>NC_138580.1:37262368-39710082 GCF_964289735.1 Phaethon aethereus
AAAGCTTTCATACCATTTCTTCCTTTGTATGATATAGAAATCTTTGACCTCCCTTCTCTTCTGGATCCTATTCCTCACTTGTGTACCCCTCAGAGCTATGACAGCACAGTTCTGAACAGTTCAACAAATATTCTCCCCAAAAATCTGGAATTTGAGTTTGGGTTCTTCCCCCTCTGATATCCTTTAATATAAACAAAGCCTTAAATACCTAGAGTGAGTTTAAAGCAAATAAAGAATCCAGATCTCGGATGAAGTAGTTTTATAAACAACCCATCATAAAAAAATATATCCAGTATAAGTATCTTACCAAATTAACTTTCTAGATTATTTTTACTACTCTTTTAGGTAAAAAAAATCCAAAATTCTTTATTCCTTCCATTTTGCATTTTCTGTTACCTTGACCAGCTGAGTTCATGTAGAATGAAAGGAGCAGAGGTATAAATGTGAAAAAAAAACCACCCCAACCTTAATATCTCATATTGGAGAACAGAAACAAAGATCTCATGGGAGAAAAGCTATTAAAACAGCAATATATGAAACTGAATTATGTCTCTAGGGCAAAATCAGATTGCTTCCTTTCTAAGCACTTTCTAAACACAATAGTACATACAAATAGAAATAGAAAGATTACTAATAAAGAAAGAGGAAAACAAACATAGACAAACATATAATTATCAGAGACATGTATGTGGATTTCCTAAATACACAATTAATAGATGTGTGTCTGCATAAGCATAGATATATACATGTGTAAAAAAAGTGCAGGTATAGCTGGATGCATCCATGTTTTAAATGTACTAATAAAAGCAGCTTATTATTTCTACATACCTACACGCCCCTTAAATTTCTTAGCTACCAAGAATTGTATTTGCTCTAATTGTCAGTTATGGTGCAGTGGCACAATATTACCCTCATTTCTTTCATATTAATAGTTTTCTATATTTTTATATGTTTTCATAATTTAAAATCCATCTATAATAACCTTATTCTTGTTTTGCTTAGCAGTCTAAAACATTATTAGCAATATATTAGTTAATTGAGATTTTCTTCTGATTTAGGTTACCACTGCCAGAATATTACGAGATAAGGTACCAGCTCAAAAATAATACTTACCAAATATTAAATTATTAAAATGTAAATTAAGCAAAAGTAAATTAAGGACGAAAATTATAATTCTGTATTTCTAAATTTGTTATGATCATGTCTTTTGTTACGATCACGTCTTTAGTCCCAGATAATAAAATACTTTACTACTCTTCCCATTATGGCTTACCCTTTTTCTTACTGATCATCTCCTTCATGAACCTTAGCTGAGACAAAATACTTTAAGACAGAGGACGTATGTCATGTTTGTGATTAATGTTCCTTCTAGAACTAGAAAAGTCTTTTACTTCTTCAATGACCGAATACGTCACAAATTAAAGTATTTAGATAGCAAACTGATACATACACTTTTAATCATCACTTCTGCTTCTGAGCTTCATTTAGAGCTACATAACGTTCATCTTTCAGCCAGCAATTTTATGTTTTTGTAACAGTCCGGAACACCAGAGACTTATCATGAAAAAGACTGGGGCAAGGGGGAAGGAATCGTTCATCCAGAGTGTTTGTCAAACCCAAGAAATGGACTTGGATTTTGTTTTGAAGGAAGTAATCAAGCTATAGGTATTTCCCGAGAGAGAAATATCCTTGTGGCTAACGCTAACCTGTTTTCATGGGAGAACGAGTGCAGTATATTGCCTGCTGTTTGCATGTGTTTTCTGGAGAGCGCCGAGAAGACGGACAGGTGCTGTACAGGGAAGAGCAGGATACCTTCCTGAGCAGCAGATGGGTGCCCTGAGCATAAAGCCTGAAGAGGGACTGCACTGGAGAGATGGAGCAACACACCTTCCCTCTCAGCAGCCTTAACAGTCTATGCAGTCTCCATCCCACCAGACAATACTTCTCTTGTCTGCCTCTCCAGGGAAAGAAAAAAATTTAAGCAATAAGTAGACTTACAATAAATTAGTTGGTCACTCACATATCAATAGCTTTACTCCCACAGCTACCGAACAATGAATTATGTTATTTAAAAGGGATTTAGCTCAAATTGCTAATTCAAATATGGAAACATTTGGTCTGAAGTATTAAAATACCTCCGTTCATGCAGTCAGAAGTGTTATTCACGTACAGCTCTAACATGAATTCCTGCTTGGGCTTGCTTTTTTTTTGTTTTTAAAAAAAGAGCTTCCAAAACATTGCTAATTTCTGGAGAATTTTTCTTGCAGCAGACCCTGGTGCTAAGAACCTAGCAGAATCCTGAACTGAGTTTTGCTGAGACAAGAGAACGTCACCTCACTAATTAGAAGAGGTTCTATCATTTAAGAACTTGGAACTATTTTCAAGCTGTTTAGCAACTAGGGAAAACTACCGAACGCTTCTCAAAAAGTTATAAATAGACTACTTGACTGCATTAAATTATTAAATAACCCATCTACTGCACAGCAGCCGCATGGTTCCACTGGTCCAGCTTGCTTTAATTTCGCAGTAGATGAACTCTACAAATTTGCTCCTTCTCAATCTCACAGGTAGAAGGTTTTATACAGGAAAACATTCAGAGTAGAACGACAAGCAGAGGAAGGCACAGTTAACAAAACCCCCCTTGCATCAGTCCACTGATGTGGTAGCACTCGAGGCTCAAAGGCTGCCGAGTCAGTGCTGGAAGAAAGCAAACCTGAGAGCATCCTAGCCACACGGCTTTTAGGGAGCGGTCCCTGGACCACCCTATCCCCTGGACTGTTCCCAATCTTTGTTCTAGCAACGACTAGAGGGAATGATCAAAAACAAAGCCAAAAACATGACCGTACAGTTAAGTAATGCGGGTGACGGGGGCACCGTCCATGTGCTCTCTGACCTTGCTAACACAGTGCAGACACAGCTCCAGTTTCTCAGAGAGGCAAAACCAGATAGAAGCCAAGGGTTTGTTACACACTAAACCTTTTTCCACAGAGAAAGCAGTAGTTCCCTGTGATACAGTTTATAGTAGTGCCACTACAAAGTGTGATACTAATTTCTGAATGTACATGATAATGGTTTTTTTTGAGACTTACTCTGCTTTGGTGCAGACATAAAACACTTCTCAGCTCTGTTCTGCACAGTTCTGCGAGTATAGACTAGGTCTCCTCTGATTTCAGTAATGCCAAGAAATTCTTGGATTTTACGCTGGCAATCTCCCAAGGAGAGGAAGTCAGTGATTTATAGGAAATGACAGCTATAAAAAGCTCTCCCTTTCTTCAGTTTTAATCGACTACAGCATCATTAGCCTTTTGGATTTACTTCCCCTCTAGATATCTTTTCAAGATACAACATGCATTTTGCAGAGTACAGATTAGACTGCATCTGTTTGTTTTGCCATTTCTCTTCTAAGTGAAAACCTCAATAACACAGATAACAAGAATGTGGCAACCAGAGTCATGTCTGTCCCAGCCAGGTCAGAACCTGCCTGGGAAAGCATTTCTCCGGTATTAACATCTCCTATCAAAGCTGTGGATCATCGCGCTGTGGACGCCGCAGTACGTCTGACACCGAGTACATCTATGGCATAGCTCTGTGTGTGTGTGTGTGTATATATAAATATATATATGTATATGCGAGGCATGAGGCCAAGCCTGCAGACACCTCTTACCAAGCAAACTGCTTAATACTGACATTAAAACCAGCGAGGCATCCTCTCAAACAGCGTAGGATGCTTTATTTATCTTGAATAGCAAAATTACATATTGTTCTGGTTCACCGGGACATGGGATGCTCAGATCCTAGTAGAAAACCCTACTGGAAAAGACAAGCAGAATCATTCTCACCCATAAACTCAGATGTATGCATAAACTAGACCCATTCTGAATAATGAAGCACCCCGTAAGCCCCCTAAACCCCTTTTTCACCTGTTTGTGCTGCTCCTCAAAGAGATTTCCAGCTGGTACAAAACAAGAGCTGCCCAGGAGGGAGCGAGGCTTGGCCCTTCAAAGCAGACCTCGTTACGCACTTCTCTACACCACTGCACTTAGTACAGAAATGCTGTTTGATTGCTTCTGCTGGGGAAATTAGCAGCAGTTGCCTTCAACACTGAGAAGCAAAGGAACCGGTACGCTATTAAGCAAATGATCATGCTACAGAGAAATGCCTGGGTACAGCATGTAAGTGATCAGAGAGCCATCCAGTGGACCAGCAGGAAACGGGGGGGAAAAAAAAAAAGTCATCTCAAAAAGGGAAATGAAGTTTTATCTAGAAAACTAAGTATCATTCCCCTCTGCTGGATGTTTTTTCTTTATTTATCATGGGCAGTGACCAACAGATAAAACAACTGTTATGTAGAGAATAGGAAAATACAGAACCTGAAATACGTGCAGACTCTGCGCAGACGTTAAAGGGCGTATTTTCCCAACCTATAGCATCACCTCCACTTTCTCTTTCCGCAACAAAAATTAGAGGGTAGGCAAGTATGTTGGATTCCCCCCGCCCCCACTTTCCTAATGCCCCAGTGCTCTTTTCATCCGTTTCTGCCTCTGTCCTTTCTACACTGAAAACTCCTTCACAGATAAAATATTCATAACCAATTACTCTTGATCAGCCTTCACCTACTTCTACACCCTCAATATCACAGAAAAAAAGGAGCTTGCTTTAAATAGCTTTCCCCAATGCAGAGCCTACATTTTATTTTGCTCTGAAACAGCACACACTAACTAGGAAGGCAGAAGAAAGCCCATGAACTTCACAAATATTTACTACCTAAACTCCTCCCTTCTGACTTGTACTCTGTCTCTAGCAAAACAACATTTATTGCTATGAAAGGTACGGAAGAACAAAAAGGTTTTCTGTAGTAGGAAACAGTATTCCGTTAACAGAGACAGCAGGTGAAACAAAAGAGCCTCTCTGGAATTATATGAATATTTACACTACAACGTATTTAATTTTTCCCCCCATCGATTTTATCACGTATCTCAGTTTAAGCAAAACGGTACTTATTTTTGCCTTGTCATACAAAGCACTGAGATCAACAAAAAGGAGTCTTTTACTCCAAAAGATTTGACATTTTAATCGTAACTTTGTCTGAAATCTTTAAGTAATCTACCAAGACTTTGTCATGCCTACGGAAGAGGAATCAAAAAGGACTTGGAGCCTTTTCCCTGACGGGAAAGGCTGCACGGAGTCCCTGGATGGGGGACACCGGCCAGTAGTACTCTCCTTGGCGGTTCCAGATTGTGTACGGGACATGATTTTATTTGCTACAGCAAGCGAACGCGTCCCTACGTACTGTGGGCAAGAAACAAAAACGTAACTCCTTGTTGTGCTAAAAGCGACAGTTCCCACCGCTGTTACTGAGCTAAGCTGCGGGTATAATTAGATCAGGTTACCCTGTCTTTCCAGGGCATCGCATTAGCTCACCTTCCACAACAGAAACGGCATGCTCTCGCCTCAACCTGAACTTGCAAATTGTTCAAGCAGCACGACTGCCAACACAAAATGAGCATTTTGGAGAAGTGATTGAAGCATTCTGACCTCGATACATTCCTCCATATGGATTCGTGCTTGCGGGTCTACCGCTACATGCTTGCTTGAGTAGGATAGCAAGAAAAAGTGGAAGCACCAACTAAAATAATCAAAGCCGATATGAATCGGCTACTTATTTAAGGACGTCTCCATACCACCTCCATAGTACATACACCTCCACACCACATCACACGCATTACTCAATGATTGTAGTTCTGTGAAGGAAACAGTCCTACAAAACTGCATCCTACGTAAAAGCAGCTTGAGTTTTATTCCTTCATTTGCCCAAGACATAATTAACCAGAATCCTGCTGTACTCTAACAGGATTTCTAGGGTTTAAATGTTTGCAAGGGGGGAATTTCACAGTTTGCAGCAAAATGACACAAAGTTCTAGAAATAAAGCTATATGCTGATGAGACCATTGGCTGAAGGGTCGGTATTCCTGTTCTATGCATATGCTATGACATTTCCGTGCTGGATATATGAATTTATATTGAAATAAGTAATTCATATTAAGGCATACGCCAGATGACTGAATAGGGCTGATGCTGCACACTTACAGAACAAACTGGGGTGATATTTATCTTTCACTTCGTACATGCTTCGCAAGTACATTCCGATTACATTTTGTCTTTTTCAGATCAAATCGGGGGTCCTTCTCCTGCAGCACTTCTGTCACACTCAAAATTCCTCAGAGAAGCACCAAACTTCTATCTCAGGTATGATGTAAGATAATTTTGCCTATTATTTTAAATACCGCTTGAAAACTCTATTACTAATGTTTATTAAAATAAACACATTTGCATGCTATTTATCTAATCATTGAAAACATATGGAGGACTGAAATAAATGGATTACGATATAGGTGGTACTTAGTGAATTCACTGTTATTTTATACAGTTTATGCTATATTATATCTAAGGAGCAGGTATATGCTGTGTTTTGACACAGTTATTTCAATATCATTAGATTATTACATGACTGAAGTAGGAATAGTTAATCTTTCTATGGAAGTCTGTGGTGGTTGTGGAGGAACTCAGGTGGGTAGAAAAAGCTGCAAGATGTTGAAAGGACTCATGAACTGGGTGAAGAAAACTCAGCAGTGCAGCCTGATGCTGTATCTCTATGCCCGAAGTACGGATGCCATTCTCCCTCCATTAAGGTTATGCTGAAATGAAACAGGACTTCTGAATTTTAAAAAAGGGAAAACAGTAATTCACACAGAAATGTGACTTCCTGTGTCCTTTAACGAGATACCTAAATGTGAATATAATTGCAGTAATTCTTCTTATTAAACAGAATCATAGCCAACACGCCTAGAAGAGGTCAAGAAGTCACCCAGCCCATTTGGGTTCCCAGGGTAGATAGCAGCTATATTCAACATGTTCCTGCAACATGCTTTTCTAGCCTTTAAGCACTTCCAGAAACTCCTAGTACTTCAGTCAAATGATTAATGGTTATTTTTCCTAACATTACATTCTGTAATACCAAGGCCTGAATGATAGATATTCAAAAATAAGAAAAATCTAACCAAAAAAAAAGTGGACTGACTATACACCCTTGAATGTCTGGACAACCAAAACGCAACTGGTGTAAGAGGCACACAGGACAATTAAATAAAGCAAACATCTTAAAGGCAAAATTTCACCTGTAGTGTTTCTTTGCAGAGATATATACTGTGAATGTAAACTTTCCTTCTATGAAAAGGGACAATTTAGTAATACTAAAATAATATTGTACAATCAACTTTTATTGGCATGTCCCTATTTTAGCAAATAAATGTGTATGTGCTTATACGTAAAAGCACAACACTCAATTCAAAGGAATTAATGGGGAGCTGCACCCATCATAATACTAGCAAATAAAAAAGCAGACTGAGGTTTATTTCACATCAGTTTATAATGTATTTTATCTCAAATCAAGGGGACCTGAACAGAAAAAAAACAAACCCAACAATTTTTAAAAGTATCATTTTTTAAAATCATGTACTTTCATAGGAGAAAAGCATTTTCTATTTGTTTGTCCTCAAATCTAGGGATTGTTTTCCA
This sequence comes from Phaethon aethereus, assembly GCF_964289735.1. Taxonomy (NCBI): domain Eukaryota; kingdom Metazoa; phylum Chordata; class Aves; order Phaethontiformes; family Phaethontidae; genus Phaethon; species Phaethon aethereus. The sequence continues at coordinate 37,269,944 of NC_138580.1, forward strand.
GTTCATTTGTGTCAATGTCAGAAGAAAAGATCAATATAGTAATGTATATCAAACTTCCTCTCATTGACAGAGTCAAAGAAAGTCATGAAGCTGATTTAGACTTCCAGCAGAAAAATAAACTGCAATGGAAACAGCAGTTCACCTCACTGGAACATATACACAGACTTTTTATATAGAAGTAAGACAAAAAACATCTTACAGAAGTACAAGAATCATATAAAGGAAGGAAGATAAATGGAATTTCTTTGTAGAGAACTTGGTAGAGAATTGGGAGCAGTACCACAACTTATCATCCTCCTTATATAGAGAAAACACCCATTTTCTGTCCTAAGATTACAGGCGTTGGACTGTTACTGAACGCCCAAGATTCACTTTTTCATAAGGGTAAGTGCAAATCCATCACAACACACACCCTTCCATTTCTTCGGCTTTCAGCAGTGGTTTATATGCAAAAACACACACAAGTTTGGTAAAGATGAAGTTTCACACATCCCAGTAAAATACACAGGTGTGTGTACCACAGTATCTTCCCACACTTGGCCAGCTTCCCGTTTCAAGTGGTACTTGTTTTCATTGCTACTCACTAAAATAATCTGAATATTCCAGCTAAGTATTACAAGAAGAACAAAGAACGCAGTAAAGGAAATAGTCACATAACAACACTTGTTCATGTTCAAGTAGATTAAGAAAGCAATAAATAACCAGTACATACAAGCCTCTGCAGGAAAATGCAGTGGGCTACTTGTTATCCTTGCCTCCCAAAATAAAATTATTCCAAGAGAACAACTTCAGAGACAACTAGCTAAAAAAGCACAAAGAACCCCTTTCCCCCTCCACTCCACGTTACAATACAGACAAAAGAACACTGCAAAGCATCTAATATGGCAATACAGGCTCTCCAGTTCCAGAGTAAGCAGTGCTGTGCATGTCCTTAGCCCCCTGCACGCAAACTCTACCAAAGGGATTCTTCCCACTACCCTTTCATTACGGGTAGAAACGTAGGAACTACGTAACGCTTCCCCACCATCTGCAGCCATGTAGTTTCCAATACAACTTAGTGCAACAGTTCACATTTGGAAGGGAGGTACAAGAAGCACCGTCACAAAAAAGATACAACCTGCCCATGACAAAATTTATTTTGAGTCCCAAGTACTTAGTGACCGATTTAGAACATGACACTTGTTATTGATCTCTCAGGAAAACTGTATCCCAACGCAACCGCAAACAATCGAACCATATCCAGGAATGTCCGCTCCCTATTTTATCCCACCAGTTCACGCTGCCGAAATGTACACACAGAGTCATGGTGTTAAGTCTTCCCTTTGAACAATTAAAGTGGTCCTTCCTCCCCCACAGAAAGAAAGGAGCCTGGAGCTGGCTGACACCTTCTACCCACCAGGTCCATCCTGCTGCCACAGCAAGCACCATATCCCAAAGAGCTTTTACTGCACTTATCAGTCCCCACTTTCAGAAAGCAATTTAGTTATTCACTTCCACTATTCCCTTAGCTCGACAGTCAATGAGCTGAATTCAAACACAGTTACTGGTATTTGAAAAGAGGACTGAAAAAATTATCTTTTGCAAAGCATTATCTTTTCAACCAGATATAAACACAGGATTCCTTCAACACAGGTCTGTGGGTGTATAAATCTACTCCAACATAGGAAGAGGCAAACACCAAAGTGCAAAAAACTTCATCTTTGAAAACAGCGTTTACTGCAAAGTATTAGACACCGGAGAACAGCAACCGAAGTAGTAGGGATAAGGGGGAAACAGACAAACAGATCTGAGAAATCATGTGCATTTCATCTTCAAAGTACCATAAAAACAAAGCAGAACTTCTTTCTACTTTAAATCAAAGCTGACTTTTTTAATCAGCGTTCTGCCCATTAAGTAAAATAAAGCTCAGAAATCCTACTTGTTGCCAAACTCAGATGGAGAGTTCAGAGACCAAGGGCTGGAACTCATTGAGATTAGCTTCCTTCAGCGATCACACCATTTCCAAAAAAAATCTTTTATTTGTCACAGAAACCTAAGCAATGGGCAAAAAGCCAAGCTTACATACCCCTCTCCCCAGCGCACATCTCACTTGGTATTTGTTTCACATCCAAAGGAGTTCTCTTCCAAAAGCTCGCCTAAATCTCAGCAGGCAGCCAGTTTAAGCATCACATTTTCCTTTAGGAATACACAGCATGACTGGTATCGAGAGTAAAATATTTCATTTTAGTCAGTCTTCATCCATCTCACGCACCAAATGAGACCCCCGAACGGCAAGATGATTTCCAAATCTTCAAAGCAGTATGTGTCAAGATCTAACAAAACACCGAGACATGAAACAGCAGCACTGGCAAGGCACCAGCTCCTTGACAGAAATGACAGTAGTTTAGTGGTGTTTTGCTGATTTGCAGAAGGAGACTGCAGCCACAGCTGCTGTGAAAACAGAGTCATGCTTTTCACAGAGGGAAGGGAAAAGGAGACCTCCTTCACAAGACTCACTGTCTGAAGGAGTACTTCCAGACGCATCGCCGCGTGCGGGGGACGTTTCCTATCCTGTTGAAGCAGAGGTAGACAGCTCTGCGGAAATTACACAAGTCCCTCAAACTCTGGGCATCAGCAAGCCCTTAAGAAATTCCACTGGTTTATCATTGCAGGTATTTTAACTAATCTTCCATGAGCTGTAGGTAAACGAATAGGTCTGGAAAAAGGCTGGTGACGATTTGTCTGGCTTTACTGGGGGAGGGAAAAGGCAATACATCACGTCAATAGGATCCCGTGACAGTGATTCACAGAAGTTGCACCAAGAAGGACCCGTTCAAAAACAAACCATTCTGGCTTATGGAACCAGTTGCTCACCTCTGTCTTCTCACATGTGATCTCCCCCTCTCCCCCCAAAAAGTACTGGGTAAATGATATATTACATCACGGTCATTTATATGCCAAACCTAGCATAACCATATCAGGGTGAGGAAGTCTTCTAGCTAGAAACAGAGGCTGGAAGAACGTGAAGCAGAAATATTTTACGTGTTTGTCCTAGTACTACTTTTCCCTATGAATCCATTTATGGCTACAGTTAGATACAATACAGCTATTCTCCCTATATAAAAGGAGGAATTTTCATGTAAAAGAATAATTGCATGTGAAATCTGATGAACTTTACCTAATCATTTTTTCCAATGTTCATTTCTGGATATATTGTTTTTAACTTGGTCTGAACTTAAACTTCCATTCTGAATGAACTTCAATTTCATTGTAATAATTTCTATATATGAGTGGGCAATAATTTATTGCAGCAAGTAAATATTGTCAAGTAATCTTTGCCACAAAACGTAAACAAAAAATACTCAGATTTGGGTTTAAGTGTCCCAGATTCAAAACACTTGATGATCACAGAGCTTTTCTGTTGATACCCACAGGAAAACACTAGTTTTCAAATGATACCTGAACACCTGCATGACAACTGACATTTTAAAAGCACAAGAAGAGATATGATGTGACATTTGTCATTTCCTCTCACCAGGTACCGCTTTGATGCTTCCTTCCTCATAAAGTTAAAGTTATTACTGAGTGTAATACTGTAAAATGAAGGGAAACAAAAATACAATGGATTCAGAAGAGACTAGTCAAAAAACTCATGATAGAAGACTTGGTCTTTTCGCTATGAGATCATATACCTGATTCTCGGCCCATATAAATCAGCGTAACACCACTGCAGTCAATATTTGATACTTTCTCCGTGAGCTGCCATTGCTGTGGATGCAGCCAACAAGCTTCTTGCATCCGCTTTTCTCAAATGAAGGTACATCATAAGTAAGCTAACTCCAAAATGACAATTTGCAGATATATCCAAAAGTAGAATCTGTCCTTTCACATTCCAGGTGCCTATAACTGTGTGTTCTCAAGAGAAAAAGTCCAAAACATTGCAAAAAAAGTATTCTTTTCAAGGCCAAGAGGATCAACTCAAAGTTGACAAATACCAAGAAAGGAAAACACTAACCAAAAACCACTTGCTTAGAATGACAAAAAAAAAAAATATTAAATCAGCAGTTGATCCCTGGTTAGTAAGACTAATGAACTTCACATTGGAGTCCAAATTCACCATTATGCTGAACATGAATATATCCAATCCATATACATTTCTGCACTGTATCATCCACTATTGATCAATGAGTTCTCCACGTAGACGTAAAAGTACTCCAAAAAGTTAAAAACCATAGCGTTAGCATTTCCTCCTTGTTCGAACGATGGCAGCTCACACCGGTGCAGTTACTGACATTACAAGCAGTATGCACAAGATTTCTTGAAATAGAAAACTATTTCTTTCTAAGCTGTTTAAAAAAACAAATATCTAAAATGCACATATTTTATTCCCTTATTAGTTTTTAAAATTGTTTCTCTGGCCTGCTTGCCTTACAATAATGTTTCACCTGATTGCTTACGTCAGATATATTACTGTCATGTCACAAACCATGCTGTATTCCAAAGTAGATTAATGATGAATATTTGGTTAGAGATGAGAAAACACCACCACACTGATTTTTGGAAGGCGAGGCCTGAGCAGAATTAATAAGGCAATCTGCACAGGGCAGAGATATGCTTTGCACAGCATCGACGTTAACTGCAGAATCTAAGGGTTGGCTAGCCAAAGAGGCAGGCTGATACAGTCGATAGATGTTTTCAGACAATGACACTTGAGCAATTATTTCCTGATGTCAGTAGCTCACTTTTTCTTTGGAAGTCAAAGTTTCACGGAAATAAATGGAACATACAACATAATAAATCATATTCTACATTTTGAAACGTATGAACTTGCTGAGTGTAAGCAGGTGGGGATGGGCAAAACATCGAAAACCTTACCTAGAGCTATATCATTGAGTCTGATCATAAACAGTGTCCAGCAGAAATTAATGAGAATTTTTTCAAGTTATTACTTTGCCACTTCCCCCTAAGGTACTCATTCCAATTTTCCCTGTTTAGCAGAGGAAAAACACATTTAAGCCACTATATTGAATTCAGTGTTACTTCTAAGGAAGGACATAGAATCATGGAACCATTCAGGTTGGAAAAGTCCTTTAAGATCATCAAGTCCAGCTGTAAACCTAGCACTGCTCATTTCCACCACTAAACCGTGTCCATAAGCACCACATCTACGTGGTCTCTCCAGGGATGGAGACTCCATCCCTTCCCTGGGCAGCCTGTTCCAATGCTTGACAACTCTTTTGGTGAAGAATCAACATGAGGCCGTTTCTTCTTGTCCTATCCCTCGCTACTTGGGAAAAGAGACCTATACCCACCTTGCCACAACCTCCTCCCAGGTAGCTGTAGAGAGCAGTAAGGTCTCCCCTCAGCCTCCTTTTCTCCGAATCAAAAATATTTATAGGACAAAATATGCTTTTTTTCACCAAAATTTCCACTTATTTGGAAAAAAAGCTCACTGAAATCACAATGCATACATTTAGCAAGTGTTGCCGTACAAGAATATATCCCTAGAGTCGTCATCAACCTGAGGAACCAGCTGCCCCAAATAACGTTCCATTCTTTATTCTTACACAAGAAATAAGATACAAGCAATTCTGATGAACTTACATCAAGGATAAATGGCATTCTCTCAACATTTATAAATTCAAAACCTGATACGCTCCAATACACAGCTCTTCCCTCTTTTGCAGCTTCCCCGTTTGAAATCTGCTGCTCCAGAGACTCTCAAATCCACTCCCAAACCCGCTTCTTAATGTCAGCGCAGCGTTCAGCGGTCAGATTGCAATGTGCTTATCTTAATTTGACACTATGAAATGGAAATTCTTGGCAGGGAGAAGAGGAAAAACAATTTTCCAGATGCTAAACTTCGAGTCCATTTCTAGGTAAACTGCATATACGTTCATGACTAAAAAGCTTATTATTTTATCATGGGAGTGCTTGCAAATGTTCAGTTTAGCCAATTTTACTTTACAGTCGAGAAACAACAGACCAAGCAGTGCATGTAATGTTTGTTCTACTGTTTATTCTACTAGTTAAGACTTTGTACGGGAGAAGAGCAACAGAATACAGAACATTTACACCGTACTATTTCTCTATCAACTACATCACGCATTTGCCTATCCAATTCCCAGTAAAATCCGACCAGCTGGCTGGGGCAATCAAGTAAATGGGACATACAACATTGCTTATGCATTCAAATTCTAGGTTACCAAGTATATAATAGTAGGAAAAAAGCCTCCGAAAGTCATTTATAAAGCGTCTTCAGGATTAGAAACAAGCTCTTTAGGGAGGGAAACACTTTGATTATACATCCACAAGGCTCCAGCATCGCAGGATGCATCACTTGACAGAGCAGATAATTGTTTATAAGAGATAAGCAGGCATACCTTTGAAAGCTTTAACCGAACAGTGTCACTTAAGTGACAGCTGCAGAGAGTATATACATCCCGCAGGATATTTAGTTGACGTTTACTTATAGCTACATAGCGACAAAAAAAGCAATTCTGACATTCGATTGAGGATCACATTGCTAGTAAATGCTGCCTTGGCAGTTTACCACCACAGATTTAAAACATTCCTTCTGTTTACCCCATTACTTTATTTAGTGTTCTAGATCTGGTAGGAGACAAACAGAAAATGCAAATACAGCACATCCGAATAAGCTGTTCAAGAACTAATTATATCCGAGTGGGTGAGAGTCGTCTTAGGAAAAACACTCCATTCTTCAAGCTGTAGAATACCTTCTATACTGCTGAGTTCATAATATCTATTCCATATCACAAGATTTCCCCATCGCCCCCGGTCTCTCTGTACGATACCCTAAATGATTTCTAATATAAATTTGTTTCAGAAATTAGGCAAATCATCCTGGTTTCTCTGAAAATGAAGGAAAACATTTCTATACCTTTAAGTCTTGACAGACTTAGGCTGGTTATTTACAGAGAGGGTATTAAAATTTTCATCTTCATTTTTAAAAATTCCCCTTCCCATACAAAGATCATATGCACATGCCGTAAATCATAACTCAAATACTAAATACATACTGGATAGTACTTGCTCAGAATTTGCAATCCAAAGCTGAAACAGACACTAGTCTACTATATCTGAAAGTCAACTGACACAAAGCAAAGCAGTCTACCAACTCATATGAAATATTCTTTTGTTACTTATTTTGCCTGCCAGTCTTCATCCCGACAGTTTCATCTTCTCTTTCAAGGTCTGTCAAAAATCTGTGTCTGAATCTTAAGTGACTGTTGAAAAGCTTTAAACAATCTGATACTTTATTAAGTTGTTTTGTCCTCTGAACAGATACTACACCAAGTTGTAGCTTGTAGCACACGAACAGAGGGAAGAAGACATGTTTGAGCTGCATCCTCTCCCTAATGGATGCCGTTGAGGACCACTTAGTCGACGTGGGTTTTACTATTTTTGGTATAAAAGGAATACAGGCAGAAACTTGTAGAGTGATTCAGTATCAGTGAATACATTTGAAAGAGCATCATCTTCATTGTTAAACAGCACTTCTCCATTTCAGGTAACTGTGAATAGGTATTTTTCAATTATTTGCTGTTTTTGCAACTGCTTTATCCAACAAAGAAATCTTGCATTGAATTTGCCTAGATTCCCACTGCCTCCACCGACCCACCCCCCGCTCTTTCCAAAATAACTTTTTCACCAAAAAGGCTTCTGCCACCTTGAAACTGGAAGTTTTTTCTAAAATTACAAGTTAAGTTTGCTTCAATTTGGGGAGGGGAAAAAAGAGAAGAGGATATGGGGTTGATTCAAAGAAAAACTGCCATCACGTTTTTACCTTGTAATTCAGTATCGAGGACTGATTGTGTGAACAGAATAACAAGTGTCATGTCCTCAGGAACAGGCCTTCTAAACACATTCTTGCTGGCGGTTTTCCACTTGGCGTAAGATCATAAAATAAAGTAATAAAATACATAAAATACCCGTTGCAAATATTTATTCTGCCTCCAGATGAGAGCAAGACACAAGACTACAGAGTTGTTCTATCCTCTCTTATTCTCATTAAGTATGTGGATACACATGACAGTGAAAACCACCGAGACTAAAGGGTGAAAACGCCCAACACCTGTTTAGCCCAACTACCAGCACAGTGTTAATTTGATGATGGGCCCTTACCTCTCATATAACCACCGTACTACAGATTCATTCCCTTACTCCATTTCTCTGACATAATAAATCTTTAGACATTTTGTATAAATCACAACACTGGACTCAAAGAAAGGAGATTCAACCCTAGACCTCCTGGCACAGGCCATCTCTGAGCAGATTAGTGCTGTAGACTTCTCAATCAGAATAAAGTGATAAAAGACCTAGGCAAGCACCCTACTTCCTGGGTGGAACTGAAAACAACCTTGTACAAAAACCAGTTTACAAAATCTACAGTCTCTGTGGGAAATGATGCTATCAAGAACTCAATACACATGCTACCAAGAAACATAAAAACACTGTTCTCTAAAATATATGGTACACGTAACAAGGAATACCGTATTACATTTACCTGCATTTACTTCGTGGGTGAACTAATATGGTTAGTACTATGGATCACTGCTTGCGCTCATATACTGAGCTCTGAGCTTTTGATCTCAGCCAGAAAATGTCTACATATTGAGCGTGGTATTGAAAGCTCAGCGAAAGAAGGATGTGTCAGCACAAAGCTGCAAAACTTCGCTCACTTCACTGGAAGTTAAGTAGTTGACGATAAGTTGTCATATGAGGATGGCCACCTCAGAAAACACCGTACCACTAAGCGTTGTCAATAATGCTAGAAACTGCATCTCATCTGCCAGCTTTCATGGCTGCATGTTACAATTTTGATTATCGCTCAAGTTATATCACTCATTTCAGTAATTTGCATTACTTTTGTTGATTTTTGCCAAGACCAGCAGCACCTGCTGGAATAGTTTCAATACAGCACAGTTGGCCACCACTATCCTTATTTACTTCCCCTATGTTCCCTTCTTTGCTACTTTACAATAAAAGATAAATTGTATGCAAAATTTTAGTTGAGCTTCCAAAATTTAAAGCAAACCAAAATTAACATGATCAATGTATAGATTAATACAATACTAACATTTCAAATTGTTCTTTTCCATTTGAATACCAATATGACATATTTCTGACTTGCTCCATTTCTGGAAAAAAGAAAGAAAGTAATAAAAAATTCAAGACCTTTCTCTGTAACAAGTTATTCTGAAGAAACTCTCCCAGATGTGTATGAACATATTTCAAGTAGGTAAAAATGCAGGTCTAGTAGAGAAAGAGAAGTGACAAAGTCATCAAAGAATTCATTAGACTGCCAGAAGTTCCTTATCAACTGAGACAGATGGAAGATACATCTAGAATAAGGAATACACTGAGAATATTTTATTTAACTAACAAAATCAGCTTTTTATTAGAAGTTACAATTTTAAACCATTTGGTTCTAATTTTGCTAAAGAACAGTTGTTTACTGTGCCTATGCTGATTAAAAACCGTCACCACTGTGCTTGCAGCATTGTCCTGACACTTTTAATACAGTAAGAGTAGAGCAGTACAAGGAAGAGTGATGGGATGCATATTTGGCATGGATGTCATATTAGGTAAATAACTCCCAACTGTTTGTGATAAAGCTTCATGTGGTATTAATAAATTGGCATATTTTTTATTTCATTAGGAAGGATAAGGATGAAATAAAGAACCTCTACTCATACCCAGGAAGGATCCAAAGCTCAGCTATACAATTGTATATAGATAAACACGGAAACAAATGTTTATGAATACATTTCTGCATCCTTAAATGTATTTACATTAATTGTTCAGTCACCTATTGTGTTTATTTTACAGAAATCATCCAGCAAGAAGTTTGATGACAGTACGTTTATACAAATACAAGATTTCAGATGAGTTGCTTTCTCTAAGTATTCTGACAATTTTAACACAAAGATTCATTGAAACAGGAACCAAAATCTCTGCGCGATTCCTGCATCCTAATGAACACCTTCAATTTCAAATGGCAAGTATTTAAAATGAATTAAGTACAAGCAATTTATACCCCAAGAATTCTCCACATGGACTGTTTGCTCCACACTGCTTGACACCAAGTAATAAAAACATTTGAAGATCTCTTAAGGTCTTTGTGAAATTCAATTTTTAAAAAAAAATTAAGTGATTTTTATTAATGAACTATTCATACACATCCATCACTTCTTTCCATTCTAAGAGTATGTCTGAAATGAGGGGAGGAAGGGTGTAGAAATGATTTTAAATAACCACAGCAACACTAACAGCTTAAGTCATAATGATCAAAAATCAGTATGGATCCCACTATGAGCTGCTGAACACGGCTATGTGGACCTAGATTTCACAATTCCAGTGGAAAACAAATTGCTGAGAAAAACCTAACAGTCATACAAGTCCCATAAATGCTGAAATTCCCAAATACACATCCTTAGCTAAAAGATAGAAGCATGAAAAATGGTTCTGCTGTTTTCTTACCTGCCCTTCTAAAGTGTTTCTAGGGCAATTAGAAACTTCAGACTAGACATGAAACCTTCTAGTTCTTCCTATGTCTTAATCTATTTCTAGAGTAAAAAGAGGAAACCCCTGCTCGATTCAATGCCGTTTGTTGCAAGATTGTAAACATTTAAAAATCTTATTTAAAGAAAAACTCATGGTATCATCACACAAGAGAAAAAACTGCACATCCTAAGGTTTTGAGAACAAGCTCCACATTAAGAAACGTTTAACGTGTCAGGGAATTTAACATCTCATTTTTTAACTTTATAACATTAAACCTTAAACAAACATTATTAACCATGCAATAATCCCAGCAATTTATCACAACACAGACGACACATACCAAATCTGACATTAACTATCTCTGCGATCTAACTGCTCCTTTCAGCAATGGAAGGATTAACATCGAATTCCAGCAGTGTATAACTGCAACAAAATATTTTACCCTTGGTCACTGATCATCACTAGCCAGCAGGTTTTAGACTAGTATTTCAAAACATCTTACAGAAAAATTGACTATGCAATTCTAGTGAGGAACTATAAACAAAATTCATGGCCCTTCACTTAGTGGGGCAAAACCTGTTCTCTTTCATAATATTTAATTTAATACTACCTCTTATAACCCAATTTGCTTACTTCAACAATAAAATAACTAAGTTTTTAACAGTTATCTAGACATTTCTTGTAACATTTGTGTCAAAAATAGCTGGGGGGGGGGGGGGTGTGGAGGGGAGGGGTGTCTTGCCCCAAAGGTAGCTTTTTGGTTTTTACTTGTACAATGTTATCTTACGCTTTTTAAATTTAACTTACCCTGAGGACTTGAGAAGGATTTCCGCTCATTCCAATGCATTCTGGCCATCAACCTTCTGGGTGTAGCCATGAAAGTTCCCTACTAGGCCTGCAGACAGAGGAAAACAGAAAACACATTTGCTTTAAACATAGACACACTTATTTGCTGTCTTATTCTAGGCATACAGAGACCAGGCAGGTTTGTATAGTTTGTCTCTGACAGCTGCTGACAGAAGAACCCAGGGAAGATCACTTAAAGCAATATTCTTCGGCCACTGCTATGTTTTCTGTTGCCTGTTCAACTATAATCCATTGGGCAGTGCCTAATCCTCCCGTGCAGGGCAGAATGACAGAGCGTTAAGGTCTGATTTCTCATCTTTATATAAAGTTCGTATTTTCAGACCCTTCTCCCAAGCATGGCCACTCTCTGGTAAGCCATGTCACTGTTTCATCATTTCACACCACAACTTTCTCGTGTTGCAAACCAGTATTTACCACTTCCCGAGTAAAACAAAACTCTACATGCAGCTTATTTTTAGTTTGTTTAAACCGCAGCAAACCCAGTAACAAAGACCTGCAGTTCTTAAGATGCAGAGGATTTTTTTTTTTTCTGGTAGCTATGCAAATCCAGTTATCCCTTTGACTTTTGAGGGATTGCTGCAAGTTTCTCCCACTTTCATTTTTTGATGTTATAGGGTTTTGCAAAATATGACGTTGTTTTAACACATTAGGCATTATGTTTCACACAGAGTAGAAACATCAAAACTTCCATGTGCAATTTGTTTCCACTGTTGCGTAATCGTGTACATTCTGAACACGTTAAGGACTCGTTTGTGACATCTTGATTAAAGACTTCTCAATGGGATTGGAGAGCAGGGTAAAAAACAGAACCTTGGAAACACCGATTCCCTAACCATTTCGCTACAGGCTTTGATTTAGAGTCCTGTGCCCTATAACGCAGCATTAAATTATTGCCTGCTGCACAGGAAGCAAGGGAGGTAAAAGAACCCAAAAAAAACAGCAAAAGACCCAAACCTTCTTGTAGTAAGATAACTTGGAAAGGGATGAACCCAGCTAAACTCTTGGGCTATGGTGCAGACCTCAATTATTCTGCTACAAGAGAGTAGAAAAAACACGGTCCTGGAATTCCTTTTAAATCATCTTTTCATATCTATGCACTGTTTTATGTGATCTATTACATAGAATACGAACATCATCTGACCAAGCATTTGGCAGTGCCATTGTAGCCACACGTAATAGATAAATACCCCAAACCTAGAAGTAAATCCTGATTTTGTAAATTAATATTGCTATTTGCTAATCAGCAACCTTCGCTCCTGAGGAGCGGAACCATGAAGGAAGGGTTTAACTGCAACTTGTTTTTCAAACATCAGTAACATTCAGTCTTTTTCCTGGCAGGTCCTCCCTTACCACCAGCGGAGGCAAGCACATGTATGAAAATCGAGCTGTATGCTCTGGGAGGAGAAGCAGACACGTGGTTTCCCCCAGTTCCTCCATGCCAGTACATACACAAGAAGCACTGCTTGCAGCTTCACAGCCATTTGCTGGTAGTTTATTCCCTGAAAACTGAAGTTTGGCTATCACAGAAAAGGAAACCGCAAACTATAAAATCTCAAACACGTCAACTGGATATTTTAAAATGAGTCACTAAGATTAAATTTTGTTAAATATGGAATATTTAGAAAACAAAACATGGACTATTAAAGGAAACAAAACCAAAAATTCCCATTAGTTGTCTGTTACATTTCAAATAAGTAACAAAACACTTTTCCAGTTTGACTAAGCATTTTTTCTTAATTCAACCGCTAAATTGGGGGGGGGGAAAAAAAATCAATTTTCTCAACTGCTTTATTTCCATAAAGTAAATCAGAATTACTTTTTTGTGCATGAGCAAATAAAGGCTGAGAAAATTAAGTGCATCCTAAATGATTGTTTTAAAATAATCATGGAAAAGATAATCCCCACATTCCCAAGCGTTACACATGTTGGCATTTGAACAGTACCTTGTGTAAACATTCATTGCATTACCACAAGTAATTCAGTGGCTTTGAATTACACTCAGGAGTTGCAGCTTTTACGGCTACAGAGCAAGTATGTCGTTTTGATGCAATGTTAGGTCAGAGTTGACTACTGCTTAGAGAAAATGCACCAAGACTACACTGAAACCTACTTAAATTGTTTTCTTTCCCTTTTAGGACAAAGGCTTTATTTATAGCCAATATAGTCCATTTAGGAAAACAAAAAAAGAAAAAAAAAAAAGACTTATCTCCAAGGATCAGTATGATTCAACACGAGCAGCAGTAAGATAAACACCTTTGCTTTCCCCACACACTTGCGGCAAAAGCTTTTAAACAGAGGACTACATAAAGGAGAAAAAAAAAAAAAAGACTTGAAAAACAGCAAACAAAATCAATACTTTTCTTTCATTAGCTATTCAAATATGCATTCAATCAATACCATGGATGGTAAGTATCTATACACAACCAAGAAAGAAACATTTTTTTAAAAGATCTCATTCTGATCCTAGTCCTGATTTGAATTAGAAAAAAGTATTGGGATAAGTAAGAGATCATTAATGTGAAAATGCTATTGGCACTATTAAAAAAAAAAAAAAAAAAAGTAGTAAAATGAAAATACCAACGCATGCTCACAGTCCAAAAGCTTCACTTGTCTTGGTTCAGACCTGCAAGCATTCTCAGGTTAAAGTATCTCCAATTATTTACTCTTGATAATCTGGTCTCTGCAGCTTTACTTTATTTACACTAATTGCATTGACATAGACAAAGATAATATTTGGCTTGAATACAAAATGCCCATGTCTGGACCTATGCTGTCAATCTGAATTCTTCAGCCAAATTTTTAAGAAAGACTTTCAAAGTGGGTCAAAGAAAACACAAGACTAGGCTGGAAGTAGAATATTATAATCCGTCTGAAGTTACATTGGATTTGAACCTTCTGATTGGGACTCCGATCTGGATCGGACTGCTTTGCATCCACACCAAATTCAGCAGAAGTTCCTCTGTGCTACTGAAACTGGATTTAAAAGCTTCCCTTGTATTCCTCAGCCCAGGAAATGAAAAGCATCTCCAAACAGTGTTATGAAGGGCTTTTTGCCCCCCTTTTTTTTTTTTAATTTCTCTTCTTAATATCAAAAGGATCTTCATTTCTACACTAGTGACTAAGTCAAATATCTAACTCTACAGTTTACACAGCCTTATTTAGTACTGTACATGGGCCTTCTGAAAAGTAATGAAAAATATAATTTTAATTAATGTTGAATTTCAGTCAGTTATTTTCAATTACTTGTATTTCAGAGACACACATTTCTGTCATCAGAAATAAACTTATTTAACTGCGAATAACATGTAAACTCTTCAGACAGACGTTCATAATCCTTTAAATCAAACAAACTTTTATCCCCACGGTTTGTCTCTGGTCAGAATAATTAATCCTCCTGCAAAACACCCAGCCAGCTAATATCCTGATACATGTGACAGAGGCTGCAGTTTGACTTACACATTTAAGTTCGGTAGCTGAAGCAGAGAGATGCTGGGTCTTGAGTCTTGCTGCCTCCGCATCTCAATATGCTTATGGTCAAAGCTTGCTGAGACACTTTCAGGAAAAGCAGCTAAATGTTATGGGGGAGTTGAATTGGATCAGGAAAAGAGCTGCAGCACCTCTTCACAGAAATTATGTTGCCTTAGCAAAAGTGGCCCCTTTTAGGCAGATTCCTAAATTACAACAGATTGAGTAAGTCAGTTCAGAGCGTTACATACCGCTTGGTAGTAGCAACAGAGGATGCCAGCACAGAGATCATGGCACAGGTAAGAGCACCCAGGCCACCACCATGTGGCTCATGTGGTTCAACATGTACTTCAAGTGAAAGAACAGCCATCAGATGACAGTTGGAATAGTAAACAGATTTACAAGAAAACGGCCATACTAGCGGTTTATGGAAACAAGGTAGTATACGGGAGGAGAGGAAGATACGAAAAACGCTATCAGAGATTTTAGGGTTGAAGTCACCAGCTACTCTGATCACGTTGAGAAAATTGCATTGAAAATATTTGCCCAGAAAATTGCTTTGTTCATTACCCTACCTGATAAGTACCCCGTACAATAAAATGCAGAGCACACGGTGAAGAAAATTATTTTACTCCATAAATAACCTGAAAGTAGCTCGAGTTACTTTGCATCTGTTAGGCAGCGAGATTTAGGCGTGACAAAAGAATACTTTTATGTGTGTTTTGTCCCAAAATCATATCTACATCAAGAACAGACAAATCGGTAACATGCAGTAATACATTGACAGGGAAGGGTTTACTGCCTGCTTAATGTATGTATCTGTCTTATATACATTCGTCCAGAGCTTAATACAAAGACAAATAAACCTGATCATAGGCAACTGTTGTAATCAACAGCATCACCAGCTCAAAGAATACGGAAAGCAAAATCAATGATTTGCATACTGATTTCATAATTTATCTAGTGCAATACGATCAGCCTAGGACTACTTTAAGTTGCATACTTAAACGTAAATTAGTCACGAAAAATTAGGAATCATCATTTGTATCAATTCTATTGAAATACCCTCCCTTGAACCATCAGACACTAAGATTAAGGTTTGCTTCTATTGCTGCAAAATGGGGGGGGGGACACGGGACTTTTCTGATCTCAAATATACTATGTAACCAAGGAATAATTCTCTTGAATGAAAGTACAATTTATTAATTTATATGTTGATTAGCATTCAAATACGTCTTTCATCATTTTAGATACAAACAATACATTTTTGATAAATGTGAAATTTTTGCCCAGGTTCTGCCATATTTATGCACGTAAACAATTCAAAACAGAATCTCACTCCACAAAACATTTTACTGAGTTACTCTTGACTACACATGCAGTACAAAAGTCAAAATTTGCCCCTTATTGGGCCAAGTACTTCAGTCCTTCCTCCTTGGCTCCCCGCTTCCACAAAATCAGCCACAGAAACAAAGCATCAAACTTGTTCTCACTAAAATATTTCATCTTAGTACAAGAGGAATTAATTAAAATATTAATAAGCATGATTGGTTTGAATTTTATAAATAGATACACATACATAACCATATATAAGAACTTAGTACTGTAAATATCTGTTTTATTTGAGAAGAATAACACCTCTAGCCCAGCATTACAGCTATCCTCCCATGAACGGAGGCAGCGAACGATTAAATGAGACCATAAAAAAAAAAATCCCCAAGAGGCACTTATCTTTAAAGTTTTAAGGAAACAACAGACTATTCTATTGGCTTTTATAATGGACTTCTTGCAGACATTACAGTGATCTCAGCATGCATTACAAATATTCATTGTTCATAATTTTACCTTCTTTATAAAATTGTTATTTGTGCTGTTTTACAGGCACGCAAGGTGATGTCAGTTTTAGTAGAAGCAGTATCAGTAAGACAACCAGCAAGCTAAATTTACATTCAATAGGTCAAACCAATCCCTTGCACATGGTTTTATGTTTTGTCATTTTGCTCGGATAATCAGATTATACCTGCATTTCAGTCTTGCATAATTCAGTTAGGCAGTATCTTCATTCATTCAAGCTACTTGCACAAATGTGGCAGATAATTTAGGGATGTAGGCAAAGATGAAGAAATCAAAGCTGACATGATGCAGGAAAAAACAAAAGAGTTAACATTTTCCCTTTGTCAAAGAGGCTCCTTCTCCACCTGCTCTCCCTTGCCTTCTCTCCGGTGTCCATCTAAGCAGAGTATCTACAGGTGTTGACAGGTCGGCAGATTTCTGTTAATTTTTCAGATGTGTAAACATCCAGTCTTTACTTAGCAGCGATGCCCACCAGTCACAAAGAGCTTTAAAGCACTCCGGCTTGCGATGGGGTCATTAGCCACGGGGCAGCCTCTCAGAGCCACTACTGAATCGGGCGGCTTCGTGAAGGTCAGAACACTGCCAACCTATAGTCACTTAAGATCCAGGTTGAAAACTTTGGGAAGTCCCGAAAATTCTGGCATTGTTACATTAAAACCAACGGCAATTTTAACACAACTCATTTTGCTATTTTTGCTGATCTGAGCGTGGGGGGAACCCTTTTACTCAAAATGCAATTTAACATTCTTGCCCGTTCAGGACGTAAAACACAGTAGCCTAGTTTCTACTGTACTTTTTGTTTGTAAGCAAGACGCAGGCAAATGAGCAAGAGTGAGAGGAAAGGCAGCATAAAGTGTTGGAGTAATTACTTATGAGGTCCGTTACAGCAGTCTCTACGGGTGTTACCTGTTGACACAACGGTGTGTCCAAAAGCCACATTCGGATAAGCAACCGATACAATTTCAAACCACTGCTCAGAAGTTAAGCACACCAAACATGACTGGAGAGAGCTGACCTTCTTGTTGGATTTATTGTTATTTCTTAACGTATTCCAGAAGCAAAAAGGGAAGCCTCCCCCAAAACTAGCCACATCTGATTTCAAAGTAATTTACACAGAGAAAATAATGTCATCCTACATTTCAGATGTCAGATCAGCTAAAATTTCTCAGACAGGCATGGATTAAAACTCATGAGTTGGAAACCATGCATGGCACAGCTTATAATACAACAGCCTAAATTCAATAAAATCAGCAAACGACTACAAATAATCTCATGGTTGGAAGAAAAGAAACCGAGTCACAACTTCAGCAGCGTACACCTCTGAGCACCATCCTCAGGCAGGCGCTCACCCAGCCACAGGGGCTGCAAATCCCCACGTTCAGCTTCCACTAGTGCTGCACAGTATAAATGAAAACGGGATGAAGCAAGAAGGGCATAGATAATATAAGTAAAACATTATGCTATAGCACGTAATACGACATTTGTATCACAAAATAGAAAAAATAGCAGAATAAGTTCACCTCTAAGCTTATTTAGTAACTAAAAGAACTATACTGGCTATATACTATACCTATATAAGTAACTGTAGCTCTGTCACTACTACTAGGGCTGCTGCATCTCCATTTCGGAGCTCTAGACTTCAGTGCTATAGGCAGACTCCTGTAGTTTATAATCAAAATACTTCATTGTCTGGCAGTACCAGACCAAGACCTTTTTAAAGTTTCTGTGACTTCAAGAGTAGCAGAGAAGTTAAAAGTTAGGGACCTCAGTATGCCAGAAGAGAGCCACAAAACAAGGCTCCACACCCGCGGGGAAATCCCATTCCCGTCGAGTATCGGCAGCCTGGCGTTCCGCGATACGCCCACCGCTTCCACCCCGGTTTTCTCTGAAGTTTTTACATGTGCACCATTCTCCATGCCTACAAACGGATACCTTCGCCCTTCAATTTAACTGCACTTCGTAGGTGTTTATTCCCATCTCTACTTCCTGCACTACCAGAAGTTCAGGATTCTTTGCAAGTCAGACGTTCAGATGAACGCACAGAGCTAGGATGTAAGCTGAAACGAGCTTTTCTTTCCGTAGCAAGACACTCAGTAAGCGACTGATGAATGAGAGAGGTACTGATAAAATTTATGAAGGGTTGCCATTTGGACAAGGCTAGGACAGTTGCTGAATAAGATTAGGACAGTTCCTTGAGCACCCGAAGTTACAGGAAATTATACTGCCAGAAAGCTTCTCAAAGACTTTTTAATCACAGACAGTTTCCTTGGACACCTCCTGGATCACTTTTTTTTTTTAAATAGAAATAATTTGTAACTGACTCCGTCTCTCATGACCTTGAAACCAGATACAGCTGTGTTTTGGCTCTGGCCATGTTTTAGTATGCCCACTATTAAGCTCAGTAGAAAAATAGATATTCTTCTGTAAAGCTTCTTCCACCATACGTTAAGTAGAACAATAGGCAGCCATCAGCATTTGGAGTCCATACGTCAGAATAAAAAATGAAAAAGTTCAAGCACTCTTACATTAGCACCAGTTTTATTTGAAAGGAAAAGCTCAGCTGACGAAGCAGGCTTTGGGGGTTTGTTTCCTAAATGCTAAAGAATACAGAAGGATTTCTTGTGTCGGTGCTTGATGAAATTAATGGCAAGTCAGGTCATTTACACAATGTTTATAACTTATATCAGTATTTATGAAATTCTGGATAAGTACGTTGTGCTGTGTGATTGAGAGCCCACCAGCAATCTTACCAATCCTTCATGATGAAATACCATTTGACTTTGATCCTCTAGGTCTTTGGGTTTTATTTCAGAAGTTTGCTTTCTGTTTTACTGTATGCCTCAGGCCTACTTTTTTTTTTTTTTTTTTTTTTTTTTTAAAGACTTTGGATTTTCAAAGAAAAAAGAAATCCACTTCGGGAATGAGATGAGGGGTAGGCAGGAAGTTACCAGGCTACGTAGACCTCTCAGACTGGAAATAAAATTCTTAACAATACTCAAAGAGTGAAATAAGCTGCCCAACACAGGTCAAACAGAGTATTTAAAAAATAATTTAAAAAATACAAGAAAACATGAGAAGAAATGAGAAAAAAAATTAACTGCAAAATCAGAGACCGAAAGGACTAAGTTTTCAGGAACAATTAAGTGCTTATGCTTTAAAAAATACTTCAATCAGAAGTTCTTTGGTAACTTATCTCCACTGATTTGAGACGGGATCTTCAGCATTTAAATAGAAAGTCTCAGGAATCCGGAGTCCTTCAGCATAGATCCTTGCAGCACTGCAGCCTTAAGATTTGCTTTATTCTTGGTATCAAATTAGCAAACCATTTTCCTTCTTAAAAAACAAAACAACCACCCACCACATTTTATTGTTAGGGTTGTGTGAAAATCCACATGAGATCATTAAAATCTGAGGACAACTCTGAACACTGGTTTCCAGGAGGGTTCCCCTGACATTTCTATTAGAAGAATTTAACTGTAAATCCACAGTAGAAATGGCCTTACAGCTTAGACCTCTCTCCACTACATGCAACCAGAGTATCAGATCCATATTTTTGACTCCAAAACGGTGTGCTTGCTACATTTGTAAGAAATTAAAGATACCGTACTTTACATTACACATGCTCTGCAGTACTGCAAAGTCAGTGGGCTCATTTCTATCGTCTTACTAACATGCTGACAAGATTGACAGTGACAGAGCTGAAAATTTTGCATAAGCAGAAATATTATTTTTTTAAAGGATAAAAAAAATTTTCACAAAGTTGTCGTTAAGAAAACAATGAGTATTATCAGCAGACCAGGCAAGAAGAGAAGTATGTTCACATCTTAGGCATTTACATTGACCTATCTTAAGAACTGAACCAGGCGATTTGGCACTTTCAGATGTGCAACAGTATTCCTTTTACATTATTTCCATCACTTTTGCTTCTTTGAATCTTCTTTTCATGTAAGAAGCTTAAAGGCTTTGTACTTTGGTATCTTCTGACCCAAATATATGATGTTCAGAGAATACTTCATTGGGAGACACTACAGAGAAGATAATGCTTTAAAGCATTAGAGGTTCAAGTGAAAATTTAAGATCTGATTCTTCTGCTGTCTCGGGGAAAATAGCATACAGAGAAGATAACGCTTTAAAGCATTAGAGGTTCAAGTGAAAATTTAAGATCTGATTCTTCTGCTGTCTCGGGGAAAATAGCATATCTGGATTTATACTGAAATGCAACCTATTGTTATTTTTCATGTATATTGTAGTCACACCTAGAAGTTTCAGAAAACTCTAGCAAAGGAAAAAACTTCTTCAATTCAGAGATTCCACTCTAACGAGATGAGAAGTAACAGTATGAAATGGTCCTAAATACGCTTGACTATAGTAGTGTCTGAGATTACCTCCTGTCATCTACCCCCAGTTCTCCTACGAACTTACAATGCTAAGCTAATGTCCTTATGCACATACTGATAGGAACTGAACAACGTGGCACAGCAAAGTAAGGTTTCCCTCACTAAACCAACACAGTTCAAGAACACATTGCATTACTGAAAAATGCTCTTCCATAGACAGTCAGATATCCTCAGAGCAGCAACACAGCTTGATGGCCTTGGGAGTGGAAGAGGACCGGAGGAAATCTCTAATTCTTCTAATTAATTTAGCAGTACTAGTCAATAGGCTGTCCTTCTTGACTAGAGGTTTTGCATGTCTTTTGGTAGCCAACATCATCTATAGGCGATTCCAGTCATATTTACAGAAACTATGCCTTGCATACCTTGTTTTCAGGTACAACAGAAACTTCCAAAACAAGAAGTCTCGTACATGGCTAATACGCTGAGCCAGATCTAGAGCCCTAATTCAGCTGCTTCTGAGATGCAAAGCACCGCTCAGATCCACTCCTTCATGAAGGAGTCCACACACAGAAGTTAGCATTAGATGTGATACAGCTAACCTTCAGTGATTCACACCTACTGCAAGAACTACACCAAATCTGAAGAGCTGACACGAAATAGCACAGCGCAGGACTCGCGCCCTTCCTGCGCTTAGCCTTTGACTTGCACTTGTATCTGAACAACGCCCTGTGACCACACACAGCCCATTTCATTTAGAATCTACCCTCCAGGCAACCTGAACCTGACTGCTTTGCTGCTTGTGCATTGGCACGGTATTTCTTCATGGGATTTCACTTCCAGGACCAAATACTAGGTCAAGTCCAGGGAATTAAGTTCATTTCCTTTCCTTAGAAGGAAAATACAACAGTAACACCATGACAGTTAACGCTGCGTGGGATGCCACATCTATAGCGTGGAGCCATAGTAAGGATAAAGACTGTAAAATGCTGGGGGAAATCAGCTATGCCAAGACACTCTTCATCAACAGGAACACTGACCAAATCACTCTGTTATGCTTTGGCTGCCTGTATTACCCCATGGTTCGCCAACAACTGGAGAGATCTGTATTATCAGAATGACGACTTTTGAGTATCAGTCACAGATGAATAATTTTTTACTCTACAAAAAGGAAGAACTTCTGGGTAAATAACTACTTGCCAGCCTCAGCAATCAATTGCATTTAAAGAGAAAGGTTCCTGCCCAAACCTGAGAACTGAAGTCTGAATCAAATAGTCTTTCGTTTGGCCCTGTGACATTTAGGACCCAGGATAAAGGAGGAAATCTACCTGGCCATTTCACTCGCAAAGAAAGGAGCATTTCATGCAAACTTTACCCTCCTTTTATCCAAGTCTACGGAGAGTGCTTTAAAACACAGCATTCTTTAGAAATATGCAAGTTTAACATTTCCATTTGCTCTGATATTACCGATTTAACATTTCTATAACACCACTCCTACTCATTAACTTTTGCAATCATTGCTGTCAAGACCTTTATTTTTTGCACATGCAGATGTAGCTTCTGCTGTAAAAAGCTTTCTTCCTTTACCAGTTATCAGAGCTGCTTTGAATTCCACCCCCCAACTTTCTCAATTATTTTTCATAGAAACAAGAATAAAAGTTCCTAATAGAAGACAAACTGACCAGCAGCGAATCTTAAAGAAAAAAAAACAAAAAACAAAAAACAAAAAACACAAACACACACAGAGCTGAGATTATTAGAGACAACAAGAGCCTTGCGCAAAATGAATTGAAGCATCTACATGCCCTTCTGCTAATTCTCTTGCTATGTGGTTATGGTAACGTGAAAAAAATGGGCAGGCTGTGAATCATAGCAAGGAGCAAAGAGTAAGAAAATCCACCAGCTTTAAAATTAACCTAAATACCTTTCATGAAAAATAATTCAATTGAAGTCCAGGACAATTTGTGCAACTGGAGAAAAGCAAAAGTTATGAGAAAGACAGTGATTGACAACATTTTTCTGACATATTCCATGTGTTTCAACTGATCTTGTTGATAATATTCAGCTATATTGCTAGAAACTAACACAGAAGTCACACACTAGAAGCACATCAGAAGTAGAACAGAAGTTACCTAAACAATCTTGAGCATAGGCAAGCAGTCATAAAGGAAACTATTAAAGAGACAGAATGAAGAGGGACCTTTAACAGCCATCTAGTCCAACCCCCCTGCAGTGAGCAGGGACATCTGCAACTAGAGCAGGGTGCTCAGAGCCCCGTCCAACCCGACCTGGGATGTTTCCAGGGATGGGGCACCTACCACCTCTCTGGGCAACCTGGGCCAGTGTTTCGCCACCCTCAGCATCAAAAATTTCTTCCTTCTACCCAGCCTAAATCTGCCCTTTTCATTTAAAACCATTACCCCTTGGCCTATGGCAACAGGCCCTGCTAAAAAGTCTGTCCCCATCTTTCTCATAGGCCCCCTTTACATACTGGCTGGCTGCAATAAGGCCTCCCCGAAGGCTTCTGAAGGCTGAACAATCCCAACTCTCCCAGCCTGTCCTCATAGCAGAGCTGTTCCAGCCTCTGATCATGTTCATGGCCCTCCTCCGGACTCAGGCCAACAGGTCCATGTCTTTCCTGTGTTGAGGGCTCCAGATGCTAAACTACAGCCTGCCTGAACACTGAACGCAGTAAGTTTTCTTCTCTTTCCCCAACACTCCAAAAAGGCAAAGAGTAAAGAAAGCGTTGAAATTATTAAATTAGTAGAATACAGGAAAAAAAAAAAAAAGATAATGAAGCTCCACTAAAGTAAGACAGGTCACAAGCTCCCCAGCCATGTTCACCACTGGGGGGGGTGTGTGGAATCTGAGGGAGAAAAGACCCTGTAAAACTCCAGAAAGTAACACATCAGTTACATCTGGAATATTTTTTGAAGGAAATATATTCTTTTAGTAGGTCAAAACCCCTGCGCAAATGCTGATGGGATAACTGCAGTTATTCTTCTGTCTGGGGTGACAAGCGAACAATAACTGATGACAAGAATGACAAGCTGCTGTTTTATTGGCAGCCATTCAAGAACATACTTCTCCAAACATGAAAAATGTCAATAGGCAGCTAAAAATAATGAGCTTCACAGTTACGGCAAAAAATGTTTAAGTAATTTTAAAATGGTGTCAAATCAAAAAGAATAAAGAATTCAAAGTTACTACTAAAACTATCAACAAAGTGGGGGTAAGAAAGAGCTATCAGTTTTATGGCTGATTTTCATAGCTGCTCTATACTAACTCCTTGAAACAGAGCCCAACAGTCCATTTTCTTTTGGTTATTTCAACTGTAATTTCAAGTGACTTCAAGTCTGGACATATAAGTATCACCACACCCGATTTCTCTTTGCAAGTAACATGTGCAGAAATGAATCCTGGAGTTCATCAATCAAGCCAGGTTATGCTTCCTTGTTCTGAAGGAAAATATATCCATATTCTATTAAAAACAGAAAAAGAAACCCCCTTATGCCCCTTCAAAGCAACAGTAAAAAAAAATAAGAATTTTTTTAGCAGCGTATATTTCTAGTGCAAAATTCTTAAGTAGCAAGTGAAATCAGAAGTTATTTTATTTTAGATACCTAACTTCTTGCCATATACGGCTTCCAGATTAGGTGGAAGGGGGACGGGACACAACAACAGGACATCACACACACACCCCCCGTATCCTTGAATATATACATGCTAGCTAAAACTGAAAACCAACTTTACTCAATGATTACCCTCAGTTTTGTTTTGAGGAGAGAGGATAAATATTTAAAGTACACATCAGAGATTTCCTTTCCTAGCTTTTAGACAAATATTCTTTCTTAAATCCATTTCCTTTTATCAGCCCCAGCTCATTATTTCATATTTGGTCAGCTAAAAAAACCAGCCATTTCAGAATTATAGACTGACTGTTGTGTGCTGTTTCCAGAAGAGGCATCATACAATTTAACATGAACCAAAAAACCCCACAAACTTTTTTAATGCGTGTTAAATGCAATCCAAAAGTAGTGGAAAAAAATGCTCTATATGCAAGAGCCAGTTAAAGAAGGAACTAGACCTCTTACCAAACAGACATACACATTCACGTATTTTGGACTGCTTCTCACCTTTTAAAAGCTGGACTTCAGGGAATTACAAAAGACTGGATGTTAACTCATGCAGTGAAGATGAAAGGTATTGCTGCTAGCAGTTAAAACTGCTCTTGAAAAATTAGTTCTCGCTACTGAGTCATTACCTGACTATCACCTGGCTCAGAGCTCATGTTCCACGTTTGTCAGAAGAAACAGCAGGAAGAGAGTAACAGCAGAATATAAGGAATAAAATCAGGAACTGAACTAAAGGCATCTCATGAAAGTTAAGCACTACAATATTTTGGGGAAAGATAAAAGGCTAAAAAATTAGAAAGGCAAATTAGAAAAAAACACATGATATCAATCACTGCCTAAGAACAATAAAGGAAAAAACGTTTGGTGAAGTATTATGTTTGAGGCATAGAAGAGGCACACAGTGGAACAAAAGACATTTATTTTGGTCAACTTACTAGGAAAGCTGCAGGTGATTATGATGGTGATTTTGAATGTCATGGGAATTTGATGAGGCATACCTAGGAGCTCAGCAAACCCTGCACAAAAGCAAAAGTAGAGGCAACTCAGTCTAGTATAAGCTAGATGTGGCTGATTTTTAGCAATCAAGTTATAAAACTTACTAGTCTTTCCCTAGGATTTGTTGTCAAGAAACAGCCTGTTGCAATGTGGTTGCAGCCTCCCAAGCCACAGAGCACAAGTTCGTGTAGTTTGGTTCTCAATGTAGTCAAGCAAACTGTCAGCCAGCAATTAAAAAAATTCTCTCCAGAAAGGAGCAGAGCTGCTCCAGGAAAGGAGAATTCATACAAATAAACTATTTGTGCCTCCAAACGCTCTGATGCTCTGTACTCTTGTTCTGTCCTTTGCCTTCCTCCTGAGGCAATGCATTTTTGGGAAGGCTCAGTTTGAGATCAACCAGCTAAAGCCACTGCTCCAAGTCTACAATCCCCTTTAAACCTCTTCATCCGTTGACTAATAGTGACTCGGATGTTTCTAATACGTTTCCAGCAACATTGGTCATCATACAATAAGCTGGAACCAATGAAGTCAGAGCATCAGCGTCATTGGGAACCCTGGGATGCACCACAGCAGTGCTGCAACAAGCAGAGGTTTTCTGTTGCGGCTATTACACCTTAGGGAAGATACAGGCCAACATGCTGAGTTGGTGGCATTACCAGGAAACGCTGACAACACCCTGAAACGTGGATTCACGGATGCAACATATCACTGTTCGGAAAAGTAAATCATGAAATTCACCTCAAGTGTAAAAGTTTCACTTTCACTGAAGAATCAAAAAGCAATTTCATTGCAATTATAAAAAGATGAGTTTAATTAAATCCATCCCCTTTGCTTGAAAAGTAGCTTGATAAAGTTTATTTCCCAGTAAGAAAATATGTGAATTAAAAGAGAGAATTCTGCCAGCTCTAAAATGGTACTTTCTACCTCCATATTAAATAAATCAAAATATTTTAAAACACTGACATGTTACAACCCCCTCCCCCAAAAAAACACAATTAATCACTGCAAAGTGAAATAAACACAACCATCATTAACATACACAACTATCTCCTTCATAATGTTTGTCATAATAAGCATCTACTTTTATTAGGAAACACAAGTTTTAATATTTGAATGCATTGAGTAAGAAATAATTTTTACTTGTATTTCTTACACTTAAGACTTAGGGGACTACAAGTATCATGAAACCAAATTATTGAAAGAATAGGTATGAAACGGAGCCTAAATCTACACTAGCTATTAACTGGCACTTCACTAGTCTACAGCGAAAACTGAACCTCCCGAAACGCTTTCTCCTCACGTGGCAGCCCTTGATAAGACAGCACTACTCCCTGGATACAATTTGATTAGGGTTTTGGCTGTCTTCTATACACTGCATCAGCCCCAGTGTTTTTTCTAGTCACTTTTTCAACCTTTGTAATGACAGGCTTGTCATAGCCCTGCTTGTCTGGTTTGTAGGGGTGTTTTGCTGCTTGTGGTGGTTCCCCGCCCTGGCGCACACACACACTTTTGTTTTGGAAATAGGTATTTGTCATATATTGGAAACGTAGGTTCTACAGAACTGTTTTAGCTCTTTAGCTTAACTGGAAGCACAGGTACGTAGGCACGAGCCCGTACATCCAGCTCCTTTTCTTTCCTTTCTCATCTGCAGTTCAGCTCACAGTCTTTAAAAGCTGTAATGCAGTAAGTACCTTCTCACAACTAGATTCATTTCCTGTTCCCAGCCTCCTCTACTCTCCCTCTTCACTCTCAGCTATCCCATACGTTCCCTGTGACATTAATAGTACCAGCCCCACTTCCACAGCGCTGCAAGGAAGAAGGCACAGCCGGGTGGACACCTGTCTCTGCAGGAAGGCAGAAAGCATCATCTCATCCACGCTCACTACCCCTCCGCATCAATGCCAAGATGTTGTAAGTTCTGATGTCAGTTTGAGGTAGGGCACCGCAGCCCCTTCCCACCACAGCTTCATTCCCAGCCGTTACCAACCAGCAAAGTACGTGTCACAGACGCACAAGAGATTCAAGGGAAAGGAAAAGATAAGATGCTGTTTTGCCTTGCTCTATCAGCAACTCACCTATTCAGTCACTGGTGAACATTCTCCTACCATTTATTTATGCACAGGTATCTGTCAATAGGATCATAAGGGAGACAGGTTTCCTTTCGTTTTCCTCAAACCGTATACTCTGTACATTAAAGAGATAAAAAACAGAATTAAGGTAGATGAGCCTTTCTGAATACAATACTCCATAAGTGATGAGAAAGTCATGAAGGTTACTGATCTACCACTTGCCATTTAATTGATTAGACTCAGATAACTTCTCAAAAAGTAATACTATCCTCAGGAGCAGTGGATCAAGTATTACTTGCCTGAATACGCAGCTTGAGCACCCTTGTCCCCAGCGCACGTGGCACTACAGGCTGTCTATACTCCATATCCCACTCTCTACAACTGGTTGCAAAATACCTAGCTGCATTCCAAACCACAATGCATTGCCACCCTCTCGCACAAGAATGTCCAAAAGCAAATCCATCCGAACAGGGAAGGACTCCAGTGGGCTGCACTGGGTTCTTCTACCCAGGCAATTTGAGAAAGACATACTCCCACAGAGTTCCCCAGTACAGATAAACACAGCAGGTCTGGAAGGAGACAGGAACTATGTATCAGAATTTCCTCCCATGCTTAGTTAACAGAATGGAGCCTGGAAAAGTTTATTAGGCACGTTAAGCACCAGTTCTTCAAACCAAGGAGTAAGGTGGCCAAAGCTCAGTGCGAGGAATCAGCAGAGAACATACAAGTCTTCCTGAGCTTTTGCAGCCAGTTTGCACTTTTCACCAGAAAGATGCACTGATGCCTGCGAAATGTTAACCAAGTTGTCATGCGTTGTGGGACTGTAGGCAAAATTTTGATTGCAGCAGAGAAAGTGGAGGAGCCAAACTGGGGGAGAAGAAAGTACTTAGCTCCCAAAATACACAGTATTGGTAATAAGCACTCTTCTCAGCTGGAGATTTTTCTAAAGAAGCTGTTGTCCAATACAGTAACCCTGTGCCATGCCTGTCAATTAGAGAAATTTTTAAAACAAGCACCCATCAAATAGTCACAACCAACTCAAAACCAACAAAAAGCTATATAGCTCTAAGTATCTGGTTCAGCCTTTCTCTTCCAGTTTATTTCTGAGAAGACAAAGTATGAAAAACAAGTTACAGCATAAACAAACTTTATGAGGAATTAAAGAAATGGAGAGCAGAGTAAATAGAGGAAATCCTTAAACATCGTGTTGGGTGCTTTAAGAAAATCAGTTTTCTATTGAAAATTCTTCAAGAGCAGTCTCCACAACGAGATGTGAGCAAGTTATTTGCAGGGACCAATTTATTCATCACATTTAGCCTGGATTTACCCCTCAGTGAAAATGAGCTAAAAGAATTACATTACACAGAAATAGCTTTAGCTAATCCTTTAAAATGCACCAGGGATATATGCAAATTAATTTGCTTCTCAAAGTTTAAAACATTGCATAGCATAGAATCATTTTATGATTGTCTGGCAAATCCTTGTAGTGTTTGTTTATGCCTGATAATGCATATCATCAAAAAATGCAAGAATTGAACAATGGCCTACCAAGGGGACTTACAAAATCATTGTTATTTGTTCAGCGCAAAACAGGAGAATCGAGTCATGTAAGGATGGACTATTATAAAATAATCAAGAATATCTGCAGCACCTCTATGGAAAAGGCTCTACAGGGAAATTCCATATAAGTTGGGGGGGGGTTGGTGTGGTGTGTGTTTGTTTTTTAACTAGCACATCAGTGGTTCATACAAAAGCTGCTCTCTGGAGATTTATCTGGAATATTTTCCTTCGGGATCTATCTACATTAAATATTCCTGATGGGAACCAGGTTTATCAACAATGATGATTTGTCTCATGAAGAAAAGCCAGAAGCTAGACTGTCTTTATTTGACTATGAAAGGAAGAAGGGAAGAAAACGGAAGCATCTCCTTCCCTGAAGTATTTGGGTACCAGTACAACAGCCAAGCAGCACTGTCTGCTGGGCTCCAAGTAATTCCCTAGTACATAACATTAGTTACAGCTCTAATGCTTAACAGAGATGACAACTCTAAACACTTGATTGCTAATTAAACCATGTTTTCTTTAGAAGGAGTACTTCTGCAAATGACTGCCATCAGCTGCAGAATCATCTATCAGCCTAGATGATTTGGTATCGAAGGGTATTAATTAAAAGAATAAATATCTGAAGTCATAGTGCCATCCCACCAGGCTGACAGAGCCTTCAGAACTTTTTCTGGTGATAGGCAGTACAGAAGCAAGGGGTTGTTCTGTAAGAGTCACAGCTTTTTTTCCAATGAACTCCAGTAGAAAGACATCAGAGCATCACTGTGGCCACCAGAAGTGCTCCAAAATAGCCATCGTGGAGCAGGGAGTCAGACGTCATTTCCAGCTGAAGATTAAAGTCAGCAAAAGAAACCAATTGTGTGAGATATACTAAATTGTGACCTTGAGTGTTTGTTTCTGCTCATCTTTGCACCTCTACAGCAGTTTGATATCTGAACAACATTTTGCAGTAGCAACGTTTATACTGTTGTGTGTCTGCGATACACATTAGAAAAAAGCCCACAGAACAACATAGGGCCAAAAAAATCTCCACTTCTGTGCAAATGCATCAGAAATGGAGTGGACTTCTACATGTTTCTAAAATATCTATTACAGTATAGACATTACTGGAAACAAATGTGCTAGTGTTTGTATCGTAATTCAAGGCCAGAGCAACTCCATTTATTGCTACGTAATGAGCTCTTTCGCACATGTATTTGTCAGGTCTTACAGTCAGCCCCTAGGGAGACAGAATAATTTTCCAAGAAAGGAGCAAACTCTTCCTTCTTTCATCTTCCTCTTTCTCTCCCTCACCTGTTTTGCTTGGCTGACAAAGATTTCAAAGCTAAATTGTAGAGAAAAATCAGGAAATGAAGACAACTACCTAAATATTCAACAGAGAGTTTACCAGTGACCTTTTGTTTTGCATTTACGTCAACACCTGCTTAGGCACCACCGAGTCCTGAGTCACTTCACATTTAAAAAATAGAATTTATTCCATACAACGTTTTCTTCTACGCCAAGTGTCACACAATGATTATGACAAAAGCACAGACTGAATATGTACTTATATTAATTAGCAAATATTAAAAGACAGGTCCCTGTGATTACTGCTTCACAGACATGAAAATGAATTCATTACTAAAAGACCGTTGCCACTGAGTAAATATCTGATCAGCTTTGGCAGATCAAAAACGCATGTTAAATAAAGGAGTACTCAAAAGATAAACTGTATCATTTGTATAAATTAGTAAAGGACAACCTCCCCTTCTGCTTGAGATGCTCAGCTTTAAAGACAGTATTTACGTAGTTTCACACAGCAGGCAAATCCTTTGTTACTGCGAGTCGCACTTGCGGAGGGAATGATTGTTACAAGAGAGACTGGAAAAGATATCGACTCCGGTAAAAGTTTTCTGTATTCTCCCTGATGGTTCCACAGCATGCTACTACTAAAGGTTTAGATTTTAACTGAACAGTCTTTTGACCCATACCACGCTATTTCTATTTAAAGACAAAAGAATAAACAAAAAACTGAAAGACCTCTCAGTATGGACAGAGAAGGCAACCCAAGGCATTCTAGATCACAAGCAATAGAGTACACTTACATTGTGCAATAAATTTTTGTCAGATAGTGCGACAAAGCATTATTATTTTTAGAAACACTCAAGACTCAGTAATGAGCTAGCCCAATAGAACCTAAAAAAGGAAAAAAAAATTTTCAGGCCCCAAAATGTATTGTTTGATATTTCGATACTTCACAAAAATAGGTGTGCTTTTCTTCAAAGCTGAAGTTGTTATGAAAATCAATCAGCCACTGAAGTATTTTGTAAGCGGGCAGCACAAAACCAAAGGATTCAATTTTCAAAGAATTACAGGTTAATTGGAAACAGTAGCCACAACTGGCTGGTCACTTATTTATCAAATTGTAGAAAA
Source organism: Phaethon aethereus (assembly GCF_964289735.1). Lineage (NCBI taxonomy): Eukaryota > Metazoa > Chordata > Aves > Phaethontiformes > Phaethontidae > Phaethon > Phaethon aethereus. The sequence goes on from NC_138580.1 coordinate 37,301,645, forward strand.
GAAATAGCTGGCAGCAAGGAATTTATTGTAGCAGCTTGATTCATCTAAGTTTGAACATATGTCTAAGAAAAAAAACCAATTTACACCTGTTTTCTCAAAATTGATTTAAAACAGCTATTGCATATGCTCCAGAATTCCTTTCAGCATGTCTTGCTTATATCTGAATAGTGGTGAGCAAGTTGTGCCTTCAGAAGGACCGATACTTTGAATTCAGCTAAAGTTAGAAGTTGTCCACTTCCTGATTAAGTTACATTTTCCAGATTTTTCTATTATTGGGCATGCCTCTTGTGGGTAAGGCCTTCCTTCCTCAGACTGTATCAAACAGCAATGAAAACTACTATTATTCAGTCTGATGATTAGGAAGTCACACCGTATATTTTCATTTTTCAGAGAGGCAAAAAAGGTGCACAGAAACTGGCTGAATTTACCACGTGAATCAAAGTTATTTATCAGATCTGAAAGTAAATTTCCACCATTGTGGCTGCTGGTCTTTGGTGCAGTTACACACCCTTTTTCTAATTAAGAAGTTCTTGAAGGCCTGTACTTCCACTAAAATGTTATACTCTCCCCAAAACCAAGCCTCACACATAATTACATGCTCATATGCAAGCATCGCTATGGCTAGATTTTTAAAAGTACAAAAATTATATTACATCAAACCACAGTATCTTTGAGAGCCAGTTGACCATTGCTTATTCTGAGCATGAGCGAACAAAGATATTCCCCTTGGCTTCTGCTTCAGTTAAAATTCAACCAGGATATAAGTCTGCATGAAACTGCCAATCGTGAATATCTTTAAAGATGAAAACAAACATATACATGGCTGAATATGCTGCATATATGAGCTTCCAATGAACAAGTAGAATATTTAAATAATTTTGAGGCTATAAAATTGAGGATGTGAGAAGAATGGTAAAAGTTAAACAAGAAGTATTTTTTTTATTTTTTTTTTATTGACAGAGAGGGACTAGGTAATTTGTTCTGGCTTCTCTAAAAAACCTCTAAAAAGGAACTAACTGTGCAGGTTCAATGAGTACAGTATAATTATTCATTTGCTGTTTCTACCTAGTTACAAAGGTTTATTAATGAGCAGCATTCAGTTATGCTGGTTGTTACAGAATCATTGCACCTGGTTATTTGCAATCTGTAATGAACCTTCTAAGTCAAGAGATCAGCATAAAATTGGCATCTTCCTCCCCACCCTCCAACGCCCAAGGCAATCTGGAAGTCCAGTCACTGCCTCTGATGACTTCTAATGCTCTATACCAGGCCATTAGGTGGTACACACAACAAAATGCAAAGGCAAAGCAAATAAAAATAGTAAAAACAAAGGCATAATCAATGGTAAAGGCATCATCAAGCCAGTATTCTACCACACACGTTGTAGTTTAGCAACTTCTTGAATTTGGGATCACCCATAGACTTATCTTTAAAGAAAGCAAGCATTTATAACCATCCAATAACATAATAATGGAGTTGCAGTACACCAAAGTTTCCCAGAAATACACACCTGGAGCGGCACAGCTGCTTCTGGATGTGACAACCAAGTATGACTGTTAAATAATATTTTCAAAAAGGCACAGTTCAGGAAGCATAAGATCACGCACAAATTTCTGTTCTTCTGCCTTCAGTTACCAATTAACAACATTTGCTAACTGATACATCACACATCTGTGTGCACACCTATCAATGAAATCCAGATATTTCTGATATCCTACCTCAGAACACGCATTTTAACATCATGCTGAAACGACTCTGCTCTCCGATATTTCAACATAATCCTTTTTTCTTACCAAGGTCTTGTTTGGTCAAAACAGGCGTACACAGCCTGCATTTCCTCCTTGACCAAACTTACAACATTCATTACAGGTTTTGTTTCCTTATCTAGATTATGGCTAAAATCCTTTCTCACCGAGATACCTAGGTAAATTGACATATATATTCTACTTCTAAAGTACTGCTTTCCAGTCAGGTTTTTCTGCTCTTTTTCTCAGTGTTTATCTTTTTCAGCTCTCCCACCTATTTCCGCAAGATCTTCTTCTATCATAAACAACGTATGCATGTGCCTGTAACACCATACTGAAGCAAAGTGAGTATTAACCACATTAAAAAGACCAAATACACACAAATTCCATGAGCTGAAAATTGTCTCAGAGGTTCTGAATTTTAGCAAATACTTGAAAACAATTTCTTGAGCGGAAACTTTACAGAAAGTTCTACTTTCATCCGAGTAACTTTTTGTTGTTGTTGTTGTGGTTTGATACATTGCAACTGAAGAATTTTTGTGAGGTTGATGGGCAAAGCGGCATTCCAGTTTGGAATTAGAGGAACGTATTTTATTGTTGTCATTTCAAACTAGAATAAAGAATTTACTTCACTAAAGGTAGACAACTATAAAAATCTATTAACGTGAAGATTTCAGAGTCTGAGAAGTAGAATACATCCAGCAACACTGGTCATATCAGGTTAGTTGTACAGTCAAAGCTAATTACCGAGGCACACTCCACATTCAGTCGAGGCTGACGGACACCAGATGACTTTTTGTTCAGCAGATCTATTAATTAGGTAGACCAAATGTGCCTCTTAAGATGCCCGATTTTCCCCCTTAAACACAGAGGACAACTATCTTTAACAATACAACTTTCAGACTGCTTAAAGTAACTGAGATGAATGCCATCCTACCCGTGCGACTTTTAAAGAAAAAGTAACCCCACTCTTCCCAAAATTCACAAGTCACTATAATTAACGATAACGTCCATGGATTTTTTGTAACCATGACCAAGCGCCTTTTTCTGCAGAAATCCATGACAAGTAAAGAGCGTAGCACACACCATCACTATTCGAAACAGCTTCCACAGCCCCTAGACCATGGGCAATTTCTGGATAACTAATGCCATATGAAAAGTAGTTTCATGATTTAGTCATGTATAACTGATAAAGTTAGTCTTATTTTTATGTTAAAATAAAAAGCCATAAACTTTGTTTACTGCTACAGAAAAAAGATGAAAAGTATTTGCCCACAATGAATCCTACTCATTTGTGGCATTCACACGCAGGAGAAGATTTTACTGCACCAGTGTCTGGTAACAGTTAAACTGATAGTTATTGAATACATCTGGAAATTTCTTCACAGTGAAAACATCTGAATAGTATGTGGAGAATGATAACTACAGAAAGCCTCATGCCATCACCCCATCACAAAGCAGAAAAACTTGCTGCTTTCAAAATATTCCAGTTAGTCAATGGTTATTCAAGGTGGAAATTCAGTAACTGCTCTCAACACCAGTCTTACATTTCAAAAGATGTAATTAGAGTGAAACATAGAAGCTGTGTTGCCTGCATCTAGCACCTTGTGCCAAGACATAGGTCCTGGTAATTACAGGTACTGCTATGTTAATTCATTCTCATTAAGAGCCACTGAAATGGTGTGCAAACAGCAACCTGGTTCGACTACAGAACTGTCAAATCAGAATGTTTCTTTGTAAGTGTCTATCATCGCACTCGCAGCTTTTCTAGGTATGTTCCTTTTCTAGCTAGGAGATACAAGTAACAGGCGTGCCCTAAATTGAGAGCTGCTCCTAGAGAGGGACCGGGCTGACTAGAATCACACTACCCTTCTCACAGCTGATTAGAAGACTCCAAAAACAACCACAGAACCACTTTAAGACTTTTTTTTTTCCCTATATACATCCCATGCTGCACCAAAACTATTAGAAAATGAAAATTAGAAGCAACTGACAACACCTGGAATCACTGTGTGTGATTCACTCTAAGAAGAGCTCAGATTTCTATGCATAGTTCAAGGACCTCTCCATGTCCAGGCTAGATCCTGTTAACAAAAACAGCCTTGGTGAGCTCCTGGTTTATTTTTTTCATTAAAAAGATACCTCCTCTAGTGCCAGGACAAGAGCCAGAAGAGAGGCATCTTTCACTTCAGCATCAGGATTCAAAAATCATTTAATTCACGTTTAAATACGTGGAAGATATAGTCAAACTCCTAACTGTGCCCGACTAAAATAAAGGCTTCTATTTTAAGATTTATTTCAAATTAGAATGTAACACTTTCTATTGTCTGCCTTAAGTATAAGCCACACCAAAAATTTAAACGCTAGTGAAAACTGGAAGCTTTCCACAGCTTTCCACAAGCCCTACATTAGACCGCTCTTGGTTGCTTCCAGAAATGCTATCAGAAAAGGTTTCATCCATTAAGCCTATTATCAAACCAAGACAACAACCCACAGCAAAACCATGCCACCGAGAAGTTTTGAGCTCTTTATAATTCGTTTTAATTGATCGCATACTTCATCTTTCACATGGCCAGTCCATCAGCGAATACTTACTAAAGCACAACACAGACACCGCATGCCAAAAAAGCTGATCCAAGTACCCGTTCCCAGATCAACAGCACGCACGGAGACGTTTGTGAATATTAAGCACCTCAGCACCGTTTAGCATTAGGGTATTAGGTGACATTAACATGCCACCTTCGGCTGCCATTGGCTTTCAAAGGCTTTGAAATGTTTTCCGTAGGAAAGAGTTTAGTGCTAAGGTGGCTACTCTCCAGATCACTTTTCACTCTGCTACAGCCGTAAGCAATAGACGGGAGACATGAGTTCAGTGAGAATTCAGGAACTTGAGTTGCTTTTGCAATCTACAGCATAAAAGAAAACCGAGGATGTGCGGTGATGCTTACAATAACAAATACTCACCGATCCCTTATACCTTAAGCATAACGGATAGAAGAACAAGCTAATTCATAAAGAAAGTTTAATAATATCCTCAGCACTATCATGCGTGCTCTGACACATGTAGCAGTCCGGATCCCAGAAGGAACCCGAAAAGGCAACGTTGATCCAAAAACCAGAATATTCATCAGAAGTATTAGAAGCATCAGCTAATTAAGTGATTAATCAGAAGCAGCATGACTACTTTAGCATCAGCTTCTGTGAGATGTTGAGCTTTTATTAACAATATTTGCATTTATAGACATTGTAATTTATACTGACAGAAATGAAGCACTGACTGAAGATAGAAAAACATGCTTACAAGCTTGAGAAAACGGCATTTGGTCCTCAAACTGTTTTCAACTGTCAAAAATACCTTGTGGAAATGCGCATGAGAGATTGAGGTCTTGTAAAAAATTTGCATAGTAAACTAGGAAAGAAATATATTTAAGGCAGTTGAATTATCAACACAACAGTTGAGAATATAATCAGTTGCTATATACGCATCAAAATTTCTCCAAAGTGCTTTTTCCAGGTAGGACATCGTAAAGTAACCAGACAAGTTTTAAGTGGACAACATCACATCATCGTAAGTACCCTGCAGAGAATTATGCCAAAGGACATTTTTTCCATCCCTTATAAAATTACGCCATGGGTTGGTTTCACTGGAACTGCAAATACAATTTCCCATTTATAAAGATGGTCATCAAAAATTTCAAAGAATACAACAAGGAATTAAATTGCTGGTTATGCAAATTTGTAATACAGTACCTCTCAAAGAAAGCCACAAGTGAGCGGTTGGGTTTCTCTACTTCATCGCAACTTCTCTATCAAGAAAATTAAGCTATGGGAGATTTGGGGAGGAATGAGGGCAAACGTTTTTAGACTATCAGAGCAATGAACTGTAACCGCATTATCACTTCTCCATATTTTGCATTTACAAAGGCTGATGACCTTTGTAAAAGATTCATCTTGACTCTAAAAACAAAGTAGTGTTAGCTACACATGAGACCAATACATTCCAGAGATAAAACTACGATGTTTAAGGATCTTTGATACATGCTCCATCAGGCCAGGTGATTTTGTGGAGCCTTCCTGCCTCAGATTCCATAAAACCATTACATAAATTATTAAAGTGCTTAGACTACTCAAGCTTGCCAATATTTGACAATTAATACGGAAAATTATTTTGGAATAAAATTCCATGAAGTCACAGTCATCTAGGAATAACAACATACTTTAGCATTAAATTAGATTAATCCCATAATCCTTTTTCTGGAGTATGACTGCCTGTGAGAGAAGTTTATATCACAGCAATTTTTCAGAAAAATTATTCCGAAATACTTATGTTGAAACATTTGCATACGCAGACAAATCACTAATCTCTCTAATTGAAAGAAGGAAAAATCTTGGACACAGGCCGGACACAAGTTGCATTCTCTTTACCTCATTATTTTAAGACAATGTAGTTTAAAAGAACTGAATTCATGCTGCTGCAGCTTGAACTTGTCTCTAATTCACTTGATAATCAAGTAATTTCCAAAGTACTTATCTCCTACGTGTCTTGGACATCTATCAGCACCATAATAAACAATAAATAAAACCCAAATACTAGTTTTTAAGAAGAAAGAAAATCATTGCATACCATTTTCCCATCCCTCAATTTTAAGTGACATAATGGAAATAATTCACAGATGAAGAAAATAGCATTGGGTTTTGATTCAGCTGTTTGAGTGACTGGAAGAGATATGGGGAGATATTAATCCTTTAAACAAATTAACTCTCAGCATCTTTTTTGGCACGTTTAGCATGAACATTCTGCATAGTTTCTTTGCAAGTGGAGTATGGTGTGATGTACTATTAGCAAGTTGTAAAGCAACAGATATTAAACTTTAAAGAACCACCCAACATACATCCTATCAGAAATTAAGAAAGTGCTACAGTATGTAACTGGAAATGGTAAATCAGCCCTCAAGAGCAGAGATCTAAAGCTTTCTATCCATTTTGAAAAGTCTCTAATAACATGCAGTTCAGACAAGAAATGTGCTCAGTATGCAAAATTACTTCTCTAAGGCTTCTTTCACACCGACCTTCAAGTTGTTCACAACGATTTACAAATATGTAACTGCACAATTACGTTTACATTATCTGAGTTCAACTGAGAATTGATCCCTAGAAGAGTTCTGCTTTCCAATCAGACTTACGGTGTTACTTCTAATTAAATACAAGTTTATTGGAGTAGCACCGATACCCCGTTACTATGGTCATTGCACATGCCTAACTTCCTAAGAATTTAGGACTTCTGAATACCATACCACAAAGGGGGAAAAAAGTCTAGCTTGTTACATGAGCAGTGTTTGGGTTGGAGCACAGGCAAGGAGGAACAGACTGTGTGAAACAAAATTATGGTTTCTATTTCAGAATGCATGATGTCCCAAGCACTTGTTCCTCCCCTCAAAACACAGCAGTGGGAATTGCCTCAAACCCACGTTCTATTAAATTTCAGGAAAGCAGTGCTGGAAAAGCTGCGAGCTATGATTTTCAAAGGATGCAGAGGTGTTTCTCCTGTTCTTCCCCCTCCACCTCTAAGATACGAATTTTTAAAAGATAACAATCTAAATCAGTAATTAAAAAGCTAAGCTGAATTTAGCGAGAAGCAAATGTCATTGGCAAAATAACGGTAGCGAGTGAATGACCTGACCATATGTGCAATCACAAGGTAAGAAACTAATTTTCATGGACCTCTGCTCAATTATTGCGAGCTGGCACACTGTTGTCAGTTCTAGAGGTTAATGCAGTAATGAAAGATGACAATCTCTCCTAAGCGATTACTGAATGCCAAAGCAGGTATTCACATTTTAAATTAAAGGTGTTCCAAGCAGCCTGAGGATATAAGGCTTGTCCAGAGTCCCTACCACAGCCTGTGCAGAGTGCTAACCGAAGCTCCACTACCCTGAAATGTCCTGAAGTGTCACGTACAGCTCAGATACCAAGATGATGGCAAAGCTCTTAACGTAAAGTTCTGCCTAAAACTGGGTCACAAATTTATGTCACCTGAACTGTTCGCAATTTAATCCACTGTGATTTTTCAGAAACCAAAACTTCTGGGTATTTGCTCGTGCCTACTGTTGATCAGTATTTCCTAGAATCTCATTTAATTTTTGTAAGATTTTGTAAGCGGGAAATTAATTTATAAGTTAATCATCACAATTCCAATTCCCTTTTTAAAAAAAACACTTTACAGGTCAATCTGAGTTCACTGATGGCCTGTCATATCTTTAGGTGGAGATAATGTACCCCAGGGGCAGACCCAATGCTGAAACACCCAGCATGCCCAAACGCACGCGCCATTAGACACCCATAAAATTGCACACAAAAAATGCTACACGTGATGGAGCTAACTGAGAAGAGGGACTAACACGCATTCACACTCTGGGTGATCTCAAACGCACTAAAGCCTCCATTATGCCCAAACCAGAACTAGTGGGCTGTTCAGACATACATTTCAACTAAATCTTCAGCCCTGCCAGCAATCACAACACTGAAATGGTCTCTTGGCCACCTCAACTTTAAACAAAGCAGTAGCAATCTTACACACATAAGTATCACTAACATTTAAGTACCCCCCAAGCAATTCATACAAGGCCAAGAATGACAATAGTGATAATAAGGTCTCCTTTTTGGCAAAAGGGCTTTGTAATTAACAGATTAATCCTGCTTTGACCATTTCTTGCAAGTCTTGGGTCATTTTTCAAATCGCCTCCACCACCAAAATCCTGGAAAGTAAATCTAAAGTTCCATTTCAAGGTTACTTGGTGTTATCTTCAAGCAGACAAGAAAGGTTCAATAAGTAGAAGAGCATGAAGACGGTGTGATTACTGAGTGACTTCTCAAGATGTCATTGAATATGACACTCAGAAACAATAACCAAACACAGAGGGTATGAAGTTTTATACAGAAATAGTTTAAACTTGTAGCTTTTACTAATGCCAAGATTTAGGAAAGGGTAAATAGCAAGCTCTAGCTGGAAAGCAAAACGAAGAGAGATGGTACATGCTCAGCGCTCGAGGAAGAGGTTTTAGAGAGCCAAAATGTAACAAGTCAGTTTTGATCTTAAACATGCTTTTTTGGTATCATTGTAGGTGGTGGTTTTAAAACAGTTATTAGTTTTCAGATTGAGTATCTCCATTTGAATCACATGTGAAGAGGAAAAAGGACAATCTACTTTTTCCCTGGGATCCTTCAGTGGCTTAAATTCCTGGTTTGTACCAATTCCATTGCAACAGAAGTGTCAAGGATGAAATTGCAGCGATGATGTGTCCCACCATGATCTAAGGATATGTTTAATCCCAAATCAGAAATATAAATCTGTTTCTTCAATGATACATAAAAATTATTAAATGTCTTAAAGATGCTGGAATTCAAGCCTCTTCATGCCAGCATGACATACACCCCAATGAAGGTAGTGAGAAGTATAAAAGGAGATACTGTAGTGATGTTTCTCGGCTCCAGGTAAAACAACAAACCAGTAGTTAGTGCTGAAAATAAGAACCATTTGAACTTTTCTTTTAAATCTATAAATAACTCCAAGAAGCTACCACCTCCACATGAACTTTTACATATTCCTTAGAAGATCAAAAAAGCAAAGTAAACCAGAAGAAAATCAATCAAACTATTCCTATTTTAAGCATTTATCATTGATAAGAGGTTTTGCTGTTAAGATTACATAAATTATATAGTGCTCCTGTTAAGAGTAAAGGTAACACATCCACCTGTTGCACTGTGAGCAATAAAAATCACTGTTGAAGTGTTTTAGAGAAAGCAGTTGAGTTTCCCTCTTGGTAACAAGAGCAAGTAACTGCCCTAATCCCATCCAGATCATGAGGAAGCAGAGACAGCAGTTTTCCTAGGTTTAAGTGCCAATGAGATTTTAATTATAGATAGCATTATGTAAACACTGAGGCAAGAATAAATGCAAAATGATGAAGTCATAACGATTTTTGAAATCATTTGGTGCTGTTGCCAGAGACAGCAAAATGCTTTGATTCACAGCAAAAAGATCTTCTCCACAGAACGCCAAATAAATAGCTTCAGGAATGCTGAACTATCCTCTTGAAAGGCTGAACTACTAAAGTAGGCCTGTTATTTACAGAAGTACAGCTCTTGTCATGATGTTTCTCATTAGGGAGTGTTTACCGAAGTCCACAACAGCTACAAGACACTCGGGTGCACAGATGTGGCACAATCCTGACACAGAAGGAAAAACTTTCTCATCATTAGAGCCTCATCTGCAGAGCTGCTTCCCTTACGGATGGTCATCAAGCCCCACCGTGACTCTCCAAGATGCATTAATCCCCTTCAGATCACTTTACATGTAGCCATAGCAAGTCTTGTTTTCAGCAACACACGCAGATGTCTAGAGTGGGCTACTGAAACTTTGTCACTAGAGATAATTAGTTATCTGTCCTGAATTATTTTATGTTTCATTTGTAATTTTTTCAGCAACGTGAAAGAGCTCCCTGCAGTCCCAAGTTCTAGGACAGACGAGAAAAGAAATTCGGCATTAAGATGAAACATCCCTAAAATGTTTCAAATTTGGAGGAGTATAAAATTAAGTAATGCAAGACCTTTTTATTCAGACAAAAGGTGTGTGTAATACCCAGACATGTTGGTAATTTTTTGGTGGGAAATACACCAAAAGAAAGAAAGAGGTAATGGAATGTAATGATATTTTATTATTCAAACTAAGACTCAACTATAACATTTTCAACTATTGTTCTTCGTGTCATTCGTTACCATACCATTTTTTCTTCAAATTAGAGTGTTCATACAATCAGAAATGAGTTGTATTATATTTAGCACCTGGCAAGCACTTACTGACCTCAGCGCAAAAAGGTTTCAATTCCCACCTGAGAGGAAGAGATTAAGCCTCAGGTTAAACATAAAGTGAATTCCTACCAGCTGTCCTTTAAGCAAACTGCACAAAATGGATTGAAAAAGAGAAAACTGGCACCAGTACATATAAAGTTCTTTGTTTTTAAAGATTTTCTGTTTTAAATTCATCTTTGTTGTTCTTGATGTAGTTTAAGAAGCAAAGTAGTAACTGCTTTTTTTTTTTAATATGGTAATTATCAGTGGGATCTTTTCTGTTGCTTTCTATTATTGCTCACACTTTTCCTTTTAAATGCTGGAGGCTGATGGAGGATAACAAAACAATCAGGTTTAAAAGAGTCTACATTTCACACAGTATTCTTTTTGTCATTCTGCTCCTAGGTCAAGGTCAGAGAGGGAAATCCTGTTCACAGGCTCTCTTTACAGGCTCAGTGGTCTCCCTAATGGAGTAATTAGAGTCGGTTGAGCCCGACTGCAAAACCACACTGAGCAGACACATTTGTAGTCCCAGCTGGCAGACAGGGCACATTCTGGCCCGCTTTTGCTGGAAATAGCTTTTTTTTTATTCCTTCCTTTGCCAAACGGAGCTCCAGGCTTACAGACAGAAAGGCCAGCTCTGGAAAAGTAAGTACATCTGTGAAAAATACACATATAGCGTAACTGGCCAGCATTATATCAAAAGCTTTCTTCAAATCACTTAAAGGTTGTATTGGGTCTGCATGGCAAGGTTTTGGTAGCGGGGGGCTGCAGGGTGGCTTCTGTGAGAAGCTGCCAGAAGCTTCCCCCATGTCTGACAGAGCCAGTGCCAGCCGGCTCCAAGAGAGATCCGCCACTGGGCAAGGCTGAGCCCATCGGCGACGGTGGGTGCGCCACGGGGTAATGGAGTTACGAGGGGAGGAACAAGTCACACAACTGCAGCCAGAGAGAGGAGTGAGAGTGTGAGAGGAACAGCCCTGCAGACACCAAGGTCAGTGAGGAAGGAGGCAGGAGAGCTCCAGGCACCGGAGCAGAGGTTCCCCGGCAGCCGCTGGGGAAGCCCATGGTGAGGCCACCTGTGCCTCTGCAGCCCGTGGAGCTCCCCGGGGGAGCAGATCTCCACCTGCAGCCCGTGGAGCTCCCCGGGGGAGCAGATCTCCACCTGCAGCCCGTGGAGCTCCCCGGGGGAGCAGATCTCCACCTGCAGCCCGTGGAGCTCCCCGGGGGAGCAGATCTCCACCTGCAGCCCGTGGAGGACCCCACACCGGAGCAGGAGGGTGCCTGAAGGAGGCTGTGACCTTGTGGGTCAGCCCACACTGGAGCAGGCTCCTGGCAGGACCTGTGGCCCTGTGGGAGACCCACACTGGAGCAGTCTGTTCCTGAAGGACGGCACCCCATGTGAAGGACCCACACTGGAGCAGGGGAAGAGCGTGAGGAGTCCGTCCTCCCCCTGATGGCAAAGGAGAGACGAGACAACATGTAATGAGCTGACCACAGCGCCATTCCCCAACCCCCTGCACCATTGAGGGGGAGGAGGTAGAGAAAAATCAGGAGCGAAGTTGAGGCCAGGAAGAAGGGAGGGGTGGGAGGAAGATGCATTTTACGATTTAGTTTTTATTTCTCATTACCCTACTCTGATTTGATTGGTAATAAATTCATTTCCCTAAGTCGAGTCTGTTTTGCCCGTGATGGTAACCGTTAAGTGCTCTCTCCCCGTCCTTGTCTCGACCCACGAGCCTTTCGTTATGCTCTCTCTCCCCTGTCCGGCTGAGGACGGGAGCGATAGAGCGGCTTTGGTGGGCGCCAGGCCTCCAGCCAGTGTCGTCCCACCACAAAAGTCCTGCAGAAAATGATATAAAGATAATACTTTCTGTAGAATGCACATAGCTTAGTTAGTACTATTACAAACCCATAAAATAATTTGAATTCAGCCTCAACACTGCGTCTTTATTATTTCAAGCCTGCTCAGGGGGACAGACATCAGATAATACCAAGTTATGTTTTCTGAACCCCTCAACAAAACAATATGTAACTTCTCAGTGAAGGTGGGTGTTTCAGCAACAAAGGTATAAGCCGTTCATAAGCAAAACAAAAGCAGCAGCTGAGATGCCACCCTGTCCTAGAGCGTGCACCACAGCTACTCTCCTGGCCTCCTCTCGGAGGACAGCAATACTTAAGAGTATTGATAGCCTGCAGACTGCTGTTTTACAGTCATTATGTTAAACAATCTGAAAAATACACTAAAAACCCAAGTAATTATGAAATGACAAAAATTTTATTTGTATATGTTGTCCAGATAATTTTTTCATTAGTGAAATCTTTGATTTTTACTTCATGATCCTCCTTATCCAGACTCCTCTAAAAACGGCAAATCCTTCACAAGCACTCATAAAGCCACATAGTATATGACTATGTGGTTGTAGTTAAAAGCGATACGAGACATTTTTCTGTATATTCCTGCATCTAAGCTATCTTGCTATAAACATACCTTTATGCTGCCCAGCACGTGACTAATGATAAAGAAAAAAAAAAAAGAATTCAGAAAAACTTCCAAGTTCACGCTATAAACTATAGCCTTTTACTCTTTTCTGTTAGAAAATACACTTAATTTTATTGCTATTTCACAAGACCTTCAAAGGCCATGCTATTCGTAAGTACAGCAATCCTCCAGCAAAATATTGTCCTTCTACTCGTAAGCCTTTATCTGCTAGTTGCAGATGATATCACATTCACTTTTTAAATAATATTTAAAGGTCAAACCAATAAGGCATAGAAAATGTTGAACATCGTATAAAATTCAAACAAGGCACTGCAGAAGCCACAGGGGGGTACTTGCCGAAATGATCGAGCGCTTTTTAAACATATTTACTCAATGATTACCAGGGGCACAATGTAATCCACTTCTAACAGAAACCCATGGGAGGAGAAAACTCTGCTGAAAATTCATAAAAAAAGAAGTCTTCAGAGTTTCCCCCTCATCTGTTTTCAAACCATATGAAGGAGAAGTTATAGCTCAGAATATAATAAACTGTAGTTTAGATGTGAAAATGCCCAAGCTGGTTTTAAACTGCTTCAGGCAATAGGGACTGCCAGATGAGGGAGGTGACCAAGCTGGGAAGCACAGGGGTCCAACAGGGCAGACAAACCCCGTCAGTCTTGGGCAATTCTTGGGGCATCTGGAGCATTACTCCAACACTGGCAGTTTCTCATACAGGATAAACTTATTTTTAGCTATGTACTCAAGCAACCCAATCTCACTGGATAATTGCAACTTTCTTCTGTATGCTATCACCTCATCCCTGAAGAGCAGAAAATACAGATAAGAGGTGTTGATTTTTCCAGTTCTCACTAGTCCAATTTACCAATTCAAATCTTTAGTCAGCCTGTATCAGATTCTGCTGAAGTAACCCATGTTATGATCATGCAGAAGTAACAAACAGGTAGATAATAGATTACAAACCTGTTTCTATTTAAGGTTAAGTGTGTGCATTTTTTTTCTTATGTCACAAATTTGTTCAGGTTAGAAGGGACCTTAGGGGAACACATAACCTTCTACTCAAGGGGTCTCAGTAAAGTTGCTCAGGGCTTTATCCAGACCAGTATTTATGGTCTGCCATGCCAAGTTCTAGGTGTTCAGCCTACAACAGCAATCCCTGAAGCCATAAATTCCTACGCACATACGTTCCTATGCACATAAAGAGCATTACACACGTCAAAAGAAAATTCAAAACCAACAGTGACTCAGAGGGGTGTTTTCAAGTCACCACCTTCCATCTGTATAAGAAATACAGCTTTCAGTTCTCCTGAGAACAATTCAAATCAGTTTTATTTCTCTCTGCATGAGTAATTGCTGCAATCTATAAACCATTACATACAGAGTGTCAGATGCCCCTCTGATCACACACACACACATGCACAAGAGAAGAGGAAGATAGACCTGCACTTCGTGAGAAGTCGCATCTGGCTGGAACGCCACGCAGAGTTGCTGAACCCGCAGGAGAGGTAGACATGCCAGCAGAAAGACACCTCAGTACTGACAAGAGAGAGCAGCCAAGCTCCTCCAGCCTTTCGAAACAGAGAGCGTTTTGCCCCATCAGAGGAACAACTTTTGGATGCCAAAGTTAGGGGACAACTTCCAGAGGCATCGACAGGTTTTGACTGACGAATGTTTTCCACCACGGTGGATTGAGCCCTTGTGTTCAGACCCCTGTAATTCTGGGCATAAGCTCTATTTTAAGGTACCAGTTAGGAAAGTCTTTTTCAAGCATTAATTCGATTTAAACAAATGCCTAAGGCACTGTTCAGAAATGCATTGACTTTTAATGGTAAAATAAGGTAAGAAAAGAAAGCCTCCATAACAACACAGTTATGTTCTTCACTGAAAACTCTTATATAAACCCTGAAGAAAAAACAAAGAGCATAGTAGGAAAGAAAACTTCTAAAGTAAAATTTGACTACCATTATCACTGCCACATCAACGAACATACACCTGTATGCCAGCTACACTAACACTTTGGAAGCATGTAGGTACATACACCTGTAACAGATATTGACACAAGGTATTTATGAGAATGTGTATGTTATTTATATATGTAATTATCTTCATGTATTAATATGCATTGTATTTATGAGAGTTTATTTGCCCAAATAGTTAATTTTATGTGTCCATCCTACCACAGCGGAGGTACACTGCACATGCTTCAGGGGGAAACGGTCTCCAGACAGATGTGTTTTGACAAGACTACTATTTTACAAATCCCTTCTAGCAATGTGTTTGAGAGTGTCTGTTGAGTAACATTTATCAGTTTTTGCAGACTCACCTCCCTGTTTCTGGAGCACCCTGCTCCGAGTTTGACTGATGAGTTAATTACTGTGCCAGCATTATCTCACAGCAGCAGTACAACTTTCTGCATAGCTTGTTGCTATCATGGGTATTGAGTTGGTATTGACAGTCCAAACACCAACAAAAATGCAAGTTTCATATTCTCAGAATGGTAAAATATGAACAAGTTTCTCCTGCTCATGGTGAGAGACAAATTCTCTCTCCTTCCACAGAAATCTTAGATATTGTATTTCTGGTCAATTTTAAGTTATACAAACCTCCATCTTATTCAAAAAGCATTTAAAAAAAAATCCCTTAATCATTCATAGATTTGTTAGCTTGCTTGCTTACTTCGACTAAATGCTTGTGCGAGTGTGTAGAATGTAGGATGCATTGTGTGCAGAATATATTGAGAATATTTCTGAAAACAAAAGGTAGCCTGTGATCTTCTCATTCATTGAGCAATAGATCCATTTCCTATTCTGGACCTCATCTCATTTCACCTAGTATCCTCACTTCAATCACTAGTGAACACTCCACATCCTCCCGGGAGCTTCCCTGGTGTGGGCAACACCACCGGTGCCACCAGCTGGGATCATAAAAGCCACAGGAAAAGACGACAGCTTTTCCTATGATTAAGACTTGACCAGTGGACATCACAGGACAAGGACAACGAACTAGAATCCAAATTCAATTAAGGATACACAAGTCTCACATTTTGATTTGTTATTTACATCATTAGGTCAGAAAGTCTGAGGAAAACCAGGGGAAACAACATATGCTGTCATTTTAGAGGTGCTTCTTCTGGGATCCAAATGGGTGATCAACCTAAGTTTCACACATCCCAGGTACAGACTGCTCCAAGTGTATCTAAAGTAACTACAACTTCTATTTAAAAATCAGTAATAAATAACCTACACTTGTAGCTTTGCTATGCAGCAGTTTTAGTGTCTAAAGCCGATTGTTTCTTTTAATTTTGACATTTTTCTCATATTGTAAGAAATAGGGGAGGGGCACTGGGGTTAATTCTTGTTTGCAAGGTATTTGCACAAGTGAACATCCAGTGCATATATGCAAAGTAATCTCAAATTTTTTATACATTTAACCCACACGTCAGTGGTGTTTACACAGACCCCACGTACTATAAGAAATTAAAAACGGCCCAGCACTTCAAATACAAAGCCTGTTTAATGCTATAGCAAACACTTCCTTGAAACAGGTATGTAAAACATCTACTAAAGAGATATACAGAAGAGGTAGAATCAGATGAATATTTGAAATACACATCAAGCTGTTCACCACAAAATTTATAATAAAAAACTCTTGCTTGACAGGCTTCTAGATATTAAAGATGGTACTTAGCAGGTACTTTGCCAAAGAAGAAAAGACATTAGTAAGAAAGATTTGACTCTCTTGTTGCTACTATTAAAAATTTAAATCCTGTTTAAAAAGATACAGAAAAAACAGCACAACGAAAGACACCTGAAGAAGCAGAGAGAGAACAGATGTTCTGGTCAGCCATTCCTGGGCTCTTTATCGGTTTGTCTCTACCTTTTCAGCAGTGAGGGTTTTTCAGCAGTGCTGGCAGGAGAAACCAATAACTGAATCACAAATTTAGTTTTTCAGGTGCTTATCTTGATTTTCTCAACTCAATGCACATGTTGTTGCCATCTGTTTCCTCTCTTGGTAAGCTCCCTCTTTCTACCTGGCTTTGTCAAGAGGGTCACATTAACTTTCAGAAACAGCAGAATGGCATGTTGATTTATAGGAAGTTGTTTAATGGACTAATAAAACAAAGTATATCAACATTTCAAGCCCTACACACTTTTTCTCAAAAAAGCAACAGAATGTCCTATTTCCTCATGAGCTTGTCCACTAACTGGGTCTACTGTGCTATATTAATATCATTCCAATAATTTCCAGGTGCTGTTTAATCCTGTTTTTAAGTCACAATCTAAACATGGTACTTGAATTAAGTTCATTCAAAACAGCTCTGTTCTGCAGCATATGGGGTCTTGTCCCATACAGGAGGCAGTTAAGTGAGAGAGAAGAACATACCCTTGGGATAATGGACTCCGTCGATACACTTGCTCACTTTTTCTTACAAAGCAGCTGAAACATGCAGCATGTAGACATCCCGTTTTTGTTTGGTTTGCATCAGTTTTCTGACTAACCTGTGGGCATGTCGGCACAGGTTGGTTATTACAGTTCCTGCCAGTTTACGTGGTTTGAAAGCAACCGAAAAAATTTATAAAATAACTAACAGACAACTAAATACAAAGCCAAAATATATTTAGGTCAAGGAGTCCATGAACTGCAGAATGTTAATGACTGGCAGACCCCTCTGACGAAATCTCACTAAAAGCTTGCCTAGCTAATTTATTTTTGTCCCAGACATCATCTAGTAGCCATGCAAAATACAGGGCTGAATGGACAAAGATAACATCTGGTCAAACTGCTCATTTGTTCTAGTGGGGAAAAAAAAAATACGCTGAAGTATTCTCCAAGTATTTCTAAAGTAGTCTCTTCTTTCTTCAAAAAAAAAAAAAAAACACACCAAACAATAGTGTCTCCCACAGTCATTTATCTTTCAAAAATTGGTTAGAATGGGTAACAGGAAGAGTACATCAACAGTTTCTTACCTGGATGTCTTCACTAACCAGACATCAGACTGCCAGCCTTCTACCTCAAAGCACATCTTCCCCTACCCTACTCAATTTTCATTTCATGTCCCCATTGCAGAAAAAATTGTCGACTTTCTCTGTTTCTCTGTTCTCAATTAGTATTCCTCCCTGCCAGTCTGAAAAGTACATAGACAAGGGGAGGGCAGGGTTTACACTCGCAAATGCATGCGCTTTTACCTGTATTTCAAGAAGTGAAAATTGTGGTCATTGTTCCAAATGTAAATATTGCCTCTGAAACTCTAAAGGTCAATTGACTTAAAACTACATGGCATCAAAATTTACCTTGACTTTCTAAAACGTTAAGTCCACGCTACATGGAAGTAATTGTGCACTATATCGTGCTATGCACAGAGTTATCAGGTACAAAGATAGCTACAAATGCAGGTCTTTGCCCAGGTGCTACTAGCTAGTAACAGCTCTGTCAACTTCTTTAATTTTTCTCTTAGAAACAATTTAAAAAGTAAATAATGCAGATGGCCCGAGTTGGCAAGTTCAGGGTTCTGTTGCGGTATATGACTAAATGATTCCTTCTTAGTGTATTAAAAGGATTATTTTGGTAGTCTTCCACCATAAAATACAAACTATGTATTCAAGATACTCCCACAACTCAGCCCTATTATTAATTGTGATCTACTTAAAGAGCTGTTTCAGGGATTGTTTCCACAGTACCCAGTAAAATGAATATCTGGCTTGTAGACAACAACATCATTAGCAACAGAATAGATCTTAGTGACAGTTTACATTTTTATGCATCAGAGTTGGTGCAAGGAGTAATGGAATTCCTTTCCCTTTTTGAAAGGAAGCCTGGCATCACCATTTCTTCTCAAATATGTCCCAGCCCCACGGAGGCAATGAGTTTGAGTTCTCTATATTATAAGACCTCTTCAGGCAGAGCTCCTTTCTCATTTAGCTTTCACTATCAATCCCCTTAAGTTTCATTTTATTCCTTGCTTCTATAGAAATACCTTTTCACTGGGTTACCGTTACCTAAAAATGCAAGCCTAATTTTAAGGATTCTCTCAACTACTTGTTGTTTTTTTGGGGATTTTTTAACCTGAAAGAAAAAAAATATCACAATGGCGTTTAACGAACTTAGAACAGCTTGCTGTTGCTTTTCTTAGGATGCATTTTATAAAGAGAATTTATTCTACTTTATCTACAAGACTTAGCAGTTCAAAGAGCAAGAAGGTAACCACTCCAGATGTTGAGGACACAGTAGACTCAACTACGACCCAGGTCCTAAGACCCAGGAGAGACAACCGATCTGCTGGGTGTGCACAAACCTAACACATCTGATGGGTAACTCACGGTGCAGCGTAGTGCTGCATCACACATACAGCGAGTGTTTTTGCACGCCTGCTACGTTTCCTTCCTGTAAGTTTTACAGTGGAAAAAGAAATGGGAACAGTACATTTTTTTCATTAAATGTTAATTCATGCACATTTTTGAAGAGTTTTTAGTCCATTCATTGTACCGTTAAGATTTTTTTTCCTTCTGTTTCATTCAAGCTGCTGTTTCTTGTGAAGTAAGTTCTGTTGATGTGACTGAATGGCAATTTTTTTTAGAAATAACATCATTGTTCCAGTCAAATCTACTGCGTGGTTAAACATCACTGATTATTTGCATGATCTTTATAATGAAAGTGTCCTCAGCATGCTGGCTGACTTTGCTATGTTACACCCAATAAAGGCATTAATCATGTGGCTTATCTCATTCTCATGTGACCTTGATTTAGTAAAACCACAATACTGCAAAGAAATTAGGTCCTCTGGAGCTATTTTATCAGACTTACGAATCTTTATTGGTACCTACATTTTCACTTTGCAAAAGGATTGGAATGTTATCGGATACGTCGTTCATATTCCGCCTCTCACTATCACCTCTTGCTTCTCCCTGGTTAATGAGTTTCAGGAAAACATTTCTTGTGGTTTTTTCCCTTCTCCCTGAGGATTTTAAAATAGTCTTGAGAACAACATTTATTTTCATTATGGTTTTCATTAAGAGACTTAATTACAGGTGAGCATACCATAATAAAACTGAAGGTATAAGACCGCACAGCCAGGTCATAAGCTATTCCTGTAACAACACTCCCTGGGCATGCTTAGTATTAAAATACACAGACTCTCCCAATCTTGAAACTTCTTGTAGTATGAACATGGAGAAAGGGAATTTGCTCTATTAACTGCAATACAAACATAAATATTCAACTCTGCCCTAATCTTTCTGCCATGAATATTTATAGCCTAACAAGCATCATTTCAAAGAGAAGGGAGAGATGCCACAAGTTCACATGGGACATGAGCTCTTGTGGTGTGCAGCACGAGTTCTTAAAAGCCCCACATGTAAGAGCCACAAAAATAATAACTGGTACTGGAGAACCAGATATGGAGTAGAATAAGTGTTACTTAACCCCACGGGTTTCAATTTAACCAAAATTCCCTCTCACATAGCAGCTGAAGGGGCTACAGAGAATACACCATAGCCGCTGCTGTGCTGCAGGAGCGGTGCCGCTGCCCTTCTCCCACCAGAGAAGTCTCTGTGCTCAGCCTCTTTGCTAAGCATTTATGTAACAGAGGAGCTATTAAAATGCTTTAAAAATTTTTTTTTGACCTTTTGGTGATGAATGTGAACTGAGAGATGCTAAGGTTCACCCTCCCATGACGATAATCCTCCTGGAAACCCAACCAGTATTCCTCCTTGCCTCAGGGAGGTGACAGTCGCAGTGATGACACGCGGTGTCACGCTATCAAAGCTGGACAGCTTTAACTTGGCACTGGAGGGCAACCTTTAGGCTTGAATCAGTATTGTACATTCCAAATGCTTTATTCCACAGAGGTTTATCCTTTCTTAAGTACAGTGTGGGTACTGCTCCCCCATACAGCAGTGTTCCGGTTTACCTGTATGATCTGCCATCTACAACACACAAAAGCTACCGGAGAGATACTAAAGACACTAGCTACTGAAAACAAGGACCAGAGAAACATGGTAGTGTAAAGACAAGGTTGCAATAAAAGTTTTACCTGTTTACACACAGGCTGTAATTATTCTGGAGCAACTTACTTGAACATGGCAATTCTCTTTCACATTATGCCTGGCATCTTGTCTCAAACACAGTGCACCCAGTTCGATAGCCTCTTTCTTCCCCTCCATCTATTTAAACTTTTGCTAGGAAAAAGCAACCCACACACAACACCACACATTCATGTGTCAGCTTGGAGGCCCAGGTAAACCTGCTTCAGGTCCACATGAATATTGGACTTGGATGGTCTTTATGTCAGCATAAACTCAAGTGAGGTGTGCTCAGAAGGCAAGGGAGAAACTGCCCCGAAGTTACTGCTGGAAACACAGTAAAACAGAAAGAGCAAACAAAAGAGAGTACAGACAAGTTGGGTCAGAAAGCCCAGATAATTTATGAAGTATGTGTCAATGGGGACCTGGTCACACTAGATGACAAGCCATATTTATACTTTTCCTTCTCCCTCAACACCACAACATCCCCACGAGCAGCCTCTGCCTTTCACTGCTTTGAAGGTCTGAAGCCTGCCTTGGTCATTCTGAGCTGTAGTCCCATATTAACGAACCTAGTCTACAGCAAATCTAATACACATTCAATTAAAAAAAAGATAATCTATTTTTCCAAGTAGATAATTTTTCTTTCAAAGGTTCCAGTACTTACACATTTTGAAATGCACCTGCCTATGCCACTCCACTTACAGTCAAAAAAACAAATGCTACTAAATACATCCATGACTTCAGCCTGCTTCTTTCAGCAGCCTCAAAACAAACATGCCCACAAAACAGAAACCTTAAGGGGCTTTTCAGCATGTCATCCTGATCGTGCAACTGGACCTACAAGAACCAGGAGGGGCGAAAAGCAGCATTGTAAAGTGTCATTCAAATGCTGTTGCTATTATTTATATTTCTATCTATCACTGTGTATGCAAAGAACAAAATCATTTTTCTTGCATCTACAAGCAAACACATTCCCATTTCATTTTTACTGCATCTATGGTACTTTTAAGTTCTAATACATATTTACATGGGTAATTAAGCATAGAGGCTTAAAAGAAATGTTTAAATGGTAATTATCAACTGGAATTATTCCCATAAGTGATTTCTAAAATCTGGGGCACTGCATTTGACTAAGTTTCAGTAGGGCTATATAGTTTTCTACTCTATTTTTTCCTCAGCTAAATCACAAAACTGTTTGATCCAGATGAAATTGCTATGATAAACATGAAACGTGGCTTTTCATAACTGGTATTGCTTCTCTAGCAGTTTCAGAGAAAGTCTGGCAATAGAGCCAAGACAGCAAATATCTTAAGAGATTCCCTGCAGGAAAGAAAACACCACCAAACGCAACGCTTGCACCAAGATTACATAGCGTAGAACAGCACAGCCATAAAATATTATAAACATTATAAAATATTACAAAATAGGAACCAAAGTTCCCTCTACTTGCATGCACATGAAATGCCTCTTCCTTCTCTAAAACTGAACATAAGCTATGGGAGTTGTACTTTCCATCTTAACATTCGTAACTGATAGAAAACTAAAAGTATTTGTCTGTTGATTCACCTACATGTCTTAAAATGGTCAGTCCCTTCTTCGATAGTGTGTTTCAGTGACCAAGGTTTACTTGAAAGTTATTCTTATTTTGTACCAACATTCCCATGTTAACACTAAACCCAATTCAATTATTAATCTGAAAAGCTTCAGAAATTCTCCTGCAATGTGGGACAAAGGCACCACAGTTTAGGAAGTCCACAGCGCTCACCAAGCAGGAGCCAAAGTAACGGTATCAGGTTCACACACCAGTCATTAAAGAGAAATGAGCAGACAAGGGGGTTCCTTTGTTGAAGGCTCCTGAAAAGCTACTGCTGGTAGTGGCAAGAGCTCAATCCCTCAATGTGAGTCAGTGACAAACCCCAAAAGGCCTTAAAGTGGGGGTTTTGGGAGCGTTTTTTGGTAGGTGGTAGTCCCGTAATCCAATCCTATAAGTTCATAATGACAGAGACTTTCTATCCCAGCACAAAGAGCAACCTCAGAGAAGCCTGATAATTTTGCAGGCCTCAGAACCAAGCTAAAGCCACAGAAACCCTCCAAACCTTTGTCTCCATATATTTCTTTACTCTGTTGTTTCTTCTCTGGTCACTTGCCTCTTAACATCTCCTTAGCAAGCACCAAGCAAAGCTGCTTACCATGCCAAAACCCTCCTGCCAAGCCAATATAATACCTCATGTGAAGTTTTAGGCATAACTCTCAAAATTTAGTTTGCCCTTTCAGGTGACATGCTACAATCTTCCAATGAGGTTAAGCCACATCTCATTACCCTATAGCAAAAATTAGTTGAAACCACTGTGACAAATCATTTTGCCATAGTTCGGCAGAAGATTGAAAGAGTCCTTCCCATCCTGTATTACGCTGGCACATGTGTGCCAAATGATGAACTAGGCTGTAGATCCCATCAGATATTAGCTAATACCAAAAAACCCCCACTAATCCTGTTTATTGCCAGAGCGCAGAAATCTTCATGGCTGGTAAGAAGAATAGGTATCTGGACACAAACAAGCAGATGGAGACCATGAGGGACAGGAATGTTTCTTTTAGCAGCAAAAGCAACTCACAGGGCTGGGGCAATGACAGCCCAGACTCTCAGACTGACACAGTGGCTCCTTGCGAGCCCCTGTAGTAACCTCCCACAACCCAGAGGTGTTTGACATTACAACACCCCAGAAAAAATGCTGAACTACTTTTGGTGCAAAAAATGGCAGCAAGTGACGACCAGAATGGAAAACACCGTATGAAAGAGTTGAATGCAGCCAAAAATGAGGATTTCCAGAGTGGAAAGGTACACTTCACCATAATTACAGGTATCACAGCACTTGCCTTTCATTATAGGGTGACAATTCCTCTTTTAATAGATATTCCCAAGAAATAACCAGTTCACACCTCCAGAGTTTGAAGCAGCCCTTTCCTATTTCACCTTGAATCATCTTAAAGGACACCTTTTCTTCATGCTGTGAGTTTCCTCTCACATTTAAAGTGGTTTTGTTGTTAAAAAAAAAAAAAAACCTTTCCTTCCTCCCCACAAACATGCATTATGAAACACTCCTTAACTGCATAACCATATTCATCTTTTTTCCACAGAACTCGCACCTCATTTAGTGTGGTTTAAATTCAAAAGAAGAAATGCAGCTATTGCAAATGCATTGCAATTTTGCTATTTCCTAAGCTTTGGTGCTTGACTCAGCAACCTAAATAACATTCTTATGTACATTTTTGTGTGCAAGACCACTACACATTTACTGCAAACAACAGTACTACTTCTCGATAAATACTATTTCTGGTAATTTATCAGTATTTCTAAGTAATCACCATTATCTCTGGTCTATACAGTTCCTAATATAATGACATAAAAGTATAGAACAATCTCCTATAATTGCTAACCTCATAAATAATTAGAGATGCTTAAAGATCATTTTACCTGAAAATGATCCACTTCTATCACTAGATCTTTTCACATCTGAAGGCAGGCCAGAGATATCTAAATATACGGCTTCCTCTCAAGACTATTTTTTCCTTCATGCTGATATGAACCTATGAATAGCACCTCTAAGAGAATCAGTAGCTGTGGACCCAGGTAAACTATGAAAAGTGCCAAACCGATAGGAATCTTCTGTGAAACTTCCAAAATTGCTTCAGCTTACACTATTTCTTTTTGAAACATAAATCAGTGTCCTAAGCATGAAATTTTCCCAGAACAAGCTCATCCTCCTGCAGACGTTGCCCAAGGTAGTCTATTACCAGAGTGCAAAAAAAAGTGTTAAACATTTAGTTTAAGAATGCACATTAGAGATGTATCTATGCACAGTCTCCTTTTTCCCCATCCTCCTATAGTTGTTAATCCTTTTTTTTACATTATAAGCACTCCAAGAAAATACTTTAAGTTTATGTAGTATTTGGCATCTACACATCTTAACTTTAATTGGCCACTAGACACAACCGCCATAATAAACCAGCCTCAACAGCAGCCTTGGTGTCTTACTCTGCAACTGCAGCAATGAAGAATTTGATCTACAGAGTTTCCACAAGACAGGATTTATACCTAAGTATCTGCTTTTGTTAGCACAGCTTTCTGTTTATACAGCACATTCTTATCTGAACACTGGTGCCTCTGCTACTTTAAAGTAATTGACAGCCTGACGGTAAGCTACTTCTATGGTTAAAGTTACCCCAAAATGAAGTGCAATCCACTTACTTTGAATAGAGCTTGTGCTTTCCGAGTGCCATCGTGATTCATACCTTGTTCCTCACGGCATTTTGAGTATATTATAGCATACCAAGTATTAGAAGGATTTTTTTATGTCTAGCAAATTAACTGATTGTTAATTACTCTTGCTCCTTCATCAAGCTGTTTTGTTGGTTGCTTTTCCAGATGAGTCATTTAAAGTCAATTCACCAGCTACATGATCAGATGAAGCAGATTTTAAGCAGCATTAAACACCACTTCAAAATATCCCCCTAGTGCTGTGCCTTACAAGCTGCCATCACTATGAACGCCACATCGCTCCAGGGAATTTGACTGTTCTACACCAAGACCAGAGCTTCGTCTGAGGCGTACATTTTAATGCATTGTTTCATTAGAGGATCAATTCTTTTCCAGATTTTCTTCGTGTCAAAAACATACTGCAACCAAATTTCTCAATAGTAAATAGCTTTAACAAAGAACA
This sequence comes from Phaethon aethereus, assembly GCF_964289735.1. NCBI lineage: Eukaryota > Metazoa > Chordata > Aves > Phaethontiformes > Phaethontidae > Phaethon > Phaethon aethereus. Next base: position 37,327,476 of record NC_138580.1, read on the forward strand.
GAATTAAGATCTGCTTAGATACTGCTTAAATATACCAGGTTTGCAACACAAATGCTTTGATACTTCAGTTTCACATTTCAGTAGAAAAGCATCTCTTCCATAATTTTTCCCATTGATTTTTAGAGATAATTATCTTACATTAACTTACCAGGCAAGTAGATACACCAAAAGGTCACAGTCTTAAAGGACACCTGAAAAACCTCAACAGGAAATTTCTGTAGATGCACTCATTTGTATTTTGCTGTAGGCAAGAGAGCAGTACAGTTTCTAACAAATCAATGCAAGCCAAACCAAAATTAGCAAATTGTCTGATATGACAAAACCAAGTTGAACACTCGCCTTCAGGAGGAGAAATCTAGCAAAGCTAATAATACAATTTACTCTGCTACTAACAATCTGTTGTGGCATAACATAGATAGTTCATTTAAAAACCTGAAAACTTAAAAATAATTTCAAGTATCTTTTTTTTTGCAGCTCATTGCCCTTACTCCTCTTGGAATCGCACTAACACACAAGTTCCCAAGATTTCCTACCACTCCTTGCTGAGGAAGGGAGGGAGCCTCTAGAGGCCACTGGTCAGGCAGCCAGATAAAAGGTCATCATGCAAGGCAGGAGGAAACCTCAAATAGAAAGCTATGCACTGAATGATGTTGTCTGGGCTCTACTACTGCGAGAGCAGGAAAATCTTACAGCTCAATACTGACCAGGCATTTCCCAGGGAACAGACTTCCCTTCCAGCTCTTCCTGCAGAAACGGAGCAAGACAACTGTGTCCCCAGAGCAGCTACCATTTACATCCCTGGCTGACTTTTGATAGAGCCATTTAAACATTTGCACATTGACACTACACTAATTTCACAAAACTTCACTGCTCCACCTGGCAAAGAGCTGGTGTCTGGAGGAGACAAGAACTCCACAGGATTCTAACAACTCATTTCCAAAGCTAGTATAGTCTTTTTGGACAGGGTGTTTGGGGTTTTTGCATTTGGTTTTTTTGGTTTCTGGGGAGGTGTTTGTTTAACTGGACCAATAAGTAAGCTATATTTTTTTCAACGGTCAATTCCGGCAGCTTACAGAGCAATTCACCTGAGCTGAGTGCGACCATTGGCCTGGAGCTGCAAGATCAGGAAAACGATTGGTGTGACCTTGATCTCATTTCTGCTTGAAGCACTGTTAGCAGGCACTCGGACTTCTCTCCTTCAACTATTCCCTTTTGTGCAAAGGCTCTCTGTCACGGGAAGTTATTTTCTCCTGATCCGGATTCCTAATGCAACTGAGGCCACTGGCATACCAGCGCAGCAGCCCCCGGGGAGTCTTGAGAAGTAGAAAACCTGATGAAGCTTTCCACGTTTCATTCTGCAATACAGCAGCTGCAAAAGCAGAGGAGAGACTACTGCTGTATGTCATTCAGAAATAATATCATCCAGACAGCTTTGTTATAAAGTTATAATGCACATACTTTTCTTGGATGACAACAATCTATTTTTCTTTTTTAAATTTGCTGTGCATCCAAAGCGACATGTTTCAACTACCATGTAGCCCACCATACTTTTCACGTGCAGGCTAGGTATATGGTATATAATAGATTGTATTTAATAGGTCATAAGCAATGCCACTTCCGTTTAAAAAATGTACTGCATGCTATTCCGTAATTCCTTTCCTGCCTTTTTGCTTGCAGAGATGATTCCCAATAGATTTATAAATATTTAAGAGGATACAAGTGGTAGTCACAAATATTTTAGACAAGCTGCTGACAGGCTAAGCTGTAGGCCAGGTTATTTTTTCCCCAATTAGAAGCAAGATGACTACATGTGCTAGCACAACCTATTCATTTCTTACAATTCCATACCAGCAGGCCCTTTTCTTCAGCTTGTCAGATAAAGTGCAGATTAAAGACTAGCACATTTAATTCTAACATATTTATGAGTTTCTTTTTACGTGCTTCTTTTAGTATATTTTGCTTCAGCGTGTTACACAGATCAACACAACAAACTGTATGTGAGATTAGTGCTATTCATAGTGAACATACTCCCCCCCCCCCAAGAATGTTAATGTATTTTCAGGATTAAAAACTGCTTGAAAATACAATATAGAGGTACTAATTTTTTTTTTAATATATGTGCTCCAAGATCCCACTCTAAGAAACTCTCAACTTGTCAAAAATCAGATTGTCTCCTCCACACCTTTCCAGGTGTTCCTTTGCCCAGTTCAGTTAAAATTTTTATTTTAATGCTTATTGGCATGTCAGACTTCACAAAAAAGCAGTCAAATAGGAAAGAAGAAAGTATCTACCAATAGGAGATAGGAAATTATCTACCAATAATAGTTGGGCCACCAAACTAGGTTACCAAGTAAACGTTCCTTTTTGACATGTTATTAGAACAGTATTGAAAGATATAATCATAAACCCAGTGGAAAAAAACCCAACAAAACGACTGGGCTAGATTCTGATTTGGCATGATCAGATTAACTTTGACCAAGTCAGTGGTTTCATTACAGTACGAAAGAAATAAAAGTTATTTTCCGGTTCATATATAGTGCTATAAATCTCCAGTAGACTCAATGCTTTGACAGACACATGGCAAGAGACTTGCCACCCGTTGCCCTCGCTCACCTCCGCAGGCAATTCCATCCCAACGGCAGGGACACTTGACCTACTCCTCAGTCACCTCTAGGTCCATAATAGTTTCAGACAAGCATATTTAGGTAAACAGGCAAAAAAAAAAAAATGCAGTCATTCATCAACCGATTCATGATCAGATTTGATAGCCCTCTCTAGGGATGCGACAACCACCATAGATTTGCATTAGAGTATAGTGGTAGTGCTTTTCATTTTTCTCTCTACGTGTAACATCAGAGCCATGAGCTAACAGAGGTCCAAGTAATTTTCATTGTCAGTGTAATAGCATTTTGCTTAGAACTGTATCACAGCTGCAGAATTCAAAACAGACTTAATATTTTGGGTATTCAGAGTCCAGTTATAAAGCAATGATGCCAACACATCCCCAAGTCTAGGTATGGTTCTCCGTGTATGTCTGCTCTTCTTGGTCCCTGGGCATCAGTCATTAAATTGTTTGGATCTACAGCTGTTACACTACTACATAACAAAAATATTCCCAGTATTGAACAAAACCAAGCCGACAACCTCAACTTCAATGGCAAACTTTCTTCAGGTTCTGTTCAGCCCATATAGGGGGGCAGATGATACTTATCTCCTGGCATTTCCATAATAACGGAAAGTAGATACTCAAAATTAAGCCAAAAGTATCAAAGTCAGAAGTACCCAATACCACGATCTTGACCCAGCCAAGCATAAAGTAGTGTTCTTAAATCAAGGAGGGTCTAGCTTCTGGTTTATGGCTCACATCCATCCCTGCTATTCTCAGCCATGCTGCTGACACACGGCCAGATTCATAAAAGGGATTATTTTAACACACATGCTAGAAAAATAGATGGCAAAGTACTGCTGATGTTGCAGTAACTGGAAGAATGTTCTCTATTCCTCAGTGGTAGAATAACTTTTTTTGAGAGAAAGATATCTCGCTCTCACTGAAAGTGGAATCTAAAAAAAAAAAAAAATGCTGAACCTCTGGTTTGTTTTATTAAATCCAGTCCAATAGGAAGCAATTTATTGTGATGCAGATTTCTTGCAAAATACCTCTGTGCAGAAGCACAGAGTAATGAATCTCTACTCTTGTACTCGATATGCGGTTCCAGCACAATATTCAGGATTGCCAATTGCTTATTCATCTGATTTTTTTTAGTTGGAATTAGAGGATCACATGCCGGCATCCCTTCTAAGCATGCAAGCAGAGAGATTTCAATAGGCTTTCGAACCTAGAGGATTTTCTCCCCTGGGAAAGAAGGCCTTACATTTATTATGTCCAAATCTTGTTTTATGAGCAAATAGGAAGCATGCATTTCATTTATACATAAAATACATATACGCCAAGAATTTATTCCTAGTCTGATATTTTAACAGTCTCATCATTATTAGTTGAAAGTAACTATCACAGAAGAACAAACGAGAGAATTTAAGTGTGCATATATTATTTTTACTTTTCTGGTGTTATGCTCACCCTCCCCTGCTCCTCTGGGTCCTTCAGATGGGTTTCATTCCAGTGTTGGTGTGGTTACAGAGCTGTCACCATCGCTAGTCCTTTACTGGGAAAAGTAAGTTGTTCCTGCTGATGGTTTACTTCCTCACTCTGGGATGAGCTCAGAGCGGTTTTTTTAACTATGTATTTGCTAACATTTTTATATCTTGTTCTTTCTACATCAGTTTGCAGATCCACTTTACATCCAGATTTACTACACTATTCCCTTTACGGATGTTGGGCGACACTGTAGACCAAGTACAACCATATGATCGGGTTAATGTCTGGATAGTGGTGACACTGTTTAATTTAGGTCTGATTACTTTGTATGCCTTACTAATCACCCACCTCCAGAGGAGGGACTGATGGAGGGACTTCAAGAAGACATCTTGTTACAAGGACGATAAAAGGACCGAAGAACGCTACTGGCCTGAAGTCAGCAAAAACACACAGTAACTGGGGTAAAGGTGGCGAGGGGATATCACAGCCACCGACTCAACTGAGGGTCTGTGCAAATTGCCCCTCCTCCCCCCGTAAAGAGCGTGCATGCTGATTTACATGGCAAGCGAAGCTAATTTAAATATAACAAGCCAATAGCAAGCGACACAGTGATCACTAACCACTGAAAGTAAATTTGGGCAGGTTTTCCATTGTTTCTGCTAATCGTGTAACAGGATAAATGCATTGTCATTCCTTCATGAGGTGTGCTAGCTTTGGGGAATTATCCCCTAGCACCCATCTCTGCGCAAACATGAAATAAATCATCTCGGCTCTGTGGGTAAGATTGACTTATTGCACACTGGGTACCAGACCCTGCTCGTGAGACAACACTACTACTTCGTTCTTAAAGCCAGCTCTGCCCAGCTCAGGTGCTCCGCATTTCTTTGCATGACCACAGCCAAGTCGCTTCCCGCCTCAATGGCACCTTGTGCCTGGGCACCTCCACGTACGTGCCTCCTCTATCCCCACTCCTCAAGGCCTCCGTTAGCCCAGCAGGCCTGGATTTCTCCCTGACATTCGAGAGTCACAAAACTATGGTGGCATCATACAAGGATAAACAAAAACTGAACCAAATTTGCCACAGGCAGCTGGTCAGGTAGAAAAACCGCTGTTACACCAAAACAGGTAAGACAACGCAGCAGACAGGTCCCGTTGAGTCTGGCCTGAGCAAGCCTGACAGGCCTCAGCCATGAGGCCTGCCAAACTCAGTACAAGAGTGACGGCCTGCTATTAGCCACGGCAGTACCGTACCACAAGGCTACAGACCTGCACCATTTATATTGCCTCCTCTCAGCCGCATGACACAGGTTATACCAGTACGGAGAAAGCACAGAGGAAAGGAGGGCTGGAAGTGACTCGCACCACCGCTTTCCGAGGCCAACGCCTTCAAGCCATTTCGCATATCATCACCACAGCAGGCATGAAACGGCGGCGCAGCTTTAAACCCCACCAACAGTACGGAGTCAAGCAGCACAGACCACAATTCCTGTGCCTGCATTTAATTAGAGAAGCACCTCACTGCCAAACTCTCATTTAGCATACAGCAAAATAACCAGTGAACACAAGATTTTACCTAAACATGAGAAAAATCTGCTTTGATTTTTCAAATCAAAATTATGAGCTCCATGCTTCGGCTTAACTTTGCCCACAAAGCTACCTTTGTTTCACTGTGAGTCTGACCAGCACTTGAAGTCAAAATTCATCTGTTGTGAGTAAAGTTCTTCTTTACAAAGAAAGATTACTTCATTATGCGTTCGGTGAGATGAGTATGGTACATTTTACTAGTAGAGGTTTTTTTTGGTATTTGAACAACAAGGAGTGAACAGCAACACACTCGACTGCACACAAGCCTCGCAGCTGTTCAGAGTCTCATTTATCGGTGATGCTTAGATGTTTTCCAGCACTGACAGACCTCCACTCTTCATGTAACGCATCTGTATTCTCACGTACTATACATATTTCAAGCATGCAATTCAGACGAGGCACCTTTCCTATAGATAACTATTGATTGAGAAAAAAAAAGTAGCTTTATAGAGAGGAAGCTTCTGCACCTTCACAAACAGTTTGTAAAAAAAAAAAGCACGTTCAGTAACAAAAGCAAACCTTTTGCTTTAAACCAAAGAACCATTATAACATAGAAGTAAATAATATAATCGAAACAGAGTTGATAAAGACTAGCAATGTAGTTAAGAAAACTGAAGCTCCTTTTAATGAAAAAAAGATAGTAGTAACACACCTGCCAAATTTTCAAGTGATGGAATACTACCCACTTCTTTCCTGCATACTGAAAGTAATCCAGGCAACATGGGTAGGCCTAGGTAAATCTCATCCTTTCATAAGGGGGTTTTTCCTGACAATATTTTTTAATTTATTATTTCTATCCAGGTTTTTCTACATCTTGCTATCCTCCTCCTGGCTTTTGATTCCAGAAACACTTTTAGAGGTCAGTAAAACTACTTGCCCCAGTACTGCAGTGCCCTGTTGAACTCTGGCCTCAGTGAGAGCCGAGCAAGAGTCTCAACTGGCATAACTTAGTTTCCCAACTGAATCCTTTAAGGTGCAGTTTATAACGCGGCACATTTTGAGCATCAAAAGGTTCATCGGGCATTCCTAATTCACACCCACATACCAACCTGGACGTTACATGATCCAGTCCTGCCCACATTCCCATTTTTAGCCCAGTATTAAGCTTCATAGACAACCTTATATCATAGCCCATTACGCTACTCTGTAGTATATATTCAGGCACAGTGCAATATTTTGGCCAATGTTGTAGTATCTTTTGAATTTGAGAATATTAAAAGGTAGTATAAGTTTGTGTAATCTTCAGATGTGTTATAGTGCACCAGCTGAAAAAGGCAGCAACATTTACTTAAGCCTTCTTTGCACCTTATTCTCCTTTGTCAGAGAGCAAGACTCTGCCCTAGAGTATCTTCCGCAGCTTTGCAGAACCGCAGCCACCTAGACCTCCGCGTTCGGCTTGCTGAGCTCGTCGGGAACATCTTCTCTACCTGGGGAGATCTGGCCCTTCCAGGTCAGCCTGGGAAACTGAAGTCTAAGCAAGAGTGACTCAAAATTTAACGTAATGAAGAAAGCTGAACTCATAGAGCACCTGGCCTTCAGTGATGGCTAGCTTTCAACTTTTACCCAATTTTGTGTGCCTTATGCAGAGGCCACATAACTTGTTAACGGCTGCAGAAGAAACAAGGAGCTCTCGGATCTGTTCTCAAAAACGCAACGTTGCAATGCTTTCCCCTATATTCCTAAATATTCCCCAGCCACCCCAACTCTGAGAGCTGAAGTGCCCTAATGCTATCTAGACCACACTTAAATCTCATCATTTAAGATTCACCTGCCGAAAGAATTAAACCCTGCACTGCTCCAGCTGCACAGCATTTCAGGCCTCCACATGGGCATACCCCTCCTGACCCAGCCACCACAGTTTGTCAGTCGCCCACGGCATGTCATTATCGCGGATACCCACAGGGGACAGCTCTGAAGATGTCTCACACGGTACAACACAGCAGCAGCATCGTTCCATCAGTTTTAGGATATTATGGACCTGTGAGCCATCCATAGCAGATGGCTGCTGAAGCGTGAAAAAGAACATTCCTCCTACGTGGGGGCTGGCTGGAGACAGGCAGTGCTTTTTAACAGCAGCAGAAGAGCCCGCTGGGTCTGTACTAAACCTATAGAACAATTATGTTTAATGGTGTATAGAAAGGTTATTAGCAGCAGCTAGGGCTAAAATGAATTTCACAGAATTCATAGGATGACATCTGGAGTCCCCACTATGGCCTCCAGAGTCACCTAAATCACCTAAAAGAATTCCAGTGAATTGCAATAAAATATTTCAAAGTAAGTTATAGGTTTCATTTCCATGCAAAAACAATGTTAAGTTACAGGTTTGTGTGTGTCAAGTGAAATAAGTGTTCAGAATTTTAAAGCTTCATGCTACAAGTGTAATACAGGTTTGTTTACCTAAAAGCAAGAAAATAGTATGTTCAGCATTCATTAAATCACCTTCACCAATTAAGAATAAGTCTATTCCAACAGGTCTGATTTGTATTCTAGATATATTTTGCACAATTACTCATGCTTTTGAGAAAAGCTAATGAGAAAAGTTACAGACAAAGAAGAAAATGCAGCAAGTGTGAGTGAAATTATCTCCAACTAATTAATCAGCAATTCCCAGACAAGACAAATACCTAAATAAATTCATTTCCTGCTTTTACCTTAACTAGTATTTCCCATAGAGTCTTAGGGCCCCAGAAAACTATTAAAAGCCTTTAAGATTATTTGAATGCTATCTAATTAAAAAAGAGCATGCAAATAAGAAGGGAGAGGCTAAGCTTTACTTGAAGAGGCAACCGATACGAAAATGTGATAAATCCTACTTGGAAGACACTACATGTGTTATAAACTATGTCATTCATATTATTTTTAAAAAACAGCTTCAGCTCTAAGAGCGAAAGAAGTCAGGAGAGCACATGACTTGTTTGAACTGTATTCAGGGCAGAAGTTCAGCACATGCTCATCACTTTTTTGACCTGTCCCACTCCTTAGTGCAGGACATCAGACCACTACACCTTCTTGTGCTTCTTCCAGGGGGCTAACTTCTAAACCTGGAGAACGCAGAAGAAGGTAAGACCAGCAGCAGCTGCCTGTCCCCTTTTCTCTTGCATTGCATTCTCCTCCCCAACACCAAATCAAACATTCAGAAAGGTTCTGGGCATGTTTGGGGTCTTTCCAATAGGTTTCAGAACATGTCTTACTTGAGACATCATACCCTCACGTTCCACTTGATCTTCCTTTATAGCTATGCATGAACTCATAATTACATACCACATTTACATATTTATGTATATGGAGATCAAAAGGTATATATAAAAAGAGTTCGAAGAAAGCGTTTCTTCCATTTCACGTCAGTTTTGGCAACTTCACATAGTTAACCAGGTTAATTTGTAGGATTAGAGAGAGAGATTTCACACATTTTTATTGCAGCAACAGTCTAGAACCGGACCACTAAGACTGCAGCTGCCCCGCTGCGTGGCCCATCCGTGCCAGATGCTGCTGTCCCCGAGACACGACATCTGATTTCCTTGCAAATCTGCCCTGGCATCACTTACTACACATTTAGCTCTTTGTAGTAAGGCAAACTGAAGTAGAAGTTAGTTACCATACTACAACGGACTGAAAACCGCTGCTTTTCAGGACCCAGTTCGTGGGTTGAGCAGACAACCCTGCCTCGGGGACAGAAACATCCATCAAAGCAACGGAGCAAATGGCTGGGGACAGCAACAGCATCTGTTGTCGCCTCTGATCCTCATCCCCTTCCTGTGTCTCTCTCAGAGCCTGTGTTTTCCAATGAGGATTAGATCAAACCAGAAAATATTTTCCTGTCTGCAACATCACAGCAAAGTCACCGGTTTCAAAGTGGGCTGTTGATTTTTGTTGAGCAAAATTAGAACCTAACCGCTGAAATTTATATTCATGCCCTTCTGTTTTTCCAATGTTACACCAAAAGTAATTAAACGTTTAAGATTATTCCTAGACACTGACTACGAGAAACATGTTCAGAGCTCTGCAATAAAGCTGCACTTAACCAAATACCAATGAAGACACATTAAAGTAACTTAAACTGAAGGTGCAAACAGCAAGAAAGTCCAGAGGGAGAATAACCAAAGGTAGGCGTATCTACTTTGAAATCGCACACTTTCAAGCGTTATGATCAAATATTCTCAGTGACGTTAAAATTAAAAAGCAGTGTTATTTCATTTTGGAGATCAAATATTTTAAAGCAAGATGACTTCAGCACCTTAAGAAACTACCGAGTTACCCAAAGTTTACCTCCTAAAGCACCAGTTCGCTGCTAGAAGCAGCACATATTCACCTGGCTATCATCACCTAGACTTCAGCCTAGTCTTCAATTTTAATTTTGGTCCTTGAATTCCTTATTTTCAAGGCAATGAGCTACAAGGAACATAACTGAATTTGAGGCAGTTTTTTATCTGAATATGGCTGACAGTTATTTTCTTACTGGAAAATAAGAGAAAAACAAGCAAGCAAACAGATGAACAGAGTGAAAGGGTGACTTCCAAAACAACTTCCTTTTAACATATTAAGTCAACTCTAAACAGGAGACTTGATTAAGGTGAATGGTCACCGGATAAAAAGGTACACTGTGGAAACACAGATTATTATATACTATTGTGTTTACATATGCCTGTAGTGAACTGATACTGTTTAGAGAAGCTTGAGATCATCTCACATTTGAGATGGTAGTAGGTAAGAACAAGGAATTCTTTTGCTGATTTATTAGGGTTTAGCCTTCAACCCAAGAGATATTTGTGTATTTTCCTTAGAGAAGCAGAACCACCCATCTTAACATCAGACCACAACCAATTTCGTGGGGGGGAAAGGACTGCAGACGATGGCTTGCTAGACCTGGAGCTCAGAGAAGCCGAGTTTTAGCCGAGCTTTAGCTGATCACACCTGCTAAAGCCTCAAAGGATACTAAGGTCTCTGACAAAGCACTTGAAGAGAGTCATTTAAAAAGGTCCCTTCCAACCCAAACTATTATATGATTCCATGATAAGTAAATTTTTACATGCTTCTGCATATAAAGACTGTATTTTTCAGCCAAAAATATCTTGGCTTTTATCCAAAATAACTTCTGAATTTGTGCAATTGCTTTGCAGGAAATATTTCCCTAAGAACACTTGGTTTCAACAATTGTTTCCCCAGAAGACAGATTTGTGGCGTTTTTCCTGCGGGTAAAAATATAGCACTAAAAATACAGGTTAGATGAACTTTAATTTTCCCATATAGAAAACATTTATACCATTGAACATTGTCTCAGTTTTTATTCATTCAACTTCAACTAAGAAAGCCAATTTAATTTAATTGGTAGCCCTACATGCAAGCTGGAACACCTCGGTTTTGCTCTGCTACCTCTGATTCTGCACTAAAGATTGTCAGATGAAAAAACTAAACGGACTCTGTACAACTGCTCATCAGCAAGCACACTTCTGGTTACATCCAAGGAACCTCCAAGCCAAGAACATGGTTGAAAAAGTACATTTCAGAATATACTTCTAGTCCTAGAAGATTTCTATCTTTGCAGGGGCGAGAATGCCAGGTTGCAAACTCAGATTTCCTGGTTCTTCTGACCTATGGGAAAATACCACATAGAACTCACATTTATGATGGCACCAAGTTTGCCCAACGTTTCCTTGCTAGTTAAATAAGCACTGCCTCAGAGGGTCTGGGTTTTGCCAAAAGAATGAAGGAACAGAACAACCAAGAAACTTAGCACAGCAATTTTAGAAAGAGTCGGTTTGGCCATCTTCATGGTAGTTTATTTTGGCCAAGGTTGAATATCAGCTTTGAGCTGAATTTTAATAAGATCGAATTAATAGTTTTTAATATGCAAATGAAATATCAGGAGCTGGACTAAAATCATGTAGCACATTATCATACCATTTTCTTGCAACAGTTCAAGTGAGGTAAATTCCACCTCATGCAAACAGTAGCAATTTTATAGAGTGCAAGACAAGGTATTCCAAGAATGACTGACATAAACATCGGGTAAAAGAAAAAAAAATACACAGACTACTTTTTTTTGTGAAAGCTCTAAGTAAGTAATATCCACCAGCCACAAAAACCTTACAGAACACAGACCACACAGCTGTGGAAGAACAAGCACCAAAATATGCAACAGAGAGAATGTTCCAGGGTATGGGAATTCCAGAAGCCTCTCTCAACTATATATTTGAGAGTCATTGTTTTCTTAATGTATGTTATTCAATCCACTCCTTTATTTTCTTACTTTCAGCCTTTCATACTTCACCTCAGATATTTTTTTTTTCAATCTGCTGAAAACACTTTTAACACTGTGGTCAATGCACTCTCTCCCACTCACTGAAGCTGCAAAGGACGGAAGAGTTCATCCAACATGCAAAAAAACAGCTTTAATAAAGAAACTGTATAATGTAAGTCATAGCAAGTGGTACATTTTTCTAAGCAGCAAGGCCATGAGCTGGATGAATACAGCTGTGAGTGGCAAGGTGCAATATTTTGCTGGCGGTCTTGTTTTATTGAAGATACTTTTACACGAAACAGGGTTGACAGGAAAACTGCAACAAAAGCTTAACATAAAAACCATTATGTAAAGAACAAATAATAATCAAGTATTTGCACAGTGAAAGTTATTTATAGCATGGAGTACTAGGAAAGCCCTAATTCAAGTTTCCATCTTCACCAGTGTGGGTTTTTTTTGTTTGTTTGTTTTTGTTGTTCGAGTGGGTTGGGGTTTTTTACAGCATAGCTCTTGATCCTTTGAATTAATAAGGTTCCTAACAGCAGACCCAGAGCATCAGTTTGTTTAGGGTGGTCCACCCACCACAGGTGCCACTCAACAGGGACCACCCCCACAGGCATGCAGCACCTCCAGATGCTGATGGGTCACATCTCTACGGGAAGCTCATCTCCGCCACCCTCTCTGCACCTACACATGCAGCAATAGCTCAGACTGCCTGGACGGACCCATCCCACAACTCCTGCCCACAGGCCACCCAGCCAAGTATGTCTAAGTACTCCTACTATAAGTACTCCTGGTTTTATTTGGTTTACAGAAGGTCTTTTTGCCCCTTCATTCCAGTTTTGTGGGAATTACTATTTCCCCCTCTTCGCATCAACTCCCCAGATGATTTGTGTATTATATTACTAAGAGTATTACAAAATATTAACAGTGGTTAGTTACATTAATTACTAAATACTTAGTTTGGGTTAGAGAATTCTAACATTTCCTTTGCCTCCTAAATATGAAATCTTGAGTCACAATATATTAATAAGTAAAACCATCCCATGAAAGGCTTCTGAAAAAAGGGATTGTTACCCCACAAAAATTCAACTGTCGTTTAAGAACACATTTGTTTTGCCTTTTTTTTTTAAATACTGAAAACTTTTAGGTAGGATGTTTTCACATCACTAATAGCCCTCATGTTGGTCTCCAGATTTCTCCTGCGCCACACTATTATCAACTTGTTTGTACGAACTAAAATGATTATTTCATCGGAATACTACACAGGAAAAAACTCAAGACAAGACAGCTGTTATTTTTACTCTGATGAGATCGTACAAAACACTGCAAGTTTGGAAAGTTACTCAAAATGGTAATGCAAAGTCAGTGGGGAACCAGCTCACTTCATTAAACATCTGCATCAGATGTCTGAGACTCATACAGAAATTCAATGGGCTTACTGCAATCCATAATATTTATACTAGAAAGCCTAAGACAACATGCTACAGTAAAGTACTAAACAACACCAAACCAGCCAGCATCCCTCTTCCGTAAACGTTATGTTTCCCTTGCATCTAATTTGTAAAGTATTAAAAATAAAGCTATTAAGGTATGTTCCCAAGGTTTATGGAAGAATTCGCTCACTTTTGTTCACCTACTTCTACCAATGACTACAAAACACCAAATACACAGTGCCAGCATAAACTATGTAATCCAAAACCCAAGACTTCCCCATAGCCTGATTCTTTCACACCAGCTGTCCATAGCAAAAGTAGTAGCAAATGCTGTAACAGCTAATACACTAAAGCAGTCTGTTCTGCCCTGGGGTTTGGCACATTGCAAGCTGAAGACAACGTAGAGAACTGCCTACAGAGTCCTTTTGGAAGGCGATGAAAACATTGCTCTAGAGAAAGAGAAAGGGGGCAGAAATACAGAATTAGAAGTTTAAGAGTAGAACTAAAGAGCTTTCTATGAAGAAAGTCACCAGTCTAGGAATTAAGACAGTTGCCTGCAGGTATATCAAGTGACAAGAGCCCTTAAATTATTTATAGGAACTACTTGAAGTAACTGGTTTTCCCCCTCTGCTCATAAAACCTTAAACCCCGCGATTCTATAGACCAGTCACTTGCAGAGCACAGGTTTTCAAGGTCAGGAGAAACCTCACACCAGTGAGGTTTAACAACAGAATGCAAACCGCACCAAGAGATAAATTGTGTTATTCTGAGCCACAACAGTTTCCTGAGATTTCCTCCAGCAGTGTACCAGTTGAATCATCCTTTCCTGTCAGGCAAACATCACAGTTGAGCCCACAGAACTGCGCAAAGTGACTACCTCCATAGACAGGCAACCCAAAGAGTTCCCCCAAAACCCAAAGAACATGGATCTCAGTCTCTTGCCTTAACCAACATCCGGTGCTTCCCTTCTGTAGGATGAAAGGAGAAGGGTGACTCAATTTGAAACATAAGGGAACATACAATAGGAACATCTATTTCGAGGATAAATTTGCTACCTGCCTTCTCAGCAAACACGTGTTTAAGGCAGATAACGAGAAGCTGTTCTATCAGGGAAGAGAAGATTAGTCAGCGAAGCTGCAATCTATCTTTAATAAGTTGGTTTAGGCATCTGCAGCTTAATCTTGCTTAAAGCCCACGGAAGCATCCTCACTGTACCCAAATGCCATCAAGTCAGTTACCACTACATATTATTGTAATACACCCATGTAAGGATACTCATGTACTTATATTGAAAGTGAGGGACCATAATACAAGTGCTTTTTTCAAAGTTTGTAATTTATACATCAGAACAACGATGATACAGCATTACCATCCTGTTTTACTGCTCCAGGACGCAGAGTTTGTTGCACACTCTGTTCTGGAACTTCCCAGGCAGGGGGGCATCAGAGTCCTACCCAATGCTCAACACCTTTGGGGCCACAGAACATTAAAACTCCCATTTCCCAAAAATGCACTTGAGCCATATCTGTAACTGGCACCGGTGCCACCACTCAAGGAAACCTACCTCTATTTTCACGTCGCTTTGAAGTAATCCTAAGCAGTTAGCCCTTAGACAGCTGATCACGTTTTGGCACTTGAAGCAAGGCAGAGATTAGGACCAAAAACAACATGAACAAACAATTTTGTCAGGATGACCAACAGTATCAGCACAAAATACAGTACTAGTCACTGGCAGTAGTAGGCTCAGTCTTTACCTAAAACTATTCAAGCAAACGGCTCAGCCTAAACACTGTGCTAAGTAGGACTGCACTGAAGAGCACTGTGGGACTGGCACACTAAGCAAAAGCACGAGAAATTTTCTAATTATACTTTAAAGATATTTTGGATGTGAAATGAAGTCAGAGAACAGTTACAAAGAACTTAAGGAAAGGGCTTGTAAAATACTATTGGAAGAGAAAAGCAATTGGCCTGAAAAGAGGGAACAACTGAGGTAGAAGCATTAAAAAGTGATGAAGCAGAAAGGATTCTGCAAATGAAAAACGTGTTTTGTTTCTTCATATTTCTCCACACCAGCCCAAAGCACATGTCTGCATACATGACACACGAGCACAATGTAGCAGCACAAATTAAAATGCATTGATTTTTGCCAAGTAAATATTTGTTTTAATGGAAATCTATTGCAATTACTTAATGTATCCTTTTTCAATAAAAGTTAATCAAACTACAAACACACAGAGACCGGCTGCAGTGGCAAAACAGCTACCGCGCTTACCCTGTGTAAAATGATAGATCTTTGACGCCCTTGAATTTTGTCCTTTAGAAAAAACTCCTTAAGAACTCTGCAGATATTTACCCACATTGGGGTTTTTCTTTGCATTATCACTCCAAGACAACCTCGCCTATATTTCAATGTTGGGCGTACGTAACCATAACTCTCTCCATGCCTACGTTTTGGCTTTCAGCCGCTACCTTAAATCAACACCAATGCAATCACGATTCTTTGCCCAAAAAATTCGATTGTTTCCATATCTTTGGGATTAAGAGCCCCTTTCAAAGGCAGCCTTTTTCCACCGTCTGCATCTGAGATTAGTTACATAGAACACAGAACTCTGAAGCAACATCTTAACAGAAGCATCACCAGCCTTTTCTACCAACACAAACATAATTCAGTGTCTGCAGATGCTTCTACTGAACCCAGCTGAATGCTGCCCTTTGCTTTTCATCCACTGGGAGTACTGGAGCTTCAGACATTGTCTCAACCCACAAACAAACAGGGAATGAGCAAAGCTGTTACTTCAGTTACGTTCTCATTTTGTACAAATATGAGGTCTGTCTTACACTTGCCCTTCCCCACCCTTTTCAGACAACTCTGCAAGGCAGGCATCTCGACCCTGTCCTATTTACCTTACAAGCATTTAGCAAGTCAAAAATCCAACCCTGACTACATTTTAAGTTAAGAAAGCATATTATGGTACCCTCAGTTTCCTAGACATGCAGTCAAAATGCATCCAGTTTTAACGTAACTCCAGTTACAGAAAAACGCAGAAGTGCTCAGGGACGATCTAGATCTAATGTCATAAAATTAATTGTTCTTTTTAAGTAATTCTGAAGGATCAGTCGATATCAGGGTTTCTTCTTCTTTTCTAAGAGATTAGCATAGTCTTATTATTCCACCAATATTCCTAAATTCATGTAAATTAGTATTTTTACAGAGACTGAAAATAAGGCTCTGTTAGGAACCTTGCAAGAACTAAACGAAGACATTCTCATACCTTCAACCCCTCAGCTTTGTCCCATATTAATAAACACACTGACTTCACCAAGAATCAAAATGTGAAACTACTGCTCAAAAAGAAGAAAATTTATATAAACTACTTGTGAAGCAAATTTCTGTTCAACTTCCAGTGCACAAGAAGTTACTCCTGCAAGTTTACTAATACACTTTTCCTTTTTCTAATGCTGCTAATTACCTGAAGTCCTCCCTAAACAGGACAGCTTGCACTGTTTATCATTTTTACAAAACCATTCCTTAAATAGACTACCAGACAGAAAGTTTACCGCATTGCCACTGTTCGGTGAAGCCCCGTGCTTTTAGGTTATACGCTCAACTCGACTAAAACAAGTCGGGGAGCAACCCCTCTTGGAACGCATTTCTGGATGCATGAAGGAGCAAAAAGCAATGAGAAACAGTCAACAAGGATTTACCACAGGGAAACCATGCCTGACCAACCTGACCACCTTCTATAATAAAATGACCAGATTTGTGAACAAGGGGAGAAAGCAGATAGCATTTACTTTGTCTTTAGCGAGACTTTCAACCAGAGTCTTGTACCCAAGTTCTGATGTTACACTCTAGATGGATGAATAGGTTAAATGGTTGGGTGAGCAAGCTCAGAGGATAGTGGTTAACAGGCTAAAAATCTCTGTGTATGTCAGGCCCAAGGCTATTGCCTTACTGAGGTAAGGAAAAGCCCTAAAAGAATATGAAGAAACCTTCACCTGTGTATTGTCAAGAACAGATCAGGAGTACTACCATTGAAATGTTTGCTTTGCCATCTTCCACAGATGTCCGATAGGAACAGAAGTGTTCCCTGGTGGCAACTGAAAGGAAGGCTTCTGTGTTGCTCTCAAGTAGTTTAGATTATAATCCACCTAGAGAAGGAGATATTTTTACCTTTACTTCTATTTGCATCCTGGCCTGTACCAGCAATAGTGCGGCCAGCAGGAGTCGGGAAGTGACTGCATCCCTGTACTCAGCACTGGTGAGGCCGCACTGAAAATACTGCATTCAGTTATGGGCCACTTACTACAAGAAGGACATTGAGTTGCTGGAACATGTCCAGAGAAGGGCAACGACGCTGGTGAGGAGTCTGGAGCACAAGTCTTATGAGGAGCGGCTGAGGGAACTGGGGGTGTTCAGTCTGAAGAAGAGGAGGCTGAGGGGAGACCTTATCGCTCTCTACAACTACCTGAAAGGGGGTTGTGGTGAGGTGGCTGTTGGTCTCTTCTCCCAACTAACTAGCGACAGGACAAGAGGAAATGGCCTCAAGTTGTGCCAGGGGAGGTTTAGATTGGATATTAGGAAAAATTTCTTCACTGAGAGAGTGGTCAGGCATTGGAACAGGCTGCCCAGGGAGGTGGTGGAGTCACACAGCCCCCTTCACTTGCATCTCAGCAAGAGAAACTTCAGAGTCGATTCGGGAAGCATTTCAAAAAGCCTAGCCATAGTATTCTTAGCAACAGTTCCCTCCAACTAGATTAATTTTTCACTATTGAAATGCTAATATACAAGTAGCTGAATATTTATTGAAGTTGAACATTAACGATGAACACAGTAATAAACAGCACAAAGAGCCATTTAGTACATAATTCTTTGTAATTTTATTTTTCATTAATTTCTATTTTGCTACTGCAATTGCCTTCATAGGGGAGCAACATGCAAGCTAAATCTTGCATTATAGACCATAAATAGGTGACATGTCAATACTTTCCCCTAACGCAAAGGGCAAGGGTTTAAGCTATCAATTTAGAGGTTACGTTTCTGTGGGCAGAATTCACCTTGAATTGTGGATTTGTCTGCTGCACAGACTTTGTGCCATCCCTCTCCATCAGTAAAATCATAGATTTCCAGGTACCCATCTACAACACATACTGCTGTGAAGTTCCAGTTTTGCAGCGATTTATATTGATCTAAACATTGACTTGAATAGTTTATAGATATAAACCTCAAGAATTCAGTATAATATTTTTATGCCTGAGGCAAGTTTTTTTTATTAACAGGTTCAGTATTACCTGTGGACAATATGCTTGCAGTACAGAACAGATGATTCATCACAGTTGCTGATATTTTTATTCTATTTTACGTTTATCACTTTGTGTTAATTGCCAATAAGGTAACCCAGTCAGAAAAAGGAGTGAGAAACAGCTGTAAATGGAGTCTAGAGAAAGGGCAATTAACAGCAATTCCCCCCAAAAAAAGAACTTCTATGAAATGTAGAAGTTGCATTTTTCATCATCAATAACATTGCCATTATTAATATGTCTCCTTACATTACTGGCACTTTATTGCCATTAATGGGCCATTTCCCATGCTACCTCACTCTTAATTTGTGTCTGTCTTTAATAAACTAGTAGTTAACGTGAGCAAAGACAGTACTTTTTATTAACATCTTCCAATGAAGATTGGATGTTGTACTGGTTTAAACAAGCACTACATAGAGCCTTAAAAATATTCTTACACAATAAATAACCCATGCAATTCATGTCTTAATATCCATAAATTCAAAGACTATATGGTAATTCATTTTCAACCCATATTTTATTTTTTAAAAATGGACAGACAGATCCGTGTCATTTGCGTGAGTGTACTCATCATCAATGCAGCATCTTTGTGCTTTAAGTCTCACAAATTGGAAATACTGACACTACTGTTGATTTTTCCACTTACTACTTGTTAAATATAGTCAAACTGATTTTCAGAATTTCAATAACAAATTGTTCCTCTACCATTACTGTAAAAATAAAACATGTATTTAAGGATAAATATTGGGGTTCTTTCCCCCCAAGGAGGACTACAGAAAATATTTTCAAGCAATTTCAAGGAAATAAAGAATACAAGACAAAATAAGGAAATAGCTATTGTTAAGATGTTTTAATTACTGTTTCATTACCTAATAAAAACCCCCAGGGGACCGACTTCTATTTGCTATATCCTTTTCATACAAAGGACAGAGGTGCCAGAACTGATGGTTCTTAGACTTACTTCCCCCTTCCCTTTTTTTTCACCTCTGTTCCAGCAAAATAGACATTAGCTGGAAGTGCAAATGTTTAATATTAATGTTAGGTGACACACTACCATGTAACCATTCATCTGGCAGAATTTTGCCAATAGACTAGATCAAGGCTCTCAAGAAACTGCCTGAATATTTTCTTTAAGGCTCACTATACTGATATGGGAATGTTACTCCTAAATTTGACTTTCTTCCCTGTTGGAGCAAGGAAGGCAGAGACACTTACTTTGCATGAAAGAAATAACTGTTTTGGTACAAACACAGAACTTCAGTGAAACCATACTGAAGTACAAAATTTTGAGGGAAACAACTGAAAAGATGTGCTAATAGTTGTGCTTGCAACAGTTATTTTCTCTCATGACATTTTTCTAGCATCATTTGCAGGGGAAAGCTGCACAAAGCCACTTTTACCCAATCTTTCCCTACAGTAAACGGATCTCTTGATATATCACTGAAAATATGGAAAAGTGGTGATCTATTCCAGAACAAGAAATCCTCAAGGATTTAGGCTATTTGGATAAGGTAAACTGGAAGTTTACACCCAGTATGAGGTATAGCTCCAACTGAAATATATCTAAGTGAACGCAAGTTTCACATCCATCATTTGATTTTATTTTTTTTTTCCTCCTTCTGGAGAAGATGTAATGCCCAAATATCTCACCTATCACAAAAAAAAAACCCCACCAAATACTGCATTCAGTTTCTTTGAGACTTAGATCAACTGTGACAATATGTCATTTGACTTTGCAAGGCTCTGTAAGGTCATCCATCACATTCTTTAAAGTTTTGCATACCGCCTTGTGCGGAGAAGATGCTCAGGGGAAAAAAAAAGTCACTGAGATGATGCTGTGTCACTCTGTCAAGTTGCACTACAAAAGAGGCTTCAGGAGTGGTATCGTGGTTTTTACCCAGACATTATACATATAATGAGAAACAAAGATGTACTTCATATCCCTGGGTACTTCTCTAACAAGAGAAACATTCCTGATAAACCCAGATGCTTATTAAAAACATTGAGTTTTTCTACCAATTATGCGCAATGCTTAATATAGAATGATTCAAGGACAACCCACTTACCTATCTGGTTTTCGTAACTCATCTAACACTCACATCTTCAGTCCTTTCTCAAGTAAAACTGCATTCCTAGCGGCAACAGCATAGCATCCAAAACCCTTGCATCACATTTAAATCAATGTACAGCCTGTACATTCAACGCCTCCAAGGCTCTTCACTCTACACCAGCCTCACTTCTACACCTCTGTTTTGCTTCCAAGATTAGAGAAGTTACACTGGAGAACGCCAAAACACAGAACTGGTTCAATACCACCAAGCAGGATCACCTAATCCTCACTTGGTCACAAGCCTAAATACTGAGGTGCGAAGGCGAAAAAGAAAAGGAAGAGGACAGACTGATGTGCAATACAATTTTTGTAGAACATAAATCTATTTCCTCCAAGCAGTTGGGTTTCTTTCTTCTCTGTGGCATCCTGACTACGGGGCAAGGAGATGGCAAGTTCAAAGCAGTAGATTTGTTCGGTCACCTGACAAATGAAAAACTACCCTAGAAGGTATTTGGGAGACAAATCTCTGCTGTGGCTATATATACACTAAACAAAAGAAATCCAGCACTACTCCTAGCTGTATTAACTTGTTTACCAATTAGTACTCACTCAATTTAGCAACACTTTTTCCACCCAGCAGCTTACCAGTCAACAGACCATTTGCAAACAGCTTTGTTCTAAATGCACATTTGTTAGCAATAGCTTGCCATTCATAAAGTTTTCAGAACTATGTGCCCTCAGCTTCACCCGAAGCCAGCCCCTGCAGCTCAAAAAGTAGTTTCCTCTGTTTTTTGTATCACTCCAGTTAACCGACATATGAACCTAGTGGTGCAACTGAATTAAAGTTCAGTTATAGTTTCTAAGACTGAAATGACCTATGCTAAAGACAAGAATTTGAAGAAGTTTACAACCGTTAAGTGGAGATTTCTATTAGTAAAATTTGACCAGCTGAATATTGATTGGAAGCAAATACCTAAGAGCAACAAACATGAATAAACCATATTTTACTTTCAAGACATCAACAGATTGTCTTTTAACTGGTCCTTTTCATAAAAGGCAGAAAATATTTGTAATGTAAGTATCTGTTTCTACAGCCATTCTACATAGTCTTGTTTTAATTACTCATAACCTCACCTTTTCTCACTAAGTGAAAACAGAAAGCCTTAATAAGCAAATGTATGCAAACTATTCTTTGTTAGTCCTTCTGAAGCATCCAGCTTCCCAAGTACTAGTTAGTTCCAAGTTTATTTTTCGGTGAACTAATACCTGTGTGGAAGTCAAATGAGTAAACATAAACATAATATTAACCAGCCTAGTTAAAGACCCTTACAGTGTGAAGCCAATAGGGCAAGATGGCTCAAAAAAACCCCAAACAACCACACGAGGAAAATTAAATCAGATTTTAACAGCATGTACTGTGCTCCTAAATGCATTTCTAGGATTTAGAGAGTACACACCAGCAAACAGGTTTGTTGATTACTCCGTGATACAGTACACAACAATAAAGCTTCAAAATAATTAATAATGTATTGTGGAAAACCACTTTTCTCCCTTTATAAACTGACGACATACACGTTATGCCCCATTTGCTTACTTGGCAATGAGAGTCCATAGTCTAAATGTATGCTCACAAAGCATGACAAACAGGAGGTGAAAGAGATTCCTTCACATTTCTAATTATCACTAAAAACCTAACACATATGTATATACAATACTGGCAAAGGCACGAGACAAGGGTGTTCCTCACAAGCATATCGCATCTTCCCCCGCCCCGTGTTGTACTCACCCAGTGTCCTGAAACGTGTAGTTTGTGTTTGTATAGATAGTGTCTTTGAAGACGCTGCAAATGAAGACCAATGCCTCTCCTATGGTCTGCTCATAATTATGAAACAAAGGCAGGCAGTTCACAAAAAAAACAATAAATTCAGAAGTGAATGTCAATTAGCCCCCAGAATGGCAGAATACTCTATGTACAAAATAAGAACTCAATATAGACAATCACATATCCACCAAATTGTATCTACAGTCATTGACTAACACACAACTTAAAGCATGCCCCAAAGGTGTCAGGGGTGACTTTTCACAAACTTCAAAGGTCCAAAGGCCTTTTGCTGGCTACACCAATAAAAAGGTTGCTGACTCCACTTTCTCCTCTCCCTAAATTTATGGGATTCTCAGCTCCATAAAGGATTAACAAATACTACTGAGAGGCATGGAACTTAGAACATGTACTTAGAACGATTCAAAATACACTAAGTTAAAGGGAGCCTAGGAATAGCCCCACAAACTAACCACTGTCCTATCTTTAGGACAGCGGAAAGCTTTATCCATTCATCACAGCTTGAAGTGGCACTGCAAGTAGACTACCTACATTTTAGTTTCTATTCCTGCATGAATATTCACATGAAGTTGAGAGATAACAGACAGGACTTAAAGAAAAACCAACAGAATGGTGTGCACAATAATTCTCCTACAAAGCAGGAACTTACAGGTATTAAGGCAGTGCAAGGAACTGATTCTCGCTCACTCAAATACCGGATGATTGCTTTAAGACTTGGCCTACTTAGGACACCAGTATTCATTTATAAACCTACATTGAAAACCTTATTTCCTGTTTCAATTTGACCTAAATTCATGAATAGTTTCAGATCACATTTCCCTGTACAGACTATTCACCAAGGGGAACACATCCCCAACTCTGAAGAGTAAGATTATGAGAAAAACATCTGAATAGCTTTCTCCAAGAAAGCTCACGACAGAATACATTCTGGTGTGGAAATTTTTCTGATCATTTGTTAAGCATTAATGTTAAAAAAAACAACTCACAAGGGTTTAGTTTTGTGGGGGTTTTTTTGCCTTTTTAGTCACTCAGCAGTTCAATTTTTTCTTTTCTCCTCTCTTTTACACACTGGCAACTCCCAAGTGCTACCTGCTTGCTGTTTCTCAGGCCGAGCACTCTGTCCCCCTCTACAGCATTGCACTGCTGCACATCCATCATTTTTCATCACACAGAGCTCAGACATCCATGCTGCAAATCTGGTTTTGCATTGCATTCAAACTGACAAGCTGCTGTGGTTAATTTTTTTTTCTTCCCCTCCTTTTCTAAAGGCCAGTTTTACAGCAGGCCACTGATTATCAGAGGTGATGAGCTGAGGAGAGCAATAATCTAAGAAGCCATGTTATGCAGTCTGTATTATTAAAGAATACGTTAAATGAAGAAATCATGTGGAAGCACAAAAATAAGCACTTACATTGAGTCTAGCATCTCATTGCTTGAGCTTTGACTAAGAGCTTCCTGCAACAACCCATTTAGGTAAGGCACAAAATAAATGAAAGCATTGTTCCTCTAAAGACATAGATAGTGCCATATGTGCGAAAACATCCTTTAACACTTCATCTACTAACTATTCAGAGGCAGACATCTTACAGATTATTTCTGCAATAAGTGCGATAGAAAAAAATAACATGAACTATACAGTCCTTGAAATAACCAAGTATATCCATTGCCCTGCCGCTTCATTCAACCTTATTCTCAGCCCCTTTGTCATCAACTAATTATTGCACTATTTTGTTTTCTAGTATCGTTTTTACAAACTGGCGCAGGTCATTTCTAGTTACATGGCATCACATAGTTTGTCTGTTTTAGCAAAAAATTAGTCTTCCATTAGGCCTGGTGCAGAGTTAGAATACTAAGATTGCAACCCCCCCCCCATCTCCAACTATTAAAAAGATTCTGTTGTTGTTTCAGACCATCAGAGGCAAATTCACTATGGATCTTGTACTATTCTTCCTTGCAAAAGAAGATAACACCGAAATTGGTTACAACCAAAAATAAGACAGTCAAAATTAAACTTGAAATATAAACAAAAAAGAAAGCTGGGTCAATTATCAGTCTATCCTTTTTAATTCCTCAGAGCTAATTATAACTTATTGATACACAAACCTGTTGTATAAGCAACCAGATAAAATAGAAAAATATTCAGTATTAAATACCTCTGGAAAACCTGCATAGAATTCCTAGAAAAAGGGCAAGAGGAATGACACCAGACTTAGGAGTGCCACATACAGTAATTGGCCATTAACATTTATCCTGGCCATTAACATTTATCCTGTCCTAAATAACTATGCTGCTGAATTGCCGATAATATTTTTGCTGAAAATACTTCTCAGAGTTCTCAAAAGTCTTTTCTTGTGTGATTAGATCGTATTTTGTCCCCTAGACAAGTTAAACACAGGATACTCAAAAGGAAGAGTTAGTTTTCACTGGGAATCTGACCAACTGTCTGGGAACATCTTTTTACAAGTGGATCTTAATGAATAGATATTCTCAGGAAAAAAAAAAAAAAAAAAAGAGAAAAATCAAACCATTGCTTACATGGTAGTGACCAGGAATGCGACATTTCCGCTCTGGTGGTCTGTGAAGAGCGGCCTCCAGCCTTTTAAAACCTGTGAGTATTGGATGTACAAGCTGAGATAACACACCACTTCCAAGTGATGGCTTAGTCAGAGCATTAGAAAGCGACCACTTCTGCTAAAAAAGCTAAACTAGCTATAAATGAAGCACCTCGTACTTCAGCAACAACTGCCAATCGTACAAGACGAGCACACCAACTGCTACTTCTGTCTACAGGTAAAGAGTTCCCATCTGAGAAATAACCGTGTTTCTAACGTTCAGGTGGGAAACAGAGTCAAGCAGCACAGAGTTTTGAGGGAACAGTAACTTCAGAGTGAGCACTTCTGGTATCTCAGTTTTACTCCTCCTTTATTTATCAAATATTCAATAAAGGCTTGGGTGTCTAGTTTTGATGGCACTATCTTAAATAGGATCTTGAGACAGATGTTCTCATATTGCATGCGGTGGAGTACAAAGCACATGGGTTTTACTACCTTATCACTATAAGCATACCTGACAGAGGTAAGCACATTGCCAACCTTAATTAAATTGTTTGCTATGAATACTCATTCAACAGCTAATTGCAGGAAAAGCAGCCAGGCCCATGTTATCGGAAGGACCAATGACTTTGTATCCGAGTACCCTATATAGTAATTTCCCCTCACCGGTTTGAATTTCACAAACTCTTGTGTCATTAAAGAAAGATGACATGAGAAGTCTAAAGCTGAATAACATCTTCAAGATTACTACCCAACTCACAGGCATCATAAAAAATTCTTTATGTATCACCTTGAGAAAAAAAACAGTTTATTTTTGTTTTTGGAAAAACAGATACCATGTAATTAAATATTCAATTATCCCTATTAAAAGGGTTACCTACTACAAGGAGCAAGACCATGTATGGATTGTCCAGAAATGGACCCATGTTCTCGTAAGGATTAGGTGGTTGAGCACAGATTGATTCATTTCTGTTTTAATAACCAATATAGCAGTTCCAGACCCCTACTTCTTAGTCTTTGCTTTCTCTAGTTCCTTTTTGATAATTTTGGTTCTTTAGCTCAAAGAACCAATTTGCTAAGAGTCAGCTGCTTTACTGATTCACTGCCTCTAAACAGTGACACTGCGATTATATTTTTAAAAGCTGAATTTTTATTGGCAACTGCAAACCAGTATTGAGGATAGTTTCTACAGTAAGAGCTCAAGAGAATAGGGTGATGGGATATTGGCACCAAGGTGGTAGGTGGAGGCAGGGGGTGGTTTGGGAGAGAGGTTTTTTTGATTAATCTTATATTAGCAATCTTAATGCAAGTCAAATAGAGAAGAATAGTACCAATCTCTAGCCAGGTATGGTTTTATAATACCTAAGTTGTATTTCACTAAATACTAGCATTTCTTACAGAAGCTCCATTTAAAAAAAAAAAATTTAAAAAAATCATTTAACACTTTCCATTACAAGTTCAATTTATGGACTAGCAATATTTTATCCTTGAATAGAGTGTTCAGGTAAGAGCAAACAGGGCATTGAAGCCATTATAATGACCCTACACTGAGAAAAGCTCTTAGTAGTGAAATCACCTTTATGTTTCTACAGTAAAATCACTGACAAAAGACCTTACTACTTGTCCAGTAAGAGATATAAGAAATAAGCAAACTCAAACAGAAATGCAGAACAGATTTAAAAAATTTACTGACATATCTAAACACAATAAATACTTTAGTAGGTCAAGGGAGGCACTTCTCTCCCTCTGCCCCACTCCCAAGACCCCACCTGGAGTTCTGCATCCAGCTCTGAATTTCCCAGAGCAACAGTTCTGAAGTAAACAAGGGTACATTGAGACTGACTATAAGGAATTTACACAGAGACTTGAGGGTAGTGAGACACTGGAACAGGTTTCCCAGAGAAGTTGTGAGTGCCCCATCATTGGAAGTATTCAAGGCCAGGCTGGAGGGGACTTTGAGTAACCTGATCTGGTGAAAAATGCCCCTGCCCACAGCAGAGGTGGGGTCAGACCAGGTAATCTTTAAAGATCCCCTCTGATCTAAACC
This sequence comes from Phaethon aethereus, assembly GCF_964289735.1. Taxonomy (NCBI): domain Eukaryota; kingdom Metazoa; phylum Chordata; class Aves; order Phaethontiformes; family Phaethontidae; genus Phaethon; species Phaethon aethereus. The sequence continues at coordinate 37,354,620 of NC_138580.1, forward strand.
ATCCCATGATTCTGAACAGTAAAAAGCTAGGCTTAAGCTATGATCATTCTTAACAAGTCAAAAGAGTTGAATGACTATTTCCTCAAGTCACAGTATAAAACAATTTGCTTCCCAGCATAAATACGTAACTTCTGTCTACACTTTACTCACTTAAACATGTATAAAAATAATCACAGAATCATAGAATCACCCCACCACCTCTCCTTCCCTGCCTATCCCTTCGGAAGAGCTTATAGCCATTCATTGCAGCACTCCAGTCATGAGAAGCATCCCACCATGTTTCTGTGATGGCAACTACATCATAGCTGTCCCGCTGCACAATGGCTTCCAGCTCCTCCTGTTTGGTGCCCATGCTGCGTGCATCGGTGTAGATGCACCTGAGCCGGGCTATCAATTTCAACTCTGGCACGCTACCCCTAGGCTCAACTCTAGTGAGCCCGGTTTTATCCCCTCCCCCCTCCAAATCTAGTTTAAAGCCCTCTCAATGAGGCCTGCCAGCTCATGAGCAAGAATCCTTTTGGCCCTTGGAGTCAGTTGCACTCCGTCAGCTGCGATGAGGCCCGGTGCCATGTAAACCGCCCCGTGGTCAAAAACCCCAAAATTCTGACGACGGCACCAGCCCCTGAGCCACGTGTTGATCAGGTGTGCCTTCCTGTTCCTTTCAGCGTTCTTCCCCGTCACTGAAGGGATTGATGAAAACACTACCTGTGCTCCCGCTCCATCAACCAGTCGCCCCAGTGCTCTCAAGTCCTTTTTGACTGCCTTTGGGCTTCTTAGCGCAACCTCGTCGTTGCCAACCTGCATGACCAACAGTGGGGAGTAATCAGTGGGCCGAACCAGACCAGGGAGTTTCCTGGTGCGGTCTCTCACCCAGGCCCCAGGGAGGCAGCAGACTTCCCTGTGAGTTGGGTCTGGTCGACATATTGGGCCCTCTGTACCCCTCAGAAGGGAGTCGCCTACGACAATTACCCTCCTTTTTTTCTTAACAGAGGACGTCTTGATGCATGGGGCTGGCTGACTCACCCTAGGCACCCCCTTGGACGGACCTTCGTCAGGGTCCTCATGTTCCTGTCCCTCACGTTCCAGAGCCCCATACCTGTTGTGTAAGGGCAGCTGGGACGGTGAGGGAGGCCGGGAGGGGATTCGCCGGCCTCTCCGAGGAGGGACCTGCTTCCACTTCCCCTCATCTCTTAGGTCCTCTCCTTCTGCCCGGCAGCAAGAGGGCAGGAGATCCCCTGCTGCTTGTGGAGCCTCCACCAGCTGCCCCTGCCTCAGGGCCGCCAGGGAGTGGCTCCACCAATCTATCTCCCTCTCACACTCCCCAATGCTCCTCAGCCTCCCCACGGCCTCTTTCAGCTCTGCCACCAGGCTGAGCAGGTCGCTCACCTGGTCACACCGCACGCAGGTGGTGTCCCCGTCGGTCTCTGGAACAACGACAGGCTCAGGCACTCTCTGCAGCCGGATACTTGGACAGCCGCGTGCCTGAGCGGGAGCTCCGTCTGTGTCGCCACATTCTTTCTGACCCCGGTTTTCAGCCGGGTGGCGACCATGGCTGAGCCTCCTCTGGGAGGACGATGGCCACTTGTCAGAAAACCTCTAGTGCTGGGGGGGGGGGGGGGGGCGGGACACACCACACGCTGTACCCCGCCCGCGCGCCTTCCCTGCACGCCCTGCCCGCGCGAACTGCCGCGCCACGCCCTGTTTGCCCGCCCTGTTCACCGCCCTCCGGGTCGCTCGCGCTCCCGGGGGCGGCTCTTGTAGGCGGGGGGCTTTGGCCGCCACCGCCCTGGGCCCCGCCCGCGCTGAGTCAGAGCTGCCGCTCGTTAGGAGCCCGCTCCGCCGGCCGGGGGTCGGGGGGGGAAGCTGGGGCACTCTCTCGCTCCCTGTGCTGCCGCCTTCGCGGTTTGGCGGCTTCGGGAAGGGTCCCCCGGCGCGATCCTTCGCTCCGGAGCCCTTCGCCTCGTATGGCGTATCACGTATGGAAAAAGTACTCTCTTGCACAAGGACTGCTTCAGCTCGCTAAAACTCTTTTCTAGATACGCTTTTACAAGATACATGGGACTAAAATCTCACGTTTAATTCTTTTGCAAGCAAGTGACAGGATGTCAGGATTACATTTCACATGTAATTGTGTCATCCACTGTGTCTGCAGCACAAGAGTTTATGCCATGGACGTTTCTCCACTCATTGGGAAATTCAAGATTCATTTGGCATGGAAATGAAGTAAGCCACTCGATTTGCTGTGTCTCTTCCACACGGGCAAAGCATTCAGGCTCCAGGGGTAGGAAATTTAAATATTTTTTTTCCTTTTACCTCTCACACAACATTCTTCCAGAAGAAGAAAAACTGAAGGCAAATCTGCTATCGCGCCTAATAAATGAACATCTACCAGCAGTGTGAGCTCTCCTGCTGGGAGACGCTCGGGAAGTACAACAGACCAGCACTGGAACCAGTAATTCCAACAGGAAATAGGGAGATTCCAGTGAAACCTCCCCCAACCCCTAATCTAAGAAATAGATTAGGACCGACTGCTGTTACGCGGTCTAGTCTTTGTATTTATTTCACTAAAAGACACCAATTCTTGCACATTCAAATTTAGTTTTGTAATTAAGTAGTGGAGTACTTTATACGCCTTTCAAGACAAAGTTTTAAGTAGTATTACAATATCACTATTTTTATCTGCTGTTCTGTTCATTACTTTCATATTAAATCACCAGATCCTGTTAGCTTTCATACTGAACACTCGCAAGTTTGCCCAGTTCTCTCAGCTGTGCTATATTAGAAAGAAGTTTTAAATTTTATTTTCCCATAATTCGTATTTTCCTTGGCATGGTACTTAGCACTACTGCATCAACAAACCATGGAAGAGTATTAGCTGACCAAACGCAGAAGAGTGGGGAAATCTCTACAAGTCTGTACTTGTTTATAGTACCCCTTTCTTTCATGTGAATTTGTATTAATTTAACGTAGCTCAAAAGGGAAAAGAAAAAGAATATGGAGAAATTTAATAAACGCTGCATTAGTTATGGGTATTTCAGACATTTGAGAGAGAATTAGAAGATGAACTTAAAATTTCATAGCACATTAAAACCCACAGATGAAGAACAGAAGAAAGAGGGATGATTAAAACAGAAGGCATATGTATTAGTCTTCTCGGGAAGCATAATAAATAGCACCACTTTTCACATAAAAGTTGTTCTGGGTTGTTTGGGGTTTTTTTAATTTTCTTTAGAATTGCATGGCAATCATGAGCTCTGGAGCATCGCTTGTTATCCCCCTCTACTGAAAAGCAGCTAAGAAACAGCTTACCTGGTGACACAAAGTGACCAGCCATCACATAAACCATAGTATATTTCCACACATGATTTTCTCACTTCTCATACGTAACGGCTTTTCATTCTCTCATTCTTACATTTGAATGTATCCCTGCTTCACTTTGGGAAAACAAGTTTTCACAGCCACTATTCTCACCACAATACTTTTCTACTACTGTAATACACTCACCACGGTCTAGAAAAGCACCACCCTGCTTCCCTTTGTCATTTAAAATGCTTCTGTTGACACCACCCTCCTGATTTATTGTTTTGAACATGATCAAAGTGCTTTCTTCCACAATCCTTCACTACCTTTCTGTTTTAAAGACTCGTGCCACACACAAGCTCCAATGCGCAGTACTCGTTACCAGTTATTCAAAGCCAATACTAGAATATTGCTTATAGCCCTGTGGAGCAAACCGTCACTGGCTCGCTTGTTAGTAGTCCCAGTTAGTCCTTTTCCCACCCCATGCATTGCTATTCACACTTGCAAGCCAGTTCATCGACTGGTCCTCCAACTTCATTGAAAGCTCTCCCCGTGCTTTCCCTTATTCACCACCATCTTAACTTACAGGTCATCTCTATTTACATGCAAGAGCGTCTAGTGCAAACACAGAAGCTTAGTTGAGGCAGCAATCTTCACTGGTCCCAGCTGCCGCTAAGCTACTGCGTCACCATTGCCACACACACAAAATAAAGAATGCAAGTTACTGCGTTCACAGATGAGGAACTACCAGAAATTAAGACTGATGGGCAAACTTCATATATCGCACACTCGACCAGGCACGTGACAAGGAAAGGATGGGGATGGAGCAGGGACAAACAGCTATTTTGAAGCACAAGAATGTCTGTAAAGAGCAAGGACATAATGGTAAGAAGGAAAGCAGGCAGACCAAAGGACCAAGTCATTTTTTATGACCCAAAAGTGGTGAAGAAAGAAAACATAATGATAGTGGCTCCACAGAAAAAGACAAGACAGATGATGGTTCCATGTTTGCTGGAAATCTCCCCGTTCACGGAGTCTCCACAGCTAAGTGATTTTAAGCCAAAACCTATTTAACAGTGATGGGAGCCAAAAAGAATAGGAAATTCAAAGAAAGGAAGAAACCAAGACGTGATAAAGTTTCAAGTGGAAAGGTCCACCAGGATCAAAGGATGTTCAGCTCTGAGATAAGCTGCACAGAAAGACAAAACAATAGCTCTGATGTGCACAAAAATCCATAGGAGTCTTTCAAGTAATTTTAAATAGTTTTGAGAAGAGGACAGAGAGGGAGATTTAAAGATGAAAATTAGTTAAAAAGGAAGAACCTATCCTGAAGGAAGTTGAAACAGATTGGAACACTGATTTTTATCCATTCTTATTACTAGTTTCATGAACTTCCAGGTAACTTAGGTCTTCTGCAATTAATATTTCTTTCAACTGTAGTCTTTCACCAATATAAATACAACAGAAATACACAGCAATTATACTTGCAATGTCATTGTCTTAACTAAAATTTGTTTACGCAACAAGTCTCTCCTTTCCACTTAAAGTATGAGAACAAAAACGCTATGGCTACCAAACCAAAACTAAATCCATCTTCATACACCTTTTACAGTTTAATTACAAACCAAGCTCCTAAACGTAACAGAAAGGACCTGATCAATAGGTAATAGTTACTATCACATTCAAAATTAGTTTAATAAAAATGTTATACAAAAGGTTTTGAAAACTTGAAACAACTCAATTTCTTATTTTAAAACTATGTCTGCTAAATGCATTCTTTCTTTTCAACCCTTGCTCAACATTTCCTAGGACTTACTGATAATTTCCACCTCTAAAAATATCCAAAAATCTTTTGCAACAAACACTGAACGAAATGCTCCATATCTCTTCTGAAGAAAGCACTCACACAGTACAATTAGAAATGTCAATCTGAAAATGTCAAAATATCTCAAAAATAAACCACTCGAAATTCCAAAAATTTAAGTGTTTCAGCATGCTGATCTGAAAACTTTTTCAAATCAACAGAAAATGCCACACTGACTACAGCGAAGCTTTTCAGTTTGATACCTCCATCCTGTCCTAACTTTTACAGCCACTCAAATTGTAATTCCTCGATATACAATTAGGTGACCAACAGATTGCCAGAAAGAATTTAGACAAATTAAAACACTCCATCACTCTGATGGAAGGCATGTTCCCCCAGTGCTCAGCTACAGGAGGACACAGAGATGCAGACAGAGCCATCAGGGCATAAAGGAGATTATATTTCAAAGTGGTTTGAAACAGCACATTTTGAGTCAGATCAGCATTGCAAAACATTATACTACAAGAGCAACAGTGAAGTCTTTCCCTTCGTTTTCTTGACAGCCAAGTATCAGATAGCAAGCAATCTCAGAAGCTTGGTTCTTGTCTTACAAAGCACAGGTGTATTTTGGCTTTTATGCATGGAAGAGATGACTTTGGTTCAGATGCTCCAGCCTGAACATTACCTTTCCTCCACAGCAGAGGCTTTAGATGCAGTTTTATTTGTTCCCCTAGAAGTACTGGTATAGCTAACACTACTCTTGTCAACAAATACTTGCATAATCAGGAGATGAATATTGCTTGGGCTGAAAGTGTGATACCTATGTGAATTCCAGTCTGCATTAAGAGAGAGGGTTTCTCCCCACCCCACCAACACCCTCCCTCAGATAGATACACCCCTCCTTCCAGGATTCAAACCATTAATTCACTTTTAATTTAGGCTGATCACTTTTGCAAGCCTGACAACAGCTCAGAATTTGCATTTCTGTTTCCCAAGAAGGCCTAAACAGGCATTCAAAAGTTTTCAAACCAAATCCTTTATTTTGGGCAAAAGCATTGGAGAGAAGACACTTGTGGCATCGTAAGTGGAGTCAAGACACATGCAGCGGCTGCTGCTTAACCCCTCTCTGCTCTGTAAGGCCACAGGCAGCACAGCCCAGGGCTTCCTGGCCAGTCCGGTGCCATTGGTGGCACATCAGTTCTTGTACCGAGCACGAATACCGGGATATTTAAAGGCAAAATACAAACCGTTCTTCTGAAAAATTGAGCTTCTGAGGCTTCTGCTAATTTGTTAGCTGTTGGAAATATCCATCAGCCACTCATCTAAAATTATCATGTCCTACAGTACACTAAGCAGCATACTGTAACAGTACTGAAGAGGTCACCTATCTGTTCCATCTAGCATCTTTCCAAGCCAGCTTGCTCTCAAGGCCTCGCATCCATCACATACACCGTGCTTTCAGTCATTAAAGTTTCTGGAAGCCTGTTTAGTTGAGGCTTTTTTTGATTGGTGTTTTATTTCTTGGTTGGGTTTTTTTGTTTGGATTTTTGTTTGGTTGGTTTTGGTTCCCCCTCAACAACAACATACATAGAAAGTCCTTCATATGTTTAGGTTGAGTTTGGTTTTCAACTTTTGCTCTTGCTTCCAGATGAGAAGACTGACCCAACGTATTTCTTCAACTCCTTGAAGAGAAACAAGCAGAATATTTTACATACTCTGCAACTGTTTCTGTCTAAACAAAATTGCTGTGACCCTTCATCTCCTTAAGACTTAATCAGGAGACACCAACTGACCTGGAGCAATCTTGTTCATCTGCAGAGCTGATGGTCGGGTCTTAAGACCTGACATTTTCTCTATTTCACCCTGATACCTCCACATACCATTCTTGTCATCTCTACTCTTCATACTTTACAACAGGACATTAAGTATCAGGACAGCTAAAACCTTGACCAGCTATGTCAAAGACCTGCTGAGATCATGTCATCTACTGTAAGAAATCGAGTTCTTAGCTGAAGAGAAGCCATCATCAACAACACAACCATTGCTGCTGGTGATACAGGAGATAAACCATGGGATCAAGTGTTAACTGTGTAAGGCAGACAAAAAACATCATCTCACAGAAAATCAGTTGATTTTTTGTCTTGGCAACTTTGATCTTAAATTAAGATTGATATTTCACAATCTACTCAGATTTTAATTTCCAGACATTTGACATGGCAGCAGACAAGCCAGAAGATGCTGCAGAACTTCACATGTCCCCTGTAGTTATTTAACACAATTTGTAAAGAAAACAAATTAAGCAGCTTCATGCAGTTGAGTGCCAACAAAACTAGCCTATTTATTAGACAGTGCTAATTTTCTGTGCCGAAAGAACAATATAATTTTTCCTATCATAAAATGTGACCATTAATCTCTCGTCATGATTGCTACCTCTGTGCTTGTGTGCATCAGCTTACTGAAAATTTTGAGTTGGAAAAAAATTTCAGAATTTACACTAGGAACTAAATATTGTACTTTACACCAAGTTATTTAATGATTATCCTGGATTTTACTTGCAAGTAGAGGGAGGAAATTCAGAGGTGAGCCAAATGCTATGGAAAAATATGAATAAAAACAGGAAGAGGCTGACACATCAAAATAAACTACAGAGATTTAGCCTCTCTTGTAAGGAATTTCCATCCACTGCCTCTTAGCAAAAAGCTATTTCCAGATGCAGTCCACCCTAAACATTGAACACTGAAGTATGGCATATCTTATAGAAAAATGTGCCCATGTTCTCCAAATATTAGCAGATTAATATGAACACATCAGCAACTTCAAGAACGGCTGAATACTATGTAGGAAAAAAATGTATCTGGAATTTATAGACATTAGATTTAATGCTGGAAGAGCCATTTTTTAGCTAGAGACCACTGAAGTACTCCAACATTTTGCCACGTCTTTTGTGACATGTAGCACAAGATTAGAACTACTTTAGGTAGTAAGTTTAGTGCAGCACCGACACAGTTACTTGGATCGCTTGAACCAAATTCTGACAGTCCTTCCCAAAAGAGGAACAGACACAGACTTGACGGCAGCAGACAAAGTTGTCTTCATAAGCAACTGAGTCTTGGTGGAGCTTATTTTAGTTGCTGCACAGCTTGGTCATCTTTTGCTATGTTATAAAAGACTATCTTCTCTGGACATGACAGATCAAGGCTCAGGAAGAGTTTCAGATTATGTAGATCAGCTCACACACATGTGAGCTCCCAGCATGAACTGAAAGCTACTCCTCGCTCACTCTGAACTCCCAGAACCCCGTTCACAAATTATCTGTGAATAGAAAGGGATAACAATGACTCAACTTTGTACACATTGCAAATTTTCTGCTAATATGAATTACTCATTCAGGCTCTAAACACCGTATTTAAATGTGTGAATCTTCTCATTTCTTTGTTAATAGTGAAGGGCATTGTTATATTTACATTTCTCTTTGAAGGTCGGTTAAGTAGCTTATGCCAGTTTCTCCTGGAGGAGGAAACTGGAAAATGTGATACACTCCCAGGTTTTGGGTTTGTGGTGGTATTATTAGTATTATTATTAGTATTATTTTTACCATTACAGTTACTTGCCAAACAGTTTTATGTCAGAACATAAAAAGTACCTCAATTCTTTCAGTGTCATGCCCATGCCAACAGAGGAAAATCACCCTGCTCTCTTCCAACAATTAGTTATTCCCCAGATAACAATTAATGTTTGGGCAATAAATTCATAAGCATGGCTGGAGATAAAATTGATTTCTAATCACCACAGCTGGAACAGAAAAATGTACCTTCATCAAATGTTCTGTTTCATATGTTATAATATATTACTTAAGTGATGACAGAGCCTATTTTTGTACAAAGCAGAAATACAAAACAGACGCTGGCATACACTGCGCTCTCACACAGCATATGTGCCGCATAGGCGCTACTTTTCCTTCTTGGATGCACCTTGTATACCAGAAGGCATTACAATGGTTTAATGACTCCCTCATTTATGCTTCAGTAGGGCTACATAGCAGTCTGCCTACCTAAACCCAAGACCCTTCCCTTAAATCACATTATTTTCTGTAATACAGAGGGGTGCCCTTAAGATACGCTCTGGGGGTCATATGGAGACCAGCAGGACGGTTCACCTACCTTGCTGCATTTTGAAGAACACTGCTAGTTTTCATCCTCTGTCCTTACGCATCAACTCATGTAAGTCACCCTAACGCATGGAAAGCTTTATACAGTAGAAGCAAAACAGAGTTGAATCATCAGCATCAAATGTTTCAACGTTTGTATTAACAATTAATACAGCCTGTACTAACAAAAGTACAGCCAGCTGTCCCCCACCAAACACTGGCCTTCTGATGCTCTCCGGTTCCATTAAGACATGTGCTCGCTTTCAGAATGTGCAATATACTCACTTGCTATGTGCCCAGGAAAAAGGGGATGAGGAAGGCAAGTCAGCCTGATTTGTCATACCAAAAAATAACACTACATATTGCTTTCTATTAAATAGTGCTAACTCTCCTCCGCCAGAAAACACACTTAACTAACATCTGCAAAAAATTTAAAGTGTCAAGAAAAATTGAATTAATACAGAATATTAACCTTAGCTGGTTATATTCAGCAGTTCAGTGTTACTTGTTTGATCTCATTTTTTTATTAGTGCTTGCCTGATATTTTGGCCTATTTTCATGATTTGTAAAGCTAGGAACACCCTTCTGAAAGCAAGCAGTAGTAAATTAAGCCGTTATAGAAAAATATTCTACTTCAAAATCGGGGGGGGGGGGGACACGAGAATAGAGGGGGGAAGGGAGGAAGGAAGTGGACAGTCTGATGTTTGTTTGTGTTTCTTATTCTATATTCTTATACAGCATGCCCAAACAATGAATGCATCCTATTCTTAGAAACATCCCCCTCCAAAGAGGATAAGTAAAAAAGCTTAGATACAATCATAAAACAAGACATGCATCTTCATTATATCTATTCACTCAATTTTTTTGTATTTTTAATGTTTTTTAATAAATAGTTTTAATATCATATGTATAAGATACATCATGATATCTAAACTACAGACCACATCTACTGAAACATTTCAAATAGTAAATTAAAACAGACTATAATGAAACACGCTATAACCAGAAAAAAATCTCGTTCACAATGCTATTGAAAAGGTCAAAGAGGTAGTTCAAACGGTGAGGCAAAACACAACTGTAACATGGAAACTTAATTTTGCTGATTTGGGGGGTAAAGATACATTGGGAAAGGGGTCATGCACATTAGAGAAGTTCACCTCAGTTTCCAAAGGAAACCGTACATACACAGAACGAATGAAACACGATCGTACGAATTAATATGAACTGGGAGCCTCAAGTTATACACAGTAAAAAGGAAAGTCAAAGAGGCAAGGCTTGGGGGTGAAACCTAAATAAATTTCTCAAAGTGTACCCACAGAAGTATACAACCAGCAGAAATGAAGTAAAAAGGAATGTCCTACCATGAATTTCCAAAATATTGACACTCTTACATGGTAATGCTTGAACTTCATAATACAACAGTCAAAACCATCCTTTGTCACCCTTTTTCTCCAAAATGCAAAGCTCTATTTATGTAACAAGACTAAATATTCTACTCCAAAATTAACCAAGGAGGATATTTAGAAGCCACCCCAGCCACTGAATGCTTTAAAAACATCAGTAACTTGACAACTTGCGCTTGGCAATTTTTAGAGAGCTGGTCAAGAGCTGACCAGATCATCAGAACAGCTTTACAACGCTGCCTATCGGGCACTCGCCATACCAGACTCCTGCATCTAAAACCAGCAAAACAGGATGACATGGGAGCCAGGGAAATAGCGGAACAGTTGATATGTAACTCAGTTGAAAACAGTAAATAATAATTAATTATAGCACCTATTGTATTTATGGAACTAGACTGTGTCAATATAGCCTATGGTAAAACATTTGGTTCTACTCTAGCTATATCCGGATGGGATAAGAGATATTTAGGTATCAGAAATAACCTTTAGTTGTATCTGCCATCAGATTCTTAGAGACTTCCAGAAGGTGCCTGCAATGACACCGAATGAGCTTTTGACTAAGACAGATGCTTTCAAAGTATAAGATGCTTAAGATAGTATATTCTCAGAAGTAGAAAACACAACTGGAAAGCACAATTATTACACACACGTACGTTGCTGGAAAAAGTGTCCAAAGAGAGTGCCTCCCTCAGCCTTGTGTTACTTGCTGCTTTCATGCATATCCTGAAGATGCAACCAGACCACTTCTGCCAAATAATCTGGGATGCATCGGTAACACGTACTCAAATAAACAATAAATTGGCTTCTTTTAAATAAAAGGTAGTATATTTAGGGATGAAAATAATCATACTGTCATATGTATTAAGGGCTTGTTCCTATCATGCCTTAGTGTAAGATTTTTTCCTTTTCCTATAAGGACATCTTTGTATGAAGTATGCAATCAATGAAAGCGTACGTGCAGCCTCATTCCCCCCTCAAGCAACTCTAATTTTATTTCACTGAAATTGGGACAAAAGATCACTGCTAAACCAGTCCAATCTTCTGACAGTCTGTCTTCATAAAATTACGCTATCCCAAGCTTTTGATCCCTCACAAAACTGTAAATTGAGGGTTCTGTGCTTGAACTCAAGAGCTTCCCCAACAAAAAAAACCCACCCAAAACAAAACCCAAACCTCTGTTTCTGTATTTCTCATTCAGAACACTGGAGAGATGTCCTGATACATTTGCCAAAAGCACTGACACTGTGGCATGCCAAAAGCAGCCATCAGAAAGGCATATATTTGAGCTGTATGGGAGAAAGGGGGCTGGTGTTACTTTTACAGTTCAAAATGCAAAAGCCGTTTAAAAAAAGGATTCAATTAGCTCATGCGTTTACTGCGAGTAGGAAGTCTCACTGGGGTTGTCAGAGGAAATGGTATTTAAGCAACATTATGTCAGTCAAGTGCTTGTCAAACCTACTACAATTTTTCAAAATCCAAAATGTTTTAGACAATAATTGATGAAAAATTATATGTAGTGGTCTGGCCACTTTAAAATAAATTACAGCATTTGAGCCTTTCTTGAGCATTTCTAGCAGGAGACATTGTTACTGTGTTTATTTTAAAAGCTTCCATTTCTGCAATATGGAAGCGAAGTTTAATATAATTCTTTGCCCTGCCCTCACCCACCTCGCCCCCTCCAAAGTATGATTTGGACCATCTAGCAGAACATTCAATTAAATCATTATGAAATTACACATGACAGGTATTAATTTAAGCTGTACCATTTTTCCACCCGAGTTGAATTACAGCAAGTGTTTCTGAAGAGTGACCCTAGTTGTCCAGAAATAGAGGGTCCATTTGGCAGCATACTGGGGTATGTGCAGCTTACTCCTGGGGAAATCAAACCTGCTACTGGACTTGCCCCACGTCAGAGGTTAATTAGTTTACGTTAGGCCATTTTAGCAGCACTACTTGGTACACAAAAGGATTAGACTAGGGTTAGACTTAAAAGGCTTTAGAGAGGAGAAAACTAGAAGGCACATTATGAACAAGGTTCAGAAGAAGCTGCAAGAAGGCAGCTCAAGGTTAACACCAGAAAATCAGAGCTACAGTTGAGTCTCGAGACTGACTGCTGACCTTTGCTTTGATGGGTCCCTAAACTAAGTCTAGAAAACACTGGATTGTTTGCACACTACTGTGTTGCCCTCCCGACAGATGCCCGCATTTTAAAAATCCCCCAAAAGGGCCAGAGCAAGCGCTTGGGAGACAGCAGTAGGCAAAGCTCCACGTGAAAACCTCGTGCATCTTCATTTGTCCAAAGGACCGGGGACCAGAAGCTCTAAAGGTTTATCCGCTATTGTCTCCAGAATTGTGTATCAGTTCACCACCTCCAGACCTGCATGCCCAGGGGATTTCTCTTGGGTAACAGAAAAGTAATTTTTTTTATTGTTTTGTTTGTGTTTTTAAATGGAGTTAGGGTCAAAGCAGCAAATTAACTCAAGGGTATTCAGTAACTCCTAACTACTGTCTGTTGGAAACACCATGGTTCCATATCACACAGGGATGTAGGTTAGACAGGTTGAACTACAGGGAGTGGTATGGCGGGGCACCGCAAGCCTGATGACATTAAGAAACTGTGAATGCTACTCCAGAGGACTAAAACCACGGCATCAGCTTTACCCAATAACGAACAAGGTGGCTTCAGATTAGGGTCAGGTCACCGAGCAGCGCACATTCCGACTTACTCGCAAGTACATACAAAATACGATGGATGAAATAGCTTTCTAAGCATTTGCAAGCACCAGCAGGAGCTCTCAGCACAGATAAAGCACTGCAAGTTCAAAAGGAATTATTCATACGAGGAACAGACATTCCTGCAGCAAGAGATGAACAAACCAATATCCCCAAATCCAAAGGAAGACCAAGTTTGACACGCTGGTTGTCAACTCCTCTCCCCAGCTGAGAGGAGTTTACAGTGAGTAAATCAACTGCCACTAGGAGACTCGAGTAAACCGATACTTAAACTGGAAGAGAAACAACTTAGAGCATTAGTAATACTGCTGCAAGGCCCCATTCAAAGCCATAGATACTTAAGTTGACTTAAAAAGCTTAGTTTGACTGATAAATGGAATTAGTGCACCCATGAGAATTCTTTGCTGCCTTCCACTAAGCTCAGGTTATAAAAGACGTGTTTCTGAGAAGCCTAACTTATTTTTCTTCACTTTGAAGAATTTATTTTGAAAATTGACTTTGACCAAGTCACTGGTGTGTTTTTTGCAGCTACTGCCAGAATCAGCCAAGGAACGAAGACAGTCTCCCTTAATCATACTGAGCTACAAATCGCCAATAAGGCAGTATGTCCTTCTGCAAAGCACAATTCAAAATAGACACCTGCATTATATACATGCATTCAAGAAAGACAGTCTAACAGTGCATCTAAACTTTTAGAAATACCTGACAAAAATGCAGCTTTGTTATTTGGAAAGAAAACTCCACTTGGTAAGTAATTTGGCTCAGAGCCATCCCCGGTATCGATACAGACTGAGGGATGAAGGAATTGAGAGCAGGCCTGCTGAGAAGGACTTGGAGCTACCAGTGGACAAATTGGACATGGACCAGCAACACACACTTGCAGCCCAGAAAGCCAATGTTATCTTGGGCTGCATGAAAAACAGCGTGGCCAGAAGGTCGAGGGAGGGGATTCTGCCGCTCCGCTCCGGTGAGACCCCACCTGCAGTGCTGCATCCAGCTCTGGAGCCCTCAGCACAGGAAAGACATGGACCTGTTAGAAAGGGTCCAGAGGCTGCCACAAAAATGCTCAGAGGGCTGGAACAGCTCTGCTGTGAGGAGAGGCTGAGAGTGTCAGGGTTGCTCAGCCTGGAGCAGAAAAGGCTCTGGGGAGACCTTATTGCATCCTGCCGGTACTTAGAAGGAGGCCTATAAGAAATGTGGGGACAGACTTTTTGCCAAGGTCTATAGTGATAGGACAAAAGCTAACAGTTTTAGATTGGATTGTATCCTATTTAGATTGATACAAGGAAGGTGCTGTGGTTTTCTTTTTGGTTGGCTTTTTATTTTTTTTGTATACCACACACTGTGAGGGTGCTGAGGCACTGGAAAAGGCTGCCCAGAGAAGCTGTGGATGCCCCATCCCTGGAAGTGTTCAAGGTCAGGCTAGATGGGGCTTTGATCAACCTGGTTCAGTGAAAGACATTCCTGCCCGTGGCAAGGATCTTTAAAGATCTCTTCCGACCGAAACCATCCTATGACTCTATGAAGCATCCAACAGTTCACTGGGACATCCCTAATTTTCAAGCAAGAAACCAATACCATAGACAGTTTCATTTTTTTCTTTCAAAGTTCATTAAATCCAAGATATTTTAGACAGAGAACAGACAAAAAAAAGTAGGTTGTTGTAGAAACACATGTAGCATTTTATACCATAGAACTGGACAGCCATGCTGAGCTTCACCCTCTCAAACAGCACTAACAGAATTGCTTACAAGCTCAGAATATTCAGACTGCTTTGCTTAGTGTCTTTGAAGCAGACCTCCTAAGTGTTTATCTCCATAACAACCCGCCACTGGAGAACCACTCCCATGTAGCACATGTGCTATATATAAATATATATATTTTAGTTAGAAGCCTGAAAACCCTGGGTTTTCTGCGAGACAGAAGCATTTGTGCGGTAAAATGATGATTCAAAACCTAAACAGCGCATTTAAATGCCTGGCTATTGCTACATTTAACCTCTGCATCTTCAAAACAGAACTACACAACCTATTCAAATAGGCTTCTACCTCCACTAAGGTTCACCATCTGAATGGCCTTCTGTTCCACACTGATCACAAACTCTGCAGTCCATTCCACAAACACAGGATTACAGTTTTATTTGAAGGGTTTTTTTCCTTATTGCCAGGTTTCCCCCATATCATTAGAAAGGATGAACGTTTGAATTAGTAGTCACCCAGGTTACGCTTTTGCTTCTTTATGGTTGTTTGCCACTATCTGTCAAACAAACTGAAATGCATTTTTCAGAATTTAATACAGCCTATTTTTAGCAGTGCAGAAGGTCTGATTACAATTTTTTTTTTTCATTTTACTATTTGGTATAAGATGGGCATTCACATTTAGTCATATCCATAGATTACCTCAATGAATACAAATGTGTTACATTATCTTTAAATAAATGAATGTCAATATGTTCTAGGGTAACAGAAGTAATTGCATATTGATAACAGTCATTATCATAAGTCATGGTTGCTGGCAGAAAATCCACTTCTATTTTTTAATAAGGTGCAATATTATGGTCTATTTTGAGATGATAGCTTCTATTTCCCCATACATAATACAATATCACTTCTATATAGCTGGCAGACCCTGGGAATAGATAAAAATTCAGAATGTAAACCTGCAAATTATAAGATTTTACAGTCCTTTGGAACTAGGGTGGATATTCCAAGTACCTCAGCAAAACTGATATGAGGGAATCATTATCTGCCAGGCTGATGTACCTTCTGTTCCACTCACCACAGCAGATAACAACAACTAGCACATTACACTGAACTCACAACCAGATATTTCAGATTTTGCATTGTAGCTTATGGCAGTTTGCAAAGTAATCTGAAAGATACTTGAGAAAGGGACAGCTCTCCCTCATTTTTAGGGAGCACAAAACTTAAAAGCTAACTCCAGTATCCTGGGTGCATCTGCTACAAGAGATGAAGGAAGTTATGATCTCCAATATCAAGACTGGAGGCTCTTGTTCTGCACTGCTGCTCTACTTTATTGCTTTAAAGTAGTAGAAAGATAGAACTTGATAAAATAAGCGGACAGCTGCAGAGTCCTGCACCATGCACAGAATACCCCCGTGAAACACTACAGGCTGGAGACAGACTACATAGCAGCTTCGCTAAAAGGGACGTGGGGGGTCCCATCTCAACAGGGATTTTAATGCAAGTCAACAGCGTATGTGCGACGAGCGAGGGAAGGCATGCAGTCGACTCAACATGAGTGATAAAGCAAGCTTCAACTTTATTGCAAAACCTTACACATATTTATACACTAAGTTCTACCTTATGCATACTTGTCTTACAATCATTGGCTTAGCTCTAAAGATTGCATTATCATACTCCTCCTACTTGCCGTTACTGCTACGTGGTCCGGGTTCCATCCTGTTTTTCTTATACAGTGCTTCTTCTTAGCTGTTTACCACAGCTCCTTCTCCTCAAGGCCGAGCCCTGCAGATGTCCAGCTGTTGACCAGCTTCCCAGTGCCACAGCTCCCTCTTCTCAAGGCCGAGCCGTGCAGATATCTAGCTGTTTACCAGCTTCTCAATGCTGCAGCTCCTTCTCCTTAAGGTCGAGCCGTGCAGAGTGATCCCAACACGTATGGATCAGCAAGAGCTCAGCAAGGTCAAAGCAAGTAGAGTGACTGTATGTCCCTGCCTGGCAGCTGTGAGGCCATACCTGGAATACCCTGCTTGGTTTTGAGCCACCACACACAAGGAATACTGACTAGCGGAACACATCTGGCTGAAGGCCACCGAAATGGCCCTCTCAATGGAGGGGGCCACTGACAGACAGCCCCCTGAAGTGGAGACTGCAGCACATAAAGTGTAGAAAGACACTGAAGAAACAGGTTTTGTTCACTCTGGAGAAGAGACAGCTTCTAAGAGGTGGATCCTACTGCTGTCTTCAACAACCTGTGAAGCACAGTTATAAAGAAGGTATGACTCCTACTCTTCCCCAGGACAGTCAGTGAAAGGATGAGAAGAAACAATCACAGGTTGCAGCAAAGGAAATTCCAGTTACACACAAGAAAAGGGAAATTTCACAGTGGGAGCAGATGGAAACTGGCACCACCTGCCCAGAGAGGACCCACCACCTCTGAAGATTTTCAAAACTCAGTTGGACAAGGCCCGGATGTACTGGGCCTCACTGGGGTAGGGGTAGTTTTCTTCATAATAACTCATATGTCGCTGTGGTTTGGAGTACAGTTCTAACCACACACACACACACAGTCCTAACCACAGAGTTCCAACCACACACACACAGTTCTCACCACACGCCACGGGCTCCCGACGAGCGGCACCTCTGACTCAGCGTGGGCGGGGCCAAGGGCGGCGGCGGCAGTTTAAAAGCCAGTGCGCCCGCCATTTCGGTGAAGGGCTACGGAGCGAAGGATTGCGTTGGGAGACCCTTTCTGAAGCGGCCAAACCGCGAAGGCGGCAGCACAGGGAGCGAGAGAGTGCCCCAGCTTCCCCCCCGACCCCCGGCCGGCGGAGCGGGCTCCTGACGCGCGGCAGCTCTGACTCAGCGCGGGCGGGGCCCAGGGCGGCGGCGGCCAAAGCCCCCCGCCTACAAGAGCCGCCCCCGGGAGCGCGAGCGACTATTTAACTAGAGGTTTTCTGACAAGTGGCCATCGTCCTCCCAGGGCTCAGCCATGGTCGCCACTCGGCTGAAAACCGGGGTCAGAAAGAATGTGGCGACACAGACGGAGCTCCCGCTCAGGCACGCGGCTGTCCAAGTATCCGGCTGCAGAGAGTGCCTGAGCCTGTCGTTGTTCCAGAGACCGACGGGGACACCACCTGCGTGCGGTGTGACCAGGTGAGCGACCTGCTCAGCCTGGTGGCAGAGCTGAAAGAGGCCGTGGGGAGGCTGAGGAGCATTGGGGAGTGTGAGAGGGAGATAGATTGGTGGAGCCGCACCCGGCCATCCCTGAGGCAGGGGCAGCTGGTGGAGGCTCCACAAGCAGCAGGGGATCTCCTGCCCTCTTGCTGCCGGGCAGAAGGAGAGGACCTAAGAGATGAGGGGAAATGGAAGCAGGTCCCTCCTCGGAGAGGCCGGCGAATCCCCTCCCGGCCTCCCTCACCGTCCCAGCTGCCCTTACACAACAGGTATGGGGCTCTGGAACGTGAGGGACAGGAACATGAGGACCCTGACGAAGGTCCATCCAAGGGGGTGCCTAGGGTGAGTCAGCCAGCCCCATGCATCAAGACGTCCTCTGTTAAGAAAAAAAGGAGGGTAATTGTCGTAGGCGACTCCCTTCTGAGGGGTACAGAGGGCCCAATATGTCGACCAGACCCAACTCACAGGGAAGTCTGCTGCCTCCCTGGGGCCTGGGTGAGAGACCGCACCAGGAAACTCCCTGGTCTGGTTCGGCCCACTGATTACTCCCCACTGTTGGTCATGCAGGTTGGCAACGACGAGGTTGCACTAAGAAGCCCAAAGGCAGTCAAAAAGGACTTGAGAGCACTGGGGCGACTGGTTGATGGAGCGGGAGCACAGGTAGTGTTTTCATCAATCCCTTCAGTGACAGGGAAGAGCACTGAAAGGAACAGGAAGGCACACCTGATCAACACGTGGCTCAGGCTGGTGCCGTCGTCAGAATTTTGGGGTTTTTGACCACGGGGCGGTTTACACGGCACCGGGCCTCCTCGCAGCTGACGGAGTGCAACTGACTCCAAGGGGCAAAAGGATTCTTGCTCATGAGCTGGCAGGCCTCATTGAGAGGGCTTTAAACTAGATTTGGAGGGGGGAGGGGATAAAACCGGGCTTACTAGAGTTGAGCCTAGGGGTAGCGTGCCAGAGTTGAAATCGATAGCCCGGCTCAGGTGCATCTACACCGATGCACGCAGCATGGGCACCAAACAGGAGGAGCTGGAAGCCATTGTGCAGCAGGACAGCTATGATGTAGTTGCCATCACAGAAACATGGTAGGATGCTTCTCATGACTGGAGTGCTGCAATGGATGGCTATAAGCTCTTCCAAAGGGATAGGCAGGGAAGGAGCGGTGGTGGGGTGGCTCTGTATGTTAGGGAGTGTTTTGATTGCATAGACATCAAAGATTGTGAAGACCAAGTAGAGTGCTTATGGGTAAGGATGAGGGGGAAGGCCAATGAGGCAGATACCCTGCTGGGAGTCTGTTACAGACCACCCAACCAGGACGAAGAGACAGATGAGACATTCTATAAGCGACTGGCAGAAGTCTCGCATGCGCTGGCCCTTGTTCTTGTGGGGGACTTCAACCTACCGGACATCTGTTGGAAGTATAACAGGGCAGAGAGGAAACAATCTGGGAGGTTCTTGGAGTGTGTGGAGGATAACTTCTTGACACAGCTGGTGAGTAAGCCCACCAGGGGAGGTGCCCTGTTGGACCTGCTGTTTACAGAGAAGGACTGGTGAGAGATGTGGTGGTCGGAGGCCGTCTTGGGCTTAGCGACCACAACATGATAGAATTCTCAGCTGTGAGTAAAGTAAGGAGAGGGGTCAGCAAAACTGCTACCATGGACTTCCGGAGGGCAGACTTTGGCCTGTTCAGGTCACTGGTTGAGAGAGTCCCTTGGGAGACAGTCCTGAAGGACAAAGGGGTCCAGGAAGGCTGGACAGCCTTCAAGAAGGAAATCTTAAAGGCGCAGGAGCAGGCTGTCCCCATGTGCCCTAAGAAGAGCTGGCGGGGAAGGCGACCAGCCTGGCTGAACAGGGAGATTTTGCTGGGACTCAGGGAAGAGAGGAGAGTTTATCACCTCTGGAAGAAGGGGCAGGCAACTCACGAAGAGTACAAGGATCTCGTTAGGTCAAGCAGGGACAAAATTAGAAAGGCAAAAGCCCAGCTAGAGCTCAGTCTGGCTACAGTCGTAAAGGGTAATAAAAAATGTTTTTACAAATATATTAACAACAAAAAGAGAGGCAAGGAGAATCTCCATCCCCTACTGGATATGGCGGGGAACATTGTCTCCAAGGACGAGGACAAGGTTGAGGTACTTAATGCCTTCTTTGCCTCAGTCTCTTTAATAGCCAGTCCAGGTATCCACAGGGTATTCAGCTCCCTGAGCTGGAAGATGGGGATGGAGAGCACAATATACTCCTCGTAATCCAGGAGGAAGCAGTCAAGGACATGCTAAACCACTTGGACACCCACAAGTCTATGGGGCCTGATGGGATCCACCCAAGAGTACTGAGGGAGCTGGCGGAGGAGCTTGCCAAGCCACTCTCCATCTTTAATCAGCAGTCGTGGTTAGCAGAGAAGGTCCCAGAAGACTGGAGGATTGCCAGTGTGACGCCCGTCTACAAGAAAGGCCAGAAGGAGGATCCTGGGAACTACAGGCCTGTCAGCCTGACCTCTGTACCGGGGAAGATTATGGAGCGGTTGGTCTTGAGAGTGCTCACAGGGCATGTGCAGGACAACCAAGGGATCAGGCCCAGCCAGCATGGGTTCATGAAAGGCAGGTCCTGCTTGACCATCCTGATCTCCTTCTATGACCAGGTGACCCGCCTAGTGGATGAGGGAAAGGCTGTGGATGCTGTCTACCTGGACTTTAGTAAAGCCTTTGACAGCGTCTCCCACAGCATTCTCCCGGAGAAACTGGCGGCTCGTGGCTTAGACGGGTTTACTCTTCGCTGGGTGAGGAACTGGCTGGATGGCCAAGCCCAGAGAGTTGTGGTGAACGGTGTTAAATCCGGCTGGCGTCCGGTCACAAGCGGTGTTCCCCAGGGCTCGGTTCTGGGGCCGGTCTTGTTCAATATCTTTATAGATGATCTGGATGAGGGGATAGAGTGCTCCCTCAATAAGTTTGCAGATGACACCAAGCTGGGTGGGAATGTGGATCTGCTGGAGGGTAGGAGGGCTCTGCAGAGGGATCTGGACAGGCTGGATCGATGGGCAGAAGTCAACTGTATGAGGTTTAATAAGGCCAAGTGCACTGTGGCCACAACAACCCCATGCAATGCTACAGGCTTGGGGAGGAGTGGCTGGAGAGCTGCCCGGTGGAAAAGGACCTGGGGGTGCTGGTTGACAGCCGGCTGAATATGAGCCGGCAGTGTGCCCAGGTGGCCAAGAAGGCCAACAGTGTCCTGGCCTGTATCAGCAATAGTGTGGCCAGCAGCAGTAGGGAAGGGATCGTGCCCCTGTACTGGGCACTGGTGAGGCTGCAGCTTGAATACTGGGTTCAGTTTTGGGCCCCTCACTACAAGAAGGATGTTGAGGTGCTGGAGCATGTCCAGAGAAGGGCAACGAAGCTGGTGAGGGGGCTGGAGCACAAGTCTTATGAGGAGCGGCTGAGGGAAGTGGGGTTGTTTAGTCTGGAGAAGAGGAGGCTGAGGGGAGCCTTCATCGTTCTCTACAACTACCTGAAAGGTGGTTGTGGCAACGAGGGTGTTGGCCTCTTCTCCCAAGTAACTAGTGATAGGACGAGAGGAAATGGCCTCAAGTTGTGCCAGGGCAGGTATTTCTTCAGCGAGAGGGTGGTCAGGCATTGGAACAGGCTGCCCAGGGAGGTGGTAGAGTCACGGTCTCTGGAAGAGTTTAAAAAACATGTGGACGTGGCACTTCAGGACATGGTTTAGGGGACACGGTGGCACTGCATTAAAGGTTGGACTCTATGATCTTGAAGGTCCTTTCCAACCTGGTCATTCTGTGCGTTCTAAGCGCATGCACACAGATTTCTAAGCGCACGCACAGAGTTCTAACTACACAGGGTTCTCACCAGACAGACACAGAGTTCTAACCACACAGTTCTAAGAAAACACAGAGTTCTAACCACACAGTTTTCACTGCAGACACAGCTGTAACCAAACAGTTCTAAGCATGCACACACAGAGTTCTAAGCACACACACGGAGTCCTAGCGATACAGATCTAACCAAAAACAGAGTTCTAACCACACACACACGGAGTTCTAACCACAGAGCGTTCTCACTGCACACACACAGTTGTAACCACACAGTTGTAACCACACAGTTGTAACCACACAGTTGTAACCACACAGTTGTAACCACACAGTTGTAACCACACAGTTGTAACCACACAGTTGTAACCACACAGTTGTAACCACACAGTTGTAACCACACAGTTGTAACCACACAGTTGTAACCACACAGTTGTAACCACAGAGAACTAAGGGCACACACAGAGTTCTAACCACACAGGTCTAAACAATCACACAGAGTTCTAACCAAAGAGAGACTTCTAACCACAGAGTTCTAACTGCACACACAGAGTTCTAACAGCACATTTCTAAAGAAACACAGAGTTCTAACCAAACAGAGAGTTCTAACCACACAGTCCTAACCACAGAGTTCTAACCGCACACACAGAGTTCTAACCGCACACACAGAGTTCTAACCGCACACACAGAGTTCTAACCGCACACTTCTAATGAAACACAGAGTTCTAACCAAACAGAGAGTTCTAACCACACAGTATTAACCACAGAGTTCTAACCAAACAGAGAGTTCTAACCACACAGTCCTAACCACAGAGTTCTAACCGCACACACAGAGTTCTAACCACAGAGTTCTAACCGCACACACAGAGTTCTAACCACACACACAGAGTTCTAACCACACAGTTCCAACCGCACACAGAGTTCTAACCACAGATTTCTAACCGCACACACAGAGTTCTAACAACACAGTCCTAACCACAGAGTTCTAACCACAGATTTCTAACCACACACACAGAGTTCTAACCACACAGTCCTAACCACAGAGTTCTAACCGCACACACAGAGTTCTAACCGCACACACAGAGTTCTAACCGCACACACAGAGTTCTAACTCCACACACAGAGTTCTAACTCCACACACAGAGTTCTAACCGCACACACAGAGTTCTAACCACACACTTCTAAAGAAACACAGAGTTCTAACCAAACGGAGAGTTCTAACCACACAGTCCTAACCACAGAGTTCTAACCGCACACAGAGAGTTCTAACCGCACAAACAGAGTTCTAAACAAACACAGAGTTCTAACCGCACACTTCTAATGAAACACAGAGTTCTAACCAAACAGAGAGTTCTAACCACACAGTATTAACCACAGAGTTCTAACCGCACACACAGAGTTCTAACCGCACACACAGAGTTCTAACCAAACACACAGAGTTCTAACCACACACTTCTAATGAAACAGAGTTCTAACCAAACAGAGAGTTCTAACCACACAGTCCTAACCACAGAGTTCTAACCGCACACACAGAGTTCTAACCACAGAGTTCTAACCGCACACACAGAGTTCTAACCACACACACAGAGTTCTAACCACAGATTTCTAACCAAACAGAGAGTTCTAACCACACATTCCTAACCACAGAGTTCTAACCGCACACAGAGTTCTAACCACAGAGTTCTAACCGCACACACAGAGTTCTAACCACAGATTTCTAACCAAACAGAGAGTTCTCACCACACAGTTCTAACCGCACACACAGAGTTCTAACCACACAGTCCTAACCACAGAGTTCTAACCGCACCCACAGAGTTCTAACCGCACCCACAGAGTTCTAACCGCACCCACAGAGTTCTAACCACACAGTTCTAACCGCACCCACAGAGTTCTAACCACACAGTTCTAACCGCACACACAGAGTTCTAACCACACAGTCCTAACCACAGAGTTCTAACCGCACACACAGAGTTCTAACCACACGGTTCTAACTGCACACACAGAGTTCTAACCACAGATTTCTAACCAAACAGAGAGTTCTAACCGCACACACAGAGTTCTAACCACAGAGTTCTAACCACAGAGCTATAACCGCACCCACAGAGTTTTAACCACAGAGTTCTAACCACAGAAACAGAGTTCTAACCACACAGTTCTAACCGCACACACAGAGTTCTAACCACAGATTTCTAACCAAACAGAGGGTTCTAACCACACAGTCCTAACCACAGAGTACTAACCGCACACACAGAGTTCTAACCACACAGTTCTAACCGCACACACACAGTTCTAACCACACAGTTCTAACCACACACACAGAGTTCTAACCACACAGTTCTAACCAAACAGAGAGTTCTAACCACACAGTCCTAACCAGAGTTCTAAACGCACACACAGAGTTCTAACCGCACAGTTCTACCCGCACACACAGAGTTCTAACCACACAGTTCTAACCGCACACACAGAGTTCTAACCACAGATTTCTAACCAGAGAGTTTTAACCACACAGTTCTAACCACAGAGTTCTAACCGCAGACACAGAGTTCTAACCACAGAGTTCTAACCGCACACACAGATTTCTAACCACAGAGTTCTAACCGCACACACAGAGTTCTAACCACACAGTTCTAACCGCACACACAGAGTTCTAACCACAGATTTCTAATCAGAGTTCTAACCACACAGTCCTAACCAGAGTTCTACACCGCACACAGAGAGTTCTAACCGAACACACTGAGTTCTAAGCGCACACTTCTAAAGAAACACAGAGTTCTAACCAAACAGACAGATCTAACCACACCGTCCTAACCACAGAGTTCTAACCGCACACACAGAGTTCTAACCACAGAATTCTAACCGCACACACAGAGTTCTAACCACAGATTTATATCCAAACAGAGAGTTCTAACCACAGAGTCCTAACCACAGAGTTCTAACCGCACACACAGAGTTCTAACCGCACACAGAGTTCTAACCACGCAGTTCTAACCGCACCCACAGAGTTCTAACCACAGATTTCTAACCAAACATAGAGTTCTAACCACACAGTCCTAACCACAGATTTCTAACCACACACACAGAGTTCTAACCGCACACACAGAGTTCTACCCGCACACACAGAGTTCTAACCACAGAGTTCTAACCGCACACACAGATTTCTAACCACAGAGTTCTAATCGCATACAGAGTTCTAACCACACAGTTGTAACCGCACACACAGAGTTCTAACCACAGATTTCTAACCAAACAGAGAGTTCTACCCGCACACACAGAGTTCTACCCGCACACACAGAGTTCTACCCGCACACACAGAGTTCTACCCGCACAGTTCTAACCACACACACAGAGTTCTAACCACACAGTTCTAACCGCACACACAGAGTTCTAACCACAGAGTTCTAACAAAACAGAGAGTTCTAACCACACAGTTCTAACCAGAGAGTTCTAACCACACAGATCTAACCAGAGAGTTCTAACCAGAGAGTTCTAACCAGAGAGTTCTAACCAGAGAGTTCTAACCAGAGAGTTCTAACCACACAGTCCTAACCAGAGTTCTAACCGCACACACAGAGTTCTAACCACAGAGTTCTAACCGCACACACAGAGTTCTAACCGCACACACAGAGTTCTAACCGCACAGTTCTAACCAGAGAGTTTCATCCACAGATTTCTAACCAAACACAGAGTTCTATCCACAGATTTCTAATCAAACAGAGAGTTCTATCCACAGATTTCTAACCAAACACAGAGTTCTAACCGCACACACGGAGTTCTAACCACACAGTCCTAACCAAACAGAGAGTTCTAACCACACAGTCCTAACCACAGAGTTCTAACCGCACACACAGAGTTCTAACCGCACACACAGAGTTCTAACCGCACAGTTCTAACCACACACACAGAGTTCTAAACACACAGTTCTAACCAAACAGAGAGTTCTAATTGTACACACAGAGTTCTAACCACACACTTCTAAAGAAACACAGAGTTCTAACCAAACAGAGAGATCTAACCACACAGTCCTAACCACAGAATTCTAACCGCACACACAGAGTTCTAACCACAGAATTCTAACCGCACACACAGAGTTCTAACCGCACACACAGAGTTCTAACCGCACACACAGAGTTCTAACCACACAGTTCTAACCGCACACACAGAGTTCTAACCGCACAGTTCTAACCAAACAGAGAGTTCTAACCACACAGTCCTAACCACAGAGTTCTAACCACACAGTCCTAACCACGGAGTTCTAACCACACAGTCCTAACCACAGAGTTCTAACCGCACACACAGAGTTCTAACCGCACACACAGAGTTCTAACCGCACACACAGAGTTCTAACCAGAGTTCTAACCGCACACACAGAGTTCTAACCACAGAGTTCTAACCAGAGTTCTAACCGCACACACAGAGTTCTAACCACAGAGTTCTAACCGCACACACAGAGTTCTAACCGCACACACAGAGTTCTAACCGCAGAGTTCTAACCGCACACACAGAGTTCTAACCACACAGTTCTAACCAAAAAGAGCGTTCTAACCACACAGTCCTAACCAGAGTTCTAACCGCACACACAGAGTTCTAACCGCACACACAGAGTTCTAACCGCACACACAGAGTTCTAACCGCACACACAGAGTTCTAACCACAGAGTTCTAACCACACACAGAGAGTTCTAACCACAGAGTTCTAACCGCACACACAGAGTTCTAACCACACAGTTCTAACCAAACATAGAGTTTTATCCACAGATTTCTAACCAAACACAGATTTCTAACCGCACACACAGACTTCTAACCAAACACAGAGTTCTCACCGCACACACAGAGTTCTCACCGCACACACAGAGTTCTAACCGCACACACAGAGTTCTAACCGCACACACAGAGTTCTAACCACAGAGTTCTAACCACACACAGAGAGTTCTAACCACAGAATTCTAACCGCACACACAGAGTTCTAACCACACAGTTCTAACCAGAGAGTTTTATCCACAGATTTCTAACCAAACACAGAGTTCTAACCGCACACACAGAGTTCTAACCACAGAGTTCTAACCGCACACACAGAGTTCTAACCAGAGTTCTAACCGCACACACAGAGTTCTAACCACAGATTTCTAACCAAACAGAGAGTTCTAACCACACAGTTCTAACCGCACACACAGAGTTCTAACCACACAGTCCTAACCACACAGTCCTAACCGCAAACACAGAGTTCTAACCGCACACACAGAGTTCTAACCGCACACACAGAGTTCTAACTACACACTTCTAAAGAAACACAGAGTTCTAACCACACAGTCCTAACCACAGAGTTCTAACCGCACACACAGAGTTCTAACCGCACACACAGAGTTCTAACCCCACAGTTCTAACCGCACACACAGAGTTCTAACCGCACACACAGAGTTCTAACCACACACTTCTAAAGAAACACAGAGTTCTAACCAAACGGAGAGTACTAACCACACAGTTCTAACCGCACACAGAGTTCTAACCACACAGTTCTAACCGCACACACAGAGTTCTAACCACAGAGTTCTAACCAGAGAGTTCTAACCACACAGTTCTAACCACACAGTTCTAACCAAACAGAGAGTTCTAACCACACACTCCTAACCACACAGTTCTAACCGCACACACAGAGTTCTAACCACACAGTTCTAACCAAACAGAGAGTTATAACCACACAGTTCTAACCAGAGAGTTCTAACCGCACACACAGAGTTCTAACCGCACAGAGTTCTACCCGCACAGTTCTAACCACACACACAGAGTTCTAACCGCACCCACAGAGTTCTAACCACGCAGTTCTAACCGCACCCACAGAGTTCTAACCACAGATTTCTAAACACAGAGTCCTAACCACACAGTCCTAACCACAGAGTTCTAACCGCACACAGAGAGTTCTAACCGCACAGAGTTCTAACCAGAGAGTTCTAACCACACACTTCTAAAGAAACACAGAGTTCTAACCGCACAAACAGAGTTCTAACCACACAGTCCTAATCACAGAGTTCTAACCGCACACACAGAGTTCTAACCACAGAGTTCTAACCGCACACACAGAGCTCTAACCACATATTTCTAACCGCACACACAGAGTTCTAACCGCACACACAGAGTTCTAAGCAAACATACAGAGTTCTAACCGCACACACAGAGTTCTAACCGCACACACAGAGTTCTAACCGCACACACAGATTTCTAACCACAGATTTCTAACCAAAAAGAGAGTTCTGACCGCACACACAGAGTTCTAACCACACAGTCCGAACCACAGAGTTCTAACCGCACACAGAGTTCTAACCACAGAGTTCTAACCGCACACACAGAGTTCTAACCACAGATTTCTAACCAAACACAGAGTTCTAACCACACAGTCCTAACCACAGAGTTCTAACCGCACACACAGAGTTCTAACCACACAGTTCTAACCGCACACACAGAGTTCTAACCACAGATTTCTAACCAAACAGAGAGTTCTAACCACACATTCCTAACCACAGAGTTCTAACCGCACACAGAGTTCTAACCACAGAGTTCTAACCGCACACACAGAGTTCTAACCACAGATTTCTAACCAAACAGAGAGTTCTAACCACACAGTTCTAACCGCACACACAGAGTTCTAACCACACAGTCCTAACCACAGAGTTCTAACCGCACAGTTCTACCCGCACACACAGAGTTCTAACCACACAGTTCTAACCAAACAGAGAGTTCTAACCACACAGTCCTAACCAGAGTTCTAAACGCACACACAGAGTTCTAACCGCACAGTTCTACCCGCACACACAGAGTTCTAACCACACAGTTCTAACCGCACACACAGAGTTCTAACCACAGATTTCTAACCAGAGAGTTTTAACCACACAGTTCTAACCACAGAGTTCTAACCGCAGACACAGAGTTCTAACCACAGAGTTCTAACCGCACACACAGATTTCTAACCACAGAGTTCTAACCGCACACACAGAGTTCTAACCACACAGTTCTAACCGCACACACAGAGTTCTAACCACAGATTTCTAACCAGAGTTCTAACCACACAGTCCTAACCAGAGTTCTACACCGCACACAGAGAGTTCTAACCGAACACACTGAGTTCTAAGCGCACACTTCTAAAGAAACACAGAGTTCTAACCAAACAGACAGATCTAACCACACCGTCCTAACCACAGAGTTCTAACCGCACACACAGAGTTCTAACCACAGAATTCTAACCGCACACACAGAGTTCTAACCACAGATTTATATCCAAACAGAGAGTTCTAACCACACAGTCCTAACCACAGATTTCTAACCACACACACAGAGTTCTAACCGCACACACAGAGTTCTACCCGCACACACAGAGTTCTAACCACAGAGTTCTAACCGCACACACAGATTTCTAACCACAGAGTTCTAATCGCATACAGAGTTCTAACCACACAGTTGTAACCGCACACACAGAGTTCTAACCACAGATTTCTAACCAAACAGAGAGTTCTAACCGCACACACAGAGTTCTACCCGCACACACAGAGTTCTACCCGCACACACAGAGTTCTACCCGCACAGTTCTAACCACACACACAGAGTTCTAACCACACAGTTCTAACCGCACACACAGAGTTCTAACCACAGAGTTCTAACAAAACAGAGAGTTCTAACCACACAGTTCTAACCAGAGAGTTCTAACCACACAGATCTAACCAGAGAGTTCTAACCAGAGAGTTCTAACCAGAGAGTTCTAACCAGAGAGTTCTAACCACACAGTCCTAACCAGAGTACTAACCGCACACACAGAGTTCTAACCACAGAGTTCTAACCGCACACACAGAGTTCTAACCGCACACACAGAGTTCTAACCGCACAGTTCTAACCAGAGAGTTTCATCCACAGATTTCTAACCAAACACAGAGTTCTATCCACAGATTTCTAATCAAACAGAGAGTTCTATCCACAGATTTCTAACCAAACACAGAGTTCTAACCGCACACACGGAGTTCTAACCACACAGTCCTAACCAAACAGAGAGTTCTAACCACACAGTCCTAACCACAGAGTTCTAACCGCACACACAGAGTTCTAACCGCACAGTTCTAACCACACACACAGAGTTCTAAACACACAGTTCTAACCAAACAGAGAGTTCTAATTGTACACACAGAGTTCTAACCACACACTTCTAAAGAAACACAGAGTTCTAACCAAACAGAGAGATCTAACCACACAGTCCTAACCACAGAATTCTAACCGCACACACAGAGTTCTAACCACAGAATTCTAACCGCACACACAGAGTTCTAACCGCACACACAGAGTTCTAACCGCACACACAGAGTTCTAACCGCACACACAGAGTTCTAACCGCACAGTTCTAACCGCACACACAGAATTCTAACCGCACAGTTCTAACCAAACAGAGAGTTCTAACCACACAGTCCTAACCAAACAGAGAGTTCTAACCACACAGTCCTAACCACAGAGTTCTAACCACACAGTCCTAACCACAGAGTTCTAACCGCACACACAGAGTTCTAACCGCACACACAGAGTTCTAACCGCACACACAGAGTTCTAACCAGAGTTCTAACCGCACACACAGAGTTCTAACCACAGAGTTCTAACCAGAGTTCTAACCGCACACACAGAGTTCTAACCACAGAGTTCTAACCGCACACACAGAGTTCTAACCACACAGTTCTAACCAAACATAGAGTTTTATCCACAGATTTCTAACCAAACACAGATTTCTAACCGCACACACAGACTTCTAACCAAACACAGAGTTCTCACCGCACACACAGAGTTCTCACCGCACACACAGAGTTCTAACCGCACACACTGAGTTCTAACCACAGAGTTCTAACCACACACAGAGAGTTCTAACCACAGAATTCTAACCGCACACACAGAGTTCTAACCACACAGTTCTAACCAGAGAGTTTTATCCACAGATTTCTAACCAAACACAGAGTTCTAACCGCACACACAGAGTTCTAACCACAGAGTTCTAACGGCACACACGGAGTTCTAACCACAGATTTATAACCGCACACACGGAGTTTTAACCACAGAGTTCTAACCACAGACACAGAGTTCTAACCACACAGTTCTAACCGCACACACAGAGTTCTAACCACAGATTTCTAACCAAACAGAGGGTTCTAACCACACAGTCCTAACCACAGAGTACTAACCGCACACAGAGAGTTCTAGCCGCACAGAGTTCTAACCAAACAGAGAGTTCTAACCACACACTTCTCAAGAAACACACAGTTCTAACCGCACACACAGAGTTCTAACCACAGATTTCTAACCAAACAGAGAGTTCTAACCACACAGTCCTAACCACAGAGTTCTAACCGCACACAGAGTTTTAACCACAGAGTTCTAACCGCACACACAGAGTTCTAACCACAGAGTTCTAACCGCACACACAGAGTTCTAACCACAGAGTTCTAACCGCACACAGAGTTCTAACCGCACACACAGAGTTCTAACCACACAGTTCTAACCAAACAGAGAGTTCTAACCACACAGTCCTAACCAGAGTTCTAACCGCACACACAGAGTTCTAACCGCACACACAGAGTTCTAACCACAGAGTTCTAACCGCACACAGAGTTCTAACCACACACACAGAGTTCTAACCACACAGTTCTAACCGCACACACAGAGTTCTAACCACACAGTTCTAACCAAACAGAGAGTTCTAACCACACAGTCCTAACCAGAGTTCTAACCGCAGACACAGAGTTCTAACCGCACACACAGAGTTCTAACCGCACACACAGAGTTCTAACCGCACACACAGAGTTCTAACCACATAGTTCAAACCGCACACACAGAGTTCTAACCACAGATTTCTAACCAGAGAGTTCTAACCACACAGTCCTAACCACAGAGTTCTAACCGCACACACAGAGTTCTAACCACACAATCTAACCGCACACACAGGGTTCTAACCACAGAGTTCTAACCAAACAGAGAGTTCTAGCCACAGATTTCTAAACAACCACAGAGTTCTATCCACAGAGTTCTAACCAAACACAGAGTTCTAACCGCACACACAGAGTTCTAACCACAGAGTTCTAACCGCACACACAGAGTTCTAACCAGAGAGTTCTAACCAGAGAGTTCTAACCAGAGAGTTCTAACCAAACAGAGAGTTCTAACCACACAGTCCTAACCACACAGTTCTAACCGCACACACAGAGTTCTAACCAGAGAGTTCTAACCAGAGAGTTCTAACCACATAGTTCTAACCAAACAGAGAGTTCTAACCACACAGTTCTAACCAAACAGAGAGTTCTAACCACACAGTTCTAACCGCACAGAGTTCTAACCGCACACACAGAGTTCTACCCGCACAGTTCTAACCACACACACAGAGTTCTAACCACGCAGTTCTAACCGCACCCACAGAGTTCTAACCACAGATTTCTAACCGCACACAGAGTTCTAACCACAGAGTTCTAACCGCACACACAGAGTTCTAACCACACAGTTCTAACCGCACACACAGAGTTCTAACCACAGATTTCTAACCAAACAGAGAGTTCTAACCACACAGTTCTAACCGCACACACAGAGTTGTAACCACACAGTCCTAACCACACAGTTCTAACCGCACACAGAGTTCTAACCACACACACAGTCCTAACCACACCCACAGAGTTCTAACCGCACCCACAGAGTTCTAACCGCACCCACAGAGTTCTAACCGCACCCACAGAATTCTAACCACACAGTTCTAACCGCACCCACAGAGTTCTAACCACAGAGTTCTAACCGCACACACAGAGTTCTAACCACACAGTCCTAACCACAAAGTTCTAACCGCACACACAGAGTTCTAACCACAGATTTCTAACCAGAGGGTTCTAACCACACAGTCCTAACCACAGAGTACTAACCGCACACAGAGAGTTCTAACCACACAGTTCTAACCGCACACACAGAGTTCTAACCACACAGTTCTAACCAAACAGAGAGTTCTAACCACACAGTCCTAACCAGAGTTCTAAACGCAGACACAGAGTTCTAACCGCACAGTTCTACCCGCACACACAGAGTTCTAACCACACAGTTCTAACCGCACACACAGAGTTCTAACCACAGATTTCTAACCAGAGAGTTTTAACCACACCGTTCTAACCACAGCGTTCTAACCGCAGACACAGAGTTCTAACCACAGAGGTCTAACCGCACACACAGATTTCTAACCACAGAGTTCTAACCGCACACACAGAGTTCTAACCACACAGTTCTAACCGCACACACAGAGTTCTAACCACAGATTTCTAACCAGAGTTCTAACCACACAGTCCTAACCACAGAGTTCTACACCGCACACAGAGAGTTCTAACCGAACACACAGAGTTCTAAGCGCACACTTCTAAAGAAACACAGAGTTCTAACCAAACAGAGAGATCTAACCACACCGTCCTAACCACAGAGTTCTAACCGCACACACAGAGTTCTAACCACAGAGTTCTAACCGCACACACAGAGTTCTAACCACACAGTTC
The DNA here is from genome assembly GCF_964289735.1 of Phaethon aethereus. Classification (NCBI taxonomy): domain Eukaryota; kingdom Metazoa; phylum Chordata; class Aves; order Phaethontiformes; family Phaethontidae; genus Phaethon; species Phaethon aethereus. Next base: position 37,388,231 of record NC_138580.1, read on the forward strand.
TAACCGCACACACAGAGTTCTAACCACAGATTTCTAACCAGAGTTCTAACCACACAGTCCTAACCACAGAGTTCTACACCGCACACAGAGAGTTCTAACCGAACACACAGAGTTCTAAGCGCACACTTCTAAAGAAACACAGAGTTCTAACCAAACAGAGAGATCTAACCACACCGTCCTAACCACAGAGTTCTAACCGCACACACAGAGTTCTAACCACAGAATTCTAACCGCACACACAGAGTTGTAACCACAGATTTATATCCAAACAGAGTTCTAACCACACAGTCCTAACCACAGAGTTCTAACCGCACACACAGAGTTCTAACCGCACCCACAGAGTTCTAACCACAGATTTCTAACCAAACAGAGAGTTCTAACCACACAGTCCTAACCACAGAGTTCTAACCGCACACAGAGAATTCTAACCGCACAAACAGAGTTCTAACCAAACAGAGTTCTAACCACACACACAGAGTCCTAACCACAGAGTCCTAACCGCACACACAGAGTTCTATCCGCACACACAGAGTTCTAACCACAGATTTCTAACCAGAGAGTTCTAACCACAGAGTCCTAACCACAGAGTTCTAACCGCACACAGAGATTTCTAACCAGAGAGTTCTAACCACAGAGTCCTAACCACAGAGTTCTAACCGCACACAGAGATTTCTAACCAGAGAGTTCTAACCACACAGTCCTAACCACAGAGTTCTAACCGCACAGAGTTCTAACCAGAGAGTTCTAACCACACACTTCTAAAGAAACACAGAGTTCTAACCGCACAGAGTTCTAACCACACAGTCCTAACCACAGAGTTCTAACCGCACACACAGAGTTCTAACCACAGATTTCTAACCAGAGAGTTCTAACCACTCATTCCTAACCACAGAGTTCTAACCGCACACACAGACTTCTAACCACAGAGTTCTAACCGCACACACAGAGTTCTAACCAGAGTTCTAACCGCACACACAGAGTTCTAACCACAGATTTCTAACCAAACAGAGAGTTCTAACCACACAGTTCTAACCGCACACACAGAGTTCTAACCACACAGTCCTAACCGCACACACAGAGTTCTAACCGCACACACAGAGTTCTAACCGCACACACAGAGTTCTAACCGCACACACAGAGTTCTAACCGCACACACAGAGTTCTAACCGCACACACAGAGTTCTAACTACACACTTCTAAAGAAACACAGAGTTCTAACCACACAGTCCTAACCACAGAGTTCTAACCGCACACACAGAGTTCTAACCGCACACACAGAGTTCTAACCCCACAGTTCTAACCTCACACACAGAGTTCTAACCGCACACACAGAGTTCTAACCACACACTTCTAAAGAAACACAGAGTTCTAACCAAACGGAGAGTACTAACCACACAGTTCTAACCGCACACAGAGTTCTAACCGCACAGTTCTAACCAAACAGAGAGTTTTATCCACAGATTTCTAACCAAACACAGAGTTCTATCCACAGATTTCTAATCAAACAGAGAGTTCTATCCACAGATTTCTAACCAAACACAGAGTTCTAACCGCACACACGGAGTTCTAACCACACAGTCCTAACCAAACAGAGAGTTCTAACCACACAGTCCTAACCACAGAGTTCTAACCGCACACACAGAGTTCTAACCGCACACACAGAGTTCTAACCGCACAGTTCTAACCACACACACAGAGTTCTAAACACACAGTTCTAACCAAACAGAGAGTTCTAATTGTACACACAGAGTTCTAACCGCACACACAGAGTTCTAACCACACAGTTCTAACCGCACCCACAGTGTTCTAACCACAGATTTCTAACCAGAGAGTTCTAACCACACAGTCCTAACCACACAGTTCTAACCGCACACACAGAGTTCTAACCGCACAAACAGAGTTCTAACCACAGAGTTCTAACCGCACACAGAGTTCTAACCACACAGTTCTAACCGCACACACAGAGTTCTAACCAGAGATTTCTAACCAGAGAGTTCTAACCACACAATTCTAACCGCACACACAGAGTTCTAACCACACAGTTCTAACCAGAGAGTTCTAACCACACAGTTCTAACCAGAGAGTTCTAACCACACAGTCCTAACCACAGAGTTCTAACCACACAGTCCTAACCACAGAGTTCTAACCGCACACAGAGTTCTAAACGCACACACAGAGTTCTACCCGCACAGTTCTAACCACACACACAGAATTCTAACCACACAGTTCTAACCGCACACACAGAGTTCTAACCACAGAGTTCTAACCAGAGAGTTTTAACCACACAGTTCTAACCACAGAGTTCTAACCGCACACACAGAGTTCTAATCACACAGCTCTAACCAAACAGAGAGTTCTAACCACACAGTCCTAACCAGAGTTCTAACCGCACACACAGAGTTCTAACCACACAGTTCTAACCAAACAGAGAGTTTTATCCCCAGATTTCTAACCAAACACAGAGTTCTATCCACAGATTTCTAATCAAACAGAGAGTTCTATCCACAGATTTCTAACCAAACACAGAGTTCTAACCGCACACACGGAGTTCTAACCACACAGTTCTAACCAAACAGAGAGTTCTAACCACACAGTCCTAACCAAACAGAGAGTTCTAACCACACAGTCCTAACCACAGAGTTGTAACCGCACACACAGAGTTCTAACCGCACACACAGAGTTCTAACCGCACACACAGAGTTCTAACCGCACAGTTCTAACCACACACACAGAGTTCTAAACACACAGTTCTAACCAAACAGAGAGTTCTAATTGTACACACAGAGTTCTAACCACACACTTCTAAAGAAACACAGAGTTCTAACGAAACAGAGAGATCTAACCACACAGTCCTAACCACAGAGTTCTAACCGCACACACAGAGTTCTAACCACAGATTTCTAACCAAACAGAGAGTTCTAACCACACAGTCCTAACCACAGAGTTCTAACCGCACACACAGAGTTCTAACAGCACACACAGAGTTCTAACCACAGAGTTCTAACAGCACACACAGAGTTCTAACCGCACACACAAAGTTCTAACCACACAGCTCTAACCGCACACACAGAGTTCTAACCACACAGTTCCAACCGCACACACAGAGTTCTAACCGCACACACAGGGTTCTAACCACAGAGTTCTAACCAGAGAGTTCTAACCGCACACTCCTATGCACAGAGTTCTAACCGCACACACAGAGTTGTAACTGCACACACAGAGTTCTAACCGCACACACAGAGTTCTAACCACAGATTTCTAACCAGAGAGTTTTAACCACACAGTCCTAACCACAGAGTTCTATACCGCACACACAGAGTTCTAACCGCACACACAAACTTCTAACCGCACACACAGAGTTCTAACCGCACACACAAACTTCTAACCGCACACACAAACTTCTAACCTCACACACAAACTTCTAACCGCACACACAAACTTCTAACCGCACACACAAACTTCTAACCGCACAGACACAGTTCTATCCACAGATTTCTAACCAAACACAGAGTTCTAACCGCACACACAGAGTTCTAACCACAGAGTTCTAACCGCACACAGAGTTCTAACCACACAGTTCTAACCACACACACAGAGTTCTAACCACAGATTTCTAACCAAACAGAGAGTTCTAATCACACAGTCCTAACCACAGAGTTCTAACCGCACACACAGAGTTCTAACCGCACACACAGAATTCTAACCGCACACACAGAATTCTAACCGCACACTTCTAAAGAAACACAGAGTTCTAACCACACAGTCCTAACCACAGATTTCTAACCGCACACACAGAGTTCTAACCGCACACACAGAGTTCTAACCGCACACACAGAGTTCTAACCACAGATTTCTAACCAGAGAGTTTTAACCACACAGTCCTAACCACAGAGTTCTAACCGCACACACAGAGTTCTAACCACAGAGTTCTAACCGCACACACAGAGTTCTAACCACAGATTTCTAACCAAACACAGAGTTCTATCCACAGATTTCTAATCAGAGAGTTCTATCCACAGATTTCTAACCAAACACAGAGTTCTAACCGCACACACAGAGCTCTAACCGCACAGTTCTAACCGCACACACAGAGTTCTAACCGCACACACAGAGTTCTAACCGCACAGTTCTAACCAAACAGAGAGTTCTAACCACACACTCCTCACCACACAGTTCTAACCGCACACACAGAGTTCTAACCGCACAGAGTTCTAACCACAGAGTTCTAACCGCACACATAGAGTTCTAACCACAGAGTTCTAACCAAACAGAGAGTTCTAACCACACAGTTCTAACCAGAGAGTTCTAACCGCACACACAGAGTTCTAACCGCACAAACAGAGTTCTAACCACACAGTCCTAACCACAGAGTTCTAACCGCACACAGAGTTCTAACCACAGAGTTCTAACCGCACACACAGAGCTCTAACCACATATTTCTAACCGCACACACAGAGTTCTAAGCAAACACACAGAGTTCTAACCAAACACACAGAGTTCTAACCGCACACACAGAGTTCTAACCACACACTTCTAAAGAAACACAGAGTTCTAACCAAACAGAGAGTTCTAACCACGCAGTCCTAACCACAGAGTTCTGACCGCACACACAGAGTTCTAACCACACAGTCCGAACCACAGAGTTCTAACCGCACACAGAGTTCTAACCACAGAGTTCTAACCGCACACACAGAGTTCTAACCACAGATTTCTAACCAAACACAGAGTTCTAACCGCACACACAGAGTTCTAACCACACAGTTCTAACCGCACACACAGAGTTCTAACCACAGAGCTATAACCGCACACACAGAGTTTTAACCACAGAGTTCTAACCAGAGAAACAGAGTTCTAACCACACAGTTCTAACCTCACACACAGAGTTCTAACCACAGATTTCTAACCAAACAGAGGGTTCTAACCACACAGTCCTAACCACTGAGTTCTAACCGCACACACAGAGTTCTAACCACACGGTTCTAACTGCACACACAGAGTTCTAACCACAGATTTCTAACCAAACAGAGAGTTCTAACCGCACACACAGAGTTCTAACCACAGAGTTCTAACCACAGAGCTATAACTGCACCCACAGAGTTTTAACCACAGAGTTCTAACCACAGAAACAGAGTTCTAACCACACAGTTCTAACCGCACACACAGAGTTCTAACCACAGATTTCTAACCAAACAGAGGGTTCTAACCACACAGTCCTAACCACAGAGTACTAACCGCACACACAGAGTTCTAACCACACAGTTCTAACCGCACACACACAGTTCTAACCACACAGTTCTAACCACACACACAGAGTTCTAACCACACAGTTCTAACCAAACAGAGAGTTCTAACCACACAGTCCTAACCAGAGTTCTAAACGCACACACAGAGTTCTAACCGCACAGTTCTACCCGCACACACAGAGTTCTAACCACACAGTTCTAACCGCACACACAGAGTTCTAACCACAGAGTTCTAACAAAACAGAGAGTTCTAACCACACAGTTCTAACCAGAGAGTTCTAACCACACAGATCTAACCAGAGAGTTCTAACCAGAGAGTTCTAACCAGAGAGTTCTAACCAGAGAGTTCTAACCAGAGAGTTCTAACCACACAGTCCTAACCAGAGTTCTAACCGCACACACAGAGTTCTAACCACAGAGTTCTAACCGCACACACAGAGTTCTAACCGCACACACAGAGTTCTAACCGCACAGTTCTAACCAAACAGAGAGTTTTATCCACAGATTTCTAACCAAACACAGAGTTCTATCCACAGATTTCTAATCAAACAGAGAGTTCTATCCACAGATTTCTAACCAAACACAGAGTTCTAACCGCACACACGGAGTTCTAACCACACAGTCCTAACCAAACAGAGAGTTCTAACCACACAGTCCTAACCACAGAGTTCTAACCGCACACACAGAGTTCTAACCGCACACACAGAGTTCTAACCGCACAGTTCTAACCACACACACAGAGTTCTAAACACACAGTTCTAACCAAACAGAGAGTTCTAATTGTACACACAGAGTTCTAACCACACACTTCTAAAGAAACACAGAGTTCTAACCAAACAGAGAGATCTAACCACACAGTCCTAACCACAGAATTCTAACCGCACACACAGAGTTCTAACCACAGAATTCTAACCGCACACACAGAGTTCTAACCACAGAGTTCTAACCGCACACACAGAGTTCTAACCGCACACACAGTTCTAACCGCACAGTTCTAACCAAACAGAGAGTTTTATCCACAGATTTCTAACCAAACACAGAGTTCTATCCACAGATTTCTAATCAAACAGAGAGTTCTATCCACAGATTTCTAACCAAACACAGAGTTCTAACCGCACACACGGAGTTCTAACCACACAGTCCTAACCAAACAGAGAGTTCTAACCACACAGTCCTAACCACAGAGTTCTAACCGCACACACAGAGTTCTAACCGCACACACAGAGTTCTAACCGCACAGTTCTAACCACACACACAGAGTTCTAAACACACAGTGCTAACCAAACAGAGAGTTCTAATTGTACACACAGAGTTCTAACCACACACTTCTAAAGAAACACAGATTTCTATCCAAACAGAGAGTTCTAACCACACAGTCCTAACCACAGAGTTCTAACCGCACACACAGAGTTCTAACCGCAAACACAGAGTTCTAACCGCACACACAGAGTTCTAACCGCACACACAGAGTTCTAACCGCACAGTTCTAACCGCACACACAGAGTTCTAACCGCACAGTTCTAACCAAACAGACAGTTCTAACCACACAGTCCTAACCAAACAGAGAGTTCTAACCACACAGTCCTAACCACGGAGTTCTAACCACACAGTCCTAACCACAGAGTTCTAACCACACAGTCCTAACCACAGAGTTCTAACCGCACACACAGAGTTCTAACCGCAAACACAGAGTTCTAACCGCACACACAGAGTTCTAACCGCACACACAGAGTTCTAACCGCACACACAGAGTTCTAACCACACAGTTCTAACCGCACACACAGAGTTCTAACCGCACAGTTCTAACCAAACAGAGAGTTCTAACCACACAGTCCTAACCAAACACAGAGTTCTAACCACACAGTCCTAACCACGGAGTTCTAACCACACAGTCCTAACCACAGAGTTCTAACCACACAGTCCTAACCACAGAGTTCTAACCGCACACACAGAGTTCTAACCGCACACACAGAGTTCTAACCGCACACACAGAGTTCTAACCAGAGTTCTAACCGCACACACAGAGTTCTAACCAGAGTTCTAACCGCACACACAGAGTTCTAACCACAGAGTTCTAACCAGAGTTCTAACCGCACACACAGAGTTCTAACCACAGAGTTCTAACCGCACACACAGAGTTCTAACCGCACACACAGAGTTCTAACCGCAGAGTTCTAACCGCACACACAGAGTTCTAACCACACAGTTCTAACCAAAAAGAGCGTTCTAACCACACAGTCCTAACCAGAGTTCTAACCGCACACATAGAGTTCTAACCGCACACACAGAGTTCTAACCGCACACACAGAGTTCTAACCACACACAGAGAGTTCTAACCACAGAGTTCTAACCGCACACAGAGAGTTCTAACCACAGAATTCTAACCGCACACACAGAGTTCTAACCACACAGTTCTAACCAGAGAGTTTTATCCACAGATTTCTAACCAAATACAGAGTTCTAACCGCACACACAGACTTGTAACCAAACACAGTTCTAACCGCACACACAGAGTTCTAACCACAGAGTTCTAACCGCACACACAGAGTTCTAACCACACAGTTCTAACCGCACCCACAGTGTTCTAACCACAGATTTCTAACCAGAGAGTTCTAACCACACAGTCCTAACCACACAGTTCTAACCGCACACACAGAGTTCTAACCGCACAAACAGAGTTCTAACCACAGAGTTCTAACCGCACACAGAGTTCTAACCACACAGTTCTAACCGCACACACAGAGTTCTAACCAGAGATTTCTAACCAGAGAGTTCTAACCACACAATTCTAACCGCACACACAGAGTTCTAACCACACAGTTCTAACCAGAGAGTTCTAACCACACAGTTCTAACCAGAGAGTTCTAACCACACAGTCCTAACCACAGAGTTCTAACCACACAGTCCTAACCACAGAGTTCTAACCGCACACACAGAGTTCTAAACGCACACACAGAGTTCTACCCGCACAGTTCTAACCACACACACAGAATTCTAACCACACAGTTCTAACCGCACACACAGAGTTCTAACCACAGAGTTCTAACCAGAGAGTTTTAACCACACAGTTCTAACCACAGAGTTCTAACCGCACACACAGAGTTCTAATCACACAGCTCTAACCAAACAGAGAGTTCTAACCACACAGTCCTAACCAGAGTTCTAACCGCACACACAGAGTTCTAACCGCACACACAGAGTTCTAACCACACAGTTCTAACCGCACACACAGAGTTCTAACCACAGATTTCTAACCAGAGAGTTCTAACCACACAGTCCTAACCACAGAGTTCTAACCGCACACACAGAGTTCTAACCACACAGTTCTAACCAGAGAGTTCTAACCACACAGTTCTAACCAAACAGAGAGTTCTAACCACACAGTTCTAACCAAACAGAGAGTTCTAACCACACAGTTCTAACCAAACAGAGAGTTCTAACCACACAGTTCTAACCAAACAGAGAGTTCTAACCGCACAGTTCTAACCAAACAGAGAGTTCTAACCGCACAGTCCTAAACACAGAGTTCTAACCGCACACACAGAGTTCTAACCGCACACACAGAGTTCTACCCGCACAGTTCTAACCACACAAACAGAGTTCTAACCGCACACACAGAGTTCTACCCGCACACACAGAGTTCTAACCACACAGTTCTAACCGCACCCACAGAGTTCTAACCACAGATTTCTAACCAAACAGAGTTCTAACCGCACACACAAAGTTCTAACCGCACACACAGAGTTCTACCCGCACACACAGAGTTCTACCCGCACAGTTCTAACCACACACACAGAGTTCTAACCACACAGTTCTAACCGCACACACAGAGTTGTAACCACACAGTTCTAACCAAACAGAGAGTTCTAACGACACAGTTCTAACCAGAGAGTTCTAACCACACAGATCTAACCAGAGAGTTCTAACCACACAGATCTAACCAGAGAGTTCTAACCAGAGAGTTCTAACCACACAGTCCTAACCAGAGTTCTAACCGCACACACAGAGTTCTAACCACAGAGTTCTAACCGCACACACAGAGTTCTAACCGCACAGTTCTAACCAAACAGAGAGTTCTATCCACAGATTTCTAACCAAACACAGAGTTCTAACCGCACACACGGAGTTCTAACCACACAGTTCTAACCAAACAGAGAGTTCTAACCACACAGTCCTAACCAAACAGAGAGTTCTAACCACACAGTCCTAACCACAGAGTTGTAACCACACACACAGAGTTCTAACCGCACACACAGAGTTCTAACCGCACACACAGAGTTCTAACCGCACACACAGAGTTCTAAACACACAGTTCTAACCAAACAAGAGAGTTCTAATTGTACACACAGAGTTCTAACCACACACTTCTAGAAGAAACACAGAGTTCTAACGAAACGGAGAGATCTAACCACACAGTCCTAACCACAGAGTTCTAACCGCACACAGAGAGTTCTAACCACAGAATTCTAACCGCACACACAGAGTTCTAACCACAGATTTCTATCCAAACAGAGAGTTCTAACCACACAGTCCTAACCACAGAGTTCTAACCGCACACACAGAGTTCTAACCACAGATTTCTAACCAAACAGAGAGTTCTAACCACACAGTCCTAACCACAGAGTTCTAACCGCACACACAGAGTTCTAACCACAGAGTTCTAACAGCACACACAGAGTTCTAACCGCACACACAAAGTTCTAACCACACAGCTCTAACCGCACACACAGAGTTCTAACCACACAGTTCCAACCGCACACACAGAGTTCTAACCGCACACACAGGGTTCTAACCACAGAGTTCTAACCAGAGAGTTCTAACCGCACACTCCTATGCACAGAGTTCTAACCGCACACACAGAGTTGTAACTGCACACACAGAGTTCTAACCGCACACACAGAGTTCTAACCACAGATTTCTAACCAGAGAGTTTTAACCACACAGTCCTAACCACAGAGTTCTATACCGCACACACAGAGTTCTAACCGCACACACAAACTTCTAACCGCACACACAAACTTCTAACCGCACACACAAACTTCTAACCGCACACACAAACTTCTAACCGCACACACAAACTTCTAACCTCACACACAAACTTCTAACCGCACACACAAACTTCTAACCGCACACACAAACTTCTAACCGCACAGACACAGTTCTATCCACAGATTTCTAACCAAACACAGAGTTCTGTCCACAGATTTCTAACCAAACACAGAGTTCTAACCGCACACACAGAGTTCTAACCACAGAGTTCTAACCAAACAGAGAGTTCTAATCAGACAGTCCTAACCACAGAGTTCTAACCGCACACACAGAGTTCTAACTGCACACACGGAGTTCTAACCGCACACACGGAGTTCTAACCGCACACACGGAGTTCTAACCGCACACACGGAGTTCTAACCGAACAGTTCTAACCAAACAGAGAGTTCTAACCGCACACACAGAATTCTAACCGCACACACAGAATTCTAACCGCACACTTCTAAAGAAACACAGAGTTCTAACCACACAGTCCTAACCACAGATTTCTAACCGCACACACAGAGTTCTAACCGCACACACAGAGTTCTAACCGCACACACAGAGTTCTAACCACAGATTTCTAACCAGAGAGTTTTAACCACACAGTCCTAACCACAGAGTTCTAACCGCACACACAGAGTTCTAACCACAGAGTTCTAACCGCACACACAGAGTTCTATCCACAGATTTCTAATCAAACAGAGAGTTCTATCCACAGATTTCTAACCAAACACAGAGTTCTAACCGCACACACAGAGCTCTAACCACACAGTTCTAACCGCACACACAGAGTTCTAACCACAGATTTGTAAGCAGAGAGTTCTAACCACACAGTTCTAACCAAACAGAGAGTTCTAACCACACACTCCTAACCACACAGTTCTAACCGCACACACAGAGTTCTAACCGCACAGAGTTCTAACCACAGAGTTCTAACCGCACACACAGAGTTCTAACCACAGAGTTCTAACCGCAAACATAGAGTTCTAACCACAGAGTTCTAACCAAACAGAGAGTTCTAACCACACAGTTCTAACCAGAGAGTTCTAACCGCACACACAGAGTTCTAACCGCACACACAGAGTTCTAACCGCACTCACAGAGTTCTAACCACGCAGTTCTAACCGCACCCACAGAGTTCTAACCACAGATTTCTAAACAAACACAGAATCCTAACCACACAGTCCAAACCACAGAGTTCTAACCGCACACAGAGAGTTCTAACCGAACAGAGTTCTAACCAGAGAGAACTAACCACACACTTCTAAAGAAACACAGAGTTCTAACCGCACACACAGAGTTCTAACCACACAGTTCTAACCAGAGAGTTCTAACCACACAGTTCTAACCAAACAGAGAGTTCTAACCACACAGTTCTAACCAAACAGAGAGTTCTAACCACACAGTTCTAACCAAACAGAGAGTTCTAACCGCACAGTCCTAACCACAGAGTTCTAACCGCACACACAGAGTTCTAACCGCACACACAGAGTTCTACCCGCACAGTTCTAACCACACAGAGTTCTAACCGCACACACAGAGTTCTAACCGCACAGTTCTAACCGCACACACAGAGTTCTAACCGCACACACAGAGTTCTAACCGCACAGTTCTAACCGCACACACAGAGTTCTAACCGCACACACAGAGTTCTAACCACACAGTTCTAACCGCTCCCACAGAGTTCTAACCACAGATTTCTAACCAAACAGAGAGTTCTAACCACACAGTCCTAACCACAGATTTCTAACCGCACACAGAGTTCTAACCACACACACAAAGTTTTAACCGCACACACAGAGTTCTAACCACCGAGTTCTAACCGCACACACAGATTTCTAACCACAGAGTTCTAATCGCATACAGAGTTCTAACCACACAGTTGTAACCGCACACACAGAGTTCTAACCACAGATTTCTAACCAAACAGAGTTCTAACCGCACACACAAAGTTCTAACCGCACACACAGAGTTCTACCCGCACACACAGAGTTCTACCCGCACAGTTCTAACCACACACACAGAGTTCTAACCACACAGTTCTAACGGCACACACAGAGTTGTAACCACACAGTTCTAACCAAACAGAGAGTTCTAACGACACAGTTCTAACCAGAGAGTTCTAACCACACAGATCTAACCAGAGAGTTCTAACCAGAGAGTTCTAACCACACAGTCCTAACCAGAGTTCTAACCGCACACACAGAGTTCTAACCACAGAGTTCTAACCGCACACACAGAGTTCTAACCGCACAGTGCTAACCAAACAGAGAGTTTTATCCACAGATTTCTAACCAAACACAGAGTTCTATCCACAGATTTCTAATCAAACAGAGAGTTCTATCCACAGATTTCTAACCAAACACAGAGTTCTAACCGCACACACGGAGTTCTAACCACACAGTTCTAACCAAACAGAGAGATCTAACCACACAGTCCTAACCAAACAGAGAGTTCTAACCACACAGTCCTAACCACAGAGTTGTAACCGCACACACAGAGTTCTAACCGCACACACAGAATTCTAACCGCACACACAGAGTTCTAACCGCACAGTTCTAACCACACACACAGAGTTCTAACCACACAGTTCTAACCAAACAGAGAGTTCTAATTGTACACACAGAGTTCTAACCACACACTTCTAAAGAAACACAGAGTTCTAACGAAACAGAGAGATCTAACCACACAGTCCTAACCACAGAGTTCTAACCGCACACACAGAGTTCTAACCACAGATTTCTAACCAGAGAGTTCTAACCACACAGTCCTAACCACAGAGTTCTAACCGCACACACAGAGTTCTAACCACAGAGTTCTAACAGCACACACAGAGTTCTAACCGCACACACAAAGTTCTAACCACACAGCTCTAACCGCACACACAGAGTTCTAACCACACAGTTCCAACCGCACACACAGAGTTCTAACCGCACACACAGGGTTCTAACCACAGAGTTCTAACCAGAGAGTTCTAACCGCACACTCCTATGCACAGAGTTCTAACCGCACACACAGAGTTCTAACTGCACACACAGAGTTCTAACCGCACACACAGAGTTCTAACCACAGATTTCTAACCAGAGAGTTTTAACCACACAGTCCTAACCACAGAGTTCTATACCGCACACACAGAGTTCTAACCGCACACACAAACTTCTAACCGCACACACAGAGTTCTAACCGCACACACAAACTTCTAACTGCACACACAAACTTCTAACCTCACACACAAACTTCTAACCGCACACACAAACTTCTAACCGCACACACAAACTTCTAACCGCACAGACACAGTTCTATCCACAGATTTCTAACCAAACACAGAGTTCTGTCCACAGATTTCTAACCAAACACAGAGTTCTAACCGCACACACAGAGTTCTAACCACAGAGTTCTAAGCGCACACAGAGTTCTAACCACACAGTTCTAACCACACACACAGAGTTCTAACCACAGATTTCTAAGCAAACAGAGAGTTCTAATCACACAGTCCTAACCACAGAGTTCTAACCGCACACACAGAGTTCTAACCGCACACACGGAGTTCTAACCGCACACACGGAGTTCTAACCGCACACACGGAGTTCTAACCGCACACACGGAGTTCTAACCGAACAGTTCTAACCAACCAGAGAGTTCTAACCGCACACACAGAATTCTAACCGCACACACAGAATTCTAACCGCACACTTCTAAAGAAACACAGAATTCTAACCACACAGTCCTAACCACAGATTTCTAACCGCACACACAGAGTTCTAACCGCACACACAGAGTTCTAACCACAGATTTCTAACCAGAGAGTTTTAACCACACAGTCCTAACCACAGAGTTCTAACCGCACACACAGAGTTCTAACCACAGAGTTCTAACCGCACACACAGAGTTCTAACCGCACACACAGAGTTCTAACCACAGATTTCTAACCAGAGAGTTTTAACCACACAGTCCTAACCACAGAGTTCTAACCGCACACACAGAGTTCTAACCACAGAGTTCTAACCACACACAGAGAGTTCTAACCACAGAGTTCTAACCGCACACACAGAGTTCTAACCACACAGTTCTAACCAAAAAGAGAGTTTTATCCACAGATTTCTAACCAAACACAGATTTCTAACCGCACACACAGACTTCTAACCAAACACAGAGTTCTCACCGCACACACAGAGTTCTAACCGCACACACAGATTTCTAACCGCACACACAGAGTTCTAACCACAGAGTTCTAACCACACACACAGAGTTCTAACCACACAGTTCTAACCAAAAAGAGAGTTCTAACCACACAGTCCTAACCAGAGTTCTAACCGCACACACAGAGTTCTAACCGCACACACAGAGTTCTAACCACAGAGTTCTAACCACACACAGAGAGTTCTAACCACAGAATTCTAACCGCACACACAGAGTTCTAACCACACAGTTCTAACCAGAGAGTTTTATCCACAGATTTCTAACCAAACACAGAGTTCTAACCGCACACACAGACTTGTAACCAAACACAGAGTTCTAACCGCACACACAGAGTTCTAACCACAGAGTTCTAACCGCACACACAGAGTTCTAACCACACAGTTCTAACCGCACCCACAGTGTTCTAACCACAGATTTCTAACCAGAGAGTTCTAACCACACAGTCCTAACCACACAGTTCTAACCGCACGCACAGAGTTCTAACCGCACAGAGTTCTAACCACAGAGTTCTAACCGCACACAGAGTTCTAACCACACAGTTCTAACCGCACACACAGAGTTCTAACCAGAGATTTCTAACCAGAGAGTTCTAACCACACAATTCTAACCACACACAGAGTTCTAACCACACAGTTCTAACCAGAGAGTTCTAACCACACAGTTCTAACCAGAGAGTTCTAACCACACAGTCCTAACCACAGAGTTCTAACCGCACACACAGAGTTCTAAACGCACACACAGAGTTCTACCCGCACAGTTCTAACCACACACACAGAATTCTAACCACACAGTTCTAACCGCACACACAGAGTTCTAACCACAGAGTTCTAACCAGAGAGTTTTAACCACACAGTCCTAACCACAGAGTTCTAACCGCACACACAGAGTTCTAACCACAGAGTTCTAACCGCACACACAGAGTTCTAATCACACAGCTCTAACCAAACAGAGAGTTCTAACCACACAGTCCTAACCAGAGTTCTAACCGCACACACAGAGTTCTAACCGCACACACAGAGTTCTAACCACACAGTTCTAACCGCACACACAGAGTTCTAACCACAGATTTCTAACCAGAGAGTTCTAACCACACAGTCCTAACCACAGAGTTCTAACCGCACACACAGAGTTCTAACCACACAGTTCTACCCAAAGAGTTCTAACCACACAGTTCTACCCAAACAGAGAGTTCTAACCACACAGTTCTAACCAAACAGAGAGTTCTAACCACACAGTTCTAACCAAACAGAGAGTTCTAACCACACAGTTCTAACCAAACAGAGAGTTCTAACCGCACAGTCCTAACCACAGAGTTCTAACCGCACACACAGAGTTCTAACCGCACACACAGAGTTCTACCCGCACAGTTCTAACCACACAAACAGAGTTCTAACCGCACACACAGAGTTCTAACCGCACAGTTCTAACCGCACACACAGAGTTCTAACCGCACACACAGAGTTCTAACCACACAGTTCTAACCGCACCCACAGAGTTCTAACCACAGATTTCTAACCAAACAGAGAGTTCTAACCACACAGTCCTAACCACAGATTTATAACCGCACACAGAGTTCTAACCGCACACACAAAGTTTTAACCGCACACACAGAGTTCTAACCACCGAGTTCTAACCGCACACACAGATTTCTAACCACAGAGTTCTAATCGCATACAGAGTTCTAACCACACAGTTGTAACCGCACACACAGAGTTCTAACCACAGATTTCTAACCAAACAGAGTTCTAACCGCACACACAAAGTTCTAACCGCACACACAGAGTTCTACCCGCACACACAGAGTTCTACCCGCACACACAGAGTTCTACCCGCACACACAGAGTTCTACCCGCACAGTTCTAACCACACACACAGAGTTCTAACCACACAGTTCTAACCGCACACACAGAGTTGTAACCACACAGTTCTAACCAAACAGAGAGTTCTAACGACACAGTTCTAACCAGAGAGTTCTAACCACACAGATCTAACCAGAGAGTTCTAACCACACAGTCCTAACCAGAGTTCTAACCGCACACGCAGAGTTCTAACCACAGAGTTCTAACCGCACACACAGAGTTCTAACCGCACAGTTCTAACAAAACAGAGAGTTTTATCCACAGATTTCTAACCAAACACAGAGTTCTATCCACAGATTTCTAATCAAACAGAGAGTTCTATCCACAGATTTCTAACCAAACACAGAGTTCTAACTGCACACACGGAGTTCTAACCACACAGTTCTAACCAAACAGAGAGTTCTAACCACACAGTCCTAACCAAACAGAGAGTTCTAACCACACAGTCCTAACCACAGAGTTGTAACCGCACACACAGAGTTCTAACCGCACACACAGAGTTCTAACCGCACACACAGACTTCTAACCGCACAGTTCTAACCACACACACAGAGTTCTAACCACACAGTTCTAACCAAACAGAGAGTTCTAATTGTACACACAGAGTTCTAACCACACACTTCTAAAGAAACACAGAGTTCTAACGAAACAGAGAGATCTAACCACACAGTCCTAACCACAGAGTTCTAACCGCACACACAGAGTTCTAACCACAGATTTCTATCCAAACAGAGAGTTCTAACCACACAGTCCTAACCACAGAGTTCTAACCGCACACACAGAGTTCTAACCACAGATTTCTAACCAAACAGAGAGTTCTAACCACACAGTCCTAACCACAGAGTTCTAACCGCACACACAGAGTTCTAACCACACAGCTCTAACCGCACACACAGAGTTCTAACCACACAGTTCCAACCGCACACACAGAGTTCTAACCGCACACACAGGGTTCTAACCACAGAGTTCTAACCAGAGAGTTCTAACCGCACACTCCTATGCACAGAGTTCTAACCGCACACACAGAGTTGTAACTGCACACACAGAGTTCTAACCGCACACACAGAGTTCTAACCACAGATTTCTAACCAGAGAGTTTTAACCACACAGTCCTAACCACAGAGTTCTATACCGCACACACAGAGTTCTAACCGCACACACAAACTTCTAACCGCACACACAGAGTTCTAACCGCACACACAAACTTCTAACCGCACACACAAACTTCTAACCTCACACACAAACTTCTAACCGCACACACAAACTTCTAACCGCACACACAAACTTCTAACCGCACAGACACAGTTCTATCCACAGATTTCTAACCAAACACAGAGTTCTGTCCACAGATTTCTAACCAAACACAGAGTTCTAACCGCACACACAGAGTTCTAACCACACAATTCTAACCACACACACAGAGTTCTAACCACAGATTTCTAACCAAACAGAGAGTTCTAATCACACAGTCCTAACCACAGAGTTCTAACCGCACACACAGAGTTCTAACCGCACACACGGAGTTCTAACCGCACACACGGAGTTCTAACCGAACAGTTCTAACCAAACAGAGAGTTCTAACCGCACACACAGAATTCTAACCGCACACACAGAATTCTAACCGCACACTTCTAAAGAAACACAGAGTTCTAACCACACAGTCCTAACCACAGATTTCTAACCGCACACACAGAGTTCTAACCGCACACACAGAGTTCTAACCACAGAGTTCTAACCGCACACACAGAGTTCTAACCACAGATTTCTAACCAAACACAGAGTTCTATCCACAGATTTCTAATCAAACAGAGAGTTCTATCCACAGATTTCTAACCAAACACAGAGTTCTATCCGCACACACAGAGCTCTAACCGCACAGTTCTAACCGCACACACAGAGTTCTAACCACAGATTTGTAAGCAGAGAGTTCTAACCACACAGTTCTAACCAAACAGAGAGTTCTAACCACACACTCCTCACCACACAGTTCTAACCGCACACACAGAGTTCTAACCGCACAGAGTTCTAACCACAGAGTTCTAACCGCACACACAGAGTTCTAACCGCAGAGTTCTAACCGCACACATAGAGTTCTAACCACACAGTTCTAACCAGAGAGTTCTAACCACACACACAGAGTTCTAACCGCACACACAGAGTTCTAACCGCACACACAGAGTTCTAACCGCACTCACAGAGTTCTAACCACGCAGTTCTAACCGCACCCACAGAGTTCTAACCACAGATTTCTAAACAAACACAGAATCCTAACCACACAGTCCAAACCACAGAGTTCTAACCGCACACAGAGAGTTCTAACCGAACAGAGTTCTAACCAGAGAGAACTAACCACACACTTCTAAAGAAACACAGAGTTCTAACCGCACAAACAGAGTTCTAACCACACAGTCCTAACCACAGAGTTCTAACCGCACACAGAGTTCTAACCACAGAGTTCTAACCGCACACACAGAGCTCTAACCACATATTTCTAACCGCACACACAGAGTTCTAAGCAAACACACAGAGTTCTAACCAAACACACAGAGTTCTAACCGCACACACAGAGTTCTAACCACACACTTCTAAAGAAACACAGAGTTCTAACCAAACAGAGAGTTCTAACCACGCAGTCCTAACCACAGAGTTCTGACCGCACACACAGAGTTCTAACCACACAGTCCGAACCACAGAGTTCTAACCGCACACAGAGTTCTAACCACACAGTTCTAACCGCACACACAGAGTTCTAACCACAGAGCTATAACCGCACACACAGAGTTTTAACCACAGAGTTCTAACCAGAGAAACAGAGTTCTAACCACACAGTTCTAACCGCACACACAGAGTTCTAACCACAGATTTCTAACCAAACAGAGGGTTCTAACCACACAGTCCTAACCACAGAGTACTAACCGCACACACAGAGTTCTAACCACAGAGTACTAACCGCACACACAGAGTTCTAACCACACAGTTCTAACCACACACACAGAGTTCTAACCACACAGTTCTAACCAAACAGAGAGTTCTAACCACACAGTCCTAACCAGAGTTCTAACCGCACACACAGAGTTCTAACCACACAGAGTTCTAACCACAGAGTTCTAACCGCACACACAGAGTTCTAACCACACAGAGTTCTAACCACACAGTTCTAACCGGACCCACAGAATTCTAACCACAGATTTCTAACCAGAGAGTTCTAACCACACAGTTCTAACCGCACACACAGAGTTCTAACCGCACACACACAGTTCTAACCGCACACACACAGTTCTAACCGCACACACAGAGTTCTAACCGCACCCACAGTGTTCTAACCACACAGTTCTAACCGCACACACAGAGTTCTAACCGCACACACAGAGTTCTAACCGCACACACAGAGTTCTAACCACAGAGTTCTAACCGCACACACAGAGTTCTAACCGCACAAACAGAGTTCTAACCACAGAGTTCTACCGCACCCACAGAGTTCTAACCGCACCCAGAGTTCTAACCACAGAGTTCTAACCGCACACACAGAGTTCTAACCGCACACACAGAGTTCTAACCACACAGTTCTAACCAAACAGAGAGTTTTATCCACAGATTTCTAACCAAACACAGAGTTCTAACGGCACACACAGGCTTCTAACCAAACACACAGTTCTAACCGCACACACAGAGTTCTAACCGCACACACAGAGTTCTAACCGCACACACAGAGTTCTAACCGCACACACAGAGTTCTAACCGCACACACAGAGTTCTAACCGCACACACAGAGTTCTAACCACAGAGTTCTAACCACACACAGAGAGTTCTAACCACAGAGTTCTAACCGCACACACAGAGTTCTAACCACACAGTTCTAACCAAACAGAGTTTTATCCACAGATTTCTAACCAAACACAGAGTTCTAACCGCACACACCGACTTGTAACCAAACACAGAGTTCTAACCGCATACACAGAGTTCTAACCACAGAGTTCTAACCGCACACACAGAGTTCTAACCACACAGTTCTAACCGCACACACAGAGTTCTAACCACACAGTTCTAACCGCACCCACAGTGTTCTAACCACAGATTTCTAACCAGAGAGTTCTAACCACACAGTCCTAACCACACAGTTCTAACCGCACACGCAGAGTTCTAACCGCACACACAGAGTTCTAACCACACACACAGAGTTCTAACCACAGAGTTCTAACCGCACACACAGAGTTCTAACCACACAGTTCTAACCACACAAAGAGAGTTCTAACCACACAGTCCTAACCAGAGTTCTAACCGCACACACAGAGTTCTAACCGCACACACAGAGTTCTAACCGCACACACACAGTTCTAACCACAGAGTTCTAACCACACAAAGAGAGTTCTAACCACAGAGTTCTAACCGCACACACAGAGTTCTAACCGCACACACAGAGTTCTAACCACAGAGTTCTAACCGCACACACAGAGTTCTAACCACACAGTTCTAACCAAAAAGAGAGTTCTAACCACACAGTCCTAACCAGAGTTCTAACCGCACACACAGAGTTCTAACCGCACACACAGAGTTCTAACCTCACACTTCTAACGAAAAAGAGAGTTCTAACCACACAGTCCTAACCAGAGTTCTAACCGCACACACAGAGTTCTAACCGCACACACAGAGTTCTAACCGCACAGTTCTAACCAGAGAGTTTTATCCACAGATTTCTAACCAAACACAGAGTTCTAACCGCACACACAGACTTGTAACCACACACAGAGTTCTAACCGCATACACAGAGTTCTAACCACAGAGTTCTAACCGCACACACAGAGTTCTAACCACACAGTTCTAACCGCACCCACAGTGTTCTAACCACAGATTTCTAACCAGAGAGTTCTAACCACACAGTCCTAACCACAGAGTTCTAACCGCACACACAGAGTTCTAACCACACACACAGAGTTCTAACCACACACACAGAGTTCTAACCACACACACAGAGTTCTAACCGCACACACAGAGTTCTAACCACACACAGAGAGTTCTAACCACAGAGTTCTAACCGCACACACAGAGTTCTAACCACACAGTTTTAACCAAACAGAGAGTTTTATCCACAGATTTCTAACCAAACACAGAGTTCTAACCGCACACACAGACTTGTAACCAAACACAGAGTTCTAACCGCATACACAGAGTTCTAACCACAGAGTTCTAACCGCACACACAGAGTTCTAACCACAGAGTTCTAACCGCACCCACAGTGTTCTAACCACAGAGTTCTAACCAGAGAGTTCTAACCACACAGTCCTAACCACACAGTTCTAACCGCACACGCAGAGTTCTAACCGCACACACAGAGTTCTAACCGCACACACAGAGTTCTAACCACAGAGTTCTAACCACACAGTCCTAACCACACAAAGAGAGTTCTAACCACACAGTCCTAACCAGAGTTCTAACCGCACACACAGAGTTCTAACCGCACACACAGAGTTCTAACCACAGAGTTCTAACCACACACAGAGAGTTCTAACCACAGAGTTCTAACCGCACACACAGAGTTCTAACCACAGAGTTCTAACCGCACACACAGAGTTCTAACCACACAGTTCTAACCGCACACACAGAGTTCTAACCGCACACACAGAGTTCTACATACAGAGTTCTAACCAAAGAGTTCTAACCGCACACACAGAGTTCTAACCGCACACACAGAGTTCTAACCGCACACACAGAGTTCTAACCGCACACACAGAGTTCTAACCACACAGTCCTAACCAAAAAGAGAGTTCTAACCACACAGTCCTAACCAGAGTTCTAACCGCACAGAGTTCTAACCGCACACACAGAGTTCTAACCACACACACAGAGTTCTAACCACACACACAGAGTTCTAACCACACACACAGAGTTCTAACCGCACACACAGAGTTCTAACCGCACACACAGAGTTCTAACCGCACACACAGAGTTCTAACCACAGGGTTCTAACCACACACAGAGAGTTCTAACAACAGAGTTTTAACCGCACACACAGAGTTCTAACCACACAGTTCTAACCAGAGAGTTTTATCCACAGATTTCTAACCAAACACAGAGTTCTAACCGCACACACAGACTTCTAACCAAACACAGAGTTCTAACCGCACACACAGAGTTCTAACCGCACAGAGTTCTAACCACACAGTTCTAACCGCACACACAGATTTCTAACCGCACAGAGTTCTAACCACACAGTTCTAACCGCACACACAGAGTTCTAACCACAGAGTTCTAACCGCACACACAGAGTTCTAACCACAGAGTTCTAACCGCACACACAGAGTTCTAACCACAGAGTTCTAACCGCACACACAGAGTTCTAACCACAGAGTTCTAACCGCACACACAGAGTTCTAACCACAGAGTTCTAACCGCACACACAGAGTTCTAACCGCACACACAGAGTTCTAACCACACAGTTCTAACCAAACAGAGAGTTCTAACCACACAGTCCTAACCAGAGTTCTAACCGCACACACAGAGTTCTAACCACAGAGTTCTAACCGCACACACAGAGTTCTAACCACACAGTTCTAACCGCACACACAGAGTTCTAACCACACAGTTCTAACCGCACACACAGAGTTCTAACCGCACACACAGAGTTCTAACCGCACACACAGAGTTCTAACCACAGAGTTCTAACCGCACACACAGAGTTCTAACCACAGAGTTCTAACCGCACACACAGAGTTCTAACCGCACACACAGAGTTCTAACCGCACACACAGAGTTCTAACCAGAGTTCTAACCGCACACACAGAGTTCTAACCACAGAGTTCTAACCGCACACACAGAGTTCTAACCGCACACACAGAGTTCTAACCGCACACACAGAGTTCTAACCACACAGTTCTAACCAAACAGAGAGTTCTAACCACACAGTCCTAACCAGAGTTCTAACCGCACACACAGAGTTCTAACCACACACACATAGTTCTAACCACAGAGTTCTAACCGCAGAGTTCTAACCGCAGAGTTTTAACCGCAGAGTTCTAACCGCACACACAGAGTTCTAACCGCACACACAGAGTTCTAACCGCACACACAGAGTTCTAACCACACAGTTCTAACCAAAAAGAGAGTTCTAACCACACAGTCCTAACCAAAAAGAGAGTTCTAACCACACAGTCCTAACCAGAGTTCTAACCGCACACACAGAGTTCTAACCGCACACACAGAGTTCTAACCGCACACACAGAGTTCTAACCGCACACACAGAGTTCTAACCGCACACACAGAGTTCTAACCGCACACACAGAGTTCTAACCACACACAGAGAGTTCTAACCGCACACACAGAGTTCTAACCACACAGTTCTAACCAAACAGAGAGTTTTATCCACAGATTTCTAACCAAACACAGAGTTCTAACCGCACGCACAGGCTTCTAACCAAACACAGAGTTCTAACCGCACACACAGAGTTCTAACCACAGAGTTCTAACCGCACACACAGAGTTCTAACCACACAGTTCTAACCGCACCCACAGTGTTCTAACCACATATTTCTAATCAGAGAGTTCGAACCACACAGTCCTAACCACACAGTTCTAACCGCACACACAGAGTTCTAACCGCACACACAGAGTTCTAACCACAGAGTTCTAACCGCACACACAGAGTTCTAACCACAGAGTTCTAACCAAACAGAGAGTTCTAACCACACAGTCCTAACCAGAGTTCTAACCGCACACACAGAGTTCTAACCACAGAGTTCTAACCGCACACACAGAGTTCTAACCACAGAGTTCTAACCGCACACACAGAGTTCTAACCACAGAGTTCTAACCGCACACACAGAGTTCTAACCACACAGTTCTAACCGCACCCACAGTGTTCTAACCACATATTTCTAACCAGAGAGTTCGAACCACACAGTCCTAACCACACAGTTCTAACCGCACACACAGAGTTCTAACCACAGAGTTCTAACCGCACACACAGAGTTCTAACCACAGAGTTCTAACCGCACAGTTCTAACCAAACAGAGAGTTCTAACCACACAGTCCTAACCAGAGTTCTAACCGCACACACAGAGTTCTAACCGCACACACAGAGTTCTAACCACAGAGTTCTAACCGCACACACAGAGTTCTAACCGCACACACAGAGTTCTAACCACAGAGTTCTAACCGCAAACACAGAGTTCTAACCGCACACACAGAGTTCTAACCGCACACACAGAGTTCTAACCACACAGTTCTAACCAAAAAGAGAGTTCTAACCACACAGTCCTAACCACACAAAGAGAGTTCTAACCACACAGTCCTAACCAGAGTTCTAACCGCACACACAGAGTTCTAACCGCACACACAGAGTTCTAACCACAGAGTTCTAACCACACACAGAGAGTTCTAACCGCAGAGTTCTAACCGCACACACAGAGTTCTAACCACACAATTCTAACCAAACAGAGAGTTCTAACCACACAGTCCTAACCAGAGTTCTAACCGCACACACAGAGTTCTAACCGCACACACAGAGTTCTAACCGCACACACAGAGTTCTAACCAAAGAGTTCTAACCGCACACACAGAGTTCTAACCGCACACACAGAGTTCTAACCGCACACACAGAGTTCTAACCGCACACACAGAGTTCTAACCACACAGTTCTAACCGCACACACAGAGTTCTAACCACACAGTTCTAACCAAAAAGAGAGTTCTAACCACACAGTCCTAACCAGAGTTCTAACCGCACACACAGAGTTCTAACCGCACACACAGAGTTCTAACCGCACACACAGAGTTCTAACCAAAGAGTTCTAACCGCACACACAGAGTTCTAACCGCACACACAGAGTTCTAACCGCACACACAGAGTTCTAACCACACAGTTCTAACCGCACACACAGAGTTCTAACCACACAGTTCTAACCAAAAAGAGAGTTCTAACCACACAGTCCTAACCAGAGTTCTAACCGCACAGAGTTCTAGCCGCACACACAGAGTTCTAACCACACACACAGAGTTCTAACCGCACACACAGAGTTCTAACCGCACACACAGAGTTCTAACCACAGGGTTCTAACCACACACAGAGAGTTCTAACAACAGAGTTTTAACCGCACACACAGAGTTCTAACCACACAGTTCTAACCAGAGAGTTTTATCCACAGATTTCTAACCAAACAGAGAGTTCTAACCGCACACACAGACTTCTAACCAAACACAGAGTTCTAACCGCACACACAGAGTTCTAACCGCACACACAGAGTTCTAACCGCACACACAGAGTTCTAACCGCACACACAGAGTTCTAACCGCACACACAGAGTTCTAACCACACAGTTCTAACCGCACACACAGAGTTCTCACCACACAGTTCTAACCAAAAAGAGAGTTCTAACCACACAGTCCTAACCAGAGTTCTAACCGCACAGAGTTCTAGCCGCACACACAGAGTTCTAACCACACACACAGAGTTCTAACCACAGAGTTCTAACCGCACACACAGAGTTCTAACCACAGAGTTCTAACCGCACACACAGAGTTCTAACCACAGAGTTCTAACCGCACACACAGAGTTCTAACCACAGAGTTCTAACCGCACACACAGAGTTCTAACCACAGAGTTCTAACCGCACACACAGAGTTCTAACCACAGAGTTCTAACCGCACACACAGAGTTCTAACCACAGAGTTCTAACCGCACACACAGAGTTCTAACCGCACACACAGAGTTCTAACCGCACACACAGAGTTCTAACCGCACACACAGAGTTCTAACCGCACACACAGAGTTCTAACCACACAGTTCTAACCAAACAGAGAGTTCTAACCACACAGTCCTAACCAGAGTTCTAACCGCACACACAGAGTTCTAACCACAGAGTTCTAACCACAGAGTTCTAACCACAGAGTTCTAACCACAGAGTTCTAACCGCACACACAGAGTTCTAACCACACAGTTCTAACCGCACACACAGAGTTCTAACCGCACACACAGAGTTCTAACCGCACACACAGAGTTCTAACCACAGGGTTCTAACCACACACAGAGAGTTCTAACAACAGAGTTTTAACCGCACACACAGAGTTCTAACCACACAGTTCTAACCAGAGAGTTTTATCCACAGATTTCTAACCAAACAGAGAGTTCTAACCGCACACACAGACTTCTAACCAAACACAGAGTTCTAACCGCACACACAGAGTTCTAACCGCACACACAGAGTTCTAACCGCACACACAGAGTTCTAACCGCACACACAGAGTTCTAACCGCACACACAGAGTTCTAACCGCACACACAGAGTTCTAACCGCACACACAGAGTTCTAACCACAGAGTTCTAACCGCACACACAGAGTTCTAACCACAGAGTTCTAACCGCACACACAGAGTTCTAACCACAGAGTTCTAACCGCACACACAGAGTTCTAACCACAGAGTTCTAACCGCACACACAGAGTTCTAACCGCACACACAGAGTTCTAACCACAGAGTTCTAACCGCACACACAGAGTTCTAACCGCACACACAGAGTTCTAACCACACAGTTCTAACCAAACAGAGAGTTCTAACCACACAGTCCTAACCAGAGTTCTAACCGCACACACAGAGTTCTAACCACAGAGTTCTAACCACAGAGTTCTAACCACAGAGTTCTAACCGCACACACAGAGTTCTAACCACACAGTTCTAACCACACACACAGAGTTCTAACCACAGATTTCTAACCAGAGAGTTCTAACCACACAGTTCTAACCAAACAGAGAGTTCTAACCACACAGTTCTAGCCAGAGAGTTCTAACCGCACACGCAGAGTTCTAACCGCACACACAGAGTTCTAACCACACAGTTCTAACCGCACACACAGAGTTCTAACCACACAGTTCTAGCCAAACAGAGAGTTCTAACCACACAGTTCTAGCCAGAGAGTTCTAACCGCACACACAGAGTTCTAACCGCACACACAGAGTTCTAACCGCACACACAGAGTTCTAACCGCACAGTTCTAACCGCACACACAGAGTTCTAACCGCACACACAGAGTTCTAACCGCACACACAGAGTTCTAACCACAGATTTCTAGCC
The DNA here is from genome assembly GCF_964289735.1 of Phaethon aethereus. Taxonomy (NCBI): domain Eukaryota; kingdom Metazoa; phylum Chordata; class Aves; order Phaethontiformes; family Phaethontidae; genus Phaethon; species Phaethon aethereus. The sequence continues at coordinate 37,415,620 of NC_138580.1, forward strand.
GCACACACAGAGTTCTAACCGCACACACAGAGTTCTAACCACAGAGTTCTAACCGCACACACAGAGTTCTAACCACACAGTTGTAACCAAACAGAGAGTTTTATCCACAGATTTCTAACCAAACACAGAGTTCTATCCACAGACTTCTAATCAAACAGAGAGTTCTATCCACAGATTTCTAACCAAACACAGAGTTCTAACTGCACACACGGAGTTCTAACCACACAGTCCTAACCACACAGTTCTAACCGCACACACAGAGTTCTAACCGCACACACAGAGTTCTAACCGCACACACAGAGTTCTAACCACAGATTTCTAACCAGAGAATTCTAACCACACAGTTCTAACCGCACACACAGACTTCTAACCACAGATTTCTAAGCAGAGAGTTTTAACCACACAGTCCTAACCACAGAGTTCTAACCGCACACACAGAGTTCTAACCACAGAGTTCTAACCGCACACAGAGTTCTAACCACACGGTTCTAACCACACACACAGAGTTCTAACCACAGATTTCTAACCACACAGAGAGTTCTAACCACACAGTCCTAACCACAGAGTTCTAACCGCACACACAGAATTCTAACCGCACACACAGAGTTCTAACCGCACACACAGAGTTCTAACTGCACACACAGAGTTCTAACTACACACTTCTAAAGAAACAGAGTTCTAACCAAACAGAGAGTTCTAACCACACAGTCCTAACCACAGAGTTCTAACCGCACACACAGAGTCCTAACCACAGAGTTCTAACCCAATACACAGAGTTCTAACCGCACACACAGAGTTCTAACCGCACAGTTCTAACCGCACACACAGAGTTCTAACCACACAGTTCTAACCGCACACAGAGTTCTAACCACAGATTTCTAACCGCACACACAGAGTTCTAACCGCACACACAGAGTTCTAACCGCACACACAGAGTTCTATCCACAGAGTTCTAACCAAACACAGAGTTCTATCCACAGAGTTCTAACCAAACACAGAGTTCTAACCGCACACACAGAGTTCTAACGCACACACAGAGTTCTAACCGCACACACAGAGTTCTAACCGCACAGTTCTAACCGCACACAGTTCTAACCGCACACAGTTCTAACCGCACACAGTTCTAACCGCACACAGTTCTAACCGCACACAGTTCTAACCGCACACAGTTCTAACCACACACACAGAGTTCTAACCACACAGTTCTAACCAAACAGAGAGTTCTAACCACACACTCCTAACCACACAGTTCTAACCGCACACACAGAGTTCTAACCGCACACACAGAGTTCTAACCGCACACACAGAGTTCTAACCGCACACACAGAGTTCTAACCACACAGTTCTAACCGCACACACAGAGTTCTAACCGCACACACAGAGTTCTAACCACACAGTTCTAACCAAACAGAGAGTTCTAACCACACAGTTCTAACCAGAGAGTTCTTACCGCACACACAGAGTTCTAACCGCACACACAGAGTTCTAACCACACAGTTCTAACCGGACACAGAGTTCTAACCACACAGTTCTAACCGCACACACAGAGTTCTAACCACACAGTTCTAACCGCACACACAGAGTTCTAACCACACAGTTCTAACCGCACACACAGAGTTCTAACCGCACACACAGAGTTCTAACCACACACACAGAGTTCTAACCACACAGTTCTAAACGCACACACAGAGTTCTAACCACAGATTTCTAACCGCACACACAGAGTTCTAACCACAGAGTTTTAACCAAACAGAGAGTTCTAACCACACAGTCCTAACCACAGAGTTCTAACCGCACACACAGAGTTCTAACCGCACACACAGAGTTCTCACCGCACACTTCTAAAGAAACACACAGTCCTAACCCCAGAGTTCTAACCGCACACAGAGTTCTAACCACATAGTTCTAACCAAACAGAGAGTTCTAACCACACAGTTCTAACCAAACAGAGCGTTCTAACCGCACACACAGAATTCTAACCGCACACTTCTAAAGAAACACAGAGTTCTAACCAAACAGTCCTAACCACAGAGTTCTCACCGCACACACAGAGTTCTCACCGCACACACAGAGTTCTCACCGCACACACAGAGTTCTCACCGCACACTTCTAAAGAATCACAGAGTTCTAACCAAACATACAGTTCTAACCACACAGTCCTAACCACAGAGTTCTAACCGCACACACAGAGTTATAACCACAGAGTTCTAACCGCACACACAGAGTTCTAACCGCACACACAGAGTTCTAACCGCACACACAGAGTTCTAACCACACAGTTCTAACCACACACACAGAGTTCTAACCACAGATTTCCAACCAAACAGAGAGTTCTAACCACACAGTCCTAACCACAGATTTCTAACCGCACACACAAAGTTCTAACCGCACACACAAAGTTCTAACCGCACACACACAGAGTTCTAACCGCACACACACAGAGTTCTAACCGCACACACACAGAGTTCTAACCACACATTTCTAATTAAACACAAAAAGTTCTAACCAAACACAGATTTCTAACGGCACACACATTTCTAAGCACAGATCTCTATCGAAACAAAGAGTTCTAACCAGAGAGCTCTAACCAACACACAGACTTCTCACCACACAGTTCTAACTACACACACAGAGTTCTAACAACAGAGTTTTAACACATACACAGATTTATGACCACGCACACAGAGAGTTCTAAGCACGCAGAGTTCTGACCACACAGTTCTAAGCAAACACAGAGTTCTAACCGCGCACACAGCGTTCTACCCACACACACACAGTTCTAACCACACTTCTAACGTAACACAGACTTCCAACTAACTAACCAACTACACTTCCACTAACCAACCACACCCCCACAGAAGTCTAGCCACAGACCCCCAGAGTTCTAGCCACACCCCCACAGCATTCTACCCGCACACACAGGGTTCTGACAACACACACAGACTTCTTACTGCAGAGGCTTCTAGCTGCAGGCTTCTGTCCCTGCAGGGGCTTGTGGCCGCCCAGAGGCTTGTAGCCGCGCAGTCTGCTAGCCGCGCAGCCTTCTGGCCCCGCAGGCTTCTGGCCCCGCAGGCTTCTGGCCCCGCACAGGCTTCTGAGCGCACACCCAGAGGCTTCTACCCAAACAGTTCTAACCAGAGACACACAGTTCTAACCAAACAGTTCTAGCCACACCCCCCGAGTTCTAGCCACACCCCCAGCGTTCCAGCCACACCCCCCCAGCGTTCCAGCCACACCCCCCCAGCGTTCCAGCCACACCCCCCCAGCGTTCCAGCCACACCCCCCCAGCGTTCCAGCCACACCCCCCCAGCGTTCCAGCCACACCCCCCCAGCGTTCCAGCCACACCCCCCCAGCGTTCCAGCCACACCCCCCCAGCGTTCCAGCCACACCATTTTATCGACACACACAGGGTTCTAACCACACAGGCTTCTAGCCGCAGAGGCTTCTGGCCCCGCAGGCTTCTGGCTGCAGAGGCTTCCGGCCCCGCAGAGGCTTCCGGCCGCGCAGGTTTCGAGCCGCAGGGGCTTCCGGCCCCGCAGGCACTTCCATCCCCTCAGGCTTCCAACCCCGCAGGCTTCCAGTCCCGCACAGGCTTCCAGCCCCGCAGAGGCTTCTGGCCACAGAGGCTTCCAGCCCCGCAGAGGCTTCTAGCCCCGCAGAGGCTTCTGGCCACAGAGGCTTCCAGCCCCGCAGGCTTCCACCCCGGAGGCTTCCAGCCGCGCAGGCTTCCAGGCACAGAGGCTTCCGGCCCCCGCACAGGCTTCTGAGCGCACACGCAGAGGCTTCGACTCAAACAGTTCTAACCACAGACACACAGTTCTAACCAAACAGTTCTAGCCACACCCCCCGAGTTCTAGCCACACCCCCGAATTCTAGCCTCACCCCCCGAATTCTAGCCACACCCCCAGCGCTCCAGCCACACCCCCAGCGCTCCAGCCACACACCCCCAGCGCTCCAGCCACACCGTTTTAACAGAGTTCTTACCACACAGGCTTCTAGCCACAGAGACTTCCGGCTCCGCAAAGGCTTCCAGCCGCAGGGGCTTCCAGCCCCGCAGAGGCTTCCAGCCGCAGAGGCTTCCGGCCCCGCAGAGGCTTCCAGCGCCGCAGGGGCTTCCAGTCCCGCAGGGGCGTCCGGCCCCGCAGAGGCTTCCAGCGCCGCAGGGGCTTCCAGTCCCGCAGGGGCGTCCGGCCCCGCAGAGGCTTCCAGCCCCGCAGGGGCTTCCAGCCCCGCAGGCTTCCAGCCCCGCAGAGGCTTCCAGCCCCGCAGAGGCTTCCAGCCGCAGGGGCTTCCAGCCGCAGGGGCTTCCAGCCCCGCAGACTTCCAGCCGCAGGGGCTTCCAGCCGCAGGGGCTTCCAGCCCCGCAGGCTTCCAGCCGCAGGGGCTTCCAGCCCCGCAGAGTCTTCTAGGCCCGCAGGCTTCCAGCCCCACAGGGGCTTCCAGCCGCAGAGGCTTCTAGTCCCGCAGGGGCTTCCAGCCGCAGAGGCTTCTAGTCCCGCAGAGGCTTCCAGTCCCGCAGAGGCTTCCGGCCGCGCAGGCTTCCAGCCCCGCAGGGGCTTCTAGCCGCCAAGGGGCTTCCAGTCCCGCAGAGGCTTCCAGCCCCGCAGGCTTCCAGCCGCAGAGGCTTCCAGCCCCGCAGAGGCTTCCAGTCCCGCAGGCTTCCAGCCCCGCAGAGGCTTCCAGCCACAGGGGCTTCCAGCCCCGCAGAGGCTTCCAGCCGCAGGGGCTTCCAGCCGCAGAGGCTTCCAGCCCCGCAGAGGCTTCTAGGCCCGCAGGCTTCCAGCCGCAGGAGCTTCCAGCCGCAGAGGCTTCTAGCCCCGCAGAGGCTTCCAGCCCTGCAGGGGCTTCCAGCCCTGCAGAGGCTTCTGAGCGCACACGCAGAGGCTTCTACTCAAACAGTTCTAACCACAGACACACAGTTCTAACCAAACAGTCCTAGCCACACCCCCCGAGTTCTAGCCACACCCCCGAGTTCTAGCCACACCCCCGAGTTCTAGCCACACCCCCGAGTTCTAGCCACACCCCCCCAGGTGTTCCAGCCACACCCCCCAGCGTTCCAGCCACACCGTTTTAACACACAGAGTTCTTACCACACAGGCTCCTAGCCGCAGGCTTCAGGCTTCCAGCCGCAGAGGCTTCTAGCCCCGCAGAGGCTTCCAGCCCTCCCGGCTTCTAGCCGCAGAGGCTTCTGGCCCTGCAGAGGCTCTTGACCCCGCAGAGGCTTCCAGCCCCTCAGAGGCTTGTGGCCGCAGAGGCTTCCAGCCCCGCAGGGGCTTCCAGTCCCGCAGGGGCTTCCAGCCGCAGGGGCTTCCAGCCGCAGAGGCGTCTGGCCTCGCAGAGGCGTCTGGCCCCGCAGGCCTCCAGCCACAGGGGCTTCCAGCCGCAGAGGCTTCCAGCCCCGCAGAGGCTTCCAGCCCCGCAGAGGCTTCCAGCCCCGCAGGCTTCCAGCCACAGGGGCTTCCAGCCACAGGGGCTTCCAGCCGCAGGGGCTTCCAGCCCTGCAGAGTCTTCTAGGCCCGCAGGCTTCCAGCCCCACAGGGGCTTCCAGCCGCAGAGGCTTCCAGTCCCGCAGAGGCTTCCGGCCGCGCAGGCTTCCGGCCGCGCAGGCTTCCAGCCACAGAGGCTTCTAGCCCCGCAGGGGCTTCTAGCCGCCAAGGGGCTTCCAGTCCCGCAGGGGCTTCCAGCCGCAGCGGCGTCTGGCCCCGCAGAGGCGTCTGGCCTCGCAGAGGCGTCTGGCCCCGCAGGCCTCCAGCCGCAGGGGCTTCCAGCTGCAGAGGCTTCCAGCCGCAGGGGCTTCCAGCTGCAGGGGCTTCCAGCCGCAGAGGCTTCCAGCCGCAGGGGCTTCCAGCCGCAGAGGCTTCCAGCCCCGCAGAGGCTTCTAGCCGCAGAGGCTTCCAGCCCCGCAGAGGCTTCCGGACGCGCAGGCTTCCAGCCCCAGGGGCTTCCAGCCCAGCAGGCTTCCAGCCCCGCAGAGGCTTCCAGCCCCGCAGGCTTCCAGCCGCAGGGGCTTCCAGCCCCGCAGGCTTCCAGCCGCAGGGGCTTCCAGCTGCAGGGGCTTCCAGCCGCAGAGGCTTCCAGCCGCAGAGGCTTCTAGCCGCAGAGGCTTCCAGCCCCGCAGAGGCTTCTAGCCGCAGAGGCTTCCAGCCCCGCAGAGGCTTCCGGACGCGCAGGCTTCCAGCCCCAGGGGCTTCCAGCCCAGCAGGCTTCCAGCCCCGCAGAGGCTTCCAGCCCCGCAGGCTTCCAGCCGCAGGGGCTTCCAGCCCCGCAGGCTTCCAGCCGCAGGGGCTTCCAGCCGCAGGGGCTTCCAGCCCCGCAGAGGCTTCTAGGCCCGCAGAGGCTTCCAGCCCCACAGGGGCTTCCAGCCGCAGAGGCTTCTAGGCCCGCAGGGGCTTCCAGGCCCGCAGGCTTCCAGCCCCACAGGGGCTTCCAGCCGCAGAGGCTTCTAGGCCCGCAGGGGCTTCCAGCCCCACAGGGGCTTCCAGTCCCGCAGAGACTTCCGGACGCGCAGGCTTCCAGCCGCAGAGGCTTCTAGCCCCGCAGGGGCTTCTAGCCGCCAAGGGGCTTCCAGTCCCGCAGAGGCTTCCAGCCCCGCAGGCTTCCAGCCGCAGGGGCTTCTAGCCCCGCAGAGGCTTCCAGTCGCAGGGGCTTCCAGCCCCGCAGGCTTCCAGTCGCAGGGGCTTCCAGCCCCGCAGGCTTCCAGCCCCGCAGGCTTCCAGCCGCAGGGGCTTCCAGCCGCAGGGGCTTCCAGCCCCGCAGAGGCTTCTAGGCCCGCAGAGGCTTCCAGCCCCACAGGGGCTTCCAGCCGCAGAGGCTTCTAGGCCCGCAGGGGCTTCCAGGCCCGCAGGCTTCCAGCCCCACAGGGGCTTCCAGCCGCAGAGGCTTCTAGGCCTGCAGGGGCTTCCAGCCCCACAGGGGCTTCCAGCCGCAGAGGCTTCCAGTCCCGCAGAGGCTTCCGGACGCGCAGGCTTCCAGCCGCAGAGGCTTCTAGCCCCGCAGGGGCTTCTAGCCGCCAAGGGGCTTCCAGTCCCGCAGAGGCTTCCAGCCCCGCAGGCTTCCAGCCGCAGGGGCTTCTAGCCCCGCAGAGGCTTCCAGCCCCGCAGGCTTCCAGCCCCACAGGCTTCCAGCCCCGCAGAGGCTTCTGGCCCCGTAGGCTTCCAGCCCATCAGGGGCTTCCAGCCGCAGAGGCTTCTAGCCGCAGGGGCTTCCAGCCCCTCAGGCTTCCAGCCGCAGGGGCTTCCAGCCCCGCAGAGGCTTCTAGGCCCACAGGGGCTTCCAGCCGCAGAGGCTTCCGGCCGCGCAGGGGCTTCCAGCCGCAGAGGCTTCCGGCCGCAGGGGCTTCCAGCCGCGCAGGGGCTTCCAGCCGCAGAGGCTTCTAGCCCCGCAGGGGCTTCTAGCCGCCAAGGGGCTTCCAGTCCCGCAGAGGCTTCCAGCCCCGCAGGCTTCCAGCCGCAGAGGCTTCTAGCCCCGCAGAGGCTTCTAGCCCCGCAGAGGCTTCCGGCCCCGCAGAGGCTTCCGGCCCCGCAGAGGCTTCTGAGCGCACACGCAGAGGCTTCTACTCAAACAGTTCTAACCACAGACACACAGTTGTAACCAAACAGTTCTAGCCACACCCCCCGAGTTCTAGCCACACCCCCGAGTTCTAGCCACACCCCCGAGTTCTAGCCACACCCCCCGAGTTCTAGCCACACCCCCCGAGTTCTAGCCACACCCCCCGAGTTCTAGCCACACCCCCCGAGTTCTAGCCACACCCCCCGAGTTCTAGCCACACCCCCCAGCGTTCCAGCCACACCCCCCAGCGTTCCAGCCACACCCCCCAGCGTTCCAGCCACACCCCCCAGCGTTCCAGCCACACCCCCCCAGCGTTCCGGCCACACCCCCCAGCGTTCCGGCCACACCCCCCCAGCCTTCCGGCCACCCCCCCCCCAGCCTTCCAGCCACACCCCCCCCAGCCTTCCAGCCACAGCCCCGCAGCGTTCCAGCCACACGGTTTTAACACACAGAGTTCTTACCACACAGGCTTCTAGCCGCAGGCTTCAGGCTTCCAGCCGCAGAGGCTTCTAGCCCCGGAGAGGCTTCCAGCCCCCCAGGCATCTAGCCGCAGAGGCTCTTGACCCCGCAGAGGCTTCCAGCCCCGCAGAGGCTTCCAGCCGCAGAGGCTTCCAGCCGCAGAGGCTTCTGTCCTCGCAGGCTTCCAGCCGCAGGGTTTTCCAGCCGCAGAGGTTTCTAGCCCCACAGAGGCGTCTGGCCCCGCAGGCTTCCAGCCGCAGAGGCTTCCAGCCCCGCAGGCTTCCAGCCGCAGGGTCTTCCAGCCCCGCAGAGGCTTCTAGCCCCGCAGGCTTCCAGCCCCGCAGAGGCTTCCAGCCGCAGAGGCTTCTGGCCCCGCAGCTTCCAGCCGCAGAGGCTTCTAGGCCCGCAGAAGCTTTTAGCCCCGCAGAGGCTCCTAGCCCCGCGGGCGCTTCTAGCCCCGCGCAGGCGCTGCTAGCCCCACTGAGGCTTCTGAGCGCACACCCAGAGGCTTCTACCCAAACAGTTCTAACCACAGACACACAGTTCTAACCAAACAGTTCTAGCCACACCCCCCGAGTTCTAGCCACACCCCCCGAGTTCTAGCCACACCCCCACAGCGGTTTAGCCACACCCCCAATTCTAGCCACACCCCCCGAAGTCTAGCCACACCCCCACAGCGTTCCAGCCACACCCCCCCAGCGTTCCAGCCACACCTCCACAGCATTCCAGCCACACCATTTTATCCACACACACAGGGTTCTAACGACACAGGCTTCTAGCCGCAAGCTTTAGGCTTCTAGCCGCACAGGCTTCTGGCCCCTCAGAGACTTCTGGCCGCACAGGCTTCCAGCCGCAGAGGCTTCTGGCCGCAGAGGCTTCTGGCCCCGCAGAGGCTTCTCGCCACGCAGGCTTCCGGCCCCGCAGGCTTCCAGCCGCAGGGGCTTCCAGTCCCGCAGAGGCCTGTAGCCCCGCGCAGGCGCTGCTAGCCCCACTGAGGCTTCTGAGCGCACACACAGAGGCTTCTACCCAAACAGTTCTAACCAGAGACACACAGTTCTAACCAAACAGTTCTAGCCACACCCCCCGAGTTCTAGCCACACCCCCCGAGTTCTAGCTACACCCCCACAGCGTTCTAGCCACACCCCCAGCGTTGTAGCCACAGTTCTAACCAAACACACAGACCTCTAACCCCCCGCACGCAGAGACCTCTACCCACGCACAGAGTTCTCTAACCACACACACACACAGTTTCCCCCCCCCAAAAAAGTTCTTCCCCCCCCACACACACACGTGATAAATGATTCAGTCCCAAACAGGATTCCAATTTAAGTTTACAATTTATTAAACGAATAGAGGCAAGCAAACAGCGCTGGGTGCGCCGGGAGCCTCCGCTCCACCAAGACGCACGCCTTCCCTTCTTACAATTCCTTCCTTTATACTTTTCTAGGCTTCGTTTCTCGCTTTTCTCCGCCTTTTTCTTGGGAGATGACCCCTTCTCTAAGTCCGTCACCACTTCCCCAGTCTGCGCATGCTTCATCCTTTTTTAGGTGGTCGTCCGGTGGTCGTTGGGAGGAAGATGCTCCTCTTCGGCAGTGCACTCTACATCACCTTTCTGTTAGCGCATGCGCTCTGTTATTCTACTTATATAATGCTACCTTATTTGGCTACACATCTTCTCGACATTTCTGCGGTTATCTACAACGCTGGTTTGCACTAGTATATCAGGAGCTAACATACACGTATCAGGAAGCTACATAAGCTACACATATCAAGAAGTTACATAAGCTATACGTATCAGGAAGTTACATAGATTATGGTTTCTTCTATTTAACACCACTCCCCTGTTTATGGTCATGCCCTACATACATTCTTTTATTTCAATATAAATGACATTTGCTTCAAGCGTATATTCACTAGATTTTCTTTACACGAATCGCTCATTCCTCACAATCCCCCGTTTTCTTTTTCACCACTGTGATTCGTGTAAAATTTATTTAACGTTTGTTTGATGGGTATTAACTCCTGTTCCTCTGTATGTTTTACCAACATTAAAACATGTTTTCTCTCACTCTGTGTTGGTTCTACTGGAGTGGCTGTAAATTTCATTCCATTAATCGCAGAAGCTACAGCTCGTGAAAGACAAGGAATTAGACATGGTATTATTAACATACCTCCAAACAATCCTAACAAAACGACAATGATTTTTGTTACCCAGTTCTCTGAAAATAAATTTTCCCACGTTGTCCATAGTCTTTGGACATTTATTCCATTCCATGTTTGGACTGGTACATGGGCTATCTTCTTCATTTCTCTTACTAATTCAGTGATAGCTTTTCCTTCATCATCTATGTCCAAACAACAATTTGTGAGATTAAATTTTCCACAGACTCCTCCTTCCTGTGCTAGTAAATAGTCTAGCGCGAGTCTATTTTGATATAGGGCTGTACGCATTTTAGTATTTTGTTTAGCCACCAACCCTAAAGCATCACCCGTTTTATTTACAATTATTTCCACTACAGCTTGTAACCTAATTATTCTATTCAACATATAAATGGGGGTCCTATATCCCCAGGACCCATCTTCTGCCCATGTCGCTGGGTCATAATATGCTATTATTCTTTCAGGTGGCCACTCATTATCTTTCCACTTTCCTATTTGTAGCTCTCTTTTTTCCCTTCGGTTGTGAGTTTCTAATGCGTCTGTATATACCGGTACCCCTAGGCATTCCCCTCGGTTTATAGGTAATAAGAAAAAGCTTGGCCGTATAGTTCGTAACACGCACGCTCCGGTCCAATTTTTGGTAATCGGGTATATGCAAATTTTCCATAGATCCAATATTGCCCTTCTGGACTTGACCACCCTTTATCAATAGTGGTTCCGTTGGTCCAATTCACATGATTTTTACTTATTTCTTGGGCAGTGCCCCATTTATCCCACTTTTGGTAAGTACTATTCCAGTTATATCCCCCTTCACATACTAAATATCCGACTGGTTTACTCCCGCCGTCATTTTGCCAACAGCTTCTTCCTATTATGCTGGTTTGTAATATCCATTGTTGTTTCCTGACCTGAGTTGATATATTCCAAACATTAGGGTCTGATATGTTGCTCTCTTGGGCCTCCCAGGGCCAATTCTCTCCTTGGTTAGTTCCACCACATACATAACAATTAGTTACATTTAGTGACTTAGCAATGTTCTCAGCAAGATTTACAAATAGATTTTTAGCCACTGTGGGAATTTCATATTTCATTCCTGTTTCCTTTTCATGATAAAATGACTTAAATAACAGTCTATGCTGCACTGATTCTCTTTTCTTTTCTTTTCTTTCATTTCAATATTAATAACTACACCTGGGTCTTCTCCAGGTCCATATATTGTAAGTCCAATTTTGGTTATTTTTTTCTGTTTCCAAATTTCTAAATTTATAAGGGTTAAATTTACTAAATTACAGGTACGGGCTGTACAATTACTGTCTGTTTGTACCCTTGTGATTGAAGCTTGTAAATTCCCACATTGGCTATCATATCCCCAGCTTGCAGTATCCTAACATACACAAAACCATCCCCTTCTTCCACATAGGTGTGCTGACTGATATCTCACCGTTTGACTAGGTACATAATCAGGATTTATCTGACATTGACGTCCACCTCCACCTGGGCAAATATATTTTGGTTGATTACTATAGTACCGTCTCCACTCTAAACTCCCACAATTAATATCCAGATCATCCTCTATAATATCGCATGCATCAAAAATTACTGATACTGATGTGCTCAAATTGGCTATAACCTTACTTATTCCAATTAATCTTCCTACTTCCGAATTTGTTTTCATTTCTACCCACTATTGATAAGGAAGTTCCTTTGGATCGTAACAAACAGTATCATTTTCCACCAAGCATTTCTCATATTGTGTTCCATTGTATATACAACTCCCGTTCTGTTTCCCTTTGCACTCGTAATAGGTGTGGTATATTAATGTTTTATTACTTACTCGTCCGTGCCGGGTGGTTCTTATGCACTCAGTGCAATTTTGATTACCTGTCACCAGGTTGGTGAGTCCGAGTAAAATCAGGAGAGGTCCGGTAAGGGATCTCATGGTCGGAGGCATCAGCTACAAGTCCTTGACTGGCCTTACTTGGTCGCGACTGAGAATCCCTACCCGGTCTTGCCCTCTCCCCCTTCTCAAGTGGACTTCTTTATTTCAATGACAGTAATAAATCTTACCCACCAGAAATCTCCTATAGGAGTAGTCTGTCCACACCGAATGCAGAGGAAACTTCAGCTTTGAATTTGAAAACGTCCCTGTTAGCTTCTGTGGGAAATGATATATTTGTTACACAGGTTACACCTAACCCTCAATAATCATACAACGTGGTTTACATAGTGGACATAAACTTAGTCCTGCCCGATAATTGCTTAATGCTATAGTCTTTAATTCGTGATCATTTCTCATACGTTCATTCCCTTTTTAATGTTATTTTTGTGGTTCCAGGTTGTAAAATAACTTTCCAGTCTTTCATGGGTCCTTTTGCTCGAGTCGCCTGTGTCCACCCCTTTTTCCACGGTCCGGAAGGCAGTATCTGTAGTTAACAATATAACAAAGGGTCCTTCCCATGAAGGAACTAAAGTTTCTTCCTTCCAAGTTTTGATCGGTACCTTATCCCCTGAATTGATGGATTGCAAACCCCAAAGGTAGGGTTTGTGCCATTATTCCTATATCTCTTAGTTCTTTCAACCTTTCTCCTAAAACGATAACACATTTCCGAATATTATACTCTTCCACTACATTGTTTCCAATGGGCATCCCTTGGAGATAGGGCATGCTGTATAAAACCTCATATGGCGATAATCCAGTCTCACTGTGTGGTTTGGTCCTTATGTTAAGAAGGGTTAGCGGTAAACATTTAGTCCATGGCATCTGTGTTTCAACCATTAGCTTCGCTAGCTGTTGCTTTATTGTTTGGTTTATTCTTTCTACTACTCCTTAACTTTGAGGATGCCATGGGGTATGATATTCCCATTTAATACTTAATGATTGGCACAAGGATTTTATAATTTTAGAAGTAAAGTGAGTGCCTTGATCAGAATCAATATATTGTATTATCCCATACCTGGGGATTAGGTGTTCTAATAAAATTTTTATCACTGTCTGAGCTGTCGCTCTTGCTACAGGATAGGCTTCGACCCATCGTGTTAAATGGTCTACTATAACCAACAAGTATTTCAATCTTCCTATTCTCGGCAATTTGGTAAAGTCGACTTGAATCCTTTCAAACGGTCTATAAGCTAGCTTTCTTCCTCCCATGGCCACTTGTTGAAACATGGCCTTATTTACCCTTTGACAAGTTAAACACCCTTGTGTAATTTGCCTTGCTATTTCAAAAATTCCGATACAGCCAAACTGTTTAAGGAAATGATCACTTAATGCTTTTGTACCCCAATGTGTTTGCGCGTGTAAGCGTTCTAATATTTGCCTGGTGTAGGCTTTTGGCAACATCTCTTCACCCATCAGCCAATGTCCATTTCCCTTGTTCCAATCTAGCTCCTATTTTCTCTAATTTTGCTTGTTCCTCCAGGGTAAACTTTTTCTCCTTTTCCTCTTATCCTCTTCCACTAGTGTCCTCCCTTGTTTGTGTATGATTAATTTTCACAGTTTCAATCCTCAAGGCTGCTTCCTGAGCCTCCTTATCTGCTAAATTATTTCCTCTAATTCGATAATCTAATCCCTTTTGGTGTCCCCTCACATGCACCACAGCTATTTCCTTTGGTTCTCTTAACACTTTTAAAATTTTTGCTATCAACTCCTGATGTATTAAGTTCTTTCCTTGAGTGTTAACTAAGCCTCTTTCCTCCCAAATTTTCCAAAAGTATGGACTACTCCATATGCATATTTGGAATCTGTGAATATAGTCCCTCTTCTTTCTTTTAATAATTCCAGGGCCCTACATAGGGCATAAAGCTCACAAGCCTGAGCTGACCATGATGGACTCAGAGGTCCTGATTCCACAAGTTCTAAGTCCTTGTCAATTTTTGCATATCCTGATGACATTTGCTTCAAGCTTATATTCACTAGATTTTCTTTACACGAATCACTCATTCCTCACACCGGGAATCTTACAAAGCCTCTTGAGATTCTCCACAGACCCAGATCTTTGCCAGCTCTGTACACGAGATCTGGAAAAAACTCCACTCCTCTGTCATGTGTCACCTGAAGATACCACCTCTGCGAGGAAGAGCGGTCAACAAAAAGATGTCCTTCAGTACTCGGTTGTGACTGACTACATGAACTTAAAAATGGACTTCAGTATTCACCTACAAATTTTTTTTATTAATGGTAGAGGTCTGCCAGTGTTGGTATTCTGTGTAAAGTTGTCTTGAAGTTGGGTAGGAAAAAGCACTGAATTTGTAATCTTTTACTGCCTCATGAAAGGCATCTAATTTGGACATGGCAGACTTTTGCAGCACGTAAGCATTTCTATGAATTTCAATATACAGTTTCCTGCAGATTGAAATTCTTATGCAAAGTTGCACGTTTCTGAGCGGCAAATACTGTGTGTGCTTAGTTAACAGTTTTCTGAGCAGCAAAGTTGTGGTTGCTATCAGGTGTCATTTTCTGCTGCATGGTCTTTAACTTCACAGGAAGTATAAAGGTTGTTCTTGGGAGAAAATCACCTTTCCACTGAGAATTAATCTTTTTTGGTATGCTCTCGATTTCTGGCTTCCACCGTTCTGCTGCTGTCAATGTCCAGGTTCTGTACAAGGCGACTTACACATTGAGTGCCCCTTCCTACTCTCATTTTTTATAATAAAGGATCTACAGACATAATGATTTGTTCATGCTTTTGTGCATTTTCTATTGAAGTAGTTTCTCCTTTCAAATGACTACTCTTCTCCAATTTTACTAATTTTTTGCAAATATTCCAGTTACGATTACAGCTGAAATAAAGAGCAACGCTGTTAAAACTATCCAGCGGGGACCAAAGAAGCCAATACTTAATGACGAGCCTGGCCAGTCCGTACAGTCTATTTCCTACAATTTTCAGGGTTCTTAAGATGTAAAAGGGTTCTCAGTTAACTGTAGCGACTTTGAAATTGGACAAAACCGTCACGGAACGTATCAGTGAATGTGTCAATATTCAGTGAAAGTCTCTGCTCCATGAAAGCAAAAAGCTGACACAGTTTGTGAAGTGAGAAACAGACTTGTGCAGATTTCACAACGTTAGGAAATTCCAAAGAGAAAAGCCCAGTTACACTGAAAATAACACAGCTCCACAGATCTGAAGGAAACGTTTACTGGCACGATTCACTTGCTGGTGTGAACATCCAGCAGCTTGGCAAATGAGAGTCAGCCATGTCTGGCTGAATGTTTAACGTGACATGGGTTTCATGAATAATTTAACCACGTTTTTGCAAGATTTTCACATATCTATCCAAAACCAAAATAGTAATTCAGCTGCCGATTTGGTTCCTCTCTATTCTATTCTATTGCAAAAGTTGTTCGCAAAAAGGATTTGCTGCCGCCATAGAAAAGCGCTTTTGACGGTGAAAAATGGCTTAGATCAAATTATTCCTTCAAAATGGGCACAGCCTCGCAGGAAAAGGATGAAGATGTTACATGATACTGGAGGATGGAATTCTTCCCTCCCCAAGATGATACGGGTAGGTCTGAGCAGGGAGACGTACCCATTCACCTGCCCGTCTTGTAGTGCACCCGTTTTATTCCCGCTCCGTTAGCACAGCTAACAGCTGGCTGGAGCGAAGAGAAAAGTGGCAGAGCTTGCGAAAGATGGTAGAAGTTTTCAGCAACAGGACGCAAACATAGGAAATGAAGGGAGAGGTTGAAACCCTGTTACAGCTATCCTCTCTTTAGAAAAAGTGGTGACTTTGAAACAGAGAGGAGGCAAAAAAGGAAAAACAAACAGAAAATCTAACTAAATCTAGACCATCTCAGCTCTATGGAAATGAGACACTTTTTTTGAGATCCCTCCAGTCTCTCAAGCACAGGGTAAATTTTTTATTAATAAAAACTGGTACAAGAATTATGTGAAAAAAACCAGAATTAAGACCATGGTAATCAGCTGGTAAATGTTCACTATACAGATTTTCGGTGAACTTTTTAAAACTAGTATTAATTCCTTGCAATGGTTGGGCTGAATCATATCCACTTAGAACTCGTTTATTTGGCAAGATCCAGCACAATAAATTCTTAGCAGTTCTAGATTAACCGTCCATATGGCATAACGAGGTACTGTTTGGTATCACAGCTGGTATTTATTTGTTCAGGAGCCTACCAATGCTTTTCAGGGCTATTAATATCACCTAAATGTAAATAATTATCTTCACCCCTGTACATTCTTTCTGCGGTCTAGAGGAAGAAATGTAGGTCCTCCAAAAGGCTATTCATAGCAACACCTTAGTTCAGCATTTCGAATTGCCTCCTGGAATGCCCTCTCTCTGTGCGGTAAACTGAGGGAAACCATTCTTCTAGCTCAGACGTTTGAGTTAGCTGCCAAATGGCAGGAAGTGTAAATATCCCCATTTTCCTTCTTTTTAAATACTTCCCTCAGGACCTCATTTGATCTTTGAGGTAACGGACCATTTTAAAAGTAGCAAGATTAAGCCTTTAGCAAAAAACTAAAGCAAAATTACACAGAAAAAGAATAGGGGAAGGAATAAAAAACAGAGCCAGCAAATAGTTTAGCCATTTTTCTATGTCTGCATTTCAACCATTTCTTTATATCTGACTAAATCAGGACATTTTGTTCTATTTTCTACCAACACATCGAATTTTTTTTTTTAATCTGCCCTCTCTGAAATGATCAATTTGAAACACATTTTTTAGGCTACAACAAAAATGTGTATTTCATCCTGAAGTTAACATTCAAGTTAAAATAGAAGTCTGGGTGTAGCTACAATATAAAACAATCCAAAGATACAAATTTGTGCCTTTTTAATTCACCTGGTCAAAAAATTTAGAAATGTTTGAACTTACATGTTCTACATGAAGAGTGCTGGTTTGGTTCTTGCCATTTCGGAGATTGAGAAATTCTAAGCCTCACCTCAGGTCTCTTCCAGTCCATTTCTTCATTATTTGGTTTTGCTTTTCCAGTTTCTAGTTTTCTACATAAAATTGTATTTTCACTAATAGACATGACATAAACTGAAAGTTTATGTAAGCGTAGATAGCAAGTCCAAATTTTTAACAAGAAAGGTAATTGACCATTCAAACAAGCTCTCATAAACTCCTTCTCTTCAAAGCGTTGCGAAGATGTGTGCTATGAGAATAGTAGCTATGAAAAAAATGTAAATTGGGCTGTCCAACCTCAGTTAGGGTGCTTGATACTTCTAACACGGATGTATCAGGGTAAACATAGAAGCCTGTGCTTTACTAAAAGATAGGCAAGATGATCTGTATGTCTCATCCATCTCTACAGACACTTGGTATTTTGAAGTCATGCAAGAAAATGCTGCAGTCATTCCGAACTGCTGAAAATTACAATGTGCAATGGAAGATCCAGTATTGCTTTCTACATTAGCAAAATACATACATTATTTAAACATATGTATATTTATATGTGTTATCCACGCTACCGTTCTGTAGATTTAACCTCCTGTTTGCAAATCACATGACCGGCGGAGTTCATAATCCCAAAATCACCAAGAACCGTGAAGCCTTGCAGTAGATGAACAGGGCAAGACACCAGCATAGAAAGTACTGCACCACTGTTCCACAAATAATAAACCGTGAAAAAGAATTAAAACGTTAAACTATATGTATTTTTTTAACTTTTCTAGGGCTTAAGATAAAAACTGAGCCAGCTGAGCAGAATCCAGATGGTGCCCCAGTTTCCTTAAGGAGCCATCAGTGTCTGGTCTTTTCTATCTGTTCTCATAAGAATAAAACGAGGACAAATATTAAACCCTGTTAAAGTAACCCATACAGACCCCATAAGCAATAAAGCGGTTGATGAAATAGCATATAGTCTTCCTCCCATATGCTAATTTGCAGCATAAATTTCGGTTCTCTCCCCTCTTTTCTAACCGTAACTAGTACTCTTTGTGACCAGACAGTGCGCAGAGCAGAAGAATAGTCCTGGAAATAGCAATTTAATCACTTGCTGACTCAACAATTTAGCTAAAGAAATTGGGTCTTTGAATTCAGTTATCAATGGGGGAAAAATTTTTTTTTCTTAAACGCTTATTGAAAGGTCTGAAAAAAATCGTGTATATTCTTACCATGGAAATCCCCCCTTACTTCCTTTAAGTGTTTCTCAGTCATCTCTACAGAGAAGGCGATGCTTACACTGGAGTAGAGGCTGACAAGATCTCTTTCATATGAGACGTTTTGATTAGTATATATAACATGTATAACGTATTTATGTTTTCAAATATTAGCCAGTTTTATTAACTAAAATTTTCAATAAAGAGTTATTGCATTTGTATTTATAATAGAGATAAAGAGAAAGTAGGAAGTGGAAAGAAACGAGACGTCAGCGGAAGGGGAAAAGATTGAAATCAGTCTGGTACAAGTAAAAGTAAGAAGAGCAAAGGTTATTTTAGACATCCGATAGCTGGCCCAGAAAGGTGTAAAATCTGGAGAGCAGAACTCCTTTTAGAACGGCGTCAGTTGTATCTTTAGACATGACTAGCTCCATATGCAAGACAGTGCTTAACAGGGCATATAATTTAAAAATCCAGCTTCCACAACAGATGGTCTTATTTACCGTGTTTAGACACGTTACATGGGGGAATCTTCCACTGGAAGCACAGTTGTGTGTGCTGCAAAATAATCGGATCTGGGTCAAAAATTAGACTGCCCTAACACTTGGTGCCAGTGTTTATGTAAGATTGTCACAATCTGTCCAAAGCAGAAAATGATCCAAATAATTAGTTGTATTTAGTGTGTGATGTTTTCCCTCCTAAAATAATTCTGACTGTCCTAACGGGAACGTCCATAAGGAAAGAGGTTTCCAGTGCTGCATTTTTCCCCTTGGTACAGTGCTTGCAGTGTGACTTTTGTAATACTCTTTCTTGCCATAAAGACCTACAACCATGCGATCCATCAGCCTTCTGATAAACTCCGGGAAACACGAAGCCGTGTAAAAATCACGTGTGTGAACCACTGTTCTTCAGCGAAGAGTGGCTTGTGAATGGAAACACTGAAGGGCAGCTCTAGGAGACACTAGAATGAAATATTGTATTAGAGCACAGGAAAACACTACTTGATCCTCTTTAAATTTCCTTGCTGGTGAACATCTCGGACCTAAGAAAGTACCAAGTAATTTTCTGCCTCCTTTGTTTTACAGCTAAGAACGCTGTTGACCAGTATGACCAGAGGAAAGGTAAAAGGTGCTGTAGCACAAGGCACCCAAACAAGAAATCAGAAGCAGAGACTGGAACACAGAAGGCACACTGGCAGTAGTCGTACGTGATGGGGAGGCAATGTTTTGTTTGGAGGAGAAAGTGGGCTTAATTAAAATGTAGATGCTCAAGTTCATGGGCATCCTGCATTCATGACAGAGCTGCTAGGAGCTGATCTCCTTTTAAAAAAATTATTTCCCTCCTAAGTTCAGTTTCTTTCCATTCTAGTCATACAGTAATGAATTTTTTTTTTTTCATCAGTAATTGTTAAAAAAACAAATATGTGGATCCTGAGGGTTTAGGCTTTTTTCAGATTTGCCTAAAACCAGAAGTAGCTTCTAATGAAATTAAGGTCAGTGACCAGTTCCGGAGTGTGATTTGCTATTGGCAGTAGCAGCACCAAATTTCCAGAGTGGCTCAATCGTAAGCCTGTTATAAGTTGCATTTTGCTGTTGTGTGCTTCAGAGGAAAGTCATTGGTACAGCATAAGTGCACTGGTCTTACTGGACTTCTTGGGCAGAGCTTCAAACTATGGAGCCACAGAGAGAATTGGCATGCCCTTCCACATTACTAGTTTCTAAACTAGCAAACAATCATTAACCTGGAACTGTTACTAATTTTAAGTAAGAACGAACCGTATGAGTTTTAGCAGTTCACTAACATAAAAAATTATTTAAGGAAAGTAAAAAGAAAAGAAAACAAGTGATACCAGCACTCTTATCTAAAGATTCATTGTTATTGTATAAGAAACTTGAAAAAAGGCTGCTCAATAATGTCGCCTGTCGGGCTAGAAAAATTGCTTCTTTTATACAGACATTCACTGAACAGCATAATCAGGGTCTTGGGGGTCTTCAGAAAAAGAAATGAGGACAATTTTAAATGCGTTTTTTGAAAGTAAGTGTATGTTGCAAGGGCTGATTAATGTTACTTTGGGGTTTATGGTTTCATCAGCTGTAAATTCTATGTTGCTGTAACCACACTGAGAGCCAAGGGTTTTATTTATTTATTTATTTATAATTGCGGCATTAATTTCTGTGCTTTATTCTCATACCAAAAGTTTATTGACTCACTGGTTTTTACACTGTTGACTGTCCAAGCTGTGCCTGACTCCACTGAACCAGACTGATACCTTGGCTCCAGCAAACCAAGTTGCAAGCTGACTTTTCAGTGGGAAGAGGATTTCATGTGTTCACAGCAGATGTTGCAACTCGCCTCGAGGGCAGTCTCCCTTAAAAAAACAGGAGAATACAACAAAGTCTACCGTGTCTAACTGATAGGCTGGAAGCTTATGCAGAGTTTGAAAGTGCTATGGAGGTGTTTCGCAACATAGCAATGTCAGAAGTTGCTAGTTCAACACTTTCCATAGCGTTTTCCAACGGAAGAGCTCTAGAAGCCAGGAAAATACATGGGTTAAGTGTGGTGCAAATTACATGTCTTTTGCCATCAGCCAACTCCTTTGAAGTGTTAATTCAGAGAACCCATTTCTTTACTCCAGAAGTTCAAGCACCATTTCTTGTTAATAGGCAGCTAGAACACTCCGATGGTGATAGATTTTTGAGTTAAGATATTTGATAACAGTTCTAAAACAGAATAGTCCTTTTGTTCTTGAATTTTGGGTAACTATGTATAGCATAAATTTCTTTTTAGGAAGACTTGGGAGCCATCAACAAAAACTAATTTTCTTACAAGGAAAATAATAATTGGAAAAATGTCTATTTTTAAAAGCTCAGACAACCCAATTAGTGGATATTATGGCAAAAACCCTTTGTATTTTCCTCCATCAAAATGGTGGATGAAACTGGGGGGGGGGGGGAGCAGAGGGAAGAAAAGAGAGAAGAGGACACTTTTTTCGCATCTCTAACAATACCATGTATTTTGCTCTTGAAATTTTTCCTAACAGCAGTATTGTCTCTTCAAGGAGGTGAAGTTACTTACATTGATCCTCTCTGTGTTTTTTCTAATAGTACCTCTTGCAGGCAGATTTCCTACTGAGCTCGATTCTGTGTCTTTCCTTGGCCACATCTGCCACTTGTGCGAAAGCATATGTGCAAGATTCGTGACATTGAGGAAAGGCAGTAAACTGACACCACGTGAGTTCTCCACGGCCAAGCTGTAAGTACGGCGTACAGTGGAGAAGTGAACCTTTTCCTATCGGTGGCCTCCTTGAAGGGCGAGTTGCCAGACAGCGAGAGCTTAGCACTGCACCTGGAAAGCCTGGAAGAACCTCTGCACGCCTGGGTCTGCAATAATAAACTGAGGGAGAGGGATTGCACAGATGAGTTGAAATTTCTGCTTTGCGGGTTTTGGTAGGAGTTAAAGCAGCAGCAAGAAAAATGTGATTTTAGTTTGTTGAAAAAATCAATCAATGTGATTGTGAAAGTAGTTACAGAAACGAACGTATTCTGACCGTCGTGAAGCCTCTTGGTTTTGTCCAGAGCATTAACCAACGTCATGTACCAGGCCTTCCAGAAAGCTACCAGATATTGAACATTGCTACAGTGCCATCAAATTTATACTAGGTCCTAGGAAAAGTGAGAATGTGAGATTCTGTTTTCCTGAGTTCTGTATCAAAGCCAGAAGACTGCTCTTGATTTCCAGGGTCTTTTTCGGATACTGATTACCAATTGATTAAATAAGAGGTTCAGTATTGTCTCATTAATAGTTCAGTATTATCTCATTATGTCATTAATAGTTTTTTCAGAAGTACAGAATTTTGTTTGACTTTGGCATTGTGCCCATATGGACACGTGGGACACGTCGGCATAAAAATTCAGAAGAAATTTTAGTGACTTAAAATCGTTAAGATGGCATCTGAAAGAGTCCTACAGGAGGTGTTTGAGATGTGCTGATAGTGACGGATAACCACGAACCAGGCCTTCTAGAGTGAATTATCACTCTTTCAGAGAAATGACAGTTAGCAGAAGGTGAGTGCGGAAAGTCAAGTTACCATGGATGAGTTCAGTCCTCCTTCTCGGTGGGATAACTCCTGTCGGGGAGCGGGAAGTCCTGTCCTACCTGCTGGGACTTTGCTTTGAAGAACTGCATTTTGCCTTTCTGGGACCTGGCACTGATCGGTTACTTAGACATCAAAAAATGGCAGATACTTTCAGGCTGATGTGGTTAATCCTACCAGCAACATGCACCTTAGGCAAAAACCCTGAGCTGGCTGGGTGCTGAATGTGTGTGACACCCAACATATCCCTCTGTAATCAGAAAGGTATGTAGACCGACAGTCGGGTTTTTTAGTTTAACACATCATTAACAAGAAACAAGCTTCGATTTGAAAGAAAAAGAGAGAAGACTAACTTAAACATTAAAATAATTTTCAGTCATTTAAGTTACATAGTTCCCAGCTTTGATCATGTATAATCCTATTGAAAGGCTGAATTGTAATCAGCCTCCCATACATTCTGTTGCGATGCTGCGGCGCTAGTGCATGACAGAATTTTGTTTTCCATTAGTTCATTCTTTGCTGGAAATATAAACACTCTATATGTTTAATAGTCCAAAAAATGAATGTTATTGCTTTTTAAAATTGCCTGCTAATGAGTATTTTGCTTGCTATTAAAAAAATCTGAGTGCCTTAGGACCATCTTTCTAATGCTGACATACCTATTTTCAACACCAACAGTGTTGAGCAATCAAAACAAAATCATCCCAGACACTGCTTTTAGTAAAAGCAACCATGTTTTTTAACTGATCAAAATGGATGTTTACAGCATCTGTGGAACCAGGACTGATTTAAAAATAGTTTTTCACTGAACTATGAACAATTTCATCTCTAGTCCAATGCAGCAGTGATGGCTGTGCAAACACGCGTGTGGAACAAAGACAGTTATTTGCTAAGGAAAAAGCCCACTGTTCTAAAAAGGCTGGTTTTAAGTAGAAGGAAAAGAGATGGTAGGAAAGGTTGCCACAGAATCCACGCAAATACTCAAGAAAGAGCGAAAGGTACAAGTAGACAGCACTGCGCTTTCTCTTCTGGGCTTGCGCAGCGTCTGATTTTCTGTAGCACCCGTGGGCCGTGGGTGGAATTAAGGATGGCTGTCCCTTCTAAAAATCAAGACATGGTACCTCTCACCACGGACCCACCATGCTTTCACTGCCTCACAGCCCACACCGACAGGAGAGAGACCATCACTGGAAGCAAGCCAAAGTGAAGAGAAGGGTCCTTGGAAAGCTTCCAGCGCACTGCATGTACTGCTGAGCTGGTGGTCTGTTTGTGTGAGACGCTGACAGGGCCTGAGAGAGCTGCTGGCGCTTGCAGGAAGAATCATTTCCCCACGGAAGGGACACTCTTGACTGCCGGAGAGGCCTGAGCGCACACTGGTGCGTAGGAAAAGCTCCTGCAAACCCCAGTGCCATGATTTAGCCCCAGCTGGCAACTAAGACCCCCCCAGCCGCTCGCTCCCCCCCCCCGGCAGGATGGGGGAGAGAATCGGAAGAGTGGAAGTGGGGAAACGCGTGGGTTGAGGCAAAGACAGTGTAACAGGGAAAGCAAAAGCTGTGCACACAAGCAAAGCAAAACAGGGAATTCATTCCCCGCTCCCCGTGGGCAGGCAGGAGTTCAGGCATCTCCAGCAAAGCAGGGCTCCCTCACGCGTAACGGTGACTTGGGAAGGCAAACGCCGTCGCTCCCAACATCCCCCCCTTTCTCCTCCTGCCCCCAGCTCTACACGCCGAGCATGACGCCGTATGGCACGGGGTGTCCCTTGGTCAGCCGGGGTCGGCTGTCCCGGCCGTGTCCCCTCCTGACTTCTTGTGCCCCCCAGGCTCCTCGCTGGCGGGGTGGGGTGAGGAGCAGCAAAGGCCTGGGCGCTGTGTAAGCGCTGCTCGGCAATAACACACACCCCGGGGTTATTCTACTGTGAAGAAAAGTAACTCTGTCCCAGCCAAAACCAGCACACCCAGTCATACCCAGTTTACCCTGCTGTGCCAGCAGAACGGAGGTATTTGTAAGGGCTTCTGTACTCTAATGAACCACTTTATTAGTAATAACTATGAGTGCAACTGTGCTCTTTGAGGAAAGAATGGAATTCATACTGTTATCAGTTTTACAGAATATTAACTAAATCTGGATTAGCATATCTGTAGTTTTTCATGTAATGAAAAAAAAGGCTTACTAAATTAATGGTTCTGTTTTCCATCATATTGGGGAAAAGAGATCATATGCACATAGGCACACTCAAATATAAAGTGTGATTAAATAATCTTTGTCAGAAATAACATTTTCTTTATATTCTGGTAGGATACAAAATATTACATCTAAGAATATTTCATTTTTATCCTTCTGATGCCCTGTGGTGGTGTTCTGAGAGGGAGCTAGAGAGCTATAGCCAACCATGAGTATTTTTGTTAATTATTATGTTCCAATTTTGTGTTAAAATGGAAAACTAAAACCAGGAACAGAAATTAAACTTAGGAGAAAAAAAAAAAAAAAGAGTTTACCTCAGTTGTAAGTACAAATATATTCACGTCACGAAACCTTCTTTGATGGCAGCACATGTAGGAGCTGAGGGAAAGGTGTCTTTGTTAGACAACTGAGAAGGGACGTCATGGGCTGCGTGAGTCTGGGGAATGATTTGAGATGACATACTTCCAAAGCAATCGCTTCCGTTCCCAGGTGAAGCATGTGAGCAGGCAGGTATCGAATCCCGCGTTGGCCCACGCAGTGTTACGTCTTGTCTCCAGGGCTGTCAATCCGGCATACGTCGTAAGTAATTAATTGTGATGAGAGAGGCTGGGGGAGAGGGAGAGAGAAAAAAAATCTCCTGCTTTTATCACTTGATAATGCATTTCAGTTCTTTGGCAGCAGATCGGGATACGGGTTTTTCAGCCATTTGCATTTATTTCATAACAAGGCTTTCTTTTCTTAAATCAATACTGGGCAAAAGAATAGAAGCAAAACATTCTTTGAAACTCACTTGTCTTAAATGGAAAAAAAACATTCAGTCTGAGAAAAAAAAAAATTTCTGCAGACAAATGTATCATCTACTTCCCTTCTACCAAAACCTGCTTAAGGTGTACATAGCTAACTGGCGTGCTTACAAGAACGGAGGTGTTTGGGTTTTTTATTTGCTTAGTCCTATTCCCACAATGCTGGCTTGGTTATTTCTCTGAACAAGGAAGCTAATGAAAGGAAAGTGATATTAAAGAAAACAGTGTTTTCTTTATTATTATTGTTTAAAGAGAGCAATATTTTATTATTATTTATACTGAAAACCGAAAATAAGTTTACAATAATGCTGCATAAAACTATGGTGTTTTTAAAAAAAGTTCACTGAAGCTGTATTTTGCAATTATATGTCCTGAGTTTTTGCACAGCCAGCGAAGTCTATACGAAACATCTAATAACGTACTTATTGGAGATGCCCAGGTATGATTTAGGAAATGATATATTCCCAGCACACCATTGAGAATAGTGTAAAGAAATACTTTCTTTCATGGTTTCATTTCCAGCATATCCACTTGTACAAACTCTACACTACTCCATCATGTAAAAAAATATATTTTTTCCCTGTGACCAACCACCACATAACACATACAGAGTGCAGACTTAACTATACATAAATAAATAATCCCAGAAGGGCTTGCTACCAGGGCTGTATTTTCTGATATTCAAAAACACATTCTCATGCTCTTTTATCAGATCTCCGATTTCATTATGCACCTAAAAAATACAGAACAAGGAACCAAGCCAGCTCCTCACACATTAGGAAACCCATACATGCCCACAGCACATGGAAGTAATGGCTCAAAGTCACTAGGAGGGTGTCCAGTTGCTAACACTTCATTTGTCATGCCAGTATTTGATACTAATTCATGAGTATTTGATCCCAATTCATGAGTATCAGGCAATGAATTGTAACTACAGTGTAACCTGCTTTGCTGCACTGCTTAATATTTTGTCCTCAGTACCACAAGGTTAGTCCAAAAACTGAACCAAAGATTAAATCGGTTCAATCTGAAACAAATGTATCTGTTCCATTTTCCTTGCTTAAGCAAAAAGGTCATTTCCACACAAAATATTTTGGTTGATCTGGAACAAAACGGTCTGCTCTCCAAGACTGAAGTGTAAGATTAGATTTCACAAAATCGCAGGAGGAGAAACCCCTACCACCTCTATCATGTCTGGTAGCTCACACTACGAATCGTCAATCTCCTCTCCTACGAGCTGTGAGACGATGTGTCTGAATTTCCAGGCGTGGTAGCTAAAAGGCACTCTGGCATGAGGATGATGAAGGAGCTAGGCAGAAGAAGGGCTCTTAGGCTCCTCTGTAGCGACGGATGAACTTGCTGTGAATAGTTCCATGCATTCACCGGGACAAGCGGAGCAGATGCCGGCTGGGCTCAGCTGCCGGGTGAGCGACCCGGTGACCGCGCGCGAGAGCGGTAGCCCTTTGCGCGCTGCCTGCGCACAAGCGGCACAGCGTCGCTGCGAGGTGGGGACGCCTCAGCACCTCGTTCTGAACCCCCCTCTGGTACATAGCAACCCCCCCGAAATGCAGAAAGGGCAAAACAAAGTCCTGTCGGACGGGGGTGCCTGCAGCTTGTGACCCTGCACGGTGTGGTCAAGCCCCACGCTGAACCAAGCCAAGAACTTGATTTTCTTTCCGTGGAAAACTGTTGTTCTGTGCATTGTACGACTGCGACCCCAAACCGATGTATGACAGAAACTGCAGATATCAAGGAGGGAAGATAAGCCCTGCTTGAAAAGAGTTTACAATTACTTTGCTCGCCTGCTATGCTGGCGTCTGGAATAAAGGCAAAGTACCAAGTATTGAAGACGCAGAGCCTGAAAGAACAAGGAGGAGTATGTCTCCCTGGTACCTGGAGTCCTGTTTCAAGGAGTAAGGAAACTGAAGTCTGTCTGCTGAATGCTGTCCTCACACCTGGCTGTCTAACGGCGTCCTGTGGCTCTGTAAAGCGGTACAGATGTTAATAAGCTGGAACCTCATTTTAAAAGTAAGTACAATATGAGGCGAGACTGTACAAATTGAAACTACATCATCTTAAAATGGTCTGAGGAGGAAGGCAGCGGTGTAATTAAAGTACTTAAATTTTTTAATAGAATAAATGAGGTCAACTGAAGTTGCTATGTTCGCCACAAAAAAAAAAAAGCATTTAATTATTAATTAAATAAGAAACAAATTCAGAGCAGATGTTTCCAAGTACTTTTTCTTGTACAGAGTTATAGTGAAATAGTAGCGTTACCAAACACAGAAAAAAATTACTATCTCTTTCAAAGAAGAACTAAAAAGAAAACACATAAACAATAGGCTACGGAAAGAACCTGCATGTATTATTTTTAGATGCCTGAATTACAGCCATTAAAAAAATGCTTTTCCAGATCTCGCTCTGCCTTTAGTTTCCATGAATTAATAGCACACTTTCTGGCAGAAATAAAACTATATTGCACAATTGCCTCACAAAACATAGGTAAAACATGTCTCCTCAGCTACAAAAATGCAGGCTTTCGGTATACCAGCTCTAATAAAAGTCTGTGAAAGCGAATGTTTTTTTCAAGCGTTCGTGACCAAAATAGTTATTAAGTCTTCTATGTGTGCTATGCTTCTCTCTCAAAATGACCTTCTAAAATAGACATCATAACAAAGTTAAATTCCCTGAGCAAACTTTTGGAAACTAAATAATTGTAAGCCTCAGTTCATTTCCTGTGCCAAGCTGTGACATTTCTCGCTTTATTTTACATTAAAGTCATATAATGCCATTACTGTCCACTTATGAATGTTTAGACTAGATAGGCTTCTCCAGAAATGATGGCAGTTTCCATGAGAACAGTATAATTTTCAGTGCAGAAGAAAGAACACATCAGCGCTTTAATGACAGAGCAGATACTGAGATTAAACACAGCAGGGTTAGTGAAACCTGCTTGGATTTCGAAAGGATTGTGCATGAACTGAGAGTTTGAGAGTAGAGTGGACTTTCCCTGACGACTTCACTGTCCCTGCATCGAGCATCAGAAAATGTTCCCTTTGGCTCACATACACTACTTTGTACATCCACTACCCAACAGAAACACTAAACAACAAATTCAGCAAATACTAAACACCACCACTGTTCAACAACTGTTTCCCAGTTTTACCCAACTGTAGGTCAGCCTTTTCCTTGCAATTAGGTCATGTAAGAAAGGAAGCAATGGCAATAGCATCTCCTGTATGTAACTCACTTCAGATCTTTCCCAAGGTCAAGAATTTTTGTCAGCCATAGTTCACAGAACGGGCGGTGGTGCTTCTTCCGAGAGTTCGAGTCCCGTGGTCCAGACAGTTAATCCCACACTGTAGCACGGCCTCTGTCATTGTTGGCCTTCCATGTCATATCCAACACTGCTGAAATACACAGAATTTTCAAACAACAACTAACTCCCTAGAGTCTTTCTAAAAAGGAGAATTATCATTCCCAAGATTAGTGATATTCGAACATGCGGAACACTTGGCATACACGTAGTGCATATATTAGTATCAATGCCAAAAGAAAAATTCAAACTGTTCATTTGAAAATCAAGTTCTTAAACTTTCCAATTTTCCCTCAGAGATGCAAGCCAAGAATGTTCTGTTGCCTGAAAGAGATCAAGAGCATCATTGTTGATTTCTTTATTTTATTCTTCTAAACAATTATCATCTGACAAATTTTAAAGGTAATTTCAAACAGAACCTGAATACGCAAAGGCACAGCTGTATTGCCGTGCCAGAGAGCTACACTCAGCACGCCCTTGCACGCTACCAACTAGACTTCTTTGGCAGCCTCTCTGTCAGCAAAAAGTGAGTATTTCTTCATTATATGATTGATAGCTGGTTCAAAAAGTTTCACCTATGTGCAACTGTTGTGGAGTCTCCATCCCTGGAGATACTTAAAAGCCATCTGGACATGGTCCTGGGCGGCCAGCTCTAGGTGGCCCTGCTTGAGCAGGCGGTTGGACAAGATGACCTCCAGAGGTCCCTTCTAGCTTCAACTGTGCTGTGATTTGGTAAGGGCCCACAGTATAATTGTTAAAGGCTTAGTAGGTTTTAGTAGGCAACATGAAGTACTTACTACCAGATTTTTCCGTCACAGGTTGTATGTTTTTACAGTTACAAGAGCTGATTATGTGCCATCTGACCCTTAAACGGGATCCTTTTCAAGCCCTCCAGAAGAATCAGAAAACCTCCCCCTTTGCCTAGCAAAGCAACCTGGTGAACAAGGATTTCAAAACAATTAAGATTTGATTAAAAAAACCTCCCTAAATTCACATGATCAACTAAGCAAAGTCTATACCCTAATTCTTTATATGAATACCTGCTAATTAAAGATGAAAGGCTCATAATAAGGCTTTTAGGTAGGCATTGGGAACATGATCTGCTTTCTCGGCAATCCTTCAAGAAAACATAATGTCCACGTTTGCCATTGCACCCGTCAAATGCGCTGCGGATACAAGCCCCTCACTTTCGATTGCCTTTGTCATGTCGTGTTTCAGGAACGCAATGCAATGTGGCATTTCTGATACAGCATGGCAGAGCAACAGTCACATCAACACATCTCGAGCCAGTAGTTCTTGAAAACGGGAAAGCGAACTAGCAGTGATTCTTTCACAGGGCCCAAAATGTTTCTCTTCAGATGAAAACCAAAACACTGGCACTGTTTTCTTGCCCTGAAGTAACTGATTTCATCTAAATCACATTATACAGTCCAACAGGAATTGGAAGGGTGAAAGCAGGAGGCAACTTCAGAGAAAAAAAAAAAAAAAGAGTTAAGATTTTCAGGGTAGGGTTTATCGCTTTGTTCTACGCCATTAATTATACATATCATGTGTCTGATCTGACAGTTTTGTAGTGCTTTGTATCTTTAGTGAATCCTTTCCCTGGGAAGGAGGAAAGAGAAAAGGGTTAAAACTCAGGAAGAAAACTCCCATGTCAGGATTTTTTTTTAAAGGCTATACAGATGCTGACCACAATTTTCGAAGTGAAAATTTGTGTCTAGAACTAGAAGCCTAACCTCATACTCCAGAAACTTAAATAAGGAGCTTGATGTAATGGGGGGCAGCTGGTAATCCCAGGAAAGCCAGAGAACTGCTGAATGCTACGCAGTTTGAAAAATCAAGCCAGCGAACTGGAAATACATTTTCAGGTTTTTGTGAAGATATAGTTGTTGAAAATTCTCTGAATAGTTGGAGATAGCACTGTGGTTATCTTACAAGAGAAAAAGGAAAATGGGTAATTTAGATTTAGATGCTAAAACTGAGGTCTAGGGAAACTTGCTTCCCACCTAATTCTCAATCCAAGTTTTGAAACTTCACCTGTAAAATGGTAGTGATTTCCTACCATTTCTGCTAAGCTCAGAAGGTCTCCAAAGACCTGGCTCCCTTACTATGTTTGTGAAATGTATATGCCCGGACGCTGCTTGCATGTACACCAGAGTAATATAATGCCAGGGTAGGGAACATAGACTAGTTCTAATGGCCACTTCTTAAAAATCAGCCCTGATTATTGGAAGAAAAATCCATCTTAGTTCATCGTCTCCTTAGCCCTCCCTCTCCCCCTCCCCACAGTCTGTCTCTGTTGGGTGCTCAGCCCAACCTGGACCTGCGGGCTTCCCCCCGGCAGTACGTTATACGGCCTTCTTCCACCCATACGAACAAGAAGTGAAATAATGCGGCTCCGTGATTTTTGGTGAAAGGGTGGCCTGCAGGCTTTGGCTCCTTTCTTTGTTTTAGGGCCTTAAAATTGGTAAGAATTCAACATTAGGTAGGACCTGGCTGAGCACCTTCCCAGCACATCACAGAAGGGCCCTCTCTCAGACACTTTTGAGCTTATTGGTTTATGGGAGACACTTTAGGCTTCCTGACTCACCTCCTAAATGTGCTGCCTATTAAGAGGAAGCTTTACCATCAGCAGGGTCCTGATAAAATCACTTTGATTTAAGCGTATGTCCCTCATCTGGGCTCCACCTCTACGGAAGAGCAGGGTGGGAGATGCCGAGCACCGTCGCCAAGCTCGCGGTTCGCAAAGCACACAGGTCAGCACGGGCGGCAGTCGCTCCTCGTAAGCGTTTGCGCTTCTTCCGCACACCCTGAAGCCTTGTTTTTGAAGCGTCGAGCATCAACCTTCCGCAGTTGACCCTCGCTGTATTTAACAAGGATCTTTTGTTTTCGGCAGCTTCTCTGCTAATCTCGCGCTTGTGTGAAATCGTCGTTGATGAGGTGAGGCCCTTTGCGGAGCCGACTGCTGCAGAGGACCTTTAGCTTAAACGAACATGACAGCGCCTCAGCGAGGCTTAACGTAAATTCTTTGACGGAATACGGATTCAGAAAGAGAAGTGACCCTCGCTGCTGTCAGGAGCCGTGCTTTTTTCAGGCGGTACCACGGCGAGTAGGGCAATTCCTAGCACCATCTATCGGTAAACGCACTGAAGCGACAAAATGGCGGGGGGTTGTTTCCTAGAGCGGAAGGGAAAAAACCCCACCGCGGAGCGCGTGGCCATCTTTCAGCTGTGCGCTAGCCAGCGGCAGCTCTCCAGTTGCAGGGGTAGGGAAGGAGCCTGAAGAACGAACGACGAGGTGAAGCCTATTTGTTCCCTCCAGCCCACGCTAATACTTTACTTTTCGGTTTCTGCCTTGCAGTGAGAGAAGGCATGGCTACCTGCGCTCCACAACTTTTACTGGGAAAACTGCGTTAGGATGTGGCACCACAGGAGAATAGCAAGAGCATCACATCTGACTGCTAGAAATATAGAGTCCTGGCAGAGGACTTGTGTATCTGAGAGGAATTCGGGATAGATGAAGCTGTGTCAACATTACAAAGGAACTGGGAATTATAAAAAAATGTAAGAAGACTGTGCTGCAGTACTAGCATTCACTGTAAGTCTGATCCAAATATTATCAAGCAGGAACACGTTATTTTACTCTATTGGGAATTAAAGCAAGCACTAGGCGAAGTGTAGTGACAGGGAAGTTTGATGTTTCATAAAAACTTTCCTGATTTAAGTGAAAAACTGCCTTTTCTCAGAGTGATGGGGGTGTAGTTGACTTAAGAGATATTAAGCGCAACCTCCTGGTTTTTTTGAGCTTGGACACTATTTGAGTCAAAAGGAACCTGCAAATCTATAGCATCTTAATTTAAGAAATCACAGCGTATTCCCCCATTTTTCACTGATACTGATTGAAAGATAATTGTGGGTCTTGGATTAGGTTCTAACATCAGAAGAATAGATTAACACTGTCGTATTCAATCAATTTTGGTTGTGCTCTCTGCATAAATCAAGTCCAGAAGAGGTCTTAGCTAAGACATTTAATTCCGATCCTTTCACCTGACAGTAAAAACAGAGCCAGACCGAGTTGATTTTATGTACATTCATAGATTATCACAGGGGAGCATAAAGAAATTCACCAGCACCTGTGTCAGAATCAGGATGCATTATTCAGACCCACAACCAGACAAATCAGGAAATGCTGAAGTCCTTGCCTCACATTTCTTCCATGGGCCATCTCTACTCTAACCCACAGGACAAATGACAGCCTGAATCTGGTCTTCGGTTTAAACGTGAAGCTGTCTGACAACCAGTCACTCCTTTGAAGTGTCAATAGCCTTGATAGTCAAACAGACTATCCTGTTTGAGGCAGTGGTGAGCAGCTTTCAGGCTTCCAGACAACAATGCTGATTCATTACCACTTAAATCTTCACAATTTCCTGCTATCCTTTACCACACAGAGGGCAGAAACTACAGCTAAATGCCAAAAAGCAAGAACTGCTACAAACACGATGTAACACAGTAGAGTCCCGAGCCAAGATCTGTTGAATCAGCCAAACTGCATCCCAGTGAACTATTTGAAACCATAAAATCATCAGTTCTGAAAAGCTTTACTCTACATCAGTGCCCGACACCAAATACTGCCAGGAAGTCTTACTATATTTCACTTTAAGTAAGCCAGACATTTGTGAAGCTTCCTCAGACAGCCTGGACCCCCTTCTGCCTATTTCCATCAGCTGAAAACCCAACTATACTTCCCATAGTCCATTGTACTCACTCACTCAGTATACTTTAAAGGAATTTTGACCAAAAGGTGGTGACCCAGTCCATGGTTCTGTACTGTCTCAAGAAACAGCCCCTTGAAGTATCATTCTGCTTCATTCAGAAAACCGTTCTCCTTTTCTTTGCTCAAGCCGATGTTTCCTGATGATGTTTCTTGAAGAAACCCACCTTTCAGATGATATTTGTGTTGTAAACAGTTGTTGATTTAGGACTCGTGTCAAAATGAGCACTGAGATCTAAGATCATAAAACTTCTATCCATTTTATGTGCAAAGTATGTATTTGTGTCATTGTCCTAAAGTGTATATGGATTCCTCCTGCTTAGATCCAAATGTCAACAAGATCAAGGTTTGAATCTGGAGAGTTCGCCAGTAAAATGATTTAAACTGCTACAGAGCTTGTGTTGTGAAGTGTGTCCACTGTCTATGCCTCGCTCTCCTTTGCTCTGCCAGCCCCTCTTGGCTTGCCAGTGGCTTTTAGACCTAGTCCTGACAGCTTTGTAACCGCGTTGCGTTTGGTCAGTGCTTCCACATGTAGTAAAACAACCATGCATCATGTCTGCCTATCAGTCCTATCAGTCCTTTCACCTACTCCTTTTTCCGACTCTCAACAGACCTCTCTTCTTTTCCAGGCTGCCCTTCCCTGGCATTCACTGGGGGCACTGCCTTTGTGTGAGGCCACAGCCACCAGACAGAGAGAGGGATCTTCATTTAAAAGAAAAACTTCAAGTTTTGTTTGAAGAACACATACAACTGACCTGTTCCTTCCCGTGCAAGAGAGCAAAAGACCATCTCTTGACAGGTCTGCAAGTCCTCTAGGAAGTGGCTAAGAAACAAGAAAACAAAAGAAAGTAAAATAATTTGTCTGATCCTCTCTCCACCAGGATAATGCAATTTCTCTTATGTTTTGTAATTTAGAAACCAAAGTAAATAATTCTGGCTTTTTCTCCTTTTTTCACTTCTTTTACAATGCTGTTGCAAACAGTATTCTTTCTTGACAATACCCGTTACTTTTGCTTCAATCTTTTTCGCTTTTTACATGGTCAAGTATTCTAGGTAATGTTGTTTCTCTGCACGAAAAAGCCTAGATGGCCCAAGTTTTGTACTTAGTTTCTTAACTTATCCTTAAAAGCTGTTTTTCTCCAAGCCTTACGCTGGATTTTATTAATCTGTGACTGCAGGAAGACAGTTTTGTGGCAAAAGTATAGGCATGGGTATAGTCTTGGTTCCCTGTCACAACTACATGTCTTCCTGTACCTCATATTTCTGGGCCTGATTCCCACTGTATAAATCCTGTTAAGACGCTGCAGGTACAAGATGTCTCCATCTCCTACTGATTATTTTACGAAGATATTCAGCATGTCACAGATGTAAGCTTTGCTGGTGCCAGCAGCTCCCCGCCAGGTGACAGAACAGAACCAGGTTCTCCGTGCTTCTATCTTCTTTAATAAAGAAACTTGGGAGGCGTTGAAAGCATCTAAATGCTTTTAAATTCATCAAAATTCAGGTGTTGAAGTCTTCTAAGGTGACTTGGTCATTAGGTGCCTAGTTACTACAACACATCAGCAGGACTTACATACTCCTGAGAATTTTATGCAGTAACTATTTCTTCTGCTGCAGCAGCGCAGCAACATTTATAAACCGTTCCAAGAACCTTAGACGAAAGGACTTGCAAATGTAGAATACATTATCAAGTCTCATTAATCCGTTTCATAAACTACCTTTGTGACCCCCTACCTGATGTCCTTCCTACGTTGCTGCTGCATCTGGAACTGTCTCCAGTTACAGTTGGGATTAGTGTTAGACAAAGTGCAAGTTTGAATAACCTGGTTATGAAGGGAAAAGAACAGGCTGTTCACAGGATTCTTATTTGTGTTATTATGTATTTTTACATATCCTGTAAGCATTACTGAAGAAAAAAAATGTCGATGGTTGGTCTACCTTCTTTCCGATTAGTGAATTGGCTCATTTTAAGCTATGATTTTTTACTTTTTCCTTAAGACCCCGTTGCCTGAACTATTCACTAATTTTCCAAATAAAAAAAAAAATCTTCAGTTACATCTTCTGCATGTTTATTGCTTCTTTAATTATCCAAAGAGTGCTGGACATGTACTGAAGAAAACTCCCAATTCAGAAATAGGAAATTCATATTTATTTGCTATGAAGTAAAATAGGTAATTTTAAAATTAACTGTTTAAGTAAAACCAACAAAAATAGTGCCATAGG
This sequence comes from Phaethon aethereus, assembly GCF_964289735.1. NCBI lineage: Eukaryota > Metazoa > Chordata > Aves > Phaethontiformes > Phaethontidae > Phaethon > Phaethon aethereus. The sequence continues at coordinate 37,451,238 of NC_138580.1, forward strand.
ATTCAAAGGTGATTGATCCATTGCAGCTACTTTAAAAACGTGTTCTTCTTCACAACATGTTTTCTTCTTCTAGGAAAAAAAACGAAATCCTAAAGGTAAGATTATCCCTTATTTGACGTAAAAGAAAATAGTTCATGGTAATCAGTCTTCTCATCTTGCTAATGAATAAGGCAAATTCATTTCAGGGGCAGATTAGACTTTCTCGTGATGCGACATACTCTGGAATGCTATTAAAGTTTCGCGCTGTGCATACGCTGTTCATTTGGAACTACCTCTACAGTGTTCGTAGCACTTTAAGTGATTACATAGTAGGTATGTGTTTATATATAGTATGTAATCATCTCAAATGCTAGGATTGCAATATGAATAGGTAATAAGAAATAAACTTTAACATTTGATTACACAGGTCTGTGATTAATTGTTTGAACTTTGGTAAATGAAAAAGACTTAATTAGTTTCAAAAAAAGAAACAAAAAACCCCCAACTCCTGAAAATGGACTGTTATTATTTAAGGTTAATACATGTTTTATGGGTTTTATGTGCAGAGTATAGCACTTTTTTGGGTTTTGTTTCATTTTTTATTCAATTTGGTTTCTTGCTTTATTCATTGATTTCTCATAATAATCTTTGTGCTTATATACTGCCTTTCAGCTGAGCCTCATAAAGTACTTCACAAGCATTAATATATTTTTCTCACCACTTTTATTTACATTCCCCTTCTAATGAAACTATCATAGAGTAGCTTTTATAAATTACACTGAGGTAGCAACGCAAGTAGAAAACGGAGCATGCATCAGAAAAAAAAAAAATTACTGGAATGAAAGCCCAAAATGCTACGTCCCAGGTAGCTGTTCCAAATCTTAGTCTGCCCAAAGAGAATAAGGATTGTGTACAGTGTGGCTGCTTTAGGGTTGAGTCACCTATACAGCGATCACTCAGACATTAGTCTAACTTGTTCTTAAAAATGTCCAATTATGGAAATCGTCTGGGGAAAGCACAGCATCTATTCTGAGACAGAACTACCTGTACTCTTAGAAACTTTTTCTTATTGTCTAATCTGAATCGGTTGCTTCAGGTTTAGCTCATTACTTCATGTCTCATTCACTTGGACATGGAGAAAAAATATTCCCTGTCTTTGCAGCAGTACCTTCTGAATTTGAAGGCAATTATCATATAGCACCTTTGCCTTCTTTCTCTTTAAGATGAAATAACAGCAATTCATTAAACCTTCACTAGTACGGTCATTCTCATTGCCTTAGATTTGCCGTTCTCCAGTGTCATCCTCCGTGAAGCACAGTGTTGAAGATGGACACAGGGTTTCACCAGACTGCCTTCGCTTACCCTGCAGGTCATGTTTCTTCTTGTGCACCCAGCAGGTGCTTGTATTTTGCACAACAGTTTGACAGTGTTTAAGTGTTTCCACTAGCGGTGCTGAGTAGGACCCCAGGTCTTCCCCTGCAGATCCGCCACCCAGCTTATTCTGAACCTGCACATCGTTCCGGTTCAAGTTCACAAGTTCAGCGCCTCATATTTGTCTTTATTCAACTCCACTCTGTTTTTCAGACCATTTCTCTAATATCAAGTTCTTCGAAATCTTTTTCTTATTTTTGCAAAGAACCTGAAGCTGCCTGCGGTGGCACCGTCTGCGTATTTACTAAGCATAGCCTTTGTTTCCTCGTTCAAGTTACTGATGAAAAACGCCAAGTGCTGCAGTTCACAGAGTACGCAGGACGCTGCCGAACTAGGCCGTGAATCCTGAATAACCTCCCTGTGAACATGGCTTTCCAGACAGTCTTGTACCAACTTTAGGGCAGCTTAATTACAGACAGGCTTTTCCCAGTTCACTTTTGAAGCTGCCATGTTATGCTTGCAAAGGTCGGAGTAGTCAACACTGGCTACTTCTACTATAGGCACTCTATTCTTTCATAGAAAAAAGTTGGTTTGAAACTCAGATTAATTTGCTTTTGACAGATTGTTGTTGTTTCACACTTTCTTGGGTTGTTTTTTTGGGGGGTTGGGTTTTTTTTTTTATTTCCTTACAAATTATTTAATTGTTTCTTAAGCAATCTTTCTGGGAAGGCTCACCAGTCTTTAATTTCTCTGACCCTCCTTTTTTCCCTTTTTAAAGGTAAGGATTGCATTTGCCTTTTCCAGGGTCTGGGACTTCATAAATCCTCCACACTTGCTCAAAGGTAACCTTTAATGGCTCCATTTGATTCACCTCATTCTTAGTTTCCCAGGGGAGAGAGTCCAAGTCCAGCCAATTTAAAAAATCATACCTTGCTTGGTTCTCTCTGATGATTTCTTCCCCTGCTGTAGCCCCAAATCCTGCCTTTTCGTGACTCGTAACGCGCAGCTCATCTTCCTACTGACAACTGAACTCTGTTTTGAAAAAAAAAAAGGTATAAAGCAGGTGAGCTTTCTCAGAGGTACCTATCAATAAAATTCCTATCTAAAACAGTAGAGCAGTGCTCTCCATCATCACTGATACTCTTTATATTCCTCCCTGGTGTGCCTTGTTTTGTGCCTTAATGAAAAGGCTGACTACTACAATAACCAGGATAAACTCCTGCAGCATCCCACTTGACACATCTAGTTTTATCTTACATTGTACAATAGATCATTATTAAACCACTCTTATCGGCATAAAAGGCTATTTGTAAGACACAAAAAACCTCTGGGCATCTTCATATTCCTTCCACTTGTGTAAGACTGTTACAGAAATACAGATTTAACAGGAGTCTCAAGCAGTGTCCATAAAGGTTCCTTAACCACAGGCACTCACCACTTTCATTGTGCTTGACATTTAATAGATTCCACCTACGTGGCTACAATAAATACGGTGGTGATACAACACTTGACATCAGAAGAGTTCAAAGTACTTTCTGCATGGAACTTTTTAATAAGGCAAAAGTAAGGAAAGTGACTTTCCTCAGGTCGCCCAGCTGTTGACTGAGCCAAGAACGCAGCCCAGGCCTCCCGAATCCCAAGCCAGTGCTCCATCATTATGCCATCCAGCCTCCCATATTATTAATGCTCAGCCTAAATATATTCTTGTGGCAATTGATTTAATGCCATTAGTTTCAGACAGCTAATCCAAAGCTCTTTTAGTTATCCAGCCTCCAGGGATTTACTGGAACAAAGAACTTCAGGACTGATCCAGAAAATAACATTATAACTTTTCCACGAAGCCTAGCTACCTTTTTTTAGTTGAAAAGTTATTTCCAAGGGAAACGATCACGTATAATTCTAAATCCACTGATAATCAAAAGATTAAGTGTAACTGAGTATGTTTGTGGTCAGGCCCACAATGCTTTTCGACGTTTCATTTTCAGACGATAATGTTCGATAAAGACGTAGGGTAGTAATTAATGGGATGAAGTCAAGATAATGATCACAATACGTGAAAAGAGAATTAAGTAAAAAACATCCTTAGGTTTTTAAAGAGATTGGGGGGGGGGGGTAGAAGTGGTGGCTGCAGAAAAATTACATTCATCTGCCACCTCTTGGGCACAAGAGCAGATAAAGGTTCTGTGTGAATAATAGAAATAGACCAGATTAAAACAACAACAAAAGGGAGATAAAATATCCTCACATAAAGAGATGAAAAGGACTTCGGAGTGCCAAAGTCATTTGTGAATGCCTAGAAGGGCTCAGTGCAAAGACCTCAGAAGATGGCAGAACAGCTGGAGAGCTCCAAGTTACATATTCATTAATTGTGTCTGTGAGAACGCAGGGGAATCGGGGCAGTGAGAAAAATATGTGCTAAGAGAAAGGTCAAGAAGAGGTACAGAAATCTTCATATCAAGTAAGCCACACAGTCTTCTGTGCATTTGACTTTCATAATCCATCATGTTGAACTAGATGGAAGAGCAGAAGGTAAATACACTTTTCAACCTAGTATCACAGATCTGTACATAGATTTCCTCACTCATCTGGATTTCTCCGTGGCATAGTTTCAAGTTGCTATAGCTTTCAGGAAATTCTGCTTATGCTGTGTGTTTTCCAGGTTTGTACATCAAATACTGGCGCATTCTCTTCTTTCCATTTGCATGCTATCTTTCCTTCACGGGACATTTGTTTTTCTCGTACAGTTAGCCTTGTTGGTAGTCTTTGAATCAGACCTCATTCTTTATAGTGCTTTTTAATGGCCATTATATAACAATGCCCATTACTAGGGTTTATGTCAATGAAATCTACCGTATCTTTTACAATGTAGAATAACTTTTTATTATTATCTTTGCTCCAATATGAGTGTCAGTGTTCTTTACAGCAATTCTAGTAATGTAATATCTTGTTTTCCGCAGCTGAATACATGAAGAGAATCCCTCGTGCTTCAAATACTCTAATGTGTACACAGATAAAATATAAAATACAAAATCAATTATTTAAAGAGAGGAGTTAAGAATTGCTATAACGTAGAACACAAAAAATAATCAGTTTTAAGCAGAAATAGCCCTGAACAAAAGAAAACATTAAATTTAATCCTACCAAATTTTCAGCATATTGATGCCACATTTTTACATGGCTACAGAGAGACTAAATACCTGAATTTTCCTTTACATTCGGATTTAGTGTCCACCAAGTGTGATGCCTTATGTCATGTGAATACATCAGTGTCTCAAAAGAGTAACTGGGGCTTTGATATTGTATGTCTTAGAGATTTACGATTATTATGTCTTAGAGATTTCTCATTTAGAGAAACAAGAGTTTTTTAAAAAAATCTCATTACGTTTTGTGCAACGAAGATGACTAGTTACCTATGTACATAAGCTGAGATTTAAATACTTTTATGTACATAACCATATATCAAGTATACACAGATATACTTTTTATAAAGTATATAGAAATATAAATATACTTGTCATGACAAAGCAGAAAAGCCTGCAACTCACATTTAGGCTGTTAGGCAGGTTTACATGCACATCTCACGTCATTCACAGGAGATTTTTATCTGTAGGCAGAAAGCAAAGATCTCTCAATACAAATCCCATGTGATTGATATCTTAGTGTCAGAACTTGAGCTCTGAGTCTTCGGTAAATTGCTCATCCCACATATAACGTGTCACTGTGTATATATCTGCCGTGAACCCTTTTTGAATCCACTGCTGTTCGTTTTATGTCCCACTGTTTATCACCATGCTGGTCTCAAATCACAGCAGCAAACCTCTGCTTCACGCCCTCATCTGCCAGGTCTGAACTTGGCGTGCTTGAAGGAAACCATTACAAACCATCGCACAGTAACGTGCAGCGTTTTATCACCAGCCACTAGTCACTGATCGAGTTGCAGCAGCCCACACTCCCGCAAGCCTTAACTCTTGCAATTCCTACCGGTAGCCCGTCAGCAGTCTAACCTGCATCATCACCTCCTATCCCAGCAACGCGTGCCTCTACGTAAGCATTGCTTACGCTCCTTCCAAGAAAAGACAAAAATGGTAAGAATCCTACTTTTTCCTTCCTGCAGCTATAGGGTATCTGCTAACGTTGTTCATCTTTCTAGTACTCTGTAGTTGTATTTTCTGAATCAAATTCCAGTAGAAGTGTCAAATGAAATAGTCGCATCAGCCTTGACAGTATGATTTCTAACCGCGTGTTTGGTTTGCTTTGTCATTTTTCACGTTCAATAATGGGAAGCAAAAGCTAGGGAAAGGTCACTTTTATTGCCGTTTCGGACAACAGTAGCTCAGGGATGGAGATTAAAACTTAGGAAAAAGAGCTGCACTTCCTTGCACACTAGAGTATATTACCTGTGCAAAATTCTGATTATAGAGGGCTGTGCTCTTTTGTATCGGCTTCGTTAGCGCAGAGGTGCTGTCTTCTCTTAGCCAAGCGCAAACCTCATGGTTTTAACAGTTCTCACAAATTTTGCCTTTCACCTGAATAAAATCCAAGCCTTCTTTCACCCGCCAGGACTGACAGTGATGCAAAAACCCGTGCAAAGACTAGTTAGTATATACTAACTTGAGCAGAAAACGCATGGCTATGAAGTAGCAAAAGCTTTTTGTGACATAGGTGTGTTTGGACATTTTCCCTTTGCATCAGTCACGCTTCCTCTATGTGCTAACCTACCTGTAAGAAGTTGTTTCAGAGTTTCTTCAACTGTTTTGTGCTAATGGGAAATTTATACTACATCAGGCTGATGTTTCCCATCTAAGCTGAGCTGAGTCTAGTGCTTATAGAGGTAAAAGTATAAAATAGCCAGGAAGTATTTCTTTTCTTTTGTGAAATTTTTCTGTCGGTCAAACTTCAGAAATGGTCCTTAGAGAATTCAGTGTATCTCCTGAATACATTTTTTTCAAATATTCTTCCGAACACAAGCCACCACATATCTATAGATGTCTACACTTTCTACATCAAGGACTGTGTTGTATTAACATGAATTGTTCAGTTCTACAAAGCTGAAAGACAGTAGCATCAGCATTTTGAATTCTGTTCATGAAAAGAAGATGATAATGACAAACTCTTTTTATGGAAGTATCTAAAGAACCACTGAAAAGAAACAACACTGAAGCTGCCTTTCTCTTTTGACAGTGGCATTTCTAAATGCCATACATCTTTTCAGCAGTTGAAAATACAGTGATAGTAGAAGGTTTCCTTTACGAATTACCACAGCACTTTTTTTTTCTACTGGAACTTCTTTATCGGGTAAAGCTGCAAAAATGTTCGGTTTATACTGATTCACAGATCTTTACCCAAAAACATAACCCTTACACTACCGTCATAATTATCTTTTGCCAAACACAGTGAAAGGACACGTACATGCCAGGAGAACAAGAGAGTGGCATTTGGTGATATTTCAGATACGCTTGCTGTCACAGCCAGCTGGGTAGGGTTTGTTTTTTTAGAAGAATTTTTACAAAACACACAGTTTCTAATACTAAGTCTGGAGCCTACATTTCCATGCGAGCAGTCTTAATTCAAGGCATGTACACTTTCTCTGAAAAAAACAAGAAAACCTGTAAAAGGATTTTGCGTGTTATTGCTGCACTCTTTATTAGCAGCTTTCAATAGCCCAATAGTAATTTTATTGAACCAGAATTGATTCTTCATAAAATCCAGGACAGTGTCACACAGCTAATGAAGCAGCTGATGCTTATTCTAGTAAAAACAGAAGTTTTTACTTCTGAAAACTTTAACTTTGTGAATTCGTTGAGGTTGAAGAGAAGACAAAAGAACAAGAGATAAATGTTTAAACTTACATGAAGTAGAGCATGTTTTCTCCTGTATCAGTGGAGGCAACTTCCTGAGGACTTTGAAATCTGTTTCATAGCATTAGCACTTCATAAATAGTCTTAGCATTCTTTATTTCCACTTCACTTCAAAATCTGTCCCGATGGTGCATCTCCATAGGTAAACATCACGCTGACTTTATCCATAAAAAGTACCTGCCAAAAAAAAGTCTTTGAACTGATCTGTTCCACTGACAGCTGAACAGTTTGTTTCATTTTTGAAGGACAAGTATTTTACCATGACAGGTATTTTTAAAGCTAATTCAAGGCCTGACCTCACTATCTGCAAATGTAATACACATCTGCAAACTAAATTATGAAAGCAAAATTCAGTAACTGCATCTCCAAGCACCTGATTCAGTCTTTGATATTTAGAAACAAACTAAGATTTGTAAAGACAAGTGCAGAACTGTGGGCAAAACATCAGCTCGCATGAAGAAAGTCATTATTCTTCTGAATATTTACTCCTTACCTGACAAGTCAGTCCGAGGATATAATGCCCAAACAACATGCCATCGTATGTATAATTGCTAGCATCAACTCCTGTGTAAAAACCGAAGTATGTAACGTTGTGGTAGATTTAAGGTCTTAATACACATTCATATCTTCTTGGTTAAACAACAGATTAGAGCATGCGAGGTTATGACATTTGTTATTTTTGGCAAAGGTTTGCTATGTGCAGTGAATTAAAATGCAAATCTCCTTAGTATAATAAAGGTGTATGTGCACCGTGCTGAAAGTTTTACCAAAGCATAAAAATAAGTGAATAAATGGTTGCATCCTTAACCTATTCACCGACTTTTACGCTTCTAATTTACTATTCTCATCCATGCTATTTCTAGAGGAGTCATTCATTGAACGCTCATTTCAGAGCGAAGACCAAAACTATTAAGAAAGGAAGCAATTTCCTCTACCACTTTGAAAGACAACAGCTTGACATGCTGTGTATACTGCCTGAATTTAAAGATACTTAGTTTGTCTTTCAGAGGAAGATCGTGACAAAGCTGTCTTAATGTAACCCATCTTTTAATCACAAGTTATAATAATCAAGAGAGAGGATATTCCTGGCCTGTTTCTACTGACTATATTTAATATAAAATGCATGTCAGCCATGTCAGAAAAATTAGACTCCGACTCCCATTTGTCTGCAATATCAAATAACCTGGCAATGCAAATAAAAACACAACACATCGCAAGTTGTAGCTCAAGCTTCGGATTGCAGAATAATGGTATGAAATAATAACTGACACATGTAAGTTAGTTATTTTTCCAAAAATAGTTAGTGCTGCATACTGTAAAGGAATATTAATAGAACAGGTCACTCGTACTTTTCATCACTGCGATTTGGCATTATATACTCGCAGATCAATGACATACGGCACCCGAGACATACTGCTATTTTCTTATATGGAAGCAGTCTTTTTCAGTTCATTTAAACGGCAGTTCAACTCGTAGAGTGTCATGGTAAAAAATTACTATCTTTCTACAGATTTATTTCTACGTCCAGTTACAGCTGATATTTTACACTGTTAAATCTCTTCTTTTTCCCTCCTCACCCCATTTTTACTCTTATAGCAAGTGCAGAACCAGTAGAGCAAGGAGCGTGTGGACAGCTTACTTGTCACTAGAGCCATCAAACCTGCTTCCTATCATCAGAGTAGTTATATTATTATCCGTGTTAGTTCATCAATGATGAACGATGCAAAAGCAGAGAATGACTGAGTTAAGCTCTCCGATCTCCATTTGAATTTCAGGAAAGAAACAAACAATTTTGTGAACAGTAAGACTACTGAAAGCATGTCCCTGTGGATTTACACTCTGCGGAGCAACTATCAGTTGTCCAGAAGTGCAAACTCTCATTGACCTTCCTCAGTGGGCGAGAGAAAAATTAAGAGTATTTCTGTGTGGGTGCTCTGGCGTTTATATTCTCTCATGTATTCGCATGCCCGTTTTCATTGAACATGCAGCCTTTCAGAGGCAACATAAAAGTTACGGGACTGTAACATGCCTTACAAATGATCTTTTTGTAGCTGATACTACATTAAAGAACAAGCTTTACAAATAAAAGCATCGGTACGCTGCAGAATGCCCCACTCTTTCCATTTCTTCCTAAAATAACATCTTATGTAAGACAAGTGAAATGCTTTAACTGGCAGTTGGGAATTTGGAGACGACGTTTTGGACTTGTAAAATCGTAACGGTGGGTAATTACAAATTACAATATATGCCTTGGACAGTCAAGTATTTGACAAATTATTTTGATCATTTCTCTATATATTTCAGTAAATGTTAGTTTCCTGCAACTGGTGTACCTGATTTTACTTCTCACACACTGTAAAACACAGTCCAGCCAAAGCTGATGTTGTCTACATGATTTCTCAGTAATTCACAATAAGGTTGATGTAATAATAAAAACAACTTCTAAGCCTATGCTTGTAGCGTAATGAAGTGTACGACAACTCACAATACACATTTTTTCCACAGAAACATGGAAAATAGCTTTTCTTCAAGAACAAATTCTGAAGAAGGTAAAAAAAAAAAAATCAAGTAGTGCAGGTTCTCACTGAGAGCTCAACACATATATATCTTCACCAAAAAAACCCCTATCAATCATTCAGAAAAATTAATAGCATATTTTCATCATTTCAACAACAAAACTGCAGGACAGACATCAAAAAGCTGATGACCCGGTGATGATTGTATCTCTAATTTACACCTCTAGATTACTTGAGACTTTTTGATTCTACGTTGCATAATGTCAGCAAAAAAAAACATTCTCCAGCAGTTACTCAGACCAAAATGCCTCAGTGGACTTATTCCTAAATGTACCTTTGCAAGTGAGACACTTGCTTCCCAAAGTGTCGTGTGGATTCTGATGTGATACGAGCTTTTGTTGACAATTTCATTTCCAATATGTTGTCGCTGTTGGCAGAATGAAAACAAGTTCTCGCTAAGTTTGTGTTAGATCCTCCTACTGTCCTCCTAAGAACTTGAAGGTAACTAGATAAAGTTTTGTATGTTTGAAGCAACATTTCACTGATTTATGAACATCAATAACAACTTTCAATTCATACATACACAGAGATATTTTTATGTGTAAGATTTACACACCTACAAGGGTGAATGACTGAAAATTACATACATAGGCATATAAACATATAGAACTCACACATATAGGCATAGTTTTCCACCACAGCTAGAACACCAAAATGCAATAAATCCGTTTATAATTGTCCTCCAAGCACAAGAAAAGTTTCTCATAAATGTTGTCATTTGACCTTTTCAGAAAAAGTCACCAAAAGGCCATCGATCTCTCATTGGATTTCGATTACACACACTTCTGAACCAAGGATCTTTACATTTACTGCTCTCATTTATCACAGAATGTTGATTACAGGAAACATCCAAATTCTGACATTTCAAAGGTCAGTTTGCAATTTTTAAAAATTCCCCTCCATTATTCATTTTACTGCATGCTCTGTTCCACAAGTAATCCATTAGAAACACAAGTTTACTTCTTGATCTAAATAATTTATATCAGCAGCTCAGATTTGAGTAGAATTAAAAAATACAAAAATGAATGACAACTGATTACACTAGTTATTAATCAGGGGAAAACGTTTTGCTCAATATAAACACTTTCAAGTTTATATAGATGTAGGGGTGGTTGTTTGGTTTTGGGTTTTGTTGTTGTTTTTACTAATTATACCCTAGATAAAGGAGTGCTGCCAAACTTGAAAACATGCAGTGTGTTTAGCTTCAGTTTCTGAGTTACAACATGGCCATGCATAATGTCAGTAGCATTACATCTCCCCCAATTCCTTGAGTTCAAGTTCATGCATAGGCAACACGGCAAGCATGCCTGATCAGTTCCTACGCTCTGTTTTGACATTTCAGTGAAATACAGTCTCTTTTTAATTGGTGACAAAATAAATGCCTTCTCCCCTACAGTTTAGTTATTTTGAACTGTAATAAATATCATGGATTACAAGGGAAAACTAAAGAATTTACCTAAATTTGTAATTTGGTGTTCTGTTGCAGTAATAAAGTGAAATAAATTTTGATAGTGCTGAGCATGAACATGATGCTCAATTTATTAGGAAAGGGGAACACTCATCTATGATTTTATTTTTTATGTTTTTATTAGGACACACAAAGGTACCTGCTTCCAGTATCAATATTAATTCTGGGATCTTTGTACAAAGGATATTAGAATATGAATGGCTGTTTATGTGTTTTATCAACTAGTAAGTACATTTGCAAGATGACCTCCAGGTTTTCCTCTTCCCCCCTCCACTGCCCTTTTAATTAATTGTCGATATTTAACTTCAAGAGAAGGACTGACAATTTCTGAAGTGGTAAGTCCCTTGCTCTGTAACTGCTTCACATAGATGAACCCTATACAGCTGTTGACCGCAGTGGCCCTGTTTATAAAGTGCCCTTTCACGTAAGTGGTCCAGACCAAACCCGGAGAGCTCCACGGACTTGCATTAACCAGGCATTTATCTGCATCTCAGCAGGTATCAACCTGGTAGAAGAAAAGCCATAGGACTGGGGTAGAAATTACACCATTCTTAGACTGTGAGGGTAACAAAACATGAAACCTAACAGTCTCACAAAACTCTGCTCAGGAATCCTACAGCGTATTTTTGGTGCACACTTTCATAGGTTGAGTTGACCTGTGGTATTATGTCTTGACTTTATTTCGAGCATATATATATACACTGAGGTATATTTTGACAGTGACTATATGGGATATCAGGGCTTTGCATAATGCAATGTTGCAGAATAATGATATACTTCATCCAGAATAGCTGAATAAATACCAAACAAAATTAATCTTATAACTCTGGTATTGCCTCAGGACTGCAATAACATATGCCCTTTCCCTTTGGAATATTTGTTCAGTGCACTTTAAAACGCATAACATAGATAAGCTCGAGAATGGTGTTAAGACTTTTTGTGTAGGAAACAGTTTCTATATCAACATTTCATACTGGCTGCCATTCCTGAAAGCCATTTTTATTTGATTGCCAAGGGCACAGTTAAGGCCCCGAACACTAAAATCTCTCAACTGTTTTAGTGCCATAGAAGATGGTAAGAACCACGACGTGCTGTGACCAAAATGTGTATGAACTGTTGCTTCTGAACGTAACAGACTCACAGATGCGGGATGAGACCTTTGATGCGCCCACGTAACTTTACTGCGAGGCATGGAAGTATTAGTTCCCTGCATTAGTAAATTCCTACATGTTAAAGATCAAAATGAAAGAAAAAAAGCACGTGCCTTCTAGTCCCACAGCCCAGACTTTTTTGACTTGTTATTTCCTGGAGAGCTACAGCATGTCAAATGGTTGCTCTTGTTTAAACCGGGAATTGAACAGGTCCCTCAGATGTGAGAAATAAAAAACACTTTTAAATTACTTCCTTCTCCATCACTTCCATTCCCTGCACTGATTATGGGGTTTTCTGCTTCGTAATTCAAATGAAAGAAGGGAGAATTCTAAACCACAGCTGGCAGGATATCGTACTCCATGTCATTAGTCTTTTTAATACGGATTGGTAATATTCTCTCATGTTTTGATGGGGTGATCGCTCTTCCTTATGGACCGTGAGGAGCACTTGCTCTGGACTAAATTCCAGCTAGTGCTGTGTGATCAGCCAGGAAGAGCTATTTGGAGTTCTTTTATTTCTCTGTGTTTGAAAGAGATGTGGGAAGCGTACAGCAACATAACAGGCAGAGCACGTGCTATTCTCTCCTCCCATAATCTGTCCTTTGCTTTGCTCCTGCACTGAACCATGCAGCCCAGCTCAGCGTACCGAGATGCGGGGAACAGAGACCAGGGACGTTAGGGAGGAGGTCAAAAAATGGAAAGCTACATTTTCCATTTGCAAATAACATTTTATCCACACAGATTATCCAGGATGTACTTGACATGTTAATATTTTCTTCAATTCTCATTCAGAAATATTTAGGCTTTTGTAGTGTTTGCAATGTTGCTTGGATTGCTGTTAATCTTAACAATATAAACGAAGTTAGGCAAACACTAACGAGCTCTACCTTCATTATGGTATACATTTGCGCGATGTATTTATTCAGAGCATTACAGCTCCATTATGCATTAGATTGAGTAGTCTGGATTTACTAGCAGCACCTTGATACTCTATGAAAAGTTAACTTTAGAATTGAATGGGGCAGCTACATTTTGCCTGAACTAATTTGCCATGTTAAATGTAATTGAGCAACAGGAACATTTCCTACATCTAATATTCTAAGGAGAATTACAAATGCAAACTACTTGAAAGGGCTGTTCCAATACCCACCGAAATAGCATAATGCAATTCTTTTTACGTCCCTTAACTCAGACCACTTCATAAAGTGAATTCATTTGTGCTGTAGATATATCAACTGTCTTGCATTGCATTCTACATGAGAACTATTGTTGTTAGCTGAGTAATATTTTCCTCTTGCTAAAATGTACTTACGCACTAAACTGGTTTTAAGGTGTTTTCATTAGCATGTTTGACAGGTACTGGCTTTGATCTCATAAATATCTTCAGCAGGAGGAGTTCTTTGCAAAACCATGCCTCAGAAGAGGTATTGCAGACTAAAGCAGAAAGACACCTAAGTGTCAACTATAAAGGAAAGAAAGCATGCAATGTTGTAAAGAGGATGAAGTTCTCCAAAAATACAATGCTGTGTAACTGAGCTATCTGATCTCCCTGTTCTGTTTCATAGAGTTCCATTTCACCATTAGTACAACTGAGTAAGGGCAGTTTTAAAGCCGTGTAAGTACTTTCAAGATACACAGCTGTAAGATACGACCAACTAAAGATGGAACAAAAAATGCCAGTTCTCCAGATAGATACAGTGTAGGTCTCAACTGAAGTACAAGCCACTACTGGTTGTATAAACCCCAAATCTGAGTTCTGCTAAACAGTGGAATGTTTGGATCCGGACCTAATATCTAAAAATCTGATGTACTTCCATTTCCCTCTACCACAGAATCATGCAGTGAAACTAGTTACTTTGAAAACTGACTATGCAAACACGTATTTTTTTAATTCAGTGGGGTGTCCCCCATTTCTCTATTCAGAACAGCATTTCTGATGACTTAGGAAAATCATATTTTATTTTCAGTCAGCAGTAAGTACCACTGTGACAATATCCTCACGAAGAATCACACAATCATTAAGGTTGGAAAAGACCTTTAAGATCATCAAGTCCAACCATCAACCCGACACCACCATGCCCACTAAACCATGTCCCGAAGTGCCATGTCTATACGTTTTTTGAATACTTCCAGTGACGGTGACTCCACCACCCCCCTGGGCAGCCTGTTCCAATGCCTGACCACTCTCTCAGGAAAGAAATTTTCCCTAATATCCAATCTAAACCTCCCCTGGTGCAACTTGAGGCCATTTCCTCTTGTCCTGTCGCTGGTTACTTGGGAGAAGAGGCCAACACCCACCTCACCACAAGCCCCTTTCAGGTAGTTGTAGAGAGCGACAAGGTCTCCTCTCAGCCTCCTCTTCTCCAGACTGAACAACCCCAGTTCCCTCAGCTGCTCCTCGTAAGACCCCTCAGCAGCTTCACTGCCCTTCTCTAGACTTGCTTGAGCACCTCAGCATCCTTCTTGTAGTGAGGGGCCCAAAACTGAACACACAGGATTCGAGGTGCAGCCTCGCCAGTGCCGAGTCCAGGGGCACGATCCCTGCCCTACTGCTGCTGGCCACACCGTTGCTGATACAGGCCAGGACGCTGTTGGCCTCCTTGGCCACCTGGGCACACTGCCGGCTCATGTTCAGAAAGAAAAGAAGAAAGAAGGAATGGGCTAGACCCTTGGGAAGGCAAATTATTTCTACTGTTTTCAAAACCCTTACTAGTCTAGTAAAATCCCTGGTTTAAAGTGTATATATACATGTAGACACCAGTAAGCATTTTTACAATCCATAATGGGCCAAAGCTCTCAGGAAACCTTCATTCCCTGATACAAGCAGAGAATTTGGCCTAATGTTATCACAAAGAGGAATTGACCATGAACTATTCAGTGTTGTAGCAGTTGCTGGCAGTTTATAAACACACCCTATATATTGTAATTCCAGGGTTGCTCTGTTTTGAAAAAAAGTCTAACTTATAACCAATCCAACTGATCGTATTCCTTTCACAATGGCCTTTTTTTAAAAATAGCATAACCAAATAAGCCTATTAGGTAAGGAAAAAATTTCTCATTTATAAAATTCCTCTTTACCATACATGAAGTCCTCATAAGAACTTTCTGATCAGAAATCATATGCTTAAAATCCATTCTTCATAGCCCGAAGGCTGTATACAATTCTCTAATTGCATTTATCCACTGCTTCAGGACATAGCAGCTGTATGCAGGAGTTACATTCAGCAAAACTCCTACATGCCACTTGGGTTTAGTTCAAAACTTTTTTTAAATTTGAGAATAGGAACTTCTCGGACTGTTTCAATATTTCTTGTGTAAATGAGCACTTCTGAGGCAAGTACACTCCCACCCCGCCTGCTCTATGTACAATAGAGAACTCGCACGCGTAACAGAAGTTGCCAACTATCAGTTTAGCCAAGATATTAGCACTGTTTGTACCAACAAACGCTGAATGTCAGCATTAAATAAAGCACTTAAGAGATTATTGTGGAGGATAGTCTTTCATGATGCTGAAAGCAGATAGATTAAAAGATTGAGCACATCTTTCAAACTCAACCGCTGTGTAACTATTCTTTATCTGTTGTACGCTCTCTTTATGCATTTGCTTTTTACAGCTTTTCATCTTGTGCAGCAGACAGAAAAAGCTTTGGAAAAAAGCATCAAGCTGAGGCCAAAGATGGTTGAGCCCTGAAAGATGAGAAGATTTTGGTTCCAGTGAGGGTAATTCCAAAATTGCCTTTAATGGATATACAATTTCAGAGTTTAAGTACCCAAGACACTGCAAATGCCCACAGACTTAATTTGAAATTCAGGGCGGGGTTTGAACTTGTGCTGGAAATTTTTTCAGAATAGAATCTAGCTGCCTTCCTGCTTTTTATTGAACCGGAACTGTCAGAATTTTTTTTTTTTAGGCATACTTGGGAAACTAGTCCTACAATAACATTGTAAGCTCTAGGCACTAGTAGCCCAAGTGTTAATTCAACGATTATCGCTCACTATGTGACTTGATTTCAGCATCTAAACCAGGAAAATCGCAATTGCTTTGTCACTAAGACAGGGTTTACTTCTGAAAGGCCAGCACGAGTTTCATACCCAACATACCAAATTTCAGCAGACTACAAAGAGAAATATCGGATTGTGCATAAAGACAAGATCGCCAACAAGCTTTGTAAGCTTTTCATGTTGTGCTTGCAGCCTTTGCTAAGCAAGAGGGCAAGACAAAGGAACTCCAAGGACAGACAGTTATATGGTCATGCAACACAATCATAAGATTACAGACTTGCAGCAGCAGCTGTGCTTCACATCTGCCTGTTGATACCGGTGTCATTTTTAAACACGAGCTGGGAGAAATTGCTTAATGGCAGGTTAATTTCATTTATTCCTACGCAGCCTGCTATTGTAAAGGAATAACGGTAGGCCTGAAGTCAGAAGGGTGAGATAAATTGCCTGCTTTTTGTGTATTTTGTATATTTTTTTTCTGGGTGCAAAGCTGTGGTATTTCTTGTGATGCAGCCTTGTTACACTCTTCACATAACGTAGAAGCCCATTTTCAGCTATCCCAAGAACTAGGCATACTGCGCGCTTTCATCATAAGGCCATCTCTGATACAAGGTGTCTATACACTTTGGCTTTCAATTCTATTAAAGTTTATAACAAACAACCCTCTATAACATCCCTTCACAGTGGGAATAAAATTACTGAGCTCTGCAGAGCAGTTTTCGGGAGACGGTGTGCGTACTTAAACCAGCTGTGCCGAGCAGAGCGTCTTGTACGCTTGCAGCTCTTGACCATTTCAAGGGTACTCGCAGGCTGCAGTACCGCTATTTTCCATTTTCACTAAAGTAATTGACAGAAGAATAGATTCACGTTGTGCCACTTGCTGTTCTCACAGCCTTTGTCTGAAAAATAATGACTCAGGAGTACAGTATCTCATTTGTCAGGGAATTGGTAGAAAAGCAGTGTACTTTCAGCTTTTCCCATATTCTGCAGTTTGATTCTCATCAGTTTTGATTTTATTTTTTTAAAAGGCTACAAAGAGAAGAGAAATGGTAATCAGAAGGAAAGAAAGATGTCGTACTACAAAACACCTTGCATATTAATGCATTACAGTGGTCACAAGCACAGAGGTTGCTCTGGTAGACAGTGGGGAAAAATGAACTACAGTACATCTCTCATGACTAACAATTTCCTCCCTAATCAGATTCCTTAGGGGTAGCCTCTTCACCAAAATAAAAAACATTCTCTGTTATCAAGGAATCTCATTCTAATGCTCACTTTTTATGTGCTGTC
Organism: Phaethon aethereus; assembly: GCF_964289735.1. NCBI lineage: Eukaryota > Metazoa > Chordata > Aves > Phaethontiformes > Phaethontidae > Phaethon > Phaethon aethereus. Next base: position 37,468,930 of record NC_138580.1, read on the forward strand.
AAACCAAGATCGGGACGCACTCCATTAACTTTGTGAATCAGTAGGAAAATAAAGATCAAGGTAGAATTAACTAACATTCAAAATTAATAGCTACTCTATTTTTAAGCAAGTTATCCTATACTAATCCAAGAAAAAATACCACCTGAAATTTATGCAGATTTTATATCCTGAATGAACCAAACTGTGGAAGAGCAGAGGAAGGCGAGTTGCTCGTGGACCGAGACCACACGGACAAACTTTAGCCAAAATAAGTGAGAGGCATTCACTCATACAGAACAGGGGTTTAGGACGGAAAGATGGGCAAAGCCTTCAGACACTGACACTGTAACAACTAGAGCTCGATATGACACTGATGGGACCAAATTCTAACAGTGGACACATTAGCAGCAGCCAAAATTACAACCTGCATAGCATAGTCTGGGTAGCCAGTGGGATCACTTATGCATTTGCATTTTAATTGCATTACAGGAATTGTTGCTGACTGGCATGAAACATTTGCTCTTGTGGATTGCCAGGATAGAAGAGGAAGAAATTGCCAACACTTTTGTTTCCCCTTTTATCTAAAAGGCCTGTCAGGGTCTCTAAGACCCAAAGTTCTCATTTTACAGGAGCTGACTTAAAAGCCCTACATCAACTTACCTGAAATCCTCAAAACTGACTGCACCTCGCTTCACCTCTTCTCCTCATTCCCATTGCTTGCTTGTCTCTTACTGGAGGTATTTTTGTTTTCTTTCTTCAGTGGCTCTCCGAACAGTCAAGAGTGTATGGCAGCCTCCAAACATTTGCTTTCAAAGTAACCTTGAGGAGGGAAAAAAAAAAAAAAGCACTGACATTTTATGGACAAAGACACTTTTAAAACTTTCTACAATAATTTGCACTGATCTTACTGAATCCACTGTCTCTCCTGTGATTGACTCATTGTTTCCCATCAGTTCCATCAGTGGAAAAGATTTCCAATATTTTTCAGAAAAAAAATACAATGTCAGTAGGGCGCAGTCAAACACAATGGCTGTGAATAACTCAATAGACTGAATTACTCTTGCACAAATTCTCTTTGCCCTCCAAAACGAGACATTGCAGTATCAATTAGGTTGAGCAAACATTTCATTTAAAGTAAAGAAGTGGAAGAATAATGAATTTCTTTGGAGTATGGTGGCAGCTTAGGTAACAGTGCAACTAGAAAGAGAGAAATGGTCTGGAAAACTCATTTACATAAGAAATTGTATCATGTGACCTTTTATTAGATCCGATCCTGTAAGAGCTATCACTATATGAATTCATAATTCTCATGAGCGATTCCTCATTTGAATAAAGGGCTATTTGCAGCAAATTATTCCACTGGGCTCAATGACTCCCTAGAAAGGGTCAGTGAGAACAGAAATGACAAATACAACGGGCAAGCGCTGAGGACTCAGGCCCAGTGAGTTTCACACTGTAGCTATATTAAGTGTTCATTAGCTGCAAAAGGAAATATCTGAATGCTAACGTATTTTTCCTAGGTCTGTCTGTGTATCTTCAGACGTTTTTGGTTTTTCATTGTGTACAAAGTTACTCCTAGCAATATATTAGTAAATTGAAGAAGTATACACGTCACATATTTCTAGTTCTAACAGATGTCTCGGGACCCTCAAACAACGGTTTTTATTAGGAACGCTGATGTACAGCTTTCCAAGAAAATTTAAGTAGGGAAGATGACGGAGATGGTAACAGATAGATATGCGCGAGGTTGGCGCTGCAAAGCCTTTAGCATATGGGAGGAATAGCACAGAGAGAGAGAAAGAAACAGAAGTGGGTAAATTGGGAAAAAATTAAGGGGAAAACATAAGCTGAAGAAAGACGGTTCAAGAGACATCTAGCAACAAAGAATAGTTTGAAACTGATACAGACTGAAGGATACAAGGTGGATGCCTTGAAGTTACTGCGGAACTACAGCACCTGGTAACAGCGCAACGGAAACACTGTTAGTGAAGACTCCCTTTATTTAAGAGATTGTCAAAATATACCTTTATGCAGTCATTTCCTTGGGGTTTTTTAGCATGCTACGTTGCAACACGCGCAGATACTTCTCCTGTGATTTCAGTGCAACCCTCAGTAGCCTTCCAATGACATTATTTTCTCTCTGCAACAATAGCATCATTCAGCTGAAAACAGTTCCCCATGCACTGCCAAGTCCAAAACGCCATTATCAATAAAGGATGAAACCAGCTAGCACCGATGTGCTTCTCCAAGAGCTTGGTGTTACAATATCAAAGGGCTTCCTACTAAATGTTCCAGCTTTAGAGAAAAATAATTTTCCAGTCTTCAAAACAATTGCATGTTATAACTTAACTTTTTCCCAATCGGCTTACGCTATTTTTACAATGAAACCGACTCACTAATGAGTATTTCTCCAGAAAAAAAAAGCCATTACACCTTCGAGCATGTGTTTATAATATAGCACATGCAGATAGGTAAACAGAAATAATATTTGCTCTTGTGTTTGATTTTTACATTTCAGAGCATCTAATAATAGATCATTAGTGCTGAGGACCTTTCTTTTTGCTTTGTAGCTGGAGGGGTGTTCTCATCTTCTGTTTCGTTCTGGGAAACTGTACATAAAACCTTTTTTCCTTTGGCTTTTGTGAGCGGAAGGAGAGAGTAAAGAAAGTTTTCCTCCTACAGGAATACAGGCCCTTTTCTCTCACACTTCCAGAATATAACAGTCATAGTAAGATGAATCTTAGTTTCATGGAGATATGGTATTGTATTTCCTACACTGACAATTCAGTCTCCTGTCTAAAGATCATGATGGTATTTGCCATTAACCTCTAATTTGACTGTATGACTGTCTAAATTACATCATAGCCAATGATCTTCCACCCCATCCGGGGATTTTATACATGTTTGAGAAGCCGTTCGCTTTGACTTTACTAAAATTATCTGCACATCCAGATATTATTTCAGTTTATGAGAGTATTTCTATATATTATATATTCACTCTCTGCTATATGTCCTTTTTAGCATTCAAAGGAAAGCCTCAGTTATCCAGCAAACTCATCCAGACCAGTTTTCTGACTTCAACCATGGCCATTAGCAAACTAGTCATTAATGGACTAATAACTCAGGCATCATTCCTAAAAGTACCTCCTGGAGGCAGCTTTCTATAGCATCACTGAAGTGACTGAAAAAGCACAAAATTATTATGCTTTTGAAAAGCAGATGCTATTGAAACACACAGCCAAAAAGAGTGACAAACCTCATACTCCAAATGTCTGCGTATACCTGACCTGAATACAATCAATTGGCACGTTAGGCTCACAGTTACGACACCCAGGGTCAGCAACTCAGCATAAGCTTCGGGGGTAACAGATGAGAAATAAAGTAATTAAATACTAAGACTGGTCAGAAACGTTCCATTTCCTAAAACTGAGGTTCTGGAAAAGTATCATGGAAAAATCTGTTTCTACAGAAAAATGAACGCTCATCTGAAGACCTGAAACTGCCGAAATAGTTTGCTTTCTCGAACGGATGTCACAAATGATTTTTAGGATTCCCCAGAAAACGTAGCAAAGCTTGGATTAATATTCAGATCTGCCCTCTCATTGAGTTGATACACTGTCAATCTGAATATATATACACACACATCCATATATATTCACACACACACACATATATATATGTATATGTAAGTATATCTTACAGCTTCTTGAACCAAAGGGTAGAGCACTGAATCCTGCAATTCCAGTGAGTGGAATAAGTCATAGGCAAAGCCCACTGTTTGACTACAGTTTGCATCAATAAAACTATTCCCAATGCAGATACCAGGGTGAACAGAGTGCTCAAAGCTGTTAATAAACACACTGAATTAGAAAACGTCTCTATATGAACAATGCATCTGAGCCAGCCAGATTAGAGGATTATGTTTCCCACTGCAGCAGTTCATATTATGGTGACACAGAAATGTCAAGGATAACAGAAGTTACTGCTGAGGCATTGGAAAAACCAAAATTAAAAACCACAACTTTAAAACAAAATAAAAAAAAATAATAGAAAGATTCACAAAACAAATTAAGCAAGACACTGCTGAAGTTAAGAAAACCTGAGTAGAAATTATTCAACTGGATTGAAAAAAGTCATTAATAAGTCAGGTCTCATACCATTCTGTGTGACAAACCAAAAACAGGGGATCCATTTTCTAACCTGCAGAAGGGGGCATTTAAGATGAATTTCATCAATTTACCTGTTAGTAATTCAAAGCAATAGAAAGAAGTATACTTCCATCTAGGGAAAGTTGCAGAATGTCTCTTTGTGAGAAAGCTAGTTATTCATCTTACTTTCAGAAGATTTGGCGGGGGGGGGGGGGGGGGTGTCTTCAGAAAGAGGATCCTCATGTAAAACAAGCCAAATCGCCTGAACACAGAAACACTTTGCTTTGAAACCGTATCGCATTTCCTAAGACTATGTTCCTGTTTGCTTTCATTGTGGTTACAATAAAACCAGTGTTTGTTCCATCTTGCAATTATTAGTAGTAATAACCGTGCAATAAATTGCACATTAAATAACTACATCAGCAGTCAAGAAGCCACGACAGCAAGTTTTGGCATTTTACTGCTGGCAGCCACAAAAATTTAAAACATGCAGAAAGAGAAATACAATTACAATGGAAAACAACAAACAAACAGAAGACAAAGCTCTGCCGTTACGTCTTGTTAACTCTTCAATTCTGTATCATATCCTTCTTGCTGGTGCCCTGGAGGATTCCTCTGGTTTCCTATTGTCCCTCCTCTGTGTCTCCATCTCCTGGCTCACTAACTCCCAGCAATTATCTCCTTCCTTTATATTCCATTTCACCTTGTGTCTTCTCTTGCTTTATTTCTTACTCCACCATCTCCCAACTGCATCAATTTTCTACATGCATAAGCTACCTGACTGATAACTCCCACTCTCCCTTTTCCTTCCAAACTTACAGTTGATCTAATTTTTTCACTAGGCTACACCTAGTGTCAAGACCTTTTCTAAGCCTACTAGTGCCCTGTTCTGTTCTGCCTTAACTACATGATGACTTAAATTTAATATTGGTATTAGAAAACGTTAAGAAAAACTACAAGAATTACTAGAAGTCCACATTAAAAAAAAAAAAAAAATCAGTCTATCCCACAACTTATGGAAACTTCTTTGGTTCAAAAAAGTGGGAATTACCCTTTTACTAAGTTAATTACAGAGTATAAACAAAGTAACTGATGTCTTTGAACTACCATAGCCGCCTCTGAATTTAATGAGTATTTGCTTTCGGTTTTCTTAAAGCTGCTGTTTCAACAGTTTATTTTGCATCGTTGAAAAGAGCTTTCTGAAAAAAAAAAACATTATGCTTGCGCGGTTATTAGAAGGACCATAAGTAACAAAAACCATCATGACTTTTATAACATTATATAAACTATTACTGGGCAATTTAAACTAACATTGGGGAGACTTCATTTTCAGCATGTCTTTCATTTTCTTCAGACTTCTGACACAAACAGCTTCTCTGACTCATCCGCCTCCCCAGTCTCCTATTGTTGCTCTTTTTTCTGGGATTCACGCAGTATCATTCTGTCACTTCAAATCACAGTTTTGCTATGCTAATTCCACATACACAATAACCATCACGCTCTTTTCTCTCTTTTACGACTTTGCATAGTCACAAGGTAGGACCATAATATAACAGATCCAAACAGCATCGTTCAGTCCTTAGCCTCTCTTATCTCTTTAATAGTCTCCCTAGTCTTTCGTGGCCACAGGATATGGTAGTATTTCCCAGTGAATTGTAACCAAGTAACATGTTTTCTTTGTTTTTTGATCTGTTACAAAGGTCTTATTTCTATTTTACCAGAAAAATCTTGTTTGTCAATTGGCAACAGGGAGTTCTGCGCAGTCATATCTAACACTGCAGGCAGGTTCTTCCTTCACGCCCCGTTTCTAGCAATGAGACAGGCCCAAGCTGCTCCTGCCACGGACAGCATCCTTAAACCTGCCTTGAGTTGAGAGACAGTTTGCATCTTTACCTTGGATAGGTGAAGCTGCCACCTTGCTCGGAACAGGTTATGCTTCGTGCTTAGATAACTCTGTACATACCACCATGACAGTTTAGGAAAAAAAAAAATAGGCAATGAAGACCCTGGATTAAGTATACTTCCTCCTGGACTGGCAGTTGCTCAGCCTGGACCATGCCACAGTAGATCTTCCTGTAGCCCACCTAACTCTCTAGAAGAATGGCATTGTAAATGATGCCCAGTGCCTCTCTGTACAACACCCCAGAGTCCTCCCCCCCGAGACACGCTCCTTTTCTTGAGGAATATCTATTCGTGTGTCTTTGCGCAGCAGAGCAAGATCCAGAAGGGGGACTTAGCTTCAGCATTGCAATACCCAGCTCCTTGGCTCCCTGCTGTCTGATGTAAACTACCCTCCCGAGTTAGATCACTTTACAGGACTTGGAGAGAAACTCAAACTTTTGAGAGGGACTGGAAAAGGATCAAATCTCAAAAGTCAATAGATTGAATAGAGGCCCATTCAAACTAGGTAATTATAAGGCAGCACGCTCCCTTAACCACCTAAAGAATTCAGTTCCTGTTGCTCAGCTGGAGGAGCACACCACCATCTCTTTAGGATTGCCACCAGTAAACTTCGTCCTGGAGAAGGACCAGTAGCCCGAGAGAGACTTTTCTCACAGCACAGCTTTATTGGGGGGTGTGTGTACTAAAATCAGAGCGAGATCTGATCCTGTCTTTGGGCAAGATACCACACCTTGGGGGTGTGGGTTAGCCACGAGGCAAAGAGAGGTGCCACCTATTGACCTAAGCCATTTGGGCTCCTCTGTGTGTGAAATAAACTTATTAAGTTTACTTAATAGGTACTTCCGCATCCAGCCACAATTCAAAGATGAGCCCTTTGCCTTCCTCTCCCACTAGCACCATGTAAAAGGAGGAAAAGCCCTGTGCCTTTCAGTACATGCAGAAGACTGGGATTTGGGGAACTGATATTGGCACATTCGATTCATTTTTTCATATTAAGAGGAACCTGCAGATATATAAAACTGACATCTGGAACTCTTCCCTCCATGAGCATTCCTTAAGTGTCTCTTAGTGAACTGAATGATTATATTATAACCATGTTTGCTAGGTGTGATTTTATTTTGTCCCTCATTGTTTCATATGTTTGGGTTTTGTTTTTTTTTAACTTCTCTATTATATGTATTCTGTCACAGTTGTGCTGTCGCTCAGCAAGACACCCATTGCTTACAACGAAACAAGGTTAGGCTCTATCTCTGTGCGTCAGAAGTTCGTATTAACCCATCAATTGAATTGCGTTCTTTTATTCTGCTGAATAAATTTTGTTCCATTATAAAACCTGGGTTTAGAACTTCTTGCAGACATGGCAAATCGCGGTGGGATTTCTGTGGCAGCCTGTTTAGACCTCTCTTTCCCTATCTGCAGCCTGGTGCATCAGCGCTGTATTTGAACTCTTGCACATGAAGAGTCACAGCTGGGGCTGAGAGCTCTATGGGCCAGATGCCTCTTGGCCTTACTCAGCAAAACGACTACCGACTTCAGTGAGATTTTTGCCCAGTTAATGAATGTAAAAAATGTGACTCTCTTACTGTGGTTTCCGTTGGGGCCCTGAATACACAGGCACTTAGACATGTACTTAATTTTATGCATATGGACCCTGATTTAGTAAGGTAATTAAGCACACGCTCAACTTAAAACACACGAGTGTTCTCAGTGAAGTCAATGGAATAATTCTAGTGCATACAATTAAGTGAATACATGAGCGTTTCCAAGGTTGAAGCCGATTTTCTTTTTGCAGGCAACAGAGGTAGGCTTTTAGGACCCTTTCTCTGATTATGCCACTACAACCTATAGACAAAGTGAGAAGTAAATTCGTCACTTGACAAGTAAAGACTGAAAACAACTCAGCAGTGTTATTTTAAAGTGAATTAAAACTGTCTGAAATATATCTAATCTATCATAGAAATAGTAGGACATACCCCTATAAAGAGAGTTATACTTGCCTGTTCCTAGTCATTGTAAGACAAACATCAAACCGTTTGACCTTAAAAACATTTGACAGGGACAGGAGAGAGCTATCTGTCCAAAACTCGTATCTTCTACAGTTTTCTTAGTTTGGCACTAGAAATTTCTTCAACTCACGACAACTAGCTTTGCAGGCTCATGGCCAAAATTCTGTCCCTGCAAACAGTACAGGGTAGAGGGATATTGATGGGAGTAGAGGACACAGCTTTTCCAAGCCATCCTTCTCAAGGTAGGCTTGTTTGAGAGACGAAGCAAGAGCAAGCTCAAAACCACTCCTACACAATTAAGCACGTGCCCTGAGCACTTCTCACCATATTCCATGCCATAAGGACCTGGTGGCCACACCGTTCAACCTGCCAACCCCACTGCTGTCATCTCACCTGCCCATGTAAGATTTTAAACACCTCCAGACATTTTGTTGAGCAAGTGCATGGCAGTTTACAGGTAGAAGTTGCCTGAAATGCAAGTTCATCTAGCCAGAGTAGGGCACAACAGAACCTTGTCTTTTACATCAAAACAGTATTTTTTATACACACATTTTAAAACAATCTTCTCTCTCACCACACATACACACTTAATATAAGATCCTGCTTGTATTAGGCTGGGCTACAGACATCTTTGTACAAGTTTGCGTGAGCTGGACAACCTGTGAGTTACTCTGGGTACCCACTGATAGAAACTATTTGAGTGCAGGTAATTTTGCACAGCTTAGTCCTTGGACTGCCCCTAGAGACAACCATCTACCATCGCTCCCCTATTCAATCTTTCAGGGATAGGGTATAAATATATCATTAAATTCCTCATCTGAAAAAGATTCCAGCTAGAAAATCTTTCAATCAGAAAGACTTATTTTGCCAGCATGATGTCATCTCCAAATCTTTTGTTTTCAAAGAGTTACAGTCTAAGGTTTTAGATACAGGAATTCTGGGACAAATTCTTCCTGAACTGGGATTGTTTTAGGCTTAGAAAAACAACCCTAAAAGATAAAGTCATCCATAGACGGAATGAGCATAGGAAACGGCAACATGCACGCAGTATATTAACCTTTACCATTGCCATCACCTCTAGCGGCCGACATGAGGATGTGGCTGAGTCAGCAGGGACCTCCCTGGGATTTCTGCGAGAGCCTGGTAACCAGGCTTTGTCCTCAAAGCCCCGTAGGATCCCCGACATGGACCTATGCCATTTAGAGCAACATTTAAGCTGTCTTAACAGCAGAATCCAAGTGGCACATAGTGACTTCTGGAATTGGGAAACTATTGTGCAATACAATAGCATTAGGGCAAGAATCTCTGCTCAGCTCCACTTTGTATTTTCCTTTCCATTCTTTTGAAGCTGTATATAGAAGTGCTCTGGAAACTGTGTCATTGCTGCCCAGACATAGTCTTACCATGTGAGTCATGGACACCTCCTCAGCCTGTCTGGAGAGGAGCAAATATTTCTGCTTTTCTTTCTGTTCTCAAGTCCCTGACACACTCTTCCAATTTATGCCCTCTGTGAGCTGTTACCAAGTAAATCTGGTCAGATGCTGTGTCAGCAGAGTTTCACAGACTCCAGAAAATTTGCTTCTCATTGTCTAGCAAGAGAGCACTCTGGTCGATGGCATTACACTGATTTTAAAAAAGAATCAACTTCCAAGCAGAAGCAATCACAGAAAGCCTAGGAGGCATAAAAATGGATAAAAGTAACAGGAGTTAAGTTCACTACGTGTTGCTTACATGAGTATAATCTGTAATAAGCTACTTTAAAAAAAATTCAACAAGGATAAAAATACAATGAAAAAAGTCAACCTATTCATGCAATTAATCATCGATCCAGAGAGAGCACCTCTTCCGAGGCAAGGGTGTTGGAGCAAAACTACTGGAATCATTCAGCAAACCATTAGATGATACTATGGGGAATGACGCACTACAAAGGTAATGAGCCACCTAGTTCTTACTTTCATAATAAAATTCTCCTGCTGTTCTTACAGAAAGACTGGGGAATGCACTATCCAGCAGGCACACCAAGACTTAAAATACACTCTGCAGAAAGCTAGATGGCCTTTGGATACCATAGATCCCTAATGTATAAAATATACCATCTGTATTTAGATACACGCACTCCATTATGGGGATTATTTAAAGTTGTGTTTGACTTAGACTTAGGTATATGCTACACGCCTTTCTTCACACTGCTACTCTTCTGAGCTGAAGAAAAGCAGTGATCATGATAAAAAAAAATTCTTCAGATGGCCAAATGGACACAATAGCTCAGCTGACAGCTGCCCAGGGGATGTTCAATGCTCTCACCACAGGCATGCTCGTCCCCCAACATCCACCACAGAAGCGGTCTGGGAGAGGAAAGCATTAACCTCAAACTCTGGATCCCTTGCTAGGAATTTTACCTGACCTGCCTAACCGTTTTGCTGTCTTGAATTTGGGAAGTGCTAGAAGCCTGGCTACGGGAGAAGAAGGAAGGAAAGGGGTTAGGTGCCTCAGGGCGATGCTCAAGGAGAGCACAGCCACAGAAGGACAGTTTTTTCTGTATGTTCACTTATTGCTAGCTTGCTCGTTCCTTCCTCAGGCAATGCAAATAACACCGTTTTAAAGACACCTTCTGCTAAGTCTGACCATAAATGTTTTATTCCACCACTGCATCTGTTTTCCTGTGTACAGCAGAAGCAACCCCTTACGGCAAGCGACTTGTAATGGATGGGAATTTGAAGAACATACCTTCAAAATTTGGAATCCGTTATAAACAGGCATCAGTACCTAAGGGACAAGAAGCACCACAAATTTTAGCGAAGGACATCTATTTTTATATAGGGCATAAATCAAAACCTATTGACAAGAAGGAATTTTAGATCTGTCTTTGCCTCTGTGGCAACTATAATTGGTTAATCATCACTAAAACTTTCATGGCTTCAGGATATGACGATGGTACTTTGTCTATTATTTAGACACAATTTTACTGAGGAAAAGTACAATATTGCATTACTTTTTAAATGACAGCATAACTACAACGTAAGTATTCACAGATATTCACATTTTAAATCAACACAGAAAGGAATTTTGAAGGCATACCGAAATCACATATACAAATCTAACAAGCGAGCAAATGAGTAAAAAGGTCGTTTGTAGTTGCTGCTTCGTTTTAGTATTACATAATATAACTATATACTTTCTACAAGTAGCATCTGTCATGAGGGACAAAACAGAAAGTGAATTTTATTTCTGAACTTACAAGGCAAACATTTTTGATGAGCAAAACAAACATCTGCATTTCACTGATGTTGTGTATAGCTCAGCAGGATTTGGTTCAGCCTAAACAGACAGAAACAATATTTATTTGCTTTACTGCATGCCAACTTCTTTTTGTTCTAACTGGAGCACTGCTGAAGGCATCCAAGGTATGGTAAGAGAAACTTTGTTCTACGTCTCCAAGCCATTTCAGTATAACACAGGGCAGTATTTCATTTCTGATGGTACCGGCGCATCTCGGTACCTTTTGCAAGAAGCCCGTTTCCTTGCTTAGCACTTAGCTGTACCACCACCGGTCTGCTGCGCTTGGAGGGGAAGGCTGGAGACTGACTCTAAGGGAGAGAGAAGAATTCCCAAAAGGGAAGAACTCCAGTTTTTGGTATAGATGGGAATACGTAGCACTACTCACCTGTACTGATTGGATTTTGTGCCCTTCAGACATTTCAGAGACATGTTCAGCTCGAGGGGAGAGTGGAATTTGGATTTCAGTAATTTAATAGTCCGACCCAGATTCACCTGTGTGTGCGTGACCCGCTGCCTTCAGTCAGCACTTGTGGGCATATCAGAATTTATGTAAAACAAGCCTGCAAGAGTCAAACCTGACATTCGGTTATTTCGTAGCTGTCAATACAAAGGACGCATTTTGTAGCGGTAGAAATTGATTTAAAATTAATAAAAATTACATAGCTTTAAGTTTAAAAAAATTCATTTATTATTTAGGCACTGTTTAAAAAATGTCTCATGTTTGACATGATTAGCTGCTAGAAGAAGCAAGTTCTCCTACATCAACATTATTATACAGTATTTGTAGGGTTGTTTGCCTTTTTTTTTTTTTTAAATCTTTAGTTGACAGGAGACCGCCTGAAAAAAATAAGTGGCTTACCACCGTAAGCCATCAGGGAGTCAAAGTTCTCATTCACATCATCGTCAGATGCAGTGGAAAAGTAAACCCCCTACAAAGTGACTTTTTGGAAGAGGGTTGTGCCAGACTCCTGATTGCAGTACACGGGCACAGTGTTATTTTCTTTGACCTGCCAAAGTTAGATTTGAAATGGCATGGAAGAACGGTTCAAGGAAATGAAAGTATAATTGTTCTGTCAGTTATATTTTTGACTCTGGCAATCACATGCACATTGTGAGAATCAAGTTCTTCAGCCCGTTTCATTATTTTTCTGTTTTCTTCGTGGGAAGGAATAATGATGTCTCATTTGCATAATTCACTATAAGGACGAAAACCACATTTTTAATAGGAAATGGTAAATTCTGAACTAGTTTACTTCATAAACACTCACCAGTGGTTTCTATAGAATGAGGAAGGTGGTGGTCTTGAGGACTATTTGGCAGACTACTGCATATGAGAAGGTTAAACATTATTCTCCACAGAACTCTACATCGATGACAGTGACATAATACTCTCCAGATAACCTGACACTTAAATCTAACATTTCATAATAACAATCCACGCATTTCAAATGAATACTAGGATCTGATTTAAGGACAAACAATGCTCAAAAAGAAAAAAAAGTGCTTATTGAAGCATTATTTTGAGCACTGTTTTCCTTCACTGAAAGGTAGGGTCAAGTAAAGAAATAACAAAATCTTCTTTGAAACAGAATACCTTCCTTTTCCAACATTTCCCTTTCCAAGCGAATCTGGTTTGTTGCTGTTTTAAAAAAAACCTAATCTGACCCGTTTGAACTCTGCAAAACAGATACAACTTCAAAATGTTTTTCAGCTATCTCTAATCCCATGCAGATATTGCAAGACACAATCAAAATAGTTAACAGTAACATTCCTTTAGAAGAAAAACAAGATTTTGGTGATGACTAAACTGCCTTGGATTAGCAGCACTTAAGGAAAACTCACGAGCGCAATGGAGTTTCCTTCCTTTCTTGACTCTCTATCAGAACAAAATACCTTTGTAAGCAGCAGAAGCCCAGTCCCTTGACAATGTATTGTCAAGAGGATGATTTAAATAATATCAGCAGTACAGAGTACCACAGATACATCAGAGGTTATAACATGGGCTTGAACCCATTCCAGTAGATTAGGGAATGAACCCTTTCCTCCTGGTCATTTTAAGCCTACCATGACACTGCAAAGGTGGTGGAATGGATGCTGGAAGCTGTGCAGAGCTTTGCCTGAATCCCACCATAAACACAAATGTTTCCTTGTATCGTCTTCTTTTTATAGCCTAGGTGTAGGAGTCTGCTTAGGTTTTCTTACATTAGTTCACATTAATTTTTGCCATTAATAAACCTATTTTTGGCGTAACACCTTGGGGGGCTTGCGCTTCAGGGCAGAGGGGACTGGGTAAGAGGGAGATGAAAGTGCTTAAACGGAAATAAACTTCCCTGATTTTGTTCAAAAGGTTGCAGAAAATTATCCTGTGCTTCAGCAAATGCTATTTGCACATTCAGTTTCCAATGGTGCCGTCCCAGCACACCAGGTATTGGTTTCCAACTTGAAAACCCCTGATTATAATAATCCTAACTGAATTCAAGGTTTGTTACAAGATCCTGTGCCTTGCACTGGTCCCACTCTGAGCTTCTGTAACTCACTAAGATGCCCTCCTTGGATCTCACAAAAAGGCTGCGTTCTACTGCATGGTAATACCTCATATACTTGATCTGAATGGAGACTTCGAATTCTTTTCTCATACAAATGACTAAAAGCTAAATAAAAATATCAAATATTTTCTCCCATTTCCTTATTTTCCTCTTGCTTTTCAAAGGCATTATCTAAATATCCACTAGTTCAGATACTCTAAAACAGTAACGGGATTGAAGACTACATAGCCCGATGTAGATTCACTGCTGAATTCATTAGTGAATTATTTTAACTGGCAATAAACAAAATTTTAAACAAGTAATTCCTAAAATCAGTAGCAGGAAGATTAAATATATACAATATCATAAGAACTTGAAGTTCTTAAACTTGGAAGTGCCACTTCTTCCCATTAGCTGCACATGCCAAGGACCTCATTTGGATGAGCTTCACCTCTATAATGCAGCTACAACATTAGCTGCCTCAGCCAGACCGATGAACCACTCGGCTTTATTAAATTTCTTAACCATTTCCCAAAACTTGCTACTTAGTCTTTTGACAACTGTTCAGACTGCTATAAATATAGGTCATACAGTTTCTTAATACATAGCATTTCCCACTCATTTTCAATTCGGTACTCTTGGGACTCAGAGGTGAGGAGCCTACATTACAGGTTATGAAGCATTACAATGGTGGAACCCTCCATGCATGGAGATCACCGTACAGGGCTCGTGAAAATTGCATTAGGCAACACTATAGGAAGTCTAACTGTAGTTCAGTGTAATTTTAACTGCCAGTTAAAATCTCTTCCCATTACTACCCAAGACTGCCAAGAATTTCTGCTTGGCCATCCCCAAAGAAATTATTCTTCTGCTTTCTAGAGCAGAGCCAAGCACCAAGAATCAAAGCCCCAGATCTTCCTCACACTCTACTTTTCCTCACTAGATAGAGATGAAAAACAGCAGTCTTGTTTTTACGAGTCCAAATTCTTATTTATTTCAAAACTCTCTAAATGCAGCAGGAGCTTATCATGAGGTGGTAAAATGCCTCTTGACCACAGGCTTCCATATTTCTTCCTACCTTTTGCAGTTCTAGTTTGTGTCAAATTTCATAAGCCTGACATCACATACAAATACATTGTTATTGCCAGCAGTGTTATATGGGTGAGAGGGAGCTCTCTTTTAGTTGTTTTTGGCCAATTTTCATCTACCATGGAAAATGGACGTAAACAGGAAAATCCCGCATTACCTATCTACACTTGTTAACAGAGTAAATCTCTGCTTGCTTTTCCTCAAAAACGTGACAACATCCCTTTTTCACGTCCTTCATACTCTTCCTGATTAGACAGAATTTCATGGGATTTTTCTCTTGTGATACCAAACATGCTCATTGCCTGAAAAAACTGTACAAAAAATAAGCAGGAGGTGGGGGAGTGGGGATCCAAAGAGGACAAGGAGAAACACAACTGAAAATGTTTTCCAGCTCACCAGGTCTCATTTACATTATTTGCCTTCTCATTGGTTGAGACAACTTTGCCCGTTCCATGAAAAACCTCAGGGCTCACTTTGACATTAGCAGCAACTTTCCTAAAGTTTTCTTGCTGTTATTTTAAATTTTAACAAGTAGCTGAACTCTAATGCCTTTCTCGCCACTGATATAAACCCCACAATTATCTGCCAGTTGGCTTAAGGATTTAAAATTCTTATGAAGGCTTTGCCGTCAACTTTTCACATTACATGTGGGAATTAAATCCCTCAAAAAAAAATATAGCCCTTATTACCTTCTGCGATGAAGTCAAATGATACAAATCATTTTCTTGCCATCCTTTTCGCACAAAAAGGCTGGAGTTCCAGTTCTCCTTTGCCACAGGCAGTGCCCGAGACTTACCAGGTGAAGTCTGCCAGAGTTTCATACTGTTCCTTCTCCTCCTCCTGGCTTCATGACTCAGCACTCGCTATTCAAGATGAAGAATTATGTTGGGGTTGGTTTTTTTTTTTTACACACAGTAAGAAAATGAGTATTTGTCCCTTGAACTGATGTCTCTGACCTCCCTTGGGCTCCCCGGCCTCCTTGTTTATTTGTCTTTAAATAAAGAGTATGTGTAGCATCAAATAAGAAAGGGGAGAAGGGAACTGACAAAAATCGGAACTTTTACGAGAAAACCCAATAAACAGGCATTTATAATGCAGACATTTCTGAGCCACCTTGTTGAGCACCATTAAATTCACCTTTATGCTGCAAATCCACCATACCAAAACATCTGAGACATGCCAGCAAACTGAACCACAAAGGAGTTTCTGTCAACGTGCCCAAGCCTCCGAAAACTAGCCTAGTGACTGTTATTTATATTTTAAATCTCTGACAGACAACCAACCAAACTTATTTGGTGCAATATATGCAAGTGTACTATCAAACACCGAAGCCTTTCAGATTTCAAGGCACGTATTTTCTTGTGCTGTTTTCCACATAATCTAGCCTCAAATGAAGGCGTCAGTAATTTTGACTTGATTACACTATAATTATTCAAGTATCTTCAATTTTATACTCTGGACTAATTTCCATATCTGTTGTTATCATTGAAAGAGATTGTTATAGATAATGTATCTCACGTATTTCCCCTAATTGAAAAATGTCCTTTTTGAACAATAACAGTTACGACAACCACCACCCTGTTTAAAGGCTACTTTAGCACTATAGCTGTACTTATTGCCAACAAACTACGACAAACCACCACACCTAATAGCAGAGCAGAAGGACAAGCTGCTGACAGTTAACTTTGCCCTTTTTGCTGAGTTTCTGTTTCCTCAGCGTGATCCAACAGGCAATGCTGGAGCTTTGCCAGGGAGCTCACAAACTAAGCTTGTAATTTATAAAACTCTGTAATAGCCAGGCTACGTCCCAAGTCAATTTAGTGCAATTGTCTTGTACTGAAGACCCTCCAGAACCAGAACCTCCCCAGCTGGACCTGCCAGCATTTGGTGACACCCAGCACAGCCCTGAGTCATGATGCAGCAGCATCTTCTCCATTAAGAGGTATGCTTTCCCCAAATAACCTTTCTTTTGGCACAGATTCTTGCTCGACATGGAAAGTAAGGAGGGGTAGAAAAATTCACCAGAAAAAGTGCAGCTGGGACAAATGAAGACAAGAGTTACTTCTTGCCAGATCTCCCCCAAAACTGGAAAGAGAACCAAGAAGGAAAATGTCAGACCAAAAGAGCGCATGGAAAAGATGAGGTAAGTGTGAGAAAGATTAAAGAATGGAGACTGAGACAACAGAAAAATTAGCAGAAAAGGAGATAAGAAAATCAAAGAAGGGAAATTAACTGTGAGAAAAGGAACCACCTGCTGAGAAGAGGAAAACCAAAGGATAGTCAGAGACATAAAAGAGTGCAGATGCATGAATTTCATATTTGCCAAACACCAACACAGCTCGAGGAAGAGGTTCAGGTGCCATGTACCGGAAAAGAGAGGATGGAAATAGCAAATGAAATTATGAAAACGGTAAGACAAAACTGCGTGAATGAAGAGTGGCGTTAAGATTAAAAGCTCTTCAGGGGAAAGATTGCTTTTTTACTGCGTGCTTCTGCAGAATTCAGAAGAATAGGATTTTTAGCATAACTCTTTTCTCTCAGTGCTACTTCAGTACAAATAATTAATAACAGTAACAGTCAAAATAATTCATAAGACCGATGACTTTACAAATTATTTTGTGCAGTTCTCAAGGGTAAGTGCTACTTTCCCTCAACTCACTACCCAAAAACCACCAGCGAACCTAGCTGCTTCCCTTGACAGCTCATCTTATCTTTCTCCTTCCCTTATTTCAGCTTGAATTATGGGCCAATTAATACACTTTCCACCTTATAAGCGGAGGCAAAGAAACCCCTTACAGTTAGCTCCGTGCTGAAGCTGACTGCATGTTCTGTTGAATTTGTAATGAACACCCTTCTGCTGGCACTCGGCACTGCTCTTTCAAAGGCAAGTATTTTGGATAGGTAAATAACAAATGCTGGATTTGTCAGATCTCGGGAACATTGGCATTCCACCATGGATATTGCAGTGTCTGATTACCGCATTACAGTGTTAATATCTCTTTTTAGATCTATGCTCTCAAGAGAGTGAGTTTCCCTACAATCACATTTGATCATTAACTTCTACTTACAAAATATGGACCAGTTCCAGCAGAGCCTACTCATTCTTCCTTCAGAGTGATGTTCTTCTCTTCCATCACATACACTGGGCTGATTTTTTTAGCAAGAACAAAACCACAGAGAATGAAAGCCCAGAGAGCATCATCTGCTCTGATTGCAGACGTGAGCCATGCTCTGAGCTGCCGGGATGCGAATCTGCTCCAGTCTAGAAGCGTGCATCCATGGCTTTCAGCACGTGCCAATGGCCCCACCTTCCTCAGACGCACCAGTGTCTGGAGTGTTCTGCCAGGGTCCGACCCGCAGCACTGCATTTCTGGCAGTGAGCTGTCAACTGAAGATGGGAATGGTCCTATACGCCCGCTACCCACTGCATTTGTCCATGTTCTAGCTATCCAACAGCACTGTGTATTGTGAGAAAAGGGAGAACTGGACAACCCTAGTGTTGAAAGCCTTTTGTTATCCTGTGAGCTCCTTCTAGTTTCTTACTATCTTGATTTCCAAGTGAAAATATTCTTCAGCTGCAATTTCTAAAAAAAAAAAAAAAACACCACAAAAACAAACAAAAAACCAACAAACCAAAGCCTAAGCCAAACACCAGAGTATAGGATCACTTTCTCTTCACAGCCCTTTCAAAGTAAAATAAGTGGACTAGCAAGGACCTCTCTTTCTTCACAGTCATGCCACTATTGTGCGTGTGAATAACTATCTTCCCCAATGCCAGCTGTCAGATAGTACTGTTGTATTTGATCAGTGCAATTTAAAATTTCTGTAGATGAAGTAATTGTAACTGAAGTAGAATCAATACAGATTAAAAGGCAGGCAGGCAGGCTGCTAGACTGATCTTCTCCAGGATCCTTCTCTGTAGTTCTCTCCATCCTTCCTCTGTTGTTACCTATTGACTAAGATGCAAGACTGAAGGGAAAATACAAGGCAGTGGAGATTGTATTTACAAGAATAAGTTACTTTCTTTGTCTGTGCATTTTCCAACATTATGGACTCCGCTGTTCTGGGGCCACTGCCACCACAGGGGTTTTTTGCAGCTTAAATATATGCATTTTTAAGTCACAGATTCATTATTTCTAATTAAAACCTCACCGCTATCTCTAAAGAATCCATTTTTGTGCCAGCAGAAACTACATTGCAGTAGTATAAACTCATACTAGTGTGCATGCTGATCATGTCTCAGCACATTTGAAGGAGCAAGGCTCCCCTGTAATTGCAGTTTTGTTATAAATCCAATAAGTAATAATGCAACATGAAGTTACATTTGCTCTTTATGCTGCCATATCACATCATAAATTCATATGGAACGATTTGTCTAGTCTCAAACTCAAGGACCCACTCAGCAAGCTGCTCTCCAGTTTTTCCTTCTGTGTTTCTAAATAGTATTCCCTAATACTGTTGGGAGAGCTGGGGGTGGAGCGTGGTGGTAAGGGAAAGTGTGTTGCCTAGGAAGCAAAACATCCTCACATGTTCAGAAGTGTAAGTGAACACAACAAATCTGCATTATCTTTCCCTAAATAACAGCAGTCACACAATGGCAGGCAGCAGTACTCAGAGGCAGCTGGTCCCTATTGAAATAAGGAGGGGAAAGCGGAGAAAACAGCAATCGGCATCCTTGAGTACTGATACGGTTCGTTTTATAAATTGTACATGTCTCTAAATAGCTCCTACAATGTGGGACAGAGTTTTATACAAACCTATGATAGGAAAACATTCCCAAATTTTCCTACGTCAAGAGAAAACATGATTTCTAGCAGCTTCTGGCAGTACCAACATGAGCTAGTACCAGTTATACCCAGCAAGTAATTTATAGCTAAGCTGGACTGACACTTCAAGGACCACCTTTCAGCAACAGGGAGGAACTGCTCAGTTTGAGGAATATTCTTAACACCGGAGCTGCTTCCTCACTTTCAAAACTACCTTCTGATGTAGACCTCCAGTGCGTGACTGATCTGACACCAGGTCCGAAGAGTCCTTGACAGCCTCCCACATCTACTGTAGGCAGTAAGCAGCCTGTTGTCTGCTCTTCGGAAGTCTGACAATTAACAATTCATTTTATCATGCAATATTAACAGGTGTAATAACAAAGCCAACCCAAGCAGCGGCAACATGAATAACAACAAAGGAAAAAACCAAAACCTGCAACACTCAGAAGACAATTAAAAGGAGCTGGTTTCTTCAGAGAAGTGGAAGTTGGTTATTCAGGCGTGAAAATAGGGAGAAGGAAGTAGAAAGGCTGGAGCCTAAAGAACTCCTCCCCACATCAGTTCTGGGCTGAGAAGACACAACTGATGTGTTGTTCAAAACCAAACACCAACACACATCTCTATCCAAGGCAAAATAGGTGCATGTACCAACCCTGCAGCTTCCCACACACATCACATTGCCTGGCCGTGGTAAGGGTACCACGTACAGAGACCACCGCCTTTACCCAGCCCCTGGGGCTGCCTCAGTGGCAGCGAGGTCACCAAAGGGACCTGTTGGGGGAAAAAAAAAAAATTAAGTGGGAATAAAAAAGCTTGGCCCGTTGGCTCACTAGATGGGATCACTTGGCCCTTAAGCAAAAACCACAAGGAGGAAGGGACTGAATGTGCCACAGATGACCACAAAGGCTTCACTTATCCCCTGTTTTCTATTGCAACTACATTTTCCTTTCTGAGTTCGGCAAAGGTTTTAATAAATTATTGCTAAGGCAGGATGTTTCTGGTAGTTTTCAGGCTGAAACAGCCAGAGGCCTGAACTGGGGAAGAAGTGGCTGAGCATCCTTCAATCCAACAAATGCCAGCAACAGGCAAGATCAACTCCTCAGTGGAACAAAAGGCACAAATACGGGGGGTTAATTTTTACATATACATATGTATATGTCTATGTGACATATACATGTCACATATAATTTTTACAGTAACAGACATGTAAGGTCACTGCAGGTAAAGAACTGCCCTTTTTAAAAATACAGCTGTCCAATTTCCTCAGCCCACTGCAGACCTCTACAGGCATTCTCAAGTCAGGATTGTGTCACATCCAGAACTCCTGCTGGAAATTATTCACACAGACCAAAGGCCAAGCTGAATGCAAGTGATCTGCATTGCAGATAAGGAATCTAAAAGACATCTTTGGGAAGGAAAAGTTTAAATGATTGGCTAAATTACTCGACTTAAATACTTGTCTCCAAAGATTATATTATTTAATCCTGTTGATATTTGCATAGTGATAGCTAGGTTTTATACTTTAATCTGTCTGAATTAAAGCGAATAAATTGGGTGATAAATCTTTAAAAATCAAGCTGGACTGGCTCTCTCACCAATTTTATCTTTCCTTTGGGACTCAGTGCTCTTTTGATTAGATACTTGCCCTTTTCTCTGAATTCCGTATTATACCAAATTCATTACAATGATTGTTATAATCTGTGTAGCCCTAACTATAAGCCTCTTCAATAAATCTCTTCTGCTTTGTTTCTGCCAGGTTCTGTAGCGGCAGCCAGACACGTAAGAGAGGACAGTCGCAGGCAAGACCCAGCCCGGGGGATCACTGTGCCCGCCGCATTCCTGCTCCGGTTCGGGTGGAGTCGAGGAGCCACGCTATCACTCACAGTGAAGACCGTATAAATGATATAAAAGAAAAGGCCCTGACCCAAGGGAGCAACAGTCATCTTTGAAAAACAGAGAGGTCATAATAGTAATAACTTACTGCTCTAAGATATATGGAAAAAAAGAGTTTCCTGGGAAGGAAGAAAAAGGAAGGGAGTTCCTGTGAATGCAACAGGCATTTCGGTTAGAAGAAATTAGCTTTATAAACCCCACAGAGGTTCAGAAGGGAAAAATCTTAAAATATTTCCCATCAAAAAGTTAGTCTTGTAATTATTTAAATAATTACAAGACTAACTCAGGTGCCATAAAAAAGTTATTTAAAGCTAGCATTCTAAATCAAATCCCTAAAAAGAGGCAGAAGGCGTCCTAGCCCTGCAGCATTGCTGCTTCGCCGAAGCATTCATAATTCAAATCAGACTATTAAACGCAAAAAGATCAAGAATAATGCACAGAGATTACTGTTGTTCACTGCTTCCAGCTTTACTTTACAGATATAAAATACACTTAAAACTCCGGCACTTTATTATCTGTAAAGTTACTACTGGTTTATAGCAAACTCCTGGATATGCTTTCCTAACCCTACCTGGGGTGTGGCAGAAAATTGAGCTTAAATGAGAATGACAGGCTCGAAATTATAAACATAAAATGCTTTATATACAACCAGTGCATAGATTTTGTCAGCAAATAACGGACTGTATACACCTCCCTCTCCTTTGCCGAGCAGATAAATCAGCAATGCTATTGCTAAACCTCAAAACCAAGTAAGTAGATAATCTGTTTAATTTAGAAATTAAGAGTTCGCCCGGGGCATTAATATATGAGATTAAATGACTTTATTTCTGAGTATTAGAAGAGTAGCACAACTCTGCAAGCCTCTGACTTTGTTTTACTTTTCCCGGTGAACTTTAATCAGTTGCTGCAGTCGCTGATCCATGTTTGTTGCACTGCATGTAAAACAGCAAGTGTCTTCTGCCTCGCTGCGAAGCGCGGGAGGAGGAAGACAGCCCGTGCGCTAAAGGAGTCCATAAACATCCAGTGGGCTTAAAAAGCAGGAATGCCTGCTGCAGTCGTGCCGGCGGAATTGGACAGCAAGGGTCTGGTAACTGTCTGGGCTGTGCAGACCTCCCCAAACAAACATGTTGTGCTGAAATTCCCGGGAGGAATGTGAAACGAAATCATTCCTCAAATCATCATTCACAGAAGAGAGATCCAGACTGGATCTGCAACCTGCATTTCACAGCCATGCATGCATAATGCTGACTCAGGAGAACACCACGGGGACTGCTAGCCAAGGGGCAAAACGGCAAGGAAAAGCAGGACACGTCTCCCGCGGAACAACCAAGACGTGAAGGCAGGCTCATTCACACACCGGACAGCCCATTTAAGTACTTTATCTCTATGCTTACTTGCACCGAACACCAAGTATGCCCTTCATCACTTTATTATCCCGTATTAACTTTGTCCCATTATGGCCTGCAAGAGGAGGATGCTCACCTGATTAAGTGTTGCTAAAGCTCCAGCTATGCTTCCGTATCTATTTGCAGGGTCTTCCAAGGAACGAGAAACCAGATGCTTGGGGCAAGGAAGCGCTCCTGTCTGTTCATGAAGACTGCACAGATCAGCCACACGTCGTTCCTTTTGACAAATTCTAGTGTGGCTTCCGGTCTAAAAGGTAAAACAGAAGGAAAGAAAACAGTGATTTGTCTATTATTAAAGGACTCACTTAAGAAACTTTTCAGATTTTATTTACTAGGGGCAATCAGATATTGATTCTATCTTTAGGCAGACAAGACACAATCAACAGGCTTCAGAATTTGCCTCAGTAATAGTTACACATTGAGAAGTGCAACCTTTGAGTTTTAAAAGTATTTTTATAGTTTCCACAAGAATTCCAGCATTATGGACTACTGCCTCTTGGCAGCAACTGTGGAGGAGCTTACCCTTTGAATCAATCAGACCCTCAACATCCGCAATCAAAAAGTCATTAGACTGTATTGCTGTAGCACTCTGCTTCTCAGCAAGGATGTCGGCTTGGACGAAGCCTTGTGCTAATGCAACCACAGAGTTTCCAGTTTAGACAAGGTCTGCATCCCAGTTTGGAAGAGGTCTGCATCTGAATGGCTTAAAACGCAAGCAGGGTGTAGCTGAAATAAAACAACGCACCGTATAGGTCTTAAAGAAGCTACACATGTACATTAGTCGTCAGTACACACTGAGAAGATAGGGAAGACTGATTTTTCTTTGCCTTTCCTATGTTTTATTAATCAGGACCGGTCTAGCAGGAAAGCACTTTCAGAAATCACATCAGTCAGCAATCGGACGTTGCCTCTCGGTGAAAGGCCAGCCTGATGTTATGTTGCAAATTAACCTCCCGTGTGGCAAACGAGTAACTCCAACTCAAAAGCAGCCACGGAATTAAAGGCTGAAGAATGGTTCAAAACCTCAGTAACACCACAGGTTCCGTACCAACCCACAAGATGTGGCAGATACTCTGCTCCCTCATAAGGTCTGTGTCACAGTGAGACTTTCCAGATAAGACACATCACACTCCATGACGTCACTTGTCACTCATCACCACAGGGGTTTGCATCAGTGCCTGCTAAACTAAAAGTTTTCTATAAAACAACAAGAGCAGCTATATGTGCTCTTACAAGAGCTAAGCTCACTTCTTCCGTGCTTCCATCCTGCAGCAGCCTAAAAAGTTAATTTCTGAACTCTGGATGCGAACTTGGATCCCAGCACTCACATTTGTTGAGGTGAACACTAAGTGGCCTACGGCCGATTTACCACCAAAATCCAGCAGGCACAAGAAAGTGGGTAGGTTGGGTATTAAATTGAATCCGATTGCATTTCCCTGGCTTTCCCCAGAAGCATTTCGCTCACATTAGCGCTGCATTCAGGAGCCCACAAAAAGGAAAGTTAGAAACACAATTTTAAGAGATTTCAAATATTTATAGACTGTGGTTTCATGACTACAATAAAAACTTATTGCACTTTTGGGGCATCTCCATTGTTCAGATCTTCAGCTCTGTGAGGAGTTCTCCATTATTAACAGGAGATTGGCAAGTAATTTAATGGTTCTTTTAAACACTACGAGCAAATTGTTGAAGCAAGCCCATATAACCCTGAAAGGCATTTGTGCGTGCTCTTCTAGGTACAGTTTGACTCTCATCTCCAAAGATGACATGATTTTCTCCTTAACTCATCACTTCTGGCTTCAAAGCTAAACGTGTAACTTACTCAGAAATGGAGTAAAAGAACATAGAAGCACCATCTACTGCAGGGGATTTAAGCCTCTGTAGAGCTCTACAACTTCTCTTGATTCCTCAGCATGCGTTTGTCCACATCACAGCCTCTCAGAAGTTTCGACAAACTGGTGGGCACATTTTAAGACAATCGGAGAAGGAAAACTAATCCATACCTGCTCTCCTACCAAGATCTTCTGTTACTGTGATTTCTGCCAATTGTGACCCCAACACGCACATCTATACACACACAGAGGGATTTTTTTTGTTTCTTTGGGGGTTTGACTGAGAGTTGTAAAGGGGCTTGTGACATGATCAACTCTGCTCATAACCAGAAGTGATATCTCAGGCTGCTCTATAGGAAGTTTGTCCTGGCATTTTGGCCTGCCATTTCCAGCAGCAAATCAACCCTTTGATTTTGTATGAGAAGGGCAGCATCAAGAACAAATAGGCAGACCATTTATCTATCTGTGCAAAAAGCAGTCTTCTAATTAATTGTAATTAATCATTATTAAGTGGAAATATAGAGATGCCTTGCCTGGCACCGATAGTTAACATCAGGAAATTACTGTTTGGAGGTAGAAAGTGACTGGTTTTAAACTACCAGCTGGTTTTAAACTGCAAACATACTATACTAAGAACTGACTGACTCTGCTACAGACACACCTTTAAGCAACTCTTGTTTCTTACAGGAGGCAAAGGTGCTAAACCCCATTTTGTTAGATGCTACGATAATCATGGGCGACAAAGACTGCACTTCTCCGTTTATGGGGATTAAGCAAAGTCATGGCTTCCCTAAAATTTTGGTTCTGTTTTCAGCAGCATTTATAAGGACAGGGGAGGTATTGCAGAAACACATATCAAATTCAACTGATCTCTTTAGCAAAAAAAAAAAAACAATCAAAACCTGTATATTCTTATTTCTAAAATTCAATTTTTTTTAAATGCTAGCTTCAGATCACAGCATATAAAATTATTTAATTTAATTTCAACCCAAAGGAAATCTCAAGAGCGAAGCAGTTCTGTAGCTAAAAAAAGCACATTGCACCATCTGCTGGACAATTTTTAAACCAAGTTCTGAAAAAGAAACCACTGTCCACAGGTACAGGCTGCTTATTTCATACCCTAAACTCAGGCAGAAGCACTGTGTCACACGGCAGTAATTGCAAGCGTGTAAAACCACCCAGAGCTTCAGGATTTCTGCTAAAGGTAGAAGTGAAGCTGCAGTTTACCAACACCAAGGGTAACGCTTCCAAGCAATTTCTGTTCTGATATGAGCGCCTGGTACAAAGAAGGATGAGCAAGCTTGCCAAGCCACATTCAGCCATGCATCTGCCAAGCAGAAGATTGGCTTGCAGCAAGCTGGTTTTTTTTCCCTCTGTGTGTGTGGAAAAAAGCAATTGTCCTACTTCCCACTGCGGCAAGCGTTCCCCCACCTCTTTGAGGGGTCTGTACGTGCAGCTCTTGCCAACTGGCAGTGGATGGCAGATATAAACCATTTTTATGTAGGTTTTAAAATCTGAAATTGTTCAAATCTAAAGGCTTAGGAAATCAATTTTACAAGTTCACTGGCAGGTCTCAAAAAATGTTAGTATGATTGTATCACAAAAAATCCTGGGTCAAGAAAAAAAAAAATTCATCTAATCCTCAGCCTCTGGAGATAACTCAAATCCAGACAGATCATCAATGTGAATCCTAAAACGGGCTATATGGCTACAGCCTGGCTCCAGGAGTAAAACCACTATTGTTATGGAGTTTATTTTGGGTTTTCCAGGTAAAAATTCAGCTGATTTCTAGTCCATATTTTGATGCGGTTTTTGACCACAAAAACCAGACATGGCTTAGAACTCCGAGTCCTGACACAGTGATAAACTACATCAATCTATCCAAAAATGCCCAAACATCTTTTGAAAAGGAAAGCAGGGAAGAATAGGAGGAGGGGTATTATACTTTTACATTTAAATTTATCTAGCTGTTACATTTTGGTCAACAGTTCATTTCAGACACAACTTTTCAGCTGACAGAAGCAATAATTACACTTTGAATTCCATAAAAACGTGCCTATCACCTGATTGTTCGTTTTATGCCTTTTCCTGTCCCTGAATGCTTTCTCAGCAAGTCTGAAAAGACACGAGGAAAGCGTAATAACTATATTCGCAGGTTTTGCGTTTAAATTTGGACCTTTGAGAAAGGTCCAGGTATTAAAGGTTAACACAATTAATGAGGATGAGGAGCAGAAAAAGCTGCTTAAGAACTCCCAAAGACCACACCACAAAGATTGAATTTCCCTGTAAAACCGTTCAGGCATCACAGCGATCGACGCTACAGATAAAGCGGTGATGGTTGGCACATTTGGGATTTCATGCAACATTTCTTCCTTGTATTTGCCTTTCTTGTCCCTAACTCGGTGGTCAGGGACGCAGTCAGTTTCTGCTCAAGCACCCCGTCATTCTCCTTCTAGACTATGGAGAAGTCATCTTTCCATTAAAACTCAATAGCTCTGTATACTACTGGCCAAGTAAATAATTGAACAGTGCTAATACCTTACACTGTTTTTCAGCGACAGTGGTACCCAAAAGCTACGTTTCCTTTGCTCTTGGTGAGAGGGGCTCCGAACAGGGAGAAGAGCATCCTGCTTGGCAATCCCAGGCTATTCTAGAAGATGTCAGCCAAAATCACCTCTTCCAGCCCCAGCCTGCAGTTTTATTCACCCACAATTCAGCTGACACAGCTGCCTTGGATTCCTCCTCCTTGTTAGAGATTAAAATGGCTGAAGTCAAACACAAAATACTATGCTATTTCAAAGATCTCTTTGAGAATTCAAAACCCTGGGACAACTGGACTCTGCAATAGCTCTTATGCCCTATTGACACTTGAAAATCCTTTCCTCCCTCCAGTTTCAGCAGTAAAGCCAGCTTTAAAATATTTCTGTATTTTTAACATAGTTGACTGATTTCTGCTGCATGTCTTTCCCCTCTCCTCCCCTCCTCCTTCAGGTGCAGGAAGTTTGCAGGCAGAGAAAGAGAAGTTAGAACAAGAAACATCCAGGAAAAGCTGAAATCCTAGCCCACTCTGCCTCATGCAGACAAGGCAGGCATGAAAATCATCCTGAAAATTCAAGTTTCCATAATTTTTCAAGTGCCCCCTTGAGAAACGTACTAGTAATCAAATTATTCCTGGATCTGCTGGAGCTTATTAAGAAACACCCCTGTAAGCAGAAACAACAAGACCTGTCTGCCGACTATTTTACCTCAGTGGAGAATTTGCTGGGTACGGGTCCTAATTGGCTTCTCCATAATTTAGTCCTGACACCGGCCGCATATATCTAGAGGTCTCCAGAGGCCAAAATGTTGTTGCAAGCACAAAACAGCTTCCAGGGTTTACAACACTGAGGGCACTCAGAAGGGATTTAGACATCCAAGCAAAATTGTACAGCAACGCACCAGCAGTCAGTAAGTGCAGGACCTCTAGGAAATAGATAGAGCTGGACAGAAATATGAGTGATTACCATTTTTATCCTGACAACCCTTACGTATATCAGAATGCATGGGTACAGCTTAGATGCTAATGTGACCCAGGTAGAAGTCAGAGCCAGACAGAATAAAATACAAAGTGGTTTTGGCTGCTCTGAGCTGACAAAGCATCCGTTTGGGCTTATTAAGTACGTACTGAGCTGGGAGGCTGGAGAACTGGGCTCCCCATTCCAGCTAATGACTTCATGCCCTAAACCAAAAGTATTAAGTACACAATGTATTTCATTGGAATAGACTTCATTGTGGATATGGGCGTAAAAAGCCTCACTTGACTCTCACCAGTTAGTACTGTTGCTGGAAGACAAATTCAGAGCTAAGAATAATGGGGAAATAGACGGAATTACAGCTCTACTGCACATAAGTACATCCCTAACTGCCCAGGAGAGACCTGAGTACCAAACACTGCCCAGCTATTTGGAAAAAAAAAAGAGATATTAATTCTTTCCCACATTTGCTCTGGCTGCTTGCCAATGCAATTTCCACATGGATTTCCAGACTTTCCAGTCTTCCTACGCTTATATATATATTTATGTAGTCCCAGTGCACTCAGCAGGTGTTTGGGAGCGTGATAAGCACAGACCTGGAGGGGAGCCAGCTTCAAGAGGTTGCAGTACATAAAAAGGAGACTCATGGTGTTTAAAGATGAAGGAGACACACACACACACACGGAGAACTGGTATTCTCAGCAGCAGAAGATAAGTTGCTCGTCAGCCGAATTCTTCTTCCAAAGAAAAGTTATACTCAAAGGCATCCAAAGACCATTGAAATAATGAAAAATCTCAAAGTGGTTCCAGAAGGAGATGTACCAAGTGCTCGGTCCCCATGAGGGAATGGCAGGTTCGGACCCTGTTTCATCAGCAGGGCATGGGTGCACTCTTGACAGACAGCCAACAACCACAGCCATCATTTGACTTCTTTCAGTCATGCTTGGTTGTCTCTAACCTAGGGAAAGCAGAGCTGTAAACATGCTATTACAATGAATCATCTACTGTTTTCATGAGGGAATCTCTACACACAAATAGGCTGAAGAACAATGCAGACAGAAGGTTGTATCACTACAGCAATGCGGCTGATGCAATTCCCTTTTCTGCACACCAAATGGTAGCTATTTTTTTTGCCAACTCATCAACATTTGGATAAGACACCTTATTCTGGCTTGTGATATAAAGCCATTTCTAATCACCCACTAAAGTAGGCCAAAATAATCAATGTAATTAAGATCAATTATTCTGTTAATGTGAAAAACAGTGTCCCAGACCTTTATATTATAGCTTAAGAACACCAAAGATAAAAAGCTACTCAATAATCCTCTCCAGAGGACAAAAACTTCCCTTTTCTCATCCAGCAAAACAAAAAAAGGAAATAAACCAACTGACTGTCTTCTAGAAATGGCTTCCCATACTGCCATTATTTCATCTTCAAGGTGACCCGATTTAAGCTGAAAGTACCGATAGTTTACCAGGAGGAAGGAATAAAAATAGCACAGAAATGCTATGTGCTGTTCTCCTGAGATTCACGAACACAAAGGACAAGGACAGAATCTTGCTGTTAAGTCAAGGGGGGGAAAAAAAAAAAAAAAAAAAAAAAAGGGAAACAGCAGCAGAATCCAACCCCTCTCCACTCTTCAAAAGCATAAACTTCCACCTTCCCAAAAAGCCAGGTCTTCTGAACAGACTTATGCTTTCTTTAACAGAAACTCTAGCAGGATTTTAAGTTAATCTTCAGATTTAAGAACGTGTCATTTTCTATAGCTTTGCTAAAGTGCGGGAAAGAATACGAATCATTTCAGAAAACAATTAACATGATCTGAATTCTTCGTATTTATATCAGGAAACAAACATAGTAAAAAATGCCCTGAAGCAATCCCTCCCCCAGAAACCCTTTTTGTTGAAGCTTACCATTTGTTCCTTTCAGAATACCCAGCACAGTTTGCAACATAACACATTTTAAATACACGTTAGTGAGGTGGGTTGGGGTTTTTTCCAAGCATTTTAGATCATCCTAAGGGACACAACAGCCATAATGGCAATCACTTGTACAAAGTCTCTTTTCTACCAGAACCACTGATGTCAAGAAGTGGTAACAACTGTGACTTCATCAGTAGTTTAATACCTGGGTTGTTCTGCTTTCTCGAGGACTGCCCTTCCTCTGCTATCACAGAGAGGGAGAAGACAGAAAAGGAAGCCCAAGAGACAGCGGCTGCAAACAGACCCTTTGTACTCCTCAAATGTAAGGTGTTTAGAAATCCAAGAAACAGTTGTGGTTTTTTTTGCTGCTGCACATCCAAAAATGTAGATCAGAGTACAAAGGCAATATGGTTAAGATCTGGTTTTCACACTCATTTTTTCACCAGCAGGAGCTTGCCTCACCCTCCCGTGCACAAGTAGCTCCAGTAAAGGCATACGTTACCCTTCATCTCCAGCAGTGAAAGAGAGTACATGTTGTAAGCTCCCAGCAATCACCTTAAATTAGACAGGGAGCATAGTGGAATTTCTTGATGTCTATAGTACATTCATGCACGTGTATAGTACATACTATATGTATAGTCTATAGTACATTCATGCATGTGTAGAGGAGTCTCAGTGTTAGGGGGAGCTCTAGGTAAATCCCCCAGGGAAAGTCCGATGGAGAAATACAGCCAAGCACAGCCCTAGCTTCAGTAGCTGGGCTTTGTCCTTCATCTCTGAACACCATGACTCTCCTGGCCATGGAGTAGGACCTTGGCAAACTGCTCCCCTGCAAAACAAGTCTGTGCTGATCACACTCCCAACACCTTACCGAGCACTCTGCTATGCCCACGTCTGACGGTGTATCGCTGCCGGTGACGGTGCTTCCAGTGCAGAAAAGGCGACAGCAAGTTTCTGTATACACAGTGCTCTTGCCCACCTGTTGTTTGAACTTCATTTAAAAAATACAGAAGAAAAAAAAAAATTAATGAATGCTTGCCATAGCTACACCAACAGAATAGGATTTACAAAATGCAGAAAAACGTATGTACTTATCTGCATATTACTACACTGAAAAGCACTTTGTTTTGTGCATTCAATGCATTAAAAGATCACCGGCTTGCATTTAGGCATAATGCAGAACTTGCTAGCCACCATAATCATTCAAAGAGAAGCTTGGAAGGAAAGAGTAAGAAATTCCTTCTTTGCTTTCTTTTTGCAATATTTTTGCAAAACAGAAAACAATCCTTTCAGAACATCCTGAAATCCAGGAATAGACATAGCTTCCCTAAGGATTAAATCAGCCTTTAGATATGTACACACTATTCACTCTAACTACTTTTCATAAATATCTATGAGAATAATAACCCTTAGTGAGGGTTTTTAACCATGTTTAGACCAGAGTTCACAAAATAGAAGCAAGTTCAGAGTAAAACCTATTCTGAGACCTAATTCTCCGGGTATGGGGTTTGATTCTCATCTTATTTGCAGCAATAATTCCACAAAAGCCCCTTTGCTCCACTGATTCGTAAAACAAGTTCAGAGACTTTAGAATAGGTTTTCAAATAGAGGAATATAAATGCTGCATACTGCCCTGATGTATACACACTAAGTACAAGAAAGCCTTGACTTACTAAGCAGATGAAAATTCTGCTATTAAGGAAATCATATTTGCATGAAGATTTTCATTTGTTTGTGGAATTTCACAGTTATCTAGATCCCAGACATTTTTAATACAGATAGATAATACACACTGAGAATAGGATAAGCCTCAAGGATGTGTTCACAGTTGGCACACGCCGACGGTTCCATCCTCCTGTGGTCTTCTATCCTACTTGCTTAAATCATCAACATTTGAGACAAGCAGTGCACAAAACAGAACTCTTCCAAACTGCCACTTCTTTAAGAACAACCGCTGTTGATGAAGCCTGACCCAAATGACCACTTAGAATTAAAACCTGAGTGAGCTGATGCCATGATTTAGCCCCAGCCGGCGACTAAGCCCCCCCCAGCCGCTCGCTCCCCCCCGGCGGGACGGGGCAGAGACGCGGAAGGGTGAAAGTGGGGAAACTCGTGGGTTGAGATAAAGACAGTTTAACAGGGAAAGCAAAAGCTGTGCACGCAAGCAAAGCAAAACAGGGAATTCATTCCCCGCTCCCCGTGGGCAGGCAGGAGTTCAGGCATCTCCAGCAAAGCAGGGCTCCCTCACGCGTAACGGTGACTTGGGAAGGCAAACGCCGTCGCTCCCAACATCCCCCCCTTTCTCCTCCTGCCCCCAGCTCTACACGCCGAGCATGACGCCGTATGGCACGGGGTGTCCCTTGGTCAGCCGGGGTCGGCTGTCCCGGCCGTGTCCCCTCCCGACGTCTTGTGCCCCCCAGGCTCCTCGCTGGCGGGGTGGGGTGAGGAGCAGCAAAGGCCTGGGCGCTGTGTAAGCGCTGCTCGGCAATAACACACACCCCGGGGTTATCAACGCTGTTTCCAGCCCAGATCCAAAACATGGCCCCACACTCACTACTGTGAAGAAAAGTAACTCTAGCCCAGTCAAAACCAACACATTCTCCACCTCTTATTCCATGCCATTTATGCCATGCTCATGTCCCACACTGTCCAATATATCTTCATTAATCACCAATCCCCTTCCCAACCTTTGATGTAATACACAGATACCATTCCCTCAGTCTATGGACCAGCCCTGTGAAATGTCTGTAAAATGTCCACAAATGTGCGTTGAACTCATTTTAGTCCATGACTTCAAATTCCATCTCTTATGGTGGTCGCTCAGGACAGGAGAAGTGGTGCGTTACGTGGAGTTACTGGGCACCAAAGCCAGCTCAGGTCAGGTCACTGCTGCATTTGCACTGCTTCTCTTTAGGTTTGTCCTCTATTGGTCCAGATGGTACCTGCTACAGTAATTCCTGTAACATGCAACTCAAATCACGGGCTACAATTTAAAGGTATTTCCATTACAATCTCCACCCCGATCCCTTTGGACTGGACCACAGGGTTTAACACTGCAGTGAACTCCTCCCCTTGCCCCCGCTCCGGCTTGGACGTATCCACAGGTCGCAGCCCCTTCGACTGGAGCTCACACTGGAGTTCCAGCCTGTTCAGTACAGCAGCACAGAAACAGCAGCGATGCCTCGGCCATCCGCCAGCCCAGGCACAAGGCCATTGCTGACCAAAACATGCCCAGGCCCAGCAGAGCCAGACGATGAGCAGCATGGCAGCCCGGCAAGCGGCGAAAGCAAAAACGCAGCCACTAATGAGCACTAGACTCTAATGTAGAGTAAGGCAAGCGAACCCATGGTAAGCGCAGGAGTCTGGCAATTAATAGCTAAACAGCAATAACAGCTATAAATTTGGTCTAGCACATTCCAAACCAGCCTGTCATTATATCGAACCCTTTGAGCTGCACATTGGGCACCAAAAGGACTGCAGTGGGTTGACCCTGGCTGGAGGCCCGGTGCCCACCAAAGCTGCTCTACCGCTCCCCTCCTCAGCTGGGCAGGCCAGAGAAAATATAAAGGAAAGCTCATGGGTCGAGATAAGGGCAGGGAGAGATCACGCAGCAGTTACTGTCACAGGCAGAACAGACTCGACTTGGGGAAATAAGCTTAATTACTCATCAGAGCAGGATAACAAGAAATAAAACCAAACACCTTCCCCCCACCCCTCCCTTCTTCCCAGGCTCAGCTTCACTCCTGATTTTCTCTGCCTTCCCCCGCTCCCCCCCCAGCAGCAGAGGGGGATGAGGAATGGGGGTTGGGGTCAGTTCATCACACCTTGTCTCTGCCGCTCCTTCCTCCTCGCAGGGAGTACTCCTCACACTCTGCCCTGCTCCAGCCTGGGGTCTCTCCCACAGGAGAGAGTCTTCCATGAACTTCTCCAACATGAGTCCTTCCCACAGGCTGCAGTTCTTCATGAGCTGCTCCAGCCTGGGTCCCTCCCCGGGGTGCCGTCCTTCAGGAAGGGACTGCTCCTGCGTGGGTCCCCCACAGGGCCACAGGTCCTGCCAGGAGCCTGCTCCAGCATGGGCTTCCCACAAGGTCACAGCCTCCTTCAGGCACTCCCTGCTCCGGTGTGGGGTCCTCCACGGGCTGCAGGTGCAGATCTGCTCCCCCGGGGAGCTCCACGGGCTGCAGGAGCACAGCCGGCAACACCATGGGCTTCCCCAGGGGCTGCCGGGGAACCTCTGCTCCGGCGCCTGGACCCCTCCTGCCTCCTTCCTCACTGACCTTGGTGTCTGCAGGGCTGTTCCTCTCACACTCTCACTCCTCTCTCTGGCTGCAGTTTCCCAGGTTTTCTTTTTCTGCTTTTTAACTCCGTTACCCTGTGGCACACCCACCATAACTGATGGGCTCAGTCTTGGCCAGCAGCTGGTCCACCTTGGAGCTGACTGGCACTGGCCGACATGGGGGAAGCTTCTAGCAGCTTCTCACAGAAGCCACCCCTGCTACCAAAACCTTGCCACACAAACCAAATACAGTTGGGTGTAACAGATCAACCTCTGGAGACCACAAGTAAAATACATCTATGTACCTCTCACTTTACCATAAAAACCACAGCCTGTATCACCACCATATTCTCATCAGAGAAATTAAGTATATGCTCAGGAGAGAAAAAAATTGTGGTCAAATGACAGACTTTGGCGAGGCAAGTTGCAGTGAACACTGTTGTATGTCACGTTGGTAGATCTCTGGCTACCCACCCCACGGGCTGTGGTGCCACCAGGGAAGAGAGGATGTGCAGTCCCTTTCACAGCGCAGAGCTTTTGCTCGTCTCTGACGAAGCAGTTCACATCAAAATGCAGGACCAGGAGCTAGATCACGCCTGCGGTGGGGACAGAAACACTCTGCCAAAGGGGTAGTAACATTTTGAACTGCTACAGCTGTTCATTCAGTGAGCATGAGCCCTCAATCTTTACTTGTAATTAGTAATCCTTACTAATCTTGAGGATTAGTCCAGCTTTACCACTATGTTGTCTGAGACAGGTTAATTCACCTCTTTACACCTTCCCCCCACCCCCCAATTCCTTCTGTTCCTTTCATGCATATTGATTTTTGCCATTGGTGAAGGGATGGTGGATCCCTCAGTCTGTTTTAGCCTATAGCCCCTACTCTAACAACAAAAATTAATCCTTAATGATAGTTATTACAAAAGCAAATATGCAGGCAGAAAAATGAGTTGCTATCCCAATATGACTGTTTGTATGGTTGGTTTTGGTGCTTTTAAGTAGAAAAGGACTGCTTAGAAATTACAACAGTCACCATCAAAAATCAGAAAGTATACATGAAGCTCTCCTCACAGATCCTCTGTTCAAGTTACCGGTTACCTCCTGGCATCAGTGGATTTGCACTACAACAAGCATCCCGAGAGCAGGACCAGGCTTCTCAGCCAGCTTTCTTTCTTTTTTACTGTTCCAAGAGTTACTAAAAATTTAAATTTTAATGCCGCCTTAGTCACTGCTCTATTACCCAACAGGATTTGTATCTACTTCTTTTACTTGCGGGTGTCTTTGTAGAAGGGAGGAAGTTTGGTCAGAACGTAACGTACGTAGGAATTTCTTTAGTATGCAGCTAAGCCTCTGAGTGCGACAGAGAAATAGCTAAGAGAGAAATTCAGCCATGAATCTGTTATTTCATGGAATTATATATACCCAATTCCTTAACAGTTACAAAAGTTTCTATTTTATCTGGAAGGGCAACAAAATTCAGAACAGCATCCTTAAAGTATCACCAAGGGTATTTGTTCTCTGAGTCAGGAGGGGGTGGAAAAAAAAAAATCTGTAGCGAACTACTCATTTTGATCCAGGCAATATCTGCTGTGTTTCTTTTTCCTTAAACACATAGAAGCAAAAATAAATGGCCCTACTGGCCAGTAATTTTCCTCTTTTCTAAGGAACTCGGAGACTAATATGTCACTTTCAGACAAGAGACTTGGGCTGCAGGCTTTTTCAACACACAGAAAATTATTCTGTTACTTCTGGGATTTCGTTAAGGCAGCAGCCTGCCTCTTTCTATTCCTCTCTTCATTTTGTTGTTCCAAAACACTCAAACAAGCAAACAACTAGCTCAATGGGCAACTACTGATTACAGCCTCTTTGGAAGGAGTGAAGCACAAGCTCTTCACATAGAAAGGATGGACCTGAAACCTCCAATAAATACCAAAAAGGGGAATACTTGTTTCACCATCAACAGCCCCCTCCTGAGGTCTTTCTTTAGCTAATGTCTCTACCTCAAAAAGGCTGACAAACACAAAATCCTGGTGGCAAGTCTCTCCTTCACAGAGAAGTATTTTTAACTACAATGAAACTAAACAGCAAAACGCCTTTTTGCCTCCACGACCATGCCTGCCTCTCAGTACTTTTTGTGTTAATTTTAACCAGCTAGCAAAAAGGTTTTCAAAGCTTATTTTTTAAGTTTTGTTTTAAGACTCCATCACTGCTGTTGGGAACATTACTCTTGCCAGACTGCTGTGGTGCTTCAGGGCTCTCCTCTCCTGTTTGACAGAGGCCTAAGGCTATAGACTGAGTGCTCGCTCTCTGCGGGACTCCAAGGTCTTGGTTTTACGGTGCAATCGTAGATGCAGGCAGTGCCATACTCCTCCTGAATGCTGTTTGGAAAATAAGAGTCTCAAGACTGACATTTTATCTACTGTCTCTTAGTTAAAAGGATCCCCGGAACAACAGCAGCCTATAGATCCAGCAACAAACAGCATTTTCGTAGAATAGCAAGTATGAAACACATTACATCATGTCATGGAGAAAAGTAATTTTCTTAGATGAAACTGATATAGATCTCTGATTTCTCTATCTATATATTAAAAAAAAAAAAAAAGACTGAATGACCTTCAGTCTGCTCAAGAAATAAGCAAGACCAAAGTTCTTATTTATCTGTTTTGCCTGGAGAAAAAAAGTATGCTAGAACTGCTGGATATTGAATTTATGGTTCTTAAGAATTTAGTTAAGTTATTTATTTATTAAGTTATACTGTGAGGAAGAAACTCGGTCATCTCAAAGCTTAAAACTGAGGAAGGTTCCACCTTCTCCAGGGTGAGTTTATGCCAAAATATTTAAAGTCTTAAATCAGAACACCAGGTTTTGCTGTGGATTATTACAGCGAGAAATTCTGAAGGAAAGATGTCCACTACCAGGGCTTTTATCTCTTCCGCAAACTGCTGTCCCTACACGTGACTGACCCTGCTATCCCTACACATGTCCAATACCCTCCCACACACCCTCCCAGTTCCTCTATAGACTGGTGGGAGACTATGCAGGGAAAGGCATTTCCTCAAACTTCAGGCACTACACAGGTACTTGTTAAGCAAATTAACAAATCAACTGGCAAGCCATCTAGCCAGTTTAGCTAATGGGAAAGCTACAGAGGTGATAAAATGAAAAGAACAAGCATAGTGCATCTACTTGGTGACAGGTCACAGCAGACTCAATTTCAGTAATAGCACGAGTATCTTAGACTTGGATTAAGAGGCTTTCATAGCCTCCATATTGCAGCAAAGGACATGGGATGAATTGATTAATCTTCATCAAACAGTAGATAGTACAGCAAACAGAAGAGTAGATAACCTGAATTTTAAAGCTGATTGTTTTTCCTGGCCTTATTATAAACTAGTTACTCCTAAACTGGAATAATCATGAGATCATTCAATGTCAAACCTTAACAAGAACACCTTATAGTATTTATCTATTTAAAAATCTAATAAAGTTTAATTAAAATTTGTCTGCCTGTTTTCTGCACCCATGCTTCTGTAGAGCAAGCATTTCGATGTCTGTTCACATGCATAAAATTGGAAAATGAGCTTTGAAAAGAATGGCTATGGGATTGCCTCTACCACCATTCCAAATAAATTCCAAGTGTGCAATGGCTGGAGTTTGTTATCCTCCAGATTAAGTGGACTGAAACTACACAGTTAGTTGAGTTGCATCTTTAATGTGAAAAACATCTATACAGCTTTGCTATTCTTGTTAATCCTTGATATTCTCCGACACAACACTGACTGTACTGGCTACCTGTACCATATCCTCTGCTCTTTACTAGCGATCAAGAGGAGACGACAGGCGCTTCACCATGGATACACTGAGCAGCTCAGTTTTATCGCTCACACTGCAACAAAATGAGAATTTTACTCTACAAGAAATAGTCACGTAAGTATGACTGTTTACTTCTATCAGTTTAGTACCTCATGATTCCTGGCATCTATCACTGCAGGGTTTTGGTCTTCTCAAACACGTGAATGTTTATAGCTGTTGAGCTCAGATTCAATCAAGTTGTAACTTGATTGTTTTGCCTTCACACCTCTTCAGGGTACAGCGTCTGTAAAAACAGGCAAACACATTACACAGGTGAGCTCTGCAGCACACAACCTAATCTTCAGTAACGCTCAGTATCTTTGCTCCACTACACAAAGTGCTTATTTCACTCACAGGGTCAAGGAAAAGCATCCTGAAGGTCATTAGCGCCACATTTCTGAAGGTCAGGTACCCCGTCATCGGCAAACACAGCAGCTATACAGTAACCACAGCGCAGTGCAATAATCAGTAACATCCATAAGAACCCAACTAAACCTTTAATTCCTTCTCAAACAAAAGGAGGAAGGAGGCTGATTATTTTGGGATTCATCGCAAAAGCTGCTGAACTATTTCTGGAAGTTTTCAGAAGGTGATTCAGACGCAGACTTCACGCAGGAGATAAGTTTTGTTAGCACTTCCAGAAGCTACTCTGAATTTTGCAGAATCAGGTCCTAAAGCAAAGTCTTTGGGCAAAAGCCAAGGGACTTCTGTCCTCCATTGTAAATAAATCTGTATTGTTCACTGGGCCCTTGCAGAGATGCTGTAACCAAGCATGTTTAGTTCCTACTTCTAGTTTTCACAGCTCTCCCTACAACTTTTCGGACAAGCTTGTCACATTTTCAAGAATCACCTCAAAAGGTAAGCTTTCCCCCCCCGCCAATAAACTTCTAAGTTACCTTAATTCCATCCAATGCAATGGACCTGCCTTGAGTGGCACAGATGAAAATTTTCCAGTTTCATCTGGGCTGCTTTCCTATTGTGATAAATGATTTAGTCCCAAACAGGATTCCAATTCAAATTTACAATGTATTAAGCGAATAGAGGCAAGCAAACAACGCTGGGTGGGCCGAGAGTCTCTGCTCCACCAAGACGCACATGGTACGGTTCCTATTCCTGGTTTATATCCTGTCCGTTAATACATATTCATGAACAGGCGTGTCTTCTTCAGCGCATGCCCTCTTCTCCTGCTAGAGTCTTCTCGAATCTTCCTCGGCGTGCCCCCAGGATGACCCCAAACCTTATGCATGCACTTTCTTTACACAATACTATGCGGTCAGTGGTCAAACTGGTTTGAGCTGATATACCAGCAAAGTAGTTTAACTTTCTCCTGTAAAATACCCCTTTTTATGGTGCAGGAGAAATCCATAAAAGTACAGAAGATGACACTTCATCACACGAATCAGATGTACATATTTCACACTATTATACTTTATATTATATTTATAATATTAAACGATTGTGTTTAGCACGCCACATGTAAAAGTATACAGATCGGTTGTCTTTTATACCATTTCTTTGATCCTTTTCTACCAAAGCAGAAAATTAACTCCAAGAAACCGTATTGCTCTAACTTTTTCAAGCCTACAGTGCATACAAGTTTGTTTCTTTCACCTGTAACAGCAAGAAACTTAGGAACTATATAACCAGTCTGCTACTGTTAGTGCCACACAGCACAGGGACACAACTCCAACCTGAGAGTGAATAGTTCCGCAAGGTCATCCCCACCAAATACATCTCAAAATGGAACGACGATACCCTGACAGAGGTATTCTGACTAGGAGACAGAATAACGCATTGATTCATTGCGGAACTGACTTATTTTTTTCTTCCCTGAGACAGAGTCGAAGTACCAAAACTGCAACTATAAATATCTCAATACAGCTGTTCTTATAGTTCTGACAACAGCCTCTGCTCACTCACTTGTATTACTCTCTACTGTAATCTGCATGTTCTTTAACACAATAAATGCACAAGTGAAAAGAAAATCATATTTTGGGGCATAATCAAGCCATTTTTGGTCAAGCTGGCAGTAGAAGTGAAATGTGAATTAAATTGGTTTTCAAAGCCACTCTGACAACCCAAAAGTAGGAAGGGGGAAAAAAGGTAGTCAAGTGCAGCCCTGTAAGATTTTTGCTTCGTTAGAAATAAAGGAAAAATAGTGACTGTTAATAAAAATGCCAAGCGAACTGATGTTTCATTAAAGCAAAAAAATTCCAGTGGCACAAGAGACTAATTTAGGTCTTAACACACCACACATTCACTGATTACTATTACCATAGATAAAGGCTAAAACCTGTCCCCAGGCTGGTTGTCTGTATATATATATTTATTAAACATAAGGCAGCTACTTTGGGATGTCAATGTCCTTTAGAAAACAACTGCAACGAAAACAATCTTCCCATTTTAAAACAGAGTTACTTAAAAATCAAGAAGCACAATAAATAATGTTCTTCATAGCCCATAATCTTGACCTGAAGACAAGTAATTTTGGAAGTTAAAAGACATTTACCTCTTGAATATTTTTCTAAATTAGAGACATTGTTCGTAAAGCATGGATTCACAGTTTACCTACAATGTATTTTTGCATTGTTCGAAAGACCCTGGGAAACCGAATAAGTGTTTCAGAAAAAGAAACCCAACCCAAGAAAAAAAAAAAAGGCATGGGAGAGGATAAAAAATTATGTGACGCTGCTCTAATTCCAGGCTACAGGCTAGCATAAATAAGTGCTGAAGGGCAGTATATCAACGTGACTAAAACCAGCTATAGTTTTCTTTGACCTGTTACCAGGCTGCTCAGTATAGTCCATTCTTTATTTATGAAGAAGGTCACCTTTTTCTCCAGTTTAATAAAGGCTTACAGGACAATTTATGGACTTCCATGAAAGCTTTATATCAGTAGTGTTTCTAGCTGTGTCTAGAAACTTTCAGGATAGGAACACCCTTACAGAGCCACGATATGACCTTTTGATCACACAGATTTATGTATTTAGCTGGTAAACTGTTAACACTAAACTACTATTATAGCAATCAGCAATGACATCACTGAGTTTTGAAAAATAAACCAGAAAAAAGAAAAATCAAGAAAACCCCATTGTGCTAGAAAGATCTGGTATACAGTAAGATGTACCTCATACACAGAACATTTCAAATTCTTTCCCTACACAGTCCATCATACTTCCACCATAGTCTTCACGTTTCTTCTCAAAACAGGGTTTTGGGTTAGGGCTAATCTTCCCCCAAGAAATAGGCTCATAAAATAGCAACAATTAATATGAAAAGGGAAAGCATGAAATTAAAATTTGCATTCATCTCTCATATCTTGATAGCTCACCTCACAATTTTCTAAGTCCTGCTTCACCAGTAAAGGGATTTTTTCCCCCACCTTGTCTACACATAAAGTACACATATTATGCATGTAATTATGCACACAAACTATAATGATTAAATAATTTTAATTGCTCTATCTGCTTAAAAAAAAGACAGATATTCTCTTAAGTATGCATGCTCTCCCTCCATGTAAGCAAAGTATTTCTCTGCTCTGGAATTAGCTATAAACAGATTGAGGCTGTTATTGTGGAGTGAGGGTGCAAGAAAAATTGGATAGGTTTGAGGCTGATTTCACCTGCACATAGCAAACAGGTTTACATTGAAGTAGATGGATAAAAGTTTGTTCAAGTAACCCTTTTTCACGCTTAAACTTTTACCAAAAAGATTACTTATGCCTGGGAAATACTACTGACCTCCTTTGGGTCACAGCTACTTATTTTATATGCTTTCAGATTGTGGAAGTATGATTGTCACGCAGCAGGATTTTCTCTCTGTTTCCCAACTAAAGCTTCCTATCTAATATTCTGGAAACATATCCATCCACTTATTCCCCCCGCCCTGTTTAACTGAACACTTGGTGATCTTAAATCCATCCTGGATTTAGGTAGTTATTCAGCAAGCTATTTAGCAAGAACAATGGCAAATCTCTAATTTAGAGTTTGCAGATCCGATTTCCCCACAGAGCACAGTCAGCAGTGTACGAGGACTCTAGGGTCAAACCCAGATCACACAGGAGTCAGTGTTCTACCAATGATTAGTTCCAGGAGTGGCAGAATTTCTTGCTCTACTTAAAAAACAATGTAAGAGTTTGAGAAAAGCCAATATTCCAGGAAACAAATATTGCTGGAACTGCTGGAAATGAAAACCCCTTTTTTCTCTCTTTCCCTCCATTCTACATTTGACACGTTTTACTTTTTATAATGCTACCTCCTTTATCCTATATCATTTGACTACTTTTGTCAAACAGTATTGTTATAACCACGAGGATTTATGTGGGGCCATAACTCTGCTGGTAAGCACAAGAAGAATTTGGTCTTCCAAAGATAAGTTGAAAAAATGTTAACATTGTATCCCATATCGATCTGTTATAAAGCACAAATTATTCCTTGAATTGTTTTCAACCTTTCAGAAAACATTTTAGAGATATCACTTTATATTTTAAGAAACACACAAGACTTCTTTAGAGATAATTTTTGTTACAGCATCACAAATGAAGACTGCCACTTTTCTAAATG
The DNA here is from genome assembly GCF_964289735.1 of Phaethon aethereus. Classification (NCBI taxonomy): domain Eukaryota; kingdom Metazoa; phylum Chordata; class Aves; order Phaethontiformes; family Phaethontidae; genus Phaethon; species Phaethon aethereus. The sequence continues at coordinate 37,511,880 of NC_138580.1, forward strand.
GGTAATTGTTGACAAGAGCCATTTAAGCTGTCACACATGCTAATAAATAGCCATGCACTCTGTAGGCATTTGGAAGATAAAAAAATAAATGAAAATGCTTTTAAACTATAGAAGAAACTGAGCTGCGTAAGTGGGAATAGCTCGTTTCCAAGAGCAGGGCAGTGCTCTAAGCAAGAGTACTGCCAGCTCTCAAACACAGTGGGACGATTACATACTGCGGTGAAAGCAAGGAGTTCAAAGTTGGTATCAAGCTCTCAAGGATAACTGGAACTCTGCTGATGCAACTTTCTTCACTTTAAAGCATATTCCAAAAAACTGACCTCCAACAGTTCTTGAAGCAGCTACTGGTACTGAAAATTTCTATCCATTTTTATTGCCTGCTGCTGCCAAGAGTGCATCGACTCAAAATAAGTGCCGCACAATACATCCTCGAGCATAAAATCAGCAATTGTTATTACTAACAAGCACCTTTATTATTCAGAGGAATTCTCATTCTGATGCTTTTAAACTGAAGAGGGTTAACTTGCCAAATGGTGTCCCCAGTTCCTTTTTTTAAATTTGATTCATAAAGCTCATACTGTATATTCATCAGCTGGAAACACTAACAGTTTTCATTTTCGGAACCAACATTAGTTTGCTGCACCATTGGTTGAAATCCAAACATTTAGTCAAGCTTGTTTCCCTCACTGCCTGGCTTAGCACATGTAATGAGAGTTATGTCTTTCACATTCATGCCAACTTGAATACATTAGATGCAAGAATAACAGAGTCAGCACTTTATCAAGATAGACAGCACTGCAGAAAATAATCTGATGTATTCTTAGCCAGGTAGCATTACAAATATTAAAACTAATGAACCATAAAGAGCTAATGATAGAATAGAGTTTACTTCTACAGTCTAACCTTGCTTAGTTTAAACTGTTGCTGGATGCATTTTAAAAAGTATTACCTTGAGAAGGTATCTTGCTCTACACAGATTAGGTATTGTCATAACATTGCTTAAGGAATAGAATAAAAACAGGTTTTGGTCTTTGTCACATCGCATTCAGATTGCAAAAAGAAAAAAAACAACTTGGATTTCAACGTAAAATGCTATTTTTGCCAATTTTCACTAAAGACTGCAATCAAATCTCTGCTTTGTGTACATTATCTTGCAGACACTTTCATATCTGAAAACCACAAAGTAACAGGTAAATTTTGCACATGAATGCATGTAATCATATACAAATTTTCCACTGTATTACTAGTACAGTTAATAAACAAATTAAAACATAAAAATAAAAAAGCGTATTTCAGTTCAACATATATATGATTTTCATTGTTCTTCTATTCAGCAAGTCAGTAATGCATAAGCTAAGCTGTAGGCTTCCTGTGAAGCCTATACTTAAATCAACATTACTTAAGCATGTGGCTTATGGATGGAACGTATCCCTGAATAATTTGCTAAATGAAGATATCTCAAGAACTTCCATATTCCTTCCTTGAATTGGGATCCTTATCCTCAGACTGGCTGAACATGAACCTGAACTGATCCTTGCCAAGAAACAGTATTATCCAGGACAGTTGTCAGGCTGTTCTAAAGTATATGTTTAAACAGGAAATAAAGAAACAGTTGAGCAGTTCTCAACAGTTCATTTCAGTAGTATTAAGGTATAAAATAGCCCAAAGATTTTATTTATTAGTATGAGAATCTATTAGACAAAAACCTTCAATGAATTTACATAGCAAAATAGAAGAATGCTCATTTTAATAACAAAAAGCACTCAGTGGAAATAACTGAATGTGCTGGGTGGTCAGTTTGCTGCCTCCTCATGAGACAGCAGCCTTCCTGGTGAATCATAATGGTCCCAGTGCCACCTTCCGCCTCTTTTTTTTAACTTTTTTTCTCTTCCATGTGCTTCGGTTCTTTTGCTTTAAGTTTTCTTAGGGCATAAAGCAAGGCATAAACACCTACATGTGGATGAATAACAATTTTGTATCTGTATATATAGATATGGAAAAATATATTTTTAGGTCGGACATAAGGAAGAAATTCTTTATGATGAGGAACAGGTTGCCCGGAGAAGTTGTGGATGCCCCATTGCTGGAAGTGTTCAAGGCCAGGTTGGATGGGACTTTGAGCAACCTGGTCTAGCAGAAGGTGTACCTGCTCATTGCAGGGGTTTGGACTAGATGATAGTGAAGGTCCCTTCCAAACCAAACCATTCTATGATTCTATAAATTATAAGACCCATGTAAGATCACTTACCTGTATGACTAGTTTTCTATTACACACGGTAGTAAGCAACTGGGATAAATCCAATTGAGATACTCCACTGCGCCTACAGGGCTGGGCGCTTCTGTGCCTTGCTCCCCTGCAAGCTCAGTGCCAGGACAACATACTAATTTCAGCACAGCACGAACATGCGAAGCCAGCTCCGTTACTGAACTGTATTAATACAAAGTGACACTGCAACTAGTAATGCTGGGTGGACAACGGTACCCCCACGAAACCAGCCTGATAACTGGTTTGCAAATACTGTTAGTCAGACATAAAATAGCAGAACATAAGCCATACTTCCAGTTATAGGTTCTCTATTTTCTTGAACATAAAAGTATTTTAAACTTTAACAGATTATAACTTTTTTTTTTTAATAAACTTACCTTCTATTTGCATGAATACAAGGATTCTTTATCCAGCTCTAAAAGGACAGCCAATTACGGAATTAGTCCATTACGTGACATAGGACAACTTGACAGACTAGCTAGGTGTCACTTTACTTTTCTCCAGTAAGGCTGTGTCTGGTAGGGAAGGATTTACAAGTAGAAGGTATAATCAGTTATGAATTCATGAAGTATCTGACTTCTGATTTGGGCCAAAAGCAGATTTCCCTTTTTAAAATAACATAATAAATTTTGTTATTTCAAACTCCAACAATACTGTGGATGTTTCCTTGATTTTGCTCATGTAAGGATGGAGTTAGACGGTCATCATGAAATAAGACCACCAAACTGATTTTTCCTTTCTTTTAAGTCAGCTTGACACAGAATTTGTAAACCAACATCAGATAACCTGTCTGTTGCTCTGCTTTAGCGTTTTTAGATTTGTTTTACTGTAACGCCATTACCCAAGGAGTGATCCTGTGAAAGTACTCAGTCCACTGAAGAACTAGGTTCCATGTGCCCTCATGGTGATGCAGAAGCAAAACAAGAGCTTACACTGACAACATCTGATGAAAAAAAAAAACCTAAATGACATCACTAAACTGATCACACTGTGAAGGGGCAGATGCACACATGGTTTAGATTACCTAGTTTTGTAAAAAGGTAGTTTGTTTCAACACAACAGCAGATATCCCAATTATCACTCCCACGTCAATCTATTTTCAATTTTAATTTTTTTTTTTAAACACGATGTGAGTTTCAGTTATTTGATTCAATTCTTTATCTCTTCTAAATGATCCAGGACCTGCAGTCCAAAAATCAATCTAGTATCACCACTGTTAACAGGACTTAAATCTTGAGGTCAATACAGTATTTTTAGAGACTTTTTTTTTTAAGTCACTATCAGACTCAAAGTGACATCCTTCTCTCCCTCATAATCCTGGTGGGTAAAAGACACCTTGGCATGTGTCTGACCAGAAAATGCCAAGAGGAAAATGTCCAAGTGTAGCCACTCAGTTGGCAACACTACCCCAAACAGCACCAGTGCCTCAAGCCCTAGTGTCCTTTTTGCATTTCACAAAGTTCTTTTTCATCCAGGGAATCTTTTGCTGACATCTTTGTTCAAAACCAAGCTGCCAGTAGAGAGACCACATGACATCTAGCACAAATCGTGGCTGCCAGTCACTTTTGAGATCACAATTAGACACATCTGGATCAATACCTGAGACAGTCTTTTGCAGTGCTTCAAAACCCCAGGTCACGAGCACGTTACTTTTTGCAATCATCTCCGCCAACTTTCAAAGCCACGTGGCCTCTCCAGAAGTCAAGGCCTGCAAAGCCTTGTGTGATACACACACACACACACACGCTTTGTATAGCCTGCACAAAAGCAGAGGATACATTGTTTCCTACTGCCAAGATGATAATTTTAAACTTATACTTCTTGGTCCTTTCCAACCTAGTGATTCTGTGATTCTGTTATCCTTGGGAAAAAAATTTGGAAGTAGTTCATACAGATTAAAAACTGAGGAGGAAAAAAAAGGAAGAATGGGAAGTTTGACCTATCACTTCTATTTGTCACTGAAATCTCAATCCACCAAAACACTCCAGCCAAACACGCTTTCAAAAAAATTAATAAATCTCTTATGCAAATATTGGGATACATATCAGTTTTGTAATGTAGCTTGGGCGTTTAAATCTCAAACTGACAGGGCCCCTGTTGGGAAAAAAAAAGCAAGCCTTCTTTCATTTACAGAAGCTGTATGATGCAGTTAATACTGCAGATATGTATTCAGTATTTTTCCCTCTCCTCTGTGTAACACAAGATTTCTTTGTTCTCTTCTATTGATATTTCTATTGTTCCTGCATGAGAGTAGGACTTAACCTTCATGTACATATTATTTGCTACTGCTCTGCAACACAGCAGCCCCCCTTTACTATTTCTATTCTCTTCTTTGCTGTTATTCCACAAACAGCTGCATTGCAGTGACAACACTTGCGTACCGCTCTTGAGTTTTAGCTGATATGAGGTGCTAAATCATTTTAAAATGACAAGGTAAAGCAGCACATGAGGGTATTATTTCTACCCCTCTCAAACTTGGCTTTCCGTTTGTAAATACAGAGCAAGCAGAAAAGCAGGGGGCAAACAAGCATTTCCATCTCCGTAGGTTTATGCAGCAAAAGAAAAGGTACACCAACACAGCCTTAACCATTTTTCTAGCAGAAGCTACCCAACACTGAGAATTTGCTAGTTCCATAGTGACATCAGCAGGAAGTGAAGAATTCTTTCTACTACAGTGCTAAACAGGACTCTGGTCTACATGTGTTCTGCTGCTCCAGATCTATTGTGTAACCCCGGAATCAGTCATTTAATCTTTCACTACATCAATTTCTGTATTTGTAAAATGAAGACCCAAATTCCTATCAGTGTCACGTTTCCAGGCTCTAAGTTCTGCAGGGCAGCACCTACTTCTTCCAAAGTGTCTATATAGTGCTTACAAAAGGCACTACGACAAGAAAGGGAGGCTAAAACCAGTACGAGAGCACAGGCGCCAGAACAAATAGTTTTCTGTTCCAGAAGGCCCCAGACTTTCATGCAGGATTCGAGACATTTAAGTTACCAGAAGATTCTGGGTATTTCTGCTAAGGACAATCTTCAGCAAAGAAGAGAGGAGATCCCTGGGTTCCAGAGAGAGATTCTCCTGCAAGAACCAGATCCTTTCCACATAATAGAGAAACTCTGGAAACATACACTTTTACAGTATCATAAAGCTTCTAGTCCATCGTGTATGGTGATAACAAATAACATAAAACATTTTCTCACCACATGGTAAAGACCATGCGACTTTCCCCCTGTCCAGAACCTTGGCAGTTAAAACATATGAAAACAATGCACTGGTTTATATGAATTGCCAGGTATTGGTGTCTCCTTATATTGAGAAAGGCTTTTCCTGCTGTGCCAAGGTCAACCCAAGATAGAATGAGAACAGATGTGGTCTGAACATCTGATCATCTGAACACTGATGCGACACAAAAGGAAAAGGCTCCATCTGCCCGTTGAAGTACGCTTAAAGGGATAAAGGCAGCGCACTGGTGGGCTACATTTTCCACTGTAGAACATTTATTTGTATTCCACAGAAATCAAAACTATTTCTTTTGAACTTGAGCATGCAATAAGTTGGGAAGACAACCATTGGATAAAAATAATGGACAGGTTAGAAAATTGTTATCAAGAGGGAATCATGGTCAGCCATTCACAGCAATAGAACGCAGGTATATAACAGATCCTCTTCTTTTTTGCAACTAGCTGTAGGAAAAGGTGTTTATACTTAATCCCAATATACGTGAAACTCTAGATGCTGTCTAGGCAAGCACTCTGACCTAATATGCCAGATCAGGTTGCTGTTGAATTCGCTGCTGTAAGCCATATTAATTTCTTTTCCTTTTGAAATGGCTAGTTTTATATTCTCCTTGTATTATGGAACACAAAGTCTACACCATTAGCTCTAACAGTGCTGGGCTGCTGTTGCAAAAACAAAAAACAACAAAACAAAACACATTTATGTGAACATTAAGACAACTTAAAAGGTAGTGCTGAAAACCTGAGGCCTTCTTCCAACAACCTGTGAGCTGCATAAGAGTTTACCCTGCTACTACTGAATTTTCTTTGATGCCATTAGTACATTTGTTTGTATGAGGTTATTAAAATAATAAAATATACCCACAATCCATTTAACACACTGTCGAACTCACCAGCTATTTACGTCCTGTCATTAAATAGCTGGAGGTTGCAATTTTAAGATCTCCACTGACTTTAGGAGACAAAAGTTTGAGAAAACATTCTTATGATTCAAAATACAGACTATATAAAATATAATATTTTAAGACTTGAGAAAAGAATAATTAGATTTGCATTTGAAGTAAAATGATTTTTTGGCTCTTAGTGGCTTCAAAGAACAATTACAATATACCCTGGAACTGGAATTTCAAACAGAGTTAACAGTAAATGATCCGGTCAATGATCAGTCTGATCCAAACATCGAAGTCTACATACACTACTTGCAGTAAGTAAGTTTTGGGGTTTGGGTTAGGTTTTTTCTTTTTAAGAATAAATGTTTTCTACTTCTATTGGCTAATTTTTGTGGTAGGGTTCCTCAAGTTTTCAATAATATATCTTCAAGAACTCCTTCCTGCCATCACACCGCATCTTATTTTTTCTGTCTCGCATGCATTATGAAAAAAATTTCTTTTAAATTATGTCTGTTAACTATTGTAGAAGTTTACCACAATATAGCCTTTAGAGATATATATATAAAAAATATATATAAAATTAGAGGAAAAACCCATGATCTTGCAGGGACCATCATTCATGTTTAGTAACAATATTTGACCTGAAATCTAACACAGTGACTGACATGTTATTTACACTGGTAACCCAAATTTCAGAGAGTAAAATACTGGTGCAGCAATACTGCTGCAAGGAAGCTTGCAGAGCTTCCATATATCTCTTTCTCTTTAGGAGAGAAATAGCGGTTTTATGTCTGAACAACAGCTACATTATCTCATTTCTTTCAGTTCTATAACAAAGTTGGCACACCTTTCAGTGGAACTGACCTCTCCCAATTCACAGTGCAGATTTTTTGAGAAAGCAGACAGAAAAATCTAACAGAACCTAACACAGAGATTGTGGAATCAAATCCCTACACAGAAATTTTTTCCAGCCCAAAGGCTTCATAAAAAGTATGTGCATAGTTGTTCCCAGTCCCTCCTACAGGGACTCAAATGTCAGCAACTCCAGATGGTCAGAGAATGATACCCACAAAACCACTTCTAGTTGTTAAAAAAAAAATCCTTCACCCAACGAATAAAGACCTGGCACAGAATGCCAATCAAAAACATGCTAGGTAGAGAAAATACCGTGCACTTCTTTCACTATAAGCATTTACAGCATTGCTATGTCAACCATATTTCATGAGCTTCCCACTTAACACAATGCAGAGGTGGCAGTTTTTATCATGGTACTTCAGTTGCACAAAAAACAGCAGAGGAATACTGAGAAAATGCTACTAAATCATATTCCATACTCTCTTCATGCTGTGATAGGTCTGAAAGCAAATGATAAATTTATGTAACGTCAATTTTTTCATGCAAAGTGTTAAGGTTCAGAGATAAGTGCACCATTGTTATCACTGTGTGCCAAAGTTAAATTTAACTCAGAGTTTTAAACTTTTCAAAAGCACCTGAAATGGCAGAAGATACCAGAACGTAACCTTCCAATACTCGTTGAATTTTATGGTAGTTTGAAGATAAATGTTTGTACCGCAGAAAAGTTTACAATCACTTTTTCAGACTATTCTTCATGCCTTACAAATTTTGTTACGTGTTTTTGAAGAAATAATTATACTTGACCTGGACTTTATCACATTATGTATTCCGTCAATGATACCCCAAATCCAATATGCACACATAACATTTTTCAAGGTTCATTATAGGCCCATCTAGAGTCAGATGCCACAAAAGTCTTCTAGAAATAACAAAGCTATGCAGCTGCTCCTGCATCACATTTTGATGTGCTATTGCAGCTTTAATTCATCCAAATAAACTTGTTTTCATCTCCGCGGGCACTGAATGCCAGCTGCCACCACTGTATTGCAACTAGTAATAAGTTATAACATGTACTAATGCCACAGTTGTAGTGCCAGGAGTTGGGCTCGAAGATCCTTATGGTTCCCTTCCCACTCGAGATATTCTATGATTCTATATCTTCAGGACTTTTTCCAGTGACAACTCCATACAGAGCTGGAAAAAAAACATGTCAAGACTCAACTAGTAAGATGCTCAGCAAGGACTAGATGGTCAAAACTGAGAAGACAGTCATTACCATCACCTACTCCTCTAAGATATTAATATTCCAGTTAATCATTGTATATCTATTAGGCTAGTTGCTTCTATAACAAAATAAAGTACATTTAAAATTCTTAATTATGCAAGTGTCCGTGAACAACATTGGATTAATTTTTAGAAAGATTCTTTAAGCCTTTAAGTCACTATGTATATTCATCCCACCTTATTCCTACAATTCACTTGGAGTGAAAGCTGTTTGATACTTCTCTTTCTAACGAGCCACTGCACTTGCTAGAAACTGGAAAGCTGGCAAGTCTAAATAAGTGCACAGAAATAACAATGTCTTTTTTTCAGTTCACCATTAGCAAGAACAAAACCTATACTATTCAATATATATGCCAGCTCCATTGTTAATGCAGTCATCTGGAAAAAATAATGTCATTAATATTAGATTGTTCTCTAGCCTGTACATAAGGTTGACCTCTGTGCAATTTTTACTTTATGACCTTCAATCTGCAAATGAATACTTCCATATGTCCACGAGCACAATTCAATTACAAAGAAAGAGAAACTGTGGCACCTGAAAATCAATAGCCCATTATAGTATCCCATGATGGACAAATTTAACTGTATTTCATCTACTGAAATGTGATACTACATGCTATCATATGGCATGCTTAGAAAATACTGCAGGCCTTCGCTCAATTTCACTTAAGTCAGCAGCATGATCTTACCCACCGGTGCAATCCTACACAGTAAACAAATCAAATTTGCAAACTTTGAAAAGAGAGCTAAGAGCACTCACGAAGAAAGCCCAGTAAGTCAAGGTACTTGTCAGCTGAGAAAGCATGTTGCACAAGACAAGTTGGCTACTTTGCAGCAAAGACTTTTTTTTTTAATAAAGAGGAAGTTTCATTACAGTTTTACGACTTTATGGAAGCAAGGTCTGACTTCTGTTGCAGTCTAGATTGCTGAGCATTTCTGAGCAGGAGACTGGAAACTGACATTAGTTGAATTAAAAATGTATGTTATTAATATATTAAAAGAAATAAACAACTTAATAAATTCAGTTTACAGTGCTTTATGTCATGACAGCCAGTGTTGCAACCATGGTTCTTTCAAGCCAGCTATACGCTCAGTTGCCAGGAGGAAACAGGAGTTTTGGCAAAAGCACAACCACCAGTTAGCATACCAGCCCTCAAAAATCTCTCCCAGTCTGGGCTCCAACTAAAATATTCAGCTACAGCACTTTATCTAATAACCAATTTTGGACTATCTTCAGGTTTCGAAACAAACAGTCTATTAATAACAACTGGATAATCCAGAATACAGAATATAATTTCCAACATCTCCAGACATCCATTTGTCAGGGTATCCTTGCTTCATGCATCCAAGGTTACCTTTTTAACATCAGGGGGTTGGAAAGATCCTCGAAAAAGAAAGCATTTTTTGGAACTTAATTCTGCACCAAGGGACAGATTCTCACAGAACAGAGAGGGCTCCAAAGGCAGCTAAACATGATGCTAATTAAGTGGCTGACATACACAATAGAAAGGAAAAATACCATTGCAAAGTTCTCTATTTTTCATATTGAAAAATCCTTTCATCCCTACAATGAAATATATATTCATAAACAGATTTCTGCAGTAATCTATACCAAAATCCAATGCAATAAACAATTGAGCAAAATAAAACAATGACTGTTCAGAGCAGCTCCTTAATTTCAGGCTGTTTCTAATCAGAAGAGAGTCTCCAACTTCATGCACAAAAGAACCGTAATGAACAAGAAGCAGCACGTCACCTACAGAGACCAGAATTTTGGGATCACTTTAACTGCATCTGCTTACATCAGCAATAAACTCTAAGCTGACAGTTCACTTACAAAACTGAAGAACTTGAAGAAGAATCAAGATATTAGATGACAACATATAGGACGTAAGAATTTACAGCTTCTCAGACATGCTCTTGATTTCAACATGAGTTTTACTTGCAGAAAAGTGGAAAATATTACTTTGTTGATAGAAGCACAGTTTATATGCTTTGCACAAAAATGTACTTGAGTCAAAGGATTCCTTAACAGAAAGCCAAAAACATTTTACAAAGTGATTAATTATGCATTCATTTTTAAAGGTAACTTCACCAAAGGAACTCTAAATTTATAAACACTAACAGAAGTTTGACAGTCAGTACTGTTTGCACTTTGATACTTTTATTAAGAGACACACCACATCAAAAGAACACCTACTCTCGTCCAAACGATTAAAAAAGGCATTACCACAAAGCCACGAAGTTGCCCAAGGACTGATGTTTTTACTAGAGATCTAGAACGTTTATTCCAGAGCCTCCTCACCTGCAGTCTGAAATCCAGTAAACCAACTACTGATTCCAAGTTGTTTGTAAGCCAGTTTATTTTGTTTTCACTCACTTAACTGAAGAGCTTACTATTTCTAAGCATATTTTTGCAGACCCATCTGTGGTCCAGTCACCTAGAGTCAAATTAAAGAGTACTGATGCAAATCTTGTATTTTTACACGTGTACTCAGACTATCAGAAAAAAGGCAATTATGTTCATACAAAATGGGTATTGTGGTATATTCTGACAAAGCATCATTTGATCAGTTTATCCTTCTCAAAATGGAGATGAGTGACTACTGGTAAGATTTTAAATAAAGTTTAAGAACCATTTCGCTGCAGCAATTAGAAATCTGAATTACTCCCTAATTAAGATATTTAGTAAACTCATCTTTGTCCTTTCTTCTTTTATTACGAAAGCACTTCAACTAAGAGACTTTGAGCACTGCTATTTTCTCACAGTACTGTTTATGCATTTCCTTACTGAAATATAATTAAGATACCATATTCAATATCACTTAAACCTCACTGAAGTTCTGAAGAGCTGCCACACAGTGGAGGTAGATGCCTACAACTTGAAATGAGAGGCAGATATGATGTACTCTAACGTTTGATTTTCATTTTATGTTCATGTGTATGTATTACCCAAATAAATATCACTAACTTCGAAAATTACTAGAAAGCTAAATTGAGGAAGGGTGGGAGGGAAAAAGGAGAGGACAAAAATAAGCACTATCTCCAAATTATAAGTCTTCACAGAAAAAAAAAAATCTGTTAAAATTGTAGTGAAATTACCATTGAAACAATACAACAAATCCTTCTAGAATTTAAAACTGTGCAGAACTATATACTAAGAGAAGTGAGTTAGATCCCTGAGTAACATGCTTGTGATGGAGGCAGACAACAGAAAATAAGTATTCATGAGTTTTATTTTAAACTAAAGCCATAACCCTATGAAAAATGTAGTCTGCAGCCTTAGAAGAAACCCCATACAACTGAAACCAGAACTAAGTTTCATGAGTATGTTACACATCATTAGCTGAAGTCCATAATTTTGTTTTTAACGTAAATCACATCTAGCTACAGCTAGAAGATAATCCTTCCTTATTGCAAAGCAGCAGGTACATAGTTAACAAAAGGGAAGAACCGGATTTTTACATGCAATGCCACCAAACAATGGTAGCTAGCCTTGAAAAGGTTTACTTGAATACCTTCCAAGTGTTTCAGAGATTCTTCACACAGGTACTTCTCCATATTCTCTGCCCTTTCACACATGGCAGCTGTATACTCATATAATTAATAACAATACTATCAGGAACACATTGCAACAAAGCTGTGCAGTGGCTTGTGCAGGGTGGGACTGTAATGTTCTCATACTTCATAAGCTCAAATCATTGATACCAGGGTTTAACTGGTGCTCAACACTAAGACAACATACTAAGTCTTACCAGCAGTCGTTACCAGCAGAATCCACATGTAGATATTTTCTTAATGATACTGTCCATAAATACACAGATCTGTATGTTCTAAAGTTTCTTCTCCTGTTTACTACCTCCAGAGCAAACTAAACAACATCCAGTACTCTCAAGTGCTTTTACTCTACAGGAAGCTGCCATGAGCCATTAGAAAAATTATTCCTAAAGCTATAAGAAACAAGAGACAAAAGGTAGACAACTGGGGAAAAACAAACAACAAAACCAAACAGCTTAGCACAGTTTTCAATCTGGTACTTATCAGTAAAACAGGTCAGTCAAACTACTGACTTCGTCTTTGACTCCTTCCTTGTGTATTTAGCTTCAGACTTACTCGATCTAAGTTCAGTCTTACTCTTCATCACTTCACTACACTAAATCCTGTACACATCATTACAAGTCTGAAGCCTACCAGAAGTGTATTTTGCAAAACAACTAGCAAAGCCAGAATTTAGCTGAACTACCTATTTTCCTTCTGAAGACACCTGCATGACAAATAGTTTTCACTAAGAAAAAGCCAGATATATTCTGAGAAAACACGTTCAGATATTGATTACATGTGAGCAGCTCCCTTTGATCAAAAGCAAATGTGGATGAGTAGCAGCCAATATTCCGAAAGCATCAGTCAGCAAATACAGTAAAACGCAGCTCAAAAATCTCTGAATCTGCCTGCACGTAGGTTACTTCCACAGCACACAATGAAGCACAAAGTGCCCTGAGGCAGAAACCTGACTTCTCAACTAAGTGCTTTGGGGATTTTACTCAGGACTACCTCTAGCTTGATCCTGTCAACCAGATGCCCATTAGCATCTGAGGGACAATAGGCATGTTGCTGGACTAGTCTTTCAATCTAATTTCATCAGAGAAGTGCAGTTGCAGAACTTTGAGACCATACTGCACTGTGAAGCAAAGCATGGAAACGGGTGCGACTGGATATTCACCTGACCAACACACTATTGGCCCAAACTGAAATGCTGAAATTGAGCCACACTAACACAGCCACAAAATCAAAAAAGTAACAGATGCACGTAGTTTTCCAAGTATTGGAGAAAAAATTGCTCTCTTCCCAGATGATAGAGACCTGTCTCTTGAAGACTATGAGCTTACATGACACACATGATTACTTGAGAGGCTCACCTCCAAAAGAAAACTTCAAGTCGGGGGGAAGTTCAGTTAAGAAAAACCAAAACACCAAAAAAATCATAATTCAGCCAATACAATACTTTCAAGAAAATTTCTTAGAAGAGTCTTGAAATGAAAGCAGCCCTGGTCACTGACACATTCCATTTTTCTATTCAGCTATTTCAACTCAACATTTTATAGCTTGGAACAGTACAGTTCGTTACCTATTGAGTGTACACTGCTATAAAATACCCATGGAGATGACATTTAAGCATTAGCTAGTTTTAACGCTGGTTGGTACTACTCGAGTAAAAATCAGCGGCACCTGCTCTGCTGGTGACACTAATAAACATTAGGCAGCATTATACTTAAGAGTTAAGAGAATCGCAAATAGTTTTTCCCTAACAGAACTCATACTTGTTTAAAACAACCTAAGAAAATCTTAACTTTATTTAGCTTTAGTAATAAAACAAAGAGTTAAAAGGTTGCTATGATATTTAGAACATGATGCCAGGGATAATTACAAAACAGCAATGAATCCTAATTAAAAAAATTAAAATCACACATACTAAGAACAGTCCCTGTCCCTAGGAGCCAGCTGTGCATAGTGTTCTTCCTCAAGTAGCCCATCATCTTTCCAGAAAAAACCCGCAATAAAATTAAAGGCATCAGTAAATAAAGCTGACATTTTAAACGTGTCCAACTTACTAGGAAGTAATTCACTGAAAGTAATTACAGAGGAAGTCAGTGCTGATATTTTTTCTACAATCATGCAATCAGAGCACAAATGGGCAAAAAAGCACTTACATTTACACTTACTCAGTTTTTAAAACATGTGTACATTGTCATCATTAAAGTGCAAGCTACATGTCTGCTGAATTAACTGAAGGCCTAACAGGTGAGATGTAAGTTAAAATACTGCCACCAGTAGTTATACAACTAACCACAGATGCCAGAAGCGTGTTTCAGACCCTGACCAACTTAGTGTGTTACTTCCTCTCGTGTATTACCAGCCGAATACATATTCCATTGCTTTAGATACAATACTTTCATCTTTCCTAGGAGTTTGTCTGTCAGAAACAACCTAGAAGGCAAGGGGAGAGAGGAAGAGAGAAAATAAAGGAGAATCAGTCAACATACAGTTAATTTGCCAGGTTTTCTTTTCTGAAGTGCTACTGTATTTTGACAAAATATGTTTGAAAGATTTTTCATAACAAGCCCTTAACCCCTGGAAAAGTGACAAGTCATTCACTTATTAATTTTATTATTATAATTTTAGAGACTGAACAGACTGAGTTTGTACTTGAATCACATCTTTAAAGAAATGACAGGAGAAGATAAAGGCTAAGGTCATATTGAAGTTAATGTGTGTACAGCCTCATACAACTAAGGGAAGATAGTACAAAGACAGACATACTTCTGTTTCCCTCAAAATACCTGATAGTCGCTAGTGGAAGCTTTATATGCCGTCGCAAGAGGTCTCATTGTAGAAATCCTTGTAGTATTATTTGCAGCTTGTACTGGTGTGCCAACAGATTTTGTAGGTGGAGTGAAAACTGAAGATATTGAGGGTGTAGAGCTTCTTTCAAAGTTTTCCATCACACTCTTTAAAAAGAGGGTTAATATAATGTAAACAAATACTAAAAGCAGTATTTCAACCTTTATTGTCTAGAACTATCCATTATCTAGAATTGTTTGATAAAATATTTTCACATCTCAAAGTAAGCAAAGACTACAGGTAAATTGCCTGTCAGTGCACAGCACACAAGCACACACCATCCCCAAGCATTTTCCTCACTACAATCATTTATATGTTGGATTATGCCATTGCAAAGTGGCAGAAGCTTCTAATCTGTGTACTGTATGTACTAAGTGTCAGACAAGTTTGAAACAGTACAGAGAAAATAAACTGTAAGACTTACAACAAACTTCAAGTAGTAACTTTTTTTGAGGACCAGTTGAACTAAGTAGCATAACATCTTCTTTCTAAATACTTTCAAAATATTCTACCTGATCCATACAGGACAGTCTCCAAGCCTTTACCAGCTTGCAGCTTTCTGCTCAAATCCAACTTGCCAAGGGGTTTCACTCAGTCCCCTTAGCAAATGCTAGAAAAGGAGTCAGAAGGCTCCATTTTGTAAGCTTATGTTTAGAAAGGAATGCATGCAGAATGGAAGAGGCAGCAAGTGACTTGATGGGAACCACGAGTTCAACAAGAACCCTGAGAAAACAAGATTGGCCATGCCAACCACCCTGGGGAGACCTGTTTTGCTGCATTTGGACTCAGTGGAGCACAGCATTCAACCAGCCTAAAGACAGCAGAAATACAGCACACCTGGCACGAGACAGCTATCCAAAATACAGGATAGGATTATTGTCCAGTGTGGCTGGCAGATGGCTCTGCTCAGCACGAGGGGAACCCATGGAACTAACGACTACTTTTAAATCAGAAGCCTAAGCACTCATGTCAAATCCATCACACCTAGTTTTCAATTGCAATGAAGTTTTACAGGCTAGTGCCAAACCCTCAACGGATTAGTTTCCAGAAATATCGCTTGCCTCTAAAAATACAGAGTAACAATTATGGGTTTATTTATTGATACTTGAAAGTGGACACTATCCACAAAAAACATAATGAGAATTGCAAAGCAAAAAAAGATCAGATGCCAGACAAGTAAGTGTTTTGGATCATTACTGCTAGAGTTCCAGCTTATAGGCAATTCAGTCATTGATACAAACTGGGCACCAGAATAGTAAATAATATAAAAAGAGACTGGAAGCCCCACTGTCAGAAGTCTACAGAGGAAAGGGGCACTGAAGTACATTTGTTTCTGAATTTTAAACAGTAAAAGAAATGCTTCCAACTGACAAAAATTGAAGTAATTGCAACCTCAATTTCTAGGGCTGCCTTCTCAGAATGGTTTACATTTGAAAGCTTACATTACTCTTCAGAATCATTTATCCTTAGAGGAGACACAAAAAAAAACCCCAAACATCTGTGAACTATAAAAGAATGCCTGTCATTTGCCTAAACTGATGTACAGCACCCAATGCCAAGTGCTGCAAGAATTAATGGTCAAGGCATTGTCAATGCCTAGAAACTAATAGCTCCCGAGAAAATTAGACTGAAATACAGCCATGGCTATCCCAACCACTATTTACAAGAAAGGGACATGTTTTTGTGGGGGCAGGTGGGAGAACAGGATCAGAACTGGTTTGCTAACTCATTTTCAGTCTAATGTACTAAAATAAACTGAAAATCAGATAGTCACATAAAAAAGAGGGACAATTAGGAGCAATAACAGCCTTAACATGCCATCACATATCTATTGAAGCCCCTAAATGCCACAAATTCCAGTCTGGGAAACTCTTTTATCTCAATTGTCTCTTATGTTTTCACTTCGTACCTTTTACAGCAGTATAATTCTGTGCATTCTAAGTTCCAAGGAGCACAGAGATTTCCCACAATGATCGTTCTTAGCAGGAAATTTCGTCCAATACTTAAGAAAATCTTATGTAAGGTATAATAGACTATACCTATATAACTGAACTACCAGTTAGAAAAAAATTTAAGAGGTCAGGGAAAACGAAGAGAAAGCCCAAAAGCAGAGTGCCTTATATTTAAATAAAAGCTGCTGCTAACTTACTTTATCTATACATGGCTTGACACCAATCATGATGGATTCACCAAAAATTCTTCCGTCTTTGCTTAAGGCTTTCCGGGCTTGAAGCTTAGACTGATACCGAATATGCATCCAGTTTCCTGTGTTGGACATCTGTATGAGATTAAGTGCAAATTGTGAAATTTAGCCTTGTAAAGAATGAGCCAGAACATTTTCAGAAATAAGTCTCAAAGTAAGACATACCACATGCTTTAATATGTTTCCATACTGAGCAAACTGTAGAAGAATATACGAAGCCGATGCTTGAGGAAATCTGAAAGACAGAAAAAAAATACTCAAAAAATTATACAGAGTACTTTTAAGAATTCTGGTGCTAAAATAAAACCCTATGCAGCGTTTCTAGGCATCCAGAAGAGACCAGTGTGTTAATGCCATTTTATAAGCAATGACTTGAGGAATATTATCTTCTAGGCATTTTTACGTCACCACACACCTCAATGGTAGAATGCTGCCTTTATAACTTGAAAAAAATTAACATGTAGCTTAAGTTAAGGTCCTTCACTAAAACATATGCATTTGCTGGCTTTAACCACAGTTTTATTTCCTGCACAACCTAGGAATGCCAGACAACAGAAACATCCAAGTACTTCCTCCCATATGTTGCAAAGACTTCACCCATGTTTTTGCTAGTACTTTGGACTTACCCAAATACAGTTACCCATGTGTCATCAAGTTGATCCTCTGAAGTTAGGGAATCACCTTGAGTATAAAAAGGATCTAGCTGAGCAGGAGATAAAGTAGTCTTCCTAGGCTGCCCAATACTTGCAGGACTGAACATACTTGAAGCTGTTAAATTGAAATGGCATTGTTCAGCAAATTACTTTTGCAAGACAGATAAGCTTAAAAGCCTACAGTAAAAGAATAAATTCAGTATCAAGCATTTCACTTGTATGTGCAAGAGTCTGATGGAGATTTATTTGCAGACAGACAAACAGTAAGTCAACCCAAACTTCCATGTCTGCAAGCATGCTAGTAAGTTTTACAACTAGCAACCTAGCTTTCTGCTTGACCTCTAAACACCAGCAGCTTAATACAGAAGCCAAATGGGAACAGGACAGCAGAATTAAGCTTAGCAAGAAGCCACAGGTTCATACACAAGATAGGAAACCTTATGAAGATGGAAGACAACCCACCAATCTCAGCTGCTTCACTCAAGTACAACCACCTCTGTGCTCCATTCAACAACAAGTTTTTAATATGGAATAAGTAAAGTTGATTGAAATTCAGTCAGTGTCAGAATGGAAAAGTATTTCCTATTCACATTCACATACCTTTTGAAAAGCTAGTAAATAAAGATGCAACTCCTTCACAAATTAGCAAGGAGTTGATGTAGCTTGAACAGCGATGATTTTCATGTATTAAAGG
Organism: Phaethon aethereus; assembly: GCF_964289735.1. NCBI lineage: Eukaryota > Metazoa > Chordata > Aves > Phaethontiformes > Phaethontidae > Phaethon > Phaethon aethereus. The sequence continues at coordinate 37,530,361 of NC_138580.1, forward strand.
AAAGCAGTAAGTAGATTATATATTTTGACAGGACATCTACCTGTTCCAGGAGTTGATGGCATAGTTCCAACCAGTGGGCTCTGTGTTAGAGAAAAGCTGGCCTGCATTAAAATACAGAAAGTAACAAGTCATTCTTACAGGTACACTTCTCAGATCAGATAAGATCATTCGCAGGTAGCTTAAGCATCAGGCAAGAATATTAAGCGTTTGCCTTAAGTTATTCCTAACCTTTAAGAGTAAGAACAGACATTTACATGTATATTTAATACAAGATTATTAAAAGTTATTGATGGAAAGTTTTTTGGCAATGTTTTTACATTCTAGCCCACAGCCTAGCAGATAGCCTGGACATGCAGTAGGTCTCAACTAATACTTTCTGAAATGGCCAGCTGATTACTAAGCCTCAGAAGAGAATGCAGTCAGCTTTCCTGATCAGCGGCTTAAATGCAAGTATCAGAGAGAGCATGCGAGCGTAGAGCAAGCTACAGCAGGGAAGCACCACAGGCAACAGGATTCAGGGTCTACCTACAACATTGTATCATCTAATAAGAAAGAGCTACTGGTACACAAGAAAGCTTATTTAGGCTTAGGGTAAGCTTTAGGTAATAGGAACTGAAAAAAATCCATTACTTAACACCAATCATGTACACTTTGTGAAACCAAGTAGCTTTAGGTATCAATACTCATAAACCTTATCGTTTAACTTTTTCAAAATAGGCATCTCACTATTGCTGTAGTATAGTAATTCACATATTCATGTGCATCCTGATGGAAAGGATGCCAGTATCTTAAGGTACCAGCATCTGATCTTCACTCTCTAAAGGGCTTAGAAATCATGGGAGCATAACCATACCTTGTATGCCTCGTCTTTCCTCTCAACTACTTAGTGCAACTGCACTGAAGGAACAGTATACTTCCAGTTTTAGCTCCTAGGAGTTATTTTCTTTTTAGCATAGAAGGATTTCAATATCATTCTGGATAAAACAATTTTAGTGTATTTTTAGCCTAAATCATGGCATTTCTTAGATACAAGATCAAACAAACTGTAGCATGTGCAGACCTAGCAACATGTCTTCTGATAGCTGCTTTTTTTTTTTTTTAAATATTGAATTCAAGACAATATTGGATTCTGTCCTTCATAGAGAACTTGAACTTTCAGAAAAAACTTTTCAGAAGCAACACTCAATAAAAAGGCTGCTCATTCAGCGAAGGGCCTTCTCCTTGCATCAAAACAATCACCTTCACTGAAAAAGAACCTAGCGCTTGACTGCTCAGGTGAGGTAAGTAGCAGAGCTTATTATTAGAATAACCTTCTAGAAATGTTACTGTTACTCTTTCAAAAGTTAACCCCACCTTTCTGCCCAAATTTTGAGTAGATATTTCACTCGGCGCAAAATTCCTTCTATTTCAGTAGGTGCCTCTATTGCTCACTAAAAGAAAAGATAATGCATACTTGGACCCTCTGGCAATCCGTAGCCCAATAAATTCAACAGGAAGGTGAAAAGCTGCAACAAGTCTGCATGTGTCATGTACAAAGCATAGCAGAGGCATGATTTGCATTTTTCATGCTCTACAGTATCAAAAACCAGTAACAATAGGAGATAGCTCCACAACTGCAGCTCCTGTAGACTACACAAACAGGCACACCAAATACCTAGACTAAGCAACAGACTCACCAGTCCTTTTGTTACAGCAGTTTACACAACTGTGTTAAAGAATTTGCTGAAGCAGTAAGCTACCTTACACCTTCTGCTAAGAACAGGCCAGTACCTAAGCCACTTACTGGTCGTCTTGAGGTTAGAGGTGTTGATCCAAGTCCAGGACTGGATAATTCATCATATATGCTTCTAACTGGTGGAGCACCGCTTTTATCTTTATGCGTAGGGACTACTGGTTGTGGGGGAGATCCTCCTGCATTTAAAAGGAATAAATGAAGAACATGAGAAAACTTTTCCTTTTACTCTACTGCTACTTGTTCTTGAAACTTCAACAGTAAATTTAGCCATGAAAGACTGCTGATAGTTTTGTAAACCCCCAGTGAAACAATCTGGCCCACCAGACTGTTCAGGTTTGACTGTTCTACATAAGAATATCACGTATGTGTCCGAAACTGCCTCCTTACACAAGTATCATCTAAACCTTTTAGACCTCTTATTAACCCAGTGTATTCACTCCTTACATGCACTTGTTCTTTTTATGAAGTTCTGAGCATAGCTACATCTTCCTATTTTAAGGCAGGTTAGCAGTGTATTTTAATTGTTTCAGAGACTAACTTCTGTGTAGCAGAGATGCAAACGCAAGGTTCTTGAGACTTGAGACATTCTACATGCTAAAGAACCGTACCAAAATGCACACAGACATTGCACATGTCACATTCTCACTGTCCAAACTCCTTTCCTTCCCATGTAACTTCATATTAAATAAAAATGTCATTTCTTGAGATGGGGGATAGCTTGCATTTAGACAGAAGGTGAAGTTAAGCCAGCTGCTCTCCCATTTTGTAAACATTGGGACTTCCAGTATAACAGAGAAACTATTACAAAAAAACCTGACTGAAAGATCTTGACATATCTCTGAACACTTTGTGTGGGTTTAACCCACAAAAACAAACAAACAAAAAAGTAGTTTGACTTAACAGTTTTCACTTGCAAAACATTTGGAAATTAAGCTTTTCCAAAGTATTTTTCATTCCTAAATTCTGAGCTTCAAGACTCCTCTCTGAACTGTTTAACACATCAAAGAACTGTTACAGTGTATTATATGAAGCACACTCCCATCAAGGTTCTCAGTTTAAGCAATATACTTAATCACTGATTTAGGGAGGCTTGTGTTAGTATCTTACCAGTTCCCCCTTTTGTAGAATTGATATTCTGAGACTGTAATAAATCCTTTTAAAAACAAGTAGGTGAAATTCACATGATTATTTTCAATTTCATAAATACTTCCTTAAGAGGCTTGTATGTGGGGTGGACAGACAAGAGGAAGAAGCAGGAGACCAGGAGACCAACAATCACAGAATACCTCAAGTTGGAAGGAAGCCATAAGGATCAAATCCAGTTCTTCTTGAAATCGAAAGAAAATATCTAAAATTATCCTGCAGTACTTTAATCTTCAATTTCTCCTTCAAAATGACTGGCACACAAACAGCATCAGATATTTAGATTACTCTGACTGATTTAATAAAAAAAGCCATGATCACCCATGACATGAAATAAATAAGACTGTTAACTACTCACTCATATTTCTTAGAGAAGAAAACAGACGTATAACACCACCATTTTAGAAACATGGGTAAGGACTTTTTCTAGTCAGATCAATCAGGTGGTTGAAAGAGATGAGCATCTACAGCTAGGAAAAGTCACTACTCCATCCCAATTACAGCAGACAAAGACTGTAAATATCACCACTAGATACTAATTAAGAAGTATTTTTTAGTTTTTCTCCATCCAGTTCTTAGAAGTCTGACAATCTGTGACTGTTTAGAACTCATTGCAAAGAAATCAGCAGCTTGCACAAGCTGCATTTAGTTTGCCAGCAGACATCCATTTTAATCAAAGAGAAAACATTGATGGAGGTACGTGCAACTGACTTGTAAAGAGCTGTATAACTTGATTTTATATTAGGAGATACTCATATTATCTTCCCTGCAGAAGCAACCTTTCCTGGTACCACAGCAGCCATGTTTAAAACGTTTTCTAAACTTAAGTCCACTTTGAAGAATTTAGCCAAACTCCATTGAGTACACCTGAGTTCACCATTTATTCAATGAGTTCAGTTCATTTATAGCAACTCATAAAAGTACAAGAATTCGAGTCTGCAACAGTCACGTAGAGCAATAAGACAAAACAAATTCCTTCTTTTGGGGCAATTTTTCAACATTTAACGAATTCTGACCTGCAAGTAGCGGAGACCTCATTTCCATTACACCAACTGAAGGGCCGCTTAAAGCACGTGGTTGCGGAGTCACTGGTGCAGGTAAATCGCCCATCAGGAACCCAGGAAGAAACTGAGCACTAGCTCCTGGTTTTGGAGATGTTGGGGAGCCAAGAGTCATTGGCTCAGCTCCTGTGTTAACAAAAGCAAAACTTAAAAACATGTCAGAAGCCAAGTGATTTAGCCTTTTCCATTGCTTAAAGAGCGGTTCTATTAAGGAAACGTAAAACAACATACAGTAAGTGACTAAGACTGCTCTAATCGTTTATTTTCCAAGTAAGCGAAGTTTATCACAAGCTTGCATTTTTTGCAACCACAAGAACTGCCACGCTGAGACTTCGTCCATAAAATATACTACTTCGATTACGGCTGGATTTCTAGTTTTGAGGGCAATTACGGTTTGTGGGTTGTCTTAAAGGTATTTCTTACGTGAAAGCAATCACGCCAAGGCTGGATTCTCCTGCCCCGCCGGCCGGTTCCCCGCCCCAGCCCAGAGAACGTGCTCCAACCCAGCACCGCGGCTTGCCCGCGGCCCTGCCGCCACAGCCAGGCTCGCCACACCCCTGAGCGCTGCCTGAGGTTCGGGGTGCGTCAGGTACGGACCGTGCATCACGGTACACCGGCGCGGCGGCTGCTTGGTTTAAGCCCACGCCCCCTTTCCCCTTCCCCTTCCCCCGGAGGAAGGCGCTCAACCTGGTGCCCTCTCCCGTCACCCACTTCAGCCCGGCGGCGCCCGCGATCCCCTAAGGCGCCCCCCCCGCCCGCGGCCCCGGCCCCGGCCCCAGCCGCCTCATCAGGCCAGAAGGGCGCGGGCGGCAACAGCCGGACAGTCCCGGCCGGGCAACCACGACCTCTGAGGCGCCTCGCGCCGCCCAGCGGCCCCGCACGCGCCTAACCGCCGTAAGGTACGGCGCGCGCGAGGCGAGGCAGCGCGCGGCAAAGCCGAAGGGGGCTGGGAAAGGGGCGGGAGACGGCCCGGCGGCGCGGCTCACCTGCGGGCGGCGGCTCCATAGCGAAAGCGGCCATGCCGGCCGCGGCGGCGGGAAAAGGCCCGCGGTAGCTGCGCCGTGCGCTTTCAAACGCGACAGAACTTCCGCCCACCGTCACTTCCGACCCGCCCTCCCGCCATCTTGCGAGCGGCCCCGGCCAGGAGGGGCTGTGACGTCACCGCCACGCCGCGGGGCGGGAAGTCTTACCTCACAGCGGCATGGGGCACGACAGCTCACCGAAACCGCCGACCGCGCCTGAGCTTCGGCGCCGGCGGAGCCAGCGCCGCAGGGAAGAGCGGGGGTCCCGCCGGGTTTCTTCATCCCGCGCCTCACGGCCCCCCGCCCGCCGCTGCCGCGGTGAGGGCCCGGGGTCGTGAACCGCGATCGTTACGCAAGAACCGTAGATACCATCACAAATGCTTGTCCTGGATTTTTTCTGTAGGCCAAGAACTCATAACCCTGCCCCTGAGGTGCACTGGGACAGCTTACTCACCGGGGAAATAAGGGGTAGCCCTTTCCGACGATGACGGCAGGTGCAGCCGTCCGCAGACAAAACAGAAAAGCAACGGCCCGTTCCCCCATGGAAATGGGGAAACGATGACCACATAAGAGCAATCAGATATGGGGGGGTAACCAAAACCTTGTGTTTGCATTTAGCATGAAGAATTAATATTGAGACATGGCGTAGCTCATACGCAATGACACGCTACGGTTCAAATGAGCGGTACGAGGAGAGAATGCTGTGTCAGTTCTTGAAACCAAACCTTTCAAATCGCTTCAGCACAGAATCCAAACACTGTGTTCTTTTTGTTTTATTGCATATATTTATACATAATATATCAAACTGTTTAGAACTGGCATGAAGGCCACAAAAAATATTACTAAAGTATTTTACAGATTTTTTTTTTTTTTTTTTTAAAACATGCCATCTTAAGACAGTAATTCCAGGCTGAGATCTCTCAGGAGAGTCAAAGTTACCTATCCCATGATGTCTGTTCTTTATACATGATGTGGAATGGAGTGAGGGGACAGCAAATGAGGACCGAATGCAAAGAAAAGGCAGTAGCAGCGAGTCGGAGATAGGTTGTTGTAAAACTTTGTCATGTCTCCACTGAAATTATCTACAAAAAAACCTTGATAGCCTGGTTCCAGCACTTTGAAAACATCATGTTAGTGCACTACAAATCACTACTTGATGAGAAACAGTACAAAAACTTGAAGCATTAAAGCATCCTACACGTTTTGAGCATCCTCAAAAGACCATCTGTTTTAATTTCAAAAAATATTCAATGGCTGGCTAGCCCCCAAAATTCAATAAAATCCTCTTTAGTTGCAATATATATTTAAAATCCAATATCAAGGTACTTCTTTTTATGAACATTTTATTATCTGGATTTTACAACCAACTAGAATGCATAGATTTGGTTTAGTATTAAACGGGGCAACTTATGTCAGTTATTTCTCTATTGCCTGCAGTTTCTGACGGTTCAATAAAAAAAATCATTGTTTTTTTCTTGAAAAACTGAATTTATCTTTTTATTAGCACTCTAGGGGGAGCTTGTTGTTAGGCAAAATCATCTCTGAAGTCAGTGGAGTACCATTTAGCCTTTAGACTACATCCTAAAAAACAAAAGGGGCCAAAGAGGGGGTAAAAAAAAAAAAGTCAAGACTTTAAAATGCACGTGTTAAAGGGGACTGCAAAATGACAGATTAAAGTACATCCAACATCTGGTACTGTATAGTCAAAACAGATTGTTTCACTTCTCCCTTTTGATCAGTCATGATCATTTATGGTTCCATTTGCCTTTATGTTCTGTTCTTGGTACTTGTGAAGCTGCTCCATGAAGCCAGGATTTGGACAAGCCGCAGGCCTTGCATTTTTCACCAAGGAAAAGGCTCTAGCAAAACTCAGTCTTTCTGAATTCATTAGAAAACCAATGACTACTGCCGCTGCACGGGAGACTCCTGCATTACAATGGACCAGTACCACACCATCCTTCAAGAAACGAATGAAATATAAGTTGGGATATTCATTAAGTAGATAGCAACAAGTATTAGAAACTTGACATAAAAATCTATTAAGACATTAAAAGCTCCTTGCTGGGCTCAAAGCAAATGTTACACATTTAAGTCACTCCAAATACAGATATATAAGCCCAAAATTAAATCTTTTTCTAACCAAAGCCACTTTATAATCATCAAATACTTCAAACCTGATTTGTACCACAGAACTAAAGAACATTTCTCTGTCCCTTTCCCCAAGACCCTGCAGCAGCCCCTCGACGTAAAAACCAAATCACAGACATCTGGGATAGTAAGCTATCTGATTTAACTGGGTGCCAATTTTAAAATAGATGGTTTGCAATATGAAACGGAACTTGACTGTATCTTGTTACCAGGTTTGAACCATAGCAAGGCAGCAAACAGCTAGGCACAGAGGCAGATTTTAGAACTGGTAGTTTCAGGCGCACACTTGTTGCGTACTCTGGAGTTCTTCAGTGTTGTGGGTAAGTAGGTTCATGCATAGAAAGAGAAAAATCAGAAAAGATATGGTGTGATTTGCAACAAACCCCTACCTCCCCATCACACCGCTGGAACAACTGTAGCAGCTGCTACAGCTTCTACAACTAAGGTCCCTTAACCAGGGACTAAGGTGAAAACTCCAAAACTACCGAACCTCCCATAAATTCACAAATGTTTCTCCTCGGGTTTAAATTCAGGCTTATCCTGAATTATCTATAAAATCAATGTTTTCCTCTTACTTAAACGTTTCCCACACAATCTTTGAGATACCTGAATAACTCTTTAAAAATACACTGCAAGTTTCATTAAGAAATCGCGGGCATGAGTTAATACAAAGACAACTAGACAATCTAATACAGCATAGGCGACATTTGCAAGGCCCAGGTTTCATCATGTTGCCATGTTTGTATGTCAGACTATGACCTGGAAAAGGCTTGGTCCAGTCTGCCAAATGCCACTTTCACACACACACACACCCCCCCCAAAGCCCCTAGCATCTCCATGTTCTGAATAAAGATACTGAACACAACACAATGTGCTCAGATATTTGAGACTGAACAAATACATTCTAGATATTAACAGCCTGCTCTGTCTGCCCTTAACAGGCACAAATTCTTCAACGAGCATTGTACCCGGAGGAAAAAAAAGACCTTCTAATCACCACGGTTCCTTTCAAGGAACTTGGTGGCTTATATTACAGACCTGGCACTTGCAGCTGAAAATGCTTCCTGCTCCAAAAATCTTCCGGTTTAAACAGTAAGACAAAAAACTACAAAATTGAGTGTTATTATCCTTGTTGAAGAAATGCCTAGCTGAGACTAGAAGAATGACTTGCTCAAGTTAACACCACCAGATCATGGCAGAGCTAGGAACTGAATCTAAGCTCCTGCACCCTGGCATGCTGAATCACAATTCCTTTTTTTGCAAGGGAAATCCCATCCCCTTTGCACTGCCTGCTGGAAATCATAATCTTCACTCTCTTCCTCACATTCACAGGGGCATGCCTCCTGATCACAGAGACTACTGCAGAGTGGAAAGCAGACTTGTACATGCATTTCAACGACCTGAGGAAGTGCCAGTGGTGACCTGTAAATCCACTGTCTCCTTTATAATAACATTAAAATTGTAACATTAAAAACTATATGTATGCCACTGCTAACAAAGCAATTGCTGAAGCTTATCCACTGTAGACCTGGGGTAGTTTTTACCAATTTAATGGGAGTTATTTCAGACATAATGTACAATAATCTAGATCAATATCTAGCAGCGGAACTAATGGTAAAAAACAAGCATTGAAAGTAATCCTTTTTTTTTTTCTTTGTACAGTTCATTCTTTATTTTCTTGTTTCACATTTAAGTTTTTTTTTTTAATGACTGTTCTGTTGTACATTGCCAAAAATCATATAGTGATATCCACGGAACAGACCTGAAAATTACTGAGCATGAATGAACATGGGCAATAACATGAAACCAAATTTAATACTGAGAAGACCTATCTTTCCTTGTCAAACCCCATTGTTGCTTTATACAAAGATGAATTTGGCATGTAATTCTTAACTAACTTTGTATTAGATGTGAATATAGAATAAAAGTAAGAAACAGATTGTAGATATGAAATTATTTACCAAGAACTCCTTGCTTGGATCCTCATAGCCTAACCTTCACCTACCCAGAAATGGTCTGTGGTCTTGCGAGAACCTCTCAAGATTCAAGACCAAGTTGGTTTTTTTAAGTTTTTATACAGAGGGAAGCAAAAGCACCTTCCACCAAGAGAAAAGGTGATTATACAGTGGTTATACACAGTAGGCAAAAAGCCTTAACGAGGAAAGAAACAAAAAAGAAGCATAAAGCTTTTGGTGAAGAGCCATAGGCTAATGTAGTTCCTTAGGGATCCGCTTTACTTTGCAGTGGTGCCACAGCTGCTTCTTTAGGAGGTATACAGGGGGCGATAAGGAGAGATGTTCATGAATGAGCTGAGATTTCCTCCCAAGATTTTAGATTTTAGCAGTTTTATAGTATTAGATATTAAACAGTAAGATTAAAAAATATCCCTCATTCATAGCACTGCGAACTGACATGGGTCACCTAACATGTCATGGAAAATCTGCCTGTCAATTTGGAGCCTAGAAGAAAAGGTGAGCTCTGATACGCATCAGGATTTGTACCATGGTGTCTACAGACTTGAGCAGTTACAGTTTTAGGAAAGTCAGTCCTGTTACGAGCACCAGCTAGCAGTGACTTGCTGGACAGCACAGGCTTTACTTGCATTCTCAAATTCAAGCGCTCTCATACTCCTTCATTAAGTTAACCGCGTTCTAGTAATAATTTCTCACCTATCATGCTCTGTCACTAGGGAACATCTCTCCTTCCCCCACGTTAGGAGATAGTATCAACAATAGTAACAATAGTATCTCTTAGTGATTACTTCAAAAGAAGAACACTTAATGATACCATTTATTGTCAGCACTTTTAACACTATTTTGGCAAAGCAAATAAAGAGATTCAAACCATCCAGAGATCTGTCTCCACATACTACTATCACATGCTTCGTGAACTGATCCTGGAGAAGATCTATTCCATCAACGACCTGCTTTCCCAACTTTCCCGTTAGAAAACTATTAATATTGCTGTAAAAGTTTTCCGGAAAACTCCTTAGCTTACAAACTAGTAACTGGAACATAAACACCAGAGGCAGAAAGCAACACTATGCAGTCATGAATGGCAAGTCTCACTTAGCAATGAAGTGGAAACCGTAACTAGAAACCTTGAAAAGATGCTTAACTGGCACTACGTATCACATAGCTTGTAAATGATAAATGAGAGAAGGAAAGAACATTGTGTGACACAAAGAAAGCTGGGGCAAGATTATCTTCTTTTATCCCAATCTATGTAAATAATGAATATGGTAGATATGGTGGAATAACGTGCAAGAAGGTTTCGTTGTCAAGTCATAGTTTTGATACCAAAGCAATGGTTGTCATAAATTACACAGTAAGCCTGAATTTAACAAATATGAGCCAGAGATGGTCTTGGTTACAGACAAGTCTGACAAGCAACCCCTGAAGGAGTCCCTTCACCGTATTTCCTATGCCATGTCTTTTTCAGGATTTTGTTAGCAGTTAAATCACTGGTACCAAGACTACTAACACATTCTCTGACAGTCTTAGTATGTAATTGTATGTGAATTCATAGCTCAACATGCTGCATCTTCAAAGGATGATCAAGGAGAAGCACCAGGCTGGTGGGTGGCTGCTGACAAACCACACAGATCTATAAAAGCCCTGTTAGGGCTTTCTTCTAATCCAGAACAACAAACCTGATGGGTAAGTTATAGAAAGTAAAAAAAGCTCCCCTCTGTCAGATGTAGTGACTTGGACTTACAAAGGGATTTCTTTATCTAAAGTCAGCCACTCGTCCTGCTGTATTAAAGAAGCATTTCTCTAAAACATAGGGGAATAAATAATTTAAACAGAATAACTAGTAGCATTAATTATTGATATACTGTACCTGGATCTTGGCTTTCTCAATAAATTCAAAACATTCTGGGAAATAGGAGGTAATATCAGTTTCTGGGAGGTCCAGAATAGAAATGGTCTTGTATACAAAGTCATTGAGGAAGGCATTTTGCACTCCGTATGCCACATTTAGAACATGAGTAACCTAAGTCCAAAGGAAAAAAAAAAAAAGAAAAAAGAAAAAGGCGTTTTCTGAAGACGGCAAGCAAAATCAGCACTAGCAAAGGTGAATTATTCTTCAGGCATTCACAGGTTGTAACTTACGCAACTGCATCGTTCAGTTTTACACACATATGCTGTCTATGGTGTGTTTTTCTCCAAGCAAAATTTTCCTGCGTGTTAAAATATACTGTGATAAATTTCAGTTTTTGTCTTTTTTTGAGAAGAAATGAAAAGATCTGTGCTCAGCCAAACACATACTAAAGTAAGGATTTGCACCAGAACAGGGGGTTGTCAGCGCACAGATAGAAAATAAAAGAGAAAGCAACAGGAATGAGAGCACAGACCACCCAACAATCCACCAAATTTCAAGCCTGCCCTAACCCATCAGCCTAATGGTCCTTCTTCTAAGTTACCAGTACCATTTACTGAAGCGGAAGGATTTCAGAGTAAACGATACCTGCACTGGGCAGGCCAGACCACCTCGGGCCTCCTGACATCTTTGCTCTGTTACAGTTATGGCCAGGTTGTGGGTTATTTTAATTTACAGTGAAGTGACATTTAGGTGGCACCAGGTGCCAGACTGGTGACTCCCTGTCCTGCAGAAGCACCACTGTCCGAAGGCCTTATCACCCCATTACTGTAACAGAGAAGAGTAAAAAGACCAAAGTTCGGGACAAACTTAGAGCTGCTGCTTCGTTTTTCTTGTTTCGTAGGCAAGGAGGCCTGGTGCTGCTGCTCAGTGCCTGAAACCGAAACGCGCAGGAATCTGCTCCATTAAACAGCTCTGGACAACCATTAGTCACACAGCAAAGGAGTTCAGCTTCTTGCGAAGCTCGCAGGCATGCATCCATCCGCAAACGGAGCAGCCTCTTACAAGTGAAAATGTAATATAATTTTTCTTAAAGTTACGTGAGGCGATTTTAGGCCTTTCAAAAAAAGAAAGCCACTAACAAACGCTCTGCGAGATGCATTTTTACTCCGGCGTGCCGTTACCTTATGCTTTTTCATCGTCTGCAGGTCGTGAGCAGCATCCTGCGACCCTGAGGAGAAAGCCAGCCGGTTGCCACGCTGACTCCTTCCCGGCAGGCGGCACCGCGCCCTCGGCTCGGCCGCTCTGCGGGACGTCGAGCGGCGACCCACCGTCCCCCGGCCTCACTCACCCAGCAGCAACCAGGGCTTCACGATGCCGACCTGGAGGTCGGCGCTGAGGTCCTGCACGTAGCCGCCGCCGCCGCCGCCGGCCGCCGCCGCCGCCGCCTCCTCCTCTTCCTCCACCTGCAGGCAGGCGCCGCGCCACGTCTCGATGATCCTCCTGCCGGTCAGCGTCGTCACGCGGGTGCGCTGCTTCCGCAGGTTGGCCCTGGAGAAGCTGCGGATCTCCTGGGCGAGGGAGTGCATGACCCGGGCGCCGCCGCTCGCCCGCGACTGCCGGCCCGCACCCCTCGCCTGCCTCCGGGCGCGGCTCTGGGCGGCCCGCCATTCGCTGCCGGCCCCTCGGGGGCGGGGCCTTGGCGCGCAGCCGCGGGGGCGCGCGGGGGAGGTTCCCGCTCGGCTATGTGGCGGCGCGAGGCGGCGGCGGCGGTTGGGTGCAGCTCCCGCTGTGGGGCCCGGGCCGCGGGCGGGCTGTTACCGGGGCTCGCACACCGCGACCTCCCGCTGCGTCCAGCCCTCGGAACGCCAGGTGTGGGAAGTCGCTCCCTGCGAGGCGCTCAGGTCGCCCTAGGGTGGTCTGGTCTCCGGTGGGGTCAGTCACAGGAGGTTTGCCAATGCTTCTGTAGTACTTACAAGCCTGGGAGAAAGTTTTGGGTTCGCCTAAAACTTTGGGGTTTTTAAATTATTTTTTCAAGTTATTATTGGTGGGGTTTTGTTCTGCCAGTGAAGAATGCAGCAAGAGTAATGAAAACAGCCTTTGACCTGTTTTTGAAGTAAGTGCTGCTGTTTTGAAAGACAAATCATGCAGCAATGCCTGTCTGGCTGTAATTGTGACTTGCTTCAGGGGAAGTATGGGAAAATATTGTAAACAGTTAATAGAAAAATATTAGAATTAAGTGCTTTTTTTTGCCGCCCCCCCCCGTCCTTGGGCTAGCAGCCAAAGGCTAAACAAAATCAGCTGTTTATGTTTACCAGAGACGCAAAATAGGAAGAAAAGGGAGGTGAGGCCTGTTTTCCCTTATTCCCAAGCCACTTAATGACCATGTTTTCATGTATTCTCTACAGAGTAATATTTGTTAAACAGCTAGTATATAAGCATGTGAAATTTGTGTTTGTGAAGTTAAAGGGCACTACTGTTAACTTACATTGTGCCAGAAATACATTTCATTTTTTTAACGATCCTCCATGTCGGCTTGTAGAATAAGGATGTATTACTACAGTATTTCCCCTCTGGTATTACAATATTCCTCAAACCTATGGAGGCGGGATATGATGACTCTGAAAAGATCCTTCTGAGACTTCCCTAGAATGCAGTACAGAACAAAGGCAACTTAGTTCCATTTAAAGAGATCTACAAATGCCTTGTCAATTCAAGAAGTGGAGAACAGTGTTTGGAACTGCAAAAGCATAAGTTATTTCTAGGAATGCCATCTTCTGACAGGAATTAGACACAAAATCAAGTTCATCTGAAAAAGGCAGAATACCCCACACACTGTCTGGAAAAGCAAGAGTCTAAACCGAGAGAGAAAATCGAGAAGGATGCGTAGGACAGGGAGAGGAACAGAACAGAGCTCTGGGCTGGATTAGAGATCAAGGTATCAAAGGTGCCAAACAGAAGGCTCCAGGACAAAACATAATTCTCAGCAATCACTTTCTGCAATAAAAATTAAATTTTAAGTACAGGTAGGAGATTTTGTAACATTCTGCATGGTAGATGTGTATTAATTAACAATAATGATGTAGAAGTCGGTTCATTTTTTTTAAGGTCTACTCGATAATTTTGGTGCAGCTGATCAGAAGAAAGCAATGGAGAGCCTTAGGTCTCTGGGATAAGCCAGTGATTGTACAGTATTTCATGGCTGTTTTTCAAGCTGCATTGGCTTGCTACAGCGGCCCCTGTGAAAGACCAGGGACAGTAGGGTAACCCGTGAGAATGCAGAGAGCCTCCTGTGTCAGGAAGCCGGGCAAGGCCAGAGCAAAATTTCCTTGCAGTCCAGACCCAGAAGTCTGCCATTAGAGTAGCAAGGCTGGAGGATGTGCTTTATAGCCAACTTCTGCTCATACAAGTATAGGGCATGTTGCATAAGCATTTGCAAGACTAAGCTGTGACAGATCTGTAAGATACTTACAATTAAACTTAATAATACACCTACATGTTGTTCCTTAACCTCTGAGGAAGAGTCTGCAGTATGTGTGGACACAGAAAGGCAGCTGATTCCAATGTAAGTAAGGAATTTTCTGCTAGGAATGTTTATGATTGTTATAACTACCTTAAACACCAGGGGCCGCTACTGGACATAAAATCTGTGCTGTTGGTCTCTGAAATCGAAATACTCTGCAGATGTTTATATGCAGAATTAGTACATTATTATTTAATTCGTGTGTCCATATCATAACCATTAGATCTAGCCTGAATATTCATGGAGACTATTTTTTGTGATGCAGGCATTTACATACTGCTGTCAAGTTGTTCATACTTTGCATTACAAGATAGGAGAGAAGATAATTATGAGATTAGAGTTTAAAATTGGGATCTCAGTTTGCAGATGAACGCTTCTTGCATGCTTTGCTGAGGGTAGAAGACTTCTCTAAAGATATGGCAGGAGCTGGATGCTGCTTCCACTTAATTGGTTAAATGCATTTATGGTATTGCTGGATCTTCAGGTTTTGAATAAGCTACCTACCAATGCAAATGCAGTAGAGTTTTAAGTCGTTTTGAAGTACACGGTTCTTCTGTTTTGTCTGTCAAGAAATTCAGCAGAACCTGTTCTAGCGGGTATAAACTAAGAAATAAATGGGTAACACACACACTAATGATTACAGAAGCAGCTTGTACACATTTGGAAAGCTCATATGACAATACATCATCTTGCTGTTGTATTTGTTTCCTTCCACTATTCATTTTGGTCTAGGTACTGCCTGTAATTATCAGTGCAAAAGAGCTAGTTTCTATCAGAGAAATGATAACCAGACATTCCAGATAGCTGACTTTGAGAAACCAGCCTTGCACTCTGAAGAATGCGTATGTTAGAGGGTTGAATGCATATTGTTAGAGGGTGCAGTGTAAAATGCACCAAAAATTGAGAGTTGATTGCTGATGTCAGTAATTTAAATGAAGTGGAGAATCAAATCCTAATTAGTATACTAATTACATCACATTTCAAACTGCAATAACCAGATGACTTTGAGGAATAAGAGAAATGAGGCAAAAATCAAAATATTGTCAGCTAGTATCTAACTAATAATATAAGCCTCTGCTGCAGACTGTATGTTCATTAGCTGAAAATAACTGAGAAGTTGAAAATAACTGTGTGTACCAATTGGTCACAGGATGCCTGTGAATCATGAATGTAGCGTGGTCATGAGAAAGGCAAGTGTGACTGTAGAATGCATCAGGAGGCATTTAAAATAGAGAGAGGGGCATAATAATGCTATTGTATAAACTTCTAATAAGCCTTTTTGGAAGTGTGTGGTGCTATTTGGGGATGACTATATTCGAGAAAGATGAATTCTCATACTTGAAACAAGTGCAAAGAATAGCTTAAAGCTTAAATTACACTATATATGTTAGACTCTCATCAAAGCACTCTGTGGTACTGGGACCCCTTGGGACAGGCAGCTCCTGTCCGTACCGACCTGAGCGGGAGTAGCCCTCAGAATAGTAACTATTTCACCACCATTTGTGCCAGCGCACATATAAGCACTTCCAGCAACGACTGGCCCGCCTCATACACTCCAGAGTGGCGTGCCCCACACAGCGTGGCAGCCCTTACCTGATGCAGAGTCTCAGTTTCAGCTTTGCAAAGTTCTTAAGACATGATGCCTACTCCTGCTGGCTTTCCTATTTCTGAAGCAAGCAGTTTGGAGGCACAAGCTCAGGATCATTCACATCGTCATCAACAGGGCAAGATGGTACATGGGAGGATGGCTGGAACATAACATGCTGGGGAGGGGAAATCACGTTTCCTTTCAGAGGCGTTTGCTTTGTCATGTGTCTGTGTTCCATGCCATTTCCCTCATGTAGAGAGGTTTTGGCTGAGAGACAACTCGTTTGTTCTCATCCATTTTTTTTCCATCCTTTAGACTTATCTACATCTGGTAGGCATGGAAAGAATATTGTGGAAGAAAACTAGAGTCTCAGCAAAGTGAGAGTGAGGTTGATAGAGAATGACTTGTCCTTGTCTCTGGCCTGGTTGTGTACCTTTGTCCCATATCCTGAATGAAGATGCAGATGCTACCTCTTGTGTCTTGGTATTCATTAACATGCCTGGAAAATCTATCTTAAGTGGGATCCTGGTGGGGAAGAGAAACATATGACCTTAAAAACTACCGAAGCGTAGACAAAATCTTGAAATGTCATTTTATGGGAAAGAATGAATTTGTAGCAAGGCCTGTCCTGGAACTGAATGTAATGAAGAGTGAAAAGTCTGCAAGGATTCTCAGTTTTGTCTACTGAAGTCACTACATTGCTGAGGTGAGCCATATAGGCCTAAGAAACTGTAAGTTTGCCAATTATTGTGTTTTTTTCTTCTCACAGGACGGCAACAAGAAAGGCTGAAGGCAGGGGCACATTGCTAAGCATATGATATTTTAAAAGTGTTGCCGTAGTAGTTAGTCCAAGTGGGGAAATTTATGGGAAGCAGGACCATGCTGAAGGCTGTGTACAAAAAGTTATCAAAACAAAAAGTTGACAGGGAATTCCTGCACGTATTGCTGCAGTTACACATACTGTGACCTGGTTGTTCGTGAGCCAGGCTTCAGTGTGAGGTGTTAAGTTTGTTTCTGGATTTCTGGCTCTGCCAGTTTATAACACATTAGAAGCACTAGACCCTATTGGCTAAACAATGGGCTGTTATTTGTGTGTGGGAATGGGGTGAGGCCAGAGGTGGTGGGATTCTTCTGGAAATTTTTTTGTGCTGTGGTTCTACATAATTGTGGTGCTCATTTACTGCTGCAAAGGGTTTCCCATTGTAAGGGCTGGTATATATCCTCTCTTCCTAAACCCTTTTAACATACAAATCAAAACATCCATTAAAGCTATGCTTCTAATGTGTGCTACATCGTTCTTGACCAGCTTTACCTATGTAGTGTTTCTTGCGGTGAGAGCAGAGGATACATCTTGGTCAAGCCTGGAAATAGAGCCAGTTCCTCAAGTCTTTGAGTCTGTAGCCTGCGAGGCCGAGTAAGTGATCTGACTCTGATAACGTGCATATGAAAGCCCAGTCCACACTGCAAAAGCCTGTGAACAATCAGAGGCCCGCTGCTTGGTCCTAATAATATTAGCAAGTCTGTGGACCTCCTCCAAATACAGCCTTCAATCCCTGGCCTAAAGGGAAGGCAGCTTCTCTTTGTTTTATTTATTTATCTATTTCAAGCAGCGTTGTTTGCTGGTTCTTATAAAGCTAGCCTGAACCAGTGGTGTCTCCACTGGTGTATCTCCTCATATTGCTGCAGGGAAGTTTCCCCAGAAGCAAAGCCATGCCCATAACCAAAGGCATGGCCCTACAAACGTTTATCAGGGCATTTCTCTCTGCTCTCACCACACTTTGTGAGCAATCCATGCAAATGAGCAGGCTGATTCACTGATCTAAAGATGTATATTTTTATAGTGTGTCATGGATTATGCTGAATAATGAGCACTGAGGAACAGGGTAGAATGCAAAGCTGAAATGTTTAATAGCCACAGGGAGTATCCCTGGGGACCTGTTGGTGTGAGGAAGATCTGGCACAACTCATGTCTACGTTACATAAGTAAGATCTGAATTCCACTCCCATTTGCACTCAGGTTTCTCTTTTCCAAAAGCGCTTTGACTTGCTTCAGTGCAATCATGTGTGAGCAAAGATAGATATATATTGAAAGAGAGAGAGAGAGAATGTCCATGTATTCATGAACCTTGGTGTAAAATCTGGTATGTCAGCTCAGTAGAGACACAGGTAAAGTTAATCAGGGAAAGGATCAGTCTATTAAAGGACTACAGAACCATGAACCATTTTAACAAAAATGTACACATGCAGAACACCTTCCATTCAAGCTAGCTGCTCTGCAAAGGAGTGATGGTTAACTATACAGTTAGCACAGACCATCAGTCACCAAGGCAGTTGTCCTCCACCATTTGTGTGTTATTTCATTTTAAGAATACCTTCACTTCAGAAAAAACAAGAGAAGTTAACTTTGCACTATGACCTGAAAGAACCTGTAAGGGTCAGGACCTTCAAAAAGAGAAGAAAAAAGCTGAGCTTTTCAAGAGATATGATGTTAGCATAGGTGAGCTTCTGTAATGTTTTCAAGTCCCTTGAAACCCAAAGCATGGCTTGCTTTTTCCATTTTAGGGGGCAGGTGAAGTAAAGGGTAAAACTACGATTTTTCAATGGCTGACCGTTATGACTTCTTGCAATTTGTTCTTTATCTGAACACTGAAAAGAGCAATTTCCATTCTGCACTTCAGCTTCTTGCAGCCTACTTCTGCATAAATGCAATTAATCTGTCTCCCAACTTTCCTTTTTCTCTACAGGTTTATTTCAGTGGTCATTCAAAGACATGAGAGCTACTTTAGAACAGAAGTCCCCAAAAGTTTCTCTTGCAGCAAAGACCAAGCTTATAGCCTGGAAAGTCATAACTAAAGAAGGTAAAATCAAAGTTTATTTCAGAGCTCTTGTAGCGTCTTACATGTAGCTTTTGCTTATGTGTAGCTTCCACAGGCATAATAAAATACTAAAGTTATAATTTGTACCAGGATGCATAGCAAGTTTTTCTAGCTTCACAGAGGTCAGGAAAAAACCATTATGACTTCTAGTCAGGATCATAAACCGAATGCAGTAGGAGAATTATTTTGTAGTCAAAACAAGGAAGTAGGACCTATTCTCACTGTTTACCATGAAGAGATGCCTTCTATAAATAGAGGTTAAGGTGAAGTGGAACATGCATAAGCCTAGCATCTCACTTCCTGCAAAAAAAAAAATTTGGAGAATATGGTTCCTCTGCATGCCCTTTTCTTGCCTTAGCATATTGCTAATATGGCATTGTGCTTGCATGCTTGTGCGTGGGAAGAAGTTCCCTGCAGGCAGGGAAGGAAAATGAAGCTATCTGTGCCCTATCTCATTCTCTGTCTATAGCTTGGTGCAGCCAGCCCAGAGCTTCGTAATAACCTCTGTCCCACTAACAAGGAGAGATTTAATTTTCCTTTCCCTCTCAAAATACAAATATATTCAGGCAGGAGCTGGCCTGTGTTGTTTCTTCAAATTCCTATATGCAAGATGCAATTAAGCTAAGTGAGCCTTTGCTACAGAATCCTAAAAGTTTGCATGGGTTCAGAAGGCAGTGGACACATTCATAGAAGAGTAGTAGATTACAGGTATTAAATGCAAGACAGTGTCTCTGGCTTACAAAGTCCCTGAGCCACAAACTGTTGGCGTCTGGGAGTATATTCTGCAGAAGCAGTGGTACGTGCTTAGTCTGTTCTCACACTCTTCCTTAGTGCTCCATTGTTTGGCCATGTGATAGCAACAGGTTGCTGAGCTGGATGGGCTTTTGGTCTGACCAAGTTCCTATGTTTTTATTCTCTTTCTGGTCAAGTGAATAATAAAAATGAGTAAGCTTAGCATTATAAAGTTTAAAAATTCCCTAAACTCACTTCATATTTTAATCACATAAAACCCCTGACCCCAGAGGCTATATCTGTGAACTGTAAGAGACTACAAATTGCAGGTGACAGCGTAAAGCCATACTAGTCAATAGTGTTGATGGGATAAAAAGCTACCATCATAACTAAGTTTGTAATGTGATATTGCATGTGTCAGCAAAGTAAGTGATACTGCTGGGATTTATTTTTTTTGTGAGAACTGAGATAGATGCGCCTATCAATATTTGGGGATAGCTGAAAGTAGTCGAAAACCAGGGCTTCAAAACCAAGAAGAAAACTAATAACTTAAAGGAAAGACATTTCTAGAAACGGACGTGACATCCTAGAGTATACACATACGCATGCACACACACTCAGGAAAAAATAATAATTTTTGTTATACTGCAGAGTTAAAGAATGACCCAGATTGACCTAAACCGTCTCCTATTGTTTAATATTTTTCTTTTATTCTTCAATAAGCACACAGACTGAAAGGTCAGGGTTTTTTTAACTATGTCTTCTCTTTGAGTATTTCAGTAAAGAGAAAGTACAGAATCATTGTGCTTCAACACAAAAGTTACTCCGAACTTTACCTTATTTAATCATTACTTTTAAAGTAGCCAAAAGCTTTCATTCTGTTTTCTTATTAAAATAATGGGTAAATTATTTTATTATTTTTATATGGAATTCATTTTTGCCTATAGACATGTAGACCATAAATGAAGTTCCAGATGATGTAGCAATGTTTCATAGAGTTGTAGAATCATAGAATGGTTTGGGTTAGAAGGGACCTTGAAGATCATCTAGTTCTAACCCCTGCCATGGGCAGGGACACCTTCCACTAGATGGGTTGCTCAAAGCCCCATCCACCCTGGCCTTGAACACTTCCAGGGATGGGGTATCCACAACTTCTCTGGGCAACCTGTTCCAGTGTCTCACCACCCTCATAGTGAAGAATTTCTTCTTTATATCTAATCTAAATTTACCCTCCTTCAGTTTAAAGCCATTACCCCTTGTCCTATTGCTATATGCCCTTGTAGAAAGTCCCTCTCTAGCTTTAAAATCATAGAACCATAGAATAGTTTGGGTCGGAAGGGACCTTTAAAGGTCCTGCTTCCCTGTAGGCCCCCTTAATTAAAAAAACCCCAAACACTACATCAACAAAAGACCTGAAAATTTTATCATCAAAGAAGAAATGAATGTGAAAAGCCCTAAATGCAGTAGAAGTAATCTAAGGAGATACGCTAGTAATAATTGGTATAGATCTTGTAATTAATGATCTTATCACCTTTCAGACATCCTTAAATTTGTGTTTGTATTGTTTTGCTTTCTGCTTTATAATTCCTAAAAGTATTACTTAAATTGAAAAAATATTTTAAAATACAGGAAACAGCTGTTCAACTACTCTATACAAGCAAATTCTTTGATATCTAGTCCTCTACTTCACTGAAGGCAATCATGCAGTGTTTCCCTAGAGAACAAATCATTAGGAAGAAAGTACTTACGCTCCTTGTGGTAAAATTACCATACCTGCTTTCCCATAAGCAAAACTTTCTGCATCTTATTTCAAAGAAGAGTTCAACAAACTAGGCTGTTTCAAGGGCAAATGTTAAGATGAAAAGTTTGTTTTTTCAAGTGGTGTAAATTTGAAGTGATGACCACATATAATTTTTATTGTAGCGATCTTAATAACCACTAAACTTTAGTTCTGAGCTACAATTATTTGAAGTATGAGCATTCCTCAGTGTTCACAGCCTTTTTCTGTCCTGCTACCCTTTTCCACACATGGGGATTCACGTTGCATGCTGGAGATAGACTTTTGTCATATCTATCACAGTATTGTTTCCCTTTCTGTTTTAAATAGTGTATTTCTGTGCTGTGTGAAACAAATGTTATGGGTGGTTTTTATATTTATACCCTCAAATGACTCATATTTTTTTGTCAAATGGAGAAAACATTACAGATGGAAATGTGGACAAAAACTGTAGTAGTTTTTCAAATTTTTTTTCCCAGTTTGATCATAACCCATGGGTGTGACAATTTGGGTGATGCTTGTGTCATCCTTCTCCACTAGCTTGCTTTTCTCCACACATTTTATCTGTAAAAATCTACAGTTGCACTGTTCTGTCATATGTAAACTCAAACTTCTAAAGGGAACACTTTAGCTTAATTTTTACTATAATCAGTATTCAAGATCCATGCTGACTGGTAAATGTGATTCTAGAATCAGTGGGGGAAACCCCTTCATTCTTTGGGTGTTCCTTGGCTAAAATTTTCTTCCCGTAAGTTTAAAGCAGAGGGCTTCTTTCTTAGTCTTTCCTGGATGTATTTAAAGAGGTAAGTGCTATTCCTCTGGATTCTCATGAAAGAAAGGGAGAGGAAGGGAGGAGACAAAGAAACCTCTACTAGGTTCTTTTTGTACATTTATAACTGTAGCCACACATTAAGCCCTGGTGCTACCCCATTTATTTAGGACAGAAGAAGTGTAACAGAGGCTAAAGAAAGTAGGTCAGAGCACATGAGCTTGTATGTGCCTGCCAAAGCAGACTCTGTAGGTAGATGAAGACACTGAAAAATGTGGGGCCAACAGGAGCACCGCAGTTTTTCTGTGTGCAGGACCACCTTGATGGGTCTTGTTTGACTAGCTGGCATCTGTATTCTAGCATCAACACACAACTTTCTGACTACATCCCAGTTTCAAAGAGGACAGAGATCATTCTTTGCAAACTGATCACTCGTGATTTGTTCTGGTCAGTGGGCAGTTAGCATAGGCTAACTTATCTTTATGATAAAGGCTTGCAAGCTCATTAGGCATTCTGTCTCTATTTAGTGGTCTCACAGACATCTCGGAGATCACAGATCGTTCTTCTTGACTCTTCAGCCTCTAAGGAAACTACAAATGAAATGCCCTTTCTAATCTAGATGGACTCCTAATGCAGTGCCCTTTCTGATTTCACTATTTACCAGGATGTTTTTAAAGCTGGTGATGTAACCCCTGCCTAGAAACCTAACTTAAGGTCTACGCCCATACCACTTCAAGGCCCTAATTTAGTTGGGTGACTCATTCTGACAGCCCTCCTAAGCTTTGTTTGATAGCCAGCGAGAAAACTCTTTAATTCATTTGCTCAATGGTTTCTGCAAGAGTTAACTGTAAGCCTAACTCTGAAACTATACGATTGGATCTAACTTGCCATCTTGATTCCGCCTCTGTTTTAAAAGTAATCAGTGCTTAAGACTGAAACAACCCAAATCTTAGCCCAACAATACTTTCTAAGCTCATTCTGTTTAGCCATGCTGATAGCTTACACGTAACCAATTTTCTTCCTGCTGTCACAAACTTCTGTAGCCACCAAGATGACATTTGATTTGCCAGTTAGGCATTACTGGTTAGTCATGGACCTGGGACACACTGAGAAAGCTCTCCAATGTTGATAACAACCTGCTTCTCTACTCATGAAGGCTCATTCGCATCATGTCAGACTAGAAGTTCTGGAGCAGGCTCATCATACTTGTCTCTCCAGTATGAGCAGAAGTGCTCATGCATTCTCAAACTGGCAGGTTTCTGCAGCACATGAGAGAATAGCTGCTATAGGATTCATCACCTGTTTTAAACTGGCTTTGCAGACCCCTCTTATTTCATCAGTATTCAGTGTTTGTGTCCTTTTAAGTTCAAAGGCCTGGTATCTCTGAGCAACTGCTGTATATCATCTACAACCTCGGCTAGAAGGACTTAGAGACAGGCACAAAATTGAACAGGGAGCAGGCACACATATGAGCTTGCATGTTTATGAGAGAGTAGATTAAAATAATGCCCAAATACCTTTAAAGAGAGAGGAAAAAAGAAAACGTGGGAAATTGCAGACATGTTGGCTTCATGACAGGTTAATGAAAATGGTTTGGATTCATCAAGAAAATGATAGCTGAAAATATAATGAATCCATCAGCTTGGTTTAGTGAGGGTGATAGGTCTTTTGAACCTGTTGCTCCTTCAGGTAAGATTAAAAGTCTGTCTGATAAAGGCAACTGTGTTTGTTCAATGCTATTTATTCTTTTTATAGGTGATCTAAACAATACTATAGCCTTTGTATGGCAAATTTTTCATCTTGTGTGCCTTTACATGCAAGTTTAACAATGTAATAAATATTAATGTATTTTTAACAAATAAATACTGTGGCATGACCCAAATAATTGGGATTATGATGACCATTTAAAAATTGTGGTCTGTTCAAATAACACTTTGGCTTAGTGTTTTGGAAAGGAAATATTGAACAAGATGAGCCTGTGAAAATTGCTTCTTGGCTTCTGTGGCCAAGTGGGCAGAATTCTTGCAGTGGCCTGTGCTAGATCACTCATGGAGAGTGCAGTGGCTGATGGGTACCATTTCACTGAAACTCCTGGTCATGGAGCTTTGAGTAGTCCCCAAGTCAGAAGAAGTTAAACCAAGGGAAAAAATGCAGACAGGAAAGGAAAAAAAAACAAAAAACAAAAACAAACCAACAAACTTCTACAGAAATGTAAGTTAGAAGTGTAGCAGACTTAGGTGGCAATACAGTCTACTCTGGAGGAGTAAATTGTCCATTACATGTTTTGAAGTAGCAGTGCTAGAAAAGTATACATACCATTTACTTGCTTCACTGAACACCAGGTGGAGTTGATATATATACAGCTACTTGGTGATTATTCTTTTGAAGCTCCTCGAACGACATTTTCATTACTGTCTGAAAACCCCATAATGAATAGCACAATTAAACCCTGAAGTGAACAGAAGGTTGATTTTAAAAGGACCAGAGCTGAGCTCAAAGCAAATCTAAAGTGCTGTTTGAAACTTGCCCAAAACTCGTACTTCTGGAATAAATATAGAAAGCTAAATAAACATAGAAATGTTAATCATTAATAAGTCATCAGGCAAATAGTAGTTGCATGTTATAAAAATAATTGTTAGTGTTATTCTTCCCTGCATTTAATTTTGCCCCACCTGTAAAAGCTATGCTGTTACTAACAAAGCTTGTATTTCCACATTATTGTTATGCTTGCTGCTGGGCTGGTGAACCCAGACTGTACAATGCAGACATTTTTATAATCTAATATGCAATAAATCTTCCTGTCAAAAACCTATACATAATTCCTGCAGTTTCTACATAAAGTTGCAGCCAAACTAGTATGACAACATGGGCTTTACCCTGCTGCCATGAAAAGTGATGACAAAACTGTTGACTGTTTAAGTACATGCATTCACATTAACTAAGTTTGATCTTTGTGACATCTGCTTTCTGTTATCGTGACTTTTCCAGTCACATATAGCAAAGGTTTCCAAGTTTTTTTGATGTGGTTCCTATGAAACCTAACTTTTTGGCTAGACGGTATCTTCCTTAGGTGTGCACATTTTCTCATTTATTAACAAATCATATCTCTAGTAATATTTTTACACAAAGCATCTTCCATTTCTTTCTAATAAGCAGTAAGTGTTTAAAAGCAAGAGGAAAAAATGCATGCTTTGTAGTTTCAAACTTGACACCAGTCCTGACACTCAGATTAGGAAGATGCTGCCAGTTATGTGATCAGCAGCATCTTGTGTCTGCGTGGGCAGTAACATCCTCTATCACTGAGTTTTGAACTCTCCTTTCAAGTCTTTCTCTGAGCTGAGATATGGTACACCTTCTTTTCCTAATCAGGCCTTGGCACCTCGCCGATACCCTTGCTGAAAAACCCTCATTTTGCCCGTGGTAAGGGACACTCTATACTTGAAAATACCTGTTCATCTTTCTCAGGTTCTACTTAGAGGAGATTATTTTCTGTTTTAATGTATCTGCTTGCATGTAAGAAAAATATTGTTAAAAGTCTGTGACTAACCACGTTACAGTGATAATGCAGATTATCTATTTAGTATTAGGTCTGTGTGGCTGCATGGTAGTAAAAATTCCTTGTATCAGAAGTTCTTATTTACTGATATTGATCCTTTCCCTATTCCGATATTCAGTATGTTCTCAAGAAATGCAGCTAACTCAGCATCATTTGCATTTAAAAAAATATAGCAACCAGAGGTGCTTCTTGTAAACAGCCTTACAAATGGTGTGGGAGTTAAAAAACCAGCATGCTCTGCCATTACTACAAAGGAGAGAGTCAGTCACTTTTCCTTTCTGTGCCTCAAACTGTTGTCTGTGCAGTGTGGAGAGCGACTGTGAGTGCTTTCATGCTGAAAACTACATTAGTAGTTACAGAGAGCTTGAAAGTTCTCCAGTCGGCCCTATAAGCACCAACTTTATCAAAACCAAGTGCTTTGACCCCATTGTAATCCATAGTTTTTCCACTAATTCCGGAGGAAAAGAGATTGGGATATTAGATCGTGGGTAATTCAATATGATGCACAAAAATTCCCAACGAACTGTCACGATGTTGGTATTATTCCACTGGCTGGGCTGTATATAAATTACAAATTCTGTTGGTTGTCAATGTTTGAAACTTCCAGAAGACCCAATATGGCAGAAAAATAATTGAATATGGAAATAAAAATTGGCTGCTATTCTTTTAGCTGAAGGTGAGAAACCAAAAAATTGCTCTCAGCAATAGTACTTGTTCTGATTTGCAGTGCAACTACATGGGAAACCTCCTTATTGCAACTAGAATTATTATATTTGATGTTTTAAAAAAAAAATAATAAAAGGAAGATGCTTTATGTAAAAATATTACTATGGATATTAGTCATTAAATACTTTGGAATTACGCAGCATTTCATGCTTTATAAATTTAAATACTGATTTGAATGTTTCTGATGTTTTCCATAGACTCTAGGTCAGGTCTAACCTAATTAATTATTACAATATTGTTGCTAGGTATTCCCAACTCTTGGACACAAAGCCGAGGCAGAAAATCATCTGATAATGGCCAAAGAATGAGTCAATAGCAGACTTAAGATTGGAGCTCTAAGTTCTTGCTTCCCGGTTTCATTCTGAATCATAAATTATCTTGTAACTGCTAAAGTGAAGATGGAGGTCAGTAACAATTTAATTACATTTAGACTTCTCACATTCACTTTGATGCTTTGTAAAATCTATTAGTTTAAAACTGCCAAAAGACTGAGATCGTCTGATTCTGATTTCTAATGCAAAAATGCAAACTGAAAATTAAACAGAAGTATTAATATGCAAAAAAGGCACAGATGGTGGTGGTGCCATTTATAAAAAAAAAAAAAGAGATTAGAAGGTTAATTCTTAAACCTATCTCCCATTAACTAGACTCGGGAGCCCCGCATCCCAGCTGGTTGTGCTGGCCGCTCAGCAGTGCCGCCATCTCAGTGAGAGGTTGCAGTAAGAGAGAGCTCTCGTGGAAGCCTTTCCTTGGCATTCGTGGCATGGAAACCTTGCTGTTCCTTAAAAATATATGCTTGTAATTCCCGGGGCTTCAAGAGAAAAAACAACGAAAAATAGCAGTCATCTCAATCTCATCTAATTGGTGTCCCTGGGTGCCACCTCCAGGATGGGTCCCGTCGCGGGTGCGGTTCTCTGGTGCCGACAGAAGCGCTCAGAAAGTCAGGGTCACCGGCGGCGATAGTTGTGTAACTATACGCTGTGCGATGCTTTTCTGAGCTTCCGTTCTTGATTTCAGTGGATTAAGTGAAAAAAATGGGCTTTGTTCCAAACCTTGAAGAAAAACAGACGTTCTTCACGGTTTTGAAGCACACCTTGGCACTCTACCTAACGTACAGCCTAACGGGTCTTCTGTGAAAAACATCTGGGAAAGAAACCAACCAGCAAGACCCACCGCCGCACGCGAGCGAGCCTCGCGGTGGTGGCCCGTGGCTTGCAGCGGTGCGGCTGCGGCAGCGGGGCTGCCCTCGCCGCCCGAAGGCGGACGCCGGGTAGCCACGAGGCGAGCGGCGGCTCAGCCCGGCGGGATCCCAGCCCGGCCGCGCCGCCGCCCGCCCGCAGGGGGCGGCAGAGAGCTGCCACACGTGACCTGCGCCGCGCCGCCGTAGTCACGCCCAGCGGAGGCAGCGGGGAGCGAGGCCGGCGGCGGCGGGAGGAGGCAGCGGCAGCGCCGGGCCGGCGGCCGCGCCACGGCGGGGCTGCGAGCGGCGGTGCCCGGGCCGGGGGCGCGGAGCGCAGCGGGGCAGGATGTCGCGGTCGGTGCTGCAGCCGAGCCAGCAGAAACTGGCGGAGAAGCTCACCATCCTGAACGACCGGGGCGTCGGCATGCTCACCCGGCTCTACAACATCAAGAAGGTGCGGGGGCCCTGGCGGGGAGGCGGGGGGGAGGAACCGCCCCGGGGCGATCCCCGCCGCCGCTCGACTAGGTCCCCGGCCGGCCCGGTGTTCCACCGCCGCCGCGCGGCTTGCGGCTCAGCCGGCCGCGCTGCGGCCTAGCTGCGGGCCCCGAGAGGCAGGGCGGGGAGGCGGCGGGAGCCGCGCCGCCGCCGTCAGGCGTTCTGGCCCGGCCCGCTGCTGCGCCGCCTGCGGGCCCGGGGGCGGTGGCGGCCGCAGGGGGTCCCGGGGCGGCCGCCGCCTCGCTACCTGGCAGGAGGGAGGGAGGGAAGGAAGCCCGGAGCTGCGCGGCGCCCGCAGGCCCGGCGCCCCCCGCCGCGGGGCCTAGGCCCGGCGCGGCCCCCGCGGCACCGGAGCCGCTCCCGCCCCGCCGTGCGTGAGTCACGGCAGCCGGGAGTGGGCTGCCCAGCCCCGGCTTTCCCACGCCGAGTTGCGAAACCTGTCGCTGCCGAAGGGAAGGGTTTGGGGTAAAATTAGTAAGTTTAATTTCAATAAGTTCGAGGCGTGCGGTTGCTTAGCAGCTCCCGGCATGAGATGGAGCAGATGTTTGAAGCTGTCGTGGGTGCCAGAACTGCTCCCCGCCAGCCCGAAGTGAACTAAATCGATGTTTGTATAGGTGAGGCGGTGCAGGAAGTTGCAGGTCTTGGGAAAGGGTGGGCTACGTCTCCGCGCGTAGTTAATCTCTCATCTGGAGGAAATCCTTGTGCTTTCCTCTGTGGAAGAACGTAGTTCATGGCCATCCCCTGCTCTAGGTGCTTCATCTATTCCTACCAGCTTAATTTCCCTTACATACGGCTGCTCGATCCACTTCCAGTAACGGATATTAGTTAGGATTTTCTTGCTTTGCTTTGAAGGCAATTATTTCTGAGATTTTTTTTTTATTTAAAAGTAAACATTAATTATTACATTCGAGTAATAAGCATACCTTTGCAGGTTTAGCATGTTAAAATTTCTCTACCATTCACATGCCGGGTTCAGCTGGCCAGTGCTGCAGCAATAGCAGAGGGAGTTTCAGGGTTTTAGGGGCTTACTTGATCACTCTGACTTCTGAACCCAGGTGTCTGTCAGGAGTGATCCTGCCTAACAGATATGAGCTAAAGGATGTGTTTTACCAAATTGTTGTGCTCATACAGGAGACTTGTACTCCAGACGTGGCAAGGGCTACTTGGCTATACCAAACGCAGTGCTGATTTTAATTGAGGTATTGTTTCCAGGAAAAAAATCCAATTACTGAAGTATTCAGGCATCAGTGTTGATCCAAAGCAATGTCAGTAGTTGATGTGCACTTGAGCATTTCTGCAAATTTTCACTGACGTAAATAGAGCATCCTAACTGAACTACTGCAAATTCCTATCTTTCTGAAATAGAAGTGAAGTTCCTTTTAGTTTGTACATTGGAAAATTACTCAGCTTGATAATTGTAACAATATAGTCACACTTCTAACACAAAACAGAAATTCCCTATTTATGAGGAAAAGCATCAAAATGGGGAAGTCATCTGTGTGTGCATTTGTTGTGCTTTGAGAGAAATACACCTGGTGAAAAATGATCTAGGGGAATTTTGCCTGAGCATAGCTGTATTTGAGGGGAGAAGGCAGGAAATAAGACAGGAAAAATTAAACCTTGTTTGACATACAGCTGTGGCTTAACCATTGTGAGTATGGACTCTGATTTTCATTACCAGCATTGTGATTTGGAGACACTTACTCATGTTAAGTGGCCCAGTGCCTACAGACATGTTTCTGTCGGTGTGTTTAGGTGGCAGAGTCCTGAGCACGTTTGCCCATATGGTGGTAGCTTCTGCCGTTACTCATGTTAGTGAAGTGATGCAAGTGGATAGGTACTCGGTAGGGGAGCTTCAGCACTAGAGGTGACACCAGTTTTTCCAACAGATGCCATGAACTGAGTCCAAAATTGCGTAGGTCTTCCATACAGAGACAGAGGAGGTAGGACCAAGTGGCTTGATTATGGTGTGATGTACAGTTTTGCAAATATGGAGACGTCCCAGACGCAACTCTCTGTATTCATATAGTGATTTGTGATTCAAGTAGTTGTTTTCTTAAGCTGCAGTCAGTACTGCTTGACAGTGGCAACTGGCTAGTTCGGGGCTGATGGTGAGCCACAGAAGTCTCAGGATTGATTACTGAGTTTTATTGTGGATCTTTCTTCAGCCCAGCTGCAGCATAGTTGGCTGCTTGGAATACTTTTTTTTTTTTTTTTAATTTTATTTTTCCCTTCTCTGAAAACAGTTGAATCCAAAACTGCTGTTGAAGATTCTCATAGCTTCCTCCATTGAAGATGATCTCGAAACCCAAGTTACTAGAGATAACCACACAATATGTGGTATTGCGGTTAAAGGAAATGGTTAACACTTCTTTTTAATAAGAGGAAGTGAGAGATGAAGTATTTGTAGCTGCCTTACAGATTGCTGTAGATGCTGTCTAGGGAGTAGAGATTTTAAAGGATTAGGAATCTTCTTGACTGTTAGAAACCAAGCAGGAACATTTTACTTCCCAAGAAATTACAGAAGTTGTTAAAAGCAGTTAAAACTTGATATTTATTCATCATCTTCCCACATAAATTTCAGTTTTGATGTCATTGTGCTTATAGCTGTTAATTGTTCATTGCTTCCTGTTTACTGGCCTTCTGTGCTGCTGTTGTCTTCTGAAATAGTTTAAAGTTTGTTATTTTTAAGATAGAGTATCTGAATGTATGGGTTTTTGCCTCTGAGAGTGAGATGGAAAATAGGAAGCTAAGGTAATAGTGGATCATGAGACAAAACTCACATTTGGTCTGTATGGATGTGGATTTTTTTGTTGCTGCTGTTACTCGGAAGGGTGACTGTTTGCTCGCTGCTTTCAGCTGTCTTGTGTACTGGGACCAGTATTAGTCCTGAACTTAGAAATCTTACTGTTGCAGGTTCAGTCCTGGTTTGTTCCTTCTATTTTTTAAGAATTTATCCTCAATTATCCAGGCTAGCAACTGTATTATTGTTTTCCCATGTAACTCTTTTGCCATTACTTGCCTACAACTAAACCTCTCTAAATCAAAGAGAGCAGAGTTTTTTTCATGCCATCCTGGCTCAGGTGAAGCTTGGATTTTGTGGTTACCTCTCAGAGCTGACTGAGACTGTGTTGGTAAGCTTTGTGTAATGCTGCCAGTACTGTCAAATAAGTGTATTGTTCAAGAGTCGTGGCAGAGAAATAATCTTGTTTTCTGTCGGCCTGTCTTTTGTTTGTTTATAAAGCCCCTGGATACCAGGAAGTATTTACAATAAGATATTTCATCTTAGAGTACCTGAAGGATTGATTTAGCCAGAGCAAATCAAGAGAGCGTGATTTTGATAAATGTCAAAGCGGTGCTACTTCAAACAGAACTGCTAGGGATAAAAGTTAAAGTTTTTAATTATTTAGCGTATATGTTATTCAAACATGATGAGTCTGTTATTTAGCATTCATTGCTTTGCTAGCAATGTTCTGTTGCTCTTCAGGGTACAGGTTTTACATCTGTGTGCAAAATTTTTTCTTAAAATGTCATTAACAAATTCTTCTGACTTTTACAACTCTGATGATTACATAGTATGTGAAAAATGAGAATCTTAAACCAATTCTTAGATATGAACTGCATAACCAAACTGAAGTCATAGATAAGGAACAGAATATTTGCAGGGGCTTTAACTGACTTTATCTTTACTGTTCCAGGTAATGTGGTCCCAGTCTTATTGTGAGTACCACATAGCTTAGCATGAAGCGAGATTTAAAATCATTCATCAGGTGCTGTAATTGCCAGTTAGTTCTTTAAAGATGCAATAGTGGGAATATTGGATTTTACCTGTATTGAGGATGTTACTTGTTAGCCATTTTAAAGACTGAGTACTCTCTGTCTTCCCTATTTTGTCTTCTGCAGCAGTTAAAGTACATACTCTTTTTGAAAAGAGCAAGAGAAGGCATATGCTGTGAGGGAAGAAGGAGGACTGCATCAAGACTCCTGTGGTAAAACGATGACAAGTTGACCAGATCAGCCAAGGCTGAACAGAGGTCAAATCTTACTTCACCAGCCTTTTATGCTGCTTGTGACATTGGAGTGAAGAAAAAGATCTCGGAAGCTCTGAAACTGGAGTGGAGAGGACTTGACAAGTCTAAACATGGCAGGGACAGTTGTAAAAGCCAGTTGATTGATTAATAGAACCAGTCGATAAAGTGTAGTGTGTTTTGCTCAGGCACTAGAGCAGTTCTTCAGGAAAAAGTAGGAGAGATTTTAGGTGATTGGCAGAACATGGAGAAGTTTCCAGTCTGCAGAGCTCTGAAGTTTGGAAGCCTGTAGGATTAGATCACCCTTTTGACGCTGAGCTCTGTGCTGGAGCGCAGAGCTTTGAGCTGAGAGGAAAAGCTCACAAATAATCTAGTTTTGAATTGTAAGGTTGGTATTGGAAAGAACAGATAATGTCTTCGGGTCATCAGGAAGTGTCTTAGGGTGGGGCAGTATTGCTTCCAGTGCTTGATAGATGTCAGCAGTTCTTAAAGGTTAATATGACAGTATATGTTTGTCTGCGTCTGTGATCTTGGAGGAATGGCTCAGAATACTGTCTTGCTGATAAGAGGAGGAATCCCCAAGTAAACTCAC
This sequence comes from Phaethon aethereus, assembly GCF_964289735.1. Classification (NCBI taxonomy): domain Eukaryota; kingdom Metazoa; phylum Chordata; class Aves; order Phaethontiformes; family Phaethontidae; genus Phaethon; species Phaethon aethereus. The sequence continues at coordinate 37,563,134 of NC_138580.1, forward strand.
AGTCAGTGCTGGCAATTAAAAAAAAACCAAAAAAATTAAAAAATTCCTTTGCTCAGGAAGCAAACACAAACTGATAATACCATGTCACTTTTTTTTTTTTTTTAAACTCAGAAAAGCAACTAATTTTGTAAGGAAACAATAAGACTTTTGAATACATTATAAAAATATCCCATGATATCTTCTAAAGCACAGAGGGAGAAAACCAGGTGGATTTATCCTTTTGCATCAAGTGTATGTGTCTAGAATTACCTTGCGTTGTTTCTCTGTTTATAGATACTGATCACCTGTCCCCCCAACTACTGTTCATTTGGCCTGCTGTGTGTTGACCCAAAAACAAATCCAGTTTTATTTGCAAGAGATTTTTAAGGTCACGTGCAGACGAGATACAGCTAAGAAGTCTTTAACAGTTCCCGTTTTAGATTCAGAATAGATGGGACGTTCCCATTGCCTTGCGTTCTTTTATGAAGGTGTTAATTTATAAATGTACATTTTGGGAAAGTTTTATGGCACTGAAGCTTCTCTTAATTTCTTTTCTTTGCGTTTCACCTCCCCATATTTGATTAATAGAAGCAATCGCTTACTTAAACAGGTGCTACAAACACGAGAACAATGTGAATTTATCACTGTATGGATAGTGTCAAACCAAGTGTATGTATTTCATTGGTGAGGTGACAGGTCACTCTAATATGGACAACTTAGTAGAAATTTTACACGTTGACCTTAGCAAGGCTGCTGACATTACCTCATCTGATTGTTCTCACAAAGTCTAAGGAAGTACAGTCTGGATGAAATTGTAATGATGAAAGCAGATGGATAACTATATTAGGGAATGGTTACGAAGATCTCATTATCAGACTGCAGTTCAGCAGAGTCTTGTTGGGGTGTGTCTTACCTCTTGTTCCAGTCACTCTGTGTATGAACAACATAGATGATGACTACAGTGTGCTTAATAAACTTGTAGGTAGGAAACTGGGAGAAGCTACAGAAATAATGAAGAACCTAATTGGAATTCAGTTTGCACTTAACAAATTGTAGGTATGGTCTGCTAAACTTGGAGGTGGCTGAGCAAGCACAATTGTAAGCTATTTTGTGCTTAGTGAAATTTAAAATACAAAATGAGAAGTAATGAGACAGGGAGTCTGCAGAAAATAGCTGGGAAAGGTTAGGGATGTGCCAGGGCAAACATGAGCCAACTAAGTTTTGCTGTAAAAAAAATCAGGGGCGACATGAGGTTTTATAAATGTGTGGGCAAGATAGTCTGAAGACAAAGGAAGTAATCCTTTTGCTCTACATGACATGCATTGGGACTCATCCAAAATGTATCTAATTCAACACACTTTTCCAGAAAGATGTGCACAAAATGGAGAAAGTCCAGAGCACAATAATAAGAAAGACCAGTGATGCAAAAAATTTTACCTGTTAAGAAAATGGGAACATTTTTTTTTAAGTACATTAATAAGTGATACAAGTTTGTAAGTATTTAGGACTGCTGTAGAGAGAAGGGGAATAGTTTGTGCTATTCGGTGTGGCCACAGAGATCAAGAGGTGATGGATGAAATTGTAGTGAGAAAAGTTCAATTTAGATCTTAGAACTTCCTAATGAAAAAGGTCGTTAACTATTGGAAAAGACTGTGAGAATGTTTTTGAATGTAACCTGTTGGAGACCTGTAAGGAAAGATTTGGCAGGCATCTCTCAGGAGCAACGTAAATACAGTTGATCTTGCTTTTGAACAGGAAAGTAGGGTCAGCAATTTCTTGAGGTCCTTTCTAGCCATTTCTGATTTCACATGAGTTTACATTTTAATGGCTTGGATCTCTGAGTAGAGATATACTAGGATTTAAAGTATATACGGTGGGATTCAAGAAACAGCAAATAATGAACAATGGTGGGGAAAACATCTTGCTTAGCTCTAGGAAACATTGGACTGACTTTTAACACCTTCTTATTAATATAAAGAAAAGATTAATAATTAATAGTGAAGTGCATTATCTTTCAAACTTTTGAATCTTTGTACATGAAAAGTGCAATAGCTGTTAAGTTTATCAGAAATTTGAGCCATATTTTGGATATGTCCAAGGCCTACAGAGACTGTCCAAAAAATTAGTTAACTAGAGACTTTCTTTTGATTCCAGATCCTGGCTGGATCATGGGAACAGTACAGTTCTGGTTGAATCTATTGGCGTAGATTGCATATCAAAATACAAGTTTACCTTTTGTGCAAGTATCATTTATGTAACTGCAAACATCAGTCATGTAATTTACTTGGCACAAGATTACCCAAGTGGTACTGGTGTAGGGCAGTTACATTTTAGCCATCAAAAGTATTAACTATACACTAATAGTTTGTCCACGTATGACCAACTAATTCTTATGTCTGCTTGCGTAAGTATTAAGAGGGACGAGGCTTCATTCATAAAGCTTATCTGGGACCAAAACCTAAAATACAGCAAAGCAGTTGTGGTAACCTTCATCAGAGATGTTAAGGCAAATGTAGTGTGAACCGTTTCCTTACGTATTCATCATTCAAAGCAGCTCTCTATTGATTATTCACTTCTCTCCTTCTCAGTAGTTTTGCTTTTTGAAAATGATAGATTGTCAGTTGGAAATCTCATTATTTTAAATGCATGACAGAAACAAAGGATAAATAATACATTTTATTCTACAGAAATCTAGAGTTAATGATGGACCTGTCTCTGAATGTTTCTTTACAGAAGCCTTTCCCATTTTTTTAATACAAGAAATCTTAGTGTATCTCCATTTACTGATGAAAGTAACTAAGTCAGGGGATGGCATATTTTTTGCTGTCATTGAAATTCCATCAATTTGCTGGTTAAATTCACAGAGTTTTGTAGTGCAGATTCATTTGTAAATGAAACTTGAAGGTGAGGTGATTTGTTGACTATGATTATTTCGGTATGTGTTGTCACAGTCCAGTGGAACTGTGCTCAGCAGTGTTTTATCCCAAGTCTGCATTAGCAGTAAATCAAGATCTCTTGAAGTAATAAAAACATCTTAAATTGCGGCAAAGTATGACTTGTTTTATGATCATCTGCTGAGGTGGGAGGTTTGGGGGATGAAAATAGGAAATTTTTTATTCAAATGACCCTGCTTCTCTTTTATTGGGAAACAGCCCTGCTAATCATTTGGAATATGTTGGGCCTAGCAATGAAAAGAAGGACATAAAAGGTATTTCCATCATCATCAATCATCCTACACCACGTAACTCAGGTAGTACTTCTCAGTGTTCTTGAGCAATGGCAAGTGGCAGGTCTATGTAAAAAGCATCAGTGAAGTTTAGGTGTTCTAAATGCAAGTTTGCATCCTGTATACTGTGCCATGGCACTGACTTTTGACAATGCTTGTACCTGAACATTAACTTCCCTTTATTCATTTCACGTTAGCTGGACATATGTAGTAATTTTCTTGATGGAAGTTGATTTTTTTTTTTTTCCCCCCTCCAACAGCCTCTGCCTCCAAGTAGGAAGTAAGATGTGTTTGATTTTTGCAGTGATAGCTGTATAACTGTGTTGGGGCAAAAGGTCTCTTTGCTGTATCTCTTAATACTGGTGTGTTCTGAGCCAAAGGCAGTTGTACTGGATTCTCTGTTCTCCTTTAGAGACTGCTTATCTTAAATGTAGACCTTAAGCAGATTTTTGTTGTTGGACGTTTTCTTGTTGGCTGCTTCTGAATGAGTACAACCTAGAAAGTGAAGCAATGTAGTATTCTTCATTTTCGAAGTGGAAATAGTATAGAAGAATCTAATAGCATCTAGTGAAGAACGGAGTCTGAATTTTGTTTAATAATAATAATTTAGTTATCTAGATTATTAGGGTAGGTAGGAAAATGCTGCTTTAATACAAAACGTATGGCATAGTAAAACCTGTCTAAACAGTGCATGTAGTCTGATCTCTCTGAAGTTTGATGGCTTGTGCGTATGATAGCAAATGAGTATTCCGAAAAATGAATCTCTCAGCTGTAGAAATCATATTGTTCTTGTTAAGAGTCGAATGATGCACAGAATCAGATCAGGAAAATCGGTTCACTTAGTTGAGAGCTTATTGTAGCAGGATACCATTCTAAAGTGCTGTGGAGAGAAATGCTTTGTAACTTGATAGAAATTCAGTGCCCGAGCCCTTTTTATTTATTTATTTTTTTTAATTCCTTAGATTAGTCTCTAATGGTAGCTTTGCATCATCTTTTTCAGCATAACTGCTTGACAGCTGTTTAGTAATATACAAAGGAATTTAGAGATGACTGCTGGGAGATTCTTTCAGTGTAATATTTTGGGGCTGAAGCAGCTGGAATCCCATAGCTTCAGAGCTGTATTCCATGAATGCTGCACTAGTAAGAATATTTTTTAATTCTTGGATATCTTTTTAATGCTCAAAAAATGTGGCCATTCTGGTGTTTTGTTGTTTTTGGTTTTTTTTAAGATAAGAAATGAAGAAAGGTTATTGTAGCCCAGTTAGGGGGGAAAAGTGATATCTGAGGATGATTGAGAAAAAGGGCTACTGCATTTGGCTCATTCTTAAAATTCTATTTGAATGCTAGAGCTGTATACGGCAATGTGATCTTTGTATGTTGTACCTTGATATTTCTGCCTATTACAGTACTGACAAGGGGATTTTGTACTGACTAGTACAACTATGAAAAGCAAAAGCTACCTTACTTATCCCAGACCATTGCCCTCAATGTCTTTATTCTTTCTGCAGTGCAAAATTGTGTTATGTGCCTTATCTCAGTTTCAGGCTTGTGCGAAAGTACTAGGATTGGGCTTTGTATTTTCATTCTTTTATGCTTTCTAGAGTAAACCGTAGTGAGCTTGAGCTTCATAGGTCTGTTTGCCCTTTTAGGAGAGGTTTAGCTTATGTAGAGTGTTTTACATGTGATGCTGAATGCAGGTAACGATATGGATGAAAACTATATTGATGCAACAACAGCTAGTAATCGAGTTACACCAGTTCTTAGAAAGGACCTGAGCTGGTGTGGAATATGGGAGGGGGAAGGAGAAGGCAATGACCCACTCGTTTGGTGGTGTCTGCTGTCCTCTTTCTATTCAGTCCACGTAGGTAGGCTTGTACAGCTTTTTAGAAGCTGGAATTTTGAAATGGATGAGGGATACCTTTAACCTTTTATATCTTGCAGCAGTTTTCTTTCTTATCTATGGATCAATCTTGTGTAGTTTATTAATAGGAGGAATTAGAGCTGCTTTAAGTGTGATGTTAGTAAACAAACAATGGGAAGGAGCAAAGCTCGCTCTTGCATATTCAGATATATTGAGGGTATTGCCATTTAGACTGAGGATACTCGTCATCTCTGGGAATCGCGTTCCTGAAGCCACGCGAGGATGTGCATGTCAGTGCTTTCAGACATCTGTTTCCATGTAAATGATCTGTGTATAAGGGCTTGGTAGAACATAATTTTTAGTAAATATTTCAGAGAGGTGATTTATAGGAGGAAAAACGTCTGTTGCTAGGAAAAATACGGAGTGTATGTGGAAGTAGCGTTTGAATTCAGACTGAAAAAATTAGGAAGTAAACAGTGGCAGATTTCTTGTCTCCTATGTAACAGCAACCATATTGGAATTTAAACAGGCCACAAATATATGTTGTCTATTAAGCTGTTTTCTTAGTTTGTAATCCTTCTTTTAGTAGAGAAAGTTATATAATGTGTGGCAAGGACAGCAAATTGAAATAATCTGACTCAGATTCTGACAAACCCATGACATCTAGTTAATTAAGACTTCATAAATTTGAAGTACACATTGTTTATTTTTTTTATTCCTATTTACAGTATAATTTTTACTTTTGAAATTGTGTAAAGACCTTAAAGTGTCTACAGAACAGACCTTCTGTGGCATGTGTTGCTTGCTGCCATAAGAATATCAGAGCAACTATTTAATATCTAACTGATACTGTGGATGTTGCTGAATTTACTTTCATTATGAATTCCTCTTGTATTGTAGATATGATATTTTTAAACAAATCAGTGTTTTGTGGAAAAATTAGCAAATGTGAGAGTTCTGGTATTAGAGTAGTATGTTAGCATACATGGTGATGGTCATGTACTGCTGGTAGGAGTTTTAGAAACTTAAAATAATGACTCTTGTGTTTTTTGTTTTTGTTTTTTTTTTTCTTGGCTACCGTTTCTTTTTCAGGTATGTAAAACTTCACTGAGTTTCTCTCCTTTTTTCCCCCTGTAGTTGCATGTCATGTTTGTATTTCTCTTCCTACCTAGTATTAGTTTGGAAATACTATTAGAAGTTACATATCTCGGCATATACGCAGCACTTTGCACAATAGTAAAATTCTAATAAGTACATGTAAAGTTGTGAGTATTAGAATAATCACGATCCAGTAGAAAGTATGCTGCTTAGAGTAACAGATGGTCATAATGTTCTCTTGGATGTAGGTAATAGTGTATTAGTTCACATAAATGTAACATATTTTAGAATTTAAGATCAATTTGTTTATATGTAATTTTTCTCTCTTTTTATTACACTGCTTTCCCAGCAAGGACAAGTTTGGAAGGTTTGCAAAGCTTTTCACCTTCCCTTTGCCCGCTTGCCCGCTTTCAGAATCGGTCTCATACTTCATGACTTCTGTCTCTACAGTCCACAACGCGGTCATAGAAATCAATGTGGAAAAGTTTTTGAATGAGCTGTCATTCAAGTTCACTATGTTGTGTAGAAATGCCTAGCATGTAATTTAGTTTTGCATGAGACACAAAACTCCTTTGCAAATCCCTATGAGGACTATAAAACTAAATGAATATTTGAGAGAAAATACAATTTGAGCACGAATTTTGTCATGTCGATAATGCTGCTTTCAGTACCTTTCTCAAAACCAAATGGTATAGCATGGCTTGCTAGTCAGAGTAGTTGAAGTAGTTGTGTCTGACAGCATGCACTGTAGCTGGCAAAAGTAGGTACTTCCGTCAGTCGTTTGTCCACAAAAACTGTTCTTCTGATGTGTCTATGTAAGTTATTTAAGAGACTTAGTACTTAGCTGTGACTTCTGTTCAAATCAAAATTTAATGAAATTTCTTGATTGCTGCTTTTAAAGCACAGCCAATGCTACTCTAGGAGTAAAGAAAATGAGTTCTTAATCTAAGGAAATAGGATATTTTAGGCATACTGGTGGTTTTATTGTGGGATGGAAAATTGTCTTGCAATTAACAAATTAAAGAAAAATTAAACGCAGATTGGTGGTGGGGCTTTTAGTTTTGTTTCACAAAGGATAGTTTAATCATTTAATGTGCCCAGCACTGTCCTCCACAGATGATGACATGTTTGAATTTTCTAACAGTTTATTAACTCCAGATGAATACAACACTACCTCAAACCAGGAATAGCATTAAAAGGAAACCTTTTTTTTTTTCCCTCCTTTTAGGATTGATTTTTTTCCCTCACTGCTGTTCTGCACTAACTGCTTTGATACTTCCATGCATCTTTTTCAGTAGAAGAGCATCTCTGTACTGTTTCCCATTGCATATTTCAGCTGTGACAGTCCCTGCACTTTGCCTTTCATTTTATCACCTGCTCACTAAAACAAAAAAAGAATCTTTCTAGTTTGTTTTCAGATTTGCAACTATCACTTAGTTTCAGAGGGATGATTGTGTTTTTACTTCATTTTCTTATTGTATTTTTTTATAGGCATGTGGTGACCCCAAAGCCAAACCATCCTATCTTATTGACAAAAACCTGGAATCTGCTGTCAAATTCATAGTCAGGAAGTTTCCAGCAGTAGAAACACGCAACAACAACGTAAGTAACTAAATGGCTATATAAGTATTTTTCTCAATACCCTTCAGCACTTGTTGCTCAAATCTGTGAGGTTTATGTGTTCTTACAAAGCATCTGACGCTGACAGTTGCAGCTGGAGTATAGTTGTTGATTCAAATGTCTGACAGGATACTTTAGAAAGTACTACCTCCAAAGAGTGAATATTATACTGTAATTCTGGATTGGTTTTGTTAGGGTAGGACACTTTCTGGTTTCCTCTTGCCTGCTTGCTTCTGTTCCATTTCAAAGAATTGTCAATGGGAAATAATCCTTGAAAAAATCATGCCTTACTTTGAAAGCAGAAATTCTTGGTGACCAGAAGGATTGCAGAAGATGGAAGTTGCATGACTTTATTTGTGATGGGACCTGACCAGCAGATCAATAAAAGGCACATGATTGCAAAGTGGGAAAACGTTTGTGCTTTACAGGTGCTCGTACCTTACAGGTGCCTTTGCCTGTGGGGTCAGTCCCTGTGGGAATAAAGAATGCTTTAGTATGTAAGGACAAACCTTGTGAAGTACAATAATACAGATCCCAAGGAGATATAATTGTTTCTGCTTCAGATGTAGTGAGTTCAGTTGTGGTAGGAAATTATTTTTCACGCTTCTGAGTGATCCAGTATTGCTGAATTTGACTTTGTAGCCTTGTAGAGATAATTAAGATTATTAGATTACAGGTAGGCTTTTTGGCAGGTGATATATACTTGTTTCTCTGTTTTAATTTGAAAGTCAAGGGAGAGAGTTTTGTTTTACCTGCTTGTATTTCTTTCCGAAGATGGAAAGTGGAGGTAGGTGTTGGGTTTGCATGTTCCCTGCATGCAACTGCTTGCATGTGTGCTTGAGAGGTTTAGGCTTACTTTAAGCATTCAGATTTCTGCAGAATGGGAGTGGCAATAGCAGTGGGAATAACTAGTTTCTTTTACAATGCCATCTAGAATTTCTATGTAATGTCTCCAGTAATACCAGTGGAAAAAGAAATCAGAAACACTTTCCTTTATAGAGGAAACTATTTTGGTAACAGTGTGCTTTCTCACTTTAAAACTTGTACATGTTTTGTACTGTTTAATAGTGCTCATCTTTATATTGAATTTGATTGCAGTATTAATAAATATGACATTCTTTACCAAATTTATGTAAAAATAATAAACCCTTTAAACCATGTTTGGTAAATGCTTCTGTATTCTCTAAACTTCAGAGGCAGATCTGCTATTGAAAGTAAAAGATAATGTACACAGAATTTGTTTAATGCAGTTGCATGTATGCTTTCTAAGTCTTCCTGTTGTTGACTGAATTTGGAGCTTAACTAATGACAGCTATTTAAGGATTTGGTACTGTGAAGTTTATGGGGAGAGATCAAAGTTAACTTGATATATTTTGACAATCACAGTTTCTAAAATAGCACAACTCATAATGTTTTGTCATTGCCTTGTGTTTATCTACCATGAGCCGGCCAGGCCTGTGTTTACTAAGCGCAATTATCAAAAGCCTACCCTTTTTATGTGTGCGCACAGTTTAAAGTAGGGATTTTGAGTTCTAGCAATGGGCAGCTGGGATTTCCCTCCCTGCGGTCGGAGCCGACAACAGTTTGTTGTCTTAGTTATTTACAGATGTTTTCCTGTAGAGTGTTTTATCTCCCAAAAGAAACCTTTACTCATAACAGATACCCAATGAGACAAAAAGCCATGTCATGTGCAGAGAAAGTTCCAGTTTGATGTAAGATAAATTTTTGTGTGTAAACCTTAGCTTCAAAAAGACATAGGCATCTAGCTCCTCGTCAGGAAGATGTTCCCCTCCTTGTTCTTCCTTTGTCTCCTTCCTCCGGCTGGCCAACAACCAGCACACAGTATATTAGGAGGGCACACCAGTGCGTTCTGTCAGTAGGGAAACAGGTGATCAGAGATTTAAAAGGGCAAGAAGCTTACTGGAACAAGAACACATCAGTTAGTGAAATATTATGAAGGATTGTTGCAGGGAAATAGCTGAGAAATCATAGCCTGTGCTTCCTCCTTGCAGTGAAAATTCCAGGACAGCCTTTCAGGGTGGCGTTTTGGATTTTGTGCGCTCAAGTGCAGCGGTTGCCGTAGCTTAGCATTGTGCATCTATGGAGCTAGTAATACCTATTCATATGTCAGTCGGTGATGTTACTAAACAAGCTTGCATTCAGGGAGAGAAGCGGTGGTGCCTGCTTTTTGTATTTTTTTACCTATTCTTAGCTGCTAGTTTGTTTTTCTTGGGGTGCCATCATTTACAGTGTTTTATGTCTGAGGTGAACAACACATTTTATTGAAGAGTATGTGCAGTCTCTGCTGTAATCAGGTGCCTGATCTTGAAAAGCCTGCATTTTTATTCTTTTGAAACAAGTAGTTCTGTTACGTTTGCTATTGATAGCTTTTACATCTTTATTAGCAAAAAAATCGGGTCCTGGTTTTGTTCTTCCATCAGTGTTTGACATGTTGAGTCAGACAAATGTCTGACAATTGCTGATTTTCAATATTGTAGCAAGAGTGGAAGTTTATGAGCAGTTCAAACAAAAATGAAATGCCCAATGAATCCTTGCTGACCAGGCTGAAAAACAAAGTGGTGTAGTTTTCCTTCCGAAGTATCGATTATAGATAAATCTGGGCCTCATCAGTTCATAATTTACTCTCTCCCGTTGTCCGAGGGCAGTCCCTGTCATCTCTTATACTTGCCTGTATCAGAAATAGTGTGGCCAGCAGGAGTAGGGAAGTGATCGTGCCCCTGTACTGGGCACTGGTGAGGCCGCACCTTGAATACTGTGTTCAGTTTTGGGCCCCTCACTACAAGAAGGATGCTGAGGTGCTGGAGCGTGTCCAGAGAAGGGCAGCGAAGCTGGTGAGGGGTCTGGAGCACAAGTCTTATGAGGAGTGGCTGAGGGAACTGGGGTTGTTCAGTCTGGAGAACAGGAGGCTGAGGGGAGCCCTCATCGCTCTCTACAGCTACCTGAAAGGGGGTTGTGGCGACGAGGGCACTGGTCTCTTCTCCCACGTAACCAGCGATAGGTCGAGAGGAAACGGCCTCAAGGCTTAGACTGGATATTAGGAAAAATTTCTTCGCTGAGAGAGTGGTCAGGCATTGGACGAGGCTGCCCAGGGAGGTGGTGGAGTCGCCATCTCTGGAAGTGTTCAAAAAACGTGCGGATGTGGCGCTTCAGGACATGGTTTAGGGGACATGGTGACGCTGGACTAATGGTTGGACTTGATGATCTTGAAGGTCCTTTCCAACCTAGTGATTCTGTAATTCTCCAGTCACCATTGTGAGCCATATAACCTTGAAAATGTGCAGTTTGAAGACTGAGCTTTTAAATCAACTGTTGGCCAGCAATGTAGTATTGCAAAGGTGTGAATGTATGTAAACAGTTATTTGAAGGGTTGACAAAGTAAGAAACAAACATTTTGGAGTCCTACTTGAAACCATGTAACAGTAAAAAGTTATTGCTTATATTTATTTTAAACTGACTAAAGCTTTGTTTCGAAAAAGCCTTCTAAATTGGAAAAGCCTTCCAAAAAGTGTTACAGCACCACCGTTCTTGGTCAGATCAGTGATCTGACTGCTAGTATTGACTCAGCGTAATGCTTACTTTTGCTGAATTTCCTTGATTAGCAGCGGAAGAAAAGTTCCAAAGTTAGGGATGCAGAAGCAGCCTGATTTTTCTGAAGTTTTTTTTAGACCTCATCCTCTTTTAAGGTGTACAGGCAAGGTCGTCACCACTGAGAAATTGAAAGAGAACATACTGAGTTCCAAAAAAATGTGGTAGGACCTAAAAATTACTCTCTTCTCAAGTCAATGCTAAGATCTAATGCCATTGTAAAACCAGAATAAAGTACAGCATGATGGGCAACTGGAATCCAGGGAGAAAAGATGTAGATTTTCTGTAGATTGTGAGTAGAGTCTGAAAAATCTGCTGCCTGCACAGGTAAAGCTCTCTGTGTGATGGAGCTAACATCCTTTCTGCTTTCCAAAACACCACATATGGGACGTAGTGAGAATATCTGCCTTCTTTCTTGAACATATGTTTTTCTTTTACCCAGATTGCTCCGCAGCAATTTCCCTGTAGAAAAGTTTTCTATATTTTTAAATGTCTACTGGGGAAGTTGAGGCTTAGTCATTGTTTAGCAGTAAGCAGACTTGGTGAAACATTAGTCAGATGTTTGTAAGTGTACGGTTAGTGGGACAAACCTCCATATTTTCCAGATACTGCTAATCTTCATCTTTTAGTAGCTATCTTCCCAGTATTGTGCGTATCAATTCCTTTGTGTTTTGTATTGACTACACATCAGTTTCTTAAGAGTTAGTATTTTGGGGGTTTATTTACCTGAATTAACTGTAGTTTTTGCAGTTTTGTGTCAACAGGGACTGGAAATGAGGTCGTATGAGAGTAGAGTACAAGTGGTGCGAGCATTTCCAGTCTGCCTGGGTTAGGATCTGTAGATATGACTTAGTTGATTTTAGATTTCATTTACATTTTTCTTCATGGGCCTGTAAGCTTTTTCCTTTTAGATCCCAGTATGTGTGTTAGGTCTGCTTACTGTGTCTTTCACGGTTTCACTTCATAGTGATCTGGTTGTACAGCAAATTAGCTGGATGTGGGAGAGGTGTTGTGGGCACAGCGTTCTGGACCTCCTTGGCCAAAGCTTATTGGAATATATTAATGCATGCTTTCTTAAAACAGTTTACAATTATAGAAGTATGCATTTTTATAACCAATCTTGATTTTTAGTTTGTGATAGGTGCTTCCAATAATTAGTCTTTATCAAAACATTTAACTAAATACAAATAATCATTTGCTTTTTGAAGTATTCTTTTCAGCCTTTGCAAGGGGTGCAGTGCCAAAAGGAAAATGTAATTTGCTTGCTTGTTTCTCATGAAGCTTTTAATATTGTAATTTGCACAGTGTTAGTGAAGTTAATTTAGAAATTCTCTCCTGAGGAAATACTGGGGTCTCAGCTGTGCTGTCTGATGTATTCTTTTTCTCTAAAAATTTTTTGAGGAAATGATAGGATAATTAATTATTACTCTATCATTACCCTATCATAATTAACACCTATGGCAGCTGGTTTCTTAAGAGTAACTTAAACCAAGTAACTTAAGTCCCCAAATTCAGTAAACTTAAATATTTTTCCCCAGCTTCCTGGAGTTCTAGATCTCTTGTCTGGGAGACTCAATTTTTTAGACACCTTATTGCTTGCTTAAGCAATAAAAACCCAATTCCCCACATTCCATCACAAAACTAACTGGGTTGCTGGCCATGAAGACTAAAAACTTTTCCAGGTAAGAAGATGCAGTGCTTTGCTTGCACAGCTGCCTGTTCAACTCCGCTTACTAGTGCTCAAGGAACTTAGTGCTGAAGGGAGCACAAATGAGATTGGTTTTCCAAAACTCACCAAGGCAGTAATTTAGTTCACAGGAGATCCACTGCATGAGTAAAGCCAACCAACACGTAACTAGTTTCTGATCAGCTTTATACAAGCAGTTGAGATTATTTTTTTTTACTTGAGAATGGTATGTACTAATGATATTTTATTTCAGAAGAAACTGCAAAGTATCTGCAACAAATAAAATTTTGTCTACATTTTTACTAAAAATCATTTAGAATTGAAATTGCTCTGCTTATGCCTTGCTCTGATACAACTGTACCTACTGTTAAGATTTTGTACAGAGTAGCATGTCTGATGTCTTCAGTTGTTGCCTGCATAAGACTGCCTTCACAGCTTAAAATGACTTAGGCTATAGTATAATCAGAGACTAGTATATAAAATTTTTCAGCTTAACAGTGATTTGAAAGTGAGCTTTTTTAATATTTTTTCATAGCGGTTCCAAAAAGTAATGTAAAACATTGAAATCTCTTTCAAATGTTTCACCAAACAGAACTGTCATAATGTAACTTACCTTTTTTCAAAATCGTAAGTGCCATGGGCAGCGATGTTTATACTCGTGGCTTAACCCTTGATTATGTGTGAATTTGAGATGGAGTAGCATCCAAATAGAATTTCATTTTTCTTTGTAATAGTTGTATTATACTGCTATAAGTCAAATCAGCCCATATGAGTCACTTGCCAAGGTAAACCAAGCTAGTCATGTGCTCACTCTTGTTGCTTAATAGTGTATGGAATGCCTGCAAAGGAGTGAATGTTTGTAATACTTAAACTGTTTGCTTCGTCAATTAAAACCAAAATCCTCTTTTGATTCGATGATTGACAGCCTAAGAGCTTGGCCATTAAAAACCAAAGAAACCACAAAACCTCTTTAATGCCTAAACAGTATTTTAGTTAAGCAGTGTTACTGAGATGGCATTCCAAAATGAGTTTTCATGCATTTTGAAGGAATAATTCTGTCATGTTTTCATGACATAAATGTAAGTATGCAGGCAGCTAGAGACATATGTCCAAAACATTTTTATCTGTAGAATAGCATAGGCAAGACTTTTATTCTGTAAATAGTTGCATGGGAGATGTCAAGACCTGTGGCCAAAGCTTGTAGGATAGGATAATATGTAATGAGTCTAATGTAGGAATTACTCTATGAATTTATGTAGAAGAAAGTGAGAGAATGGGGAAACTGTGTGACTGACGGGTAGATCAGTTTTTAAAGAGGAGCCTTGCTGCTTCAGTTGTCTGCCATTATTAATAATGTGGTCAACCCCGGGGACAGTTAACGGTTGTGGAGGGTCATGGGTGGCTATTTCCTTTTCAAAACAGTTAACTTAGTACTAGAAACTTGAAAACAAACCAATAATAGATCTTGCAGTAGAAATACATTAGTTAGTAAACATGTTAAATATTCTATTACATCTTTTTATATGCAGCATGTCACTTCAGAGGCTGCTTTTAATTGGAAATATGAAAACCAAGGACACATCCATCATTCTACAGTTAGTTACAGAATTTAAAGCTGTTTTTCTTCATTTGATTAGATCCTTCTCTCTCTCCCTGCCATTCTGCTATGGGTTTTGTAGACACAGAACTTTGTTCAAATGAGTTGAATTTTTAAAAGTGACATGTAAAGACTCTCCAGGTGGCAAGCGTAGTGAGTATAATAAATTACAGTAAGAATACTGACAGTGATTATTTACCCCCATACCCAGAATTCTAACAGTCAGAATTTGTAATACTGCTTTTTGGGGCTTTTATTCCAGCTACTAAGATTAAGTTGATGGTGTTTTCTCTGAGGATGTTGTAATATCTTTGGTGTTGGTTTGTGGAAAACAAATACTAGTGTTTAATGATTGTACTTGCAGGAAAAACATCATACTGATATAAGAAGGAGAAAATTCCCTTACCTACGGTCTTTTCCTGGATCATGAAATAAGACATTTATTCACATACTATTGCCACCAGTCAAATAAATATGATAGAACAGTTACAGAAGTGCCGTTATTCTCTGGTTTTCCGCACATAAAACTCTCTGAACAACCATTTCTAATTGTCTCGTATTTTTCCTGAGCCTTCATCTTAAATTCCTATTTATTCACATTGTTAATATGCCAGTGTCTGTGTTGTTACTTTCTTGTCTCTGAACCGTTGTGTTCATGTAAGCTTTAAGTGAGGCTGTCTTGCACTTTCCAATTGGTTTTCCGCTTCTTTTAATGCACTTTCTTTGTGTACGTAATTGATTGTGTAAAGATTTTGGGGAGTTAATACGAAGAAGGAAAGGCATAAGACAAATTGGTAAAGATCAGTTCCTCTCTTGTACTTGACGAAGTGTCAGCTTCACGCTCTGGTATTTAAAATCACCTCATTCAACAAAAATACTGTTGTCCTTGTTGGTATATTTTATACTTTAAATTCTTTAAGAATAAATAAAACACTTATGTCTAACCAATCAGCAAGGCATGGTTAGCTGTAGTGAAAATAATGTTTTGATGCTAATAATGTTTTAAGAGTTTATTTCTTCAGCTTATCTTATTTTAAAGCTATTGTTGAATATTGGAAACAGAAATGTTTGCTGATAAATGGAATTGCAGGCTAAGGAAAAAAGCCTTAAACCAAATACAAAACGATACAGCACCAGCTATTTCTAAACAGCTGTTAGGAAACTAGTAGTGGAAAGTTTTGTTGCAGTGGGTGTGGAAAGAACTACGCCCACATTCCTCAGTGATAAAAATGCAAATAAACATCTAAGACACTCCATGCTGTAAGCTGTACTTCTAAACATCACTGATCAGGCTGTATGAATTTTAACTATTTGCACTATGCTAATTTAACAGTGTTTACAGTTGAGATACTGTTTTACTTTGATATCAGTATTTTAAATGAAAGTTTGCTGGCACCTTCAACACTCAAGAGTTGAAAGAACGATCACCTGAACTCCGTACAAAAGTTTTAGCATCATTTAAGTATTTCTGGGAGTACAGGTAACTACTTAACAATGCACAGCAGTGATTCCTTAATTCTTGGTTGAGTGTAATGAATACCTCCCTCTATCCTCTTATTTAATGTACAGCTTCACGGAGTTTCTGAAAAATGATTCTTTCTTTAGCAGTCATAGTTCCCAGCACCATTTTCCTTTTTCCCGTATCTTCCCACTTCATGTATTGTGACATAGAAATTGTTGGGTCCTCCAGAAGTGGATGCTCAGTTGCTGTTTGTTTTACCAAAGACAGATGTTGTGTGCAACAACCTACAATCTTGGTAGTCTCCCTTAGCATTGCACCTTGCTTAGTACGAGTTAGGATTGCAGTAGGAAAGAAGTTGTTAATGCAAATGTGCAGCTGTACGATGAGTTTTGGTTTTGTCTTCTTTCTGCTCTTGAATTAGTCTTATTTCTGAATAATATCATGTGGTCTGTTCCTGAAAATTCATGAAATGACTTCTCAAGTTCATCAGGTTGATGCTGGTGTTAGTTGCACAGAAACAAACCCTATTTCTGCGTAGTGTTCTTAAAACAGATCACAGGCGAGAAATACTTCAAGTGATAGGGCCAGGGTGAAGATGAAAACCGAGCTTCTTGAGGTGATGATTTTTCATTGTGTAAGAACTGTCAACTGACAAGCAGCCCTGAAAGTACAAAGCACACTCTCCCCTCGGGAGGTCCCGAGTAGAGATGCAAGTTGGCCCGAAGGTGTACTGGGGCTGTGCAGACCTGCAGGAGCTCCAGACTCCTGCGTGCTGATGATGCTGGATGCTTCTTTCTCTGAGCACAAGGCAGTTAAAGCTTAAGGTATACACTGGGAAGAGTAGTAGCAAATTCATACTGAGGATCAAAATACAGTTCATGGAACTTACGTTTGAAAACAGATTTTTGTACAGCAGCAGTTTAAATGGAAATAATTCCCTAATGCATGAAATTATCAGGAGAAGTTACAAAATAAACACATGAACTTGCACCCATTTTTCTTTTAAGTGCCAGCAAATGACTGTGTCAAAGAAACTTAAATATTACAGAGGGCAGGCATTCAAAGTTAGGCCTTCAAAGTTAAATCCTTTGCACTGGTTTAAGAGTAGGCAGGAGTATTTTCTAATGTAGTCGTTCCAATTTGCTCATAGCTCTGTATATCTCTCTCTACCATGGCTATAATGGAAGTCTTATGGCTCAAGGCTTCTAAAAATAGTAATCACCTCTAAAAATTCAGAGGAAAGAAGGAAACATTACCTTGTATATGATACGCAGTAGTGGTCCAGGCAGTCTGGTGGTTTTTTTTTTTTATTTAGAGTCATTTTAGTGCTTAACACTGAGCACAGCCTTATAAAGGAGGGAGATGAAGAAGTGTATTCAGTTCTAACCTCTCATATAAAAATAAGCTAACCAATTTGAAACAATTAATTTAATCTTTCTTATAATTGAGTGCTCTTGCTGAGAAGAAAATCCTATTTAATTTGATCAGTCTTTAATTTAAAATCTTGTAGCTTTTTGGAGGGCACTTTTTCATATGGAGTGTTATGACTGCCTTAACTTATTTCAATTCATGTAGCAGGAAGGAGACTTAATTCATAGCTGGATATTGCAGGTTAAATAATTGGATTCTTGCAGTGCTGTGCTACTGTAATACGTAGATAAATAGAATGGCTGTTCAGTAACAGCTGCTTTTTTGTGTGTTCTTAATTGTAATTGCTTGTTGCAGGGGTGTTGGACTAGGTGACCTTTAAAGGTCCCTTCCAACCCAAACTATTTTGTGATTCTACGTGATCTGCCTGGTTCCTCCAGAAAACTTCGGAAAATATGGAACTAAAGGATATTTCATTGTCTGTTTAAAAAAAAAAAAAAAAAAAGCCATGTGAACTATTTTATGCCTTTGTATTCGCATTTGCCTCTTCCATTTTATCCACCAGTGTCTAATGCTAGTGTTTTGCTTCTTTTTTTGTTTCTTTATTTTGTTGCTTTTGTTTGAATGTATTATTGTGTTTATATGGAACTGGTCAAAGAACCGTTACTGTATTTTATGTTTGTATCTACATTTTATTTTGCATGCTTAACGTGGCTTTGCCTGGATATTCTTTTTGGTAAGTTCAGATTTTAAAAGCATAATGTTTTTCTGTAGTAAAGTTTGTAATCTGCCACCTTCTTTTCTCCCACCTCAAGTAACGTCTTTTTTTTTTTTTGGTACTGATTTGTGCTCATGTACTGTTCTGCTTTTGCTAATTATACATATGATAACGCTGTTTTCCTAACTACCCATTTTCATCTCTAGCTGACCTAAACAATATGACTTCAGTACTAATGTGTACTAATTTGACTTTTACCTTCAAAGTATAGTTGGCAGCTGTTAAAATGATCTGTTCTGAGAACTCTGTGTATTTGAGACACACAGAACCTCAGTCTTAGAAAACCGTGTTGAGGGCTTCTTTGCGTAGCGTAAGAGTAAGCTGGTGGTTACTCTGTGCTTCACAGGTATTATTTTTCAGCAGTTTTCTCAAGATCGTCTAAGAACAGTGTGCATATTTATGTTTCTCTTTTAGCAACAGCTTGCTCAGCTCCAGAAAGAAAAATCAGAGATTCTGAAGAACCTGGCATTATACTACTTCACGTTTGTTGATGTTATGGAATTTAAGGTAAGGTTTTACAAATATGTCAGTTGTTCTGTCACATCAGGTTTCTGTGTTTTTATTTATAAAATAACACTATATAATGACATAGCTGAACTTGTAGCTCTGTTCTTAAAAAAAAAAGTCTCCATCACTAAGCTTAGTAAAGTGATTTACTTGGATCTTTTTAAACTAAAGTTATTCCTTTGTTTTTCAAGGACCATGTTTGTGAGCTGCTGAACACTATTGATGTTTGCCAAGTCTTCTTTGATATTGTAAGTTTCTGGGTTTAAACTCTGAAATGCCACTTAAAAATGTTTCTGATCAAGAGTCCTGGGTGGAGAATTAAAAGGACTTTGTTAGCCCAAGAAACATGACATCTGTAGTTATTATAAATACAAGAGAAACAAAACCACTGTACTCTTCAGATCTCTAACTTTTATAATAGCTTGAAATCAGAAGATAGACCATTTTAAACAGGCTACTTAAGGACAGTAGTGACAGCATTGTCTGTTACCAGACATACAAATCTTGCTGTAATTTTTGCTTTTTTGCACCTACAAGTTAATTCTTAGCACTCACTGTCACCTGTATGCTTAAGCCACATGAGGCTCATGAGACAGGAATATTACTCGTGTCCACCAAAGCTGCGTGAGGAGGTCACTTCTGATGTTGGCTAAAACAAATACAAAAGCAGATAAAAGTATTACATTTAAAAAAAAAAGAAACAAAACACCCCCCCCCCCAAACCCTCACCAAAAACCCCACAACCAAAGACCAAAAAACCCCAAAACAGAACCTTGAACACCGTTTCCTCTTTGTTTCAGCTTTCATCCTTGATGTTCATGATGTCACCTTGCTAGTTTTAGTCATTATTCTAAATTTGGATGACCTAGGTTCTTAATATGGAAGAGGAGTGGGTATATATCCTATGGAATGATGTTACCAGGCCAGTGGGATATATGCTAGCTTTTTTTTCGACAGAGTCTTACTGAAATAAAATTCATAGGCAAGGCACTTCCTGACTGCTTAGTAACTGCCAAGAAATTTTTTCCTATCTGTCAGCTAACCCGTGACACTTAAGCCTGGAAAGATGTATTTGCATGCTTGCTTTCATGAATGCAAACAATTCTGGATATTTGAGTGGATAAGTTAAGATAATTCATAGTCTGTATGCAACCAGAACAAAAACTTTGTTCGAAACAGTCCATTGTATTTAAAACACACTGAAAATCCATGGAAAGGCAAGGAAAAAAAAAAAGCTTGTTTTAGAATGATAATTTACTGTTTGTTTTTTTAACTCTAGACTGTAAACTTTGATTTAACAAAGAACTACCTAGATTTGATTATAACCTATACAACTCTGATGATATTGCTGTCTCGAATTGAAGAAAGGAAGGCTATCATTGGACTGTATAACTATGCCCATGAAATGACACATGGAGCAAGGTAAAAGCTTGTTGTATAAGAAATGTGTATAACAATAATAATAGTAACAGCTACACCTGAGTGAATTGTTTGTTGTTGCTTTTAGTGACAGAGAATATCCACGCCTTGGCCAGATGATTGTGGATTATGAAAATCCTTTAAAGAAAATGATGGAGGAATTTGTACCTCACAGTAAAGTATGTAACTACTTTTCACAGGCACACAGTAACATTAATTGAGAGAAGCAGAGATAAAAAAATAAATATGCAAGAGTTTGTTTTGTCAAAGGCCATTAGGTATAAATTTTACAGGATATTTTACTTATAGTGGATGTTCGGGGCTGGGGATTAGTGTCCTGTTAAATAACAGAACGTACAGAAATAAAGGAATGCTAAGACCCATTGGTAAGGTTCCATTTTATTCACTAAGGATGAGAAATTGATTAAAAATCAGTTGTAGATCATCTGTGAATAGCTACATCTGTGTTGTGTTTTCATTTGTAGCTTGAAATTAAGGAGATTCCTAATGTTTCCATGAAACCATTTTTTTGTTGGTTTAGCCTCCTAGAGGAATGTGTTTTTCTATTTTGTAACCTGACGGTTTTTGCTTTGGATTGTCCTTAAACTGTGCGTCCTGGAGATCACCACTGCCTCTTTAATAATGGCTCCTATACTCAAAAGGTGACATTGTGTACCCTGCTCAGTTCACTTCACTAACTTAAATGAACCCAATTCATTTAGCCTTTTCTGTACAAATGTTTTTAAGATCTCATTCTTACACAGCTGGTTGTGCTGCAGTTCTATAATAATTTATCTAGGCTGTATCCTCATATGAGAATATCTTGGAAAAGTGACAGAAGCCTCGCCAAAGTCAATGTATATCCTGTTTATCACTTCCCATTTGTCTACTAGGCTTGCTAGTCAGTCAGAGGAAACTAGATTTGTTTGATCAGTAGTGACCGACTGTTATTTATAAAGGTGTCATTTTCTAGGTGCTTGCAAATTGTTTGCCTAACAACTTACTTTGTAATCTTTGACACGAAGTTAAATACTAAGTTATTGCCTAAAGTTTTTAAAGTTTGGGTTTGTTGTTTTCCCCTGTTTTGAAGTGTAGGTACTAGTTGTGTTTTCCTTCTGTAGTCCTCTTGAGATTTTACGTAATTTCCTTAAACTCTTTAAGATAGTAACTAGAAATTCATAGACTTTTCCAGCTAAGTGCTCTAAAGTTAAATAGCTTTTGACTACTTCTCATTTGTCTAAATAATCTGTAACCTTATTTTTATTACTTTCCTCTGCACGATTCCAGGCTTGTTAAGACTCACTTTGCTAAGGACCTCATTTGCAATTAATCTCTTCTCATGCACATTTTGGCAAAGATGCTTCACTTTTCAATACTATCTTTGTTTATGCTCTTGTAATTTAATAATGGACAAATCCTTTCCCTTGAAATGTTTTTAAAGCCATTTTTCAGTCTGTTTTTTTTGCTCTTCTGCTTATTCTGTGCTAAAGGTATAAATTGGGGTCAGGGATCCCCTCAGGCACCGTTCTACAGAAACACGTACTTAAGTTGCGCTCTCATGGAACTGCACACTTAAGTTGTCCTTTCATCATCTCACTACTTTGTGGTAAACCTGGCAGTTGTTTAGTCCTTTAAATTAGCTTCAGCAGATGACTTCCCTCCCCCCCCCCACCCCCCCCCGAGTGACCTTCTCTGCTGGCTTAATGCTTAGACCTGGCTCCCTGAGGACTCGTATAGGCACCAGTATTGATGCAAAAGACAGCAAAAAGGTGTAGGACCACACTTTACTCAGTTAAGCTTAATCTGCTCTGAAGATGCTCCTGTAGACAGTATCTGTTCAAAATAATTATAATTTGCTAGCAAAGAGGAAGAGCATACTAAATGAAGTGGCAGAGAAAGGTATAACACAATAATTGGGACGCTTGAATAGATAATGAACAACTTCCAGTTGTACTTGACAGATTTTTTTTTTTGTCCCCTATTAATTTTTTTTTCCATGTCCTCTAATTCTGAACTCAGAATTATATAACTCTAATTAAAAAAAAAAATCAACCCTCCTGCTTCTGTTCATCCTTCCCCTAGCCCAGAATAGTCTTTTATATATGAAGTAAACTGTATGCAATGGATTTTATCCTCAAGTTTAATTTCAGAACTAGTTCAGTAAAATGTTTTGAATATTGGTAGCAATAATGCTGAGAAAACAGCACTACTGATAAAATAGTTCTTAGTGTCTCTTGTGCTTGGAGTATGGCAGTGTCAATACACAGCTCACAAAATGAGGTAAAGAACTTGAATATTTATCCAAGACTGAGCCTTGAGGACATCTTCAAACTAATCATTGGTCCCCTTTTTAGTCCCTTTCAGATGCTCTGATTTCACTCCAGATGGTCTATCCTCGAAGAAATCTCTCAGCTGACCAGTGGAGAAACGCACAACTACTGAGCCTCATCAGTGCCCCCAGTACAATGCTTAATCCTGCACAGTCTGACACAGTATGACCTTTTAATTTGCGTTATATGATAAAGTTAATAAAATAATGTGTTCTGTTTGATTTCCTTTATGTGGCTTTTAATCAGAGTAGTAAATAGGCTGCCTGGGAAAGCTGAATACTTTAGTACAGGGGAAAAGTTTTCTTGCATTAATTAAAGCCTCTGTTTTGTTAGCTCATGCCTTCATTTCCAGTGTTTGATAATCAAAAGATGAAGTGTTAACTTCTGTAGTGTAGAAGGAAGGAATCGTGTCTACCGTCTCAGACACTTGTGGGCCAACAGACTGAAAATCAGAACTGATACTTCTTTTAAAATTTGTACTGTTTGCGCTTGCTGCCTCTGTTGATATGAATGGTGTTCTTTCTGAAAAAGATTCAAACATTAATAGCTTTTAGGTTGCGATTATTATACATCAAAAGCCTTTTGTTCTTAAATATTCTTAAATACAATGTTTGTTGAACCGAAACATTTGTCAAAATTTGTTCACTATGTTGTTCAAGGTATTGGAGGGAATGGAAGCTCATTTAATGTTCAAACCCTCAGTTTCTAAAGGGATGAGTTGATAGTCAGCAGCAGTCTTCCATGATTCATCAGCATTTAAGGCTTTATTTGTCCCTTTTTCTAAAAAGTACTCATGAAATATGTTGTCTTTTAGATAATTAAGTTTGCTACAATTTACATTTTTTTTCAACAGATGCCATGTGAATACCTCTCTCTGGATGCAATGGAAAAATGGATCATTTGTGAGTAAAATATTCTGAAACAGCTCATGGTTGTATTAAAAAAAAATTAGTTAACATTTAAAAGACTATTTGCTTTTTTGTACTGTAGAAAAGCTGTTGTATTCAAATGAGATTGTGTATTCAAATGAGATTGTTCTACAGAACTTGATTAAATCTCATTTGTATGCATCATACTTCTACATGCATTGAAGTTAGAAGTCAGCATATGTTACTGGAATGGAGTTTGTCATCAGTTTATACCGGAGTTTGACTAAAAGTGAGGGCTTAAGTAATTCTGATGAAAATAGCTGAGTAGTATCAGCATTAAGTCATTCATGTTACAAAAATACTACAAAACTACCTCCATTAGAACATTGTGGATATTTTTAATATATATAAACCTATCTTATCCCTTAAACAATTTATTAATGAACTATTTGAACTATTTAAGAGAAAATGCCTAATAATCTCACTGTTCTCTTACTGTCTTTGTGCATCTGGTTTGTGACACAAATCAATGTGAACTTTTGAAGTTGGGTTTATTTTGTGCCATGGAATCCTAAATAGTGATGCTACAGCTTTGAACCTTTGGAAGCTTGCACTTCAAAGCAGCTCTTGCTTGGCTCTGTTTCGAGATGAAGTATTCCATATTCACAAAGCTGCAGAAGACTTGTTTGTAAACATACGAGGGTAAGTTTTTGTTCTCTTTTTCTTCTTTTAGAACCTCTGTTAAAAACATGTAGTTCCTTGAAGAACTCTTTTGAAAATATTACTTCTACTTCATATAAGTTGTACTTAAAATGTTTGTGTACTGACTATCCTTTACTTAGTGTCTTGACTGTTTCTTTAATGTGTAGCTTTCAGGAACCTGATTTCATAACCATCATGCCTTTTTTTAACCTGGGTTCTGAAAAAGTCTGGTGAATCGCTCTCTAATTATCTTGCCCACAAATCTTAATCTAGTGAAGAGAAACGATGTCATGAATGTACCGTTTGCTTGAATAACTGCATCTATCTGCCACTGTTTCTGCAATATATCATATGAAAACTCAGACAGAAACAAAGTTGAGACCTCTACCAGCAAACACCAGGAGCACTTCAGTAGAGAGTATTTTTGGTTTGGGTATCCATTTTTGGCACTTAGCTCTGGTCAGGGCAGTAAGTCTTGTGTGAGCTTTTTGCCATATCCTGCTTGCCATAGTGTTGCAGCTCTTCTCAAGTCCCACTCAGCTCTCGCTGAATTGTGCTACTTATTGCTGTATTGTTTTTTACTTGCAGCTACAACAAGCGTATTAATGACATCAGAGAGTGCAAAGAAACTGCCGTTTCACATGCGTAAGTGTCTTACACAGTTTTCCTGACAGATTTTAGTGTTGGTTTTCTTAACAAAGTTATAAAGAATGTATAAAGAGGATTTGTTGAATGCTGAATTAGTTGTGCATTTTCAAATGAGATCACGTACTGATTGCTCTTTTAAATCTGAGTTTGCTTAATGCCATTATCGATTTAATTTCCCAAGTTTTTAGATTATTTTTCAAATTATCATGATGGAAGCATTTAGTTTATTCTCGAGTTTCCTTTTGTCTAATTACTTAATGTGAATGGAAATTAAATAGAAATATATAGTGGAGTCAAATGCACATCACAGAGCAGGGGCAGAGAACTTGGGTTTTAAATTTAACTATTTCAGGAGTATACAGTGTTGGTGATGGGGGTGCCAAATTTAATAGAACCACATCCTTCGAAATACTGAACTTTTGAAGTTGGTATGATATGAACTGCCTATGCTTGGGTTTAAATGCTTGGAAAAATCAAATGTTCTGCAGTTAGTGCAGTGGATGAGTCTTGGTTTGTTCTTTTGATGCAGCGGTTCAACGCATAGAGAGAGACGTAAGTTTTTACGTTCTGCACTCAAAGAACTGGCAACTGTCCTGTCTGATCAGCCAGGCCTGTTGGGTCCCAAGGTAATTATGGTTCTTACGTTTTGCATTTATGCAATCTTACTGTGTGTTGCTCGGTGATAATACAACATTTTGTTTGTTTGGTGGGGGGGGAAACACACTTTGAGAGAAAACGTGCCTAGGTTTTAGGTTTCTTTAATTTTAGAGACTAGTTGCCTCTTAGTGTGCACAAGCTGTCCAACTGTTGTATATATCTATAAGCTTGTGAACAATTTTTCTTTTTCAGGCACTTTTTGTATTTATGGCATTATCCTTTGCTCGTGATGAAATTATTTGGCTACTTCGTCATGCAGATAATATGCCAAAGAAGAGCGCAGATGATTTCATAGATAAGTATGTTAATTTTTAGTGTGATACTAAATCAAATATTTATGAGAATTTAACAGATAAAATACATTTGAAGGCAAGGGAATCTCAGGAAAGGATGGCTATATGGAAGAGTTGGGACTGGTCAGAAAAACCTTACCTGAGAATGTTAAGCTTCCCATTAAAACAGAAAACTAGAAGTATTGTATTAGAAACTGGAGCACATCAGTGAAAATTTATTTTCTGCAGAAAATTTATTTATAAAATAAAAATATTTTATCAAAGTGGTATGTGCTTTTTTCTGTTTGAATAAGCAAAAATAAAGCTTTATCATGTGTCTTCAGTGGTACTGATTTTGCATGGGGCAAGTCAGTGGCGGGGGGAAACAGTCAACAAGTTTGATTTGTTGATTGGTAGAATGTCTCCTGTATTGTAGCAAAACTGTCTTTTAAATCAGGTAAGACATATTATATAATACAGTATTAGTGTCATCATAAACAGAAGATAAAAATGAGAAACGGGATTACGAGATTTTATCAATGTGTATAGGCAGAAGACCACTACTTGTCTTTGAGTTGTTTTCAACAGTATTGAACGCAGGGTTGAACTGAAAGTCTGTGTGTTGACTGCAACAGTTGAAACAAGTGGCAATCACAAGGCTGTTTCTAAAGCTGGAGTAGGAAAACCTTGAGTTTTCTTCACTGGTGTTAGGGAGGGATGGATGTCCCAGAGCCTCCCTGAAACAAAGTGTGAAAGTATTTAACCATCATCATGGTTTAAAAAATAAATAAATTACAGAAAAGCAGTTATTAAATTGTATTTTTCAGATTGAAGCACTTTTTGAGAAGAACTTTTTTGAAATTGAGCATTATAGAAGGGCTTTTTATTAAAAAAAAAAAAGTGGATAGTTATACAAACCTTTGAGGATTACTGTGATGGTATCCTGCTAGCTTATCTCTGTTGAGTGGGTTTTACCTTGCAGAGAAAATTACCCACATAAGCTTATTTTACAGTGTGAACAAGTATTTTCATACAGAGATTACCTAATAATAATAATAATAGTTTTAAAAGGAAGGTGTAGGAGGAAATCTCCTTGAGAAGTATTCCACTGATAGAAATCGGTTTTAATATTTTGCGTGTTTCATATTTGTAAGCTTTTGCTTGTCTTCTTGCCTAGACACATAGCCGAGCTAATATTCTACATGGAGGAGCTCAGAGCACATGTGCGAAAATACGGACCAGTGATGCAGAGATACTACGTACAGTATCTCTCTGGCTTTGATGCAGTGGTCTTAAACGAGCTTGTTCAGGTATGGCAAGACTGTGGCTTTGGGTTCTCAAATGAAAACTTTAAAAAGGGCTTTTTATCAAAAATGGCTTTATGAAACGCATCCTGGTTTGTGGATTTTTGATTTCCTTTATGGGATAAGGCAGATTAATTTACTGTTTAATTCTGGGATTTAGAGTTGTACTTCTGGTTGCTACATGAATCCCTAAATGTTACTAAGCAATGTTACGTTTAGAGGCAATGAAACAGGTACTGCCACTGAAGGAGCGTTGTAGAAACTTTCTCTTACTCAGCCTTACGAAGAAACGATAGGCTTTCTGAGTGGTTTGGTTTTATTCCCTAGTGGCCACTAGATGGGGCCCAAATTTTGTGACTGGGTCAGCTACTCAAACTTGACAAGCTTGTACTGGAAGCTTTTTTGTTGTCTTCAAAAATTAATTTCACACTTCAAGCATTATATCAACTACCTGAAGGTGGAACTTACGTACTCTACTGTTTGTTTAAAGCAACTATTTAAACAATTTAAATACCAGTTGGTATCACTGTTTAAATTACTAAACCTTGGGTTTACCTTCAATACCACAATAACTGTATTTGGGGCTTTTTTGCTTGTAACTCTATATACGTACATGTTAACAGATTTTATTTATGTTTTTTTAGAGTGACAGAATTAAATATTTTTGACTTGCATCATTGATTCCTGAGAAATTATTTCCTGGATTTAGTGAATGACTTCTAAATGCTGTACAAGTGGCACAAGCGTTCTGTGTTTAGATAGGATAATCCTTAGGATCAAACTGAAATGAGGAAAAAATTGCCTTGAATTTTAGCTGTAATTAATTCATAACATGTATCAAGCACAAGAGTAGACAAATGATCAAGTAATAATTTGGATTTTTTGTTCGGCTTTTAGGTTAAAATGTCAGTCATAGCTGGATTATGAGAAACTTCTGTATTGTATTAATAGAAATGTCATCTTATCTGTTGCTGAAACTGCTTTTTCGTGAACTGTTGCATTTTGTAAAATTTGAAAACTTGATCGTCCATTTTTCAGGTGATCTCAATCATTGAAGTCAATGTTAGTTAAAAAAACTGTTGTGAGAGGGTTTTGTGGGAAGCGAAGTGATGCTGATGTGGGCGCTGTTACATCTTGCCGTGGCCACATTTGCTTTGCAGACAGATCAGGTGCCTGTAGAGGTCAGAAAAATGTTTGGTGTCTGATGTCTAACAGGAAAATGCTTGGTGTCCATTTTGTAAATGACTACAGCCTGAAAATGCATGGGCACATTTACTGATGCGTTTTTCTGTTTTGAGCAGATGTTGGTTTGGAAGAACCTTTTCCGGGTATTTTTCATCAACCAGTGAATTAAAAAGTGAAAGCTGTTAAATAGCGCTATTTGAAATATTCCATTGATTAAGTTACCATGTGTAAGTTTTTGTATGTTTCAGAGTATAGCTGATAAATTGGGCATGGGCATTGACATTGTTTCATAAACCAAGTTTGAAATAATAATAGCAACAACATATATTTTAGAATCTTTCAGTATGCCCGGAGGATGAATCAATCATCATGTCCTCCTTTGTAAACACGATGACTTCACTAAGCGTGAAACAAGGTAAGTTTAAATGAACTTGGGAAAATGGTAACAGAATGGATGATTCCTTTGGAAATCTTCATTACCTTTTTTGTTTCATGCAATCAGTAGAAGCAGGTAACTTGCATAAATTGAATTTGTTCTCTTATTTTTCCTTTGTTATGGAATCTGCTGCTTGTTGTGTCCCTTTTCCAGGACAGCTCTATAGAGATAGAGCTTTTGAAGAATGCTGTTGGGAAGTAGTCCTACTTTTCAATTTAGAAAGCATGTTACACATGTTTTCATCCAGATGTTTGAATTCTTATTAGTGTGGCTGTGCTGGATAGAAATTTTAGGTAAATAGTTTAGAAATTTTTTTAAATTATTTTTTTTCTTTTTTAAGTAAAAGCATGAGGTTCAGTTTCCAAGTAATTCTTGAGTACTTTGGGGTTTTTTAGAAGGTCTGATATAGCATATCTGAATTTGAAGTTGTTTTCCTAAAAATTTTATGTTCTGTGGGTTTTTTTTTCCCCCTGATGCAGTTGAAGACGGAGAGGTATTTGACTTCAGAGGAATGAGATTAGATTGGTTTAGACTGCAGGTAAGACTTTGTAAATGTGTGTGACACTTCACTAACTTAAAACCAAAATGTTTAATATATTACTGCTCTTCTAGATTACTCTCACACTGCAGGTGGATGACAGGCTATTTAAGAATAACCAACTCCTTTAAAATCAAGCAAATACTTGAGCAGATAAGTTGCTACATTTTGATGTAACTTTGTCTGCATTGCATACTTTTTACAAATCATCCTTTGGGGTGTTTGTAACAGTTCGGAAATAGAATGTGTTGAGGATGAGCAGTTTGTTGGCGGCTGTGCGCTGTACGGGGTGTGATTCAGCCTGCCCAGCCAAGCGAAGGTAGAGACTGTTCAGTGAGAAAATGATGTTCAGTGAGATCACTCCTGTGCATTACAGTAACAGTATCTTCAATTCACTTAATTAAAAGGGGAGAATACTGTTTAGGCTGTAAATCAGTTGTTTTGAGATTATGTAGACATGTTATTTTTATATTTTCAGAATGGACATTCTTATTCTTGCTTTCCAGAAACTGATTGTTAAAAGTGGAAGCTCACAGGTGCATGTTTGTATTTTGCCAATACATTTGCTCTACAGTTTATCTGTCAATTGGTGTCGTATTCAAATGACATTTGGAGACTTCATTGAAAGGCAGTTTGCTTTTCTTAAGCTATAGTGGAAAGATAAAACAGTCTACCCATGGTCTTTAAGTACACAGGTGTCCTATGCATAGTATAATCAGTATTTAACATTTCTATTGGGCAATAGCAATTGAACTTTCGAAAAAGCAGCTGTAGATATAACATAAAAGTTTTCTTGTTTCTTCCCAGGCCTACACCAGCGTTTCTAAAGCTTCGCTTAGTCTTGCAGACCACAGAGAACTAGGAAAAATGATGAACACAATAATTTTCCACACAAAAATGGTAGATTCTTTGGTGGAGATGTTGGTTGAAACCTCAGATCTTTCTATATTTTGGTATGTTACTAACCTGACTGTAGATGGTTTATATTATTTATTGTTTGGTTTGTCCTCACATGTGTAATGTTTAAATAGCAAAGTTTGTAGGAAGATAGGCCGGTGGGAGAATCAGTTAAAATTTGTGGTTTCCATCAGAATTAGCTTGATGAAGGTATTTCTGAAGGTCTGTCAGAGAGATTCTTCAAGCAGTCACATAATTGATCTGGGATCATTTGCAAGAGTCTTCCTTAATACATTTTTGCAAAGGGTGCAAGTTTTTGCAGTACCTATGTGGCAAACACCAGAATCAAAATACGATGATGATGATGATAATAATAATAATAGAGAGGCGCAAATAAAATGCGTAAGAAGTGAATGCAGAAAACAAACTTCTTTGAAAGCATGATGCAGTTTTTGGTATAACTACAAATTTGACACTAACAGCATGTTTGATTTGTGTGAAGTATACTTTATTTGCAGCAAAATTATGTATGTATTCTATTTAAATGTCTATTTCTGATCAGCTTTTATAGTCGTGCTTTTGAGAAGATGTTTCAGCAGTGTTTGGAGCTTCCTTCTCAATCAAGATACTCAATTGCATTCCCACTGCTTTGTACTCATTTTATGAGCTGTACCCATGAACTATGTCCAGAAGAGGTAATTTTTAAATATATTGTTTAAGTTATTTTCATCTCTCCTCTCAAGTAGAGAGGACTAGAGCTGAACACTGCAAGAAGGTGTTATGGCAATATAAGATTTAAGAGAGGAGAGTGATGAAAAGGGAGGTAAACATGTAGATACCTTCTTATGTGATTCTTCACCCATAGATCTCAAAATCCTTTTCTGAAGTGAATAAGCATTATAATGTTTGCTGTAAAGAGAGATTAAACTAAGGTACAAAGGTTAGAAGATTTTTCTGCTGTCATTCAGGTTTATATGCTAGCAAATCCTATCTGCCTATTAAAACTTAGAAGCCTAACAGTTTTTCTTTCATATGATTTATAAACTCATAGTTATTAAAAGGAAATAGGGAGGCTTGTTGTAGATAGTGTTTCTTCAGTAAGAGTAAAAAAAAATTCCAAAGCGATACATAATATAATGCAAGCATTTGTTTTGGTAAGAACCGGTTAATGCCAGCCCTCTTTGGTTAGAATTATAAATGAAAAAATGCAGGCTGTTGCTTAAAGAAGTGTTCCCTTTGTTAAAGGAAGTCGTTTGATTCTGAAGAAATTATTTCTGTTTTTGTTGTAATGAAATACATCCTTTAATACATTTCCTGTCTGTCCATTGGCTTTGGAATGACTCCAGGGGGTTGGGTTGGCCAGTTTTGTGTAGTGCTCATGAAAAGTGGGCTTTCATTCCTAACAGTGTTCATCTGAAACAATTAGATGAATAAGAGCTATTGTACTATGCGTGATGTTGGTTTTTCTTATTTAAACATTAAATCCTCTTCTGCTAAACTTCATTTCAGTATATGTCTGTATCATTATTTTCCCTGTATACTTCGCTTTAAACAGCTGCAAACTCTATTTATACCAGACAACCACTAAAAAGTTTCCAGGAAAGCTTCCTTTCAGGACAAGAGATGTCTTTCAGAACAATTACAGTAACAGTAAGGAATCAGTAGCCAGAGTCCACTCTATGCTAGTTACTGTGAATTCAGCTGCAGCAAGCACATTTTGCCACAACCAGCAGAACTTTGAATTCAGTATGTGAATTGTATGACTTGGTAACTGTTACCATTTTGGAAAAATAATCTTTGCTATACTGCGTACAGTGTGTGGTAGTGTGGCTGTTAGACAGTAAACATTGGTAGTGAAAGAAGAATTTCAATGAGACAGAGCCTATGTTTGTGCAGATCCAGTGACAAAGGAGCTGACTCCAGAAATGAATGCATCAGGGCTTCATTATTGGCTTTTTCAGTGGTATGAAGGACACTGTGCTTTCTCTGTAGCTTGAGTTGCATGCTCTTTTTCTCCTAGATTAGTACTGGTACAATTTAGTGGCGAGGAGATTCACAGAAACCTTGAGTATTGGACACATTAAAGTAGATTCGGTCCAAAGTTAAACATGAAAACCTACTTTTTAAAATATGTTTTGCCTCCTTTTACAGAAAATGTTTTGCAAGATATGGCAAGCAAAATGTTTTAAATTATAATATGCCATGTCAGTGACTTTGAAAATTTTATGGTTCAAGTTGCTTCCCAAAAAATTAGATAGATAAATAAATCGTGGAGCTGAGATTATTGAGGACTTATTAATTTATTATTTCTCATACCCTCGTGTTATACAATTTAGTGAACTGTTATCTGCAGTACAGTGTGTTGTGTGTGAATATTGTAGGACCAACAGGAAACTGAAAATCAGACTTCCTGTTTTTTTTCTTCTTTAACAGCGACACCATATTGGAGATCGTAGTCTTTCCTTATGTAACATGTTCTTGGATGAAATGGCTAAGCAAGCTCGAAATCTTATCACAGATATTTGCACAGAACAATGTACACTGAGTGATCAGGTGAGTGTGGTTGTGTCTTTTTTAATTCTCCTTTGAGATTTTTCTCTGTTCAACTTCCTGAATTTTTATGGTTATATTTCCTGTTCAATTTTTTTCTCTGTTTTGGGGAATTTCTCTGTTTATAAAATGGAAAGTGATTTGAGGAAGACTTTTTAATATTAGGATTGTGTAGTTAGTAGTCAAAGGAAGAAGGTGGTACTTGTGTGATGAAGTCTCCACCTGGACCATAAGCTTATTTTGTATCTCATGGCTGCTAAAAAGTTGGATTTTAATTTGCAGGGTCTGTTTCTTTTTGTTTACTAGTTGCTGCCAAAGCATTGTGCCAAAACCATCAGTCAAGCAGTGAACAAAAAGTCAAAAAAACAGACTGGAAAGAAAGGAGAACCTGAAAGGGAGAAACCAGGAGTAGAAAGCATGAGGAAAAACAGATTGGTTGTGACAAAGTAAGCTGCCTCTTCTGTTCCTTTCACCTTGAATCCCAAGTCAAAACGTGTGTGCTTTGCCTGTTGAATGCTTCTTGCTTAATTTATTTGAGTAAGTTTAATTGACTGTAAATACAACACTTTATTGTTTGTGAGCATATGATGCTTCTGTAGCTTGTATAGAGACTGAATTCAGTTACATAAAGCAGTAGGAATGTGTATCCCTTGAATTTATCCCCTCAGCTGTTTCCTTTCCTAAACAGAAAGCATCCTTGTGCTGTAGCTAGGTCTCCTGCATAGTCATATTACAGGCTTGAGAAATGGGCCTGTGTGAACCTCGTGAACAAGGCCAAGTGCAGGGTCCTGGTCTTCAGCCGCTGGGATGGAGTTGAGGCTCCACTGCTTGTACCAATGGGGGAAGGTTTCCTTGTTAGTGGCTATAGAAAAATTGCAAACACCTGCAAATCAATAACAAAACCGAAAAACCCACCAGAAAGAGATAAGAGGAAAGATTAATAAATTTTAAGTTTGAGGTGTAAGACGTGATAGGGGAGGAAAAGGTAGAAGATAACTGTTAGGAGAGATCAGAGGACAAGATGGTAGAGTGATAAAAGTATGAAGAGGAAGGAAGCTAAGAAAAGGAAATGATTAATGTTATGTTTAGTGTTGTGGCTGGGAGTGCCTAAACACACACTGCTGAAAGGGAAGTGGTTTTGCAACAACTGCAACAACCAAACATCAGAGAACTGTGAAGACTAGAGAAGTTGAGGGTAAAGAACTTGCTTGTAGCTGAAGATCTCTCCCCCAGTATTTTTAATTTTTTAGTACTGGCTAGTAGCAAATGTTACTTGTATTGCTTAGTTCAGTTATGAAAAAAACACCTTAACAGAATGTTCTTTTTGAGGGGAAAAATATACATTTTTTTTAATACATATTTTTTATATATATCTCTCATCACTGTGTGTGATGCAGATCAGTATGCAGTTGTAGGATGTGTTCTTACCTGAAGTAATGTATTTAAATAACCTAGAAAACTGTCTCAGAGCAGAAAAAGATGATGAAAGGAAATTAGAGTTGTTCCTGCTCTTGAGACATCTTCCATCCAGTGTGTGCTTTCCATGACAATACACATTTATGTTGCATTAAATACTTTTTCTTAATTTCTTGTTGCCTCTTTTTACAGCCTGGACAAACTGCACACTGCACTTTCTGAGCTCTGCTTCTCAATCAATTACGTTCCGAACATGGTGGTTTGGGAACACACGTTTACCCCAAGAGAATACTTAACATCTCACCTGGAAATCCGCTTTACCAAGTAAGAAATATTGTAGAGCTAGAAATATTCATATGCAAGATAAGTCTTTGCTGATTTGTTGTTGGAAGTATTGTTTACTTACTGCATAAAACTAGTTTTTAAAGGTGACTTGTGAAAGTCATAAATGAAATTCTGACTAAAATGACAGTTCAGTTATATGTGCACACATAACACAATTGTTAGTTCGTATTTTAAAACAAAATACATTGAAATGCATATCACCTATTTAACAGCCTGATCTTGCATTCCTAGTCCTGTGTATTTTGTACAACAAAAAACTTTTTTTGTTAAAATAAAAAGTGTTGCCACTTGATATTCCTGTCTGTTCTTACCCTGATCTTCCCATTGTTATTTACAGGAATAGGCAAATGGCAGCTTCTGGAGAGGACTTCATATTAAAACAGCCAGTTATCATAGTTGTATTTTATGCCAAGGATTATTAGTTACACATTCCAAGCAGGGTATAAAGACTTAAAGTTTTAATCATCAAGACATAATATAGGTCACTACAGCACTCCATCTTTCAAGTAAGACAAGGTGGCCTAAAAGTGAAGGTTATGTCATGACTTTATAAGAAGTCAGCTGTAATCTTCAGGTTTATGAACTTTGACCAGTGTTGGTCACTTGTGCTTAGTTTTTTAGTTTTGCGGGGTTTGGCTTGTGATTTGGGGCTGAAGCCATAGGCAGATGACTTTCAGAGACCGTGTTCCTTTTTCTTGCCCCATGAAAGAAATGAGACTTGCTAGCCAAAGAGAATGAATGTTCAATTTATCATGATTTGTCAGATATTTAAGTGCTATTTCTTCCAAAGGCTTGCAGTTTACCTTTAAATAGTGTTAGTGTTTCAGTGTTTGGAGTTTTCTTTGTTTACTGTTTTAACCTGCTCTGTTTCATGTATGATGGGACTAGAGCTTATTATTATGGCACTTAATCTTGTAATAATGCCAATTTTGAATTGATTTTAAAACAAAAGAGAGACTGTTTTGGAAGTAACCTTGTGAAAATAGACTTATTTACACATTTACAAGCAACAACAACAAAGTTACTTAAACAAGCTGATGTTCTCCTCCAGAACAGCTCATCTCGTTCGCCTCTGAAGGTAGTAAACTACCAATTTCTTTTTTTGTTTTGTTGCTGTTCTGCCTTTGAAAAGTACGTATCACTCAAAAGCTTAGATCTGAAAGTCTGAGACCATTAAAAGCCTAAAATTAATACTACAGCAAGTATTTGTTTACTAAGAAGACTTTGTTTGCTTTAAGGACCCCCTGATGTAGTTTGCTTGAGGGCCTGGTTTCAGTGAGATACTGTGTAAAGTCCACGTCCATTTATGTTAAAAGGGCATATACAATCCTTTGTGCAGTTCTGATCTAGCTTGAAAGCTAGCCTGATGTATAGGACATCTCTTATTAGAAGCCTGGTTTTATTTATAGTGAGAATTTGAACAAATCAAAGTATGTCCTGCAATTTCTTGACTTTTTGACTGAAGATAGAAATAACGTCAGCTAAAGGGAGATCTGTTTTTTTCATTAATAAGATTTCTATTTATTTACTTAAGTTATACCCCAGTTTTTAAAATTGTAGATACAGATATAACTGAAGCTTACCTACCAAATGATATAAAAATATTTCCTTGTATCTGCTTACAGGATACTTGCCGAGAAGCATTAGTTGTTGAAAGCAGAGCTTCTGATAACTTTCTTGAAAAGTTATTTAAAACAGTTAAAATGTAATTTAAAAAAACCCACATGCTCCAGGAAAGCTATCTGTATTGCAAAAGAGATGACATCTTTCAAGATAACTATGAGATTTTTGTTTTAATACTGCATGAGCTGAGGCAAAAAGATTATATAATATGGTCTGCATCTTACAAAATTTATGCCCTCAAGTACAGTGGGCATAGTTAATATCACGAGATAATCAGATATGCCTTTAAATACTTATGCAAAGCAACACAAGATAGAAGTTTTGCTTTGAATATTTTCAATTCAAACTTAATTTATAGCTAAAACATTTTTTTACAGATATTTCAAACTACAACTCTGACAGTAACTTTGGTCAACGAATTTTTGCCTTAGTTAACATGCTTTGAACACTTTAATACATCATTGCACTTGCATTTCCCAGTTCTGCATTTTAAAAGGCTTCTAACATTAATTCATTTACCAAAGTAGTTGTAATATAAGTATTCCACATTGTGGATTGCCCTTATATATGGGGGGGTGGGGAGCTTTATTTTAAAAATAGTCAGTGAGTATTCTTACAGTCTCATGACATTTTTGCTGGAACCATGAATACAGTTGTCTTTGGCATCTAGAACTATTTTTTAAAGTCCTGGTATAGTACATGCATTGATGAAGAGTTTGGAGAAGTATTCAGATAAAAGCTTTGAATATGAAGTTGTATTTCTAGCTGCATCTCTGTCTCTTTAATTTTACTAATAAATGCAATTTTTTGGTTTCCAATTTTTTTGCTTCTAAAAGGTCAATTGTTGGAATGACTATGTATAATCAAGCAACACAAGAGATTGCAAAGCCTTCAGAGCTGCTAACCAGTGTAAGAGCCTATATGACAGTCCTCCAGTCAATAGAAAATTATGTACAGATCGACATTACACGAGTATTTAACAATGTTCTGCTTCAGCAAACCCAGCATTTAGATAGTCACGGTGAGCCAACCATTACCAGTCTGTACACAAATTGGTAAGTAATTTTAAATGAGCACTTGTTACAATTTTTTTATGTTATTTTTATTCAATTGAAAATCTGGAATCGGAGAAGTGGAGTTGTTTGAAATTTGCTTAAGCTTCTTGCTTGACAGTTTCCTTCTCCTAATACCTGTTAAAAGCACTTTAAGATTTGCCTATTGTGAAATTCCCTTTCTATAGGGGGGGAGATGTAGATTAAGATACAGCTATCAGTTGAACTATGAAAGTAGTCTATAGGCTATGCTGTCCCTTGTCACACAAGTATACTTCATCTGTATAGAGTATCTATGACCATGTGTCTTTTCATCTAAAACTTTTTCCCTTTCTGATAAGGTATTTGGAAACTTTGCTACGGCAAGTCAGCAACGGTCACATAGCCTATTTTCCAGCCATGAAGGCATTTGTGAATTTGCCTACAGAAAGTGAATTAACATTTAATGCTGAGGAATACTCTGACATATCAGGTAAACTTTGATGTTTTTACTAATTGTGAGGGATAGTCGTTGTACGCTTGTGTAACTGGAGTAACAGCAATTCTTAGAGTGTTCTATTATAGAGAGCATTTGTTAACCTTCAGTGGTATTTTAAGAACATTTTGTTTGTGCTGCCTCTGTCTTGAGGGAGGTCACTTTTCCTATTTTTGGCCAAAGTAGGGTTGTTGCTTTTAAGCTAGAGAGAGGTGTATGATGTGTGGGTGACTGCTGCTTCAGTTCAATTACGGTACTAGTTCTTGTATCTACAGTTCTACTGTGTGGTAAAATAAATAGTTTTGCAATTAAAACGCCATTGCTAGATACATGATGGGCATCAAATAACTGAGGAAGGAATGTTTGAAGTAGAACAGTTTGTTTTATTTCTCAGAAATGAGAGCCCTTTCTGAACTTCTGGGACCATACGGCATGAAGTTCCTAAGTGAAAGTCTGATGTGGCACATTTCTTCACAGGTTGCTGAGCTTAAGGTAACCTTGGGAAACTGGTGGGTGGGAAGGCAGGTGGTTTTCTGTTTAAGCCTCCTTTAGGATATTTTATAGCTATGCTTCTGCATGCCATCTTTTTGAAATGACTGCATCAAACAAACTGATGAAGCTGTGAATTTTACTTTTATTGTGCAGTACATTTGTGTGTATCCCACATTCTTCAACAGCTGAATGAGCAGGACTTCATGCAGGCTCTGTTGATTTCTGTGTTTAGATACCCTGAGTTAGGAGTCAAATCTCTCCTCGAGTGGGAGGAGAAATGTTTTTCAAGATCTCCTGGCACTTGCAAAGCGCTTACCCAACTCTGTTGACTCTCAAGTGTGAAAATGTCATATATATCTTAGTCTGTAAGGACTTACCTTCTTTACCATTTGTGTTAGCATTTGTTGTTCAGTTTACATGGATGGGAGACTTGAGGTCTTTTTTCTTTGTTAGTTTTCCTTGGTGTTAGACATATCTTTCCCTCCAGCCTGAACAGTATCCATTTATTGTAAATGTCTATATTCTGATAAATAAGCCTGATACCTACAGCAACACAAACAAGCAATGAAGTTGGTGCCATGAAAAAACACTGGAAATATGGGCATGTCAAGGAAGCTAGCTGCATGTGTATTCAAAACAACGAACAATGACAGGGGAGGCACTTTGTGCCTGTGTAATTTAACTCTTTTCTGGAAAGAAGTTTTAATAAATTTAATAACATGTACTACTTTCCCAGGATAGTCATACTATTAAAATGTCACTAATTGGCATATATTTGCTTTTCATATGAGTTACTCCTTTAGTGTCATTTCCAAATTTCATTCCAAGTTGTTATTACATCTCATCATTTTCAATTTATTTAACCACTAATTGCAATAAGGGTTTTTTTGTAACTGTTCATGCGTGCTGTGTTTAAAAATACACATAAATACTTAAGAGATCTAAGGAACTTTCATTTTTTAATTCAACAACAATTTATTATTATTAGCATACCAGGCTTTTGAAAGTGTGTGTATTTTAATATATCCCATGTTACAGTTTCAGAGGTCTTGTTCTCTCTGCAAATGCTATGAATTTCAGTGCTGCTGAGTTGCTAGGATGTATGATGCCCTAAAAGATTTGAAGCCTTTTATTTGATGTCACAGCTTAAGGAGAGGGAGTGATCATCTTTCCAAGCTGCCGCAAGAGCGTGCAGCAACCCTGACCTGAGTGACCAGCCGGACAGGGTAGTTGATTCCTTATGCCCATTCCAGTCTTTGAGTTTTAGGATGAAACTTTCCAGGTGAGAATGCTGTGATTTTAAGGTTAAATTCTGCAACTCCTGGCTATGTACAACATGATATCTGTCACATTCAAGTAAAAAACAAAGCCATTGGGCAGATGTTTGTTAGTTGCTGCTGTGTTTGTCCGATTACTGTGGAGTTGTCATACTTCCTCAAAATCAGCATGATTGATATTGTAGCTCTGTGTATTTGTATTTTTTTTTTAAAAGTAACTTTAAATTGCCTCTGAGATGGTTTGTTTGTTTTCTGATACTGTTAAGGTTCAGCAGAACATAATGTAGATCCACATGCGCATGACCACATATTTGAAGGAAAAAAATTACGTAATAAAACGTTCATCTCTCTGGCTGAGATGCAGTTGGCTTAGCGAGAGAGGACTGAGAAACATCTGCGTTTGGGGGAAGGAGCAGAAAGAGGATAGAATGAGGGAATTTAAGTGTAAGGTTCAACATGCTTCCTTTGCTTCCCGCAGTGGGACCAGGTGTTGGTTTTATATCTGCAGTTTAAGACTGGGGCGAAGAGGGGAAGTTTGCCTCATTTAAGGAACTATTTGAACTGTATTCCAGCCTGTTCCTTTTAAATCTTAAACTAATGTGCTGGTTATTTTTTGTAAAGCTGGAAGCTTGACTCACTAACAATGTGCGTGGGCTATTGCCTTCAATCTTGCATTCTGGAGAGCTTTGAGGGAGTTTAAATGAAAATGTCACACATCTGCCAAGTTCTGATACATCGGTTGATTCAAAATTGACTGTCTTGATTTCAGTGCAAACCAGTCTTCCTTTGGCTTTCAGCATAGAAGTACATCTTGTGTGTCTTATGTGCGTGCACATGTGCACACATTCTTGGACGTACTTGGTTTCCTACATCTTGTATAGTTTATTTCTTTGCTTGCTTCTCACTAAAGGTAAGAGGAATGAAAGTGGGAAGACTGGGTGGATTATGGATAGACTTGAGCTTACGGAAATAACACGACCATGGCACAATGTAACTGAGTCTGAGAGGTCTAAGCTGTTGAATGGATCTGCTTTGCCCAGGCTACTTGACTAGGAGGTGGGAGTAGACGCAGGCCACCATTTATTTCATAGCAGCATTACAGTTTTAGTTGTATAGGTTTTTTCTCCTCCTTTGGTCATAGGAATATTTACCCTGAAATTTAATTTCCCTGCAGGTTTGTGTGTGAGGGATAAAATTTTATATAATATATCTTAAATTACGTTCCGGGCTTATAGCAGCCCACATGTCTGATGAATAGTATTTTTACCTGATCGCTCCTCATCGCTCCTTTTGTTTGTACTGCGTGGTAATTAAGATGGATTGGAATGCATCCACTTGAAAAATAAAACTACTAGTAGTCACTTTGGAAGACACCCCCAATCCAGATTATCTTGTTTTCTTCTTCCATCTTTTAGTTCTTTTCTACCTTGACAACGTTTACTGTACAAAGCACTAAATTAAGTCTCCTTGAAAAGAAAGGAAACACTTTCTTCATTTAATGTTCAGAAGCACACAAGATACCTAAATTTACTTAGCTGCGTTGTCCTCTACCTAAAGAGAGAACATAATCATATTTTCCATTTCTGAAATAAGGTACTTTGCATTCAAACTGCAAAAATATTTTTTTGTAAGAGTGAAGTACCTATTTCTGCTTCAAGAGAGCTTAAAAATATTACTTGGCACAACGTAAGTTCCTCAGATAGCAAGAAACCCTTTTTGGATTTGACATTTTATAGATGTGATTATGCAAACTCTGCAATTTAAATTTAAATCTGATCCATATTTGGAGCACGATTTCAGGAAAGTTATTACTTTTACCCTAATGCTAAAAGTTGCATGTATGAGAGCTGTTACAAATTAGAAACAGACACGCATTTTCTTTTCTTTTGGTCAAACTGACATAAAAATACCGCACTTGAGTTTAACTGTTTCAGGCTAAGGTGTTGGGACTTGAATGAATATCTTTGTTTTTATGTTATATTATAGTCAAAGAAAATTTCAAGTAAACTGCACCAAGATTTAACAATCTGATTCTTACACTCTTCATTCTATATTTCAATATTACCAACATTAAATTTCTAATCCTTACAGCATAACTAGTGAAAGGAGCAACCCAAAAGAATGGATTACTTAGTGAATTGCTTTTTTAATCATATATGTATACTTTTCTTATAAAAAGCTGAGTAGCATGCAGAGCTATTGTCTGTTTTTTACTGAGTTTTATTCTCTTCTTAAAAGAAGTTGTGCACATTGCTGAATATAAAAATAATGTTCCAAGGGGTGTCTAACTCTCTGCTTTTTGATTCAGAGCTTGCTTTTGTGTAGAGTAGTGCGTAGCGATAATACTGATACTGTAGTCCCGTTAAGAACATAGTGGGTACATCTGTATTCCATGAGTTTAGTTGCCTCTCTGCCAGACTGAGATATCCTAAACCACGCATTTGTCCTGTTAACATACTGCAATCTATAGCTGACCTGAATCCTTGCTTCTCTTTAGAAACTTGTAGTGGAGAATGTTGAAGTTCTAACACAAATGAGGACCAGCTTCGACAAGCCAGACCAGATGGCAGCACTCTTTAAAAGACTATCATGTGGGTAACTAGCAAGGTCCTACTAAAGATACAGAACTGTTTTTTTAATCTTTGTCTTCGTAAAGAAAATGAGACAAATTAATTTCTCTGTATTAAGTATACAGAAGCAGCAAAATATAGGTGAGCTCATACAAACTGATGATCTTTTAAAAATTTTCCAGTCTTCTCATGCACAGACAAAATGAGATTTCAGTGTTAATTAGTAGACGGGCACTATAGTAGTGATGAGCTTTGAGCATCTTTTTCAGGCATATATAGCTATTTCGCATAGCTATTAACAGCAGTAATCTGCAAACCAGGCACATAGCTGTAGAATACAGAACATGGGCTTTTTTGACACACGTTTCTGTTTTGATTCCATCACAGTGTAAATTACTGCATTCTTTGGAAGGATTTTTGCAGGTAATTAACTTGAGTAATTATTTTTAACAAAAATAATTGTTATAGAGAGACTTTTTTGGCCTCGAGAAAACATGGAACTAGTGTTAGCATCCAGTGTTGTCACCTGTGTGTAATGGGGTTCATTCCATGAAGTGGTTAACAGGATCGTCTTCTACTGAAAACCCCTTTGTCAACTGGGCTATAAAAACCTGCTTAAGCACTGTTTATTTCGGCTCTTTTGAGGAATGCTGTTGTTTTGGTACCTTGTGTTTTTCAGTATTTTGTTAAATGTTTTCTTTCTCTCTTTTGAAGAATTGAGCTTGTAAACATCAGTAGGGTTTTGCTCACTGTTGTTCTCATTTCTCTTCAGCTGTTGACAGTGTTTTGAAGAGAATGACCATTATTGGTGTTATCTTGTCGTTTCGGTCGTTGGCACAGGAAGCACTTAGAGATGTAAGAAATAACTGAATATGTTCTGAATA
The DNA here is from genome assembly GCF_964289735.1 of Phaethon aethereus. NCBI lineage: Eukaryota > Metazoa > Chordata > Aves > Phaethontiformes > Phaethontidae > Phaethon > Phaethon aethereus. Next base: position 37,605,864 of record NC_138580.1, read on the forward strand.
ATTTTTATTGTATTTAATTTAATGGAATGATAGGGTATTTGAAGCTTTACCGTTCAGGAATGCTAACTCTTAAAAGGTTGGCATATGGGCAAAATAGCAATACTTGGTCATAACTGAACTTTAAATTGCAAGTTGGGGGTGAGGAATCTACTTTTTGAGTAGTGTTCAGAGAAATGTTACATTAAAATATACAAGTTTTGGTTTGAGCATGCCTCTCAATGTTTTCTGTCTTTTAGTACATTTTAAAAGCTTTCATTTCACTTTGTTTGCAAACGGCTTCATTTTGCATTTATTAGGCTTTAATGTCTTAAATCTACAAACTAATTCACATGCATAACATAAAACTTCATTTGAAAAAAAATTAGTAAGTCCAGTAGAATAATGGTAGTGTGTAGTTGATCATAAACATGGGAAGTACTCTCTCTCATTTTGGATGTGTTTGTGTCTCTTAGGTCTTATCCTACCACATTCCTTTCCTTGTAAGTTCCATCGAGGACTTTAAAGATCACATTCCAAGAGAGACTGACATGAAGGTAATGTTTGGCACAGAGGCTGATGGAGTCATTCTTGGAGCTTAATGAAAATATGTAAGGGGCAAGACTTTCATGCTTAGTGTGAAAAATCAAGAAACAAAGAACACCCTTTTTTTCCAAAGACCTAAGCAGATGTGCATCTGCAGCCTCCGCAGCCTCCTGATGTTCTGGGGAAAAAAAACCCAACCAACTTACAGGATATGGACAAGTCTCTATCTGCCTCTGATCACATTTGAGAACTTTTATGGAAAGAATTAAGAACAAAATTTATCAAGCGTTAAAACATGCTAAATGATAAAGGGAACAATACTGAGCTGCTTCATAGTGTGAGCAGTGTAACTGGTGAAACTAAATGTTTCAAGGACTCTGTGTACATGGTTGCAGCTCTATGCATGCACTAGCTACAAGTCTGATTTTGACCTTCAGTTGAAAATTCTTGTGAACCCACTCTCTGAAATGCTTGAAAAAAAGGTTAGCAGCTTAAATAAAGCCTTGCTTCTGGATGGTAGTATGTTTCCATCCAAGAACCCTTGTCAGTACATCACGTGGCTTTTGGACATGTATGCATAGTAGCTGCAGCCTAGCTGGTTTTCTGATCTCTTACTGCAGCGTGGAGCCTATAAAGGTTTGCCAGCTTGTTAATGGTATTGTGGTAATTTGATCTGCAGAAAATGTGTCGTGGGATATACATTGATTCAGTTTTACAGAAACAATTTTTAGAAATCTGCTCTTGAGCAAACTACAGTTTTTGAGGGCTGGAATATGTTGTTATTCCTGAACTTGAAGTTTACATTTTGCCATTTGCTCTTGAGGAAAGAAATTAAAGTTCTGTTGTGCATGAAGATTCACTAAATAAAAACCTTTTTTGAAGTACATTAAAAGAACAGTTCAGAGTCCATTATGGGGAGGTCTCATGATTTCAGGAGACACGGTTTAGCATTCTGTCTGAAAATGAATCAGAGGTTGCATGAAGAATATTATAAGTTAATGAAATTCCACACATATGCTATTTCACTTCAAAATATAATGACATGCTCTTTGAAACTTGCAATGCTGATAAACCAGCCATGAAATGTTTGATGTCCCAGAAAGCATTGAAATTCATACCACAATAGAAGAATTCTGAGGAAATGCTATGGAAAATTAACTTCAAGGATACTCGCTCATTATAAAAATTATATCAAAATGATGCAAGTTGCCTTTGCCCTTCTCAAGAAAAGCCTTTCTAAAATTCTCACCTATAATTACAGAGAAAATCATAACCACCAAAGCATCACGTTCCATTATTGAACTTGAGGAATTGGCATGCAGAAGAGATGAGATGGAAAGTTCACTGCTTACTTTGCTTGATCTTTCCAGAAGGCATCTTAAACCCTCTTGTATCAAAGGGGTGCTGAAAAACAGGATGGGGTAAAGGCTGCAACAGTAATCATTGAAGAGAATATTTTACCATTGCTATTTTTAAGCTGATGACAACAGATAATTTTAAACATCTCTGTGGATCTCTAAAGACATCACTGAACTTGTTTGTGTCAGCATATACGAGAAAGCATAGTACTTGGTGCCTCTCTTCTGGAAGTCGCTGGAGTACTTCGCAGTCACTGGCCCTTTACTGCTAAATAAAACCATGCTGAGGACTGTTCTCTGGCGCATGCCACGTAGCACCACGTAGTAGCCTCTGCTTCATGTAATATTTGGCTGTTGGCCTTCTCTGGGTCTGCTGTACTTCTGCTGTGATTCTTAAATATATCTATTTTGTGTGAGGTTTTTTTCCTGGTTCAGAGTGTCTGAAATAAATCCTAAGTGCTGTGGTGCAGCCCACCGTGCTGGTTTTCATATGATACCAGCTGTAGATGTCGTGTCTTGTGGTGTGGCATGGGGCCGTGTAGGGTTGTTTGAGAGTACATAGCTTGCCTGGATAATGTTGGAGGACCGTGCATGGAGGAGGAGACAAACCTGTGTAGTCTTGTCCATAGTGCCTACTGGGAATACTGGGAACTCTGATATGTGCTACCCCACAACTCTGCCAGAGCTTTGTCTTGAAAACAGCTTGTTGGAAGGGCCGGGACTGTACTGTGAGCCTGCTAACAATTAAGCCCTGTGGACAGTCAGCAGCTCATTGTCTGAGCTTTCTCCTGGCCTTGTCACATATGGCAGTGCACTTGTAAGCAACAAAAGCTTCTTTTGGGACAATAAGGCAGAATTTCTTTTTTTCTTAAATGAAGGCGTGTCAACAGACAGATCTTTACAAGGCTTTGTACAGTGGATTGGGACAGTTGCCCAATTGGGCATATTTTAGGACATAATAACACAGTAATTTCCTGTGTACTGAATTTACCAAGCAAAGCATAAATAGCTCTAAAGTTGTTGATGAAATAAATACTTGTTGATGAAATGATATTTTTATTTTAGTATCCCTGAAAGTTATGATTTGGGGTGATGGGCAAAATGGGGATTTATTCTCCTTTGATTTGGTTATTTTTAATATTAAACTGTTGGGATATCTATACAGACTTTCAGAAACAGGCTTGCATTTGTTCCACTATTACTCTTTAACCAGTTTGTTGTGATCCAGCTTCCATTCAGATGCTCTCTAATTCTTTTAATGCAGGACTGGACCCAAGCTAATACTGTATGATAGCACTGTGCGAACAACATTGTAGGCTTTTCATATGAGAAATTGCCCTCGGGTAGCCAGGCTGGAGCACACGAATAAGGATAGTCTGCACAATATCCCCTGTGTGCAGCTGACCCGCTATATAAGAATTTATGGGCAAAGTGTAAAACTTCTCAAATATTAATGTCAGTAAGACACATTGCTAGCATTTCCCATAGTCCTTTGTATTTGGCATAAGCCTACTTATGCATAGATTCATCTAAACTGCAGCTTCAGATTCTTTGCCCAAAATGTAAGTTGGGGAAGGAGAGAACAACTGCGTTGAATGTTTGTTAATGGCAATAAAAAATACAGCCTGGGACAGGCTGGAAAATGGAATACATTTCAAGATGCTCTTAGTTCCTCCAAGTGTTAGGGCCACTTACAGGTCTAATTTATGGCAGTTGGAATCACTGGACACTGAATCTGTATCAAATTTGAGTGCCATCAAATTTCTGCCTTACTGTAACATTTCACCAGATAGTAACGTTTGGCTTTTGTCTAAAAATGCTGTATTTGCAGATGTTAGCTGATACTTTAGATTTGGTGGAGAAAATCTGTTAGTTTCTTTTGAACAGTGAAGAGAGATGTAAAAACAGATAATTGGAAGTTGGGATGTTTGCTTTGGAGGTAATGTAGAAAAGTATACAAGCTTTGTTTGGCTTGACAAAAGAAATTATAATCTAGCACACAAAGTACTGACCCAGCTGTTCAATGTAGGTTAGAAACAAACAAAAATCTAGAGTCTTTTTATCTTGTTTTAGCCAAGTTTCTGAAAATCTTTAGTGCCTCAAACTCCACTATGAACATTTTAAACGTGACAGCAAAACTTGTGTTTCATCATGTTTACACAAAAAGCATTCAACGTTGGCTTTTCTGTAATTATCTTTCTTCTGCTCCTCAGGTCGCAATGAATGTATATGAACTGTCATCAGCTGCTGGATTGCCTTGTGAGATTGATCCTGCCTTGGTCGTAGCACTGTCTTCCCAAAAATCAGGTAAGAAGTTACAACTTAAAAATAAATAGAGCAAATAAATAGGAGGAGTAAAAAAAATAAATGCACCCAGGCATGGAAGTATTTAAAGTGCTAGGAGGAGACTTCTATATCTTGGATCATTTGGTGAACTCCATAAATGGCATAAGAACATGAATTATTTGTGCCTGCTGCCTACTGATGTGTTAGCCTGAGAATCTTTTCAACCACATATGAATGCACTTGTTGACCTAGAAAAGAAAAACGAGTAGATGTTCACGGAGTTAACAAGTAGATGTTGAAGGAGTTTAAAAGCTAGTGGTGAAAGCTGCTGTAATTTAAGCACAATGAAAATAGGACTCTTGTGAACAACTACGGACATGTTCAGTTCTATTGTACAGGTCTGTAACAAATCTGTCGTGTAAGAGGCATTAGGAGCTGAAATGCCAGCTGAATGCATTTCATGAGTTTCACAACATTGCATTACCAGTGTGTTACACAAGTGTTAACATGGAGCTTACAAGGGGAAACGTGATAAAATAAACATGTTAATGTTCTAATATGTATAGTGCTTCCTCTTACTTGCTTTAAAGCACCACTGTTTACACTTTTCAATTTTGTTTACTCTGGCAGGTTCGAAGGCGTGTATTAAGAGTCTTCAAGTGCTTTTTGACAGTCTTCAGCTTCTTTCCCTATCCTCCTTACTGAGCACTTTATTGCTTCTCCCCCCGCCCCCCGTGTGTAATGGATAGTTAATGTTATAATCAGATTGTGAATATTTTAAATGCTACCCAAGTATTTTTTTCTTGCTTTAATAGTAGGTTTTTTGGGATGGGAAAATACAGCTAATTCCAAAGGGCATTTGAATATTCTAACTTAAGTGACAAGCACAATTTCTTTGTGTACCTTAAAACAAATACACTTTTTTTAATATACATTATATGTGTAATATACATAGATATATCTTTGGAAGATGACTAGTATCTGAAATGGCATTTTTAAATAGGTTCTTTCCACTGTGGTGCAGCTGTGAAATGTTTAAGCTGGGTGAACAAGACAGGGAATTTCTGTATATTTTCATGATTAGTTAAGTTCTTGTATTTTGATTTTTACCTTTGCAGTTTGAAGTATTTTGCTCTTAGTAATTCAGTTTGTACAGATAAAAGTACTGTTTTTCACCAACTGTTGACTTTTTTTAAACAAATCTTCTGTTAATGTGTGGTGATGCTGCTATTTTTGAAAACGTAAGGTTTTAGTGTGAATTGAGGTGAGTGCACATCAACTCCTGCTCATTTACCAAAGGGAGGGTGCTCTCTTCACCTCAGAGCAATAACTGGATTTACAGCAGCATGCAAAAATACTATTCTGCTCAGAATATTAGAGTCTTAGTAACTAAACGGTTAGAAGTGATAGGGTTGGCAGTGGCTTGCCTTCATTCTTATAGATGACAAACTGGACATTTTGAAGCTCCACCCTGTATCTTTTGGCAAGACTGACATAATATTCCTCCTTTCACAGTACAGACATTGAGTTTGTTGTTGATGGGTTTAAATTTCAGTTTGGTCAAACATTTTATGTTCTAAACTACCTGCAGTTGAAAGAAATACTTTAAGATGACGTCTTTAATTAAAAAACTTTGGTTTTGTTTTTTAGAAAACATTAGTCCAGAAGAAGAATATAAAATTGCTTGCCTTCTCATGGTCTTCGTTGCAGTCTCCTTGCCAACTTTGGCTAGTAATGTGATGTCTCAGTATAGCCCTGCCATTGAAGGTAATGTAGAGTCAGCTAAATAATGACTGTGAATGTTTTCTTCATAATAGTCCTGGTAGTTTTCTTGAATATTTTTGCTTTAAATACTTACTTACATTCTGTAGTGAACAAAATTTAAAAATCAGTTAGCCCTAATCCAGGAAAGTTTTCTGAAAGTTACTTTAAAAGTGTTTACTTAACTCTGTTTGAGATAACTTTCTATGAAAAATGAGTCTTCTACTTGAGATTTTAAGAACCGTTCAGATACTGTAGGGGGCAATCTTGTCCTAATACGTGGAACTGCTAGAGCATACGTTCCACATTAATTAACGTGAGACTTGTTATGTAACTACTATAGATGTTTTAGTAATCTTTACATTGGCTTTGGGCCACTCATACAAGGTGTCTTTTCTATATTTAATATGCTGTTCATATTACTAAGCATAAAGTTTTGAAAACAGTCTGGAAGGTGTAAACTGTGAACAGAATTATATCCTACGCTGTAGTTCAACTTTCTTATTTAAAAAAAAAAAAAATCTTTGCCTCAAGGAAATTCTTTGCATGTAATCCACCAAAAAAAGTTCTCTTTCAGACAAAATTAGGTTGGAGGGAAAAAAAAAAGAAGACTGACAAAACTGTTCCAACACACACAAAAGTCACCTTTTAGCTGTTCAAGCTATTTCCTTTGTGATGTGTAGCATGGCTCACATGAAAGACTTATGTTTATTCTGCATCCATTTACTGGGTACAGCGTGTTTTTTCTACTCTTCTTTTATTTTTTTTTTAAAGTTGCATTATTTTTAATCTGGTCAAAATTTCACTCACTAAGAATGTCTAAACTGACTTCTGAAGATGTAAAGTTCTAGGAAAAGACCAAAAATTCTGAAAGCGTTTTGCATCACTCAGTATAGTATGCAGATCACATCTTTTTGAGACACCCAAGATTGTTGTTTTAAATTGGGTTAATTAACGTTCCCTTCAGTGTTGAAAGATGAAGGAATTTATTAACTCTAGTTTCATTTTAAACAGGTAGTGTAGCCTTTTGCCAGTTGTGAAAAAGTTGGATAAATCTCTGATGCAATGAGCAGAACTTGAACATTGATTTGAAGTTATGAATTTTAAAGTTAACAGCTTTTCTGATGAATAGGGAAAACAATCTGTAACCCGCAGAGTTGCTACATGTTATCTGCTATGTTATCTCATAGTATTTCTACAGCTTTTTGAAAGCTTTTTCACAGTCATGATGGCTGAATGAAATTCTCAGAATATAGGCAAGAGCAGGGAGTATTAAATGCGATTGGTGAGGGGCACGGGTAGAAACTTGCTTGTTAAAGGGACAGTCAGGTTGGTTCTCTTAACTTAGTCCAAATGAACTTGCTCATGTGTCTTTAAGACCACATCTCTTGAATATTACTCGTTTATAGTTTCGTAAAAGAAACCCTCAGAAAGCACTTGCTGCTACCAGTTTCTCCTTTGAAAGCAGCTTACCTGCTGTGGAGTCTCAAAACTTACACTGCTTGCAAGGGGGACAGTACTAACAGTTTTTAATGGTGATTATATTTTCAAATTCTGCCCCTCTGCAAATCTATTTCTAAGAACGTGAGTCAGGCTAACTAGAGGTTCTTCAGCAGGTTAGAGCTCATGTAGGTTTGCCTCCCTCAAACTCCCCTTTCTTCCAAGGACCCTCTTAGTCCTCAGGGCCTTAGCAGGCTCAAACAACAGATCATTCTATCTTCTGCCAGTTTTATATCATGTAGCTTAAATATTCCAGTTTCTGTGATTTCGTTTACATTCAGTAACTCTTAACGTGAAGTCAGACAAAGCCTGTTTCACACTGTGTTCCTAAAGTAGGTACAGTTAATAAGATCTCGTAAAACTGTGGCTGGAGAGAAGTTACATCTAGAAATCAAATAAACCCGTATTAGGAGTTGCTACTGATTTTATGAGATGTGCCCTATGTATTATGTAATTCTTTACTGAGTGGGCTCTTTTTTTATTGCAAGGAAAAGAGTCTGGCAAAAGGAATATATAAAATATGTTCACTCTACAAAAATAACTGAACAAACGGAATACACCTTGTCAGTCCTGCCTTCCTTGTATAATACTGTTTTTCCTTGTGTTCTGCCCTTATTGTAGAACATCTGGCTTTAGCCACTTAATATAGATGCTATTTCCAGAATGAGAACTTAATAAATGCTGCTTTTTATGAAGTAAATTCCCTGGACAAATCCTGAATTTATCCATCAACAAGTCACAGATTTGAAGGAGTTTCAGCTTTCTAAGCTGGCAAGACATACCTCCCAAATACAGACAGTTCTTGGACAGCTTTAGCAATGTCTGCGTTCTCTCTGCCTACTTCAAGATCAAGCCTGTTTCTTCCATTAGCTCCAGATAAAGGCTTAGACTCTTAACAGACCTTTATTTTTGTTCCCAGGAAGAAACCTGAACTGCTAGTCAAATATCAGGCTAGAGGATTAATTTGTCGTCTAGAGGCTAGAATAGAACACTAGGCAGCAAGAGACACAGCCTTTTCTAAATACTTGAAACCTGTTGCAGGTTGGAAGACAACAATTGGTCAGCTCATTTCCCTTGCTGATGCTTTTTATACAGTCTCTGAGACATAAAAATGAAGTCACCTCAAAAAATCAAGCCACTTCAAAAACAAATATAAACTTAAATCAGCAGAATTAAGCAGAACAGATGTTCTTGACGACTGTTCAAGGAAAGTGGTCATCTGTTCTTTTCTTGGACTAGCCTATTCATGCAGCAATATTTAATTGAAAAACAGAAGACAGAGTAGGACTATCAACTGGGGGGGGCCTGCTGGTGGAGATACACAGAGATCTTTGCTGGGACCTACTAGTCAGCATATTCATAGACCACTCAGAAGGAGGGTGAAGAGTGAGGTGAGAAAATTTTGATATCGTGAAGTTATTGAGGATATTAGAGGAGTAAAGAGCTGCAGATAGGTATTACGATGCTGAGTAAATTGTGCAATAAAATGACAGCTAAAATTCATTTTCAGTAAGAATAGTGATATGCATAGGGGAAAAAAAGAGACTTTTTTTTATGTGGAATGATGGGGTCTAGCTGACCTTGCTGTTCGGGCATGATCTTGGAGTTACGATAAATGACTGAAGGAAAAATGAGCTCAGTGCTCAGCAATGGTCAAAAAGAATTGGGAAGAATCAGTAGTGTTTGCATGCTTGTATGCTTCTTAACTGCTTCGAGACCACCTCCTTTTCATATGATAGCATTTTGCCAAGATACTTGCCGAGGTGTCTATTAATTTTGTTTTAAAGTGGTAGATTTGATGTAATTTGCCTAGAAGAGATTAGAGGCTTACTGAGGAGCAGGTCTGCTTTCTTTGAGAACTGGTGTCACTTAATCACCTTCCAGGCCTCTGAAGCCTGGGGGAATTTTAGGCAAGATGTTACGTACAGCAATTAGCAATTTGGCAGTTTTGTTCTTGAGTTCCTGTAGATCTCTTGGGTGAATGCTATCTGGGCAGAACGACTTGTTCGTTTACACAGAGGGGAGGAAAATAGCCAATTAACTTGAAAAAAAATTCTGCTTGCACATGTCTTTTTAACCTAGTCAAGTGGTAATACTCTCAGGTTTTGTAGAAGCCAAGTAAACTTCCAGTATATTGTGTTTGCTTATTTCTAAAAGCCATGGGGATCTTTGTCAGGTGGTTGTGACCATTATAGCATTCAGAAGGGAGATTGGTACTTCTGTTGGCTTTCCTGATGCCAAGTTCAAAGTACCAGTACTTTGCTCCTGTTGTGTAAGATGCTAAGAGTTGATCTTTCATTGTGACAAATCTGTTTACTCTTTGGTGATATTTTCCAAAGAATACTGTCATTTTCAAACATGATGCTGAGGTAATTTGTATATGTTTTTGTTTAGGGCATTGCAACAACATTCATTGCTTGGCAAAAGCTATCAACCAGATTGCTGCAGCTTTATTTACCATCCACAAGGGAAGCATTGAAGACCGTCTTAAAGAATTTTTGGCCGTATGTATAACAACTTCATTTCTAGAGCTAGCTCCTCTAAAAAGAGGGGAATCCTCACCTCTTAATGCCCCTCAGTCCGTTTTTATACATAGTCTAGCTTGTGCAGTACTGTTACTAAATTGTGAATGTGTCACTGCAAGTGTTACCTTTACAGCGGCAACCAGCCATGAGTGACCTTAATCAGGGGGGCGTACTATAAAGATTTAGATAAGTACAGATGACTATTGATTAACCAATACTTATTCCAATAGCAATATTGCTTCATAATGCTTGTAATATTACTTATTTCCCTGTAGTTATAGATTGCAGAGAAACTAAAGTTGCTGTATAATACATACAGTGTTGATTTTGATATTAATTTGGGGTGCAATGCAATTGATTTCATATAAATCTGGTGGACAAGAGAGAAAAGCATATTGATAATACAAGTCTATATGTAGATTAAATTAATAGTAGTACTTTAGCAATAGTCAGCTGTGTGTGATGTTGGAAGGTAACAGTAGCAAATCAGTACAAGTGTCATCATTTTTTTTTTTTTCAGTATAATGTTTAGTATTTTAGCACATATCATCTCTTACTTTGTGTGGCCCATGACTGGAAAAAGAAATGTGCAATGCATATAAAATCAAGATTCTGGCTAGCAGACTTTCTGGTGATGCGTTGGACTCTTTAGTTTAGTTTACTTTGTCAAAGAAGGTAACTCCAGAGCAGTTTGAGTTGTACCTTTTGACATGTCTGCCCTTCTTAAACAGCAAGTGTCTGATAGCGGTATGTTACAGGGCTATTAGGGGAGAGGAATTTTTGTGCTTCAGAGTAGGCTGAAGATCAAAGCTTCTGAAATCCTTAGTGATGCATAGAAAAAAAAATCAAAAGCCCTCAGGTAGTGGTGGTGATGCGTTTTAAATACGTTTTGGTGTGCTGCCCCAAGTAGAAATAGGGTTTTTAAAGTGGCTCTCAATTAGCTGATACTTGAAGGGAAACCAAAGGCTAAAATGGCAGCTTCACTTGAATTTTTTAAAATTACTACTGATTTTGAGTGATTCTTGATTTTTGCTGTTTGGCCTTGAAATAGGAAAAACTATCTCTTCCCCCTCCCCGTATTTTAGGTGCTTTACACACTTAATGGCGGTGGGATAATGGTAACTTTCTGTAACTAGAAGTCCACAGAAACACTTTTTTTCTTTTTTCTTTTTTTTTTTTTCCTTAAAAGGATCTTTCATTTCTGGAAGTTCATTGCATTTTGTAAAACAGAAAAAACCTTTGGCCATTGACCTTGTCTAATGCAACTGCTGGCTGTAAAAGATGAAAGAGAAATGGTTGTGTCAAGTTGCATACATTTGACAAGTGAAGGAAACCAGTATAGTTTCATGTGATAAAAACACTTTTGGTATGAGGTTTGCATTTTTTTAGTGTTTATGAACTGGTTTCAGACCACTACTTTTACTTCACAGACCATGACTTGATGGTTCAGATATTTTGATTATCTTTCTTTTCTAACACCTTTTATATATCACTTACTATTAGTCTGAAAGAAAAACATTTCTCTTAAGCAGAAAAGGTACTGCTGGGGATGATCTGCTTTCCTGTCAAAATTAATTAAATACAGAAAAAACTTACTAGGTTATTTAATACTGATGAGTGTTTGCTAAGATTACCTTGAAGTATGCACATTCACTTTATATTACAAATTGATTAATGACAGAATTTGTTCAGGAGGAAGCTTGATTTAGATTTTAAAGTTAACATTTTAAGTTAAAATCCATTTCTGGTAAATATGTGGTTTAGGCACGTTGCCATTGCTTGGTGTGAAGGCATAAATGATGGTTGTGCATCCGAAAGTTGAAAAGAGGTTTTTTTTCCCCAATTTCTGTAAGGTGTTAAAACATGGATTATTAATGCATCTGCAAATTAAGTATTTTACTGTATTCTGTCATCCTGAGCTTGTAAATATCTAAATACATGTTATAAGTTTCTAGGATATCTTATAAAACTAGTATTGTAGGGTTGCTTATGGTCTGATAAAATAGTAGTCATTTACGTTTAGGATGACATTTCTTCAATTAAAAATAGAGTTTAGGAAGTAGAACTTAATTTGTCCTTCTATTGCACAATGGATATAACTTCAAACAATAAAAATTCCGGTCATTTTAAATCTTGCCAATATGCAGTATGTTTATATGCATTTTGGGAAGGACAGAGAAAGCGAGATGTTGATCCCATGGAAGTTCTGTCATTAATTTCAGTAGACTTTATAATGGTCAACCAACGATTACAACCAAGAGTTCTTTGCAATAAATTAATTCACTTCTTGTATTAAAATAGTACATACTGCTTACTACATACTGTTAGAAATAAAAATGTCTCTCTGAGACTTAAGGCCAGTGATGGTTCACGTGTTCAGGATTACCTACTTTCCTTTGTATTTTTTAGTACACCATAGTGTTTTGGCTAGGATATTGATTTCTTCAGAAAAGTTTTGTGTCTCTGTGTGTATAGCAAAATAGCAGAAGTCGATCAATGCGTTGTTTTATTTATTGCTTTTAAATGCTCATTTTTATGTAGCTTGCATCATCTAGTCTACTGAAGATTGGCCAGGAGACGGACAAAACTACTACAAGGAACAGAGAATCTGTTTACCTACTACTAGACATGGTAAGCTTTTGTCTATTTTATGTGTTACTTAAGGAATAGGCTCCACATGGTGTCATTTAACAAGGGGATTTTGGGTGTCACGTTGTGTGTTGTAGCTCATCGACCAGTGGAAATAATTTTTTGTCATTCTTCCTCGCATTCTAATGTTGGAAATTAATTTTTTTCATCCCCCCAACACACACACACACATTTTTACTATCATCCTTTGTTGCCTAGAATATTATATTACATTGTTCAAATCACTTTCATTGATCTTTTGGCACATACAATATTAAAATGAAATTTCACATTAAAGAATCACTGTTCATAGTGTGTGGGAGAAATGCTCTCTGCTCAGAGATTTTCCTTTTAGTATTCTGTATCTTTTGGAAGTGGCAGGAGTGCTACGTGACTATATATAAAGGAAAGCTAAGTGACTAGCTTTGAGAAGTGGTCAGTTTATAGCAACGTGTTTCTCCCCAGTGTTTAAACTTTGTAGTATTTCTTTTTGCTGTGAAATATGTGAGCGTTGTTGTGGTGCAGACCAGAAGTATCTCCATGAAATAGATTAGCAGCAGCAGGCAGCAGCAGTTGTTCTGCAAAACCTTGTGCTTCTGGTATTTTTCAGATTGTGCAGGAGTCTCCGTTCCTGACAATGGATCTCTTGGAGTCTTGTTTCCCTTACGTCTTGCTGAGAAATGCATACCATGCTGTCTACAAACAAAGCGTCACATCCTCTGCCTAAGTATCTACTTACTGGAGATAAGACATAGCACGCATCTGTGTGGCCTCAGTTTTATCTGTAAACTGTGGAGCTATTTTACTTTATGGCCTGATGAACAGTTTTGTGGATTATAAACTTTTTCCATGAAGTTGTATTTCTGATCAGTGGTTTCTTAATATGGTTGTACTACAATATAAGCTTGGTTGATTTTAGGTTGCACATTCATGGAAAATATTTTTTCTCGTTTTTTCCTTTTTTTTTTTTTTTTTTTTTACTTTAGAGCATCAGTTACGTTTTAAAAAAATACTACTTCTGCTATATGTTTTTTGATATTGATCATGCAAAACAAAAATTGCTCGTTTATTTCCCAGAAGAAAAATGTATTTAGTGATTATTTTAGATAGTGTAGCTTTCATCTGTGTGTAAATTATTTCATATAGGGAGAGTTATAATCTTGTACCTATTGTTCTTATTGAAAACAAATATTGGATGTGCATTTCTGTGAAGTAATTACAGCATTTCTAGTTTTATTTTGAAACATTCACCGATCTACATACTATGACACTGTCTAACATTAAAAATGTTATAGGACTGCTTATCCTTCAGACAGCAATCCTCTCCCGATACTCTTAAACAACAGCAAGTGGTGTTGTTTGTATAAAGCATAGTGGAAATTTTTTTTAAACTAACTTCTGTGGTGCCCTGTTGGCATTAACACTACCATTGTACCCTGCTGTATAATAAACATTCTTACACATTTATCACATGTTGATAAAATGTTAGCCCTTAACCACTTTTTATATGTTTTAAATTTTTGAAATTCAAGTGTACCTTCCATAACATACAATAAACACTAGACTGTATTATCTGTAGGTGAATTATTTTTAATATAAATGTTATCCTAGTATTTTAAGCTTAAACTGTGCTGTTGTGCATTGATTTACATCTCACAGTTCATTAAATATCAATCCTTAGAGCTTTTATGTGAAGATTTCTTTTAATCCTTCACCTTTTGGCTTCTGCGATAGTGAATCTTGTAAAAAGTTGGAAGGAGGAATTAAAAACAATGTAAAAAGTGTCAGTTTAGTGCCATTATCCTTTATATCTTAATTTTACATAATAAAGTGAGAAAAGCATTTATATAGTACGTTGCGATGCCAGTTGTACCCATAGAAATAAGTGTATTGTTAAAATATAAAACTTGAAATAATCATAATCAAACGATAGTGTGTTGCTAAAACCATAACATCAGACATTACTGAGACAGACGTATAATAGGCCTTTTTTTATCAATCGTGCACATTGGCACGCAGGATAGCATCGGCTCATTTAGCCTGAAAGCTGACCAGATGGTTGTGCTCTTTAATCCACAGCATATAAAAGCTATGTGTTTCTCAACAGGCTCTGGACATTGTATAGAGCCCTCGTTCTTGATGCAACTTCTGTGCATGCTGGTAACATTTTCTATTATGAAAGAGCTGTTGTGTGCTCGGTTACAATAGCTTCCTCTGTCCAGAGGAAAAAAGTACTGGAATAAAATTGTCCTAAGGAGGTAAGACAGTACATCTATATTTTTCCTAATTATGCATTTTATGTTATAACCATGGAACTGTTTTTAAATTGGTAATTTAGAACCATAATGAATAAGTTCGTTCATAAAGAGGTTAGGTTGAATGCGAGACTTGAGAGTTCTATTCTGTAATATTTATAGTCTAATTCATTCAAATGTCTTGATTTTAATTAAGATTTTTGATTGTAATGTAGCCTCTCTGTGGAAAAATAATGCCTGTTTTCAAGACTGACTTGAAAAACTCGAGTTTAAGAAATAACCTATTTTGTGTCTTTAATCTTTTTAAGTACAAAGCAATTGTATTTGGTTGTCTACCTTGGATCCCTGTCAGCTTTCCCCTGTCTGAGGTGTTACTGAACTAGGCCTAGAAAATAGGTAATCTCTGACGAACGGATAACGAGTGCAGTGTCTCTGCCAGAAGCTACTTCTGACGCAGTTGGATTAGATGTAGTTGTGAACGTTTTAGACTCGGTGGTTTCTGTGGGAGCCCTTACATGATAGTGCTGTGCTGTCTGGCACACAAATGCCTGAGATGATGCCTTTTTAACTACCCTTCCTGCAAGAACTCGCAGCAAGCTCAGAACCCAAAGAATGGGGAAATTGGGGAAGAAGTATGTGGACTCATCCATCTATTGTTTGGTTTTGGGTAGGGGTGGGAGGGTGTCTGTACTTTGTTCTTGCTTGCTGTATTTCTGTTACTTCTGGTTTCAGCTGAGCTGCCACAAAGCTGCAGAGCACATCAAGCGTAGGCTTCAAGTGCAGCTTGTGTCCATGTACTACACAAACCGTGTTGAACCAAGTTTCTTTGGGGAAGAAGGTAGAGGAGGAATTCTTCCTCTGGAGCCAGCAACACCATGTCCGCAACTTAGTAAGTTCAGCTGTTGACATTGTCTATTGAGTCATCTCAGGTGGCCTTTTGTGCATTTCCAGAAGTGTAATTCCTGGAGCATGAAACACAGACTGCTGAGCTGGTCCCATATGGAGCCAGTTTGGATCAAATGTCTAATTCGCGGGGGAGGGCTCTGCCTCATGCGAGAGAGAGCATGGGAGAAGAATGTCCTGTTGCTGCCCAGAAAACTGTTTTTATAGTTTAAAAAGACGTGTCCCCCAGGACTAAAGATCACCATTGAAAAACAGGGCTATTTGTTTTCTAGATAGAAAAAGGAATTGGTAACTGAACTTGATACTTGGAGTAAACTAGTTTTGGTGCACTGAAGAGTGGCATTCTCTCCAGAAAATGTTGAAATGAGGCTGGTGATTTGAGGAAAGATATGAGGCTTCTTCATCAGGTCATCATGGGCTTATATGACTTCAGAGCTTATTCATTCCAGAATCAAGAATTCTCAACCATAAGTAAATATACCTTGCCTCTAAACTGTATTTTTCCCAAGAGTTTCCCTGGTCCTGGGATTCAGCATTGTGATTCATACTAAAAAGTGAACTCTCTTGCTTACCAGTAACTATTATAAATTCTGTAAGTTTGGGTATGTCTGAACTAATGCTGTAACATTTTTTTGGTGAATCACTCCATCAAGCTGAACCAAACTCCAAGCTAGGTTTATAGGTATAGCCAGTTATCCTGTTGAATCAGTAAAAGTTTTTTAGCCATAGGCTTCAAATTGTTTTTATATTCAAATACAAGCATCTTTTAACTCCCTGATACATTTTGAATACTATCAAAGTAATTTATTGTAGTTGTATTCACTGCTAAACTTGGCTGCTAAATTAAGGACTGAAGGAATACAGGGAAACTGCTTCTGTTTCAATTCTTGTGGCTAGCTCTGATATACTGGCACAGCTGGCTGTGCAAAGCAAGGTAATTTAAATGACAACTACACACATTTGATTTGGTTTCATGGATGAGGACCACTGTTTTCAGTGTTGTCAAGTAACTAGTTTTCAAGAAATACTTAAGTTCTGCCTATTTTTTTCTTTATTTTTAATAATTTTTATGATAAATGTAAATGTTCCTCTGAAATGACAAAAGTTTTTTACTTGACTTGACCACTCCTTGTATGCTTTTACTATTCATCATGTTATAAAGTCTGTAAATATTTGTACAAACACATAACAAAATCAGAACGGCCCCCGACCTGTGTCCAAAACCATATCTAATTTGCTATTAGTCATGCTGTTTCTAGTACTACTAGGTCAAAACGTCCTGCTCACTGGATATAGTGTCAGCGTGTCTTACACAATTCAATAATAGAAAATGTTGGTATTAACATCAGAATGAAAAGCATATGCTGAGCTTAGCATAAAGCAAGGGGTTTTGAGTGGTTGCTTGTGTAGACTTTCAGGCTATTGTTCATGATAATAATAATCTTAAAAAGTGCCTCCTCACAAATAATGAAGGTAAATAATAAAAAAATTACATGACACCTGTGTGAGGACAGATGTGAGCTGCAAAGCTATTGCAGCTGAATGTTTAAAAGCCTGATGCTAATAGATCCAGTTCTTTGTCTACGAAGAACATAATTTTGTATCTTGTCAGGGCTCGCTTCAGATTGCGACCGGAAGATGGGGAAGGCATTATCTCGGGTTACCTGCGAGCTCTGCTGCACTTGCCCTCCCTGCACTGGTCGTTAGCCTTTGAGTTTGGCTACATTTGAGGTAAACTCTGTGGGCAGCTAGTGGAGAGAACAGAAGACTTGCATTTGGCATGGGCAGTATTATTTCTAAATACAAATTAAATTATAATCTTTTTAATAATAACAAGGACACAACAGCAATAACAATGAAACCATTCCTTGCATAGGCACACAAAGGAAAGAGAAGTAAAACTAAGAATGCACTGTAAATTAACCTTATGCTAATTATGGTGATACAAAAGAAGAGTGAGAAGAAAAAGGAGGCCAGAGGTGAGTTGAAAGTGGTGATCACAGAGTGCTCAGAGAAGTTGGGAAAGATGTTGCTCAGTGATTCTGAGTCCATTTTGTAATTCTGAAGCCTTACTTGACACTTCATGGATTAAATCTAGATTGTGGTGCTCAGGCTTCAGAACTGCATTTAAAAATTTCAGCTGGGGTGTGATCTGTTTTCTTACTTTCTACGTGAAGCAAACTTGTCCAGCTTTAGGATCATTTGTAAATAAAGGATGCTGGAAAGCTTAAAACTTTGAGGCATCTCAGTATGAGCGTGTCTTTGCCAAGACCGAGTCAGCAGAACTGGGTAGGAACAGTCCTCTCATGCCTGCTACAGTGAAACACTAAAGATGGTCTAGGGCTGTTTGGATTTTGTTCCATTTACGTCTTGAAAGTGGAAAATGTCAGGGATGATGTTTAATGTTACAATGAGATTAGGTAAGTGAAAGAGTTCATCTCAGCAGTTTTTTTGGGTAAGAAAGCACCTCAGGGGGCTGAAAAGCAGCTGAGAAACTGGGCTGAACCTATGACACTTGCTTTAGAGGTAACTTCTTTACGGAAATAATTGCACCACTGCTTTCATAGTGATTTTTTTTTAATGTCAAGAAAATAAGTGAACTTTTATCTAGTAACAGCTCAGAGGGAAACAATAGCAACAAGACAGTAATAATGCATTGAATTTTATCATATAACACTAATTGTTTGCTGGATAATCCATGGTGGCACAGGCGTGGATTTTATTGGCCAAGCTGACACTTAGTATAGTTGCAGTAGGTATCAGATGCCTTTCAGGAAGAATCCTGGAGTGTTTCAAACCAACGTCACCTTGGAGCTTCTCAAAATCCCAGTTACTGGCAGAAGATCCAAGCAGCAAAAAAAGACAAGTTGCCTATCAATACTGTAATTTTGGAGGTAGGTAATGGGGATGGGGAACAGCAAGTAAGGACAAGCCTCTGGCATAATGTTGAGGTGCCTGGATCTCAACTTTTAGGTCTGTGTGCTGTTAAGCAGTCCGTGATCCTAGCATGAAGGGGGAAAATGCAATTAAATCCAGTGATAACCACTGAGGACCATTTTAAAACCACTATATATGCTGCTTGAATCAAGTGGGCCGGGGCTGTGAGAGTGTGGGTAGTTTGCAAAAGCATTGGAGATGCAAAGCAGGCGAAACCCCTGCTGCCTTCTCCCTAGGGAAAGCTACCAATAAAAAAGCCTGTGGTACTGGAAAAAGTCTTTTGCTAAACTTGTATTCTAATGATTCCAGCATGGTGACTGACAGCCCTGGGAACAGAGGACAAGCTCATTGGGTATTTAATTAGTTGTTGGTGAGCAGGTAAAATACTCAAGCGCTTTTTTTTAAGTCACAAAACCTTGATAAAGTTTATTCCTGTCCAGTTAAACTGGCAAATATTTGTCTATGCTTGTGAGCTATACTGCTAAAAAAGGATTTGTGTTTCCAATTTTAGTAAGCAAGCCTGTGGCTTTGGGGAGAGGGAAAAAAAAAAAACAAAACAGAATTGTTGTATGAACAGTCTATAAATGGGGGGGATGGGGACGGACCAAACCCTAGCTTGAGAAAAGCTTGTTGGGAGGTTAGTTTTATGGATCTTGTGAAAGAAATACTAGGGGAGGGACAGCAAAATGGCCACACTTAAAACCTATAAATATTTTCTGGAAAAATGCCACTAGCTTTTCCCCTTGGTATTAGTTGAGCTGTGGAAGTTTGAGAAGTAAAGCAACCTTAAAACATTTTTAGTTAAGCATTCTTGATATTGTTAGGGAACTGGAGGATGATAAACATGTTAATAATTTCCTGGGCATGATTTTGATTCTGCCACAACTAAAATGTATGTGGCATTAAGAACTATGATCTGAAAGTCTTGAAGTCCCCAAAATATCCCCCAAATCACACTTTTTGGGGGTGGGTGGGCGGGCAGAGCTTTAGCATGGCCTGGTACATGCTTTGAAGTGACTGTAGATCACTGGACATACTGAAAGCTGTGAACTGCTGGAAGGGGGCTAAAAGATCTGGTGAGCAAGGAAAGGGTTCTGCAAAAAAATAAGATTTTTTTATAATTTTTTTTTAATTTTTTTTTCCCCCCCTTCCAAAGAGACCAGGCATGCACTTTAGGCTGGGCTGTGGATTATATTATTGTGTAACGGCTTCACACTTAAATAATGTTGTGGTATTTATGCTTACAGACCACCAGCTCTTCCTTAATTTTGTGAATCTTTCTATACCTATTTTCTACTCTATTTTACTACCTCTCACAGAAGTAAAAATCAAGTGGCAAAATGTGAACACCCTTGCAAAGACACAGCAGCGGCTGCAGCCTTGGCATCTCAGCCCAACTGTAAGGCTTTTCAGTAAATCAGAAATGGGGCAAGGGTGCAGCTGAGGCGTAGGCATAAGGCAGCTGGGGATCTTAACCTGGAAGAGTTAAAAACTTCTGTGCGCGTGGGTTGACATTCTTATAATGAAATTGTTTTTACAGGATCAGATTTCATAGTTTTTGGTCTTCTAGAGCATCTGCTCTTTGTGTGGTTCACAGGTGTGTTAGTAAAAGGCAAAGTTTCTTTTCCTAAGCTTGCTGAGGTTCCCATACAGAGCCCTTTGTGATCCCACCAGAAATTGCTAAAAACATGAGTAAAATACACACAAACTGCATTGGTTTTTATATATATATGTATGTATGTATGTAATACTTGATCCTAGAGCATGTCAAACCCCATCAGCTCCCACTGAAGTCAGTGGTGAGTCTGAGTTTCAGCACCTGGAGATATTTGGCTGTTCCTGTAAAGTGCAGCTGTTTGTGTGGGGCTTATTTTTAGGCACGGGTGTGATGTGGTACTTAATACTGCTGGGCACTGCTAATAAATCTGGGTAAGCGGGAGCAGAGACAGACTCGGGCCGTGCAAATGGAGAGGCTGTAAAGCTGAAATAGTAAATTTATGGTTTAACAAAATTAAATTCTGAGTGGTTATGGCCTTTAAGCTAGGCATCTCAAATTATTTCTGCAGGGGCCAGACTAGAAATGCTGTGTAATGTATATGGTATTATAGAGCTTTGCAGAGTTTTTTGCCTTAAATGCTCCATCTGGAGGTGATTTATAACTCGGGGAGGGTTCAGTGGATTCTGTTGTGTCTTAGTGTGGCCCACAGTGGGAGGGAAGGATGTCTTTTTCATTATCTGCATGCTCATCATAATAGCATATAGCAATTTGCCGCATTAGAATAATGAACTGAATGCATATTTAAATTGAACATCTGTACCTAGTACTACCAGAGAGGCTATCTCACATTCATAAACACTTGAGCAGGAGTTTAAAAAAAAAAAAAAAAAAATTATGTGCCAGGAAGCGAAGCAGCTGAGCATCCTCCCCAGCGTCCTCCCCACCGGAGCAAGAACTGCCTTCAGGTAACTACCTCTCAGTCTCAGTACAGTTAAGTGACTGTAGATGGTTGTACTTCATCTTTGTCCCGGAGAATTGCTGTATTGACACAGATTGATGAGGAACAGTGGAATTAAATGAAAATAGAGCAACTTGGCCCTGGAATGCAGGCGAATGCTTTCCCAGTCTTGAGTCCATGAGCCCGAGTACTGCCCAACCAATTGTGCTTTGGGGGTGTGATCAGCTCATCTCCCTTTTGCTGTTTTCTTAGAATTTTCCACAATGTGAATGGATTCTGCAAATATTTAGACAAACAGGGTAGTCTTACAGCACACACAATACTGTTATCCAAAGGGGGACCTTTGTGGAACGTTCTTAGTTGTAAGTACCTGCCTGATGCTTTTGCCTTATTTTCCCAGGCTTTTGGTGATAAACTTGCATGACTCTGAAAACATCCCAGTATCTTCATACGAATTCTTCAGTGGAAACAGAGCGCTGTATGTATGGTGATACTTCAGAAGAAGTACTTCTGCTTTTCCATGTTTTGAAATGTGAAAATGTTCTGAATGTGATCACAAGCTTTAGGCAATTTACTTGCAAAGAAGAGAGAATTGCAGTGGACATCATGTTTAGGTGATTTTAAAGATTTGGAACAATAGAAAGCTCTCTGGCAGTAATTTTGAATTTTGTCACGAATTTGACCAGCTATAGATTATAGATAGAAAGCATTTGTTGCCTCTGCATTTAAGATATGCTCTTCCAAAGGAAAAGATGGAAGTTCCATCCATTGCTTTACTCAAATGTGCACCTAATGCGTGCTAAACCAAGGGGTGAGGGAAGTTGTGGACATCATAATTCCAGCTAAACAAGAAACAGGAGTAGTTCTCTTTCCACTGCCATCTCTTGTGCTCAGATGCGCACAGTCCATCCGCTGTCGCGCTTTAAATGAGCTGGGAGGACTGTCAGAGGAGGATTGCAAAGACTTATCAGGAGGTTCAGCTTTTTGCCTCCGTCGGTGTGGCTGAGTGCTTTGAGAAGCACATACCGCTTGCCATAAGCCTGGCTGTGCTTTTCTGCAGGAACACTAACACGAATTCGGACGTCCAGGTGGAAAATCGGCATTGCAGGTAGCAAACTTGAGTATCGAGAAGCGGTAAGCCCTGACATGGCCACAAAAATCCGGGGAAGGCCCAAGCAGCAAACAAGTTCACCCTTCAAAACGAGAGTTCTATGGGAGATGTCTATGGGTGTGTGTCTATGTCGATAGAACGAAAGCCTACAATAGCCAATATTAAAACAGAATTGCTATTGGCATTATTTTGTCTTTGAAATGCGTGTTAGTTGGGCTTCTTGGTCTTTAAAGATAAAGTGGCATATTTTCCTAGCCATACTGTTAATTTTGCCGGTAACGTAGGATGCAAAACACTGGGCGAATAGGTTTGGGTTTTTTTGCTGAGGCTTCAACAAGACAAGTAATGTGAGCAAATATTAATGTGAAAAAATTTATTCTAGGAGGCATACAGACCCCAAGGGCACAGGGTAGTTGTTAATGAGCTGTCTAATAAAAACAGCCCCAAAAATTACAAGTCTGAAAGGGACTGCATTAAAAGAACCTTTTCTTCTTCCTTGCTACTTCCAAGTCATCCATGTAGAGGCTTGAAAGATTATTAAAATAAGTTACCAGTCCCCTGTGTTTTGTCTACCTGAGGGAGCTGAAACAAGACCCTGGCTGGAACAGGAAATGTACAATAAATCCCATTTTTATGACTCTGTAAGTGAATGATTTTATGGTTTTAGTAACAGCTGTGTAAGAACTATTTTAGGTTTTTGGTTTCGGTGAGTTTCTTGGTTGTCTTTGTGGTTTTGTGTGTGTGGTTTTTGTTTTGTTTTTGTTTTTTTTTTTTTTAAGGCAGTGTATGTAAGCAAATTAAATTGCATGTAATCCTGAGATTGCTATAGAAAGGTTCAGGAAAGCAAAAACCTGTTCTGAAGAAGAATTTTCCTTTAGGAACAGCCTGAATAGATACGGCCTCGCAACATGGGCCCTTCATCATCAGGGTAGTTGTCAGACCGGGAAAAATGACACACTTGTTCTGCAGGTTTTTTTTCCTGATCTTTGTTGTAATTTTCCCTTTCTGAATTCTTCCTCTTCCTTGTTCGGTTTAGACACATACTTGTTTCTCAACAGGTCGTAACAGACTATGATAGAGTTGTATGCATCCATGGTATCTTCTTAATGTCATTCCTCTTGGGAATGTAAATACAGATCTGTTCTGCTGAACTCTGCCCCAGGCCAGAGCAGGTGCTGCCTGGTTTGAGCTGGGCTCTCGCCCTCCCTGTGCCTCCTCTGGCCTAGAAACACCCCCTGCCTCACAGAGGTAGGCTGCTGGCATGTATGTTTGGGGATGTTCATATACCTAAAGGGAGACTATAGCACTTGAGGCTAGAACTGATGCTAACAAATGCACTCAGGAGTGGCTTGGCTGCAATCGGTTTGTCTTGGCCAAACCCATATCCGTTTCTTACTGTTGCAAAGGCAGCTTTGAATTTCAATTTTATTTTTAAGAAGGTAATATTTCTACTCAGTACTGTAGCTCTTCCAGCTTAAACTTAAAATATACAGACATTTCTCTGTTTTAAGCCATGAAGTTTTGCTAATGTACAGTTCTAACAGCCGAGCTGGACAGCAGAGCATCTCAGCCAGCTCTTGCTTCTTAAGCCAGTTGCTGTTTATCTGACTCCCACGAGAGAAAGACAAGCAGAGGAGGGGGGAAAAATAGAGGCTATGTAAGGAAAAAACAAACAAAGGAATAAATGAATGCCAGCCGTCTGAAAGCAGTTCCTTGCTTGGCTTCCTTTTGGGGAAGGGTGCAAGAACAAAGCCCTCGATCCCTTTCCATGTTCCCTGCACCCCTCTTCATCCTGCTACATTGCGGTACTCAAAGAAAGTCACTTGGCTGTTCCCAGAGCTGTGAGTGTTACCCAGCCGCCTGCCATGGAAATTCATCCTCACCGCATGGCCTCAGAGGTGTTTGTTTGTTTGTTTGTTTTTCCAGTGGGATTATAGATGAGTAACTGAGGGCAGTTTGGCCCTGGGCTGTGTGTAACACTGTTGTGGGTTACCACGATTCTTGCGGAGTGTAATAACAATAATAAATTTTTCTGTAATTTTTGTATGAGCTCCAGGGGCAAATCCTCACCTTAGGCCTCAGCCCTACCGTGGACTTGTTTATTCTAGGAAATGACTTTGTGTGATACTCTGGGCTGTAGTAGTATTCTTTAAATGTCTAGGTCTGTACCGTCCCCTCAAAGCCCACCGGGAAACTCGTAGGCAGGCAGTGCTGATCCCAGACTGCTGCCTGGGCGTGCTTTTATTAAGAAATGGCTGCTAGTCATACACGACATTGAGCTGATACAATGATAATACAATAATTTGACTAACCCCTTCTGGAGTTGTACAAGATTAGGAATCTGATTACTGTCACCACCCACTCCCAAAGGTTTAATATTGCCCGTGTTGATGCAAGCTCTAGAAAGCGATCTTGTTTTCTTTCTCAAATGTTAAGAAGGTGGCAGGAGAGAAGGGGGTGAAACTGCCAGCAGCAGTGCCCTGGCACCCAGAGTAAAAGCTACTTTCCTGCTGAACCGTTCTGACTGTATATGGGCTTTGGGTGAAAATCCGTGCATCGTTTGTGCGGTCATCTGGAAAATGTGCAGCTCGGCGCCGCGTGGTGCAAGCCCAGACAGCCCGGCGAGGGCTGAGCAAATCTCTCCCCAGCACAGTTCTCCTCTGCAAAAGCGAGGTGGTGTTTTGACCTCTCCTGTACAGTATTTTGAGACTGGTGGCGAATTCTAGGTGCCACAGTGTGCACTTTGCTCAGCTAACATATGAACTCCATATTCCTTATTTTTAAGTATGTACTCGCATATTTTAGATTCAGTTGGCAGTTTCAGCGTGTTTGCAGCGACTGCATGTGAAGACAGAGAGCAGGTTCTTAGACTTGCTCTTTTCTTCCTGCCATTTTCTTTTTCCTCTAGCGTAACCTGTCCAGGTGCAGGGCAAAGCACTGCGACTGCACTTAAATAGCATGAAACCACAACCCTCCTCTTCACTGTCTCTTTTCCTCCTTTACCAGCCTCCTCACCCGTGTCAAAAGGTGTCGAGACCGGCTATAGTGCTTCTGTATAACAAAGTAACTCAACAGCCATTGGTGTATAGATATTTGAAAGAACAGTATTTCGGGGTCAGTAACCAGATTGCCTTTGCCAGTTTTCAGCCAGAGGTGAATTTTTGCCACCAGGTATAAGCTGATTTATACTGGAAGCACGAAGAGGTAATTGGTGCCGACAGCCCCGCCGGCCAGCAGCCCCCCACCCCGCTGGCCACCGATGCTCGCCTGGGCGCCGGCACTGGCTGCCTCCCCCAGTGCAGCAGCACGAGGGGCTTGCCCGCGGAGCGGGAGGGTGGGCGATGTTCTGCCAGCGGAACGTGTAGGAGGAGGTACCTTCACGCCGACGCTGGCAGATTTAAAGCCAGATCTCATGGGAACGTACGTTCGTGCTTGTGAGCTCAGGGGGAGGTCGGCATCTGCTGTACTGAGAAAGGATCTGCAGTATTTTTACTGTTTTAAAAAGAAGTGCAAAGTCATCTCGTGTAGATCAGGACTTGGGGTTAAAAAATTAAACTTATTTGAGAGGCTGATAGCATGCATAGAATTATTCGACATACCGATGCTTCTTCCTGCAAAGCAGAGGAAGTGGTTTTAAAGCTGTTCTGTGTGATTATCAATTCTAAACCAGAGTGGAGGTGATCTGACAAATTATTCCCAGAAATAGATTAGAACATGTCGTGCTGAAGGGGAATTACATGAACTAGAGTTCATTCGTGTCACCGGTTCCTTTGCATCGCTCTGGCCCACCTCGCTTGACTCGGATACCCTGGGACGCGCCAGTCCCGCGTCCATCACCGCTGCCTGGTAAGGTCCTGCAGCGCAAGCCAGCGTATTCGGTTCCCAACCAGCTGGGTGAAGGTTTTTGTTACACCACATGCTTTTTAAACACGTATTTTACACTACAAGCGGAAGTGCAAGCCTCAGACATGGCTGTGACTTAATTTGAGGAGCTGAGAGGGTGAGTCAAACCAGATCTCTTTTTAATTGCCCCTGCGCATGAGCAAGCTCCCCTTTGCCAACCCTTGTGGCTATTTTGCAAGCCTGGGTGCAGCCCATGGCTCCTGAGGCTGTCGCGTACCCACGCGTGTGGACGTTTCTACTCCTCGCTGAGGCCCAGAGTTACTTCAGGGAGTGCAGGGAACAGGGAACTCGAAATTAGCACCTGCCTGCGGAGGTGGCCAAATAAAGGGCCGAATGCTTGTACCGCGATGCGAAGAGATGCACGTGGTACCTTCGCTCCCCTTCCTAATTCTTGGCTTTACCAGAGCCAACCCCACTTTTGCAGCCGAGTTAAAGGGAGCGAGACTTCGCCTGCCGTGATAAAAAAGGCAGAAAAGCCTTCCCAGGCCTGGCACCCCGAGTTTCTGCGCCTGGCTGCCTTCCCCCCCCTCCAGCTTTCTGGTCCCGTCTCCCCGCGCTGCCTTCTGCTCCCCGTGTTTCTGCTCCCGGGTTTGATGTAGCGGCAGCCACTGAAATCATAAACCTCCCTAATGCCCCGGTGGAACTCAGCCACGCACACGCTGCGTACCTTTATGACGAGGAGGAATGTAGTAAATTAACACACGCCAGCCCGCTTGCAGCGAGGCGCTCAGCGCCGCTGGGCCCTTGCTCCAACCCCGCGCTGACCTTTTTTCTTTTTTAACCTGCTGCGCAGAGCCCCTCCCGCGGCGCGCGGCTCTCCCGCCCCGCGCGGGCCGTTAGCACGGGCTCGCCTCGAGCCGCGCGCGTCCGCCCGCCCAGCCCGCGCTCTCCCCGCGCGGGCCGCGAAGCACGGGCGTCGGGCCGAGCCGTGCGGGGCCCGCGGTCCGCCCGGGAGCCGCAGCTGAGGCGCAGGCGGCTGCCGCTACGGGCGCAGCCCTGCGCTCGCTTTCTGCCCCGAGCAAGCGTTCGCCTCCCCGCCGGGACGGAAGGATTTCCTCTCTCGTTCTTGTTTTTCGGCGGGGTGGGGTTTTTTGGTGTGTTTTATAGCGAAAAGGAAACTCGGCGCTGCCTGGGCTGCCCCCGCCGCCGCTCGCCTTTGTTCGGGGCCGAGCTCTGGGGCGGGGCGCGGCCCCCGCCGGGAGGGCCGAGGCGGGCCGGGGGGCGCGGCGCGGCCGGGCGGCGGGCGGGGTCCCCCCCGGCCGCCGCCGCCGTCGGAGGAAGGTCCGGCCGCTCGGCCCCTGGGCTCGGCGCGGCGGGGCACGCCGTCGGGGCGGGCGGCGGCATGTGGCGGGGGCTGCCGGTGCGGGCCCTGGCCCTGGCCGGGCTGCTGGTGCTGGGGCGGGCGGCGGCGGGGCGGGCGGCGGCCTGCGAGCCGGTGCGCATCCCGCTGTGCAAGCCGCTGCCCTGGAACATGACCAAGATGCCGAACCACCTGCACCACAGCACGCAGGCTAACGCCGTGCTGGCCATGGAGCAGTTCGAGGGGCTGCTGGGCACCAACTGCAGCCCCGACCTCCTCTTCTTCCTCTGCGCCATGTACGCGCCCATCTGCACCATCGATTTCCAGCACGAGCCCATCAAGCCCTGCAAGTCCGTCTGCGAGCGCGCGCGCGCGGGCTGCGAGCCGGTGCTGGCCCGGTACCGGCACGCCTGGCCCGAGAGCCTGGCCTGCGACGAGCTGCCGCTCTACGACCGCGGCGTCTGCATCGCCCCCGAGGCCATCGTCACCGCCGAGGGCGCCGGTGAGTGCGCGGGGCCGCGGCCCGGGCCGCCCGGCCGGACAATGGGCGCGCCCGCTCCGGGAGCCCGGCCTGTGCCCCGCTCCCTCGGGCTCTTCCCGAGCCTCTTGTCTTTTCCTCCGCTTTTCCTTGTTTCTTGTTCTCTTCTCTTCGCTGCGGGAGAAGTTCTGCTGTTAGGAAGGAAGGGCGTGTGACCGGTGACAGCCCCTGTCCTCGCCCCGGGGAGCGTGTAGGAGTGTGGAAGCGACAGCCCTGCTTTCACCTAAGCGGGGAGCATCCCAGTACCCCGCTTTGGTCCTCCTCCCGTCGGCGGCGGTTGCCTGTTAGGAAGGCACAGCTGCCCAGGAGAGGGGTGCTCGCACCTCTCCCCGGGCTGCCGGGCCCCCCAGCGCCTCGCTTTGCTTGTCCCCAGCCGCTCGCTCTCCCCAAAGCCGGCTGCTGCCTGCCTGCTAAAGCTGTCACCCCCCTGGGTGCAGCCAGCGGATTTTGGGGCGAGAACTGTGCCCAGAGGACCCCCGGGCAGGAGCTGGGGGGCTGTGGTCTGGTGGTGGCACACACACAGCCAAAGGGGAGAAAACAACCTCATCTCTGGGGTTGGCATTGAAGGTTGGCCAGTCCCCTGACAGATCCCTGGGCTCACGAGTTATGGTTGGGAGAGGAGCACAGCCAAGGTGCAGCCTTCC
The DNA here is from genome assembly GCF_964289735.1 of Phaethon aethereus. Lineage (NCBI taxonomy): Eukaryota > Metazoa > Chordata > Aves > Phaethontiformes > Phaethontidae > Phaethon > Phaethon aethereus. Next base: position 37,634,491 of record NC_138580.1, read on the forward strand.
GCTGTATTTCATTCCCGGCCTCCGCGAGTGAGCCGAAGGCTGCCTGCAGCTCCGAGGCAGCTCCAGTGCAGCTGTGATGGTACCTGACCCCCACGGCCTCCGAGGGGCCATTGAAGCCCCTCAGCTTTCTCGCTGTGTCCCGTTTCACCGGCTGTGCTTGCTGTGGTCCCACAGGATGGCGGCACGGGGTGTCCGGCTGCTGTCTGGGGGTACCGGGGAGGCAGGAGCATCTCTGTGCAGGACCACTCGGGCCACCACGATGCTGCAAACCCACTGTTGCTCAGGGACCCTGCTCTGTGAGGGGTGTGCTCCTGTCACGGCTGCCTTTGGGCTGGAGAAGTTAGCAGGGCACAGCTCCAACGTGATGAGCCGAGCCCCACAGAAATACTAAATTGAAGGAGCTATCAAATGGGAAATTAAAGCAAGCCAGCGGGTGGTTATCACGAGTGACCTGTGACCTTTACGAAATGACCACAGTACCTGTCTCACTTGAGAAAAGCGTTTGCTGCTGGCAGAACCACTCTGCGTTTCCTTGCTGCAAAGTCTGCAGTGTCAGTGGGTCTGCTAGACCTTTCCATCATAGGAGTGGGAGAGCAGAGCTGGGGCAGGGGAGCAGCGAAGAGGGGTCAGAGGCTGAGCAGCACCCACGTGCCTGCAGCTGCAGCGCCAGGTTGTGGGAGCTCACTGACGGGCAGGAGATCCCACCTCTCCATCCTCCCCCAGCAGTGGCCTATGAACAAAAGGGGTTTTTTCCATGCTATTCCATGTATTTGACTGTGCTTCTGCCCCGTTACCGAATGCTTTATATATCCCATGGCCAGCAATGCCAAACACTGTAACTCCTGTTTTCCTCTCCTAATGAAATCTCATGCTTCAGTTTCCTGACTGTGCTTCCCAGCTCAGCCTTCCCAGGTAAGCTGCTCTCTCCTCTCCCCCCCATTTATTTGTAGGCCAGACTAACCCCGCTCCTTCTCTGACTCCATCGCGTTACCCTCTCCACCTGTTGAAATCTCAACTCAGTGACCGTACCCTGATATCGCCAGTCGTTACTGCCATTTCTCGCTCTAACACTTCTCATTGCTCCCCTCTCGCCTTTCCATCCTTCCCGCCCTGTGGTTGTCCCCAGTCCGTGAACCCAACCATCTACTTTTGCCTGCAGCTCCCTCACTGCTGCTGCTGCTGCTGCTCTCTGGGGGCGCCTGCAGCTCCCTCACTGCTGCTGCTGCTGCTGCTCTCTGGGGGCCGCAGACCTGCTGGGATGGTTTGTGGAAGTACGGTTTGGAATGCCAAGCGCCTTTCTCCTCAGCATCGAGGTGCTTTTGTAAACCACCTTAAAAATGGCTCCACACTGAGCGAGGCTTGGCAGAAGCTGCAGCAATTTGAAAGCAATCGCATTCAAATGTGGAGGAAGTTTGGCTAAAATTGCCCCCGAGTTACCTATTTCTGAGGACCTCAGCAGTACAATAACCTCTTTGAGGGATTCCAGGGCCAGGTCCATGAAAACTCCCTTTCAGTGAATGAGAACCTGATGACATTCTCATTTCTGGGCTGAAAATTCTGAACTGATGCATTATGCACCAGACTGAAAGAATCCTTCTTGAGGGAATGAAACTGCTCCTTTAGAAAGAAGAGTGAAGGATTCCTGTTCTAGGAAGAGGCAAGGTGAACACTTCCAAATTCAATTCTTCAAATAAAGGAGTGCAGCCAAGTAGAAGACAACGAATAACCAACTGCCTAATGGGGACCATGCAGAATACCTGCTCTTATTTTATTTCCTAGGCCCCTTGTGCTGTCTGTAAACTACATGTAATAGGGCAGGCAGAAATACAAACCCGTTTTTTCACGGGTTTCTGTTGTGGAAGAGGATTTTTTTTATTATTCACAAGTGAAATTCTCATTTTTTTCTTTCATTTTTTGCTGCCTGCAAAGTAACAGGATTCTGCTGCTTCCTTTCCTCTTGGGGTCTCTGCATTATTACTGGTGAGGGTTAAAGCATTTGTCTAGTCCCATCCATAAGGCAGCAGCCTGAAGGCTGACGTGGTCAGATGTCTGTCCGTGTCGGAGCAGGGACAGGGTTCGGAAAGCCTGATTTCTATTCCTTTTCCAATATTAGACCATGCATCTTTCTGAGGGCATGGTTCAACCAGGTGCAAGGGCTCTTCTGACCCTCAGGACACACTTTCTCTGGGCTGAGTCACCTGCAAGCGGCTGCAGCAGGTTAACATCATGCTGGATCAGTTATCATCTGCTCTTCTGCGACAGGGAAGAGCTTGTACAGACGCTTGTGGAAATTCCCTGTCACCGTTAGAGTAATTGGTCTTGACTCTCATTTCAGTGATGCCAAGTTGGAAATCATTTGAAGTTCACCTGACTTTTTTTCTTTGGCTGATGTTGCAGTAAAAGATGAGAAGTTCCTCTTCCATCAGCTGTATTCCCCATGCCTAGTAGACTGTGGCTGTTGCAGAATATGGAGAAACTGTGGTTGGCAGAATCTGTGGCAAATCTCAGTAAGAAGTTCACTCTCGCATATTGAGGCACAGGTTATGAGGCCTCCACAAATATCTTCTTGGACCTCTTTCCATGTGCAGCCCAGGTGGTAAGGAAGATCTAGAGCTGTCCTCCTTGCAGGAACGAGGGAGGTATTTTTGTCTTTCTCCTGATGTTCTGCAGGGCTGCTGACAAGCTGAAGGGATGAAATAGCCGCTGCTATGTCTGTAATGAAGAAGGCTGATAAGAACAGTAGAAGTGCCTTCTTTAGGGTTCAGTTAAAGGAAAACCTCTGCAGTCCCTCTGGGCTTGTGCTGGTCTCCAAAACCTGAGTGTGAGCTGCTGCACCACACTGCTGTTTTGGAGGTCTCAGGTCCCTCAAGTTACAGAGACGATCTTCAAACAAGCGTCCTGTGGGAAACAAATCTTTTTTGGTTTTTCATTATCTTTGGGAAACACCTGGCTTCTTTTACACCCAGGCAGCAGAGGGATGCTGTGGGCATGGTGTGGGTGTTCTGCAGGCAGGTGTGACGCTGAATATTTTGGCTTTTTGTGGAGGATCTGACAAATCGCTGTCCAGGATGGAGGATGCAAAAGCCTCTTGGCAATATGTTAACATCCCAGATGTGAGATTAGTATGTGCTAATGTCTCCTGTACCCTATGGCTTTCATCCTGCATCGAAGTTCCGTGCTCTTCGAGGATGAAAGCAGTTCTGCTTGCAGACATTGATACAAGCTGTCCTGTGTATGCAGGAGGGCCCGTTCACATGCCCCATATATTTCAGTCTCCCCTGTGCATATGCTGACTCTTCCTCACATCTGTCAGGTTATCTGCTTCCTTCATTCAGGGTCCTGTCACATCTTCTTTAGTCTGTGAAGCAGCAAGAAGTGCAGATAGACAAAAACTCTCTTGAATCTAAAATTTCAATGGTGGGATCTGTCTTTAATTTTACGCGTAATAAATGACCAGCCTGACCACAGTCATTGCTGGTGTTGGGATGCTGACTCAGAAAAACACTTAAGCGCGTGTGCTTGGCTGCTACTGTCTAGCAGAATGTTTATGTCTCAAGTGACGTGTTTATTCTTGTTTTGAAGAGGGAACTGGCAATAAAAGGAGAGCAGTATGATGGGTGCCATGCGTATTGGAGAACAGATCCGTTGGCTGGGTTTCTGTCTCACCACATCTTACTGAGATAGAAAAATAGCTTGGAGGCATGTCAGGTTGTTAATGAGATGTTGGAGAAAAGGCAAGCGGCACCACAAGGCATCAACCACGTGTAATTAATGTCCGAACTGTTTTGAGTGATTATCATAAGACGGCTGACGAGAACTTTGAATCTCTTATTTAAAAAAAAAAAAATTCACTTAAAACATTAAAGAAAATTAAATATTATTCAAGCGACGGAGATACATTTTCTTAAATCTTATATGAACTCATGATTTCTCTGTGTAGGCCAAGTCCTCCATACCTGCCTGTCTGCCTAGATGAATTCTTAGTAATCCAGTGTGTGAATTTGGCATTGTATGCTTAAAAGAAAAGCGAAAGAGCCGTTTCCCATGCTTGTTTTTCATATGCTATTAACTTCATTTCCAAAACGGTGGTTTCCAAACTCTAGATTAAATTTGCCCTGACTCAGCCTTTGCACAGCTCTGCTTCTGGTAGCCAAAGTGCACAGCGCTGCTAGGGGAGTATCTCCGCCTGCACCGAGGACGAGCAGGCATGCTGTGGTTGTCATTTACAAAGTTGAGAGTTGTTTTAGGTGTTCGCTCAAAACTTGGAAGCAGCCTCATTTCTCCGTTAAAGAACAAAATCATTACAAGCTTCAAGCCTTAAAGAAGAAAGAAAAAGTAAATAAAAGAATTTAAACCTTATTAATGATGATACCACCAATATTCTTATATTATCGCTACAGTTTGTCTGCTTTTGTGGGCTGAGTCCCCTAGAATGGCTTTTACAGTGTAAGCATCAAGTCAAGACCTAGGCCATTAAATGTCACCAAAACCTGGCAGAATTCGTTATGTGGAATGATTTGTTATGTGGAGCGGCCGTGTTGCCATGTTGCAGGCTGCTCTACAACTTGGAGTTCAAGTGGTCTGTCTTAAATTTTAACTAGGATCAATTTTCGTATTACTTTGCTTCGCTGTGCATGTTTTTGCAATCAGATTAGCAAAGATCCTCTCTGTATTAAGAGCTGAAGTAGATTGCAAGGTCTGGATTCATGCATTTTGGAAGGTTTTCTTAATCAGTGGGGCTCACAGATGTCTCCATCTGAAGATAGTGCCCAAGTAGCCACCGCTCGCTGTGGGTTTGTTCTTTGGAGCAGGGTGCCTGGAATGGCTTCAGTAAGAGCTGGGTCGTATTCTTTAATTGCAGTGACCATCAGGATCATGTTACTTTTGCCTCTTTCTCTGCTTTTTTTTTTTTTTTCATTTAAACTGTGATACAAGTAAGATGCTTGCTCAAAACCAAGTTTTACCAAGTTGTTTCCTTTTCCCAAACCTCTCATCCAAATCTGTGGTCCAGGCATTGTTATTTTGTATGCTTACTATGCCAGTGGCTTTTATTCAGCTCTCCTTGTTAGTGATTTGTGGTTTTGGTTTGGCTTTGTTTTTTTTAATATAGCATCCCTCTGAAAAGTGATTAATTAAAATGGCTTATTGGAAAAATCAGTTTGGATTTTTTTCCCCTGCTCTTAAACAATATTTAATAGGAAGCCTTTGGACTGGAGCTCTGGATAATATTTCCTCTTTGGCAATCCTGCTAATCATCACTGACAGATATTTCTTTCAAAAAGAGTGTTTTGCATAGATGAAACTTGGCAGAGATGTCGCCTCTGAAGAGAAGTGGAACAATAGGAAGTCATCTGTTTGTTTTTAAAAATAGCTTCTTTTTTTTTCCTGTCTGCATTACAACTGAAGGTCTACGCAGTGTGCACCTCCTGATGGAGAGAGGTGTCTGCCCATTAGGCTTCTGGGGTCAGGGGATAGGACTTTGTGGTTGCTCACACCCACGCAAAATCTTGCGAGCAGCTGTTGGCAGGGCTGGCCCAGACCCTTTTTCCCATCGCTCCCCTGGTAGATGAGAAGAGACCAGGCGGTATGAGCTTGACTGAGGGAAGGATCAGGGAGATGTGAAGCCTTTCCCGAGATGTGTCATAGAGTGGTGGAGGTCTCCGGTTCCCTCCAGAAGCCCACACTCCTCTCCCTCAGTAGAACCTGCTCATCCCTAAATAAGCGTGAGTGCTCTGGGAAAGATAAGCATCAAGGCAGGGTCAATACTTGCCTGGCCCAAGCCCTCGCAAGTAAGGAAATGAATCACAAAGTGACGTATTGGTACCTGCTTACTCCTCCTTTGCTCATTGACAGGTACTGCATTCTGGCCACGACTGCAGAGCACAGCGCGCCGCGCACCGCAGCCTTCACACAGGCACAGAAATGGGAGCCGTTTCCATTAATAGCTGCTCTGCACACAACGTCTGAATTGCAGTTTTTGCACAGCCAGCTGCTTTGTCAGATACCCGCAGCCACTGGTTTGGGGTGGGACAACTGACCTGGCTAACGAATGAATGCAGAATTAGGAAATGGGTTGAGGTTGGGGTATGTTGTAATTTGGTAAAAATAAAATAAGTTGTGTACCTAGGAGTGCAAGGGAACATCTGGTGGAAAGCAGTTTAGTTCTATGCTTGTTTATACTGGGCATATTGAGTGTTTAACCAGCGCTTCTTGCATTGGTGTGAATTTGAAGGACAGTTCCTCAGCCGATATGCATGAGCGTCATACCTCCAAGTGGGGTCAGGGAAGGCCGTGAACCCTTTACTGGGCTCTGGATTATTTTTAGCTGTGATTCTAGAGTGAATTTGACTTGGTTTGCTCAAACACAGTCATGGCTGCTTGGATCAGCCCTTGATTTAGGAACGGAGAGTGCACTTCAGGGCTTCTTTTTCCTTCGTGGATGTGAAGATGATAAGCGTTTAACCTGGTACTTCCCGTGCCTCCTTTGCTGATGAAATTTTTTTCTGCCTGCAGTAACGATTTTATTGGCATGGGGAAGGTGCTATGGAGGTGTGAATGAACCATCCCTTCGTTCATAACTGAAGTACCTATTTTGGTAGGAATTGTAGCTTGCTGAGCCATATGAAGCACCAGAAAAAGTTGCCTTTGCCATGTGCAAAGCCGGGCAACCTTGCAGGCAACCTGAGAAGTTGGCCAAGGCAGCCAAACGAGAGAGGCAGTGAATCTGGAGAGCTTTCTCTGCAGGGGTCTTGAATGCCCAGGGTGGTGAAACATCTCAGGCCAGTCTTAGGCACGTGGAGAGGTAGAGCCACCTCTCTGTGCTTGGTGGCTGGGAGGTCTTGCAGACTTCTGTCTGCAGTGGGAGCAGTTGGGAGAATTATCAGCCTGTAGCCTCAGAGTGCTCTCTATGCTTTTACCATGTCAGAAGGAATTGTTGGTTTAAAGCTACAATTTGTCTAAATGAACAAGACAACAGAGGATTGGCCCAGGAGAGGAAGAACAAGAAGAAATGTCGTCATCCTCTTACTTACCATTTGCAAGAGGGAAATCATTTTCATTCCTCTTCCATTATGTCCTGGAATACAAGAAAGCACTTGATAGAACATAAAATGCATTGAAATTTGATGAAGACCTTTTTTTTTTTTTACCTTACGCTATTGGTAGAGATCGCAATCTCTAATTACCACTTGATAACAACAGCTTTTTTAAAATTTGGGAATAGCTCAGGTGGATAATCGAAATAAAATATGTAAGTTAAGAATTGGCGTGCATAATTTGACTTGTTACAAGGCAGCATGGAGAAGCCTTACAGCTGCCATGGAAGTACCTGATAACCAAAGACCACATTGGCTCCATGGAAATGTTGGTTTTGTTCTAAGATCCTGCGGTAGTTTGAACCTTTCTTTGGAGGAAAATGGATGTGATTTTTTTATTAGCAGTAGGATATTGGATGTAAAAGAGCATCTATTCAACCCTTCAGTGCTATTTTCTATACCCTTTGCTCATTATGTTGGTAGGAGTAATTACTCCTGAAGTCTCAAGTTTTTGAGGTTTATTATTATGTTAGTGAGGGAGTTAGGTGTTTTACAGATTTACTCTTGCCCTGTCATTTAGCCATATCCCCATTTGTGTAAAGGAAGTTTCATGTTGCTGAGAGTAGTATAAATACGCATTAAGGTGGGAGATTTTTTTTTTTTTCTTAAAAGAAGGATGGCCAAATTAGAAGATCAACTAAGTATACTAGATTTCTTGTAAACAGGTATTTTAAATATGTAGGTACAGAATTTGTGATTAAATAGTGGTCCCAGCCCTTACATTTAGTCCACACATCTAAACCCTTCACCTATACCGAGTATCATTAGTGTCCTGGGCTGCCTTACGGCTCAAGCTGCAAGAGAGGACCTTTGTTACATGGTATTCATTTATCCTCTATTGTAACAGCAGTGGTGTTGTATCCATGATAGGATGTAAGGATATAAGAAAGGTGATGTTTGTATGATTCCAGCTTCCATAGGTGAAAAAACTGCATAAACGTTTGGGTATGTGAATTTAAAGAAGGGCTTTTTCTTTGAAAGCTCATTTGTTTTTCTGTTTGATGTGTCATTCTAATAAAGTATACTGCCTCTCTCCCAAATCCTGTTTCTCTTGCATTTATTTTTTTCCTTAACTTTTACAACATTATATGCATTAACATACTTGTTTTTCATTATTAAGTATATGTATAAATCCATTAAATTTAATAAACAATACGTTTGAAATTATATGTTTTACTAATGTGGGACGCATTCCACTTACGACTGTGTCTAAAAGCAGTTCTTTGGGCATAGTGCCTTTTTTTCCTTCTGTTCCTTATCTGTCCTTCAAAATAATCAGTATGTTTTTTCCAGGGGAAGGTCTGGAATGTTTGTTTTGGCATTTCCTTCAATGATATGATTGTGGTTGGTTGGTTTGATTTCCTCAGTAACCAAAAAAACAAACCAAAAGTAATTCCTCCTTCATCACCTAATTAAATGCAAACAGTACGTGTACTTTTTGTAGATGCTTTAAGTTCATGCCATAGATTTCCATCCTTGTCCTAAACCTGCCAGTCTGTACACCAGTAGAAATGTGATCTTTAATCTGCTTCACCATTTAACATGATGTGCCGGATTGGGGTGAAGTTCAGGTAAGAAATCGTGTCAACTTTAACAGGCTGGCCTGTAGAACATCAAAATCTGTTTATTAATGAAGTTATTAAGTTTTAATATACTAAATATTAGAGATAGATAAAACATTGTAATGTGAGCGTATTGAAATAATCAAAAAATACTAACATTTCTTTACATATTTTACAAACCCATGACAGATTTCCCTATGGATTCTAATAACGGCAACTGTAGAGGCGCCAGCATTGGTAAGTACACTTTTATAAAACTGTATAACAAGCTATAGTCTTCCAGATCCTTTTAATACTTGATTAACTAAGAGGGGTACTAAGTGATCTTTAAATACTCTGTCTTGTCTGGGAATCCTGTAGATTTTTTACTTTTGGTTTTGCTGGAACTGAGTAAAACCACATGAGTGTTACCACTAGTCATAGGCAATGCAAAGAAGCAAAGCCCAGGTTGGTAGCTAACAGATTATAGAAATGTGTATTTGTTGCTCAAGCAAGCCAATGACTGTAGGTTTCCATGAAATTTATTACAATTCCTTTGGAAGTTTTCTTTTAGGCCTCTGTCAAGAAAATGACACTTGGAAACCTAGCGTTGGCCATCATGTCTTTCCTTCTCCAGAGGTGTTGATGAGCTATAGTGTGCGCTGATGCTCAATTTATTAATATAAACACCTAAGTATGGTTGTAGAACACAAAATTAGATACCTACATAAAATTGGATAACTTCATCATTAATCTCTGTGACCAAATTGTAAAAAGGTATTAATAATGCCCAGCTTATAATACGGATTTAAAGTGTGATCAGTACATCCCAATGTGAAAATAGCTATGTAGGTGCAAAATGTTACGTAGTGTGCATCCTTTAGAAAGCCAGCTACAATTAGAAAAAAATTATAAAAGTAAGCCCTTTAATAATCTTCACTTTAAATTGCCTTGAGCACGGGACCATGTCTGAAAGACTTGCTAACGATTTTTATTACTAACGTTACTATCTTCTTAGTTTTAAACCATTTTCAATTGTGTGGCATTGAGAAAAGTGTGGATTTCATGCTCTACTGTGACTGTGCGAAGAGCCTACAAGCTTGAGTATGAAAGTAAAGCTGGATGCCATCACCTTATATCAAAAATATTAAACGTATCTTTAGCACTGCCTGTCCTTAGGGATGTAGACAGCATGTAATACCAGTAAGTGACCCTGCAGTGGAAGAGTAAAGAGTAAGATCCAGTTATACTGTTGCTGTCATGATGCTTTTTGACTAGTAAAAACAAAACCAGACCTAAAAAAATCCCATCCAAAAAATAGAGTAAAGATGCGCAGAAAAATTGCCAATTGAAAAGAAGGGTTATATGTTTATCACTGCCTTTCGCTGTACCAAAACAATTTCTGGTTCAATATGCTACACCTGTTTCAACTGACAAACACAGTTTAACCACCTAAAAGGCTGTGTTTCATAATTGCGTTATTTATATGTTCAGTAAAGTATGTAAATAGAATTTTTTTTTGCAAGTAGCAACCTGATGGGTATCAAAAAATCCTGGACTCAGCTCTGTGGTTTCTGGAGCATATTGCATGTGCTTCTATGTATGGTTGCAGTGAGCAGTACTCATGGGTTACCCCTATTTAAGGCATCTTTTATCCCTGGCAGTGTCCACTGGCAAAACCTTCCCTCTGAGTCTGCATGGGTTGAGGGGGGCTTTTTTACCTCTCTCGGCAGTAAACTACATTGCCATCTGCTTCATCAGATGCTTTTCAAGTCTGTCAGAAATTTTTCCAGAGTTTCTTTTTTTATCCTTAATTTTTCAGGGAAGCATTTGCCAGGTTTGAGTGCTTGTTCTGATCAGAATTACAGCCAGGTTTTAGAGTGTGCATGCACATATATTTTAAGATGGCACGTTCCTTGGTAGCAATCCGTGGGGAAAACCCTTTTCCCGTGTAGTCCATTCGTTTTGGCATTTATAGGGAGAAGTTTTCAAAGGTATAGATTTTGAGCTTTTGTTAGTCCTGTATTGACTTGTATTAAAAAAGAATACTTAAATGGCAAAGTTAGCTGAGTTCTCAGTCTAAACTGGTGTGAGCCTCTGTGTCAGAGGCTGTCTCAGTGCTCGGAGTGTAACTGTTGTGGTCCCACAGCCCTTCTGGTAATTCTGGCACCTTCAGAGGAGATTATCATGCAAGATGGGACTTTCCCTCAGCATCAAGAGATGCAGTACATTTTTGCAGACACCTTTTGTGGGTGTTCCCACTCCCTGGGGAAAGCTCAACTTTGCCAGGAACAGAATTTAGTTGAAATGCATCAATCAAATACAAGTTCTCTAATACTCATGTTTGTGCTTCCTTTGAAAGTCACTGCAACAGGAATTGGGAGAGAGGAGTTGGTTCTAGCTCTACGACTGACTTTATAACTGACCTTGGCAAGTGACTCTGTGTTGGTTTCTGTATCTCTAAATAGTAATTAGGAATAATGTAGAGTTTTGTAAAGTTCTTTGAGATGTAAATTTGAAAAGCACTAGGGCGACTGGGAGGTATCCTTCATTAAGAACGGACAAGCCTATAGTTTGTTTCTAGAACAAGACTAATACAACATATTCCTCAAATTAATAAAATAGAATAATCCAATACTGTCTTAAAATTGATGGAAATGTGAGGCTATGTATTCTGGTCTTGTGATTTCAACTATTTTATTCTACTTGTGCCACAGAGCAAAGTACTGTAGAGCAGGAGAACGTTAAAGTGTACAACTCGCTGGACTTGAACACTGAGATGCCTGCATGAGTGTGGGTCATAGGAGCACATCTTTTATGGCCTGTTTCAAGGCAGCTTATAAAATGGGCCATAATTTGGCCTAAAGTATGCATGAGCTCCCACAAGCAGAAGGGGAGCCAAAAATCACTTCCCTTCTCTGACTTGATTATTTTAACACAGTCTCATACAAAAGCTGAAGTCTGTAGGAATCTACATATAGATTCCTGAGGATGTGTTTGAAATTCAAGGAAACAATATACCCTTCTTTTGAAATGTTCTCCTCTTTCCTGTATTTTTTAAATTTTATTTTCCACTATGAAAATTCTTTCAATAGAAAATAAATAATGATTTGAGAAGTCCATACCCCCATGATTCCATCCCCTTTTTTTTTTTCAATATGCAGAAATCTTATATGGCAAATAAAATTCTTCTTCAGGCTCTTCAGATTGGATTTAACTAAACTGATAGCTTATATGCATTGGTATTTTAGAATTACGGTGTATACAAATAGGCTGCATTAAGTCTACTTCCACTTAAATGCTAAATCCAATGTCAAAATAGATGACCATGTGTGCGTAATACTGGGACCTGCTGTTTGAGATAATTCCACCAAACTCCACTTAGACACTAGCTTGAAATAAGTAAATATTTGCGTTAGAACAACCAGCCATGAAATATTGGTGGTGTTAATGAATGCATGGGTCTGGCGCTTCAGCATTAGCACTCCCCGGGCACTCATGAAAATGTTTTTACCTCCATTATTGTTCCAGCTGTCTGGAAGCTGCACCACTGGAAATGCTGCTCTGACTCTGCTCATTTGTACTGTTTTTTGAAGGCCATCCTTACCGCCATAAGGGCTAATAATTTACCTATTTTAATTAAATCTGAGGTTCTGAGTCATAATAAAATTGTGTAAAATTTACACAAAAATTGAGGAAGAGTCCAGAGCAGGATGAGAGGTAATGCCAAACACCTGCAGTAGTGAAGTGAAGCCTTTCAGCCTCTTAAACTCAATCTCCCTTAAACCTCCTGCCAGATGCCGATGGAGACACATAGTTGAGATTTCATTTTGTCAGGACCGTCCCAGAAGCATTCAGAGCAGGGAGCTACGTGCCGCTTGGTCCCACCACCCTCCGACATGGTTCATCTGTTGACTGTAGCTCTTGGACATCTTCAGGTGTAAAGAGGCTGTGCCACTGTAAGAAATCTTAAGGTGCAGCTCCAAAGATGAACTGTATGTTAAGAATTAGCCACAAAAATCATATTCCTTATGGTAAATGCCTGCTAGCCAGAACATCCCCAATTTGCTAAACTGAGCTGAGATACGTAGTCTCCAATGAAATGTTAAATCGTGCCCTGTCATAGTATTTTCTTTCTGTGTCTGTATTATGGTCTGTATGATTAAAGGTGCAGAAAGGAGGGCATTCAGTAAGCGTAGTACAGAAGAGAGAATGGCATTGTAAGGCTATGGAATTGCAGCACCTGCGAGCACAGAAGAGACCAAGATTGAACTGGCTTAAAAGGGCAGATTTTGTCCCTTCAGAATCCAAGTCCTTGTGTCTTTGTTGTTGTGAGGTGAGTTAGTTGTAGTGGTTCGGTTTGGTTTGTTTTTTTTAAATTTCAGCGTGTCAAGTTTTTTCCTAGAAACCTTTGAGGTCTCATGGGCAGTTCCACAACATTTTCCAGCAGAACAGACCAGGAATGCCCTGTGGTTTTTAATATTTCACTTGCCTGTAACAAAAAAGTCAATTCAGTAAAATTTCCGTTAGGTGTGAGCTTGGGGTTTCGGGCAGATTGTCACTGAACATACGCTCTTTTCTTTCTAAACAAAACTTTCTGTTTTTATAGAGCGCTGCAAATGCAAGCCTATAAAAGCTACCCAGAAGACCTATCTACGCAATAATTATAACTACGGTAAGAACAGCTGCATGGCCAGCTCCCAACGCTTTTAAGGCTACAGTAAGGGGAAATTTTCATTAAAAAAGCCTCTGGTCCCAATTACTGATGGTTAATCCAATGGTACTTATTACAGAAGGAAGACGTGGCCTGAAACATTTCCAAATTAGAAGGATAGACGGGATTAGCGTAATATGTTAGAGAAAGAGTGTCTTTGTTGATCTTGAGTGTTATTTCAGTGTCAGCCCAGGCATTTGGGGTTCGTGCACTTCTTCAGTGTGAAAAGCGATGTGACAAAAATGACGTCGTGGGCTGCTATGCCTGAACTGCTGCTTTTATTTCCAGCTCCGATATGCTCTGCTTTTGCAGGAAAGGGTGTTTTTACTAACTTTCATGCCTACAAACTCGCCATGGGATGTAGCAGCCATACTAGGTTCTTTCCTTCTTGCGTATCGAAGCCAGCAATGAGCATCTTGCCAGCTGTGTTATGCTGTCAGTAATAGCTGTAAAAGTGTACAGTGACCGTACTATGTCTCTCTTGTCCAGACTGTCCTGGTCTTCACGTATATCACAGGTCCAGGCTGCTACTTTTCTTCATACTGTTTGTTTTAAGCAAATTAGGTTGATGAAGCCAATGAATACATATCACAGGAACTGAACAATTTGGCCCATCCTTTTTCCCATTAATTGTGTGAATAACCTTAGGCACAGTGAACTTAAAAACTTCATTTAAATGATAGTGATTGCATAGTATTTATTAAGATAATGCGTTTATACAACTATTGTCAGATAAGTTTCTTTTAAAAATATATCCTATTAAAAGCTAAAAAAATCATAATTGTATTCAAACATCATTGTTATTTTTTAGGTGACTAGTCAGTTTTATGTTGATTTGGTGGATTTGTTTGGAAAATAATTACAGAGTGATTGTTCTCTAGTGGGTACCTGCACATCCAAGAGTCTCAGAGTACGCTGCTGCCCATCTTTTCAAGCTTTTGAAATTAAAAAAGTTTCAAAATGCATTTGAAGTAACTCCAAACTAAAGCAAGATTTTATTTTGAAATCTTAAAAGTTCTTCAGAAAGTGGATCACTTGGGGTAAATTGTGTATAGTAAATGCACAAATTATTAATTGTTGTTAGCTCTATTGAATGTGGCTGCAATACCTGCTGACTGATGGTCTTTAAGGGCAATGCATATGAAGAGAAGAGAGATGAAAGTCCATGGTTTTCTTTCTTCCATGTTACCTTTTTCACATAGGTTAGAAGAAACTGGGAATTTGGTGAATCTGCCATTTGTAATGGAAAAGCATGCTTGTTTGCAAGCTTTGAAAGATGTGGCATTTTATAGAGCATGACCTCTGGATTGGCTTTGCATTTGCATGTGGTATCAGTTCACTGGTCACCATCAGAGAAACAAAAAGCATTGCCTTTGAAAGGCAACTTTTCCTCCTATGCAACTTAAGGCAAAAAGGAAGGGTGAGGGAGGAAACAATTAGATGGGTCATCAGGCCAAGATCAGGCGCGCTTGGAGTTCATAAAGAGCAGAGCCAGATTGGTGCTGGGTCATTGGAGAGACAATAAAAAAGGTAAGGGCCTGTCATCCAGCAGAAGTAGTGATACGAGAAGTTTTAATGCACACACTTCGCGAAGTTTTGAGAGTGACAAATTAAATTCTGTCATCTGTGCTGCAAGTAGTCAAAGGGGGAGCAGTTACAGCTTGAGAGAGAAGGACGAATTACAAGGAATGAATTAAATATGTTTAAAGTGGAAAGGGCGAAGAAGAAGGGATGCTAAAGTCCAGCTTAAACAGGACATAAATCCAACTGGTACATAAGTCTTGCTCGTGACCATACTATTATGGCAGATACTGAGCTACTTGGACCCTCTTGGGGGAGGATGAAGTAATGAAGTGAAGAGATGGGGGCAGGGACATTGCTGGAGTTCAGCTAAGCTGCTTTTGATAATGGACCATGCAAAAGACTAATCCCAGAGGTCACCAAGAACGGCTTGGGGGTGACCTGCATTATCTGCTGCTGCTAACTACACTGCTTGTGACTTTTTCCCAGTCATTCGGGCTAAAGTGAAGGAGGTGAAGACTAAATGTCACGACATCACTGCAGTAGTGGAAGTAAAAGAGATCCTAAAATCTTCCCTGGTCAACATCCCAAAGGACACTGTAAACCTTCACACAAACTCCGGCTGCTTATGCCCACCGCTCAACGCCAACGAAGAGTACATCATTATGGGCTATGAAGACGAGGAGCGCTCCAGGTAGCTCTTTCTGCATTGTCCTTGGAGGATATTTGTTGTTGCTTGTTCCGCTGCCTGTAAAGCTGAACTTCAGAGCCATCAGGAAAGGAGAACTTGGTGTGACTCTCTGTACATCTCTCTAACGATATTGAGGGGGGACAAGGCTCTCTGCAGGCACAGAGATCTTAGTCTTGCATGTGTTGGGTTGTATAGCTTGTGCATGCCTGTTGATGGAGTAACTGGTTGTCTCTGTTGTTTAGGTTACTTTTGGTGGAAGGCTCCATAGCTGAGAAATGGAAGGATCGTCTCGGTAAAAAAGTAAAGGTATGAAAATATCTCACCAAAAGTCAAATGTAGTAGATACCATGAAACATCTACCTAATCTTTTCAAAATAAGGGAAGAAAATACATGTGCTGACCTCAGTTAATTAATATCGGGTATCAAAAATTAACTGTGTGTTATTTATTATATTACTTAGAAATGCATGATGAATAAAATGGATGTTGAATTACGCCAAAGTACACCAGTGTAGCAGCAATCAAAACCTCTGTCTCAAAAAAAGCAAACAGTAGGAGTGTTTTAACTCTGTATGCAAACTGTGCATTCTACAACACACACCTACTTAACTGTAATTGTGAAGTTAATTAAAAAAAAAAAAAGGAGGACTTTACAAATGTTTTCCAGACTGAGTCAGAATTACACTTCTCAGATTTAATATCCTTTAAATACAGTTCTTTTACCAAATTGTGTGGATGAGTGACTATTTTAAATGTACCTTCCTGGCTTAGATGAAGGAGGTACATGATAAGGAAGTCATGTCATAGCAAAATGGTAGCAATGAGCTCAAATGCAAGCAATATATGAAAATATATTCCAATGTTTTCTAATTTAAATGTATTCTAATGCATTCCAAGTTCTGGAAAGATTGCCTTTTTATGTTTTAATGCACCACAAAGTATCAGCGATTTTGACATTGTTAGGAGTGTCATTTTACACAGAATATTCTTACTTGGACACAATGTCTCAGCTGTTGCTTTGACATAATGGTTGTGCCTATGCAAACCGGTGTCCTCTTGCACTCAACAGTTTCTTCAACGGCGTTAATGGTGACTGGCAGGAAAAGTGTTCTGATTACAAGTGCAAGATTTTCTGTGCACATTTGTCACATCCACAGAGATTACATGATGTTATTCCAGGCTGTTTTTTGATTTAGCAGAACCTTATGAAATCCAGTGCTGCAAAGCAAATACCATGGTACCGCCACAGGCTGACTTCTGCTCAGTCCCAGTTCTTGGGTGGCCATGTCATTTGTTGGGTTTTTTGGGGGGAACTCACTTATTTTCTCACTTATTTCCTTGTGGCCTGCAACCTACTGGCTCTGCCCTTGCGCCTAGCGCGAGGGTGCCGAGGACCACACCGGGTCACACTCGCTTCTCATCGTAATCTCCTTTCCAAAAGCATCATCAGTTGTACCAACTATATTTATTACGTACTGCGGTTGCTATTACCCTCAAAAGTAAAAAAAAAAAAAAAAATATTACTGTACTGTTTTTTCATCCTGCTTCCCCTAAAGACTGCACAAATAGCTTCATTTAAATGTAAGTATTTAGAAGGTGAGATGCTTTTATGCTGAAGCCATTATGCCTTGTGTCAGCCCCTTCATTCACAGAGGCTACAAGAAAGCCAGGAAACAGCTTCTCTATTTAAAGTGACTTACCGATACCCTCACATTCCACCATTTAAGCCCAACACAGGGTAACGTGGTGGAACCAGCAGCGACTTTTTTTTTTTTTTCTGCTGTTTCTAAACACGTGCATTTGTTTTACATATGACTTATTTCTTCTTCTGTAACCTCTATTGTACTTTCTTTGCCTTTCAATATGCAGCGCTGGGATCAGAAACTCCGCCACCTTGGGAAGGGGAAGGGAGAGTCTGGACACAGCGACTCAGCTCCAAAGCCCGGCAAACCCAGCAGTGCCCGACAAGCACGTAGTTAGATGTGGGATGCTGTACATTGACATGCAGTGGACTATCTACCAAGACTTCATTGTTGGAGCAGCAAAGGAGAAATTGCACTATTGCACGTTATATTCTATTGTTTACTACAAAATAATGTTTTAGCTTATATTAGTTTTTATTCTCCCTCTCATTTTCTGCCTTTTTTTTCGGATGTGTGCAAGCTCTGGAAATATATATATTTTTTTCTGTTACTAAGAACTGTAGAAAACTGCCCTTATGAGATGGGGAAAGACAAGAACGTGTTCAATTTACCATTTTATCTCATGAATCTTCTTAGAGAGAAAGTTCTGATGGAAGCAGGAATGAGATCTGACGAAGACCATCGCTTAAAGTCATGACTCACACTGGCTTCCCCCTTTCACTCTTTTTCAGTCACTGTTTGCTGAAACTTACTGTGTCGGGGGGAGGTTTTTACCTGTTTTTAAGTGCATAATTTTTTATTCTGAAATATATAGAGAAATGATGTTAAGAGAACTGTTTTAATCAGTACACTTTTGTTACGTTTTCTTATAAATAAACCACTTGTGTAAGCCAAAGTCTAACTTAAAATATTTCCTGCGACAGACACTGTGTGCTTTCACACAGGGGACCTGGGTTTTCCAGTGCTCTGGACCTTGCAAGAAAGGTTGTATAGCTCTCTTATCGCAGGACATAATTTATAATATACTTGGTTTTTATAATGGCAGTTTTTTTCCCCTTTTCTTTCTTTTCTTTGCCGAGTTGTAGCAGTAGACTTGACTTACCAGGCCTGCTTCTCAGTACAGGTCTGCACTTTATCCTTTTGATTTTGTGGTGTTATTCTTAAATCTGTGCCTACATAAACAAGTGTTCAATGCTCAGTAAAATATGTCCAATAAAATAATCGTAGTTGTCCACACAGACCTTATCTGACTTTTGAACCAAGGTTGCATTTTTTGTATTACTGTTCAAAATATAAAAGGCAAAACGCCCTTCATTTTTGTGCTTCTATAGCATTCTTTGCAGACAGTGCTGACATTTGAAATTATCACTTTTTTTTCTCTCTCTTCTGCTCAAGATAAATTAAAATGGTGTAAATAAAATAATAGTCCTCTTCACTGTAGTCTACAGAGGGGAACCCGCTCTACGCAAGCGGATGTTGTATTCTCAGCTGTCAGTATTGTCTTAAGTGCATTAGGGCTGCCTTTCATTAGCAAAACAGCGTTGTAGTTATGTAGTTTGAAAATACAATGATAATAAGTAAAACCAAAAATATTTGGGAGTATTTATAATAATGCTATTTTAAGATTTCAGTTAATACCCAGAGGTCTCAGGGCAGGTTTTCCATTGGGCTGGATACTAAGCAAGTTGAAACATAGAGCTGTTTTCCTGCAACAAACAGATTATTATTTTTTTTCAATGAAAAATAAAGGTAATTTAGGGAAGTGATTGGCTCTGAAGGCTAGCAGTGGAATATTCATCCTCCAGCCAGTTCAGCGTTTACTCAGAGTGCTGCACAGGCTGGCTTAGAAGCTGCAGAAGGACTTTCAAAGAGGAAGCTGAATTAGAATGATAATAACCATCCATCATAATTTAAAACAACGATGCTATTCCCACTTGAAAACATCACTCTGGTGTATTTTGGACATTGTACTTTGACGGTTCTGTTCTCACTCTGTCGCCTGGTTCTGGTGTTTTCCAGCCATGGTACCAGCGAGCAGGTCTCTGCCTGTGGCGGTGCAAGGATCCAGAAGAGCCCGGGCCTTTGGAGTTCGGTATGATCACCCCAGTTGAGATGAAAACACAGGCGAGGTTATGTGTCAGTCGGGAAGGCTCCAAGCTTTACTGGTGAAAAAAGGAGTGAGAGCAAGAAAGGAAAAAGATAGCAAAGATAGATGTTAAGCAGAGGGCAGCCACCACCACGGACCCCAGCGCCATCTTGCAGGGCCCTACGCAGCCTCCTCTCGGTGGAGAGACATTCCGGACAGCGGTGGTGATCACTGCCTTTTATACCTTTCAGTCCCGCCTTTTTCACTCGGGTTGCCCGTGGAAACGGCACGTCTCACACGTTCCTCAGTGCCCACGCGACGATCGCAAGGGGCCCTGGGTAGCGCGCGCGGCCCTCTGTCCCCTCCTACCGGGTGCGAGTGGCGGCGGGCAGCGCTCTCCGGCGGGCAGCGCTCTCCGACACAGGAGGCGGGTGAGAAGGTGTGTGTTCCACGGGCGGTGTGTGACACAGCGAGTCTGCGCAAGCTTGCCTTAGGCCACCACAGGTGGTCACAGTAGGTCTGGCAAGGTGAACATCATCCTGAGGCAGCAAGTCCTGCAAAGCCCTGGGTCAATCATATTTGCTGGGCTTTGGACTTTTAATTTTTTTAAAAGAAATCGCTGAATAGCAGGCAGTTAATGTAAGAAAGAAAACGTGTTGCAGAAAAAGCCAAGAAAACCAAACTTCTGAGTAATCTTGTTTACTGCTGTCCTCCTGTCCCCACCCTCTGAGCCGTCTGAAGAAGGCGAAGTCGTCTGTGGTTTTATACCTTGCTTAATTAGGTCTCCGTTTGAGAGTCACCTAACCTCTCATCTAATTTAGAGTTGGTGTGAAAATGCTTTTTTTTTTGTCTTCTCCAAGTTGTGTTGAGCTTTGCCTTGTGCTTCCCCTCGCTATCACTCCAGTCCTGCACTCCAAGCAGGTCAGTGTCTGCTGACGGGTAGTGTTATTCTCAGTTAAATTGTTCGTAAAGGTCCTGTTTCAAATCCAGCATCTACTCCATTCATCTCTGAAAGAGAGATATTCTTGCTTCATCTTTTACTCTCCCTACCTCAGGTCAAAGGGAAAATAATGCTCTCTGGGGACAATGAAAAGGAATAGATCTACTCATTAATTGATGAGAACTGGTTTCTGATGATTTTCAAGTCCTTATTGTGTTACTTGCTAGGCTGAAACTCTTGCCCAGTCTTCATGTGATCAACAAGCTGATGACCAGAAAGCGAGGCAGCTGGTTTTAGTGGTTTTGCGTTTCCAGTGAGGAGAGGAAGATGTGATGGCTTCCTCTGAAGGACAGTAGAGGTGCTAGTGGTGGGTTTGTTCTCCTCTGCCCCACACCAGCCAGGAGGATGGGTTACTTGTGTCTCTTCCCTCAAATAAGGGAGCAGATGAGGAGGTAAGGGGGAAGCTTGTTGAGGCGTGCTTGCCTCTCTGAGAGCAAGGTCTTGACAACGATCACCCAAGAGCACCCTCAGATCACTGAGCTTGTGGGAGAGGAGCATCTTGGTTTGGCTGGGGCTGTTAAATTGCCGGGGTTTCCCATACAGCAAGCACTTAGCGTGGCTGGGAATACACGTGAACTGGTGGGGCATTGGCCTGTTTCCTTTAGTTCTGGACCCAAGTTTGATACTGAGAGTACGGTCTGGAGGCACACCTGCGTCTGCTCGCTGCAGCTGTAGCAGCACCCGAACTTGGGCGTCACCAGAGACAAAAAGCAGCTGTTTATTTTGTATCCTGTGCTGCTCCCTGTGGTGTTAGTAAGTAACCCTGCAGTTCCTGCAGGGCTCCGTTCTCACCACACGGCCAGGCTCTGTCACTTCCTTCAGGAAAAAAAGACCTTGGACGGCTGTAGAGCAGCCCAGGGCCACTGCGGGCTGTACCAAAGCTTTTGGTATGGGCTTTGGTGGTGCATCCCTCCTAAATGGCCATCCACGTGCTGGAGGGAATGCTGGTTTCCCTCTGCTTCTCAAACTTTTATGTAGCGGTATAGAGACAGTGTATAGCTTTTAATCTCCCCTTTTTACCTGCAGTGAAACTACTTGAGGGCCATGCCCAATCTATTATGAAAACCTTTGTAGCTATGGAAAGAACACTCTATAATCATCAAGAGTATTTCCTTGTTTCACTTGCAAAAAATGCAAAGACTTTCTGTTTTCAGAACTAGTTTGGAGGCAGCACTAAAATCCTATAAAAGGAGGGCAAACAAAATGGCATGTGACAGCCAGCTTAGTAATTTTGTACAACATGGTTATTTTACTGGGTGATGCACATACGCGTGCACATGTGACCAAGTGTCATGGGATGTATGGAAGGATTGATTAAAACCATGCCTTTCCCACATCTGGATTATATTAGTCCAGAGAGAAAATATGCAGCTTAAAACCTCTGTGGATAATTAGCCTGGCATGTTGCTTATCAGAAGGCACCCTTTCCTAGGGCAGCTCAGCAGATGAGAAGGCAGGAGGAATGAACACCGAAATTGCTTATTCGCAAGCAATGTCTCTAGCTTCTGGCAGGGGTTGACTCATGGTTTTAATAAATCTGCTTAGGATGTATTAGTAATAGCATGAAAAAACAGCTTCAGTTCAGCCAGGGTGTTATTATTTTGGTGTATAATTCCTCCCATTAAAGGCAACAATAAGCAGAGTCTATATGGTGAGAACAACTTTCACATTAATGCTAATGAGAAGAGCACAGTTCGGTTGAACAGGGTTGCAGGGAGAGCCAGCACCAGTAGCAGCAGGCAGCCGGAAGGCCTCCTGCTTTCAGAAAGCCTTTGGAGAAAAATGCAAAATCATGATCCTTGAGGCATGCGGTGCTAGGGGGGTGGCAGGTCAAAGGGGAAGAAGTCAGCTTTTTTAAAGGGCGGATATCAGACTGTAGCATAGGACTCACCTGGAATAATTTTTTTTTCTTTTTGTAAGGTTCTAGTGTATCAAGCATGAGAAAAGCATCAGTCAAGTGGGATGAAATATGTCTACTCTGAGTTACAGCCTGGGCAAAGCCAGTACCTGCTGGGAAGAGGTAGGCTGCGAGTGTCCCCTGCTTTGGGGGGGGGGATCCAGTGCCATCATCTGGTTCCCCTGCACATTGCTGCTATTCTGTAAGATGCCAAAATCCATACCTTAAAGGGTTTGTGTTTTGTAAATTAGGCAGGTTAAGTCAATGAGATAGTAAGAATGAATAAACAAATGAATGTTACATGCTGGGAAGTAATACAGCTGGGGACACTTAAATCCAGCTGTGTAGGAGAGATTTACTGGCAACTGTTGTTTCCCTTCCCTCACATGAAATAACCCAAACCCCATACCAACTGGTAATGTCTGCTCGTGGCACAATCCCGATAGTCGCACAGGGAGTCGAGAACCCTGGCTTCCCTCCCCACTCTCTGGCAGTGCTGCTGTGTGACTTAAAAAGTTCTTTGCTTCATGTATAGGACAGTACAACAGCTCCCTGTCCTTATTAAGCAGGAGAGAGCTTAGTAAGTCATTCTGAGATCCCGGGAGGGGATTTTCATGCCTTCCATAACATGGTACAGGTTATTTGATTATTATTCGCTTTGGACAGTATTTGATGTTGGAGCATGGGTAGATGCAGGCTCTGGCAACGATTGCTGTCTTGTGGTGTGTGAGCCCTAATGTTTTCTTCGTGCTTCTGTGCTTTGCAAGCCTTCAGCAGTAAAATGAATGAACAGAGGAAGGAGAACGAAGTGAAACCATCCCTGCAATGCAGTTGCCCTTTCCTGAGGATAAACAACAGAGCCCTATGTATAAGATGCATTCCTGAACTGTTGCTGCACCACAGTATTAACAAGGACGACTCCAAAAAGCAATGTGCTGTTTGTAAGTGCATCATCTGCAGCACCACTGACCAGGCACTGCTAGCACTGAGATCAGCAGCAAAACTGCTTGGGCTTGACCGTCTTTGTCAAGATGTTCTTGTTCTCTGTATTTTGGGGGGGAAAGGGGAAAAACAAGTAGCTTTGTTCCCTGTAGGGTTCTTGGGAGAGATGAATTTGCCTGCCCCTCTGACCTGTCACCCTGGAGATTGCAACCCCCCTCCCCTGAGCACTGGGTTAATTAGTGCCTGGTTCTTCCCACGCTTCCCAGCTGCTGGAGAGCATCAGCCCGTGCTCCAAACCTGGGGCTGCCTTGCACGAGGCGTCCCGACCGTGCACTACACCTCAAAACATGTGTAGATGCAGAAGTACCTAAGCCACAGTAGGAGCGGTAAGCTGTTCTGATGGGCAGCTTCTCTACGGTTATGAAATAGGGCAGATGAGGATGTAGGAAACCCTGAGGCTGAATTACTCCCTCAGTAATTCCCTATGAATGAGCCCATGTAACGCAGTGAAACGCAGGGGAAGGTCCCTATGTCAGCGCCAACTGAGCCCACTGTTGTAATCCTAGGTTGGGCATGGAAAGCCAGGTAACTGCTTCAATCACAGAGTAGCTCTAAATGCCTGTATGAGGCCCAAATAAGCCTTGTCATGCAAGAAAGATTATTAGCTGAGAAGTAATTCCATGCTGGCAGATACGGTGCTTCAGGCCAGCTGACTGCCGTCTCACCCGCTGCAGGGCTTGAAAGCTTTAATGAGTGATAATGAAGGGAGATGGTGGGAGTGATGGAAAAGGGGTGTCAGGATGAAGGCAGCAGAAAGCACTTGCGGCTCTGCTCTTGTGCACCTTTCCCATGCAACGCACTGTGAGAAGCAAGCGATGCACCATGTTCTCCATTCCTGGGGTCAGGGCTAGGTGGACACCTGGACAGCAGGTGCCATGTGCTCGCAAGCAACAAATGAGCAGCCCTCCACATCTCATCTCAAGGTGGGACCCTGCAGATAGTGGGTATTTCTGTCAGGTTGGGTTTAGCTTTCTGCATGTAAAATGAGGATTATAATTTCTCATGGAAGATAAATTCATTTGTTCCTGTGAGCACTCGTGACAGTGAGAATGCCGCTGAAATGCTGTGCAAGGGATAGCTCTTTAGCAGCTGCAGGAGGTGCTGAGTAATTAAAAAAATTTGGGATCCCACAGATGAAATAATTTGTCGCTGTATAACTAAAGGCAGCATCGTATCATCACAGGTCAATAGTGGGACTGAATGCATATGTCATCAATAGCTCTAATATTAGGACTTCCTAAAAGTTGGATGCTTGATGTAGCAAACCTGACCTTCCTGTAATAAAGTTTTGTGTGCAGTTATCTAGGGTTTGAAATGGGTGACCTGAAGAGAGTTTAATTGCATAATCCTATAAGGTCCGTTGGGAAGACTGAAGCTCTTTGCCCCCATAATGGACCTGTTTCTGTCCCAGGTGGTGTGTCTGCTTATGGCCCTCTCTTTGCACTGCCAAGATAGGGAAATCTGCACTACTTATGTTTTTTTTATCCCAGACTGAGTATCCGTAATGGGACGTTGGTCACCAGGACTTGTATCCACAATCCCAGCTTGTTCCAGCTTTTCCTTCTGGGAGGTTGTTTGTGCGAGTGACCGTTCCTCCCTATGGCTCAGGATGACCAGGCTCCTCCATCTCATGCTCCAGTCTCCATCCCCCAGGGACTTCACAGAGAGGCTCCTAGTCCCTCTGCTCCCCCTTGCCGGTGGTGGTTTCCTGCTCCCCCGGGCCTCACGGAGCCTTTACCCTGGTGGCCTTGCTCCAACATCCCTTCTGATGTTTCCTGAGGGCTTCCTTTCCGGTTCACCGCTGGATGCCAGTCTCGCTTTCCCCCTTGCAGCTCTCCCTTTCTGCTTTCTTGCGGCTTTCTGCCTCGCTTTCCCCTGCCTGTTTCCTGGCTGCTTATCTCCCTTTCTTCCGCTCATTGTCCCCCGTTCCTGCAGCTGGAGCCAAGACTCCTGCCGCCGGCTGATGGTTACCAGGGATGTTCGCCTCCTCCCATCGCCTCCAGTCCCCTTTCGAGGTGGTCTGCTGGTATCAGTTACAGTTACCAGGAGATTTGCCCGGTCTTTGGAGAATTTAACCTGAAGTGCCCAAGAGCTCTTGGTACATCACTGACCCTGTGGCAGCCATCATGATTTAATATTGTATTTTTCCCCCCACCCCAGAATGCCAAGACATGAAAGTGCTGCAGCTGCTGAGAGAGAGGTCTGGCTTCTCCTCGCCTGCATGGGTGGCAAAGTGTTCTTCCCCAGCTTTGCCCCTGGCAATGACTGCATCTGAAACCAGAGCAAAACAAAACAACCCCAGCCCTCAAGCAACTGATATTTACTATTTATATTTATATATAATAATATATAGCACTAATATATATAATAATATAAAATATTTATAATGAGTTGCTAAATATTTCAGCTCAGGGCTTACAGCTTGGCAATGGAGAGCTGGGTGTTATTAGGAGGAGTACTGGGCAGCCTTAAACACCACGGTGTAGAGAAGCCCCTTGGCTCATATCTAAATACTGAGTAGCCCGTTGCCCAGCGTGGCGAGTTTCTCCTCAAGTGCAAAACACAGCACAGGATGTTCTTAATATATTACTTAAGGAAAAAGAAAAAAAGATGCTAGCGTTTGCCAGTTGAATTTCAGTCCATGGTTTTAGCACATTCATTCTTGTTCAACGTCACTGTCCGCCAGCTGCTGGCGGGAGGGCCAGCTCCGGATGACACTGGGGAGGCTCTGCAAGTTCTGCTGCAAAGAGCTTCCCATCCATGCGGCATGCGGCTACTGTGACAACTGTTTGGTATCAGCTGGATCCCAAAATATTGTCATATGTTCCAGATATTTCTGGGAGTGATTTGGAAAGCCAAGAAGTGCAGTTTTACCTTAAATGGCCCTGAAGATCAGTCAGGCTTTTGGACCTTATCCTACTTAAAATCACATAGTAAATGGGAAGCAAATGCTGATACCCACGTTCCTGCCATCATTATCCTGAAAACAGGTTAACTCAAAGGTCTTAAATCCTTGAATTTTCACACTGAATCCCTCTCTTATCCATTGTAATGTCTCTGTTAATTCTCAGAAGACCATTTGACTCCCTTCAGCTAAAATTCTTTTTTGCTTTTGATGTCCTTCCCCATGATTTGCGTCTCTGTCTCTTTGAGAATTTGGATGTCTCTGGAGCTTGATTTACATTTGTAACTAAGGCTTTGTGAGGGCTCCCAGGGAATATGCACGATGAACCCAGTGATGAATAGGTTTCACAGGGCTTTACTGTGCCAGCCCATGCACTGGAGGTAGGGGCTTTCTTGCCATTCCCTGTCCCTCTGGGACCAGCCTTTGGTTTGGCTCCAGGAGAGTTCATTTGTCTTCCTCAGGCACCACTTCTCGGAGAGGGGGAAGCTTCTCCAGTGCTCTGTGAATAGGATGAATAGAAATAATGGGAAGTCTCTGACCACCAGCAACACAAGACTGATGGGGTTCCTATGTGCTTTCAGGC
The DNA here is from genome assembly GCF_964289735.1 of Phaethon aethereus. Lineage (NCBI taxonomy): Eukaryota > Metazoa > Chordata > Aves > Phaethontiformes > Phaethontidae > Phaethon > Phaethon aethereus. The sequence continues at coordinate 37,661,168 of NC_138580.1, forward strand.
ACTTAATTTACGAGAAATAAAGGCTGGACTTTGTTGCTTGTCCCAAGCACCACTCGGGCTTGTCTGTAAATCACCCTCTATAGAGGAAAGCCCCTGCTGCTGTGTAATAGTTTACAAGTGATACCAAGTCTTGTGGCATTCTGTGTAACCAGCAATTGTAACTTTGAAGAACTCCTGCATTCCAAAAATCAAACTCAATACGTGCCCTAAAGTCTGCCCAAAGCTTTTTTTCTGGTCCTGCTGACTGATCATATATCTGAAATTCAGTGTGGGTTTTTAAAGGTTGCAGTTTCAGCAAGGAAGGAGTTAACTTTTTCTGCCTGGGAGCAAGGAAATTCTTAGTTTTAGTGCAGATATTTTTGCAGGGTTAGAGGGTTGGATCAACCATGGGGAATGAATTCATACCCTCCATGTGCTAGAAGACGGATACACATCGTTGCTAAAAAATTTGCCAAAGACGGTTTCCAAAGGAGCCATGTCTTCGCATTCAGCTGGATTTCAGAGTATTTTGTTTCTGGAAGGTTGAGAGGAAAAGGTAAATGTCAGGGTATTTCTGTCTTTGCCAGCATGTTCATGGAAAACCTATTTAACAAACAGCTTTGCCCTTCACTGCTTTCAATCCGTGCTCCCTCCTGGACCAAAGATCTCATTCAGCCCCTCAGGGCTCTCTTAATGCACTGTTCACCAAAGTGTGTCTAGTGACCTTGCAGGCTCTGAAACACAGTTTTCCCCCTCCCTTTTTGCCATCCCTACCTTCCAGTAACACTTCACATCTGTCCCCTCAGCTCCACATGCTTCACTACATTTTTTGGCAATACATCTTCCCTATTGCGTCTCTTGTCCTCTCCTGGGCATTTCTCTCAGTGGTTATTCCCTGGCCACACAGGAATCGTCCTCTGCCCTGTGTGGCTGCAAGCCACATCTGGCTTTTGGCTTCCGCTCCTTTGCTCTGCTCAGATCATGGCCACATCATGGCCACTAACAGCCCCGGAGCAGGTGCCTGGCTGCGTCTGCATGCCAGGGTGATGGAGGATACGGCAGGGAGGGAAGACTGGCAAGCGCTAGTAAAGTTGTGGTCTAGAAATATCAACCCCATTTGTGCTGTGTGATGTCCTGTCTTTCCAAGGCTGTTCAGCCCAGTAGCTGCTGTGCTGAGTGGAGCTGGGAGCAAATGTGGCAGGGTGGCAGGGAGGCAGGAGCAGGCATGTCCGCATGCTAGGAAAATCAACTGTGGCTAGGAGGAAAAGCCTGGCAGCATCCTCTCTCTTCCAGAAAAGCTGACATGTATAATTCCTTCTCCTTTAATTTGGCTAGAGTTTTGTGTGTGCTGCAGTTAAGAAGATGAAAAACTATTTCCTTTCATTTTTCTGATCAGGAAAAAAAAATCATCCCACAATGCCCATTTTGCACAGGCATCAAAGGAATTATCTCGCATATCAGATCCATCGGACCCTATAGATGAGGTCATCATCACTGTTATGTTCCTAATCACCTTAAACTAGTTTATTAAAAATATTTTTACCTTCAAAGTGTTTCTAAATCTCTTCCTCTTACAGTATCTTAAGAAATGTGGGGTATGCCTGTGGAAGATAATAACTTCTTCTAGTATCGCTATCCACAGATATCTTCAAATATCACATTGTCACTCGCGGAAAATGCATCTAAATAATTTTCTGTGTCATTTTCAAGGACATGCTTTTACCAGGTATTGTGGCACCTGGTTCTCCAAAATACTGGAGGTCCTCTTGGGTCTGCTGACATGCTTGCAGTGGGCTTTCATGCTTTCCATGGCTTGCAGGCTTTCCATGCTGACATATTTTGTTGAGTCTCATGTACGTTTTACTGCTGATTCCTGTCTGACAGTGTTTTTTCCTACTTGCATTCTGCTTTTTAAAGTAGCCACCCTAGTATCTAACAAAATGATAGATATAATTTGATGGCACTTTATAAAACCATTTTGGATATCTAGTACACTTTTTTTTAAAAGCATTTTGCTAAACCATTTGGGAGCAGGAAACAGGCCAGGAAAGTTGCTGATCCTACATTAAGACCTACCCTGTGTTCAGCGCTTTCAGAAGAGAAGCCTGATTTCCATCTGATGTCAGTGTTTGATGACTTCCACATGCCCCGTATTTTAAACAACTTAATCTGATCATATTCTGAGAGTGTTTGTTTGGACTGTGACTGATTCTGAAACTGTTTTGTATCAGGAGTTATTTTATATGCTTTGGTCATATGTGGAAGATGGATGTATGACACTTCCACCTACAAACTAAACTGATGTAGATTTGTTTCATGCTGTTGTAGATTACACCGTTTGGGTTACTCTCCCCTTAAATTCCGCACTTTTGATGATAGACTTCAGCTTTTTACAGAAAAATTTTATGTAAAGCTTTGAAAGACCATCCTCTGCCGTCAGTTAAGGAGTATACTCTGAATTGGTAAAAGAAATGTGCTCGATTGCCTAAGTGCATTAGCCACAGAGCTTTGAGAGTCAAGCACATTCTTCAGATGAAGAGTACATTAATTTTGGGGTATATACTTTTTCTGGACATAGTGGAAAATTGTAATGTGCCTTGAAATGCTGTAGGCCAATCTGAAACTGGAGGAAGGAATTACATGCTAATATTCCAGGGATGTGTGAAACTCCAGCAAACACAAATTCAGACCTGTAAGGGAAGTTTGGTTTTCGACAATTCATTACTTGAACTGATGTTTTCTTAAAAAAAAAAAAACACCAACCTCAGAAGGTAAAGACATTTCTTTTTCACCATCTGTAACAACAAAAGAGTTTCAGCATTGAAGCATGTCTGAAATCAGCCACGGCGCTGCTGTGTGTAAGGTATGTTTTGCAAGGACTTTCATGTGCGGTAAAGCTGTTGCGTTTTACTTTGTTTTGTGGAGAGGCCTGGGTTAACGTTTAGCACAGCTCTCCTGGACTTTAAGCCACGCACAGGCTAAGGGCTGGGGGACTAACAGAGCTTGGAGAGGAGGTGGACACATATTTTGGGGAGCAGAATCACCTAGAGTGAGTTATGCACTGTGCAGGAAACTTGAAGATAAATGACAGCCAGCTCCAGGTGGGATAAAAGCTTAGGGTTGAAGCATAATAAAGTAGGGATTTGTTACATTGGTATCTCGGTATATCTTGCTCCTTTCCAGGAAGGCAAACAGTAAGTCAACATAATCAATGCTGGCCGTGCAGCCAAACCTCACTGCCTCAGACTTTGCTTAGGCTTTGCAAGGACTGCTGACAGAAGGTCTAATATGCTCAGTCGACCATGCAGGAATTTCCTCCCTATAGCTGCGACATCGAGCTCTGCCCACGGTGGGCATGGGCAGGGGAGCCCTGGCAGGGGTCCGAGGGGTGCCGGCGCTTCTACAGGAAAGTGGCAGGAGCGTGAGCACGGCCGCTGCTGGGAGGAGAGGGAAATGATCTCCATATTTCCAGATTATTTTACTATGAAATGGTTTGTCTTTCTACAGTGTTCAGGTGCCAAATCAATATAGAAAAGAACGTAATTTAACAAGCCTCTTACTCATCTTGCAGTGGATCTCAGACAACATCCCATAGTACCAGGCATGGTTAAAGAGACACCTCCAGCCTCAAAGACTTTGCAGTCTAATACCAGCTTACATTCAAACTTCAGCTGTAGTAGTTATAATTTTATAGGAAACTAATGGAGCAACCCAAACAAGTGCGTGTGCTGACCTACCTCGGTGAAAATAAGTAATCTAGTTTAGACTGTTTTAAGTTGCAGATCTTATTGAATTCTAGTTGAGTTTTTCACTGGTGCATCCAGCTGACGCCGAGGTGGGGCATTCCGCGGACAGAGCTGGATCTAAAGGAGGACATGGTGTTTAGTGGGAACCCACAACGCTTCTTAAAAATACCTGAACTATCCTTCTCTTGGAGTTGACTCTGTAATGGGAAGACACGGTCCCAAGTCTCAAATGATGTTTCTTGGCGATTTTTATAAATCGGTACTGCAGTCAAGGTATACAAACCACAGGAACAGCATAAAAACTTTAAGCTGGACATAAATAAAATGAATTTGGAAATGGAATTCCTGTCTGACCAGGCTTCATGTCTTAAACCTTGCTCTCTGAATATGTTGTTCTGCCACTATGAACTCTCCCTTTCACAGTTACTTCTTTAGAATGATGTCTGTGTGTAAGAAGAGGCGGTGCTGCTCCTACAAGCAAACACACCAACAGAAATTCATAAACGTACCCAGTACCTGGTAAGCATCCTCACTTCCAACTGCCTTAGAGGTGCAAGTGAAGCTTGTAACTCCTCTTCCAGCCAGGTCCTTTTCTTGCCCGTTATTTCATTTCTAAGAAATACAAGAAATTATAAAAAAGACACTTCTGTTTTCTATTTTTAGTTTAGTTAGTTCTACCTATTTGGCACCCCTGCTCCTTACTGCTAAGCCATTTCCATTTTGCAGGCTTCCTGCCCGTGGCCATCGCACGGTCAACGCTAACCAAACCAAAGCAGACACCTAAAACTACCCCCTTATGCTACACAGACTTAGTTGGGGGCTACCTGTTGTTTCTCCCAAGGATGCCAGAGAACCAGCTAGGAAAATCCCTTCATAACCCTGCAGGCAGCAAAATCCAGGGAAAACCAAGCTTGTGAGCCGCTAAAAGACACACAACATCTTTGCAAAACTTCTGGGGAGAAGCCTCAGGGTTATTCCAGTAACAATGGCTGGCACTGGGAATGGAAAATCACTTGCTAGAGTGTTGAACTGTCTCCTTGCCTTCTGCAGCATGAAGTGATGCCTCATCTCAGGCATCTCATCTCTGACTGCTTTCTTAGCAAGGCAGAAAGCTAACAGCGAGCCTGAGGCCTTCACTGTTGCTGTGCCAGGTGTTAAGGACATATATTAAGTCAATACTTAGGTCTCTGTGGTATTGCTTACTTGGGTAAGTGAAAAAGGTTAATTACATTTCCACATGACACATTACAGGCTGGTAAAGCTGCTTTGGGTTGTACGTTACCCACAAGTACAGTGATTCATTTTATAGCAAAAAGGTTGGATAAATTAAAACTAAAAAAAATCTTTTCTTGATACAAGTGTCACTGATTTTCTTTGGCTTCCTTTGAGTTTTCTGGACGCTGAGCAGAATGAAAGCAAATACAAAATTGGAGTAACAGAGACCAATCTCTAAACTACATACACGCAGATGTAAAAAAAACCCAAAATGCATATATGAATTTTGCAGTGTTTGCAAGTGAAAAGTTTCTGTTTTCAGTTGAAAACTTAATAAGTATTAGCTCAAGGCCACTTTAAATTTAAAGAAGGGAGATATAAAGCAATTCAAAGATGGTATTTCGAAGTGTGTAAGGTAGACGAACTCTGATGAAGACTACGTCACATGCAGTAGACTTACCACATCAAAAATGTGATTTTTTATTTATTTCTGTTGTAATGACATGGTATGACAAGAAATAGCTATCATAACAAAGCCTCTAGCTTCAGAAGGAGGCAGTGCTGATTCAAAAGCCAGTAATATCACTTCACTGGGCATCCAAAGTGAAATATGGAAGCTGAAGCCAATAGTATTATTAGATATTAATGCCAGTTCATCAGCAATGGAACTGCTTGCATTTGAGGAAGCCATATGCTAACAAATCTCCCTATAAAGAGAAGGGATTTTTTTAAATTCCTGTTTTACAATGTTTACAACTGTTTTTAGTGAAAATTTTGGCCAAATGGAAGTGTGTCCAAGCAGTAAACTTTTCACAGGCTACGATGAGCTATTGTCACAGAATCACAGAATCACTAGGTTGGAAAGGACCTTTAAGATCATCAAGTCCAACCATTAATCCAGAACCACCATGTCCCCTAAACCATGTCCTGAAGCGCCACATCCACACGTTTTTTGAACACTTCCAGGGATGGCGACTCCACCACCTCCCTGGGCAGCCTGTTCCAATGCCTGACCACCCTCTCAGTGAAGAAATTTTTCCTAATATCCAATCTAAACCTCCCCTGATGGACCTAATATCCAATCTAAACCTTCCCCATCAGGGAAGATGGTCTCAAAACAAAGTATAATTGGATAATGAGAGAGCATTATATTGCAATGCCAGTAAATTGGATACTTTTCCTGGGTGGCGGTTAGCTTTTCGGTTGTCAAACTTCACTGATGTTCTCTTAAACCGACTGGCAGCCTGGAAATAGGTATTTCAGACAGTGGCTTCCCAGCTGTCAGTTTAGGAACCTCAGTGTTCAGTTTAATTAATAAATGCTATTTATTAATTAACAGTTTACTTTACAAATAAATTAGTTTGCTTTTTTAGCTTGAATGTATTTCAAATACAAAGACACCCATTTGCTAAAATATTTATGTTAATTAAACTAGAGTTTTGATTATCATTTGGATTTTAGGAGGTAATGCTAACTTGTGCCAACATTGTGCCGTTAGCTCGTGACTCCTAGCAGCTGTCCGTGAAGCGCAGAACAGCTAATTCACTCTAACGTGTTTTGTTTATTCCTGCCACGCATGGGGCTTTGTGACTTCAGCGCAGGCAGCGGTGCTTTCTGCTCTGTCCACAGAAGCCGGAGCAGTAACAAGGTGGGAGGTTTTCCTGTACGCTAATACATTTAGTCAGAGAAGGATGTGTCCTCAGAGATGGCAGTCACAGTCATCTCCGCCTCAAAGGAAGAGGTTAGGTTGTAGTATATTGAGCATTCTTTAAATTCTCAGTTAAATAGCAAATTGTTTTGAATGTTAAGGATTATTAAAGGTGGGAAGTGCTTTCCATGCCTCTGCAATGATAGCAGAGCCATTGAAATGCTATTTTTCAATATTTCCAGGCTGTCTTAACAATTACAAGCATGTTTTCTAAATTTATGTTTTGCCTCTGGGTTTAGATGGCTGGTACTCTGCATTTCCACATTTTGCAAGCCTGTAAAACAGAGGGATCTGGAAGACTCTGGATTTACATCCTGGACCTCCAGGCTTGTGTCCTACAACGTCTTAATGCTTGCACCATTCCCCAAGGAAGGGACAAGCCCCGATGGCCTTACTGGGGATATTTGCCTGCGTAGTGTCATACAGTGGTGAGCAGCAAAATTCAGTTGTCTCATCAGTAACTTGCAAACTCTTCGCACCAACTCCTGTGCCATAAAAATTCTTGGCAGAATATCAAAAGTAGACCCAGATATCAAAACCAGGAATCTTTCTGAAATGGAACCTTTCTTGAGCTTACTCTTTTTTAATATGGCAACTTTAATATTTGCATCCCTTTTCACAGTGGGAGACAAAGAATACACCTGTCAATAATTCTAAAAAAAAAAAAAAAAGAGAGAGAGAAATCAACTTTAAGCTGTAATTACACCCAAACTATCACAGCTAATTAAAGCTGTGCCCAAAGTAAAGCCAGGGCTGCAACTGCTGTGAGCAGTGGAACATTAAATGCCACCAGCTGTGGCCCATTACTGGCTCTCCCAGTAGTCAGGGAAAGAAAAGGAGTAATTAGAGGAGTTTGGTAAAATGTAACTGGTATGGTATGGCTGGGTTTTACCTACTGCAATAACACCGAAGGTATTGTTTTACCTTGGAATGGACTATGCTGATTAGTTTCAGTTTGTTTGCTTTTTGATGATGTGTTTGGACTGTGTGTTTTAATAACTTTAATCAGTGGTAAAGGTCTGTAGAAATGAGAATCCTCTGCTAGGGGAATTGTAAACATTTTTTCAAGCTTGCAAATGTTGTTCCTGAAAGTTACCCAGAAATAAATGCCCAGTTCTAGTATTGTAAGAAGGCAGCGGGTTTGGCTATGTAACTTATTGATTTATTTTTTTTATTATTTATTTCTGCAACTATCACCTCCTGCAGTGAGAGCTGCATTCAGTGTTAAAGGGGCTGTGTATGAGCACCGGAGCCAGGCAACCTTAACAGTGTGAATTGAAGATTTTGCTCTAATTTTGTGATGATGCTTATTTTTGTGACTGTGACTACGAAGTTCTGAATACGTTGAATTTGCACTTGGAAAATGGTACTTGTAAAATTTCAGGTTTTCAGGGCCAAATCTCTGCTTGGGGTAGGGGTCTGCAGGTTGGTAATGCAAGCAGAAGTTCTGGTTGGAGCAGAAGATACTTCCTAGAAGATACAGATCTCCCCAATTACCCTTGACTTCAGAGCACTGAAGAGGAGTTTCCTTCTGGCTCTTTAAAAAAGCTTCTCTATCTGCAGTTCTCCAAGTGCAAATACTGATTTTTTTTCAACAAATGCCACACAAAACTGTAAGGTATATGCTTAGCAACTTTCAAACCCATCTCTGCATTAACACATGCCAAAAAAATCACAGTGCCCTCCTGGTTTTAAGTTTGCACTGATCATTGGGGTGTTTTAGCTGTTGTTAGGACAGTGGATCTTTGCTTCCAGATGTTTTTTGAGTGGGAATCTTAGGGATAATGTAACGTTTTCTGATAGGAATGTGTTGACAGTAGAGAATTATGCTGGAGGCTTTCATGTAGGAGTTTGCTGATAGAAGATTTTTGTGGAGACTTTCATGGAGGAATTTGTTGGTTGTGTAGTCTTATTGTAAGAGGGATGAGGAGTTTTAAGGTGCAGGATGGAAAGAAGGATGCTAATTTAGTGTGAATTGATGCAAACTGGACACCTTGTGTCGTGAATGGATAATTCAGGCCGCTTAAAGAAGCACGGCCAAAGATATCAGAAAGCAAATGATATATGTTTGTAAAAAGCACGACTTAGCAGAATTCGATGGCGAGGCTCACTCTATTACTTATTCAACATGGAAAAGGTATACAGAGAGAAACCAAATTACAATTAAATTGGAATGATTTACTTATGTATCGAATCGAGTTAACGTGTATATTGAGGAGAGACAGTAGGGGAGACCCTCCCGTTGAGTCACGAGGTTCAGAGTGGACTGAAATCTACCCCTACTCCCAGACTTGGTCAACGGTTTATGACTAAGGTTAGGTAAGGAAAGTAAAGGAATGCCCTCCCGTTGAGTCACGAGGTTCAGAGTGGACTCCCTTGCTTTCTAAACTTCTCCTCAGAGAGGAGTCCAGGTGCGGCTGAATCTACTCCTAGTCCCAGACTTGCTCAACGGTTTATGACTGGAGGGATGGGGTATTGGGGATTCTGGTGTAGTGATATATGTTGTGCTTGGTGTAACTCTAGGACAGCAACGATCTAATACAAAATAACAGTGATCAAATCCACTAACGATATTGAGATAAATCACAGTATCAAATCATATAAGACTTAGCAGCATAATCAACTTAAACTTACTAAGATTCCTTAATCGCACACATATAGATGTAGAGATAGAGACGCATAAAGAGATATAAAGGAAGAGAGACAGATATGTACCAAGGTACCTATTAAGTATCCCCCTTGAATTCAGTCAAATACTCACATCGAATGCTTTGCGTCGCTCAACGGGTGCACAGTCGAGCCTCTGAGTTGATCGCGAACTTGGGGGTTCACGGGCTCTGGGAGGCGTCCCACTCAGGTGGCAGGTGCTGGTGGCAGCGCGCTGCGGTCCAGGAGAGCTCAAAGGGTCTCACTTGGGACCACTATTGATAGGACTGGGAGATGATTGACTTCAGGCCTCAGTGAGTTCTGTACCTTGTTTAGGCGATCGGTTCCTGATGCACTCAGTGCTATTCTCCTCCTTGGCTACGCAAGAGTGCTTGGTACAGCTGAGGGGCTCTCAACCGCCAAACCCTTTGTTCAGAGGCCAAGGGTTGTCAGGCAACTTAGAGTAGCTCAGGTCCAAGGTGGTGAAGGTGGTAGGGTGGGAGTGCACCACCACACCTTGTGAGGTGTAGCATGGAGGGCAACACTGAGGTTGGCTGTGCAGTGAAACTGGTGCTGGAAGCTAATGCCAAGTGGACCGAGGAGGACTATGCCTAACTGTTGTGTTTCCCAGCATCTCAGATGGTTATAAGCTTGAACCTCAAAAAATTCAAGATGGTGTGAAATAATTGTAGAAAAACCTGGTCTTGAGCTGTAGCTGCTATTAAACAATAGCAAATTCTTTTCTCTCTCCAGAGAAAACTTGAGTAAAAGTGGATCAACAGGGATAGATAGTATTGAAATTGGTTAATTACTATGAGGATTTATTATGGGAAGTGATGGGCATCAACTTCTCTAACATGGTTGGCATTGCACCACCACAACTGGTACCAACACTGTGCACCAGAGGATGCAGCTTAAGGTTCTTTAAGGCTCTCATTACTCAGGTGGGTTTCAGACCAGGGTCTAAAGGAACTAAATAAATGCTAGGAGTTTTTATTGTAATCATAGCTTAATTTATAATTGCTTTCTATTTAATTTTGAAGTGGTACATCCTAGTGATATGATAAATACAGTGACAGCACTGTGGTAAAATACATGCGTTTGTTGGAAAAGTTCTGGGTAAAGAGCCATGCTAAAAGTAATGGTAACTATTATCTTTGGTAAAATTATAGAATTTTACGCTTGGTTCACAACTATGTCTGTAAAGGCAAAAAAGTCTTTAGATTGTCTGTAGGCTCTTTACCATTTCCTACTCTGCTCTGAATTTTAATGTGAGGACGTTAAGAATGCCTTAGCTGTTTCATCAGTGAGTCTTGGTGCCTAGCACTGAGAATTTAATTTTATCTGTTTAATACAAAGCATTGGTAATAACACTCATTATTTAGTGAAAGTGATGGGACAACACAAGGTCTCCAATTTTATCCAGTGTCACTGTGTTCACTTTTCTTGGGATGCCAAATGTCTATGCCACAGACACTCTTCAGATCATGAGCTACAAAGTGAGTAAGTTTCATATGAGCCAAGTAAGACACTTGTTGACATTCTGGGAATAGTGGGGTTGAGTTTTCCAGGATGTTTTTCCCAGTACATTTTTTTTTATGCTGTGCCCTATTTCTGTTTGTGGTTTGGGGTGTTTTTTTTTTTTTTTTTTTTTAAATGAAGTTGGCCATCATGGGAATATTCCAACTCTTAGATGCACAGAAAGGACACAGGTTTCTCCTTTCATAACTCCTAGAAACATTCATGAATTCTGCCTACTCAAAATTCGTCAGCAGGATACATAATAGAAATGCGACTTTTTAAACAAATTGAGTAATATATTTAAGAATGCATATAAACTATTCATTCTGTGTTGTAATATCTTCAGAGGAGAAATAGGTGCATGAAACAGAAGTGCATCACATTTTCTGAAGGCCTGTGAGATGCTGTTTATCTTGCTTCTCTTAATTAAATTTTGAAAGATTACTAGGGCCTTGATGTAACTTGTGTGGAGACGCTCCCTGACTCCACGTGGTTTTGCAAGTAGGCCAGTCTTTGGGGCTGTAGCACATCAGGCTGATGAGAGAGCACTTGTTAAGAAAACAAACCTACTTTTAGGCATACAGATTAAAAATATGCTAACTATGCATTCCCAAATGACCTCATTAAAAGTGCTGCCCTTTAGGTACGAGGGGAGGACTGTGGGTTACGCTACAAATTAAAGGCTTCGTTGGGAGACAAATTGCTCTTTTTTTTCCCCTGAATTTCAAGGAGAATGCCTAGCTTTGTGTTTTCTTTTACACATCTGAATGGCTGCCTGTTCCTACATGTGTGATTCATTCTCTGGAGAAGATGTCAGAGCTGTATTATTTGACTAACTTGATGGGAGTACGGCCAGATTATCTCGCTTGAGTCATCTGATTGGTAATATTTCATGGGGTAGACAGATCTCTGGCTTGTGACTCGCAGTGCTTGAAAGAGGTAGGGGAGAGGGAGAAGAAAGACCCAAGTTGAATGCTCTTCACCCCGTTGGCCCTGCTGGCACTGTGCTACGAGCAGTGCTCTGTGGACGTTTTCCATGCCTTTGCTGTTTGTCATGGTAAAAAAAGTCAGAATAGGGGTTTGTTCCAACATGGAAAGGAAGAATTTTAGTAGTCTTGAAGAAATTTATTGGCCAACAGAGATGTTTCCTACCAAGCTGTAGCACCATAACATTACTGATACGTTACAGATGGAGACAGAGCAAATCTCAAAAATATCCTTTCTGAAGTGAATTATGAGTCCAGTAGCACAGACTGGTATTTCAGAGCAACACTACAAAAATGTGGTTAAGTGCCTTTTTCAATTTGAACTTTGTTTTTAAATTTTGTTGTTGTTGCTACATTTGTGTTAGAAATGAGTTAACTTTTTAAATTTTACTTTCTTGGTTTCACTACAAGAGCAGGACATGACTGGAAGCCAATGATTTTTGAGCAGTCCCATGAACTTGGGAAATTCCAAACCCAAAAAGCTCCTCATTCTTTATTTCCTCCATTCTTTCAAAAATAATGCAGATATGTTCCCACTGGCAGCTTGCAAACAGTGCAGAAAACCCACTCGTGAGTACCCAAATGGGATGACTTCGGAAGAAAAAAGATGTTTTGTGCAGTAAGGTGTCTCCAAATTTCTAATGTGTCCTACTAGGTAGGCTCAGGGAGCTATCAGAAATGGCAGTTCTGACCTCTTCTATGCTTAATTATTGTCTTACTTAGCTTAGTAAGAATGTTTAGGTGATAGTGTCTAAAGAGAGATGCAGGAACTATCCTTGTAGGGGCATGAGAAGATCTAGGATGATTCTGCTTTGCTTACCTGCAGGAGATGGGGTACGTAAGGGACTAAGTGCCAGCACTTCGCTTGTCTTCCAAGGCAGTGGAGCCTGTAAGAAACTAAGTACCACCCCCTACTTTGTCTTTTTCTCACTCTCAGACACTTAATAGCTCCATTAGGTTCTGCGGTCTTACCACAGCTGAGCAGATGCAGAATTACAATACAGAAACCTAAGAGGGAACCAAGCATTTGACTAACCAAGACAATAGGGATTTTGTGAATTACTTTCTGGAAGAAGAGGATGCTTGCTTGTTGTGCAATGCTTCCATCAGAAGTGGTACAGTTCTGCAAATGTGGCTGCAGAAGCTGCTTTGAAGCTGCTGGTGCTGGTGGTCTGCAGCCTGTGGATCGCTGGCTGGGCAGGCAGCGACAGCTCTTCCCCCTCTGCCAGAGCAACTCTATTAGGAGCCCTTAATCTGCAGGCATTGGACACCATGGGAAGGCTCTTATAGGGGTGGCATGTTCAGACAGTGTATATTTTCAAAAATATTCTGCATACTGCACCGTGTCGTGTAGGGTACAATAACCTTGTGTGGAGCTTCACCCCTTCAAAACCTGACTTAGCCAGTGATGGGTTAAGAACTTACCAGCTGTTTGCCATGAGCTAATCCTTTGTGAATCTTTCTCTTAGGGTTTTTGGGAACTCCTACCAATGTCTGAAATGAACAGAACGGTAGAATAGTTCAGGTTTGAAGGGACCACTGGAAGTCATCTAAGTTTTCTGAACTTCTGTTAGGTATTTTGCTTGAAGGTCTTAAATCTGTTCCCAATCAACTAATGTGACACCTCTTCACAGTAGAAACTGGCAGTTGCTGAAAAGCACTACTCTTTGGTGTGGGAAATAGCAGAAAATCAGCAGCCTGGAGAATGTAGCTGCAGAAAATGAGGATTGCTGAATGCTTTGTAAGCTGGGCAGAGTGAATGAATAGAAATGTAGAATAATTCAGATTTGAAGGGACCACTGGAAGTCATCTAAGTCTGGTTAGATCAGGCTGCTCAGGAGCTTGTCCACTGGTGTTTTGCATGTCTCCAAGGATGGAGATTCTGCATTCTGCTCCAGGGTTTGACCACCCTTGCGGTGAAAATAGTTCTCCTTATATCTGTTGTATATGTTATTGTCTGTGGTCTTCTAAGGCCTGCCAAAGGCTACATCTCATCTTAATGCTGCAGCTTAACTGTATCTGTAACAAACAGCGAACATAAAATGTATTTGTGAATAACTTTATATAACAAGTGAAGTTGAAAGAAATACTTTCTTCCAGGCTAAGAGTCATATAGAAAAAAGTTTTTCTTGAGTTGCTGACATTACACACAAACCTTGAAGCCCTCCTTCCTCCAAAAAGGAAAGCAAACATAAAACAGGATTGATCTGCTAAAGCAGTGGGGCGATGGGGTCCATCGCTATGATTCAATGTAAGCGATTACCTTCAGTGCACTAGAGCTGTAAAAGCAGCATGTGTGTTCCTCCTCCTGCTTTATCCTAAAATACAACTTGAGATAACAGTGTGAGGGCTCAAGGGCAAGAGCAGTTAGTGGAGCTTTATTGTACGTTTCCCTCAGTGCTGAGAAATGACACGCGGCAGGAGTAGTTTGATGCTGCGCAGTTGCTGAAGATCTCCAGCTTTCCTTATTTATCCAGGCAAGAAAGTGGCATTTTTTTTTTTTATATGAGCATTGTTTGGAATTACAGCTGTTTCAGTAGAGATAGAATTTACAATGGGCTGATTAATACTTTTAAGATAAACTAAGATACAATTGCGCAGACAAATAACAGCAACTACAAGGGAAGGGGAGGGGGGGAAAGTACTTGCAGTCTTAGACTTCCCTCCAGAATTTCCCAGATGAATTCTGTATCAGGCTGCTGGAACAGCTTCACCCTTGAAGCAGGATACAGACACACACACATAAAAGAAATATACTGAGCACAGGCTGTTCAGAAGTTTGCTTGAAATATTTACTGCTAAAAATCTGGTGTTAATGCTACAAATTTCCTTTACTTGTTTACCTGTAGCTACACTTAACAATTTAAGGTGATGGATCTAAATGAAGAGACATAGGTATGAATATGTTACAATATTTAATTGATAAGTTTGTAGTAGCTTTAAATGTGACTGTTTCCTGTACCTCCAAAAACCCGATTCTCTCTCAAGGACTTTGTCTGCATGGGTGTGCTAATGCTCCAAACTTCCTTATTTATGGTTCTCCTAAATGTGGGAAAACAGAGCTTCAGTTCCTGCCTACTATTAAAGTCAGAGGGCTACAGCTTTACAGCTATTTTGTCCCCTTCCCAGAAGCCCCCTCTCTCTTTGTAGTGGGCTGTGGATCCCTTTCCCTGATTTTATTCTCACAACTCAGGAAATGTCCTGGCTTTCCTCTGCAAGCTTATGCTTTCCTGTTGCCCAAAAAGATGATGCAGGGAAACTTCCAGCCCTGCTGTCATTTATTGATAGCCAACAGATGCTGTATAAATGGTAATTTTCTTGTTTGTTCTAGTGCAAGATTGTTTCCTTAACTTGAAATAGCAGATACTTGCTCTGTTTTAATTGAAATATTGAAAAAAATATTTGTTGGGGGTTGTTTTTTTAATTTTGGTTTGTTTTGTTTTTTTAAAGTTCATATTAGTCTGGTAAAATTTTTGAAAACTTTCATTAATTCCTCCCCTTTTCCTCTTTTTTTTCTAATACTCAAACACTAGTTGTCTTTTAGTCCTTGATATTATTGATTCTTTTGCATGAACTATATTTCCCTCAGCCTTTCAAGTCAACAGAACCGGATGCTTTACCCAAAATGAGAGTTGCAGGGCTTACATGGGGAGCTTCTAGGGAAAGGATAGCTATATGCAGTAATAGGACATATGTAACTGCAGCCTGTGATCTGCCAGGTTGAATACACAAGCCTAGGAAGGCTGTAAGGAGTCCATGAAGTCTAGGATGTTTGCATGATTCATGGTGAGTTGTGCAGACTCATGAAGCGATGATGAGGACTCAGCTCGGCAGCAGATTGCGTGCCTTTGCCTTGGTTTCTCTGCACCTGGTAAAAAAATCTTACTTGTTTTTTCCCCTGGGGGTGGGGACAGGGAGTGAGAACAGCACCGGTTGCAAGGAACATGACATCAGCATTAGCTCAAGGTGGAGTTCATGGATGTCAGCCTGTAGAAAGGGTGCAGAGCTGGAACGGTGGAGGATGGCGCGAAAGGGGACTGAAATGATCGGGGGACATGGAGGTGGAAGGGTCTGTCACCAAGTGATGTTCACAGCCTGGCTGTAAATGACCCCTGCACATCTGTAGCCTAGCAAATAGCCAAGATTCTCACTGCTAAAATGTGTCCATCTCTCAACAACTACTCTGTGAAAGATTTTCCAACGCCTCTACAGCGGAGACTCAATAAGCCTTGTAACTGCTCCACTTCATCTGCACAAAGGCAGTTGGAGGCTATGTTAGGTGCGTTAATCTCTGTGGGAGGGGAAAAAAATAGCTGAAGTGTTGACCTGAACAGAGCTGCTTTCTTTCAAGCACTTTATGATCTCTGTTCTTTGGGAACTGGAAGCTGGCTGTCAGTGACAGCAGCCCTTCGGACGTGGGGTCTCAAACTATGGGCCAGCCCTTGCCTTTCTCCTGCCCTTTTGCTATTGAAGTTGGATGAACTGGTTCAAAGTGTCATCATACATCAACAGCACTGTGGACTCCAAAGGGTGGATGTATATATCTTCTTCACGTGACTCTCTTGGTTTAATTTCTGCACTGTGAAGGATGGCAGGAACTGGAACTGAGGGAGCTCACAGCTGTGCATCACCCCCATGTTAGCGTCATCCCATGGGGGATGCATGGCTGCGAGCTCCATATCCTACAGTATTTCACCACTTAACAGGCAAGATTTACCCAACGACACAAAAGGGACTCACCAGTCCTCTTCCCACCCTCCATCCCTTTCACACATCTTGACTGTCAACACCAGCTGGGGTACTCACAGCCACTTCATGAACAACTGCAGTCATCGTTACTGTTAAATAACTTGATATCTTTTTTTTTTTTATGCCTTAAATGTGCGTTTTGTAAAAAGACTTCTCGGAACTCCTTAATGCTTCTCAAAGCTGCTTCAAAACTGAAAAAAAGTAAGCATTGGGAAGTGTTTTTTCCTCCCCAATACAGCTGGCATTTCTGCCCGCTTTAGTCTTCCCTCCGGCTTACTGAGTTTTAGGAAATATCGAACTCCTTTTAGAGGACAGAACAACAGATTTTATTTGACCTGTGAACTTAAATGAGGAAATGCAGAACAGCTCAGGAAGCTTCCCTGCGTGCTGCTTAAATTTTCTAATTACTGCTTAGCCCATACAAGCTTCTTGGCTAGAGTACAAATATTTTGAGGGTTAAGAGCTGATAGTGGGAGATTAACTGCCTCTACAGTGTGTTATTAAATATGTTCAGATCCTGCAGATTTAATAGTGCAGTTAATGTCATAAAGATGATCCCCATTTCAGTTCTGCAAGAAAAACTCTCTAGAAGCTCTCTCGCTTCACTGTTGAATGCTGTGAGGAGGTGGGGGTAGAGGTTTGTAGAGAGCAGGAATGGAAGTTTGCAGGGCTTAGCTGGCAGATGGGGCTCCACCAGCTGTCACCGCACGACGCCGATCCCAGGGAAAAGCTCAGAGGGAAGCTCTGGACACCAACCAGAATAATGTGTATATGAGTCCAGTGACAAGAGGGACAGGGTGACATTGGCAGTTTCTTTGCTCAGAGGATGACCCTGTCCTCCCAAAGCATCCGTGGAGGAGCTGGCTGGCGCCCCTTTGCCACGCAGAAGGGCTGCACCTGCGCTGACATGGCAGGCAACGCAATGGGAGAGCGGGTGCTGATGGACCCGCCCTCGTGCTGTGCATGTTTTCCAGGCTTTACTCTGGACTAGCTCCTGCAGCCTAAGCTGACCTTGGTGATAGGAGCAGACCAGCCAGTTTAGGTTCATCCCAGAGCAGTCCCAGCTGGGTGCCTCGAGGCCGCTCTGCAGTGTAAATCGAAGTGGAGGAGTTGGGGGCAACCAGAGGGGTTTGCTTCAAAAGTGGGAGCAAGAGAGGTAGTTGATCTGTGAACGCCTCTTGGCACTGTTGCTTTGCCTCCTCTAGGTTTTCTACCCTTACGTACTGAGCTTCCCTGCTCTTCAAGCTGTCTTTCTGCACTACCGGTTTTCTAAATCGCTGGTGGAGAAAAGATGTTTGCATCGGTTTAATCCATGGATGTGGAGGGTGAAGCAAACCTCTCATGCTCACAGTGTGAAGGACTACGTTTTACAAAATCTTGTGGCTTAGTTTTTAATGTTCTCTCTCAGCCCTGGTGCTCCCTTGTTTCCCCTTGGTCCTTAGCAGGCATTTTCACCACTTGGACATTACAGCAATGCACTTTCTAGAGTTGTCCCAAATGTGAAGCTGGCTCATCAGGTTAAAGGCTGGTTTCAGGCAATCACTGATCGTACTAGCACTAATATGCAAAAAACCAAGGTAAATTCACATTCTTGATCACATTTGCTCTTTAAGTATTTGGTCTATGAGTGTAGGTGTGAGAGAGATGCAGAGAACATCATTATGAGTCAGTAGGAACTTTTTTTCATACAGACTAAGAATGAAGACGGTGGTGATACTTGTTAAAAGAAAACGGCGAGCTTTTTGTTACTGTTGCTCTACACATTTCACCTTATCATGGATCCCTGCAATTTTTACGCCCCAGTGTGCTTACTGATGTGATGTGCCCTTTTCACCCTATGTGCTTCACTCTATGTGGTTCTCCCCCTTCTCCCTGTGGTTTGAGGATGTCTTCTCTAGCTGGCTGCCTTGGCAGCTGACCGCCACTAGCCAGGACCAGAGCAGTGTTTAGGTCAAATGGAAATTTAACTCGGCTGTTACTGCACTTGCCAGGGCTGCTTAAATATTTTATTCTAGCAGCTTTACTATTAGAAACAGCACGCTCTGCTGGTGGTATTTTGGGACCCAGAAAATTAGAAATTAACTGACTTCAGCGTGTTACCTGCAACCACCCCATCTTGCTCCCACCCTTCAGCCCTTGGCTAAGGGGGGGATGCTTGCAACTGTATCGGAGTTTTGGGCTGAGAGTTGAATCACAGAGAATATTCCCTTTTCTGTCTCGTGACATCTCAGTAAATTGTCTTACTGATTTTTCTTTCTAATATATTATTTATGCAATGTGTAAGAAATAATTGAAATACTGACACTTGCTCAGGTGCGCTTCGTGTGTGATGAAATGTAATAGTAAATATTTAGTGCAGTTCGAAAAACTAAATTCGTGTTCGCGTAGCGCCATCTATCACCAAGCCTCTGTAGCTGCACTGACAGTGGTGCATTTTATTTTTGGAGAAGTAAAATAAATCTTGGCAGCACTTAAAAAGTACTTCGCGGGCGGGGGGGAAGGTTTCATAGCTCTTACTTTGCAGCGAGGTTGGTAATACTGCATCCATCTGCGTACACAGCAAGTCAGTGAGTTTGGTGAATTTTATCTGTGCGTGTATGTGGAGACCGGACTCAAATTGGGCCATGGGGGCTCAGCAAAGAAATCGGAGACTTATTTTGGCTTGCTCAGGGAGTGGGAGCTCTCTCTTTTCTTTACCAATCTAAGGCTAGAGGTGGATGGAGATGGGCAACACATACCGAGCTGTGTTACTGACTTCAATACAGTGCCATCGACTCCTGTACCCACAGAATAAAATAAAAAAAAGACACCTTGATGTGAGTGCAGCAGAGAGTTTCCTGCTTCTTGTACCTTTTTGACCTACACGTTCAGTCCCTGCCTCACATTTGTTCTTATTTTTCCAAATTCTTATCCCAGTTGACTGCTGGGCTCTGAGAATGCGCCTGATGTTGCCAGGGAGGTGGCCTCGTGTGCGAGGGCAACGCGGTTTGCTGCACAGCACTTGTTTGCTGGCGATGTACCTGCTGCATTTCAGGTGGCTCAAACTGATTCTGATAACCTTCCAGAGGCATTTACCAAGCAGCTACCTGGGAGGCTTGTTCTCTGCCAGATGTTCATCATTGCATGCTTAGTAAATAATTGGCATGGAGAAGTCATGGGTGACGGGTGACGTATTAACACTCTGGTGTTAATAATTTGGTGAATACAGCTACCAGTGCCAAATATTTATATCCTGTGGTGCTGCTGCTGGAATATTTTGATCAAAATCTCTGCAAAGTAAAAATTCATTCATGTTTTTTTTCCAAACTTTTCAAATAAAATTGGCCTACTTCATCGTTATCTGCCAGAAGTATGTGAAGTTGCAGTTGTATTGGCTTGAGCTCAAAACTGGACCACAATTGGCAATTGTATTTTGTTTTCTTTCCCTCCCACTTAAAGACGTAAAGAAAATATATTAATTTAAGTAAAATGGGCTGAACCCCTCATTCACAATAACAATGGTAATAGGTGGGTTGCGGGAGCCGCTTGAGAGTGAAAGCACAACTTAAATCACGTGTGTGTGCTTACAGCTGGGTGAGACTCTAACATCACCGAGAGCATTTTCTGCTCTTCTCCTGCAGTGAAGCCCCAGGGATGTGAGAGCAGAGCAGCTGCATGGCAGGACACAGGGACTGACACAGAGCACGCCTGGAAGAACTGCACCCTGAGCATTTTCTCCTGCCGGAGACTTCCGTGCTATAAGCTTTGCCTGTGACAAAGTTGGTAAGGTAAGCCTGGCCTTAAGTTAATTTTGATTATTTGAGTAATTGTGGAAAGCCAGGAGAAGAAAAGGGCGTCAATATTTGCTTAATGGCTATTTGCTTATCAAGAACTGTGCATATTTGCTTATGCATATGCACAGCTGGGAAGCAGCGAGGTTCTAGAGCATTCCCTGTTGTTACCTGGTGGTGGTTGTGTTACTTAACTTAGTTCATTGCAGCAAAAGAAATCCGGAATGGGATGGAGAAGCAGCAGGGTTTTCTTGTCGTATTGCAGCATCCCCCCTGGCAGATCTGGCTGCAGTGAATGGAGATGGTGCCTTGCATCATCTTTAGAGCTAATTCCCTCTGCTAGGGTGCTTGGGGAAGTGTGAGAGGATGCGTGAGCTGCCTGACGCAGCTCCTCCATGGAGCTAGCTACAGCTCCAGAGACGGGGAACCTGCCTCAGAGAGATCTCTCTGTAACTGCATTGCTCTGCTGCACAAAGCCAAGATGTTTTTTTCCTCCTGTTTCTTGCCCCTTCTCCCACTTCGGTGCATCTCCCTGGAGCTAGGAGATGGGCAGCCACGGGCAGAGCTGTCTGCTTTGCCTGTGCAGGGCATAGAGGTGTCTGAACCGCTGTGGACAGCCTTCTCCATCAGAGGCAACGCCTGGCCCAGGTGTGGGCAGGGAAGGGTCACGTTGTGAGAAAAGGCAGCAAAGCTTTTAAAACCCATCCGTATGAGGCAGGTGCTGAATATGTCGCACATCTCTCAGCTGAGCAACGCTTTTAATCACATGCTGAGTTTAAGCAGGTTAATGACATACTCACTTATGTGCATGGCAGAGTAGAAATGTGCTTCTGTGCATAAATATAGTTAAGTCTGCCCTTGAGTGCTTCTCTCGGTCGGTCCTTTATATATTACTGGAAGGCCTATGGGTAGCATGATGTCATTGGCAAACAAGAACCACAACTGAAAAAGTGGCTTATAAACCAATAATAATGACAGTTATCCCCAGTAGTGAATGAATAATGTGGGCTTTACTACCACGGGCTCCCTTTTTTCCTGTCCAGCTGACCGCACCATTAAATGCAACAAGGGATTTCTTAGCTTTGCTGGTGAGGGAGGGTCCTGAGGGATGACTGGAGGCCCTTGCAGTGATTTGTGCGCCCTGGTTCGGGTGCTCACTGCAGTCCTGCCCATCGGCAGAGGCCAGCACAGACCTCTGCGAAACTAAATCCCCACATCACCAAAAAGTGTACTGTTTGGGGTTTAATGAAGATTTCTTCCCCTCTCTCTCCCCCATAAAGTGGATGCTATACAGTTTCAATTATGTATAGGTCTATTACAGAATAATCAGTGCTAAGTACATATGCATACACAGACCACAATAAATTATGTATCTTCCCTTAATATTTCATGAATAAGAGGCATGACATGGTTTGATTTCATTTAGACCTGAGTTCAAGAGAGCATTTAAACATATTTCTATTTTTAAAACCACGAATCATCATAATGGGACTTTCAGGTGCTTTCAGTTAGATATATACTTAACAACCTTGCTGAATTTGAGCCATAATGATAATCAGATTAATATATTGAACCAGTGCCCAAGGAAGCCATTTCATCAGTGTTACTAGGCTCTAGGAGTACGATCCATTTTTTTAATATATGTGTGTGCATATATATATATTTAATGAAGAAAATTCAAGGCAGACCTCCACTGAGAAATCAGAGTCTGTCTGAGCCTGGAGTTACCTTATATCATCATGGATTTCAGCAGCAATCTGAGAAATGAAAGCAAGCTATCTCAAAATGCCGCCAGCAATTCCTCTGTTGCTCAGGACATGCCATGCTGAAGGCTGAACATTCCCCCTGAACCTCTGATGCGTCCCAAACCCTTTGCCTCAAACTCTGCTTTGTATTGCTGAGCTATAACTTCTGAGATCCAGAAATAATCGAGCTACTGAGACTAAATGTTTTTTGGTTGGATGGGCCATATTAATGTGATTTAAATGATGATATGGCAGTTTCTAATCTATTTCCTGTTCTGCATTCTTTTTATTTCCTAAGAAAACCCAGAGAGTGTTGTTTATCATCTCATCTAGAAAGGGAAGAAAGCAAAAGCAGATTATTTTTCACTTACCTGGAAGGGTTTAGAGTTTGTGGAGTTCACTGAGTAGCAAACATTTAGTAGATCCCCATATCAAGCCGCAACTTTTTTCAACTCACTTCTGTAGATTAAAAATTTTTGGTTTAAATTTAAAGGATTTAGTTCATATGTTAGCAGCTGTTAAACATCCTGCAGGACAAAATCTCAGAACACATCCATTTGTAGATACAGTCCTTTTTATGTGGGGCAAAATACAAAGACCTGTAAGCAAGCCAATATTTAATTGTATGATCTAACGGCATCAAAATTTAGTTATAGCTCCCTTTAATAAAATAAATTTGGAGTCTTATATGATACTTCTAAAATTAGATCATGCCACACCTTATGGCTTTCAGTTCACTTTGTGAGATGAGTCAAGAGCCTTGCACATCTACTGCAGAAATGCCTTTTTATTTCTGCTCTGAGGTTATTAGCTGAAAAGACTGAGAAATAGCTAAACTTGATGCATTGCTTAAATCACAATTTTTTTTTTACGATCTCCCTTCTAACAGAAGAATTGCCGTGGCTGTTTCAGACCAGTAGATAGGCAGTGTAATGGAAGGTACCGAATGCTCAGGGAAAGAGCGTGAGAAGCAGGGAGCTTATAGAGGTCCTGCTCGTGACAGGGAGCGAGCTGTCTGCCCCCCTGCCTTCAGTAGCTGCCAGTGCCCGTGAATTTGTCTCTACCTTCTTGGAGCCCATGTAGATTTTTCACCTTCATGGAGTCCTCTGTCAGTGAGTTCTGCAAATCAGCTGCATCTGTCCCCATAAAGATGTCTCCTGCTAGGCAGAGAACAGCCTGAGGCTAATGTCCCTGGTAGATCCTGTGTAAATCCTGACTGAAAGCAGGGAGAGCTGCCCAGTTGCTGATGATAACACCAGTTCCTAAATTTGGACTTAAGACTCGAGTTTGTAACTTAAGACTCGAGCCTGTAATGGGAAGCTTTTGTGATTTCCACAGCAAGAATTAACTATGAATTTCATGGCTGAGAAGGTGTGAGGAACAAAAATTAATTCTAGTGAGTGGCAAAATATGTGATTTTACAGCATTGGGTTGGAAACCTCTCTGGTTCTTCATCTGCTACCAGGTTTCTGTGCAACCCTGCTGTGCCCACCCATCTCCATCGGAAAAGGAGATAGAAATGTTACTACTGACCTAAAAATGACACAGCTCCCAGCAGGTGGGTACAGGCTACCTGGCACACTTTGATGTCTTTGTCCTCACAGCAGCTTTGAAGGACAAGATGGTGACTCTCGCTTCCAGCCTGGCATCTTAACTACTGAGCTGCTGTGTCTCTCCAACCAGCCCTTTCCTACGGTACGAGTGTGGCGTGAGACTCAATTCATAAATGTCTGTAAATGTTTTAAGGAAAGCAGAGTAGAGGTAATGTTAGAAGAGAAGCGCATTAGCCTGTTGGGCAGCAGCAGCTGGAATATCTCAGTGTTGCAATTATATTTGATGGTGCATGTACTTTGCTTCAGGAATGCTGCCAAATGGCATTTTATTCCTACCTCAGAGCTCTATGCAGATGAAAAAAGTGAATTTCCATGCTTTTTTGGCCAAAAAGTGCCTGCAGGTCTTTATACAGCTTGACCAGGCTTGGACCAAGGCCTGGCTCGGAAGAAAAAGCACTGTTGGGGCTGATGATGTTTGTGCTCGGAGTCAGGGCTTTACCAAGGGGCTCTGACAAGGATGAAGGTAGAAGTGGTGCTTCCCCAGCCAACACCCCCAGGACTAAATGACAGAATTACAGTCTGACCCCACCACACAGCCCCAGGAAGGGGCAGCTTGCTCTTAAATGCTTATGTTAATAGGGTTTTTTTTTTTTTAAATCTTTGTCATGATTCCTCTTTAGCCTCCATCAGGTGTGGCAGTTCTAGGACCAGATGTGGTTGGATCAGGATTTTCTCCTATTTTGAATGTTAGAAAAACTTTCCTGTCTGTATTTCTTTAACCTTGCCAATGCTCTTCCATTTTTCTTTTCCGAGGAAATGGAAGGCCATGAATTCCAAGTCCTTCAGATCATTTTTCTAGGTTAGCTTCTCAGTCATGGTGAGTGTAGACCTGTTGTCCTAATCTCACCTGCTGATTCCGAGTTCTTTTGGGGTTGATCTGAAGGCCATAGAGGTTTTCCCAGCATGGTTAACACACCCAGCTTCAAAGTATTACCTTCCTCCTGAATTGCCACTTGCATATTCCTGGAGGGTAACTTGCCCTTGCTACATCATTTGGACTGCCCAGCTGAGGTTACTGTTGCTTAGCTACAAGACTCTATAATAAAGAGCCCGAGCCATAGCGGAGCAGGCACTGAAGCATTTCAAATACAACAAGACCCAAAGGATGCTCATCAGTGTATGTGCAGGAATATTACAGGTCCCGAATGCTGAGGTTTTAGCAACCATGACTGTTAGCTTTTAGCTTACATGGCTCCGGTTGTCACTAGCTCGGCCTTTGCTGGAGCTGGGCTGTTTGCAGGCTGTGGCCAGAGACACTGATACTAAGCAATGTGTGTGTTTGGGGGGAAATTATTGAATGAAGGTACTTGAAGGGGGGAAATTATTGAATGAAGGTACTTGAAAGGGGGAAATGGGGTAGGGAAGATGCTCCTTCGGGGTTTCTGCAAGGAAAAACACTGATTGCGAGAGTTAAGCCCTGGTTACTGGAGTCTGGTTATGTGATGCATTATCAATGTGAACTGCAGAACTGGTCATACACGGTGTGAAAGTATTGATCTGTGTCTGCAACAGCAACGGCTTTCAGCTTTTCCCTGCCAGTTTGCATAGGTGACTTGTCTCTACAAACTGCGATCGCATTTTTGCGGTGTCATGAAAATGGATGCCACCAATTGCCCAGGACACATCTTTGGTTCCCAGAGCAGCTACATGTGAAAGACAACAGCGCTGTGCTTCCAGCAACATTAATTAATAGTCTGGAGATGAGAGTTCAGCTCAACAGCTGAATTTAACAGCAACTCATCGGAACGTAGGAGAAGGTTTCTCTGAACCTTCATCTGGTAGGACTGTGAACACAAGGACTCGTGTTTCATCTCAGTGGTGACTGTGGCCAGGGTTTCTTGTGGAAAGGTAGCCTGGGGAAAGCTTTTCTTGAGGTTCAGCTTCCTTCAGTGTGAGTCAGCAATGGGAAATAAAGAGAACTGACAGTACCTTGATAGAGCTGTGTCACTGTGCTGGACCCTCCCCAGAGTGAGGCCATAAGGAGAGACTGGAGTGGCTTTGTGCTCAAGGAGCTTCCTCAGAGTTACTAGCTGTGTTCTTCCGTAACTGGAAAGCAACCAAGTCCCTGGCTGCATCTCTGGCGTGATGCCAGACCAAGAGGACCTACAGGGAGGGCAAGGATTGTGATTTTGGCTTTCTGTTTATCTTCTGCATCTCCAAAGAATTCTCTTGGTGCTTGCATTACAGATGTGAGCCTGGGAAGACACCATGGTTGACCACAGAATGGGTCAACTCTGTTTTCTCTGTTTTATGGTGGGGAAACAATGTGAATGTAACCTGACCAGTTAAGAAATGAGGAGCTCACTATAAAATATTGTGGACTGGATTTCTGGTTCATACACAGTGACACAGCTCTACTGAGAAAATGTACACCGAGGGTGACCTCACATTGTCATTATTCCTTGTTAACAGCTATTTAACATAAACATCTATGTAAGCAGTGAGGAACAAACCTCCCCTTGAAGTTTTAATGCTTTTTGACTTACAACTCAAAAATAAGAAAAGCTCTTGGTGAAACACAGGGTGACGTGCCAAATCGCTGCAGAGTTCCCTTTAGAACAACAGGGCTGTCCTGGTTTCAGCTGGGATAGAGCTAGTTTTCTTCACAGAAACTAGTGTGAGACTGTGTTTTGGATTTGGGATGAAAAAATGTTGATAACTACCAGTGTTTTCAGTTGTTGCTAAGCAGTCAAGGACAGTCCAGCTTTTCATGCTGGCCTGCCAGCAAGGAGGCTGGGGTGGCAAGGGAAGCTGGGAGGGAACACAGCGGGACAGCTGACCCCGGCTGACCACGGGATACCCCGTACCATACGGCGTTATGCTCAGTATATAAAGCTGGGGCAAAGAAGGAGGAGGGGGTGGAGAGACGTTGAGAGTGATGGCGTCTATCTTCCCAAGAAACCATTACGCATGAGGGAGCCCTGCTTCCCTGGAGATGGCTGAACTCCTGCCTGCCCACGGGGAGTAGTGAATGAATTCCCTGTTTTGCTTTGCTTGTGTGCACAGCTTTTGCTTTCCCTGTTAAACTGTCTTTATCTCAACCCACGAGTTTTCTCACTTTCACCCTTCCGATTCTCTCCCCCGTCCCACCAAGGGGAGTGAGCGAGCAGCTGTGTGGCACATAATCACCAGCTGGGGTTAAACCATGGCAAGGGCAAAACCCAAAAACTGGGACAGCCTTGTGTTGCTGCCTAATAAAATACTGCATTAATATATGGGAATTCAGCTCACGAGGATTTGTGCCATATATATGTGTAATTTATGGGGTTGTTCTAACACCAACAAAAAAGCCAAAGTTTGAAAATGGCCTGGATCACTGCCCAGATTTTTTACTTGATTTCCTGTGCATTCACTTGCCTGTCACTTCTAAACCTGTTTTGCCTCTCGCTTAGCAGTGGAGTTGTGCCTGGGTAAAGGCATTACATGTATACTAGCTAAATACTAGTTTTATAATCCATATCTGTTGCTTGGTCCCTGGGTATCACTCAAAGCGAGTTATTCTGCTGTGTTATCTTGTCTATTGATCAGTCCTTTTTGCCTTTTATCCCTGTTGTTCTTTTTCCTGGCTCTTGCAGAAAGTGATGCCAGGCCATTAGGAAACTGAATTATTAAACCTTCATATTGATTTCTCTTGACCATATAGTTGATGTTATCATGTAAGGACCCTTGCCTTGAGCTATGCAGAAGGGGTTTTGATAAGGACTTGACAGGTCTCCTCACTGCTTTGCTTCATTACCTTCCCTCTCTTCACTACCCCATCATTTCCAAGAGGAAGCAATTCTGAAAACCATTATGTGGAGTCATTTTGTTTCACTGTTGGGCTCCCTTTGCTAGCAACCACACAAATGGTGGGATTTTTCTTTCTCTCCTCTCCGTAGGTGCACCAACAGATCGGCCCCTTTGCTAACAGCCTTGGCACTGTCACCACGGTATCCATGGCAACGCATCAGCCTGCGCAAGCATCCGCAGACACTTCAAAAATCAGAAATACCAAGTGATGACAAGGAGTTTGCTTCAGACAATGCGTGTTTACAGGTGTCACAACGACCTGAAACACTTCTCTCTCCACCCATCAGCTCCTTGATTATAACATGCTTTACATTTCTCTTGCAGCCCCCTTGTCAGAATACAAGATTCCAAGCAGAATTAAACCCTGTTTTGATTTTTTTCCCATTCAAATCAGTGGCTGAGGTACCTTATGGAATGAGCACCCCAAGCTGCACTGTTGACTTTTCTCTTTGAGCTGGGTTGGAGTACACATTCTTCAACTGAGAAAATCCAAAGTCGTAATTGAAAAAGAAGTGGCCTACGTGAACCCAACTAACAGACGTAGTTGTGTGACTGCTAGGCTGAGTGGCGATTTGCCCCACTGCATTGCATAAGCTACTGCTTTCCTATAGTGACAATAGATTTAATAAGATCCAATCAACCACTTCTTGGGAAGATTTTTACATAACTTCATGCACCTGCTGCAGAGACTCTGCTACTGTGTTTACAGCCACCAGTCTTCACTGATCCTGCACATTCTTCAGCTCTGCTTTCAGGAGATAACATTCAGGTGCTCAGGCTGCATTTCTGAAGCTGGTTGCAGCAAATCTATCAGCTCCTTAAACTGAGCACTTACACGCAAAAACATCTGTAACTCAGATGGGGTAACCACACATGGAGTACTGATTTGTGCAGCTAGACAACCGTGGGCAAATACATGGGCATGAGCTAGCATGAATTTTCAGATGTCATGTACGTGCTACCCCTCAGGACTCCAACCCTGTTAGACTGTTAGAGTCACGGGCTGATGATGACCCTGGATGAGGAGCAGTTTTATAACAGAGGAGCAGTTTTATAACAGAGCAAGCCAACAGGTAGTCTTCAGGCATTTAGGACCACCTTCCTCAGGCTGTGGAAGTATTTCTGCTACACTAAGACATGATGGATGTGCTCATCGATCAGGCTGAGGCCATTCTCAAACCTAGACCAGACCGCTGCATTTGTTGTTTGCACAAAAGCAGAGTGTGAGGCTGAGTTTCAAGCTTGGTCACGGGAAAGAGCCCAAGTACATTGGTGCTTAACCTCAAGTCACAATTTTGGTGAGAAAATAGCCCCTCATTCTGTCTGCAATGTCTCCCCTCTCTAAACAAGTAACAGCAGTGATTTATTCTTAAAAAGGTGAAAAGAACTACAAAGCCCGAACCCAAGATGAACTACGTTGCCTGATATTGTGGTGTTTACTTGGTTAGGCAAATCTGTTTTCAGCTGATAAATTAAGCTTTAGGCTTGGAAAATGCAGTACCATTTACATGTTTGAACATGTAAATGAGCATATTAAGGGGAGCATATTAAAAAGCAAAAAGCCTGATCAAAATTCCACATTAATAAAACAAGCTATCAGTGCATCAGAGAATTGAAGAGCTTCCATGTGCAAGCTTGCAAGCATAGTAATAGATTCCTTCTAAGGACTTTAATCCTCAGCAGCTACTGTTGAAAAAATTCAGACTTTCCTCTAGAACAGGAAATTAAATCTCAAAAATAGTATACCCCTCATGTTCTGACCAGTTTGACTGTTCAGTAACTTACAAGTCATATTTATTTTGAAAAGCAACTTTTTCATATGATCTTGCTATAGACATGATGGGTTAGGAGATTTCACTACTTAAACCTTAATGTGTGTTCTGTTCATCTTCTGTTCAATCTGGCAGGTAGGCAGTGGAATTTTTTTTTTTTATATCATTAGAAGACCTAGTAAGACTAAGGTGCAGTAGTTTTATTCCCACAGTTTTCAGGACAGATAAAGAAGGCAGTACTTGTACTAGTGAGAAGCTAGAGATGGCAAAACAATCAGCCCAAGCTCACAAATTTGCATTTATCACTTCCTGGCAATCATCACCCCCTGTTATAGCTAGAAGATGTGAAGAGCAACAAATCTTATTTTCCTAGAGAGACTTTTTTTTTCGCTTTTGTGGAGATGGGAACCTAGTAGCTGAACTGTTCCTCTGTACCCCAGAAAATGGGTTAAAGCAGTGAAAATTGGTTTAGGTTAGGAACTTTCTACAGTTGAATCCTGCAGGGATCAATACTCCCCTCACTTCCTTTTGAATAGGTTTACAAATCTCCTGTGAGCTGTCCCTAACATGACAAGTCTGACATCCAGCTTTTTCCTCTTCAGCAAAGGAGCCAGCCCCATAGGCAAGATGTCACAAAGCCTCAAGAGCCGAGGGGATAAACTAGCCGGGTTAGGTAAATGGCAGGGGAAGAAGGAAGCTCTTCACATAACCACCTACTCTGTAAGGGACCTCTACTGTCCATGTTTCACTTTGGCATATTACCTGGGGACTCTTTGCTTTCAGTCACAGCAGTGAGAAATGGAGATGTCCACTGGAGTGCATTCTGTACTGCAGTTCTTGTCTCCTTGTGTCCCCAAGAGCAGGTGGCACCAGTATTTTGTACCCTCTCTCTGCTTTCAAATTATTCTACTTCTCATGCAGAGGCTGGCTTTTGACATCAAAAGCATTTAGTAAATTAGAGTGTAGCTCCCTGAAGCAAACTCTTCCATCATAATTCACATGGGTATCTATGGTCCTGGGGACAAAACGACCAAATATAACCAAGGTCTACAAAGGCAGTGTTGCTCTGGTAAAAGTCCTTGCACTGTGGCTAGATCTCACCTTTCCTTAAAGCTTGCCTGTGGCAACCTCAGGCACACATTTACAAACAGGTAATATCTCCAAATAATCTTTAAAAAGTAAATGTTGTCAAAAGGGATACAGGCAGAAAAGGGAAGCCTTTTACATGGAAATGCTAGTATATGAGCTGATGAGATACAACTGAGTTTCTTGTCCAAGCCAGAAACAAATTGAACATAGTCTCTTATCACAGAGGCTTTATGCAAGGGCAGGGCTAAGTACGTACTATTTTCATTGGAAGCTTCAGTTTTGCTTAGTAGCTGATAATCATTTGAAGGAGCTTTTTTCAGATACCTTCCATCCTCATTGCCTCTGTTGGGCACTAGAGGGACCCTAGAGTTTTCCAACCGATAGAAACATCTCAGCAATGCTGAGGCAGGAGCGCTGCCTTTCCCGGTCACCTTATCCTAGGTGTTTCCAAGGGGAAAGGTGGCAAAAAACTGCTCAACCGGTTGTAGAACATGCTCTGAGACTGGAAATATGCCATCGGGGAGGGTGCGTAAAGGCCCATAGCCATACTTTCCATTGCTTCATCCTCCTCCTTGGTGCTCGTAGCTCTTTCCATCGTGAATAAATGAGAGCTGGCTTTGCCTTGACTGCTCTGTTCACTTAGCTAATGTTGTGACACTGGCACCAAGGCTTGAGTCAGGCTGTGTTTTTGAGAAATTAAATGTTTCCTTCCCCAGTCTGAAGTGAAGCCAAATACCCAAGCTGCCAACAATTGCAGCTCGATAATCTGTCAGAGGAGCAGCAGTGGTTTCTTATTGTGGCTATATAGTAAAAGAAGAATATGTATTGACACACAAGTCCCTTTTTGAACTGTTTCAAATGAATCTTTTATAAAAAAGGGCTATAGACAATGTCATTCCTTTTTCTTTTAGCAGGCAGGCAAAAATCTTTTGTATTTGACTTACCAGACCTCCCCACAGAGATCCATAATTCAGTGTGTCAAAGCTTTACTATAAAGCTTATGGTTTGTAAGGTTATGTAAAAATCTATTTTTCCTTTGCACAAAAATCTTTCCCCACTATCTCTTAGTGGGATGATGCTTTTTGATCTCTGCATGAATATTTCTAATAAAAATAGTGCATGCATTTTAATATCTCTAACATAAATTATAAGAATTTTTCCTGTCTTAAAATGTCTACTGTCAACACTGTTGCTGAATATTTAAAGTATAATGTAATTTGACTAGATAATTATCTCAGGGAAAATGGCGAATGCCATGTTGTTTTTTTTCTGTGTTTGTTTTTCATCATCTTTGATGATTATTTAAAAGAGAGCTGCAATTCAATGACTAACTTCCAAGATTCACCTTCTCCCTCTCTCTGCAGGCTGCTGCTGGAGAGAGACAGGCTGCTACGGTACTGCATCTGAGCTAGAGGCATCAATTCCTCCACGGCACATGGAATATTCTGGGCGTTTCTCCGGTTAGTTATTTACACCCCTCTGATCTCTAGGAATGTTTATGGACAGTGCACAGTCTATTTATTGTACATGGTGTCTTCCCGTTAAGACATTCCTTCTACGATACCCATTGCAATGTTTTTTTCCCACAGAAGTATAAGCTGTCCTTTCCTTTCCTTTTTTTTTTTTTTATATTGTAGGCTTTAAATAAATCTAATTTCCATTTGGATGAAGTGTAAGTGTTTATCCTTGATCAAGTCAACTGCTCATTCCCTCTCAGGGCTCCTTCTGATGAGGCTTTATGTAAGCCTGCATTCCTGTTATCTAAGTGGTGAAAGGAAGGGCAAAGTCCTTGTGCTTGGGGGGAGAGCTCCAGCAAGGTCTTTGCATGGCCGTGTGGGCCTCCAAGGGGAGGCACGGGAGAAGACAGCAGGAGAAAGGCAGTGCTGATCCCTGGGGTGCTGGGCATGCTGGTGCACATTCCTTGTGCACTTGAATGGGTGTCGTTGCTCCTGGCAGTCTGGAAGAAAGACTGCGTGCAGCAAATGTGTTTCCTCTGGAAGCATCTCCTCTGGATGGATATACATCACTGGTGGTGAGTAACCAGAGGGAAGGTAATATCTTTGTCCCCTTGGCAAGGTCCTGCTCCCTTTGCGTGGCACTGATTTATACAGGAAATGCTAGAAGAGGGAAGCAGCAGTGGTGGGAAGTTTTCCCCAGCAGCTTGAGGAGGGCTCGGGAAAAGGTCTGGAAGAGAAGATGTCTGTAACCTTGACTCACAGAGTCAGACCGTTAAAGGAAAAGAAAATTTCCTGATTTACAAATATATAAAGATACCTAACAAAATAATTTTGCATCCCCAGGTCACTTTACTGACATCAGCATGGGACTGGAATACAATCCAATGTAGTAGTTGTTGAGGGCTGGCCATCTCGGTTTTGCAGCTGAAGAAACAGAAGCAAGAGCAGGGCCTAGGCTTTCCTGAGCCTGCGTTTTGACCACCCAGTCTAAGACAGGTAAGGCCCAAATTACAGATATGAAATGTTCTAGATCACCTGCTGGAGTCCAGAAGAAGAGTGCTCAGTACTCTTGAAAATCATGCTTGAGATCAAACTGGGTACCTAAAATGAGTGAGGCTTTGGAAAAAATACACATAGAGTACTTGCTCAGGGTGGTGCCACAACATGAAACAAAACTGAAATTAGCAGCTAAAGCTTCTGCACTGCTGTATGGGTTACAGTTAGCGTTTATTCTGGGCACCCAAAAATAAAGAAGAATAGCAGTATTTATCTTTACTGGATCCAAACATAGTCCCTGTTTCAAAAACATTTATTAGGCTAATACATACATTACATATGGTTAAGACTCTCACAGACTGGCTTTTGCACATTCATTTTTAATGAACCCATTAGACTAATTTGTTTAGGAAGTGGAAGAGGTAAGAGAGTACTCTTTCATCCCCATTAAAGGGAACTGAAATGAGGAGATTCTACCTAGAAGGGGTGGGACAAGCCAATGCTGGAGCTCCACTACCTCGGTGGCATTGCGTGAGGCATGACTTTGCCCTTGCGCGCTTTACTTTCACCGAAGGAACACAGAAACAGCAACTGGCGTCCTGAGGGGTTGAGGAGGAAAGTTCAGTTTGAGAACCTGGTAAGTGACAAAGTGATGGAATACCTTTTATTGCCGGATTCCAGGAAATGGCTGGAGAGCTCGGCCCTATGAGAGCACACTTTGTAAGTCAGCAGGAGCGCAGTTTCTGAGGTGCTTTTACAAAAAAACCCAACGCTTTTACAAGCGTTTTTTGACCTATCTCACCATTATCCGTTCTCTTTTCTCAGAAGAAAGGAGAAATCAGCTTGAGCTGAGACTTGCATCATCGTAAGAGCCAAATGAAATCGGGCGAGAGACTTTCAGAATGCTTCTCCGCGGTGGCGGGGACGATCGACCACGGGCAGGGCAGGGCAGGGCAGGGCAGGGCAGGGTACGGGGCGGGCCCGGGGCCGGCTGCCGCGACGCACGCAGCGCCCGGCCAGGCGGCACCGGCCGCGGGGCCCCTCCGCAATGCAGGGGCGGCTGCGGGCGGCGGGCAGGGCGCGGGGGCGGGGCGGCAGCGAGGGGCCGGCCGCCGCTACCGCCGCCGCGGGGGCCCTGCGGGAGCGGCGCCGGGGCGGGGCCGGGGGCGGAGGAGGGGGGCGGGTCCCGGGGGCTCGCGGCGCGCAGGCGGCCGCGTCCCGGCGACAGCCTGGAGAGCGGCGGGGCGGGCTGAGGCGGGAACGGCGGCGCGCCCTCTCTCTGCCCCTCGGCGCGGCAGCGCGTCCCGGTGCCGGCAGCCGCCGCGGCGCTCAGGTAAGGACCCTGCCGAGCCCCCCGCCGCCGCCTCGCAGCCGGCGGGCGCTACTAGGCGGGCGGCGGCGGCTCCGCAGCCCCGGGGCAAGGGGCGCCCGTCGGAGGAAGAGAAGAAAGGACAGAACGGCCCGTTGGCGGCGAGGGGGCGTGTGGGGGGTCGGGAGCTGGCGGCCCCAGGCTGGGTGGGCGCGCGCCGCCTGTCTCGCGGCCGTCGGGAGCCTTTGGGGGCGCGGGGCCCGCGCGTGCTCCCTCAGCCGGGCGCGGGCTCTGACAGGAGGCAGGCTCGGGCCGAAGTTCGCAGCCGGTCGCCCCTGCAGACGTCCCGGAGCGGTGGCCAGAGGTAAAGGGAGAGGGCGGCTCCCCGGTAAGGCCCGTTTCATCTCCGTAGGGGCTTCTGCCAACTGCCTTTAAGGGTTTTGAGCATCTCTAGGCTGTAAAACCCTTTAAAGGATGTAACCGTCTGTCCTCTCCCGCCCTCATCCCTAAGCTCCTCTAAAGGGATCTGTAAGGCTGAACAAAGAACATTGTGTGAGACAAGGGGGTGCGAGGGGGTTTGTAAGCGCTTTTCATTTGCATCTGGGAGGAAAAAAAAAATATAATATATATTTATATATATTATTCCCTGTATCGAATGGATCGGCCGCGGAGAGGAAACAACTGTGTGCAGGGAGGCTGGTAACCGCAGCGAGGCGGTGGAGAACAAAGCCGTTTTATGTAAGAGAAAATTATGCAAAATGTGCCTCGCTTGAAGTGCTGCAGGTACAAGCCATGAGCATATGCAGTTCTCTGGTGCCGTAATGTTACGCTGAGTATGATCTTCCAAATAAAGACTGCTTGCCTCAATTTGTTGTGTATATGAGACACTAATTACGACCTGCCATTTGAATAAGATCTGCTTTATGAAACACCTTTGGGAAAGAAGGGGGTGTGCCGCATGCCAGGAGAGTTGCTTTTGGTATGTAAGATACCGACATTTATTTCCCCATGCTGAGCAGAAACTCTCAGTTTTCCTCTGAATAAAGATATTCTCTGATTTGTTGGTGGATTTTCGTGTAGGCTTCTTCCTGATGTAAGGTAGCAGGCTTTCACAGCTAAGTGGTCATTAACATAAAATCATGCGGTAGAATGGGATGTGTACGTATTTATTTTGTAATTCTTACTTAATTCTAGGTCTCTAGCATTCCTTTTCAGAATTTGTTGTGTCTTTGTGCTTGTGTCAATAAATCTTACTTCATCCTTTCTCAAAAAAAATCATTTGCTGTCCAGCATTTGTGCTGCTTGTGGTTTAGAAACCTGTCCCTTTTGTTTTCAGAAGGGTTCTTCCTTGCAAGATTGAAGCACATATCCTTTCTGTTTTGTTTCTTCCCGTTTCCTCCCCAAACCTTTGTTTTCTCTCTGTGAAAGAACCTCTTTCTTTTCACCTGTGCTGGTTTAGACTTGCAGGGATGTCTAGACTACAGATCTCGTAGCCAATGCACCCAAGAAGAGGCTCAGCTGCAGAATGTATTTATTTTCCATAGCTTCTCTTGCTTCCCTCTCGACGGGATGACGTGATCACAGCATCTCAGCCGTTGCTGGGAAAGAGAGAGAATGTGCTGCAAGTACGTTACCTAGTGAAGTTACCCCTGCCATTGCTTCATAGATCATGAAGAAGTGTTTCACCAACAATGAGAGCATGGGCACCTTCCCTGTGTGTGCTAAAGACTCTACAGTTTTTAGAGGAAAAAAAACTGACTAGAGAGAGTCCAGTCAAGTTTGCAGATGGGTGTATATTTCTGCTACTCATGTTCTGAAAGTGTGATATGTAAAATGGAGCCCAAACTCACTCTTGCAGCACTTAGGTCTAGGAAGCGCTGAATTCCTCACTGCGTATCTCATTTCACCCATTTGCAAAACACTGATGATGCACTCAACAGTGGGCAAGACCCCAGTCTTAATGTGGTACCAGTCTCCCGGAGCTCAGGCATTTACAGGTGAGCTAAACTAACACGCTGAAAATAACCCCAGTGGCTTAGTGAGGCCATTCAGTGTGGAAATGAAATATGCAGGTGAGCCCTGGTGCAGCAGGGCTGTGGGAAGGAGGGGTGATTTTGGCAGTGAGGTGCAGTGGCATTCAGTTCTCTCTCTCCTCATCTTTTACCCAAGGGACACGATTTGATTAATGGAACTTTACAATTTGTTGCATCCATGTTGCGCATTGCCTGTGGGCGTTTGAGAGAAGCCAAAGAGCTGTCATCCTGGGAATAAGAAGTTGCTGTTCCTCTGTGGAGAATTTTATCACACTTTGAGCATGGAGGGCAGCTCATTGTGCTTATAATGCAGTTTGTTACATAAGGGTGCATTTGCACCCTTGATTTAGAGATCTGATGTAATTGCTACGGTATGTTATGTCAGTACCCACTTAGCTGCACTCTTTAAGGATGTTCTGACAATAAAGAAAAAGTCATCATTTAATGACCCCTGAGGTGCTGTGCCTAAGCATGAGTGATCTGATGACAGTAGTCCCTGAATGAATTGCTGCAGTCTGTGGGTTAAGAATTTAACCCTTGTTGCTAGATGTTTTTCCAGAAGCTTATCTTTTCTTTCAGCCTGTGTCATGCTGCTTTCTGTATGAGTTACCATTTGCTAAACTTTATACCTGGGTTCATGAGAGGCAACGTTTGCTGTGTGTACTGACACCAGAGCGGGCTCTGGCCCCGTGCTAGCTTAACAGTTGTCTGAGCTGTGGAAATCGCTAGAAATATCTAAACCCAGAAATGAGTGAGTAAGGCCCGTTGCAGACTTTGGTGGACTATTTCAGCTATCACCCCCAAATGTGGTATGTCATACGTTGGAGACAGGTTTGTTTTCTTAAAGGGGTATGAAGAGAGAGAAGTCAAAAAGAATTTACCTATGAGGATTTTATGATAATGGCTTTCAGAAAGTTACTTCTTTATTACTACAAGCCCTACAAAGTCGCAAGGTACTGACAGAACTTGTAATGCAGGTGCAGCATCTGTGAGACCTGAAAACTGATCTGCCATGATGGGACAAATGACAATTAGCTTAAGAAAGGGAAGGGGGGGGGAAGCTGTGATAGTAGTGCCTCTCTATAAATTCTGGATCAGTCCAAACACCCGAGTTCCTTACAAATCTTTTGCCTATAGCACAGGCAGTGGCTACTGAAAACTGATCTGGTATAACCTCTGTCTCATAGCAAAAGAAAAAAAACACCCCTTGGCTTTACTGGGGTTCTCCAAAGAGGCAGCCCTGCCTGCAGGACGTTTGGAACTGAACTGAAGCCTTGCCCAGAACGGGATCAGGGAGTGTTGCAGTTAACATGCATGTGAAGGAGTAACAGCCAGAAATTTGAAAAGGTGTAATATCCTGGGGTCTTAAGACTAGGTGACTTCTCAAGGTCCCTTCTGAATTGAATTATCTGATGATCTTGATATTTTGTTTGAATGTTACCTGAAAGTCCATGTGTGTACTTGATGAAGAAATACAATTATGCATGTGCTGATATGTGGGATTGTTCCCAGAGACTCAAGGATGCTTGTTTTGGTCCATCTGGATTTATTCAGTTGTTTAAACACATACCCTTGAAAGTGAGCGTTAAGCATGCTTAAAAGTTAAGCATGTTTTTAATGGAAAAGGGAATATTTTTGCTGAAAATGGAAAGAGTGTAAATTCAGGGTATGTGGACTCAGTGGTGGAAAACCCTTGATGATGTTTGACGGTGCCGAGTACCTCCAGAGAAAGCATGGAAATGAACAATGTTCTGTGAAATCACTACATTGCTTGTCCCTTGCCAAACACATGCACACACTAAGGGAGAGTATGGCTGGGTCTTGGTATGTTTAGGGCTGGTGCTTTTTCTCCCATTCTTTTGCTTCATGTACAGGTGTGCTTATTGCACAGTTCGGTAGTGTATCTCAGCTAATAAGAAAAAATAGCATGAGACTGATTTTCTTAGGGTGGAGCCGATTTAGAGGATTGGTGCTGGAAACAGAGGTGGTTTCTTAAGCCGCCTGCCTCAGTAGAGGAAAAAGCTTTTATTTCATGGGTAGGTTTAATTGCAGGTTATGCTACTAAACTATATGAGGGTGTTTTAGAAGGAGATTCAGTGTGAAATTTGTAATTGCTTTCTAGGTATTTGGAGGAAAGGACTGATGTATCCATGGGGTTAATTTGGATTGCTATGGCCACATGGGTTGACTGTGTTAGCTGTTAAGAAGATTTGAGGTCTTGATTGACCCATTTTGCTTTAACACTAATTGTTTGCTGCTGTATTAAGGAGCAAAGATGAGCTAATGCTCGCTGCTGGTTTTCCCTACAGCAGTCTTGCAGACGAAACTGATCTTTGTTCTTTTGTCTTGACTGGGGAGGTGGCAGGGAGCCCATCACAATCATTCAAAATGACAAGGAGACAACAGTCTCAGAGTGTCGCTGTTTGTACTCAGTATCTTGCATCTTTGTGAGTGTGTCTGTTTGAAAGGAATTATGGTGAAAAGGTGAAGCTTGGGCAACTTCAGTAATACAAAGATTTATCAAATCTCTTCGTTTCCTGTAATCTGCGAGACAGGTTAGTGCTGGTTTATAGTCTTTACCAATGTTACCATATACTGTTTGTCTTTTAACATTTTTTAAACATGTTTTTCAAATTTTCTGTGATGTAATAAGTATTTGTTTATTTTAGCATATGGTGTCCATCTTTCATTAAAATACGTATGTGTGTATCTGTTCATATAGTGTAGAGGAGACAATGGCACTATTACAAGCAGGAGTGTTAAGTGGAGAAAATCAGTATAACTGTTCTGAATTCATTGAATCTGCACCTGACGCACACCATCTGGAAAAAGACAATGCTCCTTTCATCTCTGTTTTCTCATTATTGAAAATCTGGAGTATTTTTCCCTTTCAGGGAAATGATCAGTTTATACCTGTGAATTCTTAAGGTACAGGTCTGTAGGCAGAATTCAGCCCCTCTGGCAAATTCACTGCCTTCATTTACAACTGGCACTCATGGCTATGGGGATCTGAGGAATATTCCTTGTCTTGTGTTGGTCAAGCCCCCGGCAAGAAGTAGGAGGAGTTTTCTGTTAGTACTTCTACTAGCCATAATGCAGTTAGATCACAGTAGCTTCCAGTGAGTTGAGTCTATGAAAACTTACTTTTCTGTTTGTGAAACTTTGTCGTTTTGTCCCCTGAGGGAGATGTAGATTGAACTTCAATAGCGGTTTGCAAAAGTAGCTGTATGCAACCTCTGGATAAATAACATCAAAAAAACCCAAACCAAAATAAAACCAGCAGTCCAATCATGTCAGCTAACTTGGCAGCATTTAATTATAAGACCTATTGATTCAATTAACCCTGTGTTTTCACTTTATTTTCTGGAGAGAATGGTTCCTGGTTTAAAACTAGGAGCTGTCAATTCTGTTTTGAGGAACATACAACATCTGTTAGAAGAGCTGCCTCGCCATACAAAACTTGCCACTTTTCCTGAGATTCTAATCTTGGATGAACAAGGTTAGAAAATATTTCAAAATGAGAACATAGGGTAGGAATATTATAAAGGTTATTATAAAGGTTCAGAGCAGAGTTAGGGTAATGCTTTTGAAAATTCCAGCCTTGGGCCAAATTTGATCCAGAGATGAACAGCAAAAAGTCCTGTGGACCTTCAGAAATGGCCTGGGTGCTTTACTGGTGGGCCAGAAACCCAGATCTGCTGATCGTGAATGCAGATCCACATTGATTGGCCTCCTTCCCTACATAACTCACCCATGGTGTTGTCCAGGCTATGCCTGGAGGAACCCCAGCTGGGTTTGAGGTAGAGGTAACTCTCTCTTTTTTTTTTTTTTTTTTTGTTCCCCTCATTTTCTGTAGAAGGTGTCTGTATAACTTGTTGAGCCAGTGCAGGCAATTGCAAGGTGCCAGACCTTAAGTGTAAGGACCCCCTTAACCTCTGGGAAACCTCAGAGACTGAGGGGGGCTGTGAGGAAAGCCTCTTTTCTGTATTTGCTGTGAAATGGGCTGAAATTGTGCATTCAAAATCCTTTGACTTCAAGGAGGGTTTAAGGTCTGGTTCTGAATTCTTATGTTTTGGGGCTTGTTTTAGGTAACCGGCTCTCTTTGTGCCAAGTTACTCTGTTTTCTGCAGCAGCTTTTCTGTGACTGCCAGATCTGAGCAGAAAGATCTGATCCCCTCATGGGGAATTTGTCTGGACTCTGGACCCGAGGCTGTATGCTGCAGCGCAGTGACTCCCAGCACCGACATCCAACACTTGCTAATGTTAATGTGATTCCACTGTCCCCTGGCCGATCGTGGGACAGAGACCCCACAGCCTTTTAAAGGTTCTTTAACCTGTCCTGTTCTTGCAGCTGCTTCCACGTGATCCGGAAAGGTATTCTTGGGCACCTATTCCCATTCTGGCCATGTGGTATCACTCAGCAGAGCTGGCTACCTTTCAGCTACTGTGACTATGGTTTGATTCCCAGCAGCTGTATGTTCACGTGCAGGGTGCCTCTCACTGACAAATCCCTGTCTGCTGGTGCCTGACGTGCTTTTTGGGTGTCTCAATCTGCTGTTTGGTGGTTGTGTCACAGGGCGTGGCAGGCAGGCAGGCTGCCGCTCCTGTTTGCAGCAAGAACGTATTCATGCAGTTAGGCATTTGTCTGCTTCCCTTGAGTCATGCTGAAATCAATACTAGATTTTATTTCCCTCAGCAATTAGAAAATGTTCAAGAGGGCTGAGGAAAAAATCCAAGGGCTCAAAAAGGAGAGATGTAGGGGTGGAGCTGAATGATTTGCAAAGGAAAAGGAGGGTGGAGCTTGCTCAAGGGGTGGTCTGGGTGTTTGGTCATTCACATCCCGTCCTGCTTGTCAACCTGTAGCTTGGGGTGGGAGGGAATCGGAGATGAAGCCGGGTGTGCCAGCCCTAAGCTGCTTCGTGACCTGCAGAATAACCCTGCCCTTCTTTAGCACTCTCCTGCATCTGTATTAGAAAACATGTGGTGCAGGGAGGTAGCCACAAGAATAGGAGGGAGATTTCTGAATTAAGAGAGTCAGGTTCTCCAGATTTGTATCAAGAGTTGTTCTTCATTTGCACCAATTCAGTCAGGGCAGAGTTTGGCCCTAAGGATTCTCTTTCGCAGGCTGTCAGCATGCTCCGAATACACCTGGGAGTTAGTGTCTGTGTTGCCACGAGTCCAGAGCAGACCTGGCATTTAGGATTGGGGCTAAGCATGTCTGGAAGGAAAGTGGCAAGTTAGGTTTTTGTCCTCATCCCCATCTTTTCTAACTTTATTGATTTGATGTCCCATAAAGAAAATCTCCCCCAGGAAAATGATGAAGAAACCCATAAATCAGGAGGAAGGAAACTATATATTTTTTTGTTTAGGGAGATAAAAGATGTGTATTTCCTGAAGTCGTAAAGGGAAAGTTGGCAAACGTATGTGAGAGTAATTAAAAGAAAAACCAACAAAACTCTCTTGGGGCGGGGCAGGGGGAGCAGTTAATAACATGATTCATTCCAAAGAGCAAGGGATAGAGTGTGGTAAATAAGAGCTTTCATTCCATGTTGTTCTGCAAAGTTAAGCTTTTCGGGGTATAGAGAGCTGGTTGTGCTTCTGAATAAGCCTTAGCAAAATATTGAATGTAAGCATTTCGTATTACCCAGTGTTATCTATTACAGCATATAATACATTTATGTCTAAGACTTTGAATAAAAGGCATTTTGTAATACGACAAACTAATATCTATAATTTTATACTCCACATAGTTTGCTAAAATTAGCAGTAGTGATTTATAGATAGTACAGTCCTTTTGGTTAGATCATTTTAAATGACGTGCTACTCATGTTGCTTAAAACATTGTCAGTATTTTGAATGCAAGACTAAAAATACTCTTAAAATGTGCCTTTCAATATGAATAGTTGAGAACTGTTTTTGTGGAATGCATTTGGAAAAAAACGGTAGTCAAATTGCATTCACTTAGAATGACCGCTAGTACAAAACTGTTTCCATGGGCAAAACCCCTGAATTGTTAGGTTTTTTTGTTTTGTTTTTTTTTTGCCTTCAGTTGTCTTAATCCACGGTACATTTGCAGCATCACTGTTAGAAATAAGTGGAAATAATACTATGTTGCAAAGCTTTAATTGCTAATTAGAGGCACTCAGAAGTTAGAAACACTTTTCCTCATTTTACCATATTTATGATACTAATTTTTCAGATGCCTGAATGGTTGTGTGTTTGTTTAGATGGGAAAGCTGGTATCAGGATGCCAGCACTGACCTGCATTATTACCTACAATTACCAACAGGCACAGAGTCAGTCATTGAGTCCATTTAGAGACTGACTTTTGGGTGACTGTTGACTTGTGCAAGTGCTGCCACTGTTGCTTGATGTGCACCAAGCAGCTCTCATCATGGGGGTTTTTGTTCTTTGGTTCTTCTGGGCTAAGTCGTCTTTGAAGCCTTTATCACAAGCTCAGACTTTCAGACACTGATAGAAGTCAGGTAGTATCTGCTGAAACAATGCCTTATGCCTTGCTTTGCAATCTCATTATAAACTTGATTCTACTTGTGTTGCAGCACACATGAATATGTACACTGCTATTTATGAGAAAGTAGCCTGTGATTGTAACTACTTTTTTTTTTTTTTAAAAAGATGCTGACAGTGGCAGAGTTTAGTTGGTGGAAAGTGTGTACCTTCCTGAGCCAGCAGATAACAATGCTATTGGTTGTTTTAAGGCAGATGCTCCTTTTTTGGGTGGGGCCGTGAATTTTCTGTTTTCTTCCAGTGATGGGGACAGAGCAACATGGTGACTGTGAAAGCTGTACTTAGAGTAACTAACTTGTTTACACTTTGAATTAAGCATTTTCGGACTGAATTTTTTTTTTTTCTACAGCCTATTACAAGCAGGAGGATGGAATAAGTGCTTGAAAAAAATACTGGGCAAACCTAATGTTTTCCATACTTGAGGACATGAAGCTATGTTTACTACTAGGATCAGAAAGAGTTATTTCCTTGAAGACATGGTATTGCAGAGTTGGCATTACAGGTCATTCCTCTGAAGTACCTCTGACTGTGGTCAGCACATCTGTTTTGTCCTTACAGCCCTGCCATTCTTGGGTGAATTTCAGTTCTCAGGTTTCAGTCACTTGGAAGATCTGAGTTATTTTTGTTTCCAATTCATTTTATATACTGATGGAAGTAGTCAATTTTTTCTGAAGAGGGTGACATTTTCTTCTGCAGTTTCAGTTATTGCAAGGTCAACCCCAGTGTCTTTACTTATTCCAGTGTCCAATGGTATAAGTGCTCTGTCACTGTCCTGGGACGGGCAAGAGAATGAGTATTTTAAATGTAGTGTGTTTTTGTGTTTTCTCTGGCAGTGTTTTGGTGGCTTTCTCTCACTTGCCTAAGGGAGAGGGAAGGTAAGTGAAAAATGAATTTTCCTCCAGTGGAGGAGTGATCTCTGCACGCATTAAAAAGGCAAAAAGAGAGGTCAGAGGCATGTGTTATGTTTTTATTTGAAAAACTAGCTGTGGAGACTTGTTTCAGCTGTAGCTGGTAGGTTTATTTTCAGGGTTGATGCAACAGTAGGAATAGAATTTGCCTGCCCAGGATTTCCAGAGACTGTTGAACAACAGATACAAAGAAGCAGCTGTCTCCTCATGTTCCCCTCTTTTCCTCATCCAAACATGATATAAACATAACTTTATTTTGGATTCTGTTCCTTGCATGCCTTTGCAGTTGGAAAGTCTATTCTACTTATTGCTTGCTCTGTTGTCCTCACCGGCAGGCAAGGCATGATCTAGATTGAAGCGTAATCCTCCTAGATTGGTAAACAGGCCCTGCCCCATGCCTGTCACTAAGCAGATGAGTAGCTCTTTGAAGAATGTTTTGAGGCTTGCGAAAAAAATTTCTAGCAGAAACTTTCCTTTTAAAAGATATTAAAATATGCAGATAGTCAAATAAGCAAGCAAGAGTGCCTTGAGAGTAAAGGTGCTGTGTCTGTAGTCACTTGTTGATATTTGCCTTTCCATGGTGGATTTACTTCACAGCTGAACTTGAAAACCTTCACAACTGGCAGTGGTACTGGGCAGTTTCCCCTTCCACTGTAGCTCTGGCTGCATTTAAATTTTTCTCTCTTTCTATTTATTGCCTTTCAGTTTTGGCACTCATTCTGCATTGAAACATAGCTCTCG
Organism: Phaethon aethereus; assembly: GCF_964289735.1. Taxonomy (NCBI): domain Eukaryota; kingdom Metazoa; phylum Chordata; class Aves; order Phaethontiformes; family Phaethontidae; genus Phaethon; species Phaethon aethereus. The sequence goes on from NC_138580.1 coordinate 37,705,468, forward strand.
GCAGAGGTCCACAGAAATAAGAAACCCACTATATAAATGAAACCATGGGAAAAGAACCTGTGATATTCTCTTGCTGGACCTTGGTTTGAAATGAGGAATTGCTCCTCTCTTCTGAGGGGCTTACGGGAGCCTTGGGTCATGGACAAGACAGCCATGGGGTAGACAGTGTGTACTAGCTGGTGGGACTCTGGGCTAGTGGTGAGAGCCTCTGGCGTGTTCATCACGGGCGTGCTGTTGGTTTCGGTTTTAGCTTGTCCTGTTTGCTTAGGTCCTGATCCACAGTGGAACCGGAGAAGCTCTTCTTAGCTTGGGAATTATTCCTGTGGGGATTTTCTGGGCAAATTTCAGCCTTGTCTTTGCAAAATCATCCTCTCTGTATCCACCAATATTTGATTAGGGCCTGACATCCCCATAGGCAGTGAGGCCTAGAGCACCTACTGACTGTGCTGCGGGCTGCGACTGTGCTGGGTATTTTATGCCCGAGCCTGGGAAAGCAGGTTCCTGGCTGCCAGGGCAGAGTGGACATTTCTGCCCTGTGTGCCTACTGAGCAGCAGCAGTTGCCATTTCCTATCCTGCTAATTCGTGAGGACAGCAGGAGCATTGAGCCTGATTCTCCAGAACTCCCCAGCACAGAGTCTCTTTCCATACACTGGAAGGAGTCACAAGGCCTTTTCTCTTTGCTGTAGCAAAAATCAGTTTTCATCAGTTTTCCCTACCCTGTTTGAGAAATATCAAGACAATTTTGCTATGCGTGTCCACTGTCCTGGTACTTGTATATAACCAGTCTGAAACCGTTCCTGGGAACAGACTACTGCAAATGCCCAAGTAAATGTTTGCTGAGTTTAGCCTGAAATGTGAGATACTTTATGGCAAACTAAATCTTAGTGCGATAGTGGGAAGCAGGAGAAGCCTTCCAGTTGGGCAGTCTGGGATGCGGTCTCTTGGCAGTCAAGGCTTATCTCAGCTGGTGCTGTGGGGGTCCTGTGCCTGTTTGCTCCCACGGTGGCTGGTCCTTGCCTGACCCCGTGGGAAGCCAGCTCAGTAAGTTGAGCCAGGGCAATGCTAGTGCTGTGCAAAAATGACTTAACTTTCTACCAGTCCAGCTCTTTAAAATGATCCAGAGCGCTGGTGAAGGGGAGGGGCAGGAATGTGTATCTGAGAGCAGAAAGGCCTTTACCTGTCTGAAAGACAGGGATTTTAAGGAATTTAATGCTCCATTTTGAACATAAAGATCACAGGACCTGAATAGGTCCTAACCTCCCTGAATAGGTTGTGTTGCTCCTTAAAAGGCATCAAATTACACTGGTTGCCTAGTACTTTTTAAATCACCTGGTTTTTATGTAAATGGTCCTGTTCTAAAAAAACTGCTCTCTTACCTTTTAATTCTTTTTTTTTTTTTTTTTTTTGATCATGAGTGAAGGATATGACATAGGGTTACAGTGAAATTGTTGCACTTGGCTCCCTTCCTGTTAACAGTCAGAAATACACTTGGCACAGTCTTTTGCTGGTAGTCTCAGGGAGATATGTACGGTAATAAACAGCCCTTCCAGGCTTTCTGCTGCAGGCTCTGAATGTTGCTGTGCTGCAGCTGACTTGCTTGCAATAAAGCCCTTGCCTGTGTTCTTTAATGAAGGACTGTCCTGAGGTAGAAATTGCCTGCCTTGGAATTATAGGAGGAGGGATATGTGTTGAGAGGAAAAGCTAAGCCAAGAAACACCTGGCAACCAGATGGCCCCTAGCATGCTGCATCATACCCACACCTTCATTAAGGATTACTGTGGCTGTCTCTGGGTAATAGATTTAGAGGTTTGGGGTCACAAAGAATTAGAAAATTGTAGCCCGTTGCAATTAAACATAAGTTACTTTTAGAGGACAAAGAACTGAGCTGAGCTGAAAGCTGAATTAGAGCTACTTGAAATGCTAGGGCTCAAATACTTATGGGTGGTATTTTCTAGGCGATCAACAAAAGAGCCCATGCGCTTCAGTCAGAGGCACAAAGCAGCCCAGGGTGGTGGCAGGTGGGCTGGAGACAGCAGAGCTGTGAGCAGTGGCAGTAATGTGGAACCGGCTTTATTCTGCTTCCCGAGGGCAGCTGGTGCATTTTGTGCTTCTCTCTGAATGTTTATGGGTGCAACAGACAAGGGTTGCTCAGACCATTAGTAGGATAGGACTGTGTGGTTTGCACTTTGTGTGGTTTGATTTATATAAACCTGAGTCAGTATCTTACACTAATGTTTTACCTGTATTTAATTTTGTTTTATATTTCCCCTTCAGTGTGCCTGCAATCCAGAAAGGGCAAACTTGAAGGTTTTAAATTTTCCAAGTGAATTGCAAGAATATCAATAGGGAAATAGAGACTTGGGAAGAACTGTGCTAGCACATAAACCCTTTCCTATGTTGGTCACCAGTCAGCAGCAGCAGTTGGTAGCATGTGGGAATTCGGGCTGACCCTGTGTGGGTGCACAGAAGTGAGCATGAGGAAACTACTCCCCCGCCTACATCCCCTGGACTAACTTCGGCAGGTAAAAGAGGCACTGCAGTGCTGAGATGCATGGGTAGGTTTTGGCTGTCTCACTGCTGCACTGGAAGATGGGAGATGCCTCTTCTTGAGGGAGTTGTTTCTGTGATCAGTGGCACTTGTCTCCCAGCTCGTGCTCAATCCGTGACCGACTGATAGCATCTTGCACTGCTAACTTGCTCACCGACCTGCTTTCAAAGGTCTTTAGGTACCTTGTGGGAACAGTAAGCAAAGAAGAAACTTTGCTAGTCCAGGGGCTGTGTAAATGGCTGTGGTGGCCTTCCTTACAAACGCTTTGGAGCATCTGCAGGAAGCTGCAATAGGTTGTTCATTACTTGCGTTCTTGTGACCTTGATGGAAAAGTAAGAGCACCGCTGGCTTTTATCCTGTCTATTCTTTGAGCAGCTTCTTTGCAGACAGCATCTCTCTTGTCACTTTCATATTAAAATGTTGATAAGCACAACTTGAAAACATGTTTCATTGAAATACCTATTTAATTACTTGTTAGCATGGATATCAAAGCCCACTATGAATTTCATGCAGTGAGTTCTGAGGAATCCACCTCAAAAAGTTGTTTTAAATATCACTTCAGTTTTTAAGGCTACTACCTGTGGGGTTGGTTCTGCAGCTGAGATCCTTCTTAAAGATGAGCTAACTTGCATTGTGCAATAGAAGTGTTTGTATCTTATTAAAGACGAACCAATGGCGCCCTACCACATGAATACGGAACAACTCTGTCTTGAAAGGGTGGATCAGGTTGTTCGGTAAGTCTTGTCTTTTGCTGATCTCTCTGCAAGGCGATATGGTATTTCTTATTTTGCCCTTGGGAGAGGAAAAATAAGTTTTCTCAGTTCTCGAAGCTACTGCCCCAGGTTAGGCAGTCCTTAATTTAACAGTTTGTTACCCAGAGAGGCTAGAATATCCTTTTATTGTATGTAGATGGTGTCTTCAACCAGTGCAAAACCCCACAGCAGCAACTTAGAAAGAAAAGCGGGAGAACGTGCCTGAAGGATTTACTGTGCTGCTGTTGGTTTTCCCCTGAGAGGAGCCCAGCTGTCTTGAAGCTGAAATTAAAATGTAAATCCCAAAATAAGTATTATTAGGGTACTTCCTTTAGACAATGTCTGGTGCAGGCAGCCTCAGTTTCTGGGGGTGTGCAGTTTTTTTCAGTGAAGAAATGTTTGAGCAGTGAATGAGGGAGGGGCTGATTAGCAATTGCACTCCTTGTTTGTGCTCTCCAGCTTGGGAAAGTTGTGACAAAGAACAGAGCCCAAGTTCTTTTTCTCCACCAGTCCTGCTGCCATGGTGTGTAAAGAAGACTTGTACTTGACTCTACTGATGAAGACTTGTACTTCAGAATGTACAGAATAACTGCTCCGGTAATGCAACAGATGATGCTGGTATGGATCCTGTTGTAATTTTGTACAGCATTTTGCAGAGTTGGGATGGAGAGCTCTTGGGGTGCCTCATCTTAGGGGGGGCTGCCGTGGGCCTGCAAAAGACCTCTGTGAATCTGGCTGCGAGGCAGCATGCCTCTGGTAGGAATCTTTATTTTGGCTTTGCAGGACTTTGGGTTAGTCCTTGAAACAGGCATGTTTTGCAGAAATATTGAAAGCGGAAAACCAGGCACAATAACCTCATTTTTGTCATGGAGCTTGAGTTAGTTGTAACAGCGTGTAGAACTTGCTGGAGGCCTGAGCGTGTATGAAGCAGTAGGGAGAATCAGAGCTAAGTTTTGGTTGGAATGGGCCTGGAGAAGCAGGCTGGGACTTGCTCCCAGTTAGAAGCTGAGTGGCAGTGGTGGTGTTCCTCGGTATTAAGAGTTTTGGCACCTGCTTTCACACTAAATCAGCTGTTACTAATTGTTGTATATCTATGTAAAGCTCTATTGTAGAGCTGCGTGTGTGTGCCAACTTTGGCATATTTGCCTGATAGGTGTTTAGCTTCTTTTTCTTTTTTCTTTATTATTATTATTTTCTTCCAGGAAGGCTTATGGTGTAATTATGTAGGGGATGTTAATGACAGAATAGTTTCAGGACTGCAAACTTATACCACTTAATAGTAGTAATTATTGCTTATAATATTAATTTGCCTAGGGAATGCAGTGAAGTACTTTGCCTTATTGGAGTAAGTTTGATACAGACATTCATGATCTAAAGAGATCTCAAACAGTCTTGACTTTTATTGCTTTCAAGCCAGAAAAAAAAACCTTTCAGCCTGTTTTTTTAACAGTTATGAAGTGGTGCTGTATTTGATTTAATCATGGTCCTGTACATGTTTAGTTTTGATGTCTCAGAGACATGAATAAGATTAGAACAGTGCTTTAAAATAGTGTTTTTTCACATTGTCAAGCTTAACATATTAAAAACCCCAAACTAATGAGGCAGAAAACAGAGCAGATACTTGTTTTCCTTTTTCCATACTAAAAATGCTGTAGTTCGATTTTGGTTTTGCCATTTAGGTTTTTATGGTGACAGCTGGTGAAACCATGCTGTTTGTCAGATGGAAAAGTACATCTTTATAAAATGTCATTTGAGATACTGGAAAATGCCTGGCTGGACTAATATTGTCACTTATTCTAAGCAAATAGCTTTGATAATTTCTGTGGTCTCCTGGAGTCATAATGGTCTACTTTAAATTGTGTATTCGTGAATCTTGAGCTATGATTCCAGGCTTTTTTCTTTTTTCTTTTTTTTTTTTTTTAATCTGGGGAAGAGATGGGAATAGAGATGACTTTCCACAAGAGCCTAATTCTGAATCTGACAAAATTTTGTAGAGAATTACTGCGCTTCTATGAAAGTTTTAAACCAAGTCCTACCCTTTACTAGAGAATTATCCCTGTTCCCTAATGCCATCTGTTAATTACCAAAAATTCTTCAGGAACAATAATTTTTTTTTTTTTCCCAATGTGCTGAGGATATCAGATTTTCTTACAGAATGGAATTGCAGCCCTGTGAAGTTCCCCAAGGCTTTTCCATACTGATCAGCATAGGTGCCTTTTATTAATTTTTGGTAAACTTTCCATAGTACATCGTTACTCTTAAAAATATTTATGCATGTGCAGATGTATGCATCCACATATATAACTCCACAGAGCTGAATGGAATTCCTTATCCAAATACTACCGAGGTCTCATACTTGGACTGTTTTAAATAGAAATAGTGTCAACAATAGGGCGGTTATTTTCAATACATGAGAGTTGTCACCTGGACAATTTCCAAGTGAAATAAGTTTTACCTGCAATCAGTGCTACTTCATTCAGTTTTGTACTGGTGCACATGAATGACTGTAAGTCCTTCTGCATACTATATTCACATGCTAGAGCAAGAGCTACTCCACATATAGAAGGACTGTAAATATGAAGCTTCTCCTTTGACAGTAATGACTTCTGCAGTAAGAATAATGTAGTACTGTACCAAAGGAAATAAATTGTTGTGAAGAACATCTTTGGGTAGTCTGTCAAACACGGTTTGTTAATAATGTATATGTAATGTCTGTCAGTTCAGTGGAAAACTCTAAAATATGAATAATGACAGAATAAACTGTGCATGCATATTGAAATACGGATATTCATCTTGTAACCATCTTTATAATCAATTGACAAGAAAAGAGCTATTAAATCATCTTATTCATTTCCTGTTTTGTCCTACTCTCTGTGCTGACTCCTGGCTGACTTCTACGGTGTCTTTTGATAAGTGTGCCCCTTATTCCTCCTCCCTCGGTGGCTTGGTAGCATTTTTGATTGTACAAATTGTAACTGTGAGGACCTTAAAGGGAAGAAATAGGTTTTGTTTGTGGCTCTGCGAGGGCGAAGGTTCTGTGATCCGTTTCCCATAGCAGTGGGTGAAGTTACGTGGTTGTAAGCTGGTTATTGAGGGGCTGATGTCAGCTTCAGTTGTGAGTCTCAGCTTCTTGATTGACAGTTGTATTGTCCTTAAGGAAGGTAGCTGTCGTGGAGCACTTCACCAGGGGCCCTGGATAGTAGATCGGGCCTGGAATTTTGGTGAATTCAATAGGAGGGCAGGAATAAAGGATGGTAAAGTGATGATACGTGATCTAGATCCTGTTTGATTCAATGAAAAGAACCATATATTATTAATTAACATCTTCCATTGAAAGGGTTTCAGAAGGCAGATCGTGTTGTGGGAGAACCCATAATCGTCACTAATAGACTCTTTGACTTCTACTGAGACATTCTTTACCTAGGATCCTCAGAAGAAATAAAGGATGCTTTATTTTGAGTTGGTAAAGTTAGTACAGGACCCATTGTGTAAGAAGCCTATGGCTTTTGTTTATTCTCTACAAAGCCTGTGAGAAGGACAATAATGACTTGGATGAGATTGTTAGTGATTTGCAGATCTTTTTTCTTTGTTTTTATTCATTATACCAATCGGAACTAGTAAATTTGTCATAACTTTCTAGAGTGCCCTACAGGTGAGCCGCATATAGACCTTGCTAAATATTGTGGCTTAATTACTGATGTATGGGGATTTATGAAGGGATTCCTCGGGCATGGTGTGTAACAAAAGCAACGGCCTGTCAACTCTACAATATCATCTTTCTTCAGAGGGGGAAAGTGCAGATCCTTCCGTGTCGCTTGCCAGATATTGCATGTAACTTGCATCAGTGACTTTGGGGGAGGAGGAGGGAGGTTTCCAACCTGTTTGGGCCGTGAACATGAGCAGGCAAATTCATGTACAAATGTAAGTATGTGCATATGCACGCACAGAGGTGAGCACTTGTCTTTCTTTTCTGTACTCTGCTGAAGTAGCAGGCAGAGAGTGAGTGGTTTGTGTTGGTTCAGAATCTAACTGCATTGTTTCAAAGATAACTGTTGTTTCTATTTACTCTTTCTTTATATGGTATTCTATGGACTAGACAGTACAACAATTGAGCCCAGACCGTAATCTTTGGAAATTTTGTCACGAGTCTGGTAGAGTTATTTTCCAGTAAAATAGCTAGCAGGCTTTATCAATCTTGATGTGTCAATGGAAGGTCACCTGCTTAAACACCACCAAACAAGGTTTACTGTTTAGGTGTAAGTGAAATCTGTGCCTGAATTACTTTTTGGCCATTAGTTAATTTTTAGTTATTGTATCAGAGTTTAACTTTGGCATTTTCCAACCAGAGCCAAAATCTGGTTTTGGGTATGTTTTCCAGTTGTGATTGAGGCCCTAGTCCTCTAGCAAAAACAGGTATCTGTGGCATCGATGCATGTGAGGTCCCAGCCTCTTCATTGGGGATGAAGAGCAGTCTGTCTTTGTAGGCTATGTTGCAGGATTAGCACCTACAGTGTGATTAGGTACTTACCAGTGTGATCATTCCCTTTGCTGCCCTTCAGGCAGTGCACACCCTGCTGTGGCACTGTCCTTAGAGCTTTCAAGCCTTTGGGGCAAAACTCATTGTTTGCTCAGAAAAGCCTATGTCAGGAGACAACCTGTGGATATAAATTTGAGAATTGTAGGTATATTAACAAAAAGGTGGATTTCAATCCGCACTTGCAGATTTGGCTGGTATTGTGGTGCACTTGACTGAGGGATGCTCCTAAATATGCAGGGAGAACCATGTTGGTGTCGAGGGATCCAGAGTGGAAAGGCGTGCTTGAATCGAGCATTTTGTCTGCGTCCTGCTCCCCTGGTGCTGGACTCCTGTGTTACTTCCCAGGTAGGTGTTTGTGTCTGGCTGTTTGGTCGATCTGACAGTTTGCCAGCGAATGCTGATGGGAATGGCAGCCACCTCCTCTGCCCAGCCTCCCTAACTAGTGCAGGCAGGCAGGAGAGTGCCTTCTTCTGGGAGAAATGGAACTTCGCAATTCCTCTGTCCTGCAAGCATCTCTGGGTGGTTTTGTCATTTCCTTCGTGGTTTTGAGCTCAAGAATATTACTCTTGCCGTAGGCTCTTAAAAGTCCTAACAGTCTTTTCAGCTGCACTGCCGATAGTGCCATGCGCTGCCCAGGAGCCATACAGACCTCCCGATTCATAAGTGTTCATCAGTTCATATCATAAATGTTAGTCCCATGAGCCAATTCCAATCAGCAGCTGAACTGGGGCCAGACTTATTAGGGGAACCAACAAGTCTCCCTTTGAATGCAGGGCACACAGAGAAGAAAAGGGCAGGTTTTAAATCAGTGTATAGTTTAATTGTTTTTATTTTCCCAAAGGCCCTGAAGCAATGTAATGCAGGTTTTTCAGCGCTGACATCACAAAATACTGGGACATGCTGCCAAGTCCATGTGGGTGGAGAAGAAAGGAGGTGTTCTTGATTCTTACACACACTTGTGCTTCTGTTCTCAAGGAAGAAAAAAGGAACAGACTTTCCCGATGATTCTGTGAGACTTGTAAATGCCACATGAGCATTTTGGCTAATGGCAGAAATGGCGTTTCCTGTGCTGTCTTCACTGCACACTTCTCTTGTCCTAGTTACGTAAGTTGTGTTTTATCAACTGGAGTATGTGCATAGAAAACCACTTGGAGAACTCTACGAGTCGTTTATCACCTCCTTACAATTTCCAGCAAAATTACTTACTCTCACAGTTGCCCTGGAAAGAGTTGTTCAGGTATTGTGCATCAAAGCACTGAGGTTGCTTCCTTTCACCTGTAAACTAAATTTAATTTTGCTTTATCTCTGATGTTACTGAGGTTGCAAAACCTGAAAATTAGCATGAAGAGCTGTCATTTCCCTAGGAAAGAATCTCAAAAGTTTTTTGCAACCATGTTACTTTTTGATGGAGGGATGATTGTTGGGCTAAACTCATCTTTGATGAAACTTCATTTGTCTTAGATTGCAGAGAAATTAATCTTCACACTTATATTTATGTCTTCTACGGTGTGCGGCATGCAAGGGATGCTTGTTAACAGTTTGCATAACTCATTTGCTTTACAACAGTGTATTGACCCATAATAGACAGTGTTTTCTTTATGTAACCAAATCTAAAGAAGATGCTTTTCATTCAGACCTTCTGTGTATAGAAAACAAATTATGACACTTACGTAAATAGTGTTCAGGTCACTGTGAGTTCCTTAAAGGAGCATGGATGGTCACTTTTTGAATATTTGGCGGTGCACAGTGTGGCCTAGAAATGGAGATTCTTTAGAGGCTGTTCAGGTTGATTTGTAGCAGAAGAGGCTTACAGCTGCCTGGACCTTACAGCTGTTGGTTTGTGCTCCTTTCATCCATCGTTAAGAACTTGTGCTCTTACTACGCTGATACAAGATGGCCCTTTAAAGATGCTGTGTAGTTTTTATTAATCTTACCGAGTGTGCTGTACATAAAAAGCACATTGCTGTTCCAGAGCTCTGAGATGCTGCAGGGCTGGGGCAGCGTTACTCGAAATAATGATGGCCATCTCAGTTCCTAGCAAGCAAAGGAAAGGGATGTGGGAGGAAAACAAACAAAAAAATCTATCCCAAAATGGAGCTGAGGACACATTGTTTAGCATAGCTCAGGACGGCTGGGATGTGTGAATCTGGAAGGCGCACCTTATGTTGCATGTCTCTGTTTGTGGCAGTGGGCAATTAAATTGTGGAGTGACTTTAGCAAAGTGGAGTGAAAATGGAAGAAAAAACTTTTTAAATGCCTAACCTGAATGTGCTTGCAGGTGGAAGCTGTTGATCACAGCAGGGAAAACGGCTTGCTCTACTAATCATTGAGGCAGGTAGTGGACTGCTAAATCTTGTTTGCTTTAATTGGCCTAGTAGTGCCTTTGAATCAGTGGGACTAGGATGAATAATGTACTCAAGACTTGTCCTGGTATCTTCCTTGTAGGCCATAGGTCTTACAACATAAACTATTAAATTACTGTAGATGAAACACTAGAGAGATTGGTCTTGGAGGCCCTTGGGGATTTTGGAACTGCACATTAACTCCTCACAATTTACTTAATCAGAGTGTGTATTTATTTTTTCAGAAGACATTCTCTTGTGAGAAAAGTTCATGAAGCCGCTAATAGAACTGAAGTGCAGCGGGGACTCCCAGCTTCCTTCTGAGAGTAGCAAGCTCCTTTTGTGTGCTCTGTATGATGTATTGATATGTAAGGGCTTTACATTGAACCTCTGGCAGGGGCAGATGGGCCCAAAACCCCTCAGCACTCAGTGTGGAGGAAAAAAAATAAATATTAGCTTCAAATTCTCTCCCAGAAGTCCTGGCAAAGATGACTTCATAACTTGACACAAAAATGCACATGGGTCAGAATAACTGTGCTGACACGGTGCCTTGTAGATGATGTGGTTTGCTCCCACTTTCCAACGTGCTCTTCTTTGTTCTTCCTGCTATAATTAATGCTACAAGATCTATTTTTGTTAATGGTACTTTTCTTCCAAACCAAAAATTTCTACTCTGTTTTGCAATAAAGTGGCATGTCTCCCAGTTCATTGGATCTGCAGTGTCAACTACAGTTTGTGTAGTTTGGTTTGTAGAGCAGCTTTTGAGCATAGGATCTTTCCTGTTAGTCTGAAAAATCTAGGTCCTCAAAGAAAATTACTATCAATGTTTGTTTCTTCTGTGAATTGTTGCCTTCCATGTGCTTGCATGTATAGATGTAGGGGCCAGAACTTGTAAGATTGGCATCTTCAGAAGGATCTAAGGAGTTAGGCTGTGAGATGCAGTGGGAATTGGGATGCATACAAATCCTGAATTTCTTTGTACACAGTCCCATTAAATCACATGTAATTCCTGGGGGCTTGCTGCTGCACGCCTAATGTGTTCCCTTGTATGCAATGCAAAGTGAAATGTTGCCCTTCTGAGCAGCTCTGGGTGGGTGACTGCACGGATCCGTGTGGGGTGGGCATTCGGGCTTTCCGGATGCTACCTGGCCAAAAACCTTGTGTGTGCAGCAGGCTCTGAATTGTCCCAGAGGACTTGAGGGGAAGCAGAGTACCTGGGCCTTGATGGAGGTACCACTGGTGTTGATGGCCTAATTCCATCCATGCAGAGTAAGACCAGAGGAGGTGAAGGCCTTTAGATCTTGAGCACAGGCACAATATTTATCCTCAAGAAGTATGTCACTATTTCAACTCATGAGATGGAATGAGGAAAAAAGCTTTAGTGGTCATAGTTAAGTTTTTCTTTTACTAGAGAGGGAGAGAACATGTGAACTTGTCACCCGGTTTACTTTTCCTAATGCTCATTACATTTGTCGTCAGTGCATTTGCATGTGTTCAGTTTATCTAATCGGCTTGCAATTACTCTTTTTCTTTTTTCTCCCCCATTTCTCATCTCTGCCGTCACCATGAAAGTAAGCATTCTACAGCAATAGGCTTTGCTGCTTAAAAAGGAGGGAGTTCTGTTTAATAGAAGTTGATTTAATGTCTAAAAATAGAAAAGCCCTGGCTTGTCTCCTGGATCAGGTGGTTATAGTGATGAAGACCACCTGTCACAGCAGTTTTTTGTTTTGTTCTTGGGGACAAGTATTTTTCTGACAAAGAAGGATATGCAACTTTAGAAAATTGGGAATTGTAACTACTTTAACATCTGATATCAACCAAAAAATGAACTGAGTGTACTCAGATATCAGAATATTACTTTCCTGTAGTTAAGGCTATGTTTCATAAGGACTTTCAGTATCTTTAGGGATTACAGGATAATAATAACTTGGCAATTAAAAAAAAATTGGCATTGGAAGTTGGCTTCATATGTGTTCTCCTGAGAGTAGATTTCTTTAACCACATCATAAAAAAAAAAAATTTTGTTATATTTAGATTATATTAGATTAAAAAAATTCCTAGCAGTCTTATCATCTGTGGTTGGATCTCTGTGGTGAGAACTGCAATCTCAAAAGGAGTGATGCATTTTTGCTGTTGCCACTTGAAATCTTACTGGTTTGGGTAGAGCTTTTTAAAATGCATTGGTGAGTTCCAGCTGTTTGGTTTTTTTTGAAGTGTGCTTAAACTTCCTGTAATAGCAAATAATCCCAGTGTCTACAAATCTGAGCTCTTACTGGGAGCGTTGGGAGGTGAGGTGCCAGGGAACCGTTGGTAAATCCTAGAATGCACCCGTCTGCCCCTCTAGAGACACGATTACGTTTAAGGTTGTGTCCCTGCATGCCACTGCTTTTAGTGGGAGCTGGCTTCTTAGTCATGCAGGCATGCTATGACAGTGCCATGCGGATTCACATTTGAGGATACAGTTCCCACTTCTGCTGCGTGCACTGCGGAGAGCCATTCTGGTTCCACTGGGGTCCTTTGAAAAGGAGCGATTTGCTCTGGGAAGCTCTATCTCTGCTGTGGCTCTGCACGTGGGATGGCTCTCCATTCCTCCTTCTTCCTGCGCCTTGAGGAGAACTGATGCTTTGCACAGAACCCGAATGATCTTCAGGAAGTCATTCCAGCCTGCTTTGCAATAATTCTCTTTTCAAGTGGTTTGTTTGGTAAACTAGCAATAGTGTCAGGCATACTGAGTGCGTGGTTTCCTGAAGGAAAAACAAATACATCCCTTTAACATGAAGATTTAATTTATGTGCTTCTGTTTTGAAAATGAATTTTTGCACTGTTCTGGAAGGTGGATGGAATAGTCCTGGAAGCACAGAGAAACAGGAATAGCAAATGAGCAGCATGAATGCAACATTTGAGATGCTGCCCTACTGTGCAGGGGCAGATTTGGAGACTCTACCCTGGCACTTTGAGGTGGAGTTGCTGAAACAGTCCTCTGTAAAAAACAAATCTTGGTGTTTGTTTTGCTGCTTCTGTAATAAGCCATTTGTGAATCATTGTTTTCATTAGTCACCTAGCCTCAAAGATGGAGAAATAACATTTAATGAATTCATGCACTAATATTTTAGCAGCAATAACTGAATAAATTACTGATGGGCAAGCCATCCACTTCCATTTGAGGTGTGTGACCATTCAGTCCTTGTCCTCTTTGCTGATGCTGCCCGCTGAAGGGGCCAGCTGCATGGGTAATGGATCTTGTGACCTGTATTTCTGTCCATCAGCAGCTGCGTTGCACCATCAAGGAATTTCACGTAGGCTGTTTGCATGGAGGTGGGGTGGAGCATCAGTGAGGCCTGGGGAAGAGTAGTACAGATGGGCAATGCTGTGGCACCATCCAAAATTATTATTTTCTTGTTTGTTCTCTGTTTAGAGTACCTGTGCTTGTGGCAGAGGTTAATGCTTCATCCACTGATGCCCGTTCCTGGCTGAGCTACCTCTGTTTGCAGGCTCCCTCTCCCAGTTTGATCCAAATGAACTGAATTACTGTGTGCTGGTAACTCTGTGCTAACCTAGCTTGGTTCAATGAATTCATGCGAGTGGCTGGGTTGACAGCTTGTGGGGAGGCAACCTCAAGTAAGAGACAGTTTATGATGCCTGGGGTGACTGGAGAGCTACCGATGCGTTTTCTTTTGTAGACAGTATAGGAGGGCCAGCTTTGTGTTTAATTTTCTTTTAAAATATTTCTTACAGTTGAAGTCCAGCTGTCCATTTAGAGCAAGTGTTTGCATTTCAGCCTTTGGAACCCGCTTGCAGCCAGAGCCTCTGGCAGCACTTGCAGGCTGACACCTCAGCTAATACTTGGTCCCTCTTCAGTTCTGTGGCAATTTGGGAAGGGAGATTAAAGGACTTGGGAAAACTGGTATGGATCAGTGGGTGAATTGAAAACAAATTGGATTGGTCCAACCTGTAATCATTGGAAGATGTGTTTACCTGTGTCATAGATGGGACACTTTCAGAGCCTTGCACTTGCTGGCCAGGTTACATGTGTCAGGTGACAACCAAGGGCATTCTCTGCTGACATAAACCAGTGGTGTCTCACAACCAAATGGGTCATGTGACTCCTTGCTGGCGGGTTAGGAATATATGCTGTAGTTCATACCATTTCATGTTACTAGGCCTTCTCTGCAGACTTAGACTTGACTCGCCTATGTGTAGTAGATTAGATGCTTGCTGGCAGCAACTGCATATTTCATGTGTGCAGGCTTGTCCTGAAAAGTCTGATACAGTCTGTTAGGTTTCTTAGGTTTCACTGTGTCTGACCAAATGATGCTGGCTATTTGTTAAAGATGTTGCGGATGACGAACAACCTACTTTGTTAAAGGTTTGCAGTCACTTAAAGTAGGGGATCAGAAATATGCGAAATGTGTGCCTCTTCTAGACTTGTATTTAGCTAAATGGATCACATGACATTAGACCAACCTCTCCAGCCGTTCAGATGCCCTTGCTATACAGAGGCTCACATTCGTTTCAGAACCTGATGAGGGTTTTGCCTTTCACTCAGGCTCAGCTTTCTGAGTCACTTAGGGAAGTTTTATTGTTTTCTTTTTGGTAGGGAGTCCTTCCACTAGGAGCTCAAATGGTTGCTCCCTTCTGTGTGAGAAGTACAGTGTCCCAGCAGGCAGTGCTGGTAGACCTGAACTCCACGTGTCCCACCGCAGCTCAGGGAAATCCCACAACAGCAGTGTAACATGTCATTGGGAGCTATTGTGCTGTTTCCCAGTAAGATTTAGCTCTAAACTGGAGCTTGTACCCACACTTTTGTCGAGATGTAGCACACTGCATCAGCGTGTGTGCGGGTGAGCTTTCAAGACAGAGGAAAAAAAACAGTGGAATCCCCAAAACGCTCCACGATTAGAGCAGAGGTCTTGCTGCAAAGTTAGTGAAGACTAAAGATTCAACAGAAAGTAAATCAGAATTTCTGGCGGGCATCTTTTACCTGTCTTTGGGAGCTCCACACTGCAGTTTCTGTAAAAAGCAGGATTATAGTGCTTTTGTGTCTCAGTGCACATGTGTGTTGTTTTTAGCTGAAACATACTACAGCCCACCTTCAGGCAGGTGATCTCTAGAATCATAGCTGAGTCTGAGAGCTCACATCTTGGAATATTATGTCCAGTTTGAAGTTCCTCAGTGTAAGAACAACGTGGATATGTACTGGAATGAGTCCAGTGGAGGGCCAGTAGGGTGATCAAGGGGACAATGGGGTATGAGGAGAGACAGAGAAGTGTGTTTTGTTTCCTCTGGAAGAGGGAACAAAATGGGGGGAGTCTCAATGCTGCCTTTAGCTACCCGGCAGGTAGGGAGGGTATGGAAAAGGTGCTGCCAAACTCTTGTTGGAAGTGCATGATGAAAGGGCCAGGGCAAAGGATACAAGTTGCAGCAGGGGAAATTCCAGGTAGATGGAGGAAAACCTTTTGTACCATGAGGGTGGTCAAACACTGGAAAAGGGACTGTGAGGGCTTATAGACTCCTCAGTCCTGGAGGTATTTTGAAGCTCAACTGGATGAGGCCTGGGTGACCTGCTTGGGATAGGTGCTTGGACTAGAGACCTCCAGAGGCCCTTCCAACCTGTATAATTCTGTGATTCTACTTCTGTGTGAAGACCGTGACCTCTTGAATGGAAACTGGTGACGAAGATCAGATCTGCTGAGGATAGTGAGCTCTGATATGATTCGTGCAACCATCCGTTTGAGTTCTAGCATTGACGCTGAGTGCAACAGAGAGCATAAAGCAGGTCTGCAGGTCTTCCCTCCATCCCAGCTCACACTCTGCTGCCATTCTGTTTTGGGGAGTTTACTGTAAGCTGTTGAACAATAATTACATTTACATATGGGTGGAATTGTGAAGAACAGGGAGGGAACATCAGTGGATGTACAAAACTGGCAGAGTATCTTTCTGAGAGTAGTTTTTTTTCCCGCCTATCTTTGTATGCTGCATCCACTTCTTAAAAGAGACTCCTCTCTGTGATGTTCTTGGCCCAGCAAAGGCTCAATTTTGGATGCCAGGGAAAGAGCTGTACTGTTTTTGGTGAAGAGAGAGGGCACACATGCCCAAATGGCTCAACGGAAAATAATAGCAAAGATAGGAAGAGGCAGGTTTTGTTTCTGACACTTGTGGTTCAGCTGCTGAACAACCACAGGGTCCACACGCAATTCATGACCAAAATAGCTGTTTCTGCACTGCAGCTATTCTCTCTCAGCGGCAGAATATGTCCACTGATCATAGGTTACTTTTTTCTCTTCTGGCCAGTCTGTGGGTGACAAGTGTTTTTACCAGGATCAAGCTGCTGGCTGTTGTAGCTTGTGCCAAGGTTAAATCTCTTCTGCCTGGTTAAGGCTGACTTTTGTGAGGTAGGATGTGAAAAGTGCATCAACCTGGGAGGAGAAAAACAGAGGAGCTATACCAGCTTCTGGTTTGTGTGTCAGTACCTCCTTGGGAATCTGCTATGGAAATGCTTAGGTTACAAAATTTCTTTATTTAAAGATTGAAAACATCTTTCAGAAGCTCTTAAAAAGTGCTTGAGACAAACAGCACCTTTCATTTGTGGCTAATATCAGAATACTATTAAGATTTATTGCTTTCACAATGATCTCTTCATTCCAGTGCATTACTGCGCTTGGGCTCTCTGCCAGGTCTGAGGCGTGCCCAGTATCCCTTAGCAAATGAACATGGTATGTGAACATACGAACATGATATTTGTGTGTCCATCACTCTTAACAGGGCAGAAGTCTTGCTGACCCCTGAAATTTGATCTGATAGGTTCTAATCAGACAAAATTAGTCTGCATAATTTCTCCAGTGCTGTTCTGTGCTTTCTTTTATATTTTGCAGTTTGAGACAGGTCCACGGACCATTGTCAGTCCCTCTAATGCCACAGCTGTCCACACCCCTGAGTTCATTTATGTCTTCTGAAGACTGAAACTGGCAGACATTGTAGTTAAAATGACCCTGTTCACGGGGCTCGCGGTGGGGTTCAGCCCAACACATGTGGACCTTGGAGCCTCCTTGTATCACAGCAGACCCTATGTGGCCTGAGCTGAAAGCTTCACGTGCACGGCAAAATGGGGTTTTAGAGAATCTACCATAGCGTATTTCCTGAACAAATCACATTTCTTCTCTCTCTTGGGGAAGTGTCACAATGATAATTCTCTAGAAACATTTTTTTCCCATCTGTCTTGGTGAATGAGAAAGGGAGATGGAGCAGGAGATCTAAACTTTTTTTTTTAAAGGGCTTTTCAGAGGCAGTGTAGCCTATAGGCAGCGTGTTGTTTAACTACTAAGGGTTTATTTGCTTAAACTGTTGGAATTCAGCCAGGACCACTTTACTTTTCTCAGTATTAGTACGTTCTTTGGGAGTAAAATGTTTGTTTGTTTCTGCTGTCCCAGTGTTATTACTATACAAAAAAGATTGATACATCCTTTGCAGTTATATTTAAATAGATGGATTACACACATGGACAAATAAATGTTGAAGAAGCAAACCAAAAGCAGCCAAACCAACAACAAGAAAATGAACAAAACAACTGTGTCTGGGTAGAGATGTTTAATGACTTCTCCCGTGTGGTCTCTTTCTTATCCTGCCAACATTGCTTCAGTCAGTATGAGAAATACATACATTTCCTAAACATGTAGTATTTGGGTATTGCCCCAGGCAGCAGCTGTGGTGTGTGAAGGTGTGCTTGTGTGGGAGGAGGAACTGGGAGGTTTGGGACGTGCTTGGGTGCCAGGACCTCTGCCTTCACCTCTCCCTGTCCCCCCTGCTTAGGTAGGTGCTGCTGGGAGCTGTGCTGCTCCCCTTGGGAGAGTGGGGGTGTGTTTGGTGTCTTTAAATGAGAAACTTCAGAACAGAAGTCCTTATAGTATTTATGAGGCAGCATGTGACTCAAGTGAGTTCCTGATTTCATCTGTGGCTCCATGACACATTTGGTATAAAAAAAATTGATAGCATTTTATTTTCACACTTGGTAAGTTGTTGCATATCACTGACCTTTTCTTAACAGGATGATAAGTTTATTTCCACTGATACTAATGATATTATGATAGGAAAATAACAGTGTACTGCAGGCAGTAAAAGAGGTCTTATGTGAATGGTAAACAAAACATAGTTTTTAAATCTCATGATACTAAATGAATTACATTTGCATAAAATAATTCTTAATTTTCTGTGTTGCTGTTCCTGGTTTGCTACTTCTTTGCTGCTATTAATTACTGATTTCAGTTCAGATATGGTAGCTTTGTTTTACTGCCTTTTTACTACAGGTCAGGTTCCCGCAGGAAGTCATGACCAATGAGTTCCACTCATTGAGGTTTTGGGATTTTGTGTTAGTTTGCCCTGTTAAATATGTTTCAAAAGGCTGAAACCCCAAGTATATCATTGCTGCCACTACAAAGCCAGAAGTGCTTCTGTTTAAAAATCAGTAACTAGGACTGACTGAATCATATTCATCATCATATACTTCTTCCCCTATACTGGGTTA
Organism: Phaethon aethereus; assembly: GCF_964289735.1. Taxonomy (NCBI): domain Eukaryota; kingdom Metazoa; phylum Chordata; class Aves; order Phaethontiformes; family Phaethontidae; genus Phaethon; species Phaethon aethereus. The sequence goes on from NC_138580.1 coordinate 37,724,166, forward strand.
AAGTCTGAAAATACTAGGGAATTTCTTACAAGGGTGCCTTACAGAACTATGGATTGCCTGGACTTGCAATCCTTTACAGTATTACTGGTACCACATATACAAACTGCGTGCCTGTACAGATAGTTTTCTGCTGATAAACGTATTTGTAGATTTTGATGTTCTTGACTGACAGGACTGTGCCAGATGTGCATCACAAGTTTGTGAGAAGATTTATTTCCCAAGGAGATAACTGATTTCCTTTGGGCTGCTGATATTCTGATCTTCTTGGAGCTATAATCCCTGAAGCCAATTCATAATTGGGCTTAAGGATGTAAATGTTATTACAGACAGTAATAAAATTCCTGGGAGACAAGCTGAAGAATAGTTGACGATCGTTAATCAATACTTTTTTCCCCCTTCCTAAATAGAGTGGAAAACAAAGCAGTGTGTCTGTCAGATGAGTACGAAAATTACTGTTAATCCTTCTGAAGTGCCTCCTGGTGGCAATGAAAACTGCGTACACAATTAAGAAGAAGCAAAAATAAATACTTCTCCAGATGAGAAGCCATGAGGAGGAGATAAACAAGGCAATGGTAGTGGGACCATCATAACTGTCTGAAAGCCAAAAGAACAGAGAAGAAAATCAGTTTGGATTTCAGCAGCTAATTTAGGACAGAAGGTCACTGAGGGCAGCAAAACCCAAACTTTGTCAGTGTTTAGAGTATGTTCCAGGGTACATATTTTATATATTATTTTTCTTACTGGGCTTGGAGATGTTGTTTAGCTCCTAAAACAGAGCTTTCCCTGTTTTATTTAGCCAATATAGGAGAAGTAGAGTAGCTCTGTGGAAATCTTAGTGCCTACAGAGAGGTGTCAAGTAGAGCCTTCTGACTTGCAGCAGGAATGAGAAGTGTTTTAAGTGACTCTTAAATTTTCAAGTAGCTTACATTGATGCTGGATGCTAAGTGTCCTTGCTATAAAACTATTTGTGCTGTTGCAGCATCTACATGCTGCAAGGGAGGCTGCCTAGGGTAGACAGCATAAAGACTTGTTGGTAAGATGTAGACCGTTGTTCTGGACAACGGACTTCCAAGTAGGACAAAGATGGAGGGCCGCTGGGTGCCGATTCACTCAGAGTTATTTGGGGGGTGGGGAATGTATTGTGTAGAAGCCAGACTTGCTGACTGCCATGCCCTGCTATCCCCACACATCAATGACATGTTTGCTTTCTGTTGTCCCAAACCTGCATATGTACACCTTCCCTTGAAGGGGGACAGCTGCTTCTGAAGGGCTGCAGAAGGTAGTTTCTCCCCTGAGTTGTTTAGAGCCATTGCTTACTGGTCTTGCTTTAAGAGGGGCTGAAAAATTGCATCTTTGGCTAATGGTACTTCTTAAGAATTGAGTTGCAACAGCTCCTGTGTTAAACAGCAGAACTGCGATCTCTGCTCCAGAAAGACTGAGGACCAGGTGTGAGGTGTTCACATTAGCATTGGTGAGTAATGAGGCGTGATGTTGTACCAGCTACTCACCACATTGTACCATACCTGAGCGTCCTCTCAATTTAATCCTTGTGGTGCATCTTTCTACTGAAAGGAATTTTCTTATCGGAGGACCTGCAGGAGTTGTTTCCTTTCTGCGTCCAATTTTTTTACCTTTTCCTTTTGGGATTGTTCTGTGTTTTGGTCTTTTGCCATCTCTCTCCTTACTCCAGTCCCCCTTTTTCCACAGTGTTGGTTCTTTGGTCCCTTTCTGTTGGATAGCCCCAGGTCCTGTCATTCCCACAGGCCGAGAAGCATAGCACATGGCTGGGCACTCTTGAAAAGAGAGGTCAAAGAGTAATAAATGATACTCATTAGCCTAAATATGCCAGACAGCCCTGGACACCCAAAGAGGCTGCCCATGATGTTTTAACCTATTACAGGGTCTAGTTAAGTTTGTATTAGTTTAAATCAGTTTGTGTTGTACCTGCATTTGAAAGGAGGGGATTTTTCCCCTTCAAGCGTTGCATCCAGTTGTTCTCCATGATCTTTGAATCACAGACTTGTCTGAAAACTCTTGACATCACCAGGGATAGTGTCTTCTGGCAAACAAGGATTTTTTTCTCAGTATAAATCAGGCCAGCCTGATAGTTAGGTTTTAAGGCTGGAGAGAGGAAGGCAATGAGACATCTGTGCTTTAATCCCCTTATGGTTGTTTTCATGGCAGTGAGAGCTAGATGAGGAGTCATGTTTGCAGGGAGGACTAATGAAGAGTTCTGTGCATGACTGGGTTATTGCTGGGCTTCGCTTTGCACTGACACAACTGGCTTTACTTGTGCACATGCCCACATGGTTGTGTGTTGGCCAAGGCCTGCTTCTAGCTGAAAACCAAGCCAGTTCCAATGCTAGCCGCAGCAGTAACAGATTCCCTTCCTGCACAGTGGAAGCAGGTCTTAGCGACGTGCAGCAGATGTTGCCCACTGGATGATAAACGTATTTAAAATCAGTTGTAAAACTGGATTTGGGATTTTGCAAATTAAGTTGAGCAAGAGCAAGTGCTATTTGACAGTCTGCATGCTTTAACAGAGAATGGTATTTCTATTACACTGCAGTTCTGTCAAAGAATAAAAGCCAAGGCCTGGAGTTCTGCTCTAAGAAATATGACACTGAATTGCACCTGGACCCTGGAAAGCCAGGTTTAGTCCTTGTTTTGTATATAAACTCTGTTTGGGTCACCATGTGTGGCTAGTGAAGTGGCATGCCGTATGATGCAGAGATCCCTGATTAGTCCAAGATGCAGATATGGGGATATTAATGGAGATGTGAAGGCAATTAGCCTATGAGCAAATGCTGCACTATTGCAGCTGTACAGCTTCTGGGATGCAGTGCCAAATGGGGTGCTGGGTTGTATGGTCAGAGCAGCCACCTTAGGGTTTTGTCACACAGGACTCTGGTCTGGTCTGTTCTTCTGTGAGAGTAACTTGGTGGCAGTGAGGCAGCTGGGTACAGTTGTGGTAAGGACTTTGAAGGCCAGTGAGGTACTTTGATTGCATTTCAGACCGTGCCTTTGAGGTTATGCACATATCAACATAGATTATGCTGCAGTAGCACTGGTTTTTTGTTGTTTTTTTTTTTTGTTTTTTTTTTTTTGTTTTTTTTTTAACTTTTGGAGCTCTATGTTGCAGGTACAGGGAGAGGGACAGGCAAACACCAATGGCAGTGTCAGTTTTGGGAACTGAGAGTTGAAACAGTTTGTACTTGTCCACTGTGAGGCTTTCTCTCAAATAAACCTAACGTGAAATCGAACTTCATGAAGAGTACCACTCTGGGAAGACCATTTGAAGGTGTAAAAAGGGGCTGAAAACAGGTGATGTGCCATACAGGATGCACTTCCCACACCCAGGAGACAAGGTGGAATGGTTGTGTGGCATTGTGCCAGTACCTCTGTTTAGTTTATCTTTTCAAACATCTGTTGTTCCTTTTAAATATTTTTATTGTGTACTTCTGAAATATTGTTTTGATCATTCGAGGATAAATGGAAATAAGATGCTGTAATATACTGTGGCTGCCTGAATGGCTAAGAGTGGCTGTGCTGATTGGAAAATGATAGAAGGATGAAGAAATGACTACTAAATAGAATATCCCAGCTGTCCTAAGTGCTGAGACTGAAGTATATGATAGTTAGAAGCAGAACCCCTGTGTGCTTTTTAGAAAAGCACTGAACATCAAAGATGTAGCACTTAAATGTATAAAATATAAGGTAAACACATGGGTTTCTAAGAGACATCTTGTCTTTTCTTTCTATTGATTCTCATTTGGGAATGGAAAGGAAAGCTCCCAGCTCTGCAGTGATTGCTCTGAGGAATATCCAGTTTTTCCTGCCATGTTGTCTGGGTGAGGTGCCCTGCTTTGTCCTTGTCTATTTCCAACATGATATAGATGCCATAAAAAAGAAGACTGAGGAGTTATGACCATCTGTGCCACCCTACCATTGTACTGTACTGAGATATTTTTTTTCTTTAAGCTGGTGAGATGTGCTACTGTATAATATAATGCAAATTCTCATAGGAAAAATAACTCAACACCAAAGTACTGGTATCATTTCTAGCTTCAAAACATTTCTTTGGGGTAGACAGCAAGACACTTGTCAAGCATCTATTTGTGGTGAATTAAGTAGCATCAACAATGAAGTGAGAAGAACAGAAAGATTGAATAAAATACACTTTCCCCAGAAGGTTGCTATTTGCAAAGTAAACTCCTTTAATGTTTTGAACATAGAATCTCCTTTTAAAACTTTTATATGTTTGATAAAGAAATTGAGAGATTTCCATTAGGGAAACTCGAGATATAAGGAGTTGCTATTCTAAAATAGAATACAGAGATCCTGAAAACTCTATACGTGTTTGACTTTCGTATGCAAGAAGCAGGCTGAAGGAGAGCATGCGGATAGCATTCCTTGCTATGTCTGATGTACGCAATGCTGAAATGGCTGGGAATGTTTTCACAATTTGTCATGTTATTATAGGAGCTAATTTAAGAAAAGAATCTGAAACATTTGTGTCTAATGGACAAGTTTCAAAAATAGTATTTTTTTTTAAATTTAACTAGTAATGTAAATGTCTTTCTGTGGCAACAGGATCTTATAATTACTGATAAATATCTTAATTAAAAGATAGAGTACAACGATGTTGCTGAAATTGATTTTCTATGCCATAATGAGGATGGCTTGAATGATATAAATAAACATTTCTGGTGGGTTGAAAAGGATGGCAAGCTTTCACCAGCGAAGTGTAGGGGAAATGGCTTTTTTTTTTTTAATTTTTGCAAATTTTTCTTTCTTTCAACTGAACTAGTTTCGCATTGTTTTCAAATGGTTTGAAATTCAGAAAATTTCAGTCTTTTATTGCTGGTCAAAGAAAAACAAGGAACCCTGAAAATTAAGATATGAGTCAAAATGGAAAGCTTTTTACTGGTTTTATCTTGCTGAGTAACAAATTTTTCCAAGATTTTACCCATTGTAATCTGCAGAGAAGATATGATTAAAAAAGATGTGTTCCCATGGCTGCTTTTTTTCTATCTGGATAAAGCTAGACTTTAAACAGGTAAAAATGCAGTAAGCCTATTCTGAAGAACAACAACAAAGTAATATTTTTGACAGCTGCTGAGGCAGCCCCATTAATTAGCCTTCTTGGTTACAGCATGACAGTGATGAAGAAAGATACCTCACTTACTTTTTCCCCATGGCCTTTGCAGAAAAAGGAGTACTTTTGTGCACCTTTTCTCAAGGACACTTGCAAGCACAGACATTGTTTTTAATATAATAATAAATAGTATTATGCCTTTTTTTCCTGTATATTGCTGGAAAACAACATTGAAGATTATATTACTGTCAAACATATCATCATATGAAAATTCCTTATTTCCCCTTGTCGCAAACAGTTTGAGTATTCTAGTTATTCCGGTTATTCTTCCTTAGCTGTTGTCTAAATGTTTAATGCTGAATATAATCTGTCTTTTGGAAATTGCACATACAATTTATAGGCTCCTCCTTTTCCTGCTATAAAGCCTAATCCATGTGCATATGCTTTCCTGCAGTATTAGGCAATTTTGAAGTTTAGCTGCTTGCTATGGACCATCTACTTTAGTAGATGGGCAAGGCTCTGGAAGCTCAAGGTGAGGTATTTGTAATGAGGGGAAGAAATTTAATGACATCTTTTGTTGTGTTAAATACCTTACTAATGATTAGCCGCAGCCCGATGGAAGTGGAAAATCTCCGGCCCTCATACTGGGATTCAGGACAGTTTTCCCTGGCCTGAATAGAGATGTACTTGGTAGTCATCCAAAAGCTGCTGCTCTGTGTGTAACTGGACAGCTGTGGTCTCTGCTCTTGTAAATCCACAAGGATTTTCCAGGCATCTGGGAAGGGAGGAGCGGGGAGGATATCCAGCTCGTGGTTCTGCAGAGAAGCAGCCAGCGCTGTATTTTGAGTTGTGCGTGTGTGTGTGTGTATATCTATCTGTATATATATCTCCTCCTCATTGGATCAGTTGCGAAGTATCCAAACTAGATATATGCATGGAAAGGATACTCTCTGTGCAGCAAGATTTAGCTTTTTCCTTCTTAGTTGCAGAAATCTCTTAGGCTTTGTGTCATGAATTAGAGTGGTCAAAGAATAGTGTTTATAATCCCCAGTTATAGATCTTATTTTGAGTATAACTAGTACTGTGGGTCCTGTTATCCTCTTCAAAAGGAACTGAATGTTTGAAGGTGTGCTTTTTTTGAAAGGTGATTGGGAATTTGCATTTCATGGTCTGTCCAGGTGCTACCATGTCTTTAAAAATCTCTACCCTAAAGCTAAGAAGTGTGAAGAATAGATGTAACACATCCATTATCTTGGAAAACAAGAGTAATTTTATCAATTTGTTTTCTAATCTGACAAGAACATAATTCCTTTGCTGAAATGAATGCCATATATGCCATGTTTAGCAGCTCTTCTCTAAAGAAATCCTTGTTGTAGCAGATTACTGAATAATTAAGATGATTCAGATATTGACAGGGATAGAGTATATAGGTGAATATTTTAAATGTTGCATAGGAACCAGAACTGCTGTCCTGCACAGGTGTGAATAGTGAAAGCAATGCTATCGGTTCATATTGTTGAAATTAACACTGGGTAAGATAATGAGAGTGAGTTTCCTGTAAAGATAAAACATGTGGAAATGAATAAAAGCCCTAGCAACCACTGATTCTTTTTTATTTACCCATCTCTTATTCCTCAAGAAAAGGAAAAAGTGAAAACAGTGTTCACTGATGGGGATGGCAAGATGTATTCTCTTTGCTTGTCTCATTTACCTTGTTTAATTTTTGCTTTATGGTCTCAGCTGGGAAGTTGTGCATTGGTTCTGCGCCTTCTCTTAAGGCTGATACTTGCTGAGTAAAAGTGACTGAAAGAAAATACACAGGCTGTGACCACGTGACCAAGTCTTGTGCGTTGACTGTGCGGGTTGGTTGTTGTGCATGCCTGCAGTACCACTTTGTTCTGCTGCAGCCATGTTGGGCCTGCTATGCTATCGTGATGGCTTCCTCTACTGTGCCTAGATCAGGTGCGTCATCTGTGCTTAAAAAGATCTCTTCACAGTGCTCATGTGACTTGCAGGTAACAGCAGGTGCTGAAGCTTTCTCTTATCAGGGATGTTCTGGCTTTTGAGTCAGCCTTTAGGAAATGTTCTCTCCTTAAGGCAGAGTTATCCAGTTCTTTGGTTCAATTACCATAACTGCTGGCATATTTGTCTTTGAGCTGGGGGTAGCGCTCAATAGGCTCAAGCCTTAAAAGACATCAACTCAATGTACCCATGTATGTAACCATAACTGCATTTGACTCGAGTGCTGTTTGCTGATTATTGCTTGGTAATTTCCTCTACTGAATGCTCTTTCTTCCATAGTCAAGTGCAGAAGAGTCCTATGTGAGGTAATTATGGCTATGCAGTGTTATCTGCAGGGCTTCAGCATGGGAATTTTTGCCCCTCAAGTGCACACGTGCCATATCTGCCTGAGGACTATGGATGGCAGGACTTGGTTGCAGTCAGCTGATGGGGAAAGTCATCTTTGTATTGAACTATGAGTGTTTTCATCTTGAGCTTTGTAAGGTAGAACAGCTGAGATGAGATGTCAGTGCTAAGCAGAGAAGAGACATCATGGGCATTGTGAGGAAAAAACCCAGGAGATCCTGTGCCTCATCTGTTTGGTGGTGATGATGGTACCCCTCTACTGTTATAGCACCTGGCTTAAGTGTTCCTCAGGACTTCTGGAAGCAGTAGAAAAAAGTTCCAACAAGGGTGACAGCTGGCCTTACACCAGTACATTGCAACGGTTAAGTGGTGTAGGGGAAAGGTACTTGAAGATTGCAAGGAGACAGTGGGAAATGGGAGGAAAAAGTGATGTATTTGCAGAGCAACCTGCTGAGGATTGAGACTTGAGGGAGAAACTCTGGAACAGTGTAGTTTGTTTAGGTGGATGACGACAGGTACTTGAGCACTGAGTGTCCTAGCCAAAGACAGTTCATTTCTAAACACTGACGATAAGTGGTGGAGTAAACACCCATATCAGGGTTACCTGACAGTACACGTGCCTCCTGATGTGTTCCATGATTTTATGCTGGGACCATATACTCTACAGTATTTCTGGGATTGGTGCGTGTGGGTAAGATCCCACTCTTATACATGAGGGGAGGAGATGGGGAGAAATCCTGAGACCTGGACAGAAGAGCATACACATATTTGTTAAACTTATATAGTTTTCAAATAAATTGGCACTCTAAAGATTCTTGCCTGAGTGTCCTAGAGAGTGTCTGCCTCAGTTTGCCTTGGCCAAAGGTGTCCAGCTACCCAAAGCCACTGTATGCCTCACTAGTGTTATTCCAGAAGTGATGGAAGGACAACAGTAAGAAGTGATTTGTCTGCATGGCTGAGAGATTGCAAAATGCTGCACAGTAAATTGGGAGTGGTGAACGGAAGAGAAAGCCTGAAACATAAAGCCAGTATAGTGCAGACAGAAGCTAAGTATGGGATGATGGGACTTACCAGTAAGAGATGGGAAGTTCTTTTCTGAAGAATTGCATGCTCACTGTATACAGCAGAGAAAAACTAGCTGCAAGCGTGGAAAGGTGCAATGAGAATGCAGAGTCATTAAGTAAAGTTCCCCGCAACTCCCATATGTTGCGGGGTCTGTTCAGCAGGGTCAGAGTGGACTGTTAGAGGCAGAGGCTCACCAGAGGTAAGCAGTGGAACTGGGTCCTTGGCTCAAACGTCTAGCGACTGAATAGTCAGCACTGGAGTTTCTAGACTCAACCTTTGTAATATGAAGTGCCTGTACCTAAATTTAGGGACGTATATATTGCACCTAAGAAATGATTTATGTTTTATAGTGTGCTCTTGCAGCTTGTTGGCTTGCTATACCTCTGTGAACCACATACAGGTATTTCTGCCTACAGTTTGGCATTGATGCATATGAGGAGATTGCAGCTGCTAGTACAGGCTTTGCGTAGAAATGATTTGCCATCTGAAGTACTTTTCTTGTGCTGTCCTGTGCATTGCTCTGTTAATAATCCTATTGGTGCTTTCTGAAACCTGCAATTACAGTGAGCTCTGTGATAGATGGGAAGCAGCATTAAAGGATTAACAAGTTGAACTGAATACTTGGAAGTGTCAACATCAGCATGTAACAGCACACTGCCGATTAGCTTGATTTAGTCTTTGGCAGCCAGCAGAAGACATTACCCTGAGATGGTGTACACTTCAGCCACTGCAGAAGCATTGACTGTCAGAGTTATGGTCATACAGGATTTAAAAAAAAATTAAACTTCTTTAAAAGTCGGACCAGGTGACTACATGCTTTGCAGGTATAAATTGACATGGCATGAAGGCTCAAATCAGGTTTTGCCTCACAGAGATGAAAGGGTCATTCTGATTTGGTGACAGTCTTGTGCTTCTAAGAGCCAATGCTCAGAAAATACTTGTAGAACCTACTATAATTGATTAGGATGTTTAATTTTCAATATATTTGTTCTTCAGATGTTCATGTACCGGCTGCCTTTTCCATATGCTTTCCTTTCCTATATTTCCTTCAGAAAAAAAAAAAGTGCAATTACTCTGTATGTATATATACATACAGACACATACATACATACGTGCATACCTGCACACTCAAATATTGAGGACAGAACTTTCATAAACCCTCCACTCTTTTTGATGTGGGTCCTGAATATAATTATTTCACGTGGCCTCTGCCTGTGTGGTTAGGTTAACATTGCATGCCCTGTCAGACACCTTCTCTGTCTCAAATCAACACCTGGTCTAGAGTTTTGACAAGTGTGGTCTAATTTAGTTAATGCTGTAGCTGTACTTGCTTGCTCCCAAGTGCTTTTCTTGTAGCTTTTGAAAAAATATGCTGTCAAAGAGACTATTCTAGAAGCAAAAAGCATAAGCAGAAGTGTTGCATGGGATCCCTTGAGCCCTGTACTTGGTATGTCTTGGTTTTACAAATGGTTATGTGGTACGACCCACTGAGGTAGGTCTGCTTGCGTGATTAAGGACGACTTTCAAGAATCACAGCTTGTTGCATCAGAGCCCAGTTTCCTTTTTTGCTCATAAGAACAGTTGCCACAGTGGTCAGCTTAGGGCTGTTAGAGCAGTTTTCTGAGTATCTGCTTTGAGTGACCAACCCCTATTAAATCAAATTCCTCCATTCTGAAAGCCCCTTGAACCTTTGAAAAGCTCAACCTTTTAAAAAAAAGTTGGAGGTGAATTATATATGTAGCACTCTACAATGTACCAAGACAAGCTCTTTTCTCAGCACCTATAATTACAAACAGCATTCTGATCCTGAATAGAGGGTTTTAAAGGAAGATCACATTCAAAGCTGCTCATTAATTATGTTACTGAGTGTCAGCCCTTTTAATAAAGGAGAAAGGGCGTTCTTCCTTGGCTGAAATGCAAATACAATAGAGATAATGTCACTTCCCAAGGAAGGATTATTTAAAACTGGAATGATGCTTGTGCTTAATAATTAAAAGTTAATAAATCTGTAAAAAATGGGATTTCTAAGCCAGATTTGAATCAGTTTGCCATTGTTACTTGTGATGGAAGTCTCTGGGTGAGGCACCCAGAAAGCCCTGCTACAACTCCTTGTCTTCCTCAATTAACTTTTAGACTGCGTAGTGTTGTTAATGTGCTCTTTCTGTGATGCCACTGCCATTCATACAGAGACTGAGAGGCCACCAAAGACTTAGTCTGAATAAAATATAAATACTAAAAAAAAACTTATTTAAAAAGTTTTTTAAATTAATTGCAAGTTGTGTACGCTTCCCCATATGTTTCTAGTATGGCCACAGAAATAGATTGAGTGCTAGTCAGCCCTTGCAGCTGAGACAGTGCCTCTTTTGTCATGTTGCTGCACAAAATGTTACTCAGATTCTTAATGCACTTGACTTAGTTACATTTAGATGATGTATTACAGACTGAAAAAGCTGTTAAAGGAACCTTTTAACATTGCTGAGTCAAATGGCTCATTTCAGGAAATACTGGAATAAAGGGTGTTTGTGCAGTCTTTGTGGCAGCCTTCTGCATACATATTATAAAGCAGTCTTTAATTATGGGATCGCATTATTACTTGTTTCCCCAGAACTCCTGCCTTAAGTGCATGGTATGGATGTTGTTCCATTTGGGAACAGCCACTGAGTGTTCTTGTTTTTTCTCCTGGATTTTCCATGCATGTGTTCATTCTTTTTGTTTTCTGCAAACTGTGTAAGACTGTTCTGAAAATACAGACTTTTTCGTATCAGTCGTTCTTACATTATCTTGTTGTGTCACGTGTTTAGGAATTTATATTTCAGAACCCTGCAGTGAAATGGAGGTGCAGTTGCACTGCAGAGGTGGAACAAACTTTTAAAGTCCAAGTAACCCTACTTGTAGGTGTTCAGTGGAAGCTGCTCAGACTCACTGCAGAGTCATGAGCACTCTGCTCTGACCTTGTGTGAGCAGTTTGGGTACGGAGGTGCAGGTAGGGCAGCAGAGGCTGGGAAAGAAACAGTTGTCTAGGACCTCCCGCTTTGACTCCAAGGCCATCCTCCTCACACCTGCAACACTCCTTTCCCCATCCCCATCCCTTGTTTTATTACGTACCTTTGAGTTGTGGTGTCAGAGGATGTTGTCCTACAGATACCTCCTTTGCTTCATCCCTGGAGTAGCTTTCATTTCTGTAAGAGAGGAGCAGGTCTTGTGGAAAGACACTCTGATCTTATAATTGAAACCTGTAAATCTGGAAGCTGGATTTTAAACTGCTCAGAAAAGTTTTGGGGTTTTTTTTTTTGCCGCTTAACTTTTTTTTTTTTCCTTGAATGGCAGAGTCTTTTTAGATTATTCAAAATTCATATTTACCAAATCAGCCCATTTGAGTGTTTCAGATCTTTAAGGTTACCACAAATTGAATTGATCTGTTATCTAATTAAGAAATATGCTTCCCCAAACTAATCCTTCATGTGTGTGACACTTAGAAACTCCAGAAGAACTTTCATTGATTTTTGATATGAATACCTTTAAACTGAACTTGCTTTTTAGAAATGAGTGTCATTTGGCTGCTGTTCGTTTTGTTTTTTTTTTTTTCTTTATTATTCTCTGTGTCGTAGAAGCTTGGCATTATATTCTTCTTTGATTTGCTGGTTGTTGAAAGGAAGCTGCCTATGGTGGTTGTTAAGGAGGTTTTTCTCATCTATTAACCCTTAACCAGGACTGCTTATGGACAAAGTTGTGTAGCTACTGTGAGCCTGTTTAACGAGTACCCTTAACATCAGCCGAGGCTGTGTGACAGGCTTGCGTTTGGTGCAAGCACTCAGCGGAGGTGTCATCTGAATTGAGGTCCATGCGTGCTTTCAAGGATTTTCGTGGGAACTTGCAGTAAATAACTTAGTCTCTCTGTGTCTCAGTTGCCCTTCTGTACTAGGCTAACTAATCCTTTGCCATATTTGTAAAAGAATTCGGAAGGTGAAGGTTGTAGACTGGAAGGTGTTTGGACATTAAAATAGTAGGAACCTGTAAGACAGAGGGAGAGTATTCATTTAATGCTTCCTCTTGAAGAGTTGTGATTGGCAGGGCGGAGTGTGGGGATGTGGCTGGCAAGTGGTAGCCAGTGGTGAAGCTCCAGTTGACTCTGTGGGCTCAGGACCAGATGTTGTGAGAGTAACAGGAGAAACACTCAAGGATTTGTTTTAGAGAGAGAACAGGAACATGTAGATTCTCTGGCAGCAGAAGAAAGTAAAGATACTTTTCAAGCATCTTTTCGTAACAGCAGAGGAAGGAACAACTCACGTTGTGGTTCTCCGAGACATGCATCCAAGACGGATCCCTAGCCATTATGAATCAGTGGCATTCCCTGGCATTTCAGTAGAGCTGTGCCGATTAGTCCTAGCTAGGAGTCAGACTTCTAAGTATGAAATCTCATGGAAGAAGAAGAAAGTTTCAGGCAATTCTTTCCTCGCTGAAAGCTTCCAACCGTGTTATCTCTTACAGTGGTGGTGCTAATAAATTGAAAATTGGCTAAGCAGACAATAAAAGGATGTGGTTTAATTTTACTTGCAACTGTATAGATCCAGAATAAACTTCCTGGAAATAAGAATTGCTATGAGGAAGACATTGCCAATGAATGAGAATAGGAAGCAATTCAGAATTTGCAGATTTATACTAACAGAAGTGCCTTGTCATGAAAAGATAAAGAATTTACTTGAGTAAGAGCAGCGTTAGAGCAACAGTGATTGCTCTTGAAAGTCGGGGGGGGTTTGTTACTTTTTTTTTTTTCCCCCCACTGTTGGTACCCTTGCAGTGTGTTGAGTTGCACCTTTGAAAATGTGTTTAAGCATTTAAAAAATGGCAAAAGGATAACAGGATCAGTCAAAGAACCAAACAGAGGCTTTGAGGGTCTGTTGCTGCAGAAGTACCAACAGCGCACAATGTACTTTTGGTGTGAATTTCTGTCCCTGAAGGTGTGAGATTAAAGCTGAAAGGTTAGGTACTCTGTATAGCTCCTGGGAAACTAGGCTCTCAGCTTCCATTAATGATCTTGAACGTGTATCTGTTCCTTTTTTGCACAGCAGGGAAGATGCCCCGCAGATCTGTTATGTTACTCCCTCTTCAGCTCTAAGCCATAGGTCATTTCTCATGTGTAAACAATGTAAAATATTCTGGGGTTTTCAGAACTCATTAAACTTTTCATTTCATGAGTCGTTGGTAAGAGAGGCTATCAAAAGTGCCATAGCAGATGAGGAACAGTCTTACTCCAATTAGAGCTAAAGTGGGCTTTGAAATGTCTGTCTTTTTAAAGAAACAGAAGATGCATTTGTTCTCCCTTCACATAGACTGCTGTGAGCAAGCTGCAGCATCAGGCTTCAAATGTGAACCTCAGTCCAAAACGTGAATTAGCTTAGTGTATTTTCAGGGGTGAGCTCTCCAGAGTACATCTGCAGCTCCTGCTGCTCAGCTTCATCACATGGAGGCAGGCAAACAACCAAAAATCTTGGACTGTCCATTATCTGCAGTAGGCAGATGAAAGAAAGGTAAATGCACAAGGCTGGAATGAATTGCAAGAGATACGATGCAGTCCTTGGTTGTGGAGGCAGGTTCCCCAAGATATCCCCATCCTGTTTACCTGGTTCTTCTTGACCGTCTAGTAAAGGTGGTGTACAGCTTCAGCAGGTTCCTAATTTAGTTAGATTAACCTAAATTTCTTTTGCAAGTCTTTCAGATGTGTTCAACAACTGCTAGCTTTATACTTTGGAGACTTATCTCCCGTGTTAAGGCATGTCTGTGTTGACGACAACAGTTAACAGCACTAGGTTTGATGGCTCTGACAGAAGAGCTCTGGAAAATCTGACTGTGGAAGCTGAATATCCAGCTGCTCACTTTTCTGTGGGGTGCAACTTGCCTCCACCTAAGAGTCGGCACAGCAGAGAGGAACGTGGGTTTGTGCTCCAGCTCCTCCTCTGCAAAGTTGGGTAGTTGGGCTTCGACTAAGATGTTGGTGAATGAAGTTGCATGCTGAAACATTTCTCTTTGCTGCCTCTGCAGCAGCACTATTACAGCACTTTGCATCATTGAGTTTCATGGTGTCGATTTTGAACAATTTTGGACGTAGTGAAATACTTGTAAACTCTCTTGGCTCAGTGCTTTCTTCTGGCTAGTAACACAAAATAGTGTAAAGAAGTGAGCCTCAGACTGACACCTCTGAGGATGTATTCAAACCCCTGAAGAGTATAGTATGTCTGTGCTGCCCTTTTTCAAGTAAATACGCTGTACTGTAACAGAAAACTAGATTAGACCAGTTTGTCTTCGTTGGTTCCTTAGAGAAGCAGATTTGCTGATTTTGATCATCTAACAGCCTTTTGGGTATTTATAATTGATTAACGATTTGTTTCAGGAATCTGAGTTAGACCAACAAGTGTCTCGTTCCCTGTGTGGTCGTCATCCTCTGTCCTTTTTATGGTGGCCCTGTATTTGTCTTCGGGCAGCGCTTTAGGACTTCACTCATCTCCCGTGACTTCGCAGTGTCAGTGGTTTCATCCATTAGTGTGTGGTTGGTTAGTTTGTTTTTTTGTTTTGTGGTGTGGCTTGTGGGGGGGGGCAGTTTTTTGTTTGGTGGGGGTTTTTTTTTACATAATAAAAAATTCGTAGTTTAATTTTATCTGTTTCAGCTGACTTACCTACCTGAGTCTCTTCTTAATATTATTTAAACATATCTCTCTGTTTTGCTCAGCACTGTAGTTACTTGATGTCCCACCTTTCTTCTCCCACAGAATAGTTTACCTTTGTATCTTCATTCCATCTCCAGCACTTGTAGCTTTCCTGCACTATTTTGGCCTCCCATGAAGTCCTGCTGACCTGTGCACAGTTGCTTGAAATCTATCTTTTTTTTTTTTTTTTTTTTGAGTTTCACTACCCTTAATCTGCTGCACTTGTTCCTTCCTTGTGTTGGAGTAGTTGGTGCTGTCATTTCATGCTCACCGCTACCCAATCCATCTCCTGCCTTCAGATTTTCAAAGAGTTTCTCCCTTTTAGCCAAACCATCTCCATCTTCTGAAATGAAATGTATCCAGGGTGTTAGAAGATCTTGATGTATCCAGCTGTGCCAGTGGATGTTTTGGATAAGCACAGCTGTCTTCATAGACGTGCCCCTCTCTTGAGGCTGGTGTAGGCTGAAAGATGGCAAATACTGGACAACTTCATTTTCCTATTGCATGTTGCTGGAAAGCTGTTATTGAAAGACTTTGCTACCCAGATCTGTCAGTGTGACTCCTTGCAGGAACACCAGCTTCACATGAAAGCTGACAGAATTAGCAAATGCCAATGTAGTTGCAGGAAAGAGCTAGATAAATTATTCAGTATAGGCATGTTCTTTAAAAACAACTGATTTTGTTAGCCAACAAGTATTCAGAAGACAAAACGCCAATGTGTAGCAGCGCTAATTGTGTTTTCTGAGTCAAGCGATTAGCATGATACTTCATTTATTAGTAGTCTTTTCCTAAATGTGTCCTGGGTATTCACCACAGGCTGCATGAGTCAGGGCTGTGATTCTGAAAGTCTTGAGGCTCCTAAAGTGGAGTTAACTGAGCGTAACTGTAGCAGAAAAGTAAATAGGTGTCTGATCGATGTTTCACAGCCATATTATCTGGCTAGCAGCCAGTCTGTTTCCCTTTTATCATGACCCAAGATACTAGGATGAGTCGAGTCTCTCAAGGAGTAAACATTGTGGACCAATGTGGCCTTCCAGATGCTGGAAGTTGTACTTGCTGGAGGTGCCAGGACTGTGTGCTTGTCCATCGTATGCTCATCAGAAGCTTTCTAAAAGGGAGCCTGCTGGTACTGTCGCTACTCGTCTCTTGCTTTGGATATGGACTTCGAGCCCGTCGGAGATTAGGAGGTGCTGTGAATGAAGTTTTGCTCAAGAGGGGAATGTTATGTATGAGTTGGTAGATGGTTGTGTTTTGCTGACCATTATTAAGAGTGTCTGGACAAGTTGCATCTTCCTAAAGAATACCAAATCCTTGGTGCATGACACTGCTCCTGGGGGTGGGGCCTTGAACAAATCTCATTTAGCAAGTCTAACTGGCTTAGAGCTGATTTCCTTCTCAGACATGTAGAATTAACCGAAGATAATGGGGACCACGCCTGGCCAGCATATGGTAAGAACTGACTTTTCATTTGCTGGTATTGGCGAGGAGAGGAGAAATAGTTGAGCTTGAGTTTTCTTCTGCTTTTCTCCTGGTTACACCTCCATCTTTATCCTCAGTTATGACAGCAGTGTGCAATACAGACTTAATCTTTTTTTTTTTTTTCTTTCAGAAGGTTGCCCCATGCTTAAAAGCAGGAGGTAGGGATGGGGTCCTTGCTTGCTGCTCATGATTCAGCCACTGCCTCAGGTTAACTTTGGCAAGACACTGAATCTGCCCTTCACAACCTTTCTGTGAAATTAAATGTTTCATTTCTAAGTTTGACAAAGTCAGAGGCAAGACTCTTGTTGCTTTCAGTGACAATCTCTATGCTCATGGGTTCAGTGAGACACAGCAAAGTTCAAGTACAAAGTGCTTTTATTCCTGCTAGCATTTTTTTTTATCGTCTCCCCACCCTTCCCCTGTCAAGAGTGAATATTTAATATAGCTTTGTTACCCACATTCTGGCAGAAGTTAATTCTCCAGGTAGGGTGCATGGTGATCAAGGGTGTTAGTACTGGAAAACGGTCTCTTTGGCTGTTGGCTTGAAGCTGGGAAGGGAAGTCTGTCCTCCCTCCTTGGCCAATTCAGTGCAATTTGTAAACACAAACAATTTGCACTTTATAGGTGCCTCTTCCCTGCTCAGCCTTTCCCAGGATTTGCAAAGCAGTAATTAATCCTCATTTATGCTGTTGCAATGATATTATACTCATCTTAAGATCTGGTAGCAACTAGAGCACAAATTAGTTAAGGATGTGCCCAAGGTCATGCAATAAACAGCTGTAGCACCAGAGAGAATTGTCCTCTGTGACTTCAGCAGCACTTCCCCGTTGCAGCTTTTCTGTGGTACATGATACTCGATTACATGATATTCAGTTTATAGGTCACATCAGTCTTGTCTGCAGCTTGTAAGCACATCATTTTTTACTGTGTGGTATTACTGTGGGATTCCTAGAAACAAGGAAGCTTTTTGTAAATTAAGTCATATTATCTATGTTCTTTATTTGCTGACTCCTTGTATTTTTGGTTGTTGCTGTTACCATCTTTTGAAAATTTTGGTGCGTCATCCCTGGTGAATCTGGATACATGAAAGGTCTTCTGCTTGCACATCTTTCTGTAAAGGAAGAAGGGGTTTAGTTGTTTCTGTGAAACTCTGATCCTACCAGAAACCATCAGTGTAGCCTGTGTTTCAGTGGAATCTGCTTTTCTGTGGGTATCCGCTTTATATGAGAACAGGCATTCTGAAGGCCCAAGCTCTTTGGTGGTCTGATGCATATGAAGGGATGTAAGCTATGATGGCAGGATAAGTTCTAGACACTGGAAAGGCGAGTTTGGTATAACTTTGCATGTTACCAAAAGCAGAGAAGGAAGGTATTTTGTTAATCACATGTTGCAATGTGTGAGTCTTTAATAAAATATGAGAGCCTGTTCCCTTTAATAGCTGCCACTAACAGATCTTTTGCTTTGTTTCAGATTGTGGAAACCTGAACTAAATTATCCTGTGACTGACAACGTGACGACACCAAAAGGTGGGTTTTCTTTTTTTGTTGGTCTCATATTGGTTATGCCAGAGCACTGGCAATGCTGCATATCTCAACTTTACTAGAATGGATTGCCTAATGAATCTCTCTGGCTTGTTCAAACAAAACCAAATAGTTTGACAGGACGACTCCTATGTCTGCATGTACATGTGTTACGTATTTTGATGGTGTTTTGAACAAAGACAATGCATACATTTCCTGGACTGCACAGTGAAAGTGTTTATGGCACAGAGGTGGAAACTTAAGTGAAAATAAAAATGCATTGAGATTTTTGCCAACTTTTTGTGCAGGTGTCTGTTTTCTGTAGAAAATATCCTATTGGCAGTGCAAGCTGAGCTATCAAAAGCTGGTGCTGCTGGGTACAAGCACTGCAAGCTGAACCTGTGATGTGGCATTTTTGTCTTCTCACACTTCAAATTTAGGGTTCACGATTGCCAAGAATCTTCTCCCCAACATGTGCTGATTACTCATCTATCAGTCGCCACATGCTCACCTTGTCTGGGGGTTCGTTGGTGTGCTTTGTTGCAATGTCTTATTGAGGTTGTTTATGGAATACGCAAACTTGCAATGCAGCACAGATGCAAAGAAATGCTGATCCCAGGGTTTCCCGCTGCACCCTGGCATTATCTGTTCAGAGGAGGGTTTGTGTAGTGGGTGCAGACAGCTGTTGCTTATTTGAATGGCTCAAGTCAAAAACAAAGGGAGCCGGTAAATACCACTTTCACTTTGTCCTTGCAACAACCACTGGATAGTTATTTGGTTATTCCTCTTCAGCCAAGAAAAGTGCTGATCTCGGCTACTTGAAGTTTTCAAGCACCAGGTTTATCTTGTGGCACTGCAGAGCCACGATGAAGTCATAGGTTTGGTTTTGGTTTTTTCTTTCCTTGAGCTGGTTCTTGTCCTTCTTTCTAGGGTGAGGAATGGAGTAAGAACTGGGACATGTGTTGCCTGCATCTGCATGCTGGGGTTAGTTTCTTCTGGCTGCAACATTGCTGCTCTTACTGCAGCCCCTCTTTTCTCTCTTGGAGGTCATAGTTCTTTTTTCCTATGTCTGAAGGTATGAGTCTTTCTAAAGTATGCCTGCAGCAAGAGAGTGAGCAGCAGCATTTTGGTGCAGAGCAGCAGTATCTCTGCTGGGTATTTCAGTGTGCGGTGTTTGTTGCAAGCTCTGAAATACTGGGTTATAACTGTGGCAGGCTGCAGCGCAGACATACTGTTTGTATTTTCAAGATGCTAAAAAGAATTGCTGTAGTCTTGTAAGCCTTGTCTCGTCTGCTTGTGGAAGGCAGTTAGAGAAACAGGGAGGTGTGAAAATTTATGAGCAAGCCTCCAGTTGTGAATACATTTGAAATGAACCTGCCAGGGTCCTGCTCATGGTATTAATCCTTGTTCAGCAAGAAAAGGTCTATCTCTGATTTCAGTGAGTGCAAGACGCTTCTTTTATCTATTCCTTGTCAGCCTGTCACTGAATGTGATTCATTAGGCAAAAAGTTAAATGTTCAGGAAGAGATGGGCCTTTCAAAGCTGTAATGAGGCCAAGCCCAATAACTAATGGAAGAGTGATTTGAAGATCTGAGCTTGAGGTGTAGATGAAGCTGTTTGGTGGGTGCTTTTTTCGAAGAGCAACAGTGAACTTGAGGAGAGTTCATTCTGCATTTTAATTCACTGGTGCAAGTCTGAGCTTCAGAAGTCTCAATGACAGGTGTTGAATGCACTGTCTGCTCTTACCAAAAGCTCATCACAAACCCCGATGTGTGTAACGAGGAAAGTCAGTGGAGGCTCAAGAGCTGTCAGCTGAAAGGGATAGGTAAACTCCTGTCTGCTCTTGGGAGTGAGTAGTAATCCAGTTCTCCCTTTCAGCTGTGTTTGAGCTGCTCACAATTTATCATGTGGAGAAGACATGTTCTTGCATAAACGGAGTGCAGAAAAGCTTCTTGTAATTAAATAATCAGTTGCCTAAATCACATTTTTGTGAGCTGATCAGTGAGTGCAGGCTGCAGGAGCAGCCTGAGACCAAGGCTGAATAAACTTTGAATTTTGTTAGTAGTTCTATGTGATACTATTGTCTTTCCCTCTTCTCCCACATGAATCTAAAGCATGTTCAGATCATGTTACTTTTTCACAGCGCGCTAAATATTCAGCTCTCCATTTTGTCTTGATAGCCTTCCGTATAACCCTCTCTTAACCTTGTATACAACCATGTAATGGTACAGAAAAAAAAATCTTCTTGCGTTTCTTGGTCTGACTCTGTTGCATCACTTTCTGGACTTCCCCAAAGCACCTTGCCTCTCCTTGCTCGTCATACAGCAGTTGTGTATCTTGCACAAAGGAATGAAAGCAAGATTATGTGTTTAAGACCTGTCTCTGCAAGCTCAGACATATATCGAACCTAAATATTACCTAATTTTTCACACTTGCAGGCAATAAAAACCAAATCCTCAAAACAAAACATGAAATGTAAGTGCAATGGTCGTGTTTTACTGAGAATCTGGAAAAAAAAAAAGGGCAACAAAACCATGTTTTTAAATCTCAGAATATTTCACAGGAAGAACATGAGTGTATGTAGGAAATAGTTCCCAGGCCTGTACTAATTCATCGTGAATTTCCATGTGGTATGAACAAAAAAATTGAGAGAATTTTATCAAAAGCCTGAAGACATGCATTGCTGAACTTAGCATTAGGCCTCCGTGTGTGGCTACTGCTTGCAAGAAGTGTGCTCGCCCTGCTCTCCTCTGCAGAGAGCAGAGTCTGTAGGTGAGCACCTCAGGAAGGCTGTGAAGGTCACGTGTAGCTGAGCCATTTTCTGGAGAACCTCTCTCTTTCCATTGAACCTAGAAAAAGCTTTTTGTGTTTGGACATCTCTGTTCTGTCGAATGTGAAGTATGAAGAAACTGAGTGAGCTGGTGGTCTTACAAGCCCTATAAACAGACACATCTAGCTGAGCATTTACCTCCATCCTGTTAAGAGCAATACGAGAACTCTGATCACCACTTATACCATGGAGTCTTTTGTGCTTCTGTCTTTAAAATTGCTGCTCTTTTGGGCCGTTTGTCTTGTAAAAGTGGTCTGCTATAGCACAGCAAATAGATGATTGTGGTAAGGCACACCTGATCTCTTGGAGAAATCTAAGTGTCATCGCACCAAGTTGTACTGGTTCTCTATTTCCAAGTTAAGATTACGTACCTCAAGTTGTTCTGCTCACATACACTCATCATTACCAGTCTCTCCTACTCTGCTGCTAGGAACAGAAAGTGTAAAGGGATTCAGCCATACAAAGAGCTCTCACAGCCGAGGTTCCCGAGGAGGGCGATGCCACTTGTGTGGTACAGTCCACATGGCCAAACAACAAGGATGTTATCCGTAGGCCCACTCCTTTCTCTGTTACAGACTTCCTGTGTGATATTCTTCTCTTTGTGCTAAAATGAAAAAGGAAAAGAATAAAGCCAGACCCGCTGTCCTGTTGAAGACATTGACATCTCATCCAGCATCCTTTGGTCTGATGCTAGGGGCTGTTAGATACCTTAGAGGGAGAGTCATGTGAGGCAGAAGCCATTTAGACTGAGACGTGGCTGTTCATGTTGAAGTCACAAGGAACTTGAGCTGGCCAAAGGAAAAAAAACAACAGTTGATTGGAGGTGCTCCTTGTATTGTTCCAAGTGCTCCTCTTGTGAGCAGGAGCCCTCCAGCACATGGGGCAGAGAGAGGCAGAGTTTGTCCATCTAGAGATCTCCTGTGGCGTTTGCTGCCAGCAGCGCTCTGCCGGGGTGTGCAGCTATGCACTGCCTTGCACTCTGTGGGCAATCCCGTTTGCCCTAGCCAGCAAGAGGGCTGTGGTCTGGCCAGTATGCTGAAGAGTTAGAAAAACACATGTCCCGGGCTGCATCCAGCAGTTTACGATGGAGGCCATCAAACTGTGACGTTAACCAGCCCTGTCTTGTGGACTGAGAGCGTGCCTTGCAGACGTGTGCAACGCTCTCCGTGTTTGTACGTGGAACAGTGGGAAGGGTGCCTGTGTGATGACTTCCTCCCCAGATGTGGCCTGGGGGTCGAACGGGGACCCGTCTGTCCTAGGACCTGTGCCAGGGAGGAAAGGAAGGGGGAGATGTCGAATGAGGGTTGTGGCTGTAGTATCTTTTCTCCAGTAGTGCAGGAAACCAGCTGGCACCCATATGACTCTGAACCAGCTATGCTTGCAGTATTAAGTCTTAATGGACTGAATTTCTAATTGTCATGGCTCTACCGAAGTCAGCACAAGTATGTCAATATTGCACAGCAGCAGAACTGGCTGCTTGTTTTTGTATCCTTTCAGGTGCATCTGGACACTTGGACTACAGGTCCAAAGCCCACTCACTCCAATAATTCAAAGCCTGAGATTACAAATACACAGAAATAGGTGCTTTTTTTAAGGGTCACTTTGTTTTTCATTGTCTGAGGTTACATATAATGTGTAAAGATGCGGAGTTAAAAAAGCAGCAGTTTTCTGAGTGGTAGCAACTGCTTGAGTTAATATTCTACCAAACACCAGATGTGAAACCCAGAGGCAGAGCCAGAAGAATATTTATTGAGGGAGTATCTGAGGAAGTTGTTCTTATTGACGCCAGCAGCTCCCAAGTGCTAGTTAGTTAACCAAGTAAGTGTTTGTGGGTTGTTTGTTAATGACTAATTCCATTGCCAGCAATGTATTCAGGAAAAAGCAGCAAATGGAAGGAACAGGTGGTACACAACTTTTTTAAAAGGAAACAACATATTGTAGAACTGCAAGCGTCTGCTTCTACTTAATGCTCAATGTTCAAACACTCCGTGGTGCGGTTCATTTGTGTGGAATAAACTGCTAGACTAGCCAGTAGGCCCTTACAATACTTTTTTTTTTTTAAAAAAAGAGTCTTGTTTTATTAATTCAGTGGGGTAAAAACATACCCCTTTTTACCTCTTGCATGCCATACCAGGAGGCTGGGAGACAGTAGGATAATAACAATTTTGATTAGATCCTGCTCTGTAGCAATGAGTGGGAGTTTTGCTCTTGATTTCAATGGGAGTAGGAGCCAGGCCCTTTCTAATACAGCAGTGACGTTTTCTGAGACAGTATTAAAGAAGAGACATTATGCCCTTTAATTCTAACCTGAAAAGTTTAATTTAAGCACGACAAGTCTCTTTGGAGAGAGAAAACATCTTTTATGAGATTATCTGATGTAGCAGGAAAAACAGGCAAGTTTGGAGGTGAGTGGTGAAGACCTGGATAAAAGTTTCTATTCCGAAAAGCTTTTCTTGTGTGGTTCTTCCCCGCCACCCCCCCCCCTTCCCTCAGCTGTAGGAGATGTTATCTCTATCTACAAGGTTTGCTTCACTTGCAGCCTTTGAGCATAGTGGCTGTAATGCCTTTATAACCTGAGTATCCTTTGTTATTGGTGGGGAGAAAGCATTTCAGTGCGTAGCACTCAGAAATAGAAGCTCTTCTGTTACTTACAGTCCCAACTCATATCCTGTTCATAGATTTTTATCTGCATTCCTTATGTCCTCACATGTTTCTGGAACCATTACCATTCAACAGGTGATATGTCAAGAGTCTTTCTTTTCTCCCATAAAGTCACTTGTAGTTTTTTTCCACTGGTACCAGTGACAGTAGAATCAGGGTTAAAGCTATTTGATCTGATAGGGCAGTATGGAGAGTCTCACTGCAGCTCTGCCTAAAGGGAATGTCAGACTTCCCATGTGGCCGGGTGTGTCAGAGAAAAGGGATGACATCCTGCGAGAAAAGAGATTAGAGTCATAGGAAGAATTGATTATTTTCTTCCAGCTCTTGACTGCTGCAAGCATAAGCATGCCTCATTATCTAAAGGCATTACAGTATCTCTTTTAGTATTGCTTCTCACCTTGGAAGCATGTGGGATTAATGGGAGCCATTTACCAAATTCTTGATTTTCAGACTTTGAAAGGTGGATTGTAGAATTCAGTTCATTTGTCTGAGCCATGTTACTCTTCTGTAAAGGTGTTTAGTTCCAGAGCTGGGGCAGACGGAGCGTGGAGGAGGACCCTCCTTGGAGATCCGTTCCTGAAGTAGAAGGGGAGCATTAGTATCTCCAGTTTACATGCGAGGAAATGAGGCACGTCTCAGGACATTAGTATTATCTGCAGACAGTAGGCAAGTCTGCGGCCCAGCCGGTATCAGACTCCAATCTCCTGAGCCCCTTGCAGTGCTTTGTTGCCTCTTCCATCAAAGTGCCTGTTTCCACTGTACATGTTAATTAACAGCTTATCCTGATCTAACAAGTGAGAAATAACTCCATATCGCAAACAGTAACAGTATGGACAGATATGTGTATGAACTTATATTTTGTTTATAATGTACTCAGAAAGAGAAAATACGGAGCCCAACCCATCAAGTAAGAAACTATTGCTTTGGATGAAAAGTTGTTGCTTTTCTGAAGCAAACACAAAGGCAAGTTTCATATGTGAGCTCTGGGAGCTGACCTAGAAAGCTTGGACTTTTAAATACAATTCTGACTGATTCTGCCAGTGTTTTTGTATTAACAATTATGCATTTTCATAATAAGCAAGAGCCGAGACTGAAGATTGCTGTTGCTTAAGCTCTTCGGGTCAATATGCAATTGTGCACGTTGTGTTTGTGCTAGAAAGCTTGAAGCATCAGGGCCCGATGCTGATTTATCTTGGAAGTTGCTGTAGCTGCACTGATTTCAACAGACTTGCACACACATGCATTTATAACAGACAGCAACCAGGCTCTTGAGTCTCCGAAGTGCACCATGAATATACCGAGCAACATCTGTAACATAGCAACAGGAAAGCCTTTATGCTGTTCTCATTACTGCTGGTCTTGGAGGTTTGTGGTAATAGTGAGCATATGGTGGAGGGTTTGCTTTCTTCTTGGTCAGGCTAGTCAAATTGTCTGGGAGTGTAATGCCTACCAAATTTAAAACAATAGCCAGTTACGGTAGTGGTGCAAGGACCCAGCTTTGAGGAACTTCAGCTTTTTTTTAGTGCGAGGGTTTGGGAAGACATCACACAGCAGCGCATCTCCATGATTTCTTCTTGCTTTCCGTGGGATTAACGCTTCCCTTGTGTGAAGTCTGGCCTTCCTGAATCCATCAGAAACCATGCCAGCAGCGTCTGGTGTCTCTGTTTTCCCCTTCCAGGCCCTCTGTTGCAGGCTGTGTGGGCAGCAGAAGCCCCGGCTGCCTAGCCCATGGCAGGCCTTTTGGTTTTGCTGTGTTGTCTGGGGATGAAAAGGCAGTGCCTCTTGTGCACAACAGAGAAGGAGGTATCGGGGCTTGGAAAATAGTTGCAGGCTAAGAACAGCAATTATGTATTCCTTGGGATAGCATCTCTGCCGGTGTTAATCAGCACTGAGGCCTGAGATCAGTGCAGCACCTGCTGCTGCAGCAGCTTTTTGCCTGCCGTCAGGTGTCTCACAGTCTTATGCAAATAAACCATTTAAGAAAATTAATTACTTGGATCAAGCCATTCTAGAAAGAATAGCACCGGATCCTGTACAAGCCAGACATCGCCTGAAAGGTGTCCTGTATTTACACAAAGTGTAGCAATTAGGTTTTCCCCAGTATCTTTTGTGTTTTTCACATTGTTTACCTGTTATTTCTGCAAGGGCAGAAGGGGAGGTAGTGTGAGTGTAGTAACTACTGCCTGTAATTATGCAGCTGAAAGAAACAGAAAAAAGCCTTCTGGGTGTTTTCTACATCTTGGGATTTATTAGGTGTCTCATGTGCTGACAGAACAAGATGTAAAATTGCTTTCAGTGTAC
The DNA here is from genome assembly GCF_964289735.1 of Phaethon aethereus. NCBI lineage: Eukaryota > Metazoa > Chordata > Aves > Phaethontiformes > Phaethontidae > Phaethon > Phaethon aethereus. The sequence goes on from NC_138580.1 coordinate 37,750,188, forward strand.
ATCTGTCACTCTGTGGGACAGAGAAGCAAGTCTCACAAAAGTACTGTAGCGCAGGAACTTGGCCTGTTTGTTTCTGCCCATCATGGGAAATTCCCTCCCTTTTAAAAATGGTTTTCAGGTCTCATTGTGAATCGATAAAAATGATTCTGTTTCTACAAGTATGGTACAGGGGAGAGAACCTTTTGTTTAAAGGATATTTCAAAACAAAATCTAGAGCTGAGTTTAAAGTGTTTGGTCTGTTTCTACAGCATTACTAATCATTAACAAATAACAAAATAATCTGCAGTTCGGAGAAATCCTGTGACCTATTTGTCCCTGCGGGGAAATGTTACTTCTTTCACTGTGTTCTTTGGGGTAACTGCAATCATTGGAAAGAAAAAAGGTAAAGGAAAAGAAAGTGTGTTCTGCTGCACCTCAGCTGAAGCAGCTCTGCATTTTCTTGGCTACTGTAATGAAGCAAAAACCTCCACTCAGGAAGATGATAAAACCAAATGTACAAACAGAAGCTGCTCACCGGTTGTCTTACCCAGCTCTCCGCAAAGACCTGACTGATGAACTCACGCTGCCTGAATGCTTGTGTGACTCCTGGCTGGAAAGGCCAGAAAGCAATGAAGGAGAAGCAGGAGAGTCCCGCAGACTCGGCTCCTGTTGGTGGGAGGGCACCGCTGTTGGGACGCCTGTAGTCAAACTCTTCTGTGTCACGTGGTTGCAATGAAAGCGGCAGGCGTAAAGCTGAGTGGGCCCGGCAGCCTGTTTGCTGAGGCAAGACTTGGCTTAAATTCAGCTGAGCAGTGCGTGGAGGGGCTGCCTGGTTGGAGACCCATGGGTTTCGTGGGGGATGTGCTGTTTAGATCCTGCAGGTTGCCTGGACAAGCTGCGTGCTAGAGAAGTTTATTCGGGGTAGGGGCAGACTGATATTTTTTTAGATGGAAGTCAGGGGCAGGGTGGTTGTTTCCTTCATGCTGACTTCACCCACCCTTCCTCAGTGAGTCCTTATGGCTTTGAGAAGAGCGAAAGCCCTGACTGGCACAGAGGTGCCGCTTTTGTGCGTGGAAGCATCTCCTGTATTCCCAGCTGAAAAGATGAATTTTGAAGATGCAAGCACTCCTTTCTGGGAGCAGTATTTGTTTGACGAGTCACAGGCACTGGCCACTGACATAGCCGGTGCTGTCTTTTTTAAACTGTAATCTCTTTGGGCGTATTCAAATGTGAATGTCATGCTGTCTGCTGCTTTAGCTGAAGCATGTCAGACAGTTGTGTCACCTCCTTATTGTGACCAGCCTTACTGTAGGCCTCTGGAGTGTTGCTTTGCTGCTGTGCAACCTGAATGAGTATCTGCCCATAAGCAACAGGTTAAAAGTGGTCTTAAGAAGGCTCCTGTTCTGTATGGTGTTTCCAGAAACTACTTTCTCCAGCCTGTATCTGGTGATGCTGACATTACAAAGATGTGGGACCTTGGAGCTCCTGTCTGAGTGTGAACGGGTTTTGCATTTTGCTGTAGATCAGCTTAGTTATGAAGAGACGAGGGGCGTGGGAGATGCTAAGTGTAGTAACTTGCCTGTATAGTACATGTTTTGCTGGTAAGGAATGAAGCTGAGGCTGAAGGTTACCCAACTCTCATGAAGGTTATAGAGTATATTTGCAGAAGAAGCAATCTGCATCGCAGTTTTAATCTTTAGAATTAGTGTCAGTGCAGAAGAGAGTAGGCAAGCCTCAGACAACTTTATTGTGGTTATGAATCATGTGCCTGGGCATGTCAGCTGTGATTTGTGGGTTCAGGCCATTTATAAAGTGTGTGACTTTGTGGGTGAAACTTGCTCTTGCAAGGCGGGGGGATAAAAAAGCAGAGGGACATTTAGACGAAGTAGAGTGACTGAGAACTGGTCCAGAAGTTTTCAAAAAGCAGTGGGGTATTTTTCTGTCTTAAACATCGCTTTAGAGACTTTGAGCAGGAATACCCAAGCGTAGCCCTACAGGTCTGGAAATATTGCTGGCCTGTCTGCAAATGCTGTGTTTCTCCCTTGCACAGAGCCCTGTGGAGCCTCTGGAGACTGAGCGGGGGTGGCATTTTGCAGAACCTTCTACAAGAGAGGGCAACGTGGCTCAGCCCTGCAGCCAGGTCAGTGTAGCTGAACTCTTGCTGTAAGGCGAAGGGGTGGTCAGTACGTCCTTGTCTGTAATGGTGCAGAGTAGACACTGCCCTGCCTCTGTTGGGCTGTCTGCCTCAATCAAGAAGCAGTATTAGCTTCCTAATTAGCTTTATATGGCAGTTGGAAGTTGGGATTCAGATACAGGTTCAGCGGTGGCACGTGTGGAGCCTGGTCAGGTCAGATTGCTCCTGGCCTGTTCTCCAGGCAGATTGAACAATATAGTTTAACTGTGAAATAAATCCATATTCCTGAGACGCAGCCTGTAAAATATCAGTGCTTGCCTTTCTAGAAAGGCTACTTTCTTCAGCTCCAACTGATTTTCTCTGCAAACGTGCCACATAGTTTTGTAGGGTTACATGAACTCTGTGTGTCTCAGTACTTATACTGGTAGATTCTGCATCACATTTACCACTTGATTTAAAACTTTGATTCTCCTGTTTGAATCTTGTCCTCCTGGAGATTTTTTTTCTGATCTCCACTTGATTAAAAAGTGTGCTGCAGACCCTCTTCTCCACCCATGAGCAGCAGGTGGGTGAGTTGTCAGGAGATGAGTGCTACGCTTGCCTCTCTGCGCATCCCCTGTTGCAGAGACCAGCGTGTGTATTTTATGGGGTGCTGTGTCTCCACAGAGCCTCTGTGCTTGTGTGTCTGGTCTTGCATAATGTGGTTGTGCGGTGTTGTGCTAGGACACGTTTTTAAACTGCAGGACTTTTGAGTGCTGATTGCAAATTGAATGAGAAAGATTGCTCGGATTATCAGCAGGAAAACAGTAGAAGGCATGACCTTTCTTCTGCTCCTCGGGGCAGAGCAGAGATTTTTGTAGCATTCTGCTTTGAAACAAATTGGTAAATAGCAGGGATGTTCTTATCTATAACAGGTTAGCTGCTGAGGTGTCCATAAGCTTCCTGGGTGTTGAAGGAGATGGGGTGGAAAAGGCATTAATTAGAGATAAGAACTTAAAAAAAAGTCGTACAGAGTTGAGGAAATAGCTCATTCAGGCAAGAATAACAAAATCTAGGAAACTTATGCCAAATCAAGCAGTACAGATGAAAATATTGCCTGAGCGCAGAGCACAGGCTGTGACTATTTACCATCATGAGGTTAGATCGGGGATAGCGTAAGCTGTAGGCAGTGCAGCAGCTAGAAGATAAAAATGACCATAAGGTCAGTGCTCAGAGCCAGGTAAATGAGCCGTGCTGTAGGACAGGACAGGGACAGTGCCAGAGCTCCCTGTAGATGCAATTCCAGAGGTGATGTATGCTGGTGTCGTCCTTTACAAGGAGAATAGGGCTGACAGTGACTGGCTATTCCTTATGTGTTTGTCTGAATTCATGGGGAGTTTGCTGTGATAAAGTTACTGCAGCATGGCCTGCAGGTAAAGAATCAGTGAAAAACTTCAGGGCTCTGTCATGACCTTTGTTTTTAACAGTTTTCATATTTCACAGTACCTTGTAGTGTCTCTATAGCCATGTATGATACAGGAGTAAAGACGACTAGCCCCTTGGAGCGAGGAGGAGTCTAGCAAACGAGTTTTGCAAGGGTCTGGGAAGAGCCTCTGACCTGCCTCCTGAGGCCCTTCAGCAGAGAGAGGCACTATGCTCAGCCCCACCTTTTGTAAAAGCACGTCTTCATGTATGTGGGAACGATGCTGGTTTCAGGTGTTAAATGCCAGTGGAGGATAAAGGGAGAGGCAGTGTCTTACACATCTAGAACTTTAAATTGTATTTTAGTAAAAATAACTTTCAGATCCCCTTTTCTATTTGCTAGCTGCTGGAAGATACATTCCATGATCAAACATGCTTATGACCTGTGTATTTCTCCTGAGCTTTCAATTTGATGGCAAGTATTGGGGAAAAACACAGTTCTACATATTATGGGATACTTCTTTGAAATGTTTTTATTTTAAAATACAAATGGAAAAAGATACTTGTTAGAGAAATATAGGAGAAGTTGGTGTATGACTGTATTATGAAGGATCTAAAATAGCCATAACAGTGACTTTACAATAATTCAGAAGTTAGGTTTTAATTTTTGACCATTACCTAATTCTGGGAGTGAGTACTGGGAGGTGCCACATCTGGCCTGTGTATTCGGGTAGGGAATCTGACAACTTATCTGGACTTCCTAGACCAGATGTTTTACGTGTTACATGTTTAAATTTTGCAGTTTCATATAACCTCTTCCCCAGACCAAGCCTTTCTTATGATGTAAATTTTGGCCTTCATTATCCGTGGCCACAGCCCAGCTAACTTGTGTAATTTAGCACCATTGCTGGTCCTTCATGGTTCTGCTGGCGGCACAAAAGCCAAACTCTGATGCAGTGCCAGATTTGCAGTACGGCAATGGGAGTGTTTGGGGAAGATGGTGCTAGTTAATATGGGTATGGGGGGCAAAATGTGGTCCGTAAGAAGTACAAAAAAAGGATGCTGGGGATGAGGGAGTTACCTAGTCCAAGCTGGTGAATGGCTCTTCTAGGAATGGTAATTTAGGGCCACATAATGGAAATAATGCCTAAAAAAAGGAAAAAGGGTTGATGAGGTGATGGAAGCTCAGCAAGTGGTGGAAAACAGTCCTGGTTTTCTTCCTGTTTATTGGCATGATATCAGGATTGATACAAAGTTTGCTGTGTATGTAGAAGGACTCTCTCTGTGACCATGACTGGCTTTGGACACTGTGATGCAGGGCAGAGCATGGTATACCTCTGTGTATGTCAGTCCCATGGACACCAGAAGGGGAGATTGGTGCTCAGGGAGGCTGTGCTCAAAACCCAGCTCTGCTGCTGACTTCCTGGGTGACCTCAAGCAATATAAAAATATGGCTGATTGATACACTTAACCATGCTGCAGAACCGTGGAGCAAGCATGCTGCTGGTATGTGTGTATTGGCAGCGTTGCTGTTCAGAGAACTGGTTTCATAAAGAAAAATAGTCAGTGAATGGTTTAGCTTTTTTTTGAGAGAAGCCTACAGTTTACTGCCTGCAGAGCACTGAGGAGTAACTAGTAAAAGCTGCTTGAAGGCCTAGCCAGATGATAGAGCCAAACTGTGATTATGATTGCTCATCATAAAAGCTGCCTGTTTGGGAGGAGATTTAGCTATTTGTTCATTCATGGCTTAGACCCCGTCATGCAACAGCAGCTACATTTCTGCAAACATTTGCTCATACTGTGACAAAACTGCTCATATTGGCAGATTAGGAAGTGTAGCATTTTTGTATTAAAAGGCAATAGGTAAGCTTTGCCTGTAGCTGTAGACCTGGTTTTAAGTAATATGCTATTAAACTCAATTAGAGTGGCACAGTGAAAATAGGTGTAATACCTCAGCAATGGTAGAGCATGTAAAGACCTGAACAAAGGAGACATTATTACTATGAATAATGCTCCCTCATATGAGTAGAACCACTGAAGTCAGGGGCCCTACACCTCGGTTCTGTGGTGTATCCGTTACTGTTTTGATTTGATTTTTGATTTTTGTTTCGATGCTTTATGTTGGAGGAAACATTTTAATGTCTTTATTTTAAAACTCAGTAACTGAAACCTGCTAATGCAGTGGACAAAGCATCTTCTGGGATCCTTCCTGCTTTGCTGGGATAGACTGAAAAGGAACAGCCTCTCCATTCCCTTTCTCCCCAACCGTACAAAATTTCAAGCTAGTTTGTCCTGCGATAATATGCTTTTTCAAGTGTGTGTAAAACCATCCTGCCTCTGCATGATCCATGTAATACATGGGAAAAAATTTCCCTCTAGTAACTGATGAGGGCAATTTCCTGTAAGCCAGCTCTTCTTGTGGTCTCTGGTTTCCAGCCAGTTCTATTTTTACCACCTTTTCTCCCCCCCCAGTTTCTTTTCTTTTAAAAAACCAGGATGTTTCCGTTTGGCAATCTGTTACTATAATGGTTCTTAAACCCAGCCAGGCTACAGTTTTAAAAGGCACCAATAAAAGCCATGAAGGTAACGTGTATCCTGATCACATTTAATTAAAGCTTTTGAGCCACACAATAAAGTCAGCATCAGCTGATGGGAGCAGATGAGAGCGAAGCCTTGGCTGTGCTGGTTATCGTTGCCTGGCTAAAGCCGGGTCCAAGTAATTCTGTATTACTGTGGTCAAAATTGTTTTGTTCCTTGCACTGCAAACATATGTTGATATACCATGTTACTCGTGTGAATAAGGATCTATGAGCACCTAAGTAGCTGCAGTAGCAGGCCGGATACTCACCTAACTCTAGTCAATAAAGCTAGAGAGACTTAGACTGAGGGTGTGAGAGGAAGCCAGCAGTCTAAAGCCTGGTGTCAGTGAAGGAGGTCTGGCTGCATGGGCAGAGTGAGGAAATGAAAGGAGATCCAACTAGGAGCGCAGGAGGGTAGAGATGTGAGAGGGGAGTCATTTAGAACAGTCACTTTCCATTAAAGTTGATGGAAATCTTGGCTGCAGTTACAGAAGTGTCATGCTGCAAGGCATATGTGTATTTAAAACCAAGCTCAGTCTTTTTGAACTTTTTCCCAAGACTTTAGGAATCTGGGAACCTGTCAAAAAACAGTTAATGTCACACAGGAGAGTGGGTTGGAGATACGACTTTATGACGTTAGTAATTGTGCTTGAAAGGCATTCTGATAGCCAGATTCCTAGAAATACAAAAGGAGGAAAGAAAGGTAATGCCGTGACAGTTACTGTTTCACAGATGATACTGTCAGCTTTGGAGCATTGTGGCCTTACTTGGAGAAGATTTGGTCCTCCTTCAGGCATGCTTTTTTTTTCCCCACCCCTTGACTTTGCATATCATATCTTTGGACTGGATGAAGAAAGCTGCACATTCTGCAAGCAATTTTGCCAGAACAATGCAGCATACAAACAGGGCGAAGGATGGGTTTCCTAACTAAGGGACAGTGGATGTGTATTTTGGTACTTGCAAACAGTTGCCCTGGTTTGTGCCCGCAGTAGGGTAATTAGATATTTAATGAGGAAGATGAACACCCCTGCTTTCTCATAGATAGTAACAGTTGACAAAAGATGCTGAGAACTTAGCCCCAGGAGTCATTTGGCATCTGAAGCACAGTTTGTACAAGTCAGATCTAGCAACAGTTGCATTTTCCTTCCATTACTGTCTTGAATGGTTGTTAATTATGTTTTAAATGTTTATTAGTCCGGCTGCTCTAGGATGAGCACATCTGGTCCTCTAATCTTGGAAAGGGGAAGCATTTGTCAAATCACCTTCAGGTTTTCCCGTGGTTTCTGGATACTGGTCCTTCAAGCCGCTAAGACACTTGTTAGCTTTCAGAGAAAAATGCTTCCATGTATTTTGAAGAAATAAATTGTATTCAGAAAAGCACGTGCTGAAATGTCCTCTTTTCACATGAAACGTCAAAATTTTTGTGCTACAGTGAAAACAAATCATCAGAGTGGCAGATTTGAGAAGAGGTGTGACTTCTGCCCTCTTGACAAGGTGCCACCACTGCTTTGAAGCGTTGTGAGAGTGCAGAGGGAGCATTTCTGGTCTTCATTAGGCACAGCTGCAGCCTTCACAGCAATAGCGTTGGGCTGGGGGCTGACATTTCATTGCAGCAAATCATATGGTTATCGCATGTTATTCCTGAGAGTTGCAACATCACTTTGACTAAATACTGCTGGGAGTAGGCTGGCAGTGGTGTTTGCTGTGAATCATCCCCATTAATGGAAACTATTCGATAGAAAAACAATAGTTATTAGCAAGATGACATTTCTGTTCCGAATTCCTCCTCCTTTTTTTCTTTCTTTTTTTCTTCCATGAACTGTTTTGTAAACTACCATGGGGCTAGAGGGCCTCATTCACTTTCATTCTAGCAACAAATACTTTGGTATGACTAGAAAATGTCTTAAAGAACAGGAGGGGCTTTTTGTTATTTCTGAACTCCAGAGGTGTTTGCTTCTGTTGTGCTTTTGTTCTGATTTCATTTTGGCAATTAAATAACCATGGATGACTGGAGCATGTTCAATCAATCATAAAGCTAGTGCTGCAGGTGGACTGTTTCAAGGCATTTATTTTTTAAGTGCTAAACTGAGGAGTGTGGACATTAAATAATAAAGTAAATAAAGTTGCCTTGGAATGCTATCATTTCCCATCACTTTAGGAAATTATAGGCTTCCTCCCTCCAGAAAAATAATCAAGTACAGTCTTAATTTTCAAGCCCATAAATAGACTCTAGGGGGTTACTTACATGATTAAAGTTATACTCCTACATGACCTTTTTTTCTAGGCCATGGCCAGAACTCTTAGATGTGAATGTTGCCGTTCGCTGTCTCTCTGCCAAAATGTCCTACTCTGGGTTTCTGGTTTTGCAGAAGGGATATCACTGAACTCCATGGTTCATCTGTACAGCTTTGTTTTTCTTAGCAAAACTAAACTGCTCGCTATTATCCCCACCTTTGGAAATACACAGATTTCTTGTTTGACTTTAGACTGATTTGAGCTGTAGAATTCTGCCCCCCTTCCCGCTCTGATTTTAAATGTTCTCCATGAGGCTGGGCAGTGAGCACTCTAGGTGAAGCATATGGGATCCATCCAGGAGATGTCTGTGGATGCCGGTGTGGACCAGACAGTCGACACAGATTCTTCAGGACTTTAAGAATTATCAGAGGGTAAAGTGCTTTTGTGCTTCTGTGGGTGGAAGCCAGTTTGTGCCAATACTTTCAGGGCTGTTCTAGCGTTGATTCAGGTAATTGAGAAGCATCAAAGGCCTTGAGCAGTTGATTTCTCCAAAGTTTCTGATGCCTTTCAAAAGTGGAAAACCATTGTCAAAGTGATTCCACAAGGACTCACCCAAATGGGTTGTTTTATCTACTCAGTTTCTGGCCTCTAGGCAGCTGTCCTTCCAGTTTAATAATACTGAGTCCTACCTTTTGTTTCTACCCTTCAAGTCACCAAGGTATTTCTCTTGTACTCTACTCGGGCAAAACAAGAAAGGATTCGAGATGCTTTCCAGGCAGGAGAGTGCGGAAGGCCTTTCTGAGGCTCACCAAGTGTCAGCAAGGGGCCACTCCAGCTTGATGCACAGTCTCATAGTAAGAAACGCAGTGATGAGACCTATGTGATGAGCTGAGATTCTCAGCAAGGATGCAAGCCATAGCCTTGCTTTCCCAGCATGCGTGGGGCAGTTGGCAAAGGGGGTAGCTTTGCTGGCAACTTCTTTGCTAGAGACTTTTCTGCTGAAGCAGGTGCTCTGTGCCCCCATCAGACTGCCCAGGCATGAAGCTGGGGCTGAGAACGGGATTTCTAAAAATCATAATCCTGGATGTGTGCTGTGTGTTTTTTATTTCCTTACCTGCTATGCATCTCAGAGTTCTGTCTTGCATCCTTTTCCGTTTTTTTTTTCTTTCAGTTTCTTTTTCTCCTCATCCCTTTAATGGGAGGAGTGTGTGTGTGTTAGTATAAGCTTTAGCAGGACTTCAGAAAGCAGGTAGATTTGCATTTGTATGGAAGACTTTTATCCCCTTTTTGTGTTGCTTTTGTATTAGGATAGCAAATATGGTTCAATAACTAGCATGTAAAACACTCCTGTTTTTGTGAGCCTGTGATGACATGCAGTGTTTTATGCAAGCTATAAAATTGACACTGCGTCTTTGTTTAGAAGGCTGCGTGCTCTTCTCCTTTCCTTCTTTGATGTAATTCAGTTGACAGCAATGGGGTTGTTCCTGGCTTATGCCTAGATAAATGAACAGGGAGTAAAGAGCAGTACAAGTTCACACCCAGTGTGTGCTGACTCATTTGCTCATACTCTTTATGTGTAGCAGAAAATGCTTTTAGGGTACTCCTGAGGAATGCATCAAAGTAGTGTCTCAGATATCAAGTTCAAGTCAAGGTACAAGTTTAGCTAAGGGCTGTGTAACGCCAGGGGCTTGTGATACAATTCATAATGAAGGTGAAAGTCAGTGTTTTCAAGTGGGAAAGGACTAACATCCACTGGCCTGACCAGTTAACATGCAGGACTGTGATTTTTTTTTTTTTTTTTTAATTGCATTTCTAATTAAACTAGACCAAAGGGTTATTTTAAATGACTTGCTTCTGGACAAATAGTTGCTGATATGAACAAATGCAACCCTGCTTCTGCAGAGGGCATTGGACTAGACGATCTCCAGAGGTCTCTGCCAACCTTAACTTGTCTGTGATTTTGTTCTCGGAATGCACAAGGACTTTTGCTTTTTATAAAGTAGTTTGCTTTGTGCTCTCTTTAGTTTTCTGACTGTGTGTTTCATTTGGGATGTTTCCAGTCTGTGAGTTACCTCATCTCAAATTCGTCCTTGCCTTCTCCTTTTGTCTGCTGGGGCCTGGTCTCAGATGTTGATGTTTCATCATGGTGGTCTAAGAAACTGTTGCCTTTTTATGGTAGTTCTCACACCTCTCTTAACTCTGTGTGTTTTTGCGATGTGAAATAAGAAGCAGGCTCCAGCACATCAGGCCTCACTGTGGCTGGCCAGAGCCTAGCTTTATATCTGGATCAAAGCATCTGAAGTGTGCTTAGGTGGAGCCATCTTCTCCAGTCTGCTGGTGGGCTGTCAGTAGCTTGCTTTGCCTTTCCTATGCCAAAGCCATCCAGATCACATTAATAGTCTGGGCCCGTGCTAAGATGCTGAATATGACTAATCTCTTTGTCCAGAGAGCTTGGATTGAAGCATCCTCTTAGCATGAGCCAGGGATTTACAATATGGTGGGTGAGTCTGATCTGACAGCAGGCTGTTAACTGATGGTGTAGCCATGTGCTTAGTGTCTTCTGTTCCTCAGGGGCTTTTCAAGGACAGCTTGGTCCTGCCTGCACGTCTTGCTGGCTCAGTTTTCTCTTCAGCCAAAGCTCTGTTGCGTCCTAGTTAGCTTTTCCTTCTGTGTACACAAAAACTGGGTGGCTCTGAGAAAGAAATATCTTGCTGTCCTGTCTGCAGCATTTCTAGGTTAATAAATACAGGTTTTACTATTGCTCATCTGGGGGAAGAAAAAGTATTGTAACTGGTGAAGATAAGTCATCGTCATCATCATTTAAGACTCTATTGCAACTTCCAAATCTAGGTGATAAAGGGTCAATACACCAAAGACTGATGCCTGGGAATTCAGAGCCTTTTTTTTTTTTAAATTAAGGAATTTTTTTTTGTTTGTTTGGTGATTAGATGAATGGGAACAACAGTAAAAAAATCAGTAGCAAGCCTGACAATGACTCTGGTGGGCTTTTGATGAAAACTGTTAAGTAGTTGACACACAGCTGAGATCAATGCCAGAAGTAACTCACATGGACCATTAACCCTGGGACCTGCAGAGGGGAAAACACAGAGCCTTGCTGTTTGGAGCACCTGTAGTAACTCAGCGTTTGGAGATACGTGTGTCGGGGAGACATCTAAATAAAAGCCAAATGAACAACTCTGAATCTGTTCCAAGTTGGCCAAGGGAAGGGAGAGAAGGGTAAGTGCTTGGTAGTTTTAGATGTGTTGCCATGGTGATAACAGCCGATAAAGGCGAGCAAAACCAGCACTAATCTATAATTGAAAAGTGTAGCAGATGCAAAGATGCATTGCTGTTTGCAGGGGTTCAGGTACATAGTAGTGAACCTGCTGCTCTACCCATCATGCTCAGCCCTGCCCCCAACCTGAAGAGTACTTTTATTTGGTGCTGTTTTTCAAGGGTTCCTTGTTACTTAAAACACATACATTCATTTATTTTAACAGCAAGTTAATGACACCTGCCAACATCTGTCAGAGCTATTTATGTACTGCACATAATAGGCTTATGGGATACATACTTTGTTAACCATACTGTCTTCAAAAAACAAAGCCTGCTTTGGTCTCTAACTTCTGGAGCTGTTGGCTGTGTGTTTCAGTCCCACTACGGAAGCTGGATAGTCCTGTAAAGACCTAACATTAAAGCCCTGAGTCAGCGAAGCCACCGAGCACATGATTTACCTTAAGTGCTTAAGTGCTTTGCTAAGTGAAGATGGATTGCCCAAGTGCCTAAAGTTGTACAGACGCTTAAATGCTTTGTAAGCTCAGTGTTTAAGGACTTTATCCCAAAGGATGCTGTAGGAACTTCCACTGAAGTAATTGAGGCTGAAGGGGCTCTCACACAGTGCTTAGTAGCTATAAGAATTGTGTGAAAGAGCAAGCATTACTGTTATTAAGCTCTTGCATACTTTACCATGGAAAAAAGTCACCAAAAGGCATGATTTCTGGGTTTGGGTTTTGGTTTTTTGGGGGGAGGGGGGGCGGGGGGGGCAGGGGTGTGTGTATAGTATAATATAGTAAGAGTTTGGACAATTTAGTCAGTATTAAAACCTGTCGAGTATAAAACCAGTATAGGTGGGAAACGGGACAGAATTCCCCAGACCATCCATCCTTTCAAGGTTGAGAATAGCCCTTTTCATTTCCAGAGACATTTTAAACAAATGTTAAAATAGGAAGGAAATCTTTTCATTCAAAAATCATGTTTATGATCCATCCCGTACAACAATTTTCAAACTGATGTTAAATGCACTGGGGTACTTGTCTTTTAAAACACTATTTAAAAGTGTTAGTGGAATTGTGTACTTTGTTTTACGTATGTTTAAAACCAGACAGATACTTTAAAAACAGACAAAAATTCCTGGTATAAAATGCTGACTCTGCCACGTCTACAGTTTTGCCCTCTATCCCAAGTCATCTAAGATAATTAAAAATCTGCTGCTTTAAACAGAAGTTGAAGCAGTTAAAGTAATAGTCTTTGTCTAGAGAAACTGAGTATTTACACCATATAAGTGAAGGATGTTGTTGGGTTTTTTCTTGATAGTTAATGATGACTGAGATGTCAAACACTTTGGTACAGGGACCTTCCTCTGTCCTCTGATAATACCAGCATTTTTAAAATCCGAAATCTTTTCTGCCACACAAGTTCCCACCAAACAAAAATAGGTGCATATAACTTCATGCAAAGTAGCATTTTGAACCCACCAAAGAAGAGATCCTGGAGTTGCTAAACAATCTGTGATACGCTTTTATTTGTCATGTTCCACAAAAACATTGATACTGTGTGTCACCTATCTATCTTTATAAATAATCTTGCTGTGTGTTTGTACAGTACCTGGTACAATGTAGCCCCATTCTCTATTGTTTCCTAAACACCACTGCAATCAAAATTGGCAGTAATAATCTTTGGCTTGCTAGGTGTAACCTACCATAAAGTTGCTCAGAAAAGTGCTCAGGTGGAATGCTGTTGTGCAGAAGCAGCAACCCAAGTGTAGATGGAAAGGAGCACTTTCTTTGTGGGAAAACAGAAAAACTAAGAGGAGCTTTTCAGTGTGGTGCCTGCTGGTTGAGCTTTACGAGTTCAAAGCACGTGCAAAGTGCGGAGAGGGCAGACCTGCATCATTGTGTGCTGCCAGAGCCCTTGTTTCGTGCAGGGTGGGATGGCGGCATGCAGGGCAGAGCTGTAGTGTCTTTTGGTTTCTGCTTATTAGGCCAAGTTGGCGCTGAGACGTTAATGCCTTTTAGAAAGGTGCCCGCTTTGCCTTTCTGCGACCATGGCCATCACTGGCGGGGAAGGGAGCGGCTTCAGCCGAGCAGCTTCTGGGAAGCAGCCTTGCGATCCAGATGGTGCTTGAGCGGCTGTGCGTGGCTTAGCTTGCTCCTGCAGTGCACCACAGCATCGGGTCTGGCCTTGCAACAAGTGAGCAAAATACAGGGAGAGGGCTGCACCTCCACAAAGCGGCGCTAGGAAGAAGCCTGGTCATGGGTGAGCACAAGAATAGGAGAAGCTGTAGCTGTAAAGAGATGATATAGAATGTAAGATTATAAGAGACTATCACTTCTGCAGAGCAATTGACTGCTGTTAGGAGTTTGGTGGCCGTAACGTTGCATTTTTTGGGTACTGCTGATGAGGCATGTAAGCTGTGTCAACCTTTGATGTTAAGGAGGCAGATCAAATCCTTCCCCGTTGAGCAAATCTGTAACTCCATACTCCCTACAAGAACGTTTTTCATGTTGGCCTGACTAGTTCAATATGAGACATTTCACGAAAGAAACATTTTGTGATTGGACAAAAAGTTTCAGTTTCACTGCAATTTCTCTTTGATTTGGGGAGTGGGAGTGGCAAAACCCAAATAAGCTCCCTAAATAGTAAAGGAAAAAGGCTGGAAGGTTTTGTGGATGTTCTTGTTCTTGCACTTTCCTTTCATATTTTTCCCGTTCAGATACTATGTGTCCCTTGAACTTAAGTATTTACTCCAATACTTCTAAGGCTCAGAGGTATATGCAGGAGGAGGAAAAAGGCCATGTATTCTCTTTCTCTCATTCCTATCCCTCTGTACTCTGCTCAATTACTTTCTGTGTTCATGCAAATAAAAAAGATACTTGTTTTCCTCCTAACCTTGCTTGAAAACAGCCCTCATTAAACTCTTTGCTGGGAGGAGGATTGGATTGGACTGGGCACCAAGCACGTTAAAGGGCTTCTCTGTCCAGCTTGGGAAGCGCCTTACGTAAGGAGCAATCCCACCATGGCAGAGCTGAGGGCGTGGGGACAGACGGCACCTTTTAACGTGACCCTAACTGGGATTCCTTATGGAGATCTTGCAGCACCGGGGATGGCCTTGGGAGAACAGCGTGGGGGTTCTTCCCCACCAGCCAAAGTGCCTCGGTGCTCCGCCAGATCTGTCTTGGCATAGCCCTGCTGCTGCCTGCTGGGATGAAATCGGCACAGAGCTGCCTCTGGCCCTTGTACTACAGACAGACATTGCAAGGGAGGCAAGACTTTGTCATCTAATAGCACCCCACTGCTTGAAGAAACGATTAGTCTTTTTATGGCATATATAAAGTGTTTTTCTTACACTTTCCTAGCTGTGTTTTCTCACCAAATGACGCAGCTAGTGCCTAGAAGGTGTTCATGGGATTGCTTATGAATTAAAACTTTCTGCAGTGTAGCAATATGCACCCCATGGTGCATTGCACATCACAGAAAATGGAAGGTTAAAATCTAGCAGAAAGGCTCTTTGCTGCCCCTAGCAGCAGGATATTAGCTCAGAGGGAATGTAGCAGGACAAAATGATGGTGTATTAAATTGAAAATCACAGTAATGGAGGGGAGAAGCAGCTCTGTTGGGAGCTGCCAAAACTGCAAATAAAAGTATTTGGGTGGGTGAAGGATGCTGGCTAGCCAGAAGTTAAAGCTCGTTCCCTAGTTCCCTTGCTGTAGTTCAGGGATGTACTGTATGCATTGGTGCTGGTGCTGCGCTGCTTTTCTCTGGATTCACTGCCCTTACTAATAGAAAACTTCTCCCAACAACTACCTAGATTTTTGGTGCTTTGATAGACCTATTTTTCATCTCCACTGCACACATTCTCTGTCATGCACAGTAATCTTGTAAATGTTTGGGTAGGATACTTCTATTGTATCTCTTTTTGGTATTGTCTGAACTTAATTCCTGTTAATTTAGTCTTTCCGTATAGGTCTTGTTTTATTGAATAGTTATTTTTATTGCTGCAGCAAACCGGATAGCCAAAGGGAACGAACTCCAAATAATCCTCATGGAGAAATAACTATCAGTCTGTGGTGTTTACAGAGGGGCTAGAGGGGCTGCACTGGCTTTGGCAGCTCCGCTGACCTGAGCTGCAGCTGTATGGCACAGGTGAGGAGGGGGGGTGCTGCTGGTACACAAATGAGACCAAAATGTGTCTCATAATGTTCTGAAGTCCTGGCACTGGTTCCGGTGGGCATGTAAATGGATGAACACCTGGTTGCCATTGAGAGACGTGTCTTTCTACAACACAAGTACAGCACTTCCGCCATATAGCAAACCTACCTGGATTTGAGCATTAGGAGTTTTGCACCAGCCCACAATCCTGTAGATATTTAGGTTTTGTTTATACATGTAGACATACCTCACTCTACTATAGAGGTAAAGGAATGGTGATTTAATGGTATGTAGGCTGTATGACAATGTAGTGACTGCCTAAGTAAGCAAGTCACCTTGCGCTCTGTATTAGTTCACTGTTCATATGTGAATTCTTCATGGGCCCCTCACAGTCCCACGCAGGCCTTTGGGGAGATAGCAGAGGGAATCACAGGGCCACTTCAGCATGCTGCTTATGGTGATGTCTCTGCTGGGCCAAAGGCTTTGCTGGTCCATGTGTGTATGGCTGCAGCAGCATCACGGTGAGCATTTGTGCTCATGAGAGTCTGGGCTTCGAGAGCAAACCTTATCCTCTGTAAGCGAGAGGAAGCATGTGTGTCCTGGGGTGAGCAAGCTGAGGGAGCTATCATGCAGCTGCAGTTGCACAACTGTCACACATTAAGCATAGGGTGAAAGAGGCTGCTAGAACAAAACGATTCATGTTTATTTAGCAAGTGCTTCTGAGTAATTTGGTGGGCTTGACACCAGTTTGTGACAATATGTTTTGAAAGGGTTATTGGTGTCATCAACCAGCTTGTGCCTGGCTGCTACTTTTTTGTGGCTTCTTTTGCCCTATTTTGAAGAAGTGGGTAGGTGTTGTGATTTAAGTTTTATCTTTCTACTAACCACAGGAGATACACGTGACATGGTAGATGTTATGAAACATCAGGTTCCCTTGGTCCGTTCACTGGCTTCTCGTTTGGTTTAGTAATGAGTATAAATCTAGTAATCCCTGCTTCCATACAGAGTCTGCCCCTGGGGTTTCTGTCAGCCATGGCTATAAGAAAATAGGTAGGTGAGGCCGAGATGTGAAATAGCAATCTATAAATGGCTGGTTACCAGAGCTCCCTTTCTGTCAAGAATTTATGGTGGTGTAAGAATGAATGACAATGAATTTTGTGCGGTTCGTAAAACATTAGAACAGAGACAATTCAGGCATGTAGCCTTGTAAAGCACATAAGGCTATCTCTGAAATAACGGTGGTTTCTAAAACACACATGCGTAAGAGATGCTTCTGAGGCAGCTGGGTGGTTCAGAAAGTGTTTCAGGTATCTTCCTCAAGAAATGTATTTCATGTTTCTTGCCCCCAGGTTTTGTTACTTGCATCTGCTACAGTTTTAGTTAAGTAAGGATGGTTTTCAGTAAGATTAGTTTTGCATTTAAAGTCACAGGTATTATGCTGATGCTGCTCTTGAAGAAGGAGCTTGTTCCTTCAGTAATCCAGTTTGTTATGAAATAGTATTCCATGCAGTGATGTAAACAGCCGTCAGGTTTTAGTAGCAGTTAGGAAGGAGAGGTAACACGCGTCTTTGCAAATTAGGATAGGTACGGAAGAGTGAGTTAAATTGAGTGTTGGCATATTGAAAGTGGTGAGTGCAATGTGATGAGTGGAGAGTGCTGGTGTCCTATCTAGACTGGGTAGATGACAACCAGTCATCTTGACAACCATCAGCAGCTATAGAGGCTCTCCATGATTTGAGACGGCACAAGTCCAGTGCTTTCAAGCAAAGAACTTGTGGTCCTGGTTTTCCAACAGCATGCGAGTGAAACATTCACAGTAATTATATTTATCTAAATATTTACTATGTTGATTCATGACATGGGCGTCAGGCTGTTGGATTACAGGTTGCTTGACCCTAGAAACTGTCTTTGCTCATGAGAGTACAGAATGCTGCTTTGTGTGTGATTGTGCAAACGGGACCCTGTTGTGACTGGGTGAAGCTTAAGTGTAGAGCTTACTTCTACCAGCAGCCACACTTCTGAAAGAAGCTCTATTTGCAGAAATGGACAAATCTGGTCCTGGGGTCCACCCAGGAGAAGCATCCAACTGCCTTAAGATAACATGATGAGGGCACAGCATTTGGCATAACAGCCTGGTGTGGGGAAGTGCTGCCTCAGGGAGTGTGGTGAGTGTCTCAGCGGTGGCACAGTCTCTCTATGTCTACAAACTCTGGAGAGGAGGAAGAAAGGAGGCCAGAGTCACATGTCAGTGTTTTGAGGGTCTCTTTAGGTAAAGCTTACTTAGCTTTCTAGGAAACTGCAGTATGTAATCTGACCTGAAGCAGCAAACAGATGGAGGGGTATATTCTGTCAATGAGCGCACTGTATTTTTGGCTTTCACTTCAAGCAAGAGGTTTGTAGGTGGCTTTCTTAGTGTTCTATGAATTTGATGCTCTATATATTGCTAAACTGGGCCTTTTTTTTGTAACATACCTAATTTTTCATCCTCAGACTTAAACTTGTTTGCCCAGAAGTTAAAAGCAGGTTCCTTCAAAATTAGATGTCCTGTTAGACCATATGTTCTGCTGCTGAAGGGAGCAAGTCATTCACACGGATTTAACTGGGAGTTAGTTATATCTTGCAGTGGGACCATGTATTTCACTTTTCAGATGAAGCAGTGAATGCAAGTTTTGTATTTACATATCTGAAAGGATTCTTTCAGGATTATTTTCTTTATAAAGCTTTTAAGTGAACAGAGGCTTTTTCCTCTTAGATTGAACTCAACTTTCACCAGTGCATGCACTGGGAAACTTCCCCCTCTCCCTGAGATCGTGTCCAGTTAGTAGAGGAGGAGAAAAACAAACATTCTTAGGAATATTTGTTCTCATCATGTAATGATTTACAGAATAAAAGAAAAACCAAAATTGTTACAGTGCTGCTTAAATAAATGGCAGTAGAAGTCAGGGGCTCGGAAGTAGCGTGGTTCTCCCTTTTTCAGGGTAAGCCATTCAGCATTCCAAGCTGACTCGTGCTGGGAGAAGCAGACATCACCAGCAAGGTATTTCCTGGCTCCTTTTGCCAAATGCTAATAATAATAATAACAACAATAATAAAAATAAAAAAGACTCAAATCTGAACTAAGCCACTCGTGACTTCATTTGGCAGCACAGGCCTGCTCAACATAACTTCTGCCTTTATTTTTTTACTCGTGTCTGCCAAGAGCTTCTGAATTAATTTGCCCCCTTCTCCCTCCCCCCCTTCCCCCTGGTGAAGCAAAGGCATAGCGTATCACACTTTGTGAGCCAGAGGAACATATGGGTTGGGAGAGCTTCAGCTGACCAGACCGAGGGCTCTGCTGTGATGCAAGGCGCCGCTCCGAGTGAGGGCAGTGCCTTGGACGCAGAGCCCGGGTGTCTGTCTCTCCTTGAGCACGCTGCCTCTCCCGAGCCCTACTGCTTCTTGAGGGTTTAATTTCTTGCTGGCTTTTCCTGGTGGTTGTCTCTCAGCTTGGGCCTCCTTCCAATCGAGTTTGGCCACGTTAGCCGTAAGCGATAGGTGCCCACCTTTTCCTCCCTACCTTCTCTGGAGAAGGAGGAGTAGAAACCTTTATATGCTTTTTTATATGCGCCAGGCCAATAAAAGGACAGCTTTTGTGGGAATAGAGACTCTATTCGTCTACATGGGTGCCTAATCCATGTTGGACCTTAGCCCTGCTTTCAAATGCTTCAGGGCCTTTGAACTGTAGTTACATCAGGGAAAGTGAAATAAAATGGCTATAGTGCAGAGTGATGGAGAGGAGAGGGAGTTTGTATGTAAAGGGTGAAAGCCTGATCTGCTGCAGATACACAACAAGACGGCACAGCCTTGCCAACAGACTTCAGTGTCGCGGGGAAAGACATGAGAGAGTTTCTTAAGTTTGAGAGTCCTGCAGAGAGTAACCAGGAAGGAATGACTGGGTATTTCTTTTTCACCGAGGGAAAAGGAAATATATGAAAACATTTTAAGTGTGAGGCTTTGAGCTGCCTTTGCTTATGAAATGGTGGTACCCTGAAGAGACGGGGTTAGATTTGTGGTACATTAAAATGAGGTAACAGTTTAATGGTAATTGATAGTGTTTTATGACACATCAGTTCCAGTTTCTGCTTTGTTAAACACTTTTAAAGCTGCTTCAGTGCACCCAGCTTCCTTTCCCTAAGTGCTGGGAACTCTGCAAACCACCAGCTTGTTTGTCTCCAGCCAGAGCTGGAAATGCTGGGCTGGTCCCAGCCTCCCGTTTTGCCTGGGCAGCACCTGCATTTCCTCAGGTAAAATCTAATATGCAAATGTGAGCATCACTTCTGGAATCAGTTAGAAACTCTGCATCCACATGGTCCTCTGCGTGTGTGAGTTGCTTTTCTTTGAACTGTTAAGTTCATTGCAGAAAAAACGCTTTCAGTAGAGCTCGATTCTGATGAGCCTGTATAGATTAAAAGGAAAGAAGGAGTTACTATCCAGAAATCACTTTCTTTTGGCACATGTTCCCTCTTAAGTCTGTGTGACCTCACCTGAAGCCTTTTATCTGACATTGGTTTTGGATTGAGTCTGCATTGCTGATGGTGCATTTGGCTGTAAAGATGAGATTGGTAATGGTTTAATTGATTTTCAAGGATAGGAGAAAATGCAGTTCTTGATAACCATTGCAATTCCAGGTAATGTATGCTAACACTGATGTATGGGCTGCTTGGAGCTAATAATAGCCTGGCTGACCTGACCTGGCTTTAAAATGCCTAGTAGAGCTTGCTGTGGCCTCAGTAAAGAGATTTTGTGTCTTTGTGTCTGTCTGCTGCTGGATCTCTACTGTGAGTCTCCCTAGCTTTGCATCAGGATTTAATTATCAGCTTATAAACAAACTAGGTTGCTCCAGTTATTTCTCCTGTCAAGATTCTGACTGTGGTGGTGTGGCTCCTGAGGGTGAAGGGGCTTTCAATGAGGGAGTAAAAAAGCTCTACCCTCTCAGCTTGTGCCAGAGGACAAAAAAAAGGTACAGACTCTTCCCCAGCTGTTTCTTGGGGCAGCACATGATTTGTGTGTCTCGATGGCGTTTCATGAAAGCTTAGGTTAACAGCCCTACATGTTTGATTAATAGATAACTTGGTAGCTTTGACAGTGAAAACTAGGCATCCTTGTTAGGCATCACATGGCTACTTCAAAACGGCAGCAGTGGTCTGGAAAAACTGCAGTGCACTCTCTTCTGACTTGTTATTCCTGCAAAGTTCCTGACAAGGAACTCGGAAGGAAACTGAGTTTTATTTCAGAGCACGGAGGAAAAATATTTAAGAGTTTGGAGATTAGTTGTCAGCGCTGGAAGTGGGGCTTGCCAGAAGTAGTGACAGACCAAGCTTGTAAGGCTGCACACAATGCTGCACGGCGGACTGACAATATCCCCCCTTAATCTGTATTAAAAATAGATTTTACAGGCTCCAGTTTTAGCATGATCCATTCAGTAATTCATATGGCATTCCATATGTTAGGGTGAGAGGAAGGTGGAAATAGTGGGAGTCAGGGAAAAAGACACTGACTGATGCAGATCCTTATGCCATTTCAGTTCAGTTAATTGCATGCGTTTAAAGTGTCGTAACGTGAGCAGATGGGGTGTTTCACAGTTACGTGGGCGGTGTGTGTATATATATACACACACATACATACATACATATGTATGTGTATATATATATGAAGTTCTCTAGCATTTGATTCCACAGGGCTGCACTGAGGCTTTACCAGCCACTCAGGCTGGGCCTCAATGGGGGAGAGGATGGCAGTCATCAGCAGTGGGATGGGATGAGTGATTGATCTCATATTAGGATCCCCAAAACTGCATGAGATGTGCACATGTTCATTGAACAGTCCCAGAACTTGCAGCTTTGTTGCATTTGGTGGCAAACTCAGGGTGCCCTTTCCAAGGTTTGTCATGTTTCCTCGTTTGAAGCCACTCTGCTCTGAAATCAGTAAACTAACTTCTTCAGAGACCTGGGTCTCAATCTTACTTAGTGCTTTGACACCAGGGTAGTTTCCCTCAATCTGGGGAATGACCCTTTTAGAAGAAGAAGAATTGGCCCTGGAAGGAGTGACGTTGTGTCCTGCAAAGTTGCAGGACTGTGGGTTCCCTGCTCTCGGCAAGGCTGCTGTGCAGAGCAGCCTGCCTCGCCTGTGCTCCGCAGCAGGAGGATGGCAAACAGGCTGCCTTCCTCCTCGTTGCCACAGCCTTTTGAAGGATATAGCAAAGCAGATGGCACCGTGCTTATACATAATAAACAGCACGCAAATGAATACGCCTGTTCGTTAGCTTGGGCTTTGCTCTGTGCCGTATATCCCTTGTTGGCGAATGCTGGGCCTTTCTGTTGGAGCCTCTGCTCCTGCTGGGAGCTCCCTGGAGGGGAGAGGTTTTGCCTGGAGTGGCCCCTCCCTACACTTCCCAAACTCTGGTTCCTGAGGTCAGGCTTTGCTCAGGTCCGCTCTTCCCTGAGAGCAGCCAGGCTTTCAGCAGGACATTGATGTAGGGTTGAGCTTCACTTAGTGCAGCATCAGAATCTTCATGTAAGACACTTTTTTTTTTTTTTTTTAAATCCATTTTTCTTTTCTATTTTTCTTACCTTAAAGAATACTGTGGGCTAGTCTTCAGTTTTTAAGAGCTTGAAGGGGACCTGGCTACATCAGGGGTGTGGCTGTCTTTCACTTAGACTGCTAGAGACATTAGATTTGTTTGGCCAAGGTCAGCATGAACTGTAAGTGGTTTGGACCCGAATGCTCTTTGCTTACAGGTATTTTGTTTGTTTTTCTGTGTGTGTGTGTGTTAGTCCTATTCTCAGTCTATACATCACTTGATGCCAATTTTCAGGCCATGTCCTCTTTGCTTTCTTTCCTGCTTCCCCTCCATGTGGATTGGGAGGTGCAAGGAAGCATCTTGTGGCAGCCAAACCACCGCGCTGTTCTCAGAGGGTTCCCACATCATGCAGCGCCAGCTGAAAATGCATCAACAGGTCCCCGCTGAGACACCACCTCATCCTGCAGCTGACGGGCATTGTCCATCTGTATCTACACGGTCGTTCGTTTGCTGTGCAGCTGATAAGCCTGGTGCGAGCAGATGCAGCACCTAGTCTTCAGGGGCTGATTTGGGACTGAGGCCTCAAGCTGCTGCAGTGTAGATAAAATTTGTAAACAATACAATAATCTTTTGTCCTGCTAGTGTGTAGGGAAGGCCAAATGTGGGGAAAAAGCTGGGTTGCAGGAAATCTTTTCTCACCTCGTTTCTGGAAGTCAGGGCAGAGATGCAAGAGCTGGACTAGGCTCTTACCTCCGATTCCAGTGAGCTGCTTTGCTCCTTACAGCCTCTTTCCTCCTCCCACCCATTATCTCATCTAATGCATTCATTTCTTAGCAGGTGTTTGTGCAGTGCCCTCATGCTGAGGGAGGTTTTACTCCCGAAGAGTCTTTGTGGGCTTCAGAAGGAAAATAATAATAATTGACTGGGCAGTACAGGCAAGGATCAGCTGTCACTACCCTTGGTGTACCCAGGGTGAAATAAGGAGATTCACTCCAGTGCTTTTCAGGAATGAAAGATGAAATCAGGAATAGGGAGTCTTTTAAAGGGGCAAACCCTTGAGCCACAGAAATTAAATAGCAACACGTGGAGTGGTATTTGAATAACAATAAAATGCGATAGCAAAAAAAGCTTTAAGCTTTTTAGTTTATCTTGTTCTCTGGGTTTTCTGTCAGATGGAAAGCACCTGCTCAGTGCATGGATATTAGGGGCATGCTGTCAGGAGACTTTTATCTTCAAGTGATACCTGTCTTTTGCACTCTGCCTTCTGCTCATCAGACTGCATGTTGCAGGGTAGAAGGCATTTGCTGGTCACAGTGACTTGTTTTTCAAGTTACTGAAGTGTAAAATCATTTCTACCAAGGCATAACAAAATAAAATAGTCTTCAGTTTTCTCTATCTTGGCTATATGTTGGAGTCAATCTGAACCAACGTGTGTGTATACTTATTAATAAAATATAGCTTTACGTAGAGAAGACTCCGCCACTTGGGTTTCTCCCTTGCTCAGGGGAATGGAAAGAGACAAGGCGAAAGCCTCTAAGGTTAGGTGGGGAAAGTGGAGAGAAAACTGCTCTATTTTACTTGCCCCAATGGCATGCTCATTGAATTTTTGAAAGCAGTTTGACAACAGGGTACAGCACGTGGACTAAACAGCTTTTACTTGAGGACTGAGGCACACATTGCAAAGCAGCAATTATTTGGGCCTCCTGACACCACTGTGAGATGATTAGGCAGCACTTGGTCTGCTTAGGATGACGTGGGGCAAGAGACGAGGGGTAATGAAAGCCAGAGGGTGGAGGAGTGCACTGAAGGATGCAGCAGGGACGCTGTGAGTTTGGGGCATGGTGGGGAGTGAGCATTCATGCCCTGTGCAGGACGAGCTGGCTGGGGGACGTGTACTTAGCATGTGCCCGAGGATTGGCAAGCATGAGTGCGGGAGTGGAATATGGCTGTGGAAGCCTTGTTCTTGCGAGGGCTGGGAGATTATGGGACTTCAGTGGGGGCCTGGGCGGACGGGGGGCACAGCCGCAGCAGCAAAAGTGAGCAAGGTGCCATGGCAGAGCTGATGCAGGCCTTCAGGACGTGGGTGATGGAGAAAGATGGAGAAATTGAGTGGAAGAGAATGTAAAGATGCAAAGAAGCATCAGAAAGGAGAAAGAGATGGACAGGAGTCAAAGAGAAATGTTAAATATTACAGCAAATAAATCGATGAACAAGGGAAAAAAGATGGAAGAAGTGGAGTACTAGTAATGTAAGTATGTATTCCATATTTATCTAATTTTAGATTTATTCATGTTTGCTCCTATATTTTTAACGGAGAAACATTTCAGAATTATCCTAGATAGGTTCAGGAGATTTTTTCTTAGGCTGAAAGCTTTGTGAGGCTCAGAGAGGGAGAGCTGCTCTTGTTTTTGCCACCATCAAGTGTGACCCTGGGTAGTGACTCAGGAAGCAGAAATTGGAGGGTAAGATAAGCTCATGCTTTTTTTTTTTTTAATAAAGGTTTGAATACCTCTAAGTATTGACAGCTTTTAGCTGCGTTTAATGGTTGATAAAGCCTGCGAAACTCCAGAGCAACAAAGTATTTTGGAATTTAGGAAAGGTGGGAAGCAGGAATAAGCTGGTCTGTTTGCCCTCTGTTTGGGGCAATGTGTAGAGATGTCTTTTTTGCTGAGAAGATACTCTAAATCTCTCCAGAAGGTGTAAGAAAGGCCTTTTGTCCTGCCAGTGTCTTTCATTGGAGCTTGGTACATGCTCCTTATGTGACTTGCCTCTGTAATGCTGAACCCTGCCCTCAGGAGTGGCTGGAGAAGAGAACAGGGAAGAGATCTGTGAATGTAAGAGTGGGGAACAGCGCCAGGAAGAAAATCTGTTTTGAGGAGGCTGGTTTCATTAGGCCTCCTTCCTGATGCTCTAATGGGGGCCAGCATCTGGAAGTGGCCTAAGTGCAGCAAGAAGGATCAGCAAATACAATCTGCTGGGGGAACAAAAAGGGCTGGAAGAAAAGTATGTTTCCCAGCGTTGCAGTGGTTAAAGCTCAGATGATTTCCAGTACCCAGGCATAACTGGTGGATGCTGTTTGAGGGACACTTAGCCCGAGTTTTTCTAGAACTCCCAGTCCTGATGGCCTTAGCAGATGACACCTTGTAGAAAAGAATTAAAATATCCTGAAGAAATATCACAAGTTAACAAAGGCTCAGGCAGCCTTACCAGATGTGAATTTTCTGACTCTTGACCTGCAACTCTCTGCAGCAGGTGTAGGTTTCTTGTGTTTTTTATGTGTGAAAGCTGGTTATTTTGGCATGGCCGTATATTTTTTGATTAGTAAAGCTGTTCATGATTTATTAATGACTTTTCATGGTTTCTTTTTATCAAGAAGTGCGTAAGTATTTCTTTCTCTGTTCTTCAAAGTTTAGTCTCTGAATAGGAAAGAATAAGAAATTAAGTTGAGGGGAGGATTGGTAGTTTCCAAATGACCACACAGGCTGATTTTTGTCCCTTCCCTTAAAAACCTCACATGTACAATGAATAGAGAATAAATCCTATAATGAAAACCCATTCCTTTTCCATTTATCTGTTGTCATGTGAAAGCTCTGTCAGGCAGAAGAATTACATCTGAGTGTAAGCATTAAATGTTGAAGACAGACGTTACCAGTTGTCCAAGTTCTGAGGTTTTTGGTTTGCATTGACTGGAAAGCAATTAAGAATTATTAATGAGGACAGTACAAGATATTGGTCAATTTGCAAGTCCTGTGAATAAGGGCTACTATTAAGTGGGGTGACTACCTTGAGCTCTCTTGGGATTTGGTTTCTAGTCTGTACTAAAGTCAAGGCTCTGTGGTTGTGGGAGGTGTGTGCCTTTGGGGGGAGACTTGCACTGAGGTGGGTGGAGTGAACGGCCCCTGCAGCTCCCTCTCTGCTCACTGAAACGCTGTGGAGCCGTGGCACAGCAAGGCACCGTGTTTCCAAGCTTGCAGCAAGATCTGCAGAGAGGTGATCCCGGGGGGACTCAAGAAAATAACATAGTGCTCAAAAGCCAGGAGTTACAAAGGTGAGTCTACATGTTAGAGATCCCGAGCAGCTAAAAGAAGATAACGTAAAGAAAAAACCCACTGTCCTCATAAACTGGATTCTGTCCATTCCACTTCTGTGGCTCCATGCTTGTACCTGCAAAGTACAGCCAAGAGCAGGCTGTGTAGGGTCTGTCCTGACACGCTTAGCTGGGTCGAGTAGCTGTTACAGCTCCAGTTGTCCCGCTGATTGCAGCGGGGATATTCAGAGGACAGAGGAAGGTGACTTGAGCAAAGCTAGTAGACCAGAAAGTGCAGCCTTCATGTGGAGCTGGGAAGAAGTCCGCTAGGTGTGAACAGTTGCAGGTGGGCCACCCTCCTCCTGTTTATGGCTTTTGTTGAGGTGAGACTATAGACAGGTTGTGCTATAATTTGGTGCTTTCTTGCATTTTCTGTCTTAACTCCTTGCAGAGTAGTGGATCGGTTGCTTCCTGTCAACTTTAGCTGTGGTAAGTGATGATGATGTTATAGCGTAATGCTGAAAATGCCTTTGTGGTTTGCAGTATCATATTCCTGAGACTTGGAAAGGTTTGCAAGAGTAACTTTTTGGGTGAATGTATCAATAGTTAATTTGGAGTTGGTTACCTTATCATTGTGAGCTTCTGGTTCATGGCAGGTTGTTACTAGTCCTTTCTGCTCCTTTCTGCTGGTGATGCAGAGTTGTGGGGGTTCCTGTTTTTTATTTCTTCCCTCCTCCTAGGAAACTTACCTCATCTGATGTTTTCTGTACTCTTAGCTTTTTACTTCTTATGATGGAAACAATGCATTTCAATCTTACTGAGTTAAAATTAACATGCCCTTTGTTTCTTTGCACAGTTTGGTTGCTCAGAAACTGTCTTGTGCAGAAGTGAGTGTGCCTGACTCCACTGCTAATGGCCGTTACAGGTATTGGTGGAAATTTCTCTGTCCAAGATTCGTCTCCTAAGAAGGGATACCCAGTGTGTTTTGCTAGTAATGTTGGACCTGACTTGGTCTGCAGGGCCAATTTCCAAAAGCAATGAAAGTTCAAGCTCCCATCAACTACGTGCAGAGAACCATCAGAGTTAAGAAACGCTCAGAAAGCTGGACGCTTGTTGATATTCATCCTTTCATGATTTATGTGGCTAAAAAATACAAACAAGTGACACTTTATATTTTGCTACAGCAGTCTCCTATCCTTGCTTAATATTGTTAGTGGAGAGCCTGTGTCCAAAGGGGTGTTCGGTGACACCATCAGCTGAATAAGGTCTTTCAGATGCGTCTGTCTGCATTAGTAATGAGAATTCTTGCTCTCATTTTACAAAGAAACTATTTCTTTTAAATATAAACCCCTCCTTCCCAGCCTCCCAAAATGATACCATGGTCAGAATTCTCATTACAGCCCTCTTTCATCTCTTTATCTAATGTTGGCTGAAAATGCCTTTGTCTTCAAGTTCCTTCAATTATTAATGATTCAGTTGTATTCTTTTTGCCAATTGGTGCAGAGAGAACCTTGGAGCAAACGTGTATTAGTTATTCCATTTATTCTCTCCTCTTCTTTCCTTCTGCAGTCTTTTTTAATAGTGTTGCTCTCCTGGTTTTTCACTCACAGATTCCACATTGCTGCTTGGGGTTTTTGCTCAAATATAAGAGCCGTCGTGCCCCAAAGACTGACTTTGATTGTGAAACCTTTGAAAAAGAGGTAGGGAGCCTTATTGCAAATGCTAGGAGCATGTGTGTTCTGCAGTCTCTACTTTGGTGTTAACAAGTGGACAAACAGCTTCATCTGAACCAGTCCCACTCTATGGACCAGCTGGACATCTAGGGGATGGCAGGTCACCGACCCAATAAAACTAATTGCTCCCAGACCCTGACTTACAATCTCAATGGCACTGTGGAGAGGCAAGGGCCAGCCTTGGTGCCTTCTCCACCCCGCTGAGATGCTCCAGTGGCAAAGAGGGGAGAAGTAGGTGGGATTCATGTGGAAGAGCTGCAGGGCTTGTCACACCTGCCTTGTCCTCTGGGAGACCGTGCTAATGTAGTGGAGCAATGCTGGTGCATTTGCTGGAGCACAGAACTCTCTGTGCTCCCCTTGGCATGCCTTTTCCAGCCCCGGTGACCCTGGAGCTGTATGCTTTGTAGCTCTCTAAATCCTAACCCTGATGGCAGATTGGGGCTGAGGTCCCCAGCACAATGGCTGGCCTAGATTAGAAAGGTGTGGAGGGAGCAATGTGATGCAGTGCCTTGCTCTGCAGTGGTGGTCCTGCTTTGGCTTCTCAGGAAGCCCGCTGACAGATGGAGAGAGGGGAATATAAGTTAGTCCTGTGGCCCGGGTGAATTTTGCTGGGGGCTGTGCCAGTTGCCCCATCTATGTGCAGCTGTATGGTTGTACAAACTGGGTGCCTGTAGGATACGACAACAGGATCCTCATTCACTCTGAGGAGGAATGAGAATGAGGAGGACATGTCTAGGCACTGTCCCTGGTGCTCTTTTTTATAAAAATAAATACATAAATAAATCGTTTGATCTTTCTCAGTAGCAGGATTTTTTTAAATATCTCACCCAAAAATCGTCTTTGCTTTTAATTAACCCAGTGAATTCCTCTTTTATCTCCCCGCTCTTGGTTGATTGAGAATGTAATTGCTTGCTTGCTTTATCTTCACAAATTATATACTCTGGAAGATTTTTGTTCCTGTTTGATTTTCTGTACGTCAGAGAAACCTGTCTGAAAACATGTGCTTTACAAGGAAAGATTAGAAGAATGTTTTCCCAAACTCTCCCTACTGCTTATATCTGGACTTTCCCCAGTTCACCAGTATTTTTCTTACTGTGCAAACCCCAAATTTTGGCACTTCTCCTGCTAAGACATCACCACCAGCAAAGAAAATGGAATAATTATCCCAGCGTTTTAGTGACAGCATCCCCATTAGGATAAATAAAACTCAGATTTGTCTTTTTTTGCCCACAGTAAGCCTTTTCCTGCCAAACTGCTGCCTAGCTACTTACTCCTGATTTGTCTAGTTACGTGTTTGAGGTCTCGTCTCTCAATGTGCTGGTCAGTCGTATTCTTTCTTGATTTTCTGCTTTTAGATTTGGGAGATGCTCTGCAGTATGCTGCAATGATCTTAGTTTTTGCAGATGCTTTCCTGAGTGTGACAAGTTCATCCCAACTTGGGGTCAAACCCAAATTTTATAAATGCAAAATCAGGAGGGAATGAGAGTAGTTTGTTGGAATTTGTTATTGACAAACTCCTATTGCCAGCAGTATTTTTTCGGTCGTGCTCCTGTCCTGTAGGTTCTTGTAAACTGCTTCTTTATTTAGTTTTTCCAAAATCTTTGCAAAGATGAGGTTAAACTGACTGGTTTGTAATTTCCCATGGCTTGCTTTCAAGAGAGAGTGTGACGTTTAATCTTCTCTGGGATCTGTTCTGAAACCTTAAATGCTCTTCTTGAGTCAGGGAGGACTCGCAAAATTTGCCAAGCCGTATCTATCTTGTTCTGAGTGTTTCTTAAGCTGCTCTTTCCTATTCTGACCTGAGGTTCTGGTTCTTTTTTAAATTAATTGCATGCAGCATTTGCTCACAGTTATCTTGTGAAAATTGAGGCAAATGTTGAATATGTGGAATCCTACCCTTCTGTGCATCGTGTTTGCTGTGCCTCTCTGCTGAACTGTGACTTGCCCTTGTCTGCTTTTCAGATCATATGGAATCTTTTCTGGTTGCCTTTTATGTTCTTTGCTAATTGTAATTAATTTTGTTCCTTAGTTTTCTGACTGTATTCCTGTGCTTTTGCTGTCCTTGAGTTACATGATGTTTGTCTTTGGTTTTTCTATGATTTTTATTTGAGTATTCAGGCTCTTAAAAAAGCTTGGCGTATTCTTCCTCTGTACAGATAGAATTTGTTGCTAAAGCTGCTAAACTCTTTTATTTCTGTCTTTCCTTTCTGGTTCTGTATGTCTCAGGAGCCTTGCACAGAGTACAAACCCTAGTCTTTTGAGTCGTCCATGCCTTCTTCCGTTGCCTGCCAATCTGAACGGAAATCTTCCAGGTAAACCCAGGTAGGATGGTAGAAGAGCAAAGACCAGCAATTTCCTTCTCCGTCTTCACCTCAGCCTTCTCCTCTTTTAATTCCAGATCATATTTTCAGCAGTGCCCTAGTGTTGCTGTGGGGTCACTCCTCTACTAAACAGGACTGTCCTTTGAATACAGTGTAAACCAGCGTCAGGATGGCTTACAATAGCAAAAGCTCCCATGGCAATTGTTGAAACAGCACGAGAAGTTCCCTGACTTACTGGCAGTGCTGCCATTTAGGCCTGTCGTCTAAAATGCCATTGATCAAAGTACTTCATCTAAAGGGAGCTCACGTCCCTTAAGGTATATCAGATAAGTTCCAAGGTCCTTCCTTTATATGAAATTCCATTTTGCCTAATGACTTTTCTTGTCTTCCATTCCATTCTGATAAACCAGATTTGACTATAGTCACGTCACACCTCCCAAAAGTCTCCCTGGTCATGGCTTTGTACCCTGAGCTCATGGGCAGTGCAACTGAGCCCTGTTAAACAGCTGCTGCTTTTCACCCTTGAGGCAACTACCTGGTAGAGATGAGGGAAGTAGTTCTCATGTACAAAGAGCTTGAAAATCATTTTGGACAGTGCTGTGAGACCAGGGTGAATGAAACCTGTGTTTAAGTTACCCAATCTGAGTGTCCAGTCATTAAACCTGTTTTAGTCTTGATGTAGCAACTGCTTGTGCACTCAGTGGAGCTGTGGCTGCCTTAAACGTGTATAAGCCAAGAGGGAATTTGGATCATTATGTTAACCAAAGGAAATCTGCTTTTATGGTGATGAAAACAAGAATCAATCACAAGTAGCTAATGAATTAGCCTGCATTAGCCTGTGTTCATTTCACAGTAAATGCAACAGTCGAAATCCATTAAGAAGCCCTTTGCAACGAGGTCCTCTGCAAAGAGGATATCTGTAACGTGCAGTGCACACGCTGCCAGCCCTCCTTGCCTTTATCTGAAGCACTTCAAGAATGTGTGTGAAACGCAAGTTCCAATCCAAATGCGCTGAAGTCAGGGAAGGGCTTCTGGTGGTTTTAGCTGGACTCTCTTTTAGAGGTCAAAGTGGCTATTAATTATGATTGGTTTTACTGGAAATCTGCAGTCCGTGAAGACAGCTATTGAGCAGGCTCACCTCCATGCAAAGGACCAGCGTGCCCATACGAAGAGGGAATAAGCTGTTGCATCATGCTGGCACAGTGTCACATCTGTGTCCCTGCGGGTCAGGCTGGCTGGTCAGCAGCATTCTCGTAAGGTGGCTTTTGGCATCTCTCCTATGTAATGAGGACAGAGTTGCTTCCCCTCTGCACAGCTCTGCTGCTGGTAGCTCTTCCATGGGTTTCTGCCTGACTGCCTCCGTTACATAAAGCACTCCGCAGTGAGAAGCTGTTAGGACTGATTCTGCTATGTGTTAGTACATGTTACTGCAATTTTTATTGCCTGTCTGGTAAGTTTTGCTGTCGAGGAAAAGCAGCAAGTTATTAGGGCTAAGCAAAATTTTTTTTTTTTTAATTTCTTGAAGGAAAGTGTGGACATGGAGAAAATAACTAGCCGGCAGCTTTTAGGAAGGCGGTACTTAGCTGCAAGGCAAGATAGCTCTGAAAAAAGGTTGATCTTTAAATTGGATTATGAAAATGAAGGAGCAAATATCTTTTCTCTGAAAGGGATCACAGATATGGACCCATTTTAGGAAACCCTCTATTTTCAATATTGCATTTCAGTACGTGCTGACATGCCACCGACTGACACAGAACTTAAACGTTTGCTTACACAGTGTCCTAAATATAATTTAGGATTTAAATTGAAATACTGCCCAAATACACAATTAGGCAAAACAGATAAATTTGTGGGTTTTACATTGCAGTTATTGCTTTCTATATGTTTAAGACCATGCCAGCTCTGAGTTTATATTTTAACTGCATGCCATGCAAAATCTCATTCAACAAATGATTCATGAATGTAAAATATTTTATTTATAAATTTAATACAGAATAATAACTAAATTTGCTGCATGTATGACATGACAGTTAATTGAAAACCATTAGGTTGCATGGTTAAGTGAAGTACAAACTGACATTTGAATAAACTCTGTCACAGTAGTTGTGATATTTTACTGTAAGCAAGTTGTTGTCTTGATTCATCACCCCACTGGTAGGCCAGGAGAAAGAAAAGCTGAGAAGAAATGGTAGGGTTTGCAACTGCAGTATTTTCTTAGTCATAAGCCATGTGATAGGATGGAGAAGCACTTGGAGTGTCGCTAAGATGCACATGGTAAGACAGGCTTTCATGAGAACACCCACCAGGACAAGGGCTATATGTACTCGAGGGCGACCAGAGCACCTGTGCCTGAGTTGAGGTTAAGGCTGGGGCTGAATCAGATGGTACCAACCGTTACCCACGCTCAAGAGCGTGTGTCAGTCTAGGCAGAGATGTAATGGGAACGTTGACCACAGTTTTCAGCATTAACTGGTGGGTTTGGATCTTGCAGCTTTAGGAGCTTGGTTTAAGCAGCTCTCTGAAGCAGGAATTGATATGTTTGGGCAACTGCTTATTTTTCCTCTGCAAGCAGAGAAGGAAGGGCAGAATTGCCCCTACAGACAAGAGAAAGCAGTGGAGGAAGGGCTGATGCAGGCAAGCAGAATATGTAACGCAACACTCAACAGACGTCATGCAGCATGGGCTGTTCAAGCTTTTGACTTTTCTCTGCCCTTTACCTGTCGGGGGCAGACAGGCGTTGTTAGGGAGGTATCAGAAAGAGGGAGGTAAATGAAGGATGCACAAAGAAGAGAGGGCAGTGATGGAAGCAAAATGGGGAGCATGGGAAACATCTGGAACAGGCGGCGCGAGAATGAAGTAGCGCTTGGGAGGAGGCTTTGGAGCGAACAGCCAGGTAGTATAGGGGGATATTGAGAACTGGAATTACAAAAAGCAGTTGATCACCTTGTAACAGTCAAGGCAACACCACCAGAATTGTTTTTAACAATGTCTATCTTTGCCTTTTTCTGACACCCGTAACTCTTAATTTTCATTCAGAGGAAACTCGGTTTCTGAGAGATTGACAAAACCTCATCCTCCCATTTAGCTCGGGGGTGGTTGTGAATCTGGAGTCCCCCACAGGACTCAGTGCTTGTGTGTGGCCATGGGAGATGCCTCCATCTCTTATTGGCGTGTGAGGGAGGATTTGTAGGAAAAATAGTATCTTTAGGTAGACCCGAGGTTTGATTATAATTTGTGTTTTTACTGCTGTGTGCACCAGCACTGCTCTGATAAGAGCAAATACTGTTCCCTGAAACTTGCCTTCTATTATGACCTTAAGTTGTTCTGGCTATAACACTACAGCTACTGCTTTATGCAGTTTCGCTCCCTGCAGGAAGTGGAATTGAAGATGAAGTAAAAATGGAAAAGAAGAATAAACCCACCTCTTTCACCTACGTGTCTAAAACAGTAATGAATCTATTGTAGGCACTCCAGTGGCTCAAGACTGTCAAAGAGGAGCTTCGTCTTAGTTTGTGTAATCTTTGAACCTCCTAATAATGCAGTGCTGACTGCACAGGTCTGTCTCACAGCCTCCAAAGACATTGTGCCTGTGGATGTGTGCGGTTCAGTGATCTGGTTTTGCAGAAAGTCGTGGCACTCTCACATAGCATTGGTTTCTGCAAGAGTGCTGGTGCTGTTAATTGTTTCTGATAATAATTCTCAATAATAAGGCTCAAGGAACCAACTTGAAAATTTAAGTCATCTTCCAGGGCAGTGGGGAAATCACTGAGCCAAATGTCTTGGTGACAAGGCACTTGCCGATGGGAACACATCAGATGATTTTAGTGATGTTTCAGTGGTTCTCTGAGACAGGTTTGTTTCTGCTGTGTCAAAATTTGGGGTGTGACTAGTCACTCATCTCTTCACTTTCTGCTTTTCCGTTGTGGATAGATTTTGAGCTTGCGGTGTTTTGTCCAGCTGGCACTGGCACCCCAGAAGCAGCGGGCTGAACAGGCGGTGAGACTGGGCTGTTCCCCTCCACATGTGGTACCCAGGGCAGAGCTGATGGTTTATTATGTGGTTAGTATACAAAAGCTTGCATTGCAGCTGTTAAGAGTAAAAAACACCACATGTAACTACAAGGTTTGGGGGCTAACAAACACATTTCAGGAATTTTGTTTTCTTATTCTTTTGTTCTCACTGGTGTCTAAGCTAGAAACCAAAGCTTTTGTAAGAAAACCCAAGAATATATTTATCTGGTAGTTTCAAAGGGTTCTGTGCAGAATTGGTTGTTCTGAAAAGCAGGCCTGGGAGGATGTGAATATCCTGTATCTTTCAGCTTGATTTCAGTGACATGCTGGCACAGAGCGAAATGGGAGATCCCTTTCTAGGTATTCCTAATATGTAGTATTTAGTTGAGGAGAATCAGCTTGGATTCACAGAAGAGAGATCATGCCTGAAAATATCTGTCTGACAGCTTTAAAACAAGTAAGCTGAGATAGGGGAAAGAGAGGACATAATTTGCCTGGGTTTTGAAGGCTCCTTTATATAATTGTGCTGCACAGAAGCCCGTGTTGTGTCAGCTGGTGGGTTAATGGGTGCATCAGCTGGCCGTGGAACTTGCTGTGAAGGGACGTCTTTGCACAGATGCTGGGGAAAGGGCAATGTAACCAGTATGGGCCTGTTTTATTGGTAGCCTGGGAGGAAGGACAGGTAAGTCCTGTAAAGGTGTTGAAATCTGCTGTGGATACAAAGCTGGGCACACCACCATTGGTGTAAAGGAAACAGCACGGCTGAAAAGGCTCTGGAGGGCCTAGCTGTATAAGGTGGGTAGATCAGCTCTTGCACATGCGTTCTTTGTGAGGGAGACTAAAACCAAAACCAGGCCCCCCCCCCGCGTCCTGAAACTTTCTAACCTGCCTTGAAATCCCTTGCACCTTGTTGCCCGCAGAAGCAGCTAACTCAGCCTGCAGCTTTTCCTAACTCCTCCCCACCCTTCATCCTCTGTTACCAGTAACCATAGAGATAGACAGTGACTCCAGCCTCAGCCTTCCTCACAGTGTAGCCCCAGTGAAAGATCTAGTGTGCATGTGTTTTTCCAGAATTAATTAATGCCCTTCTATTCTGTTTTTCCCCCCTCAAGGAAGGGAAAAAGGAAAAGCAAGATTGCCCCTCAGATGGCTGGTAAAATAGGGCAGTCTGATGTTTAGTGCTACTGCAGAAGAACAGGCAATGTTTACAGAGTCTGGTGAAGGATCCGTCTCCTCGCAACCTCTCCAGCAGGCAGCCATCCCCAGCACTGTTATAAGTGGTAAGACAATAGCTAATAAAGAGAAAATGCCCTGTTCCAAGGCTATTTTTACCAGAGAGGTGCAGTTTCTGTTCAGTAGACTTACTCCTCTTAATCTACATCACTGATGATATTAGATGCTATTTTAGGCATTGCAGAAAATGTTCACCCAGCCTTTACTAAAAAAGAAGCAATCAACCCCCAAGTCCTTTGTTAAAGGCTGGTTGCAAGATTTCGGCGGGGGTTTGGGTGGAGAGATCTGAGGCTGAGGTTCTGGAAGTGTCTTCCATCTTGGCTTGGCAGCAGAGGTTGTGTGTGACCTTGGGCAAACCCAAGCCCCTTACTTGTTCTTTTTCTTCATTATCCTGAAAATGAGGAGAAAGCTACCACCACCTCGCTTTGGGTTTTGTATCTTTTAAGTACTCTGTTGTAATACAAGCTGTTTCCTGTTTCGCCCAGCACCTTGCACGGAGGGACCCAGTATGTAGCTGGATTTTCTAAGCTCTCCTACAGTGCAGTAATGAAATGGAGTGCACTGTCTTGCATGAATGTCAGACTTAAAGAGAGAAACCCACCTGAACATGTAAGATCTTTTAGAGTTTAGACCAGGCTTCAGTCACAGTCTTACCACTTCCTTTACTGAAACTATAAATGTCTTTATTCCTCTTTGAGGGGTAAGGTGCTGAAAATGCATGCTGCATGGCACGAGTTCATAATTTAAACATTTCTAGGACCTTGACTTGTCAACTTACTAATGTTTGTGTTTTCTTTTTGCTGACAAGTGTTCCTGTTTCACTGTGGTGGGGTACATGAATTTTATGTGATGAGTTTGCTTTGTGGCTGATGGTGCTTTCCTGGCTGAGCCAGGAAAACATGAGGTTAAATCTCAGACAGGACTGAGTGTTCTCTGTTTTCCAGCATCTCCCTGGATTAGGCCCTTCACCCCTGTCTCCTGTGCCTTTTGTCTTGTCAAAAATGCTTGTATAGGAATGTGAAGAGATGTATCACAGAGCAGCCAGAACAAACTTGTTTATTAAGGTTGTCTCTAACTTGCAGTATTTTATGATAAAACCGTTTGCCATGGGCTGTTCTGGCAGACTGGGTCCCTGGAAATGCTTGCATGGGCAGAGTGAAGGTGGTTTGGATGGCTGGTTGAAGCTGGTTGGAGCCATGGGCTCCAGCGTGTAGGACACAGCCTGGCAATATGTAGCAGTCCCTTGTGAAGTCCGTAAGGTCTGTCAGCAACATCTGAGAGAAATTACAGGGCAGTTTTCAGGACTTCCTGCTTTGCCTCCACATCCCAACTCCATGGTGTTGTTTCTGGGACTTCCGGAGCTCCTAGTTGCCTTGGGGGGAAGAGTGGCTGGTGGAGGGGAGCTGTAGAAATGAGGGAGGGATGGTAGCAA
The DNA here is from genome assembly GCF_964289735.1 of Phaethon aethereus. Classification (NCBI taxonomy): domain Eukaryota; kingdom Metazoa; phylum Chordata; class Aves; order Phaethontiformes; family Phaethontidae; genus Phaethon; species Phaethon aethereus. The sequence goes on from NC_138580.1 coordinate 37,787,259, forward strand.
TGCTGTGAACAGTCAGCAACTTTTTAAATGGTGGAGCTGAGGAAGATGAGGGCAGAATTAGTTTCCTTGGTTTCTGCAGAGGACGAGCTCTGCAGTGGGAGTTTTGGCAGCAGCAGGCACCCCTTCCAATGAGTCACGGGAAGCTTTCTCAGAGGAAAGGTCTCAGAATTGTGCTAGTGCTGCTATTGCTTGTTTTTCCTATTCCTTCTGAAGGCCTTTTTGCCGCCATGTGGTACCTGCTCCACCATCATCCTTGTCCCATACAGGCTGTCTTTGGGGGCTACCTTCCTCCATTTCCTCATCCTCCTCACGCTGTGGTGATGTAGAGAGTGGGAGAAAACTGTCAGGTCAGCACAGATGCTTTTAAGGCACTAGGATCTGTTTATAGCAATGAGGGTGGAACTTCTGGTTGATGCAAAGTTTGATGGTTGTGTGAAAAGTCATCTTGTCATGGTTGTAGCAGAAGGCAGAAGGGAATCGATTCCCTTTGCAGCCCTCTATCCCCAAAGTTTTGGGAGAGAAGCCCTGGCAATCCATGGCAGATTTGTTACTCCTTCCTGCAAGCCCCTTGTCCCTCTCAAAGGTAAATGGGGTTTGTTGGACCTCTCCCAAACTTTGTGGTAGAGAGGCGTTTCCTTCTCCTGTTGACATCCTTCCCCCTCAAGGGCTGTCTGTCAAGGGGACTGAGAAGCACCAGCTTGCTGTTGGGAAGTGGATCTGGTTGGCTTCTGTGTGTTGGCTGCAGGGACATTTAAGCTTATCTGCAGCCCTTAAGAGCGTGGTTGGTGTCATTGGCTTCTTTTGACTGCTCCTTTGCAGTTTATGCTGTTTCATTACAAATTTACAAAGCTTGAAAAGAAACCAGTTAATCTTTCAACCTTCTCTGTCTCTCTCTTTCTCTCTCTTTTTAAAAATACCTTCATCCTCCTCTAACCCTTCCCTGATGACCCTCCCCAGTCATGCTGTGTCTCCTCCCAAAACACTGAGTGATTTCCCAATTCCCAGGTCCCTTGTCCTACTTGGGTTAATGTTTCTCTGGAGAAGACATTGGAATAGGGAAGCGAGATTGGTGCAGACACGATGGCCAAGTAATAGCAGTAAAACTGGACCCCTCAAAGCAACTCATTTGTGAGCTGAACTGTGCAGTGAGCCCTGTTCCTCTGTTGTATTAGTCCTGAAAGGTTCCTGCTCGTCCCTGCAGCACTCCTGCATTTTCCCTGGTTTTATTTCTCGTTGGTGTGAATAAGCGAATGCAAGGCTCAAATAACAGCATAGGCGGGCTGGTTCCAACACATGAACAGAAGCACTAGATAAAAAAATAAAGGGGGAGATCGAATCTCTCTCGTAATCTGTAACACAGAAAATGCTAAATCTCTCAAGACCTCCTTTTCAGCATGTACGGTCCGTAAAACCTGTTTAGGATTTGGATCGGCATCGCAGTGGAAACCGGGTGTGCTGCTGCCTGTGTGCAGTGTGTGCCTGTGTGTGTTTGGCAGCAAGCACAAAAGAAACCAGTTGATGATATTCATAGGATTAAAGGCCCGGTTCCTGGGGACACACTTGGTTGGATGCAATTAAAATGCCTGTCAGGCATTTGATACCAGCAACCCCTTGACAAACTGCTTCAGCAGCCGTGAGGTGCAGCATCCTATTGTAAGTGGATGATGGCGGAGCCGGCTGGTTTGTCATCATTCTCGAAATTTCTGTGGCCAGTGAACTCCCTCTTCCTCTCCCACTCACCCTCTTTTCCTTTTCACCACTGCGGGGACTTCTTCTAATTTGCAGTTTTCCTTTTCCTGACGTACACATGGTAGATACAAGCTGGTGGCTTGCAGACTGCGTCTGTCTGGAGATAGGCAGCGAGCCGATGGATAACAACACTCCAGGAGAATGATTATGCAGCAGTTATTTAAGGATAGGCTGTTGTGGTATGGCAGCGTATGAGCTGGTAATGATTTTCTTTTAAAAATGTCAGCTTTGTTTGCTTGTTGAGGATTTTAAAGAGTTGCACCTTTATGCTGTAGCTTTTCTGTTTTAATCTGCTATAGATTAAATTGCGTAGTGGTGCACACTGGATGAATTAAAATGTATAGTGGTTTTGTTTATATTTGATGCATACATAATGTATATTATGGGCACGCACACCTTCATACACACATACTTGCATGGGTATGTTTATGCATTTATGTCTTTGTATAACAGAAAAAAAACTTTTCTCATAGCTGAAAACTGTTTTTCAGCAAATATTGGGTATTTTCATTTTTTTTCCCCCCTCACCTTTGTTTTGTATTAACAGAGTCTCCAGTATATAGCCTTGGACGTGACACACTGATTGGAATCTGCTTGTTCACAGATCGAAAAGGTAGGGCACCTCCGTATTTGAATGTGATTTTGAGAATGTGGGAATGAATGCGATGTAGAGTGTGGGCTGATCTTTGTTGTTTTTTTATTATTTAAACAATAGTTGTTATTCTTTATTTTGTCAAACTATGTTTTGTTGCAGCTTTGCCTAGATTTTCAAATTGTTTTGGCAGGCACTGTAAAGTTATTTTTGATGTGTACGCATATGCTCTAGCTATTTAATTAGTCCTTTCAGATGCAGCTACTAAAGGGTGAGATACGAACCTGAGTGCTTGTCTATTGTCTTGGGGCAATATAGCGAGGGTGCAAAACTGTCTCCAGTCACATCAGATGTGGGGTCATCTTAATATTGATTTTAGCATCAGTAAGAACAGGGTTAAACTCACTGGCTTGCTCAGAGCAGGTACAATCTATCACAGCACACAGCAGAAAGCATAGCGGTGGTTTCATACTGTATTGCTTTCACGGAGGAGGGAAACTTCTTTTAACCCGTTTGCTGCTGACAAAAACCGCATGTGTCTCAGCTTGGGGTTTTCACGCACAGCGTTTCAGTAGCCTGGCAGGGCGGGGCAGCACTGGAAGAGTTTCTGTCTGATGGCTTTTTGACATATGTCCCCAGCACTTCAGAAATGTATCAAAATGAAGCAAACAGACTGGGTTTGTTTTTTTTTTTTTGATAGTGTCATTGCTAGTTCTCAAGAGAATTAGTTTATTATCCTCTTCCCCCTAATACCTTTTGGCTTTGGTTGCTTTAACCCCTTGATGCCATAAAGGAAGCAGTGAGATAAAACCCTGCAGAATAAAAAACATTAAGTGACTTTCTTTGTATTGAACCTTCACATGTGCCAAGTGATTAAGGAATACAGATCTCATTGATTTGCAGTGGGGACTGTGCCCTTAAAAAAACAAACAAACAAACAAAAAAACCCAAAAAACCCAAAACCAAACAAAACAAACAAAAAAACCCAAAACCTAGACAAGATTGAAAATCTGTTCCCTCCACATTGATGGAGAGAGGGAAGGTATATCCATCTCACGTTAACTTCTCAGGTGCCAGTTCTCGCCCAATACCTTACAAACCAGACTTTATAATGGGTTGTCCTTCCCAGGTGTCCTACAGGTGATCATACTTCTTAACTCTGCATTTAGACCTGGAGGGAATATCTTGTTTGTAGGACAGCAATCAAAATCTGCCTGTGTGTTTAGTCTGAAGTTTCAGGGTGCCTTTTGGAAACCAGAATAAAAATGGTGAGAAATTCTTCAGGAAAGGCAGTTATGTTTCTAGCCTGGGTAAATGAGGAATAATGATAACTCTGTGAGAAAGCCTGGTCTCCTGAAGTGTCCAGTTTGGGTCCTCAGACAGGCAGGAACCCCAAGCCAGCGCATCAGTGCTGGCAAGGATGTGGGCCACTGCTAGCAGCAATGCATCCCTCTGAAACGTGATGAATCATCGGTTTCATTGCAATAAATTGCTAGGGCTGATTGACAGATGCTGTTTCCGGGGGAAAAGCATTTGTGACTTTTTCAGGATATTCTCTCTCCTGCTTTATGTACAGTTTTATTCCTCATTTTCCTCTTCTTTCTGTTCTCTTGGCCCTTGTATTTTTTCTGTCTTTGGCAGAAGGCATCTTACCTAATAGGTTTTCCTGGCTAAATAAAATTCTTCAAAGGAATGCTTTACTTGTTAGTTTTTCTTAGTTGCTTTTAATACTATTTCCTCCTGGTATCAGTTACCACTAGGCTCATTGAAATAGAAAAACCTGAAGTAAATAGTGTATAAAATGCATTAATTCTTGAAAAAAATGCATTAAATGATATGTTTTTAGATACGAGCAAGTCCCTTCTCTTCCCTCTACTTTTAATTTCACTTCCATTATCCAAGGGCAACAAGCCAAACTGCAGTCTCATTCTGATTTCATTAATGTTTTGCAAACTCTGTCTCAAGGACTAACGCTGCTTGCTGGGCTTGATGTCAAAATCCAGGGTTTTGCTGCAGCATTGGAGAAGGGGAAAGGAAGGCGCTCTCACAAATCGAAGTGATGGCATTGTTAGCAGATGAGGAGAACTGCCTAGCTTTTACAGTGTCTGTGGATAATGAGTCCAATTCATTGACAACATGATGCCCTTGGATGAATGGTTTTCATCTCCTATGGAAATGTCTCTTATCTCCTGTGCACAGCATCTTATCAGTCCTCTATCGTCTCCTAAAAACAAAGAAAGGGTGTCGACTATTTGTTAATAAATCAGACTTGGTGAGGAGACTCTGGTTTATTTGTTTGCTTGTTTTTTAAATAAACAATACTGTACATTTCTTACACCTCTAGTTCATCAGTCATTTTAACCTCCTCCTTTGATCTGGGTTTCTAAGATTCACATTGCAAATCATTCCTCCTGGCTGCTAAGAAGAAAACGAGATGTTATGCTGGCAAAAATGTAAATTACTTCAAACAATATATTTTTCTTGAAGTAGAGGTAAGGGGCACTTATTCTGTAAGGAGAGCATTAATTCTAGATTGACAGGATTTAAAAATCCTGTCAACACAGGGGTAGCATAATATCTTGCTTGGACTATCAACTCCCCCCCCCCCCCCCCCTTTTAATTAGCTGATACAAAAAGGCAACAGAAGCCAGAGCGTGCAGTGGCAGTGAGGTGCGTTGGGTAACGGTTAGTGCAGTCCAGGGCATGCACCCAGAATGACGTGATGTTTGGAACTTGCCTTCTTTTAAACAAATGACATGGTGACCAAGTGCGCCACAGCCATTTAGAAGCAACGTGTGGCATCAGTTCATCCTCAGGGCTCTCTTGTGGGGAGCAGCATCAGAAGCGAGCTTTGGCCCCCATATCTGCCTCTGTCCTGAGATAGTCATCCGTTTTTTAAGCCCACGTGTTAGGAGGCCCTCTCTTAGCACGTGTGATGGAGGTAAGGAGGAGTTTTGCTTTACGGCTGCTCTAGGCTGGGTCTCGACACCCTCAGTTTTTTTACCAGGGCTGGGGTAATTAATGAATGTTGTCTTGTCCTGTGATTACATGAAACAAGCATTTTTTTGAGCATTGGAATTAATGTTTCTGACTTTCCTGCTGATTTATGTCTTGTGCTGGGTGAAGAATTCTCAGTGACGATTTCCCTGCTGTTTTAGTGATTAGAAAGACTATTTCCTAGGCACATTTTTCAGTGGCAAATAAGGGTCCTATGTTATGGCTTTCCTTTCAGTTGGGACATGGAGGAGGGTTACTTGCAGGGTCTGTCTCTTCTACTTGGATGTCTGGTTTCATGTGACTTATAGGAAGACATTTACTTCTGATTCTGCACCAAAGCAGGCTGAAATTGGTCAATGGACTCAAAAATTATTAGCTGGGGAGAATGTAATCCACATAAAACTGGTTTTCTGTGGGCAAGACTGGAGCTAGTGTATCATGGTCCTGATGACAGTTGTTTTCCTATGGTTTTACATCTTTTGTGCCCCTCCTCCCCTACCACATCTTCCATTACCTTTGTGCCGGAGTACCCCAGTTTCTCTGTGGCCCTGTGCTGTCAGCTGGGCAGGACACAGCGTGTGCTAGAGCTGCTCCGGGGTGCTGGCTGGCCATCATGTGCTTGTACTGCCCTGACTGGAAGGTCAGAGGCAGCAAGCGGTGAGGTTTTGTCAGTGCTTTCTCTGTTTGAGGGAAGGGAGGACTCATTTCAGCTTTGTTTTCATTTCTAGGAAGAAAATACATTTCTGTCCTTCAGTCTCTGTCAAGCTATGTTTAAATATTAAGATTTAGGGACAGTCAGACAGTTAGCAGAAGTTTGGTTTAGTAACTTTAGGAAGGACCCTGTATGACCTGTCAAGAAAATAACCGTCAAAGCAGAGAAATGCAATGGAGGATGAACTGGACCAGGAGTTCAGTTCACATAGCCTCAACTGGAGGAAGAAGTGATTAGGTGCAGGCCTGCAGTTCTTGTGAAAGGCTCTAAGCTGCCAGGTTCCTTTCTGAAAGCTTGTGTCCTCCTTCTCTTCCTCATTTTCTTTGTCTGTAAAACAGACAAAGAAATGCCAATGTATTCCTCAGTGGGGGATTCATCGACTTCTCAAAATGATTGAGATCCTTGGTTAGAGGAAGCTGCATATGTGCAAGATTTGATCATACGACTTAGTATGGTGGCTTTTGCCTTGGCTGCAGTAACAAAGGGGGTTGTGGTATTACTATAGTAGCAGTACCAATAAAGAGGTTAGAATACCTTTAGTAAAATGCTAGATTTCTCCTGCCTTCATCCATCAACTTGACTCTTTCTTCCTGTGATGCTCTTTGCTGTATAGAATTATGTTGTGATCATATAGGTCAGGGATGGCTTTTACCATGATAATGAATCAATTCACCTGTCTCATTTTATGCAAAAGGTGGCTATTTCCTGATGGACACTTAAGCTGCCATGCCAAAACTGGGAAAGGCAGAAGAGACTGTATTGCCGGTAGCATGCTAGGAAAAAACCTTCTATAGCAGCAATGCTGCTGACTCATGCTTTACAAACCTGGAACATTCCCTGAAAGGCTGGAGATGCAGACTGACTTTCTTTCCCTGTCCTAGTCAGGGGACAATTCATTGTATTATTTGCCACCAAATGAAGCCTCTAGATAGTTATGCACTGCTGCGTTTTCACTGACATTTTATGGAGTGCATTAGTATGGAGCTTGTGAGAAATCATGGGCAATTTATTTTAATACATTGGGTGTCAGTGCTAAACCACCGAAGCTATTTACATTTGTTTTCTGAGTCATCCTGGTTCTTGCGATAACGTGATTTTTCAGTATGTGTGGTTAGTAAATTGGGTTCATCTTTTCTTTTTCTTACTTTGTGTGTATATTTGCTCTTAAAAATGCAAATGTATGCCTTAGTTGGCTAAAAGAAAATGAGTCACATTTAAGAAGGTGCCTTTCTTTAGCCTTTTCATCATCAACGGATGGAGGTTCATGACTCCTAAAGACAGAAATAGAGAGCAGTGGGGGAGAGATCACAGAGCTGTGTATTTATATGTCAGTGTAAAACTCCCAGTATTGTCCAGTTGCCTGTGTTCTGTGGTTCCTAAATAGCTTCCATCTACATGCCAAAAGGGACCTGAGCACTGTGCTGCTCAGCATCGTAGCATTTAATGCTGAAAAACTTCATCTTGTGGTGGAATTCACAGCCCTGAGTTTGGCTGGGGAGACAAAGGTATGTGTGACAGCTCTGAGGACTGCCGTGTGGCACATCCTCCCCTTCCCCGTTTTAGGTGTTTGAGTTACGGACATGGAAACAAATGCACAGCACATCTCTCCGAAAAGTTCCTCAACAAATCCCTGCTGCCTTCATGTACAGGGCAGTACCTACTGCATAGGTAGTATGGCGGAGAGGAAATCGTGCTAAAGTGGCATCTCATTTCTGCACTGGGGAAAGCACCTGGTTCTGCTCTGTAGGAGCACTGTTCACCTACTCGGTATATCCTTGTGCTGCGAGGCAGCCGTGTTGGTCAGGGTGCTGTCAGGCCCCACACATACTTCTGGCAGCGATGCACAGGCTAGTGACTGCTACTCTCTTGCAACTGAATTTTACACCCTCTGTGAGCGTCGGGAAGACCGTTAGCATTTTATTGTCATTTCTGTGCTGGTAATTGTCAAGATAAGATAGGGTTCCAACGGGGTTAGAAGCCAGTCTTGCCAGCGTGGATTTTCCAAATTGTCCTGCTTTTTTTTTTTTTTTTTTTTTTTTAATTGTTTAGATGTTTGAGATGTAAGGGAGAAAGGGCAGCAGGAGTGGAAAACTTAGGGCTGTCAGGATCTGGAGATTGATCAGGACACTCGTTGCCTTTGGACACTCTAGCCCTGGAAACCAGGCTGCCCTGTCTGGGAATCAGCACTGCTGCACTTTTCTTCCCTTGTATCCAGCCCTGAGCACACAAGGGAGCAATCTCACTGATAGCTGCAGCTTGCTTTCATTTCTGTCTGCAAGCAAAGGCATAAAAAAAGCGGTCTGCAGTCCCAGTCTACCTGAAGTGCTCCCTGACTGGGGTCAGAGAAGGGACAAACCCAGTAACATTTAATAATTTAGGACAGAACAACCTGCTTTAGGATTTCCATAGTCGCAGCAGTTTAACTGAAATCTGTTTAAGGATGGATTTACTTGCATCCGTCCAAAACCCTTCTCAGCACTTCTTAATGTGATTGCGGTGGCCCGGCTCATGGATTGGCATTAGGGCCCTCCGTATTGACTTAATGCAGTATAAACTAAATTTATAATGAGATTCAAGATGGCTTTTACCTGTATTGATAACTTGATGGTAAATCAGGGCTTAATTACTGCTGCAGTTTAAGTGTATGCCAGCAAGTCTGTGTTGCCAGGCCTCATCCTCATGCTTATGGCTGGGTGTAATCCTGGCCAGCCATGGAGGTGCTTAGCTGCTGATCCTGAGAGGATCAGCTGTCCAGTGAGGACAGACCCCTGTCCTGATGACAGTTGAACTTGTCGCTTTCTAAAGTTTATAGGAAATCTGAACACGCATGCTTTATTTTTAAGTGAAACAAACTGCAGCTGAATGTGCTGTGCGGCGAGCTCCTTGCTCGCAACACATGCTCTGCTAGAGCCAGCGTGCAGCTCCTACACTGTGTGCTCTGAATCTCTAAAGGACAAGACAACAGTTGAGTAATCTTTTTTTGAGTTTAGCAACATGATGATAAAACTAAAAGAACGTTAGATGCCAAAGAATGAGTCAAGATTGTACTGATAATATTTTTTTTCATAGTCATGATAAGATAGAAATTAAAGCAACAAATTGGGATGCTCAGTAATGTGTTGAACGCCCTCAGAGAAGATAGAAATCTGAGATATAATACTCTGTGATCCCTCCCCCCTTCCCATAGTCCTATACATCTGCCAAAGGGGCCTCTGTCTCTTTTCAGAAACCCACTGGGATCCGCAGAGGTTTGTGCTCTCAGCACCTGGTGCTGTGGGCTCACTGTACTTAGAGCTGCTGTTGACATCCCCCTGAGCAGGAGCTTGGTTTCTCCTTGCATGGATGTGCAGTGCCTTGGGGAATTGAATCCACTTCCTTGGAAAGTTGCCACAAAGTACTGCTGCGATACAACTAAGCATATTAATAATTGTTAAAATAAGAATTGGTGCTATTATTTGTAGTGGTGGTGTTACATAATGGATGATAAGAAGTGCAATATTTGTAACGGCAGCCGTGAGACACGGATGGAATTGCTTACTGCAGCATTCTTTCCTGCAAACCACACAAAATGCCTTTTAGTATTTAAATGAACGTGTTTATGCTTAGGTTTGTTGTATTTAGTGCCATTAGTAAAAACATCTTTCAGTGAACACTTGGTGGAAGCTATTATGAAAAGGTAAATTCAAGACTGATGTATACAACTACTAAAAGTAGTTTTACAATTGTATAACTAGCCAGTGTGTGTAAAAACACTAAATACCATTGCGTGCATTAATCACAAGCAGGAAAGTAGAGCACTTTAGTCATTAATTATAGCACAGAAGAGATGGGAACCATGCACAAGTAACACATCCATGTGGCTCGCAAACAGTACATTTTGCGAGAATATCTCCCTGAAAGAACTCACTAAAGAATATTTGAATTAAAAACAAGAAGAGAGAAGTTCTCTGTGGCTATATCACAGACAAAGAGAGACAAATGGAGTGTCGTTCTGAGCTGCTGCGCATCTTGCTGGTCCCCACTCAGTCTGCGGTGTGCCCTTAGTGGCGCATTTGCCTAGGGAGGGTGTAAGAGCAGGGTAGTCAGAGATTTTGGTCGTCGTAGACCTTCTAGGATGATGTGGCTGTACGGCGCTGAGTACAGTGGGACTGGCTAGGAAGGATTCTTGCAAGCGTTTGAGTGAGCATGTTGTTGTTACAGTAGAGTCCTGTTCTTTTTGGTGTTCTTGTCCTGTAACTGTTTCACCCTTAGAGTGATATTTACAGATCCACCAACACTTAGGCCCTGCCTTTCTGTGTGTGCTGTCATTCCTCATTCATGTATTTTTGCAGGAAATGCAATGTGTTGCATTTTATTTAGCATATTGAATGCAGGCAACAGCAGCAGAAGGGTTCATTAATCGTAACAACTCCTGCTTCTGGGAATTTGTGCTTGGCAGCCAAGCAGCCCAGGTGCAGGTCAAGACCCTCCAGGCAGAAGGCTCTGCACAGTTGTATTGCTGCGGTTTGGCTACCAGGAGTTGTATACACGGATGCCTTTGGGTACGAGGGTCTGCACGTGGCCAAGAGGTGCCTCCCGATTCTGCTGTCTTCATGCTGGCGACGTTGTTCTTCACCATGTGTGAAGGCCACCGTTAACTGTATTGCTCCAGGACTGGGACGCCAGCCCGCCTCCGCAGGGTGAAATGAGGCAATTGTGCCTTTTGCTAAAGATCGTGCAGCACTCCTGAGGAAGACCTGGGCCTGGGGAGCTCTTCTCCTGACAACAGTGTGAGAGCTGCAGCAACGAGACTGTCTGTCTTGTCCTTTTTTTCTTTCTTTTTTTCTTTTTTCCTCTCCCAGCTGTAAGGTGATTGGTAGGGGGAAAATCCCTCCGCTTTCTGCTCATTATGTTTAAACCAGGGCTCATGGAGGCTCCCTAATATTGCAACTTGGCAGATGATCGTGGTTCTGTTCCATAGACATCTTGAGCACTGGAGCCACCTCAGTTACCTTTTGGATTGCAATTTGATACCATCATGACTGTACTACAAAATATTTCTTGGCTGTACAACCCAAAACTTAACTTTTCATTCTTTATATGTTAAAGCTTAATCTGTGTGCAGCAGGGCAAACATGAGCATTCAGCCATGGTGTCAGCTTTGCAAAAGATTTGTGCTTTTCCCCCTAAAATACCAATCTGTAATTAAAAATGGAGAAAAGCAGTGGGACACAGGGAAGGAGGTATAGTCAAAGCATTGCATTTGTGTCCGTGTGTTACATTTTCCAGAGCTCTCTTTATTACGAGGAGTCATTGTAATAACACTGTCTTGACCCATAAAATGCCTTTCTGCAGTATTTACACGGGCAGGAGAAATAACAAAACAAACTCCCGTTCCTAATATCAGGGAAGGAGTGCTGGAGTTAGGATTATTTTTGAGAGGTCAGTTGGAATAAAGGACTGTGGATGATCTAGTTCCTGGAGCAAACCAGCTTCTTTCAGTAACCAAGTACAAATTTGGCCTGTGTATAATTATATCTAATACAGAGAAGTAGATTTTAAATCTATAATGCTAAGGAAAAAAAAAGGAAGTGTACCTTCTTTCACTCACCCATAGTTTCACTCAGTTTATAAAACCACAGTGTTTGGGCCTTTTTTTTTTTTTTTTTAAGCTTTCTACATCTGCCAAAGATGAGACATTTGCTTCTGTCTCATTAGGGAAAAAGATTATTGATGTCTTCTGAAATACTATCACTGAAGTAAAATTGATAAAAGCATTTAAAAAAAAATACTCTTACTGGGCCTAATCCACTGTCTATGGAGTTGACTTGAAAAGCCTTAGGCTAGACTTCTAGTGAAGAGTAGTCACAGATGCGAGCATTTTCTTTCCACCTGTACTTCTGTTTGCATAGTTTATTAAATGTAATGAGGGGCCCAAGCTGCTCATACACGTTCTGCCAAAAAAATGTTATCACCTTTGGATTCAATTCATGTTACAGTGCTAATACACTTCCTTGCAGTTATGCCCCCTTTCCCCTTAAAACAAGGGAAAGAAATAGTTGTATAATAAACTATGTAATGGGAAAGAAAGTCATATTATGACAGAGATTAAAAAGGCTTTTGAGGATTTACAGCCTTCTTGAGTGTTTATGAGAACTGAACCCAGAGCATTTTCATTTCCCAGCAATGCTGCCTGCAGATATCGTCAGAAGATGGATGTCTATAAGGATGGAGTAGTGTGGGGTGTCAGTCACATGGGAAGCAGGGGCACTCAGCCCCTGCAAGAAGCTGTAGCTGCTGGCCATGCCATGCTGACTTGCCAGGCTGCGGCTGATAGACCGCCTTGCCACAGAAAGGCAGCGGCACTCCGTCTCTTTGCAGGTTTGCTGTAGGAAGATTAAGCGCTTGGGCTGGAGGAATCCTTGCAATATTAAAAGCCCCAGACTTGCAGTGTCTGGAGGGGAAGGGCCCATCAGACTTCACAGAAACTTGCTGAGATGGTCTGTCTCACCAGTGCCCTGATGCCTCCCCTCCAGCTTTTCTGCTTGTCTCTGGCTGATGGTTTCTCAGGCTCATGAGCACCTTTTGCTTTAGGTAAAATGCTCCCCATAGTAGAAGTTGGCCTTGGATCTGAGGCCCTTGGCTGCTTAGTGGAATTAAGTCTTTCACGAATCTATGTCATTCAAAATTCACTGCAGCCTTGCCTGCTCTGGCCACCCCAGCTGATACTGGTGGTTTTCTGTTCCTTTTTTGCCGTATCTCTCACTGATTCTCTCTGTACAGAAAGTCTGTCTGGGGGTGGCCTGCATCTCTGAGTTGAAACGGGCATCGCTTGTGCAGCCTTCTGCCATCCATGGCAGCTTGTCTCTGCCGAGGCTCCAAAATCTGATGAAACGCTGGACTTGCCAGGCTGGCTGCCACGTTTCCGATGCAGCGCTCCTCTGCCTTTCCCAGAGCTGTGCTGCTTTGTCCCGGGGTCCGGCACACGTGTTTGCAAGGCACAGAGGCATAGCTTATCGCTGCTGTGCAGGAGCATCTGTTGCGGGCTTTGCTTATTTTGTGCTTCACGGAGAGAATGGGCAAATTTGTAAATGAGACCGTGGAAGGAAAAACCATGACCTCTGCACCTGTTTCAGGTTAGAGGGCTCCATGCGATGGGAGCCGATCTTTGAATGGGCACATGTCTAGAGCTGGGGTGGGTGTAGGAAGACTACTTAGCTGTTTAAGTAGACTTAATGGCTGTTGTGTGGCTGCCATCTGTCCTCTTTCACACAGGATAACTTTGTTGTATTATTATCTTTAACCATATCTTACTAGGTCTCTAAACTGCTGGTCAGTCTGCTTTCATTGCTGGATAAAGGAGCTGCCACTTTTCTTAGCAGAAAATAATCTTACTACAATAGTGGTAAATGAGCCTTTTCCCCTCCTTTTGGCATGAGTGCCTTTCTGCGCAAGAAATGTGATTGACAGTGGGAGTCCTACCACAGCATTTATCATCCTGATTAATCACTGCACTTTAACAGGGCACTTTGCTTTAAACAGAAGACAGTAGCCATATAAACAATAGCTGGAGCATTAAGCATTGAAAGCCAAAATACCTTTTATGATTTAATCTATGAGGAGGGAAATAAATGCAAAGTTTGGAGGAGAGCAAGTGCTGGACGTGGAAGATGCTTCAGGGAACTCTGTAAAAATTTTGCTAGCTGGAGTTGAGGGGTTTGAAGGAGTTTTAAAGTGGGCTAACAGTAATAAAAATGCAATGGCAAATGTGTACCATACTGTAGACAGTGTTCGTTTTGCCAGTTCACGTCCATCTTACCTGCTGTCAGGAGATAGTACTGATTCATAAGCCAGTGGCTGGTTCTGCTGTCTGTGTGGCAGTGTTGAGCAGACTGAAGGTCTTTGCATCTCTGGCCCAAGTCCAAAGCCAGTTCTGTGCAGCAGCTGCAGAAGGTCTGCAGCACTGCATGCGAGTGGGAATAGGAGTTGGTCCGCAGTTTATGTTTTATTGATCTATTCTATCCAGGTGTTCTCAACATCAGCAAGAAAGACTTTTGGAGGGCTACAAACACTGAAGTGCCCAAGTGAAATTCTTCCTTTTGACAAACTTTCTAAGTCATGAGAATTTTAATAAGTGCAAGAAAGCAGGAATATTCTGGAAGATTTCTGAAGGTCTTTGTCATCCCAACAGAGGTTAAGCTGCTGTCCCCGTGCTGCTGTTGGAGGCATCCTCCCGCTGTTGTGCCCCTGAGAGCTGCAGGGTAGCCCCCTGGTTTTGCAGAGAGCAGAGACGATTGAATTGTCCTTGGGCACTTAACACAGCCTGTTGCTTGTCAGTGCATGTCTGTGAATTAAAAATTGAATGGTGTCTTAGCTCACTCTATAGCAAAATCCTGTAGAGCTTTCTGCACTGACAGGCTTATGGGAAGGGTAGAGTCCTCCAGCATGTGAAATGTGGCAACGCTCTCAGGCCCTTGCTTCCTTCGCCAGAGATGAAAGTTGGGAGGTGGTTGGTGTGTGAGCAGGTTAATGAACAATTGAAATTTGAGGTCTTTTCTGTTACGTGTTGGTCTCTTTTTGGCATTTTCCAGTCTGTGCCCCATAGATACCTGTTGAGCTTCTCCAAAAGGTTTGAGGTACCTCAATAAGCACTGCATAAATCCATTTTTAATATATCTTAAAGGAGATGTTGTTATGAAGTGCTGTGCCTGGGCTTGTTAGTCAGTTGTGGTGGTAATCAGTGTATGAGCAAACTGAACAATGTGACGAAGAAATTATGTCCTTTTGGTGCTCCTGGTCACAGCTATAGTGTGTCAGGGGTCACTTGCAGGGAGATGGCTGCTTGAGGGGCAGCATCTATCTGCAAAGCTTAAGCAGCAGGGCGTGTCTTGAAAAAAACAAACCAACCAACCAAAAAGAAAGGTGGTGGAGGAGTGAGGAGAAGAAAAAGGTCCTTTTCTGTTTTGAATTCCTGTTGAGATTGGCCATTAGTGTGGCTTTGGTGTTCTGCTGCAGTGAGTAACAATTTGTAGAAAATCAACCTTCATCCCTCCTTCACTTACAACCCAGAGCATCATTTGCATTTGGGACGGGAGGAGAAAAGTCTGTGTGACTACTGCAGTCTTACTTAGGCAAAACTAAGGAGCACCTGTGAAGCAGTCAGACCAGCGTAAAACAAAATGTGAGTAATTGTAGACGGTTAAGCACACTGAATAAAACAGTTTGAGAGTTGAGAAACTGATGTGGGGACACTGAGACACAACACGATTGCACATATGAAAATATATTCTTAGTTACTAAGTACACTTCACTGGCAGTGATTTTTCAGTTCAAAGCAATAAAACAATTGCTACCCTTAGAGGGTAAAAAAAGGATTAAAGAAAATAAACAGCTTTTTTTCACCCTCCAGCACATTGTACTGTATATGTAAAATGCACCGGTCAAGAAGATAGGTGTTCCCAGGGCTTGCAGCGCATTGATCGCAGCACTGCTATGGGAGCCTGCCACCACCATCTTCTGGGTGCCTGCGGGAACAGGTGCTTGGAGTTTATCCAAGAGCAATGCATGTTTGCCAACTACTGCTTGGGTTGTCTTGCCTTTGGGATTTTTCCCACCTCAGTGTTTCAGTTCTGTTTTTTGTCTTTTTAGGCTCCAGTCATGCAACTGGTGATCCTTGCAAGTCCCAGTGATTTCCTTACCTGGTGTCAGTTGCAGTTTCTGGGCGGGGGAGAGGAGGAGGATGGAGGTGAAGGAGCAATCCACAAACTTTAAGTAGCTCCTGTGATGGGTAACTCTGCAGTGCCTAGCATAAGAGTTCTACAGATGCTGTTACACAAAATTGCTTGCATGAAGGCAGTTTTCTCCTAGAACTTTCACTGATTTCTCTGTAATGTGGGATGAGTCATTTAATTCCTGCCTTCACACCTGACTACATTATTTGGCTTTCTTACCTAGAAAATGTGTGGAAACCCCCAAAACCTTCACATAACTGGAAGGTATGAGGTAGATACATAAGATACATGCATTTATATAATTATCTAAAGCCTGTACGTGCCCTATATATTGACTTGAAACTAGAGTGACTAGGTCAGTCACTTGTCAAGATTGGACCTAGATCTTGCAAAAGGATTGCGGTCCTCCCAGGGAATTTGCAGGTTGAAGGCATTGCTGTGAGAATGTGCCATTGATGGGGTAAGTGCAAAGAGCTAAGTAACAGTGCTTTGTTTTTTGGAGCAAACAAAACACTGCAGTCTGTAGCATGGGAGGGCATTAGCCTAGCAAGTGCTTGTGAAAGCAAAAATAGCAAATACTTGTATTGTGGTATTTAAGACAACAGAAGACGACATTTTAACTGCCTAAAAATCACCCTATGTAAAAGGCGGTATTAGGGCCAAAGGTGTATTGCATTGCATCTGTTATATGAAACTCCTGCAGGTACCTTGGGTCTTGAAACTGCCAGGAAAGCCACTTCAAGGGTGAATCCTATTCGATTGTGTCAAGGCAGAGCTGTCAAAAGGCCTGGGTTTAGTTGTTTCCTGGCCTGATACTGAAGAAAAAAGAGAAACGCTCCTGGATTCAAGGCAATTAACTCCATACTACCCTTCTCTGCACTCCCTCAGAGACCTGTGGTCTAGCAACGGATCTTAGCACTTTAATATGCAGCTTCACCTTCCTGCTGTTTGTCCTCTTTCTTGAATTGTTTAACCCTGCCATGGCATGGGGTGAATTTGTGTGTGTGTGCAATCAGTTCTTGTAGGTTTGTCTGCGTGCAAAAACTGTACCGTTTGACCCATACATGCATTAAGGGGCTATGGATAATTAAACAAATGTGCATTTTCTTTGCTATATGGTCTAAAAAACCCTGAAATTTCCTTCATTCTGGGACCACATCCCTCCTCTTCAGTCTGTCTGGCTCTTCGATCTGTAGAGGTTTTGATGTTATGTGGGTTCTCTTGTTTGGTATTGTATCATTCCGATACAATGGTCTGTGTGGTCTCAGCCTTGACGTGTGAGTTCCCTTTTGGGAGAGTGAACTCCCTCCCTGGGAGAGGGATAGGGACTGGAGGTGATGTCTACAGGGCAAATACTCAGCTCCTAGAAACAGCCTCTGTGCATGGCTGCATCCAAGAAGGAATCAGACTTGCTTACTCTGAGGATATACCCCACGTTCCCACAGGTCTTTTCAGCTGGTAGCTGTTGTTGTACCTTGCATCACTCTGAAAGCAGCTTGTGATGGATTCATGAAACCATTGCTTAGGTCCTAAGCACTGCTGATATAGCAGAATAATCCTTTTGACCACTCTTTCCTTAAGGTCAGTGGAACACAGGATTAGGTTCTCCCCCTCTTCCCCTTGTGTATCTTGTAGGAAGCGTATGATGGTATCGACAGGACTTGATCCAAAGCCTACGGAAACCAAAGTAAAAACTTTTATTAGCTTCAGTGGGTTTTGAGCCAGGCCCCTAAGGAGCTGCTTTAATCAGTGAAGAGAGCACACTGGGCTACTTCAGATACTGGCATTAGAAAGGCTGCTTTTGCTAGTGGGGGCTTTTTTTGCTGAGGTCTTGAGGTGAAGACAATGCAGGGTTCCCTCCCACTGTTAAGGGAAGGAGAGGCAGCCTGTCTGCAGGGCATAAGGCATCTTGGCCCGGCAGCCGGGGAGGAAGGCATGGCAAATGGCAGCTTGCACAACATGCAGAAGAGTGACTTTTACAAAGTGGAGCTGCGATGGCGTGACCTACTTGACTTAGAAGAACACTTCACCTTTGCTGCAGTCAGTCTCGTTCTGAGAGAAGACAGAGTAAACATACATTTTTTAACAGGTGATCTGTGAGATAAAGATTAGGAAAGTTAATTGGAATTATCACCATAGAGTCTTTTGCCAGAGGCTGTCATTATGCTGAAAAGTGATGTTAATGATGTTGGCAGAATGGGAGAATTTATTGTTTAGTATTAAGTACAAAAATACACCTAGTTACTCATTCATAAGTGAGCTGGTAGAGCTTTGGCTTGCTTTGGTTCCCAAATTGCCATTTCCTCTAAAATGCTCATGGCTGCTACAGATACACTTATAATACCACCCTTATGCCTAAAAAACTCTAAACGTCCACCTTTTGCTGGTGGTGTCTGTTTCTTGGTTGATCTTCTTTAGTTGAGTTAATTGGTATAATGACATCTCATACATTGCTGGTTAAGGTGTAGTTGTGGTGTGAATGTGGAGGTGTTTTGGTATATGCTATGCTTATACAAATGAAGATGTTTTAATCCACATATCTACATAATTATAATGAATATTTAGGTGGTAATTGTGATGGACTTAGCTGAATGTTTAAAGGTAAGAATGGTGGGGGAAATACCAAAAAGGCTCTTTAAAATAAATTAGATTTCTTCTGAGTGGTTTAAAAGCAACACATGTCTCTGTGTGGGCTCAATTTTAAAAATTAAACTCACATTGAAATGCTTTCATTTCCATATTCAAGCAGATTTGTGTGGTTTTATTGACTGGTTGCAAACAGTACATTAAAGCAAATGCCGTCAAAATTAGGGTGCTGTTTCCTACAGTGTAGTTCCTTTTTGTGTGTTATTTACTCTTTCCATCTATGGAAATCCCAGTGTCAGAAGTCCCTACATATGTTCTCCATAAAACCACCAAGGATGTGTGTTTTGTACAGACACATAGACAGCTCGTTAACAATGTGAAAATGGTGCAGCCTTTTCAGATGGCTTTTAGCTTTCTTGCACATGTTTCAGGATTTCAGAACATGTTGGAAATTATTCGTTCCCATCCGGGCATCTTCTCAGCTATCGGAGAGTGGTGGAAGGTGGACGCAAGCTTTGAACTCATGGCACTTGTAGGACAGGCCACAGTGAATATCTCCCCTTTTGCTCCCTTGTGAGATTCTTTACTGTTGCCATTTGATGCTGGTTTCTTGTTAAACTGTCTCACTTTTGGAAATTATTTTCTGTCAGTTGGTTCTATTAATAATCAGTAGTAAAAAGTAATGTTATGGAAGCAATTTCTAGCAGGGGATCTTTTTGTCTCAACTATAATCAATAAGCTCTTTCCTTTGTGACTGGTGTGACAGTGTTGGATGGATGAAAAGGTAATTGGCACTTCGCCCTTATCAGCACTGTCCTGTGGTAACGGCTGCGACGGCTGTGAGCAGTTTGGGAGGTGCATGGAGAAATGCATCTTTCTGCTGCTGTGCTTTCACCTACAGATAACAGGAGGGGAGTTGGGACTTAGCTGTCCTCTGATACGCAGGTGTAGGGAGGCAAGCCTCAATCTGATGGGTCTGTGGGGCCATAGTTGCCTTAATGCAAAGGCAGCTACCCTTTTGAGTGGATATATGCTGCAATAGGAAAGAAGCCTTTTGCGCCCTTGTTGCTCTTAGTTTATCTCTGGAAGCCAAGACACACATTAGCCCTCACCATGCAAGGTGTTGCCTCATGTGCAGTCTAGTTCAATTATTAGTTCCAATGATAAAGTATCTTTTGCAAGATTTTTTCCATAGGCAGCAAGATTAGGGTGGATTGTTTGTTTCTTTTAACCAGTTATCTTACTCTTCTTGGGAATAATAAGATTGGAACGAATAATTTCACAACAAGCAGTTCATCCAAAAGAGCAAGTCCCCTCTTCCAACCTCTTGAGGCATATAAGCACCCATTAGTCTCTTAGCATTAAAACAGCCATGTGGAATAGCGTTAGTGACACTGTTTCTTCATTGATTGTTAGTCAACAACTGAAAATAGCTGAAGCAAATTTATTACAAGTGCACACATAAATACAGGAAATTGTTTTGTAGTAGTATTTTCTTGCTCTAAAGGGTTACTTTCATAGCAAGTGTGTGCTCAGTCTTTATTTCAGCATTTCTTCGTTTCTATTTCCTTGAAGTTTGTGCTGGTTGGTTAAATCCTCTTCACCTGTTCAAGCTGTTAACTTGTGAAGCTATGACTAAGGTATGCCATCTCCTATATTCATCTGAATTGAAAATACCATGGCTAACTTTGCAGAGTGAGTCACCGAGATACTAGAATATAGCAAAATTAAACTTCTATCCAGTAATTACTGATATGTAAGGGGTTGGTTTCACCTAGCTGGCAGTTGCCAAGTAGAGGTTGCGTGACAGCAGGAGGATGTAACCTAATTAAGGCAAATCGATTATTTACCTTGGGACACCAAGCACATGTACTGGGTTACAGGAGATTCATTCTGTCTTCTGTTTCCCCAGACTTTATGGTCCCACTGTCACATGCATTCAGGATGAGTTTGTGTCCATATTTACTTCTGGTGGAGCCTTTTATTGGGACACCATATGTCTCTACAGAATTCAGATACAAATTTTTGCTAGTGTTATTTTGGTGGCAGCTTTATGCCTTTCTTTTTCCTGAGTGAAGAGCAGTGTGGTGTAGTTTTGCCTTTGCAAGTCAGACTGGACATAACAGTTGTTGGTAGGAGGCCTTTGAACTTCTCTGTCTCAGCCTTAATTCCTGTCTCTCGTGGTCCCCATCATTAAACTGGAATGTGGCAGAGCCTGCAGCAGTCGCCTTCTCTGGGCTCTTTGGCCACAGGAGGGAAGACTGTAGTTTCCCCTCAAGTAATTTTGGGCTAATGCCCCCATGACTGTGGTCTAGCAAGGGCATAAGACCAAGACAGACAATAAGGAGAGCAAAATACAGCTTCACGAAAATATGCTCAGCCAAGAGGCAATTAATTTTGAAAACAATTTTAATTGGTTTGGAGTACTTCGGGGTGAGCTACTTCACATGGCATATGTTTTCTGGGAAATGGTCCAGCTCAGTAATAAGAGGTCACCAGAAAATTATCACTACACACGTGGATGTAAGGGACTTGAAGGAATGAAACCCTAATAAAGGCTGATACTATCTGAATAACCTCAAGGGGGATCAGTTCAGATGCCATGTAGTTTCCTGGAGTACTGACAGTTCTGCTGCCATGACCAGGTATTGTACTGGTGATCAAACTTTGAGGTCTACCTAAACTAGCTTCTGCTTTGAGACCACACCCTCAGCTGGTACAGTCTAGACTTGTGCCATTTAGGTCACTGTGACTGTTTTGAGTGAGGTCAGGTGATGATATACTACTTTAGGCAGAGATACAGTTCTGGCCAGGTGAGCGTAGAGAATTGCAAGTGTGATGAAGTTAGGTGCAATTGTATTAATAAGGCACAGTTTTATCTTTCTGACATCTGGTGATGTCAGTACCAGGTAGAGTATTATCCTTTCATTGGCAAATCCAACCCAGTGCTGTTCCCATAGTCTTATGGCATCATCCCCAAAGCACACTTAAAACTGAGGAGACCATCTACCCCAAGGAGGGCGCATGTGTGCTCTGTATCTGTTACCTGATATTCTCCTTCTGTACCCTGTTGGGCCCTCATCCAGTGCGCGAGAGAATACATACCACATCACGGCCAGTCTAATGAAGGGGAACATTTGTTCCTTTCTTTTGGTGAAGAAGCTCCTCTTCAGCGAAATGTCTCAGTCCGCGCTCAGAGGGACAGGTTGGAATAAGGGGTGGCTGTCTGTTTGTAACAGCTGACTGAACAAGGTTTTCATTCCTTCATTCTTTCCACACCTCCAGTTTCACTGTTGCCTCCCCCAGTCTCAAGGCAACTTTTTCTGATCAATATGTGGCTTGAGGGTGCCCTTCAGCACAAGAAGAGTGGAACTTCCACCAGCAAGAAGAAGGAGGAGCCTGACAAAGCTCCCTGTCGCTCTGTTGCTCATTTCCTGTTTTCATGTATTTCCTCAATTCCTACAAAACCCAGAGAAATCTGTTTCTTAATGCCTGTGAATAAGAAGCAGCGGAGCACTGGGATTTCTTAGTTTGCATTCAAAATAACATGTCCTCTAATCACCTCAGAGCAACGGATGTGAAAGCTCCTTCCAGACATGTCACAAAAGGTCACACGTTTTCCTCTGAATGATGAGCGGTGCTTTTAAAGGAGCTTAAGATAAGCTTCAAACCTGTGGCCCATATGATCTGCTTGGTGTATACAGAGACTGCAGCCCTTAGCTAAGCAGAAGCGATGATTCTCTTGATAGAGCTTGGATTGAAACTCAGAAAATCTTGCGTGCACTTCCCTGATGTGCTATAGAGCCCCTGCATGTTTTCAGGCAAGGCATTTTTATCTTCCTTGGCCTCAATTCATAATCTTAAAAAAAAAAAAAAAGAAAAAAATGGGCACAGTACAACACAGTTCTTAAAACTGTTTTCCTTGAAAATGAATCCAGACAATCCCCAAAAATCAGAGGCAGGGGAGCAGGCGATAGCGTAACAGCTGGAGAACAGGAGACAGGTTATGGAAGACCAAAGGTAGATAACTCTTCTGTTGTAAAACTTATATATGGACATAGTCTGCACTGATCCTGAATTACAAGTTGTTTCTTTATTACAGAGAGCCTCTGCATCATAAATACAGGTACATGGTAATAACTGGGTTTTCCTTTTTTATCTTCTGTTTGCGTATATTGGGTATAAACTCTTCAAGGACCAACACCTTTTCTCGGTGTGTGCACTTCATACTGTAATGGGTCCCACTCTCGCCAAAGCCTGCATATGTTGAGGATGTACTTGGGATGTAGGTATAAACTAGAAATAGATGGGATCGGATCCTACAAGGTTGTTGGTACTTGCTTGAATGATTAGAGCTGAGGGAACTGTGAGATACAGAACTCAATGGCAGTCTGCTGAAAAAATGAAGTCTTTCAGGTCTGTGGTTGAAAGGAGAATCTCCTTTTTCTCAGAGTTCAGGCCCCTTACTCCGTGGTCCTGATCTACAAGAAGACAGTTAGAAAAGCTTGAGCTAGTTTAGTTCTGCCCTGGAGAGCTCTGTAAGCTGCAGTGCAGGGCTGACTTCATAAGTGAGACGGGGCTCATCCTGAGCTCAGGATGCACAGGGCTGTACGAACCGAGTCCAGCAGCTGCTCTCCAGCAGTGCACGGCTCTGCGCTCCCAACAAAGGGAACCCATGGCTATGGCAGCACTGAGAGGTATCTGGCTAATCATGTGGCTGGAATCTGGTGGTATCTTCCACATGTACAGAAAGAGCCACCTCTTCCAGCTCTGGGAGCATGTGCCAGGGCTTTCTGCCTCTGCACGAGAACCATGGAAGTTTGCTGTTGTTCTTGGCTAAGGACATTTTGGTAGATCACTCGCCTTCCTTATCCTTTTCTAGCACAGAATTTTGCCCTCAGCAGAGCTCATTGCTTGACAGATACTCGACCAGGAGCGATCCCTGAACTTTGGACCGAGGATTGCAACTGTTGCCACATCCTCTTGCATGTGATGTGCTGGGTAGAACATGATTCTAGAAGTGAAAGTAAGGCCTTTACTTGTGGCATCATGTTATATCCCTAAGCAGTATGGGGTTTTTTTGTTAAATTGTAATATCCTCAAAGTAGAAAGTACAAGTTTTGTTAGCAAATGCATCAGTGCAGAAATTGAGATTATCCTTATTGTGTTCTTCGTTGCTAAACATGAGTGGTTTTAAACAGAAAATGTGCTTTCTATTGCTCTGTAATGTTGTCTCCAGATCTGTGAATCCATTCTCAAATGTATGAATTGAAAGTGGACCAGGAATGTAAAGAAAAGTACCTGCCAGGTGGGCAGAAGTTCTGGTTTCTATATAACTGAGTTTTCTTTAGGACTTTCTATACTATGTGTGACTCATTTGGCATGAGATCTAAATGGTGCTGAAGTACCTGAAATCCTCTGTTGCAGAAGGCTGCAGCCCTTGCGGTCAAATGGGTCGGTAACCTTTGGTTTTCAGTCACTTTCTTTAGTCTTTATTAAGGTATTTATATAGCACAGCATAGTGTTTTAAGGAAGTTATTGTGCACTTCTGAGTAATAAGCTTCTGTTTTGAAAGTTCCACAAGTTTTACATGCTAACTCGAAAAAAGAGGCAAGTTTGCTAGGTAAACTAGGTAATAAAATACGTGGTTTTAAAATTGTTCCAACAGGTGTTTGGTGTTAAAGGCTTTGCTATGACCCATAAAGTACGTAGTCTTAAGGTCAAAACACTATTTTTGACTCGTTCTGTCTTCATAAAAGTAATTGCAATCAGTGTTGCCTTTTGTTGGAGAAAGCACGGCGCTGTGAAATAACCGGTGCAGCCTGGTACTTATGTAGTCTCCCGCAAGTGAAGTACAGCTTTCAGCCTGTAAATCATTTCCTGAGATTGGTCAGCTTAGGAGAAAGCATTATTATTTTAATGCATTTTGATACAATCAGAAGCATGTGCTGCTGAGAGAGAATAATAATTTTCTTTACAGGGATTTAGTTTCAAGAGGGTAGAAATCTGTATTTGCCCTGCTTTTCTTGTTGGCTTGCCACTTGCTAAGTGTTTTCAGATGCACCATACAGTTCTTCGTGAGGGATGAAATAAGGCATCTAATGCTTTCTACTGTGTTGCACCACGGTTTCTCATCTCCTTAGCACCGCCTGCTTGCTTAATCATAAGCCAATTAAAGTATAATAATGGAACACACTTTTGAACTGCTCATAAGTAAAGGGGATTATCAGAGAAAGGGTGGTAGAAAATTGTGAGGAGGAACTGTGAGCATTTTGGCCAGCAGTATGGTCTGTGCCTCCTCCAGTGCTGGCTATTGATGTTCATGGTGCGTTTGTCTCATTTTGTTCTGTCACCGGTACCAGGATTTTCAGAGGAGGGCAGGGGATATACCATGGGGATTTGAGAGAGCACCAGAACCCTTTGAACTGCCTCCGGTTTCTATTTCACTGCTTCGTCTTCCACTAGTCTCATGTCACAATGTTATCAGATGTTAATTAGTTCACTGTTGGGCAGTGTTGATATCAAACAGGATCTGAGGCAGGTCTTGCTGAATTCACATGGCAGAGACCCTCGCCCGCCCCTGGCACGGCTGTGGATGAAGCCTGTGGTGGGGTGCAGGGCTTCACCCTGGAAGTGGTGAAGCCTCAACAGATCAGTGCTCACTGGTCCATCTCTTAAACTTATTGCTGGAACCAAGGCCTTTCACATTATCCTGATCTCAACTGATGCTCAAAATGTCCATGATTTCCGAAAAGTTGCCTTTGGATTTGTATATTCCTGGTCTTAAAAGCCAAGTCCCGTGTTAGGTTACTGGTGAGGTAGTGGGCAGTAACAGGCAGTGATGATTACTACTTTTGTCTGGTGATTCCTGCAGTGGCCGGGAAGCACAGACTTCACCACCCAGTATCGACCACCTGAGCTTTGTGAAGCAGTAAAGGATGAGAAATCATCCGCAGCTAGAGGTTGTCACTGTCACAGGCTCCTCTTAGCTGAGCAGATAGCTGTAAAAGAGGAGGCAGTACTGATTTCTATAGGATTTCTAGACCCTCAAGCCATAGGAAGTCTTCCCAAAAGGCAGGAACCTCAACACAGCTTCTGGCTTCTAACAAAAGCAGTTACTAGTTCACACTATTTTTCAATTCCGTGAAAAAAAAGGTGTAACGGTTCCTCGTGAAACCACAGTATAGTGGTCTCCCACTTCTGGCAACTTCTAGTTATTTTAAACTTTATGAAAGATGTAGAGTATTTTATTAAAGTAAACAAAATTATCTGAAATGAGTGCTCTAAAAGGAAAGCACTCCTGTTTTCACTAAATCCCTAAACTTTAATAAGGACACACAAGTGTGTATTCTTTATGGGTATGCTGGCCTCAGCTTGACCTCAGCTAGCCATCTGGATCCCTATTTCTTAATAACATATACTCTGCTGAATTTGGCTTTTATGACTTATAGCTTAAGCTAATAAATACAGAACATTCAGTTTCACGGGAACTATATAATTTTCAAATAAACAAGTGGTTGGAATATATACATTACAGGAGAGAGTCCTCACAGCAAACTCTTCTCCCACATGAAAGCGGGTCAGCTTTTCCTGTCTTACCTTTGGGGAAAGTAACAAAGAACTTGTTTCCCAGAGTTAGGTTTGGAGTTGATCTTGAAGCCAGGAAGTTGAGATAAACAGAGTTCTAATCAAACACTTTTTTTTTTAAATGAGAAAAAAAATTTCATAAAATGAAAACTGCTCTGGGGAAAGGATTAGTTTCAGTAAATTTCCTATTCCTGAAAAATTTCTCCCTCTTTTTCTGATTTTGAAATGCCTCTTTTAGACATATTGAAAATGGGAGAAAAAAATCATTCAGTTTGGAATTGTTCAAGTTTCTGAAGGAAAACTCAACTCAAAGAAAAACCAAGTAAACCACAGTTGAAACATTTCAGTTGACCTAGTCTGAAATATGCAGTGATGGTTTGGGGTGTTTTTTTGGTATCTTGAACTTGCATTGAGAAAACATTTCTGAAACCTTCTGGGACCTGGCAAGGCAATCTCTGCCAGCTCTGAGCATCGGTCACCACTGCAGCACCACACCAAGCAGTGCTGATCGAGCCAGGGAATTCCCACCTGGTTCAGTGCAGCCCAGTAAGGAAACACTAACTCAGGTTTCAAAAATGACGTGGCTGCTTTGCCTGGCACTTCAGCCCAGCTGAAAATCTTCATGTTTCAGAAAGCTCATCAGCTCATGGTATGGGGTACTGGCTCAGCCTGGGCTTTACTGCTGCTGGAGCTGAGTGGGTCCCCATAGCATGAGGGGACCACTCCAATAGCTGCCCATTTACCAGCACGTGGAGAAGGCCAGTCCACAGTTTCTTTAGAAGCAAAAGAACCAGCAAATTAAAATAATAATTAAAAAAAAAGTTATTGGTCAAGTGGGTAGCAGCAAGACTTGTGTCATTAGCTTTATTTATGGGCACATTGTTTCGTTCCAGCCCTGCTGCCCATGTCCTGAGCAGAAAAAGCCCTGAAAATGAAGTAGGATTTCTCACAAGAGCAGACAGGCAGAGTGGATTAATGACGGGATGCACTTCCAAGGGCCCACGAACCCTAAACACAGCTGGGAAGTGCAATCGCTGCTCCTAGCTGTGAGGCTGGCCCTTTGTGCCCGCTTGTTACAGAGCTGGTAATGTTGACGCTGGTTAGCATTGAGCCTGGCTGGGGACTTGGGTAATTGGCAGGAGGCTGTGTGGGACTGCATCCCCCAGAGCCTGTGGAGGGTAAATGAGCTGGGGTGTGGGTGTTCGTGGGCCCCGGGGGAATGGAGGAGTTGGAGGCTTCTGCTGCAAGTTGGGCTCCAGACTTTTTACTAATTGTATAATGGAGGGTGACAGGCTTGCTGAGTATAATGGTCTAAACTCTGTGGCTAGAAGTTGTTTACATGTCCGTTTTGGAGAGCAGATTTGAGCCTGGCCTTGACAGCTTCTCAGGAAGCACCCACAGCCTACTTTGGAGCCTCCACCCCAGCTTGAAATTGTTTTATGACAACCTTCTACCCAATCCCATCAGTATATTTACAGATTTCTTACCTGCATACAGTGAGATGGCTGTGCCTGAATTCTTCTCAGCTGAACCCACCCGTACTTTACTGCAAACAGGCAAGGGCTTTCATGTAACCGGGAGAGCTGGAGAAGAGCTTTTGCCAATATTTTCTTGATTTCTTTATTAGACACAAAAGTGAGAGCTTATGTTTTTAGGGAATTCGGGGACTGAGACTCTTAGGGACTGGAGAACTATCATTCTTCAGTCTCTTTGGACAATTTTCCTACTGTTGCACCTCTGGGGACCATGCGACTGTGACACTTGTGGGACCCATGTCCCATAAGCATCACTGATCTTCTAATGAAGTTGGCATTTCTTACCAAATGCCTGATATTAGACAAATGTCATTCGAGTTTGCTGCTCTTAAAAGTTCAGCAAGGAGGAGGGAAAAGACAGGTGGACAGTGGAATGAGGGGAAAACAGGAGAGGGGGGCAAGGCTGGCTGTTGACGTGCTGGTGCAACCACCCTGTGTTCTGGGACTGAATATGCAACTGCTGGTGAGTCCTGTTTCACCGTGGAAACAACTTACCCTGGCTGGTCCTGGTATCATATTCTCTCTTGCATGGAGCATTGCTCATTTACTTAAGTCATCAGCAGGTTAACTAGTTTTCCACAAAGCAGGAACCAGATGCATGCTAAGAGGAATTTTATGGCAGGTGTGGTTGTTACAGCAGTCCCTGGCCTGAGAGAGATGGACTATTTTTATGAGCATTGGCATTGGTCAAGCAGAAAATAAAGTGATGCTGTATTTCAGATTTGGGGATAGATGTTGTCTGAGTGAGAAGGAGCCGAATTTTTTCAAAGATTGTTACTTCTTATGGCAAAACTTTAGTGCTTCTTATGGAATTATAGGAAGTCATGTATCTATGCAAGTCTTTGTCTCCTTCCACTACAAGGGGCTTCATGGAGTGTGCAGTCCCGGGTTGGTTGTGTCTGGCTGTTTGTGCAGTGGTTCTCCCACGCGCAGCCTTCCCGACTGACAGACAAAACCCAGCAGCACTTAGTGCCATGACTTCAGATGTTCTTCACACACGATGTCTGCTTCACCTGTCTCTCTCTGGCAGTCTCCCCCACTGGAGGGGCAGCAAGACAGACCATTGTGTGGAGCTCCAGGTGACTCGAATCATGGCTCAGCACATTATGTTGACCTACTGACATGGTGAGTGTGAGCTGAGATTCAAGAGGAATGACAAGGTGAAACAGCTAAGGCACATGTAGCTATATTCTCCATCCCTCTGACTACCAGGCAGGGCACCTCCTGCAGCAGAGTCAAGCAGTTGGCCTGGGACAACTGTGACTTAACCGTGACAGCTGCCTTGGTTAGACTGTGACTATCCAGAGCAGGGGGATGGTGGTGATTCTGTCCTCAAGGGCTGCTGTCATCCCCTTTCCTCTCCTAAGCTACCTCTCGCTGTGTGTTCTCGCTGCAGGCCCAGGTGAGGTCCCAGTCATCCACTCTGGTTCCTCTGGTGAGCTCTACCCTGGAACAGAAGGGAGGCTGGCACTCACCAGCATTGAAGTCCAGTCTGTAGATGTCTTTTTATGAAAGTGTGTGGCACCTCAGGGGCTTCCCCAAAACCTCCGACGCTGATGGAGTTGATTGCTGAGCTGTCCTGCTTAGCAGCTCCTGAGCTGGAATGACGCAGCCTACTTAGGCTGCTAACAGTTTGTCGATGCTGTCCCTGGGGTGCCTGGCTGCGCTGTGCTGGAGGTGGCAGCACGCGTTTCTTGGGACTCCAGAGGTGCAGATGTTCAGGCAGGCCTGGAGGAAATGACGGCAGGGGATGTTGGGAAAACCCCTGGCGAAGCAAGCAAAAAGCTTCCCGTTGTCAACTACTGAAAGACTTTGCTGTACTTCATTCCCCTTCACCCTGTGACAGGTGACTTCTGCATTCCAGATTGCTAATGGAGATAAGCAGTTTAGAGGTGATTTAAAAGATAAAAGGTTTAAAGCCTCTGGGAACTTTTGTTCTGCAGTTGTATTGTGCATGGGAAGTGCATGTATTACTGGGATGTGTGTGAAATGGCTCTGTCAGTATGATCATGAGCAAAGCGATGTGGTTTATTCCAAAAGAGTGCCAGTAAAACTTCCTTAATGCACCATTGGATGTGGTCAGTACTGCCACGCCGCTGCTTGGCTGGGATGCTCTAAACTGGGGAGAATGAATAAGCAGAAATCCAAAGTATGGTACTAAAATTACTGCAAAAAAAGGCTGGGAAAGCCTGCCTGCATCCCCTGCCACATTTGCTCCCAGGTGGAGGTCTTCAGGCAGTGTTTCTATGCCATTTGTATTTATCTTGGGCATATCTGGTGGCACATATGCCATAACATTGGAGCTGTGCCTTTGAGGAGGCGTTCTAGCCAATGTCTTCTGTGTCCCTTCCTTATTTCATCTGGTGCTTTGGGCCTTATTATCTCAAATGTATCTATCTCAGTGCAAAACCGCAGCTTAAACTCCGTTACCATGGGTACTCACAATTTGCACAGCCTGCTCTCCACTCCTTAAACTTAACTCTGGAGTATTTAAAATTAGAGGTAACATACAGCCAGCTGATTACAGGAACCTGTGGACCAACCATAGGCTAATGTGGCTTCCCCATACAGCCCCAGAGCAGCCCTGAATCCTGAACCGTTGCTTTTCTTCTGGCATCATGTAGTTTGTGTTAACAGACATGCTGGGAAAAGGCTGCGCTTGGTTACTACAGGAGTATGGAGTTACACACTGTGTTACATCGGGGCAATGCTGGAAATGTGTATTTGACCTTATTGTTAGAGGCAGGAGCTAAGAGCCCTTGGTTTTCTCCCTGTCTTGGGCAGTAACTCATTGTGTGAATCACAGGAGGTCTCCCAGTCTACAAACCCGTAAAATGGGGCTTTATTACTTTTTCATCAGAATCATCTTCTGAAGTTGAATTGTATAATATCATACCAACAAGAAAAATGAACACAACCCAAGCCAAAAAAAGTGACATTTTTATTGTGTCTTCCTTTGCATTTCCATGACACCTCTGAAATACTGTTGACTCTTAGTTGTAGGATGTACTGAGGAAATTTTCTGTCTGCCTAGTATATCACAGGAAAATCTGCAGGGTGAACAGAACTGGTGTGTTAGAAAATGGTCCTCAAGTAAGAGGATGGAGCCAAGCCAGTGCAGCAGCTCTTGCTTTCTAACCCCTTCTCTTATGTCCTCTTTCATTTCTTGGCTGCAGAAAGCCCCCTTCCTGCCTCCTTAAGACCCTGGGTAACAGCAAAAGACCCCTGTGCTGTCCTTTGGGAGGCGGTTGCGGCAGCTGCCTTGGCTGTTCACTTCCACCCCACGCATGGGCTGTATCTGTATTACAGTCCTGGATGCTGTAGGGAAAAGAAACCTACATTTAACTTTGGACAAAAGAGCCTGGAAACCAGAGCAGCACAGAGCTTAGCATGGAGTAATGTGCTGCTGCCTTCCCTCTGGGGTGAATCTTCTACTGCCTGGTATGACAGGACTCAACACCAGCAACTGAGAAGATGCCCCTGTTGCTGCTGGGTTGCAGCACGTCCCTGGAGTAGCAGTGTAGGCAGCACAGACCTGTGGCCAGCCCATGGTGTGTGCTCACACCAGGCTTGTCCAGATGCGCAGGGTCCTGCCTGCTCTGGGCAGCATGTCTTCAGCTTCCCTAAATCCATGCTTAGCAAAGCTGGAAGTGGCTCTGCCCAGCCATCAGTCTTGTCCCGACGCTTTGTCCTGGCTCCTCAGGCACTCTTCTTCCCTCCTCTCCTCCCTCTCCTTTTCCTCCGTCCAAATTACTGTGATGTCTGAGGGAAAGACTCCTATACTGTTGGTTTGCAACAGCTTGGCTGTCAAGGCTTTTGTAAGGAGATGAAAAGCAATGGCTGATTTTCTCCATTGATGGTGTTTGTCACTCATGACTGAGACAGAAAGCCCTCTGCCATCTTGGCACATCTCGGCTTTCTTTGCTTCAAGAGCTCTGCTTGGGAACAATTTCATTTCAACACACGCTTCTGCTTTTGCACCCATGAGCTTACTGAAGGCTATGGCTTGTTTTAGAAAGTGATGTTTGTCCAAAGACAGAATAAATGCAGTGTTTAATAATATGCATGTAGTATAGTATCCTTACTGTGAAGTAGGTTATTTTTTTTGCTGTTCATTTTAAAAAAAAAAAAAAAAAAAAAGGGAAGAAATCACAATCACTTCCTACAAACTTATTGGTAGTATTTGGCAAGGTCTTGTCCCCCAGAGGTAGGGGGAATATAAAGTAATGTCCCAAATGGAAAAGTCTCCAGCCTCTGATGGGAGTTGTGTGTGTGCGTGTGTGTGTGTGGTGCTAAGACCCAAGTGTGGAAACATGTCTTCTGGTGTGTGATATTGAGGTGAGGACAGTGTGCCCCTAATAAGTAAAAGATTTCTCAGTCCCAGGTCTTAAATAAACACTTTCTCTTGACTACCAACTTCCAGGGTTGCTGGTTTCTGTGTCATTAAATGACTGTAGCAGATAGTCCTTGTCCAGAAAGGAATCTCCAGTGAACTTTTCCCCTCCAGCATGTGAAGACTTAGCTTGTGTCCATACAACGGTTTAATGGGTGTCTGAAATAGCTGAAGCTTCTTAAAGCAAAGGGCAAAAACTGTGGTACATTGCTATGCCAGCATCTCTCAGTTAGCAGTGAGCGCCTTGTAACGGCCCTTCTCCTGGAGGCCAGATTCTTCTGCAGAGGAATGCATCCAGAACTGCGGCCGAAGGGGGCGTCTGGAGGAACTCAAAGTGACCTGAGCTCTTTCTGCTTTGCTGATGATCTGAGAAAAAAATAGGCCAGCAATTCATTTTACAGGTCTCTTAAGCTATCATAAGAATTTATAGGAACTCATTATACAATAAATTATAGATATAAAATAGCAGGTGGCACAGCTTTCACGCAGTATGCATTAAAATGAATCTTGACAAGACAAGGAAAACAGCCCCCAGCCCCCAGACCTGTCTTCACTGAGCAACTACAAAGGAAGTAAGTTGTAGTTAAGAGAAATGGAGTGTTAGTGACAGGTCTATGCCAGTAAACGCGGCAAAATGCCTCAAATGCCTCAGCAGTAATTGTCATCAGAACAATTTCTTTTCCTGCTAGTTATAAAATCAGATACGCTATTAGAGACACCATTTGTAAAACCCAGACACCGTATATTTTCATCAAATGTAGCAATTGTCTCCATCTCCGAGGTTCCTGAAACATAAACCCCCTTGGGGTCCTAGCTGGGCTGCTGTATGCAAGCTGTGAAAATATTGATGTACTCATTTTGTCCTTCGCTTTCCTTGTCCTTCTCTGTTTCCCTTCTTTATTCCTTACTTACTGGCGACTACTAATGTAGCCAAGTTATTTCTGCTCCAAGAGGATGAGGAAACTGCTTCCTCCCAAGCCAACTATGCTGACACCACTAACCTTGATTTCCATAAATGACTGAACAATGCCTCCTGTCTGCAGTGTATTTTAGGCTCCAGTTACCCAAGATTCTTGGACACTGAGAGTGCTTTTCATCTTCCCCATCTCCTCCTCACAGTCATAACCAAGCCTGACTCCATCTTCCCTACCTTCACGGCTATGAGCTGCTCAGACTCGCAGTAGCAGCCCCAAGATGCTTTTCTCCACGAATAGACTTTTCTCAAGTTACAGTGTTTTTAAAATTTCTCTTACTCTACTGAAAAATTTGATGTGGATATTGCGGTGAAAAGGAGGTTTCTGTAGTCACCGGACAAGCGGTGCTACTTAAGCTATGGGAATTAAAAACTGTTAGGAGTAATCCAGTCATGTGTAACACAAAAGCAATTTAATAGCTTTTAGAATAAATAAATTTGTGATGGCAAGATCAGCATTGCTTGTTTTTGCAGCATTAAAACTTTTTTTGGATTGGCTGGGTTGAACAAGAACAGCTCCTAGCAGTACTGCTAAGCCAGCTTTCAAAGGTAGACGCTCTGGGAGTGAGAGGACTACTGAGTTACGTGCTGCTTGAAGCCCATTCAAAGTGGTGGTGAAAGTTTCAGTATGGGTTTTTCTCAGTCAGGGTGGCACTGGACTCCTGATTCTTGAGTTGAGGCACCATGGTACTGCAGTTCTTCCTGAATATCCGGGCCACGTCTGTGGCTAGGGTAAGCTGCTGGCTTCTTCTATTGTCAGCCATGCACACCAGCATAACCTGGCCTCTCGATTGCCTCCTTTAGCTGCAGTGCTTTAAAGACATTCGCTGTCCACATCAACACCAGCTGACATTCGTGTATATTTGACCTTCACTTCCTAGCACTTTGGAAACCGAATAATAAATGTGTAGTGAATCCTGCCCTCCAGACACCGGATTGTTTTTCTTTGCATCCCTTTGAAAGATGTTTGTTACCTTATTTTAAGCTTCTGCTGCTGAGGGGAAAGCATGAGAGGGGTGGGAAGTAGGAAGGAGGAGCAGAATGTATTCTAAGAGGAAAACGCTACGTGGAAAGCTTTGGTGCTAATCGATCAAATCCATTTGCAGCCTTTGTGTTTGCAGACTAATGTGTATAATGCATTGTTGGGCAAAACACTAAATGCTTAAAAGTAATTTGTGGCAATTTAGATTTTTATCATTGCTTGTGTGGTGCTCTGGGGGAATACGTAGCAAAAGACAAGCTCCTAGACTGAAGAGTTTATAGTCTTAAATGTGCAATTCTGCAGGCAGCTCGGTGAGGCTAATAGGTATCTGCAAAGCAGAGTCAGGGCCTCGGGAGGATGGGCTGACCACTCAGGGTGACAGCACAGCTCCTTTCTGAGAGGAAGTGGAACAGTTTAGGCAAAGTATGCACTTTGTCCTTTTTAATTTTCATCACGAAGAACTGAACAGGTGCATTGTTTTTTAGTTTGATAGGAGTCTTTGAAAAAGCCCCCCAACATGAAAGAAACAGCTCCTGTAAAAGGCGGATACTTTTTTTTCTACTGAATAAACTGTATAAATCTATCAAGCCAGTTGTTTTTGGACGTTTAGTAAGAGGAGAAGCAGGAGTAGGTGCACATTAATGAGGAATAGCTTGTGCATAAGAAAGCTCAGTCCTCTCTGGTGCGTGTTTATGTGTATGCACATTCGGATTTTTCTGTCAGTTTTTATAGGTAGATGTTAAAGTGTCTAACAAAAAGAAGGAAATGCAATCCCTAATATATAGAACAGGGGAAGTAGGATGCACTTGGTGATGTGCTCTGCCCACAGGTGGATGGCAGAGCCAGAATAAACAGGTATCCTTACCCAGTTTATGCTAGGTCACATCCACCTAGAGCTGTCTAGACCTGTGTTAGCCTGCATCTACAGAAAAACTGTCTGATGCACTTAAGTGAAAGTAAATGTACGCTAAATGCATTTACCAGTCTGTGAACTGGTTTATTCATTGTGATAAACTTGCATGATCTGATAAAGATTTTCATATCCAAGACTGACAGGTCTCTGCAAGGCACTCTGCAGGAGTGAAAAATAACTTGTCTTTTTTGTGCCCTGTCCCTTGGAAAGGGTGATGCTCGGAACAGCCAAGGCGCCGTCCCCTGCAGTCCCGGCGCCAAAGCACCAACAAGCCAGCATGTCCCTTCATGGAAGCACAAAGCTTTTCTAAAGACTGTGCTATTTCAATGAATTCCTTATTGCGACATGCTCTTCAGGGATGTCTGTCTGAAACAAGAGGGCTAGGGAGGGAAAAAAACGAACAACCCCAAAAGAAAGCACATTGTGTGCTGTGATTATTAGAAGATGCTCATAGGAAGTGAAAAACCCCATTCATATATGTGGTGCCACATTCTGACCAGGCACTGAAATGTTAACTTCTTGCTTCCTAGATAACTGCCCCAAATGTATGGGTGGGTCTCTCCTCTGTTTTCTAGGGGAAGAATCTTTGAAACATCTCATTTTCTTCCCAGTCAGCCAGAGGTGGAAATGCTGATTACAGCATGTCCCCAGCAAATTCCTGGGGTAGCAAAACTGCTTCCTACTTCTATCATCTTGTATTCTTATTGTCTGGTATTTTTGGTATTTTGCTGCTGGCTAGAATCACATTTATTGTGCTAGACCTTTAGCAGAGAAGTGATTGAGGTTTCAGTTCAGACTATTAGACTGCATGCTGAATGCTGGTATAGTAGAAATGTGAAAGTACTAAGCCTTTTTTTTTGTTTTGTTTTGTTTAATTCATTAAAAATTCCATCTGGTCATCTGGGATTTGTTGTAGGTGTGTCCCTCCTTCTGTTAATGTATCTGTTGAATGCCTCTGTCTTCTGCATTTACCTCTCCCGAGAGGCAAGCATCCACCTCCTCTGGTTCTGACTACGTGGCATTATTTTGCATCAGTGACACATCAGAGGGCTGTTGGGACGCTGAGTACTGAACACTCAGCTGTCAAGAACATCGATCTTTCTGCTGAGCCACAGCAAATTTAATTAGCCTATTTTAACATTTCTCTTCATCCTGCGGGTGGGTAGAATTGATGCTGGCTGGAGCCTCATTTCCACATAGCTCATTTACTGTAACTAATTATTACGTGTAAATGAAGGGTACATTCTGCTGACAGCCTTTGCAGTAAGGTGGAGCGGTCGCTTTCTATTTATTTGCTGTCAGAACTGTCTGAAACCTTCCCCCTTCAAGGCAGCAAAATCTTTCAGTTCATGCTGGATGTTAACTGGGCAAACTGGTGGAAAGCTGTAGCTAGCACTGCCCCATGCCAGTGACATGGTGCAGGCAAGGAGACTAACTCAGTGTCGAAGAATTGGAGTCCAGGCTTGGAAACAGGAAAAGCCTGAACTACTCTTCAGTTTAAGGTTAGTTCCTTTTGTGTGTATGCATTATGGTTCTAATTGCATACTTGCATCCTGTTTTTTATCATTACCTTTTATCCTTCTTTTTAACTTGGTTTTAGTCATGTATTTCTCACTAATCTAGTTCCTGGAAATGCCTGGCCCATTCTTGCTGAAGCTTTAAAACAACTCACAAATCAAAGCATTAACTTGAGTCAGCTACCATATAGGGGGAATCAATTTCTGAAAAATTAAAATCAACGAAGTTACAAGCATCTGAGAGGCGAGGAACTGGGCAGCCTTAAATATAGGTGATAGTACCAGCTGTCCCCATAATACTCAAAGACACGCATAGCAAGGAGATCCCTTTCTCCCCTTGCAGCCACTTCAGTGTCTGTTGCTTGCATCTGTGTTTTCCCCGGCGTGCTCTGATCAAAGACTTCAATATGGAGAGAAAGCGTGGAGCAGGGCATGCAGAGGAGATTATTTCAACAGGCTAGCTACATTTGGTGTCCAAGCATTTCTCATCGAGTAAAGAGGGTCACAAAAGGGTTAATAATGTACGTGGTAACCTTTGCTACTTATCCCAGACAAACTGGAGAAAACTTAAGACCCTCTGCTATACAACTGAGCCAAGAAAAACAGTTTTAAGAAGAGATTGGAGTAGTTCCCTGCATTGGTGTCTTCAGCGGCTCTGAAGTGTCTTGCTGGGAAGTTAGTGGGAGGCTCTTGCTCTTCTTCCATGGGCATCTTTGCAACCATTTTCTTCATTCTTATTTGAGACTTTCCCGCAGCAGAGATGGTGTGTATAGCAGCCCCACCAGATCTCCTAGTGGAGGGAGTCTTCCTGGGAGCATGCTGTGCTCTGCTTGTCTTCCCTGATGAGTGGCTTTTTGGAGTCATTGCCAGCTTTTCTGAGGGCAAGCCTAAGGATTAAGCAGCTCTTAGGTGGTCCCAAAGCAGGCTGGACATAACAGGGGATCTGAGTTAATGTCTCAAGTGAGCCTTGGGATATAAACCTGAGAGAAAAAAGCTCAGATGTAAGTGTGCAAATAGGCAGCATCGTATAGTCCTTATTGAGGTTATGCTAAATTCACTGAATAGAGACTTAATAGAGTGTGTATTTCTATTTCTTTGTAGGAACAGAGAGTTGCCCTTGTTTAACAACCAGACGCAGCATCCTATCATCTGCTTAAACAGGTATGACCTTTTTACTTGTTAGCATAGTTTCACAGGGAAGCTGCTTCAACAGACCAGGGAGGTTTGAGAAAAGAGCAAGAAGAAAACTCCTCTAGCTCCTGGAACACTATTTTTCTGGGGTTAGTTTCTGCTTTTGTAATTCTCCATATTTTTTATTTTAAAATCCTCCTCTGTCTGATGGGAGCCACTGTACCCATTGTCAAAGCAGCTGTCGTCTTGTCTTTGACTTAGCAAGAACCTGCTTACAGCTCTGGGTGAAGGGGCATAAGATGGTGTTGATACAAAGGCAGAGCATCTGAGAGAGGCGATAGTGTTGCTGCACGCTGCTCTGGTTTGTCATGATCTGCTGCTTGCAGTGGGAAGATGAGAACAGTTTGGCAGCGTAAGGGCAGGCATAATACTGCCTCATGTCCAGAATTGAAAATGATTGGGTTAGATCAAAGAAGCGCGCTTTTTCTCCCTCTTTGAAAAAGAGAAAGTTTTCAAGACACTCCTGTCTCAGAAGACCGAAAACAAGTTTTAGAGAGAACCTGTGCTGCCTCTGTCATGTGGGTGAGCAGATACTTGTTTTGCCAATATTTTCTTATACATATGTATTCATTTCTGTTTGATTTACAAGTGAACAGGGTTTCTGTTCTCACAAGCATGAGAATGCATTAGTTAAATGCTAAGAGAGAATACTGAACTTTGGGAAATGGGAATGGGTTTCGACTGAAAGGCTTCATATGAGTGTAAGAAAGAAATGCAAGAGGGCACAGTGAGTAGGGTGGCAAAGTGCCCAAGTTTCTGCTGTTGTAACTTCACTTGGGCAGGACAGGATGAAACATTGCAATTCTTTTGGGGTGAAGTGTTGTGTTTGCTTTGGCCTCACAATACAGCCTAAACAAGAGGGCTTCAGTGAGCTCAGGAGATGCCTGTGGAAGCTCATGGAGGGTGAGATGTAAGGCATACTGGGATGGTGGCCCCCTCCCAGGGTCTCTGCTCAGCAAGCTAAAGGAGGTTCAATCTCTGTGTCCTTCAAGTACCATACACAAACACAAAAGTTTTATTAAGCTGGTAAAAGTTACCTCCTCTGTGTTGTTAATAAAAAGGTGCTGGATTGTGCCAGTTTAGGACATGTTCCTTCTGTGAGGTTATATTAAGTGGGGGAAAACAGCAATTAATAATTAGTG
The DNA here is from genome assembly GCF_964289735.1 of Phaethon aethereus. Classification (NCBI taxonomy): domain Eukaryota; kingdom Metazoa; phylum Chordata; class Aves; order Phaethontiformes; family Phaethontidae; genus Phaethon; species Phaethon aethereus. The sequence continues at coordinate 37,825,838 of NC_138580.1, forward strand.
ATTATTTGGGGATATTAATCAGTCAGTGGGCACTCTGTTCTGGACCTTATTTTACTGAATTTTCAGAAGCTGTCATTTTTGACATCTGAGAAGTGTGGCAAGGATTTGGTTTACAAAGAATGGACTATAGGATTATGGGGTATTTTTAAATCTTTCCTGTTTTTTCTGTTCTTTTGAGAGCAAAATAAATCTTTCCTATTCCCCCTAAAAAATCGATGCTGTGCTTCTGTGGCTGCCAAGATACTTAATGATGAAAAAATGGAAAGATCAAACACAGCTTCAAAGGAAGGCAAGCTACAGAATGAAAAATCCATAGCAGCATATGATCTGGGATCTGTGTGTATGTGCATGCATGCACTTGTATGTGTGAGTGTATGTATTGGGTACGAGTCTGGTTTTGGACTTCTTGAGCTTTTATAAGCCCATAAATCTATCCATTTCCTGACCAGCCCCCTAGTTTACTTCTGCATGCAGTCTCTCCTGGCCCTGTGAAGTTGAAGAAAATGGAAACCAAGGATCAAACTTGACTCTCTGAGTTTTTAGGCACTTGCACAAGTACAAGGTGGTTCACTTTTCATCCGTGAACTTTCCTTTGTCACGAGCCATGGCAGCACAGGCCTGCCATGGACCGTGGGAGTCAGATAAAGGCTGTGTGTGCCTCCCTCTCCCTCTCCTTGTGTCTTTTGTTGTTGCACTAAATTTCATTGCTGCTATTCCTCTTGGAAAGTGTGGCACAAGCAGCAAGTTTGAGAAGGAGCATTCACCTTCTGGTCGGTGAACTGTGGCCGGGCAGGAGCCACCCCATTCCCGGCATTCACTCACCGTGTCTGGCTCCCCGGGGACAGCCAGCAGGTCCAAGCAACCCAGCCTGCCTGCAGGCTGGCTCCTTGCCAGCGTCTGCCAGGGCCGAGGGCAGCATGAGGCTGCTCACAGTGATACTGCACGCTTCAGGAATTTTCCCATGGCCCCAGAATACCCTTGCAGCAGCATGCAAGTACTAAATGAAGGATTAAATTAGCCTGTAAGACTTAAAGTAACAGGCAGTTTTATTATATTCACTGTTTCTCCATTGATAATACTCCCCTGGTGATAAAATAAATTCTCAGATGTCTACTGTGCAAAGCTTAAATTGTCTGTGCAATCCCATCTTTAACTGACAGGCCTAAATTATTGCTCTTGAAATAAAGAGTATATTTGTGGAGTGCCCTGTAGCCTCTTGGTGCTGCTGGGATGCTGCAGACAGTTTAAGAAGTGGGCAAGTCTGAAATGAAAAGAAAGGGAAACAATTGTGCATTGGAACTGGCATTTTCTACACAAGGTTACTGTGTCAGTGGTTAGGAGGAAAAAATGGGCTTTAGTATCTCATCTGCGTTGCCATCTGTCCTTTGTCGCTTGGTCTCTGCAGTAACTAAAAGTAACAGTGAAAACAGTGAAAACAGTGAAAACTAGCAGTAGAAATAAAGTGCTGCAGGTGGGTGACAGGGGAAAGTTATGATAAAAGAGGTAGGGGCTTGGGAAAGGAGACTGTCCTGTTGCCTCCTGTGTAAGAGCATCCCCCAAGTCTGGCTGTTGGATGGGAAGAAGTAACAGAACCAGCAAGGTGGCGTGGAGGGCTACAGGGATGGATGATAAAGCTCACATCCCTCTGAGCCGCGGTGTCAGTACAGCCCGTTGGCAGCACTGGAAGCTAAGGGCTCAGCTTTGGAAGCATTACGGCATTCTCCGACGGTGTGGTTTTGCTTCTGATGTTACGGGGCTGCTGCAGTGCCTCTGAGCCCCATGATTCCCCACGCACTATGAACAAACTCAGCGTCTCTTTCTGACACTGTGCTGTCTCTGCACATAGAGCTGGTTCTATGAAGGCAGTCCGCAACAGGAAGGTACCAAGACAATTCGTTCACCTGGACTCTGCCTAGGTCTGATGTGGGGCTGTTTCTAAGCAGGAGGGGGAACTCTAACACCCTCCATAGGCTCTGTCACGTTGATATTCCTAATAATTTTGGGTAGCCTTTTAAGTATAAGCGTTACTCGCAATTCTTTTTCTACTGTGAATCTACAGATGCTCAGAAGGAGAGGCACGTAGATGGGGATAGTGCTTGGCAGCAGCCATCCTGAGCAGAGTCTTGAGGACAGAACGAGGCCGAGGTGAACCTGCGGTGTACTCAGAACATTTGTGCGTCGATATTTTGTTCAATTAAGTTGGAACCTTTTCAGGTACAAGCGTGTCTCATATGAATTCTGTGGAGACCTAAGTGCACTTTAAATGACTGAACTTTAAATACACCATAGCTTGCATTTGTCTTAGAAATTTCCCTCACTGCTGGTTGGAAATTAACATTGTACAGAAAGACGTCAGTGAGCGATGATTAGAACAGTCTTTAGGAAAAGGGGCGTGAATTGATACCTGCTAGAAGGATTTCTTGTAATGCCTACAGATGAAATGTTGTCTTGATTTCTGGAGAGTCAAAAACTCTAGAGATGTTTTCCTCCGTTTTCATTTCGCTTACTTTGTTTTCTTCCTCAGTGATCTTTGTAGCACTAGGGAAACCTTGTAAGTGGGCAGGGTGCAGGGTATAGTTTAGTGGTGGTATTGCCGTTGTCTTCTCACTTCCCATGCAGCTGGCTTGGAGCATCTCCTGTTTGGCATTGGGAGGGTTGCAAGGAGGGGTCCCCACCTGGCTGGTTCTGACACAGGGCTGAAGGAGGCTTTTGGCATGCCTGCTGTCACAACCAGAGTGGTATCCAATCCTCCTTCATCAACCTCCCTCTTAAAAATGGTGTCCTGCCAACCGGTAGGCTGTTCTGCAATCTCACTGGCAAAAAACCTTTAGCTTCCAGCTAAAACTTATCAATGGCCACAGGGTTCTTGTACCAAACTAGCCTTTGTTTTTTCCTCCTTTGTGTTTATCCCTTATCATCAATCTACCTCTTTTCTCCTTTGAAAGGAGGCCTGCCATTGATTTTTCTAATCAGCCTGTCTCTTTTCTCCTTTCTTCTGATTGTCTTAATAGCCATTACCTGCACCTCCTTTCGTCTGAAAACACCTGTTTTGAACATAAATGTAAGGGCAGAACACTGTGTTATTTGTATTTATCATCTACCAAAGGTAGCATTTGCTACGTTTTGAAAGGATTCAGGCGTGGTTGTTAAGCAATGGAAAGGAAGGAGAATGTCCCCTGTCACTAGTAAATCATGATGATGATGGCGGTGGTGTTAGCAATAATCCTACCTACCAGGCTGAGTCACTAGTACATGCTTAAAACTTGTTTACAGCCAAGAAGCAAGATTGTTCAGGCAGGAGTTGACAGGTTATGTGACTTGCTGCAGCTTTTTAGTAAGCATCTCCCCAACTCCTTGGATGCAAAAAGTGGGCCAGGGAGATCAGGAGGGGAGAGGAAGAGTGAAATGTCATCCTGCCTTTCCCCTGTGCAGCGATGAGCAAAGGAGCATAATTCTGAGGAAGAGATTGGTAAGGGAAACTGGCCCATTCTGTGTGTTGCAGCTCATGCTTGATGCTTTTGCCAGGATTAGCAGCCAGCCCCAATACTGAGTTTTTCAACTCCTCTGCAGTACTCAAGTGACTTTATAGAGGGGCAAAATTAAGCAAGGTGAAGGTGAGTTGATGAGTTGATTTTTGGTTTTGTGAAGACTTACTGCAGTTGAGAAGTACATTCTCTTTTGCATTTCCAACAGTAATGTCAACATAATACTTCCTGTAACTCAAGAACCAGTCAAGTGTGCTAATGCTGAATTCTCACAACTGTGAGTTTTGTCCCCTGAGTCATGCGGAGGGAAAGAAAACTCAACACCATGGAGTAGGAGCTCAGCTCTCCTTTGGACATCCTTTTGAAAACATACCATCTTGCTAAGGATTATAGTTTTATGGCTATATGAAAAAGGATTTGTCCACAGTTCTAAAAATTATAGTTTCAGTTTTGAAAGATACACTATCCTTGCTGTGTGGTGCATGTGCCAGCCCTTCATTCACGTGAACTGGAGGACATCTCTGTATCAGGCAGATTACATCATCCATCAGGGGGCAACCAGGCTGGTGTCCTGCCCAAAAAGGCCCTGTACCACTTTCCCCCTCCAGTGGTCTGACCTACCGGATGTCCCCTGTTTATCTTCCCAGCAAACCCTGCTGCTATCTAAAATCACCTTTGTCCGTAGCATCCTACTGCCAGGTTCTTGTGAACTTTCCTATGAAGCGTCTGGTTCTGGCTGGCGTCAGGGCTGGGATACAGCGCACGGGGATGTGCTCTCGCCTGTCGGCACTGAGAGGGGGCTGGAAGTCAGTGCTGCCTGCGAAGCACTCATGGAAAAAATGATCCCATTCCCACTTAGTAACTGTAAATGGCTTTGCAGTGCGAGTCACCGAAAGCCTAAGCATTACCAACCCTGTTACCTTCAGCTCTGGGAAACATGACGCTCAGAGTTAAGCCTGAGTTACGTGTATTTAAGCAGTTATGTTAGTAAACACGCTTTTGAAAGAGATCGTGGGAGTAATGGCAGTGCTGTGAGCATTCTCCGTGAGAGGAGTTTGAGAGAGGCACAGATCCGTTTGTATTAAGGAGTGAACCTTATGAGAAGAACAGATGTTCGAATCGAATGTTCTTTCCAGCATAGCTGATGAAAGAAAACTCTTTATAATAGCGACAAAAAAATATTCTAGTTGTCATCCTTAAGATGAGTAATTTTTTTCCCTCATTTTTAATCTCTGTGAGACTTCGGTCCCTTCTGAAGCAGGAAGTTATAATTCAGTCCAGTTTCTGGCCATGACATGTTGGGCAGCTGGAGTAATTACGCAGGGAGAGGGATATAATATGCCGTGCGATTCATGTACAAGTGAGGTCTTCACATGAAAAGGGAGATCCTGACATTATAGACACAGCTTGTTCTCTTCACTGTTTTCCAAATCACCCTTGAATTCTTTATCAGAAGGCTTCAGGACGTTTTTGTAATAGAATTATAAGTGCCTGTTCTGTCTTTTGCCATGTATGTGTGGGATATCTGGGCTAGATTGCAAGGCACTTTGATCAGTAGTCCTTTCCTAAAATTAATTCATAATGTTGCTCCTACCTGTGTCTGTAAGATTTTTCTGCAGCACATTCTCAATAATAACTACCTGATATCCTGATTTTAGTTACGACTTCTTTTGTGCAAAAAAATATTTTGCTTGCTTACAAAATCATTCTTGCATCAGTTTTGCTGCTAAAAATTATAAGAACACCGAAGAATTATGTTTCCGTTCTATGAGCATAACGAAAACAGAATTCGACACAACAGGCTCAAGTCTCCAGTTAATGGCGGCATGCCTGGGAACTAGCTACTGTGTGCAACAGCTTTTGCTGTGATTCTTGGTAATGCTTCGTGATTCATTGCTGTAGCTACCATAATATTAGTAACTAGGTGTCCAAGTCTGGGTTAGGTCACTGTTGTGTTAGACGCTGTGTGCTCAGACAGCAGACTTCTTCCAGACCCCAGAGAGCTTGCAGTCACATCTACAAAGAGGTGCAAGCAGCCAGACTCCACGCTGGTGAGACCATATTTGTCGGTGTAATTAGTAGCTTAGAGACTCTGTAGTTCATGCTAGGAAATTGTAGATGGAAAACTGTACTCACGTGATACGGTTCACCTGGGACATATCAGCATGAAAGCACGTACATTATGCAGCTAACAAGGGTTCTAATGCTAAGTTACTTGGGTTTTCTGACTTAAAATCCAGTGTATTAAGGGTTGTAAAATGCATGAGGCCAGCTTCATTGCTAGTCTGTCTCTGCTGTTTTAGCGTGTTTTCCATTGGGAATATTTTTCTCTCTAGTACAGCAAAAGTCATTACTAATGCAGCTCTGTACTTCTGCGTGTAGCAAGCAACAGAAATGGACAAAATAGTTCAGCTCCATTGAAAACTAATCTAAACGTTGGCTTTGAAATAGAATTAGGTTGCCCCTCCCTTTTTTCCCCTCCAGGTTCTGAGTGTTTAGAACTGTCTTCAGCTAGCAATACAAACCCCAAATTAAGATGAGAAAAGCTATTCTTTACCAGAGCCTCCTCACTCAGGCCAGAAGAGTCATGAAAGTGCCTTCTCTCGCAGTCTGAAATGTACCTATACCTTTCAGAGCAAATCTGTACTTTGAAATGCCTGAAGTCAGGTCTTTCTCTTTGTGTGAGTTCAGCTCACTGCTGGAAATGGTTTTGCCAATTAAACTATTTTGTAAATTAAAATAATTGGTATTATTTGTCCCTGTGGCGTGGTATCCAGTGTCGTCTCTCCACTCACAGCTCGTGACCTTTTTCACCACACTACCTACAGTCTACCTCCAACTCTCCAGCCCCTGTATTCCCTCCCTGTGGTACAAGGTACCACTAGTTTTCTCATCCTCTTGGTTCCCTATGAAAGATTCACGCTCACTCCTGTGATCCTTCAGACCTACAGCACTTGGTTCTTCCCTGCATCCCTGTCTTTCTTCCCCCATGTTTTTTCTGATTCTTCACCAAATTATGTCCATTTACTCCTTGGCTCTTTGGAGTCTCCTGATTTACTTTGACTTCCACATTGCATTTTCTCAGCAACTGTCTACATCCTCTCTGCGGTGACTTCCCACTGTAAGTTAACCAGCACCTCTTTCATCCTCTACCTGTCTTTGCTTAGACAGTTAATTGGGTCAGAAAGAGCATATGCTGTGGCTGCATGTGAGCTCCACATCTACTGATTAGACCACCAGGACACTGCCAAACAGAAGGAATAAGGGCTGAGCTCTTCTCCTTGTGTTTCCCTCCATAGAGACATTAATATCTTTTCTCTCCTCTACCCATCTGTGGATTTCCTGAGATGGTAGGTAGGAGCTTAGTATCTTCTGTCAAACATGACAGAAATTGGCCGGTGTGATTCACAATTATGGATGTGGATAGACACAGCAGACAGCCAGAGACAGGAAACTGGAGCACAAACATAATGAGAGAATTAGGGAGCAAGTATTTTTGGATTGCTTGCACATTCACACATCTTCAGCTGAGTTAACTGGCAGAATCGAGCAGGGGGTTGATAATACTGGTTTAAAGTCAGGGAGTCATTTCAAGGACCTGTTATGTAGTTGTGGAGGCAGGTTGGTATCAGGGACTTGATGCATACCTTGTGAATTATGTTTTCTTAAATGGATTCTGGCACTATGTTGTGTCACATTTTTAATTGCTACCAAAGACAGTTCTTTGTAAAAATATTTTTAGAAATGAGCATCCATCAGAAGAAATGCAGAAAGCTTTATATAGATTGCTGGAGGAAAGAGGGGGGAAGTGTTATGGGGATTCTGTGAAAGAATTAAGTCATTTAGAGACAACCTAGTTGGTCAGGCCAGCAGCCCTATGGAGTTGAGATAAGAATCTGCATTTTCGTTTGGTTTTATGCTAACATCAACAGCAGGGGCTCCTTATCGTAGTTTATGGGCTGCAACCACGATCAGAGACTTCACATACATATTTTAAGCAGTGGCTACTCTTGATAGTCCTGGCGGATCATCGAGAGTTTTAAAGGATCAGGGTCCCTTTCAGCAGGGCTGGGGGCGTGAGCTGAGCTTCTAGGTTCTGGGGCCAGAGCTGTTAGACAGCCAAGGCTCAGGGCTGCCTCTGTCCCCAGAGCTGTCAAGCAGGCACATGGCATCCTGGATCCCTCTGCTTCTGCAACGTACTCAAGAAGCAACTCGGGCTCTGGTGTCAGTGGCCAAGATTGCAGTCCTCTCCTTTTGGTTCTCTTTTTTTTTTTTTTGTGGCTGGAAAAGTTTGTCATGCTGCCTCCAGGCAGATGCTGTGTCTGGTAAATGTCCTTCCTCGAGCAAAACTTTCTGAAATCTGCATCTGAAGGCTTTGGTTGGGAGCCAGAGCGTCCTTGCACATATGGGAAGAGACAGCCCTGGCCCTGAAGGGTTTGCAGCATAAATAGGCAAGTTACAGACAGTGTGAACATTATAATCTGTCTTACAGCTGGGAGAACTGAGGCACAGGCTTACTTATGAATAAGTTCAAGGTCGTGGAGCAGATGAACAGCAGAGCCCTGGACTGAACTCTGATCTTGCTTCTCAGTGCCTTAATCGTAACACTGTTCTTCCTTTGGAAAGATCCTCATGGTTATAGGAATATTTATATTATACCACAGTGGTAGGAGGAAGAAAAACTGTATTTCAGTAAGAGAATCTTGAAAGCACTTAAATAGGTGCATGGATTTCTTCATCCTTTGGTCAATTTTAGCAAATTCTTTGCAGCTAATGCCTAATCATAGAATCATAATGGAAGAAGATAAATTGCCAGCAAATAATAAATTAACAATAATCCAGAGGAGAGGTGAGACGATCATGGTCTCAGCAGTCTATAGATAATAAAAGGGAAATCTCTTTATTTAAAGTACCTTATAATTGCTAATGTTATTAACATCCTGGAAAATCTGTGTCTATGAAGAATAGTAAGCCAGGCTTTTCCTTGAACACAAAGCAGAGAAGTTTTGTTTTTCATCACTAGGAGGTTTGGATGATCGTAACATTCTTCTTTCTTTGTAACCCTGTGGGGGCATGGTCCCAGACTCACTGCAATTAGCGGAAAGAAAGAGAGAAGGAAAGGAGGGGCAGAAAAAAAAAAGTGATGCCATTGAGGCGAGGGGCTGTCTGAGCTGGCGTAAACTGGCCCATCCGCAGCGTTGTGCACCCTAGGTGTGAAAGCAGGTTGTACTGAGCTCAGCCGTGGCTACCGTGATTCCGATTGCTCTGTGTGTCGCTCTTCGCACCATGTTCCACCCTCAGCTATGATATGCCAGTTGGCTTCCGTGCATCTAGGGTCAAGCTTTGCTCACATTTTGCCTGCATGGTATATATTCCGTGGAAGTTGGGAGCAGAAGACGGGGGAGGTGGGAGCTCCAGGCAGCCAGTGGGTGCCAGATTCGGAGCTGGGGTGAGTCAGGGTAGTTCTCTTGACCTCACTGAAATCACTCGTAATGGATGCTGTGTAGAATTCTTCCCCCAAAAAATCAATTGTCAGTGATTTAAAAAAAAAAATTCTCCTTTAGTATCTTGCCTAACAGGGGGGATGACACACTCCCTGCCTGACCTTCTAAGTTCAAGCAAGTACACTTGTATTTTACTGCGTGGCTGAGAGCCTCTAGTGTCACTGGAAGACATTTGTGCCTCCCCTGGCCTATGTGGTGCCATGTCCACTGCAGCCTGAGCAGTTCAAATGGGACACCACCATCTTCTAGGGTGTCCCCTGCTGCCAGTTCATGGATTTGTCACCTCCTCCGGTGACGACCGCTTTATCATCTGTGATGCTTAACTCATGACGGGTCGAAGTACAGCTGCAAACACATACATTACGCATAACGTTCAAAATGGATAGGCCAACAACAACTAATGTTGTATAAAGATGCAGGTGAAGAACTGGGAGATCTGCCTACTCCATTGCAGTTATATCAAAGGTCTATTTTTTCCCTTTCTTTCAGCTCACTTTACAATTCACTCTTGCGAAGACGGTAGCCGGGGGCTTATGGCATTGTGCATGCCCTCTCCGGCTGATAGATTTTTCCTCTTAGAGCTGATTCGTTTGAAGTGTAAAGGTTGCCTAGTGCTCTGGCATGGACAGTGTCCTCAAGAGGGTGATTGACTTTTCATGGGGAAATTCATTCTGTTCTCACCTTAAATGGGATACAGTCTGGGTGGTCTCTTAATTACAATAGCGGTAGCTTCCCTCCTGTGGATGAGTAGATATGCCTTTTTTTAAGGGAGCGCTGTGTGAGATGACTCCTTGCGTAAGTGGCTAGTAAGTTATTCTGATCAGAGGTGTGAAACTCTTCCCCCTTCCTAGCTCACCACTGGCTGCATGCCCTTCCTGTAGTCCACATCATCTGTGGCATTGAACGCATACACTGCTGAACAAGCTACTGTATGTAATTTATTACTGGCTCTTGATTCAGCCATGCTGCTAATTATCTGCTTTGAAGTGGCTGCAGACTTGGGGTGCCTGTTCTGCAAACTCTGGCTCCTAGTCAGACTGCAGTAATGCAGTGTCCATAGCCATTAATCCAAAGATGATGTGACTGTAAATTAAAAAGAAAGAAAAAAAAAAAAAAGGAAGCCTAGATGATACAATGCTATCATCTGAATTTCCAGAAATATATATACATAAAAATCAGCCTAAATTTATAAGGCTAGCAAATGGATAAAATGAAGAAGAAGCCAGAGTGTTTCATAGCTTTGCTTTGTCTCAGATAGCACAAATAAATTTTTGTCCTGAGTGAATGTCAGAGTTGCCTCCACCTTGCACATGCATGTAATTGTGTAGTTTTCAAATCAAGCCTTGTAACATGGTGCAGGACATGTATGTGTGCTTTATCTTGCTCAGTTGGAATATTGCATAATAGTACTGGATTACAACCGTACTGTCAGCTAAATTTTTTCCAGAATAAAGTGTTCAGCAAAATATGTCTGTCTGGGCATCTCTGCTGGCTCTTACTGCAGGAGGTTGTGGAGCTTATAAAAATGCTGCAATGCAGCAAGTGTACTGCCACTGATTAAAAGTAGATTTTTGTTGTTGTTGTGGTTTCCCCCCCCACTTCTGCAAGCATGTGGGTGGCATTTTAATCAAGTTCTCATGGTAACAAACATAATTTAAAAGCACTGAAGCCTACAAAATTAGGGTTTTTTTCTATATGTGCTTGAGGTGGGTGTTAAGTCATTACAACGGCAGTGATGCTGGTTATTTCAGTGTTTCTGGTGCAGAGGTGACAAGTGAAATAAAATGGAAGGAGGTGTTGATGAACGGAGAAAACCTTCGTCATCTTTTTACCACGTTCTATTGTTGTCTTTTCTGTAAAGAGGGTGCAATTAAAATAATGTGTAATGTACTCCTTACGTTGCTTTTTCATTCTTTTAGATGCATTCTGGCATCACGGTTATGTCATGTTTGTAATTCCTGAGAGGCAGTTTTATTGACAGATGTTTTGATTCACTATTGTGTACATGAGCTCCCATCGAAACACACATGAAAATGCATGAGAAACTGTGGAAAGCTGTATGGAGTTGTCATTTATTTCGTATGTACGAATAGATGCAGAGAAAAGCAGCAAGAAGGGATTGAAATTAAATCAGGGAGGATCTGAATCGAACGCTTCGCTTTCTGTTAATGAATTGATCTTGAAAGCACCACATGTCTAAAACATGCTAACTCATGGAAATTAGGCAGTCGTATCTGATCACTAGATGGTCTGCTGCTTTGCCATGCTCAATTGCATTTGATGCTTTCTGTGTCACGAATTCACTTAATGAATTCATACTGCAATGTATTTGCAGTCCTGCAGATATGCAGTGAATAAGCGAATGCAAGTCAGTAATCCTGTGGGGGTGTCAGAAAACGTAAGATACAGCTCACTCTTAGCTACTGAGGAAAAAGCTGATTTACAATCAGTAAATGTATTGGCTATTTCCTGCTCTTAAATATGTGTGGAAATGAAGTTCCAGTGATATTTTTTTTTTTTTTTTTTTTTTACTACAGCCTGCCTACAGGAGATTAACAGTGTAGGATTTAACGCTGTAACACTCCTTGCCTAGTTTACCTGCAGAAAAACTACAGCCCTGTCTGGTGAGCTGTGTGTCAGGGATGGTTAATGCACATTGGTGATCTCCCAGCATAGCCATACACATCTGGCTCTGTCACTAAGACCAAGCCCACACCTTCAGAAAAGTGTTGAAAGTCGGATTTACAGAAATACCAGGATTGCCAATACGACAGAATGTTTCAGTCAGTGGTTGGGAAAGGACAGAAACATCTCGCCTGTGGGGAAGAAAGCTCTCTTTGTCACCCTGGTCTTCCACACAGGTATTGATCTGCTTTGCAGTGGGGCCAGCCTGCTCTGCTCTTCCTCCTCCTCCAGAACATGTTGGATGCTTAGACTTTTTGCTTCAAAGGGACTGGTTATTCATTTTAGTGTATAAAAGTCCAGTTGTGCCCTTTCCTGTCTAATTTGCCCTTGCATAAACACTTCATAATGATTTGCAGAGATGGGACAGTCTGGGGACCTTAATGTATTTTCTAGCATGGCTACAGCACTGGACTTTGCTGCTGCCCCCCATTTTTATGACCTCATAACTTCCTTGTTCAGCAATTGCTGAAATGGAAAAATGAATGTTAGGAATGAAGTTGAGATGAATTTTTTATCTGGATTTTGAAGAAGAGCTGGAGTGAGAAGTGTCTTAATGCCATGTCTTCAGAGTATTTTCCCTGACCATTTTCCATACCACCGACTGAGAACTGGTCTGGGAATACGAGCAGAAGACACTGAATGCTGTACTGATCCTCCCTGACATGAACTCCTTCTGCACCTTTCTTGCTGCAGAAGATTGTTCTGGCGTATTAAGGAGAACATTGGACAATGTTCATAAATCTCCCAGCTGATCTTGGAAATCTTTCATATTAAGACCCCTTGGGATTCTGAGCAGGTAAACCAGTAGAAAAAGCAGTAAAAGGTCAAGAGCCAAAGAAAATAGAGCCAGGTTAGTTTTTATACTAGGAAACAGAGCGCAATGAAATATTAGCTATATGGAGAGAACTGATTATACAGTAACTTCCTGTCACCTTTGTGTTCATTTAGTATTGATAGAAAGAAACCTTCTATTTAAAAACATGTTGTCTCGATAGTCATTTCTTGCTGTGGAAAAAGGAAGAATACCACCCTCGTTGCAGAAGCTGCAAATGGTTATGAGCAATGCTCCTTGGAAGCAGTACAACAAAGTGCAGTGCGGCATATTCTTCAAAGCAGCATATCATTTGAATGGTTGATGTTTGAAATATCAACTGTATCTTTTAAATGGTAATTTTTTGCACTTGATCACAGGCTTTATGTCAAATATAATGATGTGGATATTGTAGTCTTTATTAGCCTGACGTTAACAATTCCCATTTCACCAAGTAAAGCCCCTCTAAAGTGTTCAGAAATTTAAAGAATATTGAAGTGTGTTGAGGATTGCAGTTTTAGAGTATCCTCCCACATCAAATCCTTCTGTATCAAATAAGGTGCCTCTTTGAAGGAGAAGTAAAAATTTTCTTAAAAAAAAAAAGCCTTCTGACTTTTGTAATATTCCTGGAGAATACTGACAAAGCACCAGAGTAAATCCTCACTGAAAATCTCTGCCGATTGGCACGCACACAGTAGGATCTGATCCTAGCAGTGCTTCAGGAAAAGGAGCTTTAGGGTTTTATTCTAGTTTGTGCTGCAGCCTCATGTAAAGTGTTTCAAACTGGTAACAGCTGAAAGGACAGCAGCAGAATCCTTCTTTTTATAATATGTAAGTACTGTGTTTAAAAAAAGCAAGAAAGTTTTTTTCGTCATTTGTTTGTTCTTTCCAGTGCATAGGTAGGGTACAGTCACGCTGGAAAACACCTCGGTACTGTTCCCTGGAAGAATGCCCACAAATGCCAGCTCAGCCTAACACAGTGCAAAAATCAGGTGTGGGGTGTGAGGAGACTTTCACGATCTGTAAATTGATCAGAAATCTCAATGCCTGAACCAGTATTTTCATCTGTGAGCGTTTCGCACTGGCCGTAGGGATGTTTCAGAGATTGGCGTGAGGCTAGACATGGGCCGTACGTGAGGCATGTCCTCTGTTGTGCCCAGGGAGGGGGTAAGAGAGGAGTGAGACTGAAGAGGGACACCCTGGTGCTGGGGCAGGTCGTTTGTATCTTACTGAATTTAGTGTCTGCTTCTTCACTGCTGAATTCTTCACAGTTTTGTAGGGGTGCCCAGCATGTGATGTGGGGGCTCTTTTGTTCCACGTGGTGTAAGTCTAAACACAGAGAAAGTAATGGTTGTTTATCACTTCAGGACGTTCTTGGAGGTAGAGAGGTATCTAGACTTCAGAACAAGGTGCCCTGCTGTTCTGCATGTGGTCTGTCTTGTGGGCTGCGAGGAACCTCAGTATGACATTTTGGGCTAGAGCCTGGGTTGTGGCCAGGACAAACCTCGGGTCAGGGCCCAGGCTGAGTAAATTCAGGTCCTTTTGCACCTTTGAGACAGGATCTGGGACAAGTATCTTGCTGCCTGTTACTCAGCACTAACTTGCTGAGAGAAGAGATTAGGGGGAGGCCTGAGCATGGTGTGCATCTTTGGATGGCTGGGACCTGCTGGGGAGGGTGGCTGGGGCTCAGACATGTAGTGGTGGCAGTGCCAGAGGAGAGGTCCAGAGATCACGGGATCCAGGAGACGTGAATGCTGCATTACCCTCAGCAAGGGGGGCCCAGGGAGTCCAAAGCCGTTCCCTTTGCAGTCCCAGCATCCAAAGCTGGCTCTTCCCCAGAGCCGCTCCAGCAGCAGCAGGAGTGGAGCCTAGATCTAAACGGCAGGCAGCTCTCTGCTGCTGAAGAGGGTATCGCAGAGCCTTTGAGGTGCCTTTGTTGGGAGCTCTTACGCTTCCCCTGATGGAACCTATACTTTCTTTCAGGGCATACAAAGAAAGGGTTGTCTGTCTCTCTGGAAAAATCTTTCCCGGCCTCTTTACACCCTGTGCTTCAAATCAGACTGTCGGTCTCTGGCCTGCGGTACTGCCAGTGCGTCGCTCGCCTTCACTACGGGTACGGCGATCTTAGCTGCTAGTGCATCTCTGAGCATCACACGCACATCCCTTAACACACAGTCCGTTTGCTGATCATGGTGTTGTAGGTGAGGCTGCCAGCTAAGGTGGTTGCATTAGAAGACCTTGTTTCTCTTACCACTTTGCAAACTTTTTGTGGTTTAGGCTGCAATTTTCCCCTCTGGCGGTCAGGCTCTTCTTGCTCTCTTTTGCATGTGTTTTGGCCCAAGCTGCCCTTCGCTGGAGCAAGGCTGCCTTCCTGGGCTGGGTTGAGGAAGCCAGCTTTGCTGTTTTAACTCAAGATCTTGTCTGTGAAGTTCTTTAGCATCCTCATTGTTGAGGAGGGGACAAATGTATCTCTTGAAATTTTGCTGAGTGTCAGTAGAGACTTGCTAAAGCCTCTGCTGCTTCCAACCTTCCTGAGCCTGACCAGCCCCATTTATGTCACATACATCATATCCCTGTGAGTGGGAAAAAAAAATAAGCTGCCTCTCCCTTGCTTATAGCTTCTGGGAGAGGAGAAAGTCTGCACTTTCAAATACAGAGGCAATCAAAGTTAGAAAAGATGGCCAAGAACTTGCGGAAGCAGGGGGTCAAGGGCAGATGAGACAGCTCTGATAAAGGATGCAGGGTGAAAGGTGAGGGCTGGTAAGCAATGGGATGGAGGCAAGTTGTAGAGAGGGACTGGATAAGAAGTCCAGGAAGGAAAACTGGAAGTTAATAGAGGAATGGGAATGAGGAAGCTGCTGCTTGGAATGAAACCTGGAGGAGAGGATCTGAAAGTGGACCTTGGTATGAGGAGGATAAAACCTTCAAAGTTTGTGGTGGTGAAAGCTATCGTCTGGACAGCAAACAGGGAGAGGTCCTGGATGAGGGATTGGAGCCCACAGGTGCAATGGCTTGGCTGGGCTGGGAAGGTGATGCAGTGGAGACTGGGATACTGTATGCAGAGGGAATGGGCAGAATAAAATATGTTTATTTAACTAGGCAGTAGCTTAGTACATATGCAGAAGGGGATCCAGTTAGGATTATGCAGTCATCTCTCATTTCTTTCACAGCCAAACTCCTGAGGTGAAACCTTGCAACCTTAATGTCATTTCAGATAGCTTTGTGGGTGTCATGTATGTTGATGCACCTCTAGACAAAATGCAATTTGTGACAGCTACTTCTTTTTCTCTTTTTGCACTTCTGGCAATCTTTAATATGCTTTGTCAACAAAAGCAGAACAAAACTTTCCATTCTTAAACAAATAAAGTTCAGCACTATCCAGATGTGTTATATTTAAGTGGCTGCCATGGCTGGATTTTGTTGCTGCCAGATAGACAGTGATTTACTCTGTAAGTTTTGTGCCCTGAGCTTTCAGAAATACGCTTCTTTCATCCTGAAGCCCGGCAGAAGTCTAGCAGTAATAATTGGCAAGCCATAAAAATCGACCTGATTTGTGGGAACCACTGGAGGATGCAGAGAGACATTTCTGTTCGAGGAGCTAGGAACAAAAGAGTGTGGTTACTGACCCAGTCATGTCAGACCTAAATTTTGAGGGAATCCCAAGTGATAAGCATTCTGAAGTCTGAATACTGCCTATCCATTCAGCCCTTCTAGCAGAGTGAATGAATCATCTTTTCAACCAGAGACAGCCCCTCTGGGTTAGAGTTGAGGTCAGTGGTGGGGCATGTGTTTCAGACTGCTTGCCCTAAATGAAAAAGAAAACATACAAGACTTTGCTTACGCTGTTGCAGCTTCGAGCATCTCATCTATAAAACATTTACATATAGTATCTCATGAGACCTCTTACGAGTGGCGGCTCTGGATACATAACCAGGTCCTTCTGGAAGGGCCATCTGTCTTCCTAGCTGCTCATGTGCTTTTCTCTTCAGCATCACCCCTACCCCAGAACACTTTTCTCAGCTGATCTTCCTGTTAATGTCCCCAACCTTATCATTAGCTCAGTGTCACCATGTGCTGCCTGTAGATTTTTAGCAAGAGGTGGTCAAGTTGATTCTCCAGGACAGGTTGAAAATGAGCACCCCCTTGCTTCATCTGGTGAACCAGCCCCACACAAGTGGCAAGATGTAGTCTGCAGAGCCTATTTTTGCTGCATCAGCAGAGGGATATGGAAGAACACGTGTCTGGGTTATAACATCATGTTTCAGTTCGAAACTTAGGAGACCAACTAAGCTGTTCATTTGCTAGAGCCTGGCTGTGCAATAGGTGCTTTTCAATTCAGTGCAATACAGTCTTTGTCATACAGTGTCTTTTCATTTAAGAGTTTGTTAAACATTGCGATGCTCAGCAAGGGGCTGTGGCATTCCATCACACTTGATGGGGAAGGGTTGCCTTTAAAAATCAGTGACAGGAAACCACACAATTGTTTACCATCAGTATTATAATAGCAAATAAAGCCTCTAAGCTGTGTTAGACCTAGATGTTATTTATGTGGTAAAAACATTCCTTTCCCAGAAAAGGCTCTCAAATTGAGAAACTGTGGGCAAATTAACGGAAGAAAAATTCATCAGCTGCCTTTTGAACCTATGTGAACTTTTATCATACACCACCTCTTGCACAGTGTGATTCCCACGAAGAATCACCATTCATTTGCAGAGAGCCTGCCACCAGCAGGTTCTCTTTGATGCGCCATAGCTCTTTGTGGAGAGAGTGATTGTTTGTTTTCTCTTCTCTGCTTATCTTTTCTGAGCTGCATGTATTTTTATAGACATCCCATTCCCCTCTTTCCCAGGATGAAGAGTCACAGCCTATTTAGTCATTCCTTGCACAGAAGCTTCTCCAGATCTTTGATCATCCTTGTTGAGCTCTCTGTACGTTTTCTAGGTCTAACTTCACTTCATTTGTGATTAATATTTAATGCATTCAGGCATCCTAAAGCAACATCAGCATTAGTGCTGCTGAAGGACTTTGCAAAAAAAAAAATAACAGAGGAATTCAAGATGAATCATGTGTTGGATCCTTGTTACCTCTCATAAAAGATATCAGAAGCAGCTGAACACAAATGCATGCATGAATTTTCTGTGTCTGTCAGTGTTCTGCATGTCCTATATCCTGTTGTGCTTTTTGTGTCCTGTTGTCCTTTTAATGGAATCTCTGACAGCAGTCCATGGAAGGACACAGATAGGTTACTTCCCTTGCCCTGAAAGTCACCTTGAGGCTATCTTCTGTATGCACAGCTTGTATTGGAAAGAGCATGATGATCTGGATCCTCATAGACAGGTAGGCACCTGGCTCCAATGGAAATCAGCAGGTCTGTGTCACCGGGTGGAGACTTTGTGCATTGAGAACCCACTGATGTGAGACTGACGCTGTGGAGCTTCTTGCCTCTTCATGTGGAGCATGCTGGCCACTGCTTGCGGCAGGAGTCTAGACTGGATGGTTTGATTGGAGATGGCAAATCCTAGCTTCCCTCCTTCCCCCTAGCTGCCTCTTTTATATTTAAACCAACACACATTCAGCCCTATGGCTTGGTTTTTTTCCAGACTTTTTCCTCAGTTACTGAATTTGTTCATCAGTCACATCTTATTATTCTTGACATGCACTTTCTTCATCCTATGCAACTTTCTTACCCTTCCCTACTCCCTGGCCCTGGGCTTGCTCTTTGCCTCCCACAAAACTCATTCAATCTTCATCTTATCCGAGGAGAATGCCGCTGACTTCACATAGATACGTCAGCCCCTCGGCACAGGGTGGGAGGAAAAAGGGTGGCAGCAGAACAAGGTTAAACTCAACCTGTAGCAAGAATCAGGTAATTGCATACACCCGTGGGAGCTTGGGGAGGAAATGAGTCTCTGAAACAGGTCTTTGCTGTGACAGCAAGGCCTGCAATTAAGAATTCAGAAAGGCTGAATGACTCAGGGAGTTGCTTCCTCCTCACACTTTAGATACCTCAATTTTCTTAATTCAAAACCCAAGGAATTAAAAATGAAACTTAAGAAAAAGAACTATAGTTAAAATACAAGCTGGGGCACATAACCTTCTCTTCCCGTTTCATTGCATGTCCTAATATCTTAATTGAAGCCCTTTTGAGGGAAAATCTTCCTCTGAAAGCGAGGGCTGCAAAATCAACTCACATGACTTCAGGTTCCTTCAATACTGGCTCTGCCCTCCTTCCCTAGTGCCTTCACGGGCTGGAGGAGTGGCTGCTTGCTTTTCTTTTGTAGGCAGTAGGGTTGGTTGAGTAAAGATGTGACAGGGAAGAGCTACCGCATGATAAAATTATATCCCAAATATTGTGATTTTACTGTCTAGAGCATTTAAGAGCACGAAGGACTTCAGGGTATTCTCATTTCCAGGTAGGGAGAGATTCTTTTATTTGTCATGGGTCATAAAAGTGAGTGGCTGAATGTAGATGGACAGCGTATTTTTAAGTCATATAAGCATAAGGGTATGTTTAACTTAAAAGAAGTCCTTTGTTTGTAACATTGTTGGTCAGAAAATAGGATGAAGGGATGAAATAATCCTACCATTTCTGTAGAGCCAAGGTTTTGCAGCACAACAGTCATGGCTCAGACATTCCCTAGGAAAGAAAATTCTAGCACTAGCTAATCCATGCCAAGTTTGTTGTGAATATAGAAGTAAGCGGACTTTGCAAATAACCCTTTTCCCCACCAGTTTTCCAGCCCTTTGTCTCTGTATTTCTATTTATTTATTTACAGTTAGATGTTTTGTGCTGCAGTTAAAAGCATTGGCTTCTGTTGGCTCTAATGGGTTCCTGGGCCTCTAAGATTTTTCTGACCATGAAACTGAGACTCAAGGATGCTTAAGTGAGTCTGGATGGAGGGACCTCAGAACAAGCTTTGTTCTGTCTGATGCTCTTTTTCATCATGAATAAACAATGCCTCTGTTAGACAATAAGATGCTTCTGCTACCACTGTGTGCTTGGCATGATTGCACAGTGTGTCTGAGTGTTATGAAGTGAAGCTAAAAGCACTCTCAGCAAAGGCATAATCTGCTGCCCGTGACCTGGGGAGAAAACTTTTTTCATGTGAGCAAGTATTTTTACCCAAACAAACTGGAGCCACACATGGCCTTAAAGATCCTTTCCTGTTATCACCTCCATACTTCATTTTCACATCGGCATCTTTGTGTTGCTCGTCTAGTTGTGGAATAATTGACTGTGTTCTTTTACTTCAGCGTATGGAAGGACAGAATTAAACTGGGGTGGCAGCTGGATCAGAAAGTCCATGCCTGGACTTCCTGAACTTCCCCTTTTTTTGGGATCCATGTTCCTGGAGAGAGGGAGCAGAGAGCTGGAGTGTGGTACAAATGCTGTGTTCCAGATTTTTGCTATAGGCTGGTACTCCTCCATATTTATGTGGAATAATCTGCCAGAAATTAGCCCAGGACATGCTTTTTACCATTTGTAGTAGCTGACGTGATAAAGCTCCCAAAGATAGTATCTGAGTGTTTTCAAAGATTGTACTGTAGCGGGGGTGGCATTTGTTTCAAAAGTTAGGTAAGACCTTTAAAAAATCAAAAAATGCGGACACAATTGTAGAGGCAGCATTTTTTTTTTCTAATTAAAAGTTCACTGACTAAAGTTAAGATCCTGTGAAAATGTGTCATTCTTGATGAGATCTCCGTGAAACTGGAAGAAATAACGGATGTGCAAGTAATTCACATATGCGGAGAAGGAAAAGAAGCACCAGTGTAGTTAGAGTGCTTATTCTGGGTAAGTGAGATTTTGGTTGTGTGAGTTTTTCTTAGCAGTTAAGTTTGTATCACCTCACTGCCACACGGTCCAGTTTGCCTCTCCTGCATGCAGAGCAGCTCCACTGAAGCTGGCAAGAGCATAGACCTGTCCTACGTGGAGAATAGGCAAGTAATATATTAGCACAATTAATTAATTCCTTGCTACCTAATTTGAGCTGTCATACATCATGGAGCCTCTTGAGAGAAGAAATGCACCCTCAAATCAATGCGTCATAGCAAGGTCAGTGTGTGGGGAAAAAAAAATCGTGCAAAATTTCACTCTTGCCTTTTTGTGGTCTACCTTCACCAGACCCCATCCAAATACAAGTATTGATCAGTATGACGTGAGAGCAAAGGCAGCGCATAGGTAGGTAGCCTGTTTGCAGTAGCCGTGGCAAGTACACAGTTTGGCTGGCACAACACGCTTAAAAATATGAGTCTAAGAATTAGAAGATCGTAATCTGGGTGGTGTGTGCCGCCGTTGCTTTCTGTACCTGGGTGTTCAGTGTTCGTTTTTATTAGCTAGCCAGTGTGTTTTTCTGACAAGATTTCAGCTGGCCAAACTTGTGAAATGTTGGCAGCACAACGCTTTTATTGTGATGTATTTCTCAGTATTTCTAGTAGTTCTGTTTTTTCCTAGGCTGCAGTGACTATATCAAGCTGTATATTACTTCTTCCCTGACTGATGAAGGATTTTTCCCCTTAGGTAGTATTTTGAGCACCCGTGTTTTACATAGCCCACCCATCCACCATCTTGGCTGTGTTGTTATGGATTTTCAACTGTCATCTTGCCAAGGTTTGAAGTGACCACTCTGATGAGAGGGAAATATGAAGAAAAAAATTTTTTTTTGCTATTGGAAATGTTTCCTGGAGGATATCTGAATCTCCTTTTCACTTTAACATCATCTCCTTAAACTAAAGGTTTCTTCTGTTCTTCCTAGCTGTTGAAAAATGCAGTAAGTGAGGCAAATCTTTGGCAAAATTACTTTGTTAGCAAAAACAGACTGTAAAAGTGCAAATAAGGACTTAAGTTGTTGAGAGAAGTGTTTATTTCACTAAGTCTTTAAATTGAATGAATGGTTGAAAATGGTTGAGTGGTTGAATTGAATAAATGGTTCAAAATCTCCATTTATTCATATTGTGGAAGAACCAGAGAGTACCCTGTAGGAAGGTTTAATTTCCAGTTAGATTATTGCAGTGCTTCGAAAAGCAAGAAGGTTAGGAGAGGGAAGCCATGCAGAGTGTGCCAAGGTATTTAAGCGGGGAAGGACCACTTCAGCGTGCCCACCCTGAGCAATCCTGCATAGCAAACTGGTGAGCCAAATTCCCCCTGAAAAGTCCTGAGAGGGCCACGTAGTGCGGCTGCTTCTTTGAGCATTTGCCTGTCTGATCACACCCCAAATAACTTTATCCGCATGCAGCACTTGGAGCTAGTGCTGTTTATTTATGGTGTTTTTTCTGTGCCTCCTGCACTGAGGGCGAGAAAGCTAATGTAGCCACAAGTGTTGGTGAATCTCTTGCTCTGCCAGGATTGTAAGTCAGGACTTTGGCACGGGTCATTTAGATGGTTCCTGGCTAACGCCTGCGGAGCCTCCCGTTTCAGACAAGCGTGCCAACTTCAGTGCCTTCTCTGAAGTGCATGGAGAGGGCTCACGATGCCCATCTGAAATTGTGCATGGTGGAAAAACCAGTGCAGTGCATCTGACTCTGAGGTGCTCCCCTGGGAGCGATGCCATCCTTGTTCAGGGCACATTTCAACAAGTATCCTGGAAACTAAATACTCCACTAAGAAATTTGGGAGTCTTCTGCCTGCTGGGAAATGTCCTGGCTTCCCGGCAGCCCTCCTTCCATCCTTCAGCCCCTCCGGCTCCCCGAGGCAGGAGGGATCTCAGGTAGGATTGAGCAGGGACTGCCTTTTTACTAATGAGGAGAAGACAAGGCTATCATGGTGCCTCATTTTAAAATTTGCAGAAGGATTGTGTGCCGTTTAATCCAGAGAGACTTGTGTTTCTTCGTGTTGGCACCTGTACTGGTATTGTTTCTTTAGTGCTTTTGCCTTCTTTATCACAGACCATATTTATTGGTAATAAGTTTTTGCCTTATTTCTTGCTGCAGATATCACTTACAGTTGTCATGGTGCTGTTGTTATGGTTACAGTCTCCTTCGCCAGCTAAAACGCCTTTCCTCGCTCCTGCAGGAAGCCATTATGATTAGTGGTAGATGGGTGCGTGTGAGGGTGTTCGATGAACGGTAACTGGTGAAAAAATGCAGCATCATGGATACAAACAGTTTGTCAAAAAGGGGTGGTGTTGCAGCAGGAAGGGATGTGCAGCGATTCTTCTGGCTTTTTACTTAGAATCGAGCTCTACGGTAGATGTTGTTTTTGCAGGCCGAAGCTGCCAGTACCATGATTTCACCGTTGCAAGAGAGAAGGGCAGCTGGTTTAAGATTTCTGGAGTTTGAGCAAGTGGATGCCGTCCCTGGGCACAGGAGCGAGGGCAGCTCTGCATGCTGGGCAGCCACGTGTCTTGGGAGCGGAGCATCCGACGGCAGGTTGGCTCAGTAGCGCTCTGCTTTCCAGCAGCCCAGAGAAATTACTCTGTACCCAGGGAGGAAGAGCTCTCTCGGTCAGGAGGGGCAGCTGAAAGACTTGTTCCTATACGTTTACCTGTTCCTGTGTTGTGCCGCAGGCAGAAGTGCAAGCCAGGCTGTACTGTGCTGCTGCGAGGAGCCAGAGCACGCTGTTCCATGGGGACATTTCTTATTTGGTGGGCAAAAGCCCATTTCTTAAAATTTCTGCTCACTCCATTAATTCCCAGACCTGTAAAAAATACAGGGCAGGAGAAGCTGCTGTGGTTGCATTAGCTGGAGCTCTGGTCTGTCCTGATAGGCGTCGGAGCTGAGGAACCCAGCTTTGTGCTTCTGGATGTGTCATCTGAGAGGAGCGAATTGCCGCTGCGTCTCCTCCCACCTGTACACCCACGCCCTGGCCGCACCGGCTGTGTTACGCAGTACAGAGCAGCGGGGCTGTGTCAGGTTCACGTCTCTCCAAGTGAAAGCGTTCCCCTTCATCAGGAGCCGCGCGGCTGCTGCGGCGGGGTGACCCACCCTTCCCGCTTGCCTGCCTCCGCTGATGCCCGGCCCAACCGTGGGGAAACCGTGAGAGGGGTTTAAAGCTCTGCACCCACAGGGCGGGACACCCTGCAGGAAGGAGCGGAGGATGAGCGGCCGCTCCTCTGGCTCCCTGCTCCCTCTCTGCCGTGCCAGTTGTGCAGGTCTGATCGACTGCTTCGGAGGCTGGAGCCATCCCTCGTTCTCAGTTCTGGCAGGGATGCAGATTGCTGTGAATTTTCTTCGCCTTCCACAGTGTGCATCCTTTGTTCAGCCTGTGGTCCAGGCGCCATCCGTTATTTTTAATCCGTTTTGTAATCCAAGGTACAATCAAAAGGATTTTCTACACAGAATATGTGACTATGGACTAACTGTTTGCAGAGTGGAAATGGAAAAGCCTTTAAAAAGGCCCCAAAGCTAATATAAGTGTGAGGAGACGAACACTGCCTGCATTCTTAAGAGATGCAAGGTGGTATTTAAGAGGATTGTCTTGCTTGTATTGTTAGAAAGAGGGATCTAGCTGCAAGCTAATAACTCAAGCAGTGGACAAGGAAGACATAAATCATATTTGTTATAAATTACCAGAGAAACGTGTTTGTTCTTTATTAGGCTTGAGAGGTTGAGTGGCTTCAGTTGAGCGGAGAAGAATTCAATTCTGCCTAATAATACACTGTATTACTATAATTATGGTACTTAGACATTTAGGATCGAGTGCTAACTTTTGTTAATCATCTGGCAGCTTGTGGACCATGACCGAGCATTTTAAGAGGGAAGCTAACATGATTCCTGTCAGATACCATGAGACTTTCTCCCCATCCATGCTGTTTGCTGTGATCCTTTTTGATCAGTCTGAGGCACACCGCTCACATCTAGTTTTGATGGTGGCAGGAGGTTATTGGAATTTGTCCATCTAGATTTCCCACCTTCTGTCTCCTGTTGCTTTTATTCTGGCCTCCTGATACCTACCTGCTTTCCTTGGCTCTTGTAGACATAAGGTGTTGGTAAGTTAAATTTACTGGCATATTCCTGTGGGACCTTTTAAACCACAGTGCCTGATACTTAATATTCAGACACATCATCCCAGTTGGCCAGTTGGTACGTGGATGTGAATTAAAGGTCTGCTCAGTTGTGTTATTTACCACTATGAGTTAGATTGCGCCCTATTTGTATATGGTTTGGGGTTTTTGTCTTAAGGAAGGGTTATTTTTAAATTTTTTTAGTGTAACTCATTTTGGAGACAATTTCATTCTTCTGTCCTTCATGTCCTCTTTTTTCAAAAATTTATTAACACCTCACTTCAAAAATTTTTCTTCTTTGAAAGAAATTACCTGAGTTTCTTACATTTCATAAAAAATTCTCTTTTAAGGCAGTCTCATTCCGGAGTTTTGGAAGCCCTGGATGCCTGAGGTCATGCTAGCCACGCTTTTGCGCCCCAACCTGCCTCCATGGAGCCATTCCCACCCTCTCCTGGCTGCAGGCTTGAGAGCAGGGTAGCTGAGTCCGTGCTATGGTGCATCTGAGCTACATAGCCCTCTGGGAAGCAGGATTTGGCCCTGGAGCCATACAGGTGGCACTTCCCCGCTCCTCTCCCTCCCCCTGAGCTCTGGATCTGGCCATGCCCCCTGCCGGGGTTTATTTTTCTTTTGGAGGAGTCTGTTGTCTCTCTTTTTAGGAATGTCCAGTGTTATTCTCTCTGCTGAACTGGAATTGTAGCTCTTCCTCCATGTGTCCAGGTGACTGTTTCTGTTGGTTAATGAATTAGCCTCCCTCAAATCAAATAGCCTCATTGCACTGTGAATGGGCTCTTTGACACAGGAGTAGGTAAAAACATGGCTTGAAGCAGGAGGGCAGGGTATTTGCAAAATCTTTCAGTACTAGCCTAATTCTGTTTTCTTAAGAAGTTAAATTTGTAGAAAATTCATCTGCTTACATGCAAAGGCAATGTTAATATAATGCTAAGATGATTCTGCAGGATGTACTCGGGAAATACGTAGAAGGACAGCTAGCACGACAGGATGTTTAAATCAGCATTATCGTGGGCTTTTCATATCATGCTGTCATGCTGTATTACTGTGGGTAATTTGTTGTGTGTTGAGTTCAAAGCACTCAGGCTTGGTTTAACCCGGTCATGGCAACAGGAGCTTGTATCACATAAAAGAGCCTATGGGTTAAGAAACATTTGTACTGTGCCTGTGAAAGGAGGAGGTAACTGCAAAGTTGGACCACGTGTTCCCCACGAGGTTCGTCCCTCTCGGTTAATTCCAAGTTATTTAAGTATTTTTTGTCTTTATACAGTTTCCAAATGGCTGGAAAGGCTGGGGAAATTTGTTTTTACTATAATTTCTGCTACACGTTTGTAGTTTAGAAGACAGGATGTCCAGTTCGGATCCATAACGCCATCCCTAGTGCACCGCCCGAGTTACAAGGACATGAATTTAAGGTCTTACGAAGTGTCTCTTTGCTGCTACTTCGCTGCTGCTGGTGGAGAGTCATCTCTCCGGACAGGGAGTGGCCAGGGTCTCAGTACCATCCTGCATGTCAGCCTGGGCAAGGAAAGCCTTTTGGGGAGGGCTGTGCGTGGCTCACGGGAGATGTGTGTCGGTATCACTGATGTGGCCTGTGGCGCACAACTGCGCCTGCTTGACCCCTCTGGAAGGAGGGGACATTTCCCACCCATACCCCAGTTTGCACAGTAGGCTTTGTTCAGGCTTCAAGGTGGGGAACATACTGAAGGAGGAGTGTTTCCACAGTCCCGAGCCAGGTAGCTGGCACAGCCTGTGCCAAGACTCACCGTCGTGCCCCGTGGCATATTGGCGTGGTGTCATCAGGATGGCTTTGGAGCAAGGGGCCGTGCTGGGGCATTGGCACAGCTGAGCGCGGTACAGCCCGCGAGCTCCACCGACCCTCCTGCAGCCTCCTGCAGCCTCCTGCTCGCCTGGGGCTGCCATGGGCCAGCGCCTGCCTCGGGCACCCTCTCACTGCCACTGACCTCAGCTGCTGGACAAGAAAAACAGTGAGAACGTATTCGTGAGAACGTACTAGTAAGATTGCTGCTGCATATTCTCTGATATTGAGGTTCTGTTATAATGGGTAGGGAAAAAAGGCTCATAAATACCCAAATTAATTTTTAAACTAAGCAGTGTGACATTTTAGAGGACTGGCTGTGCCTTATTTTCTGATATTTTTTGAAAGTCTTCAAAAATTTTATGCAAAGAATAAGAAAATCATAGTGGAAAGAGGAAATTTCTGCTTCCCTGAAGTACTGTTTCCCTAGATTGTCCAAACTATTCCAGGTTTCTTCTTTTTGTACACACAATGCTATTTAAATTCTGCCATAATGTTTGTCCACTCTTCGTACTTCTGTGTCAATATTTGAATTACCTGATTAATTTAATTCCATGGTATGCTAATGAAGTTACAGAAAAACAGCTAACCTGATGGCAAAAAGCACACCTGTGTATTCTGGATCTGAACCTGCGCTGCGAATGAATCACGTCGCAGAGCAGATAGTCATCGCTAAATTGCTGAGTACAAAGATGCATTGTGTGACTCACTCGCTGTGTTTCTACTACCATTATAAACTCTGAGAGCACTTGATGAATAACAGAGTCAAGAATGAATTCATCCATGTTTCACTCTGTAACCATCTATTATAAATACTGAACCAAATTCTGCCTCCAGATACACACAGCTCTCATCGAAGCCTGCCCAGTGTATTAATTCTTGAAGATAAAAGCACGTCTGTTACTTTCACAGAGGACTTCTGTGACACAGGCCATTGTAAGGATGTGAATATCCTTCCTCAAGAGCTTCAAGTGAAGCAGGGAGTGTCTTCCTGGAATGGGGAAGGGCACTTCAGGGATAATAGCCTCCAAACTGCGGCGGTGGGATAATAACTGTTACGTTCATCCCAGTGATCTTCAGAACTGCGTTCCCCACGCTCGGGTCTTGCGTAACCCTCCTTTTCCCCGCTGAGGCTCTGGGCTTCTCTCATGGGTGACCCACGGGCTGGGCTGCTGAAGCTGATGGGCAGGTTCCTACTGCTCCTGGGGCTTGCTGTCAGGTTCAAAGCGCCCTGGATTGGCAGGGAAAGCCTTGAGTTAGGGTTTGAGTTTTTATTTTTTCTATTTTTCTGAGCTTCCTCAGGGGACATAGATGAGAACGTTCCCTTTTTTCCCAGAACAGGCTCTGTTCTGTCCTCGGACCCCAAACGTCGGTGGCTTTGGATGTATGCTGTTCACACCTGTATGGAGGGAGACATTTGTCCTGTGGCCTCGTGTTTTTGAAAGGCTCTGATCAGAAAATGTTCTCTAGTGTCATGCAGTAAACAGACCTAGAGGCAAAGGGTTATTTCTTTGGTACAAAGGAGATGGTCTTTGTCCAGCTCAGGCTCTCTCCTCTATAATTACCCCATCAGCTCTTCTGGTATGATTTGAGATGGCTGCACTAAGGCTCTTGCAGTATATGCAGACTAGCTCACGGATGAGTCTTCCATCAGGGTAAAGGAGCAGCGGAAGGCAAAGGCATGTGCAGAGTGTTTACTGTTTCTTTGGTTGATTGAGGCATGTCTCATTGCCACCAAGCTTTGTGAAGCTGCTCAGACCACCGTTTTTGTTACAGCTCAGAGGAAATGCTGGGCTTGAAGTTTCACCTGCTCCTGCAGTCTTTATGTAGGTGTTGTCCCCCGGGAACGGTGCTGGGTCAGGGTGAGAGCAGACAGAGCCGTGCTTCCCAAAACATGGTGATTTCACCAGGAGACAAAGGAGTTATTAGGAGTTAAAAGGAGTCCTTTCTGGGGTGGAACTACAGTTTGAGTCACGTATTTACTGTAAATGAAATCCAATTTTCATGATTCACCATGATTTTTTAATTTAAACTAGCTCTGAAAGCCATTATTATTAAATGTTAATGTCTGATCAAAAAGGGGTCGCGTTATCACTTGTGAATGATTATCTGACAAATAACAATAGCTTTTTTTCATGTTTAGAGGTTTTCTGCAAACTGATCTGACTCTGTGGAAACTAGGTGGGTTTTTTTGGTCTGTTGGTTAGTTTTTGTTAAATGTCTGCAGAATATATGCACTATCCAGTTTTGTGCCTTCTTTTTTAGGCTGCTCAGCCTCTGTGATATGTGGCTGGTTGACTGGGTTCAGCCAATTTCTTTTACCTAAGAAAAAATTTTTCCCAGGAAAAATTTATTTTTCCCAGGAAAAAAAAGGTGGCAAGTGTTTTTGGAAAAGGTCTGCTGGTTTCCCCTTTGAAGTAGCAAGCTCAGGTCAAGCTTTTCCCTCCTCCCTAGAGTTCACATTATCATGGAAAGACAGATTACGATATGTTGTCCTCTTAGGTTTACATATTGAGGAGCTACTACTACATTTTTCTGTGAGGAGCAGCCAAAGCCTATGTCTTGTGCAGTGGCTTCTTTCCCGGGCTTGCACAAATGAGAGATAATTAACAGGAGTGAAATACCTATGAAGTAGCAAATAATGATTAGTTTTGTTTATGTGTAAAAACTGATGGTCATAAAAGAATGCAAACGCTTGCATGAAAAACAACTAACTGTTCCCCACGGGCTGTTTTGGGCAAAAGGGAATGAGTGTGAATGTTCACAAAACAGCAAGTAAGAGGGAGTATAAACAGGGCCAAATAGCACGTTTGTTCAGGAACCTAGTGAATGTTCTCAAACACAGTTTCTCTCATGGCAAGCAGCAGATTGCACGTGCCGCAGAGGATGCATCGCCCTGCCATTCTGTACCCGAAGAGCAGCCGCTCTTTGCAACTGCAATGAAAATTTCAATAGCAGCTTCACTTCTTTTAGCAGTTGTGGCATTCTTCCCTTTATCACTCCAGAAAGATGATGTTGCATTATGATGACCAATTCATTTCTCGTTAAGTGGGTCTCCATTTAACTGTAATTAATCAGTTAAAATCAGATTAACAAAAGGGCAGCCCTCAAGAAACCGGTGCTAATAATTGCAAGGCATATGGGAGTCAGAGAGGACATGGCCCAAACCACTTGTGGTTTATTTTGGTTTTAAAGCAGTTCACTCACGCCCAGGACAGGCAAGCAGAGACACTTCTGCATTTAAACCCTCCCTCATCTGCCGGACGCGAGCTTCCCTGGCAGTGCTGCCGGTAACAGGCCTGTGCTGCGCCCGGTCACTGCCTGCCGGCCAGGGACACAGTCACCCACTTGGAGCTGATCTCTCCTGCTAATGTCTTACAGGCCAAGTGGTGAAGGCAAGGAACCATGGCAGAGGGTAGGAAAGACGAAGCCAAGGCACCGCACTGGACTTCGGGTCAGCTAACAGAGGCTTCTTCGCACCCACATTCACCTGAAATTAAGGAACAGGGCGGCGCGGGTGCCGGACTGGTCAGAAGTGCCAATGGATTTCCCTACCAAGAGGATGAGGAGCCTGGGCTGGGTGGCCAGGAGCAGCCAGGGACGTATGCTCGGACCAAAGAGAACGGAATCAACGGAGAGCTGTCAACGGGGGACAGGGAGACTGCAGGTAATGCACCTCGATGCCCCGCCACAAAACACGGGTCTCTGCAGACTGCTGGATATTGTTTCTCCAAGGGTAAATGTTAGGTGGAGCCAGGTGTGCCCGGGGGCACGGGGGTGCTGACATGAAGGGAGCATGTGTTTTGGAAGGGCACAAGCTCTTAACAGCAAGGGCGGCATCTTCGTCTGGGTTTGCACAGCTTGTGTCCTTATCCAGGATCCTGGGCAGTGCTGTGAGAAGACTTCAGGAAAGGCATGACTGTTCCTTAGTGTGTCTTGGTAGATGGGACAGGGTCACCTCTCTGGGGACAAGAGAACAGGCTGGTGTAGAGCAGCCGCTCAGCTCCTCTGGGCTGGAAGGGAGTAGGAAACCACTCAGCTGTTGTGCATGGATAGCTCATGTTGCTCTTGTGTGCATTTGTGTGTGCATGAAGGACGGGTTCTCCTGTTACTGCTCACAAGTAACACCGCTTGAAACGACCAGCTATTTGCAGAATGCGTTACTCAATCTGACCGGGAATACCACAGTTCAGCGTAAGCATTTATTCACCCTTGCCTAGGCATATTTCACTGGATACTCACTGGGACTTTATCTGTTTGTAAACTATGTTAGGATTTTAGGATTCAGCTTGTTATTTGGGGGAAAAAAAAGCGTGACTGTGTCAAAATGAAATATGCAAAGCAAGTTTCCTGTTTTAGAAATAAATGCTAATTCTCTCTGTGCAGAGTTCCCACTTTAAAGCCCAAGTGCACAGTGCAAGAGGAATTTCTCTTGTACAGACACAACTGCCCTTGATGCATCCATCTATCCATGCATGCTAAAGAGATCTTTCTAGTAATGTTTGTTGGCTGTTGACAGCATTGGGAGATGCTATCTATAATTTCTGAAGCAGCTGGAGAATTTTAAGCCTCTTGGACCCTACAGTCATTTCATAAGCAATTGTGCTGGAAGTGGATCTCTCTGCTACGAGTAAATGGGTTTAGATTTTAAGAGTGTCGTCTTGTGGATAGCCAAAACTTCAACGCCAAAGTTAAAAGAAATCCTGTGTAAGCATTCAGGTGAACACACCACTGATGATTGTTTGGGGGGGATGATAACAAGGTCTTGTCTCTTCGCTGTAACCCAACTTCGTGCTATGCTCAGCCAGCAAAGAAGCATGAGCAAGCGTGCAGGAATCACAGAGGTAAGATGCTGCAGTTCCTAGGGGTTGGCGTGGCCTGTGGGAAGACTGAGCAAGTTTCTCTCCTTTTCACACAGTCTCCATATGTGTGGAGAAGTGGGACTAACTTTACAGGATGAAGAGGAATTTCCTCTCCTTCAAAAGGGAGGAGAGATATGATCTTCTCGGGCTTTCTCAAGCTCATCTTCTGAGCAGTGGTCAGTGTCTGAGAGAGTGCTGAACACTTGATTGAGGAATTTGCAGCTAATGAGTCAGAGGAGGCAGGAACCCACTGCTGACCACCAGTGGACATTGCAGTAGTGAATTTTCATGTTGCTTTTTGAGGGGGTTGCTTTGCAAGAGGTTAAACAGCGGAACAAATAAATAAGAGGCAGTATGGTCTCGAGGGGGCAGCGGCGCTGGGGTCATGTGTTTGCCAAGGGAATATTGCTTTTTTTCTCACTGTCTGCTTAGATTGTAAGATCTCTGGTGTGGGGACTTACTGTCAATACATACAGTTTTTGTTTGGGAGTCTTAATATAGCTTATCTCGTGGCAACTTTCTTTGTCCTTGAACACCAGAAAAGTCCCTAAAACTGCTTGCCTTCATGCCTGAATTCCTAGCTCTTTGGAAACTTGTGCACCACACACTCATGCACTGGCTAAACCCATGTTTAAGTAATGCAGCGTAAACCATCTTAGGATACTTAAGGTACATTTTTAATCATTTTTCTCTTTTTGAAGGAGAAACCTGTTGGCAACTTTCTGTAGTGATAGAAAGGGACTGGGACATGTATTGCCATTTTGCATTAGCTGCATGTCCTTAATGCATCATGAAGCAGGAGGTTTAGAGGTGGATTTTTGGTGTTTGATTCAGAGTTTGATCTTGAAATCAGAATTGGCATTCGCCACCAAATTCAGTCATCTTTGCTGTGTTTGTCTGCTTGTAAATTTTAACTGCAGTGGGGTGTTATATCAGGTAGAGTTTTTAAATGCCACTGTAATACACATAATTACCAATAATGTGAGTCATTTAATCATTTGTAGTAGCTTAGTGACTCCAAACAGCTGAGGATAAAATGTGCAGGAAGCCAAGGCTGACAGAGATAATTAAGCCAAACTGTGGGTTTGAGTGGATTTTATTTTCTCTGGTGCAAATCTAGCACCATAACCTAGGAAAATCTCTGACTTCTCAGCTTTTGTGTCAGAGTCTGTAAATCCCCAGCAACTGCAACAACCAGCTCATCCGCAGCGGAGCACTAGTATAAACAGGGCATTTCCCGGGCAGCCGCCCATCGCCCCGTTGCTGCTGGTGAGAGCTCAGCTGCATGTTGAGGTGTTTGGCCTAAGGAAGCTCTCCAGCACTTGACTGACCCAGGAGCTGGGATTTAGTTGTGAAATGGGCCTCTCCTAGGGAGAGATATTCCGCAGCAGTGCAATAGTCCCTTCAGGGCACAGCAAAGCAGCAGGGTACCCATTTGCAGGGCTGGTGCTATAAAATCTGAGGGCTGTGTGTTAAGGGGAAGGTTAGAGTCAGGCCACCAGGACAAAGGCACCTTGTGCCAACACTGATGCAGAGGCGAGGGGTGGCAATGGGGGAGGAAATAACAGTTCTTGCCAAAACACATCCAATTCATCACTGCAAGTGACATTTTTAGGTTTGCACAGTTAAAATTTGCCTTCCTGTATATATGTGTGTCTCTCTCTTGGCGTCTGTCTAAGAGTTATTGAGTCTGACCTCAATTTTGGAATCCTCTGAATCTGGCTGTTGTGTTGCCTTTGATTGATCTGTCTCGGTATCGCGCTGGTAATGGCTGCATTATGGAGACACATCAATGCCCTTCTTTCAAATGGACCGATGGGAACGTGGGAGAGTGCACAGCGCGGTGGACAGGGCAGCCTCAGGGCCTGATCCGGCATCCACTGAAGTCAAAGGCAAACATGTGTGAGAGAATAGGCCGGGTTTTTTGGCATAGCCCATAGGAAGTTGTTGTAAGTAAGGGTACTAAAGCAGCTATTCCATTTCCTGTATTTGTGTGTGTGTGTATATATATTTATATATATATTTGGGCTGCCCCTGGCAGACCAGTTCAGGGTCTCAGCCTGAGATCCATCCTCAGCCCCATGCATCATCCTCAGCCCCATGCCTCTGCTAACCACAAGAACCATGCTGCTCCCATGGAGCTCCTGAAGACACCTTGCCTTTGGGGTGGTCTGCAGCAACCCACTGCCCGAGATCCACCGAGTTTCAATGTACTTGCCTGGATCCATGCCTGTCCTTTCTCACCTGCATGCACACAGAGCATCTTTGGTGAGGATTCTGGAAGTACTAAGAGGGGAGGATGATATCTGTGTAGCTCTTGTCAAACGGTTGGACTTGATGATCTTGAAGGTCGTTTCCAACCTTAGTGATTCTGTGATCTTCTGTATTCAGAAAAAAAACCCCAAACGTTCTTGTGTCACACAAGATGTGTGCTGCAAAGGAGGCGTGATAGCATGATCTTCAGAAACTCACTCTGAAGTGGGCTGGTGTAGAAAGCTTTGGATTGGACCCCATGGTAGAGCACAGGATGTGTTTAACTTACAATGAAATATGAGAGTGGCAGCCTTTTCTCTGCTTACTGAAAAGTCGTGGTCAGCTAACTGGAAGGAAGCGCTGAGGAGCAGTACAGACGCGCTGCAGTGTTCCCTGGGAACCAGCAGTTCAACACAATCCATTGTATTTGACTTGCAAGGAACATCAGGCTGCTAAGGTTTGATTTTTTACACTTATAATGCATTTATTTTTCTTTTCAGTAGTATAATGACTAATCTGTCAAATTTATGTAATATGGCATAAAAGTAGATAGATGCATTGTGAAGCATCTTCTACAATATGTCTTTATGTACAGTGACTCAGCTGATTGAGTGCTTTCATCATTACATGCCAAATTGAGGTTTACAATCGGAGGGGGTTTGGATTAACCCACACAGTTATTTGCTGAATTATTTTTTTGACAGATGAAGGGAAAGCATTTCCTGAAATCCTATTACCAGAGCCTCAGGACAGTGGCTCTGTCCTGGTGTCAGTCAGTGTTAAGGACAGTAACATGTCCTGCCAGAGTGACAGAGCCCTTCATTAATTGGCAGGGTCCCCAGGCCACGTGGGATGCTAAGAGACTGCCGGAAAATTGTAGCAGAATTCCTGACGCAGCACAGCGGGCTGACCGCAGGTTGAGCACTCCTGCCTTGTTTTTCAGAGCCCTTGAGTCATAGGAAAGGTGGGTGAGAGGGAGCCCGTGACAGATAAATGACAGAGGCCGGGATCTTTGGTGCCTGGGGGCACCCACAGACTTGGTATGTGTTAGTCTAGAAGCGGAACAGAAAGAGGGAGGAGCCCTAGACCTATGAAGAGGAATGAAGAAGTGGCAGCATTGAAATGAGGGAAGAGTGTAGGGGCTGTGGAAGGGCAGGGGAGCAGACCCAGCAGCAGGAGAGCAAGTTGAGGCGAGGGGCCGAGAGCTGGTGAGATGAAAGCTGCGAGGGAGCAAAGCAGGGGCAGCACGCAGCAGTGAAAGAAGAAGAATTTGAAGATAAGGTAAGGACAACAGAAAGCAGTTCAGTTTTATCTGTTCATCCAGTGCCAATGCAGCTTTTGAATGTTGGCAGATACTACCCTAGAGAGGAGGGGATTCAGGCAGCAGGAATAGCACAATCTGCAGGGAACAACCGAGGAGAAAAGTGGGAAGGGGCAATTCATGTTACAGCCCTGAATGTAGTGTTTCCTAATTCAGCCATTTGTTTTAGGTTTTGTTCAGCCAGACTAAATGGGCGTCTGTAACAAATACATTCCTGTGAGCAGCTACTCTTTAAATCAGCACATTTAAATAAGCTGCAGGGAATGTCAGCCTGAAAGACTGCCCAGTCATGGCCAGTAAATACTTGAGCAGATGTGGGGAGTCCCTTTAGGTTGCCTCTGCAAACAAGCCGTGGTAAAGGTAGGGATGGTGCTGGTTTCAGCCACCTGGCAGTGTGTCAAGGAAAGAGTCTGTATCTCACCATCTTTCCTAGCCTTGCCTTGTAGTAGCCACTCTCCAGATGAAGAGGATCTTGTTCACGGCCCTCACCACTGCACCACTGGAAAATCCCCACGACGCGTAGTTCTGCTGGCTCGGGGCACTCAGCCCCCGAGGGCTGGGACTGGAGCTGCGATGGCAGGTTGTGCGGGGGCAGGATCGCAGCTCTGTGCATGGGGTCAGTAAACACGACAGCTCTCCGGGCTGAAACTGCACCGAGTCATCGCTTGCTCTGTTAATGGTTTTTTCTCCCTCTAGTGACTTCTCATTTAATCTTCTTTTCCTTTGTGTGTCTTTCTTTTCCTCTCTCTCTTGCCATACAAGTGATAATACTCAGATGGCACTGCCAGTAAACATACAAACAGGCCTTCTTTGTACAGAGGCCTTTTTGGTCTTTCTTTCCAACAGGACTGCTTTGTCGGAGCTTTACTTTTTGTTTGGCTGCTTGCACTGGCCGTCCTGCTGCTGCCCAAGCCCTCCTGGAGTTACCAGAGCCCCGCACAAACTCCCTGAACGCCTGTTCCCCAAAGGGGCCTCTCAGCTTTGTTGTCAGACGTGCATTTTCAGCAAGCCGCATGTCTCGAGCAACACAGACAAAATGCAGAGAAGGATGCAAAATCAATAACGTTCAAAGATGACTGTGATTGCTGTGTTTTTCCTGTTTCAGTTTATTTTACAAAGCTGGAAGAACGCATCTTACTGTGTCATTGATGGCTCCTGTGAGAAAGAAGCTGTTAATTAGGCATTTTGATCTCCCTCTCTTTGCCCAGGAAATGTGACAGTAATTACTGTGCACCATCATCTTTGCCAATTTAGGTACAGGCAAACATACTAGACTTTGGAAACTTTTCTTCTCTGTGTTGAGTGATACAAGTGTCATTTCTGGGACACATTATTGGAATATTTCAGACATGTTCAAATTTGTTGCTGAAGATGGCTTAGGCGGAGGCAGCAGAGCCTCTTTGGGGCACTTGTAGAGAATGCTTTTTTTACCATTCTCTATTAAGCTTGCTGTAGAGATCAGTCTCAGTTATTCTTCTGCAGGGGACTGGGAATGAAGCCACGGAAATTCCATCTTTTCCCGTGTGTCCCCTGCTCCCCACTCTCTTCACCCTGACTCTAAATGTTCACTAACTGTGGCAGAGACCAGTCTCTGCAGGTTTATCTGTGGCTGGCACGATCAGTCGCTAAATGCAGTAAAACATCTCATTTTGTCCGACTTAACCTCTTTGAGGGGCTGGTTCTGCCCTCCCACCTCCTCTTGGGACTTGAGAAATCAAGTCAGTCCATGACTGAAATGTATTGATAGGAGCTGGAGGGTCTGGCACAGTTTGGGGCAGTGCAAGTGCAAAAATTACTGCCTGAAAGGGAGTGGGGTGAGATAACCCTCGTTGACTCCCATGGCTGAGAGTCAGACACCCAGAGAAGTTCTGCCATCAGTCTCTTTTATCCCTAAAGCTCCTCTGATAATGTCAGTGTGTGGTTCAGCTTTGCTTTTGAAAACAGTATCTCAAAGCTGGTGCAGTAACACCGTTAGAGTCAACTGCTGCATTGTGCCACGTCAGCGTTGAATCTGGCCAAGAGAAGGCATCAACCAGCTATGCCCTTTGGGCTCCCTGTTGGTGTTTTGATTCACTTTGGCATTTTCTTGTTATGGTATGAGCACTGTAAGAGGGAATTGCATAAGCAGCTGTGCTTCCTTAAGGAGTAAGAGCGAAATGCCTGTGAGTGTGTTGGCCTGGCAACCAGTGCTCACTTGGTGCCGTTAGTGTTCACAGAAAATGTAATTGATAACAACCGTGGAGATGCAACATGGAACAACGAGGCTGGGATATGGGGGAAATACCTTTCATAACATGTTGTTCCAGACACACCGGTAATTCAGACTGTACGCCATGAGTGCTGTTTATTGAAGTAGCCTTTTGAAAACATCTGCAGCAGTCCTTGGGGGGCTGCTGTAGCCAGGATAGCTGTTTGCTGCTGAAGGATGACTTTCCCATCAAATACAGAACACGTCCCAGTAGCTGAATTTTTGCTTTTGTCTCCCCTTTCTGTAGACAAAAGTTTGCCCTTCATCTGTTCGCCTCTGCCCTTCCTCCCCACCATCCGTGTCTGGCCGCCAGCTCTGATGGAGGCTATAAATGCAGACTTTGCTGTTTCGATGGGCCAGATCTCATCCCTCCAGCACTGGCATTAGCTGAGTGACTGGTGGGGCAGTTGTATCCAGAGGCCATGTTCTAAATCGTGGTCTGTTGTCCTGGAGCCCATTTCAGTGTATGGTAGGAGACAGCTTGTGTGTTTATGAATTATGTAACGCAGACAAGGCTTGTAAAAGCCAGAAGAGGCACACAGGTGTGAAAAGAGCTACCCCACGTCACGCAGGAGGGCTGCGGCAGAGCCACGAGCAGGCGGCATGGCCCTGTGCAGGGCTGTGTGCCGCCTCTCTGTGGGCTCCTGCCCCCTGGGCCTGGCTCAGCTCTGCTCCTTGCAGAGAGGTGGAGATGGAGCGCTTCAATGGCTCTTCCGTATCGTGTCTGAAGGGAAGCCATCATGGTCTCCATCGCCAGGACAGCAGCATGAAGGATGCGCAGGAGCACCAGGCAATACTTGGCAGTGAGCAGAGGTCTTTGCGATTGCAGCTGCAAGGTGGTATCCCTGGGGACTGTGCTAGCATATAATCTTCCATTCCACTTTTGATCCAAGGCCAGGAAGATATGGAGGGAGGCTCATTACCGAACAACAGAGCCTTGTTTTGCAGACACACAGCTGCTCTTGTTTCAGGCAGAGCTGAAATGGCAACTTCTTCTCCAAAGTCACCTTGAAAAGGAAGCAGCAGGTTCTTAGCTGACAGCCTGGGATGTTCTGGTGGGCACTGCCTGCCTCATACCCTGGCCCCTCGCCCTGTGCGCCGGCAATTACCAGCTCTCAGGGTCTCACAGGCTGCGGAGCCGAAGAGCCTGGAGGTGCAGTCATTAACCTGCTCACACCCACACTTCACAGATCCCTTCTTCCCCTTTGCCCATTGCGGAAGCTCACGTGTGTGGCTTGGTGCGCTTTCCAGCCGCGGCCAACCACAGGTTAGCCCATCGCGAGGCACGGCTCCCCGCTGTCCCCAGGCTCGTCTGATGGAGGCAGGTCCCCCCGGCACGCGCGCTGGACGTCTGCCCTCCCACACGCAGCTGGGCGCGGGTTTCACCTTTGGTGGGGAGGAGGTAGATACCATCGGATCACTTACAAAAATGAGAGTCGCACAAACAGCCTGCTGCTCCTGCCAGGAGTGCCAGGCGTTGCTGATTTCTTTTTTCCACGTTGCCATGCCAACACGTCCCTGCGCGGAGTGAGAGCTCTTTTTAAGCTCCGCTGAGAGAAAGTATGTAGCCTGGGAGCTTATTTAGCATTCAAGAGTGCACAGCCTCTCTGCAGCGGCTCTGAGCCACCGCCAGGCTGTCTGACAAAGGAAAGGAGGATTTAATTTTTTTTCCTTTTCCCCTGGTGTTTGCTTCTCAAGGTTAAGGGAGACAGGGTAGCTGAGGAGAGAGACTGGGAGCACTTTGCAATGGGGACCTCGCTCTGCTGTCCTCACTGAGGCATGACTTTCATGGAAATGAAAAGGCAGTATTACTTTGGGGCATATTTACAGTGCAAAATACATGTGTGAGAGAGAGATATACATTTATAGGTGCAATTTTCTTAGTTTGACTAACCCTGATGAGCTACTCTGTATTAAAATTGGAAAGCAAAGGCAATCTGGGTTTTAATTTGATTGAGGAACTCAAAGGAAAGACTAGAAGGAAGCCAGGAACAAACTCCCTGTCTTTGTCTTCCCTGTCGTTTTAGTCTGTGAGGTTACAATTTAAAGAAAGAAATAATCTCTTCTTGTGCTATATTCATATCCTGAGTAAGGACAGCAAAAACTAGCATGTACTGGTGTTTTGGCTTGGGTTTTTCTGTGTTGTGGAGTTGCTACTGGTAGACTAACTGCTCACTTTAAATTAAATCCTTATAATGATAATTAATACGGGTTTGCTTGCCTTTGGCAGCTGAAGGGATGGAAGTTGGCATAAAGTGGCTGGCGTTAGCTGGCAGATGAGCAGTGCCTGTCACCAGCCGTGAAAAGGCTGATGTGGAAATGCAATGGCAAGACTCAAAGTGAGAGGGCTACGTGCTGGTGTTGACTCTGACATTTGTTCCTTGGGAGATGCTGAGCAAAACATTTACATTTTCCTGTGCTGTTTCGCAGACCAACTGCAGAGCAGAGTCAGTGATGCGTGGAAATCCTGTTCGGAGGGGATGGTTTAGAAATGCAGTTTTGGTTGTTTTGGGGGGTTTTGTTATTAGCTAGGCATTCCTCATGACAGGCCATAAGTGCAGGAACTCAAGGCACCCCAGCTGTGTACATTGGATCATGTGAAGTGACCCCTTCTCCTATGTGTGGAAAATACCTGGACAAAACTTTAATACTTTAATTGCATGCAGTATATCGAAAAATAGCTGTGAGAGATCATTATCTCCAAAGCAGGAAAACTGTTATCTGCTTCCCAGAGAGTAATTTTCACTCAGGACTGAGTAGATTGACTACTTCATGGAAATTGGTTTCAATTAGAAGCACTGTATACTTTGGGAGGGGAAAATAAATCCCAGGTATTTCACTTTTTTGTTCCTATTTCTTTCCTTGAGACTAATTCATAGTGATATATGATCAGTTTGGTACAGCTCCCAGCAACCCATGTAGCCTACGGCAGTTATGATAAAACTAATTTACAGTCTGGTCCTCCGTCCATGCAGCCCGTGCATCTGCTGAGACAGATACATTAATAAAGAGGAGCAAAAGTATCATCTGCCAGTGCTGCGTAGATATGGCAATCTTGCTCACGTACCCAAACTGTTTTCATCCATAGCCTTGCAGCACATAGGAGAGAAGGAAATGGCTTCAGTTGTGAGTGTGCCTTTTTGTGCCAGAGCCAGGGTAACTCAGCCTGCACAGGTTGTTGGTGAGCTGTAAAGGGAACTAATCCTTAACTGTTCCTGTCCATGAGTTGCTTTCTCCTTTCTTTCACTGTCATCCTTTCTCTCTATTTAAGAATATATTGTCCTTCTAAACTACTGCTCTGTCAGCTTTTCCTTCTCCTCTCTTCCTCTCTTTTTCTCACGTGAGTTGCCTCTGGCTTTTTTTTGTTTTATTTCTTGTTCTCTCCAGGTACGCCCAGTTTTATCCCAGCCATCCAGTATAGCTCCTCTGTGACCTTGAGTTTCCACAGTTGCTTCTCATTTTCTGTGTACTTGAGAGTCTTTAGATGCAGATCTCTCCTGGTGGCTGCAGTGGCCCAAACTCTGGTCTCGGCTCTCCCCACAGCACCCAGGTCCCCATCACAGTGGCTGCAGAATCTTGCAGGTGTTTAAGTGCCCAGAGAAGACAGGTCTGTCGGAAAAAGTGCAAAAGGTAGTTCAGAAGGCGCACTGACGTCTTTTATGTGCATCTCTCGCACCTTCCTTCTGCAAGGGTAGGTGCACGTTTCTCTTTCCTAATCGCTTTGTCCACTTAGAGGTGTGGGCCAGTAGTCTCCAAGGGTGGGCAAGCAGTGGACGGGAGCAGACTGGGTGAGCAGTCAGGGATGAGTCCTGATCGGAGGCAGTGACCCAGCAGAGACGAAACTCCCTTCCACTGGGCAGTGCCAGAAGAGTGGGAGAGAGATGGCAGAACTGCTGAGCAGGGCTGAGAACTGCTCTGAAAATCCACCCATGTCATGACCTCTGTGGGACTTGGTTAATTCGTATGTGACGTGGGACCTATTCTGCTCCGCCTGTCCTGGGAACACTCGCACATACTCGTTTGCAAGTACGCAATGCCATTCCTCACAGAAGGCAGGAGAAAGACATCTGTCTTGGTTCTGGCGCAGGGCTAGGCTGGGAAGCAGAGCTGGGAAGAAATTAGCCGTGTGGCTGCTGCTGCATTGCAGAGCTAGCTGGTTAAGCAGGGTTGGACTGGCAGCATGAGCCCTAAGGTGAACAGGGCATGGTATTGCTGCCTTTTGTGTGTCACCGAACCCCTGACAGGAGGAACCAAAATTCTGTTGCATTGACAGAATGATCTTCAGTCCTTCTGAACCAAAAATCCCACACAACACGTGCACAGGTTAATGTTAATTTTAAACTTAAATTCAGCAGAGTTCATGTAGCATACTTTGAATTCTTTTTAAAAAAGATCACAGGAAACACTGTAAAAAGTGTTTAAAATCAGCTCAAAAGCAGCTAAAAATGGACTTTAAGGGATGTGTCACCTCCTGCTGTAGGTGGCTGAAGACTCCACTGACTTCTATGGGGGTTCTTAAAAGTCTATTCAAAATCTTAACTTGTGCTGAAGTTCGAAACAAATATCAATTTTAAAGTGAGTTACCTGTTACATGTATTTACTCACACTCAAAGGATTAAATATCCAGTTCTTTGTTTTGCAGCCGAAGTGGTTTCTTCCACATGAGGCCTAAGGAGTTCATGTTTTAATGAAAGATAGATATAGCTGCTCTGTACATGCAAGTGGTGTTTTTAGCTGATATCAAGTCCTAGGAAAGGCAGTGGGGCCTCACTGCATTGGCCTGGCTGATGGTCTGCTTCAATATTGCATGTTAGCTGTAAATTGTGTTGCCAATGCATTAGAAAAAACAGAACCCATTAGCTTTTCCCACCGCTGACTTGTCTGGGAAATGCTGACAGTAGTAAATATTTTGTTCCAGGCAGTAGACTTAAGAAGGTAGGACTCAGGGGATGCACAGGGAGCAAATATTTGCAGTAATGAGGGCTCATTTTAAAAGCATTGCTTTATTGTAGTGACATTTGTATGCCTCCTTTTTAACAAGCTTTGATAGTTCAAGGGCGGGGAGGTGTGGGGACTGGTCCCTTGGTGTTTTGTTTTACAGCTGCTAGACAGCGTGGCAGAGGCCTCTGCCTAGTGAATGTGCGCTGGGGTGCTGGGGAGCCGGAGGAGGGGGCTCACGGGAGCTTTCTGAATTGCTCCTGGCTCCTAGCATGAGTTCGCTTGGGATTTTGCCACTTGTGTGCCTCGGAGATTTTGACGATCTGTCCAACTCTCTCGCTGAAGATGATGAGGAATCACAGAATCACTAGGGTTGGAAAGGACCTTTAAGATCATCAAGTCCAACCATTAATCCAGCGCCACCATGTCCCCTAAACCATGTCCTGAAGTGCCACATCCACACGTTTTTTGAACACTCCCAGAGATGGCGACTCCACCACCTCCCTGGGCAGCCTGTTCCGATACTTGACCACCCTCTCGGTGAAGAAATTTTTCCTAACAGCCAATCTAAACCTCCCCTGGCGCAACTTGAGGCCATTTCCTCTCATCCTATCGCTGGTTACTTGGGAGAAGAGACCAACACCCTCATCCCCACAACCCCCTTTCAGGTAGTTGTAGAGACCGACAAGGTCTCCCCTCAGCCTCCTTTTCTCTAGACTAAACAACCCTGGTTCCCTCAGCCGCTCCTCATAAGACTTGTGCTCCAGACCCCTCACCAGCTTCGTTGCCCTTCTCTGGTCATGCTCCAGCACCTCAACATCCTTCTTGTAGTGAGGGGCCCAAAACCGAACCCAGTATTCAAGGTACGGCCTCACCAGTGCCGAGTACAGGGGCACAATCACTTCCCTACTCCTGCTGGCCACACTATTCCTGATACAGGCCAGGACGCTGTTGGCCTTCTTGGCCACCTGGGCACACTGCCGGCTCATATTCAGCCGGCTGTCAACCAGCACCCCCAGGTCCCTTTCCACCGGGCAGCTCTCCAGCCACTCCTCCCCAAGCCTGTAGCGCTGCATGGGGTTGTTGTGGCCACAGTGCAGGACCCTGCACTTGGCCTTATTAAACCTCATACAGCTGACCTCAGCCCATGGATCCAGCCTGTCCAGATTCCTCTGCAGAGCCCTCCAGTCAGGGCAGTGGAGCTGAAGTACGTGCAGAAGGTGTGGAAGCAATCCAAGGACAGGCAGCCCAAGCCCTGGGCCACAACTTCCCCTCACACTGTAGAGCGGCTGGGGGCTTGTGGGAGAGCCACCCTTCAGCCTCCTCTTTGTACCAGAGCACAACTGGTCCAACACAGCTAAGCTGCAGCCAGGACACCGGTTTTGCTCCAGGTTTACTATGAAGCAGATATGTTAAGGGGCTGAATAATGGTCATTCAGATTTGCAGCCTTGAGTTTAAGGAGAAGGTAGGAGGGGCTGTTGAATACCTGAAGTACCCCAAAACACAGAGGTGTAAGCCATTTGCTGTGGGACTCACTAGGGTGTGAAGCTGCTGTGTCGGGTATCCAGCTGTAGCTCCCCTGTACATGCTCTTTTCTCGTAGTCACTGCAATATGTCTTTCCCCAAAGGCAGTCTGAATGTTCGTGCCTTTGGGTTTCAATGCATTAAACAAAGCTCGCTCTTTCCCAAAAAACAAGCTTTTTCTGACCTGTTCAGTTGGTTAGCTGGTAAATCCTGGTGATTAAATTAATCTGTCACGATCCTCATTGGTGCTACAGTAGCTTAAAGTAAATGAGTTTATTAGGGAAATGATACTTGTCAGTTGTGTTGTGGTTTCATTTAATTTAAAAGCTGATGTTCCCATTATTTGCCTTCATACCTCCTGCCAATTACTGTTGATATTGCCAACATCCAGATCAAGGACCTACTTACAGCAAAATATTTACACTCATAAAAGCTATTTGAGAGCAAATATTTGATTTCTGTAAAGCTATGTTACTG
This sequence comes from Phaethon aethereus, assembly GCF_964289735.1. NCBI lineage: Eukaryota > Metazoa > Chordata > Aves > Phaethontiformes > Phaethontidae > Phaethon > Phaethon aethereus. The sequence goes on from NC_138580.1 coordinate 37,869,714, forward strand.
TTCTTTTCTTCAACCATGAACACTAATCTGTTGGCATTATTTCTGTTTCATGTAACTTACTCATACTGCTTTGATTGCTGTTGTGCATTTCTCTTTTAACCCAAGTGCAAAAGGCAGTATTTCGAGTTGTCACAATACCCGTGATAAAGTCCAGGATGTGCCTTCATTTTTTCCATTAGAGATGCCATTGGGTGAAGCCCAGGCCTTTTTTCCCCAGCGTTTCGGCAGTCTTGACTCAAACAAGAGGTGTCCACCAGCTTCCAGGAGAGCGGAGCGTGAATTCAGGACCTTAGGGGACTAGCTAATGCCTCTAAACAAATCGAATAGCGATTTGGTTTGTAGTCCTGCTGGAATTGGAGTACCTCAGGGGAAAAAAAATCCATAGGTCCCCTTTGCTTTTCAAATTGTCAAAGATAGCAAATAGCCACTTTGTATCTTTCCTTTCTGCAGGAATATATTTGGGATAATTTGCCCTACTGAGCAGCACAGGTTGCTGTGTGCTTTTGTTGTTGACTCGATTCCACTGTGCCAACAATTAGTGCTGGTTACCTTGGAAACTGCTCTGCACCCCACTGAGGATTTTGACAGGCACGTTTTGACTGAAACTGCTTTGTTTTCCCAATTCTGCAAGCACACATGTAGCTAATCCTTTTGCTGTGTTCTGCCTGTGTTCCTTCCCTAAATGTAGCAAAATTAATGAAACATTATTTTATCCTTTCCATCTGTTTGGGTCTTTCTTTATCCCTGTTTTATCCTCTGCTCCAGGAGCGTTAATTACCCTTTGCTTCAACCGAGCTCACTGTTATTTTTCTTGGTAGATGTCTGAGGGGTGACATTGTGAATGCACATGAAGTTTTGACACAATTTTCAGTTCCCTCCTTCCTATCATCCCTTTCCTTCAGTTTTCTCCTGGAGCGTTCGTTGTGCAGTGCGGTTCCAGCACGTTAAACTTTGTTTATGCCTTAAGTTCTGCTTTACAGAGACCAGGTGGCACCTTCCATGGCTACAGTAAACTCTAGATTCGCTGCTGCCGTAGCGATATCAGATGGAGCTGTTGCTAGAAAGAGCAAGGGGTGATACTGCTCCAGTCTGGGCAGAGTGTCCCGGTAGAATTGTGGGGACATGAAATGCTTTTTCTTTTTAGGAGGAGCTGTCCCTGTTGCTGTGAAATGGGTGCTCAAGTGGCAAGAAGCGGTAGACGGGTGAGCTGAGTGCACTGGCTGAAAGTCAGAAACACGGGCAACTACAGTCAGGGAAGAAGAGCTGGGGAGACAAACTGTGGTCTGACCAGGGCAGCTCTGGCCAGAGAAATCCCTGACACTGTAATGTGAGCAGACGAGCTGTCCATTCCCCAGCGCGAGCTCTACCAGCCCCGGTTCAGCTGTCGGCAGGATCCCCGCGGCAGCGCGGGGACACGTACCTGCGAGGCAGGAAGATGCCGTGAGCCCTGCCCATAGGAAGTTTCTCCTGTCAAAAACATTCCTCAGAATAGTAATACTGCATTGCATAGAGGGGTAGGAGGGAGAGAGAAGAAGATAAAAGGTACTGGTGCATGAGGGCTGTCAGAGGCAAATACCTGAGCCTGAGCAGTTTCACCTAGGAAGTGGTGTTCCTAGCAAACTCAGCTCCTCAATAGATTGAGCCTGAGGATATTGTAGGTTGGAAGAGAAAGAGAAAAAGTGCCTGAGGCTGAAGGAAAACCTTTAAAAAGGGCACAAAGGGAACAGACACTACGCATCACTGCGGAGATGTGTCACAGATCTAATTTTTGCTCTTGCCTTTATAGTTGGCAATTATTTCTAACAGTTTTCTGGAAATATTTGGTGAAAGCTCAGACACCTTTTTTTAAAGACTCTTGCCACCATCTGTACATCTATCTTTGGGGCTGGCAAACCTGTCGGTTAAAAAACTTAATGGACTGGAAAGGTTTCCTGGGAGATGAAAGTACTGTAGGTAATGGATTCAGGTGCCATTGGAGACATCTGCAGTCCATGGACAACTGCAGCAGCATCAATAAGAAATGAAGAAGGCTTTGAAACAACATCTTGGCCTTATACGGGGGCTGATCCCAGATCTTTGGCCCTACTGTCGCCATGCTTTGGCATGTAACCTCGCTTAACAGCCCCTGGTTGAGTCTCTGTCGGTGAAGGGGGCCTCTCTGCGGTGTCTGGAGGGAGTGTCTGGATGACACCTACTGCAGTTTAAACATGGGTGCCAGAGCAGGCTGGGGTGGGGATTGGGCAGCTGTTGTGCCCTTGAGTGTGCTTATGAGGAGGGCGGCAGCTTTTGGAGGCACACGGCCTCCTAAACCCAGCAAAGAGGAAAAGCTGTGGCTCCCCATACCATTAGCAGCTGGTTCAGCATCTCCTGTGCATCCCAGTACTCTGAAAGGGTTTGTCTCCCTGGGTTATCTGTGGGGCAGGGAGACTCCAGATGTCCCGATTTGGCATGCTGTGGGTTGGGGTTTGTAGAAGAATTGGGCTGGCTTCCAAAACCAGGAGCAGAGAGTGCTTACTGGTTTGAGTTTTAACTTCGGTTTAAATTAGTGTAGTGCCCAAGACAGATGCCTGCCCTCTCAGCGGGGCAGAGTCCTGTGCTCCTGCCAGAGAGCAACCTTGGCACTAGGAGCAACTGGACAGGCTTGACCTGACAGCCCCGTCGGAGCTTGGTCTGAAGTGACAAGCTTTAAGGGAGTGGTGGAAGCGTCATCCCTGTGTCCGTTAGCTCCTGGCCTCACGGCTCAGCCTGCTCGTTGTCAGGGGGCTTTTGGAAGCTCGTGCTGAGGACCTTTCATAATGTCTCCTCTCTGTCATGGATACATGTTCGAGGATCACCTGTACTTTTGGGTAATCCCTGAAATCAGACTGGGAGACTCAGTCTGTGTCCTGTATCATGAGCAGCTGACACCTTGGTAAAAAGAAGCAGCGCTTTACTCTCTGCAAAATGCAAAGGAAAGACGTGTTGCTGTTCTTCATTGTGCTGGAGTCTTACGTGAAGCCGAGGTCCTTGTTGCTTTAAGAAACATGTATTTGGTGTTAATTGTCATATGTTAGTGCTGGTTTTGTGGCACAAAGTAGAGTCAGAGAATGTCTACCTGCTTAAAGAGAGGGAAAATAAATCTCTACAAGCAAAACTATCTCAAATGAATTCCAGAGCTTTTAGGCTGTGAAGAATTTGCTTGGCATTCAGGCTGGCTAACTCTTCTTTTTCTTTTTTTGTTCTTTATCATTAGGCTTCCTTGAACTTTAACTGAACCATAAGGAAACTGTGAAGAGTCTCAATAGCTGCCCTGTGAGGATTTGACTTAACCATTGGATCTGCTATTTATAGTGTCCATTAGTACAAAAGTGTCTGTCCTTTTGCAGCAGTCATGTATAGCAAAAGCACTGCTCCTCTGGCGAACTGCCTGTGCCTTCTGTGTCACCCAAAATATCCATCAACAGTGTTCAGAAGTGAGCTTTTTGTGTTAAAAAAACCTCAACCAAACACACAACTCCCTAAAACCCACAGGCCATTTGTATTTTTATTTACTTACTTTGCATAGGCCGAGATTGAAATGTCCATTTTTTAGGGCAACCTTTCACCCCCAGTCATATCTCCCTGTGGAACATAATCTTTCTCCCAAGCAAATGAAATCAGGAAGAGAGGTGAGAGGGCAGGAACTGTCTGTCAGCCTTGGAGAGCCTATTTGCACCCCAGGACCAGGCTGGATGTGAACAAGTATAAATTCTGTAACAAAAGGAGACCATTTTTAATAGGGATTTGACTTACCTTGCTGGGAGGAGGCTTACAGTAGCTTGGGTGATGGAGAGTAGGTAACCAAGTGGGTTTCCTTTGGATATGCTCCAGGTTACTAAATCTGGTATACGTTTGCATATTCTATATCTGAAAAATTAATTGGAGCCTTTTCTTAAAATTTTCATGTGAAAATAAGCTTAAAAAATTGGTTCTCTTAACAGTTTTCCTAATTGAGTCTTGATTTGTTCATGGGAGCTAACAGTAAAGGCTTGATGATGTTGCTTTTGTCAGTAGTGTTGTGATTAGTAGATTCATGGAAATTTTGACAGAAGGGACTGATTTTGTCAGATCCTCCAGGTGTAAGGCGGTGGTGGCAATCAGCATGAGGTCTTCCAGAGCCATGGTACTCTGCGCAGCTCTGTGCCATTCTTCATGCTCACCAAAGGTGTTGGGGCGATACGCTTTCCTGTTCTGAAAGAGCAGAATCTGAACAGGGATATAGCAAGTGTCAAAGGACACTTTCTGAAAGAGCGGCTTGTTTTCTGCCCGCGTGTCTCACCCACACAAGGTGCTGCAGCACGCTGGCTGCATGGCACGGTGTGGGAGAGGGCACCATGTGTCTGCAGGAAGAGGGTGGGCCAAGCTGCAGGCTCATTCTCCCAGTTTTCCCCTGTATCGCTTGTGCTTTGCAGTCTGCGTGTGCCTCGCAACACAGGGAACTGTCAGGACCTGTAATGGTTCCACGGGACCATTTTTGTCCAGTCCGCTGCTCTGCAACAGCAGCACCACGTGGCAGTCTGGGAGGGTCTGGCAGGTCGCTGGTCCGTGTTTCTCACAAGAGGAAGGAACCAAGAGGTGCCAAGAAGCACTCCCAGCATCCAGCAGGCATGGAAGCAGGAGAAATTCAAAAAGCCTCAAAATGAGGTGCACGCCCCTGAAAGACAGCTAGGAAGATTGATGGGCTTTAAATCAGTATCCTTGTTCTTTGGTCCGTAGGGTTAGCCACATGCATGACTTGATTTATGGGGTCATGGTACTTGATTCAATCTGCTTAACAACAAAATGGAGTTTCATTTCATATTAGGGGCATGTTGTTGAATAGAGGGACAAGAGAACTGGAGCTGCCATATGCAGTCTCCTGCTTGTCTAGGCATCTATATAGTAAGTAGTCCGTTTTGTAAATGTATCAAGCTCCATCTCAAAACCAGTTGAGCTGTTTCCAGCTATGTGGAAGACTGCCAGAACTTTACACCCCTGACAATAGGAAAGGAGCATCCTCAGATTTCTAATCTGAATTTATCCTTGGCAAGTTTATACTCATATACTCGTGGGCTAACAGTTTTTTTTGTTGCTTGGTGGCTGTTCTGACATGTTCATCCATCTACTCTTGCTATTGGCCGCAGCCAGTGAAACTATTGCAGTCACTGCCCTCCTGGCGACCAGTCAGGAGGGAAGTGAGTTGTAAGATACAAATACCAACAATTAGGAATGTTCTTTGCCAGTGGGTGTTCTTTTTAATACCTTATTACAGAGTTTGTGCAAAAGAGAGATTAATGTAGCACTTTGGTTTTGGACAAACGTGACTGTGAAAGGCAAGTAATTCACATCTACACTTCTTGGGAGGAGAAAAACAGCTTTTCTAAAGGACGAACAAAGAGGAGTAACTTTACATTAAATGTACAAAGGAATTCTGAAAGAGTACTAACAGTGAGAAGAAATCATCATTATTAATCTAATGGATAGCGTCCCTCGTTAGGACGGTTGCTGTAAAGTTAGATGTAGGGCATTGATTTAAATATACTTCCCCTTCCCAGCTGGTCCTTGCCTGAAGGATGCAGTAATGGGTGAGCAGAGAGCTTTTATTTCTGTCCTCGGGATGGTGATTAATGGGGGCTCTGCGAATGTCTCCTGGCAGGAGCAGGGTGTATTGCCGTCTGCCATTAGAAACCTCTGTCTCTACACGAGGGATGGAGCAGCACTGAAACTCTTGCTCTGTTTCCAGGTGTGTGCCCAGCCGTGCAGCTGGCGGGCCCATGGCCACACAGCTTGTTGCCTTCCCTAGGGCTCGGCTCCGTGTCGGGTCCCGGCACCCTGCGTTTGAAACAACTCTCAGCCAGCACTCAGAAATAGCTGGAGTGAAGAGGTTTATTTCCAGTGTTTGGCTATGAGAGGGAGGAATATGTCGATTAATGAGTAAGGGAGAGTGGGCTAATACACAGACAAGAAAACAAACCCTTTTCCTCTGAATTCTTTTGTAGATGGTTCTGCTGGAGGACCCTTGAGTCCTTGATTTGCTAGATCCAAGGTGCCTGAACGGCCCTTAGAGCAGGGAACCTGTCTGGTTACTCCCCTGTGCAGTTGTGTGCCTGGTGACATTTCACTGCACCTTTGAGTGGGTCTAGAGCAGACATGAGATACAGTTTCTCACTTTGGAAGTATTTGCTCCCGAGTGGTCCCACCGCCACCCTCTGCTCACCAGAGCACCCGGTTACTCAGCCCCTCTCGGGCACGCCGCATGTTGCGGGCAGTGGGAAGAGCGAAGCACGGGTCCCGTGGCACCCGGGTCTGGCAAGTATGCGGTGCCTCAGCCGGCTCCGCACTGTGCCCCTTCCCTGCGCCAAGCACAGCGAGAGCGCACGGCTGGGAGCCAGGCCTGTGTCCAAGAGCGGGGCCTGAGAGCCCATCCCAGCAAACAAATGTCACCCTCTGCAGTCCCTTTGCATGGCATTCAGACCTACTGTTTAAACAAAGCTTTGTGTTGCAGTCTTAAAAAGGATGAGGAGAGCAAAGTATACCTTTTAATCATACAGAAATGTTATGTGGCCCTTCTGTTTCAAGTCCCTCATCAGCATATCCTTAGATGTCTGTCTAGGAAGTGCCTTTAATGCATACTAACTGTGTGCTCATGAGGAGGAAATATCATCCAAAGTGCATTTAAGAATGTCACTCACTCCATATATTAAATGTCAAGAAATCCCATTACTCAGCCGACCATTCTACCTGTTTTCAAAACATTACCTGCAAAAAAAATTCTAGAATGTTAATAAACGATCATCTTAAAATTTTGCAGTTGCTGCACATTGTCCCTAACAGAACTAAGAAAGAGCGTTTAATCATCATGCTTTGTGCATCTTACCGTAAAGGCTCTGGTCCTGGTTTTTACAAACACTCAGCATTTTCCACTGACATCTTTGGAATATCTGGTCCTTCTATTTAATTTTCATGATTTGCATATATTTCAGGAAAAAAAGATTACCTTTTAAAAATTGATTGTCAGCCTCCATTTTTAATTGTTTAAGCTAATCTTTATAATTTTAAAACATTGTTCTCATTAGCGTACTTTTCTTTGTTTTTTTCTAACTTTGCTGCTGCCACAGAAGAAGTGTCTGCGAGGATAGTACAAGTAGTAACAGCTGAAGCTGTAGCAGTCCTGAAAGGCGAACAGGAAAAAGAAACCCAGCACAAAGATCAGCCTGGACCACTACCTTTAGGTAAAACGAGACAAAGAATGTTCCAAGTATCCTTGTGTCTGCAAATGTTATATGTATGCACATTACAAAAACCAGTTACAGCTGTGTATTCACATAGCTTGTGGTGATGGGTAAACTGCAGCACCACTGGATAAATGCTGGAACCACGTAATGATAGCATTATCCCTGTTACTCCGGTTCTGGACGGCCCTGTGACTGTCTCGTTCACTGTTTGTTCTAACAGCAGTTCTCTACCTGGTTTCTGACCCCTGAGCAGCGCAGCTGCGAGTGTAATTGGCAGTAGTGGTTTTGTTGTCATGTTTGGTGCGACCCAGCAGCACTCGGAGCCCCTTTGCATTCAGCCATGTATAGTGTGAGAGGGAAAGATTAATATCTGAAGAGGGAAGGATTAGAGGAGAGGCATATAAAAAGAAAGTGAGGTTTTGCTGGTTGGGCGGTAGCTACTCAAAAAGATGAAGGAGGAGCATCTCCACAGGAAGCAGAGAGGAATAGGGCACACCAGCTGAGGCTGGGAGACGGGTTTAGCAGCCAGGCAGGGTGACGGGAGGTTGAGGGAGAGATAGTTACAGCAGGTGGAAGCAAATGCCAGTGGTCCAGACTGGGAATGGTACCACTGCCATGGATCCATGCTGTGCCCTCATCCTCCTGCTGCCTCCTTTGTGAAAAGTCTGTCTGAAATACAAGTAAGTGTGCGTGTGTGTGTGTATATATATATATATATATTTTTTTTTTTTTAAAGTAAGTATACAGCCATTCCTACCTACAGTGCTTCCTCCTGGCCAGAAAACTTCCACAGTAGCTCAAAATACGTATGTCAAAGGCCAGAGAAAGGCCATATCCCATCCTGAGGTAGGGCAAGTCCTGCAAACCTGACCCAGGATAAGCTCTGTTGAGTGCACACATGGTGTAGTCAAATCAAAATAATGCCTTGTGGTATTTTCCCCATAGGCACTCTGCTTTGTTTGGTACAGCAGCTGGACCCTGCTTAGGAATGAATTAAAGTCAATGAGTAATTAAGAATATTCGTTGGAAATTTGGTTCCCAAGGTCTTTTGCTTCATTGAGCCAATTTTGAACTGCAGCAGGGAGACGTGTTGCATAGCAATTCCCTTCTTTACAGAGACTCAATTTTACATGAAAAACCCCAATTCTGAAAAAAACTTCATACATATTGAAGCACAGATTTCTTCACTGTGGCCTGGGTGAGGCAAAATGAGTATTCAGTTCCATCTAGTTAGATAAGACATTTTAAATACTGTGAGAAGTATGTCTTCAGTAAGCAACACCAGGTGTTACAAGTTCCTGTGGTCAGTGACTGTTAAATAAGTGCAGGTAGAATTGCATTGTGATGAAGCTAGAAATACTCTGTCCCTGGACAGCACATCTTAAGGACAAGTCATAAGGGTCTTCCAAACCACGCTGAAGTCAATAGGAGGAGGCCTGGCAAATTCTGCTGGGGCTTTGAAACTGGTCTCTCTATGCTTGGGAAGAAGCCCTGAATCAGAAACTGAGATCTGCCTGTTGAGAGATGCCGTTTATAAGACAGATCTGTTAAAACAGATTTGTTACTTTTTTTTTTTTAAAAAACACTGGTTAAGCCCCAGTAGTGGATCTGTTTTTAAAGAAAAAAATTCCAAGTGATTGGTATGAAATCAGATGCAGAGGTTATGCGGAGTTCATTTAAGAAGCGGTTTGGTTAGGGTTTCATTGTACTTGAACGGAAATAATTGAAAAAACATCATCTGGTTTCAGCTTCTAGTCTCATGACTGGGAATGATCTAAAACCTAGTCTAAGTGCATCTTAGATTTCACTGCGCCTTGCTCAGCTGGTATGTCATGGCTGACAAAAGTTCCCTATGCTGATGTCTTTTGTATTTAAACAAGCAATATTTGCATGTATTCTGTGATTAACCTTGACCTCAGCAGAAGAAAAGTAAAAAAAAAAAAGTGTGCTGAATGTTTTTTGTTCATGTACTCAAGGTAAATTGAAGAGGATGGATCCCAGTTTCTGATAGTGTGAATTTATAAAATCTCTCATGCTCAGGTGCTTTATTGTTGTTGCATTGGGTGACTGAAGGTTTTCTAAGTGGCAATGCTGATTTAAAAGGTAATTTTGTAGTTGATTTTTGTATTGTACTCTATGACATAATTCATACCATCTGAAAAAAAAAATCCTTTTATTATAACTTTAAAAATCCATGTATTCTGAAAGGGTTGATCTGAAAATCCCCGAGGCACAAGTCCCCATCGAATAATTCTCTCAGCTGGGCAGAACAGGCTGACTGCAGCTTGTATCAAGCATCAGTCTCCCTAGAATTAATTGCTGTATCTCATTTTTACTGTTTGATTTCTAGCAGTCGAAGAGTCAGCCAACCTGCCTCCTTCCCCGCCTCCGTCGCCAGCTTCTGAGCAGACCGGAGCTCTGGAGGAAGGTAAGGGTCTCCTGGACATTGCAGTGCACAGCTGTTAGCAGAGGGATGAGATATGAATCTGAAGGATGGGGGGAAACAGAAAATGGAGATACTTTCTGCAGCTTCATGTGAAAAGATAAGGCATTCCCCAGCAGTAACTCCCCCTCTGCAAGGCAGCTGCAGCACGTGGATGAGGTAGACACATATGCACAGAGGTAACTGACAGGATGTGTGAAGTACATCCACATTAAAGAAAAGAAAGATGGTGATTCTCACCTTTTTATCTATTATGTGCAATATGAGCCAAGATGTCTGCTGTCCCAATGTGGTCCCCAAAACTATGATTCAGTGTGGGTCATCTTTATTTTCTTAGGATTTGTTTGTCTGGGTTTTTTAATTGCCATTAGCTTTGTTTTTGGAATCTTAAATGCATGAAAGCAAGGAGATTCAGAGTTGGATCATTTCTTTGGTCTTCGACCTGTAATTGATGCTTCAATGCCTACGTGTACTGGGGGTTCTGTACACAGAGTGCAGGAGTCAAATTCTAGTCCCACAAAGCAAATTTCTACTGTTCTGCACAGTGAACGTTCAGTTTCAGTAGCCCACGATCACTGCATTTTCCTCCTCCTAAAATCCCCTCCAGCGAAGAACTTAGGTGTTGGCTTAATTTTAAGCAGAGGCCTAAAGCCCAGTGAAGTTGTCACAATGGTAAGCATGTGCATCAGTGCTTGGTTCAACAGAAGACAACTGCTGCATCAGGGCCATCAGTATAGGGAGAGAGCAATATGTTAAAATTGAGCCATATCATGTGGATAAAAGGGAAGGATTTTGGATTCAGAATTTCCAGGAGACTGTCAATTGAACTTTGCCATGTCAATAGCATTTTTGTGTGTCCATTTATTTCCTTCTTGGATTTTATTTTAGCATTTTTCTTTCTTTTTATTGAGTGCATGAAAATAATTTATTATTATCTTCTGAACAAACTTTGTTGGTATTTTAACACAAAGCCTGTATTAATTTTGCAAGGGGACAGTTTCTATTTCATGTGCTGACATAGTCTGACTCTCAGTTTATCAGGACACTGCAATTAGGCATGTTTCATCCTGCGGTCATTTTTGAGATAATGCAATTACAGGCTGTGTTAACAACATTTGTCAGTCCACTGTGCTGGAAATACCTACTGGATGTGGTTAGTAACCTCTATAAAGAATTTAATTAATTGATTGTTGGAATTTTTTTAAAAAATCTGCACATTGTGTGTTTAAAAAAGTTTAAAAAAAAAAAACTATTTAAAAAAAAAAACTGTTTAAAAACAGTTCCTAGACTCATCACCCAGAGGTAATGGCAATCAAAACTAACTGAAAAGGAAGCTAGTAGGGCATTAGGAAAGGCTTTTAGAACTGTTACCAGGGTTTTACCACTGTTGGTTTTTTATATATAGTTCACTTGACTAGTTCAGTGTATGCTTTTTGATTTTTCATATCACAATAAAGGGCTTGTTCTTCTGCTTCAGGTCAATGTCAAGGTTCTTCCATTGCCCTTAGCTAAGGATTAGCTTTGCGTACTGTTTCTATCAGCAGTATTATTTGCACGTATTTTAGGATTTTATAAAGTACTTATATTGATTAATTGACAGGAGGTTGTAGATTGCCCCCTAAGCAAATGGAAACCATTTCGCTAGTTTTATTAACACAAGAAGGTGGCAAAACACTATACAGCTCGAGATTATCATGAACTACCAGACTGGGCTGTTCCCAGCTGTGCATATGACTCAGCAAGTCACTTAACATCATTGTTTTTCTCTTTCCTTGCATGTAGAATTGAGTTGATATAACAGCACATACTTCCCTACCCCACAGGGGTGGTTGCAAGGATTGAAAGGTCAGTGTTTGGGAGATGTTTGATGATTTACACAGTGCCACAGTTTTTAAAAACATTCAAATAATTTCCTTTAACATTGGTCAAAAGAGACTTTTCCATGACAAGGTTTTGATTCAACTCTGTATTTTTCAGAGCAGATGGCCTGTGTAAATCCTGAAAGTGTAGGTTTGTAAGGGAAGTGTGGACAGAAATGATGTGCTGAGTCATTAATGCACGCTGCTGGAAGCTTCTTGTTTATGTCCGGCTCTGAAACTAGAACTCACAGTAGAGTTGGTTGATGAACAGAAGGAACTTCTTCAAAAAAACTCCTCCAGAAGTATATTATGTTGCTTTTTCCCAAAATATCAGTGTTATCAATTCAATATAGTTAATGGTAGTAAAAAATCTTGTGTTCTGCTCTGTGTTAGAAGACATGATCCTTATTTTCTGTGGTTAAGTTGAGCTTTTTGCTGACTTGAGTGAGCTAGACCTGTCATTTTCATTCAGGCAAAGCTCCCATTCAGAAGAGTTTGCCTCTGTAGGGTTTGACCCATTTTTACTGTACTTGGTATAGGGAACTGAAGGTTTAAACATCTGGCTATCCATCCTCATGCACCTTTACATTGTCTGTTTGTCTGCTCAGTAAAATACAACTTGCGAATTTAACCCAATTCTACAGTTGTTGAGCCAAAAAGGTGAGTGCTTGGTGTGTGTATCTACCTCAGGCTTCCTTTTTCCCCCCTTCTCTTGGAACATTTTCCTAATGCACTTGTCAGTGTGTGTTGCATTGCTTTGAATCCAAGAGACTTCCTTCAGTCATAGGAGGAAGGAAATCACTGTTGTAGACATGACAAAGGTGGATGTGGCCAGCCATGCAGCAAATACAAATTTAAAAAAAAAAAAAAGGTAGAAAAGACAGAGAGGTTTGTGGGTCAAGTGTATTTCATGAGAGAAAGGAGTCAGTGGATGTAGCTTTCGTTCTCTCATTTGGCTGCAGAAAAACGTTCAAATGAGCCTGTCCCTTTTTAGTGCTGCCGAAGGTAAGAGAACTAATTTGCCCTATTGAAATTATTTATTTTATTTCAACTATAGTAACATAATTTTGCTGAGGAAATGAAATTTTCCCTAGCACCGTCTAATCCTTTTATCAGTTGTATCTTGTCATGCAGGGCTGATGCGATATTCTCTTGCCAACTTGGCATTTCTTTTGTGCTCTGTGCCTTTTGACAATGGTCAACAATGTCTTCATGTAAAAAATTTGCTAAATGTTACAAGATTGAAGCATGCCTTTGACGGACTGTCTTCCATTTTGAAATAGGCATTTCAGATTAGGCTTAATATACCAAATAAGAATATTTTGCAAACTGAAAGGAACCAAATGTCCTATAAAAATGGATCTCTTTATGGTGAAAATTACTTCTACAGAGGCATTTTCTGTAGAGATACCTGGAAGCTAAAGCTGAATTAGCCTTTGTGAGATGTGATTTTAATCTTGCACTTTAGAATACATTGGGAATTTTTCCCATGCTTTAAGATGAAAAAGAACTATTAGAAGGGACTAAAATAACAAAGAAAGGATTTTTCTTGTTGCCAAAATAAAAGCATATCCTCCTTTAAAGACATCATTAGCCTGTAAATGAAATTATCTGCAGTAATTTTGAAAATATTAAAACTGATAAATAAACAATGTAGATGTGTAATAGCCACAGACATAACAATACTAGACTTTGCACTTTTGAACCATCACAGTAATATATATTAAGCATTTTTTACTGTTGTCAGTTCCTGTAGTTTTAAGGAGCAGAGGCAGGGCTTGTGTTATCTTGCTTAGAATCCATTCGGAGCTTATAAAGAAGGAATTTTCAGCCTTGTTTGCATCCCTATAGATAAGTCCTGGGGTTTCATCTTCAATCCTGTTGATGCATTTTACTTATGAAGGGCGCCTGGATAAATATGACCCACAGCTGGAAGGAGAACCTCCCCTTTTGCACATCCTCCTTCTCTGTGTTCTGCTTTTGATTGTATCAACCTTCCGTTCTTTTCTCCACAACGTCCCAGTTCCAGAAAAAGAGGTGGTGACTGCGCCAACCCTTTCCACTCTTGTCCACAGTAGTACATAGACTAGTGTGAGGACACCCTGCAAAGAAGCAGGAGTTGTAGTTTTGAATCTTCTCGGGTTTAGGAGGCAGTTGATTCCTGGTCTTTTGCACCCTGAGATGTGTCCTCGCCCCCTGTAACTAGCCTTTTGCAAACCGTGAGCCTGTTCAAATCCATCACTGAATTTTGTGGAGGTTTCTATGGAGAAGAAATCCACAAGTTCTGCATTGCAAGTGGATCAAGATGCTTCCCTGCAACCTTGCTGCCAGCTCTCAAGTACTAGGGAAAGGCAGGGAGCTCAGGTTCAGCCCTCTGTTTGGCATTTCCTATTGCGGTGCTCTGTAGAGCTTCCTGCTTGGCAGAGGCAGGTTGCCAGCTTATCTTTCCGCACCTACCTCTTTTAAGCATGCGTAAACCCCTCAATCTGCCGCTTGGATTCCACTGCAAGAGCGAAGCAACTGAACTATCAGTGGTTCAGGCACTCTTTGTGCCCTGAAAGAAATGATGAGAATGGTTCCCTTGATCTAAGTTCCATGGGTGGTATTTGTCTATGTGCATAGGTGCACATAGCATACCTTAGGTCCTGGCCAGCCTCGGGGCTGTCACAGAAACTTAAACATGGATAATCTTCCTTTTGCAGAGTGATGATACATATTGGAGCTACTAATATTGACATCAGTGAATAATTTTTCTTCCTTTTTGTGGGTGATTCAACCTGAATGGGTTGATACTATAGCATTCTTTTCCCAGGCAGGAGAAATACATGTTATTACATTACAGGACACTTGCTGCCACGTTGCTGCAGAAAGCAGAGGGTGCTTTTTTTAAAGACACAGATGTTGTCTTGTCATGGGTGCTATAGAAAGAAACTTAAAAATTCCTGTTATTTGCCGTGAAGAACCTTAGAGCTCTTATAGAGTGAATTTGTTTAGATAAAAATTGCTTTTCAAGATGGGTAATGGTAGTTACAGCATCATTCATGAGCCATCTTGGTTTTGGGTCACACACAGAGATCTGGTTAATCTCTGTTACACTGCCTGTGTTAAAGCCTTGCTTTTTGACTCAGTGTTTTGCATCCGAGAGGAAAATTTTGGAAACTCTTTACATTGTAATTGCCTGGAGAAAGGCCAGGGACACAAGGCATGGACTTGTTCTTGACGCTAGTAGGAAATCCAGTGGGATAACTACAGCTGCCAAAGGCACCCCATGAATGTAGTGTTGTTCAAACTGCTGGTTGTCATACACAGAGAATGGCCTTAAACATACTTTCTCTAGTATTAGATGTTTAGTTTTTCATAGCTTTATTTGTGGTTAGAAGGGTGCCTTAGCCTACGTGAGCTCTCAAGTCTCCCCTTAAGGTTTGCATGGATCAGATGGTTGGCCAGTCATTTTTATTGGGCTGTATTATTTTTCTTCATGTTGCAAACCCAAACCCACACTCCCCCTCCCTGTAGCTGTCAGTAGCAGGTATAGCCCTGAGATGATTATGTGATTATCAGCGATGCTACAGTGACAGGTGAATAAAGCTGTCATTCCAAAGCATTGGCAAACACCAAGATGGGAACTAGTTCAGCTAAAGAAACATGACACAACAGCATAAAATACAGATCTAACAGAGACTGCTGTCAGCAGCTTTTTGTGGCCTTTATCAGGAAAATGTAGCTAGCTATCTGGGGAAGGGGTGTTTTTTGTTGTTTAAGTGTTACTTATTTACAGGGAAAAAAGTAACATGATGATGTTACTTTTGTAATGAGAAATAAAACCACCATTGACTGAAGTGTAAGCTGGTTTGCTTTTTAATTAAAGGACTTTTTGAAATTTACACTTTTAAGTGCTTCACCTGATGACTATGAGGGATACAACTGTGTTGGGATACTTCAGAGGTTTTTAACACAGTCAGTCAGCTGTATAACACATACGAGTGTCAGTGCAAGTTGTGATGTGTGTTTTGTGTAGAGTATGTATTCCTCTAAATAATGAGTGTCCAGTTTTGAAATTTACCAATTTCCAATGTTCATAAACGCTGCAGGAAATGCCACATACATGGCCCGTATGTTAAAATGCACAGCTGCCTCATTCCACCATCCTGCATTAACCTGTAGCCTGGCTGATTTCATCCACTCTGCAGTATGACATAGCAGCTAGCGTTGCTGCATGTGTCCATCCTGTCTTGTCTTTTCTGTGTCTGTCTGTCCTGCAGTTTTGTCTGTGTGTGTCTATTGTAGATGAAGGGGCGGAGGATAAGGTGGGACCGCTACACCACTGCCCAGGCTGTGGGCCTGCTGCCGGCAGGGAGTGGCGTAAACACCTGGCCCCCTCCATTTCAGTGTCTGTGCCCGATGATGAGCCCTACAATTCGGATGAGGAGTACTATGAACACCCTTTGTTCAGCTCAGAGTGGACTGGCTCTAGTACACATCCCAGTGCCACAGTGAAGAGCACAGAGGTCTTGTTGGGCCATGATGAAGGTGAACTGAGCATGGTCCCATGTTGTTCCTCTTCCCCTGTACCCACCTGCCATCCATTCCATTATATATGTGCCTGGTTTGGGGAGGGAAACATAGGTGTGTTTTCTCCCCATGTGGAAGTGACGTCCTTCCGGAGTCTCTCCGCCTCAAAGTGAAGCTGCAGCGTGAGCAATGAATGCAACTTTGGGGTCAGTGAAGCCATGGCCCCTGCTTAAATCGGGGCTCTTGGTCTACTGGCTTGGCTTATAGCAGAAGCAAAAGGAGCAGCTAATTTAAAAGAAGCTTAAGTTAGTTTGTGCCAGAGAATCACTGCCAAGAGCAGTGTGCAAAATAAGCCAAAAGTTTGTTACCGGCGGTAAGTCAGTTGTTGACACAGTGGGGAAGAAACCCGCATCTGTACCAAAGATAGCAGTGGAGGTCTTTAATTCTCCAGTAGGCAAAGGAAATCAATTTTACCCCAGTACACACAGGTGACTTCAGGCAGTATTGGGTTGTGTTTGATCTCCAGCTGTTTTGTGGATACACCCAGTTAACGTTGTGTTAGCTGACTGCAAACAAGGAGAGAAAAAAAAAGTTTACTGTGTTCCTGTACCCCTTTTTTCTGTGGCCTGAGCACATCAGTAAGTGTTATTTTATCAATGGGGGTTACATAAAAGTGAAATGGCTTTTGAGGAATCAAGGGAGAATCTATTTCAGTGACTAATAGGAATGCTGACTTCTTCTCCAAGGCGAAAAAAATCACATTTCATCTCGCTGCATTTGACTAACTTAATCTTGGGACACAGGATCTGAAGTTAAAAACAGTACTGAATCCTCTCAGGGTTTGTGTCTTGGGAAGATAGAGGTGTATACCTGAAATTGCTTACTGGGTCATTTAAAAAAATAAAACAGAGTTGTTCAGAATTAACAGGATAATATACCCTAATACTGCAGCAGCACCAGAAAGGGATCAGTGCTAATAACTGAAAATTCTTAATGCCAGCATGTCTGCCTGAAGCTAGGGGAGACGGAAAATCACAGGAGTAGTCTAGCTGGGTACCTACAGCTCTACTGACAGCGCTCCTGGATTGGTTAATTCATGGGCCACTTCCTTTTCAGTCATATGCATCCACCTCTGGTGAAAGTGTGATCTCAGAACATCTATGAGGAAAAACAAAGGGAAACATCAGTGAAAAGGTGGGCATTATGAAACAGCCTTCCTCACTTGCTGCCTGGAAGCTAGCAGTCTGTTTGGTGTAAAAGAGTCTGCTGCACAAAGGGAGTCTGTAGGATTCCTTTGTTAAGTCAGGAATAACTTTCTGCTTTGGTAAGTAGTTTTAATCATGTGGCATTGTGTGAAGTGTCTTAGGAACTGGAGGTGTATACCTAAAATTGCTCAGAGTAAAATGAGAGACTTTCCTTAAAATTGTTTAATTGAAAGGGATACAAAACTACATAAAATTGGAAAAAGAAAAGTAAAGCAAGTTATTCAAGTCATGACCTCTTGTAGCTGGACACTTGCTGTTCTGCCAGGCTGCTTTTACAACCTGCCCATGTGTAAATATCCCTGTAACACCTGGGCATCAGTCCAGTTCTGATTCTGAATCTTCTGGCTTCTGTTCATTTAAGATATAGTATCTAACCTCAATTACATTTTTGTATGTTATTAATAATGTGTTATACTTTACGTAGTGATATTTTCTTGGCCTCAAATAGTGTTTGTGTTCCTTAAATCAGTTTTTAAAGGCCATAACTGAAGCGGATGGTTGATTGTCTGGTTTTAACTGGGCTCTCTCTGGAGAAAAATCAAGTCCTTGTAAAGAGGTTTTACATTAATACCAAGAGGCTGGATACAGCCACTTCTCGATTTGAAACCACTTTGTTCTAAGTCTGATTCAGCAAAGCCCTTAAGCGTGAGACACACTTTAAACCCAAGGGGGGTCCATCAGGTTGACTGCAGCAAGGCTGCTGGTCAGCTGCTTGAGTATGTTGCTGAATCAAAGGTTTCACACTTAATCCTGACTTCTTATCAGAAGGGATACTAACAGAGCACAGGAATATTCTGTCTGAGTAGGAATGGCAGGAGTACAGTACAGAATGAAGACTTTGCTAACCATTCCTCTGCCATGGTCTGAGTAAAGACAGCTCTTGATACTACTGTACTGATGCTAAGAGCCCATAGGCTTAAGTGATGTATTCTAGAAATTCAGATGAACAAATAGTTCTATCACGCTCATTGGTTTCTTTGACTTAATTGGTGACAAGGAGCCTGGGGGCTAGCGGAGAAACAGATACGAAAATGTCCTTGTGTTAAGTATGTGATTTTCATGTACAGAGCTTGGATGTCAGGCAGCCTGAGGGACAAACTGTTTATAAATCCGCTCAGTGTAGGAATCTTTGCTGAATTCTCGCAAACACACTAGTTACCAGCTATGCACAGGGCATATTAAGACTATGGAAGTGGCTCAACATTTTGTCAGATCCAGGATCCATGTGATAGATTGACTTGCTGGCATTTAGCAGTCAGTATTGCCAAGGTCAGTGGAAAGAAATTAATGCCTCATACCTTCCTCCACGTCAATTGAATGTCTTGTACTGGATTAAACAGCACATTTATCAGAAAAATAATGCTCATTGATGCATTGGTGTTGTCAGGGCCATCCATCATTCAATACCATCTCCATTTGCAATGAATATTTGACCCACAGTCATCTTTGGGAGAGGTATATTTGTAAAACATTTTCAGCTCTCATCTTACAGCATAAACATGCTTCTCTGGGGGAGACAGGGGTTTTGTTTTGGTTTGTTTTTCTCCCTAAGGAAAATTCAGTTCCACAATGACTAAAATGGGCTGGATACTAGCAGTCCTTTGACACACGTGAAAACTAAAATGTTCGGAGCTGAAAGTGTTATGCAAAAGCAGTCCTGTTGAGCTGTGTGCTCGGTGTTTACTGTTGGTGTTGATGTCACCTCCTTTTTCCATCCCCAAGAAGAAGAACCAGTAGAGAGTCCAATGGCTGTGGAAGCGAAACCTGCTGCTCTTCCTGGGAAGCAACTGGGGAAAGAGCATGGGCCCACTGAGCCTTCGGACCAGGCAAAGGGCCTCTGTGAGGGTCAGTCGGATTCTGGTTTGGAGGCCAAAGTGTGTCATGAAGACAGAGGGCCAAGTGTGGCGTCCAGCAGGGAGAGTGTAACCGTTGTGGCGGAAATGCCTCTGAAAGACACATCTCCTTCCTCGGCTGAGGAAGGTGTGTCCTCCTTAGGTTTGCATGTGTTTGCTGCCAGTGAATCCTCCGGCTTTCTCCAGTGCTTTCCAAGGCTGCTTCATTTCCTGTTCTTCCCATTTATTAGTATGACTGCTCTTGTTATTATGCTTGAAGAGTGTGTAGCAGGTAACATGATTGCATAGGTGCTGTATGACAACATGGTTTCCCACCACTGTGGCTGATTCCTGATTTTTTACTTTGCCATGATAAAGTATGCTTTGCAGCTAAGCTGATTCCTCTGCGTAAGCCTTTTTCCCCCATCTCAGATGTGTTTGCCAGTCACATTGCTAATCTATGTATATTTTTTTCTTTTTGGTGCAGAGATTCATCTGCTTTTCTTTCAAAAAGTAGATTTATTGACTTTGACTATGACATACAGAGGCTTAAACTGTAGAAATGTTTTCATTTGCCGTGTGCAGGTTTTTTGGTTTTTTTTGTGCGTGTGCTTCAGTGCATTCTGGTTTAGCTTCCCTAACGCTATCGCTTCTTACATCATAGCCTTGCTATTCATTGCAGTCCATCCCTCCTCTCCTCGATCATTGCCAGAACTCTGATTTTTTGTGTGTCTTACCTTATTACAAATGTTTAATCCTGCTGGAGTGCCCTTCTTAGGCAAAACTTCCATCACTTCCACTGGGATGTTTGCCTTCATAGTGAGGTTTAGGATTGGGTGCACAGGGTGAAGTTCCGATGTGCTTACTGAACAAAATATTTACTGCAATCAGTTGTCTTTCAGTACATAAGAACTAGGCTTCAGGATTTTCCTTTTAGTGGTATTTCTTTTCAGCCAGTGCAACAAGGTGTAAGGACACACTGTGTAGAGTAGTGATGTACCCATTCACTACCTGGCTAAGAAATGCCGCATTTGGGAGCCTGGTGTTCTGGTTGGCCCAGCTAAAGAATATCATATTCCTTCGGCAGTCAGAATATATTTTGATGCCATTGGTATTGTTGGTTTGCACTACAGTGAGAAGCACAGTAGGATACATAAAGAAAGTCAGTATCTAGCTATTTAATTTCTGTGAAATGAGGATGACATCAGCTCAATGGCCATGTTTTTATACTTCATAGAGTTTGCAAGTAAATCACCACATGTAAAAATATAAAGGATCAAAATTACTGTAGTTGTAGACCTCTCTTTTTTCCTGCCTGTGGAGTTTGGAATGGCCGTTGCTTTTTTGACTAAATGTTAACATACGTAACTATTTAAAGAATGACCAATACCTTGATACTAATTGTTCTAAAAAATTCAGATTCATCAGAGCAAAAAGATGGCTCCGTGAACTTTAAATCAGTTATGAGGAGATTCAGAGTTAGCCCAATGCTTGTTGTAACAAGCATTAGGAAAAAATCATAAAACTTTTTCTACAGATTACTGCAGAAAGTTCTGCCACATTCTGCAGTATGTCTCTTCATATTTTCCGTGATAGGAAGATTTCCAAGCTATTCGTGATTAACAGAATGTACATTAAAAAAACTTAACTAGGTATTACTCCCTAAAAATATAGTGGCAGACCATAAAAGTAGCATATTTAGTTTCAAATTAGCTTAATTAGGGCCTGATGTACAGTCATTGAAACCATACCAAGTATTCTTTGACTTCAGTTACAGCTGAAGATGGCTGGCTGTTCTGAAGACCAGACCTTCAAGATCTGGGACTATTAGTAGCTCTGTTGCTGATTTACACATACTGGTTTCATGACAGCAGTGAGATTTCTGTCATTAGCCAAAGAGTAACTGTCAAAAGTTGGTGCAATTAAAAACCCAGCCTCTTCTGACACTTGTGAAATCTTTTGTATGTATTATTTCTTCAGTTTAGGCTGCGTGTAGAAGAAAAATGTAAAAAAGATACAGAAATATATAACTGTGTATGTTTTAAATGTCAGCAATGCACAAAGATACTGTTGATTGGACTTAATCTTGCAAACTTTAGTAACGCAAAACTAAGAGAAGCTACAGAGTCCAGCAAAGCATACCGATGAAGTGAGGGTTACTTGTGATGTTACTGTTGTATACAAACCATGAAGATGAAGAATTCACATGAAATCATCTCATTTCAGTGGTCACGTATTTATATGTGTACAACTCACATTTTTCACTATAAAACTTCATATACTGAAAGGAAACTAGGATTTAACACTTTAAAGCAGATTTCTAGGTGGATGGCTTCGTTGCATGTTTGCATCTTTCTCCCTCTCCTTTCCATCATTCATATCAAGATGTTGTAAGCCACATGACTGCCTGCCTGTAAGTGCTTTAAATAATTTTGTTTTAAAACCCAAACAAACTACTTCAGATTTACTTGCAGCCACGAAGATGGAATTCCGTGTCCAGGAGGGCGCACGCCCTTTCACAGCAGAACCATTAGACACAAAGCAACATGAATCTGGGAAAGACAGTAAGACTGGTGAGCAACCTAAACATGATGCCTTAGTTCCACAGCCAGCAAAAACAGAGGCTATAGATAAAAAGGATTCACAGAGCACAGGCAAAGAAAAAATGCCTTCACCTCTATCAGAACAGCTCTTGGAAACTGATTCACAAAAGAAAGGGGAAGCCAGTTTTGCAGAACCTGCTGCCAAGCCTCCTGCTTCTCGAGAACAAAAGGACTTGTCATCTGAACTGCCTAAAGGGAGCAAAACAGAAGAAAGGACTGCAGATGTGCCCTCGTCATCCAACCAAGTTATGTCTATGAAATTTAAAGACGACCTTAAAGATGTCCAAGGTCTTGCCATCAGCCATGGTGAAAGTTCTCTGTTGCTATCTGAACTCAAGGCAGAAGCAGCCAAAAGTGAACTTCCCCCAGGCCCATCTCCCACTGTCTCCCAGGAGCTTCCACTCAAAGACAGTTCCAAAACAAAACAGGAACCTACTGACCAATTATTTGCCAAAGACCTCACTAAAGATGAACAAATCCACAGAGACAGGACACTAGCTCTGCAGGAAGTCTCAGCAGTAACTGTAGATGGCCTGAAAACGCCAAGCACACAGAAGATCCCTGCATGGGGAGAGGAAAAGGACATGACCAGGGATGAGAGTGATGAGGAAGAAAGGTATGATTTTTATGATAAAGGAGAGGCTCAAATATTAGATGATGGTAGATTTACCACAAAACCTGAAATTAAGACACTTTCCCTAGACAAAGCAGACTTTCAAAAGGATGATGAAGCTAAAAGCTCACCTGATATTCCCAAAGCAGAAAAAGAAATGGACCAAAGTGGGCTCCCAGCAACAGTGGACATGAAAAAGGAGGTGCAGCCAAGCACACAGGTACCCCCAGCCAAGTTAAGCCATGACTTGACCCTTGAGAAAACAGTCGAGCACCCTGATACCGTTCAGTTATCCAGAATAACAGAGAAAGTCCCTGAGGCACCAAGTTTAACCACTGACAAGACTCCTACTCTAGAACCTTCTCAAGAGAAAGATGTTAAAAGAGATACCAAGGAGGATAAGGCAAGTGTTTCAGCTCCTCATCAAATGAAAGAAGAGGAGGATCGATCGGGAATGTCGAAGTATTTTGAAACCTCTGCTCTGAAAGAGGAAGCCTTCAAAGCAGATGCTCTGAAACAAGGCAGTGATTACTATGAGCTAAGTGACACTAAAGAGAGCGTGTATGAGCCTTATCAGAGAGAGCGTCTAATACCTGAAGACAAAGAGGAAGAGGAGGAAGAACGACAGACAGAATTAGATGAGCAGCAGAGCGTGCCTGCTCATGAAATAGGGTACAGTACCCTGGCTCAGAGCTTTACACCAGACAAATCTGAAGAACCAAGTTCCCCAACAGAAAGAATGTTCACTATTGACCCCAAAGTCTATGGGGATAAGAGAGAACTCCACAGTAAAAATAAAGATGACCTAACTCTGAGCAGGAGCTTGGGACTTGGGGGGAGGTCTGCAATTGAACAGAGAAGTATGTCTATTAACTTGCCCATGTCCTGCCTGGATTCAATAGCTCTAGGATTTAGCTTTGGTCGTGCACATGATCTTTCTCCCCTCGCTTCAGATATTCTAACTAACACTAGTGGAAGTATGGATGAAGGTGATGACTACTTGCCAGCAACCACACCAGCACTGGAGAAGGCCCCCTGCTTCCCCATTGATAGTAGAGAGGAAGATGAGCACATTGAAGAAGAAAAAGCAACAGCAGAAGAAAAAGTCCAGCCTGAGACCTTGGCCGAACCACCTTTCCTGGCCAAAGATTATTACAAAAATGGGTCTGTTCTGGCTCCGGACCTGCCTGAAATGTTAGACTTAGCAGGGACAAGATCTAGATTAGCCTCTGTGAGTGCAGATGCTGAGGTGGCGCGAAAGAAATCGGTTTCTTCTGACACTGTTGTGGAAGACAGCAGCTCAGCCCTGCCTCCTGTGACAGATGAAAACCACGTAACTCTAAAAGCTGAAAGTCAGCTAGAAGACTTGGGCTACTGTGTTTTTAATAAGTACACAGTCCCACTCCCTTCTCCAGTTCAGGACAGTGAGAATTTAACAAGTGAAACCTGTCCCTTTTATGAAGGCACAGATGAAAAACTGAGGCGCGGCTTAGCTCCCGACCTGTCTTTAATAGAAGTGAAGTTGGCAGCAGCTGAAAAATCAAAAGAAGAGTTCCTCAGTGAAAAAGACTTGGGTCAGCATGCCACTGGTGAGTCCGTTCTGGCAAGGGACTTTGAGCAGGAGAAAAAAGAGAAGCTGGATACTGTGCTAGAAAAAAGTGAAGATCAAGTTGACTCTAAAGAGGTCTATCCCATTAAAGGTGCAGAGCCAGAGAAGACAAGACCTGAGGCAATCTTAGAAATGAAAGAAGAAAGTGTGGCTGATAAAGTTCATGTAACTGATGATACCATGTATGACAGGATATCAGCTTCAGAGATAGCAATAGAAAAGGATGCTGTTTCTCTGTTGATGGAGAAGGAGGAGAAGACTCTTAGTGTTGTTCCTGAAATAGCTGAGATAGAAGCTCCAATAAAACCGGATTACAATGCTATAAAGCACGATTTGGAAGTGGCTGCAAGGAGAGCTGATCAAGAATATCAGAGTCGGTTAGATGCTAAGATCAGTGAGGTTGTTTCTTTCCCTTCAGGGAAGGACAAAGCCTCTGTTAAAAAAGCAGAGCCTGAACCCAAAGACACTCAACAGAAAGATCAGACCATCTTGTCCAGAGAAGCAAAGGATGCAGATATACTTTCCAAGACTGAGCCTAGTTATGTGAAGGACAGCACCAAACTGTCAGAAACAGAAATTAAGGAAAAAGTAACTAAGCCCGATCTGGTACATCAAGAGGCAGTTGATAAAGAGGAATCTTATGAATCTAGTGGAGAGCATGATCAAACCCAAGAAGGTTTGAATGGAGAATCCTTGAAATCAGAGGATATCAAAGCAGAACCTCCAAAACCTCCCATGTCTGGGGAAGAGACACCTGCACAGTTACCAGCAAAGGAGCTCCTCCCTCCAAAAGCTGAGCCTCTTCAGGAAGAGCCTGCTGAGATTCAGATGGAGAGCATCCCACAGCCTGCAGAAGGAACCGAAAAGATTCCTGATACAGTTGTGAAACCTATGGAAATCCAAAAGCTGCTGCCATGTGAAGGGACAGCTGAGGCCACAAAAGGGGAAGAACATGAGGAAGAAGAGGTGGAAGTAGAGCAAGAAGAAAAAGAAGAGGATAAGCAGCATCTTATATCAGAAATGCCTCCAGAAATAGACTTTGGGAAACCTCCTGCTGACGAAATGCTAGCTAAGGGTAGCCCGGAAGCACTGCCTGAACTGAAAGGCATTATTGAATCAGTGGTGACAGTAGAAGATGACTTTATCACGGTGGTGCAGACCACAGTTGATGAGGGTGAATCTGCTTCTCACAGTGTGCGCTTTGCTGCTGCTCAGCAGGAAGAGATCGAAACAGGGGACTCCCAGGCTGAAGAGGAGCTGGAGGTTGAGGAAGTGGCTGACATGCAAGTTGAGCCCAAAGAGGGCTCCCCAGAAGCTCCTGCTTCACCCCAGAGAGAAGAAATCCTGCTCACCGACTACAAGACAGAGACGTGTGACGATTACAAAGATGAAACAACAATCGATGACTCCATCATGGACACAGACAGTCTCTGGGCAGATACTCAAGGTGTGCATTATCCTTTCTGTTTTGTCTGTTAAATATTTTTGCTTCCAAATCCTAATGATCAAGAAGCAAAATTATTATAGTTGTAATACTAATCTCAGCATGTTTCAGAAAAATGGTAAAATAGTCTGTCTTTTTTAATTAATCTGTCTGCTGTCTTCAACTATTTTTTCCCTGCTCCACCGCAGTATTGTTAACATTTGTTACTAATCTTTTGTTTGTTGTTATAATTTGCTCTGATCCTACAGATGATGATAGGAGCATCATGACTGAACAGTTAGAGACTGTTCCTAAAGAGGAGAAGGCAGAGAGAGAATTGCGAAGATCATCTCTCGATAAGCATAAGAAAGAGAAACCTTTTAAAACTGGGAGAGGCAGGATTTCTACTCCTGAAAGGAAAATAGCTAAAAAGGAACCTAGCACACTCTCCAGAGATGAAGTGAGAAGGAAAAAAGGTTCATTTAACACTCCGTATTACAATATATACTTTTTCTTTTTTTTTTTTTCCTTTTAATATTGTACAGTACTATCCGGTTACTGTGTTGTAGATGTGTACCTTAACAGTATTAATGGTAGTGCTTTTTAATGAGAAGTTGTACGACTATATGAAAAGCCATGTGCAAGGCTCACTGCTCCACTGGTCCCATTTCATTGTAGGTGTCCCCACTGATCACTGGGTAACACGTCCAAGGTTAATGCACCGGTGCTCCCCCTCTTCCAATTTAGGATTTGTTCACCCCGATAGAAGCGACACATCGCGTTGGAGTTGTGGAGCAGTGGGCCTGACACTTGATGTATTGTCGTATGAAACTCTTTGCTGTTTTTTTCCTGATTCTATGTTTTTGTGTTTTCTTGTCCATAGCAGTGTATAAGAAAGCTGAACTTGCTAAAAAAACTGAAGTTCAGGCCCACTCTCCCTCCAGGAAAATCATTTTAAAACCTGCTATCAAATATACTAGACCAACTCATCTCTCCTGTGTTAAACGGAAGCAGACAGGTGACTGCGTTCTGTTCAGTTATGCAATGTGGCTGGCAAACATAGACATTTTTGTTTTATAAATCTCATGGCTATAGCAGCTTTTCTATTTTTTTATTTTTTCCTCCAAGAATATCAGTCTTCACAAATAGTATTGCTTTTTTAGTGGTTTGTACCATTTTTTTTTCCTTCTTTCATTCCTGGTATTTGTTTGTTTATTTAATGGAGGCCATGATCATGTATGCTTGTCATTGCTTGGAGCTCCAAGTGCTGTCATTGTAATTTGGCATCGTGCTTATAGTGTGGTGTTGTAGGAATCTCTACTCATCTTTTTTTTTCTTTTTTTTTTTGGTTGGTTGTTTTTTTGTTTTTTAAATTATGCTTTTTTGTTTTTTTCTGGTGGGAAAATGTTGACAGCTTAAGCCATGGTATGCATTTCCATCATTTTGCTTTTTTACTCTCATGCATAATAAGAAGTGTTTCAGACTTATATTTTGTTGATTGATGTTATCTGCGTTGACACTTCCCAATCTGTCACTGACGTTTATGATGTACAGTCAAAATCCACAGGGGGAATCCAGCCACATGCAGCATGAAGCTGAGAGAGAAGAAATCTGGGCTCACAGTATGAGTGCATTTCAAGCAAAAATCTTAATATTTGTTAGAGGAAGATGAAAGGATGAAACAAATGATTCCTGTTACAATTCGATACGTGTATCGTTATTTAGAGGACCAAAAAGTGCAGTTTCAGTATTTTCATCATATTACTTGTTGTTACTGTGAGTTCAGGGTGGAAAGATGAACATCTTGACTTTTCTGGTAATCTTAAAAAAAAAAAAAAAAAATTGCTAAAAGAGGCCAGATTTTCTGTCATGTAACACAGCTGCATGCTGCAGTGCGGTTGTTCATGACTGAAACAGGCCATTAAGAGAAGAACCACGCACAGCAATGCTGAACTACACAGGCCTCTTCTCATGGCTTAGAAAATAAAGAACAGGATTTATTACCCACCCTATTAACTGTTAAACAGTGCAATACCAACAGCGTACCTAAGAAGTACCATCCAGTTTTGCACCAGTGAGTCACTCCTAAATTTAGACCAGTCTCGGTATGGAGATCTGACTAGTGAAAATACAGTAAAAAGATAGTTATGTGATGGTAGCTTTAATATCGTGCCTCAACTGTATGAAGTGTGTATCGTCCCCTGGTTGTATTCCACTCAGACAACAGAACTAAATACTCGGTCCCGTTGCCTTGCTCCTGTGAGGACATCTGGCATATTTACTTCCTGCCCCAAGAAATGGAGCCAGGGAAGGAAAGGCTGAGCCAGGCTCCTCTGTGTTGCGGTGATGGCTCCTCCTCAGTTCGCAGTCTTTAGGCTGTCCTAACTTGCGCTCTGGACCAGAACTACCCAAGAGTGAGGGATTTTAAATAAGGATTAAAGCCACTCTTCTTGCTACCACTTGCTGTTTGCTGAAGCGCAGCTTGATCAGCTCGGAAGTTATGACCCATAATTCACATATTCTTTTAAAAGACCCCGGGGATTCGATAAGGTGGAAATGGGACGGAGGCAAAGTGTCGACTTTGTAGTGTTCTCAACTTCCTCTACACTTCTACAGCCATGTGGTCACTGCTGTCTTGCCCTCAGATACTCTGCCACTAACTCCTCGGAACTCTTCTGGTCAGTAGTGTCCCGGGAGCCCTGGAGTCACACCGATAGAATCACATAAGGAAACCTGCCCAGTGCCTTAAATGCATGCTGCCTGGCAACTGACAGCGTTTCTTTCTCACTCTAACACCTAGTGAAGCAGATATATTAGTCAAAGTGAATAATGTAATAAAAAAATTACTTCCCAGTACATTTAAATCCTGAGTTGGAGAGCAACCAAAATAATTGACCCAGATTGATCATAAAATTTGCAGTAATGTGGGTTGAACTTTGAGGTTTGGGCTCTAAAGCAGAGTTGCTTGATCCACACTACAAAGTGAACAGAAATATCTCGTAGAATATTTCACCACATTCAATGCTGCTGGAAAACTCAGTGTCCCGTATTCCCTTCTACCTCACCTTTTTATACTTACTGATGGGACTTGAGGGGAGGCCATGGGAAAGGATATCACACAGCACCTGCACTTTTAAGAATGTAGGCAGCCATATGTTAACCTACATATCCCTGAGCCTGAACCAGTCATCCAGCTTTTTCCAGGATCTGGAATTTAGAGGGACATTGTCTCTCTCACCTTCTTCCTTTTACATAAAATACAGCACCATTTCTTGAAGCCAGTTTCAACTGTCAGTGTGTCCTGTGTGGAATGGACTTGTCGGCTTTAGTGACACCTAGCCAATGGAGCCCCACCAAAAGTCCCTCGGCAGTGTAGGGACAACTTTGAGTGTACTGCAGTCAGATAAAACTGCCGTGTTGCATTTACTGTGACTTTAAAGTGAAGCATGTCTAGTCATAAGTGTCTACCAAAAAAAAGTTAATATTTGCTCATATTTTCTGCTTAGTGGCCTATTTTCCCCTCAATACCAGAAAAAAATTCCCGTGTCACTGTGAGGTAAGCACGGGCAAATACTGGTAACTCACAGCGCCATATCCACAGGGGTGAGATTGCTTTTTAGGAGGCTCATCCTTGCCACTTGAAAAAGAAACTGTATGGCCAATTCTGAGCAAAGAGTTGTGAAGTCTGTGCTTTGATGTAGTTCATGAGTAGAACCTCAATCCGACTCACGTTTTGGTAGTGGCTGTGAGACGCCACTGCCATTGTGCCATCGGAGGAGTGTTTACAGTGGCAAGGCCAGGACAACTACCTGGCTATGAGCATGAATCACTATGTGATACGCTTCTGTTCCTTGTCTTCAATTCTGGGATCACCTCCTGAGGTAAAACATGTTTGTTGTGTATTTATACTGGTATCGGAGCCTGTAGAGATCTTCTGTTCAGACGGAGAATTTGTGGCGCTTTCAGGTTAAGTCAGCCCAAGCAGCACAGCTGTTCTTTCCACTTCATAGTGGTGCCTGGTTAGGGTTCAAAATACCAAGGGAAGGAGGAAAGAAGCTGTTTGTGATTATTTCAGAGAGATGCAAAACAGACCAAAACCAGCAGTAACCAATGTGGTAAAATGTGATACAGGAGGGCTGTGCTGTACCTAACCCTGTTACAAATTCAGAACAACTGAAGTATGCAGTTATATATTCTTTTCCTTCTCACAAGTTTTCGCTCCTATTCCTTCAATTTAAAAAAACAGCAATGAAATTATATTAAGAAGGCAGAACTAGAGTGGGAAGTGTGGCAGAAAAGGAAAGGAGAAAATTAATTGATTCTGTCCTGTACCATGTGTTAGCGTTGGTTTTACAGTTGGAAGATAGTGGGGTTTACAGCAAAAGGTTGTTACCTGTGACCACTGTCCTGCTTCTGCATTTACTAAGGACATCCTGGCACTGATGCCAAAAGATTTCACATCTCATTTTGGAGTGGCAAATCTCTTCCTGAAAAACAGTGTTGGGGTAAAATTAATAAACTGCTTTCCAAAAAGCTGCCTCATTCCAAAACTTTTCTTAAGGATGGAAAAATTTTACCTCAAACCACATTGTGTCAGATAAATGAAATACTGAATTAATGTACTTGATGTCCCAGGTATAATTGGAATGGCTAAAGTCTGAGGGCTTAGTTGACCCGTGGCACACTGACCTTGTTGATGCAACTAGGATGATAATTCAACAGCGAATCTTTCTCTTCCCATTAGGAATGTTGGCTAATATTTTGAAAAGTGGTGATTTCAGGGACCTCTCTTAAAATTTTCATTTGTGGATTACTTAAAGGAGCCTGATTTTTAGAGGACAGTCCTGAAAATCAGGATGCTAAGGTGTCTGAGGATTGACCTTCAGAACTAGAGCCTTTTACAGTTGTCAACTATTTCTTGAACTTTTTACTGTAGTTTCTAGACTTCCAGGAACACGAATACAAATTTTGATTTGTTTGAAATGTGTAGAATACCATTTTACCTCAAGTATGATGAATACAGGGCATTTTTAAGGCAGGTACATTTCTGCATACAGTTCACTAAGAGTAATTCACAAAGTAATTGCTTTTCATAGTAGTTCTAAGGCATTTAATTGTTCTAATAAGTGTACTAAGTGGAAATGCTTATTATTTTTGGTTTTAACTATGAAGTCTTTCTTTGGGTCTCTCAGCAGCAGGTGGTGAAACAAACCAGGCTCCTGGTGTGTTTAAACAAGCAAAGGAAAAACTCTCAGTGAGTAAAATCATCTTACTGTTCATCTTTATCATCTCCTGTTGTCCTTATTGCAGATTTTTTTGTGTTAATTCAGCAAGTAATTGTGTGTTCCATTTAAAATTTCTGTTCCATTTTGAATTTGTTTGCCACATTCATTACTCATTTCAGAGGGTAATTAAAACCACCTTTTCTGAATAACCTCTGAATTACAGTCCCAGGTAGTAGATGATGACAGTTTGCCAATCCGCAGGGGGCACACAGACTCCAAACTGCAGGAGTTGGGTGTTGTTCAGCATTTTGAGCCAGGTCATCCTCTGGGATAAACTGTGTACCTTGGCCCCTTCTGCAGCACCTGACTCGTACTGCCACCATGCCTGATTGCTATGCAGGCAGAAACCCTCCTCCAGGAAGCATTGGATGTCTTCTGATGCACCATTACATAGCCATGCATTAGGCACCGGTCATGCCTGTGTAGAAATTATTGCCAGTAGCATTTTATACGTGATTAAGTGTTTTCTGAATGTCCATTTCCTGCACCACTGATCTCTCTCTGTGTTTTAACCTGACAGTTACGTGCCTTGCCTTCAGCTGCTCTGCAGCCTGTTCTTCTCCCTGTGTCTGTCTCTCCTCTGCTGAGTTGCCTTCAGCAAATACTGCAGTGCATCTCCGCCCTGCTCCCATGCTGACCCTACTACACTCTTCCTGTGCCACCACTCCAAAATCCCCAGGAAACCAACCTCCTTTCTCTAACCCCCATGCAACTATTTTTTCCACGACACTGACATGTGCTAATTCACTTCTACGTCACAACAGTACTTTGGCATTGCTAGCCATCATTAACCGTGAAGAAGCTCCTTAGGATTCCTCTGAATTTCCTAATATATTCTATGGCTGATTTGTTTCATCTGTGTAACCAGATCTAACTTTGGCGAACAAAAAACTCTGTCTCACAAAGTGCTGCATGTTATTTATGAATCATGAGAAACTGTTAATGATGATAGCAGCATAACTGACAGGAGGCTTTGGAGGAGCTGTGAAATTCAAACCTGAATTCAGCCATGGATTCTGGAATTTCATGTGGTTTTTCAGGTCTGACCCATTTCAGCTTGTAACTGTGAAACTGGTAGAGCTTTACTAGTACAGTAAGAAATATCTGGACAGGTTTCTGGTCTGAGTCAACAGTATCGTTTATTACTGTCTTTTCTTTGGGGATGATCAATATTTACGCAAAAGAAGTCAATACTAGTCCATTTTCAGTCATCTGTGTTCATGGAGTGCTCTAAGTACAAGCACTGCTGAATCATTCTCTGAAATTATCTGCTTTCTATATATCTTTCTTATTCCTGTCCCTTATGTTATGGTGAAGATCAGAAGTCTCTCCCCTGCTTACTTTCTCTCCCTGTTGCCTCACTTTGATTGCCACACTCATGCATCTCTTGGACATTTTCTCTTCTGTGCCTATAAATGCACTTCTGCATTTTTGTTGTTGTGTTTCTTCCTGATTTTCAGCTTTTATGTCCTTGAGGTGCAGCCTTTTCCTCTCTACTGGTAATGTTAGATCATCCAACCCGGTCAGTTTTGTTACCCATCTTCAAATTACAGTTTACTTACTGCTTTGCAGAGCAAGCTCAGGAAAGGCTAAGCAGTTCCATCTGCTGGAAGGACCTGTGTACCTGTGGTAGCAAGATGCTGAGAACATCGGTCATGTGTTAGTAACACCCCTGAAATAAAGCGAGGTTTCTGCATCCCAACTTCAGCAATCTCTGAGTCTCAGTCAGTGTTACCTAGATCTTTGTCTTGTGGACAGCTGGTACTTCAGCAACGTGAATTATAACAGAGATCAAAAGCAGTGTATTGCTAACAGAGAATAAGAACAGTTTTCTGGGGAAAGCACAGGCAGCAATTGGGGCCTTTGGTTTCCTTGCTTGCTCTGCCAGCTTTGAGCATGTCACTGAAATCTGGTTGGGCCAGATTTTGCTGTTATTGCTGATGCTAAAAAGTGCCTTGCTCCCTAAATAACACTGAGGGGATCTAGACTGGTAATCTGAGTGGTGCCTTTTCCCCAGCTGTTCCACTGAAACATCTCAGTCTTGTCCATCTTTAGCATCCCCATTAGATGCACATATTCACAGAGAACACTGTGTGCAACACGAGTGAAAAGGACAAGGTCTCTACATTGTGCCTAGAATCTTAATCTGTAAGAGTTTTCCAGTCTCGTTAGGAGAAACATCGTAACGTCACAGAATCACAGAATCATTAAGGTTGGAAAAGACCTTTAAGATAATCAAGTTCAACATGTTGCATGACCAGCAAGTTGAAAAACGTGAAAACCACTGAATGAATATTTGGGCCTCAAACTGTGTGTGCTTAGTTATATTTCAAGTTCAGAAAACTGTGTGAAGGGTGTTTGCAAAATGTCTGCTTCTCGGAGCCACCCAACATAGACACTCTGCTTCCACAGAGTTTCAGCAATAATAAACACCTTAGTAGATTTGTAAATATGGCCCAAAGTTTCACAAGTGGATGGGACCCATAAATTGAACTATGACAAACCAGTCAAAGTCTGGAGAAGCCTTTGATGTGACAGAAACACATATTGTTCAGTTTCTGTTTAAAATAATTATTCACTGGTTTTGTTCAGTCTATTCTCAGACAGTGAAATAAGTATTAAAAGAAAAATGTAAATATGTTGCAAAACTCATTCTAGGAATATATTCTTGAGAGTAGAGACCGTCGATCCTTTGAACTAATTTCTTGTCTTGCTCAGTAGAACTACTTGATATGGATGATGATATCCAGTAGAAGCCTTCTCAGCTGTGTTGTAGGACTGGAAATGTTTGTTACACAGTTCTGCGACTCTTAATCATGTTGATGATGTCATGGATGACATTCAGCACACCAGCCTGAGTTTTCTGTAGGCTGGGTATGTAGCCTAAGCCAGATGCCTGTCAGCAGAAAGTTGACAACCCATTCTTTTCTCATTTTCTAACAAGGACAACTTAAGGAGTAACTCAGACACCTTTTCTGAACATTGAGAAAGTCTAGGTGACTGACTTTTATGACATGCCAGATTTTTCGTGGCTAAAGTTCTTTACCAAATCCCATAATTACAGGCCCACTGGGATTGGTCCTATGTGTAACTTCATCCTTGTACGAATGCAGAGGGAATCAGAACTACATTGCCAAGATAACAGTCTTGCAATTTTTCTTTGTAGTATTAGTTATACCTGTGGGTGAAAAAAAATGATTGCTTAAGCAATGAGCCCTATTCTCTTTCAAGGAAATTCCTTTTTGCAAAGCAGTTAGGTGCTCCTAAGTGTCAGCAAAGAATATTCAGACTATCCTATTGATGTTGAATTGTTCTTTCAGTGGGGTATTATCATTATTCAGAATCAGACGAGTATCTGATCACGACGACGTGTCACATCAGCCCTTCAACCACATTCGGGTTTCCTCATCCCAGGACTCCACATTGTCACTCTATAGAGTGACACCAAATGCACAGAATGCAGTGTTTGGGGTGCATTAGGGATTTTGTGTGTACAGAGTGGCACAAGCAGCAATGCTGTCATGTCATTCTGCCATTGTGGGAATACTGGTGTAACTTTGCTTTTACAGTTCCCACTCTTTTATTCTTGACTGTAGCGTGGAGAGTTATATTTCAAATGCACAACTTGGTTTTAAAGGACCAGGGTCTCTTGGTGCTCCTATAGTTTTGCACTTGCTTCTAATGCAGCCAACCAGCAGTCGTACCAGTGAAATGCTGTACCTGGCACCAGTTTTGTCCTATTAACACAGGGCAAAAATAGCATCTGCAGAAAAAGGCACTTCCTAGAATCAGTAACTCTGTCCAGACCCAGATGGTTTCAGCCAAACAACACAGAACTAAAACGTTCGTGCACATCAGAACTGCATAGACATCATTACCAGACACAGGAAAAGTATTAATTCATAGCTTGGCCTTTTTTTTTTTTTTTTGGGTCCATGTTGCATGTGTTTTCCTTTTGTCCAGCTTCATGTTGTGTTTTCTTTTGTTTGTTTTCTCATGACTAGACTGCCTCTTTGTCAAAGATTCCTGCCTCAAAGTCTAGAGCAAAGTCATTGCTTCCTCCAAGACCCAGCTCAGCTTGCTCATTAACTACTAAAAAGGCCACTTTTCTCGATACAGACAGTTATTATGTACGGCCCTCCTCAGCAGGCCCAAGAGACTGCTTGCCCTACTCAAAATCAGATGCTAAGGTAAGGTAGCAGAGTTGGTAGAGAGTTAGCTTGGAGATGTGTAGGTGAATTCCATGGATCACATTCTCACCCCACTGAATTTGAGTAATTCTCTGTGAAGCTTATATGGGATTACTTACATCCAGTGGCAGGAAAACTGATTATCAGGCTACAAGATTTGTGCTACCAAATGGATAAAACCAAAAGGAGATTCTCCAGAGGAAACATAAGTGAAATAAGTTATAACTAGAAGGACATATCTGTTTCTGTTGATGCTAAGAAGTTGCACCCATTTGCACATGGGTAAGTGGCAAAGAACAGCAGTACTAATTTGCCTTCCCAGTTTAAAAAAATATAATTTTCAACCAGTTAATATTCTCTGAAAACAAATTCAATCCCCAGTGTGGAAGGGTACAGTTCTAATTACCAGAAATAAAGGCAGAAGCCAAACACTGTAGTAGCCTAATCTGGTCTGTGCATGGGACCGTGTTACAGAAGTTGCAGTATAAATTTAAAGAGGGTTTTGGCAGTCCGTCCTAGCTGCCCCATGTTTACATTTCACTTGTGTTTCAAATCTGCTTGATGCTGAGTTGATGACTATCCCCATGTAAAAACTGTTTCCACTGTTACTTCCATTTTCTCTGTAACGCTATGCTTGGTGTGTCTTTCACTGGTTGGAACCATCATCATATTTGCCTTTGGGAGGACTGTCTGCTTATGCAAGACTGTCTTTGGCTGCCCATCCCTTAATCATAGAATCATAGAATAGTTTGGGTTGGAAGCGACCTTTAAAGGTCATCTAGTCCAAGCACCCTGCAATGAGCCTTAAGTTCAAAGAATATTCTAAAATACATGTCCATTGCTCCAACCCTGGTAAAAGAAGGATCTGCTGATCTCAGAAAGTAAAAAGATGAGTATGGAGGGAAATAAGAGAAGACACCGGGATTAATAGTCCTGCACTCAAAAATTAAGCTGTAGCTAAAAATTTTTCTCCATAAAAAAATTCCAAGTTAGTGTTTGAAAGTGCAAAAATCACACGTCACCTAACAGGATAGTGTGGGGTGTATTCTGGACACCAGTACTGCAGTTACTTTGCAGGTAAATTTACATAAGGGTTTCACACCTGAGCTCCAGAGAATTTTTTTACTTTCAACTTGCACTAAAAAAAACTTGTTTCTTATTAAGAACCAAATGTGGAATCCATCCATGTTTAGATCCAAGAGTATGCGTAGCTGTCTTAACTAGCTCAGAAGATGACTATTGGGTGTTTTGATGCAGTAAAGAAGCACCAGGGAGCGAAGCAGAGCATGGGAGGTGGCTGGATCCCCACAGCTTCCTGTGTGAGTAGTAAACTGGGCCCATAGGATGAGGTTTCCCCTTTGTCCGTAGGTTGAGAGAAATCACAGCCCAGAGAGTGAGTTTTGAAAACTAAACCTTACCTTTTTTTTTGGCTACTATTAGGATGGAGTAAGCAAGAGTCCTGAAAAGCGTTCCTCTCTACCAAGACCTTCCTCTATCCTTCCTCCTCGAAGAGGTGTATCAGGAGACCGAGACAGAGAGGAGAACTCTCTCTCCCTCACAGCTTCCCTTTCCTCTTCAGTACGACGGACCACACGTATGTGTTTTGCATATTAACCCTCTCCTGCTGTTGTGAATGGTTCCCATCCTTGTTAGATTTGTCACATTGCCATAGCATCGTGTGTCCCTACATTTTACACAGACCAGTAGGTCTGTGTTGGAAATCACAGCCCTGCAGACTCTTTTTGTTCAGATACCAAGTGCTGAGCAGCAAGGGCCTGAAACCAGGGACAGGATGCACCCTTTCTATAGTCTGCAATGCCCAGGGCTAGGACTGCTGTTCAGACTGATCGCTAATATTAGAAAATGCCTTTGCAGGGAGCACGGAGCTGGATAAGATATTTAACACAGGGCATTTACAAACAGCAGCAAGAAAAATGAGACAAACCTGAAGCAGGTAGTGTATGTTCTGATGGATCTCAGAAAAGTGGACCTAATATTAGAGTGATTAACTTGCTGTTTCACAGTAATGATCTACCTGTGCTCTAATCCTAGGGTAAAAACTCTGCTGAGAATTGAGATGTTAGCTAGTGGAGTGACTCACTGGGGGAAGTTAGGATAGTAAACCAACAAGGTCTTTTTATGAGGCCCAATGTTATCAAATCACAGGCCAAAAGAAATCACAGGCCAAAGGTAATTTTACCAAATACCCCCAGAACTTTTAGATAGATTTGCATTCAGCCCAGGCCTCAGAACCTCAATGTGTCTCCCTGCTTTCCAATAGGACTTCCTCTGGTTTCTGTCTTTAGAAACCAATCTCAGCCCCTTTTAAGACAGCTTAAGGGAAGTACATGATTAAATTCTACAAAAAAGGTCCTTTGAAATTCTTGGGTGATGCTCCAAGGGTAAAACAGAGACCCTTTGTAGGCAGAGTGACCCCCAACTGGCACAGCAGTCCATTCTGCTGACTAGGAGTGAGAGGTCATTGAGCATTTGCTAATGTGGTGAAGGGCTGAGGAATGAAAAATAAATATACCAAAGCTGCAGGAAGCTGGGGGAAAAAAAAAATCTCTTTCTGTCTCAGTTGGTATAGTGAGAAGGTTCTGGTTTAGGGTTGGTTTGGAAAGAAAGAAACCATTCAGAGAAACTGGAGGTGAGACTGGAGTATGTTCAGTCTATCTAATGAGTCACATAGAGCAAAGAGTTTCTCCTGGACCCCAGGGACAGCAGTGCATTGCATTTGGTCCACCACCATTAAACAAACAGAATTATTAACAAATAGTTTAAATAAGATTTTGATTAGTCACACTGAATGCTCTAGAGAGGCCCATTGGATTTATAATTTCTGAACATTTTAAAGGTGAAAACATGTACGCACCCATTCAGCATTGGGGTTCTCAGGCTTTGGGGGTTGGTTTGGTCTTCCTCTCCCTGAGTATTCTCAGCAAAGCTTTGCTTTAAGCAGCATATGGAGGTATCTCTGCTTCTGTTCATTTGTGTTTGAGAGTCACCAGCAGAGCTGGCTGCAGAAAGCACAGTGCCACTACTAAACTGATTCTTGTGCTCAGCGAAAATGACTGACTGGCAATGCCCTAAAGACTGAATGGAGCCGCTACAGAATGTTACAGTATTTGTTTATTTTTAACTTGTGTGCAGATGTAACTAGAATGTGACTTCTAATCAAGGTTGCCTTCTGTAATTGCTTTCTTTTACTGCACTAATGAAAAATAGCAATTGAACATGAGGGACGTCTGCCCATCCATACAACAGAGCTATGACTTGTTCATGAGCTGGATGCTCAAGCCAGGGTTCAGCTGCAGACACCAAATTACCAGCAGTGGTATGTGACCAGCAGCAGCCAGGCACTCAGAGTTTCAGGATTACAATCAGAATTTTCCCCTCTCTAGTTTAATGCCCAAATTCATTGAAATTGGTGACAATTGGTGACATTCTTACTGGCTAGTCAGGTTGTCAGCTCGAGTCCCAAAGGTTAGATTCCAAAGCTGCTTCTGGTCCTTTCAGCTCAGCCACGTGTGACAAGGTAACTCCTGACAGGTTGATGAGCAAAATAAGACACTGAGACAGACTTACAGCTGTTCCAGCACTAGCACAGCCATCTTAGAGCTGAATTTCACTTGGCACGCAAGGATGTGGTCTTGGGAGGTACAGATGGAAGAAGAGCTGGATTTCTGTGGGTCTAATGCTGAGATTTTCTTCTTGCATGTAGGATCAGAGCCAATCCGTAGCAGAACAGGAAAAAGTGGAACTTCTACCCCCACTACTCCTGGCTCCACTGCCATCACTCCAGGGACGCCACCAAGCTACGCCTCCCGTACCCCAGGCACTCCAGGGACACCCAGCTACTCCAGAACCCCGCATACTCCTGGGACCCCCAAATCTGCCATACTGGTACCTACTGAGAAAAAAGTTGCCATAATTCGCACTCCTCCTAAATCTCCAGCCACTCCAAAGCAGCTACGAGTTATTAATCAGCCTCTACCTGACCTCAAGAACGTCAGGTCCAAAATTGGATCAACAGATAACATCAAATACCAGCCCAAAGGGGGACAGGTAAGGATCCCACTCTTTATGTTCATCCATATGTGATTTAGTCTTATGTATGCACCTTTGGGATAGGTATGGGATGGGAGCCATTTTGAGTTGCCTTACATATGCTGCTTCTATTGTCCATATACATTGGTTGTTTAAGTGATGTTAAATGGCAGGGGCCAGGGAAATCTTCAGAAGAGTATTTTGTCACCTGAAAACTAACAGTGCCTCACTGAGATCAGTTGAAAAATTTTAAACTAGAGTTTGCACTTCATGCCATAGATACGTTTCAGCCTGAGCCTCAGCAGTTGCTGCTTAGTCTTCATCAATACCAGCAAATGAAAGAGATTTGTTTTAATTCAAGCAAGTTCAAATTCAGCCTAGATAGATGTTAGCAGGATCACACAGCAGCCTGGCCTTTTCCTGTGTCATTTTATGTGACATGTGCATTGTGTTGGGTGATGTTAATGTGGGTTGCAGCCTCCAACCTGTTAAATCCACACCAAGTTAAAGATGATGGGAGGGGACAGATATTAGACTTAACTGTTTTTCTTGCTGCAGGGTTTGAATAAGCAGGAATAGGGCTTATATTGTATAAACTGGAGAATGTATATAAAATAAGAAAAGGTGAATGTGTAAGAAAGCAGATCAGGATTTTCTGTTTACACTGTCTGAAAGAACAAGAATTCAGGGACATGTTGATATAATTAAAAGCTGAAAAAACGAGATAGTGTCATACCTTGCAGAGTAACGCAATGAAGCACATTGTCATGAGGATTGCTTTCGGCTAAACACTGAACATGGGGCGGGGGGGGGGGTAGCAAAATGCCCTGTTACTACAGACATGATTTACCAAACTTCGGAAAGGACAATAAACATGTAGGCTTTTAAGTTAAGCAGAAGCTTTTGGAGACTGAGGAAAGGTCAGATAGGAAGTACCATAAATCTTCCTGAGGTATGGTGTTTATACCTTCCTCTGAAGAGTCTCTGCTTGATGTGCTACCAAGCAGAGCTATGGCCAGAGCTAGAATAGTCTTCTCTCATTTTTGGGCAATGCAGAAATGGTAACACAGATGGCATTAAAAGCCAAAATGATGTCCAGGCAATTTGTTTGTCTTTCTATTTGGAAGACAAAGTTTGTAAGAACTGTTGTTCTAGCCTAGAAACCCTATTTTGTTTAGAAACAAAGATGCTGAATGAGGAAAAAGAAAATAGCTTACCAACATTTATGCTAAAAATATGGGTAACTCAAGTCTTGTGGGTATAAACAATTATGCTGAATTTTTTCCTTTTTTTTTTTTTTTTATAAAAGTACCTGTGCCTTTCATATTGATTCTGGACACAACCCCATGATGAAAATACGCAGTGCCCCCAGCTCCCTTTTACTTTCCTGAGATTGCCAAGTTACAGCAGTGGCAGTATGAGTGCTATATGAAAGGTTCACTTCTCAACTCCCTCCAGGGACAGGACATCAGGGTGAATAACATGCTCCCCAATTCAGCTGTCCTGAAAACAAGACATTCCAGAAAGCTGGGTTGCACAGTGTTTCCAGATCAGATACTTCTATATATACCTGAGTTTTGGAATACAGAGTGGAACATACAGAACAGTGAGGATTGCCTAATGCTGTCTCAGAAAAAAATAACAAATTGTATCAAAACTTAACATTGCAACCCTATGTCTACTGCAGGTCTTCTAGAGACAAAAAACAGGTGCATATATTAAACATTAAGGTATCTCTTAGGGCCTGATCCTGTCTTCATGGTAAATTAACACCTTCTGTGCTTTCCAAGATTTGAACAGTAGCCAGTTACTCAGATAAAGTCAAGAAGATAATGCCTCAGCAAAGGTTCTTCTGCCTTTATTTTGACAAGTGTCTGTAATTATTTTGTATGGGACTTCAACTCCCATTTGACATCTTGCGTAGCATGATGGTCAGGGTGTGCAGGGCCTCCAGGAGGCTTGGAATACAAGTTCAGAGCATGCATCTGGATTAGTGTTCATCGTAACAAGCCCAGCTACTGGACAGGGGGCTTGAAACCCAGCACCACGTTAGCCTATCCTCCTCCTCCTCCCTGTTACTCTCTGTGGACTGTAACAACCGTACAAGACCAGGGGGCCACAGCAAATTGTATTTCTTTGTACATACCATGCCTAGACAGCTACATTGCCTTAGCAGTTCTACAGAGTTGCACGGAGTGTTTGCTGGGTAGTGAAGAATGGCACAGCAGTTGGCATTTCACTCTTTCAGGGATCACAGGGGAAATCTGCTGGGTGGACATAATGTCACTGAAGCTAAAGGATTTTTTAATTCCCAGTGGCATGTGGCCACTGAGCTGTGGCCTGAGCAAGGAGAGACTCGCCGAGTTTTTCCTTTATGTCTCCTTCATGCCATAGGTCCTCAGTCCAGACAAGAAGTTTTAGGATTAATTCTTTTCAATTTTGGCAGTTGAATTTTATAGGGTTTGTGAGAGGAAGACATGAAAGCTAATTTCATTTCCTTGTGTCTGCTCCCTTCTTTAATGTCTGGTGGTAGATATTGCACTGGCTGAAATGAGCTGTTATCTGCTATCTGCTTTTAGTGATGATACAGGAAACAAATAGAAACCTGCTCAAGTTTTACAACCTGAACTGGAAGTGCTGATAGCAATAACCACAGGAAAAACAAGCAGACAAAAAGCCGGCATATATCTAGGCAAGTTAAGTACATAAACATGACATGCAAATCACTAAAGGAATACAAATATGCAGCCCAAAAGTGTCATTTGGAGACAGACTATCCTTTTACCAGAGGCATATCTTAACCTAGCACAAGGTCTTTTCGTAGCATACAGCTGTCCTAGAGAAAGCAGCCACGCTCTGAAATCTGCCAGAGGCTGAGGTGTAGAAATGAAGAAGCAGGAGATGTCTGAATGCTAAATAAATGAAGACATGCAGTGCTTCAGCCTTGAATTTCATCAAAAACTCATCAGACAGCAGACTGATTTTACTTCAGCTCTGCCTTGCCAGCCACAGAAACAAAGAAAAGGAGAGATATCGCTCCACCTGACAGGGGGAAAAAAAAAAAAGAGCATGCTTCTAGGGGAAGAAGGACGCTAACCTTGCACTGCATAAAGCTCCTACTAGGAATAGATGGCTTGAGATGTGTTTAATTGGCAGTCTGGAGAAATGAGGGCTTCTCTGCTCTGTGATGCAGCCAGTAGGTGGTTGTCTGGTTTTCTCTTTATAGTAGAGTATGGTGAAATGTATCATTCTTGGCAAAACTCAGAGGCGACTTGCTCATGGGTATGTCTGCTGGGCTTCAGATGGATTTTCACACTGCATCAGCTGTGGAGGAAATGCTGTGCTTTCAAAAGTAACCCATTTGCATCTGTTATTTCTCAGACAGCCCAAGGGAAGCATGGGAGAACTGGGGGAAGGGGTTGGAAATCTGTTTCATATGCCAAGAATGGGGTTTTTCTTTTCTGTTTGAATTTTTTTTCTTCTTGAAATTCTGTCTATGGATGTGGTTTGTACCATATTGGAGTACAAAAGTGCACCAAAAAATTGCATCTGTTTATTACTGACCAATCAGAGTATTTATAAAGCATCATAGGTCAGCAACCAAGGATAAAGCCAACCTAGAGATCTTTTAATTTAATCTTAAAATGTATATGTCAAAACTCAGCCTTGGGCAAGAACTTCAGTGGATGTGAATCGGCATAACTTCATCAAAGTGAATGGAGCTGCACAGACTAAAATGGCATGCATAAGCTTTAAAATACCACTTACAGCCAGGCACCTTGTAAGAAGTAAGATGACACATAGAAAAATGAAATACCTAAGCCATGTTGAAGAATGAAGTGTTCCTTGAAGATTTTCAGGAAGGTTAACACCATCTTCCCTAAACTAGAAAACAAAGTTCATTTTGTCATGGGTCAGAAACCTGTCTAGAAACCACAAAAATCCTGGCAAGGAGAATAGGCATCTGCATTAACTGAGGAAAGAGAATGGTCCAGGGAAGGATAAGACATCTCAGAGCTGGGCAGAGGAGGAGGCTGGGATGGATATCTCTTGTTGTATTTGCACAATTTTTTGTTAGCTTCAAAATCGGTTTGGATGGCAGGAGAGAATCCCCCATAGCACACTCCCATACCCCCCTCCATCATCACAATTTAGTGAAGTGTTCCCTGCCTTAGCTACAGCCTGCCAGGATGCAAAGTCAGTGCAGAGACAGACAGGTCTGGTGGCCCACCAAGAGCTGAGCACCTCCTGGGAGAACAGCAGGTCAAAAGAGTATGAGCAAGTTCCCCTTGAGACAGCATCTTAAAACTCCTCTTAGTCCTGTTTCACATGTCTTTGCACCATGTTACAAACAGTGATGACAGCCCAGAAATTAATCTGAAGATCTAGATTATATGCTATTGTTGCTCTGGTTTATGAGGAGTGTCCTAAAAGGTAATGGAGAATATTGGCTTAACAAAAAGTGCAGTCTGAGTTGTTACTGGGTCCCATTCTGTCGCCTATCTCCTCCTGGCACATCATGCGCTTTTCCTCCAATCCATTGTGATCTGCGATGTGAGCGAGCCAACACTTTGAGAATGTCCCTGCGCCGGACAGCGATGAACATAACTAAGCTATAAGCTTAGTTCAAGCTTTGGTGCTTTCCCAAACCAGAGCCACAGGAGGCAGTTGTTCAGGGTGGATTGATGTTGTAACATGGCTGTTGTTAAAGTACTTAGCTAATGAGAGACTGGAAGGCAACTGTTTCCACACTGTTAGCTGCATTCATTGGAATAAGTTTGTGCATTTACCAAGTCA
Source organism: Phaethon aethereus (assembly GCF_964289735.1). NCBI lineage: Eukaryota > Metazoa > Chordata > Aves > Phaethontiformes > Phaethontidae > Phaethon > Phaethon aethereus. The sequence goes on from NC_138580.1 coordinate 37,913,427, forward strand.
ACAGTAAGATAAATTCATCTCTGACAGTCTGCTTTTGTTTCATTCCCCATTTTGTAGATTTATAAGACATTTGAAGTGATTTGTTCTGGACTGAAAAGTAGAAACTAATTCATCCCTTGTTAATTGCAGATCTACAAATGCAAACAGAAACTAGGAGTTTCAGGCACAACTTCAAAACTCTGTCATGGCTCAAAACCATAATTTTTACATTTTTGAAATTTAGAATTGTGGCTGATCATTGCAGATTGTACAGAAATAACATTTTGGACTTATTTAATGGAAGGCTTGCCTGAGTACAGTCTGTACAGTTAAGCCTTGAATTATTATGCATAAAAAGCAAGATCCTTCTTCCTGATTCATATTTTAGAAAAATGAAGCAATTGTTGCCAGGCTTTAGCAAGTTTCAGAAAGTTTCTTTGGGGAAAGGTGTTTGGTTGGTAGAAATAAGCAGGGAATTGGGCCTTTCTGTCCAGACCTGACATTCACTTTCTATGTGGCTGGGACAGAGTAACATCACTGCTGTGCCTCAACCTGAGGACAAAGTATGAACCACAGATTTCTGCCAGTCGGATGGGGTGTGTTCGATCTGTCCAGCTAGAGTTGAAGATAGCACTTTCTGGAGGATTCGCAATCTTCCCACCCACTACAGTGGCAGCTTAAGCGACCAGTTCTGACGCTTAGCTGGCAACTGTTAGAGGAGACAAATCCCAGCCGTGACATACCATACTAATGGCAAGGGGAAAAGCTGTATTTTTTTCTGGAGTAGATTGAAATTACCAGGACATAAATTCCTGTGAAAGTCTGAGTCATCCCAGCAGCAAGTTCAGCAGAGGAGGCATTCTCAGCTGAGCTCTAACTAGTCTAAATTTTGGCAATAAAATGGGGAAGGTTGTTCTTTTGGGAAAAATGTTCAAGCAATGCGTAATCTGGATCAGAGCTGTGTAGTTATATAATAGTGTTCTGTCCTGCACGGAAGGGTGAGAAAAAGAGTTTATTTTGCTTGATGGGAAAGGACAAGAAAGGAAAGTCTAAAAACTTCAGGTTTTATGTTGGAAATTTGGATTTGAACAATAAAAAGAGATGCTAAGGGACATACCTGGTGAGCTTTGGGAAGGGCATCTTGCATGAATAGATAAACACAAGATACTTTTTTGAACTTGATCTAAACAACCTAATTTTCTCCATTATGCTGGAGTAAAGAAAATCCAGACAGTGACTCAAAATTCATCCCTTCTTAAGGATCAGGAATCTGATTTGAAAACTGTGATATTTGATGCTCAGTGCTTGATATTTGAAGCTATTATGACTCCTTCCCTGAGTAGGGGCTGTTGCCTCAAAAATTTAAGTATCAAACTCTGTAGTTTAGCCACATCTGTTTGGTTGTTTTTTTGTTTAAGGGAGTACTAAAATAAGAATCCTGTGTTTTAGCTGCATTAATTGAGCTCCTAGGATCTTTTTTATTTTGTGTGTGTGAATCTCCTTCAATATCTTTTACCATTCTTTTGATCGGTTCCCCTGATTTAGTGAGGAATATGATTATAGAACATGTGTTACAGTTCATCTGACATGGATCTTGTATTTCAATGAGTTGTCTGTTAAATTCAGCTGTTGTCTCTTGACTGTGAACTCTTTGCCATGGAAAGCGGTCATTTCGCTTTGTTTTTCTCAACACAAAACCTCTCAGTGTTTATCTGTGGGCCTTTCTCCCTTTATTGATAGGGACATGCCTGGTTCAGTGTGGCCACCTTATTAATTAGATGAATACAGTGATCTGCAAATAGGTAGAAAGCTTAAATCATCCATTGTTGTCCTATGCCAGTGTTAAAGACATGGCTGATTGCAAGGCATCTCTTCTATTTTACTGATACATCCCATTGAAAGTACCTATTTTCAGTTGTTTGTAATTGTTTCACAGTTTAACTGTTCAGGCTGAAATATTAGTGCTCGGTGTCTGCCACTGGGTACATTTTTAAAAGTCATAAATGAACCGATCCTGTTCACCCTTTGCTAAGAGCAAGATAAGGATGGTGCATTACTTTGCCTGTGCTATGTCTCCAGTGCAGCCTTTTTGTTTTGAATCTTGCTAACTTGTAGGCTGGCAGCTTCACTAGTGTGTGTAGCCAGTAATATTAGGAGTGCAAAGGCTGAACATGATTGCAAGCTCTGTTTGCAGATGTGGAAAGTCTGAGGCACAGTCTTTCTCTTCAATTGCTTTGCTAGGCCAAATACCCTTCCTCCTCCCTTTCCTCTACCTGTAGCCTCTGCCAGGAGCATGAAAACTGTAATATCTTCTGTCCTTGGCAGCATATAGATTTGGAAGCACTTAGAACTCTTGATTCTAATCAGGTTTTAACCTTAACCTTGCTTCCTATGCAAGACCAATTCTTGTCTCAATCCCTGTGTTAACCAGGCAACCAAACACTGAAATAAAATCTTAGTTCCTGGGATGTAGCTGTGTCAAATCACTGTGATGCTGTGGTAAGTACAAAGAACCTGCCCTCTTTGGGAAATTGTTAGGAGTCTGGGAGCTTTTCCCAATATCGCAGCTCCACAGCATGTTCAAATGGCAAGTGGAACCAAGCTATAGTATCTTTAAATGCTTTAGCCACAGTGTTTGTGGTAGAACTTCTCAGAGGCCATAATTGCAAGGCAGGAAGAACATAAATCATCACCTTCTTGGAAAATATATTCAGAGCCTGTAATTTTATCAGCATCATAATTTTTGTTCTTTAAGCATCTTTGTTTTAGTGTGTACCAGGGTAGTAAGCCACAGAGGGGAAGCTGTTTATGGATTCTCTGCTCTGAAGCTGATAAGTTTGGGGCTTTCCCTCTTGTTGTGAAAAGCAGCTGAACTGAATGATTCCGGGCAGCAACGGAGCATAACTCTTTCTCTTTTGTAAGCACTTTTCAATCATTGATGTTGTGTTTAGCAGTGAGGCACAACTGAACTAAATTCTCTCTTGCATTCCTTTTCCTTCCACTCAGTGTTTCTACAAATTTTTGTTCACCTTGAACACAGTGGTGCAGTACTCACAGAGGAGAGTCTGCTTCAGGTCCCTGGACTGGAGACTGTTGTACATGGAGACTTTGAAATCGAAATTCACTTTCTGTGAACAGCCATAGGGAGGCATATGTCTAACTGGGAGATTCACAGGTATTGCCAGCCTGTCATGTTGTCTTATATTAGCAGGGCAACCCAAAACATCCCCTCTGATCTAGTGCAGATGTTGCCCTCGGATCACAGCCCCTTTGTGTTTAGATTGCCAGTTGGGCCACTATCTGTAAGAAGGCAGCTGGAGTTCACCTTGCTGAGTGCAGATCGATATATGCCTCATCTAAATGAACTCTGAGAAAAATACCTTCATCGCTTGGTTTCCTAACAGGCTACCCATAAATGCCCTGCATTTGTTGGTGCTTTGACAGGCACCATTCAAACAGCACAGAAGGTATAGGAGCACAGTGTCTGATTCCTGCTGGAGACTACCTAGAAGCAGTGTGAGTCAGTGAGGCTGTACTGTGTGTACATCAGCACACAGTCTGCCCTGGATTTCACTTCTGGATTACTGCTGAGGAGGACAGAGTTGGGGTAAGGTCTGTAAGACTTCAAGGGCTTCAGATAGAAGCCATTTTTATCCTTGGGCAATGTGGTTTTGTGGCATAAACCCAGCATTGCCTGTAAGGCTTAATTTTTCCACTGTGGTTTAATTTCATGTAGATGTGACAAATGCTGAGGAACCTCAGCTTGATCCTGATCAAAATACTAACTTCTAGGCCCTGACCAGCATACCTGGGCAAACCAGCATCCGATCAGGAGAGAATGTACTCATTTCAGACCGGCAGGTCAGTGCAAGTGTTATGAGGGAGCCTGTCAGGCTGGGATGTTTGAGTGTGAACAGAAAGCAGTTCTGTTTCTACCACAGACTAAAATATTCCCTTTCCTGAATGACAGCATGAGCAGGCTTTTTTCATTTAATGTGTAGCACAACTGAAGTTCACGTATGTATATCCCTACCACACCTCTACCCTCCACACAAGATGTACATACACATTCAGGAACACAGAGACCTTCCTAGTGAGTCACGGTGTTCGTGCTGTCTCTATCACAGGCAGCAGCAGCATCTAATTTCATCAAGTGCCATGATAACAGTTTGCCGTTTTCTTGTTGTAGCTCTGTTCCCTTGGGAGGCAGTTACAGAGCCTCCCTGCTCTGATAGTTTGAAATTTCCCTCTAGATTCCAGCTTCAAATAATTCACAGTCAGTTTGAATTCTTTGTTTGCAAGCCAAAGTTTCTCTTTAGCCTAAATAGTTCCTATCCCTCTCTGGTACTCTCCCTCTGATGTTTACGGTCTGATTTCTCAAAGGAAACAAAGCTCATGCAGTCATGCTGTCTGGCTGGCAGTCTCAGCCTTCCTCAACTCATTTGTAACTTGTTGGCCCATTTCAACCAGTGCTGGCAAGGGAGCAGTGGTTAGAAACACAGGCGGTTCCTCCAGGTTGGGTGATAGTTGCTGACTGGATACGAAACAGAGATTCAACAGAACACTGTCACTGGGGGAAAGGCAGTGATAACTCAGCCCCTTCTCCACAAGAAGAGACAACAAATAGCTGGCCAGTTGTGTATTGGCTTCTATTTGCCCAGACTAGCAGACCTGTGAGAAAGCTTGGCAGATATTTTTTGTAAGTTTGCAGATGACACCAAGTTGGGTGGGAGTGCTGATCTGCTGGAGGGTAGGAGGGCTCTGCAGAGGAATCTGGACAGGCTGGATCCATGGGCTGAGGTCAACTGTATGAGGTTTAATAAGGCCAAGTGCAGGGTCCTGCACTTTGGCCACAACAACCCCATGCAGCACTACAGGCTTGGGGAGGAGTGGCTGGAGCGGTGCCCGGCGGAAAGGGACCTGGGGGTGCTGGTTGACAGCCGGCTGAATATGAGCCGGCAGTGTGCCCAGGTGGCCAAGAAGGCCAACAGCATCCTGGCCTGTATCAGGAATAGTGTGGCCAGCAGGAGTAGGGAAGTGATTGTGCCCCTGTACTCGGCACTGGTGAGGCCGTACCTTGAATACTGTGTTCAGTTTTGAGCCTCTCACTACAAGAAGGATGCTGAGGTGCTGGAGCATGTCCAAAGAAGGGCAATGAAGCTGGTGAGGGGTCTGGAGCACAAGTCTTATGAGGGGCAGCTGAGGGAACTGGGGTTGTTCAGTCTGGAGAAAAGGAGGCTGAGGGGAGACCTTATCGCTCTCTACAACTACCTCAAAGGGGGTTGTGGTGAGGTGGGTGTTGGTCTCTTCTCCCAAGTAACTAGTGATAGGATGAGAGGAAATGGCCTCAAGTTGCGCCAGGGGAGGTTTAGATTGGATATTAGGAAAAATTTCTTCACTGAGAGGGTGGTCAAGCATTGGACGAGGCTGCCCAGGGAGGTGGTGGAGTCGCCATCTCTGGAAGTGTTCAAAAAAACGTGTGGATGTGGCGCTTCATGGACATGGTTTAGGGGACACGGTGGCGCTGGATTAATGGTTGGACTTGATGATCTTGAAGGTCCTTTCCAACCTTAGTGATGCTGTGTGATATTGCTGCCAAGAGGGAATAGGGCTTGCTGAAGAATATAGGATGGAGGGATTAAGCAGTTCAAAGATTTAACCTATAGGAAAGAAGGCTCCACTAGTTTGTGGAACACTTAGTTATAGAGGCCAGTCATGATTTAAATATGTGCAGGGATATTAATATATTCCAGGAAAGGGAGAAACAGATCATCAGGGAAACCCTGGATCAGCGCAGTTCCTCGCTGTGCCAGATGGCCAGCAGAACACATCCACATCACTCAGCTCACTTCAGCCCTCAGCACAGGGCGTAAATGATACATAGGTCTCCTGCTGGCCCCTCTACACAGGGGCACATTTCACCCAGTGAGACAGAGAGAATAATTGAGAAGATTGGTCCTTTACATATCTGCTAGCCAGGTCCATGGGCCATGAGACTCAAACTGTCAGACTTCCGGGTGCAAATCAACCTTCAGGCACTTGATCAAAGGCACCCTCTCAACTTACCACCTTGCTTTGGCTCCATTTTTAAGCTGCAGGCCCCCAGTCCATAGCGCTGAGGTCTTGTCATAACCCCTAGGTCAGCATTTTCAGAGCAAATGCATCCCTGGGGCCATTGCTAAGAGGTGCTGCTGATCCATTGCTGAGAGATGTGCTCAGAAAGTGCTAGGAAGGCTTTCTGTTTTGCCCAGTTGTGTCTGGCCTGAAGCTCTCTGGGAGCCAGATCCGACTGCACATCTGACGTGTGTTTCTGTAACTGATGTGACACCTGTCTTGTATAGTACTGGGGTATATTTTTAAACAAAAAGTATATTGAGGGAAAGCACAAGCATAAAACTCTAAAGGCATTCATGTTTTAGTGTGCATTGGTTTACTTGGATGGATTAAGCACATAGGAGAGAGAAAGACAGGATTCAGTTTGCCTACCAAAGATGTCCTTCTGAAGGTGACCTACCAGTTGTGGAGTTTTCTGGTGCTGTCATCACCCTTACTGCTGAGCATGCCATCACCACAGATCTTTACCACAGATTAAAGCGAGAGAACACTTAACATTCTAATGGTTTGACTGATGTAGTGGTTACCTTATATGTAATGAAGGGGACTCATGAAACAGCTTGCTGTGAAGAAATTCTTCCCACTAGCTGCAAAGCGTGGCCCTCTGAAAATTTCTTCTTGGAGTTTACTGGGCTTAAGTCAAGAGCGCACTCCAGGTGTTCAGTGCCAGAGGATTCTACTCATTACCTAAAATGTGACATTATCCCCACTGCAGGAGCTAAGAGCTGCAAAATCTGATATCCCTCTAAGGGGGCAAATAGTCTTTTCCTAGTTTGGAGAGGTGAGGCACAGGAGGAGTATTTGTTTCAGATTTATTAGGGAGCCTGGGGCAGTTTGGGGACCTGAAGCCCGGAAGAAGAAACTGCACAAGGTTCTTCTTCCTCCCACTGACCACTTCAGCTGGTTTGCAGCTGCTTTGTGTTCCTGGCATGGTAAGAAGATGCAGTGAGGCACCTCGATGTATCTGTCCCTCTCTCTTACCTCAGTATCGGTTAGTCACTGTAGGGTTTCCTACAACAGCAGCCAAGAGGACTGTGCTAAGTAGTATGCCAGTGAAGGCTCTACAAGTGCCATTTAGCACAAAATGAATAGATAATGCCCCAAATTCTGTGTCTTTCTGTAAATTCATACTGTCTATTAATAATGTAGAGATAAATAAAAAGACTGTATATTTAACCTACAGAAAGAATATGTTGCATGGGTGGCACACTTTGTGGAAGTAAAAGCTCCTGGTGCAAAGGCAGCCTTCTTGGCCAGAAATGCCTTCTCACACACCTGAAAAGCCTAACGCCAGCGAGCACAATCCTCTGCCGTTGCTGGGGAAGTGGTGTCACTCAGGTGTGTGCCCTGCACCCAGTTGTGCCTGCCTACTGGTAACTGCCATCCAGCAGCACATCTTTCCCTGGGAGGACAATCATTGGTGACACCTGAGTTCTGCCAGGTGGAGGAACTGCTTTGACATGGGGGTCAAGATGGGGGTCAACCATGAGACATCTTGGCCTTGCCTTCATGGACTTCACTTCTAGGCACTGTGGTATGCCTGCAGTGCATCTGTGGCTAAGGTAACACAGAAAAAACGTGGGCCCCTTGCATCTGTAAGGGAGGTTGGCACCAGCAAGGGAAAATCAGGTACTCGTTCTGCCAGAAACAGAGCACAGGGGAGAAGCACAGTGCTGCTAGCATCAGAAGGTTGTTGTGAGCAACTTTATGGCCAGCACCAGAAATCAAGAAGCAATGACTGCAGCTGTAGTTTTCAAGATGCTGTTGTTTTCTGCATTGCCCTTTAGTAAATGACAGTAAAGAGAGTGAGAGCGCACTTAGACAGCTCTGACTTCAGTTTAATGGATTTTTTCAGTCCCCTTTCACAGGACACTCTTGAGGTCTGTTGTATGAATGTAGCTGCTGTTACAGCTGTACGGCAGCAGGAGAGGTGAAATACCTCAGGATTTCAACCCATGCCTGAGCTGGCCAGATCTGGGATTTCTGCATCAAAGGCTGGAGTGCTGAGCTGTAGGAAGGAAGATTTCCTCCTCCTCCTTGTGGCCAGTGCAGCAGAAATACTGGCCATCACTCAAGAGAGCCTGGGACAGGCTGTCCAAGGACTATGTCTAGTCCAGGCAAGCAAGGAGTTTGTGGAACTTTTCAGGGAAAAAACACCTTTCATATCTCCCAGTATAAGAACTTTCAATGCCCCTTTGTGAGGTAGAAAAAAGACCAGCATTGTACATTTACATGCTGCATTAACATACTAAGTGTAGAGATTGGTGTGGTTTACTTTCTTACATTTCAATACAAGTGTCAGAAGCAGGAGTCAGAGCAGGAGGAAAAATTACCCTGGCTCCCTTTGTCCTGCACCCCGGTGGAGTGTGTGTATGGTATATAGTAAGTTACCTCCGATTCCTTTTAGGTTAGGATTTTAAACAAGAAGATCGATTTTAGTGATATTCAGTCCCGGTGTGGTTCCAGAGATAACATCAAACATTCTGCAGGGGGAGGAAATGTAAGTAGTACAGACACGCTGTGAACAGGCATCTCCACTGTGGTGACCCACCTTGCACAGCCAGACCCCTCTGTCTCCCTTCCTTTGAGCACTACTTTCCTTCTCGCTGCTGTTTCACATGTGAGTCTGGTCTGGTAGTCATGTGAGCCCTGTGTATGCAGTGGAGGCCTCCTGATCTTTCTCCACAACACGTTTCCAGAACTTGGACAGGAAAAGGAAATGAGAAAAGAAGAGTTATTGCTAAGGTGCTGACAGTAAAAGTCCAGCGTGAGCCAAAATGGTTCAGTGCCTTTCATCGGGATGGCCCAAGAAAGTAATTTCCAAAAAGACCCTCCAGATTACAGTAAGACTCCAGCCTCACACTTGGGCATCTTCCAGTGCATTTGTCCTTCCTCAGCTAATCCGAGAGGAAGAAGAAGAAAAATAAAGCATAAGGACAAAGAAAGCTCAGAGAGAGGGTGTGATCAGCCAGCGTGCTGAGTGCTAATGCCACAGCATTATTCCAGTATAACAAACTGAGGTTGCTCAGGGTTTGACCAGGCACCCCTTAGTTCTAGCAGTCACGCTGGAATAGGTTAAGGCGGCTCTGACCCCTCTGGTGGAAATGATCAGATGGAAGAGCTGATGGTGTGGGCATGTCTGATCCAATCAGATTCAGTACAGCCACCAGTGCTGGCTTAAGTCATTGGTTGTGATGTGAGCAAACCAGTGGCATTGCAGTCATCCTGGAGCTCCTGTCTGGCCTGGAGGGGCTGCAACTTCTTAAGACCTGCTAACACAGTCACTGTAACTGTGGGCCGCATCTGGGAGCTAGTTGGGAGCACAGCAAGGCAGGAGTGTTGCTCTGTGGCTGTTCCCAAGCTGGACTCAGAACAGTGATGGCAACGCGGCCAGCTGCAGGGCACAGAGCGGCAGGAGGAGGGAGGGAGCCTGTGCTGCTGCCTGGCTGAGCACGGAAATGCCTCTGCTATCTGGCAAGCATCACCGCACCAGCTGGCTGAACACCAACCAGCTCAGGTACAGCTGCAGGAGTCACATTTGTAGATTCATCAGACCCTTCATAATGGATTGAGCTGAAATGCGTACCATATTTAGATGCACAAAAATATGAAACAGATGGTAGAGGGGAAAAAAAAAAAAAACCAGTCACCGAAATAATCCTAGTTGCCAAGATGCACATTCAAAAGCAGAAACAAACGGGATGCATCCTGCTGCATGCAGGGCTTCGGAGCATGCACCCTGAGAGGAAGCTCAGGAACGTTTTAGAGAGAACCCCCAAGCTGATCTGCTTTGTCCTCTTCTTCATTTTGCTAATAGTAAAGCTTAACCCAGCTCTGTCATTTCCCTAGGTGGGAAGGAAGCTTGCTGTATTAATCCAGGTGTTTTCTCCTTTGTGGCATGATCTGTTTTCTACTAACCATCTCTCCTTTTCCAGTGGCTTGTAGAGGCTTTTGGCTCTTCGTCTGCAGTGCTTGGCTTTTTATTTATTTGAGTCTTTTCATTCCTGTAATTTGTCTGTGTGTGTTTGCTTTTGACAGGTACAAATCGTAACCAAGAAGATCGACTTGAGTCATGTGACTTCCAAGTGTGGCTCCCTCAAGAATATCCACCACAAGCCAGGTATTGTAGGAATTTCTGGGATGTGGGACAAAGCAAAGACCTAATCCTGTCATGTGAAGGAGAAATCATGGATGAGACCATTCTCTTTTCTAGTCCAAGAGAAAGTAAATACACTTTGGTAATAAAAATAATATTCTTTACTTAACTAAATACATAAAGACATAAAGGTATGGGACCACCTAGTTTAGAGAGGAGATTAAAAAAAATTGCAGAAGGATGCTGCTGTGGCATAATGTCAGTTTGATAAGCTACTGAAATGCAGACTGAAGTCAGCAAAATACTTAAGCATGTGCTTAAATCCCGTGAAAATCAGTAGGGCTGCAGCGCATGCTTACAGTTTGAATATGTGTTGAAGATTTTATATTTTACTGAATATGAGTGTGGTATTCTGTGCTTCTCTAAAAAAATGAGATCTCAACTAAAAGGGAAGTAATGTGCGTGCACCCATGTGCATCAGGTCAGACTTTCTCCTGAGCCATTCCAGCCTCCTAATCTGTATTTCCTTTTTCTGTGTAGGAGGTGGGCGTGTGAAAATTGAGAGCGTGAAACTGGATTTCAAAGAAAAAGCTCAGGCTAAAGTTGGTTCACTGGAAAATGCTCACCACGTACCTGGCGGTGGTAATGTCAAGGTAAGGGGACAGCTGTCAGAGAAAAGGCTACCACTGTGCCACTGGCCGAGTGAAATTATTAGAGCTGTGAATTCAGCAATGGCTCCGACTTGAGTAGGAAACATCTATTTGTTCTCCTTCAAGCACACTCACATGCCATTTGCTCCCTTTAGAACTTTGAATGATCAATCTTACATCCACATCTAAGCTTGAAGTGAAACGTCCTGTAGTTTGTGCACTGGCATTCCCTCTAAAGATAAACGTTGTTTGGGACTGTTGTACAGCATAGGTATAAACTAATAAGTTTGTAGCATGGGTATCCCAGAGGATCAGGAGTGTTTTGGGAAAGAGGAGGAAGATATCTTGAAAGTAAGATCACTCCCACAAACACTTGAAAATACAAATTTTGGAAACAAATTGCAATGCCCATAAAATGTCTATTAAATTCATACAGCCAGGAACAACGGTACTGCTCCTTAAAGCAGCCATCAGAGACAGAAATAGTAAGAGAATGTAACATAGTAAGCCAGTATATATTAAACAAGGTGAAAAAAATCTTCAGTTTCAATTATTCTAAGGACTGAAGCTTCTTCAGTCCTTGTAAGAGATCTTAAAAGTAAGCAAAATGAGACCCAAATGATGATCTACAATGAGATAATTTGGTGAATATGTAATGTGTTAAATTCTTTGCTTTCCTGGAGCAGATTGACAGCCAGAAGCTAAACTTCAGAGAGCATGCTAAAGCCCGTGTCGATCATGGGGCTGAGATCATCACGCAGTCACCAGGCAGGTCCAGCGTGGCTTCGCCACGCAGACTCAGCAACGTCTCATCCTCTGGAAGCATCAACCTGCTTGAATCGCCCCAGCTTGCTACCCTCGCTGAAGATGTCACAGCAGCCCTTGCTAAGCAGGGCTTATGAATTTGCTCATTTTGCGTTGTATGAAGTAATAATACTTAGGCATGAGCTCTTAGCAGGAATGGGCTCAGAGCAGGTGTTACATTCATTCTTTACCATGTCTAAAACTAAGTCCCATCCCAAGACTTGTAGTTACCACACAGTTAAAAAAAAAAACCCAAAAAAACAGGAAAAAAAAAAAAAGTGAATAGATGCAGAAATTGGCCTGATCTCCATTTACAACAGGAAGACACTGGCTTTACGTGGGTATACAAGTACAGTATGTTACATTGGACAATTATTGTTGCTCTGCTCTGTCTTGCATGGAGTACCATATATGATAAAATGCATTTTTACCTTTCATGTGCCTGAAGGCCATCCACCTCTGTCTGAAGAGCCTTGTTAATACCCCAAGTTGCTCATTTCACTGTTCTGTTGATAGATGGGGAAATAAAAAAAGAAAAGTTGCCCATTGTAAGTTATTACAGGTTAAATTAACAGTCTGCATACCAGAAGGAAGGGCATATAGAGAAATTCAAGTTTAATTAAAAAAAATGTGTTATTTTGTATAAATGAGTAGAACAAAAGTTGAATTAAGTTATTAACATTTTTTGGACCTGGTTAATTATGTCGGTGTATAGCTGAAAAGCCAATAAATTATTTAGCTAATAACTAAAAACAGTAGTTGAAAACATTTGAACCATGCTTGGGGAAGTGACGTGAAAAAGCTGTTGAAAGCAAGCACTTGTACCCCAACAGACTTGTGTCTGATTAGAAAGTTGGTTAAGCGGCTAGATTTGTGTACGCACCACCGGTTTCACATCCTTTCCATCTGTTTGATACAGTATTATAGATATATATATATATTTCTCTGTGGCCATTTGTGATATGCCCTCCTCATATACTTGAATATTCTACTTCTTTATTCACAGTATCTGTGTCTCTTGCACCCTTTGGTGTTGCAATTTTAGGTATGTAAAAGTAGATGTTAGCAGGGTTTTTTTTCCCTATTCATAAGAATACATTTAAAAAAGATGAAAATTTTAGCATGAAGTTGCTTTCTGTAACAACTAAAAGCCGTGACCCTGTTTTAGTGCCAGATGCAAGTCTCTTCTGTGATGCTAGAAAAAGGATTCCTTCCCTCTTCCCTTCCCTCCCTTTCTTCACAAAGGTATGATTTTTGTGGGGTCCAGATATTTGTAAAAGGGTCTCCAAAGATGGCTGAGTTTGGATTCTGGATTTTTAAAAAAATCCACAATAGTTTGGTTCTGGCTTTTTTTCTTTCTTCCTTTTTTTTTTTTTTTTTAACTCCTGTAGTAAAAGTGAATGTTAGATTTATTTATTTTTTTTCTTTTGCTAAAGTTGAAACACAGAAAAAAGTATTAATGTTGTTTCCACTCCTTCAGTGATGTCTTACGTATACACTCAGGCACTCTGATAACAGTGATAAACATAACAGAGATGCCTGTAAACTATAGTACGTGAATAAATAAAATGAGCTCCCTAGACTGGGTTGCCATAGCGATTCATCAATAAATAGGGTGTCTTAAAATCTGAGCAAAGTGGGATTATATTGACTATAAAAAGTATAAGAAAAAGTGTGCATAAAAGATAAAGGGCAGAGATATATAAACAACCGATCTAACGGAGTTACCTGTGAGAACTCCAACATGATCTTATGGACACTAAGAGAACACTGAAGGTAATATGGTAGTATTACTCATCAGCGGATAATAATCTGCTGATACTGTATGTACAGTAGACATTATGAAATGACCAGTTTACATTCTTGCAGATTGTTTGATCTTTTCCTTTTGAAATCTCTTAATTAAACTTTGCACTGTCAGTTGAGCTATACTTGATACATGTATTAGGTTAACATTGTGTGTTTGAAGCTTTTGATCTGTTCTTTTTCCTTTATAATTTGTATGTGTGCGCATGTGTGTTGGGGTTTGATCTGAAAAGACTCATAGAAAAGATTTTTATGTCTGTGGAGAAGGATTCTAATAATTAATAGCACAGGATTCCCCATCATTAAATTCAGATAGTAAATGCATAGTTACTAGACAGTAAATATTCAGTGGACCAAAGGGGGATTTTGGCTAGGCTGTCACAGCAGTACAAAGATAAAAGGGTTACATCTCTAAAAACTTAAGACGAACTCCTCACAGCCCCACACATGACATTTCAGCTCTGCAGAAAGCTTTTTCACACTATAAAGTACCTAATACTGTTTGTAAGTCGGTTGTTTTATGCAAAGGACAGCAAGTTTTAGAACCATGCTGAGTGCATTTTCAGGATTCTGATTTCTGCCTTGTATTTGTTATACTTCTGCTTAGAGTAATCTTAAGAATTCACATGGAAACAGTGTCAAGTGAGGTGCATTAAAAGCCTCCTCCCATTTTTCCAGAAAAACAACAGACAGAAAGAAAAAACAGCAAACCAGTATTTATATAATGTTGCTCTGATCATACTATTGATTAATATAAATTAGCCTTGCAGTGTTTTTTTTTTTATGCCTTTGGCCAATGTGGGAGAGAGTCTATGGTACTACTGAACCTCAGGTGAACACCACCTGCTGAGAACAGTGTTAACCTGAGACAGAAGGTTTTTTTATTCTGCTTTTAAAATCAACATACTCTGTAAAATGAAGCTTAGTTAATCCATCTAAGAGTCCCAAGTTTGAGTGGTGTAACACACTAAGTCGTATATTTCATGCATTAAAATGAAATCTCTTGTCTTGATTCAAGCAAAGACCTTTGTAATCGTAATCATCCTTCCATAGAAAGAATCCTAGAATGCTGTGGAGTTAGATAAAAAGAAATCAAGAGTTTTGTGCTGTCATATTAAAAACAAACAAAAAACACACCAAAAAACCAAGTTATCGTACATGACTCTAGATGTTCACTGAAAAAGCTTATATTAATCTTAACTTCTCAAGAAGAGTTGGTTTTAAAAACAACGGTTTTGTAAATATGTAATGCCCACTAACGAAGGTAGAGCCAGCTTCCTGGAAACTGCATCCGTTGTGTTTCTTTTCCACAGGCATGTTGAGCCAGCAGGTATGTCGGGTGCCTGAGGCCCAACTCTGTAATGAAGCAGAGGTAATCCAGACCAAAGGAATGGTGAAACCTTGTTTGGATAGCTAGGGGAGAGCCGCAGATTAATAATCCATCAAGTTGTAGAGACAAAAGTGTTTCTGCCCCATCTGCAGAGTTCTGTTTCTATGTAATCACAAGCAAAAAGAAATCAAAGATGAGCAAACCTCTGTTCCAGCAACAGTACAGGAAAAACTAATACTGATGAGGGAAATCTTGTGCCCTCAAGGGCTATGTATATTTTCACTGCAGCAGTAAATGGTATTGTCCATTCAACGCTCTGCTGAAGTACAGTAGTAACCTCATCGTGACTGCTTACAGACCTAAGTTTGCCTATGTGCACGACCCAAAGGGAGTCGAAAGGCAGCCTGCGTGGACTACCACATGTGAGCAGAAGTTTTTTCCATGCTGGACCAAATACCGTTCCAAACCCAAGTACAAATGTCCCTTCAAAGGCAAATGCCTTGAAGAGTAGTTCACGTTTGCTATGAAAATCGATGCAGGTAGATTTCTAGCCTAGGTGTGTGTCAAGTTCACTCTCTAGTCAGATTGCTAAAGCAACTCCCTCTGCAACTCCAGCAATTCCCACTGCAGGAAGGTAAATTAGTTTCACACTTGGAAAAGTCAAGCGTATAAAAGCTACTTCAACTTTAGCAAAGAGAAAAAGCCAACAAATAAACATGCTGTACACTGGGATGTCAAGGAATACAGTCTGCTGTTACAAACCTGTGTTTTTTCTGATAATTCTAGAGCCTGTTACCATAAAAGAGGCATTTCTTGAATGGCTGGTGGTAGGTAGTTCATGTTTTTCAATCCGATTTGCAATTGTATTTGTTGCTGTATAGTGATTGTTTTGCAAAATAAAATCGCTTGTCATCTAACCACTTGTGTTGGTTTCCACTGTTTGTGGATCAGCTCCTCCCACATTCAACTGCTGCGCATTGCTGCCCTGCATGGAAAAAAGGTGTCGTGCATCTGCTGGTATTGTATAGTCAGTCTTGCCAGGAGATGTCAGAGCGGGTTAAGTCATACTTCTTAGCTAGTCCCTGTTACTTCTTGCCAAAATAATCAGTTTTTACAGCTAGTGGCCTCTTCTGCAGGGTAGTGTTTCCCAGCTTTGTGTGAACGTTATTCTGTGGGGTCCCAGCCTGGAGGTGGTTTAGCATCACCCTGTGCTGCACAGCCGAGCTCTCCTGACAGAGGAGGCCCACGCATGAGCCAGCTTCCCCTGGCTTGTCACGGTGTTTCTCTGGGCAGCCTTCAGCGCAGAGGTGTGCGAAGGCATTGCTGATGGCCGGAGCCATGCCTTTGTCACAGGGCCGGGCCCAGCACTGGTGGGGACTTGTCACAGTTCTCTGTCATGGCTCTGCCAACATCCTCCCGCTTGGCTGAGCCGCGGGACAGCCTGCCTCCTTCCTTCCTTCCCCCGTCGGGCAGGAGCCGCTGCCCTTGACGGACCGATGCCGTGAGGGGCAGTGGGGCCGAGGGCCGCCTCCCTACTCTTCACAGCCTCCTTCGTCAGGAAAATGGCGGCCCCCGCCCCGCCCCGTCCTGTCCCGCCGCCCGGCACGGCTCGCGCGGGCAATGGCTGCCGCGCGGCCGCAGGGGGGCGCGCGCACCTGAGGGCTATAAATACCGCAGTCGCGGAGGGGCCGTTGGTTTGGAGGCGGGAGGGTGTGGCGCGAGGGTCGGCGCCTCTTCTCCTCGCAGCCTGAGCAAGCCCCCTCACCCGCCCCGAGGGGCCCGGCCCGGCCAGCGGCGATGGAGGAGTGGGGCCGGGGCCGGCTCCCTGCAGCCTGTCGAGGACGATGGGGGTCGTGTGGACCTAAAAGGTAAGAGGAGCTGTGGGTGATGAGCTCGTGGTGTCATCCTGAAAGCCAGGGGAAGCAGCCTGGAGTTTGAGGGTGTTTGAAGTAGTTTGTTGTTTTGGATCCGTTTGTGCGTCCTTAAACTCTTGCTTTTGCTTGGGTCAGAGAGGAGGTGCAGCTCAGTATTGCAGGTGGTACAAATAAAAACTCGCTGAAATATTGGTGTGCTGGCCCAAACCACCTGTGTGGACCAGGTGCCTTCTCAGCACAGGACTGTGGTGTGGGGAAACGCCTCAGCTCTCCGGCGTCCCTGCCCTTGCACTGCCTGCTCCTGACCAGCTCGAGCAAGGCTGTTTCTGGTGCCTCCTCCTGCTCTGGTGCCTGCCCTGGAGGGTTTTCAGGCTTACTTTCTACCTGCTCAGATGCAGTGACACAGGTGAAATGAGAGCTTCAGTATCAGCTACTCTGTGAGCTCTGCATATTCTGTGGAGTTGGATAGCAGCAGTGGGACTTGCTAACAGAAGAAGAATCTTCTAAACATGGCTAGCAGCCTGAGCAGTAGCAGTAGACTGCCTTAAGTTTCCCAGCCCCTGAGCAAGCTGGACTTTTCACATAATGCTGCAATATTCATAAATAAACACAGTGAAACTGCCTGGAGGAACATTTAAGTGCTGTTAATTAACCATTAGAAGCACTCTCATAAGGGTGCTTAGGCGCAAGGCAGAACTAATGTATCATCTGCGAAAAGGATTAAGAGGTTGAGAACAAAAGGGTAAATTCTGATTTAAGCATTCACAGCTAGAGCAATGGCTGAGGACAGCTGTTTCCTCCTTTCAGAGTGAAGGAAGAAGAGATGATATTTCTGATTGTCGTGTCTTATTAGCAGCACGTGATAGGTGATGTATCTTATAATTTGCTAGCAGATTGTGATGTTGGAGCACTGAGGTGAGTACAAGCTGTGAATAAAATCTTGAATAACTACAGTGTTATTGAAAGTGAGGGAAGCCCAGGAATCCTGCTACAATGTTTGCTAGATATACAGCGGATTTGTCCCTCCTGCGCCTAGCACAGCTCGTGGGGGACATGGTAGAAAAAATAGGTGGGTGAGTCAGAGAGAAATGGATTAGATCGGAGTGGCAGGCAGAAGGCCTTTCACCTAGAGGTGTGTGGCCATGCAGGAGTCCCAGTTGCTGCTTTGAGGATAAAAGGCAGTGCGGCCCCAGTGGAGGGGCTCCCAAGCCAGGCTTGTGTGAGCTCCTTTCTTCTGGAAGGAGAAGCATGTGCTGGAGGCAGTTACCAGCTCTCATCTGAGCAATGGAGAGGAAGATGTGTTTGATAACTTGGTGGTACAAGAGAGCCCCACTTTCTTCTCCAGGAAGAAGGTGAAAAAGGTGTTTGGGTGGGGTGGGGTTTGGGGGAGAAGGTATGTTGCCTCTTCTTCCAAAAGGAAGTAGAAGTGTTGCAGCTACTACCAAAGCAGTTGCATCCCAGAGCTTGGAGAGCCCTGATCCAAGGAGTGGTGTGATAGCCCGGTAGTGAAAGCTGGATTTTTTTTTTTTTTTTCCACCCCCCAGTCCTGTCCAGAGACCTCCCTATGTCACCTCTAGGGTTTTGTTCCATCTCTCCCTGCCTTATCTAGTTGGAGCATAATCTGCACCTATTATTGTGTATTTAGTTGCAATTAAATGGCTCTGTGAATATGATTTGTTGCTTGACATTATACAAAGGCAGTAACTTTCTGTGGTGATTGTGGAGGATCTGTGTTTCTGCCATCTTTCAAAATAGGATTCTCAGATGCATGAGTGTGTGCTACTCTACTGATTCCAGCTAAATGCGGCCCAAGTGTTAGCTATCTCATTGTCCTTATGGAATCTGATCCAGCTTGACTAACAGTCTGCTCCTGCCCAAATTCATGTAGCAACAGCAGCAAACCTGGTAGTTTTAGGGATTTATTTATCCTTGTTTCTGAATGCATGGTTGTGTTGTGTTTGAGCCAGGCTGGCAAGAATTGCTGTGGATGAGACTTCTGAAGAACCTTAGCTGAAATGTTTTCATGCTAGGTTTAAAAGCCCTTAAAGAAAAAACAGAGCTTTCCTATGTTTCTTTTAATTTTTACAAAACACCCGGGAAGGAGAGAATCAGGCCTTTGTTTTAAGCTCTCCTATGCTTCTATCTCACGTAGTTCGTGATAGTGCAAAGAGCATGTATACAGTTGCCAAAACAGCGGCTTTTGACCTCCTCTTTACACTGACGTAAGTGACAGCATATACAATACTGCCAGTGAAATAGCCTTCTGTGCCTGCTCTCTGCTGATGCTCTTGCTGCTTTCTAGTGTAGTTTCTTAACAAGGTCCAAAGACTTCCTAGGAAGAGCAATGGATAAATGAATGAATCACTTTTGCTTCTACCTGACAGACTTGTTATGAGAAAGGGTAGATATGAGTGGCATCCATCAGTGCTGGATTTCTGTGACTGCTTGTCCCAAGAGACCCATGTCTTCAGCATGGGTCCTTTCGGCCAAGGACAAAAGCCTGCTGGTGGCTTATGGAAGCCTACGCTCTTGGGGGTGTGCCAAACAATTGCCTTTGTTCTCTGCTTGGGGGTGTATGGTTAGGAGCTGCTTACAGCTTTGCTCGTGGAAAGGCTGCTGCACAACAGAACAGCTCGAGATACACCTGAGGGTTTGAATTCCGGTTCTTTCTGCACAAAGAGAAAAACAGATAAATTAACAGATAAATACTTGTGAGCATGTGTGGCAGGGGTTGAGGCTGGGGACTTGGAGAACATCATCATGAAAACAAGTGCAAGACAGTGAGGTTTGGAGTGGTTCCTTGTTCTGGGCACCCCTGTGTAGAGTGGAGGCTTCATGCCCAGGTTCTGCTCAGTGTTCCCACTCTGTGGCATGCTGGCAGCTTTGGCTGTTCCTGGATCAAGACTGAATCCTAGCGTGATGGATGTGTAAAAACAACTGTGTGAGGAGTAAACCAGTGATCAAGCAGAATCATGTGATTTGCGAGCATGTCAGACTGATGCTGCCTGTAGTAAGAGAAGAAATGGAAAAACAGTGTCGTGGGCATCTTTTGTGCCCAAGCACTTGGGTGGGCTGGGAGTTGCTGGAGTACAGCAGAGCTAAGGGTGCCATCTTCCCCACGCCTGCTTCCTGAAAGCAGTGACTTCTTGCGCTAGTCTTTATCACTTTGCAGGCAGACAGACCTGTGTTTCTGTGCCAGCCCAAGATGCCAGTGAACAGAGCACAGGTGAATTTTCAGGACCCCTTTGGAGGCTTGGTGAAGTGCTGCTAGTGACCTTCCAAACTTTGCTCTCTACGGCTGCCTCTGCTCACGAGTAATGCAATGATGTTTACCTGGGTAGGTTTGAAACCAATGAATGCCATTGTTTTCCTACTTGTTTTTTTGTGGAGCTTTGTGCTCACGTTGTCATCCCTGTCTATTTACCCTAAGCTGCTGCCCTGGACTGAGCTCACCAAATACTTGTGGTGTCCCTGTCAACTAGGAGAATTCATAGGAGATTTCGGCTGTAGTCTGCGAGCAAGCTGCAGTGCTCTCTTTTGCTCTTGTGTTTCCTGTTGTGTAGCAGAGCATGGGAATAATAAGTTTAGGCTTAAAGCAGCAAACTGGAAGCTATTGTAAATGATTGCACCTTTTTTTAAAAAGCAAACAAACAAAAAAACCCTCCATGACCCCCAAAAACCAGATCTGAACTGTGATTACCAGTTACTGAGAGAATGGAAGTGTCTTGAACTCAAACTAGTTCAATACTAGAACTGACTAAAATGCCTGATGGTGCTACTTGAGGGTGAGACTATAGGACACTTAAAATAACATCCATATAAACCATCCGTAGCCTGTAGCCCTCATCCCTGGCTGAGGCGATGCTCTTCACTGTGGTGACGCTACAAGTTGTAGTTGTTCATATTGTGAATGTCTGTGAGGAAGACACTGACCTTGCACTTTCTGAGGCCTTAACAGATCAGTTCAGTTAATTTTTTTCTTTAATTGCAAATAGCATTAAAATTTTCTTTAGTCCTCATACTTTTCTTGGAAGAAGAGTGATTCTACTGCTTGATAATTACTAAAACTCAAAATAAATTTAGACTTCAGATTTGTTGCTGAGGTTATGCTTTATTCAATAATTTCATAACATGCTACAGGAAGGGAAAAAGCAATTATTTTAGAATGTGTTTATCACTCCTCCTGAGTTATGTTTCACTTGTGGCTGTCAAGAGGCATGCTGGCAGGAATTAAAACTCAAATTTGCTTTCCAAACAAGAAGACTTTGTACACAAAGTTCTGGATCCATTAAGGGGATGTGGAGTAGGGAAACTTCTTTAATACATACCTTGCTTTTAGAAGTAATTTGTTTTAACCAACTTCTCTCTGTAGTTAGTTCTCATAGGGTGTTAGAAATCAAGATTATTTTTTCCCTGTCTGACCTGACTTAATTGAAGGAAAGAAAATAGTAATTCAAAACTTTCTGGTCTGAGCAGGCTAATCCTGTGAATGAAAAGACCTTACTTCTGTGCACCAGCAGAAATTGTTACTGCTAGCAGAAAACCCAACCACACAAGACAAACAAAACCAACTAGTTCAGCATTTTTGCACTCGGGTAGATAGATGATTTTAAGTATTTAAAACTTTTTGGTTGTAAACATATTGTGTAGGTTTTTTTTTAAACGGAGTACCTTCTAATAAACTGTCTTAATACTCTTTTTGTGCAAGAGAGGGATTTTAGCAAAATGTAGACCACATAGGGTCCTGTTCTCCATGAGCAGAGATCGAGAGCAGCCCAAGTCACTGCAAGGAAGCATTGGCTTGGGCACCAGAAAAATCTTTATCCTGAGTCGGATTAAATGTAGATTATCAAAGTAGTGGCACTGGGTTTTCAGCAAACCTGTTTCTCAAAGTGCCCATAGGGAAGGAAATAGGTGGTGGTGTTTAGTTCAGCTCCCATTCCAGGAAGGGATGACCTCGGTGAGACTTTAAGTACCCAGTATTAAGTAGGAAGATTGAAAGACAGGGATAAATACGGCTTTGGCTTGTTGGAGCATCTCTCGCAATCTTTTTATATAAGCAATGGAGTATCACCCTTTTTTTTTTTTTTGTTAAAAAATAACTGATAAGGGTGGGCTTGCATTGGTCTTTCATTTATTCTATTAATTATTTGTAGTCCCCCACCCTCACTGCAAGTCAGCAGGACACATGACACGAGAGATCCTCAGCCACTTCAGTGCAAAAATCTTTGGGCTGAGTTTAAATGGCTGCTGAATAGTTTAAACTAAACCATCATTGCTGCAGAGCCCTTGCGTTGAAGCCGTCACACAGTATGTGCTACTGGTGTTGCATGCGTATGTACAGCAGATTACTTTCCCTAGACAAAATGCTCAGAGGGGTGGAACACCGTCTGAGCTGAAGAAAGGCTGAGAGAGTTGGGGTTGTTCAGCCTGGAGAAGACAAGGCTCTGAGGAGACCTTATTGCAGCCTGCCAGTACTTAAAGGGGGCCTATAAGAAAGATGGGGACAGACTTTTTAGCAGGCCCCAGAGTGATAGGACAAGGGGTAGTGGTTTTAAACTAAAAGAGAGTAGATTCAGGCTAGATCTAAGGAAGAAATTTTTCACAATGAGAGTGGTGAAACCCTGGCACAGGTTGCCCAGAGAGGTGGTAGATGCCCCATCCCTGGAAACATTCCAGGTCAGGATGGATGAGGCTTTGAGCAGCCTGATCTAGTTGCAGTTGTCCCTGCTCATTGCAGGGAGGTTGGGCTAGATGACCTTTAAAAGTCCCTTCCAACCCAAAATATTCTGTGATTCTATGACTGTCTTCTGATACCCTAGGTATGTAAGGAGAGCTAGCCTGACAGTGACTGAGAAGTACTTCCAGCAAGGCTGACTCGGATATATCTGTGTGTCTGTCGGATCAGCCTGGTGCCTAGTGGGAAACACGCGTAACGCCGCTTTGGCGCTCGCCCTCCTCTCTGCCTCCGTCTGCCTCAACTCTTCCTGCGTAAGAAGAACCCACGGGCTGCCTATCCCGAACTTCCCCCGCCCCTACCACCAACCGTGCCGTTCAGCGGGGGTTCACGACTTGCTCCCGTCCCTCCCCGCCCTTGCCGTCGGCCAGGTCCTCCCCGTTTAGGAGCCTCGCTCCGCGCTGAGCGTCCCGCGGCGGGGGCAGCAGCGGCCCCGTTGTTCCGGGCCGGCGGGAGGGGCCGCCGTGCCCCGCGCGCGGGAAGTTGTGCGGGAGGCCCGGGGCGGGGCGGGTGGTGCCGCCCCCGCCCGGGAGCTGTCCACAGAGGGAGGTGCTGAAGGCAGGGAGGAAGCAGAGGGACGCGGACATCTTCGCTCCCCTAATTTCCTCCCTGCCTTCTGCAGCCATCTTGCACCGGCAAAGCTGAAGGGAGGTGTGAGAGGGGGTGGGCTGCAGGGGATAAAGGGAAGAGGGTAAAGAGTTTTGGATAGCAAAGAGGCAGCCATGGCAGATCCTGACTGGTGTGTCTGCTAAGACCGGCTCACAGCAGCAGCTGTCATCAGCATCATGGTGAAAAGGAAAAGCTCGGAGGGCCAGGAGCAGGAGAGCGGCCGTGGCATCCCTCTGCCCATCCAGACCTTCCTATGGAGGCAAACCAGGTGAGAGCAGCAAGCCCTGGGTACTTAGGATGCAGCTGCAACAGGATGGGGGGGGTGGGAGAGCAGGCTAGCTGCTGCCCAGTGGTGTGGAGGCAGCGGTTATTACAGCTGCAGCGGGAAGGCGTGAAACAATTGTGCTCAATATAGAGCAATCTGCGTGTATTGGGGATGGGGGAAGGACTTGAGGCAGCTTAACCTAGTGGCAGTCCCAGGCAGCTTCTTGATTTGACTTTAAAACATCCATGTGTATGTGTGTCTATGCACCTCTTCCCCTCCTCCCTGTCGTCCCTCCCCCACTTCCACCCCTGCTTTTAAGAGGACTTCTGGAGCTCTGGTACCAGAAGCAGCATCCCTTGGTGCCGCACCAGACTTGCAGTTTTGCTTGTATCTGTATTTGCAGCCATTCTGGAAGTGTAATCTATGCTTTGAGAGGTCAGAATGCGAACAAATACGTCAAAGGCTCACCTTATTTCATTGGATTCGAGAGTAATGATGTGTGAGGGGAAGGCTGAATGTATGGCTGGGACTTTCTTCCTTGTGAATACCATCATAAGAGAATTCTAAGCTGAAAATATTACAGGGTGTGGGGGAGGAGGTTGGAAGGTTTGAAGGTTGTGGCTCTAATTTAAGGCCTCAGTCACAAAATCCCTTTATTCCCCAAGTTCACTGTCCTAAAAAAAAAAAAAAAAGCTATAATAAGATGACCTGATTTTTTTTTTTTTTTTTTTTTTTTTTATATTTAATGCTGATCCCATTCTGGAGGGAAACAACAGTAGAGGGTGGGTGCTCTCTACCTAGAGGGTACAGGCCTGCATTTCATCATAAGACTTCTACATCAGCAGTGGTAGAGGAAAATACTTATTACAAAACTGGCAAATGGATCTCTGGCTTAAAATAGAGGCAAGGCGAAGTTCAGTAATATTTAACAGATTTTAAAGAGAATATATTGAAAATCTTTCCCTGAGGTAAAATGGCTGAAAACTATCTGATGGAAGATCTTTATCCATGAGGAACAGGACTTTTTTTCAGGGTGGATTAACTACCTCTTGGCATATCAGTGTGGGCACTTTTGTCTGCTAGAAAAGGTAACAGTGTTTTGTCAAATGTCATCAACAGGTATCTGAACCTTGCTTTGGCCTTATGTCTTCCTTTACATTAAGTTTCTTAGCCTGTTGCCAATCTTCTGACATGAGAAATATCCTAAAAATAACTAAGCAAAATCCACACTTGAAGTACTGGGTCTCTAACCCTTTTTCTCCCTTCCTTCAGTGCATTTTTAAGACCTAAACTGGGGAAACAATATGAAGCTTCCTGTGTGGTACGTACATGTTTCTCTTTTTCAACTCTTACTAGTAACTAACTTTTCATGCAACTTGATCTGACCATGGTGGCTGATCAGCAAGCTTCTCAGCTTACACCAGAGTGGATTTGGTCCATTCAGCTTAATTTTGTACTCTTATCACATGAAGGCTTTGAAACCTTTTCCTAGCTAGAGAATTTGGATATCATGTGCATCTCTAGACACAACAAAAATATATTGATTTGAATATTAGTAATTGAACTAATTGGTAATTAAAATAAATAATGGTCTGGACAGACTGAGCTACAACAAGCTGGTTCCTCATGTTTGTATGTGCTTTCAGATGAGATTGATGTCATTTCAGTTTGCAGTTACTGGAGTTTTTTCAGACTTAAAATACTGAAAATCTAAACATAACTGACGGGCTTTAAATGATACTTCTACCATTGTGCAAGATGAAAGTACCTCCTCTACTGGAACATAGAGGGAGCATAATTAAAGACAGGTTATTATGCAGCTACTAAAACCTCTTACTTCTAACTGTATTTCAAATGAAACCTCAATCTACTGTCTAAAGGGAGGAGAAAGGGAAGGCATGCAGCAAGTTCAAATAAGGTGGGTATCTAGGGAATTTCAGAATTCCTTGAACTGTTGCTGATCTTTGGATGACTTAAAGTACATTAAGCAGTTGCGGCCAAACTTGACAGACTGGAAAAACTTGGTCTGGACGTGTATCTTAATAGTTTAAAGTACTTGGGTCTCTCTGCAGCAATTTTCTGACTTCCTTCTCACAAGATATTAAGCTGGGAAAGCCCTAGCCACTGCTGACTAATTTTCTTCTAAGAAATCCGTGAATTTTTCAGGGTTATTGCTAGATACTGATAGAGGACTGCTGGCTTAGTGTGTTGGTGAGTAAAATGTATTGTAGTTCTGGCACATGGAGCAAAAAGCATCATCACTGGTTTATAGCATTGACAATTCCTGGTTGTTCAGAGGCTAATAAATGGAGCTTGTTGCCTTATGTCCTTTCCCAGGAGTCTCAGCAGTGTGCATGTCTTGAAGCACCTGTAATCTGAGGCTGTGGCCCCACCTGTGAGCTAATGTCTGTTGGGTGGAGGGACAGAGCTGCCTTCTCTGTGTGTTCTCCATGATGTACCTGTCTGTTGTGACTTCCTTGTGCTTCATGCTGTGCTGTGGGCATCGGGTCTTCCTCTATGTCCCCCAGGCTGATTCTAAAGCACCTTTCTTCTATAAACACACATCAGAGTTTACAAAGTGTTTAAAACAAAAACAAAAAACAAACCAAAACACCCCACCAACCCCACACAACACCCAACAACTGCAAGACACCAAAATCACACCCTTCAGACAAGGGAAGGGGAGCTCTAGAACAATGCATTTCATGAAGATCAAATCCATTTCCACCCCTTGGATGAAGGAGAACTTGATTCTTCTCCAATTCTTAATGTAATCATTAAATTATGATAGAAAGCTTTCAGAGGTGAATCTTAGTTTTGAACAAATGATGGGATACAGCCTGAGCTACTGCATCTGCCACCTTCTTTTGCTCATCAGTTTCCTATTCCTGCCAATGCACAAGAATGTCTTGCCCACATTAACACCTTCAGTATTATCCAGTGGGATAGCAGAGTGCTGCACACATGGATGAGACAAGGTTTCTGGAACTTGATGGGGGCTTGCCCTCTGAAACATCAAGCTGACTATCTAACACCACTGTATTGACTGGTGTGCCTAAAAAAATACTGTGCACTTGTTATATGATCTGTCCTTTTAAAAATTCTCTAGCCAGAATTGTTCTAGGCATGCATATAGGTTGTTAACTGTCTGACAATGCATATGACACAACATTGTGCAGTATTCTATTATTATTCTTGGCTCTAAACTTGCTGCGGTAGAATTTGCTGCATATTGTGCATTAAGGAAGCAGATGCTGGAGGCCTAGACTCAGTACAGCATCTGGTCTGCAAGAGCAGATTGCATTGCTGCTTTGAGCTTTGCTTTATATTTTAATACTTGAGGAAAAACATGGCCATTTCATAGCCTTGTTTTCCTTACCTGAACAACCACACTGACTTCAATTGGTCTATGAATAATCTGAAGATAAATACAGTCACCTCGCGTTGTCTTAACACTGTCTAAATGCTCTTGTGCCTCAGTGTGGATGTCACGTTCTTCCTTCTCCCCATTCTGAAGCTATTCTGCCCTGACACAATGTCATTCCTAATGTGCATGAGTCAAAGCTGTAAATAACCTCACAGGAACATGTGTGAGTGCTGTGCAAAGCTAATGCATTTCTCTGGTGGAGGGTAAGGGACTCAAGGATATGGTTTAAGTTCTTTTACGCTGGACTGCATTGGGCATGGAAGAACCCAAACGTTTTCTGAAGGATCCTGCAAATTCAAAGTTTACCTCTTTTCTGTTTTGTTTTTTTTTTTTTAACTTGTTTTTGCAAATCTAGTAATATGTTTTGTGGTTATGAGTGATTAAAGGATAAATATGGAACAAAGTTTAAGAAGAGGCCACCTTTATTTTATCTATCCAGTGGACATGGTTGAAGAAAACTGAGTTTTTGAACATGGGAATTTTCTGTTAAAAAAAAAAAAAAGTGCTTGGCATCTGTGTTTCATTGCTTGTCAATGTTTGTACTATTACTATGTTTGGTAAACAATGGAGCCTTACCATCCCTTGTTCTATGAACTCCTAGGTTAATGTGTTAGATCATTCTAGGAACTCTTCCCTACTCAGAGGACCTTCCTCAGACTGATGAAACAGTCTGCCTGCATTTCAAGTTCTTTCCAGTCAGTCTGAAGTGACTTCAGACATGGTATCTGCTTTCCACTGTGGTGCAGCCTGAGCTTTGGAAGAACAGGGCAGTAAGGTTCCTCCAAGGACAGAAGTCTGGTTCCAGAAGCACTAATAGTTTCTCTGTGTCTCTGCCACGGTCATACTGTATGTACACTAGGCTAAGCACTGGGCTTAGCTCTCCTAAGGTTACTGCCTTTCTTTTTTCCCCCCATCTTGTTTTTTTCCCAAATGAGATCCTCTAGGGCTACTTCCCTGGAGGAGACCTGCAGCTCATCTGGCACTCCTGAGAGGATGGAACAGGGGGTGCTGAGCTTCCCCAGATCCTGGCTGTCTAGTGGGGGCTAGGGGCCTGGCTGAGCCCCTGCTGCCTTATGCAGTTTGCCACAGGTACAGCTCCCCTGGGCTTAGTCATGTGACTAGAGCAAAGCTGTACCCATTCCAGCAGCGAAGTGACACACAGGCTGACCCTGGTCACAAAGTAATTTGACAGTTCCTATGGTCCTTAGGTAAAAGGAGAACAGCAGCGGTGGGCAGGCAGCCACAAAGACTGACCGCCACTCCCTGTGAAAATCGATTGGTGTCACTAGGCTAAAAGGAAAAATGCTTGTGTAAGTGGCCCTGAGGGAGCTGAACACACACACAGAGCACCGCTGAAAGGGTCTGCCCTTTCTCCAGCCAAGGCATAAGACTGACTTCTCTCACTACTACCTTGGCAGATGTTCTTTATCCTCTTTTGGCACGTGGGGTGTTGCAGGTATGGACAAACCTGCTATAAGTAGGTAACTGTTTTCTTAGCCAAGCAGCAGCCCTGAGGCTGCAGCTCCAGACATACCCATAGCATGACAGTCTCTCTTCTGACTGACTTAAAGGGAACTTACTTTAGACATTCTCATTCAGCCTTCTCATTGAAGCATGTAACTCCTCTTAGCTGTAGCAGCAGTTGCTTAGTTCATGTGGGGTGAAAATTTAGATCTTCCACCTTAATGACTGTATATTCTCTGTAAGCGGGTCCTGAAAGTTAGAGTAGAGCCATAGCAGACCAAAAGGGAGGCTCTACAGCAGCAAATGCTAAACCAGGGCCTTGCATCTGAATGTCTGGTGTAGGCAGAAGCTGCTGTGAGCTGGACCTTTATGGAGAACTTGGGCAAATCCCATGGGAACACTTGTCCAAAGAACTGCATGTTCTTGTTGGGCTGCTTGTGACAGTTATCAGTGTGGGGATTGATGCCAACTAGGTCCTGTGCTGACAGTACATGCATGGTGGCAATTGTGTATCAGCCAGTGCCTGTAGCACACGGGGACACTCACTGGTTTCCGTACAGTAGTGTTTGTGTTAGCATTTTTTCTGGCAACATACAGTACTTCTGTCTCAGATGCTTGTGATCACATATGCTGTTCTGGAAGCTAATCTTTCACTGGGGTACAGAAATATATTTAGCTTCCTGCTCAGGCCAGGAAAGAACAGAGGAATCTAGTGACTAACCGTGTAGCAAAAGCTTCATGTGGCTCAGAAACACAAAACATTGAGGTGAATACAGGCCTAACTGAAAAATATAATCACAGATTCCTTAGCTCCCTCTTGAATGAAGAGGAAGAATTCCACAAGTATGCAGAATGTGGCCATAGCTTCCAGAAGGCAGTTGCTGGAGGATTTTCTCTGTGATGCCATTGAAGTACCTGTGAATGAGACCTTGAATGGAAAGCCAGAGAGCAGCAACGTGTCTTCCATCATACTGCAGAACAGCGCTTCTGGTTACAGTGATTTTATTTTTTTCTTCCCCTTGCTCCATAAACTGAATAGCTTTGTCACTGTACTGACGTGTGAACTTATGGTTTGGCTTTGCTACTGGAGGTGAGAAGGTAATTTCTTTCAATAAGCCTAGGTCAGCGCTGGTGCTTGGCAGGCCTTTCAGTGAGCTAGTTCAGCTCACTAACCTCACCAAAACTACATGCCCCTACGCTGAGCTTCATTTTGGCTTGTGTGAAAGCTTGACTTGGCTGAATGAAGGCTTCAGTCAGCCCCTGAGCTGATGCATGAGTAGAGGTGGGAGTGTGTGGCTGGAGCAACAAATAAGGAGTGGCACCCTGTCACCTTTTGAAAAAAATAAATAAAATGTCATGGTTTTCACTGGTTCTTTCAGACTTTTTGTTGTTTGTAACTGTGCATTAACCCTGCACTTCTTGTCTTGCTTCTGGGGATACTTTGCTGCTTTGTTCCCCCCTTTTGTTAGGTAGCCTTGTCTGGGATAGTTGTTCTAGAGCTCTGCTGTCTTTATACTAATGTGCTCTTGACTGCTACTGTGGTTCGATGACTTCGTAGTTCATGAATGGAACAGAATACTCGGACCTTACAATGAGTACTTTGCTCCCCTGCCTGCCAAAGCTTTCCAGGCATCGGCTATCCCTTCGTGTTCCTCCCATTCCTGAGCCAATAGGAACGAATGGCAGGAGACCGTTTCCCTTTGTAGGCAATGTGGCCCCCAGCAGATTGCTGCAAGTGTGATTTGAGGCATCCTTTCCCTGGTAGACATGTTACCTGATCCTGGTGCTAAGAAATACACATTGCTGACAACCTAATCCATGGCACATTATTTTTGACTAATCCCCAGGAAGCCAGTGGTTTTGTCCACGTATTGCAGCTAATGCCCTCCAATTTCAGCCATTGGTCCGTGAAGAAAGTCTGTTGAGTTTTCTGACTAGAACCTGGGGTTTCCAGTAGGTGGGCAGTATGACTTTCCACATACTTATGTTTATCGGCAGCTGATGTTTATCGTCGGTATTTCCTGAGGTTCAATTTGCGTTGCTACGGACTTAATCCTCTATAAGCATACTTAGTTCTGAATACCCCTCAAAGACATCTGTGTAAATCATGCAGTGCATCTCCCCTTGTCTTTGTCTAAGCCTGGGGCTATTGGGGACTTTCGGTCTTAGGTTTTAAGTACAGATAGACGTGTGTTCCTCTGCCTCTGTGCTGGCCAGAGCAGAGCTGTTATGGGGGTGCTGTAAAACCACGATGGTGCAGCAGTATGCTTGCACCAGGGTATCCTGCCTCTCGATGGAGGAGCTCATGTCTGCCCACACTGTGACAGATGTGGCTACGACCTGAGAGAATGAATGTGCACGGTAGCTGGGGTATGCAGAAGAGTGCATGTTACCACTGGTTAGCGTGCCACATCTGGGAGTGGCTGGTTGTTTAGGAGAGCTAGGTTATGGCTGTTGCCCTTTTTGCTTTTCTTCTTTGTAATTGAGTCTATTCTTATTATACTCCATCCCCCAATTTTACAGGAAAAAATGGTATGACTAGTATCGAATAATAAGCTTTATGAGTCTGGAGTGAGGGCATTTGAAGCATCCATTAGGTCATGAATGCCAACAGTTTGCCCAGAGCCTGATAAAATTCGTGAAACAGCTTGTGAACAAAAAGGCAGCTAGGAGGCTAAGCTGCTATATGGCAAGGACATGCATTATCAGTAATGTATTTCTTTGCTTTAGGAGCTTCGGTGAACAAGTATAACTGCTTTTGTGACCTATAATGAGATCTTTGTATCTGGTTAGAGGAAGAACTTATTGAAATGGTTGGAGCAACTAGCAATAAGGAACTTATTAGAACCTTAGGGATTTCAAAAGCAGATAGTCTTATTTTCCGTTGATTGAGGTGGAAATAATGAATTTGTGGAGCCGTCAGCTCTTTTAAGTGTTCACAAAACCATTACATCATGGCTCGACAAAAAATTTTGTACACTGATTATTTTTTGTGTCAGGGTGTGAAAATGTTTCCTAAGGCCCATATACCTTTAATGGGTTGCCCTTTACGTTACACTAAACTGAAAGAGCATGTGTGTGTGAGAAGAATATCCAGCGCTCAGCTCCACAAATACAGGCTTCATTAGCTCCTGCGACTTCCAACAGGATTACTGGCATGTCAGATTAATACCCAGCACAACTGTAAATTTGGCTTGATGTCGGCACTTACGGATATACACATGATACTTGCTTTAATTCTTTTTTTATTACAGAAAATATATTGGGTGGCCCATTCATTTCTTATCCAGGTATGTCCATGTGTCTGGTGAGCTTTAGCTACAGTATGTGTCTTTCAGGAAAAACATTCTAAGGTTTGCTTTTGTTATATAATGAAAACTTAGAGATTACAGGTTTTTAAAAGAGAATGTTGTATGTACTAGAAAGTATGTGCAGAAATAGATATACAGTGTCTTTTCTTTTTTGTTCTTACTTGTAGTCTTTTGAAAGAGTTTTAGTAGAGAACAAGCTGCATGGCCTTTCTCCAGCTCTCTCTGAAGCCATCCAGAGCATTTCTCGCTGGGAGCTTGTCCAAGCTGCGCTCCCGCATGTGCTGCACTGCACCGCAACATTGCTCTCCAACCGAAACAAGCTAGGTTAGTGCTCACGTGAATTTGTTTTTCCATTACTGAAGTTATCAGTAAAAATATGACAGATTGATGCTCAGGGTGCCAATATATTGTAAATCCTAGAATCCTAGTTAGTTCATTCTGTGGATTGCCTTTCTTGGTCTGTTCTCATTTATAGTAGGGTAACCTGTGAGAGCTTCCCCAGTGAAGTTAATGGTCTGATGAGCTGAAGAGTCAAAGTAGTTCAATAATATTTTGCTAGTTATTTTCCAGAGATAATAGGACTAGCTTTTGCAAAAGTCTTTCCACCCAGCAGGCATGGGTTCCCTGAAGGAATACATATTTCTTTCAAGGCATGGTGCAGAGCCCAGTTGCAGCAGGTACCTTTAATATCTTGTGTTCTTCCTCTTCCCCCCCCCCCCTTCTTTTTCTTTTTATTCAGACTAATGCTTTTGATTCTCAGCAGCTAAGTCAATCAGATAATAAGGATAGGACCAGGTCCAAAATACAACTTTATTAGTCTTTTACTGATTTCAGCAGGAATTTACTCATGAGGCATGCCATTCAATAGAGTCAAACAGACAAGACTGTCAAGCTGGTATTTTTTAGGAGCAGTAAATTTATGTCCATGCATTCAGTTACCCTGCAACTAATGTTTTGGGGTCTGAACTGCGAATGCTGTGAAGTAAATGGAGACTTGTGAATTAGGAGGTTTCAAACATAATGCTGATACTTGTAATGGTAGAATTTTAATTTTCAAATGCTTGGATGTTGGATGCTCAGTTTCCTGTGCGGCTCTGAAAGTCTCAACAGTACCATTAATGGAAACCCTGTGAGATACTGTGATGCATTTTTCCATCCAGGACATCAGGATAAGCTTGGAGTAGCTGAAACAAAGCTTCTTCACACTCTTCACTGGATGCTGCTGGAGGCCCCTCAGGACTGCAGCAATGACCGATTCGGAGGAGACAGAGGCTCTAGTTGGGGAGGGAGCAGCAGCGCCTTTATCCACCAGGCCGAAAACCAGGGATCACCAGGGCACCTCCAGCCCAGTGCCACAAATGATGATGAGGAGAATAACAGAAGGAAGTTCTTGCAGAACTCCATGGCCACAGTGGAGCTCTTTGTGTTCCTTTTTGCTCCCCTTGTCCACAGGATTAAAGTAAGTGAAACACTGGTGGGGTACTTGTGTGGAGACATCTCTGAGCAGGAAAATAATGATTCTGCATTTTAGATGGTTAGTTAATTCAGCCTACAGCACATGCTAGATGACCACTGGAAATGTTTTAACAAGATGGCAGAGTACCACTGCCATCAGGAAGAAATACTTCCAGTGACATGAACAGTCACCACAGTGTCAGGCAGGCACAAAGGGAAACAAATCTGAAGTGAGCCATTTTCAGCCCTCGGGAGTGTCAAAGATCTGTGGCCTTTGTGAAGTCTTTAGGACTCTGGCACCTGCAGAAATGATTGTGAGCTTTAGCTTGCTCCAGTGATTCTCAACCATTGCTCAGAAGGGCCTTGCTAGCTTTTCAGGGATTCTAGCATGGGGCTGCCACTGGGATTTGTTGTTGTCATTACTAATCATCTTGATGCTAATTACCAGGAATGCGTGATAGCAGTATAAGCATGGCAGTGGCAAAGGCAACGGAGCATTCCTTGTTCTGAAGTTGGAGCAGGCTGCAGGCTTCCTGTCTGCTGGGGTCCCTCTGGTTTTATGCTGAGTGCATCAGCTTTGTGAAGTGGTGTGATGACAAGACATTTTCTACATGCTCTGACTCCTGTCTCTTGTCTTTAGTCTCTCTGGAGGGTGCTGGTTAGCCTCTGTGTTTCCAGCTAAGCCTCGGAAGAGAAACTGGCTCTGGAGAGTAGGTGTTTGGAAAAGGTCTATAAAGTCATGAAGTGATGGAGGCTGTTACCTGTTCTAATCCAGCCTTGTATGCTGCAACAGTTGAAGAAGATAAGTAAGAGATACAGGAGATAAAGGATAATTTTTTCGTTAAGGCAGATGAAAGCAGGTCTGGAGAGCTAGCTTCTTTCCCTACTTCTACTGAGTTCCTGTACAGTATTGCTCAGTTTATTTAGCCCAATTTTTTCATATTTGTTTACTAGTTCCACATTTTATCTGTAAGCTACTGGGACATGACAGGAAGAAATGCTGAATTTTTCCCAGTGCTACACAGAAATGTGGGCTGCCCTTTGAATAAATGAAATGAAACTGGAGGTAGACCCTGGCTATTTGAGATTAGGTTTCCAATTTCTTTATATTAATCTTTCTGGGATGTATTTTCCCATTTACAAGATGAGGTTAATAACAGTATCTCAGGTTTACCTTGAAAATCTCTGACATCTCTGAGTTACTGGAGTGATGAACATTGAAAAGCCCATGAAAACATGCATGTTTCTGTCATCAAAGCAAAGCTAAAAAAAGGTGAGGTAAACGAGGCATGTAACTGGCTCGCTAAGTCAGCATTGTCCCCTCTGTGTTTCACAGAAGTAGAGGTCTCAGGGGAAGAATACTCTCTGATCAGATAACCAAAGTAATGTACGTGCTCAAGGAAGATGATACATGTTTGTACAGGCAGACCTAAATGATGGAATTCCTAACTTCTGAGAGGATCTGTGGATTTAGCAATGTGTTTTTAAATGAGGCTTTTGGGGAAGAGGGGGGTGCATGCAATCCTGTAACTTAACAACTGTAGATAATAGTGTTGGCATGTCACCAAAAGCTAGCAGTGCAAAGTAAGAATGCAACACATGTTACTGCTACCACTACCAAAAGCCTTGCAAGGTGCTCCTTAGTAAAAATAGTCATTAAAAACAAGCTTAGTTCTTAACAAAGCTTGTAAGCTCGTTATGAGGAGACAGCACTAACGAAGAGCAGGGAATAGAAGGGCTGGAGAGCTAGAAGTAGTCAGCTCCTGCCGTTCCTTTAGCTCTGTCTGCATCATTGATTTCAGCTGCTGAGGCATGTAGAGCTATGTCAACAGGAGACGGTGGTGCAGCTATTATTAAGCTGCCAAAACTGCTATTACCATGTTTTTTTGCCTTATGGGGAATAGCTGGAATATACCAATGTCAGTGTCTCCTAATGTAGATCTGACCTTAGGTCAAGTAAGTGCATACCTGCACCTTGATCCTGCTGAGATTTACTTGTGTACTAATTTAAATTATTTCAGCACTACTTGCATATGTAAAACAATGATGGCACAAGTATCAATGTCTCTGTATTCACATAGCTCAGATACTAATAGTGCTAATAATAATATTATTGCATACTGCTATTTCATAGTAATTTGTTAGATTTCATGTTTCCTCAATTTCTACGTACTGTTTTTATATTTAGTATTCTTTTTCTTTTGTGGCAAGAAGTTGAAGTCTCGGAGCGTAAATCCTAAGGCTGAGATGGAATACTAAATATGAAGTGGTTATATGGTCAGAAGGGACACCTTCTGACACAGGAATGGCTTTTTCTTTTACAGTTTAATGTCCTAGAAAAAAATGGAGTTCATTAACTAGTATAGAAATGTCATTTGGAAAAAAACTGTTGTATATTTTTGTATTGAGATTTCCCTATTATTTTTCAATAGCTATATTTGAAATGTATTAATGCCTGCTGAGTATTGTCAGTGGCTTTTGAGGTAGCATATAATGACTACAGAACTGCCCGTGGTATCACTCATTTCTTGTAAGATCTGTGCATCAGAGAAATGACAATGCTTTTAGACTGGAAACAACTTTCTTTTGTGTGAGCTTTTGTGTGACACAACCTCTGTTGTCTCTCTAGGAGTCTGACCTGACATTTCGGTTGGCTAGTGGCCTTGTTATTTGGCAGCCTATGTGGGAACACAGGCAGCCTGAAGTTTCTGCCTTCAACGCCCTTGTAAAACCGATCAGGAATATCGTTACAGGTCTGTGACTTTGCTGTGGTAATGTAGCTCCTGAGAGCTGGGAAGCCTTTCCTTTGTTTGCCTGATGCTGCCTTGCGTTCTGTAGCCATCATATTTGAAGGAATATGTTAACCCTGCAGGAACTAGTCAAACTTTAGGGAAGTGATTGTGCCCCTGTACTTGGCACTGGTGAGGCCACACCTTGAATCCTGTGTTCAGTTTTGGGCCCCTCGCTACAAGAAGGATGTTGAGGTGCTGGAGCATGTCCAGAGAAGGGCAGCGAAGCTGGTGAGGGGTCTGGAGCACAAGTCTGATGAGGAGTGGCTGAGGGAATTGGCATTGTTCAGTCTGGAGAAGAGGAGGCTGAGGGGAGACCTTGTCACTCTCTACAACTACCTGAAGGGGGGTTGTGGTGAGGTGGCTGTTGGTCTCTTCTCACAAGTAACTAGCAATAGAACAAGAAGAAATGGCCTCAAGTTGCACCAGGGGAGGTTTAGACTAGATATTAGGAAAAATTTCATTACTGAGAGAGTGGTCAGGCATTGGAGCAGGCTGCCCAGGGAGGTGGTGGAGTCACCATCACTGGAAGTGTTCAAAAAGCCTGTAGATGTGGTGCTTTGGGACATGGTTTAGTGGGCGTGGTGGTGTCAGGATGATGTCTGGACTTGATGTTCTTAAAGGTCTTTTCCAACTTTAATGATTCTGTGAAACCTTTGAGAGTAGTTTAGTTTGTTTCCCCTCGGAGTCAACTGACATTTGTCTAATAATTAAATAGGAGATGAGAGAGAAATCACAATTAAGAAATGAGAAACTCTTCAGCAGGGTTATCCTTTCCCATCAGATTCCTATCTCTGTTTCACCATATCTTTCTTAGTTATTAAGAAGGGCAAAGGCAGTATCTACCAGCAGCCTGATGCAGGTGGGGAGGGCTTTCCTAGACTAGCACTGGACAAAAATTAACAGTGAAAAGCACACAGTTGGCAGTGTAGGTTCTCTTCCAATCTAAAATTCATATTTCAGCATGTTGTGAAGTTAAAGTAGTTTCAAGAGGCTCCAAAGAAGGCTTAGGTTGTGAATTCACTTTTGCATTTTGGAAGGAGTTGCTTGTCCTTTGTACTTTGGCCATAATGACACTGGAGTTAGGTGCTTAGGCTTGCAAGCCTTGTGTCTGGCCAAGTTCTAAAAAAAACCCCCAACTTTATAACTTTTGTTTTTAGACAATAGTTTTGCATAATTCCTACAAGGTAGTGACTTGAACGTGTGCTGGGTATATCGCTGTGGCATTGCTTGCTTGTTCTCATAAGCATGGAACTGTAATTTTCACAGTAGTGAAAATGTAGTTCGCTAAATCAGGTTTTTCTGATGACAAGTCATTTTGGGGGTCACATTTTGTTCTGAAGGCTTTGTAGGCCTCTGGGACAGTCCAGAGTTGAAAAGATTCAAGTCTTTCAAATGATTTAAATCTGTTTTTGACATCTAGATCTTCCTCCCTCTGCTTCAAATTCTGGGATTAAAAAATAGGATTTCAGCCCTGGAACTAACAAAAGGAATTCATCCTAAGTTTTCTTGGACTGTTGGAATTTTTTCCATAGATGGTCAAAGCATGGTCAGAATATCCCTAATGAATAACTTCAGGAGTAAAGTCTGAAATGAAAATACTCTGTTATGTTTTGGAAATGTTTTCAGCAGAATGGAAATAGAAATTGGAATGAGGTTCTTGATATCAAGGAAGATTCTGCTATCTTAACATTGTTGTCTCAAATTGCGACAAAAAAGTTAAATGTCCTTAAATTTTCCTTCAAATGACAAATTCAAAAAAATCTACTGAAGAAGCTTTCAAATGTTTTGTTTGGAATCAGTCTGATAGGAGATCACATCTGAATGGCTTGTGATGTGACAGGATTTCAAGAATTGTCATCCTAGTCTTTGTGATGCCCTTGTTCTTTCACAGTATCGCTGATCAAACTTTCTGCATGACATTCCTGTGTTTCTTGTGATGAAGGCATAGGTCAAACTGGAAATCACAATGCATTCTGAGGGATGTAACCTAGAAAAGAAGCTGAATATATGTGAAAATAGGAGGAGGAAGAGCTCAAAAATAAAAGGCACTAGTATGGACAGGAAGACACAATTTGATGCCAAATGGACTTAGGATAAAATTTAATTTTAAAGAAAAAGAGATGCTCAGTAGACAATGTTGTTGACAACACAATTGAAAGAATTGTGCAAAAATTAAAACAGTCCTTTTTTCTTTTGATTTTACGGCTGTGGCTTAATGCCTAGGAAGTCTGCAGCAGAGAGATGCTGCTTTGGGTTTGTTTTTGTTTTCTGGTTTATCCTTTTGGTAGTACATTTTAATATTGGAGGTGATTCCTGAAATGTCTTCCTTTTGACTTCTTTTCTCAGCTAAGAGAAGTTCACCCACCAACAATCAGAGCGTGACTTGTGAATCCCCTAATCTGGATAGTGGACGTACCGAGGTAAGTTCTATACTAAGATTAGACAAGCTTGAATAAGGAGCTGAGGGAGGAAATTAATATTGAGACAGAACTTGCAGTTACCGCCCTAAAGTATTCCATCTCCAGAAATTACAGTTCTTCACAGTTCTTCCGAAGGCTCCCAACTTTGTCTGTGGTGGAACCAAAGGGTATTGAGTATAATTGTCAGGATCTCCTTGGCCTTGCCCCATCTTTATAGGATGGAAGCCTGATCTTATGTATTTTCTTGGGCAAGAACCCTGTCTTACCCTTTGCCTGTACAATGTCTAGTACTGAGAAGCCCCAGGCTTGATGAGTTTCTCCATGGTATTACCATGGTATTATGATATAAGTAATAGTCATGTCTAAGCAGAAATTGCAGTAAGAAAACTAATATGGGAGGGAGAAATGTGTTTATATACCTATTTCCTTTTATTAAAACTATCCAAAGGGACTACAGGTGGTCTGTGAGACAACCCAGCCAGATTCTGTACCTCCAAAGGCCACTGTTTCAGCATGTCATCGTGGAAATTCCTTGGATGGAAGCATATCCTCCCAAACCTCTCAGGAGAGAGGTACCGCACATCCCAGGTACAAAGCCCTTCAGCAGAAAGTTAGGCTGGTGTGACTCAATGGTGGAGGTCGCAGAAGTCCTTTATCTTGAATCTGCTGTTGTCCATACATGCCAAGGGTGCTGGATGTTTATCTCAAACTCTTAATTCAACAAATATCAGTTCTGGGTGATGAACAAGGTGGTGACACTTGATATTCAATGCCACTTTCATTGGAGAAATTGCTAGCTGGCCTGTTGGGACAGTTTCTTTTGTCTTTTCTAGTATGTTGGTTTCTTGTAATTAAAGACACTAACAACCTGCAGGTTCAACCTTCCTTAGCTAGATTCAGCCTCAGGCAGCTGGTGTCTTTTCTGGCTTCCTTCTGATCACATTTTCTTTGCCTTTAGCAAAGGATTTTTGCAAGCCTCTGTCCATTATGCTTTCTCTGCATCCTGCTGCTTAGCTTGC
This sequence comes from Phaethon aethereus, assembly GCF_964289735.1. Taxonomy (NCBI): domain Eukaryota; kingdom Metazoa; phylum Chordata; class Aves; order Phaethontiformes; family Phaethontidae; genus Phaethon; species Phaethon aethereus. Next base: position 37,952,579 of record NC_138580.1, read on the forward strand.
TTTAGACTACTGGCCCAAAGGAACAGACTAACAAAGAAGCACAGCCATGCAAACATCCTCACAGCTTTCCCTGCAGAGCTCAGGCCATGGTTTTCCAGCATGTCACTGATAAATGAACTTCTTTTAATCTAGATTTGGGGAGATAAAGATAGAACCAGATTTTCAGTAGTGCTGGATAGTCTGTAGTGACATAAGTAAATTAGGTTGATGAGTGTTTTCAGGGGATGGAGAGGGAGGGAAACCTATCTGTATTTTTAGGTCTCTCTGGGTTTGGGAATGTCATTTAGACTCCTCCTGAAAATTTTGGTCCTGATGCTTATCTCTCTTGGGAAATGTCACATCCAAAACACTGCAGTGTCTTAAGAAATTGCTTCGTTACAGAGACAGAAGAAATGTGGGATGGAGTGGGTTTCTGGATATAATCTAGGAATGGTCCTGGTTTTTCAAAAAGGGCATTGATGCACCGTTTAACTGGTGGAAGGGGCAAAGCTATTCTCTAGGGCTCTGATCCCATCAGGAGGCTTCCCTCTGGATTTTGTATCGAGCCTGCTGTCAGTTCTGGGTCTCTATTTAATTTGTATTGATGTGAGCCAGTAAAACTGAAGTGAGGGACAGAACTGCCTTTCTATGTATGAACACTACAGCTCAGAGAGTGCATAGCCATAAAAAAAAAAAGCAGCCTTTTAAGAAGACTGCATCAGGTGATCAATTTGTCAAGCTGGGTCTGGTAGTTGCTATGGGGACGAAGCTTCAGACAGGCTTTGAAGAGAGCATCATTATGTCTCCTCATTTGCAGAACTCATCGATCAGTTAAAACTGTACAGGGAGCTTTGGTTGCCAAGCAACAGACAGCTGGGCAGCAAATGTTGTTTACTTCTATGTACCAACAGCCGCACTATTCCTTTGTCCTTGGGCCGGAGTTGAAGGAAGGCTGCCTTTCCACTCTGCCTGCAGTCACAGGCAGCCAAGAGCTGGTCATACAGATACTGGGTTTCCTTCTAAATGAAGCACAGAATTTAATTTCTGGTTCCTCAGACACTTCTTGAGCAAATTGCTTGTTCCTCTAATTCTGGCTAATAATCCCTGCTCCACTCAGTGAAATTCTCCATTTACAGATGATGCAGTTTAACACTGAAGCAAATAAAGGCACAAGCCCTTTATGCAGCTGCTGTCTTGAACATGCTGCCTGGGAAATAGACTTTGCAGGAAGGACGTCAGTGACAAATATTTCGTCGTAAGGAGAACACGCCTTGCTCCAGGCTGTGTCGTTCTTCAGGTTTCCCTATGTTTAGGCTCAGGCAGTGATCTGGGTCCTGCAAAGTGACCAGGGAGCAATGCATCATCCTTTGCTCATTTGCTAGTGAGGTGAAGGACTTTATTTCTTTTGCTGGGATGCTTTGAGTATCCCAGCTATCCTTATGTTTTTTTTTTTATGGGGCGCATCTATGCGGCACAATCTTGACTGTGCCAAAAGCAGCCTTCACATCAGGTTTATGAGGAAAACTGTGTATTTCCATTTACCTTTATCATTATTTTCTCCTTCCTAATTCAGTTTTTCAGATTTTTGTAACAACTCGTTTTCAAGTCATCAAACTTGTAACATTTTTACCTTGAATATAGCGCTAGGGGAGAAGCTTTGAATCTATAGATTGCAGATAGTGACATATGCTGACACAGACGGGCAGGTCTGCAGTTGCCAAGTGCCTTCAACATTGGCCTGTGGGGCTGGCAGCAAACCAGCTCCTGCAGGTTTGAGTTGTAGGTGCACACATCGCTCCAAGCCCAGCCTTGCCACCTGCACCCCCGTTTCCAAGCATGTAATACGGAGTGGGGTTCATGTGATTCCAAATGGTGCCAACGTTCACTGCACACCTCCTTTGCCAGTCCTGTATCTGCCTTGGATGCACAGGGAAGCTTTGTGGCACTGGGCAGCCATCCAGCAAAGCACTTTAAGCATGCACTTTGCTTCAAGTGCTTAGAGGTTCCACTGGGCAATATTGCCACTTGTTCCCTAATGCTTTGCTGGACTGTGGCCTTGGACGCCTCTGTTCAGAACGTGGTGGTACCCAGCTGGAGATGGGGGTGTCCTTGCCAATGCTGTTTGCACGTTATTTGGAAGAAGTACTCGGTTCACAGAGGTGTGTTTCTGAGACCCTGGAGCACAAACATTCGAATTGTGTACTTCCACAGGCAAAAAAATAATAGATCTCCAGAGTTCCTGCCCCACCCTCAGCATTTCACACCTTCTTTTGCCATGTGATTCTCATTCCTCCAACTCCCTTTCACTGCTGCTTTTCTGACAGATTGTCTCCTAACAGCTAGTGACTGTACAGAAGGTAGATCAGGCCACTTGTACTCTGCTGGGAGGGAAGTGGTATAAAACGCAAATAATAAGAGTTGGGACAATTTACTGCGGTAAGATTGGCTCTGAAAACAGATATGATGCCTTTGAAATCTGAAATCTCTGGAGCCTCCTTTCTGAGGCTTACTACAGACATCCTGCTTTTGTGTGCAGTAAGTTCTACAATACTTAGGAAATGCCATACTAAAACCCATCAGGAAATGACACCACCTGAAAGGCAGAAGAATCATTGTGAAGGCTAAAAATGGTCCTTTTCTCCAGCACACCTTGGCAAAGAGTGTCCATAACAATAACTTTTACTTGTATAAGAATCAATTTAATTGGCTTGAAGGTTTAACTAACTTAGCTGCTCTGCCTGCTCCTTAAGTAAGGCCTGATGTGTACAAATGTAAACCACTCCTAAATATATATTACTAGTATGCGAACAGCAGATTCCTAAGGCTTGTTTGTTTCCAGCTGAAGAAATTACTCAGTGCAGGTGCTGGAGGCTTCAGGCCACAGTTTAAGAAAGCAACCCTGTCCAAGAAAACACTTAACAAAGCATGTACTTGAGTCGTCTAGGGAGCTGAAAGCTAGATATCCACTTACATGTCTTCAGTAATGCTTTCCTCAGTCAGGACCTTAGTCCCAAAGGGTCAGTGTCAGATGTCCTGGCAGGCTCAGCCGACCGCAGCTGTGTACACATCCTCGTGATTTCTGCACTTGGCAGGAGAATGAGGATGGCTTACAGCTCTTGATGAGTTGCTAAATTTTAGGCCTTTTAGTAGAGCTCTTGGGCCTTTTGGGGTGGACCAGCATGTATGCTAGGACAGAACTGGTTTCCAGCATCAGAGAAAATTTTGTGGTATCGAGAGTGACCCCTCAAGAGCAGCTGAACATACAACCTTGACAGATCATCGTTGAGTGGTTCTTTATTCAGAGCGCTGAGTATCTAAGGGCTAAGGAGTCTGATGACTAACATTTCTACTCCTACTTTTTGGAACAGGGTGTCCTTGGTGATCCCACCATGCCAGAAGTCTCGCTATGCCACATACTTTGATGTGGCAGTGTTGCGCTGCCTGCTGCAGCCACATTGGTCTGAGGAGGGCACACAGTGGTCACTAATGTACTACCTGCAGAGGCTGAGGCATATGCTACAGGAAAAGCCAGAGAAACCACCTGAGCCAGAGATCACCCCTTTACCAAGACCTCGCAGCAGCTCCATGGTGGCTGCTGCACCCTCTTTGGTGAATACCCACAAAACTCAGGTAAGCAGTTGCCATCAATAGGAAAATAGCAGCTGTAGTGGTGATGCTGGGAAGTGATGGCTGGACAAGTAGTGAAAAGCACAGCTTTGGTGTTGGTTAAACTGCCTGGAGGTCGGATACATGCATCGATTCAGAAAGAGGCCCTGAGAACAGTGAGGGTTTTGGAGGCAGAGTCTGGTGCAGGGAGTCAGAGCTGGTGACTGCTGAAAGCTTGAGGGTTGATTTGGGATAATTAATCTAGAGTGAACTGTGATAACGTTATTTTTTAATGTGAAAATATACTAATGTAGTTGTCAGAAGAAATCAGACTGCCTTTGCATTTACGGTGTAATGCTCAGGACTCACTGAGTTTCTTTGGTGTAACCTTTCAGAAGAGAGAAAAGGAATTGTGCTTGGTACAGCACTGCACGCTCCAGGCAAATACTTGGGTTAAAATATTGGAACAGCCTTTGCAAACAGTGGCAGTGAGAAATGCCCTCCATGTTGTTACATCTTCTCCTGCTGTTATTCTCACTGTGTAACTTTTACCCTTATATTTGCCAACAAAACCTCAGTAGACAAACTGTCCTAATAGGTGTCAAGACATGCTCCCTGTTTTGCTGGAAAAGGAGCCCCAGACTCCTGACCTTGGTGCAGTAAATACCTTTGTGTTACAGCTTAAATGTTTTTTTTTTCTTTTGGGTAGCTCTCTGTTGTTCCAGGGATAAAATAGGGATGATGCTGCAGTTTCAGTTAATCTCCTTGTTGATTTGTGCTACTTTTAGGTTCTGCATTCTTCTCCCATCATGTGGGCTTTTAACGGCAAATTCTCATTTACCAAGTTGATGGAACTGCCTAACAAAATTTAATACAGATTCTATTTTTGCAATCCAATTTTATGACACACCTCAAGGAAAAGACTCTATCTTCTGTTAATGTTGCTGTGAAATGCCTTTTTTGACTTGGAACTCTCAGAATTTTTGGTATTTTTTCTTAAAATCCCTGCTTTCAGTATTGTAGAGCTCTTGCAGTTTTTGACCTGTCATTTTTTAAGGGAGAAAGGTGAAATATCTGTTCTCCTCTACAGCCCAGGTGCTCATAAACCAGAAGACAAGTATAAACAATGTAAATATTAGTACTGTTATTTTTGATCTCAGGATTTTATAGCCATTCCTATGATTTTTACGAGGGCTGGTGGTTACTTGTAGTTTTAAGGGCTCAGCAGCAGCTGTATTGTTTAAACCGTATTATACTTTAGTGTCCTTTCTATAAAATGTTGCCTGTTTCGTCCCTGTAAAAGCTTGACATTCTTCATAAAGGCCAGGTGACATGAATTACTCTTCAGTCTTAATCTACCTTTTCATGGGGATTTTATAGGATTTCTGTGCATGTACAGAAAATCCTCCTTGACATCATCTGCTGGAGGGGGAATTGGAAGATATTGCTGTTGATGTGGTTCCCTGTTTCCATGCATATACTGTCCCTTTACCTTTGCTCATAACAACCCGGTCATTTTTCACATTAACAAGTTCAGCTACTAGTGCAGCAGGGAGTGCAGTCAGTGATTCTCAGCATGGTGGCAGCATGAATGGGATTGTCTTCCACAGGCACAGTTTGCACTAGTATGCTGGTTCTTGTCTATACAGTGAGACACTTCTCTCCTTTCACACACTTAGCTATTTCTTGCTTTTCCAGGCTGTTTATCTTGTAGAAGATTTCTTTGCTCAGTTGCTCCTCACTAACATTTTTCTGTTAGATCCATTTGGCAATTCCACTGGGTACTTTCTAGCTGTTAATGTGGGGATTCTGTCCAGGGCATTCTTCCCTCCAGGGCTAGGTTTAATTGCTTTTGGTAACCTCTATGTCAGTCCTGTGTATTTTTACTGTACTTCATCAAATTGGAATCCTGTTTAAAAAGGTTTCCAGTTTGTTACACAGAACAGATGTGATGGAGGAGATGAAACAGTCTTCCATGTAGCAAAACTTTCAGCTCATGCCCCGCTTCTTTACAACTCTGAGGACTGAAATCTTTGCAATGCACAGAGACACCTAGGTTCTGTTACATCCCAGCCAACTGTAGGGACTTAACTGCTGTTCTTAAATTCACAGTCTCATCACTCAAGGCTCTCTGCTAGTAGGAGGAGGAGAGAATGGCACCTCCAGAGGGCTAGGATTTGTCATTTCTTTCTATCAACACAAGGAGGCTGCGTGGTGAGACTTCACCAGCTCATCCGACACAGGGATATGGTTAAAGCCTGCTTTTTCAGTCTAAATCTTGAACTCCTAATGCAATGTCATCATTTCAGGTTGGCCAATAAGTTGTCAAAAATATTGTCACTCTGTGTTTCAGGGGATAGATTTAAAGTAGCAGGCAGAAACTGATTAAAGACAAAAACAGCTGCCTGCATATCACATCAGGGACCAGTAGATTTTTCTGGTAGATTGACATTCTTTCTATTATTCTGCAGTTTATCAGGGTAACTTGCTGCATCTCCCTAAGCCTCCGCAAAACTCTCGCATTTCGTGTTGGTTTCTGTGTGCCTGAAATCACATTTCAAATATAAGCTTGAGCTAAAGGAGTTGGGATCAAGAGAACATTAAAAACAGCCTCCATGTATTGCCTACTAAACTGAACAGCAGAGTGAAAAAAGATTCAGTGCAGTATGCCAGCTCTCCTTGTTGCATAGGAAAAGGGGTACTGGATGGAGTGTGAATAAAATTAATACTAGCTTCCACTAGAAATTGACTTTAGTCTAAACATATTTCAGACCCAGCAATGTGTGATAAAGGAAACCTGCACTGCATCTGTATGTAGTGAATTGTGTGTAAGGACAGGCCTAGGAAACGAAACTTCTGACAAACCTCTACAGTGTTGTGCTAACATTGCAGGGGCCAAAGCTTAAATTAAGCATTAAGACCAATGCAGCTGTAGTGCTCGCTGCAATGCTAATATAAAGCCAAGAGTCTCAAGTGTAATATCTTGAGTTGAGAGAAGTACTAACAAGCTGGTAGTCATACAGTCATGCAGAAGGAAGGCAACAGAAACAACAAAATCTAGAGTAGCAGCCACAAAACTATTTTACTTTCTTATCCATCCTGTGCATATCATAATTGCCACATAGCCTACTGCACAGAATAGCCACATTTTTAATCAGTCTTCAACTGGAGTGCTAACTTGGTTCATTAAAATACATCATGTACCCCACTGCACATTTAAGGTGATTGTGTAATTTGTTTTTCTATTGGTATTTGCTTGATACCTGCCCTAAGTGGATTTCAGAACTGGGACTGTGTCTTTCTCTATGTTTGTATGGCTGGTATCACAGTATGCCCTGATCCCCACTCTGTTCTCTTGGTGACTCTAAGCCATGTAATGAAACACTGATTTAGTAACTAATGGACAAAGATAATAAATCTGAAATAAATTCATACGATGTTTTCCAGCCAGAAGAGGCTAGAGAACTGTAAAAGCTAAGAACCAAGCCATATGAAATACTTGCTGGCCTCGCTGTTGAGAGCACTGAGAGTTGAATCGTGATTTGCTGTTTATTTGGTTTTACATAGGCCTCCTCCCCTGAATCTTTAGTTGCATTTGCAAAATGGTTTAAAAGCATATCTTGACTGAATGTGACTGAAAACAGCTATGAAAAGGAGTCTTTCTGTTGTGTGTCTCATTCTTGCATTGATAAAATTAATAGGAAGGATTCAAAGGTAGTCTTTGATTAGTCTGAAAAGTCTCTGAAGAATGTGTGGTCCCCAGTAGCCCAGTACTGCAAGCACAGTGCCTGGTGCTTAAGACTTCAGCTGCAGAAACTCTCACCCACTTCTGCTGGACCTCCATGTGCATGAAACTGCATACCTGTGTATTGCAGAGCTCACTAGCCATACACAGTCTGGCTAGCCAAAATTTAAACCTCCTATACCACAGGAGTCGCTTCATCTGTCGTTGGCATATGGCTATCTCTGGATTGAAAGCAGAAAGGTGTTTTAACACGTCCCAGTTGTTTAGTACCAGCTTTCTGATGGGGGAGTGAGGATAAAGAGCATCTTCATTGGAAACAAGGTGATATTTAGGCATAAGAAAATTATTCTGAGGGAATTTGGTCAGGTCAGCTGCACAAAAAAAAAAAGTGGCTTCAGATCTTTAGTGAGAACAGATGGCCAGGAGCTGAGCTGATGCCACCTTTTGTAGCAAAGCCTCTCTTTACAGTAGGCAGCTGTAATGTGCGTAGCTCAATGCAGAAGGAGAGAGGAGTGCCCTCTACTGAACTGTCAGTAAATTAGTCTCAAGGTTTCACTGTTGTGGGACATTCTGTGCTATAGCTATAGGGGCTTTCACAAACATGAACTATGATGAGAACTGTGATGGACAGATCTTATTATGACAAGTGAAGGATGCTTACTGACATAGAAGTCTTAGGTTTCTTTAGTGAGTAAAGAAAATTTTTTACAAATCAAGTCTCTTGGAGGGACAGTTCTGCTTAGTGCAGTTCAGTTCCAAAATACATGTTTAAGGGCATATTCTCTTAGGTGTTAAAATAAAATGCTTCAAGAAGGGTAGCCATTGTGATTGCTCATAGATGTAAACCAAGGCCTTAAGAAGATTGTCAGCTACCCAGAGTCATACCTGGGATCAGAATCAGAGTAGAACAGAACATGAGTCTTCCATGCCACTAGACCACGCTGACAGCTGGTCAGAAAAATGCCTGAGGCTTTCTGTGGCAGCACAACGTGTTGTTCTTTTCTGTGGTGACAGAAACGTTAGACATGGTCAATAATTCTGGAAGATTCTAAATTTTGTTTGTTGGCTTATTTGTTTTTCTTTAATTGTGCAAATAGTGTTTTGTGTAATGAATTTAAGGTCCTTTTCCTCTATAGTGCTCCTATGACACTGGAGCTGGAAGCAGCTCTTTTTTTTTTTTTTTTTTTAAACTGATTATCCTCTATTTCTCCTTTTGCTTACTGTCGTCTTTTGGGAACTGCAGGATCTTACAATGAAATGTAATGAGGAAGAAAAATCACTAAGCACAGAGGCATTTTCCAAGGTTTCACTGACCAACTTGCGTAGACCAGCAGTTCCAGATCTCTCCACAGACCTGGGGATGAACATCTTCAAAAAGGTGAGTGGACGAAAATTGTACTTTATTTTACCTGTGATTCAGCACCTTAACGTCCTGCTAAGTAGCAGCTGAAGGTCTGCTTGGACTATATATTCATGTGGTATGTGAGGTTGACATCTCTTTTCATTGGAAGTGATTCTGTGTGTTATTATGTAGGTTTTTATGTGCACATTCCAAACACAATACTGAAATCTTTGTGCAAATAACTGTCCTGCTGAAACTGCATGAGGGGAGGGTACTCAAACAGTGCTGATTTTTAAGTGCTGGTGCTCACTGTAGTTCCACCTAATTCATTGAGTTCTTCTAATGTTTTTACCTCATGCAGCTCTGGGTTTGCAACCATCCAAGATACTTAGCAGAGTTTTGTGGATTCTATGGATCTAGCTCATTATACAAGGGCATCCATCCCACCCTGGGGCAAGACTGAGTTTCTTTAAATGTTCATATGGTCCCAGAGTGCAGATAGTTGCTGTCAGGGTAAATGGCCGAGATAAAAAGCTCAGAGTGGAAGGTTATACTTGGGCGACACATCTGTGTTATCTTTTTCCCTCAAATGATGGATTTAAACTAGATCTAAGGAAGAAATTTTTCCCAGGGAGGGTGGTGAAACCCTGGCACAGGTTGCCCAGAGAAATAGTAGATGCTGACCCCTGGAAACATTCAAGGTCAAGTTGGACAAGGGCTCTGAGCAACCTATCTAGTTGCAGATGTTCCTGCTCATTGCAGGGGGGTTGGACTAGATGACCTTAAAAGGTTCCTTTCAACCCAAAGATTCTATGATTCTGTGATAGTTTGTCATGCTTCAAAGCCTCTACTTGCTCTCATACTTGCTCCTCTTTGTCCTGCAGTTTAAGAGCCGCAAAGAAGACAGAGAGCGTGAGCGCAAAGGGTCAATTCCTTTCCACCATACTGGGAAGAAGCGGCAACGAAGGATGGGGGTGCCCTTCCTTCTCCATGAGGATCATTTGGATGTCTCACCCACTCGCAGCACTTTCTCCTTTGGCAGTTTCTCTGGAATTGGAGAAGACCGGCGTGGCATTGAGAGAGGAGGATGGCAAACCACCATATTAGGTGAGATATTGTTATTTCTGCCCCGGGCTCTGTGTCATTCCTGTCCTGAACATTCAGAGAACAACAGAGGCTCTTTATTTCTTCATCCGTCTTATTGCTGCTTTATGTCCTTGGCTCCATTTGCAGCATTACACACATGTTTGTAGAAGTGGCAACTGTGCTGACAGCAGACCTTGGATGACTTGCGCTTTGTTTAGCTTTTTCTCTGAAAACTACCATCTTTACGGCAATAATAGCTACTGTAGCAACCTGTAGTCATGTCTGTACCACTTCAATACTCTTTCCCTGAGTGATAGCAAGCATTGTGCAACTGCCGCTTAAAATAGATTGAAGGAGTGGTTGCACCCTCTTCTTTTAAAGAGAAATCTCTGGAGAGACAGCAATATGGTCACTAGGAGTATGGCAAAAAGTATTCACAGTCTTCCTCAAGTAGATACAAAATAAGTAAGGTATTGTCTCAGATAGTGAGGCTTACACTGTCTTGATATTGCAAAGGTACAGTGTTTAAATCTAAATATCGGCTCCTTCAAGCTTCCAAGTTCACTGAACAGTGTCTAGGCATTGTTTCTGTTTCACAAACTTACTCCTAATGCCATAGATTTTCATCCTGGCACCTTTTCTTGGAGATGATAGGCAGCAAAATGATTGCTGAAGGCCATGCCAGAGCCTTCTAATTTTCACCAGCTTAGATGGCATCATTTGGTAGGCTCTCCATTGTAAACATGTTGCTCTTTGGGACACAGGACAATGAGCTTAGCCAAGTGAATTCTTAAAGATTTACACGTGTATTGTTGATGGTTAATACACAAACACCTACAGATTTTTACAAGAGTAGCAAAGTCAGTATCCAAATCCTCTTTTCCATATCTTCAGTAGCTCAAGAAGTTTGTTAAATTTTGATCTCAGGGGCTCCGGATTCTTGTCCTGGCTTAACCTACAGTTCTTTCATTGTCATATCCCAGCAAAGTCATGTATTTCAGATCCAGTGGTCAACAGATCCTTTGCTTTAGCACTCCCCATCCTACTATACCTATTTCTTTTGGACAAGGGGAGAAGAAACCAAATTCCTACAACTTGACCCAAAGGGTGGAGTCTTTCAGCGCTGAGCAATCTTATTTTCCTGAAGCTGCTGGAGGGTGGCAATGTGGATGCCCGCTAAATCAGTATGTGCTGAGGGGAAGAGCCTTGCAGAGAGTTTGTACGTTTGGTCTCTATGTAAATGAACCCCTGCGAGATACCCCACTATGATATTTGGTTCTGCTTCACAGGGTCCTGGAAGGCCTTGACTTTTACTGACTCCAATACTTGAATTTCGAACCTCAGTTACTGTCTCTTGCCTCCAGGCACCTCTCAAATGAGTAAACTAAATATGCACTTCTTGTCTTCACCTTAGGAAAGTTTACCAGGCGGGGGAGCTCTGACACAGCAACAGAGATGGAGAGCCTGAGCGCTAGGCATTCACACTCTCATCACACGCTGGTCTCTGATCTGCCAGACCACTCAAACAGCCATGGAGAGAACACAGTCAAAGAAGGTAAATTTAACACATCATGAAAGAAACGTTTTGCTGAAATACAAACTCCAAGAAGCTGAGGAAGTGTTACAAGTATATGACTAACTGTTTTTTTCCTTTTTTTGTCCCTGCATCTCTTGAGGGGTTTTTTTTGTTCTGTCTAGAAAAATGTTCCAAACCTTTCAGGTTTATCTGGTGCAGTTTGTCAAAAAAATTGGCAGCCATCAGCAAGGGGAAGGCAGGCTTGTTTGTTTTTTGGGGGTTTTTTTTGCCATACCACAACACAGCACAGAAGTTTGGGCAGAAACTTGGTATTGTTAACTTTAGTGGTTTCATGGGGAATCCTGTGGTATGTAATGCCCCTTCACAGTCCCCAGCCTCTAATTGTGCTCAGAATCACAGCTTTGTCTTAATTTCCCTGGTTCCAAATAGAAGCTTGGCTTTTCAATTTACTTGAAATCTCCCTGGGGCCCATCCGTCTTGGAGCCCTCCAAGACAGCAATACCAATGTGACAATAGCAATGCCAGTGTGACCACACTGTGAGAGCCTCTGGTGGGATGAAGTCTGTTCCAGAAGGAAGAGTCTTTCTATTGGCATGGCAACACCACCTTTGTCAAATAATGTTAGTCAAGCAGAGGAAAACGCTCTTCTGTCAGCAGGGCTGTCTACACCAGAGCACTTCGCTGGCACTGCTCCTACTGCCTAAACACAGTGAATTTGTTTTCTCCCTCCCGTGTAGAGATTGAGCCTCACTTGTGGCAAGTGCAACCTTAAACCTTGATGAGGGAACAGGGTATCACATACCCCATGGAGCAGGGCACAGTCTACCTCTGCACAAGCTGTCAGGCAGCATACCTAGGTAGCTACGGATGCCCTCACATGATATGGGCTGTAGCCTTGGAGCTCTCAAAGATCCATGCTCTTTTAGCACAGCAAATCTGAATAGTCTGAGAGAGGATGGATTTGCGTCAGCTCTAATCCAGCGTGGGCACATCTCCTTCACCTCTGCTCTGTGTCTCCTAAGTAAAACTCTTTTGGATCGATTTTGTGGAGTCTGTCTTCCTGACATGTTTATTCTATAGGACAGTAATACCACTCACTACACCAGCTTCCTAGACAAATATTTTCTAAAAGGTAGCCTTCTGCAATGCTTGCTTTTCTAGTTGTACCCCAGGTACATTTGTGCAGCAACTTTATGAATAATAGGGCAAATCATACTATTTCTACTGGTAGTCTATGACTTTGAACCGTTCTGTAATTAAGAGAATAAGTACAAGTATTACATAATGTCTCTTGTGTGACCAGCTATATCCAAGCGTACTGGTCATGCACGATTTCCTATCTGTTGTCTACTTTCCCTGGCCAGGAGATATTTGCTAATAAACTCATTTCTTCTGTCTGACACACTGAAAAGCACAGATGAAAATTTAGTTATGTCTTAGGTAGCTGCTGAAGAGGAGTCACAGGTACGTGGGCACATGCTGCAAGCATGCATGGATGTAAATGAAGAGTCTGTAGTCCTCCTTCCCTGCTGCTGTGAGTCCCATCCAGCAGTCAGCCCTATCAGTGATAATGAAATAAAGATAAAACACAGGAAAAGCTACTTCATGTAGGAATAGGATATGGATTTTTGTTACCCATTTCAAAACAAACTAAGCAAAATTTTAGTTTTGCTTATAATAAATAAATAAATAAATAATATCTAGCCTTGGATAATCATCAAACTTGGTAGCCCAGGAACAAAATTTCCTAACTCCATCTTTATTGTTATCTTCACCATGCAAATTTCAGTGGTGAAACTCAAAATGCCATTAAAAAGTCACACTTGCCAGCAAGTAATCCTGTGATTACAGGTAGCTAATTCCTACCTTGATCATTGACCGAATTGTAGGCTAGTTCAAGGTACTGCTATTGGTCTTGGAACTTTTCTCCTAATAAATAGTGCTAGTTCAGTGCCGTCAGGGTTGCACAGGCTATGAGGAAATGTAGTCACCACTCTGGCAAGTTGTTGCTTGTATAATATAAGCAGTCCATTGCTGAGTCAGTGCTTGAAGATTCTTATTGGATGTATGTTATTTTATTCATTAGAATACATTAAATAGCCTTAGGTAGAGGTTCTTTGTTATGTTCTTACATTACTGCATAACAGTAGTTACTGTACCGTCTGGCTGAAGGTGGTCCAATCAACATTGTGGGACATATAGGGTCTTTCTACGCTACAGGGTGTATAAACCTACTTACAAAGCACTAAGTGTGGGAAATTACTAACATCATGGCCTGGAGTTCAGCATGAGTTGTAAAACTGTGGTGAATCCTTGATAAAAATTGGCCTGTGCAACCAAAACGCTGTCACTACCTGCATCAACCAATTTAAAGTTAAGCTTGGCTATGTCATGAGTTCCCTTCTCTGAGCACTGTGAACTTGGACACCACATTGCCTTACTCATTAGTCAGCTTTGCATTTTGGAGATGGTTTAGACTGCCACAGGTACTGTTAGGAACACACTGCTCCTTTTTTTTCAACTGGTGTGATGAAATATTTCGAATTGGTGTGACTTAGAAAACTGTTCCAAATTGGTGTTGCTGTAACCCTACCTTCACTTCTGCATCCAGCTGCAAAGTCCTTCCGCTTTCCCTTTCAGGGGCAGTGTTGTTTTTAAGACCAGGCACTGGACCAATGCAGGGAGCAAAGCTAGCCAAAATCTAATCTCCCTTCTGGATTAGATTTAGGCTGGCTGAGCTCCCTGATCTACTTAACTGCCCAGTTGACTCAGATTAGTTTAAGCTGCCATGGAACTGTACTGCTGGAGCAAGCTTGGGGTTGTTCTAATTTGCCCTGGCTTAAACGAAGAAATGAGTGTATGCTTTCATCCCTGTACCCATGATAGGAATTAGGGACCTGTCTTGTCTTTCAGCATTACAAGCTGCATTAAGAGCTTCTCCCTTCTTGTCCACAAGAACAGCCTCAGTTTGCCATTTCATTACTCTAGAGATGGAAATTTACATGTAGACATTTTCCTCCCTGCAGTGCGGTCCCAGATCTCCACCATCACTGTGGCCACCTTCAACACTACCCTGGCCTCATTCAACGTGGGCTACGCCGATTTCTTCAGTGAGCACATGAGGAAGCTTTGCAACCAGGTGCCTATCCCTGAGATGCCCCATGAGCCACTCGCATGTGCCAACCTCCCACGGAGCCTGACAGACTCCTGCATCAATTACAGTTGCTTGGAGGATACGGATCACATTGATGGAACAAACAACTTTGTCCACAAGAACGGCATGCTGGATCTCTCGGTAATTGGCAAGGAATGAGGAAAGCCAGGTCCCTCTTCTGTCAATATAGCTGTACCATTGAGATCAGGGTTTTGATGGGCTTTTCCTCCACCTCTTTATATGACTTCTCTCAGCAGTACGTAAAGGTCAGTCAGATACGTTTGTGCATATCATAAAAATCTCCTCTGAGATACTGCAACTCCTTATTACTCCTTGCAAGGAGCGCATGTGCATGTGGAATGCACACATCAAATCTGAAGTGATATTATTTAATGGCTGTGTTCCTGGGGCATGCACCAAGTTCCCTATAAAATAGTCTAAAACTGAATAGCACCTTTCTTCTAATGGCACCTTAAAAGTCACCTTTTCTGCATTCTCCTTAATGACTTGACAGCTCCCAGTGCACTGAAGCAGTGTTCTCAGGCTTACAGATGTCATCTCATGGTTTCCTTTTCTGCCTGACTGTGCCCAGCCTGTGGTTTCTTGTCTTACACCTAGACTGTAGGCTCCTGGGGTTGAGGGTTGTGTGCACTTCATTCTGAATTTGTACTGTGCCTGCTATAATGAATCTCTGGTCTGTGACTAGAATTTCCAGGCACTAAATAGTAGTAGAGAGAAAATAAGTCTGACTTCAAATACAATGTTTGAATTTCCCAGGTGGTCCTGAAGGCTGTTTACTTGGTCCTGAACCATGACATCAGTTCCCGGATTTGCGATGTGGCACTGAACATTGTGGAGTGCTTACTTCAGCTTGGTGTGGTGCCCTGTGTAGAGAAAGTTCGGAGGAAGAGTGAGAACAAAGAAAATGAGGCTCCTGAAAAGAGACCAAGTGAAGGATCCTTCCAGCTCAAAGGGGCTGCTTCTAGCAGTTCAGCTTGTGGATTTGGGCCTCCCCCAGTTAGTGGAGCTGGAGATGGAGGAGAAGAAGGAGGCAGTGGAAGTGGTGGAGGAGGTGGAGCTGGAAGTGATGGAGGTGGTGGAGGAGGAGGGCCATATGAGAAGAATGACAAAAAACAAGAAAAGGTTTGTCTTGCTTTCTTTTATACAATTCCTGAATGTAGTGTAAGATCTGTTAAGACTGAATATGCATGTGTATGCAACTGCCCTTCTGTTTACCCTCTGGGTTTTTTTGCACCATAATCAGAAATTAATTTGTTTTGCTCTGGTGCTCACTTGGGGTTCCACCAAAGAAACATGATGGGGAATTCAAGCACTGAAACTACTCCAGCAAAGCAGCTGCCAAAAGCAGAGTTTGTGAGCCTTGCATGGACATTTTCAGTATCTCAAAGTGCCTGAAACCCTCAATCACAATGATTTATTTTTTTTTTTTCAGGTTCATTATTCATAGCTTACAAAGAAAAACAGAATCCAGTGTGTGTTCCCTTTGATGGCCAGAAATCCTAAATTTTTCAGTATTGCTATAAGAATTGGCCAAGAGATGGTGTTGCTGACCTCCAAAGTTGCAATCGATGGTAGCATAATACCTAAGACTTTTTAAAGATGATTGTTTTTCTGCTTAAGCAAGTGGAAAGCAAGCCAGCTCTCTGGTTTTCAGGCAGAATTTTTTGAAGTAAGTGCTGAATGGTATTCATAGCAGCATGTAGGAGGCTTCATGTTTATGAATTTTTGAAGGGAACTGAAGGGGAAGAGGATTGGTCCTTAAGCTTGCAAAAAAATTGGAGTAAGCATTTCAAGAGTAACAACTCAGTAATGGAGTATCTGAGAGGAGAAATGGACAGCAATTTGTTAAAAGTAAAATGCTAACAAAATGCCAGTGGTTGTGCCAGGGTTTCACACTGTCTTTTCCTCTGTGACTCTCAGGATGAAGGCCCATCTGTCAGCACCCATAGGCTGGCACTCACAATGCTGATCAAAATTGTGAAGTCCCTGGGTTGTGCCTATGGTTGTGGAGAAGGACACCGAGGGCTCTCTGGAGATCGCCTGAGACACCAGGTATTCCGGGAGAATGTAAGAGAACTAAAGCTCATTAAAGCGTCCCCTTTGTGCTCTTGACATCAGCTGCTGAGATTGCTGTCTGCCCCCTCTGTAGCTTTCTCTGTATCGGCAGTAAATGTGTTGCTCTTTGCCCCAGCTCACAGACTGTGTTGCAGCCCAGCTGTAGCGGATTTTCAGCTATTGTGTTACCTTCCAGCCCCTGGGGCTTGCTAAGAGTGCACCTAAGTCCCAGGGTGCTTCTGAGCACCCCAATGGATGGGTTGTCTGGGAAGGGACAGACACATGGGAGCAAATCCCCTGTGTGAGCTGGTGTAAATAATTTTTCACCCAACAGAGTACACTATTTACAAGAGGTGCCGCTATCTTGGGTTGCATATCTGAATCCAGAAGTCTAAGGTGCGGTTATGTCCACCTTTCCTAATGGTGATTATGACTGGTTGCTGCTGGGCTGCTCCATCAGCTCCTGATAATTGGAGTGCACTGTGTGTGCAGGCACGTTAGCGTACTGCAAGGAAGTAGAAGACTCACGCCCTGTTGAAGGGCAGGGTGGATGATCACTGTTCGTTCTGTACATTCTTGGTTCTGCTCAAGTTGAAGCAGTGGAAAGTGCCAAGGATGTAGCCCAGACATCTGACTTCATCGATGAGAGTTTGACTCCCTGAGATCAGTCTAATGCCCTGTAATGAGAGCCTTTCAAAGGCTTTCTCCATCTCGTGCCTCCTCCTCGCCTTCTGTGCTTGTAGCAGGGAGCATTTTTGATGACTGTAGTGAAAATTTACACTGTGCCCATCCACGGTGTGGGTGGGAGCCAGGTGCTTCTGCATGGCTTTAGTTAGCCTGAGCCATGCCAACAGAGCTATAATTTGGTTCTGGGATCTGAGCTGGACAGCTCAGAGATGGATTGGCTGCCTCTGTATCATGCAGTGTCCTTCTGTTACCTAGACTCCCAGGTCCTGAGGAGACTGCAGCAGTAACGTTAGTTCTGGACACAACGGGACAAAATGGGGCAAGAGAGTCACAGTGGTAACAGTAGAAAGGTTCTGCACAGAACACTGGTTGAACATGTATCATATTCATCAAAATGTCAGTTAGGCTTTTATGTTGTGTTGGAGCTGAACCAGAAAAACATTTAGGCCTATGCATAACATTAAGCATAAATGAATATGTCTTTTGGAGCCAAGGTTCTTATCAGACTCATTGAATTGAGGTCTTTATGGGAAGAGATTTTCCTACACGTCTAAGTCTGCCGCATTTTCTGTGCATTTGTCTGGCCAAACTGCTTTGCATGCATCGTTTGTGTTGACTGCATGGACAATCACATGTCTGAGTTTACTGGAAAGTTAAGCACCCTATTGTAGGTAGCAGGAGAGTTCATGTTTCCCATAGAGCTGATATTTCAGATTCTCTAACTCCAGCCTGCATGGGGTGCTGCTAGGTTGAAGACTTTTGTGGCAAGAACTTGACAATTAATAGCTTTTAAATAAAAGTTAATTTTTTGCATGATACAAATTGTTCACTGGGTACAGGTGCATCAAATGGGTTGGGTCTGAGCCAGAGGCTGAAAATCAGATGTCTGAGGCTAAGAACCTGTTTCACCAAGGCAATAAGCCTTGTCTGAGGTGGTACATTCCTACTCCATTCATATTCAGTGAGATTTTACCTTGGGATTAGGGAGAGGAGGAGAGGCCTTGAGACATGGCTGGCAGTGACTTCACCACCAACTCCAAACAGTGGCACCTGTACTGGTGCCTTGTTGGTGCCTTCAGCACTGTCTCCTTGTGCTGAACTTCTTGTTTGCTTCAGAGGTGAACCTGTCTTCTGTTACAGGACTCGACCCTTCTGGCTCCTAGGGGAGGTTACTTTAGTCAGCACACAGAGCACTGGCTAAGCAAGAGCAAAAAGTGCCCTGCTCCTATTAGCAAAACTCGAACACATACTTTGATGTGATGTGATGTGATTTGGTGGATATCGTTGCAGGCTCAGAACTGCCTCACAAAGCTGTACAAACTGGATAAAATGCAGTTCCGGCACACCATGAGGGATTATGTGAACAGGGATTCTCTCAATAATGTGGTGGATTTCCTGCATGCTTTACTGGGATTCTGCATGGAGCCAGTCACTGACAGTAAGTATAGCTGGCATCAGAAGCTCTCACTTCCTAAAACTGTACCATCAGAAAGAAGCCACACCTTTTTCTTTTCTTTTAAAAAATATACAGATACAGAGGATACAGACTGTATCCTCAGCCAGTGCTGCTCAGGGGAGTTGGATCTCTTCTGATTTGATCACCTAGTGATCTTGCATCCCCCAGTGCACCTGAAATTGAAGGCCTCTCTTTTGAGTCATCCTACCTGTTGTTCATGGCTCTTCAGAGAAAATATTTTCATTCAACTGTGCCTCAGGCAGGAATATTTCTGCTTCATGACATGATCAGGCGCCAGCTAGAGTGGCCTGTTTATTCCAGGGTTTATTCTGAATGGAGATATAATTGAGTGTTAAAACCCTCTATGGTGTGTCAGGTGAAGCATTAAATAGCAAGAACAATAAACAAGAACATGAACACACAGATGTGCATGCCTGCAGTTACAAGCATGTGTGTCTATGTATATGTTTATATGTTTTCTTTTTTTTTTAAAGTTAGTAAAATTATTCTGGGTGTTATTAGAATGACCAAACATTTATGCTTGGTCACTGCACACAACAACAGTTGACAATGATTGTTCACAGAGTAGGAATAGCTGCTCTGAAGCACTTCAGCAGTCTGACTGGTCTATTAGCCTACCTCTGATCCCAAGCATTTCAGAGAAAGCATCAAAAAATATTATATAGCAGACTTCTGTAAAGAAGATGCCCATAGGAGGTTTCCCCGAGTATTCATCAATTGTTGACTGGCTCATGCTTTGAAGCATGGCAACTCATGCACCTTTGGAAAGTCTTTTCTCTCACCTAATGAAACTGGGATGTTTCTTGTTATTCATATAAATGTGGAATTCTTTTTTGAATCTTTCTGAGAGCTCAGTCTCCTTGTGTTCCTTGCAAGAACAGCATTCTGGTAGTTCAGAAGATTTTCTTTTCATGAGTGTTACCACTTTTCAGCTTAATCAAACATCTCTTGTCCTTTAGAACAGTAAATAGAAAAGCTGGAGATACTGTTCAAATTTTATGCCTTATTCTGTATATCTCTAAACAAGAGGTGTGGGTAAAGCGAAGCCAGAGTGGTCCTGATCTTTTCAATCCTTTTTCATACTACAACTATTTCTGGGAAGATTTCATCCTTCTCATTTATTTAACCCTTCCCTTCTGCTTTATTTTTGTGGGGTGAAATTGTGAGAAGTGAGCATAGGATATTAGGTGGGGACTTGCCCTTTTCTCAGGTATCTGAATCCCTTTACATGTGTCTTTAAGGCATCTTTCTTAAACTGTTCCTAACAAGGGGGCTTGCTTGTACTTGAATTTCACAGATAAGGCTGGATTTGGGAATAACTTCACCACAGTGGACAACAAGTCTACAGCCCAGAGTGTAGAAGGTATTATTGTGAGTGCCATGTTCAAGTCATTGATCACTCGCTGTGCTTCCACTACACATGAGCTGCATAGCCCAGAAAACCTGGTAAGCACTTGATTTCATGTTAACAAAGTTACTTTTTCACTTGGGTGTCACTAGTTGAGGTTTACAGTGAAGAATTGATTCAGTTTAGCCAAATCCCATGAGCATAGCATGCTATGCAGTCACAGTTGAAACATGATCTAAATGGGATGCCCTCCTTTCATGCCTGCCTTGGAACCTGGGGACTTAGCCAGGATAAAAGTTGTGTACTCTAAATTACATTTTCTTCTCTGTTCAAGCAGCTTCTGGGTTTTTTTTTTTTTTTTTTTCTCAAATGGATTAGTAGCATTGTCTGGAGCACGGGCCTAATGAACAAGACCACAGCCAGCATAAATCAACTTTCAGCAAAATTAAATCCAGTTTACTTCGCTAAGGATGTGGCCCACCCATGGCAGAGTGTGTGAGTTACTGAAGAGCAATTTGGTAGGTCTTCCCAAGGTTTAGACAAACATTCAATTTACCAAACACCTGGAGGAAAGTAAGGTGTTGCTGGTTGCTGCCTACGTACTATCTCCCCTGAGCATCCCCAGATGATGTGAGCTCTCTTCTTCCAAACTGGTGCAGAATCTAGCAGCTAATCTCAAACCACCTCCTTTATTATCAGAAATTAGGATTTTTCATGGAAGCAACCAAGAAGCACTCTTGTGCTCCATTCTTATGGCAGAGCTGTAGAGGCACTGAAGTCTAGCTAAAGGGACAGTAACCCTCTGTGAGGGGAAGGGAGATGGAGAAGGAAAACACAGTAACATCTTAAACCAGCAGAGTAGTTTGCCTCTGTCCAAGTCCTCCTATGGATATTCCTCCTTTGGAATGTTTCTCAGCAGAGATGAAGTGGTGGGGTGCAGAAAAACATGTGCCATTGTTGGACCTAGATTAGAATCACTAAGCGTAAATTTTCCTTATAAATTGTATGTCTTTCTGGGCCCTGTTTTAGCTAGTGTGTAAGGTGAAACTTACCTTTAAGCATAGCACTATTAAGGATGTCTATGTGGAGAACATAGTATGCAGTCTATATATGGGAATTTCCTGTTGTTGCGTCACTCTTCAAAGTAAATCTTGTTTTCAATATTTTATGAAAAAGAGCCTTAATCAGTATAGAGGTCCAATTATTTGTTTGTTTGGGGTGTTTTTGTTGGAAGCTGGCTGTGCAGTTCCTAGCTGGGAATTCTCAGAGTAATCCAAGATCTTCCAGGAAAGTTCAGAGATCAAAAATCAGGTCCTGTAAAACTGTTTCCTCCATCCCCTTGCCTCACCTCATCCATATAGAGGTGATTTGTCACATCACAGACGCGTATGAATGTTCAGAACTAAAAAGAGCCTTGAGTGTAGGCGTAGGCTGGGGAATGAGTGAGTCATTCCTCTCTCTTCCCATGATGTAAAGCTCTAAAATAATTAAGAAAAATCCCAAGACACCCACTGGTTTTGAAAGAAAACATGCCATTTTTTGCACTTTCCCCTCCACCCCTTCATTTAGCTTTTTTTGTGCCTTTTAATATTATGGGCTAGATGAATGGGATAAAACAGGCTTTAAGTTGTCTTTGCAGCTCCCTCATCTTGCAGCTGTTTTAGCCTCTGATACCTCTACGTCTGCTTTAGCCCATTGCAGAGCATGTTCCATAACAATAATGCTCCTCATTGTCTGCTGCTTCTGAGTGCACTAAATGGAGTTTCCAGCTTTTGATCCCAGCCAGAAAACACAAACCCTATACATAGAGTATATCAGACAACAGCCAGAGGAAGTAATGGCCTGCTGAAGTATCTTAGAAACTATTGATTCTCACGGTTTCTTCACAAACGGCAGACTGAATTATTTCATTTCCATGATGTCTTGCTACTCAGGGCTTGTACTGTGATATCCGACAGCTGGTCCAGTTTATCAAGGAGGCTCATGGGAATGTCTTTCGGAGAGTGGCACTCAGTGCTCTCTTAGACAGCGCTGAAAAGTTAATACCAGGAAAAAAAACAGAGGAAATGGAGCAAGAACCGAAACCTTCTGGGAGCAAAAGGTAGGTCTCTAGGTGGGTGAAGACAAATGACTGACTTGTATATGGCTGTATGACTGTAGGCACTGAAGACAAATGTAGGCATTTCAAAGGCTTGTGTGTTTTATCTTGATAGCATATGTCAGTTCCTGATGTACAGAATGGTACTGTGTCAGGAATCTCCTTTAAGATTTAATGAACAGTAACAGTAGTAGATTTGCAGCAAAAGGTGATAACCCTTTCATACAAGAGGCCTAATCGAACAGTGCAATGGAAACACTGGGAGGAGGAAAGCTTAAGAGAAGTAAAAAGCATAATGTCAGTCCCAAAACACTGTGTGGACATAGCTTTTAATGTGCATGGCATCCTTAGTGTCATTTATCTGACAGGTAAACCCTGGTATGCAGAACAAGTCCTGGGAGAAATCGAATCCAGACATGCTTCTTTATCAGAAAGAAATTTTCTCTGGTGCTTTGAGGCTTGTCATATTACAATGTTGGGAAGAAGGATTAAGAAAGTTGAAAAACTCCTAAAAACCTTGGCTTTGCTTCTAAGAGCTGATGCGTTTTCATAGATAATATGTAGAGAAGCAGTAAGTTGCTAAAGAGAGGGTACATCTCTAAAGCTGCTTTGTTGCTCAGCAGTGCTGGTTTCCATGGTTCCATCACAACCTATGTGATGACCATGAGATAGGCCATCCATTCAATTTAGCTGTTGTTTTATATTGTCTGTATAGATCTGAGGTGGGAAGTGTCATCATTGACAAAGGCCAGGCATCAGCTGCCCCTGATGAATGCCGTAGTTACATCTCAAGCCGCCCAATGCAAACTCCAGAGCAGTAAGTAAATATTGAATTGTTTCATGTGTTATTGCCAGCAGCTTCCTTCTGGGGTTAGTACAAATGGGCAGTACAGCAAGGACTTACCTTTTTGGATGGTGTAACAAGTGCGTTGAGTGTCTGTTCAGGAGCTGCTGAAAACATCTGGGTAATGCCTATTTTCAGTGCTGCCAACTGGACCCACCCTGATTGTGATGGGGAACCACCGGGGATATTAAATGACAGTGCAGTAGATTTGTCAATATCGTGTACTATCATAGCCATGAATAGAAAGTTAATTCCTCAGAGCTGTCATCACAGCTGTTCTCCATGCTTTGTTTGTACTTCTGGGGAATGATTCTATTAATTTTCAAATTCCAAGTTGTTGCTAAGGGCTGTTAATCCTTCACTGCCTCCCAAGAGCCAGTCCATTCCTGACCTATCTTGGGCATGTTGTCTCTGAAGATTGTTGCATTTCCCTTATCAGCACAGGTGCTCTACTAGTTTTCTTAATGAGCGAATCAACCTGCTGTTAGGCATTGCACGTTTAAAGTCTCTATTGTCCAAAGAATTCTGCCATTTAATATTGAAATAAATTTAATCAATACTCTTAAGAATTTTAGAAAATTTTATAAATGGCCACTGGTCCCTTTGTAACTTTGGACAAGTCATTTAACTTCTCTGTGCCTCTGAATACCTGTCTGTCTTGTTAAAGTGCTTTGAGATGCACTGTACGAAGACATTGCTTGCACAAGGGCCCAGAGCTCTATATTATGTATTCTCCTGCATTACCTGAGCCTGAAAATTCTCACTGTTGCTGAGACAGTAAGGGTAACACAAAGCCCTTTACTGCTCTGTAGAATTGCAGCAAGCTGTTCTGCTCGGAGCCCTGCCACAGCCATGGGAGATCTCAAGAGTATAGCAAAATAATGCTGTCCCCATTCCAATATGTTAATGAGAACTGTGACTCCATCAGGTTCACAAACGGCTATCGTGATGTCCAAAAACTCTCCAGTACACATGCTTGCAAAAAGCACCAGCATAGTCTTATCAATATGGGTCATTTTGAACTAAAGAGGAGGATTTGTTTTTCATGTGTAGAAACTGAAAATTGGAATGACCTGTTCAGTGGACAAGCTCCTGAGGGTAGAAAAGACGGTTATTTTGTGCCTTGAACAACATTGAGCATGTTGTCAAACTTACGATTATTATACTGAGAAAAGTGTGTTTGGAATTCAAAATGAAACAACCTCAAAGAATAGAGGTCAGGAGAGGGCTGTGGGAGGGAAGCCTCATTCCCCTGAGCATCCAGACTTCACTGAAATGCAGTTGACACTCTGCATCCCTTTTCTTCCAGTGATGAGCAAATCCAAGGGGCCGTTCTAGGACGCAAGGACTTCTGGCGAAAGATGTTCAAGTCACAGAGTGCAGCAAGTGATACCAGTAGTCAGTCTGAGCAGGACACATCCGAGTGCACCACAGCTCACTCTGGGACCACGACAGACAGGCGCTCCCGCTCCCGTTCCCGAAGAATCTCCCTTCGAAAGAAGCTCAAACTCCCCATAGGTAAATGTATGTCTCTTCCTATTCTATATACATATTGCATGTGCAGAGAAACATGGGTAGCTATATCTGTCTTAAGAAATACCGCAACACAATTCCTTGTTGTCCAAGTATATTGTATATTCTCCCAAAGAAAGCTGGGAAATGCTGCTTTCTCCATTTTACAGATGGGGAACTGAGGCAAAGGGAAACGTAAGCAATTTGCCAAAGGTAACAGAAGATGCCTGTGGCAAAATAGAATATTGAACCCGTGTTTCCAAAGTAGTAGGCTAGTACCTTAATCTCACAGGCATTGTTTCTCTCTGTAGAAGAGAAATATTCCAAATAGTGTTTGACAGACAAATAATATATCCTTTGCAAGTCCCAACACCTGGTCTTGCATGGTAGTTAATGCATGTAACATGAAAAGGTTGCTTTCCCTTTTTCTCCCATTTCCCATACCCTGACATGGCCACTTTGGAGAAATGTGCTGCAATTGCTAGTAGATAGATTCTGTTTGGAAGCATTTTCATAATTGTCCTGTGTCTTATTTTGCAACAGGGAACTGGCTGAAACGCTCCTCCCTCTCTGGCCTGGCTGATGGGGTAGAAGATCTCCTAGATATCAGCTCTGTCGACCGTCTGTCTTTCATCAGGCAGAGTTCCAAGGTAAATGTGTCAGGCGGGATTGCAGAGAGCTGGGAAGGACAGGATCTGCCTGGTTTTAGCTGTCCAGGGAAACGTTCTACTCAATATGGACACTGCAGCTAATGAGACTCGGTCACAGAAGACTTCAGAGTAGAATGCTATGGGAATTTGATACTGGACTTCTGTGGCTCCCAGTGAAGGCTAGGTTAAACCTACGCTGTACTTGTCCTTCTGCTTTGGTTCACTGCGAGAGAAGTGCAGGCTCTGTCAACACTCCTACATTTTAACTGTTGGTCACGCTTCTCCTTCCTTCTTTGTGCCTTTACAGCCTCTTGCGAAAGAACCATCCTTTAAGCAGAAAGTTTAAAAGATGAAGTGCTTCAGCGTACGTAAATCTGTGCAGACCCACTTGTGTTGCTATGGTGATCCACTGTGTTACAGCCCTTCTGTAGATGCTTTATGTCTGAGCAAGGGAGACCAAGAGGTAGTGGTATGGCGCAGCCTGACCCAGCCCTCTGTCTTTGCACAGGTGAAGTTTACCAGCGCAGTGAAGCTGTCAGAAGGAGCAGGGCCAGGAGGTGGCATGGACAACGGGCGAGATGAAGAGGAGAATTTCTTCAAGCGTCTTGGTAAATGGCGCACCTGCCGAAGACACCCATCCAAGCTTCATCACACAGAAGAAAAAGATGGTTAGAAATCAGGGTTCTCGTCTCCTTTTTTCTTTTTTTTTTTTTTTTTTGGTTAAACTCTTTCTTTCTGTATTTTACCCTTTTCCCTTTTTTCCTGCTTTCTCCATAGTTTTTGTACCCATTCTATCCTTCTCCAACTTTTTAGTCTTCGTAACTGTTTTCTTTCCCTTCCTTCTTTCTTTCTTTTGATTTAGAAAAAAAGTCTAGTAAAGTTGAATTTTTTAAAAAACCCCAAGACTACCCAAATAAATTACACAAATACAACATTTGGGCTTTTTAAATCAAATTGAATTTGATTAACACACTTGAAAAATTAATGCTTGCTTCAAAGCACTGATTCAGTTCAAAATTAGGTGTGTAAATCTTTCATTGCCTAATACAACAACGTATATTCCATCAGGTTTTTTGTTTGGTTTTTTTTCCCAATTGGTGACCATTTGACAGTTTTAGCAAAGATCAGCACTGATGAAATGGAAAACCCTGCACAAACCTTGTTATAATTATCTCTTTTCTTCTGTGTTTGCATGTCTAGTGTCTGCATACCATTCATTAGGGATGCTGTCCCTTTTTCTTAGCACACAACATAATAATAATGACACTACTTTTCCTTTCCACTAAAGTATATTTAATTGCAATGCATTTTCAAAATCAGCAATGTTCGAAAAGTGCCTTTGTGAATAATACAAGGTCATGATATGTTCTGTTTTAAAATGTCATGTAGTCATTCACGTGCTCGTGCCCTCAATTCAGAACTCATCCTTGTTGTCAGGGAGACAACTGTGTATCTTGGAAGTTCTGCTACTGTTTTTTTCAAGAAAACCCAACCTGACTCCCAAAAACACACAAAAAGAAGTAGATTTTCTTTTTCACCATGATTTCTGTAGCTTTACAGTATGTTACATGCTCTGTCATTATTTTTTTATTTTCTGACATTACACTTCGACACTGCATTGTATGTATTTCGCCATCATCTGTCCCAGGCCTGCAGTGTAATGCATGTAAGGCATTTTTCAGGCAAGTGATACTAGCAAAGTATGAGCCTCTCTCACCAGTGTAAACTGGTCGTCATTGTCCCACTGCAGAGCACCAGTGGTGGTTTTCAACTAGCTTCTAGGTGAAAAGTATCCTTTCTTTAGAAGGAGAATGCATCAGCCCAGCAGCTTGTTGCAGCTTGGAAGCTGAAGGTGAATATCAATGGAAGGAACTGCATTGTTTCTTCATCCACTACTTTGTGCTGAAGTAGGTGAGAAACACTTCCACCATATTTTCTCCCAGCTCTTCCTGGGAACGAAGAACTGAGGGGCAGTGAGTTCTTTATGGGTTGCCACAGCTGTTTCTACAGTGCTCATGTGAGATGTCCTTCATATTTTCTTGTAGGAAATATTTTTTTTTTTTTTCATCTTGCTAGTGCTGATTTTATGCCACTGTGAGTTTGCTTTTGCCTAGAGTGCCCATATTCTTGATTTAATGGCACAGATTTAGTCTTGGCCCTGTGAACGTCAAAGCTTTGTTCAGTATGTGTGGCACATCTTATGTCTATACAAAACTCAGATGACACATTAGTATTGGCTTTTTGAACTTTGGCAGTGTTGTCCATGCTTCAGCCTTCTGTGAGTAACATCAGAATTTATGTAATTAGTGAAGAGAACTTGAAAGGTCTTTTACATGCCTATGAAAGAAAAGATGAACATGACACATGCTTGGTTTTGACATATTCATGCATTAGAAATACCATCATAAAAGTGATGCAGTGAGTTAAAGACAGAGACCCGTGCATGTTATGAGAAACAGGCAAATTGTCCGGTGATGTTGATGGGGAGGGTTGGGCTGCTGCCTGATCTCTAACTGAAGCAAAGGGAGGGTATTTAAAGTTTATAAGGCAAAGTGTGACAGTTAAGGAAGTTGTATCACTGTGTCCACAAGGATCTCTGGTATGCAGTGAAAGCCACATACCATTAGCAAAAATGTTAGAGTAGGTGTACCTGCCTGTGTGCATAATTCTATGTGTGTAGCGAAATCAACGTGAGGCCTTTTCAGGGTGGGATGGTTTATAACACAGTAGAACAGCAATGTTACAGAGGGCCTTCAAATTTCCAGTACTTTTGTATTTTCCATAAAGATCAGCAGGTTTTATGTGCTTATGGAGAAGAGAGTAAAAGCCTGGGATGGGCAAAAAGGTGGATGGGCATACTGTTAAATCCCTCAAGGTCTGACCCTAAAGCATTGTTTTGGAAACTGTTTCTGCTTTCCCATTCTTGTCATTCATGATGCTATACTATTACTTTATGCATGCTTTTTCCATGTTGTGTTTCCTCTTGTGTTTTTGGGTTTTTTAACATAGTAGACCAAATTTGAAAGAAAATGGAGAGAGGAGAAAGAGATGACAGTAAAAAAAAATAGTAGAATAACTTGTCACATCATTTATGAATTGTAATCTTCATTGTGATATATCATCTAGACCACTGGAAATTCCGTGTTGGATATGTATGTAAGCATACGTACGTGTGTATCTGTATGTGTGCATATGTATATACATATATATACACGTAAATATATGCACATTCATGCATAATAAAATGTTTATTTTAATGATCTTTTTACCTATATTAAGAACACAGCATATATATAGAAGTGAGTTAAGTATGTTTCCATGAGACCTTTGGTGTTCCTTCAGACGCTTACTGAAGACATTGTGAGTGACTGTGGAAGTTGCCAGGGTGTTCAAGGCATATACAGCACAGGTGAACCACAGCACATGCTTGGTCCAAGGGGTGATCTCGCATTCACACAGGAAGCAACTGTGGGGGCAGGAGCTTGGGCATACCATGTCCTTCTATGTTAGGAGATGGTCCCTGCTCACTGGGTGAGATTTTCTGCAGGGCTGAGTCACATTAACATGAAGCCAGTGAGGGCTCCCCTGCTTACAGCAAGGCTACTCCAGGATGGGCGCAGTGGAGGACAGTCATCAGCTGCTTCTGAAGGATTCTCTTGCAAAGCTTCAACAAAGCGCAAGGCTGGGACTGCAAAGGGCTGTAGTGACAGTCTGTAGGTAGTACCACTGAATCCAGATGGACAAAGCCTCTGCTAGATCTTTGTAGTGGAGGTAGGGAGAAGCCTTAAGCATGCCTTTCTGCATGAGAAGGTCAAGTTTCTGTTTTTTATCTCATATAGGCACAACCCCAACAGGGCCGTGAATAGGAAATGTTTGTTTGTACCTCAAATTAGTTAGTGTTACAACAGCCACAGGAGGAAGGCTCAGATAGCATGCTACAGGCTGTAAGGAAATGAGAAGAGTTGGAAGAAAAGGGTATTTGTGCCTGCTCATTTATGTAAGTGTTCTACATGCTCTTTCTACTTTGTTTGTTTGTTTGTTCCATTTTGACAAAGTATTTCCCAATACAGGAACTTTTTGTTTACTAGAAAACTATGTACAGCTTCACTGGAGAGAGAGAAAAGCCACAGATGTTGTAAGGAAGTCTCTTGATGTTTGATATACCTTTGTCTTCAGGGGAAAAGTGAAGACCTACATTGTCATTTTCTGTTGTGACTACTGTTTGTGGTACATAAGTGCTTTCCAAGTAGTTCTGAGGAGTGCAATCTCATAGGGACTTTTCAGCCATTCTTCTTTCCTGAGGAAGGAGAAGTCACAAAGTCCTGTAGAGCTGACGATTTGCTTCTTGTCTTTCAAATCCATGTTTAAAGCCAATCTTGAATTCTCCACTTGGTGTTCTCTTCTTCAGTGCTTTATCCTTCAGTATTCTGTAAACATTTGTGCTTCCACTTGTAAACAGGGAGAGTATTATGGATAAAGACAAAAAGCCCAGAAGCTGGCTATTCTTGTTTTGACCAGCCACCTTGGTCTTGAAATGGCTTTCCTGATTTCTTGTCTGTATCTTTCTACCACTCTCTCAACTCCGGGTACCAACTGCGTAATGATCTGCATTCAGAAGTGTTCATTCCAATCAGCATTGAGATTGATTGTTTGATTTATCATGTGAACTCTACACATAGGAGTTTAAAACTGTGCTTGAAAGAAGCGCTGGAAGGGGTTGCTAGCTTAATTTTCAACAGGAACTCTTATTAGGGAGCTTTCCATCTGGAAGAGTGCAAGATGCTTCAAGGGAGAGAGGCTGGAATGATGATGATACCTAGGAGTTGAGTCCAGTCTTACTTTGGGTGTTCTGGTAATTGCAGATGATGTATGCCTAAAAAAAGAACAGTACTTGATTTCCACATAGAACTTTTCCAATATTTGCTACTGAATTTTCTGTCCTAGTAGATGATATGTTACTAAATTGGTACATGAGGAATAAGGTTTATGCATGTTCCATCTTAAGGTAAACTTAGAAGCAATAGAGAAGTAAGATAAGAGATTATTTGGGAAAAATGGACAGTAAGCATGATACTCTGTGTTAAAGAGGTGGGGAGGAAGAGCCATATTCTTGTTCACCTGTGTTGGAGTAGATGCTGGTCTTCCACACTGAGTATAGTGGAATTGTTTTGCGCAGACATCAGTATGACCAAGACCAGAATCTGGCTTGTTGTATGCCCATTTCACACAAGTCATGAATATTGTAAAAATGTCCTTGTTATTTTCAAGATAGCGCATCAAGGTGAGGAGGGGATTTAGACCAAGACTGTACTCATCAGGGGTTTTGTGCCACTTTTTTTGTTGGTGAGAGTCTGTGTTCCCTTCTCCCTACCCCTCCCTGCATCCCCTCTGTACTCTCTACCTCTTTAGGTTGCCATAGCTTTGATGATCATTTGACCTCCAACCAAGAGGGAGGAAAATCCAAGAACGTTGTGAACCTGGGAGCAATCCGCCAAGGCATGAAGCGCTTTCAGTTTCTCCTGAACTGCTGTGAACCAGGCACTATCCCCGATGCCTCCATTTTGGCAGCAGCCCTAGATCTTGTAAGTCATTTGTTGGTGTATTTTTACCTGCTGAGTGAGAGCATGTGCATACGTGGTGGTCCGTTGTTGTTCACTAATGCTGTTCATGCCCACACAGAAAGCAGGTAAAGCATCACAGCAATGCCAACTGGTGGTGCTGTTATTAGATGGAGTTTTAGCATCCGTGACTGAATGAGTATGCAGGCAAAATGGATCTTCTTTTTTGTTACATGGCTCCCCATAACTAGGTTATTGCCAGACTTCAAATTTTGCTCACAGCCATTCTGCTTCTGCTCCTAGTGTCAATAATAACTTACAGAATAAGGACTGAAGACTGGATAACTACCTGGAGAGGCACAGTAATTCCAGTCAGGAGTTCTGACAGAGTTATAAATAAATTAGGCAACACTGAACTGTTAGTCACCACAGCCAGTCCATGGAAAAAAAATTGAAATGTCAGAGTGTGCATGCTTTTAAATGCAGATACTGCTAATTTGCAGATCCAGTCATAGAAGTGACACAATTCAGTCGCTCCTTCCTGACACTGAGTGTCTCTTCTGCATCTCCTTCCTCCTTTTCCTTGCAGGTGCTGTTTTTTTAAGTCCCTTCCATTCCTAAAGCAGTGGCCTTCAGCCTGTGGTTCATGGGCCAGTGGGGCTCTGTGAGGTGCTTGTGTGACAAGCACAAGAGTATGACAAAGACAGCTATGAAAAGCCAGCCAATTATTAGTGTCTTCTCTGCCCAGCGCTCTTCTACTTCCTTCGACAAGTGTTTGGATGTCTGCAAACTGAAAAAGATTGAAAGCCACTGCTCTCAGAGCATCCACATCCTCTCTATCCCTTTGTCTTCCTGCTCCCTGTCTCTTGCCTCTGACTGTCATGCTGTTTGTGCTTATATTAATTTTTTTTTGCTCACTGCTGGAGATGTCAGGCTCATGGACTCTCCTATTCTGCTAGTGCTGTGCCCTGAGCTGTGCTGCCTTGTCAGCTCCATAGTTCTAGGGATGATAGACTCTGTACACCATGCCTTTGTACGTCCTTCTTAACCTCGCATCCTTAGGCTGCAGATTCAAGTAAGTCTGCATTAATATTGGCCCAAAGTTGCTGTTGCTGTCAGTTCACATCTAGCTCTACTTTTTGGACAGGTCCCCATCCATCTTCCAGTAGACAGGTGCTTTCTTCCCTAGTTCCTACTCTTCCTGTTGGAGACTGTTGGCCCTCTGGCTGGAGGCTATGGAAGCAGTGTCTGATAGGGAAGCCTGTCTCATGCTCTCATAGTCAGAAGTGGTTCCTACCAGTCAGGGTTGCAGTGAGCTCAGAAGGTGGCTTGGAGCGATAGTCACTCCTGCCAGGTGTGCTGCACAAAGACAACTTCATTCTTCAAGACTGCCAGGCTGCCACCCCATTGTGAGTTCATACTAAACTAACACAGCATGTAAGGTGTGTGGGCGGGGGGAGCTCATTGCTGTCAAGTGTGTCACTAAGATCCTTCTGGGGATGTGCTACTCTGTGTGCTAGTAAATCAGATGATAAAACAGGGCTTTGGCAATTATGTTCTTAGTGCCTGTAAATGTCTTATTTATTTTTTTCAATTTGCCACACACTTAAGCCACAGACCAACTTACTCTATGCCCATGTATGAAGTCAACTGAAAGCTACTGGTCAGAGTGAACTGTTTGAAGATGTCTGTTCTGACTTCCAGAGCTAGCTTTTACAAAATGGAGTTTGACTCAGTTTCATTTCCGCTGAATGATACCAAAGAAAGCTTTGGTATCAGAATTTTTAGAAGGTCTGCAGCTAAAGATGAAAGAAGCCTTGTTCTAATTACAGACTTGGGAGACTCCTTACACACACCTGCTCAGCTGGCATTTTGTCTACAAAGTATTGGAGATACCTGGAAGTTAAGTTGTCACATCCACTGCAGGTTTCAAAAGATGACAGCTTGTCATCTCACTGTATTGCTTAATGGCAATGTATGCTGTTAGGGAAAATTCCCCCATTTTATGTCAATAGAGTACACCCAACAGAAAACATTCTGGGTTTTTAACTCCTGTTTTCAGGCTTTTGAAGTAAAGTTTGAATCAGGTGTGATGCAGATTAAAATCTTCTTAAGTCGTATTATCCAGCCTGGTTGCTATGGCAATCTTTAAAAAATGAAAAGCAAACAACTCCAGTTTCAGTTCTTTCATAAACTTTTTCAGCATGCTTTTTCATGCAGATTTTCGAAATTCCCTTCTTATACTGACTTCAAGATCTTTGATCAGCCTGCATGTTTACACAGGTTTACCATAGTGATTTAAAGAAATTAGAACAATGAAACAAAGGCTGCATCCTTATGGAGGTAGTGATTTATTCACATATTAAATTGAGTGTTGCCTTAGGTTTAGAAACTATGTAGTTAATATATTTTCCCAGAAGTAGCATCCATCCTTGACTGAATTTTGTAAAACTGCAATTTGTGGCTTTGCAAACATCCAATGATAATTGATAATATGTTGCAGGCAGTTTCATCCTTATGTCACCAGCTTAAATCCAGACTTGGCAATAACAAAATTTCTTTCTCTTTTTAAGAAACTTCGGCGGTTGAACGGCAAGTAATGTGATATTTCAGTCTGTGGTCAAGTTTCTGCAGAGGATTCCAATAAACCGTTGTTTAGCATTGTATAAAGATGTTACCTAGGTATCCTAATTAGACTAGTGTAAACGACCTGGGTGGGGAAATACAAGCTTTCCTTTGACCGGTTTAGCAATGTGTGCCACCTATCACCATTGCACTTCTCTGATAAGATGTATGAGCTCTTACTCTTGTTGAAATGCCATAATGGCACTGCTTTATGGCTGGGTTTTGGTTTGAGAGGACCTACCAAGTATTGGGAGGACAGAAGCAAAGTCTAAACTGCAAGAATATCTCCCAGTATCCTGACTGCATGTCACCAAGGGTCTTAGGCAGGCTCTATTGTTCCCATGTCCCTGTTTCCATAGCAGAAATATTTGTCCATAGGAGGACGTATGACCTGGAATGAAATCAAAAATTGCTCCAAACAGGTCTCTAGAATAGATGACTGGGAACAGAAACAAAGAGCTGTGTTGTGGATTGTACTTGACTATTTTTAGATATAATGAGAGATATTTGAACCAACATTTTTGAGGCAATTCTAGACATGGATTAATAATTTGCTCGCGACCTGTCTTCACATACCTACTAAGCTAATTCTCATGGC
Organism: Phaethon aethereus; assembly: GCF_964289735.1. Classification (NCBI taxonomy): domain Eukaryota; kingdom Metazoa; phylum Chordata; class Aves; order Phaethontiformes; family Phaethontidae; genus Phaethon; species Phaethon aethereus. The sequence goes on from NC_138580.1 coordinate 37,986,501, forward strand.
AGACTTATCTTGTGGCTAGACAAAGCAGAGCTATCCAGTCAGCATCTTTTGACAGTACTTCAATTTACTTTATTTACTCTAAAAGTAGATTGTTGCTTTTTTTCCTTTTTTTTTTTTTCTTGAAGAGACTAGTGGAAATGAATTTTTGCTCTGAGTGCTTTGCAGAGTATAAGAAAGGGCACAAGAAAATTACCACTTGTTCATTAGGCATATAAAATTCATTGTCCTTGAAAACAAGACTGGACCTAAGTGGTCTGCAGTCGTAAAACTCTGCAGACTCAGCTGTACTTGAACACTAATGCGATGCTGTAAAATTCCAAAGCCAGTCTGTACTTGCTCTCCCTCCAACCCAGGTCATTGCTTTTGCTGTTATTTGTATGAATCGGGGTATCTGTTGAAAAGCTCCAATGGGAGTACTTGAAATTTTATTAAGAAAATGGTGGATTCTTATTCATGTCAATTTATACAGTACAATAACAATTTTCAAAAGACAAAGTAGGTCTAATGTTAAAAGTGGACTTGTGAACAGTTTCACAGGCACAGGCAGGCTTGTGAGAGTATTGCTGCTGTGTTAAGTTTTGACAGTGACCATGGTAACTTGTGTTCTTTTCAGCTATGCATCGCCTGCCTGATTCATTTCTCTCCATTTGTGATATGTTTCTCTGTGGTGTGAATCCATCCTTGTCCATTCTGTCACATCTTCATCTTTCTCTTGTTGCTGCTTCAGGTTTCTCTAAGCCTCAGGTAAGCAATCACAGGGAACTTGTGCCCCGTGATGTTCAGAAAGTCCTTCTTCATGCAGGAGGTCTTTTAGTGATTTTTAATTTTGAGCTCCTACTCCAGGACACACCCCTCCTCCCCTTCACCCCCCATCCTACATACCTAGTTTAGGTACAATAGTCGAGTGCTTCCGTAATGTTTATAACATGTATCTTTACAAGATTCCTATATGCTAAGAAATTGTGACTTTACCAGTGGTGAACCAAACCAGGAGGAGACTAAGGCTGGGGCTTTGTCTTTTCATGTATGTCTTCATGTCTGGTTAAGGTTTTACTCTCTGAGAATAAAAGAATAAAATCTTCACCTATTATGTGTTCCATATTGCATGTGAGCAACAAGTACTTTATCATGGTTTTTCCAGGTGCTAGATACTAGTTTTGCTTGTGGTTGTCAATGAATGTCTGGCTTCAGATTTCTGCCTTCCTCATCAGAACATTGGGCCAGCTTTAATGTCCTCCTTATTCAAGAGAATTGCTAAAAGATTGCTATTTTCTTCTAATATTTGAATAAAATATGAGCAAAAAGCTGCAACAGGGAAGCAATTAACATATGTTTTCTTATTCATGTAGACAAAACTTTTTTTTTTTTTTTTTGCCAGTCCCCTAAAAGTCATGACTTTTTTCAGTCCTGTTGGTAGTAGTTTCTGGCTGTAAGTTTATCTGTAGTACAGAATTTCTTAAATCAACTCCCAAACTTTTGGAGCACTGGTCCAAAATTTCTTGCTTTCAAGTTTTGACTGAAGTACTACTGGAGACACTATTTAATAATGTTCCACAGACCAACTGCAGACCATCTTCCATGGTCTCAAGGCCTGTCTGTTGTTTACGGACGACAGATGAGGAGATTCCCCTTACAAGAAGATACGGATTTGTTTAAATTGTCTCATTAAAGCTGTCAGCATCTAAATGTGTGGAATACACACATTTGTGTTCTGTGAAATCCCTGTTAAGGTACCTTTCAAAGCCAGCTTGTGAATTGTGGACATTGTTGTATTGTTAGTTTTGCCATCTGCTGGCCAGAGGGTTTTTTGCTTGTGAAAATTGCAGGAAGGGAGAGGGGAAATTAAAGGGAAATGTGGAGAACCATTTCCTTTTAGTCACTTTCCATGTCTGTAAAGATGTTATTTTTGCAGCGCTGTAGACTGCTGGGAAGAAAGCTCCTTCCGGAGTCTAAGCTATGCTTTAGGAAACAAATTGCGGTGTCCCATTTTTTTTTAAGTATTTGAGAGTGTCAGAAGCGGTCTCTGTTGATCTAACATGAATCCTGCTGGGCCATTTAATACAAACTGAGATTGACTCAATATCATTTCTTCCATTAAAGAAAAGTGCTTTTCCAGTCTGGGGGCAGGAGGATTTTCCTCTGGAATATAGTCAAGGCCATCACTTTGAAACTCAGCTGCCTGATGTTAAGTTTCAGTACTAAATTGTTTGATGCTTGCTAAGGCTGTTGAAGTTAGGCCAGTGAAATTTTGTTGCCCGTAATGGATTTCACTCTTCATATTCGGTCATTATAAGTGCAAAATAGCACTCTTCCTAGTTTCAGCAAGCCTCCATTCATGCTTCCAACACCAAGATGCATGAGCAGAACTTTACGTGCCAAATGGTAGGATTCACGTGGCCATGCTGCTATTTGTGTTTGCAATATTTGCAGCCTTACTAGCACAGGTGAAAAGAAAACTTGACTCATTCCTCCGGTAAAAGTGTCAGATGCATGCTTCTGCTTTTTGGCAGTTACATGGTTTCTGAATGAAAGGATTACAGAGGGGTACTGAAACAAGGTTGTTTATAAGTTTATAATATGGCTCTTCTTGCCCCTCTAGTGGTTAGACTAAGCATAACTGTTCAGTGTATAAGACTTGGTTTTATTAGCTCAAGAGTTGTGACTGAAGGCAGAGATCTTGGTTTCAGACTCTGATGGAGAGATTGTTCAGTCTGTGTGACTCCATGGCAAACTTGCGAAGCAATTGATTAAAGCACAGAATCCTCTAATATTTAGAGAGTTTTTCCAATGTATTTGTATTTAAGGTGATTTTCTGCAAACGTTTCAGGAAGCTCCTGTAGTGGCGAGAGCAGCGCTGTTCCTTGAGTGTGCACGCTTTGTTCACCGCTGTAATCGTGGCAATTGGCCCGAGTGGATGAAGGGCCACCATGTGAACATTACTAAGAAAGGCCTGTCCCGTGGGCGTTCTCCTATCGTGGGCAACAAAAGGAACCAGAAGCTGCAGTGGAATGCAGCTAAGCTCTTCTACCAGTGGGGAGATGTAAGTGTTTGTTTCTCTTCTTACTGACATTAAAAATATACCAAAATGTAAAGGTAATTGGATCCTATACAGAATTTCAGTTCCAGTAAAATGAGGACTTGTAAGTCTCCCTTCCAACTTGCATTTCATAGCCTGCCAGGATCAGGTCTTCTCCTGATGGAAATGGACTTTGTTAGGATGTGACGGTGTCCCCTTCCCTCCCCTTCCCCTGCTGTGTTCCCTCTGAGGATCCATTTGGTCCACTCTCCTGTTTCCAGCACTTGTCATGTGTGAATGCCTAAGGAATAATAAGAGCAGGGGGTGTGATACTACTTGCTTTTTTCTAACTTCCAAATATTTTTAGCCAGGCTTGAGCCTAGATGTGGTGCTGTCTATTTAGTAATGGATTTCTCTTTGATGTACTTGTTCAGTCTCTCTTTGCACCCATGCAAACCGTTAGCACTCGTTATTCTTTGGCGAGGAATTCTACAGGGCTACTACATGTCATTTGAAGAACTGTCTCTGTCTGTTTTGAGCTTGGATCACTCAAGTTTTATTTGATCATGGTGTCTTACGATACATGAAGTAGGCAGTTGCCCTGTGTGGCCATCATTGCCACTTGCAATTTCTTTGGAAGCCCGCCAGGGTATATCTGTTGAAGGTCTGATGCTTATTGCAAGGCAGTTCACAGAACTCAAAATAGTGGGAGAAGCTCCTTTGACCTCTATGATACCTGCTACATATGTCTGTCTGGAAGAGAGCTGTGTGCTTCTCACTTCTCACAAAACCAGAGATTTTTACAGTGAGCATCATGACACAAAAAAATCAAAAGACAACATAAAATCCAAGGCTCAGGGCGATTTGAAAACTATGTATTTTGCAGTCTTGGGGTACTTATATAATCCATGCCAGAAAAAAAGCTTTGCTGGACCATATTCTCCTAGGTTAAACCGACACAGGCGGCTCAGTGGAGCACGTTGTAGGGAACCTTGAGCTAGTGATGACCATGTCAGTACATTCCCACTGCAAAACACAGCCCAAGAGGAGAACCTAGCTTGAGTCTGAGCACCCAAGCTACTAAGTTTTGTCCCTTGTCTGCTCTCCTGCTTCCATTTCTGAATGCTACCTGGGCATTCTGCTCTCTGTTATGTCTCAAACACAGGTGACTATCTTAATGACAGCACAGATACCAAAGTTCCTTGAAAAAGTGCATAGTGTGAATGTATTTGCTTCTGTATTCCATGAGGTCACTACCTTAGCCTAACCCCTTTGAGAATTCCTTCCAAATGGAGAACCTACGATTACATAGTCATTGTATTTTTGCATGTGTTGTTGACAGTTGGGACTATCCATCTGTTTGTGGACTCTATACCTCTAGGCATTCTTCCTCTTCAGATTCTGACAAAATGGGAACCAGCAAATCAGAAACCATTAGAAGCCAGTTATATTCCCCCTCATCTGCCATTTTTAGAAACTGAAATAGCCCAAGCTGGAAAAAGTCCAGGAAGGTTTTCTTTTAGAAATGTTAAAGTACTCTGTATGATGCAAGGTCACAAGAAAGGAGCCGGGGGAATCTGATGGCAAGCAACTTAGCATCATTCTCCTCCCTTAACTTTAATGGCATCCTAAATCTTATCTGGACGCATTCTCCATGCTAGGAATAGCATGCGTTGGCTGGCTGCTTATGTTTTTCCCTTCTGGGATGCTCCTTACTTTTACTTTACTTTAAGGCAGGAGAAGATTTGGAGAATAGTCTTTACAATGAAAATTTCTTCTCTTTTTACTGCAAGGTGTCCTGCCACCTGTTAATATTTCTGTTTCTTCTTACTGGAGACTAGGACAGTATAGTTACCCCAGTATCAGCAGCCCTCAGACAGACTCATGCTTCAGGATTGGTCTACGCCTAGCGCTGCTGAGGTGCGGTTCCTTTATGTTGAATGCTGGACAAGGCTGGTCCTCTGGCACTGCTTTTACCTCCCAGAACCTGTTTCAGATGGAGGTGGCTGCAAGCATAAGTGGCAGCCACCAGCTAAGCCTGTAGGGCTGGCACCCTGCAAGCTGTGCTCCTCAGATGGCTGCTTCGGTTGGCTCTTGAGCAGATTCCAGCCAGATAGGCGGCACTGTGAGGAGAAACAGCTTTGTGTTGCTGTAGTACAGGCACCTGCTGCAGAACATGCTGCCATTTCTGTGTGTTAACCTGCCCATTTCACCGTGGGCAATATCAGCATGAAGAGCAGAATGACTCTGCACTCACAGCGCTTCTAAGCAGCTCCAGTACCAAGAAGATGGGATATCTCACCCATCCCTCTGCCTCCGTGCTACCACATTCTTGTCAACACTACAGCACACCATCCTTGCTGCTTGGTGCCAGCAGGGCTGCTGCTCTGGGAGATTCTTGGATAAAGGGAAAAGAATGTATTAGTGTCTGGATGCACTAAGGCCTTGTTATAGTTTTTTTTTTAGTGGGTTTTTTTTCTTCCAGTAAATAAAGCTGGAAATTTGTATTAATTTTGGATCCTTGCTTGTCTGTCGTTGCTTACTAAGTGTGCTATACAGTGTGTCCTGGTTTCAGCCAGGATAGAGTTGGTTTTCTTCACAGAAGCTAGTGTGAGGCTATGTTTTGGATTTGGGATGAGAAGATGTTGATAACATGCTGATGTTTTGGGTTGTTGCTAAGTAGTCAAGGACAGTCCAGCTTCTCGTGCTGGCCTGCTAGTGAGAAGGCTAGCGGTGCATGGGAAGCTGGGAGGGGACACAGCCAGGACAGCTGACCCAGGCTGGCCAAAGAGATATTCCATACCATATGACATCATGACCAGTACATAAACTGGAGTTAGCTGGGGGGCAGGAGTCGCTGCACGGGGACAGGCTATTGATCGCCAGGTGGTGAGCAATCGCCATATTGGGCATCACTTGTTCTTGTACATTCCTTTGTGGGTATTATTATTTTTGTTATCACTGTTGTTTCCTTCTCTCTTGCTGTCCTATTAAACTGTTTTTATCTCAACCCACGATTTTTTTACCAATTCTCTCCCCCGTCCCACTGGGGGAGGGGGAGTGAGTGAGCGGCTGCGTGGTGCTTAGTTGCCAGCTGGAGCTAAACCACAACAGTCCTTTTTGGTGCCCGACATGGGGACACAGTGCTATCGGCAAAGTTTAGTGAGACCAAGGATGAATGTAAAACCTTTTTTTCCTCACCCGGCTCCTTTAATTCAGCTTCCCTTATAGCCATCAGCAAATAACAGTGATAAACCCTTTCCACATGAGGTAGGATTTAGACTTTCTGTAACAATGATGAGCCTATTGAATCATGCAATCTCACTTGTTATGCAGTCTTTTTAAATAATGCAATATTACATCTATTCTGATTAAGTTAGTTTGTTACTTCCTTTGGCGGCTTCTGTTAAGAGGCATTTTGTTTTAAAGTGTGGTATGCTTTCTGTTTGCTAGGAAAACCAAGGATAATTCATGCAGATAATACATGTTAGGAATTCAGTGCTCATCAGTTAGGATGCTGTGGGATTATGTATGACTACTTTAATATTAGGGTAGACAATACAGCATAAATAATATGTGATAAATTACTGCTTTGTGGAGAGGCATGCAGAACATTTCTTCCTTTAAATGCCTGAAACATGAAAGGGGAAAAAAATCGTGAGAGGCGCTGGGTTTATTTAGCAACGTGCAGGCTCACAGGCAGCTGAGATTGGCAACTGTTTGCATCAGCTTGCAAATCACAATACCACCCGCCTTATTCTCTTTGTGTATCAGAGTCTACCCTCTTCAGTCTTGCTTGATTTCACGGGAACTGCTTAACAGCAAGGAAGAACAACCGTAATAAGTGACTGTTCATGTATTTCTGCGTTGTTTCAGCTGAGACAGGAAAATTATGTAGTGCTGGCATGACCATCAATTTTGACTTGTAGAAGATTCAGAAATCCTCTTTAGTATCTTCCTCTGAAACTATCCCAAAAAGGCCAAAAGGCAAGTGCTGATGAAGATCTGTAATTAAACACATTTCCCCCCTCACAAAGTGATGATATCACAGGGTAAAGTTTTATATACTTGTCTGTGTTCTTTTCACCTATCTGCAGCAAAGAAAATGAAGAAAATCCTTAAGAGCGCTGAAACGTCTTAGCAGGAAAGCATTCTTCTTTCTAACACACCCTTATCTGTAGCTTTGCTGGCAGCACCCGGAGGGCTGTTTACTGCTGATAATGATGCTGGCAAACGATCAATGCCTTTGGGGAATGTAACAGTATTCAGTGGAAATCTGTCTGTGTTCTCTACATGGATCCCCTCTACACCATTACCTATGCACCTTCCCAGTTTTTATATGCATATTATCAGCTAATTTTTGGAAAGTGCATCAGGCAGTCTCTCCTTTAAAGACAGAAACAGGCTTTCCCATGGGCTTTCAACAGTTTTATGGAGGAAACGGACTATTACTGGGTTCCTAAGTCGCAGTATAGCTTCTTAAGCAGGGAACATATATTCTCAGTATTCTCAGACTTAGCAAAAATCTGGCACACATATATCAAGGGGAGAAGGAAAAGTGGAAGAAATTAATACAAAGTAATGAGCTAATCTCCTCTTGCCTATCATGTGCTGGTTTGGGGTGGGTTTTTTTTGTTGTTGTTGTTTAACCAAATCTGCATAATTTTTTTTCCTCCTGAAATTTGACACTGTTTGCAAATTTTGGTTGAAAAAAGGGGAGAATTAATTATGGTTTTGGTAGCAATTAATCTTCTATCATCCCTTTCTCTACTGTTTTTCACAGACAGTAGAAATAAAGCCAGGACATTCTGTTCTGCCTGGAACATCTCCACAGCCTTCACTGAGCAGATCCCTTGATGACCAGTGATTTGGGCTGATATTCCCACCTGCTTATGCTTTCTCTTTCTCCCTGTCTGCAGGCAATCGGTGTCCGCCTCAATGAGCTGTGCCATGCCGAGAGTGAGAGCCCTGCCAACCTGCTGGGCCTCATCTATGATGAGGAGACCAAGAGGCGCCTGAGAAAGGAGGATGAGGAAGAAGACTTTTTAGATGACAGTAAGGAGACTCCCTTTACTACAAGAACCCCCGCTTGTAAGAACCTCTGCTTTAGGAGCACTTAATTTTTCTTCTCTTTTCATCCTCTTGCCACCCAACTGTATATCCCAGTCCCTCACCTTCACCCCAGCTTCCTTCCCTGTTCTTTCCGTGCCTGGTTGTACGACATGACAGATACGGGTAGCAGCACTGAGAGACTTTGAAGGAAAAGGGCGGGAAGCCAGGCAGTGAGTTGCAATTCCTGTATACTGGCAACTGCAATTATAAGCAGGGTAATAATGTATTTCTTTAGTCTTGCTGTCACCTGAGTGCCAAAAGTGGTTCAGACTCCCATTCTTCCCAGTTATTTCTGCCAAAATATTTGTGTAAGATCAGCTGCTTTTCTGTTTCTTAACATTGAAGAGTCATCTCCTCACCTGATGTGAATTGGCACAGCTCTACCAAAGGCTTTTAAATCTTCACTTCAGTATATTTGCCTGATTCTCAGGCAGAAATATAGCACAGTGGTGTAAAAAATATCATTAAAAAATCTGTATAACAACAAGATGACTAAAACACACACATTTGTGCCTGTGTGTACATAGGGGTGGGAGGGGGGTGACAGATCACTGATTCTGAAAGTCTAGATAGGCATGAAAATTATAACACACTCTGTGAATCAAAATAAATTAAGTCAAAACACATACTGGTGTAGGTGAAGGTGGTAACAAACATTATGTCCTCTCCAGACACCATTTGTATATACGTGTGTGCTGTAATGTACTGGTTCCTGTGTACATGTACTGTTGTTCGCCATTGGATGTGGTGTTCTAGCACTGTTTACCTATCTTCTGGTTTCTTTTTCTGTGATTGTGAGTTTGTTCTTATCACTTCATAAAGGCCAACTTTGGAGTAGAGCGGGGTAGGTGGGAGCAGTGAAATGGCATTTGTGGGAAACTATCTCAAGAGATGGTATTGGCCCTAAGCTAGACCTTCACATGGGATGTGCCGGTGCTAGAAGCTACATGAACGTGGGTGGCTGTTCTGGATATTTTATTGGCCCTTTAAGATATATATCCAAAGCAGGAGAATGCAGCCAAAATTGTCCCTCTCCTGCACCATGAATTTCTTTTGAAACGTAAAAAAAACCTGCATTCCCGTGACCAAGTGACAGAATAGGCTTTCTTGTCCCTGTTCAGCCGCTGGTGAGGCACTCCTAAGGGGCTGCAAGAGCTGCTTTAAAAGGGTGGTCTAAGACAAGCAAACAGAGAGAACAGGTTGTGGTCTAGAAAGCCAGGTAAAATCTCAAGTACTCTCCTGAAAGCCAAGGTCTGAAAATAACCAATCTGCCTTCTTCCTGAAGGCAGAGATTTTTCAAAAGCTGCCCTGTATGCTGTGGGAAGTAGACCGAGGAGCATAAAATAAGCAGTTGGATATTCCTTTACACTGTACATCTTGTCTATATTTGATAGTTCAAATAATTTTAGTCCCTACAAAGTCTGTAATTCATTACCGGTAATGTGTACAGAGGAATTAGCAAGCATCACAGAATTAATCTGGTTTTATCTGATCCCTGCTGCATCCTTTCACTTGTTTGGTTTTGACTGTTTCTTTGCAAAAGTAATAAAATCATACATGGGGGAAATCAAGGGAAAACATAAATCTCTCTGAAATGTGTGTAGATGGTAATATCAGGCATTATTAAAAAATGGGTGTGGTTAGTTGTCACGACTAATTTTTTTATTTACTTTTTTGCTGTCCATTATCCTAAATAGTATTTTTCAAACTGATCAAGAACTAGAGAATCCTTCATACTTTTCAAGCTTTGAATGCTGTTTAGATGGGTTACAAAGTGTAGAGCTTTTGAAGCTGATTGTTTAGATTCAGTTGAGACAAAACTTCAAATATTTCAATAATCTTTTCCAGTTATCAGGGTAGTAATTAATAATAGGCATAGTTCCTCTTTGCTGGCTAGTCATAACTCCATGTATTGTGAGAAATTTTCCTATATTTTAAAGTAATTCTTTTCTAGAACTACAGAAGATCTGGCTGAATGCAAAACTGTAAAGGGGAAGAAGGGTATCTTCCTGTATTTACTTTAAATGAGGTCTATACAAAATGCTGTAAGATCATGTTAGTGTAGTAGATATTTCACCATAATATACTATAATATATACTATAGTACACTATAGTGTGTTAGTACTATTGCATGTGCTGGTAAATATATGGATTGATACTTGTTTGACTACGTTCCTTTTAGTGTAGGAAAAATAGCATAGTTACAAGTCTGGGTTCTCCTCTTCTTCAGTGCAGCTTGCATTGTGCACCATATGTGAAAATGTCAATCACCTCTTGGTTCCAGATTTTGTATCATCTCCTTGCTCAGTACAGAAATATTTTTTCCTAGGCACCGTGAATCCTACCAAATGTTGTTGTCCTTTTGCCCTGAAAATGGCAGCCTGTCAGCTTCTCCTGGAGATAACCACTTTCCTCCGAGAGACCTTTCCCTACATGCCCAGGCCACGTACTGAGCCTCTGGTGGTAAGTAGACAATACGCACTGGAGAGGCAGCCATGCCCGCAGAAGTCATTGGGCTCTGTGCCTGTCTGAGGAGAGGTAGAGTGGGGTAATAACTCAAGTGGATAGCTGATGCAGGGAGAAAGGAGCCTTGTCTGTTGCATAGAAGATGGGCAGGGCACATCAAATGGGTTGATTAAGAAGGTAAGACTGTGGAAGCACAACATGTACTGGAAGTTCAAGAACGTTTCAGAATAGAGAAGAGGGCAGCAGGTAGATTGAGCAACTGAGTGTGGGGGGACCTGAGAGGTGTGGGAGATGGACTGCGGGAAGTGACAGCTCACGTGCTTCCTAGCTGATTAGGAAAACCAGTTGACAGAGTACTGAACAGGGCAGTTAGGGAAGAGGGTGGTTTACAGAGAATTTGCTGGAGCTTAAAAGTTGCTGACTTTTTACTTTGGTTAAACAACAGAATTGAAGGGACTGAGGAGAGAAAGGAAGGAAATGGACAAAGAGGCAAGGAAAGAAATAAAACTCCATGAGACTGAAAGAGCCAAATCCTGGCATGAATAATAAGCTAAATGACTGATTAGGTGACAACTAATTTTGTGACTAGCAGAACCCATGAAATCTGCTTTCCTGTGGTTCATTCTTGTGGGGTTTTTCTTATGTCTAATAATTTTAACATTGTTTAACATTGTTACATGTAAACATTTAACATTGTTTAACAGGTTTAACATTGCCTTCAGCCTGTTGTTTCACAAAATACACAGGCACTCAGTTATCAGATTTTGTCAAGTTGGGTTGAAGGTGACCAGCAGCTTCAGAGATGGTTAGCATGGAATGACATGAGGATTGAATGGCAGATAAGCAGTATCATCTTTTAAGTCTAATTTCTTTAGGAAATCAGGATAAAAAATTATAAAGAAAGAATGAGAAATTGTGTTTCCAAGTTAACATGAACAATTTAGCCCTACTGTTCTGTGCTTTGTTAATGATGGACTTAGATCAAATTTTGCTGAGGGCAAGTGTTCTTGAAAGGCTGATTTGGCTGGGCATTATTGTAATTAGGTCTGAAATTGGTTTCAAAGACTGTAGATGACCTGTGATCAAGTGACTCAGCCCCCAGGTATGCAAGAAGGGCAATTTTAAAAAAACAGGAATAAATTCATCAAGAGTCTTCCTAAACACTTCGTTGATATTTTTACCACGTAATAAATGACTGCATCCAAAAGCAAGATAATACCAGGGTTTAGCATTCATCTCAGTGAAGTAGTTATGCTTGGAACTAATAATAAGTTGAGTATTTGAGGTCAACAGAAATTTGTGCTTTTGTGCCAGATAGAAATGCAACTGATTAATGGCTTTTCAGACTTGTATATGGGAGAGAAGGAGGAGGAATTATTCTGTGATGCATAGGTAGAAGAAACCTTAAGGTCACATTATGCAAGAGCCTATTAGAGAAAAAATAGTCATCGAGTGCTTCTTTTAACTTTGTACAGCAGGGGTGGAAAAAGAGCCAACAACACCCCAGATTAAAGTATTTAAGTCTCTGTATTTATGAAGTGATGTTTCCTTTCCAAGAGAATCAAGCTCATAAAGTTATGGTCCATAAAGCTGAAATTTCAGTAGGGCAAATCTCACTTCCATTGATGTTTGCAAGCGTACCTGTTCCATAGGTATAAGCACAGAGTTAGCAGCCTTGAAGAACTGAAGCATTTGTAGCTGAACTAGTGTGGTGAACCAGTTTAACTACCCACGGTCCGTCCAGACTTCCCAGGCTAACGGCATAAGCACACATACCTATGTTTGAGTGAGGTAGGCAGTCCTGACTGAAGTTTCAACCAAAGCCTTTTACTGAAGCTGGTAGAGTATCTACAACCTCACTTTGCAAATGGCTGGGAATGATGAATACATTCTCTTGGAGCCTACTGCTCTCACAGTAGAGCCAGAGAACTGGAACTTGTCATTTGTTGTGGTGGAGTCATCCATTTAGCTTAACAGTTGCTGAAGATAGAGGGAGTCATACTAACCGTCTGCACTAAAAGGATGCATTTCATTCTGTCAGTTCATTTGTGGGGGCAGCAATTTCCAATGTAAGCATGTTGCAAATCAGCTGGGAGGTGTAATATGTTTAAACACTCAGGGAGGACAGCTTTGACCACACCCTTAGGAATATACCTGTCCTGCTATGGTGGCTCATCTTGTGCATGCTAATTTATGAAGCTGCTGTAATTCAGTCAAATTTGATCATGGACTTTTGTCCTGAACAGCTTTAGCCTTTGTTTCATATCCTAAAATCTGTTAGATACATGTTAATCTGTTTACATGGAAGTTTTCAATGCTAGAGATAATACAAACCATCACTTTAGGCACTCACTTTTTCATACCCCAGGTTTTGTTATTCAGTGAAGTCAAAATTTCCCTTATGCTAATCAACTGTTAGTTTTTCTGACGATCATTTGTGGTAATTTTCCCTGGAGATGCAAAGCTGACTGCAAAGGGTTTGGGACCTTCGGCTGGTGTTAGATAGGCTGGTGTTAGATAGGCTAGTGTCAGGTAACTTCCCCCCCCCTCCCTGCCCCCAACCAACTCTTAGAGTAGCAGGCTTTGTCACTACCCAAGTAGCTCCCAGGAACTCCTATAGAGTTTTGTATGCAAATTCCAGCATCATATATCTTGATCCTACAGAATTTTATCTGGAATCATATTTTGGATAATTTCAGTGATGTTATCATTCACATTCATCAGCCGTTTACTCACGGCAAGGAGCTTTGTGTCATCTTATAAGATGTCTTGTAAGATAAGATTTCTGATAGTTACATTTTGGGTGGGGAGATCTTATTGCTGGTGACATCCCCAGTCAAAAGGCACAAATGATGTTCTTAAAAAAAAAAAAAAAAACCCTATCATTTTAACTGTGTCTGCCACTGTGGGAGTTCAGTCTTTCTTTCACTTTTGCTAGCTGTGGTTGCTAGCAGATGATAATCCATAGCTTGTGCTATTCTAGGATTTATGTTTTTTTGGCCCAAATTGGTAGCCGGTACATAGCACAAATGATGCCATTTCTGTTAATCGGAGAAAATGATGGTGTAAACTAGCTTTTCTCTGGTGCAATGCTATTTATTTTCTAGAAGCAAAGCGCAGCTTACCCTTCTATGACTCCCTGTTTTCCACTGTGTCCTTTCAGCCTGATCTGCACACAGAAAGCTTGCTCTGGGCCCTGTTGTCATGCCTGTCGCACTGTCAGCTAGCTTTCTCTCAGCTTTTCTGCCTCTGATGAGTACAGTGGCAATGCATTCCCTAATCAACCACAGGGAGCCTTTTGGAGAAGAACCATCTACCCGGCACCGTGGGGCAACAGCCACCTTTTATTCCCACCTATCCATTAGGGACCATTTATGTGTTTTCCCCTTCATGCGGCTGCAGAGAGGGTGCCAAGTTACTCAGCAGTGTTAACCAGAAGTGTGTGTTAACATCTGTTAACTCTTTCACCCTGACAGTGTTTGCAGCATGGCTCAGTGTGCTGCAAGCCTAAAGAGTAGTTGGATTAGAAGATATCAGGGTAGATGGAGAACTGTGTGTGATAGAAATAAATTCCCATTTGAAGCAGTTCTTCCTGAAGCTTTATATGATTGCATGGGGGCTCATACTGTTTGGATGTCTGTGTGGTCTACATTCTGCTACAGGATCTGGAGAGCTGCAGGCTGCGTCTGGACCCTGAGATGGACCGGCACAGGTATGAAAGAAAGATCAGCTTTGCTGGGGTTTTGGATGAAAATGAAGATTCAAAGGATTCTCTGCACAGCAGCAGCCACACCCTCAAATCTGAGGCTGGCTTCGAGGAGAAAAAAGGTTTGTCAGCACAATAAGGCTTTTTGTGAAGTGGCGCTTGATTTTTATGTTCATTTGCATAGACTGTGTTAAAATGCAGGTGGCCATGGAGTCACATGGCTTTGAATCATTTCTGAGATGCTTCTGGCCTTCAGGGTTCAATATAACAAATGTGAGAAGCAAAGACGTTAAATTTTGTAAAACACTGCTATGACTGAAACCGATTGAGAGCGTTGCAAGATTCCTAAAAAGGAAGATACCTTGTCTGAAACTGTCTCTCAGTGGGATGCTGAGAGAAGCAACACTATTGGATTCACTTTAAAAATAAAGATCAAAAGTGTTCTTGTTTGTTTTTTATTCTGATTACAATTTTTCATTTTGAGAAAACCACAGACAGGAGGGAAGATCGGGATCTTTCTGTGAAAACCTGTACCGTTTTGGAAGTCATGGCATCTCACAGAATTAGTGGTTGATCACTTGATCGCTTGAATTCTTTGCTACCACATGAAAAACATACGCCTATGTGGCTTTTGGTGGCTAGCAGATTAATGTTACCGACATACTGTATACTGTACAAGCAAACCTCAAGCTCACTGTGTTTGCTGAGAACAGCAGGCTGTTTCCATTTTTGAGCCATCTCATGCAAAACTCACATACTATCTGATGGTGCAAGTGTTGCAATACAATATACAGTCATCATGCGTATTTGCAATTAGAGGCTAAACTGCCAGTTACCTGTAAATGATTCTCCCTCTAACAAGTTTTCTAGAACTGTTTAAATTCTGTCTCATAATAGCCATAGAAAGGTGCAGATGTTTGAATGATAATTTTGATGATTATTTAAAAAGGATAAATGTTTGATGATTGTTTGAAAAGGATGGAGTCTGTGGCTGGTTATCCTCTAGGAACTGTAATGTGTATTGAATATTCAGAGGAGCTTTTATTGACTTCGAGGGGGCTTTGGATAAAGTTTTTGTTGCCTTCAGCTATGACGCTGCCACAATTACTGGAGAAAATATTAGAACAGTTTCCAAGACTTACATGGTGTAAAACTGCCTCCAAAATTGTGTGTCAGGTGGGACAGTTACTCCTGTGAAGACAGCTAGGTATCCACCTAAGAAAGGTGAGCTAGATAACCTCATTTTTTGTACCTTTGGCATATTGGCAGCCCAGAGAAGCATACAGCCTTATCGTCTGTCTGGTAGTCTAAGATCAGTGGGATAAGATGTCTCTATTTAGATGAGGAAAAGCTTGGTTTTGGGGTCGGTTGGTTGGGGTTTTTTGCCTTTTTTTTTTTTTTTTTTGAAGATAGTTATGACAACTTGAAAGCACTTGTCAGACTCTCTGGCAGCAGTCTCATCCACTGGGATGTTACCTGAGTGGGAGAACGCCTACAAGCATGCAGTCCTGCTGGAAAATGCTCATGACTGGTCTCTAACTATCCTATTTTTCTTAGAGACAGTTCTGACTTAGGTTTCCTTCATGTGTTACTATGCTACAGACATAATGCAGAATTGAGTTACCTTTGCAAAGATAGTATTAACTTTCTGCATCCTTGACTTTGTTAAACAACGTTTTCCCTGAAGTTTCTATTGGATAATTTCAGTGATGTTATCATTCACATTCATCAGCCTTTTACTCACGGCAAGGAGCTTTGTGTCATCTTATAAGATGTCTTATAAGACTGGGATTTTTTTCTTACAGATAAGTTGTAATAGATAAGTTTTTTTCCTTATAAGTTGTGGGGTTTTTTCCCACTGTCCCTTTTCCCTAAGCTGTCATGTAGTATTCCTTTACTAAAGCTGCCTCTTTACTACATTTTAGAGATGGGAAAAGTGACTATGGTAGGAAGGCTGAATCCTAATAGACTCTAGCAAAAATGTATTTGCAGTATTTTGGAAGCTAAATAAATGCAAGATAATGTTCTATTTTAAAATTACAATAATTATGTTCTTTTTTTCTGGCCACAGCATATTCTTCTGGGGATCCACCTGGGCCAAACATATCAGATGCAGAGGCATCTTTTGTAATCTACACTTTTCTAGATAAGAAAATGTTGTTGTGTGAATATAATGAAATTTTTCTCACCTGCAGCGACAGGTTTCTTTTTCTCAACCTCTTTGAGTACTAATCTGTTGCCTTTTATTTTTTCCTGAGTGTTTAAAAACTTTGCTTTCATTGCTCACCCCACCTTAACAGCTATCCAAAAGCTACAAGTTTACTGTATAGAATCTGCTCCAGGTAGGTCTGAAATACAGACACTAAAGCTAGGTAGATGCAGGCTCTCAGAGGATCATATATACTATCTGGGTGCTAAAATGGGATTCTGGAGACTTCATGAAATGCAGTTACAAGTGCTAAAATGGTTTGGTGTTCAGGGGAGCTGAGCCACTGTATTGAGGCTGATCTGAACAGAATGCAACCAGTAGCGATTGCTAAGGGACTCAGCATGGTCACTTGGAGGGAGATTCTCCGGTCACTCAACAGTGATTTGCCCAGCTGATTCAAGAGAACTGAGGAGTAGCTCTGAAAAGCTATCCAGCTGTCTTCAGCCAGGACATTAGCCACTGGAAATGCGAGTGGGAATTGCGTTCTGGAGGAATTAGGGGCATTCTCAGGAGTAAGGGTGTGTTTGATTTTTCCTGAAGCCAAAATACAATTCTATTAAAACATTTTTCTTACCCATGGTATCCAAAAAGCCGTATCCTGTTCATTCTCAACTACACACCAAAAGGTAATCGATCACACATGGCCTTGCCTGATTAGACTTGCAGTAAAATGACTGAGTGTTGCAACATTTGGACTGACATACTGCCATGTACTGCCTTTGAACTAAGAGGAGAATGAAAGTGCAAACGGTTGGTGCTTTGAACATTGAACCATTTCATGTCTGTGCTCATCAGAAATGCGGAGTGCCAGTGGATGTTGTTAATGCCTGAAAGCTGCTGATTTGTCTGAAGGAGAGGATCTACGTGCTCTCGTTTCCTCTAAAGCATTCTAGTGATGAAGAGTAACATGCAGAGACACGGATTTATGCAAATCTTACTTCAAAGAAATCTTGCGTGCTAACCTCATGAAGCAGACTACTCTTCTGCAGTCACACATGCTGTCTGAATAAATAATTTATCCTACTGCAGACCTCAGTGAGGTTTACAGAACCCAGGCGCACAGGAAAATAGGTTTGTCCATGGTGCCTTGTTCATGCTTGGGATTCAGCCATCTACCCCTAGCAAGAGGTGATTCTGCACTAATGTAAACCCCAGGGGCTGGCAAAGAAAACTGCAATTTACATCCATTGGGTAAATCCTGCTTCCTGGCAGGAATTGATTCAAATTGGTGTGAATCGCACGTTTTCCTTGGGTTTCTGTTAGAGCAGCTGACTCTACTTGCTGGTGGTTGAACGAAGGCTAATTCCAAATACAGACAAGGCCTGAGGTGACGTACCACATCTCCAGGAAAGGAAGTGCTGAACACATTTCCGTAAAGCATCTTTACTGCCTGATTGACAGAGCTGCATTGGCGGTGGCTTTGAAGGGAGCCTCTGGCCCCACATTCATTCCTTGGTAGAAGAAAAGATGCTGCAATACAGGCTGGCAGCAAAGGGTTGGGAGGGAGGGGAGGGCCAGGATATCTTTCTTTTTCAAATGGGGAAAAATTAAGGGGAAAAAAGTCCTCTTTTATTCTTTCAATACAGTTCCCAGCAGGAAGATCAGGATAGGAGGCTCCCGCTTGCTCCAGATTAAAGGAACCCGCAGTTTCCGGGTGAAGAAGGGGGGTTCCCTTTCCAGCATTCGCCGGGCCGGCAGCCTAAAGAGCACCAAGTTATCACGGCAGGACTCAGAGTCTGAGAATGAGGAGCTGCAGCTGTCCCACAGCAGGGACACTGTCACTGATATAGGTAACTTAGACGAGTGGGTGGAAAGGGAGGGGACAATAGGCAGGACCTAAACTCTTGATGTGATTGCAGCAGAGCTAGAAACGACAAGAGACCCCCTACCCCCCAGCAGGCTAGTGGAAACCTAGAGTCCTCTTCAGGGACTGCCTGAACTAGGGCCTGGGAGGAGCATGGTTCAAACCCTGGGGGCAGCCTCGGCTCCAGGCACAGGTTGCCAATTCAGGGCTCCGTGTTAGAGCATGAACTCTTGGAATGCTGGTGCCTGCCAGCCAGCCAAACGCATGCTGTCTTTAGGGGAGCTCATACACCTGTGTGTGTGCACACGCACACCCCCTCTAAATCGTATGATATAATGAATATGTGAGGTCATATGCATATATGATATTTTATTGTCCATATGAACAAATAGGAGATATATATATGTACAGACATGCACTTCATATTCTGTGTAGCTTATGATGTCATAGGCATGTCGTATGACATGTAATATATATTCCTATATGTGGAACATAACATGTACATCGCTACATACAGTATTTCTACATATTGGCATATGCATATATTTTTACTGTTTGCAGATGTCTTCCTTAGTCTTCAAAAGATGGATCCCCATATATTTATCTTACAGAAAGCAAATGTGCATCCTGCCATGAGAAATCTCCATCACAGTTGAACTAACTATGAACTACCCTCCCTCTGCTAGGGATGTTAACCAAAAACTACGGTTTGGAAACATTTAGAGCTGAAATAACTTCCCAAGCTTAATGGTCATTTTTTATGTTGCCCAAAAGATGCTTCAGCAGGTGAACATGGAGAGTGGGATTGCCTATTGTGTAGACTTTGGCAAGTCACAGTTCACTTAGAGGAGAAAGGAAGGATTAACCAGAGTTCATCCCCAGCCGTCTCTTAACAGCATTAATATTAGTATTATAGGAGGCCCATAGGTTATGAAATGGCTAGAGAAAACACAGGGATCAGTGAAGTTCCCAGACAAATCTATCTCTTGTCTGAGTTCTTTAGAACTAGTATGCTAGAATCAGGATTTTTTTCCCCTTTCATCCCCATGACATTAGCAGTTTCCATGGGCAAGTAACAGTGACTTTGCCCATTGGCATTTCCAGTTGGATGCCACTTCTGGTTGGACTTTTGTTGACATTTTTAACCACAGAGCCCAGTCAATGCAGATCACTAAACCAACCATTTGCAGCATCTGAATGGTGCAAAGAATTTATTTCTGATGTTTTTCGTTTACCTTTTCCCCTTCCATTAAAGGAAAAAAGTGGGGAGGGGGCAGTGTTTGCTACTGACAAGATGGCCTGTGAGCCAAGTCTAAATGGTTCTTGTAATTGTCAAGCCAGCATAATACAAGGATTGGGGAGGGGTGTCCAAACGCAGTCTTTCCAGTGTGGCATATTCTGTGTACTCTGGTCTGTTCCCACAAGGCTGGCCTGGCTTACAAGTGCTGTCCCTAGTCTTTAAGCACATAGGGAGCAATAAAAACAACCACTTTCTGGGTATTTTTCTTTTGAAGAAGGGAGCCCTTGGAGCGCGAGCGAACCTAGCATTGAGCCAGAGGTGCTGAGCAACACAGGCACGGAGGAGAACTATCATCGGAACATGTCGTGGCTGCATGTAAGTATGAGTCGCCGGCAGCGCTCTCAAGGATGGCATTTTCGGTAGGAAAACCTTTGTGCTGGCAGTAACCCGATCACAATCTGTACTTTCTCCATGTAGCATCAAGGATCTTAAGTGTAAGTAAGCTGCGATCTTTGGAAATCGTCTATTTGCCATTTCTAAAGTGGGCTAAAACCGGAAAGTTTTTGTCTTGCTCCCTCTGTCCATTTCATAGATTTAGTTTGTAAGGGAAAAGGAACTATTTCTCTCTAGGTATACAGGGACAGCCATGCTACCTCAGCTGAAAAATCCCCTAGCTCATATCTTATCTCCAGCACGGCTAGTAGTGGGTAGTTCAGGAAGGGTAACAGAATGGGATGCAGTGTAAGCTGAGCTCCCAGCTTCTGGGAAATGGCAATTTAGAAGCTACGTGAGCTGGAGGTTCTGTTGTGACCACTATGTCTACTAACTACCAGGATATTTTTTCCTCAGTTTCCAACTGCTTTTTGAGCCAATTTATATATTTTTGTCTCCATTATCTCTATGGCTTAATTATGCACCTTGTGGTGAAAAAATAGCTTTGGAACATCTTCTTTGATTCCATTAGATGCTTTCTGTCACAATGTCTAACCCAATGGGGCCTTGCATAGTTTTGACTCTATGCAACAGTGCAAATGTGGTTTGGTCATGCAGGGCCAAAGATGTCCATTTTGGTGATCTTTGTACCCATTATTTAGACATGCCAAAAGTCAGTTGGGCAAGTCTACACCGTTCAATCCACTGATATCCAAGGACTGTACACCTCTACCTCTGTGTTGCCTCATGACACTCTGTGATGGTGCAGTGTGGTCAGTGTGCCCATGTGCACGTGCTTTGCAGAAAAGTTGGATTGACTCCCTGTGCACAGATTGATTGTATCCTGCCTTTGGGAAAGACAGCTGCCAATAATGGGTTAATATGCCCCTCCTTCCCCCAAATATTGCACACAGTCTGCTCTCAACTGCCCCGTTCCTACGGGGTGTGGGAAAGAACAAGATTAATACTGCAATGTCAGATACAGTTCTTGATTTGAAAAGCAGTCTCTCTTGGAAGCGTGTGGCAGGGCAGGGAACTTGAGTGTCATGTCTTCCAAGCTAATACCTCAATCCCTGGACTACCCCGCTTCTCTGTCAGATTCAGAAATTCCAGTGTACTAAACTGAGTATGTTAGACATGAGAGTGTGTACTAGGCAAAGAATTGCTAGAGAATAAAGGCATCTCCATAGCTAGCAGCTTAGGATAAATCATGGTGCCTTTGCTCAATGTGGGAGGATGCATGGAGTCATAAATACAAGGCATAAACTGAAGGGAACTTTAGATGTTTGTCTCAACTTACATGTGATTAGCCTGCATAGGAGAAAGGAAGATTTGAAAAATCACCTGTTCCAGTTAATGCCACGCAAGTACCAATATCACATGAGAACTTTATCTTTTGGTTGGTTGGAAAGAAGTTGTGGGTGGATGGTCCCTAAAACTACAGGCAAAACAAAAACCTGCTTTACTTAGTGGTCATGAGAAAACCACTCAAAAGGATCACTGGTTCCAGTTACTTTTATGCATGTACCAGCATTTCCTTTACCTGTCCTTTACAGCAGCATGGAGCGTGATGTCCTCACTCCTCTTAACCACAAGTTAAAACAGTGGACCAGAGGCTGAGTAGAGGCTATACAATGCTGACCAGAATTGTACCATTTGCACATCGATACATTGGTGGCTTGAGTTATTCCTGATTGACTCCAAAATAACATGAGGCCAGAACAGGCAGGCAAAGACAGGAATCCCACATATGCAGTGCAGATTTGTTTTAAATTAAGGTCTTGACTTTTTGGAATCCTGAATATTTGAGGGTTGAGAGTGATGTGGCTGCCTTATTTGAGAGAGCTAGCAGACTACAGCTGCACAGACAATAAATGGATGTGAAAGGTGAGATAGCCTCTTTCTGGTAGTTCCGGCTATTTCTGCACTAGGTTGTGGGATGAAGAGAAGGATTCATAAAGGCCAGTTCTGACCCATGGTGTGAATGGCTTGGGGGTGTCTGTGTGTTTTCCTCAGAGTGCTATTAAGTGGCTGGGTTTGTGTGTGACATGAAGACCAATGTACAAAGAGGTACTGGACTGAGCTCTGCTCCTCTGGGTAGAAACCCTCTGATATCACCAGAGAGTAGTCACTGAAGTGTAGGCTTACCCAAGGCTGTCTTTAATTAGTTTAGGGACTAATAGCAGTGTTGCTGCAGCAAAGCAGGGCTCAGAATAGCTAAATGCCCAAATATTTACTCTGTTTCTTAGATGGGTTTTACAGCTCCCTGCTGCCATATGGCTACGCTGCTAAGAATAGTAACTGAGCCAGCTAACATACAGCTAGGCTGGATGGGCCTACCTAAGCACAGCGAGAGACGCATATGCAGAACAACTGGCACAGTTTATTCCTACTTTAGAGCATACTGAGACATTTCCTTTCCCATTCCTTGAAGCAAACTAACCCCCAAAACTGGTGGGTTTGCAGCTTTAATAATGATTGAGTAGTTGACAGTTTCCAATCTAAGCCCTTCGAGTGGCGGTACAACAGCTTTTCTGCAAACTGAGAGAATACTGTTTTTCTCAGCCTTAATCTTGCCACCAGCCAAACATACACATCTACAGCAGCTCTACCTTTTTGTCTGCTTTAACACTGATGTTTCTTTAGCCATGCCTAGCTAGTTTGTAAATCACTTGCAAGTATGGAGCTCTGCAGAGACACACATACCTTTTCAAAAAGCTGTGTTGAGCTTCATGCTTCCCCAGCTAGGCCATGGAAAAGTTAGTTTGCCTGTCCTCATCACTGACTGCCCTATGCCATTCCTTTTCTATAGGTAACTATTCTCTTTTTTTCTTTTCAAGGTTATGATCCTACTATGCAATCAGCAAAGTTTCATATGTACCCACATTGACTACTGTCACCCACACTGCTACCTCCATCACAGCCGGTCCTGTGCTCGCCTTGTCCGGGCCATCAAACTCCTCTATGGAGACACAGTGGACTCTCTGCGGGAAAACAGCACATTGAACAGTGTGGCAAGAGGCAAAAAGCAAAAGGAAGTGAGTAGATGGAAAAAGCAGAATCTTCTGGGGTTTGTCCAGGCAGGTCATACTTCAAGGACTGCGTAATGTACTCTTAACAGTTCTTTCATAAAAAAATGAACACAGCTCTTCCTAAACACAGTGCTGCTGTAAAAAGCCCTTATTAAGTCTTTGAGCATTATGGAAGGAATGTAATCTGTATTGACTTGGGAGAGTCTTAGTTGTCGATCAGGTTGTCTAAAAGCTTATAACCTGACTTTAATTTTAATGTTCTTTTATGACCTCTACTTACCAGCCCCTGGAGTTCAGTCTCTTTTTTCATGTTTATTCTCATCTGCTAATAAGAATCAGTCTTGAAATTCTTGCAAAGTCTTGAATAATTTCTTTCTTTTGGGTTTGAGCTCTCAGAGCTGTTCCAAGAATTGTATACATTAGTCTTTAATGTTACAGTTTCTACAGTGAGTGAATTTAGTCACTTTTAGAGACTTTTAATGACTTGTTCAGCAGGATATTCAAACAAGATTGTGCCATTTTAGCCATATAAGTGGTGCCTTTAACTTCGGTGGAAATACTTTTCTGCTTTCAGTGAAGTGCCTGCTCACACACCAACTGAATCATGTCAACAGTTTGTTAATACTTTCATATTCCTCACCACAACAGAAGGGCTACAGTTATTCTGAATACTTGTAATGGCAGAGTCATGCAACTACTTTGCAGTAACATTGAAAACAAAAGTGTTCATGAAACTCTTATCCAGATTTCAGTTGGGTAAGGAGGCTATCATCCCTGTAAGTGGAAAATGAAGGAGTAGGAAACAAGTTCATGATGTTTCTTCATCAACCAGTAGATGTTTTTTCCTGTCTAGTTAGAAAACCGAAGGGTATTTGTGTGGAACAAAGCACAGAGCAGACGAAACAACAGATAATGATTCTGCTTTCCTGGAAACTTGTAAGCCCCATGTATTTCCTCTGACACAAAAAAGTAGTGTATCACTTAATTATTTAGGAAGAGAGGCAGTTATTTCCTGTACAGAAGGCAGACTTGAGACGAGCCGCTGGCAATGTTCATGAAAGGTAGCAAAAGAACACCATGCATTGCTGTGTGTTGTTTCAACTCCAACTTTGAATTGCAAAGCAAAGTGATACACATTTCATCATCTGTCAAACCATCAAAGCCTTTGAACAACAGCAAGGAAAAAAGAGGTTAGGGGTTTCCTACAAACACAGGCACCGTGTTTGTACAGACCTCACTGCAGGAGAGCAATTGATAACTTTTGAATTTTATGTAACAGTACACTTTTCATCCCAGTTCCTCATGCTCAGGTATTCTTCAAATGTTCTCATTCTCTGGCTGCATGGGCACCATTTTCACATTTATCTGGGTTCCAGAGGAACCTCTCTTTTACTCTCACAGCTTGCAGAATGAAAGGCTGGTGGTAGCTGCAATATGCAGACCTGGCTATGTGCTCCATGGGGCTTGTGAGCTCTCTGACTGAGGACCCCTGTGTTAACCAGCAGGCTATTAGCTTGAGGAGAAGAGTCTGTGGCAACCTGGCGTTCTGGGAAAAGTCCCTGGTAGTGTGAATAACGAACATAAAAAAGACTTGTCATCATCAGTGTCATTGGCAATCTGCTAGGGACAACTCTCAGGCAGGCATCAGCTCAGGTCCTGAAATGGGTTGTCACTTATGCTTTCTGAGGAAGAAGAGAAGGTAAGATAAATGTACCTGAGAGGAATCAGTGTTGTACACACTAAACACCTCCACTGGTGATTTTTTAGGGGGAAACTATGGACTTTTTACCTCTAACCTGCTTAAAGTACTGTTCTCCTGAAATACATGGGGTGTGCCACCTATGAAGATCATGCAGAGCACATTCACATTCCTCATTTAGTTTACTGGCTTCTGCCTTAAGCTTTTAATGGCAAAAAGCATTGTTGAAAAGAGAAGAAAATTGGATGAGATATGTCATCTCACTTGATAGTAAGCCTGTTGCCAGCACAGGAGAAGGCTCTGTGCTACAGCTCTGGTACTAGACAGCTTCATGTATATGGAAATTCCTCTAGTACGTGATCTCCTCCCTTTCCACATTTTGGGAAATCTAAATGTGAAGTCCGCTTTATTTTCTTTTCTTTCAGTGCTCAGACAAGTCATGCTTGAGAACTCCTTCTTTAAAAAAGAGAGTGATCGATATCAACTTGGAAGGGAAGAAGGACTCTGGAATGTTAAAATACATCAGGCACCAGGTACTGACTAGGCTATATGCTAGTTAGGGAGGCTGATACATAGATGTCAGGTTAGACTGCAACAAGAAGGAAAATGTATATGGATCTCTAAGCCAATGTGAAGAACTGTCATTTCTGAATATCAGTTCAGCCCTGCATGTTTTCCCCAGCTGAGTAATGCTAAATAGCTGAGTAATGCTAAATTTAAGCTTCTTAAGGTAACCCCATCAAAGAATCCTCTAAACATGTAGCTCCATTAAATCGCAGTCTGCATCTCTGGCTTCCCATAGCGACACATGCATCAAAACTGGGGATACAAAAAATTGAAGTAAAAAAACTTTTTAAAAATCCACAAATGTGTTCAAATGCAACCTGTCAGTTTACAGCAATAGTTTTCTTTGTTCTTTCCTGTTTGATGTTCCTGAAGAAGCAAGAGGCTCTTCACAGGCCTGTTCTTGGCAGCCTATGAGATTTTCATGTGTCTTTATCACTGTGCACCACCTTGGGAGAGTTTGGCTTTCCTTTTGTCATTTTTATCAATGTTTTGGTGATGTGAGTGACTAGCAACAGACTCAAGGAACTAGCTTGCAAACACTGCTCTTTCAGTGTAGGCTAAAAGCAACACTCTATGGAGCATTATGTGAAATGGCTGAGATTAGAGGTTATCAGCAGGTAATCTGCAGACCACAACTAGGGTAAAATTACTGAGTGTGTTGTCCACTGTGGACAGTTTGCACAGCTCAGCGGTAAGGCATGGTTTGGTTTTTTGCAGGTAATGAGCCTCTCCCCTGCACCTTTGTCACTGCTAATCAAGGCAGCTCCTATCCTCACGGAAGAGATGTATGGGGACATCCAGCCCGCAGCGTGGGAGCTTCTGCTTAGTGTGGATGAGCACATGGCTGGAGCAGCAGGTGAGAGAACAAAACCACTTAGTTATGGCTACCCTGCCTGCACAACTCACAGTAGTTCACAGGGCCATGCAAGACAACTTTGTAGCGGAGGAGTCTTAATGACACTAAGGATTTCTTGAGGGCTGTTTGGTTTTCATAGACCTTCATGTGTTTTTGTGCTCTGTACAAAAGAGGTGGGTCAGAAGGGTAAGGAAGGCAATCTCTCAGCCCCTGGTTATGGTGGGTGATTAGAGAGCATCAAAATTAGTATTTGTGTTTAGCTGGGCTTCTAAGCAGAGGAAAAACAATGATTTAATCTGTCCAGAGTTTACTGAAGTATTTTGTATGTTGCCTCATGGAAATTGTTAGTGCCAGTTGAGGGCTGATACAAAAACTGAGAAAGGCAATGAGAGTGGAACTGTCATAGCTCCTCTGTTGTGCTGAAAGAAAAATTCTCATGTTGCATGGAGACAGCAGCATTGCTCAATAAGTAGTCTTATGGTATGGGGTATTTATCTAAATTTTGCATTTCCATTTGGTGTTAAATTGTGCAGATGACATTTGCTGCTGGCACATAGTTGAGAGGCATCTTGAAGACAGAAAAAGATTAGAACATCATAAACCTGTGATAGTATTACCTTGAAAAAAGAATTCCAGACACGGGATGAAATTTATTACTACAGAGTGTAAGATTATGTCCTTGCAAACGAATAAGAAGAATTGTTCTGTTATGAGCTCAGATCTTCTCTCATGGCACTGATACAGGTTTGGAGGAATTCAGAGCATACCAGTTGGCCACAAGATGACTGACCGAGTAGAATTCAGCTCAGTATACAGTCAGGATGTGTCAGAAGACGTATTTCATTAGAGATTCAAAATATTAATGCTGTTGTAAAGCACATTGTACAGTTATCTAGAACACAGCACATCTATGCATAATTCTGGTCACTGAAGAAAGACACATTTACATGGGACAGGTACAATGAAAGACTGTTAGGACAGGAGGAAGAATGAAGAACCTGTATGATGAGGATATTTATTTAATAGATTCAGGTGAACACTGAGAGGGGATACTGTTGCCCTCCATAAATACAGCAGACCAGGCAAGGGGGAAGAATTATTTAAGCCATGGTAGCATAAAGATAAGTATGAACTTTTTATTACTTCTTTCATCTAGAGAACAGAATATTTCTAACCACCAGAAAAGAAAGCGAATGCACTTAGGTTTAAGAGTTTGTGAAAGGGATTAGATGATGTGACTCAGAAGATCCTTTCTAGTTTTATTGTCCTGTCCAAGCACTCATAGTCAGTGTGTGCTAGCTAATGCTAGATGTTCAGAAACCATGAGCCCCACAGTCCTAGAGACTGTGACCATCCCTCACATGCAACATACAGATTGCTTAAATAAAGCATAAATTAAAGCAATCAAATTTGTTTGTAAGCCAGTCTCCCACAATTTTCAAATTCTACCTTTCTCCTCCCCAGCACCCAAGGAAATTGCCATCTTCCCCAGATTTGTGCACCTAAGGGAGCCATCAACAGTGTTCTTCCACTGAAGATTAAATTACAGGCATTTTTATCAAAAGCTGCTAACAATGAAAGCATTTTGAAATGTTCCTCAGACATTGCTCCCCCTTTCCATCACACTTCAATCTAGCTTACCAGTCTTTCATTTGCCACAGCTGGCAATGAATTCTGCCCTGAAGTCCATCGTTTGACTATGCATTACATGTTCTTCATGCTTCTCTCACTTTCCATCTGTTCCACCAGTGCACAGTGCATTTCTTCAGCCCACAGGTCTTCTCTCGTGCTCTCCCCTTCACCTTTGCCTTTCCCAGGCCAAACGTGCAGACAGAAAGAGAAAGGAGCAAAACAAAGAGGAGAAACAAGCTCCCTGAAACTGCGCTTCCTGAAACTGCACTCCTTTCTCCCCTTCAGGTCCCCTTCTGGGGGAATAATTTTGGATACTCTTTCTCTCTTACCAAAAGCTTACCATGGCTCGCAGGGAAGGGAACAAAAGCTTTGCCGCTCCTTCCTGCAGAGTACTAGCTGACTGCTCCTCCAAAGCAGCCTCTGAGGTACATCTTCCTCCTCCCCTTTCTGAAGGGAGGATGAAAATCCATTTGAGGGTCTGTAGTAGCTTTTTTAGTAGCGAGTGATTTCAGCCCCAGCATAAATTGCATTTATTTTATCAAGGTCAAAACCTGAAAACTCATAATGTTGCTATCCACAAGCTGGCTAACAAGAACTCCTGTATTAGTGTACAACAGCACCATCTACTGACCTTCTCCAAGGCTGTATTTCTCTTTTTGGTTACTTCGGTATGAGCTTACATCTTTAAATCAGTCCTACTAAGACTGAGCTGGTGAAATGGGAGGGATCCTACAGATCTGGAGTGGGACTTTGAAGCCTTCGCAGTGCAAGGCAGAACCTAAGCACTCTAAGAGCAGCCTAGATTTTCTGCAGATGTTCAGACTGCCTCCCACCAGCACAGGTCTCATGCCTGGCACCTTTTGGCTAAGTGTTGAGGCAAACATGATGGCAAATGTCCTCTTTCTGCTGTGGAGGAACAGCCACCAAATCTAGAGAAATTGTCTCCAGTGATCTGTGGCAAGCCATGGACTCTCTGACACCCACTGAACCCCCACAGCAACACTCTTCCCCCGCTTTTGTTTCCTGCTCAGTGCCACTCAGATACCCATCTAAATTAATTGGCCTTCATCGGTCTGGAGTTGGACTGTTCAAATACGCTCCAGTGAAACAACCATGGGCCAGCTCAACTTCTGTTGTGTTGTTTTCCGTTGTGATCTGGTCCTTTGTCTCCCAATTCATGGCAACTCCGTCTTCTCTTGGAAGCAGATTGTGGTCATTGCATGGTGCCCATTTAACCGAGAACGTTTCTTTTTTGTTTTATCCATGAACATAGACAGCGAGACCTCTACTGGGGCACTGCCTCCTGCTCTGAGGGGAAGGCTGAGCTTCTGTTAAATCAGCCTTTATTAATCATCACAGAAATCACTTGGAAGTGGAATCTTTGAAAGCCAAACCGAATTAGTCAGTCGTGACTGACATTTTAGTAAGAAGAGCAAAACTGTCTTTTATTTTTGAAGCAGGTTTTCCAGAACCTTTTACAGGCATCACATATAATGCTGTGTGGCTCCAAAAAGAGGAATCACACATGCTTGGTTTCATGAAGCAGTACAATTTTTGCTGGGTCTGGTAGACTGCTGATCTAACTTCTGGAGCCAAGATTAGGTTTCTTTTGGTGGGGGTTTGTACAGCTACAGTTTTTCTCTGACAAATAAGCACAGTATTAAGGAAAACGAATGATCAGATGTTCTCTCCCTGCAGCTGCCATGTTCCTGCTGTGTGCTGTGAAAGTGCCAGAAGCTGTTTCTGATATGCTGATGTCCGAATTTCATCACCCAGAGACAGTGCAAAGACTGAATGCCATTCTCAAATTTCACACGCTCTGGAGGTTTAGGTATCAAGTCTGGCCAAGGATGGAAGAGGGAGCACAGCAGATCTTTAAGGTAGATAGGACACATGAAACACAATGTTGTCATTTACAGCTTGCCTTGTGGGATAGATGTGTAGTGACACGCTGCCATGAAATTGCCTGAAAATCTGTTTAGAGAAAAAAATGGTTGTGTAAGTCACGCTACTGGGGAAGGTGATGTGTAGAACTCCTGTACAAAACGGGGAGAGTGTAATAGGGACACAGGTGAGGAAAAATATCAGAGAAAGAAAGAAATCTGTGTCATACATGGTTTTACAGTGTAGTGAGATATGGAGTTGGGAAAAATTTGCAGAGGTAATTAATGTCTTAGGTACTTGTGCTCATGTTTAATTAGCAATACTAACATTAATAATCATCTACTGTAACAAAACGTCTTCCGTGTTTTTGTTAGATCCCTCCCCCAAGTATAAACTTCACTCTGCCTTCTCCTGTCCTGGGGATGCCATCTGTGCCAATGTTTGACCCCCCATGGGTCCCTCAGTGCAGCGGGAGCGTGCAAGATCCTATAAATGAAGACCAGTCGGTAAGCAGAGACATAGTGAGAGCAAGCACTGCTTTTATGCTCTAGTGGCATGGGGGAAGCTAAAGCCAAAAGATGTGGGCTAAACTCTGAATTTTCTTTCCTTCCTCATCTGGGAAAATAATACACTATACACTGTCTGTGTAGAGCATACAATTTTCTACATGGGCATAAGGCTTTCCTGTTTGTTCGCTGAGGTACTGTACTGCATATCATATCCCTGTGAGAGACAGTAACTCAGATCTTAGGAGCAGACAGCTGTTCTCTCTCCAAGAAAAGATTAATTCACTTGAACTCTCTAACAGACCATTTTCTCTGATCTGGTTCATGTGGTGTCTCTTCAGAGAAGCCTGTGTGAAGGCTTATTGTAGACATAACTCCAAGAGGAGTCTCCTGGTGAATCTCTGTTCAACTAGCACTAGTCTAATTTGTATTTAGAAACGGAGTTGCTGAATGTCAACTGAGGTCTCTGGCAGAAAACACGGGATGTATGCATCTTAACTTTAGGCTGTGTTTCTTCTCTTGTCTTTCTGACAGAAGTCATTTTCAGCCAGAGCTGTGTCACGTTCCCATCAGCGAGCAGAGCACATCCTGAAGAACCTGCAGCAGGAGGAAGAGAAGAAGCGCCTGGGCCGGGAAGCAAGTCTCATCACTGCCATCCCTATCACTCAGGAGGCCTGCTACGAGCCAACCTGCCCACCAAGCTCAGAGCAGGAAGAAGAAGGTGTGCTCCAGGGCAAGGATCTGCATTCCGGGAACCTAAGAGCACCTGCCACCAACACAGAGCACTGCTTAGGGGTGTGATGTTCAGGAACATTGATTTTTAGTGTTAGGGAAGTCCCTGCTTTGGTATGCTCAGGAATGAAATTTGTCTTTCCTAACTTTAACCCTTTAATACTATTAATAATACTAAAGAGTGGGAGGAATCACACTTTGGCAGTATCTGTCTTAAGATACATAGCTTAGGACAGACTGAATTGTCACTGGAGTTTTCTACCTTTATGGGGTCTAGATGACCAGCTCAACCTCAGTACGAGACTTTGAGATGGTCAAAGTTACATGAGATGAGTCATGAAAAGCTTAGTCTTTGAGTGAGGATTTTCATTGGTCCAGGCTAACAGAGCACAAAGATTTCATTAAAGGCATTCCAAGGTATGTGCCACTGGGTGAGCACAGCAATTTTCAGATCTAAACATACACTAGGAAAGCTGTGAGCAGAAATCTCAATTCTTAGGAAAAACTAAGCACCAGCAACGATGACAGTTAACAGGATGTAGATGAAAAGAGGTATAGAGCCGATTCAGTTACAGTGTGACTCACCAAAGCACTGAACACTCTTACACTCTTATGGAACAATGCTTTGCTGGTTCCCAAAGCATGAGCAAATTACCTATCCGACTGATGTTTATAGATTTTAAATTGTGCCTTTTGAGTGTTACCTGACTTGAACTTTCAATGTTCCAATTTGGTTGTAAGTGCTGTCCTTCAGAAAGTTCCCTAAGTCTGTCAGTTGGACCTGGATTGACATTTCCTGTTTCTCTTTGTCAGTAGAAGAAGTTGCCAACCTGGCCTCCCGCCGTCTCTCTGTGAGTCCTTCCTGCACCTCCAGTACATCTCATAGGAACTATTCTTTCCGTCGTGGCTCTGTCTGGTCAGTGCGGTCAGCGGTCAGTGCAGAAGGTGGGTTGACTTCACTTTGGAGTATCCTTTCCTAGGATTTCAATCACTGGAAGCCTTCCCTGCTGACCTATAAAGCTGGTGGCGTTTCCTTTTGCAGAATGTATTCCCAAGCTTGAGCCACTCTTTAATAAATTACTGCCCTGCATTATTTTATTCACTCCTGCTGTCACAATGTCTTCCTTCACTTCTCATGTGTCATTTACAGAGTAGTGCCATGGAGAGCACTTTGGCTGAAAAATGGTAATGAAATGTGATTTCATCAAAAAGAAAATGGGTTCCCTAGAAGAAGAGAAATGTAAATTGAAAAAAGTATATATTTACAATGAAATTTCTTGATCAAGAAGTTGGCTGGAGGCTCAGTTTCTTCTTGGAGATAGCAGTAAACCTGCCATGCTTGTACAGTGATCAGACAGCCTATCATTTTGTTCTGTTTGTACAGCACCTAACGTAAATGTTTAGCTTAACCTGCCTGAATAATACCAGGGCTTATTCACTAACATTCACCTTCTATTCTCCTTACTGCTCCAGATGAAGAACACACTACAGAGCATACTCCAAACCACCATGTGCCACAACCACCTCAAGCTGTGTTTCCAGCATGCATCTGTGCAGCAGTACTCCCCATTGTCCATTTGATGGAAGATGGAGAAGTCCGGGAGGATGGAGTAGCTGGTACTGACCTAGATTAAATTTCACATGATTCTTGTTCAAGGGTGGCATAACTGAAGTGGAAAAGAAGTGTAACACAGCTTTGTATTTGCTCACAGTTCATGTTTCCTAGAAGTAGTACATGCTATATATTGTTATGAGTACATATGCTTGTTAAAAAGCTTATTTGACAGTAGATTCACAACAGAAAAGTGATTTTGTAGGAGTTTTCGTTCTTTTCTGCATTATTTGTGTTTGGTTTTGAGGGTGTTTTGCTCTTTTGGGGCCCTAAAAAAGCCCCCAGTTCAAGAAAGATGTTGAGAAGCTGGAAAGGGTCTAGTGAGGGGATACCAGGATGGTAAGAGGCCTAAAACAGGTGTTCTGGGAGAAGTGATTGCAGAAGCTGGGCTTGTTTGGTGCGATGAAAAGGAAATGCAGAGTTAGAGGAACTCTAACTCGGAGGTTGCGACTTAGGAGGTTCAGGTTAAAAATTTGGAAGAAACTTCATAAAACCGGGAGCTTAGTGCAATGTCAGTGGATTCCCCATCCACAGCAGTTGTCAAGCCTTGGCTAGTCAAAGCCATGGTTGACATAACCTGGTGTTGGAGACAGTCCTGCTCCAAGCAGGGCTTGTACTGGAGACCTCCAGAGGTCTATTCCCACCATTTCTTTGATCCTATGACAAACAGAAAGCCATCTATACACAGCTTGAACATTTTGTGATGGTGTGATGTATTTGTAAACCAGTAACACGTCTTTTCTGTGTTTGTTTCTCTAAAATGTTTATAAATGGTGAACTGTTGTATTTCCTTCCTTTCTCATCACTCATCAGTCAGCTGACTGCACGTTTAACTTTCTGTTACATTTTGTATTCAGTTTTGGGTGGGTGTAGTCAGCCACCTAAATTATGTATGTGTCATTTTGCGATCAGGGACTGCGTACTAAAAAAAAAAAAAAAAAAAAAAAAAGAATAATTCTCTGTTGTTGCTAATCTTCACAGGATTGCAATTAATTACACTTTGGGGAGTTGATCATCAACACAATTCCCTGCTGACTAATACTGTTCACCAATACCATATAAAATCACTCAATGAATCACCATGAAATTTACCTTCTATGCATGAACAAGAAAGTATATGAATTTAGGCTTTTTAATTGCCAGATTTGTCCACCTGGAGTTGTGAATCCACATAGTTATTTCTTTATTATTCCTCTGACTACAGTGGTGACCTGCTTCCTTCCATATCGCCAGTAGCTAGGGAAGGTTCAAATGTTAGACCTATCATTATTGCTTGAGATGACTGTACTGACTGACCAGGAATTCTAGTGCCTCATAGAGGCTCCTGTGTGTTTCAGTACAAAAATGACAATTGTGGTAGAAAGTTAGGAACTTTAGCGTCTAAGTGTACCAGTTCAAAGCTTTTTCAAGGCAAACAGTTTTGACTTTGTTTTCTTTCTCATTTACAGTAAGTGCTGTTGCTCAGCAAGTCCTCTGGAACTGCTTAATTGAAGACCCCTCTACGGTTTTGCGCCATTTCCTTGAGAAGCTCACAATCAGCAACCGACAGGTAAACTCTTTCTCTCACCAGTAGGTGTATGTATTGCTTAGAGCAGGAGAGCGCAGCTGCAAGCAGAATCACTCTGTGAGCATGACTGGAGAACGTATTATAACGTAGCTCAAGTCTTTTAGGCCATATCATCAGTTAACTTCAATCTTTGTCCACTAATGTAAATGGAATGTAGCTGATTTACCACCAACTAAGGATCTGACTTGCTCTAAGCCAAGCTTTGAACAGCTGCTTAGTGAAGCACAACCCTTTCTATCTAACACAGGCAATATTGCCTCACCCATGCCACTCTGTTTAGCTTTCTCTGAAAGATGGGGTTGGCCTTGTCTCTCCCTGGCTTATTAGACTGTTTTCTAGTGCCACGGCTGAGCTTTATAGAAGAAAGTTCTGGCTGGATGAAAGGCAGTGAGATACCTGCCATACCACTTTCTCAACTGCCACCCGGTGTGCGATATCAATAATATCACTCTCCTCATCTTCCAAGCCGCCACCTAAGAACTGACTACAAAATAAATATTAAACCTCAAGAAAGGCCAGGAAAGACTACTTTTTGGTTCCTTGAGCAATCAGGTCTCAGTGGCCTCACTATTCCTGAGGCTTCTCAGCCATAGTCCCCAAAGCTTCCATTTCAGTTTAGAGGGTCGCTTCTGTTTGTTAAGTATCTTTGAGAAGGAACCTATATGCTGTCCAGCCTCAGCAGCCCCTGAGCTAGCATAGTCTGCTGTTTTACCATCTCTTCATAAGCCTACTACAACCATGAGTACGGAACACAGAGAGCAGGTGTATTTCCTTGGAAGCTTTCAGCAGATGTATCATTGGCTAGGGTTGTCCTGTGCATATTCATGCCCCTAACACTAGCTCAAATCTGCTGTGGGTCAAGAGGATGAGGGCCGTAGAAGAAATTTATGTGGTGTGTCTGTCCTTAGCTGACAGTGAGATTCCATCCCCTTTACACCCCCTTCCAACCATAAGAAACGTTTTAGTCTATGTTTAAAGCAGGCAGCCTCTAAAGGAAGAAAAGTTAGATTCTGTCCCTACCTCCTATCCAGCAGCCACAGCTGCTGAGTTGAGCTGAACTAGATTTCACAGATAATCTAGGTTGTCATTTGTTGTGATAAGCAATACAGGGATTATCACAGGGAGAGGAGTGCAGAATCAGGATGCTACAGTTAGTACAAATTGCAATAGGAGGTATTGGCCTCTGTGATAAAAAAGAGAGACATTTACCTGGGTGTTGTCCCCTGGGCCTTATTCTGGGAAATGTGGGAGCAATCACAAGCATATAGTTCTACTTCATGCACCAAGAGACAGAGCTGAACAAGGGTGTATAGAAAAATGGGAAGAAACAAAACCAGGGAGGACAAAAGGGAGAAATCCATTCTCCATTTTGTGACGGAAAGAAAAAACATTTGCTCTTCTTCCAGGATGAGCTGATGTACATGTTAAGGAAGCTTTTGTTGAACATTGGAGACTTCCCTGCCCAGACATCTCATATCCTCTTTAACTACTTGGTGAGTAGCTTTTGGGTCTACTGTGCAGCCCAGAATCTCACCTCTGCCTGTATGTGTCCTAAGGAGTTAATGTCACAATCTGCAAGGAAATAAATGCTCTTAACTTTTCCTTTATAGCTCGTATCTGCTTCTGGCTGTGGGTGCAAGTCACCAGGCTTACACTAGCCTTTCATTCCTTCTAGGAAGAGGAAAATAAACCTTTAACTTTTTATTAAACCCCTGAACCACCTGTCATGGATTTCTGAATTCAACCACGGACAATGAGTTGTAGACCAATAGAAGGATCCCAGTGCCAGAAACCTTTAATTATTTTACTTAATTTTGAATCAGAAAGTGCTCTGCTCTTGGGCAATCCTATTGGAGCAAATCTAGAAGCTTCTTTCTGGATTGTGGAAAATGCATTTGCTGCAATTCTTTCAGTTAGGAGATGAAAAACAGACAAGATGGATGCTACTCTAGGAACCCTCTGTTGCTTGTGAGTCGTCTCTGCAGCAGCACATCAGAGACAAAGGCATAAGAATTCTCTTACTGCAGAGGTTCTCCTTTTTCTTCATCTACAATGACTTTTAAGTCTGGGCTGCAATATTACTTTTTACCCCCACCCCTCATCCTCTCTAGAAAAAGGAAGAATGGTACAGGCAGATTGTTCTGTAGTATGTATAAACTTTCAGGATGCAAGCTTAATGACTTTATCCCTCTAAGTGAAGGAAGGTACAAGAACATTCTTGTTCTGTGTTTATACTATGCTCTGCACAGTTAAGAGTGTGTACAACCTGATATTCCTCTTACTTATTACCTGCAGGTAGGACTGATCATGTATTTTGTACGTACTCCATGTGAATGGGGCATGGATGCCATTTCTGCCACACTGACCTTCCTTTGGGAAGTGGTGGGTTATGTAGAAGGACTGTTCTTCAAGGATCTGAAACAGACTATGAAGAAGGAACAATGTGAAGTGAAGCTGCTGGTGACTGCCTCAATGCCAGGTATAAGAAATGAGTCTTTAAATCTCCTTGCTTTCCAAGTTCATGACCCCTTCTACCAAAAAGGAGATCCATCAGAACTGGATCAAAAAAAGACCTGCTACAGATGCCTGCATATTCTAAATCAGTTTTCCTTGAGTTGAGGACTCAGTAAATACCATCTCTCATTCCCTGAGATTCAGAAAGCCACTTTAAGAGCTCTAAAACAAGCAGAGCTTTTTGCTAGTTGGGCTGTGAAAGGCTAGCAGGATGATAATTTTAAGACTGTACCATTCAGACTCAGTTTGATTTGATGCAACCTCTCATTTGAGTCTTGCGAGAGCCCAAGAAGAGCATGCTGTGAGCCTAGGACTTCACGAGTCAGGCAAGAGATGTCTTGCTGAAAAAGAGATTTGACCTTTTAGGTTTGTTCCTTCCTCAGAGTGATGGTCGCTGCTAAAGCCAGCTCAGTCCTTTAGGAACAGATTGGTTTCTCATTAACTGTAGAAGTGTGAGACTATGCTAACACTACATAATGGATTCATAATAGATAGGACCGGCGTTGTCTGTCTGACCAGGAATGAATTTTAACTAGCACTTTTCCTCCACGGTCAGTCTTTTGGAATTGAGTTAATTAAAGAGGCCAGAGAGAATGCAACTGCTTTTCTTCCTTTAGGCACAAAGACCCTTGTCGTGCATGGACAGAATGAGTGTGACATCCCAACTCAGTTACCCGTCCATGAGGACACACAGTTTGAGGCTCTTCTGAAGGTAGGAGTGAGTTTTTGAACTGGACGACCTGCTTAATAGTACATTTACCTGCCATACCTGTATGCCAGCAGTACATTCTGCCTGATTGTCCTCTTTCAGTGTGGAGGAAAGAAATTTTGCTGTAAGAGCCATTTCTGTCTCTGTATGAGGAGAGCTTGGTTGCAAGAAACAGGATCCCATATTAAAGATAACAGAAATGCCCTGACCTCACAGACAGCCAAAGCCCCACAAATGCAACTATGTTTGAAGACACTTCGGTTTCTTGGGTATTGCTGTATACTATCCTTTGGATAAATAAATAAATCATTTAAATGTTTGGTTTTATCAATACTAAAGACTGAACAGAATCATCAAGATCAGAGTGGAAGTGATGGTTTGGTAGCCATGATGGTATCTTGGGATCTGGGAGATGCGAGGTCAGTTCCCCCTCCTGCCAAAGATTTCCTGGATGGCCTTAACTGAGCCACATAGGAAACAGATTTGTAAAAGCCTTCAGTTTGTCCAACTATGTTAAGTTTTATTGGGAATCACACATCTCAGTGCTTTGAAGGTTCTGAACTTTAGTGTCTCTGTACATTGCCTATCCCTAAAGCTTGATGAATACATAGTATGGAAATGGAAGCTGCAATACTCATGTGGCTCATATAGCCAGACAAATAAGTGTGATATGAAGACATCAAAATAAGTGACATCGGTCTTCAGGACTGTGGTATCAGCATGCCTTGATTATCACAAATGTATTCATGTACTTTATGATTAAAAACATTAAGAATTAATGCCAGAAGAATGTACCAGCCTGACTGAGGCATGCAGGTTTGTGCCTTTATACTTTATTAGATGGATATTTTTCTTTTGGATTTTGTGGTCTTCATACAAGACAGCTAGTAAGTAACAGGATGTTTTTCTTTCTTCCTCTTCAGGAGTGTCTGGAGTTTTTTAACATACCTGAAACGCAGTCTTCTCATTACTTTTTAATGGATAAGCGATGGAACCTTATTCATTACAACAAGGTAAGGCAAAGATCATGTCTAGATGACTTTATTCTTTCCATCTCGACCCTTTTAAAACATTGAAGTTATCTAAAGGAGAACAAGCAGCCCATAGACAGAATTCTGTCATGTGAGCACCACATCTTGCGTGTTTAGTTGTGTGTGGTGAAAGATTGCAGTTTGACAGAAGAGGGAAGAAGCAGAAGTGGAGTTCCTTGCTTTTAAGTCATTAATGTCTAGCTTTTTTAGAAAAGAGCAAATTTCTCTTCTGTTTATGCTCTTCCATGAGGCCTGATGCTCTCTGAAAGCCCCTACCCAAAAGCTTAAGAAAGGGCCTTTTATTCAGTTCTGTTGAGTGATGCTGTTACATTAACATTTGTTTAAAATACACTTGTTTCCTTTCCTGGCAGACCTATGTCCGTGACATTTATCCTTTCCGGAGGTCAGTTTCTCCTCAGCTCAACTTGGTGCAGATGCATCCAGAAAAAGGTCAAGAGCTCATTCAGAAGCAGGTATCTTACTGTTGCCAAACACCTCTGCCCAGAAACAAACCCTGTAAATAAACCTTTCTTTTTCCTTTAAAGGCCTTCACTCATGCTGCATGCAGATAGAGAGCTTTGCTCGAGAAATAGCAATTGGCATGAAATCTGCCCTGGTGCCACTGGACAGGTGTATGGTATTTTAAGAGTCAAAGAATGCAATGTGAATTCCTTCCCACTCTCTCCAGCCAGCTTCTTTCAGGCGGATCATTTTGCATTCTCCTACACTTGGCCAGAAGAGCTTCAGTTGCCTCAGCTTCAAAAGTTGCTTATTCCTTTCTTTAACGTGACCTCTGGCTCTTTAAGAAGCCATTTAAGACCTTTTCTTCTCAAGTCTGTCTGGCTGTGGAGCAGGAATTATCTGTTCTACCTTCCTCTCTGTCCTCTCACTGTAAAGAATGCTATCTTCCTCTCTTCTTTGTCCTGCTCTCAGATGCTAGTCTTACCAGAGCTGCTCCCAGAGGCACAGCAGTAGCAATTGTTTCGTCAAGGGAATATCTGCCCTCAGAAGAGCACTGTCCTCCCTATCTTCCAGCCCCGTGACCTGATAATCTGTCCGATCCTGCTAACGTTCTGCAGCTCCCAGGAGCTCTCCCTTAGGAACTAAACCCTAAATACAGTGGCAGGGCAGTGCCTTTAATGTGCTGCAAACCCCTACAAGTATCATTTCTTTAGACAGTAAGACAATGGTGTTGAGCTCATTTTACCTGTAGAAACCACATGCCCTGTTTTACACAAAAGCAAATTTGTCTCAGTAGCACAGGGTTGAGTGTTTAGGGAAAAGTTGCTCTAGCTGTATCTGCAAAGGATTATAATAGGCAGGAAATAAAATAGGGGAGCGGGATTTGGTTAAACTGTATGAGTTTGGTATTAACAGTTGTATTGTTCTAGCGAAAAAGCAGCTACTGTAGTTGTGCTCCTGGCAATGTGAGTGCAGCGACAGGAAAATATCATCAGGAAAGGTTATAAAAAGCAGCTCTAAAGCTGCTTAAGGGGGACTAGCAGCTAAAATAATGGAGAATATAATTAATGCGCTCTCATACATGTGCAGTACAGAATAGGGAAATGTTTCATCTGCTCCATACGTCAGTAGAAAGTCCATAAAATACGGAATTACTTGGGATCATTTTGGTTGCTTCTCTGGCAGAAATTATTCTCTCTGTGATTCTAGGAGGTGTGTCCCACTTATCAAATAAATGAGTTTGATATATACCCTACATTACCCAAAAGATTAAAATAGCCTGCCCAGTTTTTGTCAGGGTGTTATTTTACACTCCACGTTTTTCTATTTAGAGTACTTAGAGGCCAAAATATTTCTAAGGTAAAACTTAAATCAAGCATCCACCAGTCTCTCTGTGGTCATGCTAGGAGTTGCTGGGCAACATCCAGTTTCAGCAAAGGAAACAGCTCTGTAGAGTCTACCCACGGAGCAGCAAGCCATGGAAAAGTACTTTCTTTACTCTTGATTGATTAAGCACCCAATTCTAAGCTGAGTGCACTTCAGAGCAAGGTCACAGCAACTGCAGGTTGTGGGAAGCTGAGCTTTGTCACATGTTAAGCCACACGCTTCAAGTTTTGGCTTCATCCCAGTAGCTAAAAGACAGTTGCTTCTACTACTGAGCATCGCTCTGCCTTATGGTTTCTTTTAGTGTCAAAATAGAATAGCTAGCCTGACTAGTCCTATCAGTCAGAAGTTCAAAGGAGGCTGGTAGAATGAAACTTGGTTTCCCAGTTGGTATAAACCAGAAGCGATAATCTGAAGTCAGCAAGACTTTGCTTGTTTACAGTAACTCAGAATCTGGTCTGCTTTGTTTTATTGACTACTTTTCTTTTGCAATTATACATACCCTTTCTATGACCAGACGTGAGCCACCCTCAACCCAGAAGGTAAATAACCATTCCAACCTCATGCTGACTGTGGTCTAAGACCTTGGAGAGAGCAACTGCAACTGTATGGCTTTCAGTTTGTTGTTGCTTTGCCTCTGACCAGCTTGGGGCTCACACTGGCAAGTGCCAATTAATTACAAGTGACCATTAATCTACAAATGACTGCATGGCACTGTTGCAAAGTGTTTGACAACTGCTCAGGGTCTTCTGTAAGACTGAAATAGAAAGTTTTCTTAAAACCTCTTTTACAAACATGATCCATCTTTGCTGAGCTGGGCTGAAGAACAGTGGTCACACAAATTCCAGCAAAAGGCTGCAGCACTAGCCTTGTGAATTTTGGCAGCTTCCTCTGGGCTATGAGTGGAGTATCCCTCCCATCAGAGAAAGCCATAGAACCTAACCTAGAAAAGTGCATACATGTTGTAAAGAACTTTTTGATCAGGCTGATTCTGATCCTTGTCTCTTTTTCTCTCAGGTGTTCACCCGCAAGCTGGAAGAGGTGGGGCGGGTATTGTTCCTCATATCGCTGACACAGAAAATCCCTACTGCCCACAAGCAGTCCCATGTATCTATGCTCCAGGAGGACCTCCTCCGCTTGCCTTCATTTCCCCGAAGTGCCATTGATGCTGAGTTCTCACTCTTCAGTGATCCCCAAGGTGTGGCCTTTTGATAGCTTTCTCTGGTGGTTGTACAGGGCCCAGAAGGTTTCTGTGAGGCACTTTGTTTGCCTTGGAAACATGCAGGCTTCATTTGCCTTAGAAACATACAGACTTGTAGCATTACTGAAAGCTGGTAAATCTCTTCCTAAGGAAAATGATACGTAGCTGTTGGACGCACAACAGCAGAAAGGGCTTTGCTATTAGAGGTCTCCAGACAAAGTTACTTTCTTTGGACCCCAATGAGAATAAGTTATATTTACGTATTAAAATTATGCATGAAACTACAGTTGGAATACTGTGCCCAGTAGCATAACTACACCTAAAAAGAATTGCTCAGAGTCCTTTGCCATCCACTTTGAGGAGGCAATGGACTTCTAATGAATATTGGGCAAATTCTGCAGCAGGGATATGTAAACAGCCCTGATTTTAGAAGTTTTGCTCTGAAAGTCAAATAGC
Organism: Phaethon aethereus; assembly: GCF_964289735.1. Taxonomy (NCBI): domain Eukaryota; kingdom Metazoa; phylum Chordata; class Aves; order Phaethontiformes; family Phaethontidae; genus Phaethon; species Phaethon aethereus. Next base: position 38,028,329 of record NC_138580.1, read on the forward strand.
GTTTCCAGCCTGACTTAGGGATTAAACAGGGCACTGTTGCAGGATGGTAAGCATTGGCAAGTCCTGCAACAGGCCTTAAAGGCACTGGCTTTCAGAAGTGTTACTGTACCTCTGCATCAATGTCCTGTAATGTGTGGGACACCTGAAGGATAAATTTCAGTGTAAATCCTCACAACCATTCAGGTTGTGTGGGGCAGATGATGTATGTACAAGCTCAGATCTGCTTTCGCTTTTTAAGAGGAGAATTTCCAACCAGTGGGGAGCAGATTTAATGAGCCGTGTGATACTCATCTTTCTTCATGTGTGGTGCTTTCAGTCAAGGTTTGCTCAAGCCCTGTGGGCACTTCCAGAAGTACAGGGTGGGTGAAATCATTTTAAAAAGGCAGAACAATGGTCGGTGTTGTGGGATGGTTCTTTGGAGAGGCCTTTGGACTCTGGCAATGTTGTGAGGCTGGCTGTGGTGGACAGAGTTGATTGCTGTTGCCTTTCTCCCCCACAGCTGGGAAAGAGCTCTTTGGTCTGGACACTCTTCAGAAGAGTTTGTGGATTAAGCTGCTGGAGGAGATGTTCCTTGGCATGCCCAGCGAGTTCCCCTGGGGGGATGAGATCATGCTGTTCTTGAACGTCTTCAATGGTGCCCTGATCCTGCACCCTGAAGACAGTGCCTTGTTGAGGCAGTACGCTGCCACGGTCATCAACACAGCTGTGCACTTTAACCACCTCTTCTCCCTCAGCGGGTACCAGTGGGTCCTCCCCAGCATGTTGCAGGTGAGCCATTTCCATGAACAATGAGGGAAGACTGCAGAGCAAGCGCTTTGTTATAGAACTGACTATTAATGGGGAAACTTTAAACTGCTGAGTCCTGGTGAGGCCACAGATTTGTGGGGCCCCAAGAAGACGAACATCAGATCAGGGTGGGACAGCCCAAATCGGCATTCCTGACACTACCTTCCTTTTTCTTCTTGCATAAATGACTACATTTGCTTGCTTTCTTGATATTAAACAAATGAATGTCTGTTTCCTTTACAATGTACTTCCACACAGAAATGTGAAATTTCTGGAAAACTTTTGGACCTTTGGTCTCCCTCAGTGTTTTTCCTCCAGGGATGGCTGAAATTTGGGGAATAGTTGAAATATCTGGATTTTCTGCTTGCTGATTGCAACTAAGTTATATTCAATTCTTTAAGTATGATAATCTGCAATTTAAATAGCAACAGAAAATAAGACTAAGTGTTTATGAAAAACTGTATGTTGTATTTTCATGTGAGTGATGACAAATATTGCAAGTATTAGACGTGGAGTTTCTCTTTACTTCGAGGTGTACAAGTATGCCTTTTTTCCTGTTGACATTTGGGAAAAATCAGATACTGAAAAAAAGAAAAAAAATAGTTCTTTTACAGACAGAAAGATTATTTCTGCAGGGCTTGAAGAGAGTATCTAGAGATTTAGTATTATAATGCAAATACAGAAAAAAACTATTGTTTCTGTAAAAGAAGCAATGACCACGACATCCCTATGTATGTTCATTTTAACATAGATAATGGAGCACAATAATTAGGACTAGTGATTAATTTAGCTATCTAAACAAGCACTTTAGTAATTGGAAACTCTAATATCATGCCTTACACAGTTAGGTAAGTATATATTGGATCCAGGTCTGCAGTGCATGGGTTTATTCATTAGAAAGAAGACATTTTGAAATAAAATAACTTAATTTGAAGTAACCATTCAGTCCTGTGAAGGACTCTCCCTTCATTTTCACTTTTCATACTGAGAGAAATTAGTTTTGTAACTCTTCCCCCCACACACACTTGCCGATGATTGCCAACTACTGAAGTAATAAAATACCACTCATGGGAGGCAAAAAAGCAATTCCAAATGAAAACCCAAGTGTTGCTGAGCTTGCTTGATTTTGCAGACCCTCACACCTCTGTTCCAGGCACCCAAGATCAGCTGGTTTGTTTGTGATCATCACAAACAAATTTTTCTACTGCTTCTAGTCTTGAACTAGCCATAAATAGCTTAATTCCTGACGGATACATGCACATATCCTCCACAGGGCTCTTTTTGCTGCAGGTTTTTTCCACTTTCCTTGGTGAAATGCATATACAGTTAATTATTTCCCCTTCTCAAGTAAATGAGATACTGCAAGTGTAACAAGCCACGGTGATTGACTGTCCTCATAAGCATGCTAGAGACTTCTGATTGTTCTAAAGACATCTTCATCTCTTCAGCCTACTTGGCCACAGAAGAGCAAACACATCTCTGCAGAGGTCTCACACACTAGTAATTTTTTAGAAACCTTCAAGAGCCCTGTGCTGTAACGTGAATTTTGCACTACCGTAAAATCTCACCATTACCTGTTGCCAGCAAATGGCATAGAAAATCCTGCCCACCCCAACCCCAAACCTCCCACAGACTTGTACCAGCAGAGAAATGCATACAGGCAATTGAAAGGGACAGAAGAAGGAAGCATAGTGACATTGTTCCTAGCAATTTATACTGTTTACATAACTGAGAAACAAACGCCACACCTTTGGCCACTCATTGGCTGCATGGTTCAGTGGCCAGCCCTGAAGTAAATGCCACTCTAAAAACCTTAAAATATCTTAAAAGTGGGTGGAACTGTCAGTGTGTTGGGAGGACAGGCTGGGAGTTCCAATTATCTTGACAAACTGGAGATACGGTCTGAAAAAAGGGAAAAAAAAAAAAGCACAACCAGATTATGTTGATCAGGTTGGACAAGGGTAGGTTATTACTTATTAATAATCAGCCACATAAATATGGAAGGGAAAGTAGCTGATTCAGTAGCACTGCCAGAGAACAGAATATTGGAGTTGTTACAGGTCAGAAGCTAAACATGAATCAACAGTGTCTTTCTTCTGAAGGATAAAAAAGTAAGAGAAAAGCTCTCAAATGTCATTCTGGGGTGACTATACAGATCTCTATCTTGTGAAAGAAACATGGAATAATTCTGCTCCACTCACCAGCACTCCTGACTTGAATGCTGGCTCTGTCCAGCTGTGGGCACTGCACCGAAACCATCAATTAGCTGATGAGATTGCAGACTGGAACAGGGACATACATCTAGAAAACACGTCATACAAGAAAGGACTAAAAGAGCCAGGATTTGATTAACTGAAAAAGATGGAGGTTGAGGAATAAAGCACTAACTGGCTTTAAACAAGTCACATGCTTTTTAGGAAGGAGAGCGGAGGAATCTACCTTTGATATATAGGACAAAAAATAATGGACGGAAGCTGTGACAAAGGAGGTTCAAGATTGACAAGCAAACCTTTTTTCTAAGGATAGTTTGTCCCTGAAATGCATTGCAAAGGAGGGCGAGCGAGTCTCAATCTTTAAAAATGTTAGGCAAACATATCAGGAATGACAAGGCTGTAGTTGATTCAGTCTCGGGTTAGGAGATGAAGAGCCCTTCCTCTGGACTAGTGCTTCCATGTCCTTTTTCATTTGCTCAGGTATACGCTGACTATGAAAGCAACCCACAGTTGCGCCAAGCGATTGAGTTTGCGTGCCGCCAGTTCTACGTTCTGCATCGCAAGCCCTTTGTACTGCAGCTGTTTGCAAGCGTGGCCCCTCTCCTGGAGTTCCCTGTGAGTAACAGCCATTCCCTAGTCTCAGCGTGGAGAAGCCCGTGTATGCAGCCAGCTTCCCATCAGTGATCACAAAGAGAAAACGGCTGGAGCAGCAGCACAGCTCTTGCTGAGCACGTGCTTACTGCACTTGGTGCTGCAGAGAACCAGTTCCCGAACTTATTTCTGCATGCTTCTGTTCATCAGTTGATTGAGCAGTATGCTGATGGGCCACTGGTATCCAGGCTAGGAAATGCGGTTTCACTTTAAGTTTCTGTGCATATATAGGTTGTAAAAGGACAATAATGATTTGTAACTCTTTAAATGCAAATCTTAGAATTCAGCAATAGGAACTAGAAGCTTAATGCCAAGTTTTAGTACATGTGAACTGTAAGACTGGATTAACCACGTTTTGAAATATTTGCTAATGACTTTTTAACATTTTAGTGAGTTAAAACAAGTTAATGGAATTTTAATTTGAAGTGGGACTGCCAAATATAACTGCACTCATGCTGGAAGCACACACAGCTTTCTCCTTCACAGGACAGCAAAGATCTGCTGTTTCTGTGAGGTAAAGCTGTGTGCAGTTTTCAGATCATGCTTCCACTGTAGCATCAATCTGTTGAGTCAGGCAAGGCTTATTGTTTGATAGCAGTAAGCTCTTGAACTGGATGTGGGCCCATTTGTGGGGGGGGGGGGGGGGGGAAAGTTGCCCACACCTCCAAATAAAGATTCCTGGAATGCACACAGGCCCTCAGAAAGTCACGACTGTCTTTTGTTGAAACAGGATGCTACAAACAATGGAACCAGCAAAGGAGTGTCAGCTCAGTGCCTGTTTGACCTGCTGCAGTCTTTAGAGGGAGATACTCCAGACATTTTGGACATCTTAGAGCTGGTGAAAGCAGAAAAGCCTCTCAAGTCATTAGGTAATAGCAAAGCACCCTTTATTCAGTAATTCTAGCTTGTTGTTTATTGATTCAATGTGCATTTGATGCAGCATGATTTGTTCAGGGCCCTTTTCTTCTCTCGGAATGCAGTCATATCTGTTTCTTATGCTTCATGAGACTTTTAAGGTTGACTTTATCACCATCCTATTTTTCTGCAGGAAGGGAGTTTTGTTTTGTGTTTTGTTTTTACTTTTGCTTTTCTGGATTGAGCCTGCTAGTCTGAGACTAGCCCCTGGCATTTTGAATTTTATCAAGTGTCAATGAAGAATAAAAATGCCTAATAAACTGCATCATGCTGACAAAGATCAGTGTCATCCTCTCCTCTGCTCCATGTGGGCAGGAAGCAAAAGCATCCTCTCCCATGGGCAGACTGTGACTAGTAAATGATGGATGCCATTCAGACATTCAGCAGTGCTGAGGTTGAGGCGGGGAGCTGCTGTGTCGCAAAGCAGAATATATATGACGGTATGATGTATCCAGGACACCGTGTCGCTTGATAGTTATCCATGCAATGCAGCATTTAAGAATTTATCTGCTTTGTGTTTTGCAGTGAAGTATTTTTTGCTGATTTTTATATGGATCTTCAACTTATTTTCCAAATTTGTACTTCCCTTAAATAATACTGATATTGATGAACTGTGAAGTCTGTCTAGCTTTAGACTTAAAGCTTTGTTGTATACTGGAATTTTATGATACTCCATAATTATATCACAAGTTACAATACAAAATGGTACAGAAAAGGAAGGTATTTCTTCCTCTTTGTGGATTGTAGTAAACATTTATATAAAAGCTTTGAGTTTTCTGTGGAGGGTTATTCAAAGGCATCTCTGAAAATTCCCAAGTGTGTGTTGTTGATGAGACTATAGATAAATATGTTGTATGCCTGGTATTTTCTCTATGAAGGTCAGAATTATCTAAAACATCTGACTTCCAAGTTTGTTCGAAGTGGTGTGCACACTTTGGGACCTTAACTTTGACTTGGGCTCCTGTATACGAAAGTCACTTCTGAAAATGGGGCTACAGCTGTATTACAAATATTACTCTTTTGATACTTCAGTTTCTTGGTGCCTGACACTAGTTATCCCCAAGGTAATATTTGTAGTATGGGACTTAAATGCTTTTGAAAACGTTTTCTCAAATCACTAGCAAACCAGACTCATTTTTGTGCTGCCTCCCCTGTGGCTACCAGTATAGAAGGGGCTTGATTTTTTTAATAAGTAAAACTATCTTCTGCCATCAGTGGTGTATCAGCATCATTTTTAGTGTAGTGGAAACATCTAGGAAAAAGCAGAGCGAGCAGAAAAATTGTCATTAAGGTCACATGTGTTCCTGTCATGTATAAGCTTAAGATTTTGCTTGTGATGGGTGATGTTTGAAACAGGACTCCAGTAGCAGCTGTAGGCCTGATCCTCAGCAGTGATGTGACCTACTGAGAACTGTTTCTTACCTACTGAGGTCTTAGACATCAGGGTGCAGGTAGGAGTGCAGCATATGTTTCCTTTTCATAGACAGATTTTTGTCAAAAGTCAAGAGCCTATAGGGGATTGTTAACATGAGAAGCAAGCAACTGAAAAGCGGAAAAAGAAGGAGAGTGCTAGCTCCTTTCATGTTTGGTATGTTTGTGTGATAGTCTTCTCATATTGCTTTACTCCCTCAGACTTCTGCTACGGGAATGAAGACTTGACCTTTTCAATCAGTGAAGCTATCAAGCTGTGTGTGACAGTGGTGGCCTATGCTCCTGAATCATTCAGAAGGTGCTAATCTGTTTTCGTCGTTTGTGCAGATTCAGAAAAGGCATAAAAGCTGCATATGGCATGTGAAAGCAAGGCAGACAAATGGAGGCAGAGGATATAGAAATGCATTCCAAGCATGGGGCTTCTCTGTGAGGCCAAGCCTCTGCCTGTTGATACCTTTCCTAGGGCACTGGCTCCAAATCCTGCCAGCCACCAGCTGCAACACTAAGCTGGATGGCAGTCTGAGCAGCAACATGTAACCTGTATTTCCAGGTGGGGATCACACTGTGTCATGCAGGTTTCTGTTGTCAGAGACAGTGGGGAGGGAACTGGGGGGCAAGAAACAGGCAGCTGGAAAGAACAGGAAGATGCAGAGAGAGAGGAGGTAAACTGGTAAAGCAAAAAAAGTTAGTTTCCAAGAGGGAACCAGAGAAGAAAGGAGTCTTTGGAAGCAAAGATGAATGTCTGCAAATGCATGACATTCAGAAGACACACAGAAGTTTGGGGTTTTATTTATTATTTTTTAATTATTGTTTTAGTTGTTATTGTTTCATGCATCAGCCAATTTTTCCCCTGGTATCCCTTATCCAAGAGTTTCTTTGGCCCAGGACTGCTTATCTAGTGAGAAGCAATGAAATCACAAGGCCAGCAAGAGATCCATGGGTCTTCAGGTAGAAACTTAGGCCTCTGCCTGATGTGAGTTTCAGGATTGACAAAATAAAACTGACCAAGTATTGGTTATTTTCCCAGCCTCCAGATGCTGATGGTCTTGGAAGCGCTGGTTCCCTGTTACTTGCAGAAGCTGAAGCGACAAACCTCTCAAGTGGAGACTGTGACAGCAGCTCGTGAGGAGATTGCTGCTATGGCTGCCCTTGCCACCTCTTTGCAGGCACTCTTGTACAGTGTAGAAGTTCTCACTAGGTAACCCACATGACTCAAAGGTCTGAGCCTTGTGTTTGGTTATCAGGTTTGGGGAGAGGGAATGCACAGGAGGTCATGATATACAACTTAGCCTGAATAATGGTTGCGTTTTAGACATTGTAAAATTAGTGCCAAATTTCACCAGATCACAAGCTGAATTTCAGTGTACTTGTTACTTTTAGTCTTTAGTGTGCTATTCACCTTCCCTTTGCCAGGCCTATGACAGCCCCACAGATGAGTCGATGTGACCAAGGCCATAAAGGGACCACAACAGCAAACCACACCATGTCAGCAGGTGTGAACACCAGGTAAGTCAGTGGGGCTTGCTTTCTTTCTCATTTTTCTGAACAGCCTTTTTTTTTTTTTTTTAATGAGTAAGGTAATATCTCATTGCTCAGAGTGCTTGGAGCACTTCCTCAGCTGTTTGAGGAAGACCTCTAGGTACTGTGAGAGAAAACAGATAAAAAGAGCATATAGCCCAGGACTGTATTTCTGACAGTAACCAAAATCCCCGAGACTAGAATTTCTAGTTTAAAACCATGTGACTAAATAGAAGACCAGGATATCAAAATGGAGGGCATCTATCCTAAATGTCTTTTTCTTTGTTTCCCTTTTCGCGCTCTAGAAGTATACTGACAAAGCACCTATGTCCCTCAGTTCTCTGCTTTGCTTTCTTCCAAGTACACTGTCAAAGTGACCACTGGGCAGAGCACATCTGGATAGCAGAAGCGTTGGATCCTTTTGGATGTGTTCTGAGAGACTGAACAGCAGTACGAGCTCTAACTGCATGTCAGTTGAGACTCACAGAAACTGGCACCTCCCCTAGTTTTCTTTTCTTCCCTTTCCCTTTTACTTTTCCTACTGTCTCTTTCTATCACCTTTACTTTCACATTGATCTGAGGTTTTTTTGCAGTTACAGATAGCAAAGGAGTGGGTGGCAGAGAATTTGAGAGAGAGGGAAGAATGACTGGGAATATTTTTGTCCTCCTCAAAAAAAAAACCAAAACAAAACACCAAAAACCAAAAAAACCAAAACAAAAAAACCCACCAAAAACACTTCACACAGAAGAAGGGAATAAGGAAGGAGATGGCGCCAGCAGACTGTAATACTGCTCCTTGGACATATTGGCCATACCAATTAGGCTGCTGCAAATTAGACAAGGCCACTGGACAATTTACTCAGTCATAGAGCAAGGACATAAGAAATCTTGTTACAGAATCCACACACAAGCATTTGAGATTATGAAGGTTTTCTTGGCCGTACTGATTACTCTTGGGGGCAGCCCTGCTTTCTCCTGGCCAGGCTATGCCTTCCTGTGCTTAAAATCTGAATGTTTGTGCTGACCAGGAAAGGGAATTTTCCCTTAGCAAAAGCTGGAGTAACTGTTCTTCCAGAGCCAAGTATTGCCTATGGATTTCTGTTTTGTCTGTAACAGCTGATAGTAAGTCTATGCAGAGCCAGTGTCTAGTACAATACCATGAGCTGTATAGGACTGTAAGTCAGGAACATCTTCCTGGCAAGACATGCTTTCCAAGTTATTCCCTGTCTTCTTTTGTATTGAACAGAGATAGAAATCAGTCTCGACATGGATCATCAAAGGACTATTATGTCGATTTATAGATGGGTAGTGCACACATCTTGGTTGGTTACTCCTGGAATCAGTCTGTTACTCTTTAAGACCGATTCAGGCATGGATGAAATGCAGCTCTGACTTTCAATCCCAGATCTGAGAAGCAGATAAACCCCTTCATGCTCAAATCTGAAGTGGTTATATGCTACTTACTTCCACTGCAAGATTGCATAGTCTAAGGAAAATAAGGTGTAATGGAAAGTAGTGCTTTATTATTTGCCTGCTGATTTTGGAGAGCAGTTAATATGTATCTGCTGACAGGCAATGCAGAGACTCCTGATGCTGTGTGACTTAAACATCTTGGTTTAGGTTTCTAGATCTTTCTGACTATCAAGCGTTCAATCTCTGATGTAAAATATTTTGGCGCTGCTCCAGGTTTCCTGCCCTTGTTTCTTCTGTTATTATTGCAACAGACACCTGCTAGCAAGAGCAGGAGTCTCATGACGGTAGAATGATCACTGTTCCAGCCTTGGACATGTTAGCCAAGTGGTGCAGGGTTTGTTAATGCTTTCTCAACAAGAAGTGGCAAGGGAAAATGACAATAAAACAAAAAAAATGCTTTGAGGTATTCTTTCTACTAGGTGAGCTCCAGCTTCATGAAACAGACTGAGCACTGGGGTGAAAATCAGGAAGAGAAATTGGTTGAAAGGCACCTGTGGTTTTTAAGCCTGAATTTTTCCTTTCATAACAAAGGCGGTAACTATAGTAATCTGTTGTTTGCTGCCAGTTGGGAGGTAATGGCCATTCAATATGGTCACTAACTCCGTGTAGCCATTGTTCCAGTGATAGAAGATACCATCCTGCCCGTGGCGAGTATACCTCTGGGCTAGAACAGTGTCACCTTCCTTCAGAAAGGCACAATTTATGCATTACTAAGTTGCTGTTTACAACTGCACTGTTTCTGTTTTCCCAGGTACCCAGAACAGGGAGCCAAACTACACTTTATCAGGTACAGTAAAATCTTCACCCAGTCTTCCCTGACATGTGATGAACTGTTTCCCCAGCAGCTTCCAGGATCACTGAGTCCCGCTCACTGTTGCTGTGACAGGCAGCCTTTTTTCAGGAGAGGGTAGGAAAGGATAGTTCATATAGAAATTATTCCTATTCTTAACAACACTTCGCAGGTGATAATCACCCCCAATTTTATTTTTTTATTGCAGATGCAACCATCTTTTTTTTTTTCTTTTTCAATTGCAGAGGACAGCATCTGTTGCAAAAACAAGCTGGAGGAGTTGTTATAATCTACCTCTGCTCTTCCACTGCATATAACACTTCCTTCTTTTCCTCATTTTATATCCTCCAGGGAGAACCTTCACTTACTGGAGGAGGGCCAGGGTCTTCCCCGAGAGGAGCTGGATGAACGAATTGCCAGAGAGGAGTTCAGGAGACCACGGGAGTCATTGCTGAATATCTGCACAGAGTTTTACAAGCACTGTGGTCCACGGCTGAAGATTTTGCAGAATCTGGCTGGTGAGCCCCGAGTGACTTCTCTGGAGCTACTGGATGTGAAGTCCCACATGAGGTATTCCACAGGCATTCTGCTTTTACTTGTTCATTTCAGGGGCATTCCTTTCCTTTAGTTCTTAATGTTTCATAATAGCAGACTGAATCACTTTGGTAGTATAGTTGCATGTTGCTGTTTGAAACATGCAGAGCCTGTTTCGGATGTTCCTTAGATTGCACCTGATGCTGCCTGTGTGTAAGGAAGGTTTCATATGCTCTCCTCTGATCTCATTCAGACCCCATCTCCAGTGGATGAAACATGTCCGCGGAAGCCCATTTGATACATCAGAATAAGTTGCAGTGAGGAGCAGAGCAGATAAGGCTGTCTCTGCAGGGCGAGGGATGGGGAAGCTGCCTAGCTGGCTGAATATGACCTTTATCCTCTCCTGTGACGCTGTGCGTCAGAACCAGCTGCTAACAAGCAAGAAGGGCAGAGCAACCACTGCACTATATTGCATAAGTGCAGTAGGGCAGGAGGCATTTACGGGACCACCACCTCAGCATGTGGTACAGGAGCTGCACAAGTCTTTTATTAAGGTGCAGCACTGAGCCCAGCTGGTTGGTTGGATGCTCACTGCAAACTGTTTTCATGTGGTGCTGACCTAGAAGAAGTTGAGGGGCAGGGCCTTCAAAGCACTTTGAACCTGATTCTTTTCTCTGTGTTTGCGGTTCATGGTAAACACGAAATCGCACAAGTTGCTACTGAGAAGTTTGTCCAGATGTAAAAGACAAGAAAAGTGGTGGGCCAAGAGGGAATGGACCTGATTCTGTTGTCAGTTTTTCATTCATTTTCAGGGGAAACTCCTTTCTCACCTAGTATTGTCTCAGGAAACATAAACTCAAATGAACATAGCCCAGATACTCTCTGAGTTAGCCACAGTTAGCACTGTTCTGACTGGCGCTAGTCGGAAGGAAAACTGGAATTAATATGAGGTAATCCTAGTGTATCCCTTGGCAGGGAGGGTCACAGGGAGACAGCTGTCTGAATTATTTTATGAGAGAGAGAAATATTTCAAGATTATTCTTTGAATACAGAACAGCTAAATACCAAGAGACCATTTTTTTTTTACGGCCGAAGCCAAACGGTGCTCAGTAGAGTGTTAAAATAAATAGGGAAGATAGCAAAGATACAGATGTCTGGGACTGGCCTCAAAAGTGAATCAGAACCACCTTAACAGTAATTTGTGTTGCATGTCCTGAACCCCAAGAGGCCATTCTGGCTGCAAATTATTCCTCTGTTCGAGCACTATACCTTTTTCCTGAGGAATGCCCTGTAAAGGAAGAGTGACAGATCCTAGCGATGCCCTGAACGAGCTCTGTTCCTGCCCCCTGGACCAAGGAAAACCCTCAAAAAGCTCTTTTACATGCATGCTCTGAAAAAAATGGCAAAGCCACTTAGCTGGCAGATTCTGTCACAGTTAGAGATCTTTGGATTCAGGCTGCCTCTGTAGAACATAAAATTGTGTTTGACATAAATTTAGGTCTTGTTTAACAAATGCTGCTAGTTTCTTTGGGAACAGGGAGGTATTTTTTGTTTGGTTTGTGTGTTTGCATATGAATTGAATGTTGATGTTACCTGCCTCTGGCAAATGTTTACTAATCCAGAGAGAAATTTTAAACAAGAGATGTCTGTTTCCACAGAAGCGTGTCATTCTTCTGTAGTGCTTGGCTGCAAAAACCAGAAAACCTGATGGACATGGCTACTTTGCAGTGTCACCTTTACATTTTTTCCAAGGGACACAAGCCTCAGGAATCATTACATCTGTTTAGCTGTATTACAGACTCCATGAATTCTAGCAATACAAGCCTGAGATAACTTTAATCTTATGTGAGAAACAAAAGTGAGATTCACAGTTCAGATTATGTCCTTGGTTAGATGTGTTGGGGTTTATGATTTCAATGGGGGTGAGGAACATGTCTGGGTCTGATGAATGAACTTTATTTAGTGCAGTAAACTGAAGGACTTGCTTTTTACTATCCTAGTCTTACATTTGTACGTAATATAAGAATGCTCCGAGTGTACTACCCAGAAGTATTTGCAGTTTGACAGTAATGTGGGAACTTCATTTCTACATGTTTTTATACTCCAGAGTAATTGAGTTTAATTGTTCTTAAACTATTTTATGTCCCTCTCTTAAAAGACGAGTTTAAAAAGCGTAATTCATATATACAGAAGGTGTTATTGGTATATTTTCTGGAAGGATACTTTCCTGTGAGAAGACTTCCATGGAGTAAAGTAGAGTCACAGTACACAGTAGTAACTAGCAAATAGTGCATTCTTTTCAAGAGAGAAGGTCTTTCATGGTCAAAGGTCACAGCAGTAAAACTAAGGGATTGATTTGCAGAAGATAATGAGTTGTGCTCTGATTCTCTTATGTCTCCTGCAAAATGCTGGGAATACCTGCTTTCTTGAGGTTGGAACCTGAATTGCTTTATCATAGCTAGCCCTAAATAAAAAGCAAACATTGTCTTGATTCTTACATAAATATCAATAAAACGACTGACAGGATTTAACCACTGCAGTAAAAAAACTTTTCTAAGTAGAGAGCAGATTTACCAGAATGTGATGAGACAGCCATGGTCCTGGGAGGCTGACAGATGCCATTTCAAAGACTTCAGAAAACAAGACGAATATGCTAGTCACTTCAGACAGGATTCATCCCATCCAATTTTAGCCATTCAAAAGTTAAGTGTTTAGTCTGGAAAAGTCATAAAGATCTCCTTGGACCCAATGAAGAGGGAGATGCACATCCAGTGAGCTGTTTATCCTGGTATTTCAGGAAGATAAGAATTTCCCAGGTTGCTTATTTCTACGTGAACGGAGCTAGAAGATGAATTGAGATTGACATCTCAAGTTGGATGAGATGGATCTCACAATTTATAATGCATAAGAAAGTCATATGCCAGTGTGTGCCACTGATAATTGTATTGCCAGAAAGATGGATAATTATATGATAATTTAAATTTCTCAGTGTTTAAGAAAACAGACCTAGTCCATAGTAGGACTAAGTAGTTGTAACAAGTAATAATAAAGAAATACTGGATAAATACATTTTTGGTTAATCTGAAGAACTTGTTGCCCTTGATACTGCAGATTTTGAAGAAAATGGAATTATGTTCCATTAGTTGAAGGCATTTCAGAAAAAGCCTCCAAAGCCCCCACAATACGAATAGGATTTTATTGTAGTAATCCACTACAAAGCCTATTGCTGTTTCAGGAGGTATACAGGTTTCTGTCCCTTTTATTAATAGATGTAGCTTTTGTTACTTGTCTTTGTGTACTGCAAATATTCAAGTATTTCAGTACGCCTTTGTCAAACTGCAAGTGTAAGTTAAATGTTGCCATGGTATTTCACAGTCAATACAGAAAATGCCATTGGTGAGGCCATCTGGGAGGGTTAAAAGAAGCAACAGCAACACAAGCTGTAGAGGTGTTAGGAGAAACAAATCAAAGCTGCTGGGAGTAATCATACAAAGCACATGTTGTGTAAACCTGGGGGGTGGCACATTATTTTTAAAATTTAACACCTGATAATTGCACAGTGAGACCTCTTGAAGTGGTGACACTGAAAAACAAACACAAAACCAAACCAAATCACTCAATTGACATACAGGTGATGTCAGATCTGTGTTTCACAGGCATTTGCAATGTTTTAATCTCACTAAGAGCTCAGGTACTTTTTTCCTAGCCACACAAATCCATGATTCCTGACGTTCCTTTTGTGCATTTAATATCAATGTAAAAATATTCTTTAGACCATTCAGGTAAATATAAACATAAATATAAACAGTGATTCCAGCAAAAGAGTCTTAATGGACCAGGAACTGTGGTATCAGGTCTAAGAGTATAAATAGCAGCGCATTTGACGTTTGCATCTTTATCTTTTTACTAGGCTACTGAAGATTTATCTGTTAGTTTGTTGGCATGTGTGGAGAAACGCAAGTTTGATTTTTTAGTTTGATTTTCCTCTTCACAAACCCTGGGTTTAGATTGGCAGAAATTGCGCACTCCCTGCTGAAACTGGCACCTTATGATACGCAGACGATGGAAAGCCGAGGTCTCCGGCGCTACATCATGGAGATGCTGCCCATTACTGACTGGACAGCTGAGGCGGTGAGACCTGCCCTTATCCTCATCTTAAAGAGATTGGATCGTATGTTCAATAAAATTCACAAGATGCCTACTTTGAGGTGAGCAGGTATAATGGAAACCCTCTAGGGTCCGTTTCTGATGTTGCAAGCCTTGAAGTGTGGGTATGTCGTCTAACTAAAACTGTCGTGTTGCAGTGAACCTTTACAACATATCAGAAAATGAACAGATGTTTTTATCTCTGTAAGTGTGCATTTATGTTGACGTTTTTGTTGTGTCTTCTGGTAGCAAGAGAAGAAATGCATGGTTATTAAGAACAACAGAGAGAATTTCCAGAAATCTCATTTTTCTTTCTCCAGAATAAGTCTTCAGATTTGTACCATCTCACTACCCTTTTTATTTATTTTATCTGTGAGTTAAGGAGATTAATTTTATTTTTTAATGGAAAGTAAAAAGGTAGTAAGAGTATTTCTAGCATGCCTTCTCAGGAAAATACTGTCATGTTCTCTGTAAAGATAAAAACAGTCTGGAGCTATGCAGTAGCTTCTGAATGCTCCTTAGTAAAGAGAACAGAACTGCATCGATTGCATCTAGTCAGTGGCTAGTGAAAGCCTGGTGCATCACGTAGTAGCATTATGGTACAGGCCTTTGGCAACTTCAAGAAGTATTCAATATGGAGCATTCCTACCTCGGAGGCAGTGATAGAAATCCAGTCTGGTTAGTATAAAATCTCAGCCCTGTGGATTTTCCAGTGATCTGAGTAAAAAGAGTCATTGGTTTCCGTCACCCTCATGGGCATATGCTTGAATCAGTCACTTTGTTGGCAGTCTCGGCTGAGAAGCCAAACAATGTTAGAGAACATCAGAATTTAGGACTCGGACACAAAACTTTAGGTCACAGTGGGAATCATATGTACCCAACTAAGATGGAGCACACAACTAAGATGGAACAAATAATAGGGAGGTGGTCTCTTCTTTCTGGCATCACTACCTATCACTTTCCTTCAGCTAACAATCTATTTTAAGAAGCTCCTGCTCTGTAGGGGTTTTAGAGGCAGAAATTCTGATGCTTTTCCTTCCTGTTGGTTTGATTCTTTGCCATGTCTTGCCTGCTTCTCGCTCATTCTTTCTTTTCTCACTCATACTTTCTTCTGCCTCAAAGGCAGTTTAGGGTTCTTCCCGAAGACCTTTCCTCTTTGTGTAAGCTGAATGAATGCTAACAAATTAAAATTCCCTTCATATTCTCTCTGCCTGTGCCTATACCTATGCCTGGCTGAAACTGCTCTTCTGTACACAAAGGGGTAGAGACAGCAAAGCCACTGGACCAAATGCAGCAACTACATTTAAACATTATTGGGCCAAGAAGCCTCTTAGACATGGGGCTGCATGCCAGACCCCTGGAGCCATCCACTGGAGCGCCCCACATCAGAATCTTACATGCTGCCTCCTGTGGGCACCCCGCTCCAAAACCAGTGTCTGATGGGAGTAGTATATGTGTAGGAACGAGGAGAAGAACAAACTACTGTTCTGGAGATTTAGGAACAGTGGATGCTGAAAGAGGAGATGTATGTTGGTCTGCATAAGAACTTACGTAGTGAACACTTGATCCCCTGTGTATCTCTAAGAAGTCTACTGAGGAGCTTGACTAGGGTAGTGTTTAGTCTTGAGCTAACAAGTTATGCAAGCCCTGTCTTTCTGCCCCAATAAGTGCACAGTCAGATGTTGGCTAGAGAACTATACTTCCAAAGAATCAGGCCCTGAGATGAAGAGTGTGAACTACTTTGATGTTACCTATGCTGTGTCTGCTTATGATTAGGAAGGACTCCATCCAGTGTCTGTCATGAGCCCTAAAAGCTGTTCTGGTGAAAAAAGCGAAGTGTCAGGGAAGAAACGATCCTGAAATGAAGGATGTTGGTGCTGGTAGGGAATGAATCAGCCCTCCTGCACAGGATGAGGAAGGTAAAGATTGTACTGCTGGGCCAGTTGAAGTTCAGGGCAGACTCTGTCTGGGAGTCAACTCTGGCAGAGCAGACTAGACCGCAAAAGTAGCTTACAGAGGACGCTCACAGCTACTGGGGTTTATTCCCTGCCGTGAGAACATCCACAAGCTACAAGAGATGGAGGAGTCGCTCTCAGTTGGGAGCGTTGCACAGCAGACCGCTTTCCCCACACCTGAGACAGCTGCCTGGTGGCTCCCTTCCATTCAACACCTGTCGGAGGGGAGCGTCAGGGAGGGATACGGAGCTCACCCGCCACTGCTGTCGCGAGGGGGTTTGTGTCGCTAGCACAGACCCCTCTGCTATGTTTCTCGTCTCTCTCAAACGCCCAGTGTGCTCTGTGGCTCTGCGCTTTCCTGAGCTGCGTGGGTAAAACCTTTTCTCTGTTGCGCACTTTGTGCTCATCTTGGACATCGTTGCTGTCTGAAACGTTTCCTCTGTGGGCGTCAGTGTGTGTCGGTCGCCGTGTTTGCAAGCGTCTGGTGGGGGGCAGGAGGCCCGCGGCTAACGGCTCCTACTGTTGTATTGCAGGCGCCAGGTTGAGTGGGAGCCTGCCAGCAATTTGATTGAAGGGGTTTGTTTGACACTTCAGAGGCAGCCAATCATATCCTTCCTGCCTCACCTTAGGTCTCTGATCAATGTGTGTGTCAATCTGGTGAGTAGCTGAGCGGCAACCCCGTGAACCTTTGCTAAACTTCCCCCTGCTGTTGACTTCTCTGGACTGAAGATGCCAGTTCATTCCCATTCCTGTCATTTTACCTGTCCCCCTTACCCCTCGCAAGGGGACTTCGCAAGTGACACTAGAGATAGCAAGGTTCATTTTTGAAGTGGTGCATGGGGAGATACAGTGACCGGTAGCGGTGGTCAAGCGATTTATTTCCCTTGCTTCCCACGCACCACTTTGAAGATCCACCTTTGCCAAACTGAGCTGAGAGTTGAGGGCTGCAAGTTGGAGAGTGGGGTGGTGGAGACTGCACACACCTGGTAGATACAGGGAGAGGGCAGCACTGGGGATACCTACCATCTCCAGTGGGGAAGGACCCTTGATGGCTCTGTCAGGGGCCGTCAGGTGTTGGCTAGTTAGAAGGGTTTACATGGGTGCATTGACTCCACTGTTTGCAATGTCCCTGGCTTGATCTAGTACAGGTTTGCACTGTACAATGTTCAGATCCCACTCTTAGTAGAATTTATGCTCCTAAGTGTGTTACAACAGAGAGATGATACAGATGGAGCCTGTCCGGTCATTTGGTGATAGATTGTCCTGTTTCTGCAGCTGTTACACTGGGGCCAAGCCCTCAATTTTATATTGGTGTAACTCCAGCCATTTGGACAAACATGTATGCTTCCATTCCACCTGGAAAAAATACAAATGAAGGAAGAAAGGCTACACTAGCATTTTTATTGTTACTGGGTTCAAGAAACATTTTCTCCTTAGAACATAAATGTAACTTTTTCTAGCAATTACAAAAAAACTTCTCAGAGTTCACCAGTGCTCTGAGGGGCTTTGAAAATAATGATCATCAGCTAAAATGCAGTATCAGTTTTTGCCAGGTTCCTGTCCTTCAAGTCCATTTGGCACTCATTGCTACAAGGGCAGGGAAGCTCCAACTTGTCAGAGTCCATAAGACTTCTTCCTTGTTTAGGCAGAGGTAGATACTTGGAGGTACTGCAAATCTGGGCGCTCGGACTGCTTAGGGTTGCTACGTGGGGAGCAGAGCTAGCTCAAATACAAGTTTAGAATGGACTTGCAGTTTGGCAAGCAGGCATAGTAGAGTGAGTCATGCCAGCAAGCTCTCCAAAGGGCCTGCATTAAGAATTAGCCAGTGCTCTAAAAATAGCAGAAAGCTCTGCAGTGCTGAAGTGCAGTCATCATGCTTACCTTCAGCTGGCTGGGAACATCAGGGAGAGCTACCAGGAAAAGATGTACTCTTACTGTTAAAAGTATTTTACCTTTAGCTGTCAGAACTGTGGCCACTGTGAGCTGTGGAGCACCCCTGACTGCATGCTGTATCTTGTGTAGACCAGTGGCATCGTGAAGCCCAAAAAGATATCAGCCAGGAAGGTGGGGAAATGTCTAAATGATAATCCATAGCAATATAAAGGGCCCTGCCTCTTCCTCTTCTAAGTTGTCCTTTGGTTTTCTGGCAGAGAACTGGTTACTGAATTTGGAAAAAAAGAGTTTGTTTATCTCCCCTAAGCTTAGGCATCTTGCCAGGTAGCTTCTCCCTGTTTCTGTCATCTAGATGTGTCTGGTCATGGAGAGAAAAGGGTGTATGCAGGCCTGTGATTTAATTCCTCCTGAGGAACACATCCAAAACAGTTCAAATAACTCACCCCTAGAAGTGCTATTTTATTGTGCTGGTATTTTGGAGAGTTCCAGACAACCAGGTCACATGCAGGTGACTGCTTCAGACATCTGGGGTTAGGTGTGATGAATCATCCTTAGAGCTCCTGCGAACACACTGTGTTTGAGAGGAATCTGAACATTGTACAAAACCCGGCTTGGGTCAGACTTAGGACATTATTTTTCAAAGTAGATCAGCAAAAGAAGGGAAAAGATGTCCAGTTTCAATGCAGACTTATTGCTTTGATGACATATTTTTATTTGTTACAGTCGTTACATGACATATCCTCCAACTCTAACTGTTCCACCGGTCCAGTGCTGGTCATTCAGGGCTGGTACTAGGTACATTTATAAATGTACCAGGTTACCTGTGCACTCCTCCCATCCTTGCTGGTTCCCTCTTCTCCCCTCCCTATCCCTGCTAGAACTCCTCCTCACTGGCCCCAGCTCCCGCAAGGACCACTGAGGGGGCTGGTTCTCCTAGATCCACCCCACCTCAGTGCTCGATGGAAGGCGCCTCCATTTCACTGACGTTGGAGGATATGGCATGGATGAAACTGTAAGTAGTCAGTTGTGGTGATGTGCTCTGTTTGTATTGCAGGTGATGGGAGTGGTAGGACCCTCCAGTGTGGCTGACGGATTACCCCTTCTTCATCTCAGCCCTTATCTCTCGCCACCTCTGCCCTTCAGCACAGCTGTTGTCCGGCTTGTAGCATTGCAGATACAGGTGTGTCTGCCCTGGCCTGTGGCCAGGCCTGTTATAGCTTCTGCTTGAGACACCAACTCATCGGTGCTCTGTTTTCTTTCTGCAAAAGCTGGGCAAAAACTGTGGAACATACACCAAAAATGAAAGAGAAGGAACATGTAAATTCTCCCTTTTCTTTGAAGGCTTGAACCGAGCTCAGAATTCACTTGTTGAGGCCAAGTCCACAGCAAGCATCCATCAGCTTAACACTGCCATTGAAGTCCAGGGAGTTCAGCTGATTGATGCTGTTTACGGCTCCAACAAGCATGTTAGGATTCTCTACAGGGTCTAAAGAATTAGCATAACTCTCCTGCTGCAGGGACATGGGCCCTGGCTTGGGTCACGTCCACGCAACCTACCTCTTCCTGTGGGACCATGTGTGCAACTGAGAGGGGAGTGTGTGCTCTTCTGCTCTTACCTGAGCTGGTCATGCAATGTGCCAGCTCAAAAAAGCAGGGCAACTTGGCTTTTCAGCTGCTGACTCAATAGCATCCTTGTTGTCCAGAATAAAAAACAACAACCAGAACTTTTGGGAGAATTTCATCACTATTCCTTTCTGATAGCGGTGCCTTAATGATTACAGAGTCTTTCTGCCTCTGTTTCCCTTTCCCTCCCCATTGGCATGAAATCACACAGAAGGTTGACCAAAGAAGGGACAAGTTTCCTAATCTAGCTCCAGCTTGCATTTTTAAATATGCATTGGCACAACCAGTTGAATACTTCAGTAGGTGTTTCTGAGCAGCAGGGCAGCTTGGGAAGGAAGGCTTATAGGGACCAAAACACAGTGCTGTCCTTCAGAGCATGAGGCACAAAAGGACTTTTTGGTACCAACTGACACAGAAAGAGGACACATTTCTTCTAGCTCTGAGGTAATGATTCTTTAATCAAAAGCAAAAAAAGGTCACCTTCTCTGAAATATTTTCTCTTTTTTTTTTTAAAAACAGATGCCAAATTAGTAACTTTTTAAAAAGTATTGGGAGTTTTTACTTTTATTATCTTCTCTCTGTTCACTCATCCGTGGGCTTTAAATGTAATTAAAAGTAAACATGTCAGAAAAACATGTGAGTAGCCATAATTCCCAATACTTCCACCAGAATATAGAATCACAGAATGGTTTGGGTATGAAACAGAAGTACTTCACACCTCCTCAGAAAACATCTTCTGGAATTTCTCAGCGCAGGTCTGCAAGATTGAGGGGTTGCAAGGTTCAGCTGCATTTCACAGCTAAGTGTGTAACAACTGGGAAGTTGTAAATGAGCAGAGGTTCTAGTGACAATCATTTCTATTACCTCCTCTAAAGAAGACAAAAGACCTTTCAATTTAGGCTTGACTATGTGTCAGGAAGTAAATGTGCATTTTGTTTATTTTTCAGGAGTTCATTCTTTGCATTAGGGAGGATGATTGGGCAGCACAAAATGAGGCAGAACAAAAAATGTGTTTAGGAATAACCTCTGTGTTTAATGTCATTTGTGCAATTTCCTCTGTTCCTTTTTTTATTCCCCATAGTCTGGGTCAGATCCTGATGCCATTCACAGCAGGGCAGCGTTTAGGACTAACACTCAGCTGACTTCTGTGGAACACATCTGATTTTGTTAATGATACCTATGAATTAGGAATCTGGGCTTCTTACATCTTGGCTATGACAGGAGCAGGTGACATCTGTGTTACTCTGAATTCCTTTTGCTCCTGACTAAGTGGTCTCAGGGCTTCTAATTCAAATAGGTCATCAATGCTGTTGGTGTGCTGTGTAAACAGGGTGCCTGGGGGATCGTCATTCCCTGCAGTAACTTGTGTGTGTGATCTGCTGATGAAATCGTTTAATCCTTTCTTATTATTACTGCACAGGCTTTGAAAGAAGATTTCCCCCTAAGCCATGTCGTCTCCCCATTCACCAATCAGGAAAGAAGGGAAGGAATGCTTTTAAACCTACTGATTCCATTTGTGCTCACAGTAGGATCTGGAAGCAAAGGTCTGACTAATTTAACAAAAAGAATTTTTCTTCCTCTTTTCTGACAACCAATGTTTGCACTTTCCCTGCTCTCTGCTGATTATTTTTATTTTTTCATTTGGTTGTCTGTCACTGGCAGTGTGTCAGCTAAGTGCCCTTTGGGTCCAAGACTGAAAAGAGTCCCCCTGGGAGAAGTTTTTGTTGTTTCTTCTCTTTGTTTCAGCTGTGCCGTGGCTCTTGAGTCAGGTCTTAGATAGTTGTGCTCCTTCTTTTGAAACCGGAGTGCAGGGCGAGACAAGTCTGTTGTAGCAGAAGCCACAGAGGGGAGCAGAGGTCACAGAAATTGTGTGCTCCTGTGGATCACAGTCTGTTCAATCCATGCCACTTATCTGGCACAATTCCTGCTCTTTGCTCTCTTCTATAGAGGGTGATCACTGGTAAATCCCTAAACGAAAGCAAAGAGTAAAGGGAGAGGGGAAAGTCGAAAGGAAATGAGATCATGAGACCACTGAATAGGACATTTCTTTGTGCTGCGTAGCTCTGTGTTCGTGTGTGTTTGTGTTGGTGCTAAAATAAAATTTGCCTTTGCTTGCAGGAGGAGAAGCAGCATAACAAGGTGTGGGGGACGGAGATTTGGCTTAGGGGACATTGAGATTGTACCCCATTTTGGAACTGAACAGTGTCTGGATCTTTTGAGTGTCTTAGATGGAATGTAGCCTGACCTTTCTCTCTCTCTCCCCTCCCAACGCATCTCAGACAGCCCCTGGCTGGAGCAGCCTGAGGTCCTGCTGCTGCTCCAGACTGTTATCAATATCCTCCTGCCACCTCGCATCATCAGCACTTCCCGCAGCAAGAACTTTATGCTGGAGAGCTCCCCTGCCCATTGCTCCACCCCAGGGGATGCAGGGAAGGACCTGCGGCGGGAAGGGCTCGCAGAGTCCACCAGCCAGGCTGCCTACCTGGGTGAGTGCTGGCTTCTGCTCCCCACTGGGAAGAGACAAGAGATAAAATGGAGAGTTCAAGATGGTAGATAGCACCAAAGAAAAGGGTCTCAGGCAGGTTTGAGCTCTTTAGAGCTGCTTAAGGTCTTGCCCTGAACAAGGGACCAGGCCAGAGCGTGAAGCCAGGAGTATCTCTGGAATGTATTGCAACATGAGCAGTACCTGCACTGCAGCTGAGCGGAAATTACAGCACAGCTAGAAGTCGCTCAGTTTCCAGACTGCCAGGATATAGCAGTGAAGCCACAAAAGGCAAGTCAGACTGTCTACCAGTTCCTAACCTCACAGCTTCACTGGCCCTTGGCTAGCTAGGGTGAAATCTGATGCAGTCTGCCTGCTGGCCCTGTGCACACGTGGTCCTTACTGACCCGTATTCCCTCTGCTCACTCTATGCTCCTGCAAGGTATTGCTATATTTTCTCACAGATGAAAGGAAAGAAAGAAATCATCAAATTGGAGATGCAGCAGCACTGCAGGTTATCAGGGCTACTTGGGGAGAGTTTTGTCTCAAAGCTCTCGATCCTTCAAAGAGCTTCTCTGTTTCTGATTTTGTGAGGGCATTTATCCGAAGACTTATGTTCAGGTCTTTACTAACCCATATCTGAAGTATTGGGTAATGCTGATGGAAAAAATGGCAATGCACCACTGATTTATCCCCCCACCCCACAAACCTGGATACAGATGTGTGATGGCTGAGATATCTTGGCCATCGCATCAAGAAAGATGGAGTAGTCAACCTTCTCCCAAGAATTCCCAGGTCTCCCTGTGTGCTTCAGACCAAGGGAGCATGGAAAGGGGGAAGATTCCTTGTCTCTCGTGTGAGCTGTTTGTCCCAGCCCGCTTTAATATAGAGCATTGTTTTGAAC
Source organism: Phaethon aethereus (assembly GCF_964289735.1). Lineage (NCBI taxonomy): Eukaryota > Metazoa > Chordata > Aves > Phaethontiformes > Phaethontidae > Phaethon > Phaethon aethereus. The sequence goes on from NC_138580.1 coordinate 38,051,643, forward strand.
CTCACTGCTGTTCATGCCCATTTGTAATGCAATGCTCTCGTGAATTATGGCCCTTGGCTTACTGGACTGTATTTTTGTTTAGATTACAGTTTGGCCGTGACTCATACAGCTGCAATGCTAGAAAGGTTCTTTTCATTACCCCATAAATAACCTGGAGGTTATTGTGCTCACAGGGTGACTCTGTTTGTGGATATGCTTGATTAAGATTTTTGAGGTTGTCTGATCAGCCAGGGCTGTATTTCCCCCCACCCCCCCCCGAGCTGCTTTCAAAATATCTGAATTCCAGGAAGATGAAAGAACTCTGCAGGGAGGGAAAGGAGAAGCTAAAGCAAGAAAATAGAGAGGAACTTAGGGGTGAAGTAGGGAAATTTCTCTGGATATGGGACACTCAGTCCTGATCCTGAGGCCTTTATTATAAAGAGGGTTGCCCTCCTTCCCTGCCATATTGGGAGACTGATAGAAAAGACAGTTTTGACTCTGAGGTATGTGGGTGTGCATGTGCACGTGCACGCATGCATGCATGCCTGTGTAGGTTTGTGCCCACTGCGGTCCCCCTGTTCCACCCTCAATGCTTGTAAGGGATGCTATAACACCTCTGACTGCCATTTGCTGGTGTGTGTTCCCCTGTAGCCCTGAAGGTGATCCTTGTTTGCTTTGAACGCCAACTGGACAGCCAGTGGTACTGGCTGAGCCTGCAAGTCAAAGAGATGGCGCTGCGGAAGGTGGGAGGGCTGGCCCTGTGGGATTTCCTCGACTTTATCGTACGAACACGGATCCCTATCTTTGTGCTCCTTCGGCCCTTCATCCAGTGCAAGGTAACAGTTGCTTTGTCCCCTGATAGATCACTCCCTGACAGCAAGATATCCTTTATTTCCCTGCCGAGAACAGAGGAACAGCACTCCTGGAAGAACCGTGTGGTTTTGTAGGGAGTGACTTTTCAGAAGTTAGTAGGCCTGAGAGCCCTTTGAAACTAAGTCACAGGGCTTTTTCCTAGACAACACTAAAGACTATGCCTGTCGTACAGGAGCTCTGATCCATGGAGTACATCTAGTCTTGGTTCTCCTGGACGGGAAAGTACTATTGGGCTCGACCAAGAGGGTTTGCCTGTGGACTTAATTTTGCCACAAAGACACTCAAAACACTTTGAAGTAGTGTGGACACTCTGAACCTAGGAGGGGGTTTGCATGGTTGGCAGAAAAAAATCTCTTTCCAAAAATCTCTTCTGCACAGAGCCTGGCAATACAACTAACAGCCAGGAAGCACCAGCCCACTTTCCATCTTTTGGGTAAAGGTTCTGACGGGACTTTTGTGGGTGGACAGAGAGATGCTAGGCTGAGGTGGCCAGGGCTTAAGTTAATCACGCTCTTCCTTGCTTACGGGGTAGACTAGCACATGGTACTCCACCTTATTTAGCCTACCGTCTCACCACTTGGACAGACTAAATCATCTTGGAGGAAGGAGCTGTCTCATGTCTGAAGGTAAAGCCTAGCATAAGCCCTCATCGCCATGTACCAATGTCAGTGAGGTTTCGATATCTATTCAGTCAAATACAAGGTTGTCCCTGAAAGACAGGTGGAAACCTCATATCTGGAGTCAAAACTTCATGCCTACAAAGAGGACAGTTTGCTGGCTGCAGGCTCATGCTGGTCTGGAGACTAGTCCCAGTTCCCTGGGCATCACTTCCCTGCAATGCTAACGTGTCCCAATTTTGCAGCTGCTGGCCCAGCCGGCTGAGAACCATGAGGAGCTGACTGCCCGACAGCACATTGCTGACCAGCTGGAGAGACGGTTCATACCGCGCCCGCTTTGCAAGAGCTCCCTCATTGCTGAATTCAATAACGAGCTGAAGATACTGAAGGAGGCAGTGCACAGTGGGTCTGGTAAGGAGGGGAGAGCTAAGGGCCATCAGCCCAATCTGGCCAGCTGCCTTGCTCGTAAATTAATTTGTGAGGCAGACGCCGCTGCCTAGGAGGGGAATGGGTAATCCACCCGCACTCCGACAGCCTGCCCCCAGATCAGGCCCTATGCCCAGCCCAGCCTTGCCACTGGACAGCCAACAGAAGCCCAGGTTAGCTGGAAAAGGCACCTTGCCCTGCCCATTTTTTCTAAGTCCAAGTACTGTTTCCCAGTGGCTGCCTCTTGCTGTCACAGCTAGCTTGTGCAGCCCCAACCCAAAATGCAGTGAGGTGCTACCTAAATCTCTGTAAATCCAAAGCTGCTTGTGCAGAAATGTCTGTCTGCTTGTCTGTCTGTCAACAGCAGATGTCTCTCCTCTGTTCTTGGACTCTTTTTGATTATTCTCTACTGTGAGGTCCAGATCAGCATCCCTGAGCTGACTGATGGTGCACTGAAGTCCCTCTTGCATGAGGGGACGCTTCTCCTGCAACAGCCACCCTGGTTACCACGAGATGGCAGCCACTGCTTACACAGGGCAAGAGATTTTATGTGCTTTGTTCTTAAGAGAAGAAAACAAAATCAAAAGAAGATGCCTCAGCCTTTCTCCCGTGGTAATAACTTGCCTTGTTGCTAAATGTTGAAGCTGATCTGGAAAATGTGGTGCTAAGGTTAAGGGAGAAAACCAGACAGAGATTTTGGAGAAATGAAGTGAGCCAGGGCAGCTGTGTCTGTTTTATCACCTCTGCCAACCCCTGCCCCACTAGTCTGGGCAGAATCAGGTGCCTGACATGACAGGAATGATTTGCTGGCTATTGATTTTCAGTGCCATTACTCAGTTGGGTTTGGTTTTCCCACTCTTGCGCAGCTTACCAAGGGAAGACGTCTGTCAGCACCGTGGGCACCTCCACTTCCGCTTACCGCCTGAGCCTGGCCACCATGTCCCGCTCCAACACCGGCACTGGCACAGTCTGGGAGCAGGACAGCGAGCCTTCCCAGCAGGCCTCGCAGGACACGCTGAGCCGCACAGATGAGGAGGATGAAGAAAGTACGTGGATACTGATTTAAGCTAAGCCCCCAACATTGAAGATGTTTTCTTGATGCCCCAGAGGACGGCCGGGAGGGGAAGACAGTTGTCCCTGTCCCAGTGTGAACAAAAGGCCCACGGGGACACAAGGCTAAGAAACTGCTGTGGTTGCTACACAGTTCATGGTGTTAAAGCTCCTCGTTCCCTCATGAGCTCTGGGTAGGGAAAAGGGAAGGGCACAGGCAGATTTTTAGTGCATGAGACCTGGGCTGACATGCAGTCCTCACAGTGCTGACAAGGCATTTGGCAATCAGTCCTCTCTTTGACCTTCATTGTGACAGTAGGCAGGGGCTGTGGCTGGCTCTGTAGTTAGGATCCTGTTCCTGCAGGATCGTAGTACTTCCTGCTCATCACTTCTGTCCAGATGCTCCAATGTGGAATATGTTGTCCTTGTGCTGCATGGGATCCAGCTGTAGCTTCTCTGCAGGGTGGAATATCTGTGTGCTTGTGTCACTCGATTAGCAAAGAGGAAATGAAGCCTTTAACTTAGTGACAACAAAAGCTTGATCTCCCTTTTGGGCAGCTGTGAGGTTCTGGGGTTGCCAGGCTTTCTGGTGCCAGTTTAGAAGGAACGGGATGGTGAATCTTTTGGGGACTAATTTGCAATGACCTGAATGTTGCTTTGTCATTTCAGCTGAGTTTCATGTTACTCTTGGAATTTTGCCTTCTCTCTGCTTCTGAGCTGTCCATCTGCTTCTAAGTTGTCCATCACTGAAAGCCAGGGTAGAAAACTCTGCTCCTATGTCATCAGGCTTGGGCTTCCCCCTACTTTAGCAGGGGTACTGTCTTCTGGTGCTGCAATGGGTGGTTGCCTCAATGCCTGACACTCGGGCACTTCATTTCTGTATTTGAGGACTGCTGAGTGTTCCCCAAAGACATTACACAAAAGGAGTGAAAACCGGTGGCTCAAAAGAAAGGCCTGTGCAGTTACAGCAGAATTGCCTTTTGGGAAAGAACAGTTAGCCTGAAACTTTCTAGGCTTAGACCAACTTTATTTTAGCTAGGTTCATCACTAGACATTGTACAATCCACCCAGTATTGTACTGCTGATACATTGCTCAGACACTCACTGTGGCAAACTCTGGTTTCAGCCTCAGATTAATTATGAGCGACTGTGTGGAACGATGAGTGCTGTCTTCCTGTTTGCTTGCAGCAGTATTACCTCAGCCCTGCCTTGGCTTAATGCTGCCATAAAATATTTCAGTATATCGAAGTTGGAAAAGGTCAAAAAGAAAAGAGAAAATTACACAAAACTTCCATTTTGTTTTATTTGTTTATGTGTGATTAGAAGTTTTTGTGGTAAAAACCACAACAGAGTAATTTCTTTCCAGGTACTTTATATAATTTGAAACAGCACTGAAAATTTCAATCAGTCCTGATGACAATCCAACTGTTTGTGTAATTCAGTTGCAGTATGATGTATTTGAGGCGATTTATCCCATTTTTTTGGTGACATTTGTCCCAAAGGGTGTTAAAGGGTGTCAGTTCTGCACTTTGCTGTAATGAATTTTATCTTTTGTAACAAACAGTGTTTTGCTATATCGTAGCAGCGGTTTATTTCACACCAGGAAAATGTCCAGTTACAACTTCTATGCCAGAGAACACTGTATATTAACAAAGAATTTATTAATCAGAGGAATTAAGCCCTAATGGAAGCTGAATTCCCCAAACACGTTTTTCTGGGCACCATACAAGCTGAAAGCATACATAAATCCCTGCCCCATGTCTGCTGGGTTCCTCATCCTGCAGGGTTTTATGCATGTGTCTTTCTGAACTGTGACTGTAAAATCTAATGGAACTATTCAAATTTGCAGGCTTGGGGTCTTGGTAAGTAAATGCTGGGTACACCTTTGGCATCCTGTTAACTCTTGACAAATATAAATTCGTAGGTGGGGTTTGGGATGGTTGTTTCCTCTCCTTTCCTGTTTTTTTTCTTTCTCTCTAGATGACTCCTTGAGCATGCCCAGTGTGGTAAGTGAACAAGAAGCATACCTTATGGGTGCCATTGGGAGGAGGCGGTTCTCCAGCCATCTCTCCAGCGTGTCTGCACCTCAGGCTGAGGTGGGCATGTTACCCAGCCAAAGGTAACAACATGGGCTTTTCCTCTTTCCCATTACATTCATGAGAGCAGAAATGGCGCAGGTATATTATGTGTACGTCAGAGATGTGGGATAGTAGAATCGGTGCCAGCTAGTGATGCTAAATTTATTCATCGTGAAATAGTGCTGGAAATGATGATTTGTTGGGATGATCTGTATTGCATAGGGTCCACAAGAACATGCTGTCATGCATAGAAACCTTCCTCTTAAACAGTTTCAGAAACCTTCGGCGCTATTATCTTCCTCTGCTCCTACCACGGATAGCGAAAGAAAACACATGATTTGGGCGTTATCCATTGAACCAGGGGACGTTACACAACCTGTGTAGGGAGTGGGGAGGAGTCCTTGGAAGCTCGGAAAGGAGGCAGAGGCATCCTGTTTGATTTACTTAATTTTCTTCCATGCAGTCTTTGTCCTTCATAGAACAGTAACTATCTCATCATAGAAACTGAATGTTATGTTGAAAGATGGGGTTTAAAACCAGAAATATACTTGTTGATAGAAATAACTTTGCCTTATTCCTGGCTAACATGGAGTAGTGAGAAAGAGATTGGAATTTGGGAAATGTACATCTTTAGAAGATGCAGAGAAAAGTTTTGCATTTAAATGTGATTTTTTTTTTCTAAGTAAGCAATGCTTATTGTTTTATTTGCCTGAAACATAGTTATACAAGGATATCTGACAGTGGACAGATTAATTTCTGTTATTTCCTTTGAACCTTTAAAGAATAAATCCTACATTATCTCTTGACCAGCCTTGGAAAATCAAACAACATTGTTCCCTCCCCAGTCGTGCTTGGAATTAAAGAAATAACCTTGATACATGAAGGAAAAGCAACAGCTGTGGTACATACCAGCAGAGATAGAAGTGATTTATAAGAGAGAAGTTACACAGATTTTATCAGGAAGTTTTCATAAAAGAGCTTACAGGAACTCGTTTGACTTCTAAGCTCAATTGATTCAGTCCCTTTGTTTCTTGAAAAATTAATATGCAAGACTGCATTTTCCCCCATCTTTCACTACTATCTTCAGTGCATAAACTTCATAAGAATAACAGTTGACTGCTAGCAATATTTGCTTTGTGCAATCCCAAGTCATGGTGATGCTGAGAAAAAAAAAAAGACTTTAATTACGACAGAGCTTTGCTCTCTGCTTTTTTAAGTACATGGTATACCAGGAGAATCGCTTGTCATCTGTGTAGGGAAGGTACAAGCTCAGAAAGCATCATCACAGTCCAAAATGCTGTGCCCTTTTTAGTTATGGATGGTCTCTGAGCTTTCAGACTGCCTCACAAATGTAGACTAATAAATGTTAAGTAATATCATTATCGCTCTCCTGCCGGTAACCCAGCAGACTGCTTGCATTCATGTTTTTCCTATGGGCTGAGAAGGCTGCTCCTGCCTTGAATGGCTGAAGTGTAGAAAAGCAATGTGATTGTGCACTAGTTTGCCAGGATCCACGCCAGCTGTTTACTTACAGTTTCATTGCACTATGAGACCTTGTTTTCTAGATGTTTGTTCTTAGAGTCGTACCAGAAGGAGAGTGGTCTATAGCTCATGGGAGATAGATTAGCCCTCCCTCAGGAAGAACTGGCTCATGGGGAAGAGGGAAGAAAAAAGCTCTCTATGAAGCTGGAAGTAAATAGAACTGAAATAAATGAAAATGCCGCAGGAAAATGGCTTTGAAAAGAGTTCTCTGCCCTTATTTCATGTGGAAACACATCCTACCGAAGTTTTCAGCTCCCCAGTTCTCAGCAGAGACGTAGAAGTCTCCATGTAGTGTAAAATCCCTCTAAAGACTGCTCCTGTTATCAGCTGTTCTTTCAGCTCCTCTGAGTCGTATATGGGCTGTTGAGCGTGTGAGACCAATTAATGTTACCGTCCTTTTTTTACTTTTTTTATTCCGTTGATATTTTTTCCCTTGAAAACAGAGACAATCGCATGCTTTTTGCATTTTCTTTCCCTAAATTCTTAATCTCCCTGCCCCTCCTGCAGTGAACCTAATGTCCTCGATGACTCCCCGAGCCTGGCCACTGAGGGCAGCCTCTCTAGGTACAGTGTTAACACTACCTGTCTGTCAGTGTGTGTGCTGGAAACGAGCCGTTTCCAATCTCCTCTGTCTCTTCCCCTCACCTTTTGTCGCTCTTTCCATCTCTGTCTCTTGTGGCTCATTGATATTCAGGCCTGCAAGTCAAAGGTGTAGCAACCCACCTTCAGTTTTCAGCTTTGATTGCCAATAACTTTGAGGAGGCTAAGGGGAAGGGGAAAGAAAAAGAAGTAGCAAGTGAAATAGCGGTCTGGCTGACCAGCCTCAGGGTTTTCCCCTTGTTTAGCAATTGCTTGAAGGCATGAGAAAGATTATCCATGAGGCATTAGCTGTAGCCTGTTAAAAGCATTAGTCTGGAGGCTTATATAAAACAGAGACATCTGTTTTTCTATTCATCTCACAATGCTGTCACCACAAAAGACTTAATAACGGTATCAAGCTGTGTTCTTTAACATTTACTAATAAAACCAATTATGATAACTCCTGTGGAATATAGTTCTCTGTGAATGCTTTACAGTAATTCTCGTTATTTTTACAAACTGTTTCCAATTCTCAAGTGAAACCTTAGAAAGCTTGCAGGTGAACACCATTAATACACATTTAAAATTGCCCTGTCAGTGCCGGAGTTCGGGTCTAGCTGTTCCCCATCACCTGTGGACAGGGGAGTTTGTGTGCAAACACTGTTGCGGCTGTGCCAGCCAAATGGGTCAGGAGTGACATAAAAGGGAGGTCTGCACCTTTCATGGCCAGCTCAGCCATGTTAATCATCCTTACTGTCCTGCTGCGGTGCTCGCACCTCTCAACCCATCCTTGGGAGGCTGGAGAGCTGTCATTTGTCCCAAGAGCATCTCTGTTTCCTTCCAGAAGCACATGGCCCCTTATGTTGGCAACACAGAGAGTAACATACTATTTCATTTCGCTTTACCACACCAGCTGAAGATGTGCATATGTTGAGAGGTGTTTTGTGTGAATGGGGCTTATTTTGTTAGCTTGGTTTTAGATGTCAGTAGTGGCTTGTTGGGGTGGGAACAGGCTGCTTTGTTCGTTTATTTGTTCTTCCCAGCTGACAAATGGAGAGTTTATCATTGGTGGTGTCACTGAGATCATTCCATGATTCATGATGTCCTTTGCGTGCGTGAATCCTGCTTTGGCAGATTGGCCTCTAATTGGTGCTACTGTAGGAGTGGCGTTAGGAAAAGACATCGGCTTGTTGGCAGAGGCAGGAGTACTGTTATCTGGTTTTGCGATAAAGCAAAATGGATTGCATGGTCATCTGAGCATGTTTTGGGGCCTAAAGAGAACAGAAGTCATTCAATGGAAGAAGTTAAGTGCTTTCCCTTAAGTAGAGCTACGAACTCACTACAGTTGAGGAGGATGTCGAAGGAGAACATCCGTATCTGAGTTAAAGCCGTAATGACCTGATACCAGGTTACATCAGTGTTGAATTTGAAATGTTTTGATCTTGTTAAGTGAGGGGGAGTCACTCCCAGTAACGGTGGCGAGGCTGAGGAATGTGAGACAGCTAAGTCAACAGATGAGTTCAAATGCAATAATTTATTTTGAACCCTGAAATGTAGTCCACTGTACGGTATGTTCCTACTAATTTCTGTCACAGCAGTTTTCGCTTGGGACCAGGACACTATCCTCTACCCTGCTCTATGGTACAGAGGTTTCCTCAGGCAAAAAGGTTAACAGCTGTACGTGGGGGTCAGTTCTGTTGAGGTTTATTATTCTTTTCAAGGAGAGGGCACTAACACCTGAAAGGAGGGCCATCAGGGCTGCAAGGTCTTAGGAAGAATGAAGACGGGGAAATACTGCAAATTTTTATGAAGAAGCTAGATTAGAAATCTGTAAGGAAGAAAAGATGTTTCAACTGCATTGTTAAAAGTGCAAATTGGATTCCTCCTCTAAAGGACAAATGTAATAAAGTAGACGTCGTAGGAGCTTATTGTGCTGTGGGTATCACAGGACAGAATTAATGTGTTTTTATATTCCAGAACATTAGTTTTGAGTAAAGCGGGTGTGAGTTTTTCTTACATAACTTTGATTTTGGCTGTAGCACAACGATAACAAGTATTTAGGATTGTCTTCTGAATTCAAAAGCTGAAGTTTAGTCATAACTGACATGAAGAAATAAATCATATAGAAACTAGACCCTTATGGAAGGTAGGAGTTTTAAATAAATTAAATAGTGACAGACACAAAAAAGAATAAAGTCTGTTTGCCTTTGTTCTATAGCAATTAGAGCCAGCCGTGTAGAAAAGCAGGGAAGACAGGAAGGGGATAGTATTGAAGTGCTCAGAAGTAAACAGACAGCATGGGGTACAGGGCTGAGGAGCATATGTATCCAAATCCGTCATGATTTGTTGTGGTTATAATCTGAGAGGAGAGGATATTTTCCCAAATCAGAAAAGAAGAAGAATGAGAAGACACTGTAATGGAAATCTGTTGCACAAACACATTTCCCTTTAACGTTTGTCATTATGCCTGTCTTAGCTTAATGGTGCCTAGTAGAGAAAATCAGAGTGAATTCACATTGCCAGGGCAAGCGCCGCAGATCTAACACTAACTGGGCTAGGATGTGTCTGGGAATACAAGAGCTGGAGTTCATCTGCATTTTAACCCATTCTTCACTGGCCTATGTCCACTAACCCTCTCGTTCAGGTATCTTGGGACACAAAGTGTGTACGTTTCACCGTAATGGCGTGGCAAGCATGTACGTGTTTCTAATAGACATTTTAAACTCCCTGCTTCCTTTATCTCTGTTTTGTTTTCTTCTTTATTCTTTTTTTGGCTGCATGGTTTCTTGTAATTCATGAGCATCACTTATTGTAATTGCCAACCTGACGAAGTTTCTCTTAGCCCCCACTGTGTGACTGCGCTGGCTGTCATTTCTTGCTGGCAACATGCTTCCATGAAGCTGGGTTGGTTTGATCTTTTGCTCACCTGTCTCTGCCCTAACTATGTAATAGGAGTAACATTATTGTGAAGATAAAACCCCTGACAGAGATTCTCAGAGAGTGACAGAGCATCTTTGTGCTGGGCAGGAAAAACTTCTGGTTTGTTATTCCCAAATAAATCTGGCTTAGGTACTTAGACAAAAAAAACCCCTTCTTATCCATCACATTGCCACAGGAGGGAAATGTACTGTCAGCTGAAATGGCATTTGATTCAGTGTTCCTTGATTGGTCCCACGGGCTGCCAGAAAAACAGTATATTCCTGGTCAGGTCTGGTAAACAAGGAGAGATGGAAAAGGAGGGAGGGAGGGCTACACAGAGCCAACAGTCTGCCTGCCACACTAATTTTCACGGAAACAAGATCAGTAGTGCTGTTCTTTGATGTGAAAAGAAACACTAACAGACCCTGATGAAGTGAAAGGTTTCGTCTGAAAATTCAGTCACTTATCTGATATGTGTTCTTTATGATTCTGTCTCTCCTTCCCTTCACTTCTCCAAAATTTGGGGATAGAAGGCAAAAAGACAGCCACAGCAGGGCTGTGCCGTGTGCAGGCAGCTCTTCAAAACTCGGCTGCTCTCGAGTCTGCCATTTGCCTCCAATAGATATCTGCAATTTTCAGCTCATAAAACCATCCCAAATTATACCAATTTGTGTAATGATTCGGTACTGAAAATAAACATCCACTAAACTAATTTCACTTATGATATAAGCCAGGCTGAAAATTCCAGACTCCAGCAGGAAGACACAGAGTCCAGCCTTTCTTTTGCTCACCTATTGTTTGTCTTCAGTGCACAGATTACTCCATGGGAATCTTTTTTTTTTCCTCATGTGTAGCCTCTGTGCCCTCATGCGGTCCATGTACTCTCTTTATCTAATGACTTTTTCAAAGTGCTTTCATGATGCATGTGAAATCAGTTTGCTTCACCACTATAAACAGTGTTTTGTACTGAATATAATTGTAGTCTTTCTGCTACAGACATTTATGTCTCCTCACTCATTGAACTAAGAGTTACTGGTCCTTCAGCAGAAACTGTAACTGTATTCTCAAAAGCTAGTTCAATAGAAAGTTATTTTTTTCAGTACTTTCTCCAGCTAATTCCTACTTCATTCACATACTGATAACTACTCTGAAAACTGCTTAAAATTCAGAGGAAGTAAGTTTTTGTGTAATCCTAGAAACAGGTCAAGAAAATTCTGTAAGCTGTAATTTCAGGCAGTCTGCATCACAAATCCAAAGACTAGTTTAAATGCAGTCTCTTTGCTTTAATAAGGAATGATGTGTGGCTTCTGGACCTACCAGTCATGTGTGCTGCAGTCATTGTCTGGGTCAAGAACACAGTCCTACTAACAGGAAGTAACTTTGAGGACTCTACTTATTCAGAGGCCGGTGTTTGCATGATGCTTAGGATGCTTTGTATGTAAATCATGTCAATACCCGACGTAAAAGCTGGAAAATATGTTCCAGAGGCCGGTGATCTCATTTGGAAGAGCTGTCTGAGGGAGAAAAGGACTCAAATCTATCTTGTTTGTTCTGGCTTTGAGCTTGCAGAAGCTTTTCCTTTTTTTCCAAACCCTTGCAGCTGTGCTGAGATTGCTGAGGGCATGCCTAGGATTATTAGGCTGTGGTCAGACAATCAGAAGAGAAACAGCTTCAGGGTTGTAAGATGTCTCTCTCCTTGAAGTTGCCCATTGTTTCACCAGTAGAGCTACTAGAAACACACACATATGGTTTAGTGCAAAGTCTGGCTTTAGTTTAAAGTTGTAAGGGAGGAAGGAATAGGACTTCCAGGTCAGGTGACAAGACTTTTGACCTGAAGCAGACCAGCAAGCTCTCATGTTCTGTTCCACCAAACCTTCTAAGGGCAATAACTTCTACCAAAGCGAAGAATGAGCTGTTTGGGAGACAGAACTTTTTAAGCCTCTCCACAGCCATCCTCTGTGCGTTGTCTGACCATGTCCTTAGGTTTGTCTTCTTCCTCCGCCAGTAAGGTCAGGTGATAAAACCTTTGCTCTGTTGGTGGTACTGAGCTCCTCCAGGGAGATCCAAGGAAAACATCTAGAGAAAAGAATGTTGTTTTCCTTTAGATTAATGCAGGCCAAAGGCAAAATGGATTGTAATACTGAATCTTCAACAATGCATACCAGATATAGCTGGAAGTTGCTTAAATAGGACATGTGGCTCAGTGGATTGCAGTCTGTCCCAAATAAGCAGCTGCCCGATTTAAAAGAAGTCCCTCTCAAATGTTAGTTGCTATTGTAACCATGTGTCTCTCAGACATAGTGCATTCAGCTAAAATGTGTTGTGACCTCTGTCTGCTAGATGAGCAATTTTAACTGTTTGGAGGAGTACAGTGCTTTGATAAGAATGAGGGGAGGGTGGTATTTTTATATTAAGTAGATTAAATGGACAGTTGAATGGTAGAATGAGATGGTATTTGGCTGAATATGTTTTATTGCTAAAAGTTCTTTTACTGCAGATTTTCAGGTATTTTGTGCCAAGATGTTAAAAACTAAAAAGCTGTGTTTATATATATATATACACCAAAAAAAATTACATTTACTTGTCTTTTTTGTTTGTTAGCCACAAAAAGACTTAAGGCTGCAAGTGTTGAGTGTGGGGCCTTGTTCACATAACTCATGCATCCATTATGTGAATGGATCCTTTGTCACTTTGTGTTTGTTTTTTGTTTGCTGACTTAAATTGAAATTAAAACCAGATGACAAAATTGTGATCAGGCTGTGGGGTCTATTTGGGAGGAAAAAAAAAAAAGCTTTGAAAATATTGTCCTTGAAAAAGGAAACAAGAAGGCTTTTGAGCTAGGAAGCTGATATTCTTGCCTTTATTGATGTGGCAAAGGATGCAGAGAAGTGAGTGTTGCTCAGTGGGATGCATCAATCAATGACTGAAAACTGAAATCTGCAGTTATTTATATTTGGATGCTACCTGTGCGTGGCCAAGTCCTGAATGCCATGACTCCACCTCCCACCCTTTCCTAAGCCCCAGAAGCCACAACCCAACAGACACGTCCTCCCCATCCTTCAAAGACAGTATTGCTCTTTGAAGTGACTGTGCCATTAGTGGTTGGTCGGTTTATTTATTTATTTATTTATTTTAGTCACAATTGCCAGGACACCTACTAGTCGTACAGGGTGCTTCTGTGCTTGGCCTAATGCTCTCAACTTCTAACAGGGTGGCAAGCGTGCAGAGCGAGCCCGGACAGCAAAACCTTCTTCTGCAGCAACCCCTGGGGCGGAAGAGAGGCCTACGGCAGGTGAGAACACGAGGAGTGAACAAACCTGCTCTCCTTCTGTTTGAGTTGGTTTGGTTTTTGTTGTCTGTGTCAGTTTTGAAATGATTTGTGGATGTGACATGTCCCTTTTACCTAATTTGTGATAGACTAGTGCAGTCCGCTGAGTTAGCAGGAACCACAGCACAAGTCGTAGCTGTGAGGCCTGACAGATCCCTAAGAGAGGAGGTGCACTTTTGAATTTCCCAACCTTTTCATCTGCAGGCTTTTTTTTTTTTTTTAATTAAACGATGGTCACACAATCTGCATTGCGTTACATTCAGTACTGAAACTGAAAAGGCACAAGCCCCAGAAGTTCATATGAAGGAGATGTCTGAGCCATGGAAACCTCAAAACACGTATCTGCTAAAAGTCGAGTGAATGCACATCTAGAGGAATAGACAATAATGACCTGTTCTCCTTAAAGAGGAGAAGTTGTATAATGTATGAACATACATCAGCCTAACTCTTTCTTCCAACATTTAGCTTCGACGACCACTGCTGTCACGTCAGAAAACTCAAACCGAACCTCGCAGCCGTCATGGAGCTCGGCTTTCAACCACGCGACGGAGCATCCAGCCAAAACCAAAACCCAGCGGTAGGTCAGTGCTGTGTTTCCAGAACCAGCACTTCATATTTGAAAGTAGAACATAAGATGTTGTTGTTTTACCTTACAGGAAAAGCTAGTATGTTGGTAGTAGCCTACGTTAAAGTGAAGTCTCAGCAGTTTTATCCTTTTTCCTCGTAAGCGGATATGCTATCAGAAAATCACACCCTCAAAACACTTTGATGGTTTCTCCAAAGACTTTCAAGGTGGAACTGGACATGGACAGTGAATTATCATGTCTCCTAGAGGTGTGTGTCTCCTCGAGGAGTGAAGAACTTAGGGAATGGGTGTCCTCTGTTCCGGATGCCTTGTCCAAAACCTCCAGATGTGCAAATTTTGAAGCTGCTATTGAGAGTAGTAGAAAGAAGGAAATTTCCCATCATTTGTAAGCTTAGCAATGCAGAGCTTTAAGGGTTGTATACGGAAATGAATATGGAACTGTTCCGGTCCTATGCCATCCATTTCGAGGGGTCAGCGCTGCTGGTGGCTGTATTCTGTACCATCTGAAGCGAGCAGTTAACTTTGGAGGAAACACCCGGAAGAGCAAAGGTTGCTTGTGTGCTTTCTGGGTTTCTAATGACTCTGCCAGGATTGTGCTGGGGCAACAGCACTGCTGGAGATGTTTGAAACCTAAGAGTTGAACCAAAATAACTAAGAGCAGGAGCAGGGATATCAGTTTTACTGTCAAGTTTTAGTCTAGCTGTCTTCATCCTGTGCTGTTCTGTTATTCCCAGATAACGGACTCTGTGTGCAGGAGTGGGGGGCAATCAGCTGCCCTCTTTCTTTTCTCAGATTTCCTGCAAAACCTTGGGCAATTCCCTTATGTATTTGCATCTCAGTGTTCCTTTCTTAGTTGAGGGCAGAAATGCCTGACTCACACAGAAATTCAATCCAGTATATTCTTCTGTGATGGGAAGATGTTATGGGTGGCATTTATCTCGCCAAACCACGACAAAGATAGGTAAGGTGACTAGTCTTCAGGAGATCCCTGACTCTTGCTGTGGCTTTAGGGGAAGCCTAGGGTAAAATGGCTTTTAGATTAGACTCCAATCAGACAGCTTATAAAGATGGAATGAATCATTAATTCTGTCTTACTTGTAAAAATTCCAGGGATTCTCTCTCTTCTTTTCCTGTTGTGTTTTCCTTCCCAAATTGTAGCATTTTAATACTTCAATTTTCTGGACTTTGTACCCTTCAGCGGAGCAGAAGCGGTCAGTGACTTTCACTGAAGCCCAGCCTGAGGCAACAACAGCCTCCCCAGGGGACCCGTCAGCTCCAGCAGCCCCGCAGCCGGGCTGCAGCCGCAGCAGCCCCCAGGCGACCAGCAAGCAGGAACCGCTAAGCAAACCTGTGCTGACTTCCTCGCCTGCCATCGTTGTAGCTGATCTCCATAGCCAGACCACTGGCCAGGTAACATGACTGGCGGTTTTATCGTGTGTGTCTGCCTGCTGCTTCATCAAAGTTGCAGGGCAAATTTATAGGGAAATGCCTGATGCGTTACAGCACTATAGCAAAAGCTGGTGGGTGAGTGAAGACCACAAACTCTCCTGGGTGTCTATTCTTTAGGCCGAGTTTGCTGTCCAACCCCCTACTTTTGTAAACCATTCCGTTCTAGATCTGCACAATGGTTCTTAATTTGCAAATATATTTCCTGCATCTTCCCTTTCCACCTTCCCATCGCATACAGTAGTCCTGAACCTGCTCACCAGTGCATGTTTTCATCAGCAGGTTTTTACAGCTTGCTCTCTGAGAAATGCGTCCTTAAGGAAGGACTCCTTCAAAACCTCAGGACTGTTTTAGAAAAAGCATCCCATTTCGAAAGAAATTGCTTGTCCAACATTTTTCTGTGTTGGACACCACTGAGGACAGTGCAGGCACAATCGCAGTCATCCTCTCAATGCGTCGGTGACATTGAGATGACTTTTATACGCCCAGATATCTAGTGTCTTTTGAGGGTTATGTCCTTTGCCATGAACAAATAAGACACCCGTCTTGAGAATACACTAGAAAAATGAAATGAGGAAGTGTTAACTGAAATCGGATAACCTTTCTGATCATTGCTACAAATTTGATTCACCAGCAAAAATACATCATTGTTAGGGCAAAATTTTAGGGATTGATAATCTGCAAGTGCCTAGCACTTTATGGTAAAAAGTATTTCTGAACGAGAAAATATTTTATTGATGTTCCCTTGCTTTTTTCTCCCTCTCCCTCCCACTTCCTCTGGGCCTGACCACTGGCTCTCCTCCATTGCAGAGCGAGGCACTTGCTGCTGAGAAGGAGAAGGAAAAAGAGGAGGGTTTGGAGTCCCGGCCAACAACAGCACAAAGCACCCCTCCCACACAGCTCTCGGACACAGAGGACTATGCTGGCCTCGAGACCACCAGCTTGTTGCATCATGGGGACACTGTCCTTCACATCAGTGAGGACAATGGGATGGAGAATCCCTTGCTGGCCACTCACTTCAGCTTCACGCATGTGGAGCTTGGGGAGACTGACGTCGATCTAGATGAATCTCATGTTTAACTCTTGGGGAGGTGCAGTAGTGGGAGGAGGAAGAGAAAGTGTACCATCTCCTTTGAGTTCCCTGGTAACTAGTAACTAATTAAAACAAGAGCACTTTATTATCCAAAAGCAGAAAATAGCTAACAGCCAGTTCCCATAGACTGGCAAATTTCTGTTTGTGAAATCTATTTCAGTTCAGGACAAGACTGCAGGAACAGAGAATTTTTACAAAATTCTCAGGGTAGGGGTGTGTGGGCAAATATGTGGTCCATAAAACCTTGATCTGGCAGCCGTGTACTGTGATCAGCAGCCTCGTTGGGTAAGCGGGCTGTTGGACTGTGAGGCAGACAAGAGACGCCTCTTTTGAGATTGTGAGATTGTGCCCAAGATTTATTTTTGTAGCGTTTTTGAGAGGAGGGCTATATAGCAGCAAATTCTAAGGCTCTTACACCTTGGTACTGACAGTGAAAACACTGACAAAAACGTACCAGTCTCAAGCTTGATTTTCACAAGCCTGGGACCATTCTTTCTAACTTGCAGAGCAATGATAAGCACTGTGGAGCAATTAGACTTTTTTTTTTTTTGGCACTGTAGACTTTAGTTGAGTTTACTTTTGTCTGTTGGTTTCATTCCACTCTGTAAGATATTGCCCTTGTGCTACAAAAATATTTGCTCTGTAAAACTAAATACAGTACATACCATAAGAAGGAATGCACGTGTGGTGCACAGATACAGATGGGCAGGGGGTGAGTGGTCTGCAGATGCTATAAATAGCCCACGCTGTCCTGCTTAAATGTAGTGAGTAATTCATCTGCACAGCTTAAACAAAAAAAAAACCCAAGAAACCGCATCTGGAATGCGTTGGACCTTCTAGTACCTAGCAGCTGCGCCACTGATGCTGTCGTATGTACTTAGATACAGGATTTTAAAGTAAATATTTATAGATGGTATTTTCATGTTCCTATATATATAAAAATATATATGTACATTGTAAACAAAAGATGGATATTGCAGGGCAGAAACTTGATGAAAGAATCTATTTTTGGCATGTTGAGATTGTATTTAAAAAGGTTCCATTTTATGTACGTAATGTTCATGGCTGCAAGTATTAGAGATATATACGTAACATTTATACGTAGGTGGAGATCCCTGTGGGGGATCAGCTGAAGCCACAGCCGAGTTATGGGCTATGCTGCAGCATCATGGAGTTACACTGAAATGTGAATTTAGCCATTAGCTGCTTATGGGCAAACTGCAAAACAGCTGCAAAACAAAACCATGAAATCATAAGCAACGCCCAAAGTTACCCTGTGCTTTGGGAATCATATACTGCCTTTTTCAGCTTACGTTAGAAGAACTAGAGTTTGTAATCGTAGAATTATTGTGCAGAGGAAAATGTTTTAAGGCATCCTGAGAGTCTGTAAAATGTGCTAATTAGCAGTTTGGCTCCTCAGGGCTTGTAATTTGGACGCACACACCATAAAAAAGCCTTACTGAGGAGACAGAACGATATCCTGCCATCCATCGCCAAAGAAAGGACTCGCATCTCTCTTCAACAGCTCTGAAATAGCTGTTTAAAATACTGCCATACAAACAGCTGCCTCACTGCTGTAGTGCAGCATGCAGTTTTTACTGTTGTGTGGAAAATGACCCGTATACCTGAAAGCAGGTTTCAGCCTGCTAAAACCCGTGGAGCCTTCAGGCTGTGCTGCCTGGTATTTGCCAAATGCTCAGATTTGACGAGAGCTTGTGCACACCAATCTGAGGGGGGGACTCACGCACACTAAACCCCTGAAAATGGCCAAAGCCATCCTTCTCCTAGGCTCACGGGTATTGAGCATGCTCAGCTACCACTGCATTGGTGAGAGATGGAGACTTTCGGCACCCTGTGGCAAAAGCAGGGCTGAAAAGGCAACTATTTTCATAGTGCACCACCTCTATCACTATATATACATATACACGCATATATATAGGTGGTGCACTAATGCAACTTTAAAGCACAGGTGGTTTTGTAAGAGAGATGGTTAGGTGAAGGTGGCAGTGTCTCAATATGCTGCTTAATGTGCGTCCTGAATGACAAACTGCTTACTCTGCTGACCAAAACATGCTGTACCGCTTCTTATCTCCTCAGTGCACTGGAGCCAGCACCAGCTACCTATAGGAGACTGCTTTGAATTAGCTCCTAGTTTGGAGGTCACTCAAAGAATTGCTAAATTCCAGATGCTAAGTTTTATTATTAACAGTGACGCACAAATCAGAGAAAACACAGCTTCACTTTCAAATCCCAAGGTAGGCTGGGTTACTGGCAGTTGGGTGGGGGAGGAGGGCTTTAGACGTGAGCTGAGTAAACGGCTGGGACGCAACGCATACAGAATTCATGGTGCATTTTATAGAGCGACCTTTTCTGCTGGAAATGAGAAGGAAGCATCTTCCTTAATGAAAAGTAGATGCCTCACCATGGTTCTCCACTCTAACGATGGCAAAAATAACTGTGATTTACTTCATTTAATTCAGTATAGGTAATGTATGTTTCCATTCAGGTTTCCCAGTGTCGCCGGTGAATCCACAGTAGTAAGCCATAGCAAGGACTGAAATGCCTCTTTTTAATGTCTACCCTGCTCGAAATCAATGCAGCTTAGAAATGATGTAATCCGCAATTTAGTTTTATTCAGGTGGCTGGACAGATGGCTTTGGTTTTCTTGGATGATTGTTGAGAGGTGGAAAGGACAGGCAGGCCAGTCAGCGTGTTCTCTCATGTGTTTTACTTTCCTATGGGTTGCACTTAACGCTGTACTAACGAGGCGCATACAATGTACTTTAGCTGGTTTTGTGCTTTCCTCCAGTATCTCTGTAACAGAACTGGTGTGTTTCTGCTGTGAAGACAAACGATGCTGCTTAATTAGTGTTAGAGGCCTTAAGCGCATGCCATGTTGAATGAATGTCCAGGCTGTTTGAGTCTTGTCAGTGTGTCGGTCGGTCCCGTTGCCTCAGCATTTTACGCAAACGTTGTCCCGAGGACTAAATACAGAGGAGTCTGACGGCAAAAGGACAGAGTTCTGTGTTTAAGCCTCTTGCGCAACACCGTGTCGGCCTCCCTTTCTGAAAGGCTTTCATTTGCTGCTGTTTGAGACCATTTTGCTCTGGGATACAGGCAGCGTTTGTTAAAATGTACCTGTCTGCTTTCAGCACGGGCCCTGCCGTAGCTCACCGGACGCCTCGGGTGGAGGGCGCGGCTGGGAGGGCGCACGCCATGGGCCCCGCCTGGGGCTGCGGCAGGGCTTTCAGTAGCGCGGCTGCTGCAGCCGGGGTGCGGGGGCGACCAAATAGGCTTTCTTGGGAACTTAACCCAACAGCTGTCAAAACAAGTCACTGGGTTCCTCCCCCCCGCTGAGGCCCTGCGCCCGAGGGTGGCCGTTGGAGGGGTTCGTACCCTCCCGAGCGCCTGGAGGGGCCGCGCTGGGAGCCAGCCTGTAGGTCTGCCCGCGCCGACCCTGGACCCTGGGCCCTGGGCCCCCGGTCGCGGCCGCGGGGCTGCTCCCCGCGGGGCGGGCGGGCCGGATGCGCGGCTGCCGGGAGCCGCTGGGCCCCGCCTCCGGCCAGCGGCGGAAGATGGCGCGGGGCGGTGGCGGCCGTCCCGGCAGGCCGCGCGGTGGCGCATGCGCGGGGCGGCGGGCGGCAGCGATGGCGTCGGGGTGCCGGATCGGGCCGTCCGTCCTCAACAGCGACCTGGCGGCGCTGGGCGCCGAGTGCAGCCGCATGCTGGACTGCGGCGCCGACTACCTCCACCTGGATGTAATGGACGGGTAACGGCCGGGGGCGGGCGGGCCGGGCCGGAGGCGCGGGGGGCGTGCGGGCGGCCTGCTCCGCCCGGCCGGGCCGGGCCGGGCCAGGTGTAACGTGCGGGCGGGCGGGTCTCTCTCTTCGGCCCCAAGACACTTCGTCCCGAACATCACCTTCGGCCACCCCGTCGTGGAGAGCCTGCGCAAGCAGCTGGGCCAGGAGCCCTTCTTCGGTAAGGGGCGGGGGGCTGCGCAGGCCGGCACGGGGAGCGGCCGCGGCAGCGGCCCCGGCCGGGCCCTGCTCACGTTTCCTCCTCTGCTCCCATTCTCCAGACATGCACATGATGGTTGCCAGGCCGGAGCAGTGGGTGAAACCGATGGCTGTCGCTGGTGCGAACCAGTACACCTTCCATCTAGAAGCCACAGACAATCCTGGGGCCTTGATAAAGGACATTCGGGAGAACGGGATGAAGGTGAGGGGAGCATAGGCTTGGAGTAGCCCGTTGCACTCAGCTTGACTAACTGCTGCGCGCTTGGCAATGAAACGCCCATTGTTGCGGTTTCGGGTGGTCAGAGACTGGCACGTGCGGCCCTGACGCTCTTTGTGCACCAAGTCGGTCTGGTTTCGGTTTAAGAAAATCATGAATCTTTGTTTAAAGCAGCCTGTTCTTACTGCGTTTACATGCACACGCAGTTGTTTCCGTAAGAGTTTGTACTGAGCTCAAGCCAATCTCGCTGTCATCCTGAGGTGTGCTTGGATTTGTCTCGCCTCTCCTGCAGGTTGGCTTGGCCATCAAGCCTGGCACTACGGTTGAACACTTGGCACCTTGGGCCAATCAGATAGATATGGCTTTGGTCATGACGGTGGAACCGGGATTCGGAGGGCAGAAATTTATGGAAGACATGATGCCAAAGGTAAGCCAGGTTTCTCTTAACTTATTTATTGACCTTAAAGCCAATTAACGGTACGGAGTGTAGTGGTAAAGCAAATAAACCGTGTCTGGGCATGTAAGATGCTGTGCGTAACTGTAGCAGCTGAATGTGGGTCGCGGTGCCAACCTTTTCGTACTGCTTCTCAGGTTCAGTGGCTGAGGACACAGTTTCCCTCATTGGATATTGAAGTGGATGGAGGGGTTGGGCCTGACACCATCCATAAGTGCGCAGAGGTAAGAGGCGGCATTCTCAAACAGTCACTGTGCTAAGAGGCTTAATCGTCCCTCAGAAAATAAAGCTTAGGAGGAATGGCATTTTGACTGCTAGTTTTCAGAGGGAACAGTAAAGCTCACTTAAGATCAAAATCGGCTTGAGGTCTAATCTTGTGCCTTTGTTAATAGTGGCTCCTGAAGCCTCCACTAAGCTAGAGAAGTCGTTTCTTTCTTGTATGTTGGCGTAAATAGAAGCAATGATGCAGAAATTGCCTGTTTGAGGAAGAGCTGTCTTTTCTGAACTTGATTTGTGGTTGTAGTTGAAGGTATGTTACTTGTGTCCTGCAAATAGCGCTCGTTTGCCCACCAGCCTAGGATTCATTACCTCCTTATGTGTTTTACAGCAAGAAAACTCTCTTAAGTGGGTCTGGGTCTGTTCCGTGTTATTGAGTGGGTGTTTAATGTCTTTCAGGCAGGTGCAAATATGATTGTATCTGGCAGTGCTATTATGAAGAGCGCAGATCCAAGATCTGTGATCAATCTTCTAAGGAATGTGTGTTCAGAAGCAGCTCAAAAGCGCTGTCTGGATCGATGAGAGCCACCCGAGCAGTGTTCAAGAAGGCTCTGCGCCTGCAGGAGAACCCTTGTTTCTCGTGCGTAAGGGAGGGCTGGATGAACGTTAATTATGGAAATTTGTTGCTGCTGAACAGAGGAATCATTCCTTCGCTGCAATGAAGCAAGCAGCAGTGGAAAACATTCTGGCTGTCTTTCAGGGTTGGAAATGCAGTGGTTTGAACCTGTCTCTTGATTTTGTGGAGGCTAATTTTATGGCACAACCTGTAATGCTGACTGGATCGAACTAAATTTCCGTCGTTTTTTTGCTTGCTAGAAGAGTGTAGCATGCCACAAGCAGTCTCTCTTGTGGAAGACTCTAATCAAACTGCCTTCTGCTGTCTGTATTTTGTCATTTGATCTGTGCATTCCTACGTAACTTTTCCAGTATCTGCATTAAACACCCCTCCTTTGGTGTGGTAAGTCTCCTTTAAGCTGACTGTCAAAAATGAGTGGGTTTGGGGGTAAGTTTGGGAAAAATGCAGTTCAGGAGGACTAAAAAATCCTAGGGGTGCTAGAAATGTTCCTATGTTTTGCTTTTACTGGGTAGAAGCGCTTGACCTACATAGGTCAAGCATCAAGCAAGTCAGTGCAGCATCTTTACCAGGTCACAAACTGGGAAGTATCTTGTCATTTACCTTTCCAATAGCCAGTTAAGACAGAAGTGTCTGAAGTTCCAGGAAGCGTCGGGATTCCACAGAAGGATGTTGCTTTAAAACCCTACAGATGGTAGTTTAAAAAACCTTTGTCGTGGCCCACAGCCTCCTTGGTTTGCATATACACCCAAGTAGACGATTAAGATAGTGGCGTACAGGAATATTACCTACTGAAGTGATTTCGGTGTATGTAGGTTGAAATGGAGTGCATGGAGGTGGCTCTGTAAAATGCCTTAACGCTCCCCTTAGTTATGAAGCCAAATAGTTCTCATACCTTCAATTTGCTTGCGCCGACTTCACGGCCTGGCCTGTTTGGGCACGCGAAAGGCGAGAGTTACAACCCACTAGAGGAAGACCTGAGCGGGTCACTTTAGATAGACCCGCCTCCCACGGCTCTAATTGATATCGCTGACTCTTTTAATATTTCATGGTATTCTGTGTGGTGTTTTTCCCTTTAAGTTGTAATTACAGAAGGGTTGCAAGCAGTCTGCTGCCCCAGGGGAACAGGCCAGAAGACTCAACAGCTGCAGCCAGTCCGATTCCACAAGGCCAAAATCAGATCCATTGTTCTTGCAGCCCCAAATGCAGCCCTAGAGCTGGCGCACCCCTTTCTTCTAAGCCCGAGACCTGCCCTGAGACAGGCGTCTGCTCAGTGGCCATGGAAGGAGACGGCTGCGGCACTGCGTGGGTCACCGCCATTGCTCAGTAGGAGGAGCTAGGGCTAGTTCCAGCAATCTAGGCAAGAGTGAAATGGCTAAACTACTGCTTTTTCCTGTGTGGTTAATTGTGCTTGAGGTGAACAAATGTCTTTGCTTCCTGTTTGTACTTGCAACCCGTTTGAGAACTAGCAGAAGAAAAATGGAGTCATCTGGACTTACTGCACTGAAGACATCCTTCAGAAGAGGTTTGCCAAAAGAAAGCGTGGCTAGGAAAGGTAATAGCCCAAATGGCTGTTGGACATGTTAAAGCTGCTTATTTTTACTTACAGAAAGGACCTGTGTAGAGTCTAACGTAGTGTGCATAGAGAACGTGTCATGGCTCTGGCGTCGAAAATGCAGGCCAATCAGCTGCAAAGGGGCTATGAAAATGTGTGTTTAAGGTCTGGAAATGTGGCTTTTCATGCTACTGAAAGCAGCAGGACAAGAGCTGTAGCATCCGTGCTTTCTGGGAGCTGACCTTAAGCTTGTTTGAAAGGGTAATCAACCTATTTTTGCTTTTTTTTTTCGCTCGTTAATTTGGGATGGATGGATGTCCTAAAGTCACGCTAGTTAATGACTGTACTATGCTATGTTCTGCGCGTGGAACCATACAATATGTTGTCTTTCACAGGTTGTGTAGTCACTTTGCCATTGTTTTAAATCTGGTAGTTTGCACTTCTATTGACTCTAAGTTAGGAGTGTTGTGCGAGAGAGAAATTACGCGCACCATAAAATGACTCAATCTCTTCTTTCCATCTAAATCCCACCCAGGTGGGTTTATGCAGCTGGCTAGTACTGCAGCAGCTTTTTAACATCTAAGGTTAAAGCCATTAGTGACCACAGAACATCCATGGAAGTTGCAGTAATGGTAGTTTTTCTTTTAATGCTCAAGACTCATCCGGTTTCTTGCCTCTATACATTAACAGAAGTAACCTGTGGCTCTATTTAGGCCTGTCCTTCTGTACTCAGTAACATAACCCCACAGCTGCAGGACTTGAACCGAACCCTGACTGAAAACCAAGAGCAGCTGCTTGCATGGCATCCATGGAGCCAAACCAACCCCGGGACCGTTGGATGTTGCAATACTCTGATAAAGCAGTTTCAGCAACAAGGGAGAAGAGAGTCTCGTGATACCAAGTCACATGGTCTAGAGCGCTCTGGGGCGATCTGACTGGCTCCACAATGGAAAATGGGGAAAAGGAAACCCTGCTGTAGCCGAGTAAGGCTGGGCTTGGGCATGTGCTCCACAGGCTGGTACCGCACACCTCCCTGGGCAAGATAAAAAAACTGCAGTAGACATACAGAGAGCTTAATTTTAATAGAGCTTAGAAGTTTGCATTTGTACTTACATTCCATTAACGTCCTGGATGCAGAGATGAAGCGATTACACACCCTCATAGCAGCAGGGAGCAGAATGTAAGTGTCCTTAAAAAATGCCTCAATCAAAAACGGTAAACAAAGTGCAAGGGAAATGGCTTGCTTTGTGTAGTGGCAACAGCCCAGCGTCACGCGGGGGGGGGCCTTGCCACATTATGTTTAAGTTGGTATTTCACAGTCACAGCCTTTGTAATACCTTCAGCCACAACATTAGGAGCAGCGCTGACAGCTGGTTTGTTTTTTTTTACAGCTTAGCAGCCAAAGGACAAACAGGTTGGTTGGTTTTTGGTTTTTTTTTACTTCTGTTAAAACTTTGAAAAGGAAAGAAAACAAGCAGGGGTTTTGTATGCACTTATGGCTTCAAGCATAAGCCTGGCTCTGAGCTCTCAGCCTGCTCCCACCACCAGGGGCTTCCTCAGGACCCCAACATTCATGCCAAAACTGAACTGTCTGGAGGTGGGAGTCCAGCTCCACAGGGAAAAGGGCTGCAGGCAGCAGATGAGAATACTAGTGCCGATTCCAGCTGGAAATGCATGCAGCACAGGGAAGGAAGATGAAAGGAGGGGGCTGGTCCTGTGACCAGGTTCAGTTTAGCAAGTTTTCTAACCTTGTCCCAGTCATGAAATGGGGCTATTGCAAACCGGAGTGCCTCACTGGCTGGAGCAAAGACGCACAGCGTAGAGACAGAGAGGGCAGGGCACAGCGCTTGGTCTGCTGCTGCAAGATGGTGACAAATGATTAGAGATGCTGTGGGTGAGGAGCAGCCTGGGGCTTCCCAAAAAGCATCTCGCTTGACAGGCACACACGGCGTTCCCCATCTGCCTGGCCCGACGAAGGCCTGCTGGAGGTAGGCAGGCAACATGAGAGAAGGAAATGGCGCCTGTTCTTGGTCACCCGTCCCCGTTGGCCTCTGCTTGCCATGCTTGCAAGTGCTGCTCACCTGAAGGCAGAAACCTGCACACCACTAGCACCTGGAGAGCAGCCCTGGGGTGGGGGCGTGGGGAGGTAGAGATGCTCTAGCACAGTCTTCCAGCTGTGCAGTTGCTCAGGCAGCTCTTTGGGTGAAGGCAGTTGCAGTTTGCTGTCACAGGTCTAGCCAAGCTGAAAGGCAGATGTTTGTTAGAGAAAAGACTTCTGGTGGTGGTGGGGTGGGGTTATGACCATTTTTGTAGTTTCGCCAGGGAATTTGTTTCAGTTTCCTGGCTGCCTGGCCTTTCTTTGGCTAGCCTTTTTTTACTGCCTTTGGGAAGCACTAGCTGGTTCCCACAATGGCTGACAAGAACATATAAAAGAGGGGACAGAGAAAACGTGCATACCTTTGCTCGTATCAATAACCACTTGTGCAGCCCCTACAGCTGGCAAGGTAACAAGCAGCTGCTTTAGGCCTGCACACTGGAGACTGACCCAAAAGCAACACGACAGCGCAGCAGGACGCCACAGCTGGGAACTGAACAGCCATCATGCAGGAACAGTCCACCCGGCTGACCAAGGTTGGCTAATGCCCCTCCTTTTGCACAGGTTTTTTATGGCCTTGCTTTAGAACACCCTTGCCATGCCCCAGTGTAGAAAAACACTCTCCTCTTGCTGCTTCCCGTAAAATGCTCGGTTGCATTTCCATTTCCTGATAGCACCTTCAGGACCTGTAAGGCAGCTACCTGGCTGGTTTACTTGGTCTGTCCCATCTCTTAACCTGCAGAAATGCCTCACACTGCCCCAGGGATCAGACAGAGCAGGAAGCCCTGACCTTACAACAAAGCTGGGTGCGAGCTGGTCGGATCAGACGTCTTAATGAATGGATACGGGTATGGAAAAAGACCTGCCAAAGCATGTGAGATGTATAACTTTCAGAAACCTTTTCCCAGCAGCAGATGCACATGCAGGACAAGAGAGATGGAAAAATCCACCTCTGTATTCAGACGTTGGGACACCTCAGCCTTGCAGCACCAGCGCAGCTTCAGTACGACAGCGGAGCTTAGTGCCGCTGCCGCTTCAGTGTGTTTGCAAAGCCATTCTTGGGCCAAGCAGGTCTTTGTGCCAAGAGGAAGCAGTACTGCTCTTCTTCACTTCTATAAGGCCATCAAATTCAGACTATATACAACATATATAGAAATAGCTTTTAATTAAAAAAACCAACCTTGCATCAAAGATTATCGTATCAGACATTGAGGCAAGATTCAAGTTTAAGACAAACCAGTGTTAAAAAAGTGTTTAAAAAAATAATCAGAATGTGCAATAAACTACAATGTAGCAATAGGTTGTAGTGTTGAAACTTAACTTTACTGAACTGTTTTCCGATGACCAGTGTATAATTTTTGTCATTTTGACAAAAAAAAAAACCACTAAAACTGGGTCATCTGTCCAGTGCCATTCCAGATATTACAAGTGGAAGAAAATTTTGCACAGAAACAGAGACTTCTATAAAATTGCCTTCAACTGTTCTACACAGAAAAACTTCCTGTTGACGGATTATACCTACATTCAGTATTTAATCTTTGTTAATACCGCCTGAGGTTGCAGATACATTCCAAACTACACTATTTAGATGCAAGTTTAAACAACTTGCATTGGTTTCCTCACTGTGAAATTAAAAATCTATCTGAAATCACAATGGAAAGCTTTGGGGCTTTTTTCTTTATTGGTCTTCTAAATATCAGTCATTTTTTCCTTTTCAGCTAGTCACCAAATGTTGGCATACTTTACGAGACTCTTACAAGGCACTGTACAGAAATCTGAACAAGACATTGTCTTTAACATATTAAAGCAACATATTATGAGCCTCATGAGCTACTGAAGGACTAAGGAAGTAAGATGACCCAAAACACAAGATTCAGAGAGCTGTGTCACTGATTTGACTCGACTCCTCTTCCCTTCCGTTTCTCTATGCCCACACGACTGAGGCAGAAACCCTACTTTCTGAGTAGCAGATATATCGACTATTGAAATGCAGTGGCCTATTTCTATCTTGCTGCTTGAGGACGTCTATATGAAACATGCCCTAGCACTACTGAGAGCTGAGTACAGGTTTTAAGCTAGATGCAAGGCTTCCAGAGCTCCTGCTTTCAAACGGCTGGTTCTTGCCTACCCTCACCTTGCGCACGGGTTACACACATGCATTTAGACAGGCAGATTTTTGCCCCATGGTCATGCCACACAGGAAAAGAATCTGAGGCTAGCGCTGCTCCCCACTATGTTTTCAAGTAGTTTTTCTGTGTTCAGTTGAAGTTGTTGGTTAAGGTAGACAGCATAGCTTGCTGCACCAGAATCCACTAGAACCAGAAATGCATTTGAAAACAAACAAAACAGAAAAGGATGATTATTATTAACAAATGTGGCAATATGACAACAAAGTGAATGGTGCCAGCAATTTATGTGCGCCCACTCCCGACACCACTGGGAATATTAGACTTCCAGCTTGAAATAATTACTTTCTCTTGGGGTTCAGGAAGAAGAAAGTGTTGTCTTTGGGATTTATCCTACCTGTTACAAAGCAAGAAAGAAAATATATTATATGCAGCTAACGTACAGGTTTTGAATTGTGCTGTCATATGCTGTGTGAACAAGAAAGATTTTACCTTACACTTTTCTCCACCTTATTTGGCTTTCTTAATGAACCACATTATTCCCTGTCACCTTTGTTTTCTTGTATTGTTGATTCCCAGGCAAACATTTTCACAGTCGTCTGACTCTTCGGTAGATTGTTTTCTTGGTGGATGGCCATTGTCTGGCAAACCAATGGGTGTGCAGGAAGTACAGAGAGAGTCGCTGGGGAAAGCTGCACTTGACATTTCAGTCTGATTCGTTATTTGATCTTGGCACAGTAAAGCTTCTACCTCTTCATCTTTTAGTGGAAAAACTCGAAGTTCCCACAGCCCAGACTGAAAGGAGTCAGAAGGGTAGGCGTGAGGGTGGGAAAAGAGGGGAGAAAGGGATTTCAGTTGAGTCTGAACTGATCAGCTATGTGCAGAATGATCTGCTATCAAGTAACAAATGAGTGTCTGCCTGTCTTTACAGTGTTTGCAGGGCTCTTCAGATAAAGAATACAACACTGCTAGGCACCAGCTGTCAATGTAAGCTGGCTTCATATCATTTTGAACTAGTAACAGAGCTACAACTGAACAGGCACCGTACAGGATGGGGGAAGCTCTTTTCCACGGTGCCAGACTATCAGGACACCTGACCCCAGAACAATCAGCCCCAGCTGGAACCTTGGCCAACATACCCAAGAAAATATCATCAGCCCTGAACCCGGGGCTGCCATACTTGCCTCCAAAACACGTGCCACGCGTGCCAAGCAATGACATTTTTACCTGCTGACAAATCTTGGGCTTAATTCAAAAAGCACAGCAATCTAGTTCTAATCAGGAGTGCTACATTCAGTCTACATAAACCAGGGTTACAGCCTGAGATTCTGATCAGTGAGACAGGAGGATACGTTCAGGTTCTTTGTTTCAGGTTAGAGAAAGCGGTCGCCGAAGACCTGACCGGACCCGGAAGGTATTGGAAGCACCCACCTTCGCTTCCTGGCTCTCCCTGCTGAGTTGTGCGGTCCCTGAACAGACAGAGCTGTGGGCTTCCGACGTCAAGTCGGGAACAGGTTCAGCAGCGCAATGCAGTGGGGCACAGGAGCCGCCGTGGTGGTCTTTCTGCACTGAATCTTGGCTGTGTCGTCCATCTGCATTTTTGCTGTAAGATCTAGTGCAGCGTAAGAGACGAGAGTCTTAAGCGCTACCCCCTGCCCTCTCACATCACCAGGTACAGTTCAATTTTCTTTTCAAACCGTTCACTTTCTCTGTATGCGCTACCTCCATTCTACTTATTTAACTCAAAAGAGCAGATGAAAACACGCATGGTACTTGACAACCTTGTTGTCACAAGCCAAAGCACAGAGCGCTATGTGGAGGAGCTAACGGGATAAACCAGGGCTGGAGCAGGCACGCTCTGGCTGCAGAACAGCTGGTGGCTGGTCCCGCTCCTGCGCCTCGCTCCACACGCTCACCAAAAGGTAATGTTGGACAGAACTCGGTGAGCCGTGGGCTGTTCCCACTCGGGGGAACACGGCAGCATTCACAGGAGCCTGCAGAGTCCGCACTGCCCTGTCAGCAGACTGTGCCAACGTAACTCGAGAAGAAACAGCAGGTCCTTGGGCTCCCTCTTTCCCACCTCTGCTCTGGACTCGCCTCCAAAGCAGTCAAAATAATTTAACAAAATTAAAAATTTTGACCTCGCCTTTAATGCAAGTTTGAACTAGATATAAAATACTGGAATGCATCATTTAAGCCAGGTGAAAGTCTGCTCATGTCAATGGCAGTTTTACTTCTGAATTCAAATAGTACTAAGATTTCACCAAGGAGTTCATAGAGTTAAAAATTAAGGGTACATACAGACCTTGTATTTCTCAGTACACTTTCTTAAGGGTTTTTTTTTTATGTTCAAAATGGCGTAAGTTATAATTCCTTAATATGGTTTAGCTCTAATTTTATCCTGCATTAAAAAAAGCTGTCTTTGCATATATAGTCATAGTGTCGTGGTTCCCTTTCAGCCAAGAGTAGACACAAGCATATGATAAATAGCAGAAAAAAGTTATCCCAGCATTTATAGGATGCTTTTTGTCCTGGCAGATTCTGAAGCGATTTATGGGAATCATTTTCCCAGAGCCAAATTGCAGAGACAGCTTTATTATGTTTGTTCTTGTATGTTCTCTACTTTTTGCAAGACTTTCAGGGGTTAGATTTAATGCTGGCGAGTTTTGCACCAGACAGCAAGCCTGTGATAATTTAACTTTTTCGTACAATGACTTCTTTAAGCATAAGGTCGCTTGCATGGCTCTGGACCCTTCCGTATGAATGCAAGTGGACTTTGATCCAATTCGGGTGAGTGAAGAAGGGCTCACGTGACACTCGGTGGCTTCAGTCATGATAACCGGGAGTGGCACAAACTAGCAGAGCTGTGTTCGGTATGGGAGTAAGATTTTTGTTCACTAATATGCCCAATTTCTGTAAGTGTGCATGCTTCAGAACTGCACGGCCTTCCCTTTCCGGCCACAAACCCAAACATACCTGGTGCTGTCCCTGCCAAGTTAGTTAATGGGGAGTTGCCCTCATTTTCAAAGTTCTCTGTGACAGCATTTCTGAAACTGCTGCACCAACAGCCAACACCAGCGGTTCAGTAGGAATGCTCTTATCAAAGTCAGTACACCTGCCTGCTATTCCTTCTGGGCCAGCGGCTCTGCTCCCACAGCGACCACCTTGCTCGCTCTCTTTTTTCATACTTTGTGTGACGTAAGGAAAATACTTCATCTGACAGATCTTCTGTCTGTAACAAAATACAGGGACAATTGCTGCCATTAATTATGAAGGTCACTGGAAACAAAGGCAGCCAATATTCTATACAATTCTGCAAAGGTCTGTTCACCAAACCAGAGGAGGTAACACAATACACGCTTACAGTATAAAGGCATATCAAAACAGATGCATTCAGCTTACACTTTCACTAGAGCGCTAGTATATGGGATGCTGTCACTTCCACTTGCTTTACACGTCCATGGCTGATCTGAACGGATATAGAAACTATACCCCCCCGTGCAACCAACTAACACATTTTTCCCCGATGTTGAGAGGCAGAAAATTAAGAGGACAAGTATTCATTTGCAAATCAAGGCAGTATTAAAAGCACATCATAAAGACAAGCAAGAATTCCAGGAGTTTCCAGAGACTGCTTTAGGAAGAGGCTGGGAGGCAGCTGGATCTGCCAGGTGCTCTTTAAGCACAGAGAAATGGGTCTGAGATCACCCAGGACGTTGAGAGGAACTCAGCAAACCTGAGGTGCCGCATTCCTGCTATGAAACCAAGCAGAAAATGGTTTCTGCTTTGAAGAGATTATTTTTTAGCAAATGATTTGCATGACCCTGCTACAGCTTAAAAACGGCCCTAATGCAAGTACTTTAACTGCTTGTAGTCAAGAGCCAGGTCTCTAGGTGGAACTCCTCAGTGTAGCTATCACATCTGACCTTCACTTTGAAAGAGCCATCTTCATTTTTCTGTGGGAAGCACTCTTGGCTGGACCCCTCCAGCACAGCTCAGAGTTATTTCAAAGTGCTCCAAACCATTCAACCTCTTCAAAGTTCACCTAAAAAGCCAAGGTGGGTGAGAACATGTGAGTGCTGCAGCCATGGATTTTATGCCAGCCACTCCCAACTCAAAAGCGGAGAAATTCTAGGAAAGAACAGTTCCTGGTCATAGAAGCTGTGAAAATGCACTGCCAGATCAGCCCTGGACAAGAACTACACCAATAATCACGGGGTCATGGAAGATAAATCGATTTTTTTTTTTTTTTAAATAAAGCAGAATCCTCAGCGGTGTTACTTGTGTAACACCATTTATCTGCCGACTGAGTCTGATAAAATCCAGAACTAACCGCAGAGTCCTCGCTACAGTGCCACATAGAGCCATACAATATAGTTTACGCTGTCAGCTGGAAGTACTGCACTGCAGACCACTAACAGCCCTGAGATTTTTCTGCAGAAGCCATTCTTTGTATCAAGCCTTGGAGCACCGAGGTAGTTTGTGACCATTATGGGTACAAATGCAAAGTATTACAATGCATTTCTGCGTCTGTAAGCACACCTGGTAGTGGCACTCAGCTTGCCAGAGAGCACATTTCCAACCTAGGCGGCTGGTCATGAACCACAGCCCCACAATGACATTTTACCAGGCCAATGAAAAGGATCCCAAAGACTTCGGCACAATCTGAAACGGCCACACGACCCGCTTGTTTAAAACTGTAGCTGCCCCGTTCCTCCTCAGCCCAGCACTCAACAGGAACCTTCAGACAAACAGGCCTGCTTTGTTTGCCCATCTCATGAGTGCTTTTTGAAGACTCATTGCTCTTATTTATTTATGTTAAACACAAACCACTTTGTTAGCTGCTGGTTTCCTTTCATGCAAGCCAACTTAATGGGTTTCCTCCTCTCTGGAATTCACCAGCTCTGTCACTTGGATGGCATCAGTACGGGGCTGCATCTCAGTTCAGATTCTGTCTTTCCATACACACTCTGATGTATAGCGTGAAAGTGAGAATTCTATGAACTACAAAAGTGCTATTCCCTCAGGGAAAATTGAGGATTTTTCTGTGTGCTCAGATGTCCTTTGAAGTGGAAACAAAAGATAATTTTGAAAGAAAAACTCAGACTTTGAAAATACTTTTCTTAGCAAATTGCCAAAACCTTTCATGCTGGGAAGAAACTTCATTTTTAACAAGCTTCCTTTCAAAAATCAAAGTCCACATTCTTGTCCAAGCGAAAAGTTTTGAAAGATACAGAAAGAAGCTTTACTGTTTCTTTTCCATAGCTGATGATAGCAGATTTAACTACTTCTTTATTTACAATGAGCGTTACCCTATTCCACTGAAGACTAACAAGTAATACATTTTCTTATTTAAAAATTATTCTTTGTTCTATCGGTAAAATCACATTACAACAAGAGTAAAAGGTCTCTGCTTGGTTCAGTACAACCTCTGCCCCTCTCCAGCTTTTTAACACTCTATGTATTTCTTCCACCGACTTCAGGTGAATTTGAGGTTGCTGTAACTGGAGAAATTTGGTATTTCCCCCCTCTACTAAGGTTAGTTTGAAATGTCATTCCTTAGTGGATGGACCTGGCAGTGACGCTGAGAGGAAAGACTGTTGGGAAGGCCTGTTTGTGAGGCACGGCTAATGATCTCACTCAAAGAAACAGACTTAAAGCAAACTTAAGATCTGTATCCCCCTGTCACATCTAGTTAAGCTACAAGACACCATGCATTAATGTTGAATAGCACCAGGAATATTTCTGAAAGGTTCTCAAAACAACAAAGTCTGTGTTTCAGTCTTTGGCTTCCTGGGAAACACTGAGTCATAAGCCATGAGAACACTTATGCAAAACGAATTACAAACAGAATTATTCTGAAGTATATGTTATTACTAAAACAACTACAAAATAAACTTGAACATTACTTTACAACCATGCCTTGCCAGAAACATGAACCTGGACAAAACAAATTAAAAACAAAATAAAACAGGAAAACCCATGCCACACCCTCCCATGCCTTCAGGCAGTAACAGACTGCAAATGCATACATGCAAACCAGGAAACTCAAACGCTCTGTTTCAAAAAACTAAGTATTTTTAGAGGAAGTGATAGAGCAGACATAGATAGTAGATTAACTTTTGCATTGCCCAACTGTTATGGTTGTCCTTGTAAGGCAAAATGTCCAGAAACAAAAATTAGGCACCCAAAAAAGGTAAGCTTCTGTACTCAAATAAAGGCATGGTGACTAGGCCTGATTTTCAGAAAGTGCTGAGTTTCCATCCTTTGAAGTGTGGCTCCTGTAGAACATGACAAATTAGGGATCACACATTTTTTTGTAACTTGTAGAAACTTTGGCTGCAGGTTTATTGCATGGATACAGGTTGTTGCATTGAAAGCCTTTAAATGGAGAGAGAGAAAGGGGGGAAAAAAAAAACGGGGCGGGGGGGGAGGAACGGGGAGGGAGATACCAAGTGGAAGAAATCCCTAACTGCTGGATGACACAAGGACAACTCCAGGAGTTTTAGATTTAGTTATGCAGAAGATAGGCAGCAAAGAAACCATTATACCGTCCCACCACAGGCTGCTATGCAGTGGAAAAAGCAAAGCAGCAGCTTACTTTATATAAAAGCAGAAAGTACATTTTGCCCTCTTTGTTGTCCTTCACGAATGATTGTACTGAAGTTTGCCTTAAATTTCAGTACAAGGAACAATTTCAAGAGTGTCAGAGTGTGAGTACAGAAAATGCAAAAAGGTAATGCTGCTGTTTTCTCATGTCTTTTCTCAAGCTTAGTAACAAATCCAACTTAGCTTAAAACCTAAAGCAAGGAAGTGGAAGAATTATGATCAGACAACCACCTTTTCTTAGTACTCTGAAAAACATCCAAACCAATTAACACAATTCCAAAAGAAAGGGGGAAAACGGGCAAAGGACAATTTAGACAAAGAACTTTAGCATTTTTCCTCTTGTCTGACATCTCTCCTCTCTCATTCTACCCAGCAGCTGACAGACAATACAGAAGCAGCGGACCACAGCAGGAGGCAAAGCTGCTTTATTGTTAACTCAAGTTATTTCCTGGCCAAAGGATGAATCATACAGGATCAGCTAGTCATGCCAAATACACATGGACTGGGAGGGCTACTAAATGAACGATTAGTCCATGAACTCCACAGAGAGACACCTTGAAGTCACTTCAGCAAAATATGCTGAAAGTATGTAAGACAAGTCGTCTGTATGGGATCTGAAACCTAACCAAGAAAAACACTGAGTCCTCCAAGCAAGTCTCTTGAAGCTCTGAAGGCAAATCGCTATTGAAATTCCTTCTTTTCCCCCCAGATACCAGGATGAAGAGAGGGCAATGAACAGTGGATTCTCAAGAGACAGCACGCCCTTGCTGCCTTATTAGTTATTCTCCAAATGCTTTAATTAAATATCCTTGCAGGAGAGTTCTCCTGTGTCTGTAATTTGACCTTCTCACTGTAAAATAAGATCAGGCATGCTTCTTGCTAGCAGAGGCGGTAGTGGAGGTGACATAAGTCTGAGCACCACATTTCACAAGAATTTCTCAAGTGCACAAGAAAAGGCAGGGACAGGATAACTTTTTCTCTTCCTTCTGACCCAAAAGTATGGTTCCAAATGAGTGCAACTGCACCAGGCAGGGATCTGAGATCATGATGCTTTCTGAAAGGAAAGGTTCCTTTCCGAGAAGCAGGCAGCTACAGGCCTAGTAAAACTCTGAGGAAGCTAGTGCCTTTATGGAGGCTGTATTTTCTACCCCCAGGGAGTGGCATAATGATTTGTTTACCGTGTTTAGCATAACCTTCTGTACTGCTACCCAAATGCAATCTTTTTCTACTACTAAGGCACCTAAACCCTGCTTGTAGAGATTCTTCAAAAAAGGAGCTCAAGAACAGATACTGTGGATGAAGGTACGAATGCACGTCCTACAGTTACAACAGTGGGTAGCAGCCTACAGCAGACACTGGAGGGAGATTTGAGATGTCCAAAGGACAGCAAAACTGGCAGGTTTCTGGAAAAGGAGCCACAAAAAGACTGGAAGGACATAAAACCAGCCTAGGAACCAAACCTAGAGACCAGACGTTCACACTGGGGTTAGGAAATGCCTTCAAACTCCCAATTAGCGGAGAGAAATGGACCCCCCAGCTGCAAAGTCCACAGACATTCCCTGGAAGAAAAAGGTAGATTCCTATGTCTGGAGGAAGCAACAGTGTGTTGTTCCCCAACACAATGTGCAAACTTAGCTCGAGAAGCAAGCAGGAAATGCTGAAGTTTATGTTGTTCCTGACAAAGCAGAAAGAAGAAAAGTTTACTCCCCACAGGAGGGCTGCAGGAAAATGAACACCAAGAAGAAAACTGAGGAAACCTGCTGGGCCCACAGGCAAAATGCCAAATTACCTACTGAAGAGCAACGCGCCATGGGAACTGACTGTCGAAGAAGAGGATGAGAGAGAAGGGCAAGAGGTTATAGCACAGGTTGCCCCGAGGAGACAGTCGCACTGGGAGACCTGGCATCACGGTGCCCAGGAGCAGGGGCGGTGGAGGCCTGACCAAAGGGACCCTTTGGAAACACTGACTGGGCCAGCAGTGAGGGACAGAAGCAGGCAAACAAACAAGTGAACAATGATTATTAATGGAGATACATTTCTGTCATCCGCTATTGGGTCGAGCAGGTTGGGATAAGACACATTTTCACAGTCCAATACTTCATTTTTTGAAATTTGAAACTTACCAGGATTTGCATGAAGTTAGTGACTTTGGAAAATACATACCGATTATCCCAATTCTATACGATATCTACTTTAACTAAAAACTGATGCTTTAATTAAAATACAGCCTACCTCTTCTTCATCTGTATGAGATCTTTCTAAAGGTCGAAATTCAACAACTCTCCAGCTAGAAATGAGACAAGAACAGTTAAATTAATTTACCTAAGTGCTCTTTCATTATTTCAGCAATAAAGATGACTCTTCTGTTTCTATACTACATGTTAGTTACTCCTTCTTCAACACTGCTTGTGCTTCAAAATTTCTTTCAAATAAAATAATTTCAAATTTAGGCTGCTGATACCAGATACCTGAAATTTAGATTTTCCTTTCCCAACCCAATATCCTTCCTTTTCCCAACACAGTTTAAGCTATCCAATAGTCTTAATAATATTTTTTTAGCTTTAAAGACAATATAAAAGCAAGTACAAATTAGATATTTAAAATATGGAACAGTTGCATTTAGCCATTTCAGGCAATCTGCTAGTAAGCCACTGAATTACAGCACAGGAGATCAATTATCCCATTTTAGCAATCTAAAGATGTTCTTTGTCTTAACAAAAAAAAAAAAAAAAGAGAGAGACACACACATGTCTCTAGAATCATGGATTATAGGTTTACACTGTAGGGAAAAAAAAAAAGCTTATTTACTGTATCAGAATGGATAAATTTTTAAAATACATGCTAAAACAACTTCTCTTTAATTGACTGAAAATAGAACCAAAACACACAAAAAGGACAGCAACCTCCAAATAACCATTCAGAGCCTGTCAGCCTTATGGCACATTGAAGGCCACAAATATCACTGTAATTAAGATGATATAACCCCACTTCTATTTTTAGCCAGGCTGTGCAATTGCCACTTCCCTGTGTGTATCGGACGACTTCCCTTGTGCTATCAGCTGTCCACTCTTCCCACCACTCCAGTCACACAAACTGAAGTGCACAGAAAAGACCCCCGAGTACATTAAAAGATCATCTTAATATTGTAAAATTATCTAACTACATCTTAATGATATTCTTAGCTAACGTTCTCATGTTCATTTTGCTATCTTCTGTCCAACTAAGGAGGTCATGAACAAACCTTGGGGTAAGGATTTCTTTGTACTGTAGTTTCTCCAACTTTGATGGTGCCACCAGCGACATTGGAATAACAATGTTGTCTATATCATAGGAGCTCTCACTTCTCAACCTCCTCCTGGCGTTATGCTGTATAACATAATCAATACAAAATGAGATTCATCAGCTCAAATCGTAGGAACTACACATTAGCTGAGAAACATGAGGACTGCACGAGGAGAAAGTCTGTAATTTTAACACATTTTCTAGTGGCTTAATGACCTCTGACTTCCCCCTGCCCCGATGGAATGTCAACAAATCTTAAAACTATCTCATCTCGGAGATTTACTTCTTGCTGGCATAACTCATACTGAAATCAGTGGGTGTTTCCCTTCCTTGATTTCAGTTACAGTTAATTCTGAATACTTGTTAGAGCTTTTGAAGTTAATGCTGCCTTCTTCATAATGTTCAGTCTACAAAGATGACCTTCTAGAATCTGTCTACTAACCCATGACCCAAGCGGTTCTTCAGTGTGATACAATTAGGAATTCCAAAAGAATGAAGCTACATTTAGCAGCGAAGAACAGCCTACGTGGAAAGCGGTTTTCTGAAAGATGTGCAAAAGACAGAAACTGAATTTCTTTGGCATGATCACAGTAGGATTCCTGGTGGTGGTCTCTGCCCACTAATGCATGAAACCTACATGGGTTCTGAACTGAAGTTCTTCGATTACAGGAGGAAGTTTAGTTTTAAATCATGATATATTCCGTATTATTCCAATCTCAATTTTTAGCTGAACATTAACGGAAGCAGTCTGTTCCAAAACGCTCATTTAGGTATTCTTTGATGATGTTCTGCTCAAGCAAGGGAAAAAAGGACGAGTGTCAAAACTCTGTGTGGGATGCAGATTTAAACTCGGCTCTCCAGGAGTCATCACCAAATTGAAACATGATGATTTACAGAGCACCAGTATACCACTAGGCTTCACAGAACCGTGGGACTGAAATCTGAGTATTATCATGAAATTCTCAATGAATTCCAAAAAAACAAAGCGTGTTTCTGCAGGGACCTCACTGAACCAGAGCTCTGCTGCTCCTCAGAGAATTTATATACCAGAGACTTTGCCTGTAGTTCTGCACAAAAGCTTTTAAACAGCAAAGCTGGGAGTTAATAAATTCTGTGACTGTATGTGCACCGTGAGGCCATTTTATGCAGCTGCACCAAGAAAAAAGGGTCATAAGAGCCCTTGTGTAAAATTCAGAACATAAATCACAGTATATTTCATGAAATGGGGAAAAAAATAAAATAATAATAATAAAAAAAAACACAAATGAAAGGCCCAATGCCAATAAACTAAACTTATGCTCCAGTTATACGATCTGCAAAATTTTTTTACAAGCCAAGTATCTGTTTTAGGAACGCCATATACTCAATCTGGAATAAATTACTTAACGTAATCCACTTAATTCACTATAAAAATGCTCTGTACTGTAATTTAACAGTAAATTAGATGTAAAAGGCATGTGGTTTTGGATTATTAATTGGCACGACTCTCCTCTGGTATTTCAGTTAAGACAGTGGTATGTTTTTGGTTTACCTGTGATGAAGTGCTGTGAGAGGGCCTAGTCATTGCATTGACATTGGTCACGGCAGCAAAACTGCTATGGGAGTCCGGTTCTGCATGTTGAAAGGAGAATGTCTCAAACCTAGCGTTACGTTCGCCTGTCACAAACAATAATAATTAAAAAAATGCATACTGGCTGTTGTCTATTAGACTAAAGAAATTTTTCCATACGGTAATAGTAAAGTCATTTCTAGAAGCCCACAGCTAACCACTTACAATGTACTGAATACTAAAAAAAGCCAACTAAATAAACACTTGCTACTCATCCTGTCATTGTCGTTCCACAAACCTCATCCCTCTCCTTCTATGAAGAATTTCTTCTCGTGGAACCGGCTTCATATGGGCAAATCCTGCTGCTTTTTTTCAGGAGCTGCCATAGACTACATGCACGACAAATGCAATCAGCTTAGCGGAACGTTCCCCAGTGTTCCCTAGCAGTGCTTCCCCAGCTGGGGTGCATCTCACTGACGTACCAGTTCACTGAGCCCTGGCTGATGGTTTCTTCCTTGATAAATAGTAAGACAAAACTGGCAGCAAGGGTAACAAAAATAGTTTATAGATCTCCATGTGTGGTTTCTTCTAGTGGTCCACTGCTCCAGACAAATCATAATTCTTGTTTTCTCTTATTCAGTCCCAGTGTAAGCAGCATTTAGGGGGATTCAGAATTTAACCACCTGTATTCTGCTTTCCTTCTATCTTAATTTCCAGTAAGAAAAGAGAACTCAGTTTTAATATACCAATTAATAAAAAGGGTCCATGTATTCCAACATCAAAAAAGAGGGAAGCCTGATGCTAAAGACTGTATTGCACAGGCTGCGTCAAGGACATGAACTCTCATCTCCCAGGCTGCTCTGCAACTCCCTGGCACAAGGTTTTATTTTTGGCCTTGTTCATCAGGCTGACCTTCCCCATGGATAATTTCTCCTAGACAGAGCCCAAATTAGGAATAAATATGTACTACTACACCCATAGCACTAATAAGTTAGAACTGTGCTGCTGCTCACAAATACACCCCGTAGCAGTTTTCTGGCATTGGGAAACTATGATCCTCGTGATAAAAGATTGCTTTTTTGTTCTATTAACTCAAAAGAACTAAATACTATTGGCAGAAGACTAATTGTAACTTCAAAAGGTTTATAGCAAGAAGTTTTCTCTCTTACTAGTGCTCCCATGCAAGTCCAATTGTTGATCTCAGCGTGCATGACAGTACGCTTAGGGAAACAACGTGGCCACATCCGCCTTTTGGGGGCCAGTGACTGGTTAGGGGAACGGGTGGCATGGAGAAAAGGATCCCACCTCCCGAGGTGACAAGCACACAGCAAAAGAGAAGGCTGCACAGCAAGGGGGAGGACCGTAATGCACTGGGGGAATGATGCAGAGAAAAAAAAACTTCATCTAAATCAGAGACAGTTTTCAGTCTGTGCAAAACCTCTCCTCTAACTTCCTAATCAATACGTTTTTTGGTTTGGGGTTGTGTTGCTGGCTGGTTTTGGGTTGTGATTTTCGGGGGGGTTTTTTTGTGTGTGCGTTTGTGGTTTTTTTAACTGATCATAATTTTTGTTTAAATAATCTCTGCAGTAATTCCCATAGCTCCACTTCTATTGCAAGATTACACTAGCAGTTTTACCTGGATATGCACCAGAAGGACGTTTTTCCACAATGTTAACCAATCATTCATATCTTTAAATTGTTTCT
The DNA here is from genome assembly GCF_964289735.1 of Phaethon aethereus. Taxonomy (NCBI): domain Eukaryota; kingdom Metazoa; phylum Chordata; class Aves; order Phaethontiformes; family Phaethontidae; genus Phaethon; species Phaethon aethereus. The sequence goes on from NC_138580.1 coordinate 38,092,616, forward strand.
TAGGGGAAATTTTAAACTATATAGTTTGTTTTCTTACTCAGTGATTTATTTTCTTCAAAGGTCTTGTGAGGAATTTTGGCAAAGATTTTCCAGAAGGTCACAAATAAACAAATTTGTAGCAGAATCTGTTAGGTTTTATATTCTAATAGCCTGGAAAGAGAAGATGCTATTTATCTTTACAATGAATGGTACGCCCAATTTTTTGTCCCTAAATTATCACATTTTTCTACAGAACTTTCAGGGCTTTCTATTAATTTTCCAAGTGCTGAAGTAGAGATTCAATGGCTTAAAATACAAAGGTAACAAGGGTGAAAACGCTAATTATAAGCGCTGGCTACCCACAAGTCCTCTTAACAGTCTGGAAAGAAACCAGAACCACAAATGACAGTATACAACAAATGAAACATAGCTGGCCACAGATGCCAGGAATAGTAAATGTTTGGTTGGGCACATGATTTGACAGATAACTTTGCAATTCAAAGTTTCACTGACTACTATTAAAAAAACCCTTCATATTAAAAATAGCGACACCCAGTATTAGAAAAACACAGCTGGACTGCTGAGCAGTTTCCTTAAAGGGTATTCCAAAAATAAAATACAGAAGCTTGTCTCTTTTTCTAATATATACTCAAGAAGTAAGAGAAAGATTACTATGCTTTAAAATAACACATTATTTTCATGGTGCCATAAGTCCATTCCTTAACTCCTGTAAAGTTTCATACAGTATCCTTTTTGGAGACAACTTAAAATTAATTCTAAAAGCCCAGTGATAACAAACTAATTTATACAGCACATATTTTTGAAGAAGTAGTGCCATCTTAATACCATTTTTCGCTTACCTACTGCTGTCTCACTTAGATGTCTTTTCTTTCTTCCTTCTGACAGCTGGTCGGATGTTCCTGACACCGATTGAGATTTGGAATTAGATAAACAGCCACTGCTCCATTGTTTGACAGAAAGTTGATTATAGTCTACAACAGGAAAAGCATGTATCAAGTTAAAAACTTATTTTCCATTGGTGCAATTTATAGGCAGTTTCAACTGCTGAAGCATTTATAATGGAACACACACCCATCTTTTCATAGGAATCCAAACAGTAAACAGTACTGCAGTCAGGAACCCATGTCTGCAGAGCACCCACGGTCCAAACTTCGCCCACTGTTATTAGTGCCCTCCTACGGCTCTGATGGGGTCACTTCAGTGTAACAAAGGAGAACCTGACACTGTGTTCTGGGAAGAGGTTCCTCTTCCTCCTAAAGCCTTAGCCAGTTACCTTCTCTGATAACCTGCTTTATGGTGAATTTATAAATTGAACCTCTTCAGGACAGAAAGTACTGGCGAATGAAAAAATGTCTTGCAAATATCAAAATATTTTGCTTTACATACCATTGTCTGGAGATATTTTAAACTCCACTCCCAAAGATGAGGTATCAACAGGTTCTCCTTTGATGTCATCCCTCCTTAATAACGTTTCAAAGTATATGTGAAGAGGAATATCTAATAAAAAAAAGAAATCCAAAGAGTCTGTATCAGAAAGATGGCAACTCATGAGCCCATGAATTATGCATCATCACTAAAGGTCTAGGAATCGATTACACACCACTGTGTAATATAAACTATGAGCAATACTGCTGCCTTAAGTCCTTCAACTCATGAGGAATGGCAGTGCTGAGTAACTCCTGTGAGGACCCATCACTTGTCTCTATAGCAGCAGTGTCTTCACATGGTCAAGCTGAAGAGAATATAGGAAAACACGTCCTGAAACTGGTGAGAGCCAAAGGAAAACTCAATGACAATATCCCCAAAAAGCCCAGCCGGACATTTCAAAAAAGTGATTATTGCACGAGTAAATTTGAGGCAAGACAATTCTCAGCAAGATAGTTATTGTATGAGTGCTATCCTCCGCTACAGGCAAAGACCTGTAGTCTTTTCTAGCGGTTATCTAAGTCGTATAAAAGATAATCTCCAGTAATTGCCTGGAGGTAAGATCTCAAGGTACCTCTCTTTCTATTAATGGGAGGTGAGAGTTATGCCGTGGTAAAAACAAATCCATTTTTAGCTGTGAAAGCTACACTGCCATACGAGCTGACCAAGGCAGTACACTTAAAGGGTTCCAGGCTCTCCAGCCATAAGAGCTTCTAAGGGCTGACAAGACAACTCAGATCAAGGTAGGACTCTAAGGAATACTCCTGAACAAATCCCAGTGCAGGCACACTTTGTAGATTACCAACACTTTTTGTGGTCTTCAAAGTCAAAAGAAAGAGCAAGACTGTCTTACTCTGGAATAAACAGTACCTGCAATTACTCCAGAATTGTTCTTCATGAAAATAAACTCTGGACAGTATCAAGTGAGAGTAAGATTGGGGTGTTCCCTTCCTGACTAACTTCTGCACAAAACCCATCACAGTGGAGAGCACACAGTGAACTTTCCCTGTAATCTGAAAAGCCTTCCATTCAGCCTTTTGGGTACAGGTAATTAATGCTTTTGTAAATTGTTCCTGCTGGGAGCCTCGAGGTTAATTTCAAGGTACGTTCTTTCTTTCTCTCTCAGGCAAAGGCTACAGCGGGGCAATGTAATTCATTTCCTGAGGGAGTTCTAACCAAGAATTAGTCTGCAAAACATCTCAAGTGGTAAGGAATTTACCTACTGTTGTAAGGCAGGAAGGCTTAAGAAAAATAGGTCTCTGTCTGAAAAGCCTTCCCGGGAAGAAAATTACAACAGAGAAGAGAAATTAAGTAGAAAAAAACACGTCAACATAAGAAGCAGGCCTGACAACTCAGAATCAGGAAAGGACTGAGGGCAAGGCCAAAGGGTGGGCATTAAACTACTTTTATATACACACCACCTTAGCCTCATGTGCCTTCAGGACTTGCCTGGACAGAAACTGTCAACATATTTTGCTAACTAAAAAGAACTTTTTATTTCAATTTGATATGGATCTAACTAGACATTTTGTCACAAGACTAAAAGCGACCTGTAAAAGGCTCTTCCCCCCAGGGTTTTTGCCATGTTTCCTATTCTACTTCTGAGTAAAACATACATTTCTCCTCTTTTATTTCCTCTGAGGAACCACCTGGATATCTTGGAGATTTTTTATTACGCGCTCCTGTATCTTAATCAAAAGGGCAGGAGTGTTTGTTCCAGTTTATCCACAGACTAGATGCAGAAATACCAGAAACCCAAACTTAGATGCAAACTACAATTTTCCAATTATTGGGGTGCAAGTTTAAAGAGGCATTTTTATGCTCAAGGGATGCTGCAACCACTGACATTTTTGGTCAAGACCCTCGGTAATATGGAAACTCTGAAGGAAAGTCTTCGAACCGTAAGGACAATTATGCTTCCAGGAGTACACTAGTGAGCGAGTCCCACTACACTATACTTACCAGGTTGCCTGCAAATTATGATTCTCCTTTGAAAGTAAAAAACAGGTACAAGAGAGAACATCATCTGAATCTTGAATTTTAATCCCTCCTCGCACACTGAAGAATGAAACTCCCACAGTTTCAAAATGGAACGAATACCAATAATATTTATTCACAACAACTCTTTCATAGGAAAGAAAATGACAAGTAGACTAGTGGTCTTCATGAGGAGGTAGAGGCAGCAAAATACACAAAGCAGAGACTAGAGCATGAATCTAGCCTCCCTCAAAAACAAGGACTGTATCTGAGCAGGAGATAGTAGGTCTAGCACTTTTTTCCTGTCTAGACTATTATGAGCAAGGCTAAGGCTCCTTGAAAAGAGAATAAATACTCCTCAAAAGAAAGATGTTCTTGGTATCAGAATGAAGCTAAAATAACATTATTCTTCCTCCATCCTGGCAAAGTGACCAACAGTAGCCACAATGCAATCCAAAGCCCCCTTTTTTTTTTATTATAATTAAACTTTTTTTGAGAAAAGAAAATGTCAATATTCTTGTTAAACTTTCTAGTTTCCCTTAAGAGTAAGGTAAGAATGAACGCAAGGGGTATAGCCTTATGTGACTATCTTTGAACACACTTCTAACCCCGCTGGCTCCTGTCCAGCTGGGCTGTCAGAGTCACAAGGTAAGTGATGGGGAGCATGTGTAAAGAAAGATTGAAGAGGTGTTTTTCTCTCCAATCCACAACAGAGTCCTGCTGACTGGGCTGTTTGCACTCTTGGAGTGAGTGTTCTGTTTCCTCTATCTGCTCCTCAAAATAATCTCTTCTTTACCCCATACATGGGATGTAAACCCTCGTAAACCTGCAAGAGTTGAGGCCGCCTCAGGATTCCACACTTGGGTCTTCTCTACTGGCCAGTGACAAGTTCTCCAAACCCAAGACTTACTTCAATTGCTGACTTCCTAATACCAGGCTGCAGTGTCTACACTGTCATTCTGGGAAGACAGTGGGTTTGATTAATGACTTAAACAGTTCCATGCAAGTCCCAGCCTCACGTTCAGGGTTATTTTGCAGCAAAGACGACCCCCGTAACAGAATTCCTTTACTGGTCAGCAACTACACGGCAATAGGTTTTTCCTAAAATAACCCCCCTGCAAAAAATCCAACAGAATGAATCCCTTCTGCTGATAACAGCATTTAATATGCTATTTTGAAGCCCCAAGTCCTGTCAAGTTGCACCTGCACTAGTTTCAGAGCTGAGTCACAAACAACATCTGCATTATTGTTCAAAAAGATTAAAGAATCAGATGACAGAAACCATAAACTTCAAAGATCACCAAAAAGGATGACTATCACAAAAACAATTAGAAAACCTAAATAAAGTTTTTTGAACCTAGTCCAAAAGGCCTGAACTGAAAGCTGCTGAAGAAAGCAACACAACCAAGTGTGTTGGCAAAAGCACCAGGTTGTGTTGGCAAAAGCACCATCTAAAGGACTAACACTGACTCAGTTAGACACATAATGAAACATGCAAAGAACACCTTTTCCCTGACCAGTCTTTCTTGGATGTAATCACATTACTGGTATGGGAAATCTAGGATGTGTGTTCTTCAAATGCCAGGATGAAGTGAAGATTTTTATTTAGTCTAATCTCATGTATTTTGCCAGCGTGAGATTTTCTGTAAGAGAACTAAGTTCTAAAATCACTCAAAAGAAAAGTTAGTCCATAAACTCTACAGCTCTCACAAGCACAACCAACCTCTGTTAGAGTCATGGCGTCACTTACCTGAAGGGAATGATAAGACCGGATGGAAGGAAGAGTCCAGCTCTTGCACATAATCTAGTATTTTAGATTCTGCGCTGTACTCACTATTGCTTAAAGCTGAGGCTGGCACCATACATGGTAACTGAGTTTTATATGGAAAGGAGGCATCTCTAGATGGTGAAGTCTGCAAGGATATACAGAAACAAAGGTTAACTTCTCCTTTACTCAATTCATTCAAATTAGACCAGAAGGAAAAAAACGTCAGTGAGTGACACCCTTCAATATTGGAATGGGAAAAATATTCCTACAAACTTCAGTTAGTCTAAGTATGACTTACTTCCACTTTTCATGGACTGTAGTGCACAATACGAAGAATGCAAAAAATACCCTCAATTAGGGCCAGGAAACAGCTGTCAAAGTTTCCAGAGAAAATGTAACTGTTTCCAGTCATTATTTTGATATATCCTATGACAAACAAACATCCCTTAAAGTTCCATTCCAGCACAATAGACTTGATATAGATACACAAATGAAACTAACACCAGACTAAATACAGGGTTCTCCTCCATTTATCCACTTAGTAAGATACCTCTTGACAGTTTGAGCTCACACATTTTAACATAAGACACAATATTAAACATTTTCAGCACACCGTGCACTTACACAAAGCAAGAGGGCAAAGTCCTTACCTTGTTATAATTTAAATACCAGATAAGCAACACAAACAAGAGAAGATACACAGCAATAAATATGGAGAGGGATGCATTGAGCATTGATCAATAGGTAGCAAGAGGAATTACTAGAAAGAGGAGAGCTTCAAAGACAAATTAATTTAGCTGCTTATTTGCAAGGCTTGTTAAAGTACGGAAGGTAAGATGACAGATTGCACAGAACTGGTAGGCACGAGGTAGCAGGACACGAAGTCAAAAGGCAGGGTGAAAATGGGCAGGAATATGCAGCAGAGTGCAGGCAATATACTGAGTTCTGAAAGACAGAAGGCTTGCCAATGTGACGCCCATCTACAAGAAAGGCCGGAAGGAGGATCCTGGGAACTACAGGCCTGTCAGCCTGACCTCTGTACCGGGGAAGATTATGGAGCGGTTGGTCTTGAGAGTGCTCACAGGGCACCTGCAGGACAACCAAGGGATCAGGCCCAGCCAGCATGGGTTCATGAAAGGCAGGTCCTGCTTGACCAACCTGATCTCCTTCTATGACCAGGTGACCCGCCTAGTGGATGAGGGAAAGGCTGTGGATGCTGTCTACCTGGACTTTAGTAAAGCCTTTGACAGCATCTCCCACAGCATTCTCCTGGAGAAACTGGCGGCTCGTGGCTTAGACGGGTTTACTCTTCGCTGGGTGAGGAACTGGCTGGATGGCCGAGCCCAGAGAGTTGTGGTGAACGGCGTTAAATCCGGCTGGCGGCCGGTCACAAGCGGTGTTCCCCAGGGCTCGGTTCTGGGGCCGGTCTTGTTCAATATCTTTATTGATGATCTGGATGAGGGAATCGAATGCTCCCTCAGTAAGTTTGCAGATGACACCAAGTTGGGCGGGAGTGTTGATCTGCTGGAGGGTAGGAGGGCTCTGCAGAGGGATCTGGCCAGGCTGGATCGATGGGCAGAGGCCAACTGTATGAGGTTTAATAAGGCCAAGCGCCGGGTACTGCACTTTGGCCACAACAACCCCATGCAATGCTACAGGCTTGGGGAGGAGTGGCTAGAGAGCAGCCCAGCGGAAAGGGACCTGGGGGTGCTGGTTGACAGCCGGCTGAACATGAGCCGGCAGTGTGCCCAGGTGGCCAAGAAGGTCAACAGCGTCCTGGCCTGTATCAGGAATAGTGTGGCCAGCAGGAGTAGGGAAGTGATTGTGCCCCTGTACTCGGCACTGGTGAGGCCGCACCTTGAATCCTGTGTTCAGTTTTGGGCCCCTCACTCCAAGAAGGATGTTGAGGTGCTGGAGCGTGTCCAGAGAAGGGCAACGAAGACGGTGAGGGGTCTGGAGCACAAGTCTTATGAGGAGCGGCTGAGGGAACTGGGGCTGTTTAGTCTGAAGAAGAGAAGGCTGAGAGGAGACCTTATTGCTCTCTACAACTACCTGAAAGGGGGGTGTGGCGACGAGGGTGTTGGTCTCTTCTCCCAAGTAACTAGTGATAGGACAAGAGGAAACGGCCTCAAGTTGCGCCAGGGGAGGTTTAGATTGGATATTAGGAAAAATTTCTTCACTGAGAGGGTGGTCAGGCATTGGAACAGGCTGCCCAGGGAGGTGGTGGAGTCACCATCTCTGGAAGTGTTCAAAAAACGTGTGGATGTGGCGCTTCAGGACATGGTTTAGGGGACATGGTGGCGCTGGATTAATGGTTGGACTTGATGATCTTGAAGGTCCTTTCCAACCTAGTGATTCTGTGATTCTGTGAAAGAGTTGAATGTGATACTACAGGCAGGAGTCAACAGTAGTCTGTGCTTCAGAATAAGCTACAAAAGCACTGCAGAGAAATAGTGTTGCTTATGCTACTTTCAGCCTTACTGGATACTAGTGGTAGTAACCCCAAAGGGTTTACCTATGTAAAGGCTTCCGTAAGTTTTTGATACTTTGCTAAATGCTGCAGATCCTACAAACTGGAAGGGAGGGAAGGGGGCACTGGGGTACTTCAAGGGTCTTAGCCTAACGTTTGCCACGTTTTTCATCTCCTGGAAAAGGATTTCAATGTAAGAAACTGCAAGAATGCAGTAGTCGTCTTGGTTTTCTTTCGACTTTTTAGGGAACGAAAGGAAAACATCTAGCAGTTGCATCAGAGGCAAGATGATCAAACAGACATTACTTGCATTTTCAGTACTTCTGCTTTCCAAATCCAAGAAATCTCTTCAGCTACTTCCTCCTGCCTGAAATATTCTAGGCTGTTTTCTAGCAGTGCCACTCATCTGTTAGTGATGCACTGATTATATCCACCACATAAAATCACCCTCCACCTACAGAAATTAGTCCTTCTGTCAGGTGGCATCAGTATTCACAACCCACACTAACTCAGAAAAGTTCCCCGTTCCATCTCTTCCCTTCTCAGTCAGCAAATTCCCTATGCTGGTATTGTACTGCAGGAACTATTAAAATCAAGTAAGCATGTTATGATAGGGGAGACCCTGTGGTGGTGGTAGGGTTCTTGGATTTCCCTTCTTTTTTTATCCACAGGAAAACATTAACGGTCCTATATCCATCTTGATCTCCATACACAGGTGTACGCACAAGTACTTTCAACTTAATTTGGAAAGAATTCTCTTCTAGCCCAGGACTCCTGCAAATCAATATTCTGTTATTTTCCTGTGACAGACATATGGGATTTTTCATCTGTTAAACTTTAAACATCCACGAAGTGTTGGCAGAACTGGGACCTGTGTTTGGAAACACTAGAGGGATAAATGCTAAGGTGAATTTAATGTTTCCCATTCTATGGACCATTAAACTAAAGCTTTTACGTAGTTGCTTTACCTTTGATGCAATAAGGGCTTGCTTTTCAAAAAATGCACAAAAGCATACTTCCTCTTAATATTTGCTTTTTAGAAATGAACCAGTTTACTGAATCTCCACTATTTAAGCTGTGACTGCACCCCTTCTGCTTGCATTTTTTACTGAAATGAATCCACATTACAGTAAATGATATATCTCTCATTCTGTAAAAAGGAATCCCCAAACACTAATCATTAAAATTACCTAGAAGACATATAGATAAGACCAACACATACTGACATCCAATCCTTTAGTCCTGACTCGCTTTGTCTTGCTTTAATTCACTTTAGTCCCAAACACATTTACACCATAGCTTAAAGCTAAGCCTGCTCAAAAACATGCATACATAGTCAAATAACCTCCACAGTCTCAATCTATTCTGAAACAGTATTAAAATCCATTTGCCAACATTGCTAAATACAAAATTCTTTTCCTCATCTTGTGGGAGTTACAAAACCTCATGCCTGAATTTGTGCGTTATTTCCTTGAATTCTCTGGCATCAACACCTAAATAATTAAATCTTTCATTAAGTCACTTTGTGATTCAAAAGAAAATAAGGACTTACATAGAAGCAAGAGTAATTTTATTTAAATGCCTGTGAAGTTACCAGGAAAAAAGCTGAAGAATCAGGCAGTGTCTGTGTTGCTAGCTACCGGATCTGGTTTAAATTTCTGATGGAGTAGTTTTCCACTGGAAAATGCTGAATTAGTGAAATCACAATGTTTGTCAGGAATGTCAATTTAATCAACTCTTGATGAAAAATTTTCTGAAGGCCTTCATTCTGGAATGAAAGCGTGTTGCTCAAAGAAAGTGCTTCAACCTTACTGAAATAAAACTGAAGGATTGTTTATTGGAAAACTAAACTCCCCTCACTTTCAATTCAGTGTAGAACACAGTCTACAACCCAACTGGCTTTTACAGCGGTTAATTCTTGATTTCGCAACACCGCAAGAAAAATTCCACCTAAACCCAGCTGAAAACAACCCCACAAATTCAGCCACAGCAATGACAAGTGGTTTAATGAAAACCATGGCATACAGCTTTTAGAAGACAGGCCTCTACAGTAAGCCTGACCACAATACCAACACTCCAGAAAGGAAGAGAGATTACTAAAGTCTTATCAGTTTTCCCCCTGCTATACTATACCTCATACATCTCCTGAAACATTCTTCTTCATTACTGAAATACAAAACCTCATGCTTCCTCAGCTTAAGTAGATACGAAGAGTAACATTACATTAAATTGATTCTATTGAGGAAAAGAAAATACATCGTATTTAAGAGGAAATCAGAGGTGTGCAAGCTTTAAATCTTCAACTAAAATAGCAGCTCTCTTTTAAACTTCATAACGAATGGTGTCACCAACGAATCTAATTTTCTAGAGTATTCTATATTTTAATCTTGGAATTTTTTTCCTCCCTTAGTACTGTTTTACCAGGTCACAGAAAACAGTGAGCGATTTCTTTTGATATTCAAAACAATTCTTGCACTTGCTTGTGATAAACTGATGCATTAGGCAAAGCACAACTGCCTCATGCCTTTGTTCTAGAGGGGTCAGAAGGCTGAACACTACCGCCCAACCATCCTTCTGCAGACAAAGAAGTCTGAGTCCATGACGTGTGCCATAATTGAAATGAAAAATGTTTTGTGCCCCCAGTTAAAAAATTCTGAATTAGTTTCAAGGTTTCAGCTACTGATCATTAAAACTCCTACCATTTTTGGAAACATGCCTAAATGTAACAGTACAGAGAGCCACAGTTCAATTACACCAATGTGTATGAATCCAGAAAGTTAATTAAGTTAGCTCAAATACACTCTGCTGAATACCTGTCACGTCTGCTTCTGATTACTCTTATAAGCCCAAAAAGGCAAGGAAAAAGCATTTATTCTCCCTACACACACACACACAATGAACTTTTCAGCAATATCAAAGAAGAGCTACCCCCTCAATACCAAAAACTGTTCTTCAGTAGATGAGTAGCCAACTAAATTGCAGAGATTTAATTATGGGATCCAAGAGAACCACTGTGTGGGTGACTGATGGCCTCCTCTTTGAACACCAAACACACCGCTAACTTTTAATCCTCCAGAAGCGCTATGTACAGCTCAAACTAACAGAGCACCGTGTTACGTGCTTGCTTCTGTGCTTTAGCATCTGCCTTAAAGGCCAGCCCACTTCTCCATGGGCTCCCTCTTCTGCACACAACTATCTGCTCTGAGCAGAGCTACATTCCTCTGGCAGAACATACAGTTAAATGAATGTCTCATTTCACAAGCTAAACATCAGGGGTTCCCCAAACTAGGACTTCACTGCAGAGTGCTTTTGGGAAACATACAATACATGACTAGTGAAAGGTTAATCTGAAAGCCCCAAAGACCTTCTCTCTTATCAACAGGTAGTGGGGGAGAAGGTGGGAAAAGCATCTAAGACATCCCTACACGGGAAAGTGCATAACAGATGGTGCTGACTATACACACTACATGACACACTCCCTTCCAGATGAAGGTTCTATAGGAGTCAAACGGACAGACCTTTCCCATGCACTTGCCTGCAATCTATACGCAGGTCAGGTACAGCAAGGCAAGGTGCCCTGGGACGTAAACAAATTCATCTGCCTCTGGCCCCTCTGAAGCTGTTGATAAGGATAAATGGCAGATCCTGCGGCAGAGACCAGTTTTTCCAAGAACAGAACTGAGACTTTCGTGAAACACTAGTGACAACTTACTCCACATCTGGCTTGTCTCAAATTCAGATTTTTGGTCAGTGACATAAAAGGAGTGGTAGCTTTTACTGTTCTCGGAGACCACCCACCCCCCATAAGTATACACGGAGTTTAGTTTCCTTAATCCTGTTATAAGCCAATGGGAGATGGTCTTTCACTTGCACTGTGGGAAGTGCATGCTGTCCTCCACATCCGGAAACAAAGACCTTTTGTTCAACTAGCAAATAAATTGAAAAATCAAGGTTAGTGCTTAATCTTTGATCAGTTAAACCAAAAGAAGGAAAGACATGTTAATCCGCAGGGATATCTTTTAAAAAACGTCATGTAGAAATAAAGAGTAGATGTGATCAGTAAAATACTACAGAGATGTTGTAATAAGCTAAAGGTGCAGGACTGCGAAAAGCACGCTTCAGGATTTCATCTGGAAAACAAGAATTTGCAGGCTGACTGGCTCGCCATAAACCTCACAAAGGATGGATTTAGTTCCATTGGCAGTATCACAGCATCGCAAAGCTAAAGGTGTTCTCCCTTCCTTCCTCCACAGTAGACAACAGTCTTGTCACACATTCAGAATAGCTGAACACGTAGGAATACTACTTTTTTCCCCATTCCGGTTTTGTTGATTTTTAACTAATAGAAGACCACCTTTTTTTAACTTACAGTGTCAAAATAGTAATTTTATTAGCTATTACTTTCACTTACAAATTTGGTAAACCATAGCCAAGAGATCCTCCTCCCCAGACCAGAAGACTGACATATCCACAGAGGTACTACATGATTTTCATTGAAGCAGGATGCATCCTCTTCTTGAAACCAGTTTGCAGGAGACTTGGCAACACAACAACATTCCCTGTACTCATGCCTTTTTAGAAGTCACAATGCCAGGAAACTATGCAGAAGCAGGTGGCGGAGCCAATATCTAGGGATACCAAGGAGCGGGGGTGACAACCAGTTAGACTCCTTTCAGCGCAACTATGAGAAACAACTACTTCACTGTGTGAAAGGCAAAACTTCTAGCTGGCTACTGAATAATATGCTTGATAGCACCTGTTCTAAAGTGCTGTTTCTTTAAATTTACAGACCAAGGGAGCTAGAGAAAGCAGTAATTGATAACAGCCACAAAGAATTCACCTGTATCTCCTTAAACCCACAACACAGGATAATATGGTAGAGGAACTGGGACTGTATTCTAGGAAGTAGGTGCTAAAATACTCGTCCCCAGACGAACATATCACCTGGCAGAAAACAGGGTACAGCTTCCACACTACACACAATATTATGATTAAACACCTTGTCTGCACACACACTGTTCTCCCCGTCCCTTACTCTCCTGAGAGTAAACCACTTGCAGATAGCAGACATTTAACCAATAAGATAAAGGGCTCTGCATGCTGGATGTAAGACAAATTATAAGTGTACATATCTACTCTTCCCTAAAACCTGAAAATTAACAAGACCTGGTGAAACACCCATATGTATTTATCAAGTGGCATCTACAAGAAGTATCACTGGCCCTAAGCATGCACTGGGAATGCAGCAAGACACAAAAATCGTAGAACTGGCATGAGAACTACATTAAGACAAGAAACCCAAACCCTAGAATTTAAATACATTTTCCCTGTCTGTTTCGGAGCCTTCTGGAGAAGCACTCACTTCCCCCCCTCTTCTTTTTGTTTTTTTAAAACCACTGAACAAAAGCAGCTATTCTTCTGCTCTCACTTAACTCTGTCTGAGACTGAAGAGAAAAAATGTGGCAATACTCAACTGCAAGAGTTGGCAACATTATACCAACTGTTTGCTTGTGGCATCTAAAATGTAAGCTTCTGCACCTCAATTCCCAACTTTCAGGGTGTTGGCACCTTTGCAGATTTGAATTCTGGTTTCCTCCATGTGCCTCAGTCCACACAACCAATTCTTCCTCCAGCAGGTGGAGATACAAATACAATGAGAATTTTCAGATTTAAAAAAAACCACCGTGCTCTACAACCCTGCGAAGAAATGTATAGGACCAAAATTGATAGTCCTCAGATCTCACTGCTCTATTGCCTCTTACCTTTATTTATAGCTGTATGAAGTTTTCATAGATTAAAACACTACCTAGTCTCAATGACGTCTCCTGGCAAAGCACGACTTAAAAATAAAATAATAAAAAAAAAGAAAAAAGTGGAACTGTTGTCCTTAGTTAGGGTGTTAAATGAGAAACTAACAAAATGTACTGGCAAAACAAATTCCTTGTTACTAAAAACACCCTGCAGCAAGCAACACAGATAAAATACTAGAAAAGAAAACAAGGCACGTCAGCTAAGCAAAGACCTCTCTGAGAGTTTCTGAGTATTAACAACACTTGTCAGCTTTTAAACAAACTTACTAGAACTTCTGCTATCTCACAGATAATTCAGTTCCTTCAAGTTTTGGCAAAAAATAGCCAGAGATGGAGATACTATAGGTCCTCAGCATTTGCAGAAGCACCCAGGCATTAGATTTTGGAGAATCGGGGGTGGGGGGAAGCAGTTATAAATGCAACAACCACTGGGAAATGATTCAACTGGAGCTCATGTCTTAAAGTCCTGACACCAATCTGCTACTTACAGACTGTCTTGGTTTTAATGTTTTGTTACTCTTGGTCTTCTTTCTTAGTGTAAAAACTACATTACGTACATTTTATAGGAGGAGACAATGACCAAGAGGTTGTTTGACTTGCCAGCTGTAACAATGCAAACGAGTGGCAGATCCAGCATTTTGAATGAAGCGCTCTCAGACTTCCAACCCCTGCCCTCAGGCACGTGTCATCCTACTAGACCATGCCTGCAGTTTACACCTTTGTGCTATCCTGCATGCAAGTTTTAATATTCATTCAAAAATCACACTGCAGAAAATCACGTCCTCTGAAAGCACAGACTGCAATCCCAGGGTTTACTGTGCATGTGGATTATTCTGAGTGGCTTGTGCACTGACTCACAACCAAGAAATGGCCTAAGCTCTTACCAAGCTATTTAGATAATGAAAGAAGAGAGATACAAAACAGACTCCATGGCCAAAGGATGACTCACAGATCATCTGTGGTACTTAGTCATTCTGAATTAGGGGACAAGCGGATTTGGCCCCAAAGCATGTTTCAAGTTCCTGAGGATACTGGGTGGTGACAGATAAACCAAACACCCTGCATCCTGTTTTATTTATCCCCACTGCAGTCTAACTATCTTGCAGATCTGGCAGGTCTTCTGGAGTTTCACAGAGTTCTGTGTTTTCTTTTAGATACTACTTTGTGTAAGCATTATTTAAATACCAGAGCAGGGGAAGGTGTAGTCCTCTTCCAAAAAGAAATACAGAAAAGCAAAGGACAATATAGGGCATCTCTCAACAGGCACTGGGAGGCTACTAGGTCACTAAATACTCCAACTTTGACAGCATTGTAAATGTATGTGGCATGGCAGTAGATAAGAGAAAAAATGTGGCTGTCTTCCCAGTGACCTTACAAACTGACAGATGGGATACCAGTTCACAGTTTCATACTTTGCTTTTCCTAACATGGATGTTGGGGGGTAGAAGGGGGGATGAGCTTCCCAAAAGAATCTGAAGAGATGTGAAGGACAAAACTCTGAATGCCCTTCGATGCACAAAGGGTACAACCAGTCAACCCAAAAAAACAAATTCCTCAAAGTTATCCCAGCATTTCTTAATCTCCTACACACGTGAAGTCTGCATTTTGCTGCTTAGATTACTCTGCGAAGCGGCATCGCCCATCAGCACTGCCAGGCACTTGCTTGCTGGTTGTTTGAACCAGGCACCGTGAAGAAGCTGGCACAGGACCTGTGAGGTTCAGAAGATTCAATCTTCTCCTCAGACTTTGGCAAGCTGGCCTCTCTTTACTCCACATCTGCTGCAGGGAGGTGGCAGCAAGTCTCCCCTAGCTCCAGCTTGCTCTCAGGCCAGTGACCTTAAAGAAATGGGGGTCCTCACAGACCATGGCACCAGGGGCTATATAAATATGTGAAACTTGAAGAAATATGGGAGAAGCACTTGCTAAAGATGGCATATTAACATTACCTTAAAAATCCCAAATATATTCCATGCTGCCAAGAAGTAACTCCTTTTTCTATGAAAGGCCAGAGGAAATGTGCTGGATTACTACTGGGAATATAAATGCATTTTCAGAGAAAACTAGGTATGAATCCCAGAGGCCGTTCCTCATTTTGCATCCTTACCCTTAGACATCTGCCTAATCTAGCAGTCAGACTGGGCTGATAGCCAGTGTTCTTCCATTACAAGCTGAGCAATCTCATCAACAGCTGGGCAGCCAAGTGTAGCAAGCGCAGGACTAAGAAAGCGACAGGGCCTGTTAGAATAAGATTTCTTCAATGAAACAATACAGTGATGATGGCTCTTAATTCAAAGACTCTATACCCATTTAGGTTTGATTGTCAGAATGTGCTGGAAATGTCCAGTCCAATTTTATCACTTACTTCCCCAGCAGGATCCTTGATACTGTGTTTTTAACCAACACTGTGTAAAAGGCTTTGTTCAAGGCTTTACCTTAATTTTGAAAACTTTAATTCAGTTTGGCACTTGCATGAATCTGAAGCCGACAGCTTGATTGCTGCCACAAACCCTTATTTTCTTCTCCAGGAACATGAGCA
This sequence comes from Phaethon aethereus, assembly GCF_964289735.1. Classification (NCBI taxonomy): domain Eukaryota; kingdom Metazoa; phylum Chordata; class Aves; order Phaethontiformes; family Phaethontidae; genus Phaethon; species Phaethon aethereus. The sequence goes on from NC_138580.1 coordinate 38,108,602, forward strand.
GAATCTATCTGTAGCCCATGACGCAGCTCTCCACATTGCCTCTCAGTTAACTTCCACATGGAGAGGACATTAGAAAGCAGAGTCTAAACACAGGTTTTTGAGCCGACAGCTGCATAAACAGCATAAAATAGTTAGAGAGCAGCATAAACAGCATTCCCTACAGGGGTTTTTACCGCCCTGTCTTTGGGACATCTCTGCAGTTTCGGTACAGGGACACTGGAGCTAGGTTAGTATATGGTAACCCAGCACTAGAAATGACAAGAGCATGCAGCAGACACAGTTGCACCAGCTCCAGTATTTGAAGTCTTAACGAGGAACTTAAAAATGCACTTCTTGATTGCAGTCTACAATCAAAGGTAAACTACAAATTTATCTTTTTAGTCTACATGTCAAGGTAGACTATTAAGCATGCAAAGCAGCTCAGCTCTATGGCTGGTTGAAGATAAAAATGTAAACTCCGCTTTGAAATCCTGCTGCCAGGCTGCAGAAATGAAGTTTCCGTTCACAAGCTTCTGCTGTTGTTTTCTGAACTGCACTAACCCTGGCCCAGTTTTCAAAAGACAAAGACATAGGCAGGACTTGTAGAAATATGAGATACTTGAGCCTGCAAGATGCAGGCTTCCAAAAAAGCCTGTTATTTAGAAGTTGCATCTGGAGTAGGAATCCCTCATGATTAAGTAGAAGGAAGGGAAAGTCCTGGAGTCTCTTGCTGAGGAGCACTCTCCACAGCTACGAGAAGCACTTGTGGTATTGGAGGCATCAGTTGGGGAATGACACCTCCAACCTCTTCAACAAGACATGGATTGGACTGAGTGGGAAACAAGTAAGTCTAAGTCAGCAATAGTCTCCTTGGTTAATGCAAGGAAGATGAAAAGCCCAAGTGTCTAGGAGGTAGAGCTCCCAAACTCTAAACCTCCACCCACATACCTCACCATCAAACCCTCCAGGCAGGTTGCCAAGTCTTTAAGTCCCACTCCCAGGAAGCTGGGAAGTCAAGCTAGTAAGAAACTGGACAGTTTTTCAATAAAATACCTTGCTAAAATTAGGACACTTCTGCAATTTTATCAGAGGATGCAGAATCAGCACACTCACACAGAACATGCTTGCAGGGGAGATTTATCCTCAGATCACTGGCAAACTTAGTAAATCCTAGACCTTAGCTGAAGAGACCTGGAGATTTCTCGCAATATAACACACTTTTAAAAGGCAAAGTAAAATCAAGAAATTAAAACCACTTGGGATTAACACTGCTCTACAGAATGAGTTCATACCGCCTCTGCTCCCAGATTAGACTGTTGCTTTAAGCACCACAGCTAAACTCATGCATTCTTACCAGCAATATGCTATTAATATCAGATGTGAACAGATATGCCTTGCCCTGCATAACAGACAATGTTGGGGTTTTTTTTCCATTTTAAAATATTAATTCCTTTGTAATGCGGAAAATTTAAAGAGTTTTAAAGCATTCATAAAGTGTCATGAAAAAGGCAATATAACTAATCAGAAACAGCAAAAATGGAAACAAGATTAAGATATTGCAATTTAATTTCCTAGAAAATAATGTGCCACCAGCTGTGTAAACTTTCTTGTAGCTAAAACAAATATTCTGAAAACAAGCAGGCAGCTCATTTACACTGTAGCATGTTTCCTCAGCAGTCAAGCCTCCCAAGGAAGCTCTTGAGTTTTCTCTTAGACTTTATAAAGGCTTTAAAGATAGCCAAACAACAAATCGATTTGATAAGCAGGATTCTGAGTGATCTTTAATTTTTGTGTTCACCTCATTAACTCTGAGCTCCTGCTGACACAGCCAGTACTCCTGCCACATATACTATATGCTCCCTGAACATAACAAATAACCAACACAGCATGCACTATTCTTCTGACATACCAGACAAGACACATGCAGACTCCAGCAGCTGGACTCTGGTTTTGACTCCTGAGGGGAGAGCGGATGGCCTACCTGCTGATTCCAGTAACAGGCACCGTGCATTCTGTAAAGTCTCCTCTTCTGGAAACTATGAAGTGGCCTTGTTCGGGCAGATGTGCTCACGTTAGCCACGGAGAGAGATCTTAGTCTTGACCTGTCTCTTCTTCTTTTCTTGATGTGCTGATGATCAAGCAACCAGCTGCTCGAAGAGGATACCTCTCTGTTGTCTGAAGCTCTGCAATTTCATAATTAATCGGGGGGTGGGAATACAAAAAGTTAAATATGCTCCACATGCACAGGCCAAGATTTCATACCCCGATCAGCATTAGTTATCCAATTCTAAGAGCACTTTATAAACACTCAAATGTTTCAGCAGACTGTTTCAGGAGACCATGTATGTACTTCGTTTGCTCTTTGATTAATTCTATGCTAGGTCACAAAAGGAAGTTTATCATTCTTGTTCACTTTTCTGCTCACGGAAACAAATGTCAAAATGAACTTAAGCCCTCAAGCATTAAATGGTTTTTGTTTTTTCCAAATTCAAGAACTCTAACACTTAAAACTCCTAGGTGTTAGAAATTACAACTAATATTTCCCTACAAACTTCCATCTGTTCAAGACAGCAGTCATGCTAACACAAAGGAGACCTAGAGTTCTGCCCTAATACTTTCGAGATTTTCTATTTTTGCACAAGAACTGAAACCTAAGTGAAGCCTTACAAACCAGTGTCCATTCAGTGTAGGCATTGCAACACACTGTGAAGTATTTGTATCAAAATTAGGAACTCTGCACACTCAGTTTAACCAACACAAGGCCATTAAACTTCACTTCCAGGGATGTGCCAATAAAGCTCTCCAAAAGAGCCCAATGCCAGCCTGAGGGAAGCTCTCAGGGAGTAGGGAAAGCCTAGCCTGTTTGGCTGTCTTTAAGACCTAGAAGCTGGTTAGACCCAGATGATTTGGAAGAACGCAAGCTCAGCTCCAGTCACAATGTGACAGGGTCTACATGGATACATGGAAAGGTTCGTTTTAATGCATTTCCCCAAATCTATCCCTTTCAAATCCCCCTCAGTGTTACAGCATCATCCCTCTACAACCTTACCTACACACACACAGGTTGTACTCATGCCCTTATAATACAGTATGCAATCACAAAAATTATGTGACAACAGCGGTAGAAAACTTTATACCTATCTGTGCAACAACCTCGGATCACTCACACCAATCTACAGCCTTTCTGCTCAACACTCTACAAGGTAAGAATTCAAAACACTCTCCATTCAGGTAGGAATGACTCAACGGGAGGAATGCACTTCACTTTTATAGGTATCCTGATCTTATTTTGTTGCTGCAACATCTGCCTGCAAAGCTGAAGGCTTGCTGCAAAAAGCACTCAAGTGTGCAGTGTGCATTTATTTTTACAATACTGAAGACCTTGACTTCAACTCTACACTGCCTGAGAACTGCAAGTATACGAGGTATTTTGGCCTTGGTTCGTAACAGGTCATCTATCTGCACAAATGATTATCTTCTCTCATGAACTTTGTCTGGCAAGTCACAGCCTCATTAGCAAAGTTGCAACACACAATAAAACATGAAAATGAATTTATTACAAGGTCATTTATCAATCTTTTTTGACATGTAGTATTCTTCTAACAGTAAATTTTATTAAACAGAAGGGCTTATTATGAAAGTGTGATTAAACACCATCCCATGCTGTGCTGGTGTGGTAATAAGGCTTTATGGGCACAAATTTGAGCTGTCCTTCTGACACATAAGAACAATCTCAATAAGCAACACAGACAGAAATGAAAAAAATGTGCTAATTAAAAGAGGGATGGTACAACATATTTGAAGGAACATATTAGTAAGTGCCAAGAAAAAGCCCCAAAATACTGAAGCATGACATTCCTAATACTAACACTGAATTTTTAAGACTTGAGAAAGAAATACAATGTTTAAAGCCCATGCAAAAGTTTTCTTAAAATACTTTCTCTGATTTCTCAAAAACATTTTCTCTGTAATTATTCACCTTGAAGTCAGATGGTGCCAAGCCCAACTTCTGGACTTCCACATACCTCCCTCTTACATGAAAGGTAACTTGGACAGGTAAAATAGACCAAAAAGCTCCTCAGTCTGTCTCTTTAACTTCTGCAATTCCCCACCTTTGTTCTGGTGTCCTGCTCTGGTCTTTGATAATCTCTCTGCAGTCTCTGCCGACTGCTCTACTTACCATCCTGTGCCTTACAGTAATGCACACAGCCCCATTTTCAGATGAAGCAGAGACCTTAGCTCTGTGGCTTGGAGCTCCAGTACACAGCAATATGGTTTTCCTGCCACTTGTGTAAATAGGCTTCCCAGTCAAGGTTCGAGTTATCCGTTTATTTTGATGTTAGCTTGGGGTTTTTTAAAAATGTGATTCTACTGAAGAGCAGAGATGAACCATCACCAGATGTAAAATTCACGAATTTGCTGAAACACTGCTTTCAAAGCTTGTAGGTTGGCCTTTCTTGCACTGTAGTCTAGCTAAAGCGCAGAGATTTTGACATTACTGACAGATACACGCATGCACAGAAAGCCATCAGGCACTATTTGTACTGAAGTAATGAACTTTTCCATTCTTTTCTCTTGATAAGAAAGTGGTTATCACCAGCTTAGCGAACTGCTTCTATGAACCTTCAATGCATCTGGCTAATCTTGGCATTTAGATTCAATTGAGAAAGAAAGGCTACATAGAAAAGGAAGCCACTAATGAAATTAGACCTTGACAAACCTCAGTTCAAGGTTACCCACATTTCATCAACAAGAAACCATACATGCACCACCACTTCCACTGGGTATGGCCCAAGTAACCAACCATACTGCAACCCTGTGATTACCAACCTCAAAGCATCTCACGCTTAGACCTACTTTAAAGATGGACTATTGTATCTTTCACATCAAGAGCCTACAACTAATTTCACGAATTTACTTAAGTAAAAATCGCTATCATCCCTTTTTCTTCCTCTTACAAAACAAAAAAACAAATCACCTTACTTCCATTTGATTTTGATTTCTACTTTCTCAAGTACTTAATACAGTCAGAATGAGCTCTAGAAAGAGGGGAGAAGCAGCCAAGATATTAACTGTAGTATGTAATTGTCTCAATTAACTGCACACAAAACTTTTTTTATTGTAATAAAAAAATACAACAAAAAACTGAAACACACTCAAAAAAACAAGAAGTAGGAGGCAGTGAATTTCCCTGCAGGATTCTCATGGTAACCACTCTATATGGTATTTAATTATCATCTTTAATGAACAGTATTTATTTGCAGAATTCAGAATACTTCACAAGAAGCAAAAAATTAATATTAACTACTTAACTGATTTTTGAGATGACATCTAGAAAGGTCTCAAGTCTCTCAGATTCCCTTCCAACACCTAACTCACCAACTCCAGTTTAGAGCTACTGCACTGAGAAAATCTTCCAAGTCTTCTCATTCTTCTTTGGGCTTTTATAGGTCATGAGTAGAAAACAACCAGCCTTAGAGAGAGTACTCTGTGAGCAAACAACTGTGTTGCTCATAAAATGGAAAGAGGACTGATTTTGGACAGTGTCAGATGAGAAGTGGCTTGAAGTTACATCATTAGAGTCCCTCATCATGAAGTCAACTTCATATACTCCTAAGAACGTTTTTAAAAGCAGGATCCCTTCCTCATCTATTTTGGGAAAAACTCACAGATTCAAGACACAGCCTTCTAACAGCCTAAATTACTCTTTTCTTCCACATACCCATCTCTATTAGCAACTCATGTTTCAGGGCTAATTTTATGCCAAAACTCACCGAGGAATCTTCTGATTTTCCCCTACATTATTGGTAAACAACTGATACGTCAGGTGCATGAATGCTATATGACAGGACCCCTTCATCCTTAAATTTAGGGCACAGTCACACAGTTGCTTTGGAACAGACGGCAGTTAAAGCTGCCTGTCCAAGCTGCTCATTATAATCTCTTTGTGGGAGGCTACAGTCTCTGCAGCAAAGCTGCTGAAACATAGTGTGGCCAGCTCTTCTTGTAGCTGGGGAATTACGTTCTGCTGCAGACACTGCGATAAACCCCCCAGCTCTAGTAGGGAACACCTTCTTCATCCACCTGGTCTTAATTAAGACCTATGAAAAACAGCAACAGATTATCAGTATCTCAGGAGAAATAACCTACATACCTAGATCTTTTGTAAGACAGGACTGCAGTCAGTTACCTTAATGCTGTTTTGAGACTAATACTGATTACAGCCTGTACTATATTTTAAAATCTATGAATAAAAGATGGAATTACTAAGAAGTATGCAGTAGTACTAAGAAACATTTTTCTACAATATTAAGTTTGAGCTGCTACAGTCATCCTGGAAGGTGTATCCATCCAGAACAAAAGACCACAAATGGAAAAATATTATCTCCAAATCACTGAAAAAGTAGCTGGCAAAGATAAATTTGGCCTTGTATTGAAGATTGATGTGCTTAAAATAAATGAAGCTGCCACTAAAAACTAACACTTAACCAAGCTGAGGCACAGGTGCCACTGCTTATGTATTCTACTAATCTACTAAAGTCTAGTTCATTGCTTTTCCAGAAATAAAGTTGCACTCATGATGAAACAAGGTCAGTCTGAAATAATCGGTAGTGTGTTACTTACTGCATCCTTTCACTACTTCACAGATATATTCATCTTCCCAGTACTTAAATGTACCTAACAGTGACTGCATAATTTTATGATGTCTTTAAGAACAATAAAAAACTCTACTACTTTCAACCTTACAAGCAAGACTTGACTTCTCGCTGAAGTGCAGAAAGCAGCTCTTTTCCCAATTTACCACTGTAATCATTATCAGTTCCATCCATATAACTTCACCAAAAGTTATTTTAAAAAAAAAAAAAAAAGCTACCGTACTGTCACCTACCTGAAAGAGATGCCATTGACCAGCTGTCTGTGCCTACAGGTCTTGGATGAAAGAGATGAAGAAGCTGGAGACAGATTTAGTGGGGCAATTAGGCTGCTGATGATTTCACTCAGTTGCGCACTCTGGAAAAAAAAGAAAATAAAATAAAAGGTAGTCAGACTTTTACACAGACTCAACAGCTCAAAGGTCCTGGGTTTTTGTTGTTTTCCTACTCAGGATTCCAGTCACATACATCATGGAATAATCATATTTAGTTTCTTCTTCATCAAGAGTGGCATGTTTTTTCTTTCACAATTATTATATTCAACTATACAAAAAAACCCAACCAAACACAAAAAAACAACACAACCCCGAACAATCAGCCAAGGACATTGTTTATACCTTTGAATAAGTAGTACACAAAACACATTTAGTATTTTAACCAATGGTTTTCAAGAAGGCAAAAGAAACCAGAACACTTTACAGCTGGTGTTAACTACAGCTGCAGCCCAGAGCTGCTAACTGGCCATCCAACAAGTGTTTCAACAAGGGGCGGGAGGGGGAAAAGTCTGCTGTCTACTCATTGTACATTTTGTTCACTCAAAGTATTTTTCTTGTAAAAAGAAATTTTGCTCGCTGTAGTTTGACGAAGGTGTTTTTACAAAAGGAAGTGTAACTACAGGACTGTTGTAACTACAGACAGAATGGCTAAAATTTTCTGGTATCCTCAAAAATAGCAACAAGAACCCCCCACTCCACCAAAACCCAGACCTTCAGAACGGCCCGAAAACAAATATAGCTAATTTTTTAAGACTAAGAATCATTCCTTATAAAGCAATGAATTGTGGACTGACTCCAGATAACATTACACAATGATTTTTTTGTTTTAAATGTCAAACCTTAAAGGCTACTCTGACAATAAATGCAGCTTTCTTAAAGGAAACTGTGTGTTGCACACTAAACAGAAATTAAATGTATCTGAAAGGGCACACAATTTTTTAAAAACTTTTAAATTATTTTGTAGGATTTTCATTCAGAACTAAGATTGCTTAAAACTAGAATTGCTAAAGGTTACCCAGTAAGTTTTCTTTACATTTTGAAGCACTACCATTCATGCAGAAAGAGGCAGAAAAAATTCTTTTCCATTTTATTACAACTCCTGTGTTTCCTGTTAATGTTTACATGATGCAGTCAGGTAAAAATTTCATGTCAGAATAAAATATTCCAGGATGGGTATTAAAGCACAGAAATAGCAAGTCAATTATAAAAGGTCTGGACAAAGCAAACAAGATGCCATTAAAATACTCAGCAGATTGATTTAAAAATCTCAACAGAATTCAATCTGTAAGGGGCAAAGTCTCTGCTGAATATAAAAGCACCACAACCGTGGCAGACTTCCAAAACACAAGGAAAAACATACATGTTTTTAAAACATTGCATCGCTATGAAAATTACTTGAAAACAGTGCTTGTAAAAATGCCAGGCTCAGCGACTTTGTATTCTTTATGAATTTTTTTTGCTCTCAAGTAATCTTTTTTTTTTTTTTTTTTAAAAAACAAACACTTTTAACATAGGACTGAAGAATTCTGTGGGAATATCTGTGGATGTACTTCAGCCTACAGCATTGCTACTCCTGACACTGAACAAGAAGAAACTCAGACCTTCAGAGTTAAGGTTGATTTACAGAACTGATAGTCAAAAAGCAAATCAACCCCCAAAGCTTTCTGTGGCGTAAAGGGAAGAAATCTGATGTAATCTGTGAGATGCCATAACTGAAGAACACCTTTACGTCCAAGTAATTTTCAGATCATCAAAGTTCTTGGACCTCTCTGTTTGTAGCCATTTACGGACCAGGAAACACACGACTATTACTTTAATTGTCAAATCTCTTACTGAAAAGGGTGTTTAATTCTCCAAGTAATCACTTAAAGAGGGGACATTCACCACATTCTAAAAACACTCTTTGGTTTACCTTGTGCAATTGCCAGCACTGTGCATATAAATTTCCTGTTTCATTGCTTCCTCACTCCTGTCTGTTGTGGATAAGATCTATCAAACAGGGGAAGCATTTCAAGAACAGGAAAGTATGACTATCAAATAAGAAAAATTGGCACAGAGATTCAGGAACAGGCATTAGTACCTAAAGCTGCTTTTACCCCACTTAAAAAACATGTATATGACCAAGAATATATGTACAGCATCAGAGCAACATATTAATACACCATACTGGCTTTGTCAGGTTTGCTTTACGCTAACTGGATAAATTAATTCTGAAAACAAATTTCCTGTATCTCCTTCAGCAATGTGATCCTACCACATTCTTTATGTACTTTCTAACAAAAGAAAACTCTACATTGTATTTCCTGGAATTAACCTTTGAAATGACAGTTTTGAACACCATGAACTGAAACTCCACTCACACTTACGCCTACGCTATGCCAGTTAAGTACCCAGAATTCCTCAGCTCCAAACTGGAGTCCTATGACGCTTGAAAAGGCAGCCCAACAATTATATCCTGTTGGGGCTTTTTCTTTTTTTTTATTTCATGCGCAACATACCTCCATCTTCAGCTATACTCTTTCATCTCACGTAAGTATTTCCTGAAACAATCTGTGGCAACTCTACATTGAGCCTTACTATAAGGGAGAGGCAGGTTTGTGGATAGCTATTAGAAGTTGTTATGTGGCCGCTTTGATGGAAACAAAGCGGTAACACAGACACGTCAGAAATAAAAGGTTAATTTGTAAACCTGTTGTACAATGTAGTTATTTAAGCCTTTCATTTCATCAGCACCCACTCTCAGGACTGCAAAATGTCTTCTTTTTTGGAAGTCATCACCATGGAACCTGCCCTATTTCTGTAGTAAATCATCTGGCTCCATTGACCGTTCAGTTCTTGTTTTACTTTACCTGTTTTTCTATGTTTCGTAAAAGCAGGGTAGGGCTGCTGGGTGACATTTCAAAGTCATGCTCCGGCAAAGAATCCTGTCTCTCAATGGCAGCTTGCGAATTCCCTGTGGCGTTTAATAAAGCTTCTTGGTCTGTCAATTGTATTTGCTTCTTCAAAATGTCTTTTGGAAATGGGAATTCTTCTAAGATCACCATCCCCTAGACAACAGCAATTGAACACAGTTGGTTGACAACGGATTAACCCTCCTAAATCATTTTTAAGGGGCAGTCAAACCTGGCACATCCCCCTTAAATCCTCCCAGCAACTCTTTGGAGCATGGCAACTACATTTCAAATACACTTAACAGCTAAAATATAGACATTGTAGGTATTTTTGTTAATGAAAAGATGCATGATTTATGCTACCCCTTTTAACAGCAATCACTCTAGTGTTATACCACTGCTTAAACATCTGTGCCAAAATTCAAATCAGAAATTTATACTTATTAGGGCAACTATATGGTCATTTGTCCGCTGATTTAAGAGGTTTTTCGGTAAGAAACAACCACCCTTTGATTTGAAGTTGGTTATAGTCTTTGCAGCAAATAAATTTTGCAGGGGCATTTTAAAGTGCTCTATTTTTCTTATTCCTATCCATGCTCTAAGCAAAACATCCAAGGTTCTTATTTTTTACGTAGCAGAGATGGATACAATTCAAAACAAAAGCCTTTTGTAATTTAATAATTGATTTAAGGTGAGCATTTTTAGAGTTTCATAATTACAGAGGGAACTATCATAAATATGCTAGCAATCTCATTGCTTTTCAAGACAATCTGAGCAAATGTGGTATCAGACATGGTCTATCATCTAGAATGTCACCTAATAAGATACATGTAACTTTTATGATAGGGAAATAACAGAGTTTCATAAACGGAACCAGGAAAAGAATACCCTTATTGTGTTTTCCACATGACAGATTAGAAAAATAAGTGTCACATACAATCCTAGGTAGCACCTCAGTTGGTTTGTTTTAACAACTTAAAATGTTACACAAAATAATAAGCAAAAATAACTTTGTAACAGTTAAAAACAGCTCCTCAAATAGTCCCTTAATTTGTCATTATCTTGAGCAAACAAATTCAATACTCAGAAAAGGCTATCAAACCTCTGCAGGTTTTTTACAAAGAGAAAGGGAAAGAACTCACTTGCTTTTAAGTACTGACTGTTACTCAACTATCAAGCAGATATTGAAAGAACGGGACCATTCAATTACACTACCTCAAATTTTTTTTCTAGTGAGAATATTCCACTAAAAAGCATGACAAGATTGTCATCATGTGAACACAAGGAACGCCTATATTATTTCTTTACGCAAGACAGACTTCACCTAGGTTGTGGCTGTGGAAAATTAAGGATCCTGTAGTTTAACTCACACCTTGACTCCTGTCTCAGCAGCAACTTGCCCTAAAACATGAAAGCAAGTCTCAAAGAGACTTCTAAGGGTAGACTTGGAAAAAATGTGAAACTGTCCTGTTCTCATTGTGTCTCTAACTTATTCCCCTGTTTGAGTTATAAAGTCAAAGCTGAGAACAAAGATACTATCTAAAAACAAATGTAGGTACTTGAAAACTTGCTTTAGTGCCCAAAAGGGGCACACAGCTTCTGAAATTTCCATCGAGTCAGCATTAGATTTGCCACATTCCTTATCAGGTAGTAGCCCATCATCTGTGCTTTTCCATTTACAGCAGATGGAAACAAATCCAGACAGTATCATACTACAACCTGCAGACCAAGAGCAGTTACAAAGTAGGCCGTATGTTCAAGGAAATTCAAGTATAGATCTAATTTTTATGTGCTACAACAGGAGGACAAGCTAGATCCACAGCTTTAGACTCTTTTAGAAAAAGAATCATAGGTCATGACCACAGACAGAGAGAAAAAAATAGCTCACAAAAGTCTAAAACACAAATTCTTAAGTCAGAGGAATAGGAAGACACACAGGAAAAGTGGTGAAAAGAGGGGGGCACACTCCCACCCTCCACTGGAATTTTGTTTTTTTAAGTTGCAGAATCCTGTTGACAAGCACGGGAAGAGGAAAGCAGAAAAGGAAGGAGAAAATTGACAGACTGTATGAAAAGGCAGAGATGGAATAGGTACAGAAAAAAAGAGGAAGAGTAGAATTAGAAGACTAATAGTGACTATATAGGAATCATAAATTCAATGGGTTACAGCCAGTAGGTTTTGGCAGTGAACTCTTCCCGCCCCTCTTTAGCTGGAATTATTTTGTTTTGCAGATATGCTTTTTTTTTTTTTTAATGGAAAGACTCTCAAAGACCCAGAGCTGCTAATTCTGCGTGCACAGAGATGGAGAGGACAAAATGTAGTAGGGCAGGAAACTACCCACAAGTTAACCATCTCCCTTCCTATTGTGTTATGGTGTCAGAGGAGTGGCATTTTGCTTGAAATCATTGTTCACTGGCTATAAATCACATTTTTTTCCACTCAAAACACACAAAAATCACTCTGAAAACATTAAACACAGCATACAAATTCTAATGATATTGTGTAACTACTTTGCAGCCACTAAATGAAAACAAAGAGCTCTTCTATCAGCCCACGTGTCATTCCATAGCTGCTGCTACACACACGTATACAAAAAAAATCACAGCTGAAGAAAGTAAGCGTCTACCTTACTGTGTATGGGACACAATGCAAAATACCGAATACCACAGCTGGTAAAAGGGGCATGAAGTTTGCAAAAAGGAATGTCACTAAAGATCTCCACCAGGAAGACGACTAGGCTCCAAGCCAATATACCACCTAATGTGAAGAAAATGCATGACTAAAAGAATGTTCTTTCTCCCATTTCTCTGTTACTTATTTCTCCATGTTCTGCAGCTTGAGAGACCTATTCCACCCTAAAGGCTGATAGCTTTTGGGTGTAACACTGTGGACGTACCCAGTACTTAGGGCAATACTAAAATATGGGCATTCTCACCCTTCACCAAAATACAAAAACTCCTTTCACTTCCGTAGGCACAGAGGCAGGACAGACTCTGAAACAAAGGCTCTTCAACTATTTTTTAAAGAAAAATCTGACTGGGGAAAAGTTGTGAGCAGGAGAGACAAAGCTGGATATGAAAAGAAGGGCTTTGAGGGCAAAAGAACAAGGAATAATTTTTCTTTATGTGATCCAAGGGAAATGCTCTCTGGGGTGATTTCCTTCTCCTCTTCAACTCCCTCTAAGTCTCATGTTCAGCCACATAAAGTCTAAAGCATCTTCTGGCTCCTCTCCGTCAGCGCTTATCTGACCCCAGCATAGATTAGACAACCTACATGAGGCTCCTCAACGGAAAGTCAATGGGCCCTCCTCTAAAACCCCTCACTATCACACTACCGGAATTATCAAAGGTTTTGGCTTCTTGCACATAAGAATGACTGGGGAACACATTAAATTGATAGATAGATTATTAATGTTTTAGGAATGCGACTTTCCCACTGTCTAGCCAGTTCAATTTACAAAAACTAGTACATGAGTTACACACATTGGAATTTTAGTAATAATTAATCCTTGACCTGTTCAAAGTGCTGTACAAACATTAACTAGCTAATCCTCAGAATAAACATGCACTGTAAATAACAGAAAAACCCACCCTGAAACCCCACAACACCAAAATGAATAACCAACCACCCCTCCTGAAAACCCAATCTTCCTTCTACTACAGAGGGAGAAACTAGTGTGATAAATGCAGTACCTTGTGCTGGGCCCCTGAAAGTCACTAACAAAGTCACTATCACAGGTAAGAAGGTGAGAGTTCTCGACTCCCAGTGCTGTACTGATGTCTCTAAGGTACAATACTTTTTAGCTCCTGATGTCTTTCTCATTAACCTTAGCAGGCAATAGCCTGCATGGATACAAGAACTCTAGGGCAAAACAAACAACAACAAGGAACCAAATATTACACAAAACTCTGTCAAAAGATTATTTGAAAAGCCCGTTTATGAGCTTACAGACAATACCTTGGTGGCACGTATCTGCCTGTGAAGGTCAGTTAGTTGTTGGATTTTGTATTCTAGTTCTGAAATCTGGGCTTGAAGCCACGTCCAACGGCTGCCAATTCTAGCTCTGTCTGCAAGCCACTTCCATTCAGAAGTATAGCTGCTGTGAAGAAAAAATGCTGGTTAGTCCAAAAATAAAGATAACCACATTTGCACAAGAACATTTTTGACAGCTGCTCTGCCTCATGTTGCAAGCATCTCAGTTGCTTTCAGAAGATATCTGATTATATCCATCCAGTTTCACATCAGCTTATTTCTGTAACTACAGAACTTGCCCTAACCAGTACGATCAATGTTCACCGGCTATCCCCAGGCTAAGCTAGCTTTCTGTTCTGTATTATAAAACCCAGAGCTGGGGAAACTACCAAACTCTTATCAGTTAATGCAGATTACAGATTTGTAAAGAATTCCAGTAACTCCACCAGCAAGAATCCAAATTCTTACACCACACTTCCTCCCACAAGCTTCCACGAATGTCGCTTGCTACCAACTGGAATCTAATAAAACACCAACCAGCAGTGACCAGATAGATATCAAGTCACTGCCCAAAAAACCAACGACGTAGTTTAGATTTTTTATTCAAGCCATTTTATAAATATAGATGTGTCAGTATAGTATAGTATAGTAAGGTCACTCTTACTGCTGTTTACAAATAGGTGTATTTTGTAACACAAAAGATATGCCTCCCAGTACTTGACATTGTGATTAGCTCAACTTTATTATGCTAAATTCATGACTGGTATCAGCAAACTTTACTCGACCTACATATTAAATAAATTAATGACATAACAGTACCACTCAACAAATAAACTTAATATCTAGTAAGTTTAAGCAAGAGAGACAACACAATGCAGTATTTTAGTATGCAACTATCACTAGTATCCTACCATTAACTGAGTTTGTTTATTTAAAGAAAATGACTGGTGCTTTTTCCCCACTAAAGTTGTCAAGTAGTTTGCCACAGCTAACTTAAAAGAACTGTAAAAACAAAATCAAACTTCTTCCAGAAAAGAAGTGCTTTTACTCAAGTTATTGGGATAACTACTGGATCTAAATCCTGGATGACACCCTATGTAGGTCTTCCACAAGCAGAATACATGATCCCCTGTTCCCCAGGCAATGAAGAGTACTGAAGTATCACAAAAGAGACAAGAAAAAGCAGATGTCAGTGATAGGCATAGGAACATCACACAAGTGCAATTGGTTTGTGCAGAATTTTGTGTCAACTACCTCAACAATGAAAGAATAGTAATACATCACCCAACAGATGATGCTAGACATTTGCTGGCATGAGGCAAGAATCACCAAATGTGAGAATCCTAATATTTTCAGGGCAAAGATTATAAAGCATAATATAACTTAAAATCTCAGAACTCTCAGTCTACTTTAGCTGTCGTAAATAGTAAGAGTAGACACAGTCTCCGGCAGGTTAAATACATAAAATACATAATTTCTCCCTTTTTAATGTAAATTATCTGCCCACATAATTTACAACCAGCTTAATCTCTCTCCCACACAAAATGAACATATGCAATTAGACAGGGGATTGAAATGTCCTGTTTAAATCCCGATTGTAAATGCAAGCAAATAAAGTGGATTACCATAAAAAAGAAACTCAAAGAACTCTATAAATATATACCATAATAAATTGTTTACATTTTATATATTCTATTAGTGATTTAGTCCTAGGAAAAAAGGCATATGAAGTCATCTTGTGAATATCCATTTTTCTGACAACCCGTTCTTATTTCTCAGGTCTTCTTGCCAAGAACCAACCTGGGATTGACAACTTTTGCATGGTTGTACTTCTGGAAGTCATAAAATACAGTTTGCGGAGAAAGGGCAGGGGACGACAACAGGGAATCCAAATTCCTAGTTGGCCCAAGTCAGAGTTCAATTAAATAATGTGTTCACACAAGTGTGGTGGTTGGAATAGTTAGGATTTGTATCAGGACCCTGGGATGGCAAAAAGTTAGTCCCAAGAAAGAGCTGCTTAACGAGGCTGTAACTAATCCCTTAGTTAATAACTTTAACAAAAAAAAGTTAAACAGGAATAAAGAGAGTAACAGCAAAAAACTCAACAGGATTGTTGAGGTGCTTATTCCTTTCTCAAAAGACGAACAAACAACAAAACCCCACAAACCAGGACGTTATTACAAGAAAGCCAGGTGAAGGAAAATAAATCACACTGCCAGAATTACCTCCCAAGCTAGATGCAACAGAAAGAGAAAGGTGAGCTATCCTCAAACAGATCAAGGAGGAGGGGGGAGCAAATCAGAAAAATAAAAAGTGCCCACGCAGCTGGGAAACAAGAAGCAGAATGGAAAGGGCTGGAGCTGGTCTTATGTCACATACACTGTATAAAATCAGCATGGCAGTAAGGGAATCCATAATCAATACCAAACCACAGCAGGTAACAGAAGAACAGTTAAATACTGTAATCTTAAGACAAACAACTCATATCCTCTGTATATTACTGTCTTACATATTAAAAAAATACTCTGCAAAGTTACATTTACAGGATTTAATTACATGGTAATAATGATGTCCTTAGGCTCCTCTGTAAGGGTTTCCACCAAACTAAGCACAAACATTTTAAGCTCATGCCAAAGGAAGCAATTTTAGCTTCTCTTGCCTGCAAGCCCAGGCTGCCCCGTGCCCAGCACCTGCACTTGGGCAGCTACACAGCAACATGGATTAGAGGGTTGCTCATGGTTAATTTTAACTTCAGAGACAGGGTGAATGAAGTAAGTTCAAGTCTAGATCCCCTTCCCAGTTTTGATGCCTTGCAGACAGACAGACACTTCTGCACTGCCACAAGGGAAGGGGCAGGAAGCTCAGGGCAAGGCAGCGAGCATGAACTCACATTTACGGGACAGGACGTGAGAGCACTTCTGAACTCTGTTCCCATCTCTGTCACTCATATTTGTTTGATCTTGCATTATTTATTTACCATCTTTGCCTCTATTTCTCTACAAGCTATGTAGTAAACCTTGTAACATCTCAGAGAAAAATAAAATCACTATAAGCTATCCTCACACTCCTGAAGTGAGCTGTTTGCATGCAAAGTGGTATGGTCACTCAAGTGACAATGATAACCTACCACTGAAATTTGAAAAAAAATAAAATAAAATCTGTAAATCCATTTCTGGGACATTAGAGAGTACAGCATAACATCAAGATCAATTCATTAATTCTGCAAATCCAGAGAAGAAGGAAAAAAACACCAACCACAAAGGGTTACCAAAATAGCCAGGCCTGTTACTGAAGGAGGAAGTCAGAGCAGGTGCTAATGTAGAAGCTCCTGCTCTGGTTCCCTGTTGGGAATGAGACAAGAAAAAAAAAAGTTTCTGTCTGTCCCGCTTCCTGTGTGCTCCTTTTGCAAAGCATCTTTACTTGGTTGCCGTGCTTTCGACTCTTAACATCATACATCCTCCACAGGAATTTCAAATTCATTCTTTTGCTGGCAACTCAATATAAACCACGTTACATTTGCGACAGTTTCTAATGTTCAGTACTGCAGTACAGCAAAATATTAAACTTGCATATAAACTCACTGCTCTTGCGATGACTCTAAAGCTACAGATGATCTCCTGCAGTCATCCAAGACTAAGAACTGGAAGAGAACGCAGCAATACTGACTTCGTATGACTAAAACATCTCATTTAAACATCCCTAGAAAAACATGCTGGAATTGTATTAGAGGCAAAATTTGTTTCTATGTGAGATACTGGCTTGCATTTCCCCTGGTTTGGTTAAACTGCAGGAGGTCAATCCTGCACAACTTACAGAAGAAGAAAGAAGGAAATGCAGAGGAACAAACAAGCCACAAGGAGCACAGATACAAAAGCAGCCAGTCAAAGTATGATCAGAAATGTAACTAGGAAGCAGACATTCAGGCTGTACTGTGTCACCCCAATGTATGGGGAAGAATTCGGCTGGGGACTGCCAGCAGCAACCGAGGCAGTATAAACATTTCATCAAAGCTTTTGCCGAGACCAAAGACGCAAGTGAAGGGCACTAAATAATATATTGCTAGTGCAGTCAATACTATCACTTGAACTGAAAGAAGTTTTAGCCATGATCTATGGACAGACTATATGGATCAACCCCTCAGCACTCTCACCTTCACCAAAAGAGAAAAGAGAATTGAGAAAAAACCATGCTTTTATGTAACCAAACCAACATCGGAGAATGCAATGGGACTATGAGAAGTAGTGCCTCCGTTATGTTGTGGGTGAGATTTATGTCTTCCCAATAGCTAAAATGAGTCTGCCCCATAAAACAAAACCAGGCAACCTAACTGAGTGCAAAGGGGAACTGCTAACCAAGACACATACTGTTGCTTGGGTTTTGTGCATGGGGTTTTCTTTTTTGTTTGTTTAAAGGAAAAGGGGTGGAATTTAAACCTTTCAGGCATATTTTATTTTTATAAGCAAAGAAAACAAGAAGCATGAGAAACAGTTCATAAATAATGAAGGAGAAACACAGTGGTGTTTAAAATGCCCAAAAAAATACAGAACCTGGGACTGGTAGTGAGTATCCAGGAAGGTTGATTCAAATAGGTACAGTGAGCACAGGAAATTTAGAGCATGCAGTCCTGTGCCCAAGGCAAGATTCTCTGTAAATATCTTATATCCCGAAAATTAAAAGGGAACATAGGCCTTCCAGCCTCCTAACTGCCACTGAGAACAAGTAATATGCCCCTACCATGACACATCTGCAGGGACAATGACAGGATGCTTCCTACTGAACAGGAAAGGAGGATGCTTGCAACAGTCCCACATCAAAACTCCAAAACGCAGGTTTGCGAACCTAAAACACAGTCTCCTTCTAAAAGGTTTGTTCCAAAGAACAGCAACATTTTCAAGTTACAACATTCTTAAACATGAACAAGTCAGAGAGCAAGACACTCATGTAGTGTGGGTGGGAAAAACTTCTGCAACTCCAAAATTCTGCATTAAACATAAGAACAGCAGTTCTTCTTGACATTCCCTCATGCTTACATTTTCTCTCAGTTTCCTAACGTGGTGTATTTTTCCAGGCCACATCCCTTTCAGTTTTAATCCAGTTCTGGATTGTTTTGGCCTCCAGTTTTCAGATGATTTAGTCCTAAAGTGACCCCATGATCCCAACATCTACCATCTGTGCTGGTTTTGACTGGCATAGAGTTAATTTTCTTCACAGTAGCGAGTGTGGGGCCATGTTTTGGATTTGTGCTGGAAACAGCGTTGATAACCCAGGGGTGTTTTTGTTATTGCCGAGCAGCGCTTACACAGCGCCCAGGCCTTTGCTGCTCCTCACCCCACGCTGCCAGTGAAGAGCCTGGGGGGGCACAAGAAGTCAGGAGGGGACACGGCCGGGACAGCCGACCCCGGCTGACCAAGGGACACCCCGTGCCATACAGCATCATGCTCGGCATGTAGAGCTGGGGGCAGGAGGAGGAAGTGGGGGACGTTCAGAGTGACGGCGTTTGCCTTCCCAAGTCACCATTACGCATGAGGGAGCCCTGCTTTGCTGGAGATGCCTGAACTCCTGCCTGCCCACGGGGAGCGGGGAATGAATTCCCTGTTTTGCTTTGCTTGCGTGCACAGCTTTTGCTTTCCCTGTTAAACTGTCTTTATCTCAACCCACGAGTTTCCCCACTTTCACCCTTCCGATTCTCTCCCCCATCCCACCAGGGGGGAGTGAGCGAGCAGCTGTGCAGGTCTTAGTTTCCAGCTGGGGTTAAACCATGACACCATCCCTGCTGGTTCATGTCCTCCTCTTGCTGGGAACTCCTGGGCTATCAGAGGCCTATTGCCAATCATGTGACAAAGAAATATTTGGGAGCAAGGAGCAGCTCATAAGCTACAGACTGATTACCCTCAGTATAAAGAGCTGATCACCTTCCTTGATGGGAGTCATGGAAAATAACAATAGAAATTTATCATTTTGATGAAGGACTCGACTCTGGAAACTGAAAAGCAAGAAGTTCTCCAGATCTTTAAATCCCATGCAGACATCATATGACTCACAATGAAATTCATGAGACTTAACACAATGGAAAAAAAAATCATATAACCCCCAATCCTCTTGGGAAGCTCACTCAGTTGTACAAAAACACAAAATAGTTCATATTCACCACATGGCGCTCTATCACAAATGCTCAACAGCACACTAGTATGGTGGCAGTCTCCCAGGACCGGAACTTCCTGAGCTGTCCCTAATTTTACAGCAGCATTACAGTCAGTTTTCCTGTGACTACACATGGCAATGCTCAAAAAGCAGCTGGCCTGAATACAAGCATTTTCTTGCAAGCATCAAGGTGAGTGCAGGGCTTCTGACACCTTCTGTCAACATGTTGGTGAAATTCAACATGTCCATTTTTCTTCTCTCTGCAGACACTGCCAGTAAGTAAGAGATTACCTATGAAAACTAGGAGATGGAAAATATAAAACCTTTAAATTATGTGAATTCAGATATGTAGTGCATGTATTTTAGATCTTATTTTGCATCTTATCTAGATTTTGCTCATGAGATAAAAATGCCCACTCCCAACAAAAACTTCGAACACTTTTAATGGCTGAACAAACATGTCCAACTATGAAATGACCCGTAAATGCTTTCTCAAGGACTAATTCTTCCAGCACACCTACTGAATGTTTGTTTTCAAAATGAGCTCACTTCAGTTGCTGTTGAAGTATTAATTCCCCTGGACCAGTTAACTGTTAAACCCGTAATAACCACATAATTAAAAAAACAGTGAGTACTGTTTTATGAACTCAATCTCTTCTATGCATTCCAGAGTGCAAACAAGATTAAAACAAACTGCAACAAATATCATCTTCTAGTATCATACTCGATCAACACTACACAACAAAACAGTATTTACTCTGACAGTTCACTATCAGCCTTTGCTCAGATCATCCAGGAGTGCTCACTGCTGACTGACTACAGAGCGCAATATGCCGCTGTTTTGTGACAACCAGCACCAAACCAAGCTACGCCCCGGAAAAAAAGAAAAAAAAAAAGATTTTAAAAAAACCCCAAACAATCAGTTAAGGGAAGTTCTGTGGTACTCAAAATTATACTGCAATCTCTGTGAAGATCTGCAATCAGGTCATTCTTCTGGAGCCTCCGGGGTTGCTATCTTCTTTGGTGTTTAGCAGAAATTTTTACCTGGCGGAGATTTTCCTCTGAAACACTACACGTCTTCAAAACAGATGGGTTACAGTTCTCCCTATCATCTACAGACATTGGCAACTGCTTATCACAACAATTTCTGGCACCCACGCCTGGTCCCACCATCTCTGACATACTGTTGCCATTTAATACTTTCAGAATTGCATCCAATAACATATGTTGATACTAACACACAATACACATCTTATCTTCCCAAACAAAAAAAACTTTATCCAGCTAAACATTTCTGCATTAAGCCGTCAGGGTTCAGGAATTTATGCAGTATCACCTGAAATTATCAACCATAGCTGTAATTCTCCCTTGAAAAGAAAATTTATGGTACAGAACTAGGGGAGGAGGGGGAATAAGTAGCAAAAGAGTAAGATTTTTATATTTTTCACAAATATGTTTAGAAGGGACAGTGGGAAGGAGAGAAGAGGAAAATTAATATTCATGAACCAAAGGCTGTAGAATAAACCTGAAAATATAAAAAGGGAAAGTCTCTGCGCTTGGACACCCTAGCAAAGGAGAAATTTCATAAGAATTTCACACTGGAGCTCTATATGCTCCCTCGTCTGAGAAATCACATCTTCCAAACTGATGAGATGCCACAGACAGTAATTGCCTGCTACAGGGCTCCTGCAAAGAATCACACTATCGCTACAGGTTTTATACCAGAAACTGAACCGTTACACTTGCACTGAATTGTTAACTCAATTTAGGGCTCAACAAAAGAAATTTAAAATTCAGCTTCTTAAAGCAGTGTTGTCTGCTACAGTGCTGAACTTTTCCAATGGCTGGCTTCACAACCTGGTAGGTGCTTTTCATCTTCAATTTTGTTGACATAATTCTTTACAGCTGTTAATGATAAAAGGCCAAATCAGTTGGTGAAGGTGGGGTCAGTTGGGCTATTAACTCCCCAAGAAGTGAAAACCTGCAAAAGGTAAACAACCAGCACCATTTCCTCTTTTAATAAAATAAATAGACTGCAAAATGCGTATCTACTAATGCCTTTTGTTTAAAAGATTTTTAAATTAATTTTTAAGACTCCATTGGCTCCCTAGCACCCCAGCTTCTTCCACTAAATCTCAGCATGCTGTAGATCAGACTAACATGCAGCAGAGAAGCAGGTAGTGCTAACATGCAAATAAAGAAACTTCAGAACACCAGGGCTGCCTGGAAACAAGCTTATTTTCTTGTCTTTGGAATGGCACAACATCAATAGACTAACAACAAAACACCAGGAACACAGGCCTAGAAATTCTCTGCAAGTATTACACAACCGCCCTTGAAAAAGAAATCAAGAAAGTGGTGCTACGTCTGGATCCCATGCTCAACATAAGATAGAGCTTACAATATATTCCTTTAAAGATATGTGTAAAATGGCACATTAGTACAGCATACAAGCAGCATATGAATGCTGTCCAGCCACTGAAGTTGGTACCAAAATTTGTACATACATTCTTAGAAGGAACAGGTGGGTATGGTATTTGTCTAACATTGAACTCCAGATTTTAACTAATTTCTCTCTAGCTGTATACAGCATCAGATTTCAATGTAAAAATGGATATGGAGAATATTCTTTCTTGAGACTTTTTGGATAGATGACTAACAGCTGATCCAGAACTTGCCATGCCAGATGCACTGGAAATCATCAGTGGGTTTTTGGTAGTGGAGGGGCCGCAGTCCTGCACAGAACAGGGACTGAGAAGAGACTCAGAAGGGGCTGTGGCTGGTGGTGAAGCCCACAGCAGAGCAATGAGATGAGAAATGAGGAGCAGCGCCAGCAAAAGTACCACCACACACTGACCTCCACCTCCTGCCACACCCTCACCTCATCCCACCCAGGGAACATGCCTTGCTGCAAGCTGGTGTGAGCAGTGTGCCCACCACGTGTGGGGGATGCTACAGGGAATGGGCTAACAGAGACCTGGAAGGACCCCCCAAACACTCCCTTTGGGTGGGAGGGCAGTTGGGCAGAGCTGGGACAGGTCCTGCTTCAAGCCCTAAGGCCTGGACCCACAGGAAACTCCAGAGGGGCCATGCTGAGTGTGAATGCCCTGGTCGGGGTGAGTCCCTAGCAGCGCTGATGGGGACCACGGGACACCCTGGTACATCAGAAACCAAGTCCTTTGGGCTCCCCGCAGTTGCTGTGAGCACGCTGTGATTAAGAGAGGAGTAACCAAACAGTACTTGTCTGTCTGCTTTGCAGGGCAAGGAGGGAGTTTGTCATGAGGTTAAACCCTACAGTCCAGTCTGCAGGGTGAGGGGGTGAGTGTAATGGATGTAGCATTGAACAGTTGCAACCTTCTTGGTTTGGGTGTTCTGTAGGAGCTTGGGGTGGTTTCACTGAGTTTTACTGCTGTCCCCATGGGCTGGGAAGAGGAGGAGTACATAATGCACATATGTTAAACCTAGATGTTCAGGTTTATTTTTTTTTTAAATACCAGAATCAGTAATGAAAAGTTTGCTAATTGAAAATTAAATTGATTTACATTCCCCAACAGAAAACTTCTTCTTACCCACAACAGCTAGGTAAAATGTTTGGATGAAAAGAAAATCATTTACAGCTATTTCAGTTTCAATAAAAAAGAGCACACGTCAATATATTTAAATCCGACATCTAAAGTTACATTCCTAACCCATATTTAGCGGTATGAATGAAGTCCTGTTGCAGGAGAGCATTCCTATTTTGGGAAGTTTTTATGCACACTTTTTATTTCATGTGAAAAGGAAAGCATTTAAATAATTTCCTGTATCAGGGGCCCACATAACACTGATTTTCAAAGGCACTGGATGTACCCCTTTGAAGTAGATTCTCATGAAATCAATGTTATCTATAAAATGAAATAAAGCTGCCTTCACTTCACAAGATGTTATAAAGACACTTCATTGTTATTTGCAAACAAATCTTTTAATTAAAACAAACACATTTCACAGCTTAGCAAAAGAAAAAACCTAGCCATAAAACACCGATTAATCAGCAGTTGACATCAAGCACCAAACTCTTCTTGTCTGCTTTAATTAAGCATGTGAGGTTATCATGTATACCCACGTGTCTGATTATTAGATTTTCTATTCTGCTAGACTATGTTGACTGTGTATTAAACTGTCATTCAGAAGAGTAATGCCAAGTTTTTATTTAATATGCATTTAACACCTATCTAACTCAAAGCTCTGACGTTCCTGGCTCTGAGATTCCCTTGCAGGTTACGACTTGTCAGACCTTCTGCCTTTCATTAAAACCTTTCAGCAGCTGCAAAAATATTAATGTAATTACAGGTTAGAAAACAGATCGTCACTCATAAGGAACATTACTCTGGTATTGTGAGAAGGAAGTCTTGCTCAAAAGCAAGTTATTATTGCTGTACATGAGATCTCTAAAGAAAAACAGTAAATGCATGTGGGACCCTAAAGAAGTTGTAAATCCATCTTATGGAAAGCCAACCAAGTGAGGCTGAATATATTCTGAAATAATACATTTATCCCTAGAGTGAAAACAGAAGGTAACATAAAGCAATCTTTTCTTTCATTCTCTAGTAACAATTCTCCTCCTACATCCTAGTGACAGGAGCCAAGAATTGAGAGAATGGAATTCATGAAAAAGCAATGTATAAAACATTTTTAAATCAGCATATTATTAGCACCTATGAATTTATACTTATTCAAAGCCATCACACTAATCTTCTATGCAAATAAGACATTTCCTGGACTTGTAAACTAAAAAGGTCTTAAAAACTGGAAACAATTGGGGTTTTGTGCTTAAGAAAAATGGAGAGCAGTATTTAGTCCTGGCAGACTCTCTTCCGCCCCTTCCCAAAACCAGAATTCAGTTCTCATATCAGGTATGAAGCGCTGTTACAGCTCAGAGTGGAAAATTAGGACCTGACCTTGCAAAAAGAAACAGCTTCCCCTTATAACGTGTCTCAAAGACAGGCAATAAACCCCAGCCCTTAAGCAGTGCCTTCTATAGAGACGCCAGCAGAACTGCATTGGTGTTGCTCAATTAGCCATGAGAAAAAATGCTAGGAAAAATGGAAAATAATCCAGAACAAACAGATTAGATCTGGAGATACTAGTCATAATATTTTCTTCCTTCCTGTATTTTCTCTGCCTTATTGCTCCCCTCCCCACCAAGTATTTGTACTAAAAGCAGATTTCCCATCTTCTCTCTTTCCAACTAGCAATCTAAGGGAAAATAAAAAAAAAAAAAAAAAGGGAGGAGGAAGAGAGAATAAAAAGATTTACTCTCTCTGCACATTCATTATAAAAGTTTCCAGGCACAATAAACCCTGTGGGCATGGAAAAATATAACAGTGCTTCTTCGTCAGGCTTGAGGTTGCTGGAGGATAATCAGTAAAACATGTCTTTCAAAAATCAGAGGAAAAGCATGAAAGTATTTCAGAAGGAAAAAATCCCACCAAATTATGCAAAAGGACTTTATTCGGGTGGGGGAAGGAGGATGGGGGAAACAGGGTAGACAGAGCTACTTATTTTGCAGAAAAACCTATTGTAAGCAGCTTTTCTCTCCAATCAATTAGGAACATGTACTACTACTTGATGGAGCAGCTATGCCTTCGAAGAACCCCTGTGATGTATGGTTTGATTCTGGAAGATCATACATGTAGTGCATGTAGAAGAAAAACTCTGCACCCTGCAACTTTAAAGGTTTCCCAAATAAGTCTGATGCTCATGTGGTTCTTTGTGGTACACTGCAAACAAACGGAACTTCTAACCGCATCAGGAACACACACAGAATACATGAATAAGGATTTGGAGTTGGCCTGGAAGGATACAATACAGAGGTCCCAGAGCAGAGCTGTGTTGTTGCAAAAAAACTTTGTGCTCACATCTCCTCCCCCAATTCACCTTGTGTGAAATCTGTGACCATTTCTATGGATAGTCTTCCATCTTCATGAACCACAAGGAAGATCAACAAGTTCCAAGTAAACTCAGCTGGTGAAATGTTGTCTATGTCGCATTTCAAGTGGTTGACATTAGTTGTGAATTCCTGAAGGAATAACTTATGGTCAGCTTGTGATGCCCTCCTCAGGCCCTCTGTCCACTTTGCTTGCCAACACCTAACAGTGAGCTAGCAAACAGCACCTAACATCTGCCTTTGAGAAACCATACCCTGTGTATAGTGTCTCAGGAATTTCCTCCCCCCAAAGACTGGAACAGTACTAGAATACGTTACAAATTACTAATGGAAATTTGGTGTTTTGCCTAAGAAACCTTCCATGAAAACTGACAGGTTTAAGACATTCATGAGCTGACAATAGCAGCAAAATGACAAAACTCCTGAAAAGAGCCAACTGTTTTTTCATACTTCTTTTTAGCAAGTACTCAACAGACCAAATGTGTTTTAAGCTCTTGAAATGGGTTGAGGCTTTCCAATTACTCTAGGAACTAGGGAAGTTCAAGAAGTACTGTGAATTGTCAGCTACAAGAACTGCCTGCAGAGGCAGACCAAGGATGTTTCTTTTCTTGAGGACAGCACCTATATAAATGCACAAGGAATGAACAATGGTCTAAATATCTTAAAACAGCTATTTGCATCTAAACAACAAAGGTATTGAAATAGATGGATAAAGACAATCTTACTTGAGACACAAAGCATTGGGACACAGCTCAGAAGAGCTTATGTCAACACTCATTGGGCAAAACTCTTTCCAGGATAATGAGAATGAACAGATTCAAAATGCTAAAAATAGCTCCAGGTTTTTTCCTACCGTGAAGAATTTGAGCTGGAATTAACTTCTCCCTCCTGATGGGAAACAGACTGTTCTCAGGCAAACATGGTAACTGCAGGTTCCTCCCCCCTTGCACATTGGATTGGCACCTCCTCCCCCCAAAAAAAGGATAAAAAGCACCAGAGTCATGACAATGACCAGCCACCAGTGTGATTATACTCTCAAGTTAAATGCAATCAACATACTGTGACACAGGCAAACCCAAAATATTTTCCCATTCATCACTGCATTAATATAACCTTATAACATCTACAGTTAAGTATTATGAAGAATATCACAGAGGAAGAGTATTTCCAGGTCAGTAAAGTCTTCACTATGAAAAACAAGTCACAGGCGAGGAAACATGTATTCTCTTGCCCACATGACCACATTATTTCTGGAAAGCACTAAGAGTCAATTCCCTAGGAGAGAAAGGCATTTCAAAGAATGTAAATCCACTTAGCAGAAATGAAAATGTATGTTAAAACGTATGTTAACTTTGTTCGTTTCTTTTGCCCAGGTGAAAGGTAATTCAAAGAGTCTTAAGAGTGATAAAGCTTAGGAAACAGCAAGTCTCACTGGTGAATAACTTGATTTACCTTTGTCACCTAGAAGAAAAAGTGCAGCCTTTTAGCCACAAAGACAAATCTCGGGAAAAAGTTGGAGAAATGAAGAAAACCGCTCCAAGCTGAAGAGAATGATAAATTCAAGTAAGAGAGAGCCTGTCCTCACTGCAATGTTAATTCAAGCATTGCCTCAGCCTATGCACACAGACAAAAGTCTTCTGCTTAAATTAGGTAGTACTTTAACCCTGAGCTTGCTGGCCCAGCAGCACAGTTCAAACACCAGTGATTCTTGCACTACCAATACAGCAAGGCCTTAGCTAATGCACGTTGCTAACCTCATCACTGCTGCTGCTTGACTGCTGTTCAGCAGTAAGAACATTAAAAAGGGAGGGGAAAAAAAACAACCCACAAATAAAGTGTTGCACTGAGTCAGACTATAGATGATCTACCCAGTCTCCTGCCTCTTAGCAGCAGCCAAGTCTTACAACAGGGCACGCATGGAGGGAGCAGTGCTTCTCCAGAATACTCCCTCAGCTGCCAGCAACAGCATCTTGGGGATTTCCTGAGCCAAAGGTGGTGTCTTTGTACTTAATAATCCTCTGTGGATTTTTTCATCAGTGCAACAAAACAAACCGAGTAAGCCTTAAGTGGAATGATAACTTAAGGAATTCAAAAGCCACACGAAGAAATAAAGGTAAAGGACTGGCAGGCAGAGTTAGAAACTCGACTGTCCCTGGCAAGAAGGAAAAAGAGAAAAACCTTGCGCAGAACTTCAGTTCAAGTTCTGCATTATCCACTACCCTTCGAGAATCAAGAGTTTCTCATCAGTTTTTCTTTTTCAGTTTATATAATCACAAGATAAGAATCCTAGAGGCAGAGCTATTACTCAGAAGTTCAACCATATCAGCTAGGAGAAGAATGTGGATTCTGCTATGCTGGGAAGAGCCAAAAATGCTGTTTTTTTCATTAAAGTATTTCAAAAGGAAAATAATTCTTTTGCAAACTCAAGTATTTAAGGTGATCCTAACTTATTTGGCAAGTCATTATGCTTTGGTTGGACTTTAGTACAGTATTTACCATTCTGACAATACGTAAAAGAAAATGAAAACTAGTTTTTACTTTGCACATTTTCTCCTCTCTGTTTTCCAGGCCTACAGTGATTTGATACAACCATGCTATACTGAAGCTTCCCTAACTGAAGCCATAAACACATAAACAGGCACAGCTGCTTTCCAATTTAAGATAAGCTTCCTTGATTTCTTCTGAACATTATGCTTTTCAAGAAACAGACCAAGAAATATAGGTTTTTAAATATTTTTCTTCAAACAGTGTCACTCTTAATGCTTTCTAGACACTCCCTAACTAGAAATGTAGGTGCCGTGAAGCTCTCCTACCAAGCTGCTGCGTTTGTGTGAAGCTCTATTCTGTGTGTCACTGTCCTACCACATCCTAACAGCCCTCAAGACATACTCTGTCCTCTCCAGCCATAGTAAGGAATAGGCAGCTGTCCTTTCACCGCTTTCTAAAATCTCTCTTGACCACAAAGATTGCATTCATAGTGTAGCAGGGTAGGGGAAAAACAAAAATAAAAGAAAAAAAAGAGGCTGTACCACCATCACGGAACAATTTTACTATTTGTTTCTCTTACCCACCACTAACTTCCAAAGCTGCGGTAATTTGTACTGACAGGATCCCTATCAATTCAAGACAGTATTAGTTAATGATATTAATTTCCCTCTGGTTCTTCTTGAAAAAGATAGCAGCAACAATAAAAACACCACTGCTAGCTTCATTCACAGTAGCAAAACAACTTCAGTAAGTAAATTAACATTTTTTAAAATCATAATTCAAAGAACCAAACTTTTTCAATATACAACCCCCAATACTGGATGGCTTGACACCCATATCAGATGATATATCAGATGATCATTCTTACTCTTTATCACGTCATAGTGGATTTCAAGATCCTAACATTGGCTAATTCTTAAGAACTCCAGAATAAAATTAAAATAATTTTCCTACCAGCCAGAAATATAAAAAAAAATAGCACTGCTATCACTATTTGATTAACAGCACCATCTGAGTATTTAATAATTAGCAGTACTAATGTAACGCAAACTGGCAGAATTGCAGCACAAAATCTAGCTCTCTACAGTCTAGCAAAGTAACTGTTCCTTAAAGGCTGTAATTAGAATTTCTTTCTTTCTGTCTGGCCCCTGCCAAACCTAGCTCACACAGGCAGCCCTGCTGTTTTCAGTAGCACTCTCTATTGAGTGAGGTTACTCACACAAGAAGGAATCTGCAGGTCTAGACCCTTCCATCTTGATTTATAAGCATGAAGCACATGAGTCTAGCAGGAATTTAACACTTACGCTTCCACAGTTGTTCTTACAGTCTGTTCCTCACCATCTTCATCTGAGCTGCTACATGTTGCATCAGAGTCCAGATCCTTCTCCACATGAGACAGTAGCCCTCCAGCAGAAAGTGCAAACCCCCGGATTTCACCTGGTGCAACGCTAACTCCATTTTGGAGGTCCGTACTCAAACTACTCTCCAAAGTAGTTGAGGTGTTTTCTGGCCAACCTTCAGTGCACCTGAGGGAGCTACTGCTCAAATATCTGGTTGGCTCATGGAAAACCTTCATTCTTTGTAGCTGATGTTTCACGAAGCATTTCAGCTGCTGATCACAGTGTTTGATAACATGCTTTGCCAGGAGCATTTGTAAACGTTTCTGAGTTCTTTTGGCGCGACTGATTTCCATTTGTTGCTTAGTGACACACTGGAGTAAGCGAGCATACACCTCCTCCGGGGTGCAGCTCAAAATCCCTTCTGAAGGCCCGTGAAGAATTTGGTGTAATAAATCCCCTTTTATTGTTTCAGTGCAGACTTCCAAAGCCCTACCCAAAAAACCATTCTTTTTGTACCATTTACCACTTAAAAGCTCCATTTCTTCTGCATTACTGGATTCAGTTACATTTGAATCCAAAAGTCTCTGTGTTTCTGACAAATTCGGAGATGTGGTCTCTGAAAATGTTTCCCCTTTGACCTGTTCCTCAGATTCTGAATGACTAATCCGATCAAATGATGTGTCAGCACCATTATGTAATGAATTTCTCATCTTGGAGCAGTCGGGCTCTCTCGCTTTCGTTTGCTTACCGGTTTTGTTGCTAAACGCAGAATTTGTACTCATTAACAAGACAGACTGATAGCGCTTGGAGGATGGTGGAGAACCAAAATGCTGCACACTGAAGATATCATTCCTGAGGTTGGGCTCAGCAGTGGGGAACCCCAGGACTGAGCAAGTAATCTGTGCGATGGAGTCCTCTTTTATCTTCTCTTCCACTGCTCTGGAATTTTCCATGCACAAAGCTGTATCAGACTCCATAGCTCTAGAGGACAAAGAAGGTGACAAGTGGATACCATGACCTTTTGTTGCTGCCTCTCTGAGGGCTGGTGTCATTATAGCTACGGTAGGTAGTTTACAGCAAACCTGAAAATAACATGGGCCATGTAAATTTTTTCATTTTGATGACATAGTACAAATATAACAACTGTCAGGTATTTCATTCATTCAACATTTCAACATTATTCAAAGATTCCATAAAAAAGGACATTATCTAAGGAACACGCATAGACTACACTTCCTACCAAGTCAAACAAGAACATTCCTCCTGTTTTTTCTTTAATTCATTATGGAGTTGTTCTATGTGCAATGAAAGCCTTTACCTCTCAGGGGAGCAAGTGTTCATACCTCACTGCATTTCTGATCCTATCAGTCTGAGAAATAAGACTCACAAAGTTCAAGACTGTCACCTAACTTTGCCTAAACTGAAAAACACGACCATAAAGCCATGTGACTGGAAGGATGCATTTTAAAGTATGTGTGCGAGTGTATGTATGTGCACAGAGATGCACATCTACACGCTGGCACCCCAGAAGTCTCACTGGATTTTATTTTAATCTGCTCTAGAGATGAGTTACTTTTTGAGTTGCATTTGGTTTTCATTCAAGTATTGTTTGTTTAATACTTAAATGAGTCAACATCAACAGTATCACAGAAATGGAAGCTATGCAGCTACCTATTACAAGTTCAGCAAAGCATTAACACCTACCACATGATGAAACACTCTGAAATAAACTCAGAGGCACTATTGAGAGACATATACTTAATGTAAAGCTATATAAAGCAAGCATTTGATTAATTAATTATTATATATTCTCACAAATACACTTTAGAAACCAATCATCAAGGCTAATGCTTTAAAAACACAGACTTGTGTTCTAAATGTTTCCTAATAAAAATAATCTTTCCTGTGCCTTTGTATCCAGTTGTTTATTCATCAGGCACTGCTTGCATAATACAAACACAATATTCTTTGCTAATCATTTGAGTAAAGACAAACAGTTTTCCTTTATAAACCCTTTTGCCTGTGGCTTGCCACAGGTTAGATGAAGGGTTCCTAAACTTTGGGATCAACAGACCAGTGTCAACTTTCACCACTTCTTGTCAGCAGCTATGCTGCCATCTCACACTGTATCTATTCCACAGCCTACAGAGCAGGAATCACTGCCTTTTGCTGTACTTTCAGCTTTGTTTAGGAGATGGTTAAATAAACCAAATGAAAGATTTAATTGAAAATGGCCTAGAGAAGCCTGAAAGATAAGCTACTGTCAGTTCTTCATTAAGAAGCTAGAGACAAAACAACAAACAATGACAGCAGTAACAAAAGTGAGTGTAGCACAGTAGTTCCACAGTAAAGTCTCTTTTTAACCAGTGTACTAGTTGAGCAGCATTCCCATTGCCCTCCTTTCAACGTCTTCCGTTTCTTTGATCTCCACAGCAACTGCCTAGCTCAGCAATTTCAATGCACAGATCCCATAAAGGGTCAATGATTCTGAGACTGCCACGTATGGATCTTAAGAAAAGCAAACTCCCTGTCTGAAGCCTTAGCTTGTTTATAACTACAGGTTTCATGCTGAAGTTGCAAACATTAAAGGGAGATGTGTAAACCAAAGGAGCTGAGAAGTACCAGTCTGGATACTTTCTCCTTAACCCTGCAAACACAAAGAAAAACCTAAGAGCCACATGCTCCAGTACTGCCTTAACGCTCTCCATATGCTTTATTCACCTTTCATTGCTCCACGTTGTACTTCAACCATGAGATCTTCATCTCTGTACATCGCCTACCCAGCACCACAGGAACCAGGTTTGGTGGTCCTAATGCTAATCCTAAATGATACCATTACCTAGGACTCTAACCTTTATCAACAAGCCAGTAACTTCACGTTACAGAGGAATTCAGCACAAAGTCCTCCCCAGCAGACAGCTGTTCAGCAAGAGCCCCGTTCCTAGGATCAGACAGGAAAATGCACTGATGAGATCTGGAGCCCCCAGTCGCAAAGACACTGGTGACTGGGCAATGCTCTCAGCATCTGTCTGACTTGTGGCTTCGTGTCTTTCCACTCTTGTAAGAGCTAGCAGGCACAAGAATGTTTAAATGCAAAGGAGTATGGATTCAGACACCTATGCCTCCCCCTTTCGCAGCATATGTTGAATAACTATAGTAAGTGAAAGTGATTTAGCATGGCTAAAACATGAAGGCTCCGGAGAGAACTGAAGCCCACTTTCTCTGTGGGGTTACTATGAACTCAAGGGATCACAGAATCATTAAGGTTGGAAAAGGCCTTTAAGGTCATCAAGTCCAACCATCAACCCAACACCATCATGCCCACTAAACCATGTTCTGAAGCGCCACGTCCACACATTTTTTGAATACTTCCAGTGATGGTGACTCCACCACCTCCCTGGGCAGCCTGTTCCAATGTTTGACCACTCTCTCAGTAAAGAATTTTCCCCTAATATCTAGTCTAAACCTCCCCTGGTGCAACTCGAGGACCATGTTAGATCTGTCCCTGAGAACTCCAAGAAGCTCTCCCAGAAGAACGCTGTCAGCCTGGGATCTACATGCACTGAGCAATGAGTTTATAACTATTCCAACTCTACCATCTACCTTCCTTATCCCAAGTGGTTTAACAGTCATAGATTGCTACTCCTGAACATCAGGAAACATCCTTGCAGAGGTGCTGCTCAAGCAAACAAGAAGTTTGGAGATGTGTATTTCATACCTTTGTGAGGATGGAGGCTATTCAAAAAACTGGTAGCACAAAATTTCCAGAGTGCTGTGTTTTAACTTGATCATATTCCCTCAAACACTACATATCCTTCTGGTACAGTTTCAAATTTCCTAAATGGCAATGAATGCCATTAGCAAATTATTTCAAGGTTTTTTTTGAGTTTGGGGGACTTCTTTTTTCCCCCTCTTTTAGGGGACAGAGGGGAAGAAATCGAAGTACCCTCAAAATGAACCATAAACATTAAACTAAAGAGCACCAACAAACCATGGACTAATCAGGAGTTCCTGACAGAAGATGCTTAAATTACAATACAGCGAAAAAAATAAGTAAAATGCTTTTGAAGAGAGAAATTGCTCAATTAACAATTAACCCCTTACCCAGCAACTTGCAAACTTCACACAATGTTTCTGCCCTGAAGACAGTCGTGTGAGACACTTCAGGTGTGTTCCTCTCATTTCAGTGACATCAAAAATACTTTAAAAAAGCTGGTACTGTGCCAATCTGCAGTCATTGGCATTTCTCCAAGAAGTTCACACACATACACAAAAAGGTCATTGGCATATGGGCAAAACAAAGTATCAGCTGCAAAAAAATTAAAAACAAATTTTAGTGCAAGTACTTGGCTCAATGAGAATTGTACAATTTTCATTTTGAGACATTTAATTTCATTTTGGCAGAAAGCAGCAAAAATAATTTCACTCCACCCTTATTGGAAGTGAGTTTCCAGAGCCAAACCTATTATGTCCTGGGGGGAGAACAAACCAAAGTGCAGAGGGAGGGAAGACAAATACTGCAACATGGTATTCAGGAAGAGTCCGTATTTTCATTCTGGGTAAAGCTTTTTTGTCATAGGTAAACCATTTCAAGGATTTTTTCCATTGTGTACTACTTGAGGTTTCAAAACCAGAACAGCTGAAATGCTACTAAACTGGAAAACAGTTTGCTTTTCATCTGCTGAATATGCACTCCACTTGAAAGACTAAATAGTATTGTAAAAAGAAAAGCTGACGTAAAATAAGTACTGGGGAAGGGAAGAAACAAGTACAAGACACGCACAGCGCAGCAACTGATGTTTAAAGTGACTTTATGCTTATCCTCCCCTAATACCTTAATTACACAGGAGGATATAGCCAGGAATTGGAGTTTACCACAGCCCAATCACTCCCCCAACTTGCACCCTGCTCCCTTCTCTCACCACAGCTATGGGGCCCTAATTCCCAGTGACCCCTGCTCCTCTCCTCTCTACTACCTCCATTTGTTTCTTAGTCCTTACTCGACATTTCCATGTTATACCCTCCTCTACCAGGCTTACC
Source organism: Phaethon aethereus (assembly GCF_964289735.1). NCBI lineage: Eukaryota > Metazoa > Chordata > Aves > Phaethontiformes > Phaethontidae > Phaethon > Phaethon aethereus. Next base: position 38,143,306 of record NC_138580.1, read on the forward strand.
TCAACAAAATTTGTCTAAACCCTTAAACTAGTGTCTTCATGGTGGTAACTAGCAGCCCCCTATTAGAATAAACCTAACCAACCCAACCACAAACCTGCCTGCACACAGGGTGGCATTCTCTTCCCAGCTTTTGTTTACAGTCCTTTCACTTTTTGACTCTTCCCCCCTTGCATAACACTACCACTTTTGTTACACAACACTGCAGACAATGTTTTGGGGGATTTTTGTTTGGGGGGGAGGATTGCTTTTGTCTTTTAGCAGGTTTTTTGTTGTCATCTTTTTGTTTTCAGTGACAATAAAACTCCATTTGCAGAAGGGTTCGTAAGGCTCCTCTGTCCCAGCCTTCTCTCTCCTTGTAAATTGAGTCAGCTTTTGTCATCCCAAACACCTGAAACTTTCTTGTTAATAATGAGACACCTGGAGACCAGAAGATTTTTACATTTACTTTTTTTTTTTTGCTTTCAAATTCAGGGGCCTACAAATTAATACAGCTGTTTCCAGTTTATTCGTAGATTAGCAGTGCTTCGGATAAGCAAAGTTCCAACTTCTATTCCTTGTCTAGAAGGCATTTCAAAAGTAAAGCAAAGCCACTAGCAGCAGACAGCATCTGGTGAAACACCCAAAATTAAGCTCAGCTTATTAACAAATACAATGTTCAAAAATATTGTATTTCAAACTGACAAGAACTGCTTTAAGGCCTCTTAGACAAAACCTGCAGAAGAGATGGCAGCTACATGAGCAAGCTTGATCTGCCTACAACACAACTGACAAAACCTGGTTTCCTACAGCTTTGTGTTGTTTGCCCCGTAATCCCTAGCTCCTTTTGGACAGCCTTCCCGATAATCACTGGACAAAAATAAAGCAGTGCTCTGGCAGACAGGCACTACTGCGGCACTGCCTTAAGCTGTATTGCCAGGACCTAGAGCCACTGCCGAGCTAAGCGTGCAGGAGCTGACTTTGGGCAGCTTCTCCAAGCCTTGCCTGGTGGGAGGCATCCACTTGGGTATACTTCACCTATGTCTCCCAATTTTCACAGAACTTACAGGATTATAAAAATTTTTAAGAACAGAGAGAACAGTTCAATAGCATAATCTGCATTTTCTCACAGAATAGTTTGCAGCAATGACCGCAACAGAGATATTGGTCCCACTGGGTATGTCCTGGTTAGGAGTATGAAAGAAAAAGGAAAGAAGTCTGTATTTAACACACCAGGGACTAGCCTTCAAGGAAAAAAAAAAATCTTCTCAGTAGGCAGCTTTTGTTTGCAGTTCAAAAGCAGCCCAGTTACTCATGACGAGTATTTAAGCATTTTAGTATTTCGTTCTATTAATAGGTTGGAAAAAACCCACAACAAACGAAACAGGATTATGTGGGGAGTCTCAGCTTTCAGCAGCACTCACTGTGCAGGCAGTACTATATAGACAAAACTGCAAACTCCAGTGTTTTGCACTCCCCAGAAGATATAAACTCAAATTCCTCCTCTTTGAAACAAACAAACAACAAAACACACACACCTAAAAAGGATCTCTCTTTGAACTGTAAGAGAACTCCATTTAAGACAGACCACCCAAAGAGTTCTAATCATAAAAAACATCAAAAAAGACATCCCTCAAGTGGAACTCATTAATATTCATTTATGATAAAATCCATGACTCATTAAAATCTGTGAAGAGTTGTTTTTCTCCTTGTTCATAACTGCATCTGAACAGAGAATCATATATTATTTCCAAGTTTATTACCATGCCACCAACTAATTCCTGTTCAGTCTATGATATATTTGTAATACAACATCTGAAGTAATTTTTAACACATGCTAAACTTAAACACTTTTTGTAGTGTATGACAGGTGCCTCTGTAAGTAGGTTGTACACATGCCTCTAATATAAATATCTGTAATACTTCTAGATCCATTGCAAGGTCCATACCGACACTTCAGTTACCCTTCTGAATTTCAGTCTTTGAAGAGACGGCCATAAAACCTGGTCTCAAACAAGACACATTCAGCTCTCAGACACTAATTAAGATGACTGGAATTTAAACTCCTCAAAACATTTACAGGATTTCACCATGTGTACCAATAAGGAAGGAGAGTCCTAAGGCACACAGACCAGCTTTCTCAGTTGGTACACCTACCAGCATTATAACCATGCTTTACCCAGTTTAATTTTTAATATTTCCTTTTTATTAAATTAAGCACCAAAAGGAAATATCTACCCTTTGACAAAAAGCAGACTTTAGTCATTTGGATTCTTTTTTTTTTTTTCCTTTTAAATTGCTTACTTTGCTTCCCATTGCTGAGGAGTATCAAGTACCTCAGTCAGGGCTACATTTTATTTCAGGAAACGCTTCAGCATTTTGCAACCAGGGAGCTGATGCACAAAGTGGATTAAGACCACACAGGAAATCTCAGAGAAGGCTGAGGGACGCACCTGGATCTGAGCTGCTGTCCAGAGCTTTGCTATCTGCTTTACCGAAAGCGTTCAGTTTTATGCGTAAGTGGTCTGTAGTCTGGGAAGCCAACTTGGTCAGGGGCACTGGAAGGCAAAGGAATCTGTGGCAATCTCTTCAGCTTGATTACGTGAGGGAAGTTTTAACCCAGGAATTAAAAAAAATGTGTGAAGAAATCACACATGAAAACGCAGGCTAAAGCCTTCCACCCATCTACTGACCCAAACATTAAAAATAAAATAAAAAGAACGAGGCAGCAGAACACTATGTACCTACTCCACCGCGCTGCTGTGAAGCTGGCGGGACCACGCACCCCGCGCCCTCAGACGGCCTGGCAGCCCCAGGCAGGGCCAGCCCGGCAGCACCGGGACAAGCGGCGCTCACACGACGCGGGGAGGACGCCAAGGCCCCCACAGAGCCCCACGGGGACCCGCTGGAAGGGGGCAACGGCGGCGGCGCGGCCCCGCCCGCCGGCTCCCGCCTTGCGCGCCCGGGCCCCGCCCCGCGCCCAGACCGTTAGCCACCCCCCCGCCCCGCCCCCACTCCTGTCTTCTCCAGGCGCATGCGCGTCATTGCTCGGCGGCGCCAGCCCCGCTCCCGCCGCGATCGCCAACTGCCGCCCGGCCCCGGTTTCTCCCCCCCCCCGCCACCCCTCACCGCGGCGCTCCCCGCTGGCGCGCAGCGTCGGCCGACCGGCGGCCTCGCCGCCCAACCCCGGCTGCCCCGCGAAGCCCCGCGCTTGCCTCCGCCCGCCGGCTTCTCCACAGCGGCGCTGCCGCCTCCAGCCCGCGCGGCGCGGCTCCCACTGCCGCTGTTGAAGAGTCCGCGCCCAGCTAAAGCGTAGCTCGGGCGGCAGGGCGGGGCCTACTCGCGCCAGAGGGAGGGGCCGCTCTGCTCAGGGGAGGAGCGCGGCCAATGCACCGCGCTCGCGGGCGGACCTCGGCGCGAGCGGGTGGGGGCGGCCTCCCGCCATTGGCGGGGCGCCTGAGGCGGGGACGACCCTCCTGCCGCGCGCGCCTCCGCAGGGCGCGGCGGGAGGTGGACGGCGGCGCGCGGAGCAGTGTTCCCTTCGCCGGCCGGGGCCGTGAGGGGGGAAGAGATCTACCCGGGCATCTCTAAACAACAACAACAACAACAACAAAACCAAAAAAATTGTTTTTAGCATTCTTATCGGGGGTAATAACTTGGAAGTATTTGAAAATAATCACCAGCATCACATTCCATTCCTCAAAACTCCCCCTCAAAGCCCTGAGGTGAACCTGGGCACAGAGGAAGCACCCCAGTTCTCCCTCAGGCTTTGAAGTAACACAGACAACAATGAGATTGCATAGAAATACTTTATTATATTTATTTGAATAAAGTAATTAAAATAAGGCATTCTGGGTTACATGTAAACATAGAGGTCAGCCATACGTTCCCTCCCTGCAGTGGGTGGCTGCTGCACAGTAAGCAGGTGTATAGTAAGGGTAGCAAAAGTTTCAAGTTCTACTTTGACACAGTGATACTTGTCAAGGGGAAATACAAATTCAAAGTTATATCAAGAAATAAATGAAAGTTAAATGTTAAGAATGCACCTTCTCTGGAGAAGAGGTTTGATCCTGAGAAGCAACATACCTATAATGTTCCAGACGCAAAACCACCGTTCGCTACCAGAACTTGTGGAACCCAGAGAATTACTCCGTCTTGTCCAAACATATTTACATTGAAAGTTCATTAAATATTAGATATGCTGCATGAGCACGCTGTTGTTACTAACACTTTTTTTTTTTTTTTAAAGTGCCACTTCCTTGAAAGAATATGATACACCACATTTGTGCTACTCACATTCTGATGTGTGATTTTATGCCATATATTAATATAAAAGGATTCTGGAAGACTCTGCAAAATAGTAAGCATCTGCCCTACTTGTCACTGACAATGTCTCTAGCAATAAGTTCTTTCATAATTTCATTGGTGCCACCATAGATTGGCTGAACACGGGCATCCACAAAAGCTCTGAAGGAGGGGAAAAAAAACAAGGAAAGGTTAAAAACAACTACTCAGAATGGACATACAATCAAAAGAAAAAAATATTAAAGTTTTATCTTTGAAGATCCTTCTTTTCCAAGTGTGCTATTCCCATTTTTAAAGTGATTCACATTTTCAAAGAGGTTTCAACTGCCTAAAATATTTCACCTTTCCAAGGTACTGTACCAAACTAGGAATTTGATCAGTACCTCTTCCCTGATTTTTGTCTATGTTGTAGAGTCTCCACTATCCCCCTAATTAAATAAAAATAAAGCTTTATAAAACCAGACTCCTACCACCTTCCCCCCCCAATTCTTGATCCCTCCTTTCCTCAACATCACCTGAGCATTAACTCAATACCAGACACCAAAGCCCCCATTCACCCACCACACACATCCCACAGAACAGCATGCCTGCGTGAACTGCAAGACCCAGTTACCTCCCCGTTGTGAAAAAACAACTCCTGCAGAGCCAAACTGATAGCTATCATGGTAATTTGCTCTAATGCCCTGGCCTGTCTGATCCTGTCAGGAGGACTGCTAACAGTGTTGTCGGTTCTTTCTTTGAGGTGGGACTCAAACACCTTGGGAGGAAAAGAAAGTGACAACTGGTGTCACATCAGCTGGCTACAGCCTTCTACTGACACCAGCTCCAGCTCCATTTGGGCCAGCAGCCAAAAAGCTGCATGCAGCCAAACCATTTCCATCCTCACGCTGGACTCGGCCCAGGTACATGCACAGCTGGTGACGGCACACAAGACTATGACCGTGTGCTTTTCCAGCTTAATTCTGCTTCATTATACATAGAGCAATGTGCCATTCTCTGGAAACATGCATGTTGCTGAACTACAGGGATAATAAAACCCTGTATGGATAACCTGTATGCACACACAGGGGTAAGCAGGGGTTTGAGGACAGCCTGAACAGGGCTTGCTGGCCTTCCTGTTTAGTAGGATATGTGAGTGTTCTGCACCCTATTACACTCATTAAAAACTTGCAAGAAAAAAGTAACTTTAAAGCAATGTTTCATATTCTTAATGTATTTAGAAAAAAATAAAAACAAAACCTACTCAGTTAAAAAAATTAGTTTAAGTTATCTGCTTATGACAACTGCACAGCAGATGCTTTTCCTGGGTTTGCTATTTCTACTACTTTTTTTTAAAAAAAAAAAGCACCGAAAACTCCTCTTAATGTGGCAAATGGCGTGTACACAAAAGGAAATGCATCTTCACAGCTAATACATAAGGAAATACATAAGAGAACTCCATAAATGTCCCTAAATTCATCAAGTAAGCAAAAAATTTGAAATGGCAAATTCCTCTTTCTACAATATAAATCTCAACTTTTTCACTTAAAAAGGTATGAAAAAAGCTGAATGTAGCCAGTCATGCTCTTGATTAGGCAATTTGTTATTTTGTGGTATTACACAAGATTTAGGCTGACCAACATGTTTTCTTTCCTTCATACCTATGCATTTAATTTCAGATAAAATATACAAACTAGCTCTCCTCATTTTTATTTTTACATTGCTTCTCTGTTTTCAACTAACATTCTAGAAAAGCAACTTCTATTTTGTGAAAAAATAGATAATAATTGCTCAACAGCTTATGCATTATTTGGAGAATCAAAACAAAGCCTTCCTGAAGACATCTGTACAGTAGATTACCTTTCAATAAACATGATGAGAAAAGGAACAGTAAATCAGTACTAACACAAAACAACTGACAATTACACCTAAAGGAAGTACCTCATTTCACTTTGCTGGTAATCCTTCATCATTCAAGTCTGAAATGTTACACTTACTTTGCAATTGGATACTCCCACATGTACCCCCATCCTCCGTGCAGTTGCACACACTGCGTAGCTATGCTGTTCTGAAGATCAGAAGACCTTAAATGACCAAAAAGAAATTTTTTAGAAGTATGTTCTGCTTTGAAACTTTAGAGATACAGATAAGTTAGCAAGACAAAAATATAGCCAAACTTTTTACTCAAACTGATCTTAAATGCTGGCTATTAAAATACTTCGTATTTTGAGGAACTTTTTTCTTCCTTCATGATCAGTAAGAAATAAGTATCATTCAATTTAATGTACTAAAGATTTGTTCTCCTTATGGAAGAGCTTTTGGAGAAAGCAAGCTTTCAAAACAGACAGGCTTGTTTACCTTTCTCACAGGCCAAGAGATTTCTTTTGTAAAGCAGGTTGATACAGTCTCTTTTCTTAACAAATCCCTCAGCTTTGACAAAAATTAACAGCATCACAGGCTTTCCCTACTAGACAACACACCAGGATGCTCTCTGAGTATAACCATCACCTGGGGAGCATTTGTTTTCCACAATAGATTTTATACGTTTTCAATTCTAAAAAATACTGTAATACTTTAACAGGACCACTCACTGCAAAATATGGATTTAACTGCAAAAGAAGATTTTAACTGCACTGGAAGTTCAAGACAAAAGACTAAAAAACCCCAGTTTCTAAGCATACATCTTTCGGAGTGTCAACAAAAGTAAAGAAAATGACAATTCAAGTCAATTGCTTATCATGGAAGAATGTAAGAGTCCTTTTCTCCAAACTGTCTGCTCATCCAATTAAATCCTTAGGTTTTTTTATACCAACTTTAGTTGCAGTGATTCACTGCTGCCGACTTGTCTTTCCTAAATATATTTTCAAATTAATTTAGGTTTACAACCCATCACCACAAAATAAAACCTACAGACCTTTCATCAGATATTAGAAAAGAGATGCACAGAATATGTTCTAAAATACTTCAAAGCTCTAACTCAAGTCATTGACTATACAAAAGGTTTGAAGGAAAATTAACTGGAGGTAGTCTCCTGAAACGTTAGGGAATAAAGCGATTCTACGTTCAAGCATTTTCTAGACCATCTGAGATAAGTTTTATGAAGGGAGTCACAGGAACTCCATTAGGGAAAGGGGAAATCCAAAACACACTGTGGTGCTAAACAGTTGGGAGGGTGGCGGAGTTTCAAATGCCTCGCTTTGGGCATTTTGTTGAAGAAGTAAGTCTACATATCTGAGCTGGCACTAGTTTTTTCCTCCTCCTCAAAACTGAATGACTCTGCTTATGTACCTGGTGCTTTTAGGTATGACAACTAATCAGTGCCAGGCATAGCACTCAGTCAAAATCCTTTCATTGTAAATATTCTCTCTGGATTCCCTTAGTACTCTCTGCTCATTTCCTCTATACTTATTTTTCAAAGTCTAGAATCTGTAAACCTCTGCATCTTGCATAAAATTATTTGCTCATGTCTGATGTACTTTTTTTTCCTCTGATCTTTGCAAGCAAGATAAAACTATACAAGTTCATGTGCCACTCATCCAGCTTTCTCTGGTTAAACCTGAGTTAACAGATAACACCACCAAGTACGGGGAGAGGGAGGACGAGTTTTGGCCAATAAAATAAAGCACTGTTTAGTCTCAGTTACAGCAATAGCTGTAACCAACTACTTCTTCCCAAAACCAGAGAGCTTCAAAAACTAGCTGGGCCAAACAGGCCAAATTGCTAAGTAACATCAACTAAAAAGTATCATGTGAGCTTCAAATAAATCTGTGCTTTTTTAAAAAAAAAAAATATCAACTACCCCCAGTAAAAAAAAAAAAATCCACACCCAACAACAATTTTCTATAGCAAAATGTAAATGCTTGTCTAAATACCAATGAAGTACTCACTTTTACTTGAAGCTAAAGCTGAGTCCTGATCTTGTTTAATGGAAGCCTATTTTAAAACCATGCCATTATTTTGAAATTGATCTGTTTAACCAACACTGGTTTTCCATATAACTAAGATTTTTGTTGATTACATGATTGTCTCTATTAGAATCTGACAATGTTGTTATTCAGACAGTAATTTTATCTTTTCATTAGATCTGAACAGTTTAGTGTTTTTATCGTTAGAGTCCTGTCAAGATCACACAAGTAACACTTCCAAATTACTTTAACCACATACCAATACTTTGCCATAGAAGCTGTGGAGGAGTCCAGACGTTTATCTGCATGCAGCTGCAAACAGTTGTCCATAAAAGCTCGGCCCACGCAGATCTGCGTTTTCATTTCAGCCAACTTGTGCTGTACTGTCTTATTTTGGAAGTGGATAGTGGAGGCAGAGGAAAGAGCAGAAGCAGAATTTAAGTGATATTTGAAGTAGAAAGCAGAGCATTTTCTAAAAGTATTTCTGTTAGAAATCACCATTTTAAACAACTTCAGCTCTGTACACCAGAAGACAGCTTACTTTCCATACAATTACATCTTTACCAATCTTATTGGAGAAAATTACTGCCCTTTTACTTCTCAAGACCAACTCAAAACATGACCTTAAAAGAAAAACTCCAAGAGTCTGAAACCAAATTCCTAGAGATCACAGAGTAGGATGCACTGAGTGCTCTGTCACTCTCAGCTCCCTCTTGTGGGGCAATGTCCTTTCACTCTGTAGAGCCACCAATTTCCCCAGTTAGTAACATTTCATCATCTATTGAATGCTTTTTCTATGCATTCAGTTCTTCAGAGTTTAAGTCATATGCAAAAAGACACAAGGAAAAACAAAGGAAATACTAGACTAGCAGAAAGTTTTTCAACACTGAGTTATGACACATTGGAAGAGAGTTTCTAGGTAGAAGAGGTAAAAAAAAACAAATCCATCTCTAAGGTTACATAAAACCAGACCAGGCAAGCATTCAACCGTCTTGTAATTCTGGTAGAGAGCAGATAAAAACACCACCCGGTAACAAAAGTTTTTTCTAATCTCACATTTCTAAAATTATATGAAAAAAATCTTCTTGCTTCCCTTGACAATATAATGGACCAGTCTACTATTACAAAGAAAAGATTTGATTTCAAACACTCTACTGTGGCATGACTAAATGAATTAGGCAAGGCAGAGCTCCAATTAGAAAGGATTTTTGATTATAGGCACATTCTAGCCATCAGCCACAAAAAGGAACCTGAAAAGGTACGCAAGAATGGATTATTTTGGCAAAAATAATATACTTTATGAAGTGTATTGGCCACCTGGCGGTTGGCAGTGGGCTACCATAAAAAAGGAGATTATTTTTGAGGTCTCTGCACATTAAACTACTAAAATTAGGAAGCATCCCTTACCTACATTAAAAAAGGAAAATATATATCTTTTGTGTTAAAGCTGCACACTGCACATACAAAAGTCCATCTGGAATTATGGATTTCCTGAATGTTAACTTTAAAAACAGATTAAGATCATAATTTCCTGAAAGATACCTAGTATTCCAGCCTCTAAAGAGCCTAATTCTGCTGCTATTCACAACTAAAGATTTAATTTTGACAAAGTAAGTCTCAGGACTTAGAAATGTTTTGGGGTTTGTTTTTTTTTTTTAATTATTTCAAAATTATATTAAAAAAAAAGAGGCAGCCAACATCCTCCAACCCATATGAGTCACTTCTATCCTATAAACCAAGCACGCAGGAGCTTGGTCTGCTTCAGCCCTAACAGCTAATGCGGTTTTCAGGAAAACTGTAACATCGCAATACTGCAGAAAGCAACATCTGTTTTATGACTGCAACTAAAGAGCATAGGCATAAATGTCTCAAAACACAATTAACTACCACTGTCAGGAGTGAGGTATGCTCACAGAGAATGACCCAACAGTTCCATACGCAGTCACTTAAATACCCAGCTAGCTGCTAGCTCAGCAATCTCATTACAACATCCATAAAGCTGAATACAAAGACCTCTGCAGGCATTCAGACAGCAGGGTAGCCTGGGACCCCCCAACCAGCACTAGCCTCAAAGTTCATTTTTCTGCAGTGCATCACGTGCAGAGGAACGCAGCACCTGCACATGCACCAAGCACTTCTGCGGTCCATAGGATTCCAGGCAGAAACAGAAATACATGCAGGAGTAGCACACCATGGGACTAGGACTTGCCACAGTAACATGCAAGCCTAAGAGCAACAAGGTAATTTTTCTTCAGCAGTAGCAAAAAGCCAGGATGGTTTCTGCCTGCATATTTCACTTCCAGAAGCAGCACTGCTGGGAGGTATCTAACTGAATCGTAAAATACCTAACGTTACAGTTTATGTGGTGTTGGGTTTTTTTTAATTATTTTTGTTTTTCAAAAATGAATGATGGGCATGGATGCAAACAACAGCCACAGTCCAACAGTGAAAGCTGTGCAAACAGTCTTTTGGAAGCTGCCCAGTGATTTTCATTTGCTCACTATTTCACATACACAGCTTTAAAGAAAATGCACACTGGAATCTGTAGACAAGTCTCTCAGCTCAAACTCACCTGTAAGTGTGCAATTGTCTTCCCAAAAGCTTTTCTTTGCTTCACGTAATTCCTTGTTTCTTCAAACATGAATTCACAACCAGCAAGAGCCATATCAGCAATTAGCAGTCTCTCCTTTTGAAACACAAATTACGGAATCCAGTTGAATTAGTCCTACATTTCTCCCTATCAGATGCACAATTGGGACACAGATGTTCAGTGTTGTTCATTAAGGGAGGGGGCATAAGTCACACTAAGTATCAAATCAGACACATGGCATTACTGAAATTAATGAGTGGGACAAATGCCTTGCTGCCTGAAGCTCACTTAAGTCTTTTTCGGGTAACGTTCTATCACAACAATGCCTCAAAAAAATAGCTACAAGTCAACCACAGGACTCTTACTGACTGAAAAAAAAGTCACATCAAATTCTGTTTCAATTACTGTTTTCACTGCTCAGTTTAAACAACAACTCTATTTAACAATTTCAACAGGACACCTCTGGAAAAAACAAAACCTAGAAAAAAACAACTGGCTGGTTTTTTCCTTCCTCATAACATGTTGAAACACAGAAACTAACTACAGAACAGTTACTTCTAGCACCATTGAAAACATCTGATGCATCACGCTAAACCTGTTCATGACTGCATCTATTTCTTTAAGGCAGTAAAGATTTCCTTTGATCAGGTTTCATACTCACAGCATAAAATTAAATAAACATGATCCCTACCAGATGAGGCAAATACAAAGTCGTAGTCTTGACAAAACACAGTCACATTTTGAAAAACCACACTGTCTTCCCAAGTAATTCCAAAACTTTGTAAACCAAGTCATAAATCGTTATTTCCACTAGCAAAGCATTTTAGCAACTAAACAATTTATTTACTTTACTATATGGACAGAGTTCCTTATATCTTTAACATGCTTCTACCGGTAGAAGAGCTAGAACAACAGTGCTTGCTTGTTTTTTTAAAGAGAATGCCAAATGCATCAGAGACCTCCAAGCCATATTTAATTTACTAAGCAAAGTGGTTCCATGCTAGAAGTAGACAAGAAAAAACTGTGGTATGTTCTTTTAAATACACTACTCTCAGAGGTTCTTCAACAGCTGGGTTAAGAGATCTAGGTTTGAGCTGGTGGGATGCTGACATTTTTACCAATGTCCAAAGAATTGCACTTTTAGCACTAGCAACTGTGTACTTCAATTAAATAGCAGCAATACCAACACAATGTTGCCTACCAACATCCCAAACTGGCTCCCCATGATATATAATCTTCAAGACTAAGGCAGATTCTTGCAGTGACAAAAATTGTCTCCATATTCTCCATACGGACAGCAAACAGTCACGTTCCTCTTACCTGAGGGAGCTCTGCCATCAGATAATAGAAGCCTTTGTTCTCTTTTCCAAGCAAGGCACTGGCTGGCAACCGCACATCTTCAAAAAACAGCTCTGCTGTGTCCTAAGAGGATTTTAAATGCAACAGTTTATAGCCTGATATTTTCATCTCTTCATTCCACTTATTTTGCCCCATTTTTTTCCTGCTATCGTGCACTTTAATTTGAAATCATAGATTCATTTAGGTTGAGAAGGGTCCTCCAGAAGTCATCTAGTTTATCTCCGACTCAAAACAGCTCCAGCAAAGCAAGTAGCTGAGGCCCTTGTCCAGTTATGCTTTCCACTCCAAAGAAAAAGGCTCCACAACCTGTCCCAGTATCTGATCACTTTTATGGTGATTTTTTTTTTTTTCTTAATACCTACTTAGAATTTTCCCTAAAGTAACTCGTGTCCCTTGCCACTCTCCCTTTCACTGTGCTCCTCTAAGAAGAATCTGGCTCCACTATCTCTACAGCCAACCATTAGGTAGCTAAAGACACCAATAAGATCCTGTCCTTCCAGGCTTCTTCAGAGTGAAGAAATCCAGCTTCCTCACCCTCTCCCTGCATATCACATACTTCAGGCTTCCATAGGCAAACCCAGCATACACACTTTGCACGTATATCGTTTGTGCTCTAAAGCCTAAGAGCTAGACTAGCACCACAGTTCCATTTTGTATTTATTTAGCTAATGCCAAGCATTAAGTGGTTTTAGATTTCCTCCAAGTCTACTACGTGTTAGGGGTTGTATGAACTCACTTGAGCTTTCAGGCCAATTTTGTTCAGCTTGCGTCCTTTGATGAAACCTTTTGTTCCATTTTCCACCAGAAAAAGGCTGATCCCATGAGCAGGAGATCGGGCCTCCCGGTTTGTAACTGCAACTACGATCACTACATCGCTCATCCAACCGTTAGTGATGAATACCTGTAAAAAAAATGCAACTTGGAATAAAGCAAGGAGCTAGGCAGATAGAAGTTAAGAAGAGATCATCAAGCAGCAAAAAAAAGTTACACTGACACTTTCACAGCTGAACTGAAAGGCAAGGTTTAAGTATCCAGAAAAACTTTAAGCTTTCTGAATTAAGTGTTTTGGAACAAGGTCTATTAAAGTAGGAATTAGTTTGAGAAGTATTGTGTGGGTCAGAAGTGTGAAGTTAGAGCACGCACAGCTCTCTTTTGTCTGATAAAGAAGGAATATGGTATCAAATGTAGATATTAAATGAACACAGAGGTTCTCTATTCTAGAATTAAATCACCAAGGTATAACACACAAAACTATCAATGGCTTCTTGTCGCAACTGCTTACTATAATCCTGTAGAATGACTCAAACCCGCCAAAGTGATCCATCTTAACTCCAACAAAAGAAATGAGCTGTCCTGCTTGACTTGAACTGTGCAGCACGAGCAAGTATCTTTTTGAACACCTACACATACATATTTGCTTGCACACATTCTTGCCACTTGGAATTCTGCTCAGACCAGAAGTCTCTATCATTGCCATGTTATCAGCAGGGGTACAAAAGAAGAGGAGTGGGGGGTGGAGAAAGAAGATTAAGACATTTCATAGCTTTATTAAAAAAAAAAAAAAGCTGTGGAACCCACACTTCTACTTGAACACTAGTTCTGCCTTCCTTCTTTTTGATTATGGCAATGAAAGAAGAGGTTAATGCTGCCAACTTTGCAACAGCTTGAGAACACACAGAGAAGAACATCTGATGCAGTTGGGTTTTTTTTTCTCCTAACATGACCAGCAGGCTCCTGAATAAAGATTCCACAGCTTGCACTGTGGCAACACAAGTTTTCACAGTGGTAGCGTATGTATGTCATTGTTCAACCTCAGAACTAAAAAACAGCTCTGGTCCTGCTTATATTATGCAGGAGTTGGGTTTTTCCCCCCTCTTTTCTTCCCAGTTTAAGGGAAAACAGGCCTTTCATAGGGTTATTTAAAAGCTACAAAAAGAACCTACTCAAGCCCTTCCATAAATTGATCCGTAAAATTGTCAGCAACAGAAATATCTTAAGTCCTACAAGAAAAGTAACTAGGGGGAAAAAACACAACTACAACATAACCCACAAAAAACAGAAGTAAAAAGCCTGGGGGGAGATACCAACAGTGGTGTACATCCTTCACTGTCTAAATGCATTCAGTTCCCAAAGCAGTATGTACATCTGTTCACTTACCTTGCTCCCATTAAGAATCCAGTCACTTCCATCCTTTTTTGCGTATGTTCGTACTCCCTGCAAGTCACTAAAATGAAATTCAAAAGGTCCTTCAAGAAAACATTCCAGAAGCTGCAATTTGTATCTTGAATTTTACCCAGTATAAAATAAGGTAGTTTTTATACCGTCCAGGCACAGGCTCAGTGAAAACACATATGAGGATAGCGAAACATGGTGAAATTAGCTTAGGGTGCAACACAAACCACAAGCACGCTGTGGAAAGGGATGATAAATCTATGCAATTGTACAAGAGCATGAGGTCCCATTTTAACTTTATCTACTTGTGGAAGGTGGTGTAATACAAGCACTGACATCAACAGGTCAGTATCCCCTTACACTAATATGCCTTTGATGACAAACACCAGACAAAACCACATCCTCCAAGCGGGCTCAACCCTGATCAGGGGGCTCTGTAAAAAGCCACTGGCAACATCTACCATTTGTAGAAGCATGACACCAACAGGTTTTGCTCTTCACTGTCTCTCTCTGTTTTGGAAACTGGCCAGACCAGCTGCATCTCCTCCAAACATGTGCTGTCTGCCCTTCAATAATGATGGGCAAGGAGGGACATTTCTCTTTTTGAAAGGATTCAGAGGACAGAAAATAAGGTGTTATGTTCCACAACAAAAGCTAATAGTAAAGTCAAGCCCTCTTTACTGAGGCATGTAATTTTCTCCTGCAATGTTTCATATTAAGAGTACACTTACATGACAAGCAAGTTAGTAACTATAAACTCAGGCTATAAAAGCAAGTACAAAGCATATTTGCCCACAGTGGGACAATATGGAAATGGATTCTGAGCAAATATCTTGAAATTACAGAGCTATAATAAATTAATCTATATAGAACAGGTTTTTTTCAGGTCCTACCTAACATAGGATATTGTCCAGTCACTAAAATGACCATATAACCAGAAGGCTCAGAATCTTTTTCACTGACAAATCAACAGACAGAACATAACTTTAAGACCATTGTTTTAATATTTAGCTTACCTGCCAGCCCCAGGTTCTGTCATGGCAATAGCTCCAATACACTTGCCTGCAACCATTTCAGGGATAAAGCGTTTAATCTGTTCTTCAGAGCCATAGTTTGCAATGTAGGGCATGACTATATCTGAATGAAGGCTGAATCCTGGGCCCGTACAGTTAACATACATTCTTGGGGAGTGGGGAAAAACAAAGTTCAGAAAAAAGTACTACAAAGATTTAAACATTGAACTTTACACTGTTACAACACAGACCCAACAACAAAGAAACCCCATCACACAGATGTCTCAGACAATTTGAGCTTGTGGCACTTGTACTGTTATTTATATAACATACTTTCACAGCCAAATGGGTATATAACCTACCAGACTAACAAAAATGCTTTCCCCAGCCATAAAGTCCTAACAGTGGAGCACCATGACATTTGTTACTTAAACAATCATCCAGGATACTTAAAACAGGAGGGATTTACAGACATCTAAACTATCTTTTCCACAAGAAAGGTAACACCATTTTCTGTAAGCAAACATATTCCATGAAGACGTCTTACAGAAAAAAAATAGTCTCTTGATGCAAACCACTGAAATTCTTCCTGAAGTATCTAGTACTTACTGCTCCTCCCAGACCACAGCTGAAGAGAGAATATCTGCTCCGATGCCTCCATGTTTTTCAGCAATAGCAACACCCAGCAAACCCTGCTGTCCAGCCTTTTCCCAGAGCTCTCTGCTCACCTGGCCGTCCTTCTCCCATCTGCAAGAGGAACACAAGAACAGTCATGCATTAAATCCCCCATGTGCTACTGTTTATTTGTCATGGCTGCTGCCGCACACAAGAACACCCGCAGCCAGGTTTCACTGCATGGAAAGAGACTTTCAGTCTCAATACCACACGTGTAGGGTACACAGACATATATTTTGCAGCTAAGAAGCAGTGGCTTAATAGTAAGTTTTCTATTCTTCAAGTCCACAGATGCCACTGGCATTACAGGGGCACCGACTGTATAACAAGTTTGAATTTCTGCTTCCAACATATAACCTGACATCTCTTTAAGCCTTGTTATGAAAGGCAGTGCTGCCTATTGGTCTGAGTACCAGACTGGGATTTAGGAGATTTAGCCACAACCATCTGGATAATTACAAGCAGGTCTTTTATCTTCCTGACATGCCATTTTCCCCACATACAAAACAAGTATAACACATCAGCATCTTCCGTGAAAGAATTCAACTCTACCAATAAGAACCACATTATAAGAACCAAGCGTTAACACATTGTCACTTCTGTATTTAAAAAAAAAAAAAAAAAACAAACCAAAAACAGTCCCTGTGCACTTATTACAAGTTAGTACCGTATCTTGGTAAATTACTGCTTTAAGGCAGTTTCAAGTTTGTAAATATAGGCTTATCTGCTGACAGTTTTCAAACTTTAACACCACAGGAATCCCTTACTCTTGAAAAAAATAGTGCCTCTTTATGGAGTTTGCCAACTCAACAGAAAGTTGGATGGCCATTAGTGACCCAGCTTTTTTCTTTTTAATGTCTTTTTTAAAAAAAACCCACAAATTCAAAATTATGTTAGACAGATTGTATCAGAGACACTCCTCTGACACACGTATATGCAGCAGAGCTATACCATAGCACTTATCCACAGTTAATCAAGTATCTTATTCTACATAGTTAACCTCCCAGAACTTTTGCTCCTACGTTGGAAGTCTTAAACAAAGCTCTCTCATGACTATCCCCCGCCCCGCCCCCCCACCTTCAGGGCCATTCCTGTCCTCTTCGCCCATCACCAAGGCTTCTCCTCCTCACAATAATCCACAACTGGATTCGCTGATGCCACATTTGTCTCTTCACATCAGCCCAGCTGATTAACATACTATGCCTGAAGCCTCCTTGTTTACTTGAAAGGTGTGAGAACAGAATGGTTCATAGGTCGCTGAAGTGATGCAAGAACACAAGTCCAACTTGTTCCAGTGTCTCTAGGAAATCGTTGTGTCGGCAAGCTAGCAAACAGGATCGTTGGTAACCTCAAGCAGAGCCAGTATCTGTTCACAAACCTACACTAGAAGTCATTCTAACAAAAGATGAAGGAAAACATCTGTTTTTGTGGACAGAATATGAGTATACAGTGGAAGAGCAAGCTACTTTGAGGTCATGGTTTCAGGATAAAAAAAAATAGTTGGCAACAACCCTGATGTAAGCTGTTTCCAGTACCTCCTGCTGTTCATTTCTGCCCCAGAGCCACAACACCCCACCCACTCAATTGTGCCTTCTCAACTGTTTGTGGATACACATTTCGAGTTGCATCAGGAAACTCATCTAGCAGTGTATTTAAAGAATAAGCCCTTCACCACCCCCTGGTGTTTTCAAAGGAATGTTTTTCAAGTAAAGACTGCTTAAGACACTAGTACAGTTTAACGCTTTCTGTTCAAAAACACATTCTGAGTTCATTTATTTTCTTTTCCCAACCGTAACATGATTGGATATAGCTAAAATAAGGGCAAAAGCCACTCTCCAGTTCTAGTTCAACAGAAGTATAACACCTCTACTACACCGTCAATGCTTTTTTGGATGACAGCAGTACAATAGCATGGGAACTGAAATGCCTCTCTTAACTCTAGCCCCAAGACATTGGTGTTAGAATAAATACCTACAAGCAGGGACACTGTCGCCACATCTCTGCAAACTTCATTTGTCTGTTCATAGGCCTAAGATGAGGATGCCAGATTGCCTATGCTGGAATTCAAAGAACGCAGTGAATTTTTATTATGTGCAATGTTGGGGGGGGGTATATATGATTTTCATATGCAGGTTTGTTTTATTTGAGTAAATTTGAAATAGAAAGCTTGTAAATGAAAACAGATAGCCTGTTTATCCTGCCATATTAAGACTAACACCCCAAAAAGCACTCTGTGGTAAAAATACATATTATTTCGCAAGCCAGAATGTTTAAGAAGTATCTTACTCTGCGTGAAAAGGCAGCACTTCCTCCTGAAAGAACTTTCTGGCACTCTCCCTGAAGATATCATGGTCTGATGAGAAGATCCTCCGAGTGCCTATATCAACCAAACTTTTAGCAGAAGATGGTTCTGGGCGCTTTGTGCCCTGCTGTTCAGTTTGCAGAGGACTAAAAAATACAAGTGAAAGCATCTGTTAGGACACAGGCACCCCATTTACATAACCCTTTTAAAAGAAAGGGAACATCTGTGTTATTAAACATAGTTCATATCCCAAGTGTAGCACACAGTTAGGTCCACAATAAATACAAAGACCTAACATACACTGTACTTCACTGGGCTGTGAAAGAAGGTAAAGCAAGACTGGTTTGTCCTTAACTTCAATTACATCAAAAATAATACATACACAGGTAAAAGGATAAAGTTTCTGTTTGCAACAGATGCTAAAAATCATCACTGCCTTCTCCTCCTGACACACAACCTCCAAAATGCAATTCAGCTCAATTTGAACAGAGAGGTAACCTTTTGAACAAGTAAACTTTTCTTTTGGCTTTGTCCATTCTGTATGTGCTCCCAAAAGTCCCAAAATTACAAATGCATGAACTGAAAAATCACACACTCAAAATAAAAGCAAGTACAACATGGATTTGCACACTCCAAATCTGTATTATACGCTGCATTATCACAGATATCTACATAGCTCTAACCTTGAAAATACTATTTTCTAATTCCTTCTAACTTTCAGTATTTTTATCGTACAGGAAGGCTAATCCTCCCAAAACTCTGATAAAAACATGTAAAAATAAAATGCTTCTTTAATAAAAAATAAAAGCTGAAAAAGTGGTAAACATCAGTAGTTGAAACCACAAGAGATATATTTAGATGAGTATAATTACAAAATAACAAGCAAGGGTTTAACACTTTTGCGGGAGTTTAGACTGTCAAGGATGACATACTACTTAGGGCTGAAACGAAGATTTGCTTCTGTATTTGTGCATTGGGTTCTTTGCTTGCTTCTATTGCCACAAAACATCAGAAATTATAAACAGAGAGCTGAGCTATATTAAATGGTAAAGACATTCGTTGTTCCTTTCTCCGACTATTTTGTTCATCTCTCCTCAGTTCCTCAGCACTAGTTTCCCAGCAAAGCACAGCAAGTGTGTGCAGTCCCGCAGAGCTTAGCTGAGCCTGCACTTACTTACTCCATTACCGAGACAAAGGTCTTCATTTACTGCCATATGAAGTTATTCATACTCTTTCTGATGCGAAGGATTAAACACCCCTGAAACCCAGGCTCTAATTACCTCTAGTGATGTTTGGGAGAAATGGGCTACTGCAACTTTCTTGCTCAGTATTTTCTACTCTCAAACACAGGTTTCCCGTGCTAGGCACGCAGCGACGCTCCCAAAAGCTCCACTTTATTTTTAAAGCTGTTTAAGACGACACTGAGCTTTATTGTAGACCACCCTTTTGTTTCATTGCGGCCCGCACGGCGCGCAGGGAAGGGTCGGGCTGCTCCTTCACGCCAACCAGAGCCCGCGGGGACACAGCTCGAAGGCCAGAGGAGGAGCAGGCACACTCCCGTTCGTTCTGCTCCCCGAGAACCCCCTTCCCCAAGTCCCAGTGCCCGGTTGCCACAGGCCGCGGGTGACCGGGCAAGGACGCGTCCGGCCCGCCACCTGCTACCGCCAGGGGAGCCGCCATCCCCCGGGGAGTGGAGTAAAGGTCGGCACCGTCACGGGGACGCGCGGGGGCCCGCCGGGCCCGGGCCGCGGTCCAAGGGGCCTCGGGGCGCTCCCTGGCCCGCCAGGAACAAGCCGCTTACCCGGACCCCAGCTGCCTCCTCCAACGGGGGCACAGGCACACACATACACACGCCTATGTATCCATATACGCCTGTGCCTATAACCTTCCCGCCACACATAAAGCGCACATCCATACCCCTCCAAACATAAACATGAGCCCGTACACTCACCACATAGATATGTGTATATATGCGTACACACAGCACATACAACCCCATGAACACATACACCCCCACGCAGACTGGCAAATACATACACCCCCTTACGCGCCCAAGCGCAGCGGCACGCACCCGCCTCACCTCCTCACCCGCGTCTCAACGCCCCCACCCCGGCGACACCCACCAACACCTGCCCTGCACCCCGCTAACCTGGCCTGGGCCGAGAAGGGCCGGGGACCTGCTGCGCGTAAGAACCCACACAGGCGGAGCAGCCGCGCCGCCATCTTAGCACAGTTCAGGCCGGGCGGAGCGGGGCGGGGCGGAGCGGTACCGCTGTTAAAAACTGCGGGGTAGGCGGTAGACAGAGGGTGGTGTGATCGTCGCCCTGTCATGGGGTCGATGGGTTGGTCATGGTGTTATTAATTTGTTATTATCGTTTTCTTTCTGGGGCGTGTAGTGGCAGTTTTTCGGTTCTGTCGGTGTTGCTCCTCACCCTCTGTGGCGAGTGGAAGGATTGCTGCTGGCCAAAGCCTCTCTCGCAACGCGCATCCCTGTTCCTGCCTTCCTATAGTTACAATAATACATTGTAATACATGTATATTCTAATGCATCAGGATTAGGGTGAAACATCTATATTAGTATTTTTAGGTTTGTAGTATAGTTTTGAAATAACGTTACAGCGGGTAGCGGGAGAAAAAGCAACCCAGCGCACCCAGGGAAGGTGAGGTGGCCGCTAGGACGAAGGAGGTTATTTGTGTGATGGTGCCGTCGTCCCTTGTCAGAGGCGGCAGCACCGGGGATGTCGCCTCAGGGACGGGGCTGTCGCCCCTCCTCGGGTCGGCAGGACGGTTTTTGGGGGGCCTGACGCCCCCAGCCCCGGCGAGGGACCGAGGGGGGTGAAACCCAAGTTCCCTCCCCCTCAGGGCTGCTCCAGGCGGTCGGAAGCGGGAAGGTACCTCAGGCTCCATTTTGGCGGGAAGGACGGGCGCCCGGTGCGTCCGCGGGCCCGGGCTGCGGCGGCCGCTCCCCGGGGGAAGATTACCCCCGGCCTTCTGGTGTCTGTGGGTTTTAATGTGCGAAACCTGCACACCAAAGTCTTTTAGCAATTTGGGGTTTTTTTGGTTGTTTGAAAGGCTGTTTTCCTAAAGAAGGTGGTTTATGATTATTATGCGCAGGGGCTTTCCAAAGGATGGAGAGAACATTACTTTCAGGAAGAGAAACCTCCTGGAGGTGTGTGAAAGAATAAAGAATTAACAGTCTGTTCATTGTTCTTCCTCCCTTCTGCTCGTGTGGTTGCCCTGCTGCATGGAGCAGAGCCCTGACCAGTAATACAATCCTGAGTCAACCATTTGGAAAAGTTTTTGAAGTATAAATGGGCATTTTTCACTGAGAAAGGAGTACCTATCTGCTTTCTTTACCAACAAAACTCTGAGATACAAACTGACTAGAAAATAGATGTTACCAGTCGTCATTGTGGTAAGGATTGAGTTAAAATGATATGCAGTCCCCGTCAGTGGGATTATACATGCTTTCCTCACTCCCCATGTGGTGTTGGGGAACCTGCAGGCAATACCTTCCAGAGTCATAAGATGGCACAAAAACTGTAAGCAAAAAGTGAGTTTTGAGCCTTGATGTTTGTTGAGAAATAAAACAAAAGCTGAAAAGCAAGATCATAATGGCTCAAAACACAAAGCAGATAGGCCCAGAAGATATTTTTCAAAATCTTGTCATTTTAAAACTAATAATTTACTGTGAGGTGAATTACAC
This sequence comes from Phaethon aethereus, assembly GCF_964289735.1. Taxonomy (NCBI): domain Eukaryota; kingdom Metazoa; phylum Chordata; class Aves; order Phaethontiformes; family Phaethontidae; genus Phaethon; species Phaethon aethereus. Next base: position 38,165,288 of record NC_138580.1, read on the forward strand.
ATAATCTATTGAGAGAATTCTTGTGGTTTGGGTGTTTCGGTATATTGAGCCATAGTCTAAACCTGTTGTGGTGTTTTTTAACAGATAAAAATACGTTTTGATCAGTCCCACTTTCAGCTATGGTGTTCCCACACCCTAAGCCAGAAGGTGGCACTACAGGAATAGCTATTCCTAAAGGGAGTCTTGCGTCTCAAAGAATGTCTGTTTTCAGTATGGCATACTGGCGATGCAGAGAGCTGTCTGGCTGTACTTACAGCCAGAAGCACCTGCATTACAAAAACAGTTGCAGCCTGAAAACTTGTACTGTTTTTTTCATTTTGGAGTCTGATCTCATATTATATCAGAGTAGGCAGGAGGGAACCATGCAGGGGCAATTGAGAAGAAAGACATAAAACAGAATTTCATGGGAATTACTGAATCTGTGTGCCCAGAGGTGAGATTTGGGCATGCCTGTGAGGTCCTGTCAAGGTAGAGCCTCCTAGGGAGTGCCCTCCTTGGGCTGGCATAGGCTCCAGGATGAGCCCAGCACCCTGGTCTCAGGTCTGTTAGCAAACAGGAGGTGACGGGGAGATTCACATTCCTGGGGATGCCTTGGTCACCCAGTTTACAGTCTTGGCGGCTTTGTTGCAGCAAGAAGATCTGACAGGACATATCCCATCACCCACGCACAGCGTAAAGTGATAAGGGAGCTGAGAGATGCTGAGTCCTGCCCTAAGCCACAGAAAAGCAAACTTTGTCCTGGGATCAGTTCCTGGGATCAGGAAATGCCTCAAACAGGCAGCAGCTAACAGACTGACGTTTTTCATACTGGGTTTTTTTGGAAGAAGGGTGGTTGTAAAAAATTGGACATTAAGAACAATGGTTTTGTTTGTTCGTTAGTTTGGTTTGTATGTGCTTGCAGAAATACATACTGCAGCCGGGCAGAGAGTACAAAAGTGTTGCTGGCCGCCTTCTAGATGCTGTTTCCAGTTGGGATTGTGCTTTTATTACAGCAGCCTAATGGGACTTTACAGAGACACAGCATAGCCAGGGTTGAAGTGACAGTGGTATACCCCTTCTGAGCGCAGCCTGGTCCCTGTACCTCCATTCGTTGTGTGGGCATAGTCACTGGGTGAGTCTCTGATTCTTATTTTCCCCCTCTTCATGGTGATGCTTTCTCTTTGTTATCGTCATCTCCCATACCAGTAAATGGCCTGTCTGTCCTTCCCTGCCTCTGGGACAGGTGGCTCAGGAGAGGTTTGCCATATGTTCTTTCACCTAAATTCTTCCAAATTAGTAGCTCTCCTGCTCTCATATTGTGGTTAGTGGTAGACTTTTTCTTTTGAGACTCCAAACTGCTAGAGATCTCTGTGTTACGCTGGTAAACACTGTATCCCCAGTCCTACCCAGCACTAGCAGTATCCACCCGTCTCTTATGAGAAGTATTGCCAGCGTGATAGAATCGTGGAATCATTTAGGTTGCAAAGGACCTTTAAGATCAAGTCCAACCATTAACCTAGCATTGCCAAGTCTACCACTAAACCATGTCCTTAAGCACCACGTCTATATGTCTTTAAAATCCCGCCAGGGATGGTGACTCCACCGCTTCCCTGGGCAGCCTGTTCCAATGCTTGACAATACTTTCGGTGAAAAAATGTTTCCTAATATTCAATCTAAACCTCCCCTGGCACAACTTGAGGCTGTTTCTTCTCGGCTGTTTTCTCTTGTCCTATCGCTTGTTATTTGGGAGAAGAGACTGACATCCACCTCGCTACAACCGCTTTTCAAGTAGTTGTAGAGAGCGATGTCTCCCCTCGGCCTACTTCTCTCCAGGCTAAACCACCCCAGTGATGTAAAGACGCCAAGTCACTGGGTTCCCATACAGTGTGTTACCACCCTGACCTGAGGACTCTGTGACATTTGGACTTTGCTACAAATTGGTTTGGTTGAACAGTCTCTTTTGAGTAACCCGTTTATGTTCTTTTTTTGTGATTCCCAGTGGTAATAGGTCATTGCTGCAGCTCAAAAGGACCTGTATTCTCTTCAGTGCCTGCTTTGTTGGGAACAATGTCTAACGTGTTTACTACAGTGAATGTAATTTAAAGCATTATCTTGCTGATAAAAAATGCATGTGGCCTTGCAAGACACAAAGTTAGTAAATAAGGGAGTAGTAGGTTACTTGGAGAAAAAAGTGCTCAAGTGAAGCTCTGTGGATAAGGCAGATTGAAATGAAATTTGTTTTGGTTTTGGTCAAACTTAATGTTCCTTTTATTCATCTGAGGAGTTCCTGTTCTCCAGACATGAAGACTGTACAAGTATATTCAGGTCAGAGCAGCCACATTAAAGGAATTATCTTCTTCTTTTTCCTAAGAGATATTATTTCCTGTCTTTCATTTCCACTCAAGTAAAAATTTTAAAGGAATTGAGCAAACAAATCTTATTGCGTGCATTTTTTCTGTCAAATAAGTCACATACAACTTTCCATGTGTATTCCTGAGCTGGGACATCATTAGTCCTATTACATCTGCAGCAGCTGTGGAAGAGTGTTCTCCTCCAGGGCTAGGTGTGTTGGATTTGGTTTTGATAACAGACAACTTAATGTGGAAAATTACCAGTTAATGGATGCAATTGTCCTAATTTTTCTCAGAGCTTTTCCTGTGCCATTGGCATGTACTTGGCTTTTAAATAGTTTTTTATATCCAAGGTACAAAACTGAAGTGGAAGAACTGCTTACAGGCATGTTCTTCTTCACTGATCAGTCATTCAGAAGAGATCCTCTGACAGCTGGTAAAGTATGTATGTACAAGCCCTGAAGGCAATTTCTGCCAAATGGCTGCCTGTGTATTTGGATAATAGAGACTCCTGCTAACAGAGCTATGGTTATGTGTGTTCCTGTGTCTTGTTATGTGTGATAGTGATACTGTCTGTAAAGACAAGCTGCGGGATCTGGCCAGAAGTTTTGAAAACACAGCAAGGGACAGCACTGACCCCTCTCACAAAGCACTTTTTAGACTTTCAGTCTGTGTTGCAAAGAGTGTGTCCAACTGTTCATGTCTGATATGAATAGCCCAGAGGTTTGGTTTCTGAGTAGGTTATTTAAAGCTTATGTGCTGTCTTCTTTCAAGAAGAACCCAGGTGCCAGTTTAGCATGCCTGCCCATCAAGGGACTTGCATGTTCTTCATCCAACTTTTTTATGTTGGCATTATAGTGCAGGGCAAGCTGGAATAAGATGCAGAGCTCTCAGCTTACTTCTCCCTTGATATGTGACTCTTCTTAGCATGCCTCTGCATGGGGTCACACAGTGTTAGTCATGTGAGTGTGAGATGATGTGACAGAGAGAGACGGGCTGCCGCTGATGGGTGTGCCTTCAAGTGGAGCTCCTCAGGGCATGGGCCCCTTGTAACCAGCTCTCGTTCCTCTGTCCTGGTGGAGCACCACAATTGCGCTCTCACTCTCTAACCACATGTGGCATATAGGCACATTGCTACCAGGAGAGCCAGCTCCTTCAAGCGTGTGCCTTGGAGCACAAGAGAGATGCCACAGCCCTCCAAGACCTGTGTGTAATAGCTGGATATCGGCAGGAAGAGGGACGTGTGAGTGAAGTGTGTGAGTCTCATGAGCTGAGAACGTGACTTGGCAGGCCTGAAGATGGTGGTGGCAGGTGACCTCTCACCGTGGGACAAGATTTTGCTTTCCCCAGGTCTTTTAACATGAAACTTCAAACTATCATGTTTAAAAAGGGTTGCTAGTCTAAGATGCTGGCCTGAAGTCTGTGCCGGCATGTCTCTGTTAATAGGATAGTTGTCAGCAGTTTTCAGCCTGTGGCAGTACTGATTCGGAGCAGGACTGTACCAGTTGCTCAGTAAATTATTTCAAAAACACTTCTACCAAAGCGCAAGAACAACAGCTGTTTCAGGGAGCACTCCCAATGAAGATGGAAGTTCTGGTTTCCTCTGTAGGGAGAATTTGTTATTTCTGGTACCAAAGAAGGAAACCTCAGCTACTCAGGTGTTCATCAGTCTGCGCTCTCTTTAGCATGTGGCACAGGATGAAAGTTCTCAAAGATAGCTATGAAGAATTCAAAATTTCAGCAAAGGTTGTTTCTTGATCAGAGCTGTTGTCCTACATAAATCAGATGCACACCATTAAAAATTGCACTTAATTTTCAACTAACATAGATCAGAGCAGCAGACTGTGAATATAAAAGGCACATAAAGGCATTTGCTGGACACAGCAGACATTAACATGTGTAAGGTATTGCTGAAGTTTGAAAGTATCATGTGAAACAGGGCTTTGCAAATATGGCATCATCTCCCGGAACAGGGCTACTCCCTGGATGTCTAATCACATTTGTATAAGGATGAAAAGATACTTCTGTACTTTTTATTATATTAGAATCAAAATGAGTGGCATCCTGGCAATAAGTACTTCCAACAGTATTTTAAAGTGTCTGTATTCAAGCAATATTGATGACAGTTTCAGACTTCACGTTTGGTATTTGGGAGAAAGCTGCTCCATTTGGCTGGTTTAATAGAGCTCAAATGATAAAGATAACGCTGCGTTCCATCCTCATGAACCACACATTCTTTGTAATTGCCAAGTAACTTTGATGCTAGGGTTTCCTAATCCTAAATTCTCTAGCTTTTCTGCTCTTTTAACATATCTTTTAATGTGCACTATATATGTATCGTTTCAACACTTGTTTTCAATTAACAGTCACTGGGGGTTTGGATGCAGTAGCTCTAACGAGCTACTCACCATGTCCTCCACAGGTCTTCAGGTGAAATCCAACCTAACTCAGCCATTAACTACAAACATTCTCACCAATTCAGCATTGGTGTTGTGAAAAGAGCTTGAGAGGTCTTGGTTTCAGCTTGTGGTATGAACGCATTCCCATGCTTTGTGCTAACTGTGACACAGAGACCAGCAGTTGTTCGTCAGCCATGGCTGTACCTATTAGTCCAGGCAAATAGAAAAGTAAGTCCCTAGTTTAACAAGGGACTGAGAGAGGATTGGTCTGTATGTGAGAGAGTAGCCCCAAATTTGGCAGAAATAGTGTGATGGAAGCTACTGCTGATCTGGGCAAATTAATGTAATGGATTCAATCTGAACTGAGTAAAGAGGGATTTCTGTAGCAGAGGCTTTGCTGTTTTCAGGAACTTGAGATAGCTGAGCACCACCCTTGCACAGGTGTAGGTGTTGAGCTCAGAGGATGTAGAAAGCTATGCTGGGATAGTTGTATTACCGCTGTGGTGATTAGCAAGGTTGCCTTGTGATTGTAGGGCTTGTGTAGTTACTGGCCTGTCTTCCTTGTGTGGCTTGTTTCACAACTTTATCAAACTTGCCAAGAAGGTAGATGAGTCCTGCTCTTCTGAAAATGTGTTCTTGCTATGTGTGGTGTGGCCTGTACAGGTTCAACTAATTGCTGTTTTTTATTCCATCAGGGGTGTGTAAGAGATTGTAATGACATCAGCCTTTGCTCAGAAGATCAAATACATTCCTGAATGACTAAGGGACAGACCAGAGGAAACCTCGTAAGTTAAACAAAGGCAGAGGTGTTTTATTTGTTGTCTTCTAAAAACAAACTTAGCTTTTCAGATATACAGGAATGTTATAGATTAGAAACTCTGAATTGAAACCACTTTTTAAACTAATGAGGCAGTTAATAAGCACTGTCATTTGCATGGAGGAGAACAACTTGAAAAATTGTAGTGTTCAGTGTAGCATGGAGTAAAAAATTATCTGTTTTTTTCTTGCAAAGAGCCAAAGAAATGCCTTCCTGAGCAAACAGTCTGGAGAGCTGATATTTGGAAAGATAAAAGAGAAAACTTGTTTTGGTTTTGCATCTCTGAATTGATCAAGCTGAAGAGTGTAATAGCTGAAGGAGCGAGCATAAAATACCCATCCCCAATTTCCCTTGGGGTACCAGATGTACATGGCATGTTAACATACATACTGCTCATGTTGTTCCTTGAGTGATACCCAGTTTAGCATATGTGCGTCTTCTGTAACAAGAGTGTAGGAAGCAATTAACCCCTTTTATCTGGAAGGAGGTGTAGCTTGCTCTTATATTTGCCAGGGCTTTTGGGTATTCAGTGGACCATGTGTTTGCTAGAGCCCTATGAAAGAGTTTAGTTAATGGGGGATGAGAGCCTGGGAAAAGATTCCCCTCAGAGAAAAGGGACCTTTTATGAGTCGTGAGTACCAGGAACTCTGGAAAACAGTCTAGAAACTTTGTTTGCTTACTTTGTTTGGGAAATGGATCTCTACACTATTCTGCACTTTAATGATGGGGTAGATAGCAATTTCTTTTTTAGTAGCTATTTTAAGGCCTTATTCTGTCATAATTTCTTGTAGGGCTTTAAAACTGACCCAGAGGCACTCTGTAGCCCCTCTCCAAGCATTTAATACTGTGTGGTGTCCCCAGACATGCTAAACTTACTGCAGGGTGGATGAGGGTTATGTTATGACTAGCTAATTAGCTAGATTGTAGGAAACTAAATACCACGATCGTCACTGTAGCTGTGGGCAGAGATGATCACTATCATGCTTATTTGAAGTGTGTGCGCAGAGGATGCAAAATGAAGGAGACATCTGATAGGGTGGTTTTTTTGATAATGAAGTTTAACTTTTGATGTTGTGAACGCTGTGCTAGGCTGACCTTCCTACAAGCTATGTATGCTGGGTTTCCTTGGTATTTTCTTTCTTTACATCTTGCTATGAAAAGTTAAGTGTGGCTATGTTGTAGAGATTTTTAAACAGAAACTCATACAGCTGTGCCAGTTCCGGAAGGGGGCTTTGAATTAAATAATACTTTTATTCTGGAAGGGAACTTTTTTAAAAAAATTAGTCTTATCGCACAGCTTCTTCTCTGCAATACAAGCATTCTGTGGCTCCCAACTGCAAATCTACACAAAGTGTGAACTAAATTTCAAGTCCAAAAGCCCACAAATGTCATTGGCTTAAAGACACGTGAGACTTGTTTTTTCCCCAAATGTAACAAATTATGGGTGCTTTGTTTCTTCACTTTCCCACTTCTAAGCCTGCTTCACAAGTTTCATGGCAACCATGAGAAACAGATTTACTCTTCTTATTCCATGTGATGTCTGGGGTTCACTTGTGATGTCTTGGTCCTTGTAGCAGAGCCCTGGCAAAATAACCTCACGTGTGACCAGATTTGGTGAGGTAGAAGCAGTGTTACACACTCCTCCTTGCTTCTGATTCTCTTAAGGATCTGTCTTCATGGAAAATGGATGTGACCTGTACTACATAACACTGTCCTGCTAGGTATACTCAAAAGAGGTTGGAAATTGTTCAAACCTTTGTGCTCTGATGTAGACCAGAGGCACAGCGGTCTGTCCCTTTTGCTGCCTGGCATACGAAGGGGAGTTGAGAAAGGAAAAGGTCATCACAGAGAACAGTACACCAAGGAGAAATGCTCCAAATGGCTGTAGAGAACATAACTGAGGAGCCACCGTGAGGTGCTGTTTTTGTCATTGGCTTTCTCAAGACTTTGTGCTGTCCACCTGTCCTGATCTCTCTCTTAACATGCTCCTCATTGCCCAGTTTCATTCATGAGACCATGAAGAGGCCATGTGAGCTTCAGCAGATGTTTTTGAGGTTGGGCAGGAGCTGAATTCCCTTGGAGCCATGTGGCTGGCCAAAATCTGCCCTGTGACATTTCTCCGTGCCTAAATACCCTTTATCTAGCAGAAGACTGTATACCCTTAAGGGAATAAACAATGTATGTAAACTATGGAGACACGGTAAAAATGAACTTGTCTGTTAAAAGTATAGTGGCAAATAATAATTGTCATTGCTGTTTCTTTTCACCAGCATGAACAATCCCTCTTGAAATACTTTTCATGCCGCTGAGGAAATATGCACGTGCATTGTTATTTTTGTTATCAATCTCCCTCATTCATTTCTTAGTGCAAGGCCTTTCCAGAGGATTGGCAATAGCCTTTCTTTTACAATGAAGAGTTTGATTTAGGGGTGTTGCTACCCATCGTTGCTACATTGATGGAGAAATTAAATGTTTATGAACTAATCTATACTGTCCTCCCAAACCATAGATTTTGGTAATGGAAGGTTCAGTTTAATGCTCTGATAAACTGTAGTCGGATATATATTGTGTCAATTAGTCTAGAAGGTAGATGTGGAGTGAAATTTTATATTTTCAGCAACATTGTAGATTTCATTTTGAAATGAATACGTGCCTGGGTAAATGAGAAAGAATTGCATTTTTCATTATAAAATAAATGAGAAATAGGTTACTAAGGAAGCATCTTTTCTTCAGTAGATGTTTGAGTACTTCCTTGTTTCCCTATACAAGTCAGCCTCCCTGGCATAAGGGTGTAGATTTAAAGCTCCAGCAGGACTGCATGGACAGTAAGATAGTACTTGGAAGACGACTGTTTGAACATGTGTTTAAAGCCTGAGATTTGGTTGAAAACCTGCTGAAGTGGAACAATTGTTCTTGTAATAAAGTTATGAGATACCGTTAGAGGGGACCTATGTGAAAAAGGAAAATATTTCTTTGTGGAAGCAAGTTTACCTCACTGGGAGGGTTACATTTGTGGAGTTTGTTCAGACAGGAGTGTTGTACATAGTGTGGCTTTTCAATACCTCAATACCAACATAGAGAAGATGGATATGAAGGCTGAGAGGGCATATTGATGCGAACAAGTCAAGTTTGTCTGCCAGGAAGAGGACATCTTTGCCAAACTTTCTCTTCTTGGTTTTGCCATCATGGCATGAGGGTCAGGGCTAGTGGATCTGTGTGAAGGCCCCAGGTGATGTGATATAGTGATGTCAGGCACCTCAGTAATAGGAAATAATCACATATATTGCTGTTGTGTAAAAGTGTTGGAGATGTTTCCAAACAGATAGCAAATCTTGGTCTGACGCTATGAGGTGGCAGTGACTATATATGCTGGCTCCTGCAATGTTAGAGTTAGTGCACCCTCTGTTCCTTCTTGCTCTAGGGAAGAGTGACACAGCTGTTGTTCTTCCTTGGCTGCTTAGTCTGTAGGTGGGAGGGAGAAATGACCAGTGCCTAGCAGCTCCTGGGAGTGAGAAAAGAAAGCTACACAGAGCGGGCTGTGAGGAGACATATCTGAACAACCTTTGCCCAAATGAGCTTGGGGCAGTGGGTGGAGTACGCTGTGTACAACACTCAGGTGCTGTAAGACCAGTAAATAACTCCTGACACCTCAGGCATGCCTGACTGCTGTGCTTTGTTGCCCTGGATAAATGCCCCTTTCTGTCCATCTGGTCTCTATTTCTGCCCAGAACTGTACCAACCACTGGCTGGAGACTGTTCTTCTAAAATAAATTAAAATCTAGTCCAAGACTAGAGAGAATGTTGATGGAGTGCAGAAACAGTTCTTGCTTTTAAGAGCCCAGTGTCCATGTTTTTAGCACTCAAATCCTGCATGTAAGAGGAAAGCACCTGTAATGTGAGTGGAGCGATGGCGACAGGAGACTGTGCGTGACTGTCTCTTTGGTGGGTGTTGATACTGTGGATGGCGGTGCAAGCCCATTTCGGTCTGGGGTATCTCCAAAGCAAAGCACCATGAGTAGTACAAAACAGCCTCTGCCTTTTCCTAGCCAAGGATCCAGACCCTCGAGGAGTGTTGCTCCTCTTGTAGTTCCTTGCTGTCTGAAATCCATCCCGCCCAGTGCATATGAATCTGCCTCTTGGAGGGGCTTCTTGGCTATCGCTGGCCTGGCAGAAACAGCTGTGGAGATGTCTTTGCTCATATGTGTGGTGATAGCCTGCTCTCAATGAATAGAGCCTGTGTCAAGAGCAGAATTACATTCTTGGGCTCGGTCACCGCCTCTCCTCAATTGGTCTGACCTTTCCACTGTGGTTTTATAGGGTCCCTGCTCCACAGAGCTGGTCACTGTGTGTGGTGCTCTAGAGACCAGTGTTTTGAAGCTTGACCTTTCTCTGGGGATTTAGCCCTGCTCCTGAGGATTTAAAGTGTCAGTTGCGTTGAGTAACGGAAAGTATGTTCATTAACAATGTTCTATTTAAAATACAAAGCAAATGTAAGGATGGCAAGAAGTGTCAGATGACAGGGACTGAGAATTACTTTTTCCATTCAGAGCCTGAGCAGATGCAGGGTGGCCTTCCTCAGCTGCTGGGGTCTTCAGTCTCTCTGCGAGTAAAAGGGGAGCTCAATCATGGGGTGTCGTGTGCCGTATGGGAGTGCAGTGGTACTTCTTGTGCAGAATATTTCTTTCTTTAGGTGAACAAAAAATATAAGAGGAAGGAGCCTTTTTTGAGAAGTATTCCCAGGCTCAGAGCTCTGAGTGATGCTTGGGTTACTAGTATGGAGGCAGTAGGTTGAAACAAGTTCAGCCTTTAAATGGTTTTGAGGCAAACTAGGAGGTTTCCCTGCTCTCCTACAGATGAGGCGCTGGCGCGGTTTGGAAATGCCTAAACAGCGCTTTGGGGTTGGGTATCTTTTGTATGGGATTTATTGATGAAATTAAAGCTGGCTGTAAGAGAGGGTTTGGTGTGTTTCACAATTTAAAAAAAAACATGTCATTACATTTCAAAAACATCTTGTTTCTACATTTTCAGAATAAATAACAAAACCAAAATTGGTTCATGTTGAAGCTGTCACTATCTGAAAGAGGCTGGTATGTAAGGACTTTGCCATTTTTTTATAAATGACTGAATTATTTAAGGCGCCCCAAAAATGTTTTTGTCTTATAAGAACATGAATGCTTTTTCAGATATTTGTCTAAATTTGGGGATTTTTAAAAATTACTAAAACTTTGGATAGCATAAAAATCCATTTCCTGTGCACCTCTATGAAATACTTTGAGACTCAGTCTCAGTTTAATGGGAAAGGAGTATTTTCTTATTTTTCATCTGTTTTGTCTGTAAAAATTATTTCTGCTTTAGTATTTGAGGAGTGAGAGTAACGTGGTAATGCTACCTTGATTTCTTGCAATTAGAGTTCAGAGAAATACTGTCAGGCTGGTTATGTGTCATAACCTAGCATTGTGTTTTAAACAAAAATATGAATGTGAGTTTTTAAAAATAGATGGCTTAAAAATCTGTATACTTCTGCAAGTATAAGGTCACCCCATTTCATTAGTGTTGTCTGGGCTTGGGCCCCAAATATTTTAGAATTAATAAAACTTGCAATTTCAGAAAGGAAAATATGATGGCAATTTCAGCCTTATGTTTAGGGCTGCATCAAACCTTGGACTAGGCTGGTTCTGTGACTACATGTCAATGCAGTGTGACAGGGCAATGTAAAAAGGAGGCTGATGGCATATATGGTGAAATGTTGGTTTGTGGTTTTTTTTCATTTCCCAGCGACAGATCTGCAGTTTCTTGGAAAGAAGAACCACATGGAGCAAGTGCGTATAGGCAGTATACTGAGGAACAGTAGGGTGTCTAGCAGTCCCTTGAGAAATGGCCTCCAAGCTCTCCCTATAAATAACTTGCTTTAGTATGTCTCATACTTTTTTTGTTGCCTTTTTGAGATAAGGTTAAATAACAACAACTTTTTTTCTTTCCTCTTTTTATCAAGGGTTTTTCCCATTGTGCATGTAGCAACTGCAACCCCCTGTGAACTACCTGCTGGCCTAAGTCTCTTTGCAGGGTATTATTCAGAGATTCATTTGGCCCTGTCTACCAGCATGGTGAGGGTTTAAATGGGAGATTTTTTTGGGAAGCCTCAGAAAAGTGGCAGCTGCTGTTTCGATGGCTGTGGTTTATTCTGGTGCCAGCTGCCCCTGCTGCACCTGTTGGCACTTGAATTATGGTCATTTCATGCATAGTAACTTAATAAGGCAAAGTTGGATTTTAATAGAACAAGCAGACACTCAGATGGGGATTAAGGCAGTTTCATGATCACTTAAGGAAAACAGATAGGAGCTACATTTAAGGGCAGGGATGTGCAGGTAACAATACTTCCCTGAGCAATGGCTACTCCCACTGTCACTGCAGAAGAGGCAGTTGAACTGCTTGTGCCATGGCCTAGTGAATAATGGCCCCAGGGCCAGTTTCCAGGTACAGAGCCTTTTGGGGTGGCTGATATCTCTGATTGCTTTTTCTAGTTGTCCATAAAGCTAAAAATACAGGCGGTAGCTCAGATCCCTTCCTAATAGTGTTGTGGACCTGCTGTTGCAGCCTTACAGAGGAGGTTTTGCCAGGAAGAGCGGCTCTGCATGGCCCCCTGCATCAGGGCCACCCTGGCTGGTTCTGGGTCTTGCCTAGTGCACCAGGGCACCTGCCACCTTGGAGCTGTTCTGACACCAGCTACCAGGTCTCCTTGTCCCAAAAATGTTTAAGTACTGATGTAGGTGGTAGGTCCCTAATTACTCTTTCTCCCAGTCCCCAAAGAAAACACTTTTCATTCAGATTAAGTGGAGTTATCTCCTGGAGATGCCTATTTTTTTTTTTCTTTCATAAAACTTTATTGTGTGAAATACAATATACAGAGAAAATAAATTAAGTTCTGAGTGCTGCTTTGAGTGGCTTTGAACAGGTTTAGAGGAAAAAAAAAAAACCCAAGACTTTATAGCCACAAAAGGACCACAGGGGTTTATTGATGCTTTATTTTTCCAAGATATTATATTGTTTCAGTGCAAACAACATGGAAAGAGATGCTTTGGATGGATGGATCCTGGATGGTAGCAGTTTATTCCATCTAGCTTGCCTCGGTGAAAGTTCAGACTTTTTTAAATGAAGGTGTAGTGACCCAGAGGTGATACCTATTGATGCACTGGTAAAAAGTGATGGGGTTGGAGGCACACCATCCAGTTCTATGCAGTTTCCACGTTGATGGTGACAGACTGAGCAAGAATTTCAGGCAAATCTCGAGTGCCATCTGGACTTTCTGAATCTGACTTGTTCTGTGAAGGAATGGGAGAGTTGGACTTAAAGTCAATGTCGGCACAAGAAGCACTTGCAAAATTGCAAACGGAGCCCTTGATCTCTATTTTGAGGTGTTTGTTGTTTCATACAGGAATATGGGAATGTGTCTTTCCTGGGCTAGAATAACTAACAGTTCAAAGCCCACAGAGCCATGATATTTTACATTTGCATTTTAAAGACAGCTGCTAGCTTTTTCTTTGGACAAAATAGCAGCATATCAAGGTTGAAGGTTTTGTTTTGTTTTTTCCTTGCTTGTAGAAGAACTGCTGAATGATTTGGTACTTTTGAAGCCCTCTTGACTATTGATCATGACTGTTGGAATACTCTTTTTCTATTTCATCTGGAGAGCTGTTCTTAGTATGCACAAGTTCACACAAGTATTCAGGCTACTCTATCTTTACAGAATCTACAAATTATCAGAAGGTGTTGCTTTGATTTAAAAAAATTAAAAAAAAAAAAACACAACAAAATCTCAATGTGCCTATAGGATAAATGTCTCAAACTGTCAGTTTGCATAGCTTAAACTCCAGTTTTGTAAGACAACAGAGATCTAAGGTGACATGTAAGCATTTCCATGCTCGTGAATAAACTGAGCATTTCTTTTCACAGTTTGGGTATGTTTGCAAAATCCACTAAACACAGTTTCCAACCAGTTATAGAGCTGTGAACAAGACCCAGGAATCTGCACTCCTGTTTTCTTTGCTTTTGGACAACAGTCTCTTTTTGTTCTATTTGTATTGTTGGGAAGATGGTCTCATGTTGGTTTTGTAACCTATGCCTGTCCATGGGCATGTAGAAGCCTTTAAGTGTAGCAGACAGACAAGGTTAAGTGTGCAAATGAGAACAACATACCATTTGGTATCTGGGGAAGTCCATTTAGACAGACAAGATGTGCTTTACAAACGCTGTGGAAAAATACAGATATGCTAGTTAGAAGGAGCAGCAAATATTACTTTGGGAAATAGCTTTAGAAGTAACAGCTGTTTATGAGCTGATGGAATTAAAAACACATGTTCCTGATCAGATTTGACTCAGCTTTGTGATAGGAAGTTCTAAGTGTTTAATGTTGTACAAACCAAATTCTCTTCCTGCTTAAGTGTGATAAGACTAAATACATGTCGAATAGTACACTTTGTCCAAGGATTAGCTCTAGGATTGGTTCCAATCACTGCAACTGCTCTGTAGGAAGTCAGAGAGTCTAGAGATCTGCTGTTGACCAAAGTAGCTTTCTCTGCTATAGCTGAATCTAGTCTTTTGAGCAGTGTGACCGCAGGCTAAGTGTACTGCAGCTGCTGTTTGCATGCATAAGCCTTTCAACCTAACTCAGCTGTAGCTATGTCTAACTGATTTGCCTGAGAAGCTAAAAGGCAACTGCAGTGAAACAGAGAGAGAAGAAATGTAGGATGAGAGGGTGTTGAACCCTTGCACCTACCCTCATAGTTGATGCAGCCGTTGGAGTCTTCCTGACCTTTCATGAGTTCGTCTACTTCCTCTTCTGTCATCTTCTCACCTGGAGAGTGGAGAGAGCTTGGTTAATTCTTCCACAGACATGCAGCTGAAGCTGAACCCTATAGCTTTTCCGAGGGCTTTCCTTCTTTTCTGAGTTAGTAACAAAAAGATCTATAACTGAATTGAGCTTTTACTTTTAAGCTTCTTTAGAAGTTTTGCACATGTATATAGACACAGGGGTTCTAGTTATTCCTACAGCGTGAAGAAACTATGCAGCAAATCCTCTTTGTCCCTGTGCTTTATGTCATTGAGGAATACAGCCTTTTCCGTACAACTTATTTACAACTTCCTCCAGAGGGGCGGCGGATGGGGAAGTGCTGATCTCTTATCTGTGGTGACCAGTGATAAGACACAAGGAAATTGTGTAAAGCTGCCTCAGGGGAGGTTCGGACTGGACATTTGGAAAAGGCTCTTCACTGAGAGGGTGGTTGGTCACTGGAACAGGCTCCCCAGGGAAGTGGTCACAGCACCAACCCTGTCAGAGTTCAAAGAGAGTCTGGACAATATTCTTAGTCATATGGGTTTAGGTAGTCCTGCAAGCAGCAGGGAGTTGGAATCAATCCTTATGGGTCCCTTCCAACACAGACATATTCTGTGATTTTTTCCTAATTCCTCAAATAACAGGCACTCTTAATACCTAGTCCAAATTTAGAAGTAATAAACCAAACCTTTTCCTTTGAGCTTTCTACTGTGTTTTGTGTCTGCTTTTCATGCAGATTCCCAGTTAGGAAACCCAGAGTCTTGTCTGGCTTTGTAGCCTCCTACCTGTCCAAACTGATTAGAGTACCTTTCCTCCCTCTTTCAGGCCTTCAAACAGCAGCAATTTTTAAAATGCTCACAGAGATGGTAATCCCTTACCCAGAGTAGCCAGTACGTGACGGAGTTCAGCCCCCATGACTGTGCCATTGCCTTCCTTGTCAAAGACACGCAGACCTTCAACAAAGTCTTCGTAAGTACCCTGTTCCTTGTTGTTAGCAGCTGCTTGCAACATGGGCAGGAACTCTTCAAAAGTAATTTTCTTGGCATTCATCTCTGGAAAGAAAGCACCAGTTGCTATGTGCTAGACACTTCTATGTGTTCTTTTGGGATATTTGCCCTCAAATGTAGGAAAGCCTCCCACCTCATATACACACCTCTTTCCATCCTTTACTCTAGTCTTTGCCTCAGGATTTGGCAGTTTCTTTGCAGAATCTGGATTCTCTCTTACAGTGTGAGTTAATTTTCACATCCTCCCTCCACCCCTCTTCTCACATAATTTTATATGCTTATGTGCATGGTGTATTTTTCTTTCAGAAATGAAACTTGCTGTACAAGTTGATTGATGAAAGGATTTGGGGAGTGTGGGAACTTCAGAATACAGTAAAACAGAAATCTTGAGCCCCAAGCAGTTGGAAAAGATAACCAGAGTGGGATGTTGCAACTTAGACAAGCCCCTGAGGTTGCTGACATCATGTTACTGACCTCTTCAGGGTCTCTTGGATGCGATAGTGGAGACTATTAGCAAAAGAATAAACTGATTAAAACCAGGAAAGTCCAGTGGGGGTGGTGTCCAAATCTACTATTTAACACGTTCAGTGTGGAATTTTAAGGACTTACAAGCTTAGTGCATCTAACCCCTTTGGTCTTATGAGTTGTAGTCCTCAGTGAGGCGTTCCCCAAATGGTTTTTGTTGGAGCAAGGATGCCAAATGAAATGGTGGTTTTGTTTTTGTTTTTTTTAATTTTATTTCCCCTGCTTCCCCCCCCCCCCCCCAATATTTGCAAAGTGCAGCCTTCATCTGGACAGCGATGAAATATAATACATGGAAACATGGGAGAGACTTTTGAATATACAGTTATTTACAGAAACTATTTTACTACCCAGCTATATAAAAATTACTGACAGCGATTGCTGTAGTCACTTAAAGTACTGTCATGGTCTCAATTCTGTGTTAGGCCTCTGCTCAGTGCTTCTTGATGGTGCTAATGCTTAACTCAGGTCTTCTGAACTGTTCCTCAGAGCTGCCTTAACCAGTCCTGAGAGTTTGGATATAATTTAACCCATCTTAATATGGTTCTGCATGACTGGAATCAGAGATCACCTGCAGCTAGGTCCTTGTTAGAAGGAGATGACTACAGTATTTACCATTTCTTTTATCTCTAAGAGGGGAGAAAAGGAAATAGAAAATGGCTGCTATAATAAATGGCCAACATATGCCTCAGCATGCCCAGGTTTGGTAGGAGCTTTGAGCAGACCACCCCAGTCAGCAGAAACATATGAGTGGTTTTCCAGTCCCAGGGCATGTCTTGGCTTATGCAGAAGATCCTGCACTGGAAGGACCTGAAGAGCTGAGTATCAGCTGTTAGAAATGGACTTAACAGCTCCTCAGCAAGGGCTGGGGCACAGGTGAGCAGCAATGAGTGTGTGTTACACCTACACCAAGTTAACACCAAAATGATCCTTACAGAGAATTCTCCATAGCCTAAGGAGAAGGTTTTCCTTTTTCTGAGCACTGTATTCCCCATCATCATCCTCTTCAGAAGGAACTAGAGAAATTCCCTGTATTGTTGCTACAAAGCCCCCGTGCCCCACTGCTTCCCTATTGGAGCAAAAGCTCCTCTCCTACCTGCTGTGCCTATTGATGTTGCCTAATTACAGTTCCCCAGCCTGAAGAAGGGCCCATGAGAGACTGTAGGGTACTTACCCTCTTTGCTGGGGTTGCCCAGGATCTTGTTGATCTCAGCGTTTGTAGGGTTCTGCCCCAGTGCCCGGATGATATCGCCAACCTGGCTCAGGGTGATCTTGGCATCACCGGTCCTGTCAAAGAGGAGGAAGGCCTCCTTGAAGTCTGCAATGGAAGAGCAACAGTTAAATCGAGCCAGGCAGCTCTCTATTGACAAGGTGTATTGACAAAGACGTAAACCTGTTGTCTCTTGGCGTTGTTCCACCAACTCCCGGGGAGTTAGCCAGGGGAACCTTTGGCCCACGATCCCAAGAAAAACTCCTCCCCTCTGATATTTTGGTTTCACTATTTTTAATCTTTTATATCTACCTTTCCTAGCTTTCCTGGCTCTTATAGCCATCAATAGCTTTGTGATGGACCCTCTAGTTATTTCAAGCGTGGGGAAAGATAAGCTTTCTACAAACATTGCCATTCAAGAACAGGTTTCTTTATATGACATAGTAGCAGAAGGTAAAATTGTTATTATTTACTGCACCTTATCTCACGAGAGGACTGAGACTCTTCTGTCAAAGCACCTAGCAGTGCAAAGCATCTGCCTGCTTCGATGGGTCCTGCTTGCAATCCAAGCATTTCAACTACACAGTGCTAATCAGAAACTTGAAGGTGGATTTCAAATGGTTCTACTTTTGTTTTCCCTTAAAGTTGCCTTACAGTGATGTTTCTACTCCTGTTTGTTCCCTCCTTTGTCTGCCTGTTGCAGTCTGTCCCTGCTTCTTACAGATCCATGAATATCCAGCTTTTACAATGGTAATACTTGTGTAGTGCTTTATTCCAGTTCGTGTCTAGGGTGTATGCTTTGAGCCTTTGCTTCTTTCAGTGCTGTCAAGTGATCAACATTCACTTATTTCCCCCTTGCTTCTGACCAAGGACTTGGGGTACAGACATTTCTCCTAGGAAAATCAGCACAGACGGTTGCCTTCATTGCATTAACAATCTTCATCTTCTGTTGCAAAGTTCCATGTTGTTAATTTTGTGATATTTTTCAGGTTTTTCAGAGAATTTGTTGTAATGAATAAAGAAATGTTTTTAAAAAAAGGAGGGAGGGCAAAAGTCAAGGGTCTAGCTGAAAAGCTATGTTTGAACTTCATGTCAAGAGCATCTTGGACTGTGCTGTTGATCTTTTCTGCACTGCAGTATCTGATGGTGCTGTGTTTTAGCTTGAACTAAACCAGGTGAAATGTCTTTCCCTTGGCTGCGATGTGTTTCTAGCAGCTAGACAGGCCTTGTGTTTCACAGTGTGTGTAGGTGGAATGCTCTTTGTGCCCTGGGGCAGATTTAGGAGTAACAAAGCACATTTCAAATCACGTCTTCATTCATCTTGTGCTGGCGATGTGTGACACAGAGGTATTTAAGGTCTTCCTTTAGCCATCCATATACTGCCTTAGTGGAGGAGTTGCTGGCACCCAGTAAAACTGCTGATACAGGATGTCAGCCTGTTAGGCTGTAATCTAATACATCTGAAACTAATCCTCTGACTGTCGGAGTTGAGAGACCTATAACCCTTTACTGCTAACCCTCTCCCCTTACGGATTTTATTGCAGGGTATGAAATCAAGGCCTTCTGGACCCGTGTAGAGCTTCCCCTTACAGTACACCAACTTGATACCAGCTCCTGCTCTAGCAGCTAAGGTCAGTGGAGCTGTAGTGATTTATACCATATGATCCAATCTTTCATCTGGTGCATTAATGACATTTAGCCAGAGTGAGGTATAAAACAATGCCAGTTTCCTATTAGGAAAGACATCAGGAGAGTTCTTTGTTTTGTAAATCCCATAAAGTTTTATATTCACTGTGTTCTGAACACTGCTCCCGAGCTCGAAGAAAAGGCCTGATTTTATTTTTGTCTCAGGCATGAATTTCACTGCAATATATCATTGCTGTGGGGTTTTTCTTTTTAGTTTTGTTTTTTTTTAACATAGCTAGTCCTAGTTTATACCTGTGCTGGAATAAGCATGTCTAAAATCCCTCTCTGAGAAGGGTACTACCCAGCTGCTGGTGTGTCAGCTTGTGTAGATAGAAATAGTTACTGAGGGTGGGACATCTCTCTTCCTGGGAAATTCTCCTTCTCTCAAGTAGCTTTTAATTGCTTCACTGCTTGGTTCAGTCATCGCAGCATTACAGCAGCTGGATGATCTGAAATGTGTAGGGAAGCTGAAAGAAATATTTTGCTTTGTTATATGTATGCCAGCAGCTTTGAATTGATGGCATTTTTCCATAAACCCTCCCAACCCTTTTGTAAAAGTCTTAGAATTAAAAAGTGAGGAAGAGTCCACATAATTTTCTTTGTGACCAGGAGCATTTGGACTGCAGGAAGAGAAATGTTTCCAGTCTCACTTACTGCACTATACCTCTCCCTGTTGCTTTGATGATGTTACCCAGAGAAGGCTGGTGTTTAGGAAGTTTAGGGCTCTCTCTTAAGACCTGCTTCTAGCTATTCCTCTCCCTCTGGATTTTTCTAGTAAATCCTCATATCTTCCATACAAAATACTTTTGTTCACAGTGAGAAGTCTACTGAATTTTTAATGTTTTTTTAAACCTATGTTATTTAATAAACCCTGAAAGAATCTCTTAGGATATTTAAAATACTCCAGCTTAGATTTCCAGAGCTTCAATGGGCATTTTCGTTCATGTAATAATTTTTAATCGGATCTTTCTAGCAGATTGAAAGCAAAAAAAAAAAAAAAAAAAAAAAAAAAAAATTGGAACTTGGTGGTGGCTTGTGAGGATACAGCAAGATGCTCCAGAATTGCAGCATATCCAGACTATTGTGTTTATATGCAACAGTTTACACAAGTCACTTATTTGCTAACTATTTCCATGCTTCATTAATGTATTTACATTAAAGCAGCCTTTCTTCCTCCCCAAAACCTCCCAGCAAGTGACATGTAGGCCTCTTGCATCTCCTGTCCCTGTAAAATTGCAATGTCACTGCATCTAAGTTAAATTTTCAGCTCAGTCCCTCCTGTTGTCCTTCATCTGCCTATTTCCCCCATGACTTTCAAATGCAAAACCCGTTTTCAGCATCCTTGTGAATGGCCAGTACAGGAGCACAACTGAAAAATGATCAGTAGGTAGAGCTGGTAACACCAGTGTATTTCCTCTTGTACCATGGCATAAACTTCTCAGCTTGGGCAGCACATAAGCACCCAGATAAATTATGTGTAAGTCTATGGTCAGGTTCTTGTTCAGTGTAAGCACTGCTCCTCTGAAGTCAAGAGTGTGGTGATTTATACCAGCTGAAGCCCTAGCTCAACTTTTTGTAAAAGTTAAACTTCTGACCCTGCAGCTCCTCTCTGAATGCACATACATGTAAAACAATCGGCTGTCTTGTAACTTACCATCCTGCTGCTCCTTGGAGAACTCGATCTGTTGGAAGGAAATCAATCACAAAAAATAGCTTAGGAAGGGGGGGCTGGGGGAGAACCTGTTTGTTTTCTAAAGCATCCAGCTCAATCCATGAGTCATCTTCCAAAACAGCAAAAATCTGGCCTGTCAGATGCGCAGAAGTAATGCAGATAGCAAAAGAGCTGTTAAGACTAGTGAATATTTAGCATTTGGTAGCCATTATGTTCCCCCCCCTTCCTGCTCCCTATTAAAGTTTAACTTTTATTTCACTTACCATTAATTTGGTCAGGAGTGAAGGACTGCAATTGGGAAGAAAAAGAGAGAGAGAAAAGAAGAGAACTAGTACTGCTGAAAATGCACTGAGAGAAAGCAAATAGCACGAAGTAGCTGAGGGCTCTCGCATCTGTCTTGCCTAATGTAATTAGACCATAGCAACCTAAAGTAGCAACTTCCCTTGTAAAAATGCATCACCAGACCTATTCTTAAAGATTCTGTTAAAATCTGCATCCCAGGGAAAGCCAAGGTTGTGCCTAGAAGCAACAAAAATCTAAAGGGTCTTAACAAAGAAGTTGTTCATGTACCATCAGGTCATTTACTGTTTTAGTATAGACCCACCTTATTAAGGCTGTTTGAAGTAATATTGCTTAACAAGCAGCTCTTTTTACCTTGACATAGAAATTAAACCAATCCCTTAAAGTTTGTGTTTCAAATTAGTTTTTGACAGTACGTTGTTTCATAAAATACTAAACTATGATATTTTCTTACGTAAAAATATTATTTTCCATTGCCACTTTAGCAAGTTGCATCCAATTTAAAGAAAAAATGCTTAGCAGACAGCAGAAGTTGTAACCCTTCTGTCTGAAGCTACAGGAGCTGCGCGTCTACCATTGCCTGGTGCAGAACTTGAGGCCAATTGGAAAACCTCGCATAGTCCTTTCGGTTTAAGGAGGAAAGCCAAGCAAACCTAAACTGTCTTCTGGACTGTCCTTCCTCTCCCCTCGCACCCCCAGAACTAACTTGAGCGAGAAGCCCGATTTACTTATGTAAAATACACTGGCTCACTGCTAATGATTAGCTTTCCAGTGGACCCACCATGGTTGAGAGTTGGAAAAGCAGAGCAGCAGACGGGCAGGAGGGATTAGCTGAGAGGTCTCGAGAGTGGTCCTGCTTTCCTGGTCTTTCTTCCCCCTTATTTATGCGGCGGTGCTGACGGCATTGCCTGGATTAGGTGTCAGAAGGAAGTGGTCCCTCCCCTTGGCGAGTTCTTTAGCTTTCTTAGGGCAAAGTGACAGGAGGCTCCATGTCTTGATCGACATCTTATGATGGCTATTTTTAGGAGGCTGGAGAGGAGCAGGGAGTGGCAAGCAGCAAGTTTGATTCATGTCAGCACTTTCTGGGTCCGTATGGTCAACAGGAGATGTTCCTTGTCTGAACCTACCAAGACTTCCTTATAGGGAAGGATTCTATTTCTCCAATAAGCTATAAAGTCAGTGAGCAAGGAGCGCTGAGGGGTGCCACGTGTGTGCCCAGCTGACTGGTTTTACACATGGCTTGCAGGTTGTGTTAGATGCAGCTGGATGGTCCTTGTACCTTTGGGCTTTACTCAACCCCTTATATGGATAGTGTAATGCTCAGTGTTAGATGAGTGGTGCTGCTGCTCATCTGCTCAGTGTGATCCATGTGTTGGCACTGAGATGATGATTAACCTGTTGATGGAGGTAGTGTCCAACTGTGAAGCTCTTCTGCACTGGTCACGTTTTCCAAATTTTGAACACTTTTAAGGGAAAAATCATCTGTGCACTTTGGATCCAGCTATGTTGCTCAGTTAAGAGCTGATGTGGAGATGTACTCTGCAGGGCAGCGGGGAAACTTGTATTCAGAGCAGTCTGTGCTCTCTAGGATACCCTTCCTCTAAGGCTGGAGTTAGGCAGGGCACCAGTGTACCAGCTTCAGAGCTCAATGGTGTGAAGTGTGGTGTGAGGAGGTGCTGCTGAGCTTTTTCTGATGGGGAGGCAAGGGAGAAGCCACAATAGAAGCTAAGACCCTCCAAAGGCTTTGTGAAGCGGAAGGATGACTGTTCTTGGTGGGGAGAGGGGTACTTGCTTTTTGGGTTGTGGAGGGGTCATGGTGGGACTACAAGTGGGGAATTTCTAGGTAGGTTGCAGGAGGTAGAGGCTGCAGCTTCTTCAGTAGCGACTATCTAGTCCCACCATGTAGAATCCTCCAAGCCCAGCTCAAATCTGTGAATTGATGCTGTGAGACATTGTAAAAAGATTATAAAACTTTGCTCCAAACTTCTTCCTTTCCCTGTCACCTCAACTGCGTCAAGAGTGTCGTGGAACCAGGGCAGGAATGGTTGTGCGACAACAACAAACTCCCTGTTGCAAACACAAATCCCCTCTCTAATCTCTATTGATTTCCTTTTTGAGCATTTGCTGCTCCTGGCTTTCTAATAACAAAATGTGATTAGTGAGGGAAATTTTCATCAGTAGCTCACTTAGTTACCCTGAAGATAAGCATAATCTTTCTGAATGTCTCTTTTTCAGTATATTGAGGGCTCTGAAAGAAAGAATCAAATCCAAGCAGAGTTAACTTTACTGTTTGGTTTGGTTTTTTTAACTGAACAATCAAAATAAGTCTATATGTGGTTGGATTTGAGACATTAACTTCCTGTTGTAAAAACTAAAGATAGAACTGCAAAGAATTTTCTAAGCTCACCATTTTAGCCAGAAAACATTCCTTCCAAACAGATTATTCATGTTTTTGGAGAAATATCTGGAAAATATACCAAATATGAAAAATGCTCCACTGCCAATCTTTCACTTTTTTTTCTGCTATTTGTAATCTATAGGCTGTGGGAACAGAGTTGTATTCAGGACAAAGTGTAGCCATGATCGGGTGTGGTTGCACAGAAAAGGGGGTTGATGCTTTGGTCTGAATTAGGTAACATAGGTTTAGCACAGTGCAGACATCCTGATTAATACTGGCTGGGGCTGGATCTCAGGCAGTGAGAAAACTAAGATAGATCTTGGCCATCAGTCCCAATGCATTAATAGAGGAGCTTTCTAAAGACTTTGGCAGAGCTGAAATGTTGCCTGGGTCAGTGCAGTGTGTTGGCTTTTGTGGAATTTTCCTTCTGCCCTTAGCTTCTCACTTTCCAGTGCTGGCAACTGGGAAATGCTCCCCTGAAAACAGGATTTAAAAAAAAAAAAATTAAAGGAAAACTTAGATTAATTTTCTTGAACTTCTTTTTTTCTTCCTTCCAGATAACCTTTATGATTGGCTGCAACAAAACTCATCCCAAAGACTTTAGATGTCAAGCAGAAAATAATTGGGAGGTGCATTTGTCTTGGGTATAGGAAATTGGCACCTGGATTAGCCATCTGACTTGAATGGGCTATCAAGTATGTATAAATTGAGAAGGGTCTACATATAAGCAGATTGATCTTTTGACCGTGTGAGACTTTGGCTCAGCATTTAGATGAGAAAATACTAGTGCATCACATCAGCCCTTCATTTTATTACTGATTCTTGAATAAAAGCTCACTAGACAGTTTTTCTGGGGAGAAATATGCTAGCACAGGCATGTTGCATTCACCTGAATTAAGAATCGCCCTGCTTTAAGCCAGTAGGGTCTGATGGGAGCTTAAAATGCTACTTGCTTTGAGTAAGGGCACCTACAAATGGTCTTGGTATAGAAAATATTTCAAATGCTCCTTAAAAGCAATTAAAGGTAAGATTTCTGAGCCTGTAAGGAGCTTTCATAAACTTCAAAATATACAAAGAAATATGTTCCAGTGGTCTGATCTTTGCTCTGATCTTGGCAGTGTTCTCTGCATTTTCAGAGGACATGATGCGTCTCAGGGCTTTAGGGAAGATGTTGAAATTTCAGGGAATTGAGAATGAAAAATGAATGCCCCACCCCGAAATAATGAAAGGTTGACTGAACTGGGAAATGGCCTGAAGTTGCACCAGGGGACGTTTAGATTAGATACTAGGCAAAATTTCTTTATGGAGAGAGTGGTCAAGCATTGGAACAGGCTGCCCAGAGAGGTGGTAGAGTCACCATTACTGGAAGTGTTCAAAAAACATGTGGACGTGGCACTTGAGGACATGGTTTAGTGGGCATGGTGGTGTTGGGTTGATGGTTGGGCTTGATGGTCTTAGAGGTCTTTTCCAACCTTAATGATTCAGTGATTCTGTGAACTGCAACACATAGAAAGACCTGGATTTCTCTAACTTTGTTTAGCCCTTATTTATGGACAAAGTTATTATCCAGGAGGTTATCTGTGCCAAAGAAAAAGGTGGTGTTTTGTTTTGGTTTTTTTCTATTGTTTTGTTTTTAAGATTAAAGCTTTTCCCTGTATAGTTTGTGACTACCTTCTAGTCACCTTGTTGCTAGGTAGAGGCATTTTGATCAGGTCCCAGTTATATATGGTGGGTGGATAGGGTTGTACGCAACTCTTTATCGCAAGCTAAGCAGAAGACCCAATCTACACAAATCTTTATTTCCAAATTATTACCAAAGTTACTAATTTCGCAACAAATCAATGGTTCATGGGCCTTAGGGTCCCGACCTTTAGAGTGTGGTGCTGTGCTCACCTATTTAGAATGGTGAGCACTGGGACTGAGTACAGCTGTGCTGAGTAACAGGCACTTTGTGCTCACTGAAAATGTGTAAATATCTGGACAGGGTAAAAAGATGCTGCTGGGAGTTAAAGCATTCAGCTCCTCCGTCTGCTTGTTATCTTTTGGGTGAATTACAGAAAAGGGTGTCATCTTAGGATCTTCTTAGAGAGTCACCAGATTTTTCAAGGTACTGTCTCTGTAGAAGAGACTGAGAACATATCAGATGTCTTGGAAAATCAGAGAGGAGAAGATTGGAGAGTCCCCTGGGATACTCATTGTATATTTAGCCTTCTATTCAGGACTAGAGGGATTTTTTTTTTTTTATTTTTATTTTTTTTTGGGTAGAGGTAAGCTAGGATTGTGCCTACAGCAGTTCATGTGATATCTGCTCGCCATTAATGCCTGCTCCTTGATTAATACAGCTGCACATACTTTCTAGTAGACATCACTGGGTGCAGGATTACACAGCTCTCAAACCCCTCTGAAAAGCAGGCTGTCATTCCTCCCATCCCTCACCCCGGTTCGATAGCTTGTGCGATCGATGCCACAGATCTTAGAAAGGCTACTTCTCATTTAAGTAAGAATCAAGAGCCTGATGGATTTAACTTCATTTCTTTTGTGAGGTGGAGGAATAGTAGGAGCAGATGAGCTCTTGAGAGAGAGAACTCTCTTTTGAGAACAGAGCTGGCTAGAAATACAAGTGAAGAAAGATAAAAAATGACTACCATTAATGCAGGAGAGAAAATTGCATGTGTGAGATACCATGAGGTTTGGAAGAATAGTTCAAAATCTGTTTGAGTTTAATTGACGTAACTGCAGATGAATTTGAAACTTTTCTAAGCATTCTGTCTAACTTTCCAGCTTGTTTACGTTTAAAGCTTGTAACTTCACAGTTGCTTTACAGTTGTGCAAAAATTTCTGGGTGAGCTTTGCCTATTAATATGCCATTCTGAAACGCCTGGGAGTGAAATGTGCTCTAGCTGCGATGTTGATCATACCATTTTGATCAGATTTCATTGGCTTCATGGAGGGAAGTGTGTTCAGTTGTGCTCATTTGTAAAAATGTCTCTTTTCTAATCACATTTAGTTTTGTGTGAATGTGTATAATTGAGAGGATGTGCAAGCAAATGTGAGGCTCTGGAGCCCTGCTGTCAGAGGGATTTGTTGTTTTAACATGCCTCCCCATGGCAGTGTTAGAGTATTAACATTATTTAACCTATCGCTACTTGACATTTAAGTGCTATGCGGTAAACCAGCCAGCTGAAAGTGCTTTTTGGCAATGGATATAAGATGTAATAAAGCCTTAGTGAAGTGGGGGCAAATTTCCAGCTTGGTTGTTTCATCTCTCCTTACAGACAACTTCTTTCTTTACTTGTCATTGGCTAAATTAGTTACCTTCTTCTTGCCTTATGTAAGATAAACTCAAATATCTTGTTACTATATGTTACAATCTCTCTGTGCTCTAAGGGAGGTTAAAACAGTATCTTAGAAATATTGTGGGGTGGTTTTGATTTATTAGTTGAGTGAAATGCTCTGCCACACAACTGCTGTTAACACTTGAAATTACTCTGTGAGCTCTTAAAATGTTACTCTCTGTGTAATTTGCTTTGAATTCCACTGTTTCTACCAAAGTTTGGCACTTTGCAGACATTCCAAAGGCTATAGGTATCATTTTTTTAAATGCTGCCAAAGCCATGATTTACTAAAGAATGGATCCTGTAAAAAATAATTTTCCAAATATTTTTTCAGGTTAGCAGACATAAGAAAAAGTGCCTACTAATATATATGCATAGTCCCTACTTTTGAGGGACTCCTTGATTAGCAGCATTTTAGGAAGAAAAGGACGCAAGATTCTTCTGAAAACTGCAAAGAAAGCCAAGTGCTGGCTTTTCTGTTTGCTTTTCCTTCTAGTTTTCAACAGTGTCCCAAAAGGATGTCTTGGTGTGTAGCTGAGTCTGATGTCCAGGTTATCTGTCCTGGGACACCTTTAAGCCTTGCCTGTGCAGTGATTTAGCAACTGCTATCATCGTGGGTCTGGCATCAGTGGTGGGGTTCACAGGGGCAAGGGATTTGGCTGGGGCTGCTCTGCTCCAGCATGGATCCCAAATGATGCTGTCTCAGTGGTGAAAGTGGTAGCAGGAAGCTGGTCAGGATGGTGTCAGATAGTCACCTTTACATCTCTTAAGGCTAAGTCATGTTTGTGCTTGTCCCCTTCCTACCTGAAAGAGCACTTGGGACTGGTGACCTTGTCTAATGGGTATATCAGTCCTAGGGAAACTTTCTGGAGTCATCACTGGAGCTGGATCAGGCATAATCTGAACGTCTGTGCCAAAAATTTCAGGCAAAAACCTGCCAGTTCCTAAGAAAGCCCTTAGCACTATGAGTAAAGCTACTGTTAACATTCCTGTTCTCACTCCACAGCTTCACGTGGAGTTTGTCTGCAGCGTTAATAGCTCTCTGAGCACTTCAGCTGACATTTGCAGTCCTGCTTGCCCTCCAGCCCAGAAGCTTTTTGTCAGTGCATTTTAGTGCGTTTATCTCTCTCTGCTTATATCCAATGCAATGTCTGTTCACAGATGACCTACTTGAGTAGTGAATGTAATAAGAATAAGGACACATGGAGAAACACTTTTTACTGCCTTAAGAGCTCTGTATTTAAAAACAAATGATCACACATTTGCAAACACAGGTTTGCTTCCGTGCAGCAGGCTTTGTCATGCATCACACAGTTACACAAGGCCTTAGCAAGTCTTTACTAGTTGACAGCTTTTAGTTATTTTCCCTCTAAAGATGTGGGTATCTTATCTGCCATTGAGCATGGCATAATTGGTGTCCTGAGATTTCAGTCTTGAAAACACCAGCATGTGAAACCTTGTGTGCCAAATGAAAGTCACTTAGGCTATGGATACTTGCAAGAACCCAATCTCTGTCTCTGCTCAAGAGAGGATACTCAGGTGTATCCTTGAAATAAAGGGCCTGGTGTGTGACACTGGATCAGAGTGCTACACGTTCAGATTACCATCTGCAGAGCAGAAGCCTATGAAGGACTGCACTCAGCATCTCCAGCACCCAGATCCCAAAACATTGCAGTTAATGCTATGAGCCTGGGCTCAGTCCAAGGATTCATTGTGTGTGCTGGGAAGGGCCCTTAGATTTCCAGTGAAAAACCCACACGCTTTTCCTGTTAGTGATAGGGACCGAGTTAAATGGATTTGGGCACTATGACGTTTATCCATTTCCCGCTGCCTCAGTTGCAAAACCAAGCTTGAGACATCCTCATCATTAATGTCCCATCCCAGTTGTTGCAGACATAGACTCATAGTAGTGCTGTTTGGCAGCTCAACGTTTCTTCTCTCTCAGGCTTGTGAGGGAGAAGGAAGTTGACAAAATAGATAAGCTATCTTTTGGGGAGTGTTCTTGGCCACAGTTTTAATTACAGAATTCTCGGGAGTCTCTTAAGAAAATTACCCATATGATCATTTTGCTTTTAATCAGTTTGCTTTTAATTACCTTTAATTTAATTCTTAGATGCATCCATTACCCTGTTTTTCTTTTCTCAGTTATGATTTCATCTTTAACGTTTGTACCTATTGTTCAAATCCAGGCCATGCTAGTAATCAGGAAAACTGGAAGTATAAATTTGGTCTGGAAAGGCTTGTGCAAAGAAGATTGAATTGTATGTTGTTTCCCGAGTTTGGGGAAAAGGGTCTTTACATTTCCATTTAAAAACAAATTCTTCCTCCCTGCCTTGATGTCCTCCTGTGGTTGTTGTACTATAACCTAAGGTGAGCTGAGGGAGGGCTGAGTTTAGTGATTTGAGTCTTGAGCAGTTAGGTATTCCTGTTATTTTTATAGCCAATAGATGGTGCTCAAAAATAGAAAATCCCGTATCAGCTGCTATTAGTACTAGCAAATCACCAAGTATTTCCTTTAATTGGATTAAAGTGGGGAAAAAAGAACAGAAGAGGGTGAAAGGCCTGTCACAACTCTGATGGTGACAGGCAATTTTGGGGTGCCTGCATTTGCAAGAACCCAGCTTGAGACCTTTTAAGGAAAAAAAAAAAAAAGCCTAACTTTCAAAGTATGCACCCCAAAAGGCTCATAAAACCAGATTCCCTGAAGATGGGTCACACAGGGTATCTGAGAGAAGGGGTACCACCAAAAGAAAGTTTGTAAACCACTTTCTTGCTTGTTTTGGAGAATATTATGGTCTCTGATGACAATTTAAAATGAAGTGCAATGCCAAATGTGGCTTATTGGGCTGCTGTAAACCCATTAGGCACCTCTACCCTTACCCACTCCAGGTGTGACAATTAGAAGGGGCTTGGATGTCCCTTGAGGAGACATCCCTGTCCCTGAGGAGTGGAGGGGAGCCCACTTGATTCCCTTGTTCAAAGTGCTGAAGGCTATGACTTCAAGGCCTGGTAAATCAGCACAAAGACCCTGCCCCAGGACAGGATTGCTCACTGAGTCCTGGTCAAAAACCTAGTTTTAAGTACTCTCTGCCTCCAAAGTTTTGCTGGAAATGATTCTGTGCCCTTTCCCATGCTGAGACTTTGGTGGCTGAATGGAAGGACTCAGAATTAATTAATGCCAATTAAGGGACCAGGCTAAGACTTGGCAAATTTGTATTCCTGACTGTCTTCTGAGAAGTGATTTGCCTGGGAGATGTGGCATTGTTTCCCTTCACTGCCTGATCTCTCAAAGGGTGAAAAAGGGTAACCCAGGGTGGTTGATTGGGACCTTGAGAGGTTGTCCAGTCCCTGCCCCTTCTCCAAGGCAGGATGAAAGCCAGCATTGTTGTTCCTGGTACCTTCTCGAAAAGCCCAGCACTGGAGGTGCTACAGTCTACCTAGGCAGCCCTTGGCTGATGTGGGGTCTCAGGTGAGAGGGGAAGGTCAGGGACAGAGGGGACATGTGTCACCCTCGTGGGCAGCGTGGGTTTCTGCATCACCTTGTGGCCATGACTGTGTGGTTGGCTAGGCTCCTCCTGCTGTGGGGGGGCTCCGTCCACCCTTGAAGCTCCTCTGAGACACCCTGCTCCTTACCTGGTAAGGGCACAACGAAGAGCGGAAGAGATACACGCTAGTGATAAGCATGCAGGGCAGGGGGCTGTGCCACCACCACATTGCAGGGTAGTCCTGTAGCCTCTGTCACAGTGCTCATACCTTCACTTATTTGCAAATAGGAATAGTAATGCTTATGTGCTGCCGTTAGTGTTAAAAGAATAGTTTTTATCTTGCTAGCCCAGGTTTTTTACCCCCTCTTCAAAGAGGAAAATATTTTGTCAGATATTACCTTTCAAAAGAAAGAATTTACGGAGACTGTCGTCTTTTATCAGTCTGAATATGACAAAACCAGGAGTGTTCTCTCTGTGCTACCAGTATATATTTCCTGCCATTATAGAGAGCTCTCTAGGAAAAGGAGTGAACTGCAGAGATGCCTCAGACTGCAGCCTGCCAGTTTTTAGCCAGTAATACACTAGTAAGTCTATTTATGTAAAGATGGATTAGCTAGGATCACTGGAGTTGAAAATTCTATTTTCTTCTAATGAACTGGACATAGAAAGCTATCAAATCATATTAAATTATTTAGTAGGAAACCTAGCTTGCATTCCTTTTCATCTCTGGAAATGAGTGAAATGTGAGGTCTAATCTAATTTTCAGACAGTACTCTCAAAACCAGTGGGCTTTTCATGTAGCCTTTACTATGATCACTCAAGGTATTTCAAAATGTATTTTTTCCCTTACTCTTGTTTTGCTTTACTCTTGTTTTACTTTGCTGGTGGGTTCAGCTTCAGTATTATGAGAAGCTACATATTGTTTCAGAAAAACACTGACTACTGATCGTGAAAACTGAAGTAAACTTCAAGAAATTTCACTAAATGGGTCATGATCTTAGGACTCTATGTATTAAGATACCTGAAACAGAATTCATCATGAGATGGAAGTGAGTAGGTTCTATTAAGGGTCTTTGTACTCCTTCTTTTCTCCGTAATAGGCATGACTGCTTATGCAGAATTTAGCAAATTGGTCCTGGGACCAACCAGCTTGTCAGGTAGGTGGAGAATAACTATTTATAGTCCCACCCAGAGAAACTGGTTTGTCTCTTCATCTCTTTAACCACTTAACCTCCCTCTCCTCTTTCCTAAGTAAAGAGTTTCCCAACATGGAGGAGTTTTCCTAGAAGGGTCAAGGCAACAATCAGTGATATTGGTTGGCATGCAAAGTCTAAAGACACTATGAGATCAAATGGAAATGTAGTCAGAGGGAAACCTCTGAAAGAGTATTCCTCTTTGTTGCTTTCAGTTTGCAGCAAATTGCAAATTCTGAGCAAATATATAAAGGTGAGAGGAAATCACTTGAAATGCTTCCATCCATAGCTTTCTAGCTCGTGATCTCTATCAGTTTGTTGTACAGTGCAAATGAAAACAGATGAAACAGCCAAATCCCTTTTTTTTTAAATCTGTTCTGTTTCTGCTTTTAAAGACAAGCTATGCTGATCTCAGAACACATGACCAAGGGGTCACTAGGTGGTTGCACAAATTTAGAAAGGAATTTGAGGGGGAACTGCAAAATAAGGTTTGGTTTTAGTACAGTGCTATGGGAAAACATTGCACTTCAAGTTTCAGTAACCGTTTCTGGTCCTCATGCACGTATTTTAGGGATTTGGGGGTGGGGGTTGGTTGTTTTTTTCTTTTAAATTTCACTTTACTAAACAGGTCAGGCTGTTACTGATTTGGTAAAAAATTCTGAGGGCCGCACTCCGAAACCCTTTTGAAATCACTTGGCTTCACTCTTGTGTTAAATCATGCGCCATGCCTTACACCCCTCCAGCTACTAAAACAATCAAAAGCTCAGGCAGGTCAACAAACCCATTGACTGAGGTTGCTCATTCATTTCACCGCAGTCCCTGAACTGGAACCAAACACATGCAACACTTCACTGCAGGTCTCAGCCAGGACTCTGCTAAGTTTCCCCTTTGGGAACGCTTCGGGTCCGCAATGAGCACGCGTTCATCCATTTACCTTGATGCTCTTGAGATCGATTGCAGGTTCTTTGGGTTTAGCTGGCGCGGGTGCTGGTGCTGGCGCGGGTGCAGGTGCTGGTGCTGCCGCTGGTTTCTTTACGTCCTTCTTTGGTGCCATTTTGTGTTGCTTAAACTTGAAAGTAAAGGTGCCCCTCCCCCAAAAAACTTAAAAAAACCCAAAACAAACAGCAGCCCTTAAAAGTGATTCCTGGGAGAGGAGCAGTGGTCAGAATGAGCTACAGCCTGTGCCCTCGAGGTGGACCCAATGTGCTAAACTCTGTAAGGGCATATATATATTTCACGTAGTGCTTCGTACAGTCCTGCCACATGCAGCTGGATTGGACAGCTTGCTAATCAAGGGGGATGTCATTCCAACTTGAGCTATAAATGGAATATAAGAGTTCAGGGCTTCATAAGATCAAGGGACTTTCAGTGGCTTTTCCCCCCCACCCCCCTCTTTAAAAACCCCAACCACCTCCCCTGTATTTTTTTTAATGTGTGTAAAGGAGAGGGAAATATGACAAACCCAGTTTCAGAACTGCTGTTGACATTCAGGCATGGATTGAACAGTCCTTTTTCTCATCAGAATTTCAGTTCTGCTTAAGTAATAAATCTTCTTTCTTTCCTTCTCTCCCATTTTCCCCTACGCCTGTGTAGCGCTCCAGGAGGATTTGGTTTCATGTAGGAATTTTGACTTTCATGGCTGGGAAGATCATCAATTTCCAACCTCATTTGCCTCTCTCCCCACAGCCTCTCACTCCTCCTCTGCTTCCTTCTTTTACAAGGAAGTGTTGATCAAGCAAAGGCTCTGGGTGTTTAAAAATAAAGCAGACAAATATGGAAAACACTGCAGTACCTTCAGCCAAGGCATCTCTCCTAGATCCCAAGTGTCTTTCAGCTGCTGTTCATACTATTCCTTTCTATCATGTGAAGACTGTTTAAAATTGAAAATTGCTTCCTTTAATCTTTTCCTTTGATCTTTTTCCTCTCATAGGGATAAGCTGTGCCCTGGTAGAATGGAGATCAGCTGGATGTTATGTCTTCCCACACAAAAGATTTCCTTTTTGTAATACATTTATGATTGGAAACTAACTATCAAGCAAAGGAGGCACTTCTGTTTTCACCTTTTTGCCTGTCCGTCCTGTGGTTTTTGTTTATCTTTCCACCCTTTAGTTTCCTGATGGACCTCCCTGTTCCCTGTGATCTCCAGGAGACAATTTTCAGTAGAAGATGGCTTTTCTGTTTTCAGTAGACTTTTTCCACCACAGCAAAACAGCTTCTAACTCTTTCAAACCTGATGGTTCCCCCGGGACCATATAATGGGTATTTTCTGCAGAAAAATCCAGGACTTACTGATTGTTCTGCCCTAGTCCAGCAATCTCCCATTTACGCTCCAAACTCCTGAAGTTCTGTGCTAGTAAGTGCAAAGATTTTGATGGGGCCCTAATTTCTGTCTCATGAACTATACTCTGGGCTGTTTTGTAACTAGAAATTTAGAGCCTGAAGGCCTAGACAGACACTCTGCATCCAAAGTCTGGCAGGGTATCCAAGCACTTGCATTTTAGATTAATGTGTTTTAAGGGAGGTAAAATTACAAAAATGCACACCAAAAAGAGGGATGGAGAGTGGCTAAAGGTGAATTTTCATGTAAGAAAACCTGTGCTCAGAGCTCTCTTTTGCTGCAGCCCATGACCTTAAGCATGAGGCTTTTTGGAAGTTGAGTCATCTCTTTTGAATGAATAGACCTACACTGATGCATACAATTTGAAGCCGTGGCTCAGTCTCTGTTTTAGAGAACACAGACCAAGAGAGATTTTATTTTGTTTCTTATGCCTTTAGTTTAATGAATGCTTTGAGACAAAGAGCCTGTGATTTATGAGCTCTTCTGGCTGCCTTCAAGGTGCTTGATGGAGGGATCCCAGCTCTGCTAGTCTGCCCAGGAAGGTGATGGCATGGCCTCTGCTGCACCATTGCAGGTTAGCAGGAGCCTGTGGGCTGTCATCCCTGAGGGGCCTGCTGAGGCCATCCCCAGTGATGCTGATATTTTACATTGTGCAAACCAAACATTAGCAAAATCCACCAGCAGAAATGTATCCTGGGATAACTTGGGTGGAAATAGTTTAAAATAATCTATGAGAACTTGTAAGTAATTGCAAGAAAGAACCAGTGATGATCTAAGAATTTTTAAGGTCACCTGAGATTTGTAATGAAATAAGCCTGAAAGCCACCATCAAATATATTTTAAAAAGTAGATGGGCTTTCAAAAATCTAGCATGAACTTGATGCTGGCTCTACACAGTGTGGCCTATCTACGAATACAGATGCATCTGGACATGCTTCATCCTACCAGAAAAAGAGGTCTTGTGCAGAGCTGCCACAAAATAATTGTATGTTGATCAGGTGAGAAGATAAACAGGTGCAGAGGGAGAGGATGGCGGGTCCTTATTTCAATTGCTGGGTTGATTTGGATCCAGTCAGTTTTCTGGGCTTGGGACAGGATACCATGGGTTTATCTGCCTGGCAAGCTTGGATTTTACCCAGGACATTTGTGGAAGTGCATCAGGTCTGCCCCGAGGGAGCACGGTTGTCCCAGGTGATGCAGAGGACACATGTCCCTGTGCTCTTGTATGGGAGCTGCCATTCACAGGTCTCTGGCTGTGTTGTGCCATCTTGCCCTGGGCTGCAGAGCTCATTCCAGGGGCTGCAGCAGGAAGGCTCCTCTTCTGCTTTTGGCAGTAGCTTCATGTAAGCAGGAATACTAGAACAAACCCTAAGCCTCTCCTTTGTGCTTGCTGGGACTTGCTGAGATCTGCTTCGAAGGGAAAGCAGCAGCAGCTGGGGATGTGAATTATCACTGGCATCTGCCTCACTGGGTGCACAGCTCCTGGGGAGTGTATGGATGCCTGTCTCCTGCAGGAGAATCCATGTTGAGGGGAGGCATAATGAATGGTGACAGAGCTTCAGATTTCACAAGGCCTCAGAAAATCCAGTAGTGAGAAAGCTGCTGGTTGGAAACCATGTCCTCTTAGTCCTGCTGCTCACTGAAACAGAGGTCAGCTTGCTTAGGGCTTGCCCGGTTTTTACAAATGGTTTAATTAATGAGGATGCAGTTCTGGCCAACACAAAACTTTTATGCATTTGGATTGCATTTAGTTGAATTAATATAAGGGAAGTGTCTTTTCCATCTGGAGCATTGACATGATTCATTTGGACACTTCTGAATTGGAATATGTTCCTTTTTTCAGGCTAAAGTCACATAGAGGTGGCATTGATTTGCAGCACCAGATGGGAAGTGGGAGTTCCTGCACTGGGCTGCACTCCCTGTGGAATTACTCTGGAGTCTCTGCCTTTCTGGTCCGATTTTAACAGGATGGCTCTGTCCTGGGGTTTCCTATAGCCCATGGAGTCCGGCCTTCCTCCTCCAGGAGGAGGGAGGCAATGGTTTAAACTCATGCAGTGAAGTAGGAGACTAGATCTCCTATATTTAAGTGGAACATGCAAACTATGGAGCTGTTGGATGAAAGGGTGAGCACTGCTGCTTCTGCTGTTTCACAATGAAATCCCTTTGAGACTTTTGCCTTTTGCTGTCTAAAATGTCTGAAAATGCAATTAACTTCCCATTTTGCCAGTAACTTACAAACAAGGTACTTGGTTTTTCATTATCCACATAGGAACTTTATTTTCCTTTTACACTTTTGATACGTCCACCAAGCCACACATGGTATAATGACTGCCCAAGAGACATTTCTACTAGCCACGATGTATCTGCAGTGTTGCACAGTGGTCAGAAGGTAAAGCATGTTTCTTCCAGGGTAAGTTGCTCAGAAGAGCTTAGGCCAGTGGTTTCCTTCTGGGTGCTTTACTGTGCTCAAGATAGCCAGGGCAGCCAGAGGTCTGGTTTAGGAGGCCATAGAAGAAGAGATCCATTTTGGGGCAAGTTCATGCTAATTTATATGCCTCTACTCTATGACCAAAATGGCCACTGTGAGTTTAGTGTGTCTCTGAGTGCCTGCTTCAAATGTGGTTTCCTTGCTTCGTTTTGTGAAATTTTTGGTGAGTTGATCACAGGACACCAGACTGAGCACTATGGAAAGTGGTGTTGGTCACTCAGAAGGCTCTGGTGGGAGTTTGCTTTCAGGCAAGGTGTGTAACACTGAGAATATAGACAGTGTTTACAAATACCTAAGGACAGTCAATCTATTCCAATCTCTTCTCGGAGTGTTTCTGCTGTTTCCTACACACTTATCTTCCATCGCTTCAGCTATCTGACATGTTCTCTCTTTCCTGTGATCAGCTCCTGTCTGACTCCTGTTGCTGTTACATATGTGCCGTGTTCCTCTTCTGAAGGTTGCGTGGCTGCAGGAAAAGTTGCAAGTGTACGTGTACTGTTCGGCAAGCAACGAGCTTTGAGAATGATTGCAGTGGTTTGAAGCTGTGTCCTGGTACAGCCACCTGCTTTATTCAGCCCATAAGTGGGAAGTGATCCCTTTATCCAAAGTTACAAGAAGTTTAGGGAAGTTCATGGAGAAGCCTTTTGAACACAAACAAGGGAGGTTCAGTGAAATTCAAAACTAATAGGTGGAAATTATGTTTTTTCCAACACCAGTTAGATTGTGAAACCTGCTGCTGGGGCCTATTTGAGGCCAAGAACCTAATAAGATGCAGGAAGGAACTGGGCATTTAGGCAGTTATCAAGAATATCAGGGTTACTATAATTCGGAACAAATTTGGAGGGAATATATAATCCATTTCACTGTGCTTAAGCAGCTCTTGAATTGCTAGAGACTGCGTGCATTTTTCCACACCAAGATGCTGCAGAGATCCTTGTGCTCTCTTAAATGTGTGGCTCTGTCCATAAAAGAGGGATTACTACCTTGTCTGGACTGCTTGTCTGGTTTGATTCTTGCACATTTCACCGCAGGCTTAAAGTAACAAGCCAGAGATCTACTGTCAGAAAACTCTCAAGATTCAGGCTGTAATGCTGTGTGCAACAGGGTGCCTAATTAATCTACTAATCATTTGGCTTTGTCAATGCTTACAATGTGCAAGGCACTTTCAATATGGATAGCAAATGGCTTTGCTTTTCTAAGATGCTCGCAGCTGCAGGACACCCTGATAAGCTGTGGAAGCTTGTGCAGAAAGACTCAAGCCCAAAAAATGGCCAGGTCGGCATTTTTCACGGTGTTGGTCCAAGGAGGGTGCCCTGTCCTTGGGAAGGCAGTCTGGGAGCAGGGCATAGCATGGGAGGAGACCTGGAGGTGACTGTGCAGGAATGTCACCAGCAGACAGTCAGGACTGGCACCATGGGATTTGCAGGTGGTGGGAAATAGGGCAGTGATGGATGAGCGCTGGAGACAGCATTATATAATGGCACAAAGGTTGGATTACATGCACAAATGAAGGGCTCTGTTGGCTTGAGGGAGGTGATGGGTGTGTTTTGGAGGAAGGATTTGCCTCTTGGCTCCTTCAAGTGCTGCGTAAGGCATTGGTAGGCTGAATGCAGTCAGGGACATGCAGCACTCACAGGGCAGTGTAGGCTGAAGTCAAACCATGCTGAAAGAACAGGCAAAAGAATGAGTATCTGAAAAAGGCGAAAGAAGGCACCAACTGGCGTGCCACATATAGCCTACGGCTGACTTAGCACTTGTGCTGCATTGCCCTCCTACTCAAGGTTTTCTAATTCTGTCCCAGACGATGTCAGTGTCCTCCAGCAACTGGCAGTGAGACATACAAGGCATTCCTTGGAGAGCTGGCAAATATCTCTGCCATCCTCCTGCCTCACCCCAGGAGGGCCAACGAGGTGGGGAGTGGCTTCCTGAAGGTGTGCCTGCTTCTCGGCTCTTGCTGGGCAGCTTGGGGGCTGCCTTCAGCTCATGTTCAGACAGCTCACCTTCCCAATGCCAGTGTTCCCTGAGGGAGAAACAGCGTCAACCAAGTGTTCTTTGCAGTTTGCTTTCCACTGTCCTGTAGAGCTTTCGGTCACTTTTTGGCACCTCAGTTTCCTCTGCACGAGCATGAGTTTATAGATCACTGAGCAACCAGGCTCTAACATGCAAGTCCCTGGCTAAATGTAACCAAAATATGCATGAGCAGGGCTGCGCCTTGCTCCCGTTGCCCAGCTCCTTCAGCAAGGGCTGCTGTTGAGGCAGAATGTGCGTATCAAATCCCACCAGGCAGGACCCTTTACCGAGGAAAGCACTAGCTGATGGGCCCAGAGGGGTGCTGTGTAGTTTTAAATGTAAAGATTAGATACTGCATAAAATGTTAATCTTGTCATGCTCTCTTGCACTACATAGGATAAAATTCCCTTGGTGCTGCTTTGGGCAATTGGGATTCCTGCGGCTTCAGGGACCCACAGCCTGTGCGTGAGTTGCAGAGATTCGCTTTCTTTCCATTCCTCTCTTTTTCCCTGGAGCGTGCAGCAGAGGAATTAAATTACTGCCCATTTAAAATGAACTGTGTCTTTCTCAGATCCCACTTTAATTTGCTAGGAGGTGGAGTGACTTCAGACTTGGAAAGGGCATTAAAGGATAGCTAAGTATATGGCACAGAGTCCCCACATACCAGCATTGCTTGGAAGGTTTCATTGTGACTTACGGGGCATCAACCTCCTTTCTTTTTTTCTTCTATTTTTTTTTTTCTTTACCCCCTCCCTCTCACTTTCGACATAAAGTGTTCCAGAAGGTCTTGAGTCAGACCAGGATCTAAAGGCCAAACTGGCTGGTGGGATATATCACCAGTCTTAACATACTGTGCGTTACGTTTTGCTGATTTCTGTTAGGGATGGTCTGGGCTTGAAAACTCAAAACTTAAAGATCATACCTGTTTTTAGGAAATCTGGCCCTGTCACAATCTAGACCTCTTTTTCTCTTCAGCCATTGGTAAGACTTCTTCTTGATGATTGGTGGTATGGATAGCCTTGAAGTCCTGAAGCTTGGAGATGTGAGCATCACTCCGTGATCACACGTTCTGTCCTTGTCATTGAAATCTTGTCTCCGCCAAGCATGTGGTCTGCATTTGCTTTAATATTGCAAAATGCCCAGACACTCCAAAATGTGCTTGGTACACCAGAACACCCTGTTTTCCAATTGCATGCATGCGTCTTGTTGTTGTGTTAGAATTTATGTAGTATGTAGCTCAGTCATATGAACCTTACAAAGCTGAAGAAGTTCAAGGCCAAGTGCAAGGTCCTGCCTGTGGGTTGGGGCAATCCCAAGCACAAATACAAGCTGGGTGGAGAATGGATTGAGAATAGTCCTGAGGAGAAGGTCTTGGAAGCATTGGTTGATGCAGGACATGACCTGGCAATGTGCACTTGCAGCCCAGAAAGCCAACCATATCCTAGTCTGCATCAAAAGCAGCATGACCAGCAGGTTGAGGGAGGGGATTCTGCCCCTCTACTCTGCTCTCATTAGACCCCACCTAGAGTGCTGCATCCAGCTCTGAGGCCCCCAACGTACGAAGGACATGGACCTGTTGGAGCAAGTCCAGAGGGCCACAAAGATGATCGGAGGGCTGGAGCACCTCTCCTGTGAAGAATGGCTGAGAGAGTTGGACTCATTCATCGTGGAGAAGAGAAAGCTCCCAGGAGACCTTATTGCAGCCTTCCAGAACCTGAAGGGGGCCTACAAGAAAGCTGGAGGGGGACTTTGTAAAAAGGCATGTAGTGATAGGATAAGGAGTAATGGCTTTAAACTGAAGGAGGGTAAATTTAGATTAGATATAAGGAAGAAATTCTTCACTATGAGGGTGGTGAAGCACTGGAACAGGTTGCCCAGAGAGGTGGTAGATGCCCTATCCCTGGAAGTGCTCAATGCCAGATTGGATGGGGCTTTGAGCAACCTGGTCTAATGGAAAGTGTCCCTGCCTATGGCAGGGGGGTTGGAACTGGATGATCTTTAAGGTCCCTTTCCAGCCCAAACCATCCTATGATTCTGTGACAGGCAAACCTTGAGACAGCCCATCAAGAACGAAGTTGTAGGAATTAAAAATTTTTGGCTATTTCCATGTCTAGCAGTAAGTATTTTGGGTTTATGGAACCTATGTAGGTTTCAGGTAATACTTCTGCATTTTGAATCGTATCCAAGGATACTTTTCATTATCTTTTCACTACTTTTTCACTATTTTGATCACTATCGTGTGATCAATCATATTGTATGTATCTCAGAAAACTGTTTTAAGAATCTAAGTAGCATTGTCAAGGGTCGTGAAGCCCTCATGGAGATCCACACAAATATCTAGAAAATAAACTGTATTGTGATTGTCTGAGTGGACACAAATGAGCATAAAGCATTTGATGAGCTCCTCCTTTCTCAGGAATAACTATGAGAGTGTTTCTGAGCGTCCTGTGTAAAAAGTGTCTGTATGTAGAGACTTGGCATAGAAAGATGAAGTTGACATTTGGTTTGGAGGTCTGGGAATTTGAGGCTATTGTGTCTGGTGGCAGTGTTCCCTGTGGCACCCCAGCTGTAGCATCCCTCTGTAATTGCCACTGTGCCTTTGATCCAGCCTCCCAGCCATCATGGTGCTCAGCTCGATGTTGTCTATGCACTTGTGTTCTTCCATAGCATTAACAGATGCTTTCTGTGATGGCACTGTGTCCTCTTACCCAGCAGGATTTTCATTCCCAGTGTCTGGCCCATGGCTGGAGAGGTGTCCTCCAAACAGCAGGCAAAAGGAGGCTGCAGGCAGGGCCTGGCAAGGTTTCCTTGCGCTTCTCTAGCCAGACAGGGCTAAAATGTCCTCTTAGAAATGTCACAAGATGATGATGTGGGTCCCTTAATGCCTTTAGTGGGAGAGGGGAGACTCAGCAACCAGTTGTACTGAGGTCCCAGGGGACAGAAGCATCTGGCAACTCACAGGAGGTAGGAAGGTCTCACTGCTGCCAGCAATACACTGGATAAACCTGCCCAAGCTGTTTAAAACTAGCTGTGATGGAGCTTGACCTTTTGTGTTGTGCTTCTAACACCTCTGCGTTCCCTCTGTGTGTGAAAACAGACCTTG
The DNA here is from genome assembly GCF_964289735.1 of Phaethon aethereus. Taxonomy (NCBI): domain Eukaryota; kingdom Metazoa; phylum Chordata; class Aves; order Phaethontiformes; family Phaethontidae; genus Phaethon; species Phaethon aethereus. The sequence goes on from NC_138580.1 coordinate 38,206,411, forward strand.
GTAAAGCACTGCGAAATTCTCCCATTGAAGCTGCTTATGTGTGCGAGCCTGTTTTTTGGGGAGCAGTGATGTATGTACATTTAATGTCTCTCCTCCAAGATCTGTCAAGTATCTATGCTGGCTTTCTTTAAATAGCCCGCTGCTGCTGCACACCTTATTTAGCTGTAGGGAGGCAAGTGACACAGTGATGCTCAAGAATGTCATTTTGCTTCTCATGTGACCTATGAGATCAGAGGTTGTTAGTGGGAGCTATACAGTGACTCTTACAGAAGGTGCTGCAGGACCTGGAAATCCTGAGGGTTTGGGTGAGATCTTGGGCTGAAGGGACCACCTGGGGGCACCTTCTAGCCATAGGGAGTGACTGAGCACCTTAAACACCAATGAAAGTTTCATGTACCTCGTGTTTGGCAGCCAGTGCAAGCTGCCTCTGCCTCCATCTGCAGCTTTTTTAACTATTATGTTTAAAGTTGCTATTTCATATAAGATGCATGTAATCAGGACTTTGGAGGTCCACTTACAGAGTGCAATATGAGCAAGGCTTCAATTTCAGCCACTTCTGCTTGAAAAGCCAGCCCTGAGGCTTTTTCTCCTGCTTGTTAAACTTCTGTCAAAGTCAGTTGCTCTGCAATATGAGATGCCTTCAGAGCTGCCAGTGAGAGGCTGATGACATGCTTTATGAAGACTCTTACCCCCAAAGGTAGTTCAGAAATGCCTGTTATTTTTATTAAATACTTTTGTCCCAAACTCATCTCTCCCAAGCAACTCTGTTAAGCTGATAGAACTGCAGCAGTTGGCTGTGGGCTGCAGTGTGTGTACGTGCAGGTGTGACTTTTAACCCTTTTTGGTTATAAGGTTATTTCTACCTTTCTCCTTGAGAAATATTGGATCACAGAAGTGGGAACAGCAAGTGCAGCTTGACCCTAAGTGCCAAACCTGATTTGGATAAATGTTTGTAGCAAGGACAGTTTAAATGATAGTGGTAAGTACAGTGGAAGAAGGCTTCACTTCTGTAGTTTTGGGGACTCTGAAATACGTGGGAGATCAGATCCTGAAAGATGATACTGCCGTGCAAGACTCGCCTGTCACAAACTCCAACCTCATGACTTCTTCAAATTAGTTGTACCATCCTTTTTGTTTGAAATTTTTTACCCATTCATTTTGGCAAATGAATTTTAGTTTCTGTGTCTGTCAAAGATGGGTAAATGTAACGATTCACAACTTAAAATCTAGACAGTCTTGATTAACAAGTAGACCACATGATATTTTTATTTCCTGCCTGGTTTGTCTAACTCTCAGAATGTGATGCTGGCAGAAAACTTTTGTGGTAACAACATTAGCTTTAAGCAAATATTGTGAAAAACTTTTGTAAAGTAAATCGATTTGATGAAGACTTTTGCCAACTAATATAAAACATTCCCACAAGATGGAAATGATTTAGAAATTCAAGTGTGTATTTTGTAGTAATTTTTTTTTCTGTACTCATACAACAGTGTTACCCATGCAGGTTTTTACAAAAATCAGACATACGTTTAATCTCATGTAAAAATGAAACACTAGTTTCTGGTATTTATCTGCTATTTCAGCAATAGTCTGTGGCACCTGTACTGTCCCAAGAGAGCAGAACTCCAGTACAGTAGTGTATTGCAACTGGTGTGGTAAAACGAAATAAAGTTGGCTTCACCACAAAGGACCTTTCTCTGCCTTTGCGATGTCAAACACCTTGTTGTAGAGTAACCTGCCTCAGGAGTATAATAGGATGATCCCTGGCAAGCGTCATGCTATGGATGAGGGATCCAGGTAGCCATGTTGTCTCCAGGTGTCTGTTGCAGTGGAGCGTTTCTGCCTGGCGAGCACTGGTGAATGTTGCTTTGGCTCCCCTTCATTGGTGATGTGTTTTGTGGCTGATCCCCTGTGGGGCCCATGGAGTTGGTTTTGTTTCCTGGTAGATGTCTAAAGTAAACAACTTAGCTGAATGTTTGAATACTTTTAACTAGCAGCAACACAAAACTGTGTGTGCTGCAGTGAACACAAGACAGTGCTTTTCCTTCAGAAAATGTTGTGAAATCATCTCGTATGTGCGTTTTGGTTTGTCCTTGTGGATGTTACTGATAATGATTGATGAAGATGTTTTATAAATTCTTCTCTTATTGTGCTTAAGTGAATTGGCAGGGGCAAAGGAAATTGCTTGGAATGAAATTATAAGCTTTGTGGGACTCTGCATTTGTATAGCAGCTATATAAAAAGATACAATCTCCTAGTTTCAATGCTGTTCCCTGCAATCAGTGTATGGGTTTCTTACTATGCTAAAATCATATTGGGATAATTAAGGGATCTGAGAATCAAGATATTTGGAAATCTGTCTGTGGCTGTGGGTGGAACCTTCACCTTGTTGGATGTGTCTCCCAAGGGGTGGGATGTAGTATAACATTAGCAGCCTCCTGCCAGTGCCTCCCTTCTCCCTCTTCCCAAGTTGAATGTCAGTTTAGCGCAGCTTTTTGTAGGATAACTTGGAGGGGGGGGCTGCTGTACATTTAATAGTACCATAGTTACCAGCCTGTGAAGTGGAATGTCATTTTTGTGTCCACTGCTTTTGGATTTGGCAGCATCTCTCTCCCATTTGTACTTTTTATGATCTGAAATCATTTGAGACTTTGTCTCCTTTAAAATTAGATGGAACTTATGCTCCTTTAGAGCATCACTGTAGAGATGTCCCTAAGGAAGCTTCCAATGTGGATGCAGTCCTTGCCATCTTCTCTTTGCATCACTTTTTTTCCTCTTTTTACTACTTACAGTTCCCTTTTGTTGCCATTATAGAGGCAAAGACTTTATCTCCTCTTCTGAAATGTTTAATTTCCACAAGGATTTTATATAGTGTTTTTATTTTAACAGTATTTAAAGAAGAACCATAATCTGTCTCTGTCTCTGCGGTGGGCTTTAATTTTTAATCCAAGCATGCTGCTAATACCAGATAGCATATTTGCTTCTCTACCTGCAGGTGGTGAATGCTGAAAAGCACTTTCCCCCACTCCCAGCACATGTAATTTAGCAGATTTGCTTTCTTCACAGTAGAGTTCAAAATCGACATTCCCCAGTTCCTAATGAACTTGACAAGCATGTTTTGTCCTGCAGTACTGTCCCTTCAAAGGGAAGGAGAAACCCAAAGCTGCAGTACGGTTGTGAACACTTGCTCCTGTGGTCTGTCAGCTCGCTAGGAGGACAGGAGCTGTGTGTTTGCTGCAGTGCAGGATTAGACAGCTGAAGGAAACAGCCCAGCAGAAAGTGGCAGCGGCAGCTCTTGGCATGACATCTGCCAGAAGGCATTGTGTTGCTGGCAGCTTCAGTGGCTGAGGTTTGCTCTTCCCCTCTGTGCGTTCTGATGCAGACCTGCTTCCCCTGTCATCCTTTGCTCAGTAATGAGGATCATAATTGTTATTTATTGGCCAGGGATTTCAGTAGTCACAAGTGAGATTTTCAGAAACTTTTGGGTTCTCAGAAAGTGATGAACACTCTCCTCTTTAAAAAAAACAAAAAACAACAGAAACAAAACCCCAAAACAAAACCACAAAACCCATAAAACAACAAACCACCACCCAACACCCTCCCCCCCACCATGGCCTCCTTTCATGGATTTTTAAGATGAACATCCTCCAAATCAAGGTGTCTCAACTCATTTCACTTTGAAAATCCATTACTACAGATGGGTTTTTAAAGAGCAAGTGATAGCTAAGTCTGCTTCTAATGATGTTTCTGGGGCCACAAGAATGTGTAGTACACCGTATGTTGTATGTTGCGTGATTAGAGTTCAAATTAAGGAGAAAAAGAACCTAATGGGAAACAGCGGTATGAGGAGGATAAAAGCAAAACATGAATATGGCCAGGCAGTTTGGTAAGTGGGTTCAAGGCATAGGGAGAGCTAGGAAAACATGTACAAACAGGATTTTGGTACCCAGTGTGTTGAAGAGGTATCACCTGCAAAAGCTTGGATGCTGAACTGATGGAAACAGTGTAACAGGGGTCTGGCACACCTTTCCTTTAAGAGCTCTGGGGGCAGGACAAGTCTGAGCAGTGGCCACATCATGGGGCCTGAATTCCCATCCTGGTGCTGTCATGAGACAGACAGTACTCAACTCCTCTGGAAAGCAAAGATACAGGGAATTTTATTACTTCCAATTCACTTCAAGAAGATCACAATTCAGTGTGGTTTCCAGCTCCCTGTTTCAGGGTCAAAATAAACTCTTGGTATGCCTTGTTTGGGTTTTTTTATGCATTTGTTCCCACCTGCCGTATGTTCCTGAAGGACAGAGCTTTTTACCTTGCCACGGCCATTGCAAACTGCCAGTTGGATTTTTCTCTCTGTGTTGTCTTTTCTCCCAGCCCTAAATTTGTGCCCATGCAAGGCTCCCAGCCCTGTGTCATATCTAAAGGTTATGTCCAGTGATTTAGCTGGAGCTGAAGAAAATGTGCCCAACAGCTAACGGTGTTCTTGAAGTGCCTGGGCTGCTGTAGAATAGATGGCCAAGAGATCCCTGCTGTTTTTAATAGCTCTGACAGTCTTGGCCAGCAAACATGGTACACTTCACTATAACTTGGTTTCTATGCAGGCAAATGACCTTTGCAGCGGTTAAGTAAAGCACCTCAAACTTTCATGGTGACAGTTTCCTTGCTGGTGGACTGTGTACTCCTCAGGGTTCGTATGGGGTGGTCTGGCACATGGGAAAAGGACAGGGTTGTGATCCACATAGTAACAAAGAATACTCTACCCCTGCCTAGTTCCCTGTGACCTACCTTCACAGAACACCTCTCCTGACAGCTTTCAGGGCTGGGCAATGCTGGCTGGCAGCAGCAGGGTTGTCTGCCCCAGCTTTTCCCCCTCTAGCTGAGCTGGCAGGCCTGACCAGAGGCAGGGAGAGGGGACTTCTACAATAGCAAAAGGGCTGGCGGCTATGTGTGAGACGCTGCCTTCTTCCCGACAGCTATGAATCTGGCCAAGGCTCATGTCATTGCCATGGTAGTACCCCCTGATTGTGAAGTACAGGGGATAATCGGTGGCAGAGCATGATGATAACAGGTTAATTGGGGAAGAAATTATTAAAATGCTCTTTCATCTGGGAAATAAAGCACTTCTCTAAAGACTTTTTTCCCCAGATATTCTCTCACAAGACTTGGAAGGCATAATGTTGGAGATCTAGTACTAATTTTGCATTGCTTTCAGTTCTGTGTTTGTACACTTGGGTTTTTGGGTACCAATTTCTTCCTCCTGCAGCTCTTGAGCATTTTGAAAGTGCTGTGAAAATGTTGCTATTTGTAGTATAGCAAATGTAAAAGAAGTGTCTTCACATTTCAAGCTCTAACTGGGGTCTTATGTGATGTGCCACACCGAGAAATAATGAGAAACCCTGTCTCAGAGGTGCTGGAAAATGAGCAAAAGAAATCGGAGAAAACCAAAGCAGAGACCAGACAAATGACTTGCTGGAAGAGCCGCAGCTTGGCGGTTGCAGACAGAGGAAGGAGATTTGTCTGCTGAGACACAGTCCAAGGCAAGGCACATCCATTGGAATGAGCTGTCTTGCCTAAGCAGCTTTCAAACACCGCCTCCAGCCCTGGAGGCTTAATGAAATTATGATGTTTAAAGAATTGTTGGGGTGTCACGTAGAGACTTGGTAGGCTTGAGTCCAAGTCCTTGATGATCCCAAGTCCAGTCCTTGATGATCCCAAGTGGATGGGGGCTTTCTCTCAGTTCCTAGTGGAGCTCCCAAAGCTGCCTTCAAAAGTGGTGTGGAGGCACCGTCCTGAGCTGATCAGACAGAAGAGAGTTATTGCAGCACACCTGAAAAGTGATCTATCTGGTGTAGATGCTGCATCTCCTGATCAGATCAGAAGTGGTGGCAGGATGACATGTGAAACTTCCATCATCTGAAATTATTAAAGGACTCATCTGTGTCTGCATGAGCACGGCATGAACCTTTTACAGTAGAAAACGCGTTGAGGCTAGTAATGCAGTGGGGGTTTCTTTTTCTCAATGGTGGAATTTATTGGGGAATTTATCCTTCATTTTATCTAAGGAAGATCCAAGCTGCATGTGGATTGCTGAAGTGTTTTGTTCAGGTATAACTAACCTATTTGCTAACTGAATAGTTTGGCTGTACCTTTCATACTTGTGAGTAATAGGATTCACTCTTCTTGACCTGATTTCCTAAGAAGGTGAGATTTAAATATTTGCCTTGCTTGTCCATGTTTCTGTGTTCTCCCAGTGATATTTCTATCTCTTTTGGACTATTTCAGGGAAATTAGAAAGAAGGACAGAAGTGTAGGAAGGTGATCCTACAGGTTTTGTGAAAATTGCAGCTGGGAAGAGTCCTAGATCAGGCCCCCTTATTATAAAGCACATCTCATACTTAAATCTTAAAGTGAGAAAAGCAAGGAAAGGATGTCTGGGGCATTTTTCCCTTGTTATGGAGAATGTCTATTTCCCCATTGCTGATATCACCTGTCACAAATCAGCGGTATGGGAAGTAAGTGCTAATATAACTGCTCCTCGGTTTTACAAGGCAGTAATTCAACACTTGAATGCATAGACTATTCAGTGGAAGGCTAAGTGGTTATTGGAGTGAGTGAATGACATTATTGCTGATGAAAACCAGGGAACTGGAATTATTGTATTGTGAAGATAACAGAAGAAAGGGGGAAGGATAATGGAAGATGATTGTCCTGTTTTAAAAAGCGTCTGTATGCTCCCAAAATCCTGACACATTTGTACTCATCTGGGATCCCTACATCAGGCTCTGTCTTCTCCACATGCTTGTAAAGCACGGGGCCAGCCCTGCTGGAATGGGATATTTCCCAGCTTTGTCTGGTATAAACACCTTAGAGTTTATCCTCTGTGGTGATCAACCACTCAAATGCTTCCACTGGCAACTTCCCACGTCTGGTCCAGAGCCCAGCTTCTTGCAGATGAATTTGTCAGGCTTGTAAACACTAACCACTGCAGTCCGGTGGGGTGGTGAGCCCTATTCTGGGAACTGCTGTGCAGTATCTTGATGTGGCTTTCACCTAACTGCGACCCACTGTAGCTGCCACCCAGGTGGGGTTTCTCCTCTTTCCCACTGTGATAAATGAGCTACGAATTCCTAGGATATGCTGTCATCCAAAGCTTGTGGTTTATGGTGACACTCTCACAGTCTCTTAGACTTTGTCTTCTGAGGTCTCTCTCTCTTATTTTTTCAGCCACTTGTAAAAAATCTGATCCGTCCCATCCTATCCACTACCAGGAGCGTCAGTATAGAGAAGGCGCACCTCAGCGACAGTGCTACAAAACAGTTCCAAAAAAGCTTCTGGGAATAGGGGAAACCCCTACAAGTAAGGGGTGCTTTGGGTCTCCCCTGCAAGGAAGCTGTTTGGTACTACTGTGGTCTCCCCTTCACCAGTGAGGAGTATCCTTAAAGAGGTGTAGCTATAATAAAACTTGGACAAATGGTGGAAATACGATCGACTCCTCAATTAATATGATTAGAGCCAACAGCCGTTATGTGGAACATTTGCTCCCGCCCTGTATGTAGCTGCATACTACAGTGTAACTATTTATGGACCTGGCTCCAATGGGTTTTATGGACAGCCAAGTACTACCAGTGGATTTGATTATTGCTTGAGATCACTGCAAATGCTGCAGCAAACTCCAGCAGCCGCAAAACAAGCTTTTCACAAGGGCTGCCTGACACGTGTCCAGCCAGTGAGAAATTCCCTGGACATGAGGAGATGGGGTTAAATGGCTCCCCACAGCTGTGCTCTTTTTTCCCTTCTTAAGGCTTTCAAGTTGTTTCTAGCACCGCCTCTGTACCTTCTCCATAGCTGGCTGTCTTCCTTGCTGCAGAGGAAGCAGAGCAGTGTATTGTCATCCACAGCCTTCAAGGGTGGCCATTCATTGCAGTATCTATTGTACTTTTTGACCAAAATTGCATGCTTTCATCCTCTGGGGGAAGCAGAGGGGATGCATGGCGTCTGAGGGCGAAGGGTGGCTGCAAGGTGTTCCATCCAGCGCAGAGGGCGGCAAAAACAAATGGCTCTTGTGCCTCTGGGGTTTAGGGCTACAGAAAAAAAGAACTTAATCCTCATCTCCCTTTTCTGCTGGCAATTCTTAGCATCTAGATTGCCCACGTATTGGGGATGATGTTGTTCTTGGGTGGTCCTGGGCTGTGCTCAAACACTTCCTCCCCATGAGCAACAGGGAGGGTGCAGGTTTCCTTGTGCTAAACTGGTTTTGCCTTTTTCCCATGTTGCATTTTGCCTTCCCTTTGCTGTGATGCTGTAAACTGGATTTGTGAAATAATCCAGCGTAAAAGCCACCACCCTTTTCTCCCAAAAGGGGCAGCATGGAGACAGAAACAAGTGGGTGAGAGCGAGGTGGGGAGAGAGGTAAAAGAGGAAGTGTCTTCAGACAGCTCTGCTGCAGGAGGAAACGGTAGGGACCACCATGCTGAGGGTGAAAGTGGGCTTGAGCAACACTTGGGAATACAAAGCTCTGTGGGTGAGGCAAAAGCAGGCTCTTTCTCGAAGCAGCAGCTGTATTGAGAGCTGTTTTGTTCTACTTTCCCCCAACAGCTTTTGAGGGAGTGGTTTTGATTCTGAAACAGCAAAAATCCTGCAGGATGCAAAGATGTGATGGTCCTCTTCAGGTCTCGGAGCAGCTGTGTGTTGTACCCACCCAGGCAGACAGAGATCTTCATGCTCATCCTCTGTTTTCAAAGGTCAGTTTTGCCAAGGTGCTGGTACCAGGATGGTGGGTAATGCTCATCCCCAGATGCTAAACGCCACGTTCATAGTAGTGCTAGAGTGTACATTGGTACAGCAAGTCCCTCATCTCCTCTCTGGGCTTGAAAAGCATCATCCAAGCCCAACAATGTCACTTTTGTAGTAGCAGCATCCCTGATGATGTGTAAGGCTCACCACTGAGCCGGGAAGGAGCTCTCTGAAGCCCAGTTGGTATGAAGTGATATTCTGTAATCTTTGCAAAGATGGGGTTACAGGAGGGATGTAATGATGTTTGTGTTAAAAGGAGAGTGGTGTATTATCTGTTTCCAGCTCATGGTAAGGGGGTGTTTGATGAGGGACAGATGGAAAAATTTGCTTGTTCTTTCCAAAAGGGGGAAAAACCCCCAAACAAAAAACTACCTGTTGTATCTTTCTGGGATCCTTTAATTAATATACCAAGACTTGCTGTTAAGGTCAGGCACAAACAGGTTAGCTAGGCCTGAAATTTGATCAACTGTTCAAATTTAATTAAACTCCCTCTGACTCCTATGTCCAGCTGTTGCAGAAGGGCTGGGTCCTAAACTGGTCTAAATCAGCTCAACTCAACAGGCTTTATGCAGCTCCATATCTGGCCCACAGAAACGGTTTTTCCAGAAAATTACTGCTACTGAGAAAACCAAAGGTAAGGAGGAAAAACAAAAATACAAGGAGAAGGTATAAGCTGTGTTGATTGATTCATGGAGAACAGTCAATAAAGCAACCCTCTCAGTTTCAGCTATAATCTGGAAATCCGTGCTTACTCCTTTTGCCAAGGTTAGTGAGCTGTGCATGGTAAGTTCAAGGGCCCAGCTATAAAGATGCTGCAGTATCCATCCATACCTGCAATGATACTGAATTTGGGGTTTTGAGTTTATGTTGGCCTGAGCTTAGTTATCTGCTTCCTGCTGCATTGAGAGTGAGTTTGGATGCTAACATTGCACACCCACTGTGCACAGGGATCCCTCTGAAAACCTGAAAAAACCCACTGGCCTGAAACGCCCCACTCCATGGGGCCCAGTTCCCCGCCTTGTGCTTTTCTATCCCCATGCGTGGCCAAAACAAAGGATTGCCTGAAAACTCCCAAGACTGCGTGTCAGGAGGGTCAGGGAGACCTAAGGCTGCTCTGGCCCAGTTGGCTTCAGGCCGTGTCCCAGTGGAGACAGCACTGCAAGCCCATCTGCAGGAGCCATTTCAGCCCTGCCTGGGCTTGTTTTTCCTCTTGACATCAAAATATCTTAATGGTGAGCCTTATGCATGTGCCTAGCTGGGTTTTCTTGGTGCTCTTGCTCTTTTGGGATGTCCCCAAACTCTGTGGGGTTCTAGGGGAGGCATGCTCAGTGCAGGAGGCTTCACTGAGCCAAGGGCAGCCTGTGGGGATGGGGATTGTTGGCTCTTTAGTTCCTGGGAGTTCAGAGCACTTGGTGCTTGCGCAACGTCTGTAAAACCAATGTAAGGAGGCATAGAGTGTTTTCACCCAACGTGGAGCATTTCCTTGAAAACCTGCCTGTGTAGCTGAAGAGCATGAGGAGTTGTCCTCCCATGTGGGGTCTTGTGGAAGAGCTTGGGTGGCTTCAGGCAGGATTCAGAAAGATGTGCTTTTTTGTTTTTTTCGAGGGTGTATATGACTTACTTAGAGGCCCTGCACTTCTGAAGGGCTTCCGCGTTTTTCGCATCTCTGTCATCCCACACAGTATACGAATACAACCTCATCCGTGTGGGCTTTTTGGTCTGAGCGACTTTCCCAAGGCAACCCAAGAGCCAGCTCTCTCGAGGTTTGATTTAGCAGCTGAGGCTGCAGCCATGTGCTTGGCAGGGGCCAGGTGGCTGCTGTAGGCTGCATTGCCACCTGCTGGGGGCACACAGCCCCTTTCTGAGGCCACCTCCACCCATGCTGCAGCAAGGGGTGTCCCCAGGCCAGCTCCCGCAAGCCTAGTCAGGCTCCAGCATATTTTCTTAGGTGCTTATTTTGGGCAGATCTGCTGCCTCCTGTGCTGTTGGATTTTTGTCTTCAGACATGTCATAGCGTTGCAAGTTGTAACTCTCTGGGTTTAGTTTTCCTGGTCTAGGGTACTGGCCTTCAGTTCAAGTTTCTTTCCTGGGTGCAGCTAAAGGGACATGGGGGACACTTTTGGCCAAAGGGCTCAGCCGTTATGGGCAGGAAGATGTGACAAACCTGTGTTGTTCTTCCCAATGTGAAAAAAATAATGAAAAAAATACAATAAAATCTTTTGCAACAACTCAACTATATGGGCTGGGACCTTGCTGGCCTGGAGCAGGACTTGTAGTCTCACTGGGATGGGCCACACTTCACTCAAATTTGGCCAATGTATTACACTGTGGTGGGAAAAACATGAACAAAATAGGAGGGGAAGGGGGAAAGGTGAGATAGTGGTGCAGAAGGATAGAAGTCAGATGCTGGAGACAAACAAGGTCTGGCTGGCTAACTCATGTAAACGAAGCCTTTTGTGAGCAGCTTTGTGCCCTGCATGGCTGCTTCTCCCACAGATGCTTTTGTGGTATCACATGTGCAATGTGCAACCTTACTTCTCCACTTTTCCCAGCTCCATGCCTGTCAGATGGGAACAAGGTCCCTGTTGGGGGCAGGAGGCTGAACGGGGGTGTTTGGAGGCCAAGTTGTTCTTCTGCTGTGCTTTTTCCCTATTGACACAAGGAGGGCGTCTGCCACGCTACAGCCAGCAGCCTGCTCTGAAGTGGTTTCAAAGTGAAACCAGTGTGCATTAAATGGCTGCAGTGGTAGTTCATAAAGTGTTTTGTCAGATGAGCTGTGTGCCTGCTAATGCTGTAGGAGCTGAGGACCCTTCATGGGGGGGAATTTGTTTGGCGAACATAGTATTAGCCACAGATTGAGCATCAGCGCTGATAGCAGTTTGTGGGCATTTTAAAAATTAATGTACAGGAATGGGAAATGAAAGAAGTTGGGCAGAGGCAGTAATAACATATCTGTCCCCTTGCATTGTCCCTATGTCACCTCTTTCATAGCTGAGGCTATTGTCAGCCCTTGAGAGCTGAAATGACAGCAGGCTCTTGGGGGAGATGCACATCTACAGCCGATGTTTGGTTAACAGTATTTCCGACATTTTTCATCTTACTGATCACATTGGTATACACAGGAGGTGAACACAAACTGAGCCAGGTGGCAATGCATTCAAAATGTATTTTTCTACTTATTTCTTGGGAGCATAAGGCACTTGTTTTGGGGTTTTTTTTGGGTGTGTGTGGCTTTTTGGGTTGTTTTTTTTTTTTTGAAACAGAACACTGCCATGGGCAAACATAACCATCACCAAGAACCATGTGTTAAATATCTACGCTTCTGATAAAGTCCCTCTCAGGTAGCTTATTGAAGCAGGAGCAGCTGTGTGTTTTCAGGCTTTGTCTTGCTCTCCTTCCCTTCGCTTGGCAGGAGGATGGGTAGAAGTGGGCAGCACCATACCCCTGTATGAGAAAGGAAGGGTAACCAGAGAAACTCTGTACTATGCTTCTTTCCAATCCTGATTGCTGGACCCCCTCCCTTTAGAGCTTTACCACAAACCTTAACAGAAATGGAAATTATAGAAAACCAGGCTCTATAGGACCTCAAGCAACCTAATTTATACTTGTCCTGGAGGGCAGGATCACTTTTACCCATACCATTCCTGATAGCTCTGGTCTTAAAGGCTTTGGTGCTGGACAGTCACAAGCCTCCCTGAAGCAGCCCGTTCTTCCTTCCACTGGGCAACAGGGTGCTTTTTTGGGAGGATCCACATCCTCTTTCTGGTGGTCAGCACTGCACACAGGACTCTGGTCTCCAATGGAAACCACAGCAGGGAGGATGCGGCCTTGGACAGAGACAGCGCTGCAAAAGGATGTCCTGGGGAAAAAAAGCACAGCCTGCGAGGGAAAGCACAGGACTGGCCTCGATGGATTGGAGACAGGGGAAAAATGTGAGACACTCAGCATGGGTGGGAGGCCAGTGAGCCTCCAGGAGCCACCAGAGCGGCTGTTGTGGCATATCTTGATCTCTTCAGCCATAAATCCTGGTCACAAAGCGGCAGGTAAAAATAACCCAAAGCTTGTTTGTTTCAACATTTTTATTAAACAGTGTTCCACTCAGTTGTACACCAGGTCCTGACGATTCCATGATCAGTGTACAAAGTCCGGGATGCGATGCTGCCGTGACACCAGGCTTCACAAATCATCTCCTTTACAGAAGCAGTGCCCAGGAGAAACCCAGCCTCAGAGGTTTTACAACAGGCCACATGTACTACAGGATCCCACCCCCAAACTGTTTGATTAGCTCCATCCTGCTCTCCAGGCTGTGCTGCCTCCTTTCCAGTCACCTCCCTGTGGTGTTTAGGCCCTGTGAATGAACACGGATGATGACAGCTGAGCCTGCATGAGCTTGAGGCTTCTGACATGGATGCCCAGCCCAAAGCAGATGACTGTCTCTGCGCTTCAAGGCTGTCTTTTGATGAACTTCCAGAAACACGAGATGGCAGCAGGAGGCTGGGCTTTGAGGATGCAGGCAGCCTTCCAGCACTGCTTTCTACTCTTGACTGGAGCAGCCCATTCAGGAGGTTCTTGAGGGTCTGCCTATGCCACTATGGCTAGGCTGCCCTGTGTTCAGGCACGTGTGAGCTAGCTGTGTTAGTGTGCCAGGTTTGATCCTCCTGCTTCACTATCGCTGGTGCAGGAGCATGCGTGCTTGGAGGTTGCCTGTGCTGCCCTGCAGCTGCTCATCGGCTCCTAGGTGGCCTGAGGCCCTCAGCAGCTGGGCCCTAAAAAGATCAAAACCCACATCTGCTCTTGTGCAGGCTGAGGAGCTGCCCTCAAACAGCACAAAGCGGTACAGCTGCATCAGTAACTTTTACTGTGTTCAGTGCTTAGCTCATGCTCAGTGCTAAGAAAGTGGTTTACAGGGTCAGGTCCCTAACTGCTACTGCTGCAAATTAGCGTAGCATCAGCTAAGGATGGAAAAGCAGATTTACCCCTGGCAAGTATCTGGTCTGCTTGACAGGTCAAAGCTATTTAACCTAGGGCAGATTTTCCAGTTGGGTAGAAGTTAAGTTTGGTTGTGTATCAAACTACAACAAGCAGTAACAGGGCAAACAAGTGACTCATATTATCCAGGTTCAGGAAAGCTTATAAAACAAAGCATGTAAACAACATCTATACAGGCCATAGGCTGAACACTGACATAACTCAGTGGAATATATTTCTTTTCCCATGCTTCTGTTGGTGGGCCTGGCACCACCTAACACCTATAATATTCATACACAATTTCAAATAAAGACTGCAAAATAAACTTTCAAAGCTAAACAGAAGAGCCCACACTAGCAAGCACACTTAGCTCACTGATTAGACTGCAGTTTTCCATTAGATGACCAATGGACTACTGCAAAGTTTAGTGTAAGATTTCAAATAAGCACAAAAGCTCATGGATTATTTGTCTGTCACTGGAAGAAATGCACGAGAGCTATATATAGCCTTTGCCTTTAAAGCAGACAGGTGGATATTCAGGACAGGGCTTTGGCATGTCAGTTCCAGCTGTGCCACTTGCAATCTGACATTAAAAGTACATATATATAAAGACTCCGCAGTCCATCACGTTTGCTTCATGTGCAGCAGCCCAGCTACTGAACTGCCTACTCCCTGGGTGCTGAGAAAGGAAACACTTAAAAACAATTTGCAGGGCAATAGTCTCAGTTCTTAATCTTTTCTTTTCCAAAGGCAACTAAATTCCTGCAACTATTTGTCAGCACACAAAAAAATGTAATTAAATGGCCAAAGTTACATTCAATAGAAAACCTTCTCCCAGGAAATGGGATACAGAAAATAGCAAAACTCTATTGCCAACAAAATACTGTGTTTTTTTCTCCCTGCTCCCACCTGCAGCCCCACATTTTTAAGAGACACCAGCAAAATCTGCATTCTGTCTTTTAAATATAAACAATGCAATGAGATGAGTAGAAATATTAGAGAACTCAGTACGCCCCCAGGAGGATGGATTTACGTTCAGTTAGGTGAACAGCAATGAGGTTGGAAGAAGGAGAAAGCAGCTTCGAACCGCTTTTCCAAGTGTGGACGGATTCAGGCAGGAAACTGCCAAGCTCAGATTTAGAGTTCAAATGCGGGGAACTTGGCCTTGGTTGGCACCAGCAGGTCAGCAAGAAAGTAAATCGTTCCAGCCATTCCTGACGATAAGAAAACACAATATGCTTCAGAGAGATTCCCTTAGGCCACCCATTTTATCAGTTATGTAGGGGGTGAATGAGTCATGAAGATAGAAGGAAGGAAAACATTTTCAGAAGGGCCTAAACAATTTCCAAGGTCTGAGCCCACGTTTTCCAAGCAACTTAGGTACTTCAGTAGGGAAAGCATTTTGAAGTTAATCAAATATTGAAATGCAACTAGAAAAACATGATGGGTCTTTCCCTCCTCCAGCTCCCTCCCTTCCACTTTACCTGTCCATAGGTTTAACAATCTGAATAGCTTTGCAAAACTCTGAACCCTGTGCATTGCTGCCTCCGCTCCAAACTCATGTAACTGCCCTTGCTCCTTGGCCTGCAGCAAAGCTAGGGAGATTTACATTAGCTAAGGAGCCGGCTCTTTCAGCAATACCCGCTGATGGTAGATTTTGGGGGAGCTGTTAGCAGGAGCCACAAAGTGCCATAGACACCAACAAGGCCTACAAAAGCAGCCCTGTTTGTTCCTCACTCACTTTTGGAATGGAACTGGAAAGCCCATGAAGGACTTAATCCTTAAAAATGCACAGAAAAGAGACTGTCTGAGAAGCCAAGCTACAAATTACTGTAAGGTAGACTTTGGCCTGTACCCATGAAAGAATTCCCCTCGAGACCTGTGTGCAGAACCTGTGTGGGAGGCCCAACAGGACAAGATGCTCCAGCTAAGACATTAGCCTGTGCTACAAGCAGACTGCTTCTGGGAAAGGGTAAAAACAGTGAATACAATTGCCTTCCCATCCTCTACACTGAGTTTTGCAAAGACTTCAGCGAAGCATCTCTCTGGTTTTTCTTGGTGCTGGACTGGCTCAGATCCAGGAGCAAAACACAACCATAGACATGAAGGTTACCTTCAAAGAGAGAGAATGGCGTGTCTGGAGTCCGGCATCCATGTTGACCATAGCTTAAACACCACTCTGCAAACTGAGAAAAGTGGAACAAAAAGTGTTCAAATTTTGTTAAAGATGGCTCTTTAAAAAAATACCACCCTCATCCTCACATTATCCCTTGCAGAGTCTGCAGGATATTCCTTGTGTACAGGCTGTCAGACAGTGACTGTGCTGCTGAAGGACTATTCTGGTGGAGCTAGTCAGATCTAGCTGCACCTCTGCCACACTAGAAATTAGGTTTCAAAGGCAAAGGCGGTGACGTAAAAGGCAGAAGTGAATAACGCCCTCTCTCTTCCTTCCACAGGCTCTCACCTTGCAGGCCCTGTACAGGTATTTCATGTTCTGAGTGAGGTTGTACAGTGCTAGGAAGCCATAAGCATTGCCAGCTGTCCCGTGGCACAGCCCGTAGCCTTTCTTCAGTAACCCATGCTGCCAGATCACTTCTGCACACTGCAGGGCATCATTTAGGTACTGCTGTTCCCCAAAGACCTGCAGAGACACGAAATATTCCCTCTTGCTGGGGCAATTTTCTCCATACAAAGAGCATCCCTGTGTGACTTGGAGGCTTTGGTTAATTAGTTTCTCTCCTACTGAAGTCTTAATGCTGTGACTTTGCTGTCTACTTTAGAGGAGGATGTTTTTGATATGATGAGTGGGGATGTATGACCATTACTTTGCACATAACTAATTGCTGCCATCAGTCACCTGCAACAGGACATCCCACACAGCTGATGGGTATTTTCAGAAATAATTTTTTAAAAGACTGATTTCCATTTCAGTCAGTGGTCCCTGTGGGGTGATTTCATTATGACAAGCCATCCTATTCTTAGGCAGGAGGGATCTCAACAGAGTCTTCTCCATGATGAAGTTCCACATTTAAGGGTCCCCAAAGAGTCTTTGCAAGATTTCTGGTACCTTGTATGCCTGGACAAGCATGTAGATAACACCTGGTGCCCCATGGCACCAGTGGACGAGCAGGTCTCTGGTGTCATTGATGCATGGAGGGTAATTGCCAGATGGGAACTTGAGCTGGCAGACATAGTCCACGCTGGGTTTGACTGTGTTGTGCAGCTTTACTTGGCTCACTCCAAGGCCAGACTAAGAGAGAGAAAGCGTTAAATCAAGGAGAATTGCCATTCTGTCTCTCCCAAAGAGGCCAAAGATCTGCCTGAACGGCAGAAACAAAGCCAACTATGGCCACGTTCCCTCTTGCTCCTTGTAAATCAAGCCATTTCTTTGGTCCAGGCTTTGACACATTACGAATACTCACTTGGCCCCAGGCTGCTCTGCCCTTCGGCATGGACTTACTTCCAGTCATACCCTTGCATCCCCAGAAACAAAGGCTGCCCCTAGTGTGTCGCCTGGCCCTCTAAGCAACAGACCTTGCTGCTTCTTTTCCTGAAGATGAGTAGAAATAGTTTCAGGTACCCAGAGCTGGAGTAAAGAGATGAACTGTATGAAAACAGTATTAAGGATAAATACCAGGAATGATTCCTAGCACCTAGAGCATCTTAGCTCTGAGCTCCTTGGCCAGCCCAGCTGGTGGGCTGTGATGCTGCATTTTCACAATGTTTCTGGGTAATTGCAAGGGAGTGACTTCGCTGACCTCAGACAGAAGCAAGGAAGTGGCTTCAGTGTCTTCTTCCAATGACACTGCCCCACATGAAATCTGTGCAGTTCTGACTTCCCACGGCAGACTGCAATGAGCACTCTCATCTAAGGATCATGCTGTTCCTAGACTGATAACTTGAAAATTAAAAGTCAATACTTGTGCGGTAAAACATTAGAGATAAAAGTCCAGTGTTCTCCTCTCCATATTTCCCTTTGTTTCCCCCAGGGCTTTTTGTGCATCATGCTTGACTGATCCAGGCTCCTTGTACTTCATACAGCAGAGAAGCATGAAGCCTATGAAGTATTTTATGGGAGACTGACACTTAAAATTCTTTAAAACATCTGCCTGGGAACAAGCTCAGGGACTCAGTGCAAATTCGGGCTCACAGCACACTGCTTGTCTCCCCTGCTCCCAACTTGCTGTTCTGTATTCCTGGGCAATAATCACTTCGCATCTTCCTCTTGCCAAATCTCCTTCTGCTTAAAAACACCAACCTTCCTCTCTTAGTCACATAAGAGGGTTACATGGTTATATTCACAGGAACTCTGCTTATCCTCTATATAGGCTTGAACTTTGAGGCTGCTGAAGGAAAGCTAAAATACCTGAAACATGGTGTCTTTTTTTCAGCTGCTGTGAGAGTTGGGTCTAACAAAAGATACCACCTATTTCTATGAACCTTTCTATGTTAAAACAATTTGTGTTGCTCAGTAGGTGCCCTTAATGCTTTGAAAACGCAATGTTATTTATTGTTGTTATTTTTCTAAGAGCTTAAGCACTGTAAATTTATACACAAAGTGACCCACACACAGGAGGTATCACGCTCATTTCAGGGCTGGGGAAGTGAAGATTCCCAGAGCTCCACCGAGTTGTGCAAAATTGTGAGAAAGGCAGCATCAAAGCAAAGGGGCACTGCAGCTCCCAATCTCTTGTCTTGCCCTCCCTGCTTCAGGTGCTATAGAATTCAGCTGCTCTATCAAAGTAAAAAGTGCCACTTCTTTAACATTTAAATAGAGGCCCTGATTTGGAAAAAAAGGCATTTCCCACTTTCCTACTATGAACACAGTCTCTTTTGCTATGCTTTTCTTACAGAGATTCTCATTCTGTAATGATCTAAGATTGCTCCAAGTGACCACCTCAGAAAATGCAGGAAACCCACAGATACCAACAAATGTGAATACTTCATAAGCAATTAATGCATATTTTATAAGCAATTAATGCAAGAGGGGGAAGCTCAGACCCAGCTGACCTACAGGGCTTCATTATGTGAAATTGCTGGTATAATGCAGGCCACCTTTCCTTATCAATAGACAGGGAGGTGGGAAATTCAATCTCACAGACTTATCGAGAAAAACTTTAGAAGTAGGGATGCGTGATCAAACCCAGGAGTAAGTCCATCAGACAAGACATCTTGCCCAGTTTGACATCACCAAGAACCAATTCAAATGCTCTGCCTTGTTCAAAGAAATGTGGAACAG
The DNA here is from genome assembly GCF_964289735.1 of Phaethon aethereus. Taxonomy (NCBI): domain Eukaryota; kingdom Metazoa; phylum Chordata; class Aves; order Phaethontiformes; family Phaethontidae; genus Phaethon; species Phaethon aethereus. Next base: position 38,225,411 of record NC_138580.1, read on the forward strand.
CTGCAAAAGGCCCCTCCCCTCCAGTGCCTCTTACCTGCATGAGATAGTAGTAAATCCCAGCCAAACCATGGGCTGCCCCTACATAGTACTCCTGGTACCACTCATACATCAGTGGACTCTTTGCTGTAAAGTTCCTCCTTTTGGCCAAGCTCTCTCCTGAGGCTACAACGGCTTCACAGACCTGTGGATGGGAACAGATGCAGGTGAGAGAAATGCTGTTGTCTTGGACACAGCACAGTGAGTATCCACGCACAGAATACAGAGTTCTTTTTTTGTGCTAAGCAGAGGGAGGAGCGTGGGCGAGTGAGTGAAATGTACACCAATTCAGGACTGTCTGTTGATTTATGTGGATGGCGGGGGGGGTGTGGTGCTTTGTCCCTTTGGGAGAAGGGCAGCAGGGATACCATGATGTGGTTTCTCCCTCGTTGCCAGAGTTCTCTACGTCTAGCATTGATTTTTACCTGCTCAAAGATGAGCTGCACGGGAAGAGAGCTAACAAATCAGCTGAAGCCACAGTACCTGTTGAATGTGACTTGGAGGGATCTTTTCCTCTCCAAAGTGCTTGTTGACAAATACCAGTGCATAGAGATAGCCCATGCGCCCGTACAGCAGTTCATCTGGCACTCGTGGGTCAAGCTTGTGTAGATGGAGCAAACTACAAAGAAAAATTCACAGGGGCGAGATCAGAGGACACTCAAAGCCATGTCACCAAGCAGTGAGACTGGATCTCAAAAACATGGTTTGTTCCCTCACACTGCCCATGACCTGGGAGATGTCAGGCCAGACCCTGGGTTTCAGCTTTCCAGCTATGCAAGGTGCAGAATCCCTCTTTCCCCTCTGCTTTTTGTTTGGGTTATTGCTTTAGTCTGCTCACCTCTTTACAATGCAGTTGTACTATATGCTTGTTTTTTAAAGCACCAGCTCTGGGAAAGCTACTTGTGGAGAAACCTGGGCTATAGGAAATGGTCAGCATAAAGTTGTCAACCGTTCCGGAAAGGCTGCCCACCATTACCTCCCTGTGCTGCTGTTGGCAAGGCAGACCCTCTGGCAAAATTACTGTTTTCAAACTAAACTGGTATCTGTTTAATTTGGCTGCTCAAGGAATGCTAGAAACTCAAACTAGTGCTGATGGTATTTGGAAAAATCTCACCCCTTATGCTCAGAAGTCCTGACAGAAAAGCCCCTTTCTCTCCATGGCTGCAAGAGGCCAGGGCTACACTGTCAAGGCAGTGCCTCCATGAGCTAAAAATCTAGGTAAGAGGTGGGGAGAAGCAGCTGGAAATGTTGTTTAACATCAAGTCTCTGCGGCACATCTAAGAAATCTTCGCTAGGGAGAGCTGAGCAGTAGCGAGGACAGCTCAGCGAAGTGAGTGCTGTGAGTGCAACCCCACACTGAGGACTGCTCGGCTGGCACCAGGCTTTAGCACACAAGTGCAGAGCGAGAGGTCTGCTGGAGTCAGATATTTTCTTTGCCATTTTTCTATTATCATGTTGTAAAGATGGTGGTATTTCTGTAGTGCTAACAGAGACTGACAGCTCTTCACGCTGTGCTTTGTAGCTCAGTTCATTCTCAATGCAATTTTTCCTTTGTTTTGCCTCTCATCACACTTCCGATAAGGCTGGATGTCCTTCCCTGTCACAGCAGCAGGCAGGGATGTGACTGGTTTTGGCTTTATTTTGCTGTACACCCCTGAGACAGCAATCTGAAAAATGCCATCATTTTTAAAACACCAGCATAAGTGGCTTCACAGCTGTTCCCTCAGCTGCTTTCTGCTGTGGCTGCAACAGGGAGAGGCCTAAGAAACCAGCCAGGAGAGCTGTGTGTGTGCAGGCTTCCCTGTCACAGCAGCGTGCTGAGGAGAAAAGGTGCCTTGGCAGCCTTTGCTCCTGGGCAGAAAAACATGCTGCAAAGGAAAGAAGCAACCAAATGACCAAAGTACCCTCGAAGCAGAGAGAGGATGCTGGGCTGTGACTCCCCACGGCAGGAAACTCTCCCTTGGCACTGGGCTCAGAGTGAGCAGGGATATTGCAGGAGAAAGGAGAGCACAGTATCTCAAGGCGGATTGGCTTAGTCTCCTCATGTACCACTTGAGATGTGCATTGCTCCATGGGGGAGATTTCTCGCACATTAAGCTCAAGGGACAGACTTTACAACCAAGACTAGCAGTAAGCAGGGGTCTCTCTCTCAGCTGTGTGGGCTGAAAGGAAAGCCCTGCTGCCTCTTCATGTCCCCTGTCCAAGGAAGGCTGATGATGAGGAGGGTTTCCAAGCAGGGTTTCCAAGGAGGAAAACAGTGTTTCTACAGATGGGACTCTGCCAAGCAGCAGGCTGGCCAGAATACATGCTGGCTGGTGATGTTGCTCAGCCCTGTCAGGAATGTCAGGGAAATGTCAGGTACAACAGAAGGGTGGATAAACAGTAATACCTATGGTAGGGATTTTCTGAGGTCTGGATGTGAAATCTTTTTTTCATGGGGAAATCTGGAGCAGCTGGAGCTACTATTCTTGCTCCTTATGCATTACTGATTCTACTTCTAGCTGTTTTCCCTGCCAGGATAATCAGGGGAGGAGGCCTGCCAGGATAATCAGGGGAAGAAGCCCGCCAGTGGTTCTTTTGTTTTTGAAATGTGGGGCAGGGCTGCATGGCATGGGATGCTGCTGGACTGATTGCATGCAGAATGCATTTCTCAGGTGCGAGGGGGTAAATCGAGGTCCCTGAAAGGAAGAGCCACTCCTGCTCACAAATCAGCCTATTACCTCAACTGTCAAAAATCAGTAGTTTCTAGACAGAGGGAAAGTGAGGCAGCTGTAGAGCAAGATGGGATTTTTGTATGCCACTGGCTCTAAAAGCAAACCTCTGACCTTCTGAATTGGTGGGAGGTGGCAGGGAAAAGAGGACTCTTGGAAGATAGCTCACATTTTCATAGGCTCTTCGAAAATGAGCTGCCCTGAAACGTTAGTCTTTCCAGAGCATAAAGTACATTTGATGGTCAGGAACTCATTTAGGGAAGAGCAAGGAGCTAAGAAAAAGCAAGCTTCTGTCTCTTCCACTGCAGGTAAAACCTGGCTGATGGATTCTCTCCTCAGGCTCTGTAAAGATGAGGTGCTTTAAAAGACAGAACAAAATGGAGAGAGGCCCTCCTTCTCCACAGCTGTAATAGAAGTGCACTTTCTATGCACTTGCACTGCATAACTTAGCCACCGTTCTGTGGCTAACACTTCAGAGTTTTGATTAAGGGAGCTATTTCTCAAAGATATACTCTCTTTTTAAAGGTAGCACCATCAGGCTAACTGCTCTGGGAATTGGTGGCAGAGTCAGGACAGTATAACTATTCCTTGGAGAAAGCCACATTTTTCTTTTTTCCTCCTTTCAGATGTATGAAGAAACCAATTTCTAAGGCTCTGCCTTTATTATCCCATTAGGTGGCAGTGCAGAATTAACCATGAGTTTCCATTCTGTCACAGAACTGTAGGCAGAACAGGAGGGATACAGGGAGGGGAAAGCTACATCAAGAAAACATCAAATTAGGGATTTTTCACAACTTGGGGCTTACGCATTGACCACAACTGGCCAGTACTGTTTGACAGATTAGTTCCCTTTTTGTTAGCAAATATATTAATCATAATGAGATTCACCACTTTGACACAATATTAAGCAAAACATAAACCACAGATAATTTCAAGAATAAAGATGACAGTTCTGTCCTCAGACTGACCGTATCCACATAAACCAGAAGCTATTCTTAGTTAAGGGAGTGGGAACTTGGCGTCCAAACCATACAGGCACCTCTAATTCCCACCCATGGCTTTCTTAATTGATATTACGCATCACTTGCTCATGGCTGTTTAAGGGCACTCAGTGTTGTTCTGAAGCAGTCAGGGGTTTTGTCTTGGTTTTGTGTCGACCACACGTAAATGGAAACTCTTTACGGGGCTGTTTCTCACCTTCTCAAAACTGATCTCCCTTAAGCAAGAAAGCTTGCAACTGCATCTCCTTAACTTCTTTTCTTCCTCTGCCACATGCTGATCTGACTGTAGGACTGCTTGTTTGTCCTTTTCATGTTTTAAGTACCCAACAAAAATACTTTGAAAACAGTTGAGGAAAGGCAGGAAGTAGAAAGAAATGAATCATAACCAGCTGCATTCAGCAGTTGAAAGGGATGCTGTTGATCTTTGGTTAAGTCAAAGTCAAGCAACATATAGCAAGTGGAAGCAAGTGATAATCTAATAATTCTGCCACATTTCTCCTTTTCATCAAAATGGCTGTAAAGTTAAGGGTTCTGAAAAAATACCAAACCTCACCTTCTGTGGTTTTTTTTTTTAATTTTGGTATTTTTTTCTTCCTGCATTTATCAGAATTATTTGTAAGATGGCAATACCAGCTGAACAGTATCCTTGCTCCCCAGGCTGCAGGCTGCCAGGCAAGCATGTCTGTCCTTAAGCTAGCTCTTTCAACAGGGCAGAAAAAGTCTGCGATGCCTTGCTAAGTTACTGGATTATCTCTCACATAAGACTGTAACAAAATGTATTTCAGGCTTCGTGGAGAGTGCCCAGTACAAGCCCAGACCAGCTCTGTAAGAGGAACATTAGGTCAAAGACATAACCAAGCGTTTTACCGGGTGATGCAGTCTTCTGACTGCTTCTGGTTCTGCAGTTTGTGGTAAACAACAGCAGCCACTGCCAGGGGCCCTGCATCTCCACACAAGAAAGTGATAGATCGTCTTGTCAGACAGCTCAGGCTCTTCTTCACGTACTCGTGGGCTACCTGAAGGTAGGCTGGGTCTCCATACACATCATACAGGTGCAAATACAGCAAAGCAATGCCTGCAAAACGAACATAAAGGTTGCACCCACCAGAAAAGTTTACCCTTCCCGCTATGCACCCTGGCTGTTTTAACAAACCCAGAAGCCTGGCTCTCAGCCTCATCTAGGGCATAAGTCTTATAGACAGGCTTCTCGGGCACATCCAGGGTCGTAACCCCTAGCTGCAGCATCCACTGCTGCTTTTCTTTTGTGACCTCCTTGTACCTGATGCTGCTCACAAGTGGATTGCAGGTCAACACAAACAGCAGTGTCTGACCCAGGAGGTCCGGGAGGACAGCAGAGCTTCCATACACAGCTTACGTACAATTTTAGTAGTGAGGAGCAGAAGATAGACTTAGACAAACCCACCTAAATTTATCAACTGTACCTGGGCCTGTTGCTAAGTAGTGGAAGGGGAAAAAAAAAAAAAATCATCTTTGGGCAAGACAGTACTTGTGGCAGAGCAGTGTTCAGTTATTACCCTGTCTCAATTATTTTTTCCCATGCCAGGAGGTAATGGGCTGGGTCATTCAGCTTGGATTGGATTTTTTAAAAAGTGACATGTCATGAGCTCTGAGAAGCAGCACCCTTAAGACATCCTACTTGGCTCCTTTTTTTTTTTTTTTTTCTTCCACTGGGAAGCACCAGTAAGGTTGTTACAGCTCCCTGCACTTCACCTCCTGCTGCTGAGCAGGTCCCAAGACCTAAACCAAGGACGGGTGTGTTCTAGAAAAGAAAGGGGTTGCTTGACTCTCTTCTGCAGCACATCATTCGTCAGATCAGCCCTTGTCTGAAACATAAACAGCTACCTGGAATGCTGGAAAAGGCTGCATGGTCCTCCCTGGAGGTTTTCAATGGGCTGACCAGCTACAGAAACAACTCCACTCCTGAGAAATCACATCAATTGCTGTCCTTTGCCTCTGTTTGCCCTGTCTTCATCCAGTTCTTGAACCTTTCAGTAAGTAGCTGAGGAGTCTCCTCAGTAAGTCTGTGTCTGAAAGGTCTGACCCATTTGAACCATCCTTCTGGTCTAGAAGGCATCCTCAAACACGCACTGAAGAAAGCTACTGGCCTACATCACTTTGAGAAAAGTTTATTTCTCCCCTTACCAGTAACCATTTCTAAGATGACTCAGGTCCTGCATTTAAGCCTAAATTAATAGAGACAATCTCTGCAGATTTTGATGTGGTAAGGTGTGCGTGGGGAGCATACTGCAAAGTTACTTTCCATTGGTACTGAGGACATTTTTAAATTTAGATCGTTTTCTCATTTTCCATGGGTAATCTCCAAAGCTTTGTGCTACAGACAATTCAATTCCACATGTATATTAAGAGCAAATTTCCATTTCCTGCTGTAGCTAAAAACCTTGTCCTCTCTCTAAGCAGTTCAGTGTTAGTATTTCCAGAGAGAGCTCAGATGTACGGTGCCATCACTCAAGGCTATAAGGAAGCCCTCTTTTAAAGGGAACCCTCCTCTTCCAGCTAGCAAACGTCAAGTGACTCTCCTTGATTTAGTTAGCGCCTAGCACAGCTTCTAGACTTTAACAGGCCTGAGAGCTGCCTGAGCACAACTTGCACTCTTTACTTATCTGCTTTAATATACAATGTTTTGCTAAGTAGCTTCTATTCCCACTGCCATCACACAACCCTAATTATGTACGTAACTACCATGCTAAGACCACTGCTAGGACTGAATACTTAAGAAAGTAGATGTCTCAGCATTGTCTTCCTCTGAATTATTTGCCTCTCCTCTTTTAAAACATTTCTCACCCCCTTTCCTCCCAGGCCCAAACATCTTTGGAAAAGACTCCAAAAAAACACTGACCTATATTAAAGGATGGAAGGGATGAGTTGCTTCCTCAAATAATACATTTTTGCTTTCTCTTTAAAATTCAGAGGCCTTACAAACTGCATCAAAAGCCAATTTTCTCAACTCATCCCTCAAGGAATTCACACTCCCAAGTTGATCAGAAGGGCACAATGCAGTGCTGCCTTCAGCCTGCTGCTTGCTCTGTTACTATCTGAGCCCAAAAGTAGGGAAGGCCAGCAGAGGAGGGCAGGCCCATGGATAAAGAGGCAATGTTTACAGATGTATGTAGAGGGATACAAAATGTAGTCACTTGGGTGGGAAATATCCCATATTGACCTGTGTGCCAAGATGTAGGCAGTGTATTTGAGAGGCAGTACGGTCTGGAGACGAGAGTTTCCACCAGATGAACTTGGCTTAGCTAGGCTGTGTTGCTCTGCACAAGCTACTCCACAACTGTGCCTCACTCCCTCTCCAGTAACACCTTCTTCACCCCAGCTGACCAGGTAGGGTTTGCCAACTGACCGGGTCTTTGTTTGGCATACTTTAAGTGCTATACAAAACATGGCATGATCAGTCAAATGGGCCTAGGTAAGCAGTGGATCTGCTCCATTTATGTGTGCCCGGGAGGTCTGTGTTCGGTGCCCCAGTTGGAAACGTCACCTATTTTTGTGACTTCTGAGACTCCTGATTGTTTCCAGCACAACTACCATGCAGCGGCTGCCTGTGGCCTGCTAATGCCAAAGATGCATAGGCTTTGCTCTGTTTATTGGTTACTATTGGACCTTCTCTGTAGTTTCTCCAAAGTTTTTTGCTCCTTGCTGTGCAAGACCTGCTGCATAGCCACATGTGATGGAGAGTGCATCAGACATCACTTGATGGTGCAGGACTGCAGTGTACACATGTGCTACTGACAGCATATCCTTTAGAAGGGCTCTGATGACTGAAACTGCCATCTCTAGTGTGCAGGAAGCCAATAAACTGGAGTGTTAATGCCAGAGATGCTCGCTCACTGCAGGGAATCAGGAGGCAAAAATCAATTCTGCACGTCTCTCACAAGGCCTGTTGATTTAACACCTTCAGTAGGACAGTAAACAGCATCTTTCTCCTCTGGCCATCCTGTATGAGCAATATTGTAGATGCAGAGGGGTGCTTTGCATTAGAGATTTCTTTTGAGTGGGAGAGAGAAGGAGACTTAAATGTACATAGTAGAAATTGAATTGTTTGCATCAGCTGTGCCAGTTGGCTAGTGCTGATGGCCCTGACTTTAGCAACCATTGCTTTCAACAGAGCAGACCGCTGGAGATACCAGTAAAGTTCTTGCTCAAGAGCTAAAGCACTGCAGCAGGCTGAAAGAATATCCCATCCGTATGACCATTCTCTTGATCAAAGAGAAGTAAAGCTGTGCCTCAACTTCCCTGCAAGTTTAGACTGGTTCTTTACGTTGGATTGCACTACCATTGCAAACAGTTCTGCTGGTGGGAGAACAGCAGCAGTGAGACAAAGCTTCCCCTTCACACTGAACAGAGTGGGTAAAAGTAGAGGAAGCGCTGCTCAGTGTCGCTCCATGGCAGTCCCCTTGCTGACAGCACCAGCAGGGATGCCCATGAGACCGTTCTGAATATGCCTCCTTGTCCACCAGGAGCTGAGCTGCAATGTGGTCCTTTCACAAAGGACGCTAAGTTGACATAAGAGGAGATTTCTTGACCTAATTTGGACCGGTTCCAAACCTGCCATCTACACTAATAAAGAGCGCAGACATCTTGCGCTGACCTAGGGAAGTCAGCCAGCACCCTCAAAGCAGGATGTCAAACACAGAGGGAAGAAGTGGAAACTTCTCTCTGCACATAGTGATGAAGTCTGATGGTTTCTAGTAAGAAACCTGATGTCATTTTAATGAGTCAGGCACGGACTGAAAAGTTACAGAGGGCGTGGCGTTTACAGCCCAGCTCAAATGGTAATAAAGCTTCTGGTGCAGATGCATGGGATGTTATCTTGCGCTTATAAATACATGCTAAAGCCATGCTGAATGGGACAATGAGACATCTTCTCTGGAGGGCTGTATCATCCCATGTTCAGAACAGTCTGGGGAGCTACAGGTGCATTTTACTACAGCTTGCAGCTTGCCTTCCTAGTCCATTGCAGGACATGGGACATTTCTCAGGATGCCTCAGCTTCTCCAGCCTTAAAACCCGGGTAACAAAGCTTCTTTTGTAAAACTGCCCTCCTCCCTGCCAAAAAACAGCCCCAAACAAAAAAACAGCCCAGCACAAACAAAAACTATCTATTACCCCATCACAGAATCCTAGAACAGGTTAGATTAGAAGGGATCCGTGAAGCTGATCTGATCCAAACCTCTGAAAGTAAGGCCAATTTAAGATTGATGTCCCATTGCTCTGAGACTTGTCCAGTCAAAAACTATCTCCAAGAACAGAGATTCCACAAAAACTACCCACCAAGCACTTGCCAGAATGTGTTTTTTGTGGGTGACACAAGGCACTCTGTTCCCTCTCATCAAAAGCAGCCTCACTGCCTCTTACATTCTGTAGGGATTATCTGAGGATTTCTGTTTTTCTGAACAGAACTCTCTTAAAGAGATGCAAGTTCTCTGGGTTCTGAGGTTAAAACTAAGATTGCACTAAAGTGAATGAGAGGTGTTTTTCCAGAACCTTTCCAGAACTGGTACAGTCAGAATTTCTATCCATTCTTACATAGCTTCTCTTTCATCTGGCATGTCTTTTGAAGAGTTCTTTCTTTCAAAAGGCAGCTCAGCCCTGCTCCTCAACTCCACTTGCCAACAGGCCGGCCAAGAGCTGTGGGTGGGGCAGGCCAGCTGGACTTACCAGTCTGTTTCAAGGGCCTTGAGCTCTGAAAGCCTGAATTCTGTGACGTTGCTACAGAAGAGAATGCGCACATGGGAAACAAATGCCAAAGGCACTGCTGTAATGTGGAGGAAGGGGAATCTCTCCCTTATATACCGTTCCAGGTAGCAGATCACCTCTTCATCTTGGAAGGACACAACAGTCCAGCAGGCACCAGACTCGGGAGCTTCCTAGCTTCTGCAGTCAGCTAAGAGGTGGCAGGAGTGAAGTCAGTCTCCTTCCATTCCCTTTCCATCGTCTATGCTCCCAGTTGAGGCAGTCTTTGGAGCAAGGCCTCTCGCACTATGAGAAATACCAGCACACATGTACGTACTCTTCGGCATCCTCATGCTAATCTATTTGAAAATGGATGAGGCAGTTGTACTTCTGCCAGCATTTGAACTGCTTCCGATTCAGAATTAGCTTATGGCAGTTTACCTTCCCTCAGTCAACACTTTGATACCAGTGAAACAGATTAAGGCCACAAAAGCTCTTACAGCACTCTAGCTAAACTGCTTAAAACACAAAACAGAACACAACAGCAGAGGCTGGTTTATACCCAGGCATGTAGCAGGTGTTGCCTACGGGGCCGTGATCTCTATGGGGAACTGAACACTACTGTAACAAGCCGATTCAAATGTCTTTTGCGGGCATTCAGCTATACACTGGATAATCTTGATCCAAAGTGTGTTTTGACTGCCTCTGAGCTGAAAATATAAGTACTTCCCTCCCTGTGCTCCAACTTCATGTGCCAAGAAGCCATGGCTTCCCTGGCACAAATGCAGGCCGGGGGAACAGGGCTCTGTCAAGTGTGTTGGGAAAGAAACAGGCACCAAAGTAAAATGCCAGCATATGCTGTGTATTACTGGGTATGATGTAGTACACTCAAGTATGTTACATTTCACGCAGAGTTTGCGCTGAGAGCCACATTTCAAATCTCTCTTATTAGCGGCCACAAGAGCGTGGGTTGATTTTCACACTGCTGGGCAATGATTTACATGAGAAGATACTCAACAAGCCTTTTCTAGATAAGCAATTACAGGAAAAAGCTGCTGTCTTGGCCCAATTAATTTTGTCTCTGGAAACCAGCACTGAATAAATTAATATAGCTAGGATTAGAAAAGAAGGGCGGGTGACAAAGATACAGTGTAGTATCTGCAAACTTTACTTCGCTGGCTGTGACTGCAGGAAATCTGTCTGTGCGTTTTTTCTAATCATATTAGCCAAGGTGAGAAGGTTGTGTGCCCAATGAGGAATGGTCCCTGGGAGGAAAAGAGAAGAATCCCTCTTGAAAAACTCCCTTCCAAATAAAAATGAGATGAAATCCTACTACACCTCTCACCCACTGTTTCACAACTGCAGTCACTTTCCAACATGAAGCTCCTTAAGGCCACCCCAAGGAAGGGAATCTGTTCTCTGGGGAAAGCTGTTTACCTTCCCCCTGCAGACTTTCAGAGTATTCCTAATATCAGTTGACTGTCCTCCTGCGTTATCTCCTGAATTTTTCTGGCCAGAAGTAGACTCTACCGTCATGCCAAGTAGCACCCTCATGACTGAAGACCATCTTTACGTATGGAGTGATTTTCATCTGAGGGGACCTCAGAGCAGGGTCACACAGACTGGAAAGACTGAACCTGTCTCTCAAGGTGAAGTCAGCCAGCACTGAACAAAAATGTATAAATTCACAGGCAGCAGCAGCAGAGTGCTGCCAGGCAGCAACTGATGAAATCAATGTTCTCCTACACTGGAATTTAATACTGGCATCCTAGCATTTCTTATGAACTGCTCTAGAATGTTCTCAGTGCATGTCTACCTTACTAAAATTTTTAAGCAAGCATTTCTAGCATTGCTGTCATCAAGCTGCAACGTTAGTGGAGCACCAACACAATGAACACCATTCTCCCAGGCAAACTTGTTGCCATCAAGTTCCATAGCATCCAAGCACAAGCCAGCCACACCCAGATTATAATGTAGAAAGTTGCCATTTACCATTGCAGTGTATTGCCAAAAAAAAAAAAAAAAGCAGCAGCAAAAAATCCTGCAGCAAGCATGACATTAACTGCAACTACGCCAGGGTCCCTCCCTAGAGCCTGGCACAGTGCAGAAGGCAGGGAAGCTGACAAAGCACACAGCAGTAGCCAAGGATGAGGCGGCAGCGAAAGGTGTGTCCTCCCTGGCTCCAGTGAGTAAGAATAGGGAGGGGAAGGCAAGGCATGCTCCCAAGGAAGGAAAAACAGGTTGAAAATGCAGACAAGAGCAAGACAAGCTCCTGGAAGCTTTGCACACAAGAGTTAGTGTGAGGAAGGCTTCCATCCTTCGTTATACTCACATTTGCATCTCTGCTCCTTCCAGCAGGTACTGGAGCAGAACTAGCCCTGGCTAAGTGGAGGGGCACTACCTGGGGAACAGGAATGGAGCAACCTGCCAATCAGACAATGTCAGAAGATAAAATTCAGCCCAAACAGAAAAGACGGACATTATCTCCAGCCATAAGCTCACCGCTGCCGTATGCGAGGACTCCTTGCAGGTAAATTACCTACCATGCGCATCTGCCTACTTCACGGAGATTGGTTTACTTGTCACCATCGCCACCGTGGCCAGATTTAGAGCTGGTCCCTTCGAAGGCTCCTATGTTTGCCCTCAGGCAGGTGCTGACTTTCTCTGTTGCGTAAGTCTGGCACTATTAACCAAGAGAAGACCCAATCCTGCCCTGCGACGCTATAGTCTTCCCTCTACAGCTTGAAACCTGCTCCAAAAACAGGGCACCCTGAGAATGGATTAAAACATGCAGAAGAAGCACTGTTCTTGACACGTGTCTACTGTGATCAATCAAACAGCCAAAAAAACCCCCAGTCTGCCTTGGCCTGACCTAGAAGTCCGCTCTGGAGAGCTCCTGCTCCATCCGATCCAGTCGGTCACCCTACCTGCCCAGCCAGTATACGTAGTGCAGTCCTGCGGGTCGGCAGACTTGAGGCCCCTCTCCATCTGCTGGAGCAGCTCCCTGATTTTGTTATTCAGCCGCTGCGTGAATTCAGGGGTCAGCTATGGAGAAGAAAACAAAAAACAAAACCCAACAAATAAAACACCAAACATGAAAGAAACACCGGCAAGCAGATGGGGTCTTGGTAAGCTGGGGGTAACACGAGGGCACACAACCACGCAACCGTGTGGTTTCTAACCTGCCGGGTCTCTGCTAGAAACCCCTGGGCACCTCGGGAGCTGGCTAGGCTCCTGGCTACCTCGCTTGGCTTCGCGGCCGGGGCGGGAGCGGGCCCTTCCCGAGGAAGGCCGCCGCGCTGCAGCGGCCCGCCCCGTCCGCCTCACCCCAACCCCACTCACCCTCCCAGCAGCATCGAAGTAGCCGGTGGCCAAGGACTTGTCATAGTCCGCGTAGGGGTTAGGAAGCGCCCGCTGCGCCATCATGGTGCCTCCGTCCCCGCGTCGTTTCGCTCCGCCGCGATCCGCCCCCGCCCCGCCCCGGAAGGCAGCGGGTGTTGGTGTAACCGTCCCGTTGTTCCCGTTCCCCGTCAGAGGTTCAGGCCGCCGCGGGCGGCGTCTGAGGGCGCTGTGGGGCTGCGCGATTGGGGCGCGTGGGGGCTGTGTGGGGGTTAAAGGCCGCTTGCAACGGGCTCTGTGGGGCGTAGAGGCTCTTTTCGGCTGGCCCTGCAGGGTTTAGGGAGCTCTTTAGGCTTTAGGGGCCCCTGGCAGCTGGCCCTTTGGGGTTTAGGGGCTATTTTGTGCCGACCCCGTGGAGTTTAGGGGCCCATTGCAGCTGACCTTATGGGCTTTAGAGAGCTCTGTAGGGTTTAGGGCCCCCGTATGGCAAGTCCTGTGGGGTTTAGGGGTCCCATGTGGCTGGCCCTGTGTGCCTTATACTGACCCGGTGCAGTTTGGTTTGGAGGGCCCTATGGGACTTGCAGGCCCTGTGGGATTTTGGGCCCACTGCAGCTGGTTCTGGGAATTTTGAGGTCTTGTGGGGATGGGCACCCCGTGGTCAGCCTTGTGAGGCTGGTGGCCCCATGAGTGCGGTGCCCAGCTGATGCAGGTGGTGGCAGAGGGTCAGTCCAAGGAGCATGTGTTGCGTCTTGTTCCCCTCCAGCAACAGTAGTTTGTCACTCAGGTTGGGGCCAGGCCTGGATGAGGGACAAGGGCTCTTCCTCACTGTCCCCTGATGAACTGCATCTGTCCTGTGTTGGCTGAGCCATGTCTTTCTCATGAACGTAGGGTAGGTCCCTATGACTCATAGCCCAGAGCAATGCTTTTCATCGCAAATGCCACGTGCTGCCCTGGTGGCGGGGGTCTCCCTGCAGTCCTGTGGTGGTGTGCCCCTGTGCAGCCAGCCACTTATAGTGTACCTTTGGCTATGAGGTAGCATTCGTTGGGCTAAGTTGTCCTTTTGTGCTGTATTTCTGAATCCAGACCTTGTTGCCTTTCTACCTGGTTTAACACTGTGCCCAGCTCCCCGCTTCCTGACTCCGTAGGTCTGAGACTGGTTGTGATATCCTTGCTTGGGGTCCAGCTTGCTGAAGCGCATGACAGGCGCAGCTTTGGGGCTCCCCAGCACTTTTAGTTCTGCAGGCTTGCCTATGTGCCTCTTGGAGAGGCACAAATGAATGTGGCTGAGCTTGAAGCTGTTGGTGGCTTGTAGAGGTCTAAGTGCAGTGGCACTGCCCCTTGCAGCTGAATCCATCTAGGTAGGTTTAGGGGAAACAGCTGCTCTAAGAATTTACCTTTTGATGGTGATTGAGAGCACCCATAGGAATACATTAGGCCACTGCATTCTATGTCTTGGGACAAGACATGTCCACTTGGGACAATCGTATTATGTAAGGGATTCTGGTTTTCTGTCCACGTGTCCATTCTTTATTACAATCTGTAAAATCAGAGCTCAAAGAAAAGAAAAAAAAATATTGCAGGAGATGGTGAGAAGCAAGCAGAAAAGAGGGAATCCCAATTAAGTTTGCTTTCAGTTCCTTTTTCACTCAGCTGTTCCTTGTTTAGTGAATTTCAATTATGTCAACATTGCCTTGGATTCAAGGCAGGGAGATGAACTCTGCAGCTTTAGTATTCAGAGGGGCAGCTCTAGCATCTGCAAAAATAATGTGGGGTCTTCTGCTTACGGCCAAATTCACAGCTCTGTATCATGGTCTTCCCTTCTATCTGCAGGTCAAAACAATATTCGCTGCCCTACTTCCCCCAGGCCCAGTTCAGTATTAACTTCCATTTCAGCTTCGGAGTCTTTCTTTCATCTTTGATTCCTACCATATTTTTTTTTTTTCCAGATCACTTAAAGACAAAGATGCTTCTCCCATATTATCCTACCTGTTCTCCTGACCCACCCTGCCAAGAAATTATGTTTCAGTATGTTATTTCCTAAATGGTCGTGGCCACTTAGGCTTTGACGGACCTCTTGCTGCCCAGGATAAATCCAGAGTATCTCACTGTGGCTGTCACCTGGAGTTCAGGTAAGTGACTTGTGATTCATCCTTAGCAGCGTGCCCATGCAGAATAGTGCAAGAAAGGAGGAAATGAGGCTGAGAGGGCAGCTGCTCCTGTGTTCTCATTGCAAGTCCAGTCACTTTGGGGTGTTTTGGAGGTGGGTTGGTGGGGGGACTTGTTTGTTTACTTTGAAAAGGGTCATGCCGGATTCACTGAAAAACAAAGCAATTAAACCAAATCTGTTCAGATCACATCTAGAGACAAATTTTGTGTGGAAGCAACTATCAAAGTAGATAGACGGAGAAAATGGTGAGAAAACAGGTTCCACCAGGCTTCCTGGCAGTCCCATTATAGCCCTAGAAAAATCTGTTTCTGAAGTGACTCAGAATCAGTGGTTGAAAATATATCCCCAAATCTTTCTACCTTTAAGAACAATGTGCAATATTTTCCCCTCCACTGCATTGTCTAGAAGACAAATCCTTACCTAATTTTAGCAATTTAAGGATCCTGGCTGTTGGTAGTCCCTACTGGACTGGTAGCATGTCTGTGGGTCCTGCAGTTACATGGATAAAATTGGTGTTTCACAGTCCTCCCTGAAGAAAACTTCAGGATGCCTGGGTGTCTGCTCCCTCCTCATTCCAGTGAGGATGTGAATCCCAAATCCCCGCCATATGTTACAGCTACCTATGGACTATTTGGCATCCTGCCTAAGGATTTACTGAAACACCTCCTATCTGAGAGGAGATACCTTCTCCTGGGGTCACTGTCCTTCACTGGCTGTAGGCATCCATCAATTCTGTAATCTCACCTACTGCTAATCTCCAGTTAGCAGGTGCCCAAGTTGGGCTGTGTAAATGTGGACTTGCAAGTAGCCTTTCCAAAATGGTGGTTTGGCATCTACCCCTCTCCGTAGCTTCATCTCAGGCTTAGATCAGCCTCAGACAGTGGCCTCCATGCTGTGGACCAGATGGGCTTGGCATGGTAATCCCATAATAATAAATATGAGGGTTGATTGTTCCGCCTTTGCGAATGCGTGCTCTATGTGAGGCAGTGAGCAAGGATAAGGTGTCCTTCATAGCCTTGTCAGATAGAAAAGGGGGTTTGGGAGGCTGTGTGTGGAAGCGCTCCACAGAGCACCGTCATCCTCACTGTGTGTGAGAATGCCCTGGAAAACTGTATGGGCAAAGCACATGGGTGATAGCAGAGACTTCACCTGCTGAAAAATCACCCCAGAGATGTCTTGGCACATTCACAGAAATACTGCAATAAAAAATTTTGTGGACCCTTAAGAGATGTAATCCAAGTTGTGGCATTTATGTCCCCATCTCTGCTTCATTTTGTTTCTTTTTTGTGTTGGCTTCTTTGTGTTCAAGCTTCAAACAGTGGAGCATAGGAGTAAGAAGCTTCCCAGCTGTATTTATTATTCTTACACACTATTTATGCAGCAGCAGCATCATGGCTAGAGATACTACATATTTAGGATTGATGTCCAAAATGTCCTAAGACATATGAAAGATCAAAGTCAAAGATGTCCTTTCTGTCTTTTAAAATAATAATTTTGAATATCAGATGTTGTTTCAGCTGTAATGCTATGTATAGAACAGTGATAATTCTAGAAACTTTGCTATTCTTTAGCATTAGAGCCATCACTGTATTTGATCTCAGTAAAAACTCAAACCTATATTAAGAGATTGAACATCTTAGTGCCATTCTGAAACTAAGTAGACTTGTTTTTGGAAGGTAAAGCAAGTGTTCTGTCTTGTCATTGTGACGGTAAAATTTTTCATTTTAGAAGGATATCCAGAAGAGAGAAAAAGCATCTTATTTTATTGGGTTCTTTTTTCAAGTAAGCATGATTGCATATGGCATTGATCGTTTTTTCTTTTAGCAGCTTCTATGAAGAGATCAAAGCCTGAGTATTGGTCACAGAAGCTGAACTAAGCTAATTGATTATATTAATAGCATATTTGGAGCACAGCTCACCTATATCCTGCCTGCATTTTTTATGGCCAGATGTTAAGCTAAGTATTCAGTAAAAACCAGTCCTGACTCTGTATACACACACAGTGGTGGGCTTTGAGCTAGCGATTCCCACTCAGATCTCAGAGATGTAGTAGGTGGTTCTGTGGAAACACCAGCTCACTGCTCGCTAGCAGGCAAAAGAAAGTTATTGTTACTAGGAAGGGAAAAGAGCACAAAATTAAGAATGCTGTTATGTATGTCCGTGGCTCACCTGCATCTCAGTTACTGTGTTTAGTTCTGATCTCATCTCAAACAGGATAGCAGAACTAGAAGGAGTACAAGTTATAGAACTAATCAGGCCAAAAAAAAGCTCATCAGCTGTGTGGAATGGCTTATGTGCAGGACTAAGTAGCTAGGCTAGGACTATTCAGGCTGGAAAAGAGACATCTAAAGAGGGCTGTAGTAGATGTCTGTAAGGTCTTGAACAGTCACAGATGTGAACAGGGGAAGGTAACATGCTGGCTTTCAAAGCTATCAGACACCAACTGAAGTGACTGAACAGCATTCAGAGGTGAAGGAGATTATTCATATAGTTAAGAAGTGACGGACTGTCAAGTAAAAAGACAGCACTGTGCTTGTGCATGGGAGGTACCTGAGCCACCAACTTCTGGGAGTTACGAGACTCTGTTAGGGGAAGTTGCTGCATGCATTTGCTAGTACGCTGCCTGAGCATCAGACATGAAAGGTAGTGTTAGAGGATTTCAGCTAAGCTGGTGTGCCTGATACTGTGTGTTTCTATCTTGCTTTATGACATGTTAGCCTGGGTAGACCAGTTAATAGCTAACATTTTGTAATGATCTGTCTCCGTGCCGGCAGCAGCTGCATCCCACTTAAGCTACCAACAATGTCCCTAATTGCAGTGTAGCTGCAACTTGTGTTGCAGTGGCTTTATCCTGCTCTTTGGGGGCTCAGCCACTAGATGCCCCTGTCCCACAAGCGAGAAGCTGGAGGAGACCTGCTCTGCCTGGCACACAGGGGAAGCAGCTATGCACTGTTTAGTGCCGGGTGGGTGGCTGTTTTCAGTTGTTAGTAATGAGCAGAGATCGGTGGTTCTGTGCACCGGGCCAGAACTCTTCGGAGAAACGCACGTAGCAATGCTCTGTGACATTTTGTCATTTTCTGCTCTTCGTGGACCATAAGTTATCGACTCCCAATGCAATGGGAATCCATCCTTTCTTAGCAAATGAAAGAGAGGGGTTGGAGAGCAGACCTGATTGAGAGGAAGATCAGCAGGGGCTACGTGTGGGCAGGAACAAAGAAAATGAGACAGGAAACTGCTGAGAGCTGGATGAAGCACTGTTTCGGTGATGAGGTCATCTGGAAGACAGTGGGGTTTGTTGAGACTTTGATCCCTGGGCAGGACTGACATCAAGTCAGATTTCTTTTGCTTTGCTGTAATGACTAAAGCAGTTCTGCATAGGGTGCTTGCATCCTAATGCTGTCTTTAAAGTTCAGTGTGAGGACTGGACGTGATCGCCAATGAAAACATGATGTGGGTATGGCTGATTGCTCAGCCTGACTCTGTATTTGACATCTGTCTGCCCCTGCGTTCACCTTTGCACGTCTACAGGATGAGCAGTGCATAAGCGTGACTGTTGACTTGTTTGCTTAGCTATGTGAACAGTTGGAGTGGCAGTGACCAGGGTCTTCATGACACTGAGCAATAAAATTAGTCTCTACAGGTTGTCTAAGGACTCTGAGGGGCACTGCAAGGACCCTGTTGTTTCATTTGGTATCCTATGAAGGTACCTTTTACCCCTTCCTTATAATGGTATCTGCTATTGCTCAGAGTGTGCAAATGGGGTTTTTGGGGAAACTGTAGGGTGTCATGTTTTTGAAGGACCTTCAATCTCAAGTGTCTATACCATCAGCAATCAGGACACACAGCACTGCAAGTGTCTGTTCTGATCCAGCAATGCTTTGGCACTTGTGCCAACATCTTGATATTCATTCTCCACATCCACCTTTATGGCAATAGATTTGCCTGGATTTGTTCTGGTCAGTAAATATGTGGCATCAGGTCCCAGGTTTGCTGTTCTGGTAGGTTTCAGGTATTTGCTGTTTCTGAGGGCACCCGTTGCTCTCTGCAGGTCGCTGAAGATCACTCCTCCTCGATTCCCCATCGAGATCACTCACCTTGACTCCTGTCCTTTGCTCCTACTAGGCTTGTTGCTGACTATTGTATTTCCGTGCCTCTTCCCATCACTGGAGGGAGAGGTGGTAGCTGGCTCTGAGGAGTACTTCTTCAGAGCTTCTCATCTGCTTTGGGGGAAACTGGGTAGAGATTAGTCCATTTCATGAATGCTGTGGCCAGCATTTTCAGACTTTAGATCCAAAAGGGAAGGCAGCTGGTGGGGAAGGAGAGATTCCTGTTCTGATGCAAAGCAAGCTGGAGCAGGTAGTGCACGGTCAGTCTCCTACTGCTCGGAGATTGGCTATGGTAAAATCTGTGGCTCAATTTCAGCTCAAAATGTTTCCTTGCAACCGGTATCCTGGAAGTCTTCCTGTAGCTTACAGAGCCTCTTACAGCCACTCTTCCCTCCTGCAGGTAGAGTCAGAGAGTCACACACCTACAAGAGCCAGGTATTCATTAGCGTCACCTAACACAGTCCCTGTGCTAGTAATAGCTGTAATTAACAGCCTCAGTACACAGAAGCCCTGAGACAGCTTCTCAGTAAACTACTTTAAATCCTGCTCCCTATAAATGTGTAAAGCCACCTCATCAACCTAATTTCCTATAGATTTCTGTCTCCTTTTGAGGCTAATAAGCTGTGAACTTCTGTTGAACTCTTTTTCTCATGGTTCAGATGATCTCTTTGCAAAGACTTTCAGCATCTGGTATGCCCCGAAGGCAGCTGGCTGCTTCTTGGCATGAAACCAGGCTTGGAGTTATATTGAATGTAGAGGATGGAGGTGGTCAGATCATCCTTTCTGACACATGTTTAATTGTGTTGACAGTTTTGTAACTGAACAGGGACTGGAGCATTAATCAGTCAAGCATGCTAGAAATTGTGATAAAGAATCTTTGTAACTGGTGGGTATCTCAACAGGCAGGTGCAGTGAAGCTCCTCTTCCTCAGCTGTGGTATTGGGCTTGGTGCTGCTCTGTGCACCCCTGAGGTTTATGCATAGCACAAAAAGAGAACAGATCAGCAGGGCTTTTCCCAGGTGACCCTCATACACCTCTGCTGAGGCTGGACCTCACTGTTCCCAGAGAAAAAGCTGCCCCTGAGTAAAACACTGCAGAAATGCAGGCTTGGATGTGCACCTGACCTTGGAGAATGCTATTTCATACCTCGGATGTGTCCATAACTCTGAATGCTTTTTTTTTTTTTCCCCCCCCTCCCTTTGAAAAAAGCAAGCTGCGGCGCTGAGGATTTCAGAGGGAGGTCTCATCCCAGCTGGCACAGGGCCAGTACACCTGCCTGTCACTCAGTCACAAGCCATGCTAGCACTGCCAGGAGACAGCATCATGCTTTTTTCTCCAGAGAGTGACATCTCGTGATGGGTCGCTGCCTGGAACGCAGGAACAGAACTTGCTGTTTGCTGGAGAGCTTCTTGGTTTCTTTGTCTTTTATATATTTTGCCATGTTTTTGTTTTCAGAAGGGCTTTTTAAAGCTTAGCCATTAAGGATTAACAATATTTTGCCTACTCATCATGTTGTTTAAAGCAAAGGGGCAGTTTCCTTGCTACATTCTCAACCTTGTGGCTTCCCACCTGGCAAGAATAATGTTTCATCTCAGCTTTCTTGTGACTTCTCTTATGATGCAGATGAAAGGAAGAGAAATGAATTGCTCAGAGTATAGGTGTACATGGTCTACTGAAGATATTCTTCCTCTAGGATTCTGTTCTGCAGTTAACTAATTTCTAATTTCTCGTTTTCTGATTTTCCCTTTCAAGGAGTTTTCAAAACAGTATACAATGCAGACAAGAAGAAACCTGGTGCACAAGTAGGGAGCCTTCCCAAAGAAGGCTCTTGGATTTAGGGGAGTACAGATGTTTGGCACCTAAAATGTCTGCCACTCTGCAGATTATCATGTGTTCACTTGGCTAGATCAATTGATGTTGTTTCTAGTTTGAATGACTAAAGATTCGTTGATATGGCCCTTTGCAGGCAGGTCTATCCAAGAGGCAGGAGAAAAAACAAGTGTGAAACCAGAAATTCCTTCATTTGGTCAGCAGCAGAGCTGTGCTCAAGCCATAAAGTTCATAAGCTTCTATTTCGGGCTTGTGTTGTGCCAAATGGATTATGAATGCAGGCAAAGCAACCACAGGTTTGCCTAAACTCATACTAAATGACACACATGTGGCTTTACTGTCTATATATTCTCCAGCCTTGGAGCAGTATGATGGAAGTGTCCCATATGTATTATTTTAGGCACGTGCAGGGTGGGAAAAGGTTGTGTGTAACACCATAGTATTTCCAGTGTGGCAAGTTTGGAAGCTGATGACTGTCAAAATAATTTCTCATTCCTTATTTTGCTTGGATGATTTTTAGTTATGATTTATTTGCCCTTTGGAGAAGCCTAAAAAGGGTTGCACCGTGACTTTTCCAGGGGGATGCAAGCAATGGAAAGATGCAATTCATTTCAGTTCCCCTTGTGATCATTTGCAAATTTGGAGAGAGTATATATTAGCTGACTGTCAGGATGGATAGAAATGCTGTTAGGGACCTTTACTAGAGAGCACTGTAGCTAATGTTATCAAAATGGGTGCCATCCCAACGTAAGGAACATAGTAGCTTGAAACAGAGATTTATCACGTCTTTAGCTGCATCTCATGGAACCCATTTCCCTGGAAAAAAGGCAGAATTGGCAACAGAAGGCAGTCTGAATTGCCCTAGCTGCAGCTGTATTCATAGCTGATACTGGGCTGGTGCTTAGACACAGGTCTCCATATTTCTTCCAAAATCTTCTGGATTTTTTTTTTTCTCCAGGTTCTTGCTACTGAAGCAGCAGCCATTCCTGCCTGTCCCACCCAGTTATTGAATCTTTTTGTGCCTATGAAATTACAGTACGTTTGTAGGAAGCTGATAATGAGAGAATGGTGGTAAACAGAAAGCTGGAAGCATTCACAGCATACCAGCACTGCTGTTCTACTGGCTGGATTGCACAGGTAAATGTATTAGGGTCAGAGCTCCGGTGAAAAGAGTGGGTTTTGCCAGGATGAGGTATTGTAGTAAGGGTCAGGAGAGGAGGAGGGCTAGGGTAAAGCCAGAAATTTGTATGGGTAAAGGTTTTAAGCTTCATGTGAATCAGCAGAATAAAAAGTTTGAGTCTTCTCCAAAGTCATGGCTTGAGACCAATTTCTTCTGCTATTGATGCTGGAAATCAGACCTGTGCTGCCTGAAATGAGCTTCCAAATTCTTCAAAGCACCCTCCTGAGTGTGTTGCAGCTGCAGGGGGATTTGCTAGGGGCAGAAGGGAAGGAGAGGGAGAATTAGGTTGTCTGGAAAGGTTAAATGTGATTGCAGGGGTGTGTGACTGGCTGACTCCCTGACTGGAACAGGAAAGAGGTAACACTTGTGTAAAGCACTCTTTTGCAGATGATGTCCCTAACAACATTTCCATCCACCCTGCCTACCAGCTGATATTCTCTTTCCCCTATATAATTTCTAAATACTGTGTGCTTAGTTCAAACGGTGCTTTCTGTTTCTGTGACTTCTTGCTGCTCAGACGCACACTGTGAGGCTGAGGCAGCAGCAAGTTCTATCCCAGTTACCCGTGGCCCTTCTGCATTGCTTGGAAGAATTCAGCAATGCTTCTTTACAAAGTTGTCTCTTGATAAGCTTTCTCTACCCTTAGGAGTCTGGTTTAGAGAACTTCCCCACCCCCCCCTGCACCAGATATGCTATGACGCTTCAGATGCTAATGCTTCAAATAGTCACCTCCTTACTTGCTTCAGCTTTCATTTTTCAGCTTTGGTGGTCCTGTTATGTAGTCTGAGAGACTCCTGTGGAATAAGAGATACATCTGACTTCTGGACAGCTGTCTGAGACAGAGGTTGTGCTTGTAAGAAGCCTGTATTACAGGGAGTGGATGCAGTAATATGCAGTTGTTCAGACAAAGCAGCACTTCAATGTAAATGTGTTCCATATTTGAACAGCCTTGGGCTAGGCTTGAACCAGAATTTCACAGACAATATGTCAGCTTTCTATGGATGATAACAGCCAGTGATCTTGGACGCCTCACTGTATGGATACCTGCTATTTAAGTGTTCCTGATTCGGAGTTGTCTGTATTTTTCAAACCTTATTTCCTCCCTCAAGTCAAAAATGACAAACTGAAGCTCTTCTTGACCATGTTGCCAGTATAACCCAACTCCTAATCTATGCTGTGATCTCCAAAGCACACACTGTTGTTAAGACCTTTGTGATCAGAGTAATGAAATGAAAACTTCCCAGTTGTACTTAGCTCCTGTGGATTTTTATCAGGTTAGTGCAATTTCGTTGCACTGGATGTGGTAGCTTATGATTGCATTGGTTATAATGGATTGTAGCATGATGGAATCCATAGGAACTGGAAATGAATTAATAGAATTGATTTTGGTTTATTTATGGCAGTGGATAAAGATGGAAAACTGAGTATTTAAATTACTCAATACAGGAAAGTGAATAAGGTACCTTTGTACTAATCTCCCTTACAATTTGATTGCTCATTTTACTAAAATCTGATAAAATATTGTAACCGCATCTGTTCATGAAGTTCACTATCTAAACACTAAAGCCTGTGTTTAGAGCTCTTAGTTGATGTAGACATAAAAAACTCCCATGTGTTTGATATATTCAGGCCCTAACTCTGACTCTTGTGGGGCTAAGCCAAGCAAATCCAGATGTGGGTATTTTGATTTTTTTTCTGATAGTACTGTACCGTGTTGACATTGTCCTGACTGTGGCTGTGCAAGGAACTCGATACCAGCCAGGTCAGAGGGCTGTTGGAGGAGCATTAGCCAGATGGGCCTTTTTGGTGTTTCCAGCTCTGTGGTTAGTCAGTGCTTTCATGGGGGCGAGGTCTGTATGCTTGGAGGAAGCAGGAGAAGCATCATGTGGTGCCTTGGCCTTGTCAGTGTGAACTGGGGGCTCACTAGTTTTCCTCAGTGATTGTCTGCTTTGTCTTTCCTGAAGCTGAATGAGACAAAATGGTTCAGTATTTGAGATCCTGCCGCCTTCAAATGAACGAAGAACTAGGATCCTGCTGCCTTGGGATATATAGTGATCTCTTCCCATGGGGTGGTTAATTTAAACTTGTTGAACATTGGTAGGTGTTAGAGTGAAATGAGTGACAGGGACATTACAATACAGAATATCTTCAGGGAAAGGGCAGCCTAGCTGCACCCAAAGTCTGCGGCACTGGTCCCACTCACATGTCTGCCGGGGTTGTGTGCCCTCTTTCACGGTGTGCAGTAAAAGCCCCTGCTCAAAAGCATAGACTCTCTTTAAATCAACTGGTCTTTGTGTGGAGGAGCCTGTTTCTGGGGATTTTGCTAAGGAAAATGCTTTAGGGCTGTATTTGTTGAAGTATAGCAGTATGTATTGCTGGGTATAAAACTTTATCAAGTGTCTCTCATCCCCATGGAGCATGATAAAGTCATATAATTAACTCACTCATAAAGTTTCCTTGCTATTATAAAAATGCTATCTGAATAGACAGTGTTGGAGTTCTGGGGTTAAAGTCCTGAACACTTACCCAACAACATCAATTACTTCTTGAAACCTCTTTGCTCTCCTGCCCTGAAAATGTTTTCCAGTCAGTCAAAATTATGTCCTTTCTCCCCCTTCCCATGACATTACAGATCCATATAGCAAGAATTACTGTGGTATTTAAAGAGAGATCTCCTTCCTCAGGCATGTATCTGCCTAATGTGTATCTATCTGTAAGTTAAAGCAAATGCATAGCCCAGTATACAACAGCTAAAGCTTTTTAACCTTTTTTTTCCTCCAGGGTAACCACGGAGGGGGGGGGGGGAAGTGGGAGTGAGGAGAAGAAAAAAGACAAACAAATTTTGAAAATCCTTCCAATCTGGATCACCGGGAATGAGGCAACAAGGAAAATGCTGACTGATCAGGGATGCTGTATATATGGTGAGAGGCCAAGGCCGTGTTAAGTAACTCCTGTGAAATGTTAACTCCCCTTCCCACCAAACCCAGGAACATCTAGCACTGCATAGACTGGTGCTAAAGGGTAAGAAACCAGACTGGAGAGACATGTTGTGTATTTCCTTTTCAAAGAGTAAATATATTTGTACCAAATGGATTAATTCACTCTTATTGGGGAGGAGTGGCTGGAGAGCAGCCCGGCAGAAAGGGACCTGGCGGTGCTGGTTGACAGCCGGCTGAATATGAGCCGGCAGTGTGCCCAGGTGGCCAAGAAGGCCAACAGCGTCCTGGCCTGTATCAGGAATAGTGTGGCCAGCAGGAGTAGGGAAGTGATTGTGCCCCTGTACTCGGCACTGGTGAGGCCGCACCTTGAATACTGTGTTCAGTTTTGGGCCCCTCACTACAAGAAGGATGTTGAGGTGCTGGAGCGTGTCCAGAGAAGGGCAACGAAGCTGGTGAGGGGTCTGGAGCACAAGTCTTATGAGGAGCGGCTGAGGGAACTGGGGTTGTTTAGTCTGGAGAAGAGGAGGCTGAGAGGAGACCTTATCACTCTCTACAACTACCTGAAAGGGGGTTGTGGCGACGAGGGTGTTGGTCTCTTCTCCCAAGTAACTAGTGATAGGACAAGAGGAAATGGCCTCAAGTTGCGCCAGGGGAGGTTTAGATTGGATATTAGGAAAAATTTCTTCACTGAGAGGGTGGTCAGGCATTGGAACAGGCTGCCCAGGGAGGTGGTGGAGTCGCCATCTCTGGAAGTGTTCAAAAAACGTGTGGATGTGGCGCTTCAGGACATGGTTTAGGGGACATGGTGGTGCTGGATTAATGATTGGACTTGATGATCTTGAAGGTCCTTTCCAACCTAGTGATTCTGTGATTCTGTGATTATTCTCTTGAAGTTAAGGAAGAAGCTTTCTGTAGAAAACTTTCTGTATCTTCTCATATAGAATATGAGAGTATGAGTCCCCTTCAGTTGGAGGGGACCTACAACAATCATCCAGTCCAACTGCCTGACCAGAAGTAAAGCATATTATTAAGGGCATTGTCCAAATGCCTTTTAAACACTGACAGGCTCGGGGCATTGACCACCTCTCTAGGAAGCCTATTCCAGTGTTTGACCACCCTCTCAGTACAGAAATGCTTCTTAATGTCAAGTCTGAACTTCCCCTGATCCTTCTTTGAGCCATTCCCACAAGTCCTGTTGCTGGATATGACATCTGTTGTAGTAAAAGACATGTTAGAGCATATTATTAGTAGAGTATTTCCTGCTCAGGGCAAGCTGGGTTGAAAAAGGCTGGGAGATGATTCGTTACCTGAATACTCAAGGTACTAGCTCATAAGCTAATCATCAGGACTCATCATATATTCCACCATTTCAGTGGAGCTGCTTTTTTTTTTCCTCAAAATGAGCCTAGCTTTAGGCCTGACCCAGTAACATGCTGGGAACAACACGCATGTTTTATGTGGGTTTTTTTGTAGTCCAGGGAATGGGTAGCTGTCCTACCAGTGGCAGTTACTGTGAAACATATTTCAGAGTGCCTAGCTGTGAGGATCTGTTGTTATAGGAAATATAGATGTCTATAACATATTCTTCTGATCTGGTGCTTATCTCTCTCTACTCAATTCCTTACTTCCCTTCTGGGTCTCCCTAGTCATAGATCTGAGATCACAGACCACAGGGTGGTGTGTGATGGGTCTGGCCAAGATCCTCTGTAGATGTCAACCAAATGGACCAAATGGTTTGTCCCTGGTCAAAATGTCCATGAAACCAATGTGGTCATAGAAGTTTTGATTTTAGTGAAGTTATATTTATCAAGTCAAAGAAAAATAACAAAACTGTCCTGTGAAGAGAGTATGTGCTGGTGCGAATACACATAGACAGTTTTATGTGCATAAATTAGCAGCTCAGAGTCAGTTTACATTGTAGCTTTCATTCTAGATAAAAGCCTATTTATTTACAGTCTAATCAAGGGCAAGTCAATTTTGTTTTCCTTTGCTACAGCAAACACACTGGGGTATGATAACATACCAAATATTCACCCATGATAGGACTGACACAGGAGGAAGCACGCATAACATGAATCTTGAGCAAATGTAGCTAATCGTGCATTGTGAGGTCATGTTATTTTTAAACTGTGTAAAAAATGTGTTCCATCGAGGGGACATTGTTTGTGTAGCCCTTTTGATTTGTTTTTATTTCATAAAGCCAGTTTGGCCTTTTCAGTGATCCACAGGAAAAAGCCAGTGGGATGTATGAGCTTCTGGAATCACAAGGGAGATGGGATGACTCGTAATCCTGGCCCCCATTTGTAAAAATGTCTTTTTAGAAAATGTCAGGGAATGAGAAATCTTGCTGCCTCCAAACATCTGCCAGTAAATAGAGTTCAGCTCTGGACTGAAGTCAGACACTGCAGACTCCTATCGGGTAGCTCTAAGGCTCCTGCGGCCAGTCTCCCTTGGTTGCATCAACATGAAAATAAGAGTTGTGTCTGAGGTGTGGTGCTCAGTCGTGGCACTGGGAGCAAACTGCACTTTGTATGGTCATTATTACCCCTCAGGCAACGCTCTTCTGGCAGCACTCGGATTTAGCTAACTAAGGGTTTTCTAACATTGGGCAGTCTCTTTTAGATACTGCAAGGGTTTCCTCTATTTCTTCCAAGTCAGCTGATCTAAGAGGAGCTGCTAATCCCAGTGGCAATGGAATTTGACCCATTTTCAAGACATTGATGCTTTTTCTCTTGCTGAAGATAAGAGCCTTATCTTTGTCAAGTTTGGGTGAAGCATGGGCTCTGTATCCCAGATAGCAGATGAGTGTACCCTGGGCTGCTCAAGCCTTAAAGAAAAGTTTAATCTCCTTGCAAATGGATTTTCTTTAACCTGGGAATAGATATATAACAGTCTTGTTGTCAAGCATTATATAAGCTTTACTGGTCAAAAGACTGTCTTGATTACTGCTTATACACAAAATTTGGAAAAGAAGGGAGGTGCCAAGGTAGGCAATTCAGAATTAAAAGGAAATTGGCCTTTTTTTTTTTTTTAAATAGCTGTCTTTCACAATACCCTTGGTTTGAGATTTTCAATTATTTTGTTACAGTATGTTTACAAAATGAAAAGTCTATTAGCTTCTAAATCTATCATATAAGATGCTAACTGAAACTGTCACAGGGCCTGTTGATTGATCATTAACACTTTTGTATCCTGAATTCTTTTGGTATTTGCTACTGCCCCTGGATACTTTGGTTGTTTTGAGGCATGTTGCCTTCATTTTATAAAACTGCATTGGGCATGAGGGTCTGTTTCCAGAGCTAAGTACTTACCTTGCAAAACTAAATTACTATTAGCTGTCAGCTAGACTGAACTAATATTTTTGAAGAAAAGTGAGATGTCATCTCAGTTGATTCTGATGCTTTTTGACACATCAATTAAAATACCAAAATGAAAGTCTTAATCTATTTTTTTCAATGAGATTTGCTTTTCAGTTTGTGTTTTGAAAACAAAAAAATTGAAGGAAAATTTTACTTTAAAAGAGGAAAAATATATTTCTCTTAAAAAAAAAATTCTGCACTAGTTCAAATAACTACTTGTAGTATTTCATAAAATCAGATTTTGAGCAACTCTGTTTAAAACATTTCTTTATACTTTCTTCCTTGGTTGGATTCCCAAACAAAAAGTGACATTCAGTCAGAATTAGGAAGATGTTTCAAGTTATAGTTACTGTGTTTCCCATCTGAAAGTATGAATGTATCCATATTTTCCTCAGGCTGGGCTTTTGTCAGCCAAAGACCCATGAGGAGAACAGGCTGAATTTTGCACTGTGTCTCAAGCCCTCACCAGCCTGAGGTTTACACATCTTATTCAAAGAACGCTTGCACATTGTGTTTTCCATTAATTTACGCTGGGTCAGGGCTCAGATCTGTGAGTTCTCCTTCACCCAGATGTGCATGTTTTCTGTGACTGAGGACTGCGTGCTTGGGATTTAGGAGTAAGATTTTGTTGTGTTGTTAAAAACAGATTTTGTACTGTTTTTCATACTGATTATTCTTTTCTGCAGGAAATAGCTAAGGTTTGGTAGGATTCTTGCCGTTTCTATTGCAAGATGCTAGTTAACAGAGATGGCAGTCAGAATCTGTCCTTGCAGGAAAAAGAATCAAGTAGAAAGGTATATGAAAACAAAGCGGAAAGGTGTAAAGACAGGAATTAGTGCTGCTTTTCATGCTGACTTCTACAATCCAATTACAGCTATCAATAAAATCTTACAGCTTAGTCTTTGGAAGCAAATAAAACTTCCCTTGTATTCTCTCCATATTCAGCTGAGTCTTTGGCTGGTAGATACAGAGGATGAAAAAAATAAACAAGTGTGAAGATATTAAAAGGCAAAAAAATATTAAACTTCTGATCATGTAACTGATCTGATATGAACTTGCAGTCATTATGATGGCTGTGAGTTAACTTTTTCCAGATGTTCTCCTTAACAATTTTTATTCAACTGTGTTATTCAATAGCTGTTTTTCTTCAACAGGAAGGCCTTTCTCAGTGACACTCAGAACTGAAAACAGCAGTTTTTCTGAAACTCTCTGCAAAGTAAAATGGTCAGCATAAGGAAACAATGAAGTGGAGTTGTGGATGAGTACAGAGTATGCTACCTGATATATTTTAATCTGGTGCGTAAAACTGTGCAGTTAAAAATCTTGTAGTTGAATGCCGCCATGCTTACAAAATCATGTAATGACTTTAGAGAATAGTTCCTGGTGAAGGCAGCAGGCCTATTTGTAAAGTAAGACATGAGCTGCCCTGTCAGGCTGATGTGTTACTGGCTTACAGGTCAGGGGGATCACAGAGATTTTGAGGGAATTATAAGAGAAATGCCTGCCACTACCACACAGGCAAATTAAAAAAAAAGATTCAACAGTTGATTCGTTCATTCTTACTTCTTGTTGTATTCCTGTATGTGAGTAGTAATGGGAGAAACTGAACTTCTGCAGACAGGGAGGGTGACTTCTTTCCTCTGAACCATGCTCAAGGGAAAGCACCTTTCAGAACCCATGGAGTGTGGTGGGCAGGAGAGTCACATCAAGGAACTGGGAAAATGTTACTTATGCAGAGAAACTGTGGAAGGAAGCAGAGGGCAAAAAGCCAGATCGCAGGGGTAGCCAGGACTAGGGACTGGAGAGGACGGGGTAGTTTGCCTCTCGGGAAGGCACTGAGTTGGAGGGGAAACAAGCTGCAAGCAAGAGCACACCTATAAGGACACAGTAGGCAGCTAGGAGCAGTCCATTTTTAGTTCCTGTTCTTCTTGCCTTGTCACTTGGAATTGTTGCCATCTAAAAAAAAATAAATAATCTGAGTTTGTATTCAATCATTCCTGTCTTTTATTAATTTAAAAGCAATTTGGTATTCTTTGGGAAGCTTCAGGGTACAAAAAAAGTTTAGGGTGAAGTCTAGTTTATTTGGGCTGTTGTCACATCCATTCTATGCTTTACTGAAACTGCAATAGGAGAATGGCAGCTCACAGTTTTACCCAAATGTATTCAGGTCCGTGATAGAATAGTAAGTAAAAGAAAAGTCAACAATCAGTGATGCTTGGCTTTTTGGATAACAAGCAGTGTCTCCATCTCTGAGAAATCAAGCAGGTGGATTTTTAATAAGTTTTTTTTGGCTTGTCAGTAAGTTAGGCAAGCAAAGAAAGTGGTTATCAATGTTTATGCCACATGAAGGCACTCTGAAATGGTAAGAGAGCATACAGGCTCAAATGTCTACTGCTTACTTAAAATTTGACTGAGAGGGAAAGGGAAGAGGGATTGCTATGACCAAACTTTGATCTTTTTTCCATCCATCTATCTATCTATCTATCTATCTATCTATCTATCTATCTATCTATCTATCTATCTATCTGTAGTATACTTCTGTCAAGGCACCAGTTGGCAGGAGCTGTCAGATCCCAGGTGTTGCAGAATGGATTAGCCATTCCCCCAAATCATGCTTCATACTAACTTGCATGTATTGTTCTGCCAGGTCTCATGAACTTTCCCAGTCATATCTCTGTGGATATGCGTTATGGCTCATGTGATGTGAATTCCCAGCGGCAGGGCAGTGCCAGACTTGCCTTCCAAGCAGGCGTGCTGTTGAGCTGCACGTAAGCAGGAGATCTGGTGCTTCCACAAAATTTTGATCTCCATGTGTGAGTTCTAGAGAGTCAGTCTGTGCAGGTGGAGTGGACACTGCCAGTATTTCTAGCTGTCGAGAAATCCTGAATGAATATATAAAACCATCAATTTTTGCTAATGCAGAATTTCTATCTGGAAAAAGATAGGATCTGGCAAGACTTGAATTTGCTATAATTTGGAATGTAACTTTCTAAAATTTATCTTTTGTGCTGAGGCCAGAACCATGTCTTGAAATTTTTTTATCACATCTACAAACCTTTGTTGCTTCATACATGAAGGCTGAAGTTCTCTAATAACGCGCTGCTACTGTTTGGCTGGACTTCAGGAGGAAGGAAAAATGACAGGATGTACAGTCATGTGAGTTGGTAAGGGTGAATCACAATGCAGCACCCAAATCTGAAAATTTTATTTTGATCTGCTATGAACCTCTCCCATTAAAATTTAAAATATCCTTTTCTCCAGATCTCCTCTAAAATAGAACAAACTGTGGGAAAAAAACCCCCATGTTCTGGCTGTGGCTTAAGTAACAGAACTCAGGAGAGATGAGGGGTAAGGTTTGCACTTGATTCTTATTCCATTCAGTTTCTCTACATATATTCAGGTGAAGATCTGCCTTAGTTCTGAAATTCTTGGCTTGTCGCACTTTTCGTCACAATTATCATGTTTTCTAAACATTGTGCGTTTTGCTTGAAATGCTTCATTTGATGTGAGATTGGCTCAAAGCAGCAGATCTGAAAGTGTAACTGAGCTTGCTTTCTCTTTTGCAGCAATCGAAGAGGATCAGGTGATAGGAGATGCCTGGTTGCTGTTAGTTCATTTGCATGTGAACAAGATAACTTCAGTTTATTCCCCCCACTGCATACTTGAAAAAAAGCAAGTTATGGTCTCTGCGATATTGGGGTTTGATAGAGTTGTTAGCAGTATGCTGTGAACAAAAATTATCTAGCTCAAACTTACTGTTGTATCCACTGCAGTGATCTTGCTTGATAAACTAACACCTGATTAGAAAATGTATGGCAAATCTTAATATTTTTCAGGCACTCTCAAAACTCTTCCTATAAGTTCCTTGGGAAGTAAGTGGAACTTGCCTTGAAATGGAAGACAGGGTTTCCAAATCATTTCGAGGGCTTTTCTGCTAATTGTAGGGATGGAGGAGAAGTTTGTTTTGTTCCCTTGTGGCAGCAGAGAATTTCAGTTTTACTGGCACCTTCAACTGTTCTGCTTTTCCACTCAATATTTTTGAAATGTGTTTTAGTTGGGGCAAGGCAGGGTGGTCAGAAATCAGACACAACCTGACAGATTTCAGGAGAGATTTCCAAAAGCATCTGAAGGACACTCAACTCCTCTCTGGTCTCAACTACAAGAAGGAGAGTCCAAGCAATTCACATGGGCTGCTTGTTATGCTGATCCCAATCCAGGGCACACTTCTGCCACTGGAACTCCACTGAGCTGGAGGCAGTTACTTGGGTCTTGCACTGACATGAATCTGGGCCAGTGTGTCCACAAATTGGCCCTGATCTTTTGGATTTCAAGAGATCAAGAACAGAACTATCTTGTGCTTTTTACAGAGACCTTGAAAATGAAAAAAACCTGCATAGCTTGGTTGCTTATAGCAAAGCTTTCCAGCTGTGACAAGCAGCTTTGGGAGCTTCCATTTTGGGGTGCCAGTCATGGGGCACCTAAGCAGGGCCTCAAGTGCTCTGAGCACTTCTTTTCTGAAAATCAAGCAGTTTGCTTTAAGCTTTTGAAAAGGTAGGCACTTAGGGTTTCACCCCATTTTAGCATGTTGGCAGTGAGACAAATAGCTTGGATGTTTTTTCCTGTTTTTAGCAGAGGGAGGCTCCTCCACCATGGTGGAGGCTTTGAAAGGAAGGTGGTTCTTATACTGGTGGGATAACCTTCCTAATCTCAGAAGGTCTGAGGTGGGCTTAATCAATTTTGATAATAAAACATGGATGAAAAAAAGGGAAGACAGCAGGGTCAAATCTATAGCAGTAGTCAATGGGGCATCCTTGCTGTGGAGATGATGAAGGAAAGTAGTTTTTTGCCTGTTATTCCCCCATATAGCATTTCATCCTTAATATACAGCTGCCACATTAGATCTGTGTATGTACTGCAGGTCCCTGACAAACTGAATCCAGTTCGTGATGTGGTTATGCAGCTGTTTTCACCTTGCAAAAGATGCTGCGCTGCCAAAAGGCATGGTCCTTTTTCTGCTCACTCCTGACCCCCTGTGTTCATGAATGGCCTCGTGGTGAAAGGAAAGGGCTAGTTTTCACCTGGATCCATCTGCCCCATTGTGCAGCCGCACTGAAACTCACATGGTGGAAGGGGGTAATTAGGAATTAGCAGTTAGGGTGCCAAAACTGCCAGTGTGGATTGGTTCTGGTTCAAACACATGTATACCCAGGGCCCAAAGTAATGTCCTGATGTTGGTAGAGAGTAAAATGGAGTGCAGAATTTGCCCTTCACTATAGCTATAACAAAGGGTAATGCTTATAACCTTCCAAATGTTATGTGTGACACCTGTGGCAGTGTAAAGCTAATGTAATGTGAAATGTGACTTTGGAAGAAAGCTGGCTTTTGAACTGCACGTGTGAGCGCTCGTGTGTTTGTATACTAAGATGACCTTTCTAGTACAAGGTATAGGTCTTTGCAATCCATTCACTCATAAGCACGGCTTTGCTTTCTGTGCATCTTCTCTCCCGTGTGTATCTCCAACCTGGATCACTACAGGTTAGAGCCAAGCAAATGGAGGACTAGCTAACAAAAACATTTCACAGTATTTTTTTGTTTGTTTGTTTGAAAAAAGTGAAATTGGTGTCTCTCAAACTCCTTCTATGGATCAGAATGATTGTCAGTTATTTTCTTGTAGGAAAAATGGTTATGTCTTTCCTAAACCACACTCAAGTTACCAGGGAACATTGTTGGCTTGCTTCTCGCAGCTCTGCACACTTGTAAAACTCGTGTTAAAGCAGTGAGCTCCTCTACGCCCAGTCTGTCTTCCACCCTATATCTGTCCGTCTCTTTCAGTCATCTGGACTCAGGCCTTTCCCATGTGTTTCTCATCCAAGTCTCCAATAAGCTCTCCACAACACAGAGGGTACTCAGACCTATTGCCCTCTCTTCTCTGTCTTTTATTATGTGCATGACGGTTCAGCCTGGTGCTATAATGAGCTGCGCAGGAAATATTTTTATGTGATACTGGCATCAATTTAGACTAATCTCAAACCACTGTGTACAAAGAAGTCCTGGTTAT
Source organism: Phaethon aethereus (assembly GCF_964289735.1). Lineage (NCBI taxonomy): Eukaryota > Metazoa > Chordata > Aves > Phaethontiformes > Phaethontidae > Phaethon > Phaethon aethereus. Next base: position 38,259,855 of record NC_138580.1, read on the forward strand.
TACTGTCAGTGATTAGAAAAGGTCACCTAAATCCTCTACACAGTATGTGTCCAGCTGCAAAAAAAAAGTCTGTATATATCTCTCTTTTTTTTTTCTTGCTCTGAGCTAATTGAAGCTTTGAACACCTGGGTTTCAAAAGATGCCTCACCATTTTAGTTCTTGAAGAATAATAATTTGCATGCTCCTCCTACAGCTTTTGTCTTCATTAGGCATTTTCATGTCTGACTAATGAGCAACATGATTCTTTTTGAAGACTGTAGTGTAGGGTTATGGGAAATATGTGATAGTCACAAAAGTCTGTAGTCAGTTAGGAGATAGCAAATGGAACATTTCACCTTATTTCAGCTGTTGTTCATTGAAATTTTACCAAAAGTTGTTTTTGCAGCCATTTATTTTTCTTAGTATCCTATTTCATTTATTTGGGGAGGGACAGTACTCTGGGACCTGTGCTAGGGCTTCTTGTGACTGTGTAGTCTCCAAAGACAGAATAAAAGAACTATGGCTTTCCAGAGAATTGGTCTTTTTACTTCTTCTAGTGCAAGTATGCTTGTAGCAGTCACAGGCTGTCCCACTAGCTAACCTGCAGTCCCCAGATCACACGTTGGAGAGCACTCCAAAGCACGCTCTGGACAGACTCTCTCAATTTGCCTGGACCACGTGCTGTTAGGAGAACAAGTGGTTCCTTGTCTCTTACTGAAGTGTAAAGTGTTTGTTTCAGAGCATGAGGACTGTCTTCATTGCTGTGGGTGTGATTTCTCTAGCAGGTTTTGCTGTTTTCTAGCAGGCAGAGCTGGTGTCTGGCCTGTGGTGCAACCCCTACAACAGTGTTCAGAGACCAGCCTGAAGGAAAGTGTTGCAAGGGTGTCTAAGTGAGCACCCCTCCAAGGAGGGGCGGGAGGAGGTGGGGCTGCACCAGAGACTCTTAAATGGCAGAATAAATGGAAAGGTGTAGGGCAGCACTGTACAGTCAGTCCAGCACACCCGGTGTGTCTCTGTTTTCTTCCCCTGTGACCTGCAAGAGCATATTGTTTGCACCAAGTCTTGAAGAAATACATACAAGCAGATTTTTGTTTTGTCTTGTTTTTAGTTACCTGTCGACAACTTTCAAGATGACAAGAATTTTGACAGCTTGCAAAGTGGTGAAGACTTTGAAAGGCAGATTGGAGTTTTGCAATGTGTCTGCTGATCACTGGAGTTTCTCAAGGACTGGTACCAGGTTGTTGAGCATCAAGGTAACAGTAACTGAGCTACTGTGGTTTAATAGATGTGTTTGGCATGCTGGGAGATAGCTGGCTGCAGATAACAGGGCTTACCTAGACATATAAAATTGAACCGAGGGAGATTTGTCTGAACCCTAAACAAGAGAGTTGCTTGGCTAACTGGTCTTATTAGCTAAGCAAACACACTTTTTTCTGTAGTCTGTAATGGAAATTATAAGGTAAATTGCACCAAAAGGTGGAAGTTCAGGGTTTCAGTTAATTATTATATGGCATTTTCTTTAGAAACACCTCACCCTTCTATAGGACTGATAGCTAACAGATCTTTCAATCCATATGAGCATGAATCAGCTAGATATTTAAAAACATGCATCACTTGAAGCATGTGATTAATCCTATTGGATCCACAAAGGATCCATTTTCAATATATTGGAAACCATGATGGCTCTGAGATTAATCGGAGAGGTAGACAACTCTTTGCAAATGCATCAGTGTATCACCTCTTGATTTACTGGAGCTGGAACCGCTTGGTTCACTTTCTTCTGCTCTTTGTTACAAGAGCTGCATTTGAGCAGCTTTGCTAGTGTAATGCAGGCAGGTGTGGCAGAATATAATGGTGAAATGGGATTTCCTGTGTGAATTCTGTAGCACTGACAGGGTTTTGTCATCGTGCACTTTGCGTTGAAAAGGCACTCTTGCCCGTGTATCCCGTCGAATCAACAGTAATAGAATTAGCAGCCGGAGGAGTGATGTTTCAGCAGGTGGCGGGGAAGAGCTCTCAGAGACTTCGGCTTCAGGTACCCAGTGGATGCCACCTTATCTGGCAGGGTGGAGTAGAGGGCTGATCAGTATTGCTTCTGTTCACTGAGGACTAGGGTTTCTCCTACCTGTCCCACAGCCACTGATTTTTCAGGAGTTCTCTGAGGTCCTGGCAACGGACCCATTACATTTAAAACAAAAATTGGCTGCAGAGAAAAACTGAATGAGGAAAGAGGCATCCGTATTTTCATCCTTTCTTTCAGCATGTGAGTTCTCAGTTTAGCTTTGTCTCACCTGCATTTAAAAACAGAGCCTGTGTTGTGACTAGTGTTCTTGCTAATGGATCTGTCTTCCCCTTCCTGAAAGTGCACAGCAGGCATCATCTGTTACCTTGTTCACTGTCTTAAAGCACAACACAGTAATCTTCCTCCCAACAGATTGATCCCAACTCTGCAATCAGATCTGGCTTAGGAGGAAGCTATTCCTCCTTGTGATGACAATAGGAGTCCTACTTGTGAACTAGAAAGCCATTGAGGTTACCAGTTTCAGCAGCTGCACCATTTGAAGAGGAAGTAGGTCTCTGACCTGAGGTGCAAGTTCCGTGGTTGTTCCTCAGGCTGGTAAAGCCATATTGGTTTGACACTGACCACACATTAAAACTATGTCAGAGCCCTCTGGTGGGGCAGTGCCATCTTTCGCATCTTCTAGGGCAGGTGCCAGCTTCTATTGTTCCGTTTTGAAATTTCAGCACTGGGCTAGAAAGTGTCCCCTGGTGTGATAAAGCAAATTGCGACACAGTTGGAACAATCTCTTTGGGCTTTGTGCTTCAAACTGAAACAGGATAGGAGAAAATAGAGACCATTTTACTGCCAGTATTGCTGGATGAGTGCAGCCTATGAATGCACTAGGAGGTGCTGCTCTGATCACAGTGTCTGGGGCATAGGAGCCCTGGGTTCATATTGGCTGCTTGGTTTATGGCTGGTGGTGGCCTGTAGCATCAGTATGCTGATACTATGTATTGTAGAACAGGAGTCTATGGAGGTACACTCAAGTTCACTAGGCTGTTAAAAGCTGTCAAGCTAACTAAGCAGGACCAAAGAGTTCTGCTGGAACACCATCCTTGCTTGTCTCTATTGCCTCTGATACCTCTCTTGCTTTTTGGAGTTGGTTCAGTTATTTCTGCCATGCCCTGTAGAGTACAGCAGTTGAAGCCTTGTGATGCACAGAGAAGTGAGTTCAAAGACACTTTAGTCTGTGGTTAGAAGTCTGCAGCAGCAAAAGGCATCTTCCACTGGTAAAGCTTTGTAGCCCATGGTTAGGGTTCAGCTTTTGGAGAGACACCATCTTTCTTTACACATCCCAGGATAATTCTGGTAGGCACCTGCAGTAGGCTGGATCTGATGCATTCTTATACTGATGGATTAGTATCTGAAGTTTGTATTTGGCATCTTAAATGACAGATTGATGGTGTTCGGTACATGTTTTGTCATTCATTCAAGGACTGCACAGTGACAGACCTACAAGGTCGTGTCTCATAATGCTGAGGCATCCAATTAAGAAGTTTCATGCTCATGGAAAACTGCTGCCCTACTCTGATGGAGTTAGAGTACCAGCTGTTCTAGCATCTACCTAATTCTGTGCTTGTAAAGCTAAAGAGTGATTGCTTAAAGTCAACGACAGCAATGCTGAAGGCAAGGTGAATGAATATTAAGAAAGCAATGCCAAGTGAAATCTTTGGGAGCTATTTTAACCTCAGTCCCAGCAATTGCAAATACACCCGAGGATGGTCAGAATGAATCGGGCCCTCTTTCCGTTTTAAGGTGTGTGATAGAATCTATTGCAGGGTGGCCAAGACCTACTGTGCATCTGAAGTGCTGAGTCTGGTGGAGCATTTGTACCTGCACTGTGACTAGCTGGCTCACCACAAAGTGTGGGTGCTAGCCAGCCAGCCCCAGAAGTCTCTTTCTGACATAAATTATGTGACATTTTCTGCCTTGGCATTGACATTGGGGAAAGTTGTTTCCATATTAGACTTGGTTATTTGAGTTCAAGACCTACAGGAGTTTGTGTTGTCAGAGTGAGTGCTTGAACTCATGGAGAGTAAGAACACTGGTATCTAGTGTAGTGTAGGAGCCTGTGGCTCTTGAGATCTCAGCTCAGATTTTTAACGTCACCTGCCAAGAGCCATGTGATTCTGTTTGAATTCATAATCTGGAATACAAAAACTTGAACCTTTACTGGCCTGGGGCTTTTGCATTAAGACAGTGACAGGCTTATACACCTTTTTCCATGGGACATACAGAAGCAGAAGTGGAAGAGACTCTCTAACATACATACGCAAGCAGTAAAGCAGCAGGCTGAGGGAAAATTTAAGGTCCTAGAAAGCCAACCCTATTGCATAGCTTTGCATCAGAGTGTGGAAATTAACTGTAGTTGTGAGACGAGTGACCAAGTAGTGACTTATGGCTGGGTTTGGTGTTCCAGCCATCATTAGAGGTAATGGATGTTTGTAAGAAGTTTGGAGAAAGAGTGAAATGCAAAGTAATTAAGGTGTGCAGACTAATGGCAGTAGAGGTAATGATCCCATTCTCCCATTATTGCAAGCTTAAATGAGCATTTAGTTGCCTTTTATTGCTTTTTCTCAGCAAAAATTCTCTTAAATTTCCTTTTTAAGGAGCATAACAAAATACAGTGAAAACGTGTTTCTAACCTATGTATAAGCTAAGTAAAGTATTAGAAAGCATGAGGGAGAGGTGGTAGTTTTAGTAGAGCGCCTAATAATTCTTCTCCCAAGTCTGTTTTCTGTCCAGTTAAATGCAGCCTATGTGGGAAAACAGCATTGTAGGTGAGCAGTCTGAGATGTGGGGACTCACAGGTCCATATTTCCCTATTGCATCCCATCCTTCAGTTCTAAAGGGGAGATGGAGCACCCACAAGTGAAAGAGGAGCACAGAAAGCAGATCAGAGACCCCTGTGGGCTCTCTGTAGGGGTGCTTAGCATCTGTGGTTTCGGGGTAATCAAGCTTTATAATTCAGGAAGGGGCAGAGAGACTGCAGCTCGAAGCTTATATCATTTAATGCTCATCTGAGGCCAGTGTAGTTAAATGGGGATGTAAAGAGTAGTATGAGCAATAAATAGGTGGCTTTTAACAGTATAGCTGGCTCAGTAAGGAATGGATCGGGAGAGCTATAAAAACCACCAGGAGCAAGCTAAAAACATAGTTAGAAATGAGAGGGAGAGGAGGAAAATTTTTGAGCACTGGCTTTAGAAACTATTTCAGATTACTGTAAAAGGGCTCTTCAAGTACATTTTGAAGCAGATGGAAAGTAACTGAGAAAATGACTGCATGGGAAGCAGAGAGATGTGTGAGGAGGTGAAAGATCAGTCACAAGCTACTCCACTCGCTCTCTTTGGAGGTGAAAGTGAAGGGGAGGTAAAATGGGGCTTGTTCCCTTACAGATGGGGGGAACTTAGTGAGCTGCTACTGTGAGGGAGAGAAGGGGTGCTCCTTTCCTTGGGTGCTCAGTGATTGCTGCTAGGTGCCTTACCTGTCTCGGTTCCCCCCCTTCCTTTGATTTTTGTCATGAGCAAAGATTTGTGGCATTGTTGTGAACAGCCTTAAGAAGAATCCAAGTTGTAGGAGCTGTGACTTTTCTGCCATGGTACCTGTGATGCATTTCTGGCTTTTCATTCTCTTTGGCTTGGAAGGTAAAGGTACTAATGCAATTCTTCTCCATAAAGTTATCCTAAGTGTGAACCTTCTTTGATGTATCCCAAGACACTGACCTGGCTTTTGATTCATTCTTTATTCTTGCCCTTTCTTCTTCTCTTAATTTTAGCCAGAAGCAAATGTGCTAAAATAAATTATATATATAAAAAGAGGTTGGCAAAGGAAGTCTTGGCTGTTAGCAATGTCCAGATAGATATCCAGCCTGTGATGGCATAGTACTCACAAGAAGAGACATTTTTCTATCAAAGGTAAAACTCCTCCCTTGTTCCTGGTTATTTGGTCTTGAGAGAGCGGATGTAGCACAGTCCTGACATCAGCTTTCTACTGTAGAAAAAATCTGGTGTCTGCTTCTGCGCTTCTGATACTTTGGCTGTTATGTAGCCGGCCAGATTTGTGTGCCAAGAAATGTGGCAGAGGCGGTCGTGCTGCATGGAATCAGGGCCTGCCTTAGAAAGGAGATGTTTTATCATCTTCTTACTGGAGGGAAATAAACTGGCCTGCACTGAAATTGAGTCCCGGCTGTGTCTCTGCCGTACATCAGTGCCCATCCTGGCTTCAGTACTCAGCATACTTGTAGTCCTCCAGCAGTCCAGCGTTCAGGGTTCAGCTTGTCCTTGCCAAGATAAACTGAGGGATTTCTTTTGAGGAAAAAGTTGACTTCCTTGACAGGTTACTCTGTGAGGCAAGTAGAAAAGAAAAATTAGCTGTTCCCTTTCCAGTACAGCGGTTTGTAGCAGGTATGCTTTAAAAAGCAAATTGTACTGCAGATGTTTTGAGATTTTGCAGATCTTTATCATCCATCCTGTAGATAGGAAGGGCTGCTAGAGCAGGGAACTAACAGAACTAATTCATCTGTCTTTTTACTCTTTTTTTTTTTTTAAACTGCTACAGTGCTTTGTTTACTATGTGTGCTGTGTGAAGTGCTTAGTGAAGTGGGACCTGAACTAGCTAACTCTTCCAGTTGCTTTGACAAAATGCTCAAAACCTAGCAATACCACAGCAATGGCAGAACCCTTTCTGTTAGCCATCTCCATCCTCAAAGCTCTTGAAAAGCCCTGCAGGCTCTCTAGAGCACAGGGAGCTCTGCTAAAGGTAAAGCTACTGGCATGTAGGAAGGAGAAATCAGATGGCAAATGGTGTATCTCACACTGGGGAGGGTGGTGGGGCATGGTGGAAGAAACATTTTAGTTAAGACTATGACAGAAGGTTATCTGAGACTATATGGGGATGCTTCCGAGAAGGTTGAAGACAAAAGGACCTCACAGAAGCTCTGGGATTTTTGTTTATTTCTTGCTTCTTGTTTTTTTTGAAAGTGAAAATCTCTCCCGACTAATCCCTGATTGAGCCAACTGGCCTTCTCTGCAGCCTGTAAATCACTTTTCACATTAAAAACAAAACTGAAAAGACAGGGCAGGCTGGCAGCTTAGGGATATGGTAACACCTCTGCTGGAAATGTAAGCAAGAATAATTGCTCCTGGAATGCTCAACAAACCAACCACTTAATTAAGAATAATAAATCAAGTAAGGGAGGGAAACATTTGAACATCTATCCCTTGCTATAGCTGAACTTGCAGACAGGTTATGCTTGCTCAGGGATGTTCTTCTGCATTACTTTAACACTGTGTAGGGGCTCTAATAGTACAACAGGGGCTTCTGTTCAACAGAAATTATTTCTGTGCTGGTCTGATGTGTAGAAGGGCAGGTGGTCCTGTGGTGGGAGGAAAGACATGCAGATTCCTGTCAAGTACTATAGTGAAGGTGAGGCTCTAAAGATCACAGTGGTTGCTATGGATTTTGTCCCTGAGGAGTCAGATGGATCTTAACTTTTCTGGTCATTCCACCATTGTGGACTTTGCTTCCTGAAGGATTCTCCCAGTCTATGTTTGCAGTTGGGACTGCGATTCAAGCGATTACCGGAACTTGTACCAACGAACGGTAGGACTTAATTAAACTGGAGCTGATATTTGTGTGGACTCAAATACGTGGCCTGCTGGGGGAAGGAATCCATCTCTTGAAACTAAGGCTGAGAGAAACCGGTTCCTGCAGTCAGTCTCCCATGTTGGCAGTGTGGGCTGGGTTTTCAGCAGGCTTCAGAAAGGGCAGAGGTCCTGTTGAAAGCCCAACCTGAGGTTTCTCTGTGCTTTGTAATGCTTTGAGTGTGTGGCAGCTTTCTTCAGTGAGAGGCTTAGCGAGATTAAGAAACTGACCAAGCTGTAATTTTTATTTGCACTAAATCTAGGGGATTTAGCCACAAAAGGTATATTTGTAACTGGGGAAGGAGAGGATTTCAGTGTTGCTGACTGCCCCATCCAAGGGTGTGGGAGGGTTCAGAAAATGATGGCTAAACCTTTTGAGAATGACTGGATGTTTGACATTAATGAGGAAAAAATGCAAGGCTAAAAGCACCCCAGATGCACAGAATTCAATTGCTTGGCAGTGCAGTTTGATTGTTAGTGTATTTTGCAGTACATTAGTAATTGATCTGTTCAGTATTTGCAACTGCAGAGGAGCTCTAGATGAATATTTGCCATGATTGTTACAAAATGTTCCAATGCTGGGAATGAAATTTCTCCTTGCTGTGATTGTTCATCTGATTTATGGCTAATGGAAAGCAGCTCTCCTGCTCCTTTCTACAGCAAATTGTTCTTGATTCTTCTTTAAAAAAATCCCAGTAGGAGGAATTGTTCTGTAACAAAACCCAGTATGAAGTTAAATCATGGTGAAAGCTGCTGTCTGGTGGATACGCTTGGCACACCTCCTGTGGCGCAGACCATTGGGGTTTTTGCGCTGGTGGTCACTCTGTGACTGCAGCTCCATGCCCAGGAGGCAGCTGTGCTTGCATTCCAGAAGTGCAAGTTTCTCAGGGCCCAAAAGGGTCATTGTCCAAATTCTTTTAAGCCCAGAAATTCATTGGCAAATCTATTTCCAGCTTTGCTTACTCCCTCTCTTCCCCTGCAGGTCATCAGTGATCCTCCTGACTGAAGGAATCTCCCTGCTCATTCTGTCCTTTCTGTTGTGCATACACTCATTACTTTTTTGATAGTAACTGGAATTCCCAGGTGGTTTCCCATCAGATTCCTGGACAGGCTAAGAAAGGTTTAGTTTCCAAATGAGGCAAAAGAGGGTGTGTTTAGTCTGGTAAGTGCAAAGACTGAGATGTGTCACTGAATTTCTTAATGACTTTTGTAAAAGTCACTCTCTATGTCCCATTTTCCTCAGCTCTAAAATAGTGATTAAAGGTGTAAGGGATCCCACAGTTAATGTGGGGCTTGGCTCCGGTAAACACTTTCTGAAAGAGGTGCAGTTTTATGGGAAGATTTCCTCTAGGCTGCTTGTTCTGTATCTACCTCTTCCAGGACAATTTATGCCTATCCCTGAGGTAACTGAGACCGTGAGTGTCTGTCTGATCCATGAGTTCCTCTCTTCTTGTGTCCTACAGTGGAATGGACTGGTATTGTGAATTTTGCCATCCAACACCAGTCCTACTAAGCATTCACTTATTTTTAGCAGCTTAGCTGTACGGTTGCAACGGAAGTTAAGCACCTATCAAAGGTCACTGCTGGATGAAAGCCAGCATACTCAGCAGCAAGCTTGGAGCAAACATTGAGGAGAGAGGCCATCCTTTCCCTGCAGAGTTATGATATTGGTTAATTGAAAGATATGATAAGGGGAAGAAATGAACAAAGTGATATGGAAGGAGCCAGGGTGAGCCCACAGTAATAGCAGCACATGCTCTGCTTGCGATGAAGTTTGCCAGCTGCCTTGCCCTTATTAGGAGCACAATGCTTCCTAAGTGTTAGAAAGAAAAAGAGCATCAGGAGACTAGTAAAAGAGACAGGATCTTGGCAGCAGGGAATGGTAGAGGGGCAGAAATACTTGCAATGCGAGGCGCGAAAGGCAGGTGTCCTAACTGTTACCTGTATAAACATCAAATCTTTTCCTACTGTATGTGAGTCTCTTCATGTGCCTTTCTCTAGGCGCAGACAGCGAACTTGGTGCTGGAAGATGGGACGAAGATGAAGGGCTATTCTTTTGGCTATCCATCCTCCACAGCAGGGGAAGTCGTATTCAACACTGGTCTTTCTGGGTAAGGCAAGAGCAAATGAGATGTAAACACCAAAACGTCTGTGGAAACTTGTGAAAGCTGCTTTTTCCAAGCTCATGGGGTCCTGATCCAAGCATGTAGTCTTCTGTATAAGAAAACACCGTAGTCCAGGGATAGCGAGTGGGAGATAGTTAATGAAGAGACTTCAGACAGTCCTCTTGTGTCATAGCATTTGTGGTGATGAGCAACATTTAAGACTGATATAACTAACCATGATAGTGAGGTATGTAGGGATCTGATCCCTTCCCATCGAAATGCAGCCATAGCTGAGTCAGAGCACAGGAGCTGCCTTTGTTCTCCCTCTAGTGCCCTGATCAAATATAGACGTTTGAAGCATCTGCAGCCTTCTGGGTAATGGAGCATGGCTTCCGAGTGCAAAATTCTTAAATTCTGAGGTTCCCAAGTTGGTAACCTATATGACCCATCCCTTATGACATTTGTTGGCTCACAACACAGTTAAGGATGCATTTAAAGTCTGTGCCCTTTCCAGCTAAAGGGTAGGATCAGATTCATGCCTAACCTAGCATGACTCTCTGTCCTCTTGAGTGGTAGAAGCCAGTGGCTGGCTTAGGATGGCAGCCAAATGCTGCCGGTGCTTTTGTTGAACTGCTTGAGCAGAGTAAATCCGCCCAGAGGAATGAGGCTTTTGGCTAGGAGAGGGGCATGTCCTTGGGGAGGTGAGACAGCTCTGAGGTTGTTGGTGCTTGAGCTTTTTCTGCAGTCATTCATAGCTGTCTTTGCCCAGCTGCCTTGCATTCCCCAAATTCTGCCCTCCTTTGGAGAAACCAGCACTCACAGGATGAGTTTTTAAATGATCTCACTGGTGAGAATGTTAAATTGCTGCAGAGGGGAATCTGTTTGCAAAGTTTTGCATTAGGAGTCAATTATTTAAGTATTTTGACAGCACTAATTACTGGCTATGTTAATATACCTGCCAAAAAGCAACTGTTTAATATAGATCAGAATGATGGAGGGTACCAGAGTTCTCTTCTTGCTGATAGATTATGGGCAATAAATCTTGTCACATCACAAAAGTCAAGGAGGACCTGGTGGATTAATTTCCTCTCCACACGCTACTGTGGCAGAAGAAGCTGTGTTTGCCCATTTTCTAGTGATTTGGGGAGGATGCCTGTGGAAGAGAGATCTCTTCTGTGCTGGGGAGCATATGAGCATGGAGGGAACATTCAAAAAGTAAAGTTGTATCTTCAGAGCACTCTCCAGGAACAGGACCTTGATTTATTCAGAGAAGAGGAAGATAAGAGTTTGCAGCATTGTTGCAGATGATAAAAGTGACAGATTTGTTACCAGTCCAGGGATTGCTGTCCAGTGAAAGAAACCCTGTAGCTCTGCCTAGTGCTCCTGAGCACAGAGATCAAGTCCTTGTATATCCAGAGGAACCCAGCTACCACTTTTCATTGACACAGCGAAAGGCTAAGCGCCTGTGTGAAGGAGGTGCCCAGGGTTGAGGCCTTTTACAGACTGTCTGGGCACATCGCAATTTGTCAGTATAGGGAGCAAGAGGCTAGTACAGGGGTGATTTTGCCATGGCTGCTGTTAAGCCTCAGACCACTGCTTTCTGTGAAGTGGGTGTTTCTAAATGCTGAGTGGGGTCAGCGTGGGCGCTGTGCTGGGATGATTAATAATGCTGCTCTCCACCTTGTCTCCTCATCTGGACTTCCACATTCCAATTCATGTTACAGAGCGGGGAGTCAAAGCACTTTATGTGCATACAGCTTACAGGCTTGAAGTAGCTAAAGTTGGCTGACGTGTTGTGATATTACTCTAGAATAGAGGGCAGAGAGCACTGTTTTGGGGCTGGAATGTTGAATTTTCATTAGAAAAGCATGAGGGTGAACTTTTCAGAAACATTTTCTCAAAAAAAAAAAAGGCCTTAGTGTTGCAGCCATCTGTTTGGTATAGGAAACAAAGGAAGAGGGGAGATTTCCAATTAAGAAAGAAGAATTACAACCCATAAAATGCTCCCATGTTTGAAACAGCTCAGTAAATGCATTTGCCTCCAGAAAGTCTGTGTGTGTTCCCCATGATACTCTAGCAAGAGAACTCATTGACGGGAATTTACTGAAATCAGGCAGGCCTCTGGGCAGGCACAGCAAGGACTGGACCTTGCAGCATGTTTGGAACTCCCATCTGCTCCTCTGTGCTCCACAAGGCATTGTGCCTGCTTAAAGGACATTGTGCCTCAGTGCAGAGCTGTGCCTTCATACCCCAGCCAAACCCAGTGGCTCTCTGTCCTTGTTTGCTGATTACAAATAACATGCAAAGGTTAATTACATTAGCTTTGTCAGTAACAAAGAGTCTTTTGGAAGCGTAACCAATTGACTCTGAAGGAGAGAGCAATGCCAAATGTTCACATTCCATGCATTTACTGCAGTTCTGTTTTCGTGCTGCACTTTGTGTGGCTGTTTACCTGCAGCAGGAAGTATAGATTTGAGCAGCAGGAGAGACTTACCTGAAAATATTTCACGGCCATTGTTCATTTGACATGTCATTCCTCAGAGCTGGCTGGTGTGCTACATCATCTATATCTGCCTGCAACCATTCTGGGTTTTGTGAAGAGTTTCCCAATGTTTGGCAATTAATCTTCTGGCAGTAAGTCCAATGTTCCATAAAAATATCTCTTGTGACTTGCTGATATCTGGTAGATGGCTGGAGTTGCCAATTATGTATTGTTTAAACAATTATGACAATAATAAACTATATTTTGTATAGGGCAGATTAATCCTAAAGTGTCTTTATGCATTTGGCTAAATATTTGTTTGGATGACTTCATCTGTTGCTAAATTACAGCTGCTTTTGGGTTGAAAGACAGCAGCTGTTTAATGGATTGCTGCAATGGTATGCTACAGTATAAAGGAGAAAGAGAAGGACTGCATGTTAATTTAGCTGAAGAATAGGAGCATGGGCCTGTAGACCATGTTTACCCTGTCCCCCTCTTTAGGGTTGACAGTGAGACTGGATCTACTGGATCCAGAGCTGATAGTTGGCAAAATCCTAGGTTTGATCCTTCACTGCAGAAGAATGTTCCACCACGCTTTTAAGTCTGTCCTTGCCAAGAAGGATATTCATGCAGGTGCTTGAACAAAGTTGTGGCTCCTGAGGCTTCTGCCTGGGCTAAAGATACAAGGACATGCTTTGGGTCCTTGTGACCAGGGTGGATCTCAAAGCATTGCCTTCAGCTTGCCTTCTTCAGAAATACACAAACCAACTTCCAAGCACTTAAGAGTCTTGTCAGGTGAAATGTATGGTGTCCTGTGTGTGGGAACCCAGAGATTGCATAGGAATTTTGTAGAGGCCAGCTCTCTGCTGGGGGAAGCTGCAGAAGTGGTGCTGTGGCAGGGTTTGTTGACAGAGCAGGTAGGAGAGAAGAACCCAGAGTAGCAGTGAGGAATTACGAGGATGATTCACAGCTGCTTCTGTGATCCCCAGACAAAAAGACAGGCATAGATTTGTCTACCTTCTCCCCCACAGAAAGAGCAGTTACAACCCTGAACATCTCAAGACCTGCAAGCTCTGGACTGGGGAAGGGGCCAAGTCTGGGCAAACAGCTCTGTTGACTGTCGGCTTTTCAGCTGGACTTTTCTATTGCCACAGAGAAGGGCAAGTTCTAACCCCGCATGAAGGGAAGGAGACAGCAATGACAAAGCACTGCCCACATGGAGTGCCCAGGGAATGTCCAAGCCCTAGCTGTTATCTATAGGTCAAGCAATATGCCATGCGCTTACTGCAGTTCTGTGATTGCTCTGTGCTTTGTGTAGTTGTTTACCTTATGTTAAATCTCAAGGACTCTGAGTTTGTTAATAGTTCCTCTGTTCTTCTTAAATGAAACCTGAGGAGCCAAAGCCTTTTCTTGTTCTCAGTGTCAAATGTTTAATCACAGATGGCAAAGTTGTAGCAGATTCACAGATGTGTTTGCTTTTATACTGAGAATGGTTTCACATGAATACCACTTCTGTCCTTTTGTCGTATGGGAATTCAGACCTGTCTTGTTTTCACTGTCTCTTTTGATTTCCTTTCAACTCTGGAACAATCCACTTTGCTATTGCTTCTTCATCTAGGTACACAGAAGCCTTGACAGATCCCAGCTACAAAGGACAGATTCTTACACTGGCTAACCCCATAGTTGGGAATGGTGGAGTGCCTGACACGGCTGCTTTGGACGAAATGGGCCTCAGGAGGTTTCTAGAGTCTGACGGCATCAAGGTAATATTGGGAGATGCAGAGCTGATCAAAAGGTGATCAGCCTGAGTGTGTGCGTGCAGGAGTTTACTGGCACCCTCACAGAATTTAGAAGGAATCAGTGACACTCAGCCTTTCTTTTTCTTCTTCTGGATATTGTCCTTCGGAAGAATGATGGCAAGAGATAATCCATCCTGCTTTGTGTACCAGGCCATGTGCTGTCTGAAAGCAGTGTGTTTCCCATCAGTGATACACATGCTACTGTTTTTGTGAACTGCTGTCCTGGATGGCTTTTTTTCCACATTCCCTTCTGCCTCATATTTACCTGTGTTTGCCCAGGACTGGTTGCCACAGACAGATCAAATGCCAGTGAGAATGAGAATTTTCTGTGTGCTGAGACTTTTCTCTGTGTGCCTGTACTACCACCGATAGGGGAGGTGACAGCTGTGTGGAGAAGGCCATACGTACTAGTGCAGGAACCAGTATTTACACTGTGATGACAGGATATTGGCTAGGAGCAGGGCTGTGTCCATGCAGTGGTGGCAATACTGAAAAATGAAACAAAACCATGTAATTGCAGAACCAGTGAAATGCTTTATCTGTCCTGAGGTGAGATTACTCCTTTATAAGCTAACTCCACTGGAAAATGGAGTTGACTTTTGAAATGAAATGCCACTTTAAAATGAAAAGTTTTCTTAAACAAAAAATGAATAAAAATAAAATGTTTTGTCTTGTCTGAAATTTTCATTTTCTTTCCAATGAGAAGTGTTTTCTCAGTTTAATGCAATTTGCAGATTTGGTTACCTGGAAGTCTCATTATTCTATGAATTTTCCTAAGTGAAATGACCCAGATACAATCATGACAGAACACTGAAGTCTTCATCCTTTTGTCAGGCACCTGTTTTGGTGACTGGAAGCAGAAACCCTCTGAAGACTCAGGTTTGCTACTTTTTTGTTAAATAAGAGCAGCCACACCATGTCTGCCTAGACTCGTGTCCTGTCCATGATACAGTTTGCAATGGATGAATAGTGAAAACTCAGAAGGTACAGGGCAAGTACTGAGTGATCCTTCAGGACAAAGTGACCTTTCTTCCCTGCAGGTTTCGGGTTTGCTGGTGCTGGATTACAGCAATGAGTACAGCCACTGGCAGGCTGCTAGGAGCCTGGGAGAGTGGTTGCAGGAAGAACAGGTGAGCAACCTAGGGGTAACTACATTATGAGAACAAACCCCTCATGTATGGGAACAGGGGAAAGATCTGCTGGCTTTGAGCTGCTAACTACTCTTCTCCTCAGATGTCTTCACCAGTCTGTACTGGGCTCATTCTGTGTTCCTTAGTTCTCTGATTCTTCATCCATTTCTCTTTTTCAGAGTGCCATGGTATTTCCAAGATACGTCCAGAAGAAATGTTAATAAAATGAGGATGTTTAGTTCTCCACAAAAATTAAATATATTATATTATATTATATTATATTATATTATATTATATTATATTATATTATATTATATTATATTATATTATATTATATTATATTATATTATATTATATTGCCAAATGTTTCTGTAGCACTGCTCCTAGTGGTTGCCACAGTTGTAACCTCAAGAGATGTTAGCTGCCAGAACCCCACTGACTTGAAGCCATGGGAATCAAGGATCTGTCAGTAGACTGCCACTGACTTGCGACAGCTAGGAGGGTTAGGTGCTCATAAGTAAGGCAAAACAGAGCTCAAAAATGAGACAGATACTTGCCACATTAGCTTCTTATTTTGTGCTTTTTAGCGCAGAAACTAGATTTGAAGAATTAAGCTATTTATGAGTGGGAATAGGGAGAAGTGAAGAACTGGAAGTGAGGCAGCCTTGGTAATAGTGCTTGCTAAGAGCCAGAGCTCCTTAAACAAGGACATGTTCTTCTCAGCAGAGTGATCTGGCTGCTGTCTTCCTCTGTCTTAGCTGCTTGTTCTCTGACTTATCCTCTTGTGTTTTCAGGTGCCTGCACTGTATGGGATTGATACCAGAATGCTGTCCAAATTAATTCGTGACAAGGTATGATCTGCTTCCCTTAATCTAGTTGCATTAACCTTGCTGTTGCTGGGCCCTTTTTCTAATAGTGCAGCAAACCTGGGGTAGCAATGCTACTCCTGAGCTGACTTGACCTCAGATGCTGCTCAGGTGCCTATGTTCTTCCAAAGGCTCTGTGTCTTGTGTACAGCTGAGGCAATGCTGTGATCCCAGGGACCCCCATCTCCGTGGCTCTGGTCTGGGATCCCTGTTCTACGTAAGTGAACCAGCACAAACTGATGTAAATGAAAGGCCTCAGGTAGCTGTGTCAGACTAGTGTGTCAGACACAACAGGTAGTAGTGTCAACTACATGTTGCCTAAGATAGTAACAGTCAGAGAGAGCAACAGCTCTGGGATACTGTGGATATTCGTTCACAGATGGCAGCACCTTTGGTCAGTGGAAATTTTCTTGCTCCTCAGAGGCAAACGAATGCCTACAATAACCTAAGCTGGATTCCTAACTCAGGCTGGTTTTCTTTGGCTGAAGCCTGTTATTATTTTTAATAGTCATTAGTTTTTTCTGGTTTCCAAGAGCTGACAATTGAGGGACATGAGCAGGATTATGTTACTGAATGGAGGTTAATGTTAAGGTACATTTCACACTGGCTAAAACAGTGATCAAAGCCAGTCTGAATGTAAATGCGCTTCGGAGGCTTTTCTTTTGTAATGGATTATTTGAAGCTGCTCCTTTCTTTAGATGATTTCCCATCTGCAGTTCAAGCCCACACCCAGTTTCATTCCACAGAGCAAAATATGAACAACCCGGCTTGAATAGAGGAATATTTGTAGAAATGAATTCGTATGGGAAGATAGGGTATTGTCTTGCACCTGTAGACAGCAGACAATGCAGTTTAATACGATAGAAAACAGCAATACCTTTTCTACTTTCTTGAGACATACTGTTTAATGGATGAAAGCGTTCCTTTCATCCAAAGTAAATACACTTTCAGTGTTTATCCTGTAACTTAGCAGAGTATGGCAGTAATGCCCATTATACTGGGACTCTGAGTGTATTGTTGCATGGCTTTGAAAATAGTGCATAATGTAGCCTTTTCTCCTAGTCTTCTCAGGGTGAAAAAAACAGCTTAATATTTCACTCCATGTCTGTTTATAAATTGGGAGTGAGAACGGTGCTTCATTTGTGATAAATGCAGAAATGAGCAGTGACTTGTTAAATTGCACTCTAAAGGTAAATGCAGGGCACCATTTGGCTAAATAATCTGGGAGCGAGGTAAGCCACAGGGTTCCTGTTTGCGAGCAAGGGCTTTAGGGCTTTGTCATCAGCCTTTATGTGAATGACTGCCTGTGGCACTCAGCAGTTTCTGTGGTTCCCAAGAACCTGACTTGTTTAAGATGATGCTGACCTTTTCAGCTCTGCTACATGCAAAGCAGCCTGGAGTAGCTTTTAGTGTAAGGTTCTACTCAAGATGAGATAGGATGTCAGCCACTGCTAAGAGCAAAGCTCTGTCTTTAAAACTTACCCTTAGTAGTGTGCATGGCAATGCAAGATTGCCCTAGGAAAATGGCAAGGATACTTCAGGCATGGCCAACCATGGAAGTATCTGATCAAAGAATTGCTAAACCCAGTGAGCAATCCTGGTGTGCATGTCGGTCTGATATGTACAGGGTGAGCCGACTTTAACATGTTTTATCATGAAAGGGTTATGCCTTGAAAGTTACAACAAAATATTGACTTCCTCTGTTTACTTCCCCCTTCCATCCTTGAAAAGTTCTGTGTTGCCTATGTTGAGCAGAGGTTAACCCTAGGTTAATCCCACTTATTCCAGGAGTGGGGCAAAGCCAAAATAGGGATTTTTCCACTGAGAACTTTAATGAGCAGAAGGCGGAGAAGGATACGCTGCTGGAAGAGCAAGAGTGTCCTTACTTCTGCAAGGTGGTAACATCAATAAAGAATAGAGCTTGCTGGAGGTGATTTTTTTGTAACAATTTGTTCAGAAAACAGCTGTGCTGACCTGCCTCCTACATAGCTTTGCCTTACCCCAGCTCTGCTGCCTTGTAGCTATCCACAGGAGGTGGCTGAAGACCTCACAGTGGGTTTCCAAAACCAAAAAGCTTCACACTGCTTTGTGGATTACTCTCAGATCTAAACAACAGTTATTTGGGGATCTGAATTCTGATCCTCTTGGAAGGCAACCCATTTTACTGTCACTAGACAACTTGCCAAACTGCCTATTAACAAATTTTACTGACAATGCCTTTCCCCCAAAGGAAGGACTTTAAAGAGATTTTTGATACCAAGCTAGGCTCATAAACTTCTGAAGATGCTAGAAATGGATATAAGCTGCCAAGAAACCATCTCTAAACAGCTGTTCCAGTCGCTGTGCCTGTCAGCACCTTGTCCCAGTGTTCACAGCTTCTCCTTTTCTCATGCTTTACTGTTTACTGGTGTATTTCCACAGGGCACAGTACTTGGGAAGATTGAATTTGAAGGTCAACCCATGGAGTTTGCAGACCCAAATAAGCAAAACTTAATTGCAGAAGTTTCAACAAAGGTGAGAAGTTCTTCTGTAATCCCAGGGCTATACACTCCAGGTAGTAACTGCTCCCCATTTGCTCTAGGGATCGTCTAGTTTTTCTAAACAAACAATTTGCGGTCCTTTTCTAAACCATACACCTTTCCAGACCATTGAAGAACTGTGATCTCAACATCATCCTTGTAGAATCCCCCATGGCTCCTTAGGTGCAGTGTTGAAGATGTAAAATGAACTGTTGAGCTAGATGTAGTCCGAACAGTACTCTGATCAGAGGATTGTGTGTTGCAAAGACAGGATTGAGAAGTACTGAGGATACAGTTAGACGTAGTATATGGTGGACATTTTCAAACATAAGAAGAATTAATAAAAAGAATTATTGCTTTCCTTAAATAAATTTCAGGAAAGCTCACAATAACATTTGATAATCTGTGTTCAGGTATAATTTTGTTGAGGTGATTCCAGAAGATATTTCTAGATTTCAAAAAGAGACCCAGTTAGGAATTCCCTGGATCTATTATTACTGACATAGCCTGCTTTGGCTATAGATATGTACAGAACAGCAGTTATGTTTGTACACTGTTAGCTGGGCATGCAAACTGTTTGACCACAAGCTGAGAAGAACATTACAAGTCATGAGGATGTAGCAAACAAAGCCTATACTAAAAATAGTAACTATTCTTGTTCCAGTGCAAGGGCTAATGTCGTAAATTGTGAACCCTCTGGGGATTTAATTGTGGGATAAAGAGTGCCTTGGGTGCTTAATCCCATTGACTGAAGTGGGAAATGGGTGTATGAGTCCCTTTTACTAATTCTGTGCTGGTTATGGTGTTTGCAGCTCCTTCAAGAACAGCGAGGTTCTGGAAGAGCTCTGCAAATAGTTACTTGAGTACTGTTCTTGGGCACAAGCTGATGTGTTAGTGGCATGAGTATGAAGCCGTCCTGAACAGACTGGTTGGTGAGCAAGTGGGAATTTGAAGCGCAGTCTCCATCCAGGCTTGAATTTACAGTAGTAACTGTTTACCTGGGTTGCCATTGGAGCACATAGGCCACCTTGGAAATCTCACCTTAGGGGATCTCGCCAACTCAATGCCTCCACTGTATTTTGAGTCAGGGCCTCGTTGCTACACAGAAGGATGGCAATTGCTTATTGAGGTTGTGATCTATGATTGCAAGATGCAGGTGGAGCTGTTTTGAGCAGTAACTCAGAAATAGGTAAGGTTGCTGATGCTAAATTCTGCAATTACTAAGACAGAATTACTGTAAAGATGCTGCAAATAGCTTCTAAAAGGTAGATATAATAAGATTAATGGAGCTTTAGTGGTCTCATTATATTTATAACTTCATTTTATAGGCTTAAAAAGCAACATCACAAATAAAGCTGAAAATTAAGTAAGCTGTTCAATGTTGGTAATTACTGGACAGGATAATCTATCTGTCGCCAAACAGCTATTTTCATGTAAATCAGGGTACAATAAGATCAGGATTCTGCTTATCAATTGTACATTAGGAGTTATTGATTTTTAAATTTTTTTCTCTCTCCTTTAGATGCTAGTGGTATAGACTCTATTTGCCAATGTTGCCTATACAGGGCAGGGAATGTAGAAAACTGCCAGTATTTTGCAGAAACTTTTGTTGGAGGTGTATTTTAGTGCATGTGATGGTCAGGATCCCAAAGCAGATGAGAGGAATTTAACCCCCTGAAGCTAAAAGGTCACTTCTGTCCATACAGCTCCACATACTCTTTTTTTTTCCTTAGCACTATTGCCGGCAGGAGCTTCTACTCTCCCTGACTGCTGGCTTGCAACCTGCTCACATCATCCTCTCAGACGGGGACAGTTTTTTATAGGCTGTGCAGTGAACAGATGAGGGAAATCCTCTGGCTTTAAAAGGAACATATTTTAACAGTTCCCTGATCCAGTTCTCAGTCTGGTATCTGTCTAGACATACTCTTGGCCAGATGCAGGGGTCAGTGCTCTGTAGAGAGGAATAATAAGTCTGAGAAGTGGGAGGAGGGTTGTGAAGAGAGCAACACCTAAAATCAGTCTTGCTAGTGAAGGAAATGTAACAAATCATAGCCTGATTAACTAGACAGGGAAGAGTTTAGAGAGTGGGGTAATTAAAGTACCTCAATGCAATTTTGTCCCACAACTCCCTGTGGCCATTAGAACAGCCAAGGAGAAGCTTTGAGCGAGATCATTGCTTCATAATCTTTTGCAGATTTTTAAGTACAGATGTTGTGAGGAATTGAGGGGTCTCCAAAAGCCCTTTTAAAAAAGAAGCGTGAGATTTCTTAAGGGACTCTGGCACTAAGTTAGTTTCTGTGAGAACTGGGCACCTTAATTTTATTGAGATTTTTGAAACCCACTTCCCAGAAGTCTGAAGGACAGCAGGTCAAAGACCCATAAAATTCCTGTGCAGTGATACAGTTCCACCATGGACTGTGAAAGTAGAATCCACTTGTGTATTTGTGACTGTGAATATATTATAATATTTGATGTCGAGCACAGCTTCATATCAGAAGCTTTGAATGATCTAACAAGACCCAGTTTCGATATGATTTCCATTCTGCTCATTCTCAGAAAGGCATTGTGGGGTACTTTGCCATGTGACTGTATAGTGTGAACTACAAGATATGTTCAGATACAAAAATCTCCTTTTAGCATTACACAGCAGTAGTTGCAACAGCAGTGGTAACACTACTGGCTCTGTGCTGAGTCATGTCCTCAAAGGTGGATTAGGGACCACTGCTGGTTCATGTGTTGCAGCTTGAAACCTTGTAGTGAAAGCAGGTGGCTCCTTGCACCCCATCTCTTCCACCCGTGCTCCTGACATGGCAGTAAGTCACTCCTGATGATGATCAGAGCTGTCCTTACATCGGACATGCTCTTGCATCCTAAAAGTCTCTTCACCTTAATCTTTAGGAAGGTAGAAGTTAAAAGAAGAACTGAGTTAGGAAAACACAGAGGGAGGAGTTGTAATATTCTGCTAATATGCCTCATCTTGGGTTCCCTGTAGAGGGGGATGTTTTTCCTGCTGGCGGATTGTAATGCTCCTATGAAAAGTTTCAGTTCATCCCAGCACCAGGCACATTGGGCATGGATTTTAGCATCTTTTCATAAAGGGGCCCAGCTGTGAAATATGAATACCAAGGAAGATGATGAAAAGGGAGTTACTTAGTTTAAAAAAAAAAAAAAAAGACTTTTTTTCAGTGGTGTATTGCACAAGAGAAAAGCCAAACTGAAGGTAAGTACAGAGTTTGTTTTTAGAAGGAAGAAGACTGCCTTATCAGCTTATTGATGAATAACCTCCCAGCCTGGTGCTAACTGCAGTCATGTAACAAGTAAAATAATTCAGCAAGCTTCAGAAAGCAGCTGTCCATAAATAACCTTACATCAGTGCTACAGCTGTCAATCAATATGTCTGCACGTTGCAGTATCAAGACCCACATAACATATGGAGGTTTGACTTCACTGTTGGTTGCAACCAATAGATAAATGGGTGTGCAAATCTTAATGGCCCAGATTTGGGACTGGTGGCAAATTACTTTGTGAAATGGGTTAAGGAACAGCAGCTGGAAGAGAAGGAGAAGTGTTGTCTGATATGTAAAACTCTCAGGTCCACGTGAGCATAGGCCATGCTCAGTGGCATGCTCGGCCTGGTCTGTACTGCTGTGATGCACAGCATCAGTCACAGGATATCTCCAGCTGTGCTATGCTTTGATCTTACTGTGACTGGGGGGGTCAGGGTGGTGTTTAAAGTGGTGGACCTGTAGCTGGTGTGAAGTAGCCTTGCTCCACTGGCATCAGTAGGATAACTTCCCTTCAGCTGAAAATCTCTTGCCATGTATCTGGCATTTCTCTTGGGCTGCAGTAAACTGTGAAAACTGGCTTGCTGCTTCACTGCTAATGAGGTGAAACACAGGAAAAAAGCTTGTCATTAGCTATGGAAACAAGTGATTTCTTAAGGATTGCTGTTACTACTGTAATTGACAATATATAAAAGAGCATTATAAGGTCTACTTTCACAGAAAAATGAAGGAAGCTCTAATGTCTGCAGTACTTCTGGAGATTTCCATGTAAATTAGTTGTTAAGTACCAGTTGCTGCATGTTAGTGAAAAGTTATTCTACCCCTCTTCCCTGTGTTTTGGAGGTGGGGGGTATTATGTCATTTACACCATAGTCTGTCTTTTTACAGGAAGTCAAGGTTTATGGCAGAGGGAATCCAATTAAAGTTGTAGCTGTCGACTGTGGGTTGAAGCACAATGTTATCCGTCTGCTGGTAAAGGTAGGTCAGTGCTTTATGTCCTTCATCTCTTCTTTTGCGTTGGTAAAAGCCTTGCCTGTATTCACTAGCCTTTCTGCCACCTGGACACATCCCTTCTCGTAGCAGTTTCCCTCCCAAAATGAGGTACAAGTTTTAGGATGATTTTTATGGACTGGGAGGTGTTTTCTGAACATGGTACACTGTGTTGAGGAGGTAAGGAAGAGGACCTGTGCAGCAACCTTTCAACCATGAGAGAATTCCTGAAAGGTGGGCATTGAAAGGACAAGGCACAGTCTCTCTAAAGAACAACCAAAGAAGGTCAACCCAATGTTGTCCAAAAGAAATAAACGGGAGGAAAAATTTTGCAGTGAGGGTGATGAATGGCTGACACGGGCCCAGAGAAGTTGTGGAATGCCCATCCTTGAAGATACGGAAAACTCAACTGACCAATGCCCTCAGCAACCTGCCCAAAAGTTGAAGTTACCCCTGCTTTGAGCAGGGATTGGACCGGATGACCTCCTGCGGTCCCTGCAGCCTGACTTATTCTGTAAGTCTGTGACTCTCTGAAAATCTTTTCCTGCTGTTAGCACAGGTGTGTAGCAGTCCTTTCTTTAGGCACACAGGAGGAATGAATGCGGTGTCCTCTCACTCTCTAGATGTACAGAGTTTCCCTGTTTCTGTTTTTTTAGTTAATGTGGATGTTCGTCCCACTTTTGATGTGCAGAACTATTTCTGGCTTGTCATAGAACAAAGCTATGAAGCCCTATTTTAGCAGTTAGGATGAATGAACCATGTAAAAGTAAACATATTTTATATGTGTGCATACACATTTGTTTTGCATTCCATTTGATCTCATATTAGTGAATTTTAGATGAAGTTGACAAACACTGAGGTTGTTCAAAGAGACTAAGTCTACCAGTTTCATGAGAATTATCTGGGCAGATAGTGGAGAGAAGCCTCATTATTGTCCCTGGCAAAGGAATGACTGAAGTCCAAACTCAACCTCTGGGACATGAGAGTATGGGAGCAACCTCCTGACACAAACTGGTTTGTTCCCCTGCTCCCCTCATTTCTTGTTCCATTGGTTTTTTTTCCCAGCGAGGTGCAGAAGTGCACTTGGTTCCTTGGGACCATGATTTCACCAGCATGGAGTATGATGGGCTCATAATTTCCGGAGGTCCAGGGGATCCCATGAAGGCCCAGGAGGTGATTCAGAATGTCAGAAAGGTACAGTGTAATAGCCATAGGCCAATTATTCTTGGTTATTTGCCTTTTTTTTAAATGCCTGAAATCTCAACAGTTGGTAGTACTAACACATTATGGACCAAATGTTATTCAGTCATTTCCGCTGCCTGGGATATTCCTCATCTTGGCCCACTGGGAGTTGTCACCAGACCAGAATTTACAATAAGGCTATACAGACCTTGGTGAACAACACATAGTAAACATGATTACCACAGTTACCTTACCGGCACTTTCAAGTACCCCGTGCTCTTTCAGGACCTCTGTGACCTTATGGAAGAACAGCCCTAATTTCACAGTGCTCCCATTTGAAATAAAGTCATGTGCTAAATGGCTGTAATGCAGACTGTCATTGCTTATTCCCCTCAAGTAGACCAAGACATCAAGCTGTGCTCTGAGGGCTCCCTCTGAAGCAGAGGAGAGGAGGAAACTTTCCTTTATAGGTTGTTGCCACCATTGCATTCAGCTTTTTCCAAAGTCTGTGTGGCTGCTGTGAAGGAACTAGCAGGGTTTATGCTGGAGTTGCTGAACAGAGGCATTATTCCAGTAGCTCTTGAAAAACCTTTTCATTTTAGGTCCTGGAGAGCAATCGCCCAGAGCCCTTGTTTGGAATTAGCATGGGGAATCTAATCACTGGAATAGCAGCTGGAGCTACTTCCTACAAGATGCAGATGGCCAACAGGTGCGGCAGCTCTTCTGCTTCCCAGGGCCCAGATAGACCAGCTCAGCACTGGGAAAGGCCACTGAGCAGCAGTGCTTTGCTTCTGAACTGCCTTAGCAGGAGCTAGCATGGCAGTAACATTACTTCTTCATTCTAGCCATTGTCCTTGCCTTTAATTTAAAGTGCCATGTCATGCATTGCTTTTTTTGAGGGTGTTTTGAAAGTATGTGATATAATTGATCCCCATCGAATTGAAGGATAGCGAAGTTTCTCCCAGGATTTATCATTTTGAGATTGGCTGCCAGTATTGAACAGCTACTATTGAACAACTGTGTATAGTCCCACAGTTATCAGCTCTTTCTAATTGTGGCATTTGGACACATCTAGCACTTCCGTCCCCTGTTCTCTGATCCTTTCTCTTTCAGAGGACAGAACCAGCCTGTCCTGAATGCAGTGAATGGACAGGCTGTTATCACTGCTCAGAACCACGGTTATGCCATCAACAGCTCTACCCTCCCACCTGGCTGGAAACCTCTCTTTGTGAATGCCAATGATCAAACAAATGAGGTGAGCTCATGCTTTCCAGATACCTGCACACAGCAGCCTCTAGTGAGCGAAGGCTTTGTCTCACTTTATTTTTTTCTCTCACTCTCTCCTGGAAGCTTGCTATCAGATAAGAATTAGTTATCTGGACTAAACTTGGTGATCTGACTGTCTACTTGGCGCCCTTCCTTACAGCCCAAAAAGGGGTGAACCATTACCACTATTCTCCATACTAGCCCAAAGTGTAGGATTTGCAACAGTGACCTTATGATTTCCCTTGTTGAACAGCTGCCTTATTAACTTCTGTGATTTCCATACCATTAGTGGTGCTCACTCAGTTACCATTGTCTTAGGGCTTGTGCTGCAGGTGCACTAGCCTGTTTCGCTGCAGTGGTTCTGTGTTGTCCAGCACAGAAAAGGAATGTTATGGCAGTCTAATTTGGTCTGTTATTGTAAATAGAATTCTAAGGACTAAAGTCGTGAGAGAGAGAGGCAGTTAGCTCTAGAGAACAACTTACAGGATCTAAGGTAGAGGTCTCATGTGAAGGGATGTTCATGTAGGAGGAAAAAAAATTTTAAAATGCCTGGCCTCTGGAGGTTCACAGCTGAACAGGGAAAAGCGGAGGAAGAAAAACAATATCCCATAGCTCAGTTTTGACAAGGTTGGACAGACATTGAGACAGAACTCAGGCTTTGTAATTGCCTGTTTTAAACCTTGTCCATTAGGCCCAGTGTTGTACAAATCAGTGAAGTATTATTATTTATCAGAAAATCATTGAAAAGAAGGTATTTTCAAAAGCAGTTTCCCCAAAGGAGTATGCCTCTGGGTTGTTTTGTATAAATACCCCACATCAGGTCTGGCAGATTGAACAGTGCTCTTCTGGCATATCCTGGCTACACTTTGCAGGATCGAGGAGCAGTAATTTCTAGCTGATGGTTTTAGAATAAGTTTGTTGTTTGTCAGTTGCTGTTTTCTTTATCCTTACAGACGTATCTAAACAAAGACAAATGTTACCAAACAAGATATTAATACAAAAAATTTGGAGCTGTTCGGTTCAATTTTTGAGATGAGTTTGGTTTAGCTGTGTTGACAAACTGAACTCTTTCATCCCCAGGCCTTTCATGTTTACTTTAGCTGAAGATTGGAGACAAGCGTGATGCTGCTGTTGCATAAAGCAAGTGATAAGGTTAGACATGAGTCTTCTGGCTCTAGATGCATGACATTCTTTTATGTGAGCTAAAGGACCATTTCTCTGAGCTGCAAAGCAGCATTAGTCGCCTAAACCTTCATAGGTTGAGAGGCACAAGAGCAACTTTTTTTTTTTTTTTAGCATGGGATGCACAAACGCAAACAGTGTTGGATGGGCTCTCATGTGCAGTCTGTTGCATTCTTCTGTTTGAAAGAGAAAAAAGCATTTCTTGTCACCGACCTGACCCATCACAGCTGGACAGGGCCAACACAGGTTTCCAAATACTGACAAGCCATGGAGTGCATATTTTAAGAAGATATTTGTATGGAACTAGAAGTAACATGAGCATTCAGGGAAAGTGTGACAGACTGATGCCATTCTTTACTCTGAGTGCAGAAACCCATGCCATAATGGATCAGCTGTGGTCAGTAGATCATGTCTCATCCCTGTCCTATCCCAGCATTGCACCCTGCAGCTCTGGATGGCACTGTTTCTCTACAGGAGCTGTTGAGATTCCTTTATCTATTCCTAAGGGAAGCTGGTTGTATCAGAACTACTTTTTCCTGGGTTGCCTCTTGAGGGACTTCTCTACTTTCATCTGGAATTGGGGGACGTAGCAACGACAGCTGCAGGGTAGTCTCCTAGCGGACCATGCTGCTTGGTGCTATCAGGCTATGCAAACGTGAGGTCTGTTTTTCCTTGCTCCAACTGAAACTACAAGCACTGTCTCCAAACTCAGTTTAGATCCTTCATAGCAATTGTTTGTCCAGAGCCGTGGTCCCCCTTCATCACAGGCCTGACAACAAACAACCCAGGGCAGAGATCTTGTGCAAGGCCCTGCGTCAGTATTTAAAGTGAGTTAGGAAGTAAAGAGCATTACCCAAATACATCTCTCCTGTAATAGAACCAGCCAGGTCAGGATGGTAAAACCGTTCATTCCATAACAGTCTTGTCCAATGTCTTTTCTTGCCATGTATTTTTTTCTTCTCTGCCTGGTCCAGGATTACCTCTGGAGGGACACTAGCCTATCTGTTCTGTTAAGTGCTTACCACTTAGTAGTGTTTGCTGTTGTAGTGGATGTGATGTCTCCACTATGCTGCTTGTCCACGCACAGCTCAGTGGGTTATACAGGTATTGAAGTGTTAGCAGAAGAGCAAAAGGCTTAATGATTCCTCAGATAAGACATTGTTTGAAGACTGGGAATAAAATGGGTGTAAATTTGGCAGCCCCTAGAAACACCCCAGTCCTTTGGCCTTCAGTGCTTACAGGGATAAGGTGTGGCTTTCTGTTCCCTTGCCTGCTTGCAAGAAGGTGTCTAAGACAATTGTTTTTATTTCTGCAGGGAATTATGCATGAGACCAGACCAATTTTCACAACACAGTTCTACCCAGATGCAAATCCTGGGCCAAGAGACACAGAGGTATTGTATGAGAGTTGATCTGGGCTCACTTTCAGATGTCCTAGGGAGTGCAGATATGTATCAGCGACAGTGACAAGTCTTTATGTTGGTGATGGTCCTAAATTTGGTTTTGGAAATGTCGGGATCCTAACAGAGGGCCTAATCATGCATAGGCTTGTGTCTGCTTAGCTTGATCCACAGCTAATTACAATCAGCAGCAAGGCATCTATTGACTTCTCTGTGCTTTGGATCAATGATTCCATTCATGTGACGTGTATGCTTTGAGTCCTGGTGGGATTATTTGTGTGTTGGAAGTTACTGAAGTGCTTAAGCCTTTGCAGGATCAGGCTCAAATCTCTTGTACCTGGGGTGATTGCAAAAGTAAAAAGATTTTATCTTAACAGAAAAAAATACTAGCCAGATGCTTTGTAATAAAATCATTAACTTTCTAATACATTTTAGTTCCACTTTCAAATTTTATAATTACTGTAGAGTTATGTTCTTCACTCTGGTTCTCCTAAGTGAAATGAAATTTTAATCCCCCATCTGTGACTTTGCACAAATTCTGTAACAACTGGTTGCGTAGTCACAGAGTATGACTAAGCAGCAACAGGGGATGTGGAAGGCAGAGGAGGCATGTCTGAACATAAATAAACTATTTAGCACTTCTTGAGAGAGGAAGATGGAAGAATACATAAAAGTGCTTATTTTAATCTTAATTTGATGATGTTGATTAAACCTGCAAGTAAATCTCTTGATATCAAGAAGTTTCCTAGCAATCTGATTGACTAGTGAATCTCAGAGAACTGAAAACAACCCTCAGCTGTGTCTTTTCCAAGTCTGTGCACTCCACTGCTGGAATGGGTTTGATAACATAGTGCCTATCCTATCAGGCTTGCAGGACCCATCTGTGCTCCTTCCAGAGGTGATTCCCAGCAGCCAGCTTCAGGGGCTGTCTGGACAGAAGCTCTACAAGTGCGGGGTCAGGTGGGGAGCCTGTCCCACTGTCTGCAGCCGCCTGCATGGTGGTCAGTGGCAGTCATGCTGCCTCCCCTGCCTGGCTTGGCTGGAGAACACTTTTCTCACAGCTGATCTGGGGTATCTTCTGGAAGGACAATACTGATTTAACACAACTGATGTTTAGATACGCCTGTTCAGATCCCAGCTCTGGAGCAGGCTCCATTCCAGATGCTTCCCTTGAGCTGGTTAACGGTATGGTCTTCTGTATTTTAGGTTTTAATGCCCGCTCGCTCATTACACTGCCAGCCATATACAAGCAGAGCACACAGACATGATTGATACGTGTTTTCTTCCTGATATGACCTCACTTTCTTGAATGCAGCTTTGTCAGATATGTCAAAATTGTTAAACAAACTTCAAGTAATGATCCCCTCTTCTCTGATGGGGTAAATCTGCCTTCTGAAGGCAGCAGAGCAGAGTTGATAGCTTTTGCTCACAAATGGCCTGTTTTTCCCTTCTTTGCTTGGTATTTATTTAATTCCACTTTGGGGATTAAACATATGTGTTTATTTTTCCTAGTTCCTGTTTGATTCATTTATTTCACTGGTTAAGAGAGGGAAAGGCACTACCATTTCCTCAGTCCTGCCCAAGGCTGGAGTGACAGCTTCCAGAGTGGAGGTCAGTGTACAGGTACCTGTTATTCATGCCTGTCAGTGAGGCCAGGAAATAGTTAATTCCTACTGAACCCACGGTACAAAATGGCACAAAAACCGTGGAAGTCAAAGGAAGCTTACCTTAGAAAAAGTCTGTCAGCTGCCTGTCTCACAGTCATCAGGCGTCTCTTGTGTTATTAACTCCCTTTTCTTTGAGTAAGATTTAAGATCTGATGTTTAATGTATTTTTTTTCTTTGTAGTTCTCCCAAGAAGCGTAGTCTCATAGCAGTATATGAGGTGCCCTGGGATAATCTGACCATGAGATTTTGTGCTAGCAGCATAATGTTGATGCTCTGTTGCTTAGCAAATAAGTCTGAAATTCCTAGCGTGAGCTGAATTTCATACAAGTTTTGCTATCTTAGAAGGCAGTTGGACTTTGTGGGCAGCTGAAGTGAGGCATGGTTGTCTCAATATACACATGATACAATTAAGACATTTATTGTATGCATTATGCGTAAGTCATGTGTTTCTCTAACCAGAGATATATGGAAGAAGTCCAGTAGAAATATTCTTAGAAGTAAAACTGGTTTTGGAGGTGACTTTTCTTCTCTTTTTAGGATTTATGGTTTGTAATTTGATGCTGTTCAGTGCTGCACAGTCTCTGTTATTTCAACATCCGCTACCATGGAACTGATTTTTTTTCATGTTGTTTTACACTTCCAGGTTTCCAAAGTTCTCATTCTAGGATCTGGGGGTCTGTCGATCGGTCAGGCAGGGGAATTTGATTACTCTGGATCCCAGGCTGTGAAAGCCATGAAGGTGAGAGGATACTTTGCAGATTCTAACCTAATGTAATTTACTTTACCTTCTCACAGCTAACTATGATCATCCAACTATGGTATCACGGGGGCAGGGAAGCTGGCGAGAATAAATGACTGTAGGGAAATTTAGGCATTTTTTGTTTGTGGATATGTTTGTTGAGTGATGCGAGTTAACCACTCAGAATTATCTTCCAAAGAGAGGTCTTCTCAAGGTTTCCATTGCTGTCTTCAAGCATTTTGTTATTTGTGATGTGTGACTGGTCACTCCAAGCTTGTAATTTTGAATGGAAATGAAGAGGAGGAATATGGTCAGCTACACCTGGGCTGAAATTACTGAAATGTTTGTGATATGCCAACACACTGCAAGGTATGATATGCTAACACACTGCAAGGTAGACAAATAATAACAGCCGCTGAATGGTTGACTGCTGTCAAGACTGTTATGCAAAAGATTTTTGAACCCCTTATCAAGGCAGTTTTTCTGAATGGTATTTACTTTTAGATGGGATGAACTTTTTAAAGTTCATATGTGCCAAGATTTGTTTCCAGAATAGATTCATAATTGAAAGGAATGAATTAAAAGTCATTCCTTTGGATGAATTTTGTGCAGTAAACTTATTACCCAGTTCCCAATTTTTCTTTCTGAGTATTGGAGAGCTGTATTATTCTGAAGCAAACAAAAATGCATGTGTACTTCTGTACATGCCTGAGAAATGCATGCATTTAAAATGGTGCTTGTGCTGAAGCATCCTGCATAGTGCACTCACACGATGGGTTTTGGGGTCTGATTCGCTCTGGCTGTTTCATGCTGCAGAAGTGCAAAGCAAAGGGTGTTCAGGGAAAAGTTTGTGCTAGGAGAAGCTGTAGAAGCATAGCAGTTTTCCTGTGATGGGGTTATTACTGGTAATGTAACAGTTACCTGGGCCCCTTAGGTCATGTCTAACCTCATATGAAGAAGGAGGAGAGCTTGTAGAGGTCTGTCTGACAGAGCACATGTAGCAGCTGCCTTCAGATGAGGTGATGATTGTGAGCAGCTCTGAGGCTCTTCTGACATCAGGGCCATTCTATTCCTGTACGGACCCTGGAGTCAAGGAAGGAAAAAACCTATTACAGTAATCTTAAATACAATATGGGGTTGCTCTGGGTTGGTCCTGGTGTTACAACACATCTTGTATTGTATATGCTTTGTTTGCGTCCTGTATTGCTGTTGCTGGCTACTGTTTCTAACTGGCCATGTCATCAAGAAAACAAGACCAAGTTAGGAGTGGAGGATCCCAGAGCTGGTAAGTGCAGATAATGACCTGAGTTGGAAAGGAGGCTTCTCTCCCTTTTTTCTCTTTTGTCCTTCAAACTCAGCTCTGTTTTGTGGAAGAAAGTGGGGGTTTTAATGATAAATCTCCCTAGCTTGACCTCCCACAGTGCCCTTTCCCTTCCTGTGGCCACCAGCCAGCTGCTCCGATCTGCAGGCTGATCAGCCGTTCCAGAGGCAGTGCTTGCGCTTCCTGACCTTGCCTCTGGCAGAGTGATTTACAGTTGCATGCGAGAGAGAAGGTAGTTGGTCAGTGGCTGCCAGGGGAAAGCTGCAGAGCATGGGTGCGAGAGAACAGGGACAATTAACAGCAGACAAGAGAGGTTTCCTTCCCCGTAGACTTCTTCAATATTTTTTTTTTGTTTGTTTGTTTGTTTGTTTGTTATAAATAACCAACATTGATTCTCTCTGCTGGATGTTCTGATTCATTCTGCTAGGTACTGCTGTTCTTCTTAGTCTGTTGGATGCCGATTCATTATAAGGAGGTGGTGTTAATATCCAGTCCTATACAGTCAAATGGGTGCCTCTTTTAAAGAGTAAAATCCTGTGGAGCTGGGACTTCCTCAGTCAGTGAATTTGTATTTGCATGAATGTACATCAAAGGCAGGAACATCCTCTGAAGAAAAGACCTGGAAGCATATGTGAACAACAGAGACTGGCTTGTGGTGACCTGAAAAACCTTCTGGATTACTTGCAGTGGGGTTTCTCCAAACTGTTCTGAATACAGGTGGATATTACACAAAAAGAGGAATGGAACCTTCCTGGAATGTTATTAATTCACTGGTTTAATTTAGTTGTAAGAAAGATCTCCAATCAGGATGGGCCATTTTACAGAGTGCTATGTGCTTATAAAAAATCAAAAAGGCAGAAGTTGAAGGGAAGGGTTGCAAGGGCAAACAGCAAGTGGATTAAAATCCAACATCCCGAACACTTGGGCCAGAGGATGTGATATCAGTAAAACGTGTGTCTCAGCACAGTTAGCATTAAGTCTCTCCTTAATTATCTTCCTCATCGCTGGTCCTTAAGACACCTTGCCCCAGATAAGTAGGAAAGAAAGGGCCGAGATTTACAGATATTCCAGCTTGTTAGAAAGTGATATACCTCTCCCTCCCCCATTCATTACAACAGAATTGTGGCTATGAATTCCTGAGTACATTTATTAGAGGAGAATATTTTGGTCAGAGATCTACCCTTTTCTCTCAGCAGTGCCATGAAAACTACCCAGTTTAGGGTCAGGGGTCATTTGTCTAAATCCAAAATATTTTCCGTAAGGATTTTCTCTTCTTTCCCTTCCCTGTTCCACACATTTCCAAGGAAAATGTGCTTCTGAAAAAAATCCAACTTTTCATAGGAAAAAAAAGGTCAGCAGAAATTTACAGCCAGCCTTTAAGGGAGTATTTTAAGTTATCAGAGGAAAGAGAAGAAATGTTATCCAGTACTTGAACTGAGCGGTCAGAGCTCTGAGTGAGAATCCCACTGCTCCAGGTGAGCTATATATTTATTCCCCCAAACCAACAGATCAAGGAATCACAAGTTTTTAAATAAACACAGAAAAACCCTATGGCATTTTCATGCTTATTGTGAACTGGGGAAAAATAGGAATTTCTATACTGGTCCCAGCAACACTTCCATAGCATTTGTTCGAGGAATGGCTGACTTAGTTTACCACCCTTCTTCCTGTTTCTTTTTAATATCATCACAGTTCCTGTTTTTAATGAGAGTCACCATTTTTTCTTAATATCTGCAACTTTCATATAGCAAATCCTTCTCTTAAAATGTATTTTGCATCTATAATTAGCATTGTTTGCAAATGGTTTGCTTGTTTGTAGAAGTTTATTGCCTTACTAGAGGTTGATGGAGATTAGAATGGGTTCTCGTAAAGATGAGGCCACAGCCTTTGCACTTCCCAGTCCACCTTTTCAACAAAGAAGTAATACATCTTTATCTGCTTGTGATTGACGTGTTTTTTGAAGTTGGCCATGTTTTGGTCTCATCATTATTAGCACAACTTGGTTGGCTTCCTCATTACACACTAATATTTCAAGAGCGAGGAGAGTTGATCCAACTCAGACTTTTCTATTAATGAGCAAACTGTAGTGAATTTCTTTCTGTAGCCAAAAGAGTGGCAAAACTCCCATTGGTGTAGCAGGAAATGAATAAACTTTATCATCACACTATCTCAGTTTCTCATCTGTGACAGAGAAAAAACAGTGTGAAGTTTTGGCTAACCTTTGTCTCACATATAGAGACAGAGTTTGTCTTTTAGTATGTGCAATATCAAATAAAAAGGTTATGGGGCAAGATTTTTGGAGTGATAACACCAGGAAAATTAAAGTATCTTTATGGAAAGTCAAAGCAAAAAATGTCATCTTGTACTAGTTGGTACAAAAATCTGAGAACTACCTTGATATCCACGATCAAAGACTGTTTGTCAAGAAAAGATTGTTTTTTGATTAAATTTTTTTTGCTTTGTCACTTTTAGTCTGACTTCCAATAGGAGACACACATGATTATGCTGGAGTTTGTTCCTGTCTCCCCTATGTAACTCCTAAGTGTGTTAAACAATTTCAACCAAACTTCTGAATCAAGTGGGAATCTCCATTCCCTCAAGATTCACAGACAAGCAGAGGCACGAAAGTAAAGAACTGACATTAGCTCAGCCTGGTACAAGATACCAGAAATCCCTTACCAGAGAGTACGTAAGGAACCAAGCTTTTTAAATTCTGCTGTTGGCAAATTGCTTGTTGAATCCTACCTCTCCTTGCTGCTGCTGCTGTTAGCTTTTTTTCCACATATGCCTAGTTCTAATGCAGATTTTAATTTTTCAGGAAGAAAATGTGAAAATTGTCCTCATGAATCCCAATATTGCTTCAGTGCAGACCAATGAGACTGGCTTAAAGCAGGCTGATGCCGTCTACTTCCTTCCCATCACTCCGCAGTTTGTCACAGAGGTCATCAAGGCAGAGCGTCCTGATGGATTAATTCTGGGCATGGGTGGTCAGACTGCTCTCAACTGCGGTGAGTACGATACAGGTGCCTTGGCACTCCTTGCAGGCAAACTCATGGTTTTTACCACATGTTTAGCAGACTTTATTTGTGCAGACATGCAAGACCCATGTGCCTGATACGTTGCCCAGGTTACTAAGGGATACAGGCAGAGATCCTGACCATGGAGGAGTGAGTAATTGCTAAACTGTGAACATAACATCTAATTGCTGTTCTTGATACTTAAAAGTACTTCATAGATCCTGCTTTTCAGCTTAGAGACTTAGTTATCATAGTTGCAACAATATCCAACTGCACTGCTTTGTTTTGTGTTGCAGATGGTGGCCAAGCAGTAACTTTACTAATATTCCAGGTTTCATAGATTTGAGGACAGAAACTTTCATGTTTGTCAGCTAGTCAGGTATCTTTTGAATACTTTTTTCTTCATCTACCATCATTCCTCAAAACTGTGGCTTTGTTTACTCTGCAGGAGTGGAACTCTTCAAGCAAGGAGTCCTGCAGGAGTATGGTGTGAAGGTCCTAGGTACATCAGTTGAATCCATCATGGCTACAGAGGATAGAAAGCTTTTTTCCGATAAACTGACTGAGCTAAATGAAAAGATTGCTCCTAGCTTTGCAGTTGAATCGGTAAATCAGATAATTTTGAATATGTGATTACTATTACTGTTGCCCATTTGAGTTATTAAAATCTTTTTTCTAGTTTTGTTGGGTGAAAGCTGAATACAGCTGTGGATACTGTAGTTTGTATACTTTCATCAGCACTCCGCAGTGATTGATGCTAGTTCACCATGATTTAAAATGAGTGAAAATGCAATTACGCACTTGGAAAGCCTAAGCTAATTTACCCATTGACAGGAAAAGTATGTTAGGTTGTGGTGACTTCTGTGCTGCAGCACAAAAATATATAACATGTCAGTGGCTTTTGTTTGTTTGTTTGTTTGTTTTGTTTTGTTTTTTTAAATCTTGCACAAGCCATTTAGACTTAGGATTTCAGGTCCTCAAAATCAGCAGTACTGCAATCCTTCTTGAGAACAGGAGCATGAAAACAAAAAAATTGGTTCAGTGGGAAGGCCTGTTTGAGTTTGGAGGAAACCAAACAGGTCTTAAACCAGGAGGTCTGTTGAAAGGGTTATTTCATGCTAAAGTCTGTGAAGACAGATCAGGTAAGGACATTGTCCATGGAAAGTCTGAGGATAACTAAGGACAGAAGTCACCTCCCTGAGTCCATATTCCAGTTTTCTGCTGTTTGGCAGAACGGAGCAACATTACAAAGCCAATTTTTATTCTTTTCATTTTATCTTCAGATAGCTTAGTGTCTTACTGATGAGCTTTCCAGTTAGCTGTGTAACCAGAGTTGAAGACTTTATTGATCTTAATTGTTGTCATATCTCTGAAATGTATTCCCCTTTCCTTTAAGATTGAAGATGCTCTGAAGGCAGCTGAAAAGATTAGCTATCCAGTCATGATACGTTCTGCTTATGCCCTTGGTGGTCTGGGGTCAGGTATATGTCCTGATAAGGAAAGTTTACTGGACCTTGGTACAAAGGTACGTCTGCAATTGCAAGCTCTGGGAATAGAGCTGAACATCTGATTTTCTTAGACATTCTTCTAATAGTCACGGACACTGGAATTGTACATACCCTACCTTTCATCTTATCTGTAAAATGTTATCCTGATTCCTTCCAATGCCCTCTTTTCCTAATTCCTGATGACTTGGGTAACGAAAATGGTTAAGTGACAGTTCTGTTACATTCCTGAGAAACAAGTCATAATTTGAGCAAGTGTTTCAGCAATTTTGATCTGAAAAGAAACATAATGGATATATTCACATACTTTCAGGAGTAAATGGCCCATGAAAGATGTCAAGGAAGTTGAAACCTTTGAAATGCTGAGTGATAGTGTAGTATCAGGGACGGAAGAGCTGGGAGGCTTGGGCCTCTGCTGTGTTTCTGTCTAAAGATGGTATTTTTGCTAGGTCAAAAGCTCATTTAACAGGATAACACTTCATAATTTGACATCTACCAGCTGTTTCTGGCTATGAAGAGACAGCTATTTTTCTGTAGGAAATCTGGGATTTTTATAAATCTGCTGTGAAAAGTAAACAGATAATTGGGAAAAACAGAACAAAAGCTTTTTTCCGTGGCAAGAATGCAGAATTTTAGGAAATAAATCTCTATCAGTTGGTCTCTAAAATTCTTGGTTTTGTCTTTGCCTGATTTGCTGAATCTCTTAATCTTTCACGTATCTCTAGAAAAAGAGATAGAAAGAAATACTGCTGATACTGGTAAGAGCGGTATGTGAAAAATGACATTTTTGTATTCCTCCACACTGCAGTCATGCAAACAGATTTTGGGTCTAGTGTGCTTAGTTCTGACCAAACGTCTGCTCAGGCAGCATCAGTTGCAGGGAGGCTCAGTGGGCAGGGCTGGCAGATGCAGGAGGAGGCAGGAGGTGCAGCAACCCCATCTTATGGATTGACAGCTGAGGTGGGAAACACTTCATTTGCCCAAGCTCACGCATGGTCTGTGTTTAGAGAATGCAGAAATTCACCCAGAAACTGTGGGAGTGCAGCTGTCTGGAAGGTCTGTATCAAAACATTTTTCAGTGGGAAAACCTGGTTTTGATCAGCATTTCTTGGTGTTTTTGTTTGGTGTGTTTTTTTTTTTTTAAGTGGTTTCGAACACCTCTGTTTTTCCCTGGAATCTGTAAAACAGCTGCTCTTTATAAACATCTGTAAAATTTTAGCAGTGGGGCAGTTCATATTTTTAGTAATTTTTCATGTTTCTGAAACTTTCCTTTTTTTTCTACCAAAAGTCTGTTTCTGTTTTACTTTCTAAGTAAATATTTTCATTTTTCAAGAATTTTATTAAAAGAGCTTCAGCATTTTGAATGGAGTAGAATAGAATAGACTATTTCAGACTATTTCTATATCAAATAGATATTTCAGTTGGAAGAGACCAAAACCAATCATCTAGTCCAACTGCCTGACCACTTCAGAGCTGACCAGAAGTTAAAGCATGTTGTTAAGGGCACTGTCCAAATGCCTCTTAAACACTGACAGACCTGGGGCATCAATCACCTCTCTAGGAAGCC
Source organism: Phaethon aethereus (assembly GCF_964289735.1). Classification (NCBI taxonomy): domain Eukaryota; kingdom Metazoa; phylum Chordata; class Aves; order Phaethontiformes; family Phaethontidae; genus Phaethon; species Phaethon aethereus. The sequence goes on from NC_138580.1 coordinate 38,297,558, forward strand.
TGTTCCAGTATTTGACCACCCTCTCAGTAAAGAAATGCTTCTTAATGTCAAGTCTGAACTTCCCCTGGTGCAGCTTTGAGCCATTCCCACGTGTCCTGTCACTGGATGCCAGGGGGAAGAGATCAGCACCTCCCTCTCCACATGCCCTCCTCAGGAAGCTGTAGAGAGCAATGAGGTCTCCCCTCAGCCTCCTTTGTCTTAAACTAGACAAGCCCAAAGTCCTCAGCCGCTCCTCAGAAGACATGCCTTCCAGCCCTGGCACCAGCTTTGTTGCCCTCCTCTGGACATGTTCAAGGACCTTCACATCCTTCTCAAACTGTGGGGCCCAGAACTGCCCACAGCTTTCAAGGTGAGGCCTCACCAACGCTGAACACAGTGGGATAATCGCCTCATTTGACCGGCTGGTTATGCTGTGTGTGGTGCACTGCGGGATGCGGTTTGCCCTCGGCTGCCAGAGCACACTGCTGGCTCATACTGAGCCTGCTCTCGACCAGCACCCCCAGATCCCTTTCTGCAGGGCTGCTCTTCAGCCACTCCTCTCCCAGTTTATACTTGTGCCCGGCATTGCTCTGTCCTAAGTGCAGAATCCGGCATTTCGACTTGTTAAATTTCATCCCATTAATCATAGCCCAATGCTCGGATCGATGTAGATCCTTCTGCAAGGCCTCCTGTCCCCCAAGATAGTCAACAGCAGCCCCTCCCCCCCCCGTTTGGTATCAATATTTCAAAATTTACAGTGAAAACCAATTTTGAGTCTTCTTGAATTAGCTTAACTTTGGTTGCTCATTTCCACAGCCCAGCAGAAACTCCATTCTTTTCAGTTATGAAGATGATGTATAGTAATTCTGTGAACTGGATTTTCAGACACTGGACTCTGAATTGTATTTAATTCAGATAACTGAACACCAATGGATGTTTCATAGCACCGCTAGTTCAAGTAATCTGGCCTTGAGTTCATGTCTCCTGGGTCTGCTCATTTTGACTGAAAGAAGGCAACAGACACTAACACAGGAGCGGCGTAGATTGTTTTACAAGCACGGTTAGGTGTTCCCGCTACATCACCACAAATTCAGTGCCTGTTTAGGCTGGGTGTAAAGTGCGTCTCCTCAAACTTTTTTTTTTGGGACATGTGAGTTTGGCAACTGAGATAAGGGCAACATTTGAATAAAAGCTTAAGCTAACTACAGAGGGGACCAGACTGAAGACTGATTCATGGGCAGCATTAATACAAGCAGCTTTGCTAAAGGATGGATTGATAATGTGCCCATTGCTTTCTAGGATTTTAAGCGAGAATTGATTAATGTTTTTATCTGCTAATATTAAGGCCATGTATTCACTTAGATTATGCTCATTTACCAACAATCTATATTTTTCATTTTTGTCTCCTCTTGTGCTGAGGACTGCTTTCAAGATTAGTTTAAGAATAAATCACGAATCTTGCTTCTGGTTAGGATGCCAATGATAAGCAGCATTATTAGTGTTATTAATTACGTAGTGTTTGCTGGCACCCACGCTCCCCATCACTTAGTCATTTAGCTTTCTGCAGAGTTCTCCTGCTGAAGTCTGTGGGGCTGCCCACGTACACAAACAAAAGCATGTGTCTGTTGCATGATTGAAGCCTTGGATGGTTTTATTTTCCTATTTGTTATTTATATGCCATTGCAAGTTCACATGCCTTGCCTCTTTTTCTCATCAGAGCACATAAATATTCTCTGTGCCTTTCAGATGAAGCTAATGCAAATTTATTTTTTTTTAAAGAGAAATATAAAGTTCTTGTTATTGGTGCTATGAACTTCATTTATCTTCATCTTTCAATTTTCATGTTGGTCTGGGATGTCTGAAGAAAAGCCACAGAAGTCTTATAACTTGGAAGATGTTCTAATAAGGTTTTCTTTTTTTACTGTTCATTTTCCCTAACATATTACCAGGCATTTGCAATGACTAACCAAATTCTGGTGGAAAAGTCAGTTGTTGGCTGGAAGGAGATCGAGTATGAAGTTGTGAGAGATGCTGCTGATAACTGCATTGCTGTCTGCAATATGGAAAACATTGATGCTATGGGAGTCCACACAGGTAGGCCGGGCACAGGGTGGCTCACTGGAAATGGCTCATTAACTTTTCTATGCAGTGCCCTTCTGCCTGCTATTATTGACATAGTTATGTGATTGATGAAGGGGGCTCTAGAAATACTCTTCAGGTCTTGGATACAGCCAGCTAGGGTGTGAAACAGATATTGTCAGGCTAAACCTACCCCAGCTCTGTGCTTCTAACTATCTGTGCTCTCATCAACTGTGCCTCCACAGATTTGATTGTCTCTGGTAACTTCATTCCTAGCAATGGGTTAGCAAAGAAAGTGACCTGTGTGGCTAGAATTTACTGCTGCTGAGCTGCTTCTCATTTTTCTTCTTTGCTACCTTGTGACAAACAGGCGATTCTGTTGTAGTGGCTCCAAGCCAGACACTCACTAATGAGGAATTTCAGATGCTGAGGGATCGTGCCATCAAAGTTGTCCGACATTTGGGCATCGTGGGAGAGTGTAATATCCAGTTTGCCCTGCATCCAACTTCCCTGGAGTACTACATCATTGAAGTTAATGCCAGACTCTCGAGAAGTTCAGCTTTGGCCTCTAAGGCGACAGGGTAAGATTATTTAGAAAAACCAAAATACTACAGAACAAACAAATGAATAAACAAAAACTGAGGGGAGAACAACAGAAAGAAAATCATGATAAGGGACTTGCATCAGTGTGTTATTTAAATATGTAAGTGACAGCTGCAAGGAAGAAGAGTTCCTGCATCTATCTCCATGCAGTTAAGACAAGGAGGCACAGGCTTAATTTGCAGCAGGGAAGACTGAAGTTGACTGTTAGGGAAAACTCTGGAGTGCTCAGGTCAGTAAGGTGCAGATTTCTGCATGGGAAGCTTCTGAGAACAGTTCTTGTCAGCATCTGCTAGGATTGACCCTTGGAGAGTCAGTCCTACTGGGAGATGGAAGAAGGGGTTAAGTGAGCCCTCCCGGTCCATTCCAGCCTGCCGATGCTGTTACTACAAATGGAAAAACTCCCAGGAGGTGTGTGTGGGAGCCTAATAGCTGTCCTTACAAAGCATATCCACTGTATCCATATGTCAGCTGCAAATCATCTCTGGGACCCAGAGGACACAGTTATTAATGAGCTGTCTGTCAGATTGATGCAAATGGTGTTGCTAGCTGCCTTTGTTTTGTTGGCTAATCATAAACTAATCAAGATAAGGATGGTCAGAGCAGGCTGTTTAAAAATTGGCTTCTTAATTGCACTTTGCAGATGCTGTTGAGAGGCACAAATTAATCTCTAATTTACAGTTTTCAACAGCTCTTGTGGTTGTTGAAGTACCATAGCAGACTGGAGATAAGCCATGATGTTGGACAGTGGTCATTTGATTGTTTTCTTTTTGGATGATAGACTTGCAGCAAAACATATCTGTTTATGTGGTCTCCCTGTGGGTGTGACAGATACTTAAAATGGTGGCTTTGCAGGTAATAAAGCAAGTCCCAGGTCTAGGCAGGTAGCTCGACAATGTCTTAAGGTAGGAAGCTGGTCAGGCCCTGCTGTGCTTGAGCACAAGTAACCTTCCATTGTGTTGAGGAGGGAAGATGACCTCATATCTGTTTAATTTGGTCCACTCCTGGGATTTGCAAAAGCAAAGTACTTCCCACTCTACTATTCTCTACTTCTCCTCTGTGGCAGGTATCCATTAGCATTCATTGCTGCCAAAATTGCCTTGGGGATCCCCTTGCCAGAAATCAAGAATGTGGTGACAGGAAAAACCTCTGCCTGCTTTGAGCCCAGCCTGGATTACGTTGTTACCAAGATACCCCGCTGGGATTTGGACCGTTTTCAGCATATGTCCAACCGGATTGGAAGCTCCATGAAGAGTGTGGGAGAGGTGAGTGCCAGACTTTCTCCTTCTCTTTTATTCCACCAGTTGGGAAAGTCATTTCTTCTTCCTGGACACCCTCAGAATAGCTACCTTCAAGGGACCTAAAGGCTTTTGAAGATACTTACTCAGCTCAAATGATTTTTATCCAGTACTATAATTAATTGAAATGAGTTAGGACTGTGTAATCTTGGATATCACAGTGTGGATTCATAAATAGTTTGACTCCTAAGGGAAGAGACCACTTTGGATGACCTGAGGGTGACTTCTTTCTTAACACTCACTACAGGACTCTCAGAGGTATTTTTTGTTTGGGGTTCTGTAGTGGTGGTTAATTGGAGTATAACTTCAAGAGTCTGTTAAGATTTTCAGTGATGCTGATGAGCCACAGTTCTCGGTTTTTCCCATAGTTATTTGTCTTCTCTGTTAAAACTATATGCCAAATCTCAGCCTACTTCTGCTCTTGAAATCCAAACACAACCTGAAATCTTGCTCTGAAGTTTTGACTTCTCTTGGTGATTAAGTCTCTTATATCTGGAACATGACAGTGTTACTTTGAAACCCCGATTTTAAGGTGTCTGGGACAATAACAGCATTTTCAGACCATGTTTTAAGAAGAGAGAAATGAAGCAAAATGGGTAATTTACCCACTTAATTAGTTAATTACGTATCAGCTACCAAAGCAAAATAATTAATTGTGTATTTTTTTCAGCTGCCTTTTTTCCCAAATGCTTTTCAAGTAGCTATTTTATTAAATGATTTTGACACATGAGACCTTCTTAACATCAATTCTACCTTGCTCAGACAACAAGTCTTCATCACAGCTGGAAGGATTAATTAGAACTTCTTTTTTCCAATGGCAGTTTTGGCTTTTAATGGCAATGAGGTTTGTTTTTATTTCAGTGAGTTGATGCTTATTGATATTAACCCTCTCTGCTTAGGGGTTTTTGGACTGTTCAGTAGAGCTGGGGTTCCTAAATACAGTTGCCTTGTGCACCATCAGCTGTAAACACTTCCTGGCCATACACATTTGCAGAAGGAAGTATCAAGTCCTTCCTGTGGTCATATATCACAAAAGCAGAACTGCATGAACCCCCTGTCCTTCTCAAGGAAGGGTGCTGGGTAAAGGGAGTGGGAAAGTATAGGAAGAGTCAGTGCTCCAACTGTGCAGGTATATGACTGCTGGGGGGTGAACTGAAACAGGGATGGAGAAGCTTAAGAGGTGCAGTTTGCAGCTGGTGAAGGTACTCAGCAAAAAAGGTGGTCTCCAGGATCTCTGAGTAGGAGAGGGTGTCTTTGAAGCAGAGAGCTGCTTGCCGCTGTGTCTCTATTAGTATGGCACAGTCATCTCCCTAGGCTTGAACTTGAAGCCAAATCGCAGCACCTATTGCATTTTTATTAATTGAACAGTCTGGCCTGGCCTGGTCTTTCCTGAGCTCTGTTGTGCTGGGCAGTGGGCCTGGAGCTGTGAGAAAAGAGAAAACAATGTTATTTTTTTCTTTGACATTTTTCAACATTGTGTTTGAGAAGATTTTTATGCTGTTAGGTTTTCACTGCACTGGGAAATTAAAATGTAGAAATTTGAGAAAGGGTTCTGTTACCTCACATATTTCCACAGAGAAAGGCTTGTTTTCTTGTTAGATGTGATGTCACGATTGAAGGAGGGAAACCCCACTGCTGCTATGCCAAGGAGGAGTAATCCTTTAAGAGAGCCCTCCCGGGAGAGAGTCACTGTTAAATGCAATTTAAAGGAAGAGGAACAGATTTCTTCTGAACCTTAGAATTCCCACTGTGAGTTTCTATCTCTAACAGGTTGTTAAACAGAAATACCCTGCTATATTACTACACCCATGCTGCTGCATAATGCTTCCCTCTACTAAAGTGCTTCAAAGCAGTTTACAGAGGAGAGCAGCGGCTTCCTGTATTTTACATATAGGCAGACAAAACCGGAAAGCAGTCACCTGTCTGCAGCTCGCTGTTGATAATATTGGCAGAGTCAGGCCTGGAAGTGGGACTCCCAAGGCTCAGTCAGCTGTGCCTGTCTTAAAGCCAGCAGGACTGTCTTAGGAAGGAGGTCCAAAGGCTGTAGCCTTTCTGTATGTCTATCTTTGTGGTCTAAATTTGCACTCCTCTGTTACTCAGGGGATAGCTGGGCAGCAGCTCGCCATAGCTAATGTGGAAGTGCTCTCCGTCACAGGTCATGGCTATTGGACGCACTTTTGAAGAGAGCTTCCAAAAGGCCCTGAGAATGTGCTACCCATCTGTAGATGGCTTCACTTCACATCTGCCCATGAATAAAGCCTGGCCAGCCATCGCAGATCTCCAGAAGGAACTCTCCGAGCCATCCAGCACTCGGATATATGCAATTGCTAAGGTAACAAAAGATAGAAAGTCCTTGACCTATGTCCCTTGAATTATAGCTACCAGGCTGGGTCAACTGAGGTGACAGATTCTTTACCCCCTTGCTTCCCTGTGTCAAGCACTCTGGGACCACCTTGTGTAGGATCCTTGTTGTGGAAGTGCAGATATTCTCTATATCATGTAATTTCCTCTGCAGAATGTAATAGCTGGGTGGGTATATGAATTTAATTTTTCCTGCTGACATCTGTATTTTCCTGCATCTTCTACCTGCACATTCAGGCAATGTGTTTGCCTTTTGGAACTATCTTAGCCAATGCGCATTGCATTCAGCAGCAGGTGCATTCCTGTGTCCTGGCACTTCAGTTTGTAGCTGAGTGTTGGTGGAGACCTGGATTGCTTTCCTCTGCTTGTTCCTGTAATATAATTGTTTGCTAAATATTGGCTAATGTTCAGCCCTGATTTATACTAGTGTAAGTGTCAGTCAAAGTTGGCCAGTTTTGCAGATTACCATTAATTTATAGGAAGGGAGGAAGGAAAAAATTAAGATCCTTTTGAGAACTGAAGCAAAGGATGATAAGGGATGGCAAGCTGCAGTCTGTGAGAGCACTGTCTTTTTGCAATTGTTGCATTGGTACGGGCTTGAAACTAAAAGACGTTAAAACTCTATGTTAAATTTGGCATCCAGGGAATCCCCTGTTCTTTGAAATAGGCTAAACTTCCCCTAGCATTCTTTTAAGCCCTCTCCTGTCACACCAGGCAAATCACTTCATCTTTCAAGATGTTGGGGTTACGGGGGTGTTTTTGTAAGGGGAGCAAATTATTTCTTCCTTCAGCTCCATGATATTTGCCTGTGTATATCACATGGTAAATGTGGGGTTAGTTACTTTACAAGGTAGATGCAATTTCACACTTTGGTTTTGCTGCAGCCAGCTTTTCCATCTGTCCATACCCTCTATGAAGAGCGGGGGACAGCTGTCTTTTATAGCTCATACTTACCTCTTGGGTTTTTGGGGGTTTTTTTTGTGCCCCTTACTTTGTGAGGTGCAGTCTTTAAGCCCTTTGTGTTCGTGTGTAGATACATCTCATTGCATCCTCCACATAAGTGTGGGGAGCTGAGGTTGTGGTGTATTTGTAAAAAGGTTTTCACATAGCTGTTCCTCTTCTAAATGGCCTGAATGAAAAGCACAAGATGTTCTATAAATGTGTGGCTTGTCCAGCTGTTGACTCTCACTTTTCAAGCTGGGGAAATGTGTGTCTTCGTAAGTGTAGAACACACTTCAGCAGCTGTGCTTGGTCTTTATTATAGCCTTTTCTTGTGACTGAGAAAATAATCTTGCCTTTTGTCTCTCTGCATGGCTCAGAGAGCTTTTATGAAAGGTTAATCTTAGCCCCATGTTAACACAGGGGATCTGGGGAGATGAAGGTGAGTTTGGGCCCCACTGAATGCTCTGGGTGTTCCCAGCTGGTGGCATTTTCACTGGGAGCTGTTGAAAAAAACAAGATCAAAGTCTTAATCCCTCCCTATAAAGAGCTGCCTCTCTCTGACACAGTGCACTAATTCGTCCCTGTTAACTGAGGCAACCAGTATCAGTAAGAGGTGCTTTTGGCAGCTGGGGCTGCCTGCCTGGAAATCCCTTTCCAGCTTGCTGACATTTAAAAGCCAACAGTTAGTCCCCTTTAGCCGTCTGCTTTGTTTGAAACAGGATGGAGCTTCGTTATATGTCTTCTCCTCCCCTCACAACCCTCACTAGTTAACTTTCCAAGGCTTTTCACTTTTTTGATCCACACTCTTTTTCACACCAGGGCCCTGGTCTTCTAGTTGTCCACACTACAGATGTCTTAGTTTGCACTTGTGTTCCTGTTCACAGGCAGCTAAATACTTCCTTTGGTAAGGAGCAGGGATGGAACAATGGTGCTGGCCCTAGAGACAGCACAGGCAGCTGAGCTGCTCTCCGTTGCTTGGCCTGGAGACCAGGCTTTCTCCCTGACTTACGGTGTGAAGGCAGTCCTGTAAACCCCTTGGCTTTCCAGCATGGGGCCAGTGTCTACTGGTGCTCTTGAAGGGGAGCAGGGCTCTAAAGTCACGCTATCCTGCTGTGGCTCCCTCCCCCTTCTCCCACCATGTGTTTAGGCTGTACTCCTTCGTGGAGGTTTGAACAGAGCAAAGCTGTCAGAGCGCTGTCCAGGGCCCCGATCAAATCCTACAGGGGTTTTCTGCCTGGAAAACTGATTTGCTCCTGTAGTGTGATGATATGGGAGCAAGAACTGTCTGCAAACTCATTCTTTTCTCCTAGTCTCCAAATTTATGCCACAGGGGTGAAGATGATTTGGTTTCTCTGCCCTTCCTCTGATTAAGGAGGGGAAGGCATTTGTTTTTTTCAGCTTCTCTTGACGATCCCTAGGACTTCTAAATAAAGTGTCCTAAACAGATTAGGAGTATCTGGTCATGCTACCTCTGTGTGTATGTGTGGCTCAGGGACCATTGGCTGAAGGCTGGAGGTCCTTAAGACGTACAAGTGTGCACATGTTTTGTGAAAATAGATGAGCAAGGGAAAGACCTGCTTACATCCCACTGATGAGGCAGTGTGACCTCACCCTCCAAACACAAAGGAATCAGGATGGGAGGGACCCCTTACCAGTTGCCTCATACCAGTATTATACCCAGAAACGTGTGAGAAGTCCAGCCTTGTTATTGCCAGTGCTCAGGGACCACTGTGATGGCCCCAGGCTTCACGTTGCAGGCAGTGGCTGTTGGGTGCCAAGCGCTCACTGAATGTTCAGTGTGTAAGTGACTGGTTACCCTAAAGGAGCAACACGTGCATTAGAGATTTTCACCGCTGCTTATGAGCAAGCAGGCTATTAGGTCAGCAGCTTATTACCTCTCAGGACAAGAGAATAATTGTGAGAGGGAGACCCAGGCAAGCTGCCTGGAAATCCTTTAGAAAAGGTAGAAGGTGGTGTCAGTATTTTGCAGTGCCTGATGAGAGCTGGCACCTATCCCTTGTCCATGCACGTGGTGCCTTCTTGGAGCACAGCACCTGAGTGACCTGTGCATTTCTCTCAGCTGGCACAAAGTCTCCACATCACAGCACTTCTGAAGCGTGCGGTGATGGTACAACATTGTGTCTGCAGCTTGATAACTCAGAGGAGTAATGCCAGGGTGCAGTGGGCCAAACTCATTCCTGGATTCATGCTGGAGTTTTCTTCAGTGGCATTGCTCTGGCTTTGTTCCATGGATGCTGCCCTGCAAGAAAACAATTAAGCATGGTAACAAATTAATGAGCCTGATTACTTCAGTTCAGCAAAGATACCATGCTGGTATTATCATTATGGTTGATTATAGTTGTTTTATCAGGAGAGTTGTAACTGTATGCCACTGGTGAGACCCAAGAAATATCATTGAGAGGAGATAAAACTGTGTCGTATTGGGAGGCTCTCTAGCATATTCCTCTGGGATTTTTTTTTTTTTTTTTAATACTACAGTGTCTTGTAATCCATTGTTTTATGCATAATACCTCTGTGGGGTTCCTTTTTACCCCATGGTTGCAAATAGTTGCATTAAAAAAATAATGTAAAAATAGCCCCAGAAAGATAATGCAGGGGAATTTGAATGATCTTGACATTAACTTGAGGGACAGAGAGAGAAGCTAGAGTTACGCCGTAGCTGCAAAATGTCACCCAGGACTGAGCTTTCCCTTGCTTCAGAGGTATTTCAAGGCCACATGCTTTGATTCATCAGCCTTATATTTCAAGAGTAAATCAAGATTTATGCTCCAAAGCAAAGAGTTCCTTCACAGCCGAGAATCTGGACCTTCCTGTTGAACATTTGCAGCTAGGAGGTTGGCAGCGAGTCTGAGATTTAGGCAACTTGAGTGATCAGAGGTGCAGATGGAGGGGTCAGGACTGCAGGATGAGTATGCCTCCCTGTAGTTAGCTAAGTCACATACTCAGTGGCCACCAAGCCTTGTTGCCATCAGTTTAAGTTTGGCTGCTGGCTCTGTAAAAAGGAAATTACCTCTCTCTTGCTTGAACAGAAGCCAGCTTTTGGTACCAAAGCATGTGCAGAAGTGGCTCATGCCTCCCTATATTGCTTGAGGGGCACGTTTTGTGTTGCTGAGACAGACTCCTGGCGCAGATGAACCTTTGATTCATCCAGCTTAGTCTACAGTACTTTTTATATCTTTATCCTACGTAGTTGCTGCTACCAATTTGCAGACTAAATCTGTATTTGCAAAGCATTTATGAGAGGGGCTGTTTGGTGCTGTCCTCTTTTTGGCAGGCCTTGGATAACGAGGTACCTGTGGATGTCATTCACGAACTCACAGCCATTGACAAGTGGTTCCTCTATAAGATGCGCAGCATTGTGAACATGGAGAAGATCCTGAAGGAAGCGAACAGGTAGGAAAAAAACAACATCCATGTCCTAAGACACAGTGGCGCTTCTGGGGATCCTTCTGCTGGAAAACCTGTGGTAAGCCCTGAGCACAGATGCAATCAATGCTGGGAAGTTTATTTCAGTATTTATTTACTCCACTGCTTGGAGTAAGCAGTGTTGTCTTAAAACCCAGTTCACTGCCTCACCCAACAGAGGAAATTTCTGAGAACACTCATTTTGGTAAAAGAACTTCTTTGAGTGCTTAGGCATCTTGGCTGTTCTCAGGGATTATGGAAGTTCTGGTTTATTTTGGAAAATCCTCACTGTAGCTCTGAGGCTAAGGCTGGGAGTGTGGATGGCCTGCAACGAGTAACAGCAGGCTGCACTCATGTGCCTAGGACAGAGTTAGCCTTCAAACATAGGACTTATCCTAACTTACTACACCTGAGGGCCAAATACAGTGCATTTTTTTCCAGCCTGGCCAATTGATTTTTAAGCTTTTCTGCCTTGCTGTGATCATGCAGTATGTGTTGCTTTTGTACAGCACTTTCAAACCTCTATAATTCCAGATGTATTTAAATATAAATCTTCTTCTTTCTTCAAGAAAAATGACCATATAAAACTAAGCAGGAAAGATAATAGTAAATTAAAGCACTGGGCTGTATTTCAGTTCCACCCTCGTGCTGACTTGAGCTTTCCCTTCATGGTTTACAAGGCTGGGAGAACCTCCTTGCTGAGTTATTGGCTGTACGTTGGCCGATTTTCTGCTTCGGGTACCCCTTGTGTTAATCACGTTTCACCACATGATGGCACTGGGAGCGCATCGTAGCCGGTACATCGCTACGGTGCTAGCTGGTTTTTCTGCTGTGATTTCTGCTTCTTTGACCAGCTGCACGTTTTAATTGAGCAGCTCTTGCTCTCCTTTGCCCCCCGGAACAAGCTGGATCTGGAGCTAAACAAAAATAAATGTGGAGGGAGATGTCAAAGAGAAGGAGTAGCCTGATTGTTTACAGAAATCTATTGTTTGGCTGCACCAGTTTTTTCCCTCTACCATCCGTGTCATGTTGCATTTGTCTGGAGTGCCTTAAATCCGTACGTGCAGCTCCCGAGGAAGAAAACCTATATATCCAGAATCAGTTTGATTTCCTCGCTGTTGGAGTGGCATGCTCTGGAATGATGCACTTGGGACCCCAGAGGTTGGCCCCATCCTCAGCTGGCGTAAATCCAGCACCACTCCACAGAAGGTAATCATGCCGAACTGTCCTATATCACTGAGGTTGCTTTCCCTTTCTCTGTTGTTGGTAGCAGGCGATAATACTACTAGTAATGTGGTCAGTAGCTGGTACCATCCCACATAGTTTTTCATCCTTCTGGTGACTAGACAGCAGACTGTATAGATGGCCTGCTACAGAAAGCCCTTTTGCAGTATCCAGCCTTTCATTTGTATCATACACAACCAATGTTGTCTCCCCTGTAAGTGGATTCATGCAATTTAACTCAGATTGCAGGTGGTATAAATTAACTTAGTCTCATTCACTTATTAGTGCAGATTGTCACTCCACTATTCTTACTCAGACCTTCCCAAGGAAACTGTCTTGCCTCACAACCTGCATTGGAGGGAGGGGATGGACCACCTGGCTGCATTATGTTGAAGGCACACTGGCACAAAGGCAAAGAGCCGGGGAAAAACACTTCTGACCTGAACTAAGAGACTAGTCCAGTGAGCCAGATCAGGAAACGCATCTCTGCAAATAGCCAAGGGAAAGCTAATTGAGTGATGCAAATGAGACTTGGCACACATGTGCTCTTCCTGCAGCCAGCTGTTTCCAGTCCCCGGCATGCCTGGCATGAGTTTTACCTGTGCTACAGGATTATTTCCAGTTGAAAAGAATGAGCTGTGACACTGTCATTGCCTTAAACCTTTCTCTTGTTGAAATACAGTTACCAGAATCAGAAGTAGTTGCCCTGTTCCCAGGTACTGTTGCTGGTTCTCTGTTCGGTTGAATCTGTACCTTCCTTTTTGTCTCTGGATTGGTTTTGAAGGTTCTTTGCAGTGAGGTTTTGGATGCAGATGGAGTAACATCTCTGGCAAGAGTCTTGATTTGGGCCCTGTAGAGCTGTTGTAGAGACTGGTAACAAGGAGATGGTCTCTGCCAAGAGGAAATTTAGAGCTAGAACAAGTGGATATGACAGACAGATGGGGAAGGGAGATCAGAGGCAGGTGGAGGCCTTTGTGAGGCGTTCAGCAAGCAGCATTCACACACCACATGCTGCCTTGCATCCTCGTCATGTTGAGCGCTTCAGAAGTGAGCAGAAGGCCTCACTGACTCATGCAGGGAGTCTGTTTCTGTGTGTGAAAGGTTGTATGAGATAATGTTATGGGAGGAAAAACCTTTCTGACCTGTCAATGTTTATCTGTTCTCAGTTGATCTGCCATTTGCAGAGGCAGTAGAGGCTGGGAAGGGCACTCTCTGCCCCATTTACGTTTGTCCCAGTGAACCTCTTGCCAAAGAAGATTGGACCTGGTGCTGGTGAGACCATATAGCTTTTGTCATGCTGCAGCAAAGTTTCCATTTGACTCTGCCTCTGGGCCCTCTAAGATGGAGAGAGAGTTGTTTCAGGTTATGTGATTTGGCGGCAGGAAAGCAAATGGACTGAGTTGAATTGGGAAAAGAAAGCCATTTTGAGAGTACTTGCAAGAATACCCAGTAATATCACACACACACGTCAAACATGTGCCTCTGCTGTTTCTCCTGTGACCTACATATTTTTCATTTTAAGTGGAAACTTACATTGTGGGTTTTTTTGCTGTTTTTTACCGATTACCTTCATACCTTCAGTAGTGTAATCTTAACTATAACCTTCCCCACCACACACATGCACACACACAGGCAAAACCACATATACATATGCGCACGGAAAGAGCAAGCACCATCCCGTGCTGTCAGTCCATGAATAGGTGATGGTGTGTGGAACAGTGGCAGCGCAATAGGACGTGCTGTTATCAGGAAATTCTTTCCCTAGATTTGGCCTTGCTTGTCCCGTAAGAGAAAATGGAGGGAAGGGGCCCTGGTGTGATCCCACTGGCTGTTCATCACACTGACAGCTGGTGAAGGAGATGGAAATTTGAACAGACCATGTCTAGCTGTCTGAGGCAGTGAGGATTGAGATGGGACTTTAAGGCCAGGGTTATAGACCCAGTCCAGAGTGAGCCAGATTTGCAGTAGCATCCAGTAATACCATCATCCCCAAGAGCACAGCCGAAGCCCAGACTTGGAAGTAACATCTGGGGTGTGTTTGACTCAAGACACTGGTGGCCTGGATGCAAGGGAACATCTGTTTTGGAATTTGCATCTTCTCTTTGACCATCTGCAGTGAGGATTTGTCTGCATGTGGCCATGGTTATTTTTGTCTGTTCCTGATTTTGTGATTCCTGATTTGTGTCTGTATGCCAGGAAAATGTATGACAAATACCATTAAGTGCAGGTAAAGAGCTAGGCAGCTATAGTGAAATCATCACTTATGCCAAAGTGACATGGGGACAAAAGCCTTGTTGAAAATCAGTAGGACTTGTGCTCCTGCGTCACTTAGGCATCTCTGTAGCAATTGAACCTGCAATTGATTGTATTTGCCATTACTTGGGAGCTCAGGGATGGGGGAAAAGGAGAGGTAATAGGGTCAAGTTCACTGCTGGGTAAAATCTGAGTAAGACACAGGGAAGACTGGGCCATCTTGCAACAGGCAGAAGTGTGAGTATATTGCCCAAAGAGGAACATTTCAATGTTGATAAAAGGCTGTAAAGTAGAATTCAGGTGAGAGAGGACAAGCACGATAAACCCCCACTTTGCAGTTGAGGAGCAAAGCATAGAGGTGGTAAGCTTGCTCAGTCTCAAAGACAGTCTGGCAGGACAGTGAACTGAACTCTGCCTTCTTAAATCTCAACTCTTCAAATTAATCTTAATGAAAACAGTAGATCTTCCTTTTGGTGGATACCAAACTAACCAACCAACTAGCAGCGGGAAATGATGGCACCAATCATGTTTTGATAACTTTATACTTTGGAGCTTTGTTTTGGAGGAGAATGTGTCCTTGCATTGAGTGAAAACAGCTCCTGGCCTGTGGTTTGCTTGGAAGGGGTAAGTGCAGTCCTGAGTATTGCTCTTGTTGTTCCTAAAGAGGCACAGGTTAACAGAGGGGAAAGCAGAAAAAAGTGGGAGGGTGCAGACTCACTTCAGCCCAGCATTTGTAGCCAGGTGCTCTGCTCAGTGGCCCATGGAAGAAGTTGTTTATTGCAAATTCCTTTTCGAAGCTTGTGTCCTTGGGTCTGTGAAAGGTGCGCGTTGAAAGCTGCTTGCTGGAAGCATGACCTGATTTCAAAACATGACTGTGGTGGAGTAGCCACAGAAATACAGGTGCTGGAATTAGAACCCAGCTCCAGCAGATGACCTGGAAAACAATGCAGGGAGGAAAGATCAGACAGGCCATCAATAACCTGTGCTCTTCCACAGTGGTTGTTGCACACATGCTCTTCTCAAAAGCAGTGTTTCTGCTGACTTGCATGCTTTTGGGACAGGTCAGAGAGCATAAGTCAGATCTTGTGTGGGTATAAAGCAGAGCAGGTCCGGTGACACTAAATGAGGCTGCACTGATTTATACTGTTTGAGGAGCTGTCACTGACGTATTTGTAGTACTTGCTTTTAACTAACTGGGAAGATTACTTTTGTCTTCTTTGTGAACTGTGGGGCAGTGAAGACTCAGGAACAAGTTAGGAATTCAGTACATGAAGAGAATATAATATAAGCAGCTATTCAGCAATGCTGTTTGTGCTTTGTGTGGATCTGACATAAGATACCTTCTGGTTTTCTTATAGAGCCACTGGTAATAATTTCACAGCTGTATTTTCTTTCAAAGCATCTGTACATGTGTAAAAACGCAATATGCATTTTTTTCTTTGATACAGAGGATGTACAGGGCATTGCCCTTTAAAAGCCATTGGGGGATCTCTGTAATTGGTATGTACAATACCAGAAACAGGGGGATCCGTACTATGGCATCCAAGCAAAGACCTCAAAGCTCTCTTTCACCAGGGTTAGAAAATAGGTTTTGAGGAAGCATCTATGGCCCATTTCTTGGCTGTGTTTTAGTGTGAGCTGTTGCTTCAGTGCATCACTTAATCGTAGGTGTGAGTCATTCAGGTCCCAGGGCACAGTGTGAGGTTCATGTTACTTAAATCAAGATGTCCACAATGAGATTTATTAGCCCAGCGATCTGAATGTTAAAGATGCAGGGTGCTGGAGTGATAGTTGTTCAGTGAGCAAGATTTGTTGGTTTATAGCTCCTGCTTCCCTTAACGCTCCTTTGACAGCTTTTTGTCAGTCATCTCGTGAGTTTCTCAGGAGGGGAAAAATGGTAACAATCTGTCTCCTTGAGAAGAGAAGCAGGGAGAGAATTTATACACTGATCTCATTATTTTAATTGTAGCATGTTCAAAATCTTGTAAAACATCAGGAGCAATGAAGGAAGCCAACTAGGAGCCTTGAAGCAGAGCGGGACGGTGAGGAAAAGAGGAAGAATATGTCTTTGTACGTAATCCAGCCTGAAATCAAGCAGGCTTTTGAAACCCTCCAGGTCTCTGACTACTGAGGAAGGAAGAGCCTTCTCAGGACTGGGCATTAGGCAAGCACTTCTTGCTTTCAGTCCACTTTGCTTGCCATAGTGAAACTGTGGTCTGGGCTTAAATCCACCACCTCCAGATTTTGGAGGAGCTGAGTTCAAGACTGGCGGGCTGAGCCAGAGTGTGCTCATCTTTACAGCTCCTGTGTGCATGTCCAAGCCACATGAATAGCTGCTGAGATAAACCAGAGGTGACCTGAAGGGGTGAGCCTGGGGGCTTACAGGGCAGATGTTAACCGACAAAATAGTTGTGTCCCAAATGCTCCCAGCTCAGGCTTCGGCCCTCAGTTCACAAAATATTCCTGATTCTTTTGATCAAGACCCATTAACATGCGCCTGAGTAATATGCAGATGTGCATAAGCTTTACAACATACCTAAAATGAAGCACAGCCTGATTTGGGAGATAAAAAAAAAAAAAAAAAGAGTGCTCCTTCCTGTACCAAGCTGGAGCTTTCTGCTGGCACGTTTATTTAGCATTGCTCCTAAACTTGTGGATCAGATGAAGCCAGTCAAGTGGAAGAAAGGGCCATGCTGAAGTGAGCAGGCTCTCCTGATAATTGCAATGCTGCCAACGTTCCTCCAGTCATTTAATAGATTTCCCCGGGTCCTCTGTGCCAGGTGAAAATTTCCTCATTAAGGGGAATTTATTCCATTTCCTTTTATCGTTTATTATTGAAGAAGTGACTGGATGGAGTTCCAAAGATGACAGGGTGGAATTTTAAACAAAAAGCAACAACAAATCAACACTGGAGGCTGAAATGGAGGCACAAGCAAGGTTCAGGAAAGGCTTGTATTGTTTATAAACTGCAAAATGTGCAGGGGACTTTACCTTTCCAAGGAAGTGAACAGCCACTGAACTATTATGGCAGTGTGCAAAAGTCTCATAGTCTGGTTTTGAAGCTCAAAAACTTCTGACTGTCATTTTGCAAAGGTAAATGTTAGGAAAAGGGAGCATTATAGGAATCTAGAATCATGGCCACTTAATCTTCCCTTGTTTCAGAATTTATTATAAACCACTGGGGGAGTTTAATCTTTGGAAGACTTTTTGCTCTGTGTTTGAAAAGTAAGTGATGCTCCAGGGGAAAGTGGGAGGCAGTGATGTAGGACTGGGTCATGTGTTTGGGAGTAGCCATAACTGAGAATTTTTTTCGTCTCTTTTTAGTGCTGGATTTCTGGTGAGCTCTTGGAAGGGTTATTTGCACTCAAGCATTCAAAGAGATCAGCCTGATTCCACTCTTGCTGGCTTTAGTGTCTCCAGCAAGTCTAAAGGGCTGTCTCTGAGCAAAGGCAGTTGGAATGCTGGCTCTTAAAAATCACCCCTTCACCTCTGCTTGTCTCAGTTTTGCTATCTGTAAGATAAGCATCACCCTAGTGAACTGTTTACATGTTTCGTTATATACTTTCCACAAAAGCTAAGAGATAAATGCTAAAAATTACCCTCATTAGTAAATGGAAATTATCCAGGTACGAAGATGTGTGTCCAGTACATGCAGAGAGGCAGGCTGATTTCCACACCAGTGCTGAGGGTTTGCAGCTTTCTGATCCAGTTCCCTTTAAATGTGGTGGAGCACTTCTGCTGGCTTACTCTACCTGCCCCTTCTTTGTGTTGTGCCTCCAAATCGCTGGGACCTGCCTCAGAGGCTTTTGGCAATTTCTCATCTCATGGCAGATCTTGGTTTCAAGTGTTTGGAAAGCAGCGCTGCTGGGTGCTTGACTCTTGCTGATTTTTGTGACAATATTAAATGGAGAAACTGTTCCATCCCCAGGGCTGGGTTGTCAGCTCTAACCTTTCCTGCCTTTTGGTGAGCTGGGTGCGTTTCCTATTAAGCTGCCTTCATGGCAGTGAGAAATGAGAAAACCATTTCTGTCTAGGTGCAGCTTGAACAGAGGTTCTCACCGCATCTCTCTTATTAGCCACATTGAAAGCTACATCTCTCATCTTTTCTTTATCATGCATTGGAAGTAGCGGAGGAAAAAATGCATGGTTTCATTCCCCCTTTAGATACTCAGCTTTCCTCTTGCACACTGCTTGTCCTGTACAAAACTGTTTACCTTTTTGCATGGATTAGAAAGCATCCTAACGTAATTTAAGCTGCTAGCCCAAGGCAAATGAATCATGTCGCCAAATAATCACTGCTTCTCTGCTACCCACCCTGCTGGGGGGGATGACGATGAATGATATTGTTATAATGAGATACAAAAACCTGAAATGAAACAAGCTGCAAATGAAGGCAATTTTTTTTCTTTGTCAGTAATCAAATGACAGCCAGCTCTGTGTGTTTCTGAGGCAGAAGGGAGGGAGAGCAAGGGAGTAGACTGCAATGGAACAGGCTCATTTTCTTGGGGTCATCAGGTCTGCTCACTCGTACTTAGGGAATGCTGAATCTAGGAGAGAAATCTAACGTGGCTGCATTCCTCTTAATAGCTGGTGACGGCTAGCATCTGTTTGCCAGAGAATTGGCAGATTTTGCTTGCTGTGTTTCCTCCTGTAAAACACTCATCCATGCCTTCACTTCTGGCGTTCATGGTTTAGGCAAGAAGTCCTGCTTCCGAGCGGAGATCAGAAAGTAGAAAGGGCTGAGGAGAAGCAGAGGAGTTTCGTGGTGGAGGCGTTAGTGCGTGGGAACCACAGGCTTTCACGTACTGTGGTGCTGCAGAGTGGGTCTTATTTTGGGAAGTCTTTCTGCACCCAGAACTAAATCCATAAACCTGGGAAGATCAACCTGCTGGATTAGGCAGGACTGTTTCTTTCTGGCACTAGCAAAGAGCGGGATCTGCTGGTGCAAGAAGGATGATGTGGAGAAGATCAAGGGTGTTAGGTGGTACTCCTGCCTGGAGTCCCCTGAGGGCAGAGCAGCCTGGCTGTTAGAGCCAGGCTGGGACACAGTGCAGAGGACAGCAGTTGCAGTGAGCGTTGCCTTTCTGCAAATCCTCGCTAGCTGTCTGCAGCGCTGTTGTAGGCAGGTGGAGCACGCTGTTCTCATATCGCAGGGGAAGGAGAGGTGGCATTGGGGAATTCACAGAGGAAAACCAATCTACCCAGGGATCTGAACCCAACAGTTTCTGGTCCGTGCTTCTGCTCTCAGAACAGCTGGTTTGACACTTCTGTGACTCTTACCTGTTTTACGCTAGCCTGACTTCACCGAGGGCAGCAGAGCTGCTCTGTGCCTAAGCCAGAGTGGAAAATCCAATCCAATGTCTCTCTTTCATGCTTCAGCTTCCTAACACATTCCAATAAAGCAGCCTTACCCCTCTCCTCCCACTCAAATAGCATAATGCTATTTATTTAAAAATGCCATCAAGCAAAGGACATAACTCAAAAGCTCTGATTTAGGAAAATTGCTTGTTTGTTAATCATTTCCTTTTTCCTGATTCAGAGCTTGCTTGCTCATAAAATATTGATTTATTGGGCAGGCAAGGACGCTCTTGGCAATGAAGATGAAAAGCAGAAGTGCTGATAAAAATACATGGGCTTTTTTTATGTTTTTGCAAAAGCTAAGCTTAGAAAAGGTAGCTTAGAAACAGAGACAGGGAGAAACTGTATGGGCTATAGGTGGTATTGGAACAGAGATAGTGTGGGAGAGAAAAAAGTTGGAGGGAATAAAGGGGGAATGGAGAAGATGGAAAAAAAACAAAAGCAAAATGGGCAAGAAACTGTTGAGCTGCAGAGGTGGCTGGGGAAAGTAATGCATTTGAAATAAACGGCACAAAATTGGGCTCCTGAAAAGCCAAACCAGGAGAACAAGAACATACAGAAGTACTGAGAAACCCTGACTGCAAATCTGAAATCAGAAAAAGTGCCCCTGCTTTACCCTGTCCCTGTTTTCATAATGTAAGAAGCAGCACGAATGATAGGGAAAAAAGTGTACTTGAGACTGTCAGAAGGAAAAAACTATCTTGTGTGTGAGCCTCTGAAGGTCATTTCTACTATATATCTCTGAAGTCAGATGCTTTTTCAAAAGAATTCTAATTTTTGAAGGTAGACAGAGCACCCTCAACAACAGAAAGAAGGGCCTGTTTGGGACAAATTGTAGTGTTTTGAGACAAGTTGTCCTCCAGGTCAGCAGGGTCAGGGGACAGTTATGCCTCTGAATGGCTCGTCCTAGAGCTTCAGGAATTTCATGCCTTTGTGTGGAGTGGGCAGCTGCAGTGAGAGGCAGGAGATGCGAGTACATACATAATTCTTCATCTAGCTCAGTCTGGTGAAGCTTATATTTTAAAATTTAGACTGGGGGGAGGAATGTAAGGGAGAGATGGAGTTAAAGTTTGGGCATGGAGATGTGGGGATACTGAATCCAAGAAAGGAGTCACTGCAGGTCCTCTATGGAGGCTGTAATGGTAAATGACCATACAGTTGTTGTGGATATGGTGACCTTGTACTAGCCTGGTGGAGAATGCTGCCTGTGAGGTGGTGGACCTCATGATGAGTCACTCATTTCTGTATAAAAAATGCAAGGAAAGAAAGTGTTTCACTTCCTAGCATCAGCACTCTGCCTGTAGACTTCACCTTATAGGTGTTTGTGGGGGGCATCCAGTACAAAAAATATCTTTTATGTATGAGGATTGCACAGCTTAGCTGGATCTTCTTCTTTTTCTTGCCTTTGTATGCATGATCCTATAGCAACTCTATGCAATATGGAAGACACAAACACTCGTGTATCTTCCAAGTGTTCCTGTAAAGCCTCGTGCAAAGGTGTTTTTCTTATTTAATCCCAGTGAAACACTTGCAGAAGAGAAGCTGAGGAGAGCCAAACAGATCGGGTTCTCGGACAAACAGATTGGGAAATGCCTGAGGCTGACTGAAGTCCAGTGTCGTCAGCTGAGACTGAGGAAGAATATAGTGCCCTGGGTGAAACAGGTACGTGAGAAACATTGCGGTTTGTGGTGGCGGCTTCCAAGAGTGCAAGGAGCAGGGGACCTCCATGTCCTTACAAAGAGCTGAGGTAAACGAAGTGGAACCCCAGTCTCTGTTAACATCCAAGGGAGTTTTGACATTGACGTTAGAAGAGAACGAATTTCACCCATGTAGCTGTTCCTTCTGCACTGCAGGCATCAATGTAATGACATGAACATCCCGAAAGAGAGACTCAGAACATTCTTGTTCTTGTTCTGTGTGGCTGAGGGGGAAACGCAGCTATCTGGTTTCAGGAAAAGGCTGAGGATGCTGGCCTACCATGGTGTGACCATGGAAAGTGTAATATGTCTTTTCCCTTGGTAGTAACTTTTTACAGCATAATACTTTATTTGAAGTGTGCTATTGTTATGGGTTCATTTGCTATTCATTGTGATAGCACCAGCGTAATGAGCTCATCTAGTATTCATGGCAGTGTCATGAGTGCTTTGCTAGGTGTTCTGCTGCTGCATTTAAGGTATGTTGGTATTAAACTGCCACCAGCTGTTTTTTTGCCCTTAAAGGGGGGGAAAAAACCCCAACCCAAACAACAGAATTTTTCGGAAAGAGCCCATCTGTAGCCTCAGGCCCAATTCCAGATGCCAAATATCATGTTCCCCAGCTGCTGTTTTTCTTCTATATCCTCACCTGGCCCACAGAAATGTGCCTGGTCTTACACTGCGTTCTTTCAGCTGCATATGGCACTGCAGTGCTGGATTGATTTTGTGTGCCAATGTACCCTTAATAAGGTCATTCTACTTAACGCCTGCATTTGTGGCATC
Source organism: Phaethon aethereus (assembly GCF_964289735.1). Classification (NCBI taxonomy): domain Eukaryota; kingdom Metazoa; phylum Chordata; class Aves; order Phaethontiformes; family Phaethontidae; genus Phaethon; species Phaethon aethereus. Next base: position 38,319,555 of record NC_138580.1, read on the forward strand.
AAAGCATATGTTTCTTCTTAAGCGATGAAGTACAAGTTGCAGTATTAGCAACAGTAACGAGCAGGAGACACATAGTGCTGATGACATAAGGTTATATTCTTCATTATTCACAAGGATCTGGACAGCCAGTGGGGATTCCTGAAAATACTTGAAGATTGGACAGATTTTAAAATGGTATAGCATGTAAAAATTCATGTCAGGACTGCTTTAATATTGTTTCCCATTCAGTATTCGGTGTAGAAATGTTTCGGCTGTTCATTCAGGGAACTTCAGCATTTGCTGGTGACCTGGATGGACTGGTTACCATGTATAACATGCCATAAGTAGTTGACACAAATAGTTTGTGAACAGCATAGCAGGCAAATTACTCTTCTGGACTGTCTCCTGAATAATTGCATAAGAAATTAGTGAAAACTACGTGTAAGGGGTGGTTGAAAATCACTCTTGGTTTGTGTACCATTTAACTATCAAAGCATGAGTTATATTGTAACATAAATTACTTGCACTGCTGGCTGCCACTTGGCATGATCTCAAAGTGATATTGTGTGTATGTTTGTATTCAGTGTGGGAGTAAGACAGGGTCAAGAGCATAGTGTGAAGATCCCAGACGGCACAGCTAAAGAGGACAGGAGACCTGGAGGAATGGAGATCTATATAATTAATGCTGCCAAACTAACTAGAGAATGAGTGCCTCAGCAAGAAAGGGTGGATGGGGAAAGTTCGTGGGCTGTGAAAGTGTTTTATCAAAGAGGTGCGGGGCTAGAACTGCAGCTTATTAAGAGATGGTAGACTCTCCTGTTGACTGAACTGTAAGATCCGGGGGGAAGGCCAGGCATACGCTGCATTGCCAGCATATGACTGTTCAGATCACTGCCTTTTGAGGAAGGACATGATGGGAAAATAATAGGACAGAAATAGGAGTAGAAAAGGAAAGAGGGAAAAGAAAAACTCTACCTGCATGTAAGAAGGAGCTTGCACTGGCCAAGTCACAATCTCTCCTCTTCTTCCCCATACAGATCGACACACTGGCAGCAGAATACCCAGCGGTAACTAATTACCTCTACAGCACGTACAACGGGCAGGTAGGTACATTCATGTAGGAAACAACAGTCTCATTGCTGTCTAGTTTGATCTCTTTCTCCTATGCTGTATTATTTCTGGAGATCTTGCAGATGTCTTGGTCTCTGTAGCAATTGCTTTGGATGGTGTTACATATAATCCCCTTACAGCAGGCCTGGAACTTTCTCTTGCTCAAATACCGATCCAGTGCATTTAGCGTTAATGCCCCCGTGTTGTTATGATTCTGTCCTGTATCACCTGTACTTGCATCCTTGGTGTAGAGGTCAGGTGCTGGGAAAGCAGAACTCTTGTTCCACTCATCTCACCCTAGCATTCATTTTTATGTGAAATTTAACAGCTCCTTAGGCTGCTCAAATAGCCAACTCAGAGGTTTGTGTCTCCTTTGGTTTGGGTGCAGCACCACTAATTCCAGTAGAGTTGCACTTGCTTTACTCTGCAGTAAGCGAACTCGGACGTGAGCCCTGAAGGATCAGACTGTTGGATATGGGCTGAGCACCAGAAACTGTTTATTCTGAAAAGCATGGACTTAGGTGCTGTGGAGTACAGATCCTAACGACTTTTCTTCCTCCCTTCCCAGGAACACGATGTAAAATTTGATGACTGTGGAGTGATGGTGTTGGGCTGTGGACCATATCACATAGGTAAATCTTTCTTACAACTCTTCCATTCTCCTTGCACCCTCGAGCCTTCTTTGGGTATTCTTGTGGTTCATTTGTTCCTCTTCTCATATGGTGACAAAACCCTCCAGAGCACAGTGCACAGGACATCAATTCCTAACACGAGGTTTGCCTTTTACACTTGCTTGGAGACTTCATTTCATGCCCTGGAAAATACAGGACAATTTTATTATTCTTCACTTGTCACTTAGTTGTGATTTCCACAAAGTTTCAGGGAATTTTTTTTAATCTTACCTTTTACACATGTTAAGGTCTTGAGAACCTGATACCTGGTATAGAATTTTGCTGCTCCCACACTTATATGTTTACTGCCAGCTCATGACTGTGGTGTTATATACTATGCATTTTACTACTGTAAGTTTGGGTGACTATGAAAATATTTTGATATCTTCAGCTGCTTTTGTATTATCAATTCTCTGTATGCTGGTTTTCCAGCCCACTCAGATGATTATGCACCATAAGAGTTTCCTCAGGGCTATGAGTACCGAGTGGACAACCTGCTGAATTCTGTATATGATGACTTTCACTTTTTCTTTTCATGGATCCTTCCAAATAGGTTGCAATTATTGAGAAGAAAAAATGGCTTGTTACTCAGAAATATTTTTGCTCTGCATCTCACGAGTAGTGGTGATGGTTTTTGAATGCTGAAATTTAAAACTGCATCAATTTGTTTTGCTTGGATGGACAGATCACGTGCCACACTCCTGTTGCTGTTTGTAGGATGTGTCCTTTTTAAACTCAGTTTCCAGAATGAATGTTGAAATGAGTGAAATCAGGAGGAACGCTCCATGATTACGCTAATTTTTTGTGAACGCTTCTGCCAGTCAGCATGCTGTATAGCATGGTTACAAATAATAAACATAAAAAGGATAGCAATGTTGTTTAATAATTTGTATGTGAATACATTTTGCACTGTTCATCTAAAACTCCCAATTGTTTAGAGTAGCCATACAGGTCTGATCTTGGTCTTGCCTGTTCTGTAGCTTTGATTAGATCAAGACAATCTTTGGAAGAGTTTGCAACTAAATAAAGGCTGCCAAAGGAAACCATTATTTGCACTTCTGAAAGATCTTTTTTTCCTAGGTGCAATAGCCAAGTTGATTTTTTTTTTTTCTTTTGTTATCCTTTGAAGGCAAGTAAGCAGTGTGCTTTCAGAATTGTAATCATAATTCAATGGGATCGACTTAGTGTTCCCTGTGGATTTACATTTACAAAACAGGAACAGGTCAGAAAGGGCTAAATGATTTGCATTGAAGTTAAACATGTGATGTTACTTTTTCTTTTAAAGATGATTCTTATTTCCTTTTTGAAAACTGAGTTTTAGATTAAAAAAACCCAACGTTATTAATTTTATTTGAAAGTATTTTGGAATATATTACAGGAAAATCTTGCATATGTTGATACTTTTGCAAAGAAAATTATCTGGGGGAAGTGTAAGGTCATTTTAAAAGTCATGCTACATTCTGTATTTAAAAAGAAAATTATCCAAACGGAAGTCTCTTTTTTTGAAGTTTTCTTGTTCTTGTTAACTAATATGCCAAATAGAAACATGATGTGGATCAGTACAGTTGCATATTCTTGAACTTCAGCGCTTGCTGTGGCGCACCTTCCATGCACACATAAAGGCCTCTGGCTCAGGGAGAGCCTGAGCTGCGGGGTGCGAACTTTGCTCCATGAGGCTGTTGCTCAGATATTCAAGGTGATGCTTGCTCTTCACTTGCTGCCAGGAGGGTATCTGCTGTCCTGTGAGGGGGGTTTGGTTGTGTGAAAATCAGCCATGAAGGCAGTATAAGCAAGCTATTCCACCAACTGTGTGGACCAGCAGAGCGGTCTGTAAATTTTAAGGTGTGCACGTAGATTTAACACAATTGAAACCTGAAAGTGAGTTCAAAAATGCCTGTATTGGTGTAGCAATTGTCTTCTGAGGAGCAGTGTCTGGTTATGTTACAACAGTCATTGCTATTTGCTGTCTTCCCTTTTCCCACTGCTTGGATGTGACCATTACTGGATGTGGCTGCAATATACTCATAAGTGTTCAGCTGTCTTCCCAGGTTGTATTTAAAGCAGTCAGCTGGGGGCCCCGGATGATCATTGTGTCCCAGCCTCGAGGTTTCTTACGTGTGTAAGAATACCTGAATAACGGATGTGGAATACAAAAAGTGAACTAGCATCTGGTGACACTTCTGGGAAGCATCCAGTTTCAGATTTGATTTCCCTCTCTTTTCTCTGGGGCTTTAGTGAGGCCTAGGAATGTTTTGAGGTTCCTGTTTGACAGAAGTAGGGAAATAAATTGTGTGCCTGTCGGTGAGTGACCTGTGACAGCCATCTGTTTGTGACTAGGTGGTGGAGGCAGCAATTAAGCACAGCCTGAATTTCCAATGTATCTTGTCATACAAGTATATATAAAAATAATTATGTCAGTGGTTAACGATCATGTAATGACTGTGAACATACCATGATGAGGCCAAGGTTTTCTTGTAGACTGTAAGCATAACCATTTAATGATGTTTTTAAATGTGCATCATTCTCTGTTTATGGTACCCCTCCGAGATGTTTGAGCATAGAAATTTACGGGACGGTAGCTGTTAGCACAAGTCTGGACTCCGGCATTGCCTGAAGCCTGGAGCATTGCTCAAGTCCTACAGCTTGCACAAGACCAAGCGCCAAGTCTTGGTGCTCACCTGCGCACCAGGTGACTCCCTCTCTGCCTCTTTCCTGTAGACGTGGCCACAGTGCTTACTCAGGGTTCAGGATGGTAGGACATGCTTGCCCCACAGTGTTGCCATAGTCACTGTGGCCTTTAAACCAAGATAAAAGGATCACAGAGTGCCTCTAAAAGTGTTGTTCTACCTATTTGCCTTATCTAGAGTCAGTGCACAGTAAGGTCAAACCCACTGAGCTGTAATTTTTCTGTTGTTAGGTTAGCTATACTCTGCTCTTCTGGAAGGTAAAAAATACTTGTCTTCTGTTTTTCAAACCACATCTGTACAAATGCTTCGTGTTTCCTGGAGTAAGCAGCTCTGTCTTATAATAGTGGGCACTCAATTTGGTCACCTCTAAGCTTCTGCTGCTTCAGTTTTTCTCAAAGTGCGTTGGTTGGGCGGCAGTAGTAGCTGGATGGGCAGCAAGGGCAGACGTGAGTGTTTATCAGTGCAGGATGACAGACATGTTACAGAGGCCTGTCACTCATGAGTAGCTGAGCCAACTTACCTGTTGTGCTGGACGCTCACTTTTGTGGATGATTAGTTTCCATGGGAGGACAATTAGGTTTCTTGCTCTGAGCTGACAGGAGGCAACGCTGGGTTTTGTTGTTCTTTTTCTTTTTTAAGCTTGAGTGCTGAGAACGTCTGTTTATGTTTTCTTCTCTGCATCCTTCCTTTCCTTGCCCACTTTTCTGTCTCCTGGCAGGCAGCAGCGTGGAGTTTGATTGGTGTGCTGTCTCCAGTATCCGCACGCTGCGTCAGCTTGGCAACAAGACCGTCGTAGTGAATTGCAACCCAGAGACGGTGAGCACAGATTTTGATGAGTGTGACAGACTGTACTTTGAGGAGCTGTCATTGGAAAGGATCCTGGACATCTACCAATATGAGGTAAAGAAAAACTGAAGCACAATAAAAAGCCTTGAAGCAACCCAGACTTTTCAAAATTCATGTCACTAGCTTGCTTTGGCAGAGCAGCTGGGGGTGAGCGGGGAGACCTTGCTAGCAAAAGCTGTTTGGTTTGGATCCCTGTGTTGCATTTTACACATCGTTGATGTTCCTAGCAGACTGCTCAATAATGAATGCCAAATAAATATTAAATTATTTTGCAAGATGCCATATTGTGCAATATTTACAAGCAGATTTAATTTGCTGCACAGTCATTTATCGCACAAATTGTTCTGCCCTTGTGGTGCTGAGCTTTAGCACATAAGCATATCCTTGACTTTAAGCACAAGTACTCCCCCTGAAGCAGTAGAACAAGTTATGTGCATAATGCTAATGTGTGTTCAAGAACTTGCAGTCTTGGCCTTGCAACACAGTAGCACGGTGGTGGATGTGGTCCAGCATGCAGGCAGGCAGCTCAGGAAGGGGCATAGGAATTGCCGTCAAACCAAAACATGTTCCAGCTCCTCATCCAGACATTGCACTTGTCTATTAAGAGTTTTCAAGTGTTCAGAAGTGCTGATACTAAGAGACGGAGAAGAGTCCCAGGTAGATTTGGTAATGGGAGGATATCTAATGTAAACAGCTGGTCCCGATATGGAAAATGTTCATTTCTAGCTGGTAACACACTCATCTTGGATTTGTGGCTGAGGCTTTCAAAGGTGCTTACAGGAACTTCATCTCCCTTGAAATTCAGTGTGAGCTGGCTGTGTAACTTGCTGAAACAACTTTGCAGAACTCAGGTAATGTTAAAATTAATGATTTTTTTCTTAGCTCTTTTTCCCAGTATATGACAATTTGAGCTCATCTCCTGTGTGAATGGGTGCAAGTTTCTGAAATGGTTTTATAATCTGGCTATGTTTTGATCATTGTCAAATTTGGAACCAAACAAAAGCACATCAGAACTCAAGTCCTGGTCTCTAGGCTCTCTTCTTAAACCATTGGAAAAATACTGTCTAGGACCATTTTTAGATTGCATGTTCATACTGTCCTGTTTGTACATGTTGTTTTACCTCTTCTTTAAATTTTCATAAAAACAGAGGCTGTTACTGGGAAGCATAGATTTAGGACAGGCCAAAAGTCTGGTGGCTCTCTGGAGTCTCGAAGGCTGATTTTTGAATGCTTTAGGATTATCCATGAGGCTCAGCTCTGTAAAGACTGAACTCTTGTTTACTTAAGCAAAACTGAACTTCTGAACTTGGGGCATGGAAAAAAATGGTGTCACAGTACACCAGACAAATAACACTGATGAAACATAGCACCTAATTACTACAGGATCAAAGAGAAGGTAGAGATGGGTGATGAGGGAGCAACTATTCATTTAAACACATAGTGCTAATAATTAGCAAGTTGGGTAAGAAAACTATGTGAAAAGAATAATGCATACATACTGAAGCTTGCATTATCCTGCTTGTCACAGCAGGGCTTGGCAAGTTTGAAGTCATGATTCTCAGTCCATAGGCTGATCTTGCTTACCATGGGAGGCATTGCAGATCTCAAGGTCGAATAGCAGCATCCTGTGGTACCCAGAGCTGAAAGGAGAGGACACTGTGATGGCAATTTCCCCAGCTGAGCCAGCCATGCTCATCAGCTGGACTGTGCTTATGCATCTGGGCATGCTTTTAGCCTGCCCTGCTTGTAAAGTAAACCAAAAAGTGATCTTGAGAGGAGAGAGGTCAGGGAGGAGGTAGCAGGAGCGGAGGTGGTGGGAATAAAAAGGGACAGAAGAGAGATATTGGGAGTTTGCAGAGGATTCTACTACTCTGACTTGGGTATGAAAACAACTAATTTGACGTTTGCTCTGGAGGTGTTAAAGCCATCAGGATCTGAGCTGAAACATCCAAAGTTACGGTTGGGCTGTCTAATAAAACCCAAGATGAATAATAAATACTCATCTGTTTTAGAACACTTCTCTTAGGTAGTGACAAAAGGGAATGCTATCATTATGCCTAATTTGCAAGTAAGGAAATTGAGTCTCTGAGGAATAGAGAGACTGCACAGTGTCATGCAAAATGACACAGGCAGACCTGGGGACAGACTCCAGACCTCCAGCAGAGTGTAGTCTAAAACATAGTATATGCTGTATGTAATTTTTTTAAAAATGAGTGAGCCAAATGCTAATATCCTGTTAACAGAATACTTCCTCAGGCAAATGCAGTTGGAAGTCATTCCCTAAGGAAATGATCAAGTTAAAAATTCAGGATCTGATTCTGAGATCCCTCACCAATCCTGCAGATAACCATCTCTCCCAGCTTCATATACAAAGCATGAATATTGCCATGATTTCAGACCGATCTTTTAAACTCTCCACCTCATTAGCCTCCTCCAGTGTTCCAATGTACAATGAACAGTGGCAAATACTGTGAAAAAGTCCTGGACCATTGGCAAACCATAGGTAAAACCGTCAGCAAACAATGGACACAACCCTTTGCCCTCAACAGAGATAATATATCAAGTCCCTGAACGTTGTTAGGATTAGCAGCAAACCTTGGGCAACTATCAAGCTCAAATAAGTAGGTGCACTGACTTGTCCCAGTTTTTATGATTAGGCAAATTAAGCTACCTTGAGGAGCAAGGTTACCAGTGAGACTGAAGGGACAGGAACCTGCCTCCCAAGAGCTGCTCACAGCTTTGCGCAGTCCTATCCCAGGAACATACTCAGGTGTCCCTCCTCTTTCTCTCCCTTGTGTCCCCTTTTACCTCTCCCTCTCCAGTTGACATTCAAAGCTGCTCTGACTCACCGGAGAGTGAGCTCCGCACAACAGAGCTGTGCTTTGGAGGGAAGTTTAATTTACTGTGAATGTACAAAGTTAGGTGGTAGTCTATGAGGACAATAATTTAAGAAAAATAAAATTCCTTCCCTCAGATTTATTGGCTTTTTGTTTTCAGAGAAGATGTTCCCTTTTTATTTTAATATCTATCTGCTTGAGGGCCTCTTCTGATTCTTTTTCAGTTTCTAGGATCGTTCTGAAACAATTCGTAAAACTAAAGGAGGCTCTTAGGTACAATTTTAATGGTCTAATTTGTTTTCAAACTCAGGAAAAAAGAAAACCCAACTCTATTACTAATGACATAAAAGCAAGATAGTAATAAAAAGAGGAATTTTTGTTATAAAGGGGAAAATAATTCTCTCTAGGCTTCTTTTCCTCGATTATGTATAGTGTGTATTTTAAAGATATCTATTGGCAAGGATGTTATTAATTTTCTTTATAATTAAAATATGGCTGATGACAAAGTGATATGCAGTGGAGTCCATTCCTGTCTGCTCACATTTCTCAGTGGAGCAGTCCTGTTCCCTAGCGGGGCAGTGGGCTGCTCTTTGGGAGAGAGTGTGCTTTTGAAAATAACAGCTGAATTTTAAAGGAAGAAGTAAGCAGCAGCTGGGCCTCAATTTACGGTTCTTTTTGAGTAAAAATTAGTATATGATTCTTTGCTGTCTGCTTGAATAAGCCATCTCCTCTGTCTCTGTGGGGCTGGAGTCCCTAACGCCATCCCAACTTTGATGTAGGCAGTATTTGGATTTTAGGGGCTCAGTGACTAGAATTGTTTTACAGGAAGAAATAAGCAGCAGCTGAAGGGAAGCTGTTAGCTGGGACATTCGCATTTCAAGTATGTTGAGGATAGATTAAGATGTTGGTTGACCTTGGCAGCAAAACTAGGTTGACTTGCTGTCAAACAGGAACCATTCCAAGCTGCAGGAAGGGGGTTGCTTATTCACTGCCTGGTTCTTGTCCATGTGGGCCCAGGGACTAGAGATAAGTACGGTATTTTGGATGGGTCTGGAAGCAGTATGGAACAGATTTTTCTTCCTAGTTGGAGATGGTGAGCTCCAGTGTCATGAGACAACCCTGTGTGGGCACAAAACAGCCTCTGTCCTTGCTCCACCCTCTACCAATGAGGCATTTTTCACTCCCTGTCCTAAGCTCTTTCAGATGGTTGCTGTTGGCTGGCAGCAGCATGTCATGCTGTAAGTGACTGCCTGATGAAAAGGAAAAAAATATCTCCAGCACTGTATATTAGCATGTTAAGCAAATAATAATCTTGCAGACCTTGGGATAATAAGTGCTGCTTACACGCCAGACTTTTTTAGTGGATTTTTATTATGGTAGGAAATTAACCCCATTAAAGTTGATCAGGGTTTGTACTAGCATTTATCATCTGGTTTTTCTCAGTCACCTCTAGTCCATCCTGCTCTTAACTTACAGATCTGCCACTCTCAATCCCCTTAAATCCCTCATTAAGAAGTTCCTCTTCCAGGAGGCCAGTGGGGCTAACCTTCTTCAGGAAAAACACACTTCTTAATTAAAAGAACATTGATACTCTAAAAGACAGAGCCAAACCATGGATCACTTGATTTATGTTTCCGTTTGTTAGGGGTGGGTAAAATGTTTAAAACACATTTGGTTCAAAAGAGCCCTTCACTGCAACTGTACTATGGGCCTGATGCTCCTTTGAGCAAAGTTTCACCACCTTTAATTTGGAAGTAAAGTGCCCATTATTTAATTACCCTCAATTATTACACAATGTAGATGTAATTAATGTCATCATAATTGTTGCAGGTACTCCAAGGTCTTTTTTTACTATTGAAAGTTTTCATACCAGACTAGATTGTACTTGAAAGCATTATCATGTAAAAAAAATGCCCATATTTGCACCTGAAGAAGGATGTGCATTTGCAAGCAACCTTACGTGTCTCTTGTTATTTACCATTTATTATTTCCTCACTTAAAATATCATGGTCACCCAGTGACAAGCATGAAATGTGCTATTGTGGCTGGAGGATGCTGTGCCACCTGTCCTGCCTCATTCGCTTCCGGAATTGAAGTGCTCGCAAATAATCTGCTTAGAAATGAGCATATATGAGAGTTTGGCTGAAATACTTATCGCTATTGAGTGTGCTACCAGAAATGAGGTGCTAGTAAGTAATAACGAGGGTAAATTAAAATAAAGGGCTCAGTGTATCCAGAGTAATTCACACCACCACAGGCTGTCTGAGGGATTGGGCTCTGTTGAACTAGACTCTGCTTTGCTTTGTACAGGCCAGCAAGGGGTCAGCAGTGAGCGCTCCTTAAAGGCTGGCTTCTGCCCTAGAAAAGGATATTTTCTTAGAAAATAAGGGTGCTGGCAGAAAAAAAAAAATTTCCAGTTGTTTCCCGTTGACTCTCTGTGGGAGGTTACTGCCTTGCAACTCTAGTAAAAAAGAGTTTGTGTAAATGTCTGCTATTCTGGCAGTCCCTGACCACGAGCATGGGAGAGGCTGTTTTCTTGGAATAGCTGGACTGAGAAAGAAAGGGGACCTCGAACATGTTGTTTGTTCATGCTACTGTGTCCAAAGGTTGCAGCAGGAGAGTGGGAGTGGGCTCTGTTGAAGTGATAGTCCCTGTGTGAACACGTGAGGGAGACCTGACCCCATCGAGTGGAGTTTTGAGTTTTGTTGCGAGGTGTAACGCTTTCGTAGCGCAGTGCCCTTCCTCTGCAAAGCTAGGGACCTCATTGCTTATCCTCACTGTGAAAGCAGAAGCACCTAAATATGACATGAAAACAAGGTAACAGTCTGTGGATCTAGCAGAAGTTATAAAATCTTGGCTTGATGTCAAAAGGAATGTGAACGGTGCAGATTTCCTTGGTTTCCTGGGGAATTTGATCTCAAGTTACTGCTGGGTTTTGAGTGATATCAAGGAGGATATTGGTGCTTTGGAGAGGCTACACTCTGAATCACACTTTGCAGCCTGGGTGCCTCTGGATCAGCACAATTATGATCTGGCTTTACTCATAGCAACCTGAAAAGTGATGTATTCTAAATATTGGATTCCTAGTTACAACAGCTCTTAATGTTAAGCTGACTTGGACATGACTGTGCTCCTTTCTGTCTGCCAACAGGGATGCAGTGGTTGCATTATTTCTGTAGGTGGGCAGATTCCCAATAACTTGGCAGTGCCACTGCACCAGAGTGGAGTGAAGATCCTTGGCACAAATCCTTTGCAGATTGACCGGGCAGAAGATCGCTCCGTATTCTCAGCTGTTTTGGATGAGCTGCATGTGGCCCAGGCTCCCTGGAAGGCAGTGAGCACACTGGTAAGTTGGGATGCGCATCTGGGAAACAGTGAAGCGGCTGGGGGTTGTTATGAGCATCTGCTCAGGGGGGACCGACTTACCAATACGTTTCAAGATTCCAAAGACCTTTGACAGTCTTTTACTGCCGATCTTGAAGAACCTTTTGATCCCTCAAATGCTGTAGCATCACTGGTGGAGGGATGGAAACTGGAGGGGGAGTGTCTTTAGATTACCTTTACACAACATGGGGTATATACCCAGCAAAAGTTAGCACTACTATCAAACTACTCTAATTTATCCTGCTGGCTTTAAAAACTATGCTAGCAGGTGGAGATTGCAAAGGAATAGCGATGTGTCAGCACTGCCCTTTTTTCCTGGTGAAGCTCTATGGACAGAGAAGGTCTGAAGATGACAACTCTGGAACAAGAAGTCATGTATTATGTTCAGCCTAGGTCCCTCCCCTCCAATCGTAACGGCTAGTAAAGTGCAAATGCAGGTAGAGTTGAAATTTTGGTATGACTTGAAAATATTTTCTCATTCACAGCATGTTTTTCCTCCCTTTCTTTAGAGAGATGCTGTTGAATTTGCAAGCTCTGTGAGTTACCCATGTTTGCTGAGGCCTTCCTATGTTCTGAGGTAAGGCTTAACCATCAGAGCTCATCAAGTTGGGGGTATGAACTACAAAAGCATCTTTGAGACAAGGGAGAGTAATTTCAGGGGACGTGTGGAAAACACTATTCTATTCTAGGTGTGTGTGGCATAAAGCTGCCCATCTTAACAGGTGGGACAACTGCTCAAACCAATAAAGGAAGCCAGTGGATCCCTTAGGTCCTTCGGGCACAGATCAAAGGGTAGATCAAAGAACATAATTATTAGAATGTCTGTTTAGCTGCATTACCTTTTTTGTATCTCAAGGCCAAAAACATGAACCACCTGGGATATCCCTTAAGGTTCCTGAGACTACTACCTGTACAATTAAGCCAGAAGAGTGTTTACCACCGGGAAAAACAGAAGGGAACATGCTGAGGCCATTTATTGGGGTTGGCGTCTGTTTCTAGAAAATGACAGTGCATCTTTTGAATTCAGGTTCTTATTTGCTAAGCTTCTCTGCTTACAGGCATGTTTTATGTCCCTATGCAGTGGCAGCTGCTTCTCTTTAATAGACCTTGTACAGAGCCACACGTTTCCAACAGCTAGAGTTTTTGAACAAGTTACACCAGTGCATACACACCGCAAACTCACACGTTCTGAATGGTCACTCTTCTCTGCGAGGCGTTTCTTCATAGCTGGATGACTGGGCACAGAGGGTCAGCCTGTTGGGCACAGTTTATAAGTGAAAATAAATTGGAGGCAGAACCCTTTTCATATGAAAAAAGACACACATCAAAATGAAGAGGCACAGTATTCATTTTCAGGGAGAAAAAAATCTTTTTATTTAAAAAGAAGAAAAGGAGAAAGTTTTCCTGTATGTTCAACCCTCAAGGAAATAGGCTTTAGAAGAGTCTGCTGAGTGTGAATTTTCTATCCAGTTTCTGAAGCTTGCAGTGGAGTTGCAAAGCAAAGTTAAAAACCAGCACTCAGATCAGGAGGATAAGTTAGAAACTGCTCCTGATGTAATCCTCCAGATTTTTAGGGAACACTTCTTTTAGCCTATTGTTTCTATCCATGTTAAATTCCGTATAAGCCATTTCTGTTGTATTTGCTAAAGGGTGTTTGGACAGGTTAGGGGGACTTCAGGGAGAAAGGTGAAACTGGAGGACGTAAAACTTGAGGAAATAGAAAGTGAAAAGCCCTAGCACAGCACACTGGCCTCTATTTGCAGAACAGCAGCAGGTCCACAGCTAGACTTCTTCATCCTTTGAATAGATACGGCCTTTAATATTTGCCAGTTGCCTTGGAAAGCTAAATGCATTTCCCCGCTAGTTACGTACTGTGTGCACCAGCTCACATCCTCAGTGGTGCAACTGATATAGGTCCATGGATTTAATTGAACTCTATTGATTTACATCAGCTGAAGAGGTAGTCTTACATGAGGCAAGTATAATCACCTAGGTACTTGTGTCTATTTATCTTAGGCTAAAGTGACTGGTTTTGTGGGATAGATCCTTCCTCCACTTTTCCCCACAGCCTCTGCAGGCTTCCCACCAAAGCAAAGGGGAAACTGAGTGTCAATGGTGGAAGTTACCAATGTAACATCTTTTTTAAAACATTCTTGCCTTTAAAAAGGGACCTGAATCACTGACTCTCAACCCATGTTCTCCCAGATCCCCCTCTCTGGTATTACTGACAGCTACATTTCAAAGTAGCTTTCAGATACAGTGTCTGTGCCTGCTGTGCCCCTCCTTTAAGGTCTAAGGAGTTACGGGAGGGGCACAGCAAAACGACCAGCAAAGAACAGCCCCTTTTCAGCTGCGTTTGCACTGCCGCACCATCACCAGTGGCCTGTGCGTTGCTCACATCATCTGTCACCCATGAGCAACTGGGTGTTGTTGTGAATGTGAGCAAAGCACCTGTTTTATCCAGCGCTCACAGATAACCTGCACATATGGTGAAAGTTTAGGTCCTTGGTGGGGTTATCTAGCTGACTAGTCCTCTCCCCCAGCTCAGCTTTAAAGGCTTGAGTCAGAAAGGAAATTTGGAATCGCTGCTAAGAAAGGAAATTTGGTATCGCTGCTAAGGCTACATGACCACAGTTCTTTAGTTGATTCCTTGTTGTGCTTCTGGAGGTCACCTGTCTTCTCTAGAAAGTATAATGGAGGTTCATTAGGTACCAGCTCTGCCTTTCTTTCAGCCAAGAGTGCAGCAAGTGGCTTGAGTCAGAAGCTTGCTTGCCTAGTCTGTCCTATAAAGGTAGTTGGCAACCTTGTGCTGTGGTGTCTAACACTGATATCTCCCTCGAAGTCACAAGGGAAGCTGACCTGTTTTCTTTTCTTTGCCATTCTCACAGTGGGTCTGCAATGAATGTAGTATTCACTGAAGAGGAAATGAAGAAGTTCTTAGCAGAAGCCACCAGAGTCTCTCAGGTACCAGTCTTTTCCCTGCTACTGCTTTTTCTTTGCTGTATTTGTTTCACCTCTACTGTGTTTTCCATCTCTTTGTTTCTGTATTGTGCCTCCTCACTCTTTCCCTTCCTTGTTTGTGAAGGAGTCAGTGAAATTAGAGTTTGTCCCCTCGGTTTGTTCCCCAGCAGGCAGACCATGGGAGCCTGCGCAAGCATCCTTACTGATACCACTGGGATGCCCACATGGAGTGAGGACAGCAGTTAGCTGCTGTACCCAGGCATCCATTTCTGACCAGTTAATTATATAAACAGCTGTAGGGTAACAGTCTGGGACCCTTCCTACCCCATCCAAACTTGCTAGTAGCAGGTTATGACAACTGATAGCATCTTTCACTCAGTTTCTGAACTGTTTTGCCTGGCTTCTTTGAACAACTTACAACTTCATCCTGACCTCTTCTGCTTCACCAATGACCTTCTTCCCCGCGCCCCCCCTCCCCCCCTTTTAAATGCAGGAACATTAGGAAGATTTTGCTGTGACATTTAACTCCAAATCATGCACTGAGTTCCATTTTCCACTGATACAAAAGCAGGACTGGTGCCTGCTTACTGTTAAGCCAGTGGGATTATTGATCTGCCGAGTATGTAATGCAGAAGATGAAAGTTCTCGTTTCCATTTTAAATGTTTTTCAAAAGTTAGTTTGGGGATTTTTTTAAAGTGTCTTTTTTCTAGCAAAGGGAAAAATTTGGTCTAGCACATGGAGATTTAGAAAAGAAAAATCTGAGCGATTTCCCAAAGACATGAATGCTTCAGAACATAGTAAACGGCTCAAAGCCTAAATTTCTTCTATACCTTCTATCAGTGTTATTGTACAAGAGATGTTTGGAGTGATGAGAATATGGGAGGAGGAGAAAGTTAAACAATTGAGATTGAATGAAGAACATACAGAATTCGAAGTCTGACCTTTCAACAGTCTCTGATTTGTCCTCGCCTTTTATTCTGTTTTCTTCTGAGGGTTTTCCCCCTTTTTTTGAATGATCACTCTTCAGAACAGTACTGTAACACCATAAATACTACTTCACAGGAATCTTGGAGTTAAAAATAGGTCAAAGAGGATCTCTCTGAAAACACAATTGGCTATGGTTTATGTGGGTAAACACACATTACTGCTTACTCGCGGGATTTCTTAGGTGGTTAAAGCTTGAACAAGAAAAAAAACCATGTAGTTTTTAAGTGTATGAGGCAAATGATGGAAGTTTAGCATTTCACCAGGAAAAGATGGAATGAAATGGAGATACTTTGCAAAGTAATAATATCCTGAAGGATAGGTTAGTATGGAGGCAAGCAGACCACTTATTACCATCTTTGAACAGCTTTAAAGGCATTTTTTGAAAGCTGGAGAGTACCACTGTTTCTTCCATCAGAAGGAATTAATAACTAATTTTCAGAACATTACAGGGTCAACCTGTGGCAGAAACCAGATTCCCAGCAATGTTCAGCCTCACAAAACACTTAGCTTCTTTCTGTACTTAAGGTGAAGTATCCTGCCTTGTGTTTCCCCATGCTCTCACGGAAGCAGACCAGGCAGCAGCCCTAAGCCATGTTCGGTGGGACAGGTTACTTTCTCATGCCACTGGATGGCTTTATGATGGCAGATGGAGGCTGAAGCCCAAGAAAGTGACCCTTGGTCAGCTTAGCTTGTCACAGCTTGATTGAATTGCACTGGGCAATGTTCCTCTTCATTGCTGAGACGTCTCATCCCTGGTACAGGAGGCACTGCTGCGAGTTGAAGTTGTAGAATCTTGGTAATATGTGATGTATTTCTGGGGAAAAGAGTGCATGTTCCCATGGGATCCTTGTGATGTCCAGTTCTGTTACACAAATAAGGCACTGATGCTTGCTGCAGACATGACCAGTTGCACACCGTGAGTCTTTCGATGCTCTGGCCCTGATCCTGAAGAGACTTGCACTAAGATTTACCTGCTAAATTTGTGCTAGTGTAGTCAGTCTGCTAAGGGAAGAGTTCTTTCTTCATCCAGTATTTTTCTACTGACAAAAGCCATAGTATAGTGGAAGCTGAACTAGCAAAAAGCAACCCAGAACAAAAGTACTGTATTCTGCTTCTAAATTTAGGAGGGTTTTTCTCATCTCATCAAGCCTTTATGACCTGTGAGTGGTTCCACAGAAGCTAGCAGTATTAATTGTGAGTATACAACTGAACAGGAGCATCTCTGTGCGACAGGTTTCATTTTCCTGGTTACAAAGCCTTGCCTAGTTCTGCTCCATCCAACAGAGCATCTCCAGATAAAGTGCCTGACCAGTGTTGTTCTGTTGTTTTAGTTACTTTGCTATTATGGTCTTATGTCATTATGGCATTTATGTTATCAATAATGTTCAAAACTTCTTGTGCTAGTTGAGACAGATTGGAATAAACAAGGTTGTATGCACATATAAAATTTAGTGAAAAACTGCAGCAAGACAGAAAGTTGCAGGACACAAGCCACTAAATTTATGAAACAGTGTAGCCTGTGGCATTGTCCTTGCCTGTGAATTTACCCTTGCACTGATAAATGTAAGGAATTGTGTCTTCTAACTTCTGGAGTTGCTTTATATTTTTTCAAAAAGAGCCTTTTGAGCATGCACAGACTGTCATTTATTCCATTTTATTCTCTAATAAATAACAGGCAGTTAATAGTGGATGGGACAGGTAAAATGTTGAGACATAAAGCTGGCCTGGAAGAATGTGGATTAGATTTTTAACTGTCTGTTGGAGCAGGTGGCTGGAAGAAAAAAGCATTAGAGAAGCATGGGAAGTGTGTGCTAGCATCCCAGAGATAAGCGGGAAGAAGAGGAAGGAAAACAATGTATGCCAGGGAATGTATTGAGAGTCAAGGACAGGTTGCTCCTGGCCAGCTATAATTAGTGGCAACTTCTCCCTGGGAGACTTGGGAAACCAGGCAGAGACATGAGAAAGGAATGGATCTGTTGCCTAAGATACATGACTTAAAAATAGCAAACAGCCACTACACAAAGTCATCAAGTATGCCAAGAATCAATTACTCAGTGAAGCAGTAAGCCCAGTGAGGTGACTGGGAGACTCAGAGGAAGGAAGAATTCAGGATCTTGGAGGTAAAGAACATCTTTGGGAGACAGGGTCAGAGGTCGCTGAATCCATGCACGTGTGCCACTATCTTCTATCTACGATGGTCTCGCCTAACAGCTTTTTGTGGTTTTTACCCAGATTTCCCTGTCATGGTGACATTATGGAGGACCCAAGCTAAAGCATCACTGGCTTTGGGGAAATCATGCTAAGTTTCCCCCCATTATTTCTTTGCGAAGTTTACTTATCTGTGGAAATAAAAATATTAATAGATTCTGCTTCCAAAGCTTTTCCAGTGATGAATAGTTAAGTGCTTGCATGGTCCCAAAATACTCTCAAATAAAAACTTTCTTCTTTTGTCTTGTCTTGATGACAGGATCACCCTGTGGTACTCACTAAATTTATTGAAGATGCCCGTGAGGTGGAAATGGATGCTGTAGCAAAGGCAGGAAGAGTAAGAACTTTGCTTTTCTTTAATATTAAACTTATTTTTCAGGATTGGAGATTTGCAAAAATGTGTAGTTTGAATGTGTTACTATACAGCCATGGATTCGTGCTGAGAAGAGTAGAGAAACAAGAAAAGATTAACTAATCTTAGATTAAAAAACATCATGCTTGAAAAGCTCAACCTACCTTATTGTATACATGTAAACAGTTATTTTTTTTAAGCACTGTTTAACTGTGTGAATGAATCCTTTAGAATATAATTTTTATTGGATTCGCAAATCACTGGCTTCACAAATTACTTTCATCAGGATTGTATCAGCATGTGTTACGATATTACCACAGTTGCTTTATTATTACAACTTCACCTTGCATTTCATTAGTCATCAAAGACAGTTCTCACAAAAAAAAAAAATCACAAACTTCCCATTTAACAGAAGTATTGTGTTTTCAATCTTCATTTTTAACCATCAGACAAGATCACTTTTTTGGTATCAAGGTAGTGCGCCTTCATGCAATTCATTCAGTTCAAATCCTTAGGCCTGAATTTTCTCTGCTTTCTTTTCTGCATGATTAAAACACCACAAAAGAGTGGGGGGGAAAAATAATATACAAATTATGTTAGCCCATACTTCTTTCTATTGGGGAATGACAACTTTTTTGTGTTTGTGGTGGGAGAACTTAGAGAGCTGGACTAAAGCCTAATTAGTTTTTACCTTCTGAGTCAATGTGTGTTAGAGAGAGGAAAGAAGCCTTAGGACCTCCAGACTGTCGTGGGTTTTATAATGTCTGCAGTTTGCTTAATCACAGTATGAAAACCACTAACATAGTCCCCTTGTTCATATGCTTTGTGTCTGCTTCAGGCCTACTCTCCCCAACATCTTGGGTGATTCCCTTTTTTCCCCCCTATCCTCTTTTGGATACATCTCTGTTCAGGAGATTGTGCCGGGCTGGACATGCAGAAGGCATAGAGGTGGGGGGACAGTTGATGACAGAAGGTGAAGTGACTAACTGCTCTCTTGTTACTATATGCAGGTTATCTCACATGCCATTTCAGAGCACGTGGAGGATGCAGGTGTTCACTCTGGAGATGCCACCCTCATGTTACCCACACAGACTATTAGCCAGGGAGCCTTGGAGAAGGTAGGTGTTGCACTAGCACTGAAGACAAAAAGAAAAGAAGAGTTTGAATTTGCTTTCCCCCTTTGCTTGGGAGAACTCAATCACCAATGGAGAAATCAAATCACCAGTGTTTTTTAAAGGCCAGTGTGATGTGTGCAAATGTGGAATGTTATTGTACCCCCTATCATTGGCTATACTACACATAGGATCATCTGAACTGCTTCCCATTAATTTAAGCAGCAGAGGTACACACTTTCAGACCCATTGGATTTTTTTGTTTCATTGGCTTAGGACCAGCAACCATAGCAGTAGAGGAGTCTAATCCATATATATGCTGTGGTTCACTTTCCACTTCCTCTCCTCCCACAATCCTTAGATTAGATCAGCTGTAAGACTTTCTAGCTGCCTGCCTTTTCTGGAAAGGATATCAAGAATGAATGAACCTCACCTAAACTTGACTTTTTCCCCTTTCAAGACTAAACATAGTGATACAGTTAGTTGTCCAAATGCATTTTCTAAATGAAATTTACCATGCCCCATGATATCGTCCTGGAAAGGATTTGCTTGGAAACTAATAAGAGCTGTAATGCAACGGTCTGTGCTCCAACTCTGCAAGAATGTCCAAGGCCTTGTTTCCGAAAATAGTCATCTCCTGGAGCAAAGTTATTCAAATGCTTATACTGGAACGGCACATGGTTTCTTGACAAACCTAGAAAATAAGACCATGGTGTTTTCTCCCAACTTTTATTTCTGCTGACGCACGTCCCACTGATTTGTGATGGGACAGGCATGTTGGTGAAAGACTCTTGGGACACTTGTAAAATCAGGTAGATAATCTCAAATGGCAAAACATCATTATTCGTTATTTCACCAAGAAAGGTATAAAGGCTCCAGTGCGCAGTGTAGGAATTGCTACAGACAGGGTAGGCTTTTATTCTCTCTCTTTCTCCCTCTTCCCCTTGCTTTCTCACACACAGACACAAAGCTGTGTTTTTAATTCTGCCCTGAAATGGAGCTTTGGGCTTTAGATTACCAGGCAAATTAAACATGTTTGCTTCTGAAAGGTAATGCTATTGCCAAAATGGCAATATAGACAAAAAATATGCTAGGGCAGAGAGATGTGACGCTTAAAGGAATCCACATGTGAGGAGATTTATTGCTATGATGCTGTCTATTTTGTGGGACTTATTTATAATATATATACATTTTGACTTTATTTATTTTTGTAGGTAAAAGCTGCCACGAAAAAAATTGCAAATGCCTTTGCCATCTCTGGTCCATTCAACATTCAGTTTTTGGTGCGAGGCAAAGATGTGCTGGTAAGAGCTCTTGTGATTGTTGGAGGAAGTCAGGCTCTGCTCTGGAGAGTTAGGCGCCTGGTTCCTGCGGTCCCTGTCATGGAAACTCTGGCAGTAACAGCTGTGAGTTTCTAACCTGCCTTGTCTGATGGTGTGTGGCTCGCCTGTGCCACCCCTAGTCGTGCAGCTCTCCCTGTCTATGTGGGAGGGAGCGTCCTCCCCTGTCTTCGCATTGAGGGTGAAGTGATGAGTCTGGTCGCATTGTCCGTCAGCAATAGCTTTGTTTCTCTGTGGGCTGTTGTCCTTCCCAAAACTATCAGTTTTGAATATGATGGACAGCACTGGGACCTGCATCTCATCCTGTGAACCAAATATCATCGCTTTTTGATCTCCAATATCCTCTCTCACCTTCAGCTATTTTGATCATTAAAATAAGCCTTCCAAGTCCTTGGAAAGAAAGCAAGACAATTTAATTGTTCAAGTCGTTAATATAAGCCTTTAAGATGGTTATCTAAGATAGCATGGTTCTAGTAGCTATCAGTAACAGAAGTACAGCAGATGTCTGACCCTGTATGGGTAACTGCTGGCTTTCTGTTGCTAATGGAAGAAGGTCAGAGGAATGTGAGCAGAGTATGACTGAGGAAATGGTGGATAGAAAGAAAACCTGACATGGTATAGAGGAGATGCATTGTTGGTGAAAGATCTTGTTTGGGCCATTAGTTGAGAAAAATGTACTTTCTTCACCTTTCTTCTGTTTCACACATAGTTATTCAGAAACTCCACAGCGGGGCAGAATGGAATTTTTCCTTCTTTGCTTTCCCTCAGCTGTGCTTGCCTTTTCTCTGGATAACCCCTCTTTTCCATTCTGTCCTAACTTACATATTCTTGTCCCCCTTCACTCCCCCTTCATTCTCACAGCAATTCTTTTGTGCTGTTGATCTCTGTGGTGCAATTCTCATCAGATGGAGAACTTCTTTGTTTCTTGCTTGGGTCACTGCATGACTTGTGCATGTAGATGAGGAAAGCTGATATGGATAGCCCAGTCATTCACAAAGTGCCATTACCATGGAAGAAGAACAAGGTGGGCTTCTAAAGTTTGTACTTAATGCCTGTGCACAAGTTTCCATGCCTCTTGCACATTAACTTAGGGTATAGAACAACATGTTTTCTGATACAAACTCTGGATTACCCTCAGTTCTGATTTGCAAACAATAGAGATGAAACTCAGTTGAAGAACACTGGATTCCTTGTATCTCAGGCTGGCCACTACCCATCCCTCATCGCTGTTTGTAATATTGAACACAGTTACTGTGTGTCTTATTTCTGGCAGTCTGAAGAGCATCTCTGCCAAGAGGAGTAAGGACTGATTTCCAGAAACATGAATCAATCTATTTCTTCACTGCACAGTGCCTGACGCTGGTATTTCTCCTTTTTAATCCACAGGTGATAGAGTGCAACTTGCGGGCTTCACGCTCCTTCCCTTTTGTATCGAAGACTTTGGGTGTGGACTTCATTGATGTGGCCACAAAAGTGATGACTGGAAAAGAGGTTAATGAGTTATCCCTCCCCACACTGGAGCATCCCGTTATTCCCTCCAAATATGTTGGGATTAAGGTAAGGTTTCCAAAGAACACCAAAAAAATACCACAGCAGAGCCAGCACCTGGCACATTAATAGGCAGTTAGTACTTTACTGCCCAGAGACAACAACTTACTCACTGGCCAAAGGCCAAATTGACCTTTTGCAGTTTCCGTTAAGATAATGTATGTTGGGAATTTTAGAGAAAAATCAAAGGAAAATTATCCAGTGATTATTAATAAAATCAGTCTCCCTTTATTTCTTACTTCTGACTTACTCTGAAGCATATTTATGGACTACATAATAAATACGCACTTGCAGAATTGAACACTGAAAGCTATTTCATAGTACTTTCTAATATATGTGTGGACATGTACGAATTTGTGTTTTGAGTGCTCCCCAGATTCTATCTTCACGATTTGGGACATGGGCTGTTGAATGCATGGAATCCCCTTTATATGCACCACCAGTTAAAATGGGGGTGAAAGTCTTGGATCCTTTCATTTCAGTGAGGCCAAGATTTTCTTTTTCATAATTACGAAGCTTATACAGCACCCAAGGTACCAAAGTGTATTGTAGATATTTGTGAATGCTTAGTGGAAGTAAAAAATTAATTGAAGTTCCTGATGATAAAAAACCTAATGATAAAAACAGCAGTGCAGAAAATACAATGGATAATGAGAATTATTTATACAGAAACTTTCAAGCTTTAATAGCTTCCATATCAAGTGAAAATTGAGGCAATGGAAAACACCTAATATCTTTCTAATAATAAAAAGTTCAGACATATTAGAATGCAAGCCACATCTGTGGCCCAAGCCAGCTCAGATTACTGGCAAGCCAGGCAGTCCAGAAGTAGCTTTATATTTTATTTTGATGTCAGAGACAGACATTATCGGAAATTCTAATCCTAGACTTTTTTTTGACTCTTATTTTTATAAATTTCTATTATTTAGACCTGGGGCTCCTGCATTGTTGTTAGCTAAACTGTCAAGAGTTTTGTCTCTCCTGGGAATGTTGCCTACAGAGTGGAAAACCCAACTATATTCTTGAAAACTTCACTACAAAGCCTTTTATACTGCTTGTGTTCTGTGCAGATTTGTCAAATATAAAAACCTGCTAATACCTTTGGAAATGCTAAACTTTGAAAAATATTCCAATTAAACCTGGTTTTCATTATTCATGCATCATATTTTCTGTCCTCTTATGTTTTTATTGCTAGGAATATTTGCATGGAAATGGGATTTTTTTTCTCCAGCAGTTCTTAAATGCTCTAAAATGAGAATATGAAACTCTTCTTTCTCAACATAGACGCTCTTTTGTGGATTCAGAGTCCTACCGTTTTAGCTTTAGTGACTGAAATATTGTCTTGCCATATTTGCCTGCAGAGTGACACAAGTATCATAGCCTGACCAAGGTTAAATCCTGGGTAGAGCATGACAGACTAAGTTTTAAAAAGATTTTATTTGCAGTGTCAGAGTCTGCTCCTGCTGGTGCATTTTCATGTTCATGGCAGACAAAAGTTAGGGAGTTGGTGGAACTTTCAAGACAGTATGTGCATTAAAAATAATCTACCTTGACTGCCATATCTGAGCTTGAGAATGTAGAGTTGGCCACTGCAAAAACTTTCTCTTTACTTATAGGAGAAGCAAAACTGATCTAAAAGTCATGAAGACACATGACATTTATTGAGACACCTTTTGCAATGAATTTCTGCTGTCACATTTCAGTTGGTCATCGTTAGGTGTCATGAAACAGCAGCTGTCCTGTCCACAGTGTTACCTTCAGAGACTTCAAAGAACAGAATTACGTCTTTGGATTTAAAAACAGATTCTTTTTTAAGCATCAAGGATGCTGTCTTTATGCAAATGCCACTAGTAGTTTAGGATGGAGAGAAGCTCTATAGAAAATTGTTCCTTAGCAGAAAATTCTTGATTTGATCCGTGTTTGCCGCATGTGGTCATTCACTCTTTAACAGAGTTTCTTTCCCTCCGCCTCCCCCCCACCTCCCGCTTTTTTTTTTTTTTCTTTTTTTTCCTTTAAGGACAAATTAGACAAGAGAACTTGGAGACCGCAGTGTCCCAAGTCCTCAGATAATGATGATGATTGGGAATTATAATATTTTCATGCAAAAAAAAAAATCAGAGGTGTGTATTTGGGTGGGACAGGGAGAGGGAAAATCTGAAAATAATTTATGAAGTTTCATCTGGTTTACACCAAAAGAGTGTGTTCTTGCGGAATGGTTTGATTCCTGTGAATGAAAAATGTCTGTTGGAGAACAGTTTTCTCAGAAAAACCAACTGGCTTCAGATAGTCTCTCCTTGTTTCATGAATTAGATACTTCACAGCCTTTCTCTTTTAAAATGTGTCCTAAAAATGATAGTGATAGTGGGCTACCACAGATTAGAAATCTGCCATCAGAATATGAGCAGGATTGCAAGAGTTAGAATGATGATTTATTGGTGAAATACATGTTTATTTGTTCCAGTCCATCAGCAAGACACTGGAGGAACTCATTTGCCAAGTACTCCTTTGCTTATCAGCCTTGACCAGTGCTTTTTGGGGATTAATTCCTGTCTGTCTCTTTCTGTCACTTCCAAGTGTAGCTGGATTTTTTTCTTTATTTTTAAATGATCCATTACATTTTCATTCTCTTTCTCCTTCCCCCCCCCTCTTTCTTTCACCAGGCCCCAATGTTTTCCTGGTCCCGGCTGAGAGATGCTGACCCTGTTCTCCGATGTGAAATGGCCTCTACGGGGGAGGTATCTTTTAGATTTGCTGCTTTTTTTTTTATTTTATTTTAACCAGCTCACCTTTAAACATCATGAATCTTTGAAAGTGATCTTCTTACTGCCTGAATCATGATGGCATCTGTAGCCTCTTCAGAAAATTGAAAACATCTTTCTTATCTGTAAAAACACATTGTCTTGGAAAACCCAGTTTATTCAGCCACTGGATGTCCCTCTTTACCTGCATGTCAGCTCCCTGAGTTGGACCTGGTTGGTGTGACAGCCTGAAATGAGTTTATCTGAGAGCTGTCTGGTTCTGGGAGGTTCTCGGTGCATCAGTCTGTTTTATGAATCACCTGCTTCTAGACAGACAAGTGTTTACAGCTTTCAGAGTCCCCCATCGACATGCCAGAATAGCAATATCGAGACTCCAGGTCATGAGCATTTGGTCTTGGAATGTGCTAGTTACTTCAAGGCAACAAATATGTATGGTGATATTTTTGTTGTTGCCTGGTAACCATGAAGGCATTTCCCAAGGTGCAAAAGGTGAGAGAGAGTGAATAAAGTGTGATGGCTGCAGTATTGACTGCTGGTAGGATGAGGGGGAGCCTGGGCTACTTTGCCCACCCTTTTTATAGGAGGGCTGTGAGGTGATTCTGAAATGTCTCTCTGGTGTATGCATGGCACACTGTAAAGGCACAAAGCTGTTCCTCTTCCTGCGTAGGCTCAGCACTGGCGGGAGCCCTCAACCCTCAAGGGGTACAGGTTTCTGTCTACATCATTTGGAAAGATATTAACTCATCTAGAACAAAGAGGTTTATGAGTTATTGCTGAGCTGTCAATAGCTTCTGTAGCTATACCCAAGCTACCTTTAAACTTGCTTGCTCTCTTACTTCTAGAAAAGAGTTGCGGTAGCAAGATACTTATTCTGGGCTAGAAAGCCCCCTTGGGAAGTGATTAAATAGTGAAGCAATTAGTTTAGGCTGAACTCTGCTCTACCATAGCTAGGCAGGTGGCAAAGCCTAGGCTGCTCCATTTGATATGTGCTTGGTTATGTCCACATGAGCTGTTTTCATTAGGAAAGAATTATCGTTTTAGTATGAAAAAGCACTATACCCAGATACACGGTAAGAACAGCCTTGGGTCTCCTACATCTCTCCAGAATGACTTTATTTTGCTCTTTATAATGTGTGGGAAACAGTATGGTGGAAGATTTCCTTTCAGTGTAGTTAATGCCCAGCAAAAAAGCCAAGTGAATTCTGTGACTTCCTTATTTTCAGAACAAAATTGACGTCAGGTTGTCCCTCTCTCCCCCCCCCCCCCAAAAGGAATAAAAATGTAACTAAGGGCAAGAATTATTTTTCTGAGCTTTATATGCAGTTAGAGATTACCTTGGTCATAAGGGAGGGATTATTAACTTTTATGAGTTGGAAAGATACATATTCACAAATACCATAAAATGTGACAGTTATGAAGGTCTTTCTTATAAGTGAAGTAAGGATAATAACTTGCTTCAGGTAAAATGCTCAATTATTCCTCAAAGACGTTTTTCACACACGCGGCTTGATTTGGGCTTGCGTTTGTCACATCTGTCTGGTAGAGATGTATTTTGCTGGAAGTTGTAGTTTGCAGACCAGCAGAAGACACAGTGCTGGGGGTCCCTTTGAGTATTGTGGCGTTTTGATCATGCCATAATGACAAACCTCTCCCAGCAGGCTGGAAAGTCCTGCTCTAAACCTACAGAGTAGGGGGCTGTCCACCACCCTAGAAAGTCCAGGACGTACGTAACCCCTCAGCCCGATATACTGTAGAACAAACTGAACACTCAAGGATGAGTTTTTAGAGAAAAGCTGAGATACTAGTTGTCATGATTTTTTTATCCCTCCCTTTGTGGGATTTTTGTTTCGTTAGTTGTTCTTTTTTTACTTCAGAAGATCTGGCAAATCATTATTTGTTCTTCTTCTTACATGAAATACTAGCTTCTGCTCACCATGGTAACAGTGAGACCAGGAATGTGAGGACTCACTCTGTGATGGGAAGGACCATAAGAGGAAAATGGGAGAGCAATTCTCAATCAGCCCCTTTATCCCATCTGTATATGTGTGCAAATTTGTTATTTCAAAGAGAAAAATCTGACACTTTTTGCTTATGACTGTTTCTCAACAAGTGTGGAGTTGTCCAGAAAAAGTCAGGGGGTTTTGTTGTTTTTTTTCCTTTTTTAACTTTCACAAAAGCTCATGCATTCCTCTTTTTGTCATCAGAATTCCAAATTTTGGTAAGGAACACGGTTTAGTTCTTTCAGAAGATCATTATCGCATGACAGTTTGTAAGCAACTGAGCTCCACAGGCAGTCCTGAATGATGGAGAACTGCTACGTGATTTTTATTGACTTCTTTATCAAGTTTTTGTTTCCATAAAATAGATTACTATGAATTGGCATGATTGCTTTTTTGTTTTCCTAAGTACATACTAACATTTTACTTGAATTTCGTACATCTGTGGACTTCTAATGGAAAAGCATCTTTATACACCATGGTTTATCTTCACAAGAAATGCCAGAAATACATGACAGCACAAGGTCTGTCTTACCCCAGTTTACAGCGTACACGCAGAGAAACATGCCTGCACGCAGAACACTCACTGGTTTTTAAGCATTATAT
This sequence comes from Phaethon aethereus, assembly GCF_964289735.1. Classification (NCBI taxonomy): domain Eukaryota; kingdom Metazoa; phylum Chordata; class Aves; order Phaethontiformes; family Phaethontidae; genus Phaethon; species Phaethon aethereus. Next base: position 38,346,940 of record NC_138580.1, read on the forward strand.
AGTGTTAAACAATTTGCAGTGCGCTCACAAACACTGGAGCAGAGGCTGTGTACAGCATTCCCGTAACTCGGCAGAATCAATTGTTGTTACTCCTTGGTGTGCTGTTTGAAACTAAAGCGTTGCTTATTTCTTCGTTATTGCTTCATTAAAATTATGAGATTTGTCTGCAATGATTTGCTGATTTATTCCCCCCCTGCCTGCAGACTCCATGCAAATGCAGTCTGATTCTGCGTGAAGAAATCAGAAGAGCCTATTTAAATATTTCATTCCTGTTTCTTTTTAAAACGATGTCTGTGGGTTGTTTTGGGTTTTTTCCCCTCACACCACCTTCTCTGTGCCTTTTCCCAGGTTGCATGCTTCGGGGAGGATGTGTACTCTGCGTTCCAGAAGGCTATGCTTGCCACAGGGTTTACATTTCCTAAGGAAGGGATTTTGATTGGAATCCAGGTGAGTCCTAAAAATCAAAGCTGAGAAAGGACTGACACACAGGAACTCAGTAACTGTTGCCTTGTTCATGTGTCACATGCCATTCATGTGTCTTTATGGCTTCAATGTGTTTCTCTGCAATCCATCTTGAAGTGCAATAAGACAGTGAGGATCAAACACCATGGAGAGATCTTTACTGTGTTCCCTGAGTCTGGCCTGGTTTTTTCCCTCTGGCTCCTGATAGGCTCTACTGAGAGCTGCAGAAGTTTTCTGGGGGCAAACCCCTGGGATTGTTGCAAGCAGAGGCCTGGGATCAGAGAGTTAGAAACCACCTTCCTGCAGGGAACAAAGTCCATAGATGATGAGTTCAGAGAAACGTCCCACCTCGAACTCGGAGTCCGCTCCTTGCTCCCTCCCAGGTGGGAGCCTTGGGGATGCTACTTTCGAATTCTGACGTATAAACTCCCTTCACCTGTACATTGTCTCTTGCCCTTTTGAAACCAGTTCCCCTCCACCGCCCAAAACAGTGAGACAATTTCCATACCACAAAGCTGGACCTGCTAAGCTTTCCCCATAGATGCATAGATTTCATTCCAGGCAGAGCTGTAGTGTCATCCAACAGTGTGGAAAATGAGATCTTGTTAAGCAGGGTATTGTGGGGCTAGTTATTGGTGTGACACTGTCAGGCAATGAGACCTCCACCAGGTATAGCACTGTCACGTTCCTCTCCTCATTGGAGTCACAATGGGAATATACTGGAGCGCACCAGAGTGAGGGATTAAAGGACAACAGTCTTCACACTGCAATCTGCTTTCCTGGCTGCCTGGTGGCATGGCTGCCATTGTTCGTTTTCCTCTTTGACGGTGGTGCGTGGCCAATATTGCTTCTTACCATCTAGCTCCTATCAGCTAGGGGTAAGTAGCTCAGAAAGGAAGAACCAATGCTACCTTTGTGTAGTAATGTTTCTGGTTTCCTTATCTTGCCAGAGCTCTTTTGTCTTAGGGATGGCATCTCAGATACATACTCTGCAGGTCCAGTGATTCCATACTAGACTAGAGCTTGAACTTTAGGGTTTCATCTCTTGCTGTCAGCATCTGTCAAAGGTGCTGTATGTGACAGAAAGTTTAAACGGTGTCCTTATGGGAATATCCTCCAGTGCAATGGCTTCTGCAAACAGCATTTACGTGAGGGAGTTCCCAATGGGCCTGCCTTAGAACTGCCTTGCTCCATTCACAGTTCTGTATCAGTAAGGAGGATATGCATTTTAGAATGAAAAGGTAGCTAGGCAGAAAAGCAAAAAGTGTTGGTACTTTATCACAGGGTAGTTACCAGCTGCTGAAGATGAAGTCAAATACACTTGTAAACTTTGAGGTGTGTGTATGTTCCTCAGAAAAAATCAGACATTTCCACTGCAACTAGCACATTCTTGGGCCCCATAAAGACAACTGATTGCCTCCTGCCATTTCCCTGTTGTGCTTGTAATGAGCTTATGCCCTACATGATTGCATAACGCCAATAAAACAAAAAAATAGAATACATCAATTCCTGTCAGAAAACTGGGGTGTGAAAAATGTGCAAGACTGTGCCAGCAGAGGATGTGAAGGAAGTGTGTGAAAAGTGGCCAGAAAGGAACATGACTTCTGCTAACACAGATCACCGCTTACTCCTTAAATATACACATATATACACACATCTATGGATTGAAACTGTTGCTCTTAAGTTACCTCAGATTCACAAAAAAGTCTTTGCTTGCTACCTAGATAAAGTTTAAAGGTCAGTATCAAACTCTGGGCAGTTGGTACCTGTATATGTAATCAATACATATTTTAAAACAGCATTTAAAAAGGGAGAAAAGAAAAGCTAGGAGAAGAAAAAAGGAGAGAGAGTCCAGTTTTTAAAATTTAAGTCTATTTTCTTGATAGCAGCTAGAAGGGAACAGGCAGCAAAGAATAATTTTAGCTATAGAAAGCATTTATGTAGATTCTCTGTCTATTCCTGTTAAACTGATCCAAATGTTCTTTGTACAAAGGTCTTAAGAAAAAAAAGGAAAAAAAAAAAAAAAAAAGATAAAACATCCCAAAAGCTCAACCCCCCAAACCTTTTAAAAGTAACAAGATTATCTCCTTTTTAATGAGTGGTTTACAGTTCATTTTCTTGCAAAAGAAACTTGAAAATGACAGATCAGTCCCTTAAAGGTCTCTCTTCATCTGAGCATATTTCTTATATAATTAAACTCCAAAACACAAAGTGTAAAGTTAATGCTGAGAACCATGTGTTGCTCCCTCTCCACTCTTGGAGCTTATGACCTACCTAGTTTTCAATGGTCTGCTTTGAAATCCGCCAGGTCTGCAGGCAGAGAGGGGAAATAAAACCTTGTAAGAAGGGAAGGTTGAAATCCTGACCTAGACCTGACGTGTAGACTGAGTGATCTTCTCTGAGTATTACAGGCTCAGGAGGAAAGGGAGGCCCTTCACTGCAGAGACAAGAGGCACAAGGATTGAGGCACCAGGCGGGCTGTGAACCCGAGCAGCATTGTTCTCATTTATTTTATTTTTATTTTAATCACAAACATGAAGTCATGTACCTCAAGCTGGCAAAGTTGTCAGTGTATGCTCAGAGGGGAAATACAGGCTCAGAAGGACAGACACCGGGTCTCCCCTCTCCACGATCACAATGTTTAAATGTCATTGCTGTGAGGAGGTGACGGGGTGGAGGTCCCTCCCTGGGCAGAGGCCCCTGGCTTTCCAACTGCAGGATGGTTTCTGTAAGCTGTTCTGGTGCACTTGGGACTGATCCTTGCCAAGAGCACCAGCCCACGTGGTTCTCTCTGAGGAAGGTGCTATCTTTCATCTGCAGCAGATGGTGAACTCAAAACATACCCAGCTTTTGGAGGCTTTGTTGCTTCATGATTAGCTGCTTGCTCTGATTTTTAGACTGGACTTTTAGGTCTTGCAAAGAGAGAAATAAGCTAAAAGATGGTGAACTCTGCTTCCCTCAAAAGTGTCTAGGCTCAACACATTTAGGGTATTCTGTATACCGTCCCTTTATGTCATTGCTATTAATTATGTTGAGGCGAGAGGAAGCTGCCTTCTTGAGGGTGAAAGTCAGATGTAGTTAACAATAGTAGAGAGGGAGATCTTTATTTCCTTGCAAATGTTTCACTTGGGGGCATTTTGCAAATCAAGTCAAATGGCTGTGCTGTGATCTGCAGTCTGAGCAGGTCCCGATGCGCCCAGGTAATGAACCCAGCCTTGCTGAGGGGCTTTCATGTTGGTGTGTACTTACAGGTTGCAGTTCCAGCAGTAATCCTACTAGAGGCCACGCAGAAATGTTGCTAACAAAGTAATCCTCAAGGTCAAACAGGCAAGCACTCCTTGACATCCACGGGACAACACAAGGCAGGTTGGGCAGCCAGCGGGAGCACAAGCCCGCTGGTTTGTCCTTCAGTTGTGAGCACTCTGACATTGCACCGGTCGAGCTTCCCCAGGATTTTAAAGGCCTGATGCTCTCCCAGGGTAAATGGAGTATGGCTTTCTTGTTGGACAAATGTATCTCTGACAGTTTATGCAAGCTGGTAATCTGACCTCTTTTCACAATTCGGAGAAATCTGTGATGCTGAAACCCTGAGTCTGCCATTAAATAATTTATATTTTATGCAAGAGGAGTTGAAAAGCTCATTTCATTTTCTTTCCTGATTGGGCTATTCAGTGATATCTCTGGGATGGAGCGCATCTGTCTTACATCTGTGCTGGTGACCACAAGATGCGGAAAGCTTTGATGGAGTATTTTATTTTTAAATCCCAGCACTCCCAAGTCTGTTGTTTCAAGGTAACCTTCTGCCTTGATTCCTTACATACCAGAAGTTTTGCATGCTCCACAGTGGATTTGAATACAGGATTCAAGATTATCACAGGAGATGAGCTGGCTTCATTTTGAGCTGTATCTTAGTGAGAACTGGAATAGCTGTATTGAATTAACTGAGGATGTAGCCCTTTACAAATAGCAAGACATGCTAGCAGACATGAGAGGTTATAAGAAATACAACTTTTCCGATAAAGGAAAAATAATACAATTCTCCTACAATAAATATCTTCCACTAAATAAATCTGCTTGTACTTTTCACCTTTAGTAACTAATGGTTTCTTACACAGGTTCTTTCAGCCAGCTTGTAAATCTGAGGCTGCTCCAATGCAAGCTGGCAGTTGTAATTTCTTTTCATGGAGAGGCTGTTCTATGTGTCACAAGTGTTCAGTACATGTTTGATAGAAGTTTATAATACTGTTGTGAAAGCCAACCCCCCTGACCAGAAGGCAGAACCGTTCTCTCTGACAGGGAAGCTGCCAACCCTGTCACATTGTGTATTTATATTTTCCAGTTAGTGTACAGAATGAGATGGCTTTCAGAATGAGGTTCTTTCCAGAGTGCTTGAGAAAACCTGTTGACTCCTTTTCTTCATAGGAAATCGTTCACTCTTCAGAATATTGCTCTGTCACCCATAAAGGTTAAGGTATCAGTAGCTCCAGCAGGGACAAGGGAGCTTGCAATAATCTTACTTGCAAATGGCCAGACCAGGCTAAGGTTAAAAGCAAAGTTTGGCCTGCAGTGAGAAGGGCATGTGTTGCATCTGATCTTTGCATTGCTTGCTGTACCTTCAATATTCTGAAGAAAGTTATGCTGGAATCATATTTTTACTCACCTGTTTCACTCTAAAATGACTTGTTCAAGTGCGGATGTCTACAGGAGGTCATCTTATCTTTACCTCCAAACTATATTGGATCTGGGTATTGCATTATGAGAGTGTCTTTCAAAGGTGCCCTAAGTATCTGGAAATTCAGGTCCTCATGGGAATAGGGTGTCGCAGTCTCTTGAGGGGTTTTGTTTTCCGTTTCCATGTGCCCATGGGAGTTAGAAACACACTCATACATGCACAGGCTCTTCGTCATGTGAATTTGCAAACAGAGCACCCAAAGGCAGCCCAAAGTCTATCCATATTTGCCATCTACCAGAAGAGAAGACCAAATGTTTGAGCAACGATTGAAAAATATTTAAGAGCAGAGGAGATTCTAGTTGGTGTATTTGAAAAGGCAATTGCACAGAGATTTAATATGCAGTAGTAAATCTTCTGTAGTTGCTGTAGAACTTAGTATGGGAACACTTACCCTGGTGCTGTAACAGAATATGTCTTAGCTGGGAGAGACTTTGGGCTTCAGGATCCAGATGGTTTTCTTGGAATAGCACTGGCCATGCACATTCAGACGTTTCTGCACGCACACACACACACATACACACTCTCAGCACAGACAGGTGTGTTTGCCTCTCAGCACAGCTGGGAGGACCTCCATGTTGCCCAACAAAATGCTGTTTCTAAATCCTTGTTTTGATGCTGTATCTAATAAACTTCCTTTTCCAGAAGTCCTTCCGCCCCAGATTCCTCAGCATAGCAGAACTACTGCATGAGAAAGGTTTTAAGGTAGGTGGTTTCAATTATTTAAAGCTAGAGAATTTTCAAAATCTGAAATGTACTCAGCCTGCTACAGGAATGGAGAACATTGGAGTTCATTTGGACATGGAGAAGAAAGGACATTTTCGAAGTACCACAGGGATTTTTTTAGCCGATTTTTTTTAATCTGAGTGATAAGCAGGTACCACCCAACTAAAAGTTTTCATGATTGTGTAATTGAACAAACAGGACTAAGTCACGAGGGCAAGAATAACCCTGGCTCTGCTCTCAGCCTGCAGTCAGGATGTCACATTGTAAACTCCTCTAAGTTCTCCAAGAAAAAAAATGCCAGCAGGATGCCATGTATAACAGGAGGGGAGGAAGGGGAAGCCTTTTATATGGAGGAGTCTTTACAGTGCTTCATGTTCAGTGGTATTCACAAGCTGTGGATATATGAAATTTGTGGTGTTTACACCCCTCTTGTAATTCTTGTGCGTTATCTTGCATCCATATCCCTACTGAAAGGTAACTAACAACACAGCCACAGAAGATTAGCGAGAGCTTTTTAGTATTAAGTACTATTTTCCTCAGTGGCATTAGTGTAACTACTGGATTTACAGTTCTGCCTTTCAAAACTTAGTGCTAGGCAAAAAAAATTTATAAGTGATTGAACTTAAGCCCTATTGCAAGTCAGAAGGATTTAGGTTTTCCTAAGCCTCTGCTTCTGGATGTGTTACTACCATTCATCAACTATCATCCATCAGCAAATCACAAATAACAGAAGGCTGGGAAAGTCCTGCTGTTCTCTGTGTGTGTCTCTATACAGAGAGACACCCTTGTGATGCAAAATGACCTCCAAAATCAGCTCTGTGTGCTGGGTCAGACCCACATGAGTTAAATGAAAAGTTTCAGTATAATGAAGCACGCAATAAGAAACCTTTTTTTCCCCTTAACAGCTTTATGCCACAGAAGCAACCTCAGACTGGCTCAATGCTAACGGTATCCCGGCAAATCCTGTGGCATGGCCATCACGGGAAAGCCAGAGTCCAGGCCTCCCTCCGGTCAGGAGGTAAGAGCAATACTCACCTTGTCAAATATGTGTTAACATCCAGGACAGCAAATGCAAAGGGCAAATTGCTGGTCCTGTTGAGATCAATGACAGTGATTTAATGGGACTTCAGGATTCAATCCAGAAGTTTTGTTTTATTTGATTCTGTCTGGAATTGCCACAGCAGAGAGGTTTCAGCTTACTTAATGAACATATCATTGAACAGTCCTATTTAATATGGCTTGGATGTATTGCTCCATGTTACATTTTCACACAAGGGTACATGGGATCTGAATATTTAGCCTTTAATGACAGTCAGTCATGCCTTTAACAGAGTTGTGCTGAGCTGTATGAAGACTGAATATTGCTTTGCATCACTGAATAGAACAAAAATAAATCCCAGATTCCTGAGTTGCAGCTTAGTGCCTTTAACCTCTCAACACTCCTTTCTTGGGATGTAAGACTAAACTCAAATGAAAATTTTCAGTGTTTTTTACTTGCATGCCTGTGCTATTCATCATAGATTTTCATTAAGCAAGACACACTGTGATACTGTCTTGTGCATTGTCTCTTCAGGCTGGTAAGGGATGGGAAAATAGATCTGGTGATTAACTTGCCTAACAGCAACACTGAGTTTGTCCATGATAATTATGTGATCCGGAGGATGGCTATTGACAGCGGGATTGCTCTGCTCACTAATTTCCAGGTACTTCCCATGTTGTTTTTTCTCCTCTTAGTCATAAGAGCCTTCAGAGCTTTCAAGCACTTGTGACCTTAGATTCCAGTGTGTTTGGACCCTCATTATCTCTGACAAATAATAATGTGCCTGAAAATCATGGCAGCACAATTGTTAGAATGTATTTTCATTTTGCTACTATACAAAATAACATTGCTCAAGGCGGGGGGAGAAAATCTTGAATCCTGTACTGCAGCTGAAGTCGTTGCTGTATTGTTTTCACTTCAGAGCAAACTTCTTGCACAGGACTGCCCCTAACATGTTTAAATTATGCATGGGAACAATTTTTTAGTGGGATGTTTTTCCAGTATGGTCCTTAAACCTTATAGCAGGATGTAGCTGGGCTTTCTTGATTGATTCTTGGGGCAATCCAATTCCAAAGTGCCATCCAAGTGGAATTGCTGCCTGTCTTCTTGTCGTCCCCAATTACCAGTCATTATGTGTTTGTAGCTCCTGACAAACCCTTTTCACGTACTGATAGGGGAAGAGATATTTGGTAATGCTAAGTGGGACTCCTGCCGCCAGCAGTGCCTTGACTTCCTTTGCAAGTGGCTTCCACTGTCACAAAAGAGCTTCATCTGGCTCTCATGAAGCACAGCAGCCAAATTCTCATTGATTTCAGTAGGTGCTGACATGGAACCCAGTGACTTGAACTGGTGTCCAGCTGTGCAAAATCTTCTGCTGTGATTGGAGTGAGTAGAGAGCAGAGAGAATGCCAAGCTGCAAGTTCATAGACAGTATAATGCCAAGCACGATTAGCAGGAATGGGAAATTTGCCTTTGCCTACTAGCACAACACACACCGACAACCAGAACAGGGGTCCCCATCCGTAATTTATTACCGCCCCTGCTTGATGCATTTCATGAACCCTTTTGATTGCAGAGTTTCAATCTCTGAGTTTGAGAGAGGAAAACAACCTTGCGTTCTCTTAAAGTCTTGGGCTGTAGGGGGAAAAAACAGGTCTCATGGGACAGAGCTGTCTTGCCAAAGAAACCCAGCACCTCTACATCTCTCCAGCTGAACAGGCAGACTCCAGAGGGCTGGAGCCAACACCCATGCAGAGTCACCTTGAAATTGGTATTGATTTGGATGGACTCAAGGACTGGACCTGCATCGGGTAGTTTCAGGTTGATGGCCTAGAAGTGTGGAGCCTGCTCTATTACTCAGCTTTCTGCAGAAGGCTTTGCAATGCTCAGTCCTCCTCTGCTTTATATTGACAGGTGACAAAGCTTTTTGCTGAAGCTGTCAAATACTCTGGGAAATTGGACTCCAGGAGTCTCTTCCACTACAGACAGTTTGACAATGGAAACACTGCATAGAAGAACTATCTCCAACCTGCAATCTTACTGCTTCTGGCACCACAAAAGAGAGGGGATCTCAGACCATCCAACTTACCATCTTTCCATGTATTTTATAGCATCTGCACTGATTGTTTTTCCAACTCACACAAGCTACTTCCTAGCCAATACTTTTAATGGCTCATTGGAAAGCTGGCCTCTCCCCAGCCTCTCCACCATCTTCTCCCCATTTCCACATAGGATCAAATATTAGTTACTTAGTAGATGGGTAGATCCAGACACCACCATAACAGAGGAGATGAAAGGAGATACAAGTGATCCTACATGGGGGTTATTCCTTCTGTTCATAACCAAGCCTGCTTCTCCTTAGAAGTGCCTTCCTTGGGTCCATACTCCTAGCTGTTCTCATGCTGGCCCCAAACTCCCATAGAAAGACACGTAGCTTTCTCTTTCCATTGCTGATTATTGAGGATTTTACAACTGTATGTAACAATTAAACATTTGATCCACTGCTTGATCCACCTGATGACACCATGGATGCCTGCCATGGTGGTGAGTGTGATGGGAGCTCTTTAAAGACAGATGAACATGAATTCCCCACAATCCCCTGCAACAGCTGACAGGCATGATGCAGCTACTTTTTGCTTGGTTTTTAATCCTGGCCAAGAATCATCATCTTCAGCCTGTAGATTTGGTGGGAGAGGAAGGCTCTATGTATGTGTGCTGGAGTTACTTCCAAGTTCTGCTCAGTCCTTCAGGCTCGTATTATTATTGGGTTTTTTAAAATTCTAGTTCAACATTCTGAATGCAGGTGTCTGTCCCTGTATCATAAAGGCACGCTCTCAGTTTTCTGTCTGGCTTCAAAAGTGGAGAACTCCCCAAAGACTCCTGTGTGTTGCTGTCTAACATTTTGTGCCGTGATTGTGGGCATTAAAATGGAATCCTTTCAAAACAAGGTGAAAGTGTTGCAGTGCTTTACCCCTCCCAGTTCAGCGACCCTTTCATTCCAGCCTTCTCTGCTCTGGCAATGCCTGCAAATGCTGTCCGCGGAGCAGACACCCACTGTGCCACACGGTGCATGTCTGCTGTCTTCATGGTGCATGACCTGCTGTCTGCATGGCTTCAAGTAGCCAATGGCACTGCATTCTGCAGCATATACAGTGCCTGCCTCTAAACATTTACCAGCTAAGGAACGTATGAGTCTGTCTTTTTTCTCCTCGTGTTGCAGTATTTACACAGCACACCCTGGAGCCAGGAAGATTCAAAGTTGGACAACTTCTCTGATACTTGCTAGAGTAAGCTAAAGTGGAGCATTTTCCTCCAGCCATGCTCTGTCTGCCTGAGATTAGGTAGTTACCTACCTCTTACGTATCCCCCAATACCTGCAGGCTCGGCCAAGTAATACTGCTGCCAGCTAGTGCTAGATATATGATGGTGGAGCTGGGTACCAGCCAGCAGTGCTTTTTCTGAAGCTATCGATGCTGAAAGTAGCGCACTTTGGGCTGTGTTGAGGAGAGAAGCAAACCTAGCCTGCTTCTTGCATGTGCTCTCAAGTTCCTGTGGGTCCCAAGAAGCTTCAAGTGTAGAGAGAGACTAAGGGTGGATAGATAGTCTGGAGTTTTTAAAATTAATGCTAAAACATTTCAGGAAGCATATAAAATCTGATGAGAGCTGTTATTGAAATGTGCAAAGGAGTGGGCGGAGGCTGTGATGCCTTTGGGTACCATGGGACTCTCTGAACAATTGGTACTAAGTGCCAAGACCAAATTTTAAACCAGGTGTGGACTTTATTTCACAGATCTGATTTCTGATCTGGTTGGTATCCCAAGTGCTCTTGCCATGGGATTTTCTTCAGTATTAACTTTTGTGATGAACACAACCCTGCCTGCTGTGCATAGGGAGAGCTTTGCATGTTTAGAGTAGAGATGTTATTTAAAAAGAAAAGAAAAAAAAAAAAGCCAACACCCAACCAAAACTCCAGAAGAGCCCAAAGCCATCAAGTGTTCACCCATTCATTTGTGAAATGGATGACTCATGGTGGTTAATGAAGCAGCACTCTAAATGCATCCTGCACTTTTTTTTTCAGTGGCCAAAAATCCATTAACAACTGGTGTCATCTCACATCCTCCTACTCCACTTTTACCTCTAGAAGTGAAAAAGTGCCATCTCAAAGCATCTGTATTCTCTTGTTCTTCCTCTTCTCTTTTGTCACTTCTCTCGTGAGCTGAAAAATAAATGCCCTGGATTGTGACAGCTACTCATTCTTAAATTCTGTGTGGCCTGGATTCTGCCCTTGGGTTTTTTAAGTTGGTTTTTTTTTGTTTTTTTAAAGCATTGATGAACACTAGTCTGTTAGGAATCCATCTTTCTTATGTTTGACAGTGAATGCATCATTTAATGCAGAGCTGCTGTATGCCCAGAGGTGAGGAGGTGGTGGGAAAAGAGCAGCAGGACAAAGCGAATGCTCTCTCGCTTCAGCTGCATGCACACAAGAGAAAGGAGAAGCCCTGAGCCCGCAGGAGGGACATGTGAAATGTAAGTGAGGAACCAGCTGATAGAGCAGTGGGCTAAGAAACATCAAAGAGATGGGAACTTTAAAGAAGGGGCTCCCAGTTTTGGAAAATGGGAAAACCGTTACTGATTTTAGTTCAACTTTCTTAAACAGTGCTCCTGACAATTAGCTAATAGTGTGGGTGGATGTGTATCTATGTATACATGTATCTATACATTCCTGTTGTTATTTATTGCGGCAGCTGCAGGTACTTAAACCACAGCTTCTTTGGTGTCCACAGACTCTCATAATAGAGTGGAATTTAGCAGAAAAACACACCAAGGCTTGAATATATGCTGAGTACTCTGCAATTATGCAGTAGTGTTAATGGTTTGCTGCTGGTGCTAAACAATGGTCCCTTCCCCACTTCTCCGAAGCAGGTGATACTAATGTCCTTCCATGTTTAATCAGACCCGTCTATATATACCACATCCCCTGAGCTCTCTTTTCTTCCATCTCCTTTTGCTGTCTCCTCCCATTCTCTGTTGAAGAAAAACATTCTTTTTGCTCTGACTGATGTGAGGTGAAACTCATAACATGGTCAGAAGGAGCCAGGAAATCATCCCCCAGTTTACCTCGTGCAAACACTGAATGCTGGCTGAATTTGTTTCTCGATATGCTTTTCTTCTTTGTGTAATGACGGTGTGGACACTATGGGAAAAGATTTTTGAGTATCTACAGCTGTTGGGATCAATGCAGAGCTAAAAAAAAAAAAGTAGTTACAATTAGTGTCCTTTGTACCAAGCTCATCTCTGCTTTCAACAGATTCTGCCTTATAAACGTCTCTTATTAATCTTGAGGATGGTGACAATGACTGATGAAAGAGGATGCTGTTCTGAGTAAGAAATTTGCTAATCTACGAGCAGTCAAATAATTTATTCTTTTTACTGTCTTAAAAGAGGGTTGATAGAGAGACATGAGAAGATATAAGAGACAGTACAAAGCACAACTTTGGCGATAAGTGTAAGAAAAAGTGGCAAGAGGCATGATGAAATACTAATTTTTAGTAAGAGAGATGTGTTTTTTTCTCAGTTTTCAGTCTGCTGAGACACTGTCTGGAGCCATAGCTTTCCAAGTGTGCCAAGCACTGGGAAGCTCTGGAGGCTCAATTTCCCAGGAGGCACTGCTGAATATTGAGGTCAGGCTCTTCATCCAGTTGATCACCTTTCTGGATTTACTCTTCTTAAGTTAGGACCATTTAAATCACTTGGAGATTGCTTGGGCAGCCCCTGCAGAGGTTAGTAGCAAAGCAGTGATAGTTTGGCATGTTGAAAACAATAAGAAAAGAATATAAGAAAGTAAAGTCAGCTTATTGCTACCACTTTCTGGGTAGAGGTCTTAAAAAACGGAGAAAGACTATGCTTTATAAAAGTAAAAAAAGGTAGTGAAAAGCTTTAAGAAACCTCTTTGCTCTATGACCATTTGAAACAGTCAAAATCGGGTTTCTGAAAGCCCTAGGAAGTGGCCAAGTAGGAAAGACTGCACGGTCTGAAAGAACTCTTGGCAGTGAGCAGAGGAATGCCCCTTGCTTGGCTTACAGGTTACTTAGCACCTCTACATTTTTATAATAAAGTGATCCATAAAAGTAGGGAAGGGATTGGAAGTCAGCACTCTACTAAAACCCACGTATGTGTGGGTATGTGTGCAATATCGATGGCTTGATGCACGCCTACTGGCTGTATCCCAGTCAGATGTGAACAACCACTAGCAGAAGCTTGGGCTCGTGCAACAACCAAGACGAGGTGGTAAAAGGAGAGAGCACCTCTGGTTCCCGTTTATAGCGTTTGTAACACCAAATCATAGTCAGAGCAGCCCCGGACTTTGGGAAGCTTTCAATGCACATAATTAGTGCTGTTGTCATCTCTGCAAGGACAGAAGGTAGTGCCACGCCATATGAAGCATATGAATGCTACTGCTATAACTGTCTGCAGGACATTGCTACGCTGCAACAGACGGCTGGCGAATGGTACCTAAAGCCTCTGGTTTTCTTCCTTCTGCATCTCAATGTCTAACACTGCGTAATGTAATTTATAGGGAATAATCTAGTTATACTGTAACATTTGTTTCACCCTTACACTGAATAGAATGTAAATATGAACCTTTTAATATGTCCTAATTAAATGGAGAACATGATATTTTTTCATTAACAGGTAGGCTAAACTCTCACTCATCCTTATAATTAAAATATATTGAATTTTGCAGACTGATAATACCAGTTGAGATAAACTCTTTTAATTCAGGGAAGTTTGTAAAGATGAAACTGAGAGACAAAAGCATTTGTTGCAAATTATGTTCAAGCTTTATGATAATGTACTTTGGGGAAAAGATGAATAATTGCTAGGGAGTAATGCTAATGCTTTGGGATTACCATAATCTTGGATGAATGCTCTGGTTCATCTAAGACAGTATCTAAGAGTAGCAAGTGCAACTGTTTTGTGGGGAGCTGCAAGGAGTGCCGAGAGTTTGTAGTACTGGTACAATTTGTTCTCCCAGGGAAAGCTTATTGTTATTAAAGGTCGATTATTTACTCCTGTAGCATGAAGTTTCTTAAACTCTATGGATATGGGGTTTTTGTCAGTCTCTGTAGAGTTGCTTACACTAGTGCAAAGCTGGCATAATGTTGCTGTGCTGATTTTACACTGCTTTCAGCCCCTGGTGTAAATGCTTGCCCAAGATATTCATCATAGAGAATCAGGCGCCTTTTCAGGAAAAACATTTGCTCTTCCAGCTCTAGACAATCTTGTTCTTTTTTCTGACTTCCTGAGCATTACTAAATGCTGCCAAGCTCTTGTCCTTCAAGATCTCTTGTAGTAATGAGACCTGATTATAGCTTAAAACAGCCCTCTGCTATTCACCGTCTTTGAGAGATGTTACAATCCATCCTCTTATGACAGAAGCACTTGGAACAACTCTTAGATGAGTGGGTTATGTTCTGACTAAGCATCATGGGGCATGGGATGAAGTGTTTGCGGCCTTTCATGATTCATGGGAGACAGAATGGTGGAGGTGCTGAAGGTCAAACCTGAGCCTATAGTCAAATTTTGAATGCGTTGATGTGGCCAGCTGAAAGCAAATAAATAGTGTGTTCCTACTGTCAGCAGGTCTGAGTTCATAGTATATCCTAAAATAAGCATTGAAACCTTTTGTAGTACTCTTCCAACAGCTATAGAGGAACCAGTATTTATCTGTTTTGCAGCTTAGCCTGAGCTGTTGATCCTGAAATGAAGGTCTCAGCAATGCGGTATCATTTATATCTGTGCTGGTTTTGTCTAGGGTGGAGTTGGTTCTGTTCACAGTAGTGAGTGTGGGGCCATGTTTTGGATCTGGGCTGGAAACAGCGTTGATAACCCCGGGGTGTGTGTGTTATTGCCGAGCAGCGCTTACACAGCGCCCAGGCCTTTGCTGCTCCTCACCCCACCCCGCCAGCGAGGAGCCTGGGAGGCACAAGACGTCGGGAGGGGACATGGCCGGGACAGCTGACCCCGGCTGACCAAGGGACACCCCGTGCCATACGGCGTCATGCTCGGCGTGTAGGGCTGGGGGCAGGAGGAGAAAGGGGGGGATGTTGGGAGCGACGGCGTTTGCCTTCCCAAGTCACCGTTACGCGTGAGGGAGCCCTGCTTTGCTGGAGATGCCTGAACTCCTGCCTGCCCACGGGGAGCGGGGAATGAATTCCCTGTTTTGCTTTGCTTGTGTGCGCGGCTTTTGCTTTCCCTGTTACACTGTCTTTGCCTCAACCCACGAGTTTCCTCACTTTCACCCTTCCGATTCTCTCCCCCATCCTGCCGGGGGGAGGGAGCGAGCGGCTGGGGGGGTCTTAGTTGCCGGCTGGGGTTAAACCATGACAGTATCTCATTCAGAGATGCTGTGTGGGTACCCAAGAACATGGTGCCTCAGCAATAGTATCTCATGGGGAGGCTCTCCTATATAGTTTTCATATGGACAACAAAACATGTCTGTTAGAGCTTGACACAGGTAAGCATAGAAGTCCGGTAATGGTGGTGAGGAAGAGGTGTTATGCCCATGTTATCATGGACATCAGTAATATATAGCGTATAGTAATGCCATTCTGTATCTGAACACTGTGCAAACCAGACAGAGAAAATACAGACTCCTAAGGGCACTTAGGCTCAGGCCCTGAAAGGCACCGACAGAGAGGGGAAGAAAGGTTGACATTTAAGTCACGGGGCAAATTCCAGATTTGTTAGCTTACAGTTGTTAGTAAATGCTTTTAAGTAATTTCTGGTAGATATGATAGCCTCAGAGGTTCTTATACTTTGAAAGGTCTGGAAACTATTTCAAGTGCAAGAGGTCATGCTCTGTAGCTAGCTGGGAGAGAAACAGATGGGTGGAGCATCAAAATGAGAAATACCAGAATTTAACTGATGGTCCTTCTCCATCCTCATGCAGTTCAGGCTGGGTGAAATACACTGCTAGAGTGGAGGGGAAGTAGTTAATTTTCTGTTTGAA
The DNA here is from genome assembly GCF_964289735.1 of Phaethon aethereus. Classification (NCBI taxonomy): domain Eukaryota; kingdom Metazoa; phylum Chordata; class Aves; order Phaethontiformes; family Phaethontidae; genus Phaethon; species Phaethon aethereus. The sequence goes on from NC_138580.1 coordinate 38,362,909, forward strand.
ATTGCAGCAGTATCTGGTGTGGGAAGAGTCAATGTAAGCCACAGCCACATCAACACAGAGCAGGAGCCACCTGGTTGTGCTGTGGTCTGGGTTACCACCACCGTTACTCCCCAACTAGAGCTCTCATACAGCAGCTAAATGAGTGCAAACAAAACAACCACTTGCACTTTCTGTTCTTACTAGCATGAATGTGCCTGAAATGAAGCTGGAGACATCCAGCTGTTCTGAGATGAAAGTACCTCTGAACAGATAATAAAGATCTGAGACCTCAGCAGAGAGGAGAATGCCAATTATATAAAAGCATATCGAAGAGTTTCCTCAAAGATTGCATTTCTGTCCTGTGGGATCTAAACTTAGCGCAATAGCACTGTTTCGTATGTTAGTGTAAGCCTAGGCATCCTTAACTAAAAGCTGATTTTTTTTTTTTTTTAAATTAACTGCAGGAAAAAAACAGCCTCAACAAATTCTGTTCACTATCCGCCATCAAGAAAAGCCTATTAACAATAATTGTTGGGTTTTCAGTTTTCAAAGAACCCATAATTAAATTTTATTGTCTCATAAGTGCTTAGAATTAATTGCTTCCACACTAGCTCTGGTGCTCATTATCTGCTTTAAATTGGGAGTGGCTTTTCCGCAGAATTCCTTCATTTATGACAATCCCTTTCTGCTCCATTCCTTGCCAGAGAAAATCCATTGCAAAGGCTGCTCACTCTAAGGAATTACTAAAAAGTGACAGGTGCTGATTTAATATATCTTCTTCAACAGATCAGGGTTAACTAAACAGAATGTCTTCTCCCAGTGTTTAAACAGAAATGTTACGTTCGTCAGAGGATGGAGAAAGCCACCTCCACATCGGTTATATCTTCAGACTTGTACATTAAGACTGAGTGCCATATATGAATTCCTTTTAAATCGTTTTCTGGTGCTAATCTGAGAATTAATCCTGTGTAGAGGGGAGGCTGTATTACAGATTTACTCATGTGTTACCCTAAATAATGGTAGTTGTCTTTAGTTGCCTGTTCTCACCAATTTGCTGGGCTTGAGTCTGACCTTCCAATCATTAGAGCCATGACTTTTATTAAGTTTGATTTGGACACTGAGTGGGACTTGCAAGTCCTACAGACCTAAAGAGCTAGAGTATGCCTTGTGGGAGACAAGCCACCATCTCATTCTCTGTCCATACACAGCTCTTGCCAGTTGGGATTTGCCCAAGCAAAACCCCCTGACCGTTGGACTTGCAGTGTCATACCCACTTTAACAGTAGTCTTCTCCAAGGGCCGTTCTAGCCAGCAGGAAGGGATCAAGGTGTAACCCCTGGTCTTCACCAGTTACATGAGCTTCCTTTCACTGCTCAGGGTTGGAGTTTGTTTTCCCTTCCTACAGAGTAGCTATTTGCATCAGAAGGTGTTTGGAAAAGGAATTTACTATTATCCTACGTTAGTTACCTCAGGTACTATCTGGCTCAGCCAAGGTCTCAAGCCCCATGTCCAAATGTCTCTAAGCCATCATAACAGCTTTCAAAAGCTGCAGGCCAAGGGCTGTGCCCAGCAGCAGTGCTCCTGGGCCTCAACTGAGGAGCAGGGCTCATGTCCCCAGGATTTTTTTGTCACTTTCTGAAACACAAATCCAGCATCCTTTCCCTGCCACGCACAGTGGAGGTGTTTGACCTTCCACCTCTGATATTAACCCATAGCAATAGGCAACTGTATAAAATCTACTTATGCAGAGAACCTAATCCAAATCCACGCCCATTCCACTTGCTTGTGGCTCTCCACTGGTGAGAGTATGACTTAATGGATGCCTGAATCCTTCGGGGGAACTGTGTAAGGCATCTGGTGAATGAGGTTGCATAAGAACTGTATAAAATAGAGTACTACAGTGCTTAATACAGTACAACTTCACTCTTAAGCTGTATTTTTAGAGGGTTAGAGTGCTTCAGAGTATGCATTTATAATAAGGAGATGTTTTCTCTCAATGCAGGATGCTGCTCTTATGGAAAAATCCTATACAATTTTCCTACACTTGTAATTATACAAATTATATAGAGCATTAGGCTCTTTGTTACAAACCTGGGGAGTTAGGCAGACAAAGACTTGCTCCCTCTAAGTTGTGATAACTTTCCATGGGACAGATAATTAAATTAAATCCATTCAATTTGAGAAGTTATCACTGTATTCAGCTCCAGGACATAGCAGAAGGTAGGAGCCATTTGCTCTGCAGAAATGGGAAAATTAGAATGTAAGTAGTACAGTCACAGAGAATTTATGTGGACAGTCTCCAGTCCAGCTGAATTACTTTACATATGTGAAAATATTAATAAAATGGGTTTCATTAAAATGTGTTAATGGCAGAAGGAATGCCCTCAGTTGCTCAGTTCAGCAGCTAATCTGTCTATAGGTGCTTGGGTAAGGAAGAGCCTCAGGAAGACCAGGAGGTTATGCTCTATAGGGAACTTTGAAAACTTGTATGCTAGAATATGTATTTACAGCATTTTATAATTAGCAGCACCACATATCACTTTGATCCCAGCTGGAGGGGATTACAGCCATGAACTCCTCCTCTAGGATGCTGTGATTTAGGTTACCCTCCTCTGAAGGGAAACACTTGGGCCAAGCTGGACAACCAGCTCATCTGGTCTGTCTGATCAGAGCTGCTGCCCCCTAAGCGCATGAGTTGCCTTATAACATGAGGAAGGATTTTTTTTTTAACATGTATGTCAGTTGTGCCACTAACAGCGATTCACCTTCCTTGCAAACCATGCTCTGGGCAAATGACTGCTAGCATTAGCTGAGGGAGTGATCTGCTGTTCCTGGGGATGTACACCTGGTAGTAGGTATAACATAGCAGCTTAAGTGCTAATGAGGAGTAATCCCTTTGATGACTGTGTTGCCTTAAGCAGGTCAATAGTCTAAATTCATACCTGGGGTCACAGGGATTTTTGTTACTCTGGATAAGGATCCCAGACTGAAGCCGCTGAGGTTTTTTTACTGGCTGGTTCCCAGGTTCCCTGGACACATCTCTATCTGTGGTACCTCCTCCAGGCTGCAGTGCTGGCATGCCACATCAGGACTGGATGGGGAAGAGTATTCACACAAAGAAATCTTATTCCTTTCCATGGGTTTATTCCAGTGTTTCTTTAAAAAAACCCAAAAAACAACAAAACACAACAAACCCAAACAAACAAGAAAAGGAGGAAAATATTTAATCATCTTTTTAGGATCATTTTTGTTTATGTTTGTGTTAAAAAAAAAGAAAGAAAGAAGCTCCTAAAACCAGACTCTCTTCATAGTAAAACGTGTAGCAAATAGTGCCACTTCAGTAAATGTTACCGTTCATTTTTCAATAAATTACCAATTTATACTTCTGAATGTGGCAATAAAAAGAGATAAAAGGACAGAAAAAGGAGGAAAACTTGGGAGGTTTATGTTTACTGCCAAGCATTTGGTTTTATGTTGATCTCATGGAAGGTAACTCCATATATCATGATAATTTTCTTCACTGAATACCTGCTTTGCTACAAAACAGCATCTTGTGCTAGAGAAGACTATGAATGGTTTTTCCACTAAGTGAAACATTCTCCTTTGGATCAATGGTTTAAGCTTTTTACAAAGTTCCTCTTTTGTGGTTCATATGCCCATAAGAGCAAGCAAGGTCATGGCATAAACAAAAGCAAAATGTTTATAGTTCCCTTAAACACCAAACAAAACAATCAAACAACTTCCCTATCATCACTCCAGACTAACTGATTCCTGAGAACCCTATGGAGTGAAGGCTTCTCCCCACCCCACTTCCAGCTATTTGCTTGTTACCATTTTAACTGCAATGATTCACAGGCAGCTCTTCCACACTCCTGGCCAGGGATTTTGATTCACCAGACTTGTGAGGGGCCACCAGATTTTTTTCCTTGGCATCCTAAGGGAGGAAACAAGGACTGTCAAGCAGCTGAGATTCTGAATTTTTACATCATTTAACACAACAAAAGCAAGTTTCATTGCTCATCTATTTTGGAAACAACATTTGTAACAGTGCCTCTCTGCATCAGTCAGAAGAGCAGAGGATAGTATTGCAGCAGGCAATAAAAACCCTGCTGCTCCTATAAGGACTTTTAATTACTCACCTCGTTACAGGTGAGACCAAGGGAGGCTGGCAGCAATGCCAGCTCCAGCACAGCTGCGAAGGATTTATTTTTCTCAATGATGAGTGGAAAAGGCTGTAAAAATACTGTACAAGGTTGGCTAATAAACTGTATTTTATTAGCCATACTTATTACAAGTGTTTACAAGCTAGTGTGCTGATAGGCATTTTGATGAGATATTATTCCTTAATTACAGTCATTCTGGGATTACAAAACAAAGGATAGAAAGCCAGAAAGCTGGAAAACGTAGCATATGCATATGTCAGGTCAAGATTGACAGCCAGATAGTGAGTAGCTAGCTTGGCAGCAGGTACTCTGAATTGTTACAGTGCTGGCCTTGTCAAGTCATTGGTGGCTTGTTCAAAGGAGATTGATAGTGCTGGTTTGAGGATGTTTGTGATTGGGAGGAAAATGCATGTGCTTTATCTATGGGTCTCCTTAAGGCATCTTAAGCCCCCAAGATCTGACAGCAGACCAGCGAGCCAATGATGTCCCCTTCTTCCACCCCGGGTGTCTGTGGTGAACATAAGGAAAGGACGAAAAGGCTTGGACAGCCTCCCCATCCCATCTCATGCAAAAGCCTTTGCAAAGTCAAGACTTAAACTTGGGTTTTTTGAGTTCCATTCTAACTACCACCAAGCTCTACCATGGTTTTCCTTGTGTGGAGTTCTGGTACAATTTCCCTTTCCCAATGCCTGCTAGCTAGCTGGCATCTCGCATGTTGGAGACATTTTCTAGATGCCAGTAACAGCAGTGCACTTCCTAGAAATGCCGCTTGGTTAGAGTTGCGATGTACTTGTGTGTTGGCAGCATTACATCTCAGGCTATGACACACCGATAGCAAGGGTCCTATAATCAAAGTAATGACGAGCTAGTGGGAAATTAATTTTAATCTGAGAAGAGGCGCTGTGAAAACACCTTTGTGTTTATTGTCTTTGGCTGTCTGTTTACAGCCTTTCAGTCACACAACTGAAAATGTGCTCTGCTTACAAACCAAAAGGTTTTACTGATTTTTTTTTTTTTTCACTGTGCTTCCTTCTTGCCCTCCCCCTTTGCTGGCAAGCCTGCAAATATAACCTGAGCTGCCAGGGTCATGCTCATTTCTTTACTTTTCATGCCTAATCTCCAGTAGTAAATGTTCTGCACGCAAGCCATGTCCTCAGCGATAACTCTGCAAGTCTGTTGAGGGCTGTTGATTTGCCCCGGAGCATCCGTGTGCTGCTTAGGTACAAGCCCTGAGCAATGCGTGCAAAGGAGCAGCTCCGTGTCTTGGCCAGGGTGGTCCTGCAGTTCTGACAGCTAAAATGGAAAAGGGCTGTGGGTAGCACATAGCATTCAGAGCACTAGTCACCTAGGACCATATTTTTCAGGAAATTAGGAATCTAAAGATACAGATCGGGGCAAGCTTCATAGCTGTGGGCTTTTGTAAATCATACTTTGTACCAATGACCATTTTAGGAGTCTTAATCCCATTCAAATCTAGCCTTTTATCACAGTACCTCCCTGATAAAGAGGAAAAAGCAGGTATACCCTGTTAGAATGCTGTGAGAATACATCTGTGAATATCTGTGATGAGGATGGAGTTTCTGACTTGAGGCCTGGTGAATCCTCTTGGGAGACTTTCCATTAATTTATTGGGGTTTATGGAGATCCCAGAGGGTTACTTCCCCAGATATGAAGGAATCAAACAGACTTGTAGCTTCTTTTCTTCTCTCCCTGAGCTGACTCTCTTTTCATTGTTTGCAGTGTAATGCATTCCCGAACGGCATAGTAGGTGTTCTGTGTATTTTGCTATGAAACAAGTAGCACCAATGAGGTAGTCATCTGGTTAAAGATGTGGCCCATGCTACCAGACATCTCTTAGTGAAGGTAGGATAAGCAGCATCCAATTTCTGGTTGAGCTGGTGGGGAACTTTGCATAGAGTGTAATTATGCCAAGCAGACTTTCACCAGCACATTTCTGCAGCATTGAAATGGCTGATCGATATGTTCTATATTGTGAGGGCTTTTTTTTGGTCTAGTTTTGGCAACATCCTAGAAATTGCATGTGACTACTCGTTTATTTTGAAAAGCAATTGCTGTTCTCATTAAACTTCAAAAAGTGGTCTGGAAAATGGTTTTGATTTTACAAACACAGCAGAAAAGCCCTCTTAGTATGAGTGGTGCAAGAGCGTTTGAAAAAAAGAGGGACTATTCTGAAAGCTGATAAATTAAAGAAAATTTCGAATAGCTTTATAAAAATTATTTCTTTTGTGCCCAGTGGTTTAGCATCAGATCTTCAAACACAAATAGGCAGAACAGCCAGACCATCTCATTGTCACCTTACCAGAACCAATCTCGAGCCAGCTGCAGAATTGGATATTGCTCACCATTAACTCTGAGAGGAAAGGAGACACTTTATTGAATCATTGATACCTCATGTTTTCCTTAAAGGTCGCCTATCTAAATACTGAGTAAGTACAATCTTACATAATTGTAGGGCAGCTGAAAGACTTTTTTTTTGAGAGAGAGAACAATGCATAAAAAAAGAAATCCATCAGAACTGTCTGCCTTTCTCACAAATCAGATGAGTACTCATTTCCTAATGAAGAATCTTTGTGCTTCTCTCTTCAGTTCAGGGAGTGCAGTGTTCACTTGTCTAGCTGAACAGAGAAGGAAAATAGCAAGCAGAGGAATTAGGGTTAGGTCTGTCAGGCTGTAAGTACTCTAAAGCTTGAAGTTAGGAACAAGCTGCTCTTGCTTGTTTGATGAGCATGATGAGGATAGTGGCCATATGTGTTAACATCTGCACTGGAAGATCTAGGACTAATCATGCCGAATGAATGAGACACACAAATAGACCTCTATCTCCCTCCATATGCTGTGCGTAAAATTGCAGGTGGCCATTATGATATGGGAAGGGGACATATGGCTAGCAATCTACAGAGAAGGGGGTTGTCAGAATTTAAATTTAAGAGCAGGAAAAGATGGAGACTAAACGCTCAGAAGATACATACACTTGGTGGAAAAGTGGAAGTTCCACAGTCACTGAGCTGGTGTCAGGTAAATAGCTGTGCCTGCAGAGTATGCTGCAGTGTGCCTTGTGGTTCTCAGCACTGTTGGCAACAAGGGAGGAGAAGGGAAAGTCTGTAGAGATAAAGGACTGAAACGTGTGCCTTTTGAATCCTACTCCAATACTAATTCTAATACTAATCCTGTTCTGCCAGGAATTGCAGACCCACTTTTCTGCCTGGTTTTATAGAGGGGCTTGAGATCACAGGAGCTTTCTTATCCTTCCCTTCATGAACTCAGGGACTAGAGCTCCACAGTGACATTCATCCTGCCTAATTTTTGCTTTCTAAAAGTTATACATCTTGTAGAGAGAAAGAAACTCTTCCACATCTTGCTTATCTGAAATGTCTTGTCTTGGGAGGATGCAAATCTCTCTTTGGGGGGGCCTGTCTCCATCGTGGTGGTACAGAGTTATTCAGAGTAGGGGACGAAGCCTGTGACCATCTTCATGAGACTTCATGAGTGTGCAAAACCGCAATGTAACATAATGCCATTAAGAAAAAATAAACCTAACATCTTATGTAAACCGGTGGGCTTTGAGTTGCCTGTTACCAATGAAGAGAGAGATTAGGGCTTACAATGGAAAGTCTCATGAAAATGTCAGCCCAGTGCTTAGCAGAAACCCCAAAATACTGGTGGGACCGGGAGAGCAGCAGGGGACGTCTCTCAGTGCTGCTGTACAAATCCGTGGCTGGCCCACACCTAGAGTCCTGTAGGCCGTTCTGGTCTCTGCGTCTTATAAAGAATATAGTAGAATGGAAAGAAGCTCAGGAAAAGGCAACAAGGCTGATCAAGAGTTTAGGTTTCACAGGAGGAATAAGTTGGAAAGCTCTGATTCTCTGTGGTGGTATCTATAAAAACCTGCATGGGAAAGAGAGAATGAGTGGGAATCAGACAGTCACCACAAGTTTATACGCATTCAAGGGAACTTGGAAAATGTTCATGAGAAAGAAATCCACTGCATTATAAACACACAGTAATCGCGTGCTGGAGGGTGATGAGCTAAAAACAGTTGGAGGTGCAGCCATTTCATGTTCTTACATTAATTATAAGTTATGGCAAAAAATCATTGGGAGCTGATTCTTTGTCTAGAAAAGGTTATGCTCTTGTATGAGGTACACATGTTTGTGGTGGTTTGGTGGTTTATAGCCATGAAGGGTCTAGTAGCAGAAACCCAAGTATGTGCCTGACTCCACTGAGCTACTTAGATTCCTACAAAATTCCCCCTGTAAGGTCTCAAACCCATCAAGCTAAATTAAGCTCCTCGGGTAGGCCAAGGTTTTTATGTCTCTGCTTACAAATTCACAAAGATAATGCTAGAAAATTATTATGCCTTTTTCTAGAAAGTCTTGTCCTAAGGAAAAACGCTGCTCTTGAGTCCGTGCTGGGATATGGACAATGAAGGCAGGTATTGCAGATGAAATATCCTGTGTGTATCGTGTAGTCATTCACACAACCTTTTTCAGCAAGATGTAAAAGAGGGATTTGACTGGGGCTGATCCAGCGCTTTGTGGCTGCAAGTGTAGAAGAGATATTGAGAGACTGAGTCTCGGGGCTGTTACAAGTTATTGCAGAAATGTCACGATTAACATTGGCTTAACAGGACAAACTGTGATGTAATGGGACAGATTTCTTTTTTCAAATGTGTGCGACCTCCATGACAGTGAATGTGTGAGGACTTCGCCTCTGTGCAAAGGTTGCATACCAAAGGGCAGGGGATGCGCTATTATAAACATTGTGGGGTTGCAAAAATCATAAATCAGGTCTGAACCTGGCCCCTGGGCTGCAGCAGCGTTCTCTCTGTTACTCCCAATTTCAGACAAGGTTTGGGACTACTGAGAAATTTTGAAACTGATGGTCTGATTAGGTTTGAAATCCCTCCCCCAGCACTATCCCTGCTTAAAATTCCTAGCTATCAAACAGCTACTTCCTCACAGATTATTGGCTTTTCATGTTGCTCAAGTGCAGCCTTTTCATCAGATCGCATATGTTCTGATCACTTTCTGGCAATTTTTCTTATTGTAAATCGAGCCCATTCAGCCACAGTTTATATAACCACTATCCAGATAATACCCTCCTAATGACCACTTTCCCCAGAGAAACACAATTACATCTCTTTCCCCATTTCTGCCAATTGCATCTGAGTTTGCCACAGAGCCAAACATGGCCCCGCTATTGTACTAGCGCAGATGGGTGGGAGCCACAAAAGCCTGAACTGGAATATTCCCAATCTCTGGGCAAGAGCTGTGGTCTATTTCTTTCTGCTATTGGGGTTCCCACTGAATGAGTTGGATAGAAGAATTTTTCTGTACTTTCAGACTTTTTCACAAGCTTAAAGGAACATGATTTCAAAGGGGTTATGGAAAAGCAGAACGTTTGTGTTCAGGTAGAATTGCAAACAAGAAATGCACCCAAAATCTTGCCTGATGGAGTGTTGTCTGCAAATAATTGCATGGGCCACGAGCTCATTTTTGCCACAGGTATGCGTTGTTCACTTTTAAGATGATTTGGGTCCATTTAAGCTGCTAGAGTTGCATGCAACCTGGGGATCCGTGGCAGATGAGGACCGGAGGACAAGTGGGAGGTTAGCACAAGGAATAGCCAATATCTTTGCCACCAGCTGGCAGGCAGCAGCAAGCTGCAATGCAGCAACCAATGTAACCAGCTGCAGACATACAGGCAGCTGGTTACATTGGTTGATTGCATTGCCAAAATTCTGCTGAATTCTGCCTCCTGTGATATCTGAAAGTGCTGGGTTCCCAAAATGTACCTCTGACACCAGAGCGGCTGGAATGAGGAGGGGTACTGAACGTGGGGCAGCTAGCAGCTACCTTCCGCAAGAATTGACCCGCAAAGCTCATGTGCATGCTGTGGTAAAGCCTACCTCCCTTTCTCCAGTTCTCTGAGTAATTCGGGTGACTGTGTGTGTCTGACCTCTTGTCCTTGAGCCTGGCAGGAAAAGGGGCAAGAGTGTCCTTGTTACTGTTTTCCTGCAGGCTTCCCTGAGCTCTGCAGCTGGGGAGATCTCAGGGAAAGGGGAGCAAGACCACAGATGCTGAATGAGCTGCACTTCTCCGAGCCAGGAGGTCAATGTTGCCTCTCTCACCTCCCCATTCCATGCCAGTTGGGGCCGGTGAAGAGTAGGTCTTTGACAAGGTGACCTTTGGGACCCACCTTTGGGGGTGGATGACAAACTGAACAGTTTGGGAAACCAGAGAGAGATTTTAAAAAGCTTTCACCAAGCTTTTCAGGTGCCTGCATGTTTAGGCATCTGCCAGAAGGCTCAATACAGGGGCCATATTTTCACAGTTTTCAAAAAAATGTTGCTCCTTTTAAAACATTTGTAGTAGAGAATCTGAAATTGTTAGTTCGGCAGAATTACTAGGCTGCAGACTTGGCTGCTTCAAAGGGGAGGTGAAGTACTCCCAGGACTGCTCCTGCTGCAACCCGAGTGATCTCAAGTCACCCAGAAGACAGCGATAATTAGCCAAATATCAAAGCAGGTGCAGCTATTTAATTCTGTAACTTTTAGACTCAGCTAGAAATACTGAAGGAAGAGGACCAAGAGAAGTCTGAGCTAGGATGGTGCCTTCCCCTGGGCAGTGATGGGTATGATAATAGAGATTTAATGTTATTCTTGCACAGGTAAATGGCATTTGGCTGGTTTTAGGATAGGCATGGGGGCCTTATATCTGCTTACAAAAGGTGTTATAGATGTATTCTAAGAATAGCTGTAGGAATATGCACGTGTACGCATGTTCATGCAATTATGGACATGCAGAAAGTAAAGTATCTCTCAGAGGAATACTGATGTGTTTAGAATTTATTTTGGTTCTAGGGAAGCAAGACAAATTGTGCATTTTTTTCCCTTCAGAAATAACTAAGTATCACAGCTTAGACATATCCTAGTAAGGAAACCTGCTGGCAAAATGCAAAGGCATGCTCTCAGATCAAGCAGAAGAGGAAGAAGTCGGGGGGGAACCCAAAATGTCTTTCAAATGCCTTCATGTGAATCAGACAGAAAGTTAATTATCCTTCTGTCCTTTTCTGGTGGGAATAACATCATTTGTTGTCCTTTGTGGGGAAAACTCCAAGGCCCCTTGCAGACGATGCATGTTGTCCGTGCTAGGAGAGCACAGCTTGCTCGTTTTAGCTGGAAGCACATTGACAAGGTGGAGCTCCTTGACTAAGACTGGTTGCATGGCTCAGGGCTTCCTGTTTTGCCAGGGGGCCATATGTACAATATGGACCGACAGTTTGGCTGGACATAATACATGGCAGAGGTTTCCTATTAGGCAATAAGAGAGAAAAGGAATCAGTTCTTGATGTCTTCAGCAGCCTTTGTTCATCATGAGAGTCCGCTCTTTCATTGCTTTTCCTCATGTTTCTTTCCCAGCAGTTCATCATCTGTAATAATCTCAAGGACTGAGCCCAATGGGTAAGTTGTGGGCCAGGAACGTGTTGTGCTACGTGCCACGCATGGACCCCAAAGAAGACCATTACTGCCAACAGCACATGAGCAATTTGGAAATTACAGAACTAGATAAATGTACCCCAAAACTGTAAAATGAATCACCCATTGACTGCATTGGACAACAGCAGGAAGTTTGCACACTGTTAGCAGTGAATTTTAATGTGAAATACTTATAAATTCTTTTATATTTTATGGAGATTTGACTGATACTGCGATTCTTAAAATTGCACAGTAGCATGATATATGGCATACTCAGTGGTCCAGAATATATCGACATGTCTCTCCAAATTGCTGCCGGCACACTGGGGATTTTTTCAAGGTAAGTCTGTATGGGAAAATCACTGCTGGCTCAGTGGTGTGTCAATGCCAAGTCCTGTGACATTGGATCACAGCTTTCATTGCTTCCAAACAGCCTGATTCTGCTTTGTTACATTGCCAGCGATGCTCCTGTGAAGAGAAATCAAGCCTGTTGCTCCTTCTTGGGCCAGATGGCCTCTCGAACCTGGAGGCCAGGCTCTGATCTCGCTGACACTAGGCTGGATTCACCACAGTGTCCTGTCACCCTTCATCTTGCTTGAGTCACTCTGAGCTGATGCAGGTAGGTGACAGAGAGCCCTGGGTTTGGCTATATGATCAACGAGGCCTTTGTGGCTTGCTGCAAAGCTTTAAATCCCTCTGTGGGTCTTGCAGTAAATGAAAACCTGGCAGGAATTAGCCCCAAATGACTAATAGCGGCTGGCTCAGACAAAGGAATCAGTGGCACTCAGACTCTCAGAGAAAACAGTAGCAGGTTTTTGGTCCAGAAAAAAAAGGGAAAGTGAACCACAGGGCTCAAAGTAACAATCTGGCAGAGAAAATAGATCCCAAACAGCAACTGATTTAAGCAGGCATGCTGATTTTCCTGCTCTCTTGTGTCAGCACCATCTATCTATTGCTTTATTTATTTATTTGTAAGGAAGGGATTTGCAGGTTAACAGCCAAGCTGTAGAAGCTCCCAAAGTCTACAAAGGTTGCTCATGGCAGTGGGTCCCACCAGTTGGATCAGACTTCAGCTGAGGAGCACCTGAATAGTATGAGCAGGATCTGACTTCATGTTAGCTGGCCACATCATTTCACTCTGTGGTTCACATTACGCTGGGTAGAAGCTCACTCCTGTTTAGTGGATGACTTAATGCATGCCTTGTGAAACCTTCACACGACATTGTTCACAGGATCAGTCCCAAGTTTTCTTTATAAAAAGATGTAATGAGAAATTCTGAGTCCTAATATTGGCGGACAGGCTCCTACTGGTCAGGGCTGTCCCTACCCAGGTTATTTGAGCATAGCCACAGGTCAGCACAGTGACCCCCCAGGGTGAGGCAGAAGATACCATGGAGCATTTCCTGATCATCTCAAGAGGGGTCAGAATCTCTTCTGTACACACACATCTCCATGCAGAAGAGGTGTGTCTGGACCTCCCCTCCAGGCATCCCCAAGCCAGCTGTAAATTACCAGCTTCAAATATTGCTACCAGTTAACACTACAATGCTGGAGCTGCCTGAATGAGATTTAACCTTGATTTACCCTTGATTTTATAAAGTTTACCCCTTACTCAGAGTACAGTACCCTGAGTACAATACCTCCAATCAATCCTGTTTAAGATAGGCACCTCTTCCGAGCCCAGCTCTGGCTGTAAGAGAAATGGGTGATGATGAAGCCTTGCGTTTGTTCAACCCTGTTGGGAATTTACAGCGCTTTGTAGATGATTTATTGCAATCATAAATAATTGATGCCTCTGGAAATGGATTCCTGTCAACAATACATTCAGATCCAGCCCTTCATTTCAGCCTCATGGTGGCAATATGCATTTAATGGGGAAATTGGTCCGGTTGCTTTAGGTTCTTATTTATGTCTTGAAATATGGTGTTTATATACCCAGTGGTGATTCTCGCTTTTGTAAAAGAAAAGCTGTATGGAGGGTGCAGGCCCCTCAGGTGCAGGAGCTGTGGTGCACATCCCACCTGTGAACAGGCAATACCCTGATTTGTGGAGGAGTGACACGAGGAGTAGCAGTGGGGGATTTCTGTTACGCTCTTAGTCTGAAAAGTGGTGTCTTCCCAGGAAAACGGCATCCTCAGGAGCTTTTGACTGATGGGCGTAGACATAAACAGATGAAAACATTGTGGCAGATCTTTGTGTCTCACTCTTCACATCCCTTCAGCTTGAGATGGAGATGCCTTTGCTTGTCCTTTTTCATCACGACTTCTCCTAGACACCATGTAGTTTCTTACTTTTATTCCTTTCTGGTCATATCTCATTGTATGGAGATAGGAGAAACATCTACTGTGCAGACCAGTTTTAGGCCTTTCATTAGGTTTTCCCTTTCTTTCTCACTGACATGCTGTGAAAGCTTCTGGATGAGAGTCCTTGTCTTGCAGGACCTGGGATGTTGCCTTTTTGTTAGATTCGGATCCCATCTGCTTCCTCTGGTGCCAACCGTTCCTCTACTGATGGGCACTAAGTGTTTTCTGCCCACATGAAACCAGGACACTTTGGGATTGTGGAGAAACTGGCTGTTGCCCTGTAGCTACAGTCACAGTTGCTCCCACCAGGGAAAATACCAGTGTGGAAGACATCAGCACGGAAAATACGGGGATGTTCAGTAGCAGGCACTGGTCTGTGAACTCCCCGCCACCACGTGAACTGACTGCAAAGGGAGAATTCAAGGAAGGAAAGGTCCCTTACCGGGAGGCACAGATCTGCCAAGTAAGTTGTCCATATCTGCGTTCATAAGTCTATTCACCCTCGTCTTTGGAGTTTTGATATGGCTTAGACAGGTGTACTCTTCGCTGGGTGAGGAACTGGCTGGATGGCCGAGCCCAGAGAGTTGTGGTGAACGGCGTTAAATCCGGCTGGCGGCCGGTCACAAGCGGTGTTCCCCAGGGCTCGGTTCTGGGGCCGGTCTTGTTCAATATCTTTATTGATGATCTGGATGAGGGAATCGAGTGCTCCCTCAGTAAGTTTGCAGATGACACCAAGTTGGGCGGGAGTGTGGATCTGCTGGAGGGTAGGAGGGCTCTGCAGAGGGATCTGGCCAGGCTGGATCGATGGGCAGAGGCCAACTGTATAAGGTTTAATAAGGCCAAGTGCAGGGTCCTGCACTTCGGCCGCAACAACCCCATGCAACGCTACAGGCTTGGGGAGGAGTGGCTGGAGAGCAGCCCGGCGGAAAGGGACCTGGGGGTGCTGGTTGACAGCCGGCTGAACATGAGCCGGCAGTGTGCCCAGGTGGCCAAGAAGGCCAACAGCATCCTGGCCTGTATCAGGAATAGTGTGGCCAGCAGGAGTAGGGAAGTGATTGTGCCCCTGTACTCGGCACTGGTGAGGCCGCACCTTGAATCCTGTGTTCAGTTTTGGGCCCCTCACTCCAAGAAGGATGTTGAGGTGCTGGAGCGTGTCCAGAGAAGGGCAACGAAGATGGTGAGGGGTCTGGAGCACAAGTCTTATGAGGAGCGGCTGAGGGAACTGGGGGTGTTCAGTCTGGAGAAGAGGAGGCTGAGGGGAGACCTTATCGCTCTCTACAACTACCTGAAAGGGGGTTGTGGCGACGAGGGTGTTGGTCTCTTCTCTCAAGTAACTAGTGATAGGACAAGAGGAAATGGCCTCAAGTTGCGCCAGGGGAGGTTTAGATTGGATATTAGGAAAAATTTCTTCACTGAGAGGGTGGTCAGGCATTGGAACAGGCTGCCCAGGGAGGTGGTGGAGTCGCCATCTCTGGAAGTGTTCAAAAAACGTGTGGATGTGGTGCTTCAGGACATGGTTTAGGGGACATGGTGGTGCTGGATTAATGGTTGGACTTGATGATCTTGAAGGTCCTTTCCAACCTAGTGATTCTGTGATTCTGTGATATGTACAGCTTCAGCCACATTGACCTGTGGTCTCAGCTGTGACAGTAAGTGTAGCTCTGTGAAGTGAAGCACATCGCTTATGTATTTTGGAAGTAAGGATAAAAAGTTTGTGTGAATTTGTGAGTAAATGCAGTAGAAAAATAATTCAACTTGTCCGTCAGAGTCAGTAATCCCAAATAGCCAGAGGTTAGATGTTTCACCTAGTGCCTGATTACTGTTTTCAGTCATCTCATTAAGTGCCTGGTTTCACAGTGACTGCAACATGTTATCTCCAAGGGGATTAGCACACCGAATACGGAGTAATTGAGACCTTGCGATCATTCTGTCGCAAGTATCAACAGAAGGGAGGAAAAACACTTATTTTTTTAAACAAGATACTTCAAGGGAAGGAATTGCGTTCCAAAAATAGAAGCCATTGCATTCAGAAGTCACTTGTGATTTTAAGGTGTCACTGTTGTTTGATACATGACTTGGTACATCTTAAGGGCTGCAGGTTTTGGAGAAGTGATGTCAGTCTTCACTGTGCTATTTACGGAGTCGTGTATAGGGACTGATGAACAGCACAGAGGGAATAAACTTCAGCTTATTAGAAAGGTTGAGCTGGGAAGGGATGAAATTCTTTTCTAGGTATGACCCCCTAACATGCCCATGGGTGAGCTGGCCTGAGCCTGTAAGATAGCCCTGTATCATGTCTGGAGTTACCTGCCACAAGGTGGGACAGATGCTCGAGGTGGCTTTTTTGCTTTCCTCTTAAATACTCCTCAAGTGAGGTATTTTTTTTCTTCTTTTTGCCTGTGACTCAGAGCAAAGCCACCTTTGAGCCCATGGCAAGAATAGATAGGCTGAGATTTGTCTGCTGGGGACTCTTCTCCAAACCTTTATTTCTCTCTTTCCTTTGGGTAATTTCCTGGCTGATCAAGATCCAGTTCTCATTATTTTCTGTCACATGTGTTGTGCTGGTGGGTTTTGTCTTTAGTGCGAGGCTTTCTTCACTCCCACTAGGAAGACTGGGACGTGGCGATGTGCTGCTAAAGTCTCGGGATGCATTTGTGTGACTGGCAGATGGAAACAGCCAGCGTTTTAGGGGCTAATAAAGATGACGCGGCTGCAGGGCCTGCTGGAAACCTTTCAAAAGGCCAGAGGAGTCAAAGGGAATTCAACGTTTCCCAAAACCTAGCTGCAAAACAAGTGAGGTGAAACTGTTTCGCTAATTGAAGCAGAAGGAAAGCAGGATGTTTGATGGCGTCGCCACGCGTGCAGCTTGCCGCTGACAGCTCGCAGCCTCGCCTTTGTGTTTTGCTCTTTGCTGTGAAGGTGGGTTTTTTGCTTCCAGAGGTAGGCATGTAATCGCGAGCCCATGGATGCCCCCGGGCGTTAGGTGCCTGCGTGGGCGTGCTTTGCTCCCACCTGCCGCGAGAAAACAACCGTGCCCGTCCCCGCAGACGGCTCTGCGCAATTGAGGGGTGAACATGTAGCAAACCCGTGACGGAGGCTTCCCCGAGCAATGCTGGTGGCTCAGTGACAGCAGCTCGGAGCCACCGTGCTGATGATAGCTCAATGACAGTTTCACGGGCTGACAGTGACCGTTGTGCCTGAGTGAGCGAGCTGAAGGGTAATGGGATTTAATTCTCTTTGGAGCAGAGGACGGGGGGGCTTGGGTTGGTTGCGAGGGTTTTTTTGGCGCTGTGGGATGCATTTAAAAAACACTTTATGAAGTGAGGTTGGGAGAGGAGAGAGAGTGGAAATGGATACGTGCCTCTATATAGTGGGATGAAGCAGCTTTAGGAAGCAAAGGGGATTCTTTGATGCATTTGTAAGTGGTTCTGTGGACAGGTGGTCAAGATAAGTGGTCAGCCGATGCAAACAGCCTTGCAAAGGGTGGAACAAGGCAGGTTTACCCTGCTAAGTTCTGCCCCTCTTCTCTTTGCATTCCCCATCCTTGCTACTCTCCAGGCCTCCTGGAGTGTAGGAAGGTTTTGCCACAGGCATCACATCAAGGCTGCTGGGTCCATGCTGCCTTCTGCCTCCCAACCAGTTTGAGATCTGGGGGACTCCATGGGACTGTTTCACTCCCATGCCCCAGACCATCTGTGCAAGCCCCAGAAATCACCCAGTAATTTAATTTGACTCCATCTCACGTGGTTTGGCTCTGTCTCTGCAGGAAGGAAACATTGGGGACCTTGGCAAGGCAGTGCAGAAGTGAATCCGACCCAGCGGTAGCAGGGAGCCCCTGTCCACGTGGTGCTTGGCACCTGCACTGGCTCTCAGTCTCCCCCTTAACACCCTCCTTCCCAAGGAAATAAAGAGAGATATCTTGGCTCCTTTCTCCCCCAGCAAGCACCCTGGCAATGGAGGAAGGTCAGTAATGGTTTTCCCTTCCTTTCCCTTCCCTTCTTCTTTCCTGTTCCCTTTGTCTGGCACGAGGAGCCCTGGCAAATCCAATTTATTTTTTCATTTTTCATTCTTGGCAGTGCATTTGAAGCGCTAACTGGTGCCATGGGGAAATGAGCTATGGTAGGAGCCCGCGGGGACCCAGGGCTGCGCTGGCACTGATAGATTGTGCAAGTCAGGAGAGTAAAGGAGCAGATCTCTCCATATTTAAAGGTACCACAAAACACACTGCCCAGGATGAACACACCCACACAGGTTTCTTGTTGGAGACATGTTTATGTTGTATTACAATATTATATTGTAAATATTCATGGCTCCTTGTTTTGAAAAACTCTTGCAATTTCCCTTATTTAAAAGTGGGGTAAAGGAAATTCACTATCTGTGTTTAAACATTTGTTCCAAAAAAACCTTTTCCAACACAGGACTGCATTTGGTTTTACCCGCTTGCTTCTAGGTCATGGTTGTATTGTGTTTTGTTTTCTGCTTTGTTTCTTAATTTCTACCAGATTAACCTCTTCTTTTTCCATCTAGCCAGGAGATAATGAGCTTGTGTGATAGTCTTTTATGGTGCCTGTTAAACACTACTTTTGAAGCAAGCTAAGCTAATGACACGGGTAATTAAACCTCACACTTGAGGATATACGATGATTGGTGGCAGACTCAGGATGGCTTTATTCCCTCCCCACCTCCACTCTCCCTGGCCAATGTGGCTATGCACAGATGCCAAGGGCCAGGGTGTCGGGGAATGTCACCTTTCTCTGGAGCAGTAAGCTTTATGAGAAGGACTAGGGTTAACAGGGGCCAATACATACCTGTGGTCTGTCCCAGTGTGCCAGACTTCATGAGTGAAGGTCTGGGTGTCTCTGCAGACCTTGGTTCCCTGAAATCTCAGTCTGAGTCCTGGCAAGGGGATGCTCACACCTGGAGCGAGTCCCACATGCTTTACTGCCAAGAAGCATCTTGGACAGGCCTTTGAAATTAAAAGGTGACTCTTCCCATGTGAACATTAAAAGTCATTATGGAATCTATTAGCTGAAACAGTCGTCTTGGCCAAAATTAATGATTATCCTTCCAGATAGCTCTTCACCTTGCTATGCAGTTGGATATGCTCCTTCCTTTCCTTATCCTGTGCTTGCTGGGCTGCACAGACGTATAGGCACTGACATGCACCATAAGCAGCCATGCATAGATCAGGGATCAGTTGGCACTTTGGTACCAAGAGCAGAGAGATGACAGTGATCAGAACTTGTGGAAAAATCTCACCCTGGAACTCTATTTTCTATCTTCTTTGGCTCTGAAATGAGAAAGAGGAGCTCACATTTTAAAAATATTGCTTAAGTAGGTATCCAACAAAAGACAGAACTTCAGCATAAGAAAACAGCAAATGTCTCACTAGCTGTTAGAGATATGATAAGTTACATGCTGGGCAAAGAGATAAATTTGTTTTCTTGCACATTTGCACACTTTCCTCTTACCTCCTGCCCTCCTTCCCCTGATAGTTAAGACTGTTTAAGGGCAATTCCTATGACCCAAGTATGTCACTGACCCATGCTGGCATGAGCTGACGGGCACTCTGCAGCATATAATGCAACAGCTTGTTTTTGCAGATTTCAGAGTAACACCACGCCGGTTGTGGGGTACCTGTATCAGGCGGGCACTATCTATAGCATCATTTAATTGTTTGGAGCAAAGAGAAAAGCAATGAAAAAAAAGGGAAAAGATAAACCATAGATAAATTTATATTTTCTATTCTGAACAATAGATCAGAGACCTGCTGTAACAACTACATCAGCATTTATTGCATCTCTGATCCAAAAGCTGTCTGATAAATTCTAGCTAATTTCCAGACTTCATTTAGAATGAAGCAGCAATCTCTTCTGAACCTCTTTTATATGCCCATTTTTATTGTAAAGCTATAAAGTAATTTTTTTTTTAGCTATAAAGTAATTTTTTTTTTATGATTTGCCTTTTAATGTCCTCCAGTGTTACGCCTTTGCTCATCCATTAACTACCAGCCTGATCTGACAAACTGCAGCCTAGCTCTGTTAATATTGAAAGGCAGTACCAGTTGATGCTTCAGGAGTCACAAGCTCTGTTTCAGAGCTGATGTAAACTGTCACACCTGCATGACAGAAAGTGTACAGCCCTGGGCAGCCGGTCTTCTGCAGGACTGAACAACAGGCTTTCCTTGGTAAAGCCGTTCAGGCCCTATCTTCAGAGATATTGCCTAGAGTGGGAATTTATATACCCTGTGGTGTAATGTGCATTCCTTTGTAACTGGGTCCTTCCCTAGCTGAAGCTGCTAGACACTGTCCTCATAAGAACTCAATAATATTTTCTAATAAAAGCAGCTGCAGTCTTATCTTGTCATTATTTCATTACAAGTACTTGCAGCAAGTATTTTTAGACCATATTCTGCTTTATTTTCAAGACTTTGTTATCAATTTTGAGTATTAACTCTTGAAATGCACTTGCTTAAATTATTTTGCTTTTCACAGTTATATGTCCTACGCTTTTGAGTTATTATTGTGATTTCAGTCAGCAATTCTTACCAGACCCTGTATTTTCTTGTGAGTCTCATGCATCAGTCCCCGGATTTAGGAGCCAAGTGACTTTCAGTGTTGCAGCATAAGTGATAAAAACCCAAAACCCCAGAGATTTCCAGTTTGGAAGCCCTGCTCCCTTCTTCCTGATTCTGTACGGGAAACCCCACCAAGAGCCCCAGTCTGAGCAGAGACCAAAGGGGGCACTTCCTTGGGAGCAGGAGTGCCAGCCCACTTGGAATGATGACTTGCTCCCGGGTGAGGACAGTGGTTTGGCTGCCTAACAGTGCCCTCAAGAGAGGGAGATCCAGGGACAGACATTAGCCTCCATTGAAACAAATCAGTGGGTTATGGTCTTTCTAAGCCACAAGCCTGCACGCTGGTTGTTTGCAATGTTGTGTTAACCATCTCCAAAGGGCTGACATCTCAAAACAAGCAAAACAAGTTGCTCTCCTTCCTCCCACTCCCACACAGTCACCAAATACTTGCACAGGGGATTATTCAACACTGGAAAAAAAATAGAATAGAAAGAATGAGCCCCTTCAAGGACTCTGTTAATGACCCTGGGACTGAGCTATATCCCAGGAGAGGGAGCTGTTGGTCTTATAGAAGAGCTGCAAAGCCTGCTGGAAAAGCACATGTACCTAAGAACATGTTCATTATGACTCCATTAAGCTCTGCCTTGATATGCTGAAAGACAAGGCCAGAGTCAGGCTAGTCATAATTTCTCTCCCTTTCTCCCCTTACTCCTACATTTCCACACTGAAACCTGGAGTTCCTGGTCTCCACCAGCCCAGCGAAGTTTTTTAAGGCAGAAAATGTGGTAGAGTAAGATCCTGTGTCCAAGAGAAAAATCTTCTTCCCCTTTCAGTGGGAGCTGCTGAGGATCTGATATAAATGAGCGTGCTTTCACTGATAGCAAATTACTTCAGTGAAGAAGACTTTGATAAGACTGAGATTTTGATAATATTTTGGGGGAAGGTGGGGAACTACTGTTGATGATGCATCTCTAAGGAAAAAAAAACTTAATTAGTTCTACATCTTTCTCATGCAGTCTGCTGAGCTGCAAATGCAATGAAGTGTTTCTAATTGCCCCGGCGTATTGCTTTGCAGAGTTCTCGTAGCCTCTTTGGACCGAGTGCTCCACGGTGCTGGGGGTTGGGAGTATGTTAGCACAAGCCTCCACCTTGTGGTTACAAGCCCTGGGAGAGGTGTGTGATAGTTTTCTTCATCTGTATGTGAAAGAGAGAAGTTAGATATTAGAAAATCAGAGCACTGGGTGTCATGAAGGTGGTGTCACTTTGCCTGTGATGAAGGAGGTTGTGGGAACCATGGGCAACCAGTCCTCAGAAAGCAAGGGCAGGATTTTTGAAGTGCTGAGCAAGAACATACATAACGTTTTGTACTGCTGACCTTTCAAAGAACCATGTTTGTGGTCCCAGCACCCTCTGCATGCAGGCCCCTATAGAAACTCCTGGAGAAAATTGGTTGTCTGTGGATTAGGAGTTGGAGAATAAAATCAACGCAGGCTGGAAAACAATAACTTTGCATAACCTGATGTTAATTTTGTATGTGGTATTCTTTGCACAGAGCTTAGTGTCGAGTTGATGATCTAAAAATGGCACCATCTCAAGTTTAGCTTAGACAGAAGACCTGGACTCAGCGAAATCAAGTATAAGCATCCCCGACCCTCACCAATAAAGAGCAGACACTTTTCAATCTAGTTATCAACCACCTCTGATCAGGATTCTTGTGAAGGACCTAATATAGCCTTGTGGCCAGGTGTCTCAGAAAGTATATACCTAGAAAACACTTTTCTTCCTCTCATTGTGCTGCTGGTTAATAATCATAACAAATGGAGAAGCAATTTGAAAAGATTTAGGCTGTTATACCATCATCAGCGGTGGCTATTTTATACCCACTAGAAAAAAAACTTGATTATAAGGACAGTAAAATGGCATGTAGTAGAGAACAGGAGAGTCTCTCTTTTGTAGCACGGTAGTTTGGTCCCAGTGCTGTGTCACTAAGCTTGGGAGGATAAGGTTGACTGTTGAGAATTGCTACTTATCTCTGTGTCTCGTGAACGTTTATAAGCGGAATTACTGGTGTGGCATTTCTGATGGAAGTCTTTGGCTCAGGTTTTGGGGATGTAATTTTGTTTCTAGCTGAAGTTTAGAAAGCTGAGTGTGTTCTCTGAAGCAGTTACTTCTATAGATAATGATCAGGTCTCACCCAACTGAAAGCTCCTCGTGCCTTAGCAGCTGCTTTCCATTCCTGGGAAATGATGGATTAAGTAATCTGTGTTGTGGTGCTGCTGCCTGCAAGGTTGTACATCGCATGCATGTGCTTCCAGAAATATGAGATCCCACATTGGTTTTTAAAGAACTGCCGCAACAGTAAAGCTGATAAAATCTCCCTCTCCTAGTGGGTACGCGCTGAACCAAAGTCTGCTCTCAGACAGGCCCATGCATCAATGGGTGATGAGCACACGCGTCTGACAGCAGACGCTTCCCTTTAAGGGCTGCTGAGGCGAGTGAAATATCTCTTCCCGAGATGTTTTGCGGTAGGTTGGCATGTTACTGTACGTGAACTATTGCTGAGGCGATTGCAGGCAAACAAGAGCCGTTTAGAAATAAAATGAGAATGAAACAAATCAGAGAAACGAAGCCTTTCCATTTCAAAAGGATGCCTCTGTCCCTCAGCCCCGGGCGTCGCTGTGGATCGGGTCGGTAGCTGGTGTGGTTGTCCATCTTTTTTGTTGGTGTCAAGCAGGTGATGCCAGTTTGTACCAGCTGAGACCCAAGGTCAGATATTCACATCAGCAAAGTAACAGAAATAGAGATGCAAAAGCAGCAAGCTCATTTTTATCATCCTCAGCAATGACTTAGTGGGACCTTGGCAACATCTGCCTGCCGAGGAACAGGCTGTGGCTCTGACTCTGTGCCTCGTGCTGACTGCTGGCTTCGTCTGGCAGTGAGAGTGGTGTTTGCTACCTCTGGCTTGTTATCATCCAAGTAATTGTGGGGCCACACTCTCCAGTCATAACAGCACGCTGTTAAGGGTTTCAGTGACTTTCAAAGGCTTGTTGCTTTTGGTTTTTTGTTTTCTTTCAGTGTTCTGGCTAGAGCAAAGGTTTGCAAGCTGTTGTACTGGTATAACTGGGGGGAGAGAGAGGGATGTGCCATGTCATCCACTGGCTTGATGTCAGGAAGAGAAAAAATTACTGACTCGAGCCCAAAGGGAAGGCACGAAGCTTGCCTCAACCTGTAAGCTCAGCTACTTGGATGGGGAGCTGGCTGCAGGCTGCCTTGCAGTTCATTTGTGTCATGAAAATGCTCTCTATTTGAAATAAACTCCTCTTCCAGAGACTCCCATTTGGGTTGCCTATTCATGGCTATGTCCTATTTTGCCCCTGTGCTTGGTCTCCTGTGTGCTATACGCTGCATATTTCCTACCTGCCCAGGGACCACACTCTAGCTGGGGCCAAACTCACGTTTCAGAAGGAAGCGAAAGGCAGCAGAAATCCAAAAGTGCATTTACAAGGTGGGATGTGATTCCGCTCCTTGGGTTGATGGGACCATGTCTGAGAGCTGCTCATCTCAAACTGAGCCAATCTCCATTTTGGAGCCTGGCGGGAGCCCCAGCACTCACTCTGATTTTGCTAGAGATGATGTTTTGGGCTGTCAGCTGTAACACTGCACAGCTGTCCGACAGCACGGGGAAGAGTCCTTTCCTGGCATTCATTTCTGAAGAAAGTGCTGCAGGGCACTTTGGAAATGAAAAATAAAGCAGTAGCAAAGAGAATTGGCTCCAATCTAGCTCAGTCACCCCGAAGTTGTTTGTAGCTGAGCTGCAGCTTAGGGAAGGCAGTAGGACCTGGACTAAGGGGAAAAGGGAGGTAATGCCATGCTCTGGGGACTGTGCAGCATCGTTGCTTTTTGCTCAGGGGTTGAACTTTGACCTCACCTCACTCCTCTGGGAACGGCTCTACCGGGAAGCAACAGCTCCCAGTGTGAGCTTGAGTGAGGTCTCCTGTAGGTTGGCCATCAGCCAGAGAGGCTCACCCACCTCTGCCACCCAAGCGTGGCCAGAGTCCTCCTGCCACCTCAGTCTCCCAAGGAAAAGCCAAGCAGCCTGTTAAATTATGATTTTGTGATACAGCCCAGAGCGGGACTGAAGAAGCCCAACAAATTCATGTGTCAGCGGTGCAAGGTGGAGCGTGGCAGCAACTGCACTGTCCAGCTATCACGGCTTCCCGAAAGCTGCAGCAGGCAGCAGCCTCTGCCTGCCTTTGCTCCAAAATCACTGCCTGCTCCGTCCAACCAGTAGAGAAGCTGCCTTAGCACTGCTAGAGGGACAAGTGACAAAACTGCAATCTAAATGTGGCTTTTTCAAGCTCTCTGAATGACAGAAAACACCTGACACACTGTGTTGGGGAAGGCTGGCTCTTTCTTTCCGCATGCTGACAGGGGCATTAAAATGTATTTATAACAGCTGGGGATGGCTTGCCCTGAGGAGTGAACTTAATTCTTAGTCTGTCAGGCACTCCTTTGTGAGTGACAGTGATTTGTCCCCTGTGTGTTCGTTCTCCTTCTTGCCCTCTTGCATTCCCCTTGCATTTTATAGAGCTGTATTTGACAGTCTAATTTCATATAACTAATAACATTATGTAGTGAAATGAGCTCAAATGTCTGTTTATCTCTCCAATGCTGAACTACTTGGTAAACACTATGTTTCCCACCTCTCCTGTTGAGCCTCTGCTGTGGTTCAGTTTTCTGATCTCCCTTTAAAACAAATATTTTGATGAGAGAAGTGCTCCAACTTCAATCTTCTACATGACTAAGGCAGGGAAATGCTTTATACAGCCAAAAGAGGCCCTTTGGTGACAAGCTGCAACAAGTAACTAAACAAAACGTGAACCTGAAATTGGTTATTTTAATTTTTCAGGTAGAAATCTTAACAGCACATCTCAATCCTTCCCCTCATCTTGACATCGAAATGAACACAGAAATCCTGATTCTGCCAAAAACAGGGAGAACGCCAGTGCTGACTTTGACAGGCATCAGGGAGAAGCCTCTGCAGCTTCTGGTCTTTCCTACTCACCCTTGATCTGGAGCCACGGAGATCTAGATTGTTTTGCCCAGCCAAGAGGGACCTTTCAGGTAGAGGACTTGGATGTGCGTGTTACGGCCCCCTCTCGGTGGGGGTGACGGTGGGGGAACTGCAGCAGTGCAGAGCTTCAGGTCGGTGCAGGACGCCTGAGACAACTGACAGCTCTGGTTGCCTAATTAGAGGGATTTTCTTAATAAGACTCACCAGGAGGTTTGTAGCTGGCGATACATACTGCACACAGGTTATGACAGCATACAGGTTCCAGTCACCCAGAGAAATTACTAATGGATTTTGCAACAACTTCTTAAAAAGTTTTTTGCTCTTGGCCACCGAAATACCTTGGGGCAATCAGTCCTACTGGGTAAGTCTACGGGGAGAAATTTTCTTTTGGTAGCTCATCTTACTATAGCAGGCAGATACATCTCCTTGGCATCGTGTGCAAAAGGTGCAGACAAGAGCATATGTGCCATCATCAACTTCTTTATCCTGCACTTGATCTTCAAAACCTCTGTCATCCCCTTATTGTCTTCTTTGGACATCCCATCTCCATCCTCTGTTCCTGCAAGGAAGAGTCACATGCAGGTCACTTTTGAGGAATCAAACTTTGCAGACCTGTTTTGAAGCTAATGCTTTTAAAATCCTTTTTATTTTTTTCCTGAATCTTTGCTTTCTCCATCATGTTACACCTAGGAATAATTCGTTTTGGTCAAATCTTCCATCAAATTCTTTTTAGCCAGGTGTTACAAAGCCCTCTGATTGAAAACTGCATCTTTTACTATGTGACCCTGGCCCCTGGCCTCATCTTTTCCCAGCCGTGGCTCAGCCTTGGTTTCTGACATTAGCATGGATTTTCCTGACAAAATAAATTCTCAGTGAAGGGAAGGGGAGGGAGGAGGCACAGCTCAAAGCTGGCAGCTTCACAGACCTCATCCATTCAACAGAACGGTGCAAATGACTCTGCTTTTTATCTGTTTTGCAGAATATCATAGCACATCCTCTAGAAGCGGGAGAAACAGACGTTTTTCTACTCATTACCTGTACTCCCACTTCCCATGTGGGAACAGAATGTGAAGGCAATGGCTGGTAACAGTGCAGCATCACCTGTCCTTTCTCAGCATATATAAATCCATATGTGTATCCATAGATAATTTGTATATATGAGGTGGGTTAGCCCAATGATTGTACACAGCAAGTTAAAAGCATGGAAGCAGGTCCCCCAGGTAATGGGGACCACCCCAGCAGCATAACTGTTTCTCTCTGTCTTGGCCTTTGCTCCTTGTCCACATGGGCTGAGAGTGGTGGTCTCTCCTGCCTCCTGTTCCCAACCACCACTGCTCTATGGCTTGTTCATAGCCACAAACAGTGTGAAATGAGTTTGGGATATAGCCACAGTTGACAGCAGCAGTTTCTCCTGCTCTAGGAACCTGATCCACAAGACATTGTATGTTTCTGGCCCATTAAGGAATCGGTAGGGATAGGAATAACAGCCACTTGGGGGAGTTTGGGCAAGCTCTGCGTGTGTGTTGTCCATCCTCTGTAGTGCAGTAAGATGGCTTTAGCTGAGGATGAGGATCCCACTTGCTAGGCATGCTCTAAACATGTACTGAAAGACTGGTCCTGCACCTGGTGATTTACAACTAGCCCAGGGATAGAAGGGAGAAGAACTTACCTCAGTTTATGGTGAGGAAGCAGAATGCTAGAGAGAATAAATGAGCATGGACAAAATAGTGGGTCAGTGATATATTTCGACTGAGAATTTGGAGCACGGGATCTAGCCCTAAGATCCTTCTGCTCATGTTTTGCCTTTTCTGTTCCTTGCTATGCCTTGAAAACAAAATCCAACCGAGGAACAGCAATTTCCCTCCAGGGTAGAGGAAGAGGGAGAACATCACATGGATAGCAAGTGTGCACTCTTCATTCTCTCAGCCCATATGGAGTGCAAACTCAGTTCTGAAGAGGAAGCCAGAGAAGTATTTAATATTTTATTTTTACTAATAAATACAGCCATGTGGAGTAATTAGAAAGATGGCAAGTGCTAGCCCACGAAGGGGTTACTTTCTGATGTTTCCACTGACATCTGTTGTTTTGGCTGACCTCAAAATCACAGTTGATATGGCCTAAATTAGCAGAATTGAGCTACAAAACTGAGAAAAGCTGCAGATCTTTTTGTTTCCATCCTAGCATTCTCTATAAAGTTGGGTCAATGGGGTTTTTCCTCTCATATTTATTAATACACATTTTAAATGCTTAATTTAGAAACAACCACAGTCCTTGATCACCTTCCTGTTTACATTTTGACGTTGCACTCGGAGCAAAGGGACCTCTCGTGTACTTCTTCTCCCTCCTCCACTCTCTGAGCTTTGTCACTCTCCTTTGGGATCTCTTTTCAAAAGATCAAGAGTAGAGAAAAGGCTTCAGATGCCATAAATATTACAGGAACCAGTGTTCATCAGAGAACAGCCTCCTTTAAGATCAATATGTCTTCCTGAGGGGGCATTCAGTCCTTCAAAGTAAACAAGCTGGGAACATTAATTCAAATGCTTTTATACTAAATACATATACATGAATTAGCCTGTGTGGCTGTGATAAATAAGTGTTATATAAGTGAGGTTTAAAGCAAACCACACATGCAAAAAAAAAAAGCAGACTCTGCAAAATTGCACGAGCCAATTCCTGCTGTCGATCTTCTGATGACCGAGATAATTTTGTTAAAGGGCTAAAAGGAAATTCTCTCCACCTTTGTAAATAGATTGATCTGGGCTATCAGAATCTTTTCCTGAGAGGAGGAATACCATTATGCTGATGTGTATGTCGAGATATTTTGCAAAATGTGCTGAATCTACATTTTACAGTCTGTCATTGCCTGCATTTGGAAATGTGGTCATTTCTCAGGGCGGGGAGAGAAATAGAGACGGGGTTATCTCCATCTCAAGGTGGAAGCAATGTGTCTTTATTTTTTTTTGTGTCAGACATTGAAAACTGGCACAGACTGATGTCAAATGTTCTGAGCAGGTCTGTAACCTGCCAGTCCTCCCTGAGATTGGTGAATTGCAGAGCTGTAACTGCTCTGCACTGAGAGCAGCAGCCTGGCAAAGATTTGGCTTGAACTGGAGGTGGGCAATACCGTTTGATTCTTTCATGATTCTGATAATCAGCTTCACTCCATCCATTGCCACAGGGTGCCAGGGCAAATGAAACTTGTTGGAGAAGGGGTCCATGGAAATTTAGGAAAATCAAGATGGTCCTGAAAGGACTATTTGTATCTGTTCATGTTCAGGATAGCCCCTGTTCCTCAGTGAAATCACAGTCTCTGTGACTTTCTCTCCTTACCTTGGAGGAGGTAAGTGTTCTTAAGAACATTTGAGTCTCTAGGTTATTAACTCTGGATAACAGTTTGAGGAAAATCCTTACCTCGTAAAGTATAACAGGAGAGAGAAGACATAAAAAAAAAAAATTGGTAGAAACATAGGAGAGGTGGATCATGGGGAAAATGTTACTAATTATGACGCATTTGAAAAACATGGTAGAATAACCAAGTGGAAGAAAGGGGAAGGAGAAAGAGCCTAAATGAGTATGGGAGTTAGCAGAAAAATAGCCTTGTGGTCATTAATTCATATCTGGCACAGCTGGTAATTCAAAAGAATCACTTCATATGTTAGAAAACAAGCTGGCTGGTGTCTTAAGCGTGGGACAAGGTGGGTGTTTGTTGTTTCAATTTTTTACACTGCAGTGGACTGTGCTTTTTTTGTCTGGACAACTAGAGGATTTCCTCTTAACCCATGAGCTCTCTAATTCAGTGGGATGGAAAATATCAAAGCCTTCAGCGTGACTTGGCCAAACTTCCTGATTGTGCCAGGCATTAGTGAAGCAAAAATATATCTCTGGGCCTGTGCAGATGCAGACTTGGAGTGTTGCAGACATGATACGGTACCAGCACCTTGATGTCAATGAAAGCTTGTATGTTTTTATCCCTTAAAAGACTTTAAGCCTTCTAAATAGTTGATCATTTAGCTTTTATGCGCTACATAATTCTTCTTCTGCCAGGTGCTCATGTCCGGAGTCTCCGATCTTGGGTGGTGGTGAGCAAGCAGATTTATATCACAGCATGGTGTGTTGAGCTACTCAGACAGGAGGGTGTGCCTTGATGCCCTCAGGCAGGGGTGAGTCCTGTTTTTCTGAGCACTGTTTCCTTCTGAATCACATAATCTCCATCCAGCAGTCTTGAGTGCTGTGACTAAGGCTCATGAGGAGACCGGCATCAGGACTATGCAGTGCGCAAGGGCAGGCTTTGCTGGACTGTTAGTAGAAAGGAGCTTTGTAAGGTGAGAAGCAGAGCAGGCAGCTACAAGGTTGTAGCTGAGAGGCAGTCATGCTATTTTCAGTGCTCTTGGTGCTGAGGGGTGAATTCCACCTTTTTACTGCAGAAGGATAGCGTTGCAAGTAATTTTGGCAAATGACATTGCCGGCTCACAGGTCTTGAGGCACCCCTAGGTTTCCCCAGCTAGCCACTCAAATAGAGATTGCATTCATCTTACACTTTACCTTTAAACTAATGGACTGAGATCTCCAAGTAGCTTTCTTCTGGTGTTTCCAGTTTGGGGCAGTAATTCTCTGAAAGGAAGACTAAGTGAATGCGAAAGTACCAGCCGGGAGGGACAGTTTTCACGTGGGCATTCTGGTCCTGGTGTGCAACAAATACGATTTAAAGGAATTTCATGCAGGAGGGATGGAGAAACAAACGGTAAATCCAGCAGGCCTGGTAAGGCTGCTGTGAGTTATTCCTTGACCTTGGGTGGCTCCACAATGTTTATACGCATTTTGTTCATGGACTTCCATCTCACAGCTCCATCTGTGCTGCCTACTGTAATGCGGATAATAAAGACTCCTGAGGCATTTCCCAGGGTCTCTGATACAAAAGCCACAAACTGCTCTCCATCAGCCTCATTTGACACTGTTGGAATTGGTCTGCTTCTTTAGGACAGTGCTCACTCTGTTCCTCTGAAAGTGTTTGACTTTGGTGTTCCTCTGAAGAGTATAAAAACAGCCGTGTGTGTAGAATATGTGGAGTAGCAATTCAGACTAAAATCAGTATAATTATATATATTTTAATCAATACTTGCAGCGTTGTAAATAACTGGGAGGTGATGTTTGGCTAGCTTTCAGGCTTACAGAATGGACATATTTTCCACTTCAATAGCTGGGAGGTCACTTTCTAAATTTATGTTATTCTCCTGAAAATAAACTTTGACAGGAATCAGAATAAAGCAAAAGCATCCAAGCAACCCAGAGAGGAGGTGCCTCCTGCACAATGCGTTGTGCAGGGTAAGTGTACATGTCTCCCTGAGCAGTGCATCATAATTTGTCCTTTCATAAACTCTAGCTCTTGTGCTCAAGTCATTATTTCACTTCAGTGAAAGCTCTTGATAGCTGCAATTCTCCCCCTTCTTTCCAAATCAAATTCTGCTCCAAAGCCTCCTGTAGGCAATGCAAAGACTCTTGTTGACTTCAAGTTTTTTGAATCAGACCTTAGTGGGTTTTTTTAGACAGAAAAACGCAGTTACAGCTTCTCCATCCCACATTTCGCCTACTCTTTCTCTTGGATTCATGGTTATGAGTCTGGAGGTTCTCTTCTGATGTGAATTTTTCTTTTTAAAGGAGGGATTCCCTGTGCTCTATACCATATGGACCACATGTCCATATGGTCAGTATTGACATGGAAAGCCAATTCTCCCTGAGCAATGGGCTAATATAATATAAGCCATCTGTCTGGAAGCTGTGAAACAGGTTAGGGTGGGCTTGTGCCCAAGTGATATAATTTGCTGCTAAAAATCTGTTCCTCAGGCTTAGCAGAGCAGTGGGGTACTGGTATCAGTCCAGCAGAGAGCACATCAGGCTGCTGAAGTTGCGCAAAATGAGGCTTTGGTGTACTTGAGAGCTTGATGAGAACAGAGCAAATACCTACCTGGATTAGCTCTGTGCATAGCTTTGTCTTTTACAGTTTGGGATTTTCAATCTATAGGGAGCTGGGCGCACCCAGCCCTACAAGGCCATGCAAAGCAGGCCATTGCTCAGCAAATGGGACCCAGGAAATAAAAGTGCAGCAAAGGGTTTCCTGCAACTTCTCATTCTGTTGTAGTTCTGGTTTATTTAATTTGGCTTCTGCTATGTCTAAAGGTGGGGAAGACACGTCACAAGCGGGCAGGCAGCAATATCAAAAGTTAGCTTCAGAAAGAGATGTGGGTGTATGAACAAGAGAAGCTGACACTAAAAAAGGTCAGCTATTTAAATGGCCTGATTTAAGTAAGGCATGTGTCAGGCTGTACTGCCCCCAGAGGAGATTCCTTGTGTGGGTTTATGAACTCTGGGAAAGGGGCCAAGTTAGCCCTAATTATATTTTGTTTAATCAGCTATTTAAATAGCGAACTGTTTTCTTGGCTCTCTTCCCCGTCAAGATCACATCTTTATACTCTTGACCTTTTTATTTTATGCAACAGGGTTCTCTTATTGGTTTGGACCATACTTGTGAACCCAAGGAAGTCAGCTGCACTCAGCTTGCTCTTACATCACCTCTCTTCTTGGAGGAGAGAAAGCCCAAGGTTATTTATTGCCCATGTTCTCAATATCAAAGAAAAACAGAATTTCATTTCTTTCCATTTTCACTATGCAAACTCAAGAAGGCTTTCTGGAATACAGGGAAGTATGTTTAAGGATGTAACTTAAGTAGATTTCCAGACAATACCAGGAACATCTTGTAGTTTTGCTTCGAACAATGATTGGAGAAAAACACAGCTCAGCTATCTTTAACATATATATTACTCCTCTCTTGTAAAGCTTCATTTAGCTGTAAAGAAATGACAGGAGGGCAGAAGAATTAACTCTCTGAGAAGTCCATGCAGTGTGTTTCAGAGGACCGTTCTCCACCATTAATACTGAATTCCTCTGAAATTCAACAGGGTCTGGTGGTATGCTGGGTGAAGAATGGAAGACTGAAACGATGCTCATGCCTTTCCCACCTCTTGGTTTGGGAGGGAGTAAGATCTGGGCCATATACAGCTTCCTTTCTAAAGAGCTAATATCACAGGTTTTAGCCTGGAACTTGCCTGCTGGTGGATAGAGATCTGTATGTTATCTCTGGAAGATGGAGACAGCCATATCACAGTTGTTATTGTCATTTCCTTCAAAGCATTTCTAAGCATTTACTTCTCAAGAGCTTGGAAAACGATTTAATTACAGTTGTGGATTTAACGAGAACAAGACACTGTTGAACAGCAGCCAGGTGGATTTTAATGAGGAAAATGCTGGCCCTCCAGTTTATCTTGTAGTTAGACTCTTGCTTACCAAGAGGGCATGGAATTTTTAGCAGCAACATTTTAGCTCTTTTGCCCTTGGCTGGGAGCAGCTCCTCTGGCTTTCTCCCTTTAAAAGGATCATCTTCACACTTCAGTCCCTGAAATAGCCCTCTCTGAGAGAGATCTCTGCCCTCTCACCTTCATTACGGTGTGTTTGTGGTTACAGAAATTTTGAAAATAGG
This sequence comes from Phaethon aethereus, assembly GCF_964289735.1. NCBI lineage: Eukaryota > Metazoa > Chordata > Aves > Phaethontiformes > Phaethontidae > Phaethon > Phaethon aethereus. Next base: position 38,396,033 of record NC_138580.1, read on the forward strand.
GCTGTCAAAAATAGTACCATTGATGCTGTGGAAACCTGTCTGACCAAACCCTGCTCCCTCTCCCTGCTGCCCTCTCTGCGCACACTGCATTCAGGGAGGTCAGGTTCATCTCTGTGAAGGCCACAGTTCAGGTTGCCGTGCCCCAGTTATGAGCTCCTCCCTGCACTCAGCAAGTCATGTGTGTTTAATCATCCCCTCTGCAGCGCTGGCAGGATGCTGAGGGGGTGGCTTTGTCTTTGCTCTGGCAGCAGCGCAGGATGCTGCTGGCACAGGAGCGGGAGGCCATGGGTCGCTTGTACACCAAGGTCATGTATGTCCTGGGAAACACCCAGGCTTTCAGGGAGGTACAAGCATCACCATTTTACCTGTGGGACACTGATATGCTGCTGGTGCAAATTCTGCTTTCTCAGATTAAGGACCTAGGGTTTGGCATGCTGCACAGCCAGTGAGACATTTTGAAGCAGAAGTTCTGTATGTACTTGATGCTGGGCCGTAAGGGCCTGATTCCCCTCAGGTTTACCCACTGTGCTTCCAAAGGGGAGCAGAATTAAATTTCCCAGCTGAGATGTGCAAAAGTGGCCTCCATTTCTAGGCAGCTGCTGCTGCTGCCTTTCTGCCTACCATCATCTCCTTTCTCCTTACTGCTTTTGTGCGGATGTGCACCCCTGGGTGGAATCTCTGGGAAAGTTAACGTTGTTTCTGCAGTGTTGGTAAATGCAGTTTTTCTAAGGTGGAGGCTTGCAATTCTTTGGCACCAAGTCCATCTGCCCCCTCGCCCATAGACAGCTTATTTGCACTCTGGTCCTGAAGGGACAGACAGACTGAATTTTAAATGGCAAATTGGCACTGATCTTTCCTTGGCACATCTTGACTTTAGGAGAAATATCTGAAAACAAAGGCAACTTGCATCGAAGGGGTTCCTGGGCAGGGGAGGGAAGTATCAGTAAAAATAATGTGCTTTTGAAAACAACAGAGTTCCCCCTCGGCCACACATTCCCCTTCAGTGCCTCTGTCTCCCAGAGAGAAACCACTCCACGCATCTGAGATTGCGAGAGCCTAAATGAGTCAAACCTCCCTCTCCCTCTTCGATAAGGTAGGGCAGGCTCTAGGATTAGTTATGCATCTGATTGTGCCTCTAATAAACTAAATGTAATTAAAAAATAGAGCGGGGCCATTGCATTTTAACAGCTTGGAGCTTTCCCTGTGGAAGGATCAGCAAACAGTGAAAGAATATGAAGATTCAGCTCCCCATGCACCTGCTGGGCAGCCTCTGTCAAGATTAACAGCATATCACCAGATTATTAGAGTGAACGTGAATACTTTGGAGGCTCTGTGGGTAGTTATGGTATCACGTTTTATTATCTTCCACTGAAATGAAATTACTTATTGTAATTGCTTGTCAGTCACAGGCCAACAAATCTGACAAAGGAAAGGTTTTGTGCTGCGAACACAGCAGGAGACAGAAGGGAGGGGATGGACTGAGAAAAATTCTGCTCTGATTTTTTGGGAGGAAAGAAGGGAGGTTGAGAAAATATAACCAGAGAGAGGGAGAGGAAGGGCTTCTGCCTTGAATAGTGAGCTGAGACGAACAATTCTGGCCAAATGACCTAAATTGAGCAAGCATCTTTAAGAACTATGAAGGGAGTGAGCAAGCTAATCCAGAGTGGTGCTTTAGGCTGGGTAGAAGTGACTGCTTTGTGGGTAGTGTATCAGTTTCTTACATAAGAAACGTTTTATAACATCAAATATTATATCTCTTGGAGACACTGCTGAAGTTTGGTGCCTAGGGACCACCAGTCAGCAGGATGTGTAAGCTTTGCACATTGCAGATATCCAAGTCAGACAAGAAAATGATCCGTTTGGTTTGTTTGCTTTTGAGTGGCTCAGTCTTTTCCGTTCGACTTGGACTTAAAGGAGGGAGAACGGTGTCTGGGAGCAAAGGTGCTGGGAGCAAAGGGGAGAGCAAGGAAGCACTGTAGATACTTGGAAGTGAAGATTGCTGCACCAGCAGATAGACATTTTCTTTTAAGAAGAGATCAGGGAGCCAAGATTGCAGGATCCCAGTAATCATGCATAATTTGTTACGGTGCGAGGGAGAACTGTGACCATTTTAGCTGCAAGCAGTCAGCAGTTCCAGCCCTACCAGGAGAGCGGAGCTTGCTGCAGCTGTCGAGGCAGGGGTCACCTTTTCCATCTGAAAAGCATCTCTCAGCTTTGCACCAGCGGAAGGCAAAGGGCTGAAGCTGTAATTAAGATGAACGTGTGCCACTGATGAGGCAAATGTTCCCAGTGTTTACCATTTGCCATGAAATTGCATAAATCCGCCAAGTAACCATGTTACTCAGCTGTTTGAAAGCATCGTAGTGAACCCTAATGGGGTGTGGCAAAAAAAAGGTAGAGGAAAAAGAAAAAAAGACAGGCCCAATCTCAAAATCTCCAAGTAAAAGGGTGGCCTTGAAAGGACTCTGTCTTGTGGGCAGCCATAGCCAGCATCAGGCAACAGGAATGGGTAACACCTCAGGAACAAGGCAATCATTCTCTGCTTTCTGGCATTTGCAGCTCCAACTTCCATCTCAGAAGTATTATATTTCCTTTTGCAACCATGATGTTGATATTTCATCACTTTTGGAATCTCTGTATATTGTAGTGTCTGGAGCCTTCTGCAATATTTGAAGTATGTATCTCCCTTCATGTATTCTGAACTTGTTACTTCCCGACTTCATTTGATGCCTCCTCATTAGTGCTTCAGAAGAGACTGCTCCTTATGCTACAGCTCATGCTACTCACAAAATGCTGACTCAGTGACCCGTTAAGTCAAACCAGTTATAAGAAAAGCATGGGAAATAGCAGCTTCTAGCTTTGTCACGGGCATAGAAGCAAACCATAGCAGTGAACATCACAGATCGTGTTGAAAGTCCAACATCACGTAGTTCGCCAGCCCAGACGGTTTGTCCATGCCACAGATGAAGGATACAGTCCTGCATTTACCCAAGTGTAAATGTACTAACGCTGTTCCAGAAGCAGCTCTTTAGATACAGTAGACAAAATAATAATTAATTTCCTAGTGCATGAATCCCTGTCTTGAGGTAGTTTTTGTTATGTAATTGCTGTTAACGATTAGAGCTCAGCATTAATTAAACAGATTGGTTTTCATTCTCAGGCGTTTTAGTTAAGATGCCTTCAGGCTATTAGACTGGGAGGGGGTTCTTTTTTTCTAAGCCTGTCTTCATTAGAGTTTATGACTCTTTTATCTGCAGATGAAGATTCTCTACTTCCTTTGTACTGCAACATCAACCAGAGTAGTATCAGCTTTTCTTCCTCTCAGCAGAAACTAAACTCCAGTACTTTATTAGGGATATAAAGGATGCCTAGTGATACAATTATAGCTCAAACCTTTTGTTGTTTTGGTTCCTGTCCTACTGGATGCTTTTTAAATCATGAATGATAGTACAATATTTACATACCAATTTTACAACTTAATCTTAAAACTAGCTGTATGCCATACACTGGTGTTTTCAGCTGAGCTGTAGAGTTTAAAAATACCACTTTCTCCTTCAAAGTTTATTCTATGATGAAGCATCTGAATGTGGACTACTTATGATAACAATTGCAAATTTTTTTGACACTAAAGGCAGGAGGAATCATTGCAATTGTTTGGCATAACACAAGGTGAAAAATGTCATTTAATAATTTCTATTTTGCCCCTGTCTTATGTGTGAGCTACAACAGACCCTTGGGAAAGTCATCCAATCTTCACGTACAAGCAGAGTTGAATCCGTCACATTCCTGTGTTCCTGTAGGTAATTGTCTTCATCACTGGAATTATGAATCTTATTTTGAATCAGAGTCTATACATTTTCAGTTTTTGGTCCCTGACTCTTGTAATTTCTCTGCCTGATATATGTAAAGTGCCCTAACATAATGAAAATCTTCACTTCCATGAAGAAAATTTCAAGTGCTCAAGTGTTATGTCCAATTTGAATTTCAAAATGGAAGTGATTAAAACTCCTGTAATCATTAGTGAGGAGGTTTGAACTGTTCTAGATTTTCATGATTTTAGACGGTGGGATGCTTCTGTAATGAGTTCATCAATATCCTTCTCTAAGAGGTAGGAGTTGGTTCTGTAGGTCTCTGGAAGATCTGACTGAATGAGCAAGGCCAGATTTCGTGCACCGTATGCTGGTTAGTGTGAAACAAGTGCCATACTTTTCCAGGAAGGCAAACTTTTGTTATTGCTGCTTGTTATCTTCACTTTCTACCAGTCTTGGAGCTATAGATGATAAGGTTTGATAACTCATGTTGCACTGGGTAAAGTATATAGCAATGTGGACGTCTTGTGAACTACGGGTATTATCCTTTATAAGATGATCTGATAGCCTCCATGCTATTAACCTGTTGACTGCGCTGTGCATAGCTGTTTAGTCATGGCCTAAGTTCACTTTGAAAAAATTAGTAAGAGCTGGAGTGGGACTGAGAGTATAAAAAAGGGCCCAGATTTGCTGCACTTTGCGGCAACAGTTATCTTAAGAGTTCCACAGCTGACACCAGATACACCAAAGTGCCTTAGGTCTTGTGGGTCAGAAGCTAACGGGAAGGAAGAAAATACAAAAGCAGCAACGAAATATAACCTTGCCTTGGTTTTCTCAATATCAGGTGACAGAGACCACCAACAAGAAAGAAATAAGAGAGCTGGCTAAATACTCCTGAATGCCACTGCCTGGCTATTTGCAAAAATGAAGGATTCTCCCCGGCGTGACACACTTGTAAGTGCTTCATCTTCTCTTGGATGCCTGTAAATCCTTTGGCAAATTATTGCAGTTCCCTGTTGATCACTTAACCATGTTACCTAACACAAATTACAATTTACCTCTTTTTAGTTTCAGTCCATTGTGGCCAGCTACGACACATACAGCTTGGCCACATAGTGGGATTCTTCCTCTGAAGACTCATGGTTACTTACAGCTGTATCTCAGTTTTAACCTTCTCTTCACCAATTCCTCACGCTTACGGTCTTGACCTCTTTGAGGAGAGTGTGTCAGAGACATTAGGTAAACGTTAGGTTTGGTTTTGTTTACATGGCACAAATATCCAAACTACAAGGCCAGGTTACAATTTAATCTCTCATTAATGGCAGTCTTTATGTTCATACCTTCCTCCATAGCAAACAAACATGTAATATAGTAAACTGGAAAACGAGCGAGGCTGGGGTTCTGATCCTTGCTTTGCCCGAACACTGTAACCGGGGCAGCCTTCACCATCGCAGCCTAGCCCTAGGGGCCTTTTTCAAGGTTCAGTTAAGTCAACTGGGACCATTGATTCAAAGTGGTGAATTGGCTTTTCATTGCTCATGTGGGTAAGGTTATTCATCTGCTTTGCAAAATAAAGTCCTCTGGATGGAAGTAATGGCCAGGAGACATAATCCCATCCTGATTCCCCAGTATATCTTTCCTTATTTGAAAAGATTTATGTGATTTTTTTTTTAATATAATTTCCCTCAGAAATGAAATTGTAACCAAATACATTGTGATACAGGTTTCAGGGCTCATTTCTTTGGTGGATAATCTTAAATCTCTATTGCTCTAATTCTTTAACACTTTCAGCGTCAGTAAATTACAATTTGCTGACAGCAGTTTTTGCTCAGAAATTTTTTCCTCTGTAAGGTGTCTTCATAACGAGGGGCCTGCAATAATATAATAATTGTGTGGTATTTTAAAATGACAATTTAAATATGCTTTACCTCATATTAAAGTGGATTGATAGAAACGGTGTTCTGTTTAAACACTGTTTAAAAGGACATATTTAAAGCCCCTAGAAGCACTGCTGGCTTTTTTTTTTCTACCTAATCAGATTAAGTGTTATATACAATGCCTTTCTGTAAAGGAAAGTAGAATGCACTTCTCATTAATTTAAGAGGAGCCTGTGGCAGTATTTAAAAAAATTAATTAAAAGTTGTTCTGTTTAGAGGAGCCAGCCTGAAGCATAGACCCTCCTACACGCGTTTACATTTCTAAAGCCTGCCTGCAATACGAGTGTGTACTTCTCCAAAATGCTCCAATCCAGCTCGTTCGCACCGACGGTTTAAGGGGTTGGCAGAACAGCTGAGAAGAGCACTTGGGGGACTGGCCTTAACTGGGAACACTCCAGAATTACTGGTTTGGTATTTATTATAAGGTTCCACCCTATTTTCCATCTTGGATGAGGAAATGTCATCTGGGAAAATGTGAGCATTTGTAAATAAGCCTCTAATGCCATCTGTCACATGGGTTTTCAGGCTGTATCACTGAAGCAAAATACACAGCAGACTAGGCAGAAGTAGAAAGCAAAAAGGCCAGACCACAGAATAAGGTGAGTTGCACATATCTGAAAATCAAGTGGGGCTTCGAAGACCTGCATTTCTAATCTCAGTGCTTTTCGATATGGGCAAAGCATTTGCTCCCACCTCTTTGGGTAGTGGCTGTCTCCCTGAAGATAATGCGAAACTGTTGCTGTCCTGTCAGCTGAGCATTTGGTGGCCAGAAAAAAGGGAAATGAAACAAGTTGTTCATAAGAGTACAAAAGGAGCTACTGCTCTTGCAGGTAGCAGCTGGTGATTAAGAAACACATTCTACTTTTTTTATAGGGCTTTATGCTCTTTACTTGCCTGAAGACCTTTTCTCTTCTTTTTTTCCTTCTTGTTTTACTTTTTCCTTTTACAAGGTGAGATTGTGTAGTTGAAAGTGTGTGACATCTCATTGCTGAGGGACAAAAGCTGTGACTGGGCTATGTTTTCAAGCAGACAATCAAAGAATGCATGAAATGAGAGAAATCAAATAGGTGCTCTATCTAAATTCTGCAGGTCTAGTGGGGTATCCTCCTTGAAGAGCAGTGTGAAAGGGAACAAAGTGAGAGCCAAAAAGTCGAGCAGCCTTGAAATTACTCCATACTCCTCTTCCTGTTCCTGAGGCTGGGGACACTACATTTACACCGAGTGGTGCTCTCTCTAAAAGGAAAGTAAATGGGGCATGAACAGCAATTCAAGTCCCTGGGGAAATATAAGGAAACTAAATCAGATTGAGCATGTAGGAAAGAATTGTCAAAACCATCCCAGGTGATAGAGTTATGGAAGAACAGGGAAGGACGTAGACAGATGTGGGAAGCAGAAATAGATGCTGAGTGCTGCGCGAAGCCTCCTGCGTTGATCCAGTCGGGACCAAGGGCGTCCTGACCTTCCCAGGAAGGAAGGAAGCTGCTCAAGAGACTGATGGCCACTTGTCCTCAGTGTTTGCAAAAAACAAAGCTGAAAAAGACTAAGCTAGTAAAAAATGAGGGCTGAGTAATTCTGACTGTTTACTTAATGAAGTTCCTGGTCCAGGATTTGCTTGTGTAAGGTAAAGCAGCGGATCGGTGTATTTTCTGGTTGCTGTGGGGATGAGACGTTACATGATGTTACACTGTCCGTGATCATGGCTACTGAGAGAATGAGCACTATCAGGTCAAGCAGACCTAGCCAAAAAATTGCTCACCCCTCTGCAATCATTTCTGGTTTATAAAAAAGACTATTTTGTGCTGTAGCCAGGATCCTCAGTTAAGGATTTCCTACTCATTAGCTATCCACAGATCCAGAACGGAGCTCAGTGCATCATTTGTAACCATGACTGGGAGCAAATGGAATTGAACAACTGCAAGAAATGAATTCATTGTCAGTGAAATGTGTCCCTTTTTACTAGAGTATTTCAAGACCTATCTATGTTGGAAGTACCACCTCTTTTGTGGCCTTTGCCACTGGTGCAAAATTTCCAACAAATGCAGCTTTATGTAAATACTATAATTCTGAAAAAAATGTTTTCTGGGGAGTAAGAAATCTAGAAAATAGATGACAATAGATAGTCTGTACTGGGGGAAGAGCTTCCTAAGGTAATCCTAAGGTATCCTGAGGGATACCGTTAATGGTATCTTTGGACGAGAGAAATGCAGGGAAGAAAAAGCAGCTAGCCTCTCCTTGGGAAGCTACTTACAGATGACATTTTGAAGAAAACTGCCTATAATTGAAAGAGAAATGAGAGAATGAGCATGAAAAAGGAGCACCCTGTAGGTGTAAGCAAGCAGGTGCAAAAATGAGAGCGACAAATCCCTCCGCCCGTCCTCATCTTCCTCCATCTGCAAGTAAGTTACAAGAGAAATTGTTTGGAAGGAAATAATGGACACGATGAATTAAAACTGAAGTAACAATGAGTAGAAAAGCAATGCACGGAAAGGGGAATAAATGAAAAATACGCCTGATTCCTGTTGTGTGAAGATCAAGATCCGTCATCTAATTACACATTCTGTGATATGTATAAGGGATGGTACTGGAGACGGCTCTTCAAGTTTTTAGCCTTCTGTGTATGTTCAGAGTTGGCTGCAAGCTAGCAATCCTCCCTTGCAACCAAGTCCATCTACAATGAGTATGTGTGGGATAGGTTATTTTTTATTTTCCATCTGAACTTCAATAAATTATCTGAAATTATTGGAATGGGAAAGGATTCATAGGGGAAAAAAAAACATCTTGAATGAATTGCAGTGACAATCTACAGCTTTATGGTTCTCTTTTCTCTTACCTGGCTCTAGACAGTATATGAGCAAGCCCCTCCGGATGGAGATTCTACAGAAAGACTGATTTTTGTTCGCCACAAGAAGATGAAAAAAAATTAATTAAGCAGTTACATTTGAAAAAAAGCAAAAAGGAGGGAAAAAAACCAGGCAGGGGGAGGTCTTCAGGTCCTGAGCTGCATTGGCTATGGTGTGAGAGCAGGTATCTATTCAAAATCAGGGCAAGAGAAGCTCGAAATCCAGGAAGGATACGCTTGTTTTTCTCTTCTCAGGACACAGCATGGAAAAGGTACAAGAAAGGCAGAGAATATATATGATCCCTGCAGGATAAAGGTCTTGTCTCAGTCAACATTTACTCTCTGGATGAAGGAGATGAAATCATCCCAAATGTACACAGTGCTCTGTCTCTTCTTTATACCTTTTCCCAGAGGTGCAGTCTGAGGTGTTTCAACCCGCAACAGTGGTATTAAATTACGGAGTATGAGGATTTTCCTGCGCTTCCTTCCCCAGCAGAGAACAGTAGGCCATCGAGGAGGTTGTAGCAGTATGGATAAGCTCCCTAGTATCCACATGTAGCGCTGCTGAAAAGGGACTTAGAAGAGTGTGAATCCCTTTGATTCCGTTCCTTGTCCCACACGGCTGGTTGGTTTATGAACATGGAAAATCACAAGTCTGCCAACGCCAGCCCAACAAGCAGTTTTGTTAAATGTAGAAGAGGCTCAAAATTACCAGTCTTCATATTTACAGGGATGTTTTTTGTTAAATATTTATGTCAAATACGATGTCCTCCCCCAGAATAAGATTCAGCTCTCAGTGTGATTGAAAATAGCAGGGGATTCTTGCCTTTAACTGTCAATTTGGTTTAAGCAAATTTAGCAGTAAAGATTTTCTAATATTTCAACTTTTCATTAACAAGTGGCAAGTAAAGGGTGATGAAATCCTGCAGAATTTCTCCTGGGTTTTGCTGCTGCATTGCTTGGTTCTAAGAATTGCAGCAAAATAGTCATGTGGAGCCCTCCAGGCATAGGGCTCGTGTAGCTCGTGTTCACCTGTTGCTTTTGTCTAGGAGAACTGCTGGACTGAAAGTCGTGAGAGCATGGCTATAGAAGAAAATAAGTTTTATATGTTTGCCATAAATCTGTGAACCAAATATCCTTTCAAGTACGTCTTGTCTAGGTATTTTAATGCTCTCTCACCATATTTGGACATGCAGAGCAGTACCTTGCTGCTTCTCTATTGCGGTAGCTGTCCTGAAGGCAGAGTTGAATCCAGCACAATTTCTTGACGGTGTGTTTCTCATGTCCAAGAGGAGAGAGCAAAGGTTGTTTTCAGAAAAGTTTCCGAGGTGTGTGTTGATGACATGTATTTCAAGCAGGTATTTGCAGCCAGTTTCCCACTTGCATATCCTAAACACCCAAGTAACAAGATGTCTGCAGGGCAGCATGGATTTTGTCCATCTTCTAGACCGTGACTCTAACTCTGCGAAGTCTGCTGCCCTGCTGCTTAAATAAAGAGTAGGTTGTCTCATTGTACTACAGAGATAAAAAGGATTTCAGCAAAGGCCATGGGTTTCTTCAGAGCCTTGGAATTATGTATTTAGTTCCTGTCAGATCTCAGTGAGATTTTGGATACTCACAGATGCCTTAAAAAAAACCTCTGTCTGAATATTTCCCATGCTTGCTGCTCCCCGCTTGGTCCAGCTACCCACAACTGCACCTGCCTGCACATCACTGTGTTAATTCCAAGAAGTCTCCAGGCTTTATCCAGAGGGAACGTGCCCAGAACAGTCTGAAATATTTTGGAATATGCACTGAGACATTTGAATTAGGATGAACCAGACCAGGCATTCGGAATGACTTGTAAAAGATGGATGACTGCTGTCTATGCTGAGATCACTCAAACAGTGAATTTGGAAGTAATGGGGTAACAGGGAAATATATTCAGAATTAATGTATTCATATAAATATTGTACAGTAAATTATTTGCCAAATAGCATTCATTACTTTGCAGCAGAGGTCAAATAATGGAGAAAATGTATTTGTGAATAAATTATTCAACAATTAATGCAAAATGTAGCGGCTAAATTATTCACAGAGAGTGATTCAACCAGTTCTAATTCATTTCCACTTTGAAAGCGTTTCTGGGTACCTTTACGTGAGCATTTTGGCTGGGGTCACGGGTGCACTTTTGAAGAGAATCTCCTGGTTGCTGGCACTCGGACAGCTTCAGCTCCCGTCGCTGCGCCTCGCAGCACGCGAGTGGGATTTGGGGGAAGCCAGACTGGGAGGTGCGCTCCGGGAGAGCCGCTAATGCGCTCACTCCGCGGCCTGGGAGGGTCAGTCCTCTTCCACACCGGAACGGCCACCCCACAAAACATGCGTGATGGGGCTGCCGTGTCCTCGGCGCTGGCCGCTTCTCTCTGCGGATCTGTTTCTGCGGTGCCACGCTGCTGCTGAGCGGGGTGTAGCCTGTGGGGAACCCACACTCCACAGCCGAGTCCCGTCGGGAAGCTGAGGTCTTGGTGCTCCTTGGCAGTGTGTGACAGGGAGAGGAGGAGTGACATGTGGAATGACAGTAGCCTGGGATTTGTGCAGGAACGCTGCCCTGTTTCACCCACGCCATCACGGAGACCCCAGCTGATGGGAAAGGAGTTCAGTTGGATGAGGAGCTGCTTTTTAGAGGGAGCGCAGACTTGCCGTGGTATCAGTGCACGGCTCTTGCAGCCAGCAGAAACCATTACTCTTGCACTCTGCAGTTACTGAATTCCATCCACTCAGGCCTGTGTAGAGTCTGATAACTTGTGTTTAACTACATAAATCCATAAAAGTGTTTATTTTTCACTTGAAGACACAAATAACCTATTGCTTTCCTGGATCATTTCTCCCAGTGTTGACTACCCTGGTATAAAAAAAAAAAAAACCCAAACAAATGGTATGCAAACAAACCATAAGCAAATTATTCTTAAATTGAATTTGGTTTCAGGAACAGCTTCACTGGAAGTTGTTATGCCCCTTCCCACCAGCCCAAAGATTTATTTAGGAACCAAAACTCCTTCTGCTTACGGATCTTAATATTCTTTTTCAGTCAGATAAGTGGTTCAACCTCTGTCAGCTTCAACCTGTGAGATTGTTTCTTGATCCCTCAAATCATGGATGTACAGAAGAGACTCAAACTCCTGTTTGCTGGGCACGTTCAAAGAGAAAGTAAGCAGACCTCCATGAGATATTTATTTACTGGTTTGACTAATAACATAGACGTGGAATAATAGCACTCTTTCTGCTTATTAGCATTTACTTTTCTTTTTTCTAACGCAGGGAATCAACGACACCATTTTGTGGTGGCATTGTAGTCAGTCGCTTTGCAAAGGACCCCCATGTTATGGTGGTTTTGAGGGGCCGTTGGAGCCGCTTTGCAGCATGGCAGCTCTGATTGCACCGGCACCGGAGCCCCAGACTGGGGAAAGGCTGGGGTTTTCCCATGGCTGCTGTAATGCCAGTCGAGTTAATGGAAGTGCAGGAGGGACATAAGAATTACACATATATTAAGGAGGTTAAGGCATGTCAGCAAAGATGACTTTAAAATGTCATTTTTTGTAGTTTTGCAGTTTAGAGTAACAAAAAGTAGAGTCTGTTTCCCGAGGTAAGATCTGAATGCAGAGAAACACAAAAGAGAAACATAGTAAATTCACCTATTTCGAACCCCCATGTTTCCTTTGTACGAGCGAGCAGGCTGCCTTGCCAGCTGCTGCGGGGCGGACTTGTTTAGGGGACAGCCAGCTGGGGAGTGGGTTTCCCCTGGGCAGAGGCACCTCACGGGCCCGTGGCACACACATGGTGGTCTCAAGATGTCTAGCCTTGAAGATTTGAAGGCTTTTGTTTGAATTTCACTGTACGGAGCCAGGATTTCTGGGCGCACGTGCCGGAGCGTGAGCTGGGGCAGGAGCAGCAGGAGGTGATGCACGGGCACGAGAAGGGCACAAGCAGCCAGAGGTGGCATGGCTGCAGGAGCGGGGGGCCGGTGCAGTGCAGCAGCAGGTGCAGGTGTGGGGCCTGTCCCAGCTTGCCTAATTGCCCAAGTGGGCTCAGGTGTGCACCTCTCCTCACCTAATTGCCCAAGTGGGCTCAGGTGTGCACCTCTCCTCACCCAGTCCTCAGCTGCTCAGAGCAGCCATTGTCCACGCAGGCAGGGGGTGTGGATGCCACAGGAGGGGTCTCTGGTACAGGCCCATCGCGCTTACAAGTGGCGGGAACTGCCTGAGGAACACCATTCTCTCAGTGGGCGCCTGAGGAGAACCCAGCATGGGCCTGCAGGTTGAGACCCTGAGATGCCTTCCTCCTGCCTCTCCTGGCCCGGCTCACCACACCCACGCAGGATTTGGGCTTGGAAAGGTGCAATCGTGCAGGTCAGTCAGCCCTGAGGCCGGCCGACATCTCCTCACCACATAGTGTGAGGCCGGGGAGATGGATCCCCCTTTCCTGGTGGAAAAGGGCATAAAATGGTACCTGGTCCTGTGGGTGTGGGGGGCCATGAGGTGAGGCAGTGCTTGGGGCTCTTCTGAGGAGAGACGGATGGGGAAGAACGCTCTTCTGAAGTGAAACAGGCATCCTGGCAACCTGCGCCATGATAGGGCTGCCTCGTGGTTATTTTAGGGCTGCTGTGAGGAAGTGGGAAATGGCGGGCTTCTGTTATGTGGTGTGTTGGAGCCCAGAGCTCATGGAGGCTTGTGAGCAAGCTGCCCAGCAAGGGTGTGAAAAATACTCCATCAGAGGAGGTAAAAGTTTCTCTGTGTCTGGTGGTTTCCTTCCTAAAGCAGCAAAGTGTGACACTGAGTAGCTGCTGTCAGCAAACTTTATTTTCCTTCACAGCCCTGTTTGAATCAGACTGCTAATGCTGCTTGCAAGTGGAGGAGCAATGTCCTGCTCCTAAAAAAACCCCAATATTTTAACCTAGACGTTTTGCCAAAGAGCCAGGTTTGCAAGTTCAAAAATGTTTGGAAACCAGAATCTCAGTGAATTTATGGGTTGTGACAAGGTGCTACAGGCATTTGTTGATAGCCGCTTCCAGCGCCGATGGGTCACGGTGAGGTACATCAAAAATACCTGGACTTTCAGAAGCTGAATCTGTGGTGTTTATTTGGATTTACTTTTGGGAGATGTGGTTTAACATAGTCTTTGTTTGATAGAGTGGAAGTCTTACCTGAAGTGAATGAACATTTTTCTCTTATTCTCTGTTTCAAGGACATACTATTTTAAGATGGCTGTTGTCTTTTAATATTCCTCACTTTTTTTTTAACATTTTCTACTGTATCTCATAACCAGAAATTTGGAACAGGTCACTTGTTCCATTGACACCATTTCTTATTCCCCCTGAACTAGAATCACCAAATTTGCAGTATTCATTTACACTTTCAATATGTGCTGCTGAAGTGTAATGAATACATGGATGCCTCAGTAGCAGACCCAGATGCCTTGCAAAATAATTGTGAAAATTAACCAGCCCAGGCATAAAATGTACTCATGCCTTTACCACAATTGTATTGGTATTAATCAGGGGGAAAAGAAGCTATTAACTGACTCACAAAGAGTATGAAAGAAATTATTCCTTTCCAGAGAGTGAGATGCTGGAGTTTTCACTAGAAGTCTGTGTTATACAGTCTCCAAAGAGTCACAGTGGGTGCTGCCGCCCAGCCCCTGCCTGCCCTGGGGGTGAAGCTTTTAGGCAGACAGGCCTGGGCACAGGGTCTCAGTGCTCGGTGGTGCTGGGACACCAGTACTGACTCAGGACATGCTGCTTTGCTCTTATGTTTTTTACGGGAGGTTTAGCAACAACTTCTGCATGAAGAAAATGTGTTAGGCTTTGTAGCATTTCACGCTGCATCTTTCTGTGGTCTCCCAGGACTAAATCTGCTTTTGCGTTGCTGGTAGCGGGAGTAACTACTGACATCTGTAGTGTTACAGTAACGAAATACCAAAATTGTGTGCCTGAAGGAAAAGAGATTGGGTTTGTCAGAGCTCAGGCTCACAAGCAGGTTACTGTGGCTTAATGAATTATCCTGCGTTAGCTGAACAATGTATGTATGCCTTTACCCAAAACATGAGATAAAGCCATGTTAGAGAACATCTCTGTCATTAAGGTTTAAAACAGTATTTGCAGTATTCATTTACACTTTCAATATGTGCTGCTGAAGTGTAATGAATACATGGATGCCTCAGTAGCAGACCCAGATGCCTTGCAAAATAATTGTGAAAATTAACCAGCCCAGGCATAAAATGTACTCGTGCCTTTACCACAATTGTATTGGTATTAATCAGGAAATCTGATTTGAGTGTATGCCTGGCAGCTGCCTGTCTGGTGATCAACAAGAGGTAGCTGTGTTTCTGTGTGGTGGCAGTGTTCCTATTGCTGGCTCTTCATTTACCACAGTGTGACAGAAGGGTGTTCTGACTACACAGAAATACACTTTTTTATAATCGCATCTAAGAATATTATCATAGATGATTAATGATCTGACAGCAAAGTAACTATTTTTAATGGCTTTAAATGAAACTTCATTTCATCTTTGAACCAAGCCTCACTGTAATCCCATTGCTGCAATAAAAGTTTGGGTAGCAGAATATGTGCTGGCCTCGCTCTGCCTTGGTGAAACCTGTGCTGGCAGGAGCGACATGTCCGGCACCAACACAAAAGCCTCAGGGCAGAATTGACCTGCTGGAGCATGTGAATGTGGCAGCCACTTAGGTATAAAACATCTTAATTATCCCTGAAGCAGTATCTGTTTGGTTTTGGGTGGTGATTTTTGGAGAGAGAATTTCATGGGTCTCAGGATATACACCTGGTTTTTAAAGGGGGACACAGAGATGTGTATGGAGTACTCCAGAGCTCCGGTTTTCCTGTTGCACAACATAATACTTAATCTGAATTCTGCTGAACTGAGTTTAAATAGTTTGCAAGGTCAACTTGGAGCGTTCCCAGCAACTTTTGTGAGCTTTAGATGAGATTTTTGCATAGCTGACAACTGCTCGTTGGTGTGTAAACATCCTTGGTAAGGCTTGTCTTGCTAGCCTGATCATAGGTACAGGCTTCCTTACTCCTGGTTTCCACCTATTGCAGTTTTCATGTGAGAATCTAAAACCTGCTGTTACTAAAGCCCAGGGGAAAATGGTGTCTTATCCTTAGATACAGCGTTTGAAGAACAATAAACAAAGTCACTTCTTGCCTGTAGAGAAGGATGTATAGCTTTCAGCTAAAACTATGGTACTTTAGCAAGATGCTGAACTGTACAATAAATTGTTTTTTCCTGTACTGTGTGTATTGGAAGGGGGGTTAATAGAATATTTTGAATGATTATTGGTAAATGTTACATCGTACGTGGCTTAAATCCAGAATGTGACAGATATTGCAGCTGGCTGTGTTTCAGGTAAGGAACATGAATGATTCACGAGGTTGGTAGAAGTGGAGTAAGTAATTCTTTCATCTTGATCATTTTCTCCCTGAAGCCAAATATCTCGCATACAGTGACAGCTTTTTAAAATACGGTGATGGCCAGTAAGGATAGGGAGAGCTTAGAAAGGACCTGCTAAAACAGGTTTGATTTGGATGTAAGAGATGGAGCCTGTCTCTCTGTGGTTTTTTTCTTCTTTTCATTTTTCTTTCCCTGGCTTTCTTTCTGGGTATGTAGGGAATTGTTAGGAATGAAAGGTAGCTGGCCCAGAATGCTAAAATCTCTGCTTTGATAAGTCTGAGAGATGTTTTAATTAGGAAGAAGATGCAAAGACTTAGAAGAATGTAGTTACTCATGTAATTTGAAAACCCTGGAAACAATCCTGAGGGGCAATGGTCTGAGGAACAAATGCAGTTTATTTCTCTGGGAAAATACAGCCAGATGTAGCTTATATGTGGGTTTCTGATGTGGCTTTATTGGAAAATACCTGTGTGATTCCATTTCAGTTGGCTGCTCTCCTGACAGAAAAGCCCTAAATTGCATTTAGCGTGTTTTAAACTGCTTCTACCCTGGACCTTCTCACTTGCTCACAATGTAGATAAAGAGAGCATCTTTACCTAAGCCAAACCCATAATTTAGCAGACGTGGGATGTAATCCATGGAGGAATCCCAGCAGTCAACTGGAGGAAAAGGGATCAGTTGTTATTCTGCTGAACAACAGTAATATTTGTTATCAGAAGCTGGATCATGCCAAACAGGCTTTGCAGTGCCAAACCTGGCCATACCGGCCCACCGGGAACTGGCCAGTGACATAAAAAAAAAGACAGTCTCTGTCCCAGCCCTGGCATAAATGGTCAGAATCTTTGTGTTCCTATGATCATGATCACCTCAAAATTGCTGCCAGACTCAGTGCTCTTGAAAGGATGATTTAACATAACTTAGAACTGACCTCTGTATCTGTTACTACCCTCTTTTTTTCTCTGCTTTCCTGTGTCATTTTCTTCTAAAGACACTCATCCTTTTTTTTTCCTCTTTTTTCTTTTTTTTTTTTTCTTCCCCTGTCCCTTACTTTCCTGAGGCCTAATTGCAGGTCATGAGCACAAGGCTTCTCCCAACTCACCTTCTCTGCATCAGAAAGAAGAGTTTCATGAGCCAGTGCAAGGCATTGTTGCCTTCTCTTGCCTGCAGTGAACTCCTCAATACAATGATAAACTACTTGTATTAAACAACAGGAGAAGAATTTTGAGGCAATAAATAAATCATCTCCCTGCACAGCAAATAGGTGAACGTGAACAGGGTAAGCTTTAAGCACTACCAACCTCAAGAGCCACAGCATGCATAAAGATTTGGTCCATCTCTGCTGAAGTCAGTGAAAAGAATCCTGCAGGCTTCTAGGAGCTTTGGATTGGGATTTGTGATTTCTAGGGAAATGTGGGCTGTTGGTATTCTCATTCCCCCAGCTGCCTCCATCAAAAAACTAAATAAATCTCACATGTTCTATTTTCACTCTGATCCCCAAATGGCACCCTCATCCAGCACTAGGGCAAGTAGGAAGCTGGACGTTTGCAAACACCAGTAACACGACTTCCCTCTTCCAAAATGTTCAGTGGTAATGTTTCTTTTTTAGTTATTTAGAAAAGCAGGTTTAAAATGAGTTATTTTGACAATTTATATTTTGGCAATTACTTTCAGTGATGACTCTTCAATCAATTTTAATTTTTACTGTAATTATGAGGTTTGTAAGCCTGTAATCCACAGTTTTGCATTTATTCTGCAAAATGTTGATCACGTGATTTATAAAGATGACCAGAAACTTGGGTTTTCTTTTGTACAGGGAAAGAAACAGGTTACCTTATTCTATGTCCCTTATTGTCTCTGGTCGCAGAACTTTGTGTATTAGGATGAAAGCCGACCTTACTAGAGAGAAAGCAATGTTACTCAGCAAATCCACTTACAAGAAAGCTCAAAAGCAATTACGCTAGGTAAACAAGAAAGGATGTTGTAGATCTTGTCCCTTTTTCTAGCTGGGTACTAAATGCAAAACTGATGAGATTATTTGATTTCACCCTTTCAAATCCTACTGTGTGTTATCTTTGCCGAATGACTTTTATGTAATCTTTAGTGTGCATAAATACACGTTAACAAAAACCAATGCAATGAAAGCAAAATGGCAAGCATCAAAAGCAAAGCCTTATCATGCAAACATCATGATACTAGGCTTGTGATTTGTTTGGGGTTTTTTCCCCGTGAAAGGTTGGCTTGGATACTGCAGGAATTCATTACATTCTTCCTCCAGAGTGAAGATTCCTAAAAAATCTAATTTAGTATGGAAGCTGGATGCAGTTTAAAGGAATGAAGAAAGCTTTGTGTGGTTGTGATCATGATTTTCACCTGGTCTAGTTGCATTTGTTTCTATCAGATACTAATCAAAACTGGAGCAAACTGGAGGGATTCTTGCTTTTGGAGCACCGCCTCTGTTTTCTTGGATGTGTTTGTCCTTGTGAGCCTTGTCAATGTATACTATAAAGCTCCCCACCCCATAATGAAATGCATGCCCCTTTTTAGAGGGCATGATGAAAATTTTCATCAGAGCTTGTCACCTTGTCTTCAGGGGGGTTCTTAGCAATCAGCAGTAGAGAAGGAAATGTAAAGAGCCGTGTAGCAACCATAATGATTCTTCATTTCATTGCAGCTGCCATCCAGAGGGGCTGTTGTACCTCATTTCACATACCAGATGGTGCTGTAGCTTCTGTCCTGAAGTTCTGAGCCTGTTTAACACTCCTCATAGCCATTTCCGAAGGAAGTAAATTACATCCTTTGGAATCAAATGTACAAGAGGAAATCAACTAGATCATTTCTCATTTCTGCATTTCAGGGAAAGCGAAGTACTCCAAGAACTTAAAAAACTGTTAGAAACACCGATTCCATACTGGCTGAGTCAGGTGCGTTAACCATTGAAGCAGCCTGCCATTTTCTGCTGTGCTCAGCTTCTGCCTGTGACCTGCACTGTAACACAGTGGGTGTGCAACCACCTCTTCAGTACCTGTTGTTCAGATACCAACCTGGCCTCACCTTCCTTATCTGAGGTCCTGGAGATGTACCTAGGGAATAAGGGCATCTACTTTCATTTAAAAGTTGAGGGAACGGTGCCTTAGATTATGTCTTCTGTTTCTGATTGTGAATTTGTTTCTGTGTTTGTGGAATATATTGAAGTTTAAAGGCTTGCAAAACGCCCTCTCTTCCAGATTTGATTGCGCATTCATTACCCAGTGGTATGCATTTTGCTGTACAGAGTAGCAGTAGTGCTATCAGTAATATCTAGTGTAATTAGCATCTGAAGATAGGAACTCTGGAATCGGGCCAACCAGATCCACTTTTGCATCTCAAAAATGATAAATAGGAAAATTGTGCATGCATGAAATAATGTCACCTTAGGCTTTGGCAATTTTCTAATTACGGCACGACGGACCTTCTGCTATAGCAATGGTTGGGGGGTGTCGGTCCCCTTCCTTCCTTCACGGAAGGTCCTCTACCTTCACGGTCAGGAAAAAATATCATGAGTATCTCACTGCTGGAATGGCATCTCCATGCTTGTGCAGCATTCATACCATTCATAACTGTGCTGTGCGATTGCATTTCCATTCATCCTTGTCTGACATTTAGACATCTTGCAATAGGAAATTCCATAAGGTGCCCGCATGCTGTGTAAAATGGCATCTTTCATTTGTTTGACGCTGGCATGCTGGTAATTTCATTGCTTGAACTCCTGTTCTCGTATTATGAATGAGGAGAGAAAAAGAGATGGATCATTTTCATGTTATGCCCTTCATAATTATAAATACTTTAATAAAATTACTTCTAACTGTACTATAAAGTGAGAATGCAGATTTAATAGTGTTTTTCAAAAAATTTGAACCAAAAAGGCTGTGTCTTTTTTAAAAATTCTTTATGATGGTTACAGAACAGGAGAAAGGATTGGAGATGTAATTTTTTTTAACTTAATTGTAGCTGGAATGGAGTTAGCGAGAACACTGTGGGTAAAATAACAATTCAGTCAAAATGCTATTTTATCAAAGCTGGAGGGTTTTGCAGAGGCATATTTATTTCTAGGATCCTCTTGCAGAGGACTCTTGGGTCTGCGGCAGAAAGCAGTATTTTATGTACTGACCTCAGTTGCAAAGAACTTGTGTTCAAAACTTTTTTTTTTTTAATTAGGATGAAAGGAAATAAAGAATGGAAAAAAGTCCTTTATATGCAGTCCTGGGACTTTGCACATAGGATTTTTGCATTGCAGATCTTCATACGTGTTCTTTTAGAAAAATGTGCAAATGTATGTCTTAATTGTTTGGCAGGAAAGCAAATTTTGGCATCTTAGCTTTTACCTTTAAATAACAGTCATTGCCTTCTGCTCCAAGTACTTTATCTTCTCTGGATTTGCCAGGAAGTCTGGGGAGCTCTGGGGGATGGCATATTCCTGGTACTTGGGGAGTGTTCAGTCAATTGTTTATAAGAGTTCTATTGGTATTTTAAAGTGTCACCTAGGGGACCAGTCACGATTTGGATTCAGTGGTGCTACAGATGCTGCAGAAAGGGGTGCTCTTTTTCTGAGGAACCTGAGTTGTAAAGTAGGTGAGGCAGAGCGTGCATGGGAGGAGGGAAATGCTCTCGTGGT
This sequence comes from Phaethon aethereus, assembly GCF_964289735.1. Classification (NCBI taxonomy): domain Eukaryota; kingdom Metazoa; phylum Chordata; class Aves; order Phaethontiformes; family Phaethontidae; genus Phaethon; species Phaethon aethereus. The sequence goes on from NC_138580.1 coordinate 38,416,714, forward strand.
TTTATAGAGGGGGAACAGAGATGCGGAGATGTATAATGATCACCTTGAGCTTGACGGGAGCCTGCAGTAGAGTCAGAACTGCAGGTCTAAGATTGCCTCAGGCTCAAAGGAGTCCTTCAGCCTCTCCTCAAGTCTGGGGAGCTCCTCTGCCTCCCTCTTTCCCAGAGACAGTCAGGAGGTGCCTTGCAGTGAGCCAAGGCAGGCACTGTGTGCGGCACATGTTCCTTTTGTGTTTAGTGCTTTATTTCTTTACGCCAAATGCAGTAAGGGATGCCAACTCTCATAAAGCTCCTAATGAAATACACCCACTAGATGGTAGCTGTGGTCCTTTGTGCTCCACAAACCCTCCCAAGCATCAGGCCCTCATTTCGTTGGGTGCTGTGCAAATGAAGAGCTGAGTCTTACCACTACCCTGGCTGAGGATGTGGTTTCAGAGCAGAAGTGGAGGACAGTACAGAGTCCTCCACTCTTCTTGCTTGGGAGAGGACAAGGCAACCTAATGTAGTTATTCAAAGCTATGAAATAACAAGTCTTAGCTTACCGCTTCCTGGGAGTCCTTTGCAGGCAATTACAAGACAATGGAGCTCAATATAATAGGATATTAGTAGTATGATAGCAAACTATGCATATAATGAAAATAATATTTCTTATAATAAAACAGCTGAGTAATGTAATAGAGACTCAATCATGAATCCCCAGCCATTTTTCACCCCCAGGTAGTGGTACACTTAAGTTCTTTGCTCATACCGATACCACCAACACATAGTAGCTAGAAGCTAGCTAGTGGCTAGTAGCCCCCTCTCTGTGGGCTACCAATGGCTTGGCAGTCTACACCAGAGACTTCTTATTCCTCTGCTCAACTCGGCAACAGTTTGTCATTGACTTCACAAAGACCAAGACTGCAATCGTACACACTGGCACTGGTGGTTAGTATCACTTACCAGATTTAAGAAATCCTTAAGCTGGGCCCAGAAGTGCTATGTCAATGCCACAGTGCTTCCAGACCAGGGACTAGTCTTTCTGTGACACAGGATTATGCCAAGTAAGCAGGCTCTTCGCGCTTTCACAAGAGCTGGGAGAGCAGCAGCTGTTTGTTACCCATGCTTTATCCCAAGATCTGAGTGTTGGTGGAGGGAGGATTTTACTGCGCCTTTGTTAGATTTGTATTCCGCTTATGTTGCTTGGTGTGAAATTCTGCTCTGCTGCAGTTAGTGGGGCTGTTAGCCCTGATGCTGAGATTTCACCCAGGTACTTTCAGGGTGACCAAGATTTACGTTTAGTTTCCAGGCAGAGGGTTGAAAGAACTAAGAGCTGGAAGGAAGGCCTGCAACCTGCTTCCCTCCTGCCTTTCTGCAGGGCTTAAGAGAAGCAGCTCCTTCTCAAAATACCAACTCTTCAGATTCATTGGCTCTTTGCTTAACATGAAATAATCTTGATTTAAGGGACATTGAAGCAGCTGGAGTCAGGTTGATTTTAGACCTTTCTGAATTGTTTCCTAAATGTAATGTAAGTCGCAGTGAGAAATTTACAGCAGCATGAGGACAGGCATTTCAAAATGTCAGATTGTGTCTGTAAATTGCCATGTCTGGTAATAAACCCACCTGTCAAGTAACTGGCAGTTGCAGCCTACTGGTGAATCTGATTTGCTGTGTGCCGCTTCTGGAGTGAATCACAGACGGAACAAAACGTGATTCTTTCTCATACTCTTAACAAATTTTTGGAAATTCAGGTGAAAGCGAGCCTGGAGCTGTTAAGCGCCCTAGCTAGTTAAAAGCAACTCAAGGGAGATAAAATTTTAAAGCTACGCAGTTAGGCACTTAAATCAGGAATTCTTTAAACGAAGATTTGTTCTGCAAACCCTCTTATGCCTAAGAAACTGTAGCCTACAAAATATTCCTTTAAATATTTGGTTCACCATATATTATCTTTGAGCATTTTGAGCGCACACATGTGGTGTGATGTCTGATGGGCTTTAATTGTTTCAGCTCAGCCATCTGATCTGAAGAGGGAAGCAAAATTATAGCAGTAAAACTGTACCCTCTGATTCACCTTCCTGTTCTATTTATGATTTTTGCAACTGGGATGAATAAACTCTGTAGTCAGCGTTCAGATGGGCGGGTGTATAGTTAGCTCATTTCTCTGCACGTGTCCTCAGAACAGTAAATCTGGCTATTTTTGAAAACACTTTACTGCAATACTGTAATTATATTTTTGGCATGTTTGTGTTTAAATGTATATGAGGTGAAAGAGACCAAAAGGTGTGTTTTGGAGTGCTACCCATGAAGGTTGTGCCTAAGTTCATTAGACATCAATTTATTAAAACACTGAAAAGGTACCAGGGGTGCAAGTCCGCAGCATTGGTAGTTATCCAAAATGCCTTGCCCATTGCCTGTTACTGTCTTTTCTTCCTCTCATCAGCACACACAAAACATGGTAACAAGGAGACGTTGCAATTGGGGTGGGTTTTTAATAAACCATCGTGTATGTTGTGTTCCCCCCCCTCCCTCCCAAATGTCTGACTTTCAGAAAGTGCATGCCTGTCTCTCTGCTTTAATTGTTTATGAAGGACATGCCACCTAAATTGCAAAAAGGTACACTTTGAACATGAAATTCTGCCAGTGTCCTAAAAATGTACTTGGTCTACAGCTTTCTCGGGTGGGCATTTTTTTGGTAGTCTTATTCTGATGATTTTTTTTTTTTAATTTTATTTTTGCAAGGGGTCATGCTTGGGCATTGGCATCTCTTCCTCACAAGGAAAACCACAGCAAAAACCTTGTCCCAAGCTGTGGGTGCTAATAGCTGTACTTTAGGTATCAGCAGCTAGAGGGGGTCAGCAACATGGTTTGAAGCTTTGTCTTCTCAAACTTGACCTGACTGGTGAATCTTACGGTATATGTTACGTAGTGGGGAATGTTATAGTGTATATCAGTAAATGGGGGAGTCGCTGGTATGCAAGGCTCTATATTCTTCCTAATAATTTGTTTTAGCACAACTCCATCCTGGAGATTTTTTTGCAAAATTGTGTGACTTCTAGAGCATTATTAATTTTAGACTCCCTTTCTAGAGCTCTTTGAATTTCCATTAGTATTTCCATGGTAAAATCTTTCTCCATGGTAAAAATCTTTGTAGGGGCAGGGAGAAAAGATTTGTTTTCTTTTTTCCTTTGCATCCCGTTTGGCAAGGAAACCTGATGTTTAGCTGTACTTTGCTGATCTTCCCCACCAAAGTTGAGGCTGTTAACTCCTCTTGCACAGTGGAGGCAATTGAGAAAGGGGAGTCTGAGCGCATGCAGGAGATCAGGGATGGTGCAGAGACTTCATCTCAGCTCTCTGAGCCACGTGCTGGTTGTCATCCCTATTCAGGTGCCCCACAAAAGGATGGTTGTTTGGGCAGAAGAAACATCGAGATGTAGCAAATACATAAAATGGGGACTGAGGGATTTAACCAGATCGAATAATCGCTGATTACAATATATCCACAGCCTGATAAAGAACCAGATTGAACTGGGAGATGTGCCAGCTCAGTGCTGTGCCAGAAATCAGCCTGGCATTTTAAACCCCATTTTGGTCATTCTTTTCCACTCGACAAAGCACTTCTACATGTGTTTATGAAATGCTTTGTTGTTATGGGATGTTACACGTCCTTGCCTTTGGTATGTTCCTATCTGCTCTCCTGTAAACAGTGCTTAACCTGGTATGGTGTGTAGCAGGATCGTTTTAGCCCAGCTATATTGCTGCAGAAAATGATAAATCTTGTTTCTTTAGGAGTGTTATAAAAACATTTACACAAATTACATTCCTGAAGCTCAGTAATAGCACAAATGTATTGGGGATGTTTCTCAAGTATTTACTATTCCCGTATATCCCCTTCCCCCATCTCTTCTCTCACCCCCTACTTGTTACTTCTAACAACAGGGATGGCTGTGACAAAAGAAAATAGTTTTCCCTATTCATGATAAAGCGTGAAAATCCAACTCACCCTGGGGAAGTCTATGAAATCACATAAGCTCCAGACATCTGAAGATGCTACAGGTTTTACTGAGAAAGCAAATGCCCTGGTGAAGCTGTTTTAGATGTTTGTAACAGGAGAATAATTGAATTAGCAGAACTGGGAAGTGCTGCCACAGCAGAAATGTGCTTGTAACAGGCCATACTGCCATTTCTTGTGGGAAGCCTCGTGGGCTGGGCATAAAGGAGAGTGATTCCTTTAAGAAGTTCCTCTAGTAAAGCTGCTGAGCTATCAACTAATTATGTGCCTTGTTTGCTAGCCCAGCCTGACAGAAGATAGTAAGTGTCCATGGAAGACTGTCAGTTAGGAAGTCACTGGGCTAGTGGGAAAATAAAGGTTAGGAAATGCTCATTGTACCAGAAATGAGCATGGAGAATATCCTAACTCTGACAGGGTCCGTTAGCCAGTGCTTCTCTTCAGAGCCACAAAGATGTGCCCGGCAGAGACACCGCTAACTGGGGTGTTCAGAGTAATACTGAGTGCATGTCGACAGGTGTATTTGCTAGAGATTCAAGCTGGTGTGGATGCACAACAAAATAGATAATTTCCTCAAGCTGTTTTTAGCAAGAAAGTCATAAAGAATTAAATCACTTCTCCTCTTTTAAGTGACTCCACTTTAATCCAGCTGAGAAACAATACCAGGCTTTATTGGTATAAAGGGACTTTCCTTGCTCTTTGCCTGTATAATTCCTATGCTACAAATCAATAAAATCCTGCAATATTTATGTGACATCTTGAAGTCCTCTGTACAAAAGCTCACTCCAACAACAAATATATGAAAATTTGCTCCACTTTCTGTCCATTAGAGCCTTCACCGGGGAAATGTCAGCGAAGGACTGCTCAGCTGAAACATGACCTGCAGTTTTTCTTGAACGAAAGAGACATTGATGTTTCAAAATATTGATGCTTTCAGAAAGATGCAGTTAAAGACCGTTTTTTATTTACTTTACAACATCAGCCTCTGTGCTAACTCAGTGCCCACAAATGAAGTCATCTTTTACAAATTACTCTAACACGGAAATAAGTAGCTTGTGCAGCAATTTTCACCTCTAAGAGTTGGGGAAGATCTGTGTTGTCTCCACTGGAGTAGCACTGGGAAGGAAAATGGGAGGTTTGTTTATATGGGTTTTATTAGTAAAGACCTTTAGAGTTTACTAAAGCTTTGCCATATACTCTTGTTAAGGTTCTTGTTTTGGTCCTCTTCTGTGCCTGTTACCCGATTCCCTTTTTAATTGTGTAAATTAATATTAACTGATGCTGATTCTGTTTTTTACTGAGACATTCCCAGAAAAGAGGGGGAGGGCAGAAACCCCTGCATGTCCTCACATTCTGCACTTTACTTAGCCCATTAGTCCTAATATTGCAAAGTGGCTTTAGACCCAGATCAGGTTCAGCAATTAGAAAGTGAAATACAGCTCTTGCAGCAAAGAGATGTAATATTCCTGTTTGTTCTTTTGCACATACTGTGGCATCTCAATTAAACATGATGATGTTTTTTCAAAAGCTGCTGAAAAGACTATTTTTAGGTAAAGTATCTGGCACAGCCCGTTAATGAGAAGTTTGTTTCTTGCTGCTGCTAGCCATGGCCTCTTAAAAACAAACAAACCAACCAAAAACCAAAAAACTTTGTTGAAAAGCCAGATAAGTAAATATTGCTGGGCTCTTGCCTTTTTTAATCTGAAGATCAAATCGTTCCCATGAGGAGCTTCTGTCTCTTTTAGTACAGCTGTACTTCTTCCTAATCAAGGGCCAGCATTTTAAAGTGGCTGATACATTAAATGCTTTAAATTCTGGATGCTTAGTTTGACATGTTCAAAGGGCTGATTTTTTGGAAAGTCCTGAGCCACCTACTATTAAAAGATCAGGTTCTGCTAGCTGGCTGCACAAAATTCCCAGCCAAACACCACTGCTTTGTTGTCATATTTTAAAGCAAGATTCTTTAACAAGAAAGATGGTATCTTCTGGAAATGATGCCATTGGTTTGAATTTACCTTGGGGGCCATAAAACAATATGGGAGCCTAAATGCGTGTTGTCTGGTTCTGCCTCCTTGTTACCAGATGCGGATGACCGGGGGACTGGGCTGAAGTGCTGTGGCTGTTGGTAGCACCACATGGTGGCTGGGTACTGGGACGGGCAAGCTGAAGGGAGCCTGCAGAAACTGAGGGCTGCTGCCTTCAGCAAAGTCGCCAGGGGCAAGCGTGGGTAAACGCGGGTTTTGTCTTCTCATTTCAGTTTGCTCTCTTCTTAAGCATCCTAATCAGATAAGCTTGTATATGTGTTTATTTACTGCTCTGTTGCTGTTGTTCCACCATCCCCAGAAGCTTGGTGGAGGAAGTAAGTTACAAACTGCTACTCAGCAAGTCGGTCCCAAACAAAACTCATTTCTGAAAGCAGAGCGTGCTGGGGTCAGAGCACATCCATGACAGTCACTGTCAGTTTTCCCATCAACTTCTGAGGCATCTGGCAGTGACTTCAGTGGAGCAAATTTGCTTTTAGACAGCTGACAGTCTGCTTCCTGGGCACCTTTCTTTACAATGCATAAAAACACCTCTTCGAGCAAAATTTTCACCGGGGGTAAATCCCTACAGTTCCATGAAAATCAACAGAGCTGTGCTGATTTACGCCATCTGAGCATCTGACTTTTGCAGTCCAACCTGCTGAATTCCTCATCAGCACCTTAATTCTGAGGGGATGCTCTGCAGCTGCAGAAGATGAGTGACATTGTTTATGGTCTGTCATAAAGAGTCCAAAGCTTTCCAGGGAGAAGTCTTTAATTTCAGTCACTCTCATGTCTAATACTTCATAATGGAGACAGTCTATCACTGCTGGGGCTTTTTCCTAGTCTCCTCCTATTTCAGTGCTCAAGAAAGTGTGTTTCTTAGCTGTAACAGCAGAAGCCTCTTTCTAAGACAATTGATGATTTTTCAGCCTGACTGTGTTAAGATGAACAGCTTTTAATTTGCCATGGAAATTAGTAATTTAAAATAGATGTTTTCATAGTTAAGTGGACTCACTCAGTGTGAATCACTGTGTGAAAAGCCACACAGAACCAGCCTCACTTGGTGCTCCATGTGAATCTAGAGCAACGCTTCATCAAAGTCAGTAAATTTAATTTAAATAAAGTAAATCCAGTGTGAATGAGTCTGAAATCAAGTCTCATGTTTTCAGGCATCTGTGGTGGTTTCAGACCTGACTGAAAGCTGTCGAGAGACTGCCACTGGGTGATTTTAATGGCCCATGGGAGACTGCCTCTATAAAAATGATGGAGTGGCACTACTCATTAGCTGCAAGCTCTGAAGGTGAAAGAGAAACTTCGCCACGAAAAAAAATGGTCGGCGAGCCATTTGTAGAACATGTATACGCCATGCAATTGAGGGTGAGAAAGCACTTAGTGAATTGTCTGTTCATATGCAGTGTGGGGCTGCTGCATCTGCCACGTGCTGCTTCCCTGCCCTTGGCACAAACTGCCTGTAGGCAGAGAAGAGGTAACTTGTTTAGACCCTAGATGGTTTGACTTTTAAATAAGTGATGTTGGATCATAAGGTGGGATTTCAAATAGATTAAGTGATTTAAGAGCCATGCATAATTTTTTGCATTTCCTCTTAGACTGTATTGTCAGTCCCTACCACCTCCGGGACCATCACCATTAGCAGTGGGGGTTAAGTTTCCTGTGCCAGGGCTTCAGCACTGGAGAGTATTCCTGTTATGTCATCAGGATTAGTGGCCTCTGTGTGGACCTTTGATGCTTATTAAGTCTATAACTTTCAGATTTCCAGATTTCCCATCATGTTCATGCAAAGGGGGATTTCTCAGGTACTCCACATTGGGTACAGACATGGCCGTGCCCTGGCCTCGTGCCTTGGAGGGTTTGTAAAGACATCCATGGGGGCTCTACCAAAGTGCAAGAGCCCAATTTACTAACAGGAGTGGAAGGAAAGTGAGAAAAGTAGCTGGTTATCCAAACAAGAAGATCCAAACTTGGAAAATTCAGGTATGAAAATGTCTACTACCACCTTATCTCTGCGTAGTTTTATAGCTCCTGCTGCTTGGCCAGATGGCAAGTTGATTAGTAGTCCAAGCAGCTCTGATGATTTTTGCCAGAGCTTGCTAGCGAAGCAGTGCTGTGGATTTGTATTCCTTTTTTCCTGCCATTGCTGGATGCAGCAGTAGAAAGCTGATAGCAAGGCAAAGCAAAGCACACTCATATGTCCTCTCTTCTGTGAGCAAAACAGCACTGCCAATTTGTTGGAGGGCTTCTGATTAGCAGATGCTGGGCTAGAATGACTTGGACCTTGGAATACATTTTGGTTCCTTGTTTGCAAGTGAGGAGGTATGGAAAACCCTGATGGCATTCAGTTCTGTTTACTTTAACCTTTATTAATTTTTGTAAATGATGCTGATTTACTTGTGGAGGAGCACAGTCTGAATTGCCTTAGCATACTGCACTAGACATTCAGACCATCTCCCCTGACAGCTGATGTCCACCAATGGAGGATCTGGCGTGCACTCTTTTATTACTTGTTGATTCTCCTGTGATATTTAGATCCTGCAACCTATCCGATGAGATCAGATAAAGTAGGTCTTTCTGGAAATGTTGCTTCACGGAGATGATGGGCAGTAAAGATCTTCCCCACCACTTCTCTTGCTGAACTCAGAAATGCTCCAGTTGGAGTAGACTAGATGGACTGGGCTGACGCTGGTTCATCGTTATGCCATGGTCATCAGAGGCCTCAAACTTACATGTTTTTGAAAAATTAGGAGTTGCTGTAAATTCCTCCGCATGGGATGCAGTATGTGCTGGTGATGAGACTGTTAACGCTCAGCACCGTGAGTTAATGGCAGGGGTCTACAGAGTAAGAGTAAGGTTTGCATGTTATGTCTCTCTTACTGGTGTTGACCATGCTTTGGAGATCCTCCTTTGGGACCTGGTTGTTCATCTGGACATAAAGGTGGAAAGATACAAGTTGTCTTCTCATACGTGATTACTTCTTGGCATGAACATTCAACACTTGCATGCTTGGGTGCCTGGTGATTTCTTCAAGTGATAGACAAGCAGTGAGGGTTGGCTTTTGACCTTGCATCTTGTACTGTTTTTTCTCTGTTTCAGTGTTAAATTCCATGCCTGGTGCTAAGGTAAGCAGCTCCAGGGAAATCACTGTTCTTGATTTTTTTCTTTCCCCTCTGTTACAAAATTAAAAGTCTCTTGAAGCTTCTGATCCTGCAAATGAGAGCACTGCTGGGAATTTGCGTGCATCGTTGGCTTTACTAGAGCTAGTCCTGAAAGTAAATTTACTTAGGTGTGTTAGTGTTTGCAAAGGGAGGTTTTGATCCCATAAACTGTCATGCAGGGGGAGAGGGCTTCCCAAGCATTTTAAGAGATACGAATGAGCCCATAACAAGTGCATCTCTAAGTCATTTAGAAGCTTGTAATCTTGCTTTAGTGTTAGCACACCTTCAGAAGAGTGACCTTCCTGTGCACCATGTCTGACAACACTTAATTCAGGATCCAGTTAAACGCAGCTGGGAGGAGCCGGCTGAAAATGTTGGCTGGAAAACTGCATATGCTCCATTCAGTCAGGGTATGCTGACATAAATATGGATGATGAGAGTCTCTACAGCTGTCAGTGTGTTTACCCCAGTGCAAAACCGGCATGATAGGACTATGCCTGGTGTCTGTCGTGAGTCACGTTGCTTAATATTGTCATGTCAGGATTTTTTTTTGTTTTATATTTAGATTGGTATGCCAAACATTTCAACATATGCAATTTGTTTTTAAAGATGACCCCAAACCTTGGATGATAAAGATGTGATCGTAAGTGATTCTGAAGTGTGAGGTATAGCAAAAATGGGTTAGTTGATAACTAAGATACTTCTGAATCTTCTGGGTCACTGTGTTATTTCTTGAGACTTACAGGTGGGCTGAAATAAAGCAGGTGTTTAGTCCATTTTGATAAGGAAATGTCAGCTTTAGTCTATGACATACAATGAAATCAATAAGCTTAACAAAGCTGTGAATGGGATAGTTGGCCGAATAAGCAGACGTTTGAATCCCACAGCTCTGTTTGCAAAAATAATAGATGCTTTCTACAACTGCCAGAGTGGGATTGTATCCTGGGTGTTGCCAGGGGCTTGCAAGAGGGTGTGGGAAGGCTGGTAACTGCTGGAGTGTGCATCAGCAAATGGCTTGCATCAGGCAGCTGTGCATCTTGGATAGAGAAGACCTCTGAAATGCAGATGTAACTTCAAAGTTAATGCAAACTTTAAGGCATTAAGGGTAGTCCTGCATGGGAGAAGACTAAAAATGTCTCTCGGATGTCTTCTGCAATGCTTTGTGCCCCTCTAAAGCCAGGAAGTGGACAGGCTTTTTTAAAGGTTTTTGACTACTTTCATTTAAGGCTTCCTAGAAAATATGCAGGTAATTCTGGAGCAATGGGTGGCACTGGTGAGGCTGCAGCTTGAATACTGTGTTCGGTTTTGGGCCCCTCACTACAAGAAGGATGTTGAGGTGCTGGAGCGTGTCCAGAGAAGGGCAACAAAGCTGGTGAGGGGTCTGGAGCACAAGTCTTATGAGGAGCGGCTGAGGTTGTTTAGTCTGGAGAAGAGGAGGCTGAGGGGAGACCTTATCGCTCTCTACAACTACCTGAAAGGGGGTTGTGGTGACGAGGATGTTGGCCTCTTCTCCCAAGTAACTAGTGATAGGACAAGAGGAAATGGTCTCAAGCTGCGCCAGGGGAGGTTTAGATTGGATATTAGGAAAAATTTCTTCACCGAGAGGGTGGTCAGGCATTGGAACAGGCTGCCCAGGGAGGTGGTGGAGTCGCTATCCCTGGAAGTGTTAAAAAAAACGTGTGGATGTGGCGCTTCAGGACATGGTTTAGGGATCATGGTGGTGCTGGATTAATGGTTGGACTTGATGATCTTGAAGGTCCTTTCCAACCTAGTGATTCTGTGATATCATTCTTCTCTAGAGCTGTTCCTCCCACCCCCCTGCTGGAGAGGGGGCATGACTGAGGACTCTAGATTTTTCCAAGGGTCGTATATCTCAAGAAAGGAAAAAGCTAGCTACAAGCTCTGCCAGCCAGCTGGGGGACCCAAAGAGAACAAGCAAGGGGGAAGGTCAGCTCTGAGGATCAGTGAAGGTCATTTTAAAGTTTGAGGGAGAGGGTTTGTCTTATGCTGGGTGTTAAGCAGCTTGGCAGTCTCAGGTCCACTCTGTTTAAGCAACAGGGAGAGGAGGTAAAAAGCTCTGATCAGACTTGTTTTAAGGAAGAAGTAACTGTTAGTGCCAGATTCACATGTCTGTTTTGAGGAATGAGCAGAAGTTTGTGGCACTTTCAGCCATCGATGTAATAATGTGGCTTCAAGTCAGAGGAAAAAGCTCTGAGCTGGTTACGGGTGGCCTGACCTAGTGTTGGGGAACTCAGTACAGGTAAAATTCAGTCACTTAGGATGATTATTGAGCTGCTGGGAAAAAAACAGCTGAGGTCTGACTTGGATCCTCCGGTGACAATACATGTCATGAACTCAACAGGGCACTCTGGTAAGGATGGGTACTGTGCACAGCAAGAGTGCTTGTGACAAGTATTTTCAGTCCTCCATTTAACAGGAGAAAACATCGCTTTTTGGGTCAACTGTTACTCTTGCCTGCCTGCCTTTATCTGTATTTGATTTCTCTGCATGGCTGGTGTCCTTGTTTGTGCTCTGGTTTTGCCTGCCCTGCTATATGCCAGGTGTATCAGGTACCAGTCCAGCCACCAGCTCAGATGTGGTGAGGAATGGTGGGACCTGCTCACCAGAGAGGAAGCAGCTCTTCAGTATGGCATGGTGCTTGAAGGAGGGGTGTTTTGAATCCTGGCACCTGATCCATCCCTTGTACAGATCTGAGCACTTTGGTGATTTTCTTATTAGTGTAGTAAGCTAAGGGGATTTCAGGCAAACTCTTCTCTTGAAATGCATAGGAGGTATTTTGATGCAGGGGCTATTATAATCCAGCAGTTGACCCTCTCTCTGTCTACAGTATGACTTTGTCTCATGAATTTTCTTTGACTTTCACGTAACATCTTTGAAGTGTGGATACAACTTCTTCTTTGTTGTGAGTTTTTTTCCCCCCCTCTTTTCTTCTGCCTTTGATAAAACAACTGTGGATTCTGGGTTGCATCCTGCATTCATGTTCATGAGCTTCACACTCTTGTTACTCCATGGATGCCCATAGCATTACTCTGGTTCACCCTTGTGCAACTGGAAACAGAATCAAGCCTTTTATCTATAGCTGCGTTATGGGACACCTGTCAAAATAATCTATTTTTTAATACATTGCTGTTCAGGGCCAAATTTGGGGATTTTTTTTTTTTTTGTTCCCTTCTTTCTCAACAACCCTAAGGACAAAGGGTACCAACTGTGCAGAGCTTCCTGAAACAGTAGCATAGGGTGAGCAGCTCATGCCGCCTGCATGGAGGGCACTCAGCAATGCCCCTCCTGATACACAGTGATTTTTCTGCCTTTCCAGACCTCTGCTGCATGGGGCTAGTGCCCAGGAGAGCGTGTCTGCACAGCCATCAGGCTTCGGGGAGCCACTGACCACAATAGCAACTTTGCTGAATTTACTGACCAGTCGGAAATGCTGTATTGTTTCTTGCCGGCGTGCGGTGTCCTTTGTATTGACTGGCTGATGCCTGCGTGCACAGTGCTTGTGACTGGCCAGCCTGCAAGTGCTAGAAACATATATGCCCACAGTTTCATATATCGGAATGGGAAGAACAGGTTTCATATGGGGTCGTCTTAGTTTCTGTTTCTCATATTCCTGGTTCTGTGGGAGTGTGTGTAGTTTTATTAAATGTAATGTTTCATCTGTCATTTCTCATGTGATGCATCCACATGCCTACAGAAGAGTAATGCTTATAGAGCACACTCGTAGAACGGTTGCAAAACATGGCTGAGTAGATTAGATGCCTCAGTGTTCATGTGACGCCATGTCTGCTTTCCTTCCAGCTCCTTTGCCGCTCTGCACAACTTCAAAGACATTTCTTGTTGTTTTCCCTACACTCGCATCTAGTGTTGGGTGGGGGTTCTTTGCCTTTTTTTGTTGACTAGCCATTTTGCCCTTTCAGCAGGACTACCTGAGGCTGGATTAAATAGTAATACTGAGGACTCTTATTAAGAGGAGGTATTATAGCTCAAAAATTATTTTCTAACATTAATATATTCTAATTTAACCTCATTCTAACCTCATTCTAATTTAGTTCCACCTTCTTCCTCTTTGCCTTCCCACCTACCTACCCTCTTTATCTCCAATATTCTCCTTACACAGCAGAATGTGTGAGATCTTGTCACAAAACCAACAACTTCTTTTTGGGCAGTAAAGTATTAAGATGTCCCTCTACATCTGCAGTATTATTTATAATTAAATAAAGTAGTAATAATAATAATTCTGATGTTTTGCAGTGATAATGTGATGGCCACTTGCTAGTGTGATCAGCATGGAGATGCCTCTTGCTGCTGGTAAATATTTGCGATTAACACAGAGCTTCGGGGATTTGTGTGGCTTTTTTTTTCCATTTCACACTCATTCTTTTTTTCTTTTAAATTGTATTTTAAAGAAATACAGAAAGAGCCAACAGAAAACTTCCAGTACCTTTAACTTCATATTGTCCACGTTACTCAACCCATGAAAATGAATTCCAGCCAGGTTCTTTGTCTGTCATCCTTGCTGGCTGTTCATGAACCTCTGTGGCATGAGGTCTCGGGCATCGACACACTGAAATTTGTAATGAACAGCCATTACTTATGGATGTTTTTCTCTCACCAGAAGGCGTGAGTCAGTCATGTTTCACGTGCTTCTCAGGGGACAATGGGCTGGAGTGACCTCGGGCAGCATGTACTCTTTGCTGCTGGAAAGGTAATTAAAAACAAGAACTGGGAAACAGGGCTATGGCTGGTTCTCAGTCACACGGGAAAACAACCCCCACTTCCATCTTACTTATTCCTGGATAGGGAGAATGTGCACAAGCTTGAGCTTAAGCTCAGCACGTGTTGCTTAGACCCCAGAGACCGTCAGCAAAGGTCACCTCCTTGCTTTATGTTGAGACAGAGGAAGAGGTGGTAGGACACAGGAGTCCTGGGCCTCTGCTTGAAGAGTGGCACAGCCAAGAACAGCTCCTGCCCCAAAATACTGCAGCTCCTCTCAGCTCCCCTGGAAACAGCAGGAATCCGGTGCCACGTGGCAGCACCGCAGTTGTATGTGTGTCCACCTGGGTCTGATTCCCAAAGATGCTGAATGTAAAGGTTCCCAGCAGCCTCCCTGGGTGCTTTCACGGCTTAGCAACCTTTCAGAAAATGTCAACAGAGAGGTGAACGGCCTACGTGTTGTTTTCTCTCCCCTTGTGCTGGCGAGCAGGACTGTGGCGTGGGAGGGGAAGCACACGTTGCAGTGGGGTGGTGGGAATGAGTAGCTGGTGCCCAGGCAGCTGTCTGGCACCCACCTTCCTCCTGCCCCCAATCCTCCACCTGAGTGCCAATGCTGTGAAAGTGACAGCCTGGCCCTGTAATTAAGTATCAGCAACTGTGCAGTGTTCAAGTGCCTGTCCTCCCAGCCCATCAAAAACCCATCACTCAAGAGAGATCTTATTAATTGCCCGTGCAGATAAGCAAGAGGCATATGCAGCAAGGCGTGTCGAGCTTGTTGCTTCCAGCCCACCGAAATTTGCTTCCAGAAGGCTGCGTTTAGTCAAGCCGATGTGTGGGGCCAGCAAGGACTCGGAACTGTAATTTGTGCCTCCTAGCATGATTCAACGGTAATGGGATGAAATGTTATGGCAGGATATTGACCCCTCGCTGCCGCAGTTGCTCTGGCATTGGAAGTAAACAAATATTAACATGGGGGTGGTGATTCTCTCATAAACAGGCAGCAGGGATGCTCGGATGCTGTTTTGTGACAATGGATAGGTCACACTGAAAACAACAGATGCTGATTTCAATAAAATAATAGCATTTTCAGGCAATGGTTTTCTGCAACTTCAAAGAGCTTTGCAGGCCAGAATTAATAAGCTGGTGTTACTGTGGGTTGTTGCTGCGCAGCACAACAATAGGCCAGTTTCATTGCTGTCTTTCAGCTTAGCCCCTGTTCTTCAGTTAACAGTCAACTGCTTTGCACAAAGGTAGTTTTAAAAAAAAAAAAAGTTGTACTGCCTTTTATGAATGGGCAGAACTTTGAATGACAAGAGGTTCAAGGTGCATTATCTTATCAGTTATTTAGTAATCTGGCTGGTGGACAGCCTGTGTGGTACTGAGCATAATGTATTTATCTGCAATTAAGAGAGGTCTTTTTCAAGTCCTTGCAGTTGGAGAACGCTGATTGTTCCAGCCTTCTGGCTCAATCTGCAATCTCGGCACCGCTCTCAGCTGGGTGAATTTGTGTACTGAAATTGTTCCCTGCCCTGATTCACCATTCCAAGATCTCTGAATCTCAGACATTCCCTGAAGAGCAACGAGAAGCTGAAATGTGAAATTGAACAGGACAGGAGACTGGAGAATATGGAATGAGAAATTTTTTTTTTTTTCCCCAGTAGCAACATGGCAGCAGATATCTTTTCCTCCATTTCTATTTTTCAATTAAGTTGGGAAAGGAACAGAAAACCTGTTCTTTTGGGGTTAGGCTCTAAACATACTGCAGGCTGAACAACTGTTTGGTAATTAAATTGGTACAAAAGACTAGTGGAAGACCAATAGTTTAAAGCTGTGTGTTACTGCAGGAAAAGAAAAACATCAGTAAATGTTTCCTTCTCCATGCACTGTTTTACTCATCCCAGTAGTGTGGGAGCCCTCTACCCTTAGTGCCAGTTGTTTTCCAGTACTAACACCATATGCCACCTTCCAGGAAATGCCTTCTCCTCCTACATCTGCTCTGCAAATGTAAACATTGCATGTATACAAATAGAGGACCCGGTAAGATGTTTTGGGTCAACAAGTAAAGCTTTTTGTTAAAACAAGCTCTGTGTTTTGCAGTTGCTTTTCTTGCAGATGAGGTAGATTTTTCTGACCCTCCCTGGGAGGCTGTTCCAGATCCTCACTGCTGCAACGGAAAACAATATTTTCCCCTTTTTTTTTTTCTTGTGCAAGTGCTACATCCTCCCTTCTTTAAATGGTGATGTTGAGATTTACGAGATGATCTGAAATCAAAATGAACTCAGTGCTTTGAAAGGTCTTATGCTGCTTGTGTAGTGACATCTCGCTCTTCTTGTTTTTGTTGCCGAAAGATCTTTTATTATCTGTCCTAATTTCCTTCAGAAGATGTCATCTAGTTTCTTTGTTGGGTAGCCCTCGTTCTGTCTTGGGGAAGTGCTTCTCGGCCACAGCAACCACAGCATTACTGGCTTTCAAAAAATAACAGGCTCAAGTATTTTCAGAGACCTGCAGATGGCACTGCCTTACTGGGCTATTTGAGTGCCCGTCGCATGTCCCTGTGGTGGGCTCTGTGTAATCTTCAGTCAGAATGGCTCTTCTTGCAGCTGGAGTAAATAGTTCAAAAGTTCTGGTTGTGGGATGGTTTTAGTTAGCTATTTCCATGTTGTTTTTCATTGTTAGGAACCTTTCCCCTTATTCCTCTTCAGGTGGTTTTGCGGACTTCTGTTCTTTTTGAGCTTTATCTTCAAAAGGCTTTCAACAACTTCTGTGTACAGCTATTTTTTCTCCCCCCTGACATTTCCCTGTACTAATTAAGTACCGAACAGGCTGCAGAGTTATTGCCTGTTCCTAGGAAGACCCTGCTAGCAGGGACCAAGGGAGGGAGCTTTTTTGTCAGTAGCGTTTCCTGGCTCCCGAGGCAGAAATGCCCTCCTTGTAAAGAAATGCCAACATCAAGGACATAGTGGTAGTGATGCATCTCACGTTGTTGTTGTTGTCTCTTTCCTACTGCTGCAGTCGCTTTGTTTGCACGTACTGTTCAGTTCCCACGGCTTTCCCTGAAGGCTGGTGAGGTGTCAGGGATGTAGCTTCCCCATTATGCAAAGAAGGAACACTACTGGCCTCGTGCTTGCAGCTCCTGTGGCTGCACCCTGCCCAGCGCATTGCAATTGGTGTATGTTCTCTGGCGTGCCTGCACAGCCTGTGGGATCCTCCCACCTGTAGCCAGCAGTGGCTGGTTCTCCAGGGGTGGTCATGCACCCTCTGGGACTCTTATCCTGGGTCTTCCAGCCCATTTTTATGTCATCTTCTGCCCTACACTGGCTGTAATACAGAGACACTGTGACTTGTTCAAAACTTGCTGACATTGCAAATTGCTGACAAGCAAATGGAGGTCTATTTTCTATGATTGCGCTCTCTGGGATTTCATGGCGGGCAAAACGATTTGTTTTCAGTTTGCAATGTTTAATGCAGACAGCAGCTATCATATGTGAGGGATCTGCCATATTTCCCAAGAGTTCCCAAATAAAATTCAGCCATGGTGAGGTGTCTTGGTTGCTCCCTGTACATAAATCCTCAGCTACCTTGCTTCAAGGTCAGTCGGGTATTTCATGCCTCATAAGTGGTTCACTTTGTCGAGCAACTGGGAAGTAATGCTGCCCAGACATATCAAATCTCTGATTTCACTGCTTATATTTCTTCTGTATGGAAACACTTGGATTCTGCTATGCTTCATCGCCAATATCACTAATCATGTATGCACACTAGCAGTTCTGGACAAGCTGCTTTCACAATGACGGCCCTGTGGTCATTTGTAGGGAACTCCATTTTGTGATTGCAGGTGGAGAGAGCTGCTGCCTGCATATGCTGCCTGGTGTGGAATGGGTGTTTGAAATTGCACCATCTCCTTGAGCTCTGTTAGCACTCTTCACTTGTAACATTTGAAAGGGAAGTTTTGTGTCTCTGCTGCCAACAAACTTAACTGAGCTGACTTTTATGTTGAGAAGTGTAATCTGCAGCATGTATGGCAGAATTTCTGGTTTTAATGCTTCAATAGTTGATTTCTAAACATACTTTTAGAGTGGTTTTCTACATTCATACATGCAAGGTTAGGTCTGAGATTTTTTTTTTTTGTGCATCCCAGCTCCCAGAGGCAAGTGATCAATGTTCAAACCTCAGGTTGGGAACAGAAGGAAACTAAATCTGTGGGCTGTGAAGAAAAGCCTGAAAGCCAATGAATGGTTCAAAATCCAGAAGGCAGTCAGGTGAAACTCAAATAATATTTTGATCTGAACATAGTTCTCCTGATTGTACAGCAAGACAGGTTTCACATGCTTGTGACTG
The DNA here is from genome assembly GCF_964289735.1 of Phaethon aethereus. NCBI lineage: Eukaryota > Metazoa > Chordata > Aves > Phaethontiformes > Phaethontidae > Phaethon > Phaethon aethereus. The sequence goes on from NC_138580.1 coordinate 38,434,964, forward strand.
TGTATTGCAACAACATGAGGACTGGTTGAGGGAATGTATGCAGTTTGGGTTCCTGGCTTTGGTGCCCCAGAGTACGCAAGCTTTAGCAGATGAAGCTGTACATCAAATCAAACATGTACATCTTCATGATGAGATTAATTAGCAAAACCATCATTCATGTTACAGTATGGGTAGCATCAAATTCTTTTAAACATTTCTGTTGGACGTGGGTCCCTTATGTAGCCAGTTGTTTGGGTTTTTTTATTAGAGTTGGTCAGGAATTAGAAGTTAGGTCTCTCTTAAATAACTGTGCTTTATTTCAAAGACTTCATATATCTTTGCCAAATTTAGGTGGGCGGTTAAGCTGTGTGTCCCTGCCACAGCAGGTGTTTGCAGGATATCAGATCCATGTTCTTTGGTATGGTGATGACAGAATTTTCTGCTGGGAAAAGAACCATCTCCAGAATAATTACTATTTTTTTTAATCCTTAAAACAGCTTCATGTCCTACCCCCACCCCACTTAATTTGGAAATAGCTAAACCTTTAAAACTGAAATCCCCTTTCTTCCTCCAAACGAAAAGGCTGCCTTGTACAACACCTCTCACAGAAGACTTCAGTCTGACAGAGCTAATAACCAAATAGGGACATCATCATATAGTGGGAAAATTTTGAGTAACAGTAGTAATCGGTGAACATTGCCTACAGTTGTGTGGGGTCAAGAATCAGAATACTTTTTAGTTACTTAAGCCTTTCAAATACTTTCGCTGTCTTATTTTTGAGAATTTCTGAGTATTAGAATCCAGAGATACAGAGGGAAGGTAACGGGTGAAAGACATTCAGAAACTTGAGCATGTGGAAATAAGTATTTAGGGTTGCTGGTGCCTTTAGTTCTGCCACTCTTCTGACATTAATCTCACTTGTTTCATCTTCCTTTGTACATGGGCCAGGTCTTTCTATGCTCAATGTGTGCATGTAAATTTATAGAAATCTAGTGTGGGAACAGCAACCACAAAATTCTCAGCTTTCCATTGCCTCCTCGCTGTCCTTTCTTTTTTTCTGGGTGTCGTGGTTTAGCCCCAGCCAGCAACTAAGCCCCACGCAGCCGCTCGCTCACTCCCCCACGGTGGGACAGGGGAGAGAATTGGAAGAGTAAGAGTGAGGTAATTCAGGGTTTGAGATAATAAGTAAAGCAAACGCTACGCACACAAGCAAAGCAAAACAAGGAATTCATTCACTACTCCCCATGGGCAGGCAGGAGCTCAGCCTTCTCCAGGGAAGCAGGGCTCCATCACACGTAATGGTTTCTTGGGAAGATAGACGCCATCACTCCAAACGTCCCTCCACCCCCTCCTCCTTCTCTGTCTCAGCTTTATATACTGAGCATGACGTTATATGGTATGGAATATCTCTTTGGCCAGCCTGGGTCAGTTGTCCTGGCTGTGTCCCCTCCCAGCTTCCCATGCACCCTCAGTAGTCTTGTTAGCAGGCCAGTATGAGAAGCTGGACTGTCCTTGACTACTTAACATGCTGATGTTTTGAGTTGTTGCTATCAACATTTTCTCATCCCAAATCCAAAACATAGCCTCATGCTAGCTTCTGTGAAGAAAATTAACTCTACCCTGGCTGAAACCAGGACACTGGGGCATTCAAAAATACTCAATATTGAGGAGTCTGTTACTACAACAGCTTGTAGCCCTCCTGCCATGCTTGCTTCCTATCATAGCTACTGCACAGAGGCAGTGGCTAGATTTTGTGAAAGTAAATGGAATTGGCAAAAGAATCAGAGTACACAGAGACGTTTCTCAGCCAGTTCAGCAAAAAAACGTTCCAGCAAGCAGACGGGCACCAGTGGCGAAGGCCTTTCAACTTCAGGGAGACTTCCACTAAGGAATGGTAGATGCAGGTGTTGGTGTGCAAGGGCCGTTTCATTCTGTGCACATGTGAAATTCCTAATGCAGTCCTCTAAAGCACTACATGAGAAAAGCTGTAGCTTTGGCGCTTAGGGTGATCCCCAGGATCTCCACAGCAAGCACAAACAGGCATAGCTGCAGTTAGGGCAACAGAACCCTGCCCATGCCTGACAAACCAGTCCATGACGGGCTTTGAGCTGCTCATCTGAGGATAGGGTTGCCCCACAGTGGTCCACGTCATATCTGCAGAAACGTGCCTGCCTTGGAGAATTTTCATTTTAATGCTTTGGGATATTCTTGGTTTGGTAGAAATTTTGGATGTCAGCAACTGGTAAAAAGATGCCAACAATGCTAGCATAGACACAGGTTTTCTCTCATGGCTCTAAGCTAAACCCAAGTGAAAATATCCTTTGAAGGGTAACTAGGGCGGTGCTCTGTTTTTATATCTGCTTAAAATGTTGACTTACAAATGGGTTCCTATTATATACCTCCCTAAAAATTAGATTTTTTTTTAAAAACTGCCTTTTGAAGTTATTGACTTACCAGCCCTGTCACTAAAGCGGAATTGAATCTAGCACCTCCTGATTGTTATCAACTGTTCCTGGTTTGCTACAGTGCATGATTGGTATCGATCTTGTGGGAATAAAACTAACAATGCTTTTGTTTTTGGATCTGGAGAGAGATTTATCTCTTCATCTGTAGCTATCATTTTCTATAAAAGAACATATCCAGGTCTGTAAATTCACACTACAGTTATATGTTTTTATTATTTTCTACCAATGATTTTCATTGGAAATATTGAGCAAGATGCTGCTTCTTTGTTGTACAACTTTCCACTCTGCTCTTGTCTGTTAATGTTCCCGCGGGATAATGGATATCGATATGTAGGATTCTGGGAGATGGAGAGGGGTGGAATCATTTTACAGCCTAGGTCGTCATCATTTATCAGAACTATATGATGATTTAGATTTTATTGCATATATATTTTATTTGTATATTTTATTTGGGTCAGAAGCACAGCTATTTAATGAGTGTATCGATTATCAGTTTTATGGACCTATCAAAAAGGGAGGAGACACATGAATGTAATAAATAAGCATTAGTAGTAGGCTTTTTCACAAAAAGTTGTGGGGTTTTGTTGTGGGGTTTTTTTTGGTTTGTTTTTTGGTTTTTGGATTTTTTTTTTACAAAAAAGTATTAGTATATGTCATGGTGTTTATTCAGATGGGTTTTCTGCATTGAACTTGACCTGAAAAGGGGCGAAGTGGTGAAAACTCTTCCTTTTGCTCATTTTTACCCCCTGATGCCAGGGCAGGAGGTTCCTGGGAAAGGGAGGGAGCAGCTGCAGGGGAGGTTTGTCTCTGTTCTACCTGGCAATCCCAAACAGCAGGACACTTCAGGATTATCTTACAGCTTTGGTGGGATGAGACAAAAGGAAGCATCCAAGCTGCTTGCTTTAGCTGCTGCTTTGCTTCCAGCCTGGGAGAGTTTGCTGGCCTGGATGAGGTTGCTGCTTACCCTTGCAGAAGCAGCATTCACCTCCCTTGAGCACAAGGGCATGTCTCAGTGATCATGTCATCCATGGGGTTTATCTGCTCGACTTAAGCAGGAACAGGCTCAGACACACACGCAAGCCTGCATCAAATCACATACAGGTGTTCATCCTGACACATTTCAGCAAAGCTCCTGTCCATGAGTTTGTGATAGGATTGGTTTCAGATTAATGGGACTTGGGAGGTACCAAAAGGTGGATCCTGGCTTGTGTGGTGTGGTGTGGTTGTTGGAAAGAGTTCGGTCATTCCTCTAAAGCACATTGCTGAGCTTGGGCTTCTAAAGTCCTTCTTAGAGCCAGAAAACAAATCAGAAGGTAGTGAGCTGAGAACATGGGCTGCTTTGATCTTATGACGTTATGAACACTGTAGAGTGAAAAAAAGGTTGTTCCCTTTTAGTTTGGATGTGGGAAATTACCAGAGATGTGCAGAATTTAACACAGGGAGAGAAGTCTGGTTGCCCTTCGCTCTTGAGGTTATGTAGCATTGGCTTGAGTTTCCTTTAAAATGCTTCAAGAGGAGCCCCTCTTATGGAGCGAACTGAACTTTCTGTGAAATGTGTATTTGTTTAATGGGGTTGGTTTGTTTTGTTTTCTTTTCATTAAGATGTGCACTTCTTGATATGACTTAATGGTTATTTATATATTAGTAAGTAATATGCTATTTCTAAATTAATGCATGTTATTTCTAAACTCATGTATATGTAATAATAACTTTTACTCATCTTATGCAATTTATAGTGAATAGGAATTTAAGCACTGCCTCCCAAGATGCCAGAGCAAGTTTAGTTGTTGACCTAAATGCTGTATATAGAGAGGAATTATAGCCAATGTTTTTCTGATTTATTTTTTTCAATCAAAAATGAACTTTTCTAAATCATTTTTCTGGAAAAATACCGGACCACAATTATCACTGAAATGTCAGTGTCCTGGAAAATGGATTTTTGACAGCACATTATGAAAAAATACCATGAAGTGAAGTTCATATCGCACAAAACAAAAGCACCTTCAAAATGTTGTGCTATTTTGTGGTTCATATGAACAATTGTAAAATTGTCAGCATGTCAGGAGCTGACTGGACGTGTCCTCTAAATTCTTACTACTGAAGGGACAGTAACAATGGAAAATAAAGGCAGTGCTCACAGTTTCCCAGTGCACCTTTATACACTGCATAATGCCGTAAGACATTCTTAATGGTAGGCAAATCTTTTGGGGGGACTGTGCCTGGAGGAGACAGAGATAAGAGTTTCAAAACACCTCTCTGAATTCTGCATTGCTAATTTCTTCAGTTTGTTCCTATGCACAGAGAGAGCTGGTAAAACAAGACAGAATAATCTGAATAATAGCTGTGAATAGAAAAACATGCCGTGAGGAGATATAATGAGAGATAGATGGTACATTAATGTGTGAGTTGCAAACGTTATCAAAAGGTTATCTTCAGCTGCTGGTGAAACAGGCAGTGGAAATAACAGCAGAGCTTCTAAAATGAGTGCTTATGCAGGAGAAGAAATTGAGAAAAAAAAAAAAAAAGTCTAAGTTCCTGATTTTTTTTCTGAGCTTTACATGGGGACTTTGGGAGTTCAGAAGACTTTCTCCATGTGAGACGTTTGAATGATCAGAAGGAGACAAGGACTCTGTCTTACCATCTCCTAAGAGAAATTCAGAGTGGTGATATTGTGCTCTCTGTCAGTACACGGAAGTCATTAGTTGGTGAGTGCTGTGAACATTTAAAGATGTAACTTGATGTTAGTTTCACTGCCTTTTGGTGGAAGAACGGGTTCTTGGGATATGAGATAATTAGACTTCTAAGTTTTGCTTCATCATCATGGATGTGAGAAACTACTTTTTAATGAAAACGTAATTTCCTAATCCAGTGAATCTAAGAGTTGAGGTTTCAAAACTTTTTTGAGGGCCAGTATTAAGTTTGTGGCAATCAGGGTGACTGACTGTTAGCTGTGATCACTTTTATGTGTGTTCAGCTCCTATAAAGACCAACCTTTGCTATAAGAGAAAAGCACACATGACCTGTAATACAGTCTGGTAAACCAAGGTCTGTCCCTGCACTGAAACAAGTATATCACAGGCAGTGAAAAAGTGGCAAGCAATAAGGCAGTAAAAGAGGCCAGAAGAAAAAAGAGGCATTAACTGGTGTTTATGTAATGGCAATCCTTAAGGGTTTTTTTTTTTATTTGGTTTTTTTTTTTAATTTTTTTCTTCCACCAGGGAAAAACATACTGTCCAAGCTGTGTGGCTACAGCTGAGGACTGAAGTCATTATAACTCCAGTGGCAGAGCTGTGACTAAAATTTCCTGGGAAATATGAGCCTTGCAGGGAGCTGTCGGCAGCTCACCTGGATGTTCCTGTTTCCCAAGACCACTTCCATTCATGGGGTTGTGGCTACACGTGCCTGTGTTTCCACATTCCCTAGACATTGCCTCTCCCATGTTTTGGGTTTTTTTACTATTGATTTTCAGCAGGATTAAGTTTCCCCAAGAAGCAGCACTTTCAGTTGATAATTTGTGACTGAGGGTTTAAGAGAGGTAGGCAGCCATAGTTTGGGGCAAATGTTAAGTGCAGTTTCAGCCACCCTGAAGTTGAGTTTAATGTTCTTTGAACTAGATGCTCAAACTTCTACTAGAGCAAATATCCTGCTGTGAAGTTTAGAAGTTAGCAGGTTGACCCAGCCTTAGCAAGTCTCAGGGTTGTTTCTAGCTTGGCTTAAATTCTCCTTTTGCTGGCACTACCAGAAGAATTTATTTTCCTAGGGCAAGGTGTCCTCAGCCTGTCTCTCTGGTGTTTCTTCAGTAAGTCAGTGGGCATTTGCTGCAGTTGGTGCACAAGCTCCTAGTGAAGTATCCTATTCACCATTGTAGGGAGTCTTTCTCATGCCCTCTCTCCGTGACTTTTGCCGTTGAATTGAGCAGGGTGGTGGCTGTAGGTGGTGGAGAAGACCCTCTCCAAGCAGCCTCTTGCAGAAGAGTGCTGTCATCCACACAGAGGTTAACACACTCAGATAAAAGGCAGACTCCCAGCCTTAAATCAGGCAGAAGGTTTCCCTGATCTGCTTTATTAAAGTTAGTATTTCCTTTCCTTTTCACACAAACATGTGGAACAAAACATTTAATTTCAGAGCAAATGGAATGTCAAGTGAAATGATTTGGTGGGGGGTTTTGTTCTGCAGAGAAAAAAAGAAATTTTGATCCAGGACTGTTTTTTTCATTTTTTTTATTTTCACTCTGTATTTTTTGGTTCACCTGTTGAACCAGAAAACCAATTGTTCCTACAGCCTCTGCATAGAGGGGGAATACAGATGCAACTAGAACCATATCATTTTAATCTGAGCTTGTGATTTAGAGGTGGCACTGAAAACTCTTTTGAGGTTCACAAATGTCTAAACGCTACTTTAGAGAGTGATAAACATTAATGTTTGGATAATTGTTATTTTTTCATAGATTAGTTGCATATAAAAAACAGGCAGAAATTGTGCATTTTAAAATGGGAGTTACAGCATTTGATCCCGATAATTTAAATTAGCTTCACAGACTCTGTTATCTCACTTGATTGTGATCACGATCATGGCTTAGCCCACCCAATAAGTGGTTGTTAGGCATGGAAATAGGGTATTTCTGCAAAATATTGTTTTATTTAGGTCTCTGCAACAAATGGAGCCCAGAGACCAAGCTGGGATCAGAACCCTGCCTGCTATATTTGGGGCCAGAAGTGGGATCCTGGACAGGTAAAGGATGAGGATGTTGAGGCAGCTGCTTCGGTAGGTTTATGGGGAGAAAGGATGTGCTAAAGACACATGTGTGTTGTGGGTAAGGGTAAAACTAGGGCTAGGAGCAGCACGGGGTTGTGGGTTAGGGGTAGAGTTGGACATGTCTGGAGTTCCCCAGGTGCTATTGGGATGGGGCTGGTAGGAGTTAGTTTCCCAGACAGGATCAGGGTTGGCCTTGTATAGATTTTGCTGTTAGTTTCATAATTACTCTGTAATTATGACAAAGAAGCCATAATATTAATTTGTAAGAGCTAAGTGATGCAGCCTTGCAGCAACCCTGGAGCAGCAGGAGGCAAGAGTTATTGATTCAGACATCCCAGAGGCACAGGTCCCCTTTTAATCAATGACAAATTGATTTCAGAGAGTCTGTGGCTTCATTGCGAGTGTACAGATGTTTGCTTGGCCCTATTTTACAGCCACTTTGTGACTGGCTTAGAAAACCTTCTTTTCAGGCTGTAGTGTAACCTGTAGAGAGCAGAACCTCCAGAAGGGAATCTGGGGCTGTGATTCATTTTCAGAAGGAAGTTGATTTCTGCCAACTGACAATGGAAGTAGCCTAAGGGAAAGCATCATCAGGCTGAGTGAACGCTCCCCAGAACAACCTTCTCCTGCACTTTGTTGTATTAGTTTTCCATGAACTTTCATGAACAGTTTTACCACTGAAGGATGGAGCAGTCTTACCGGGTTTCAGGTCAATGTAGTTGGTTTTTGTAGGTTTTTTTGTATTTTTTGCTGCTGGGGAGCCCTTCAGATTTTGCCCACACTGGAATTCCATCTAAATCATAATAATAATCCTCCTTTCATGTAAGTAATTGTGATCTCTGCTGGTGCTGACAACTGATTTGGACTTTCTGGAGCTGCCTTTAAGTGTTGTCCCCAAAGCTGCACAGAGGCTGAGATCTATCTTTAGCCTAGTCCCTTCTAATGTTTATTAAACACCTTTAGCCAAGCAGCCAGTTAGGTGGCCAACTTCAGAAAGTGTCACTGCTGAAAGTCCTTCTAACATGTATGATGGTGCCCAGTGTGTGACCGTGGCTGCTGGCAGTGGTGTAGGCGCTGGGTGTCCCTCACAACATTGTTGTGAGTTCAGCGAAGCTTCTGCCTCTCTTCCCTCCACACACACACACACACACCCCTCCCCCCCCGCCCCGAAATGAAAACCTGAGCAAATAATTGAGCATAAAGAAGCTCAATTCTTGTTTTTCTTAGCATTTTCCAGCTCAAGTTGAGCTGTATCTGAGCAAAGCATGTCATTCTCAGCTGGTGTCATAGGCAAGTGGGGTTTAGTCAATGGCTTGTAGTGGAAGCAACGCTGACTTGAATTTCTAGGCTCAGATGAAAAATTTTTCTTTAATTAAATATTCCAAGGCAACTCCTAAAAACTTTAAAGGCAATTCCTGTTTGTAAGACGTACTTAATGTAGCATAATATTCCCGAGTATAGCAAAACTCACTGTAGGCAGGTCTTCCTTAACTTACAAAAGGGTCTTGGTCTTTTTAAAAACCTTCCATTACTGTCTGTCTACACTGGGGAAAAAAATAAAATCTCTCACTTACAATGCAAATTTTTATTTTAGAAGAATGCTATGTCATTTATAATGCTGTGAAAGCCCTATTATTGACTCATGGGTAGTCTCCATTAAAATATTAAATTATAGAGCCTGTCTAAAAATCACTAGGAGAGATGCATTAACTCGGAGTACTTAGATGGGTCAGTGTAACTCTAGTTACAGTGGTGGGTCACTGTAATCCTGATACCATCACATGGTTCTTAGTGACAGCAATCCAGCTCCCACATGAATGAAAAGAAAAATTTCAGCATTTCCAAAACTCTGAGCCCCTGGGAATTTTACCAGGCTCAGTGAGTTCAAAAGTTGGCATCTGTTGTTCCTAATTATTCCATAATAATTAGTGATGCAAATCCCACTTGGGGAGGATCTTCCCTGTGCTTTTAGAAACTAACAACAGAAGACAGAGCCCTCGGAGCTGAGGTTCAGTGTTCAGTGAGGTGATTATGCAGCTGTGTTAGTAAGGATTAGAAAGAGCGAGCCAGCTGCCTCTGCTACCCCTGATAACACACAAAAAAATGATATTTTCTACTTGGTGTGATTTCCCCCGCCCCCGACCAAGGAAAAATGCAAAGTATTGTCTGATGCATCAGTGATTTACAGCTGAGCAAGTCTATATAGACTAAATAAATTAAATTTTTGTTTTTAAATACCCAGCTTCCTCCCAAAATGTTTAATGTTTTACTGTTAAAACAACTAACTAATTAGAATGATCTCAGATGTAATTAATTTCCAGTTGGTTGACAAAATTCCTCCGACAATTCTGTTCTCTATGATCTTATCTCACATGATGTCTGTCAAACCCGGCTGTGAGAGAGGATTTGGGCCCTCTGATTTCAATCTTTTCTGTAAATGTTTATCTCAACTTGAACGTTGTTCTTGTAAGGTAGAAAATTATATCTTTTTGTACAGTTACAGTAATTACAGCGTATCTCAAGAGAGATTGTGAATCATTTAGAAAAGGATATATACTGTCTAGCAACAGTTATCCTTAGACAGTACAGAGTCGGAATAGCACGGGTAACACTGGAAGACCATGTGTTTTGGATCATGAAATAAAAACATTTTGTGCTTCTGTTTTTCCTCTTCCCAAGAAGAGGTGGATCTGACTTTTGTGCTACAACTTCCAGATGGGTACCTGCACTGTCCCGTCTCCAGTGTCATGGACAAATATTTGTCTTTTCTTCAGAAATGGCTGTTGGGCTTTCCACTACAGTCATTGCTACTGCTGTTTGGTTGTGCCAGGCCACCCCTCAAGACCCTAGTTCTGTGTCTCTTTTAAAAATTGTCTCTCAGTAATATGTAAAGTCTGATTAGCCCCAAAAGTGATCAGGTGTCTAGATTGCATCGGGGTATTTCATATTCATGAAATAACTTAAACATGTTTCTTACTCTCTCAGATGATTTAGTTTCAGTGTACAATTTATCTCCACAGTGTTTGACTGTTAATGTCTTATAAAAAAACAAGAGGTCACAGAATGACAGGACCTGGGGGAGCTCTCTGCAGGTCTCTAGTCCAACCTCCTGCTTGGAGCAGGACAGTCACCAACACTAGACCAAGCCAGCCCTAGCTTTCTCCAGCCAACTCTTAGAAATCTCCAAGGATGCTCTTTCCACCACATCTCCAGGTACCTATTTCAGGACTGCACTGCTGTCTCGGTGAACCAACTTTTTCTAGTGTCCAATCTTTACCTCCTAAGCCACATCTTGTGGCCACTATCCTGTCTTTCACTATCTGCCACTACCAGGAAGAGTTTGGTTCTGCTATCATCATAACTCCTTTCAAGTAGCTCTAGGCTCCTCTGTCAGGCTAAACAAGCCCAGTTCCCTCAAGGTCTCTTTGTAGGTCTTGTACCCCAAGCCCTGAGTTGGTTGGTTATCCCTGGTTGTCCTCCCTTGGATTTTCTAGTTTCTGGGGATCCAAAACTGGGCACAGCATCACAGTTGCAGCCTTGCCAGCAGAGGCACCACACAGAGGATGATTATTGTTTCCCTTGGTCTCCTAGCCAGGATTTTCTCAGGCATCCCAGTAGGCAGTTTGCCTTGCCTACGATGGGAACGCACCACTGGCTCCTGTGCAACTTTGTGACTGCCACAACACCAGCTGCTTTTCAGCAGGGCAACTACTCAGCCAGTAGTGATGATGCATGAGGTTATTTCAGCTCAGCTGTGCAAGATTGTACTTCTGCTTGTTGAACTTTGTGTGGTTTCTTTCAGCCTCCTCCCCAAGTTTTTCAAAGTCCCCTCGGTTGAAACAACATGGGATACAGACAGGCACCACTAATGAGAAGCAGATCTCATCAGTTCTGTGTGAATTTCTGGTGTGATGAGAATGAACCTGATGTCCTTGTGCAACATCATTCCTAGTTGAAGAAGGGGAACCATAGCCACCCACATGCATGCAGAAGCACACACTATTTATTGTGTAGGATGCAAGGGTCGGTAAAATAGGAGGGGAAATATTTTCAATGCTTGTTTTAAACTTGTGGTTCATCATCCACATTCCAAAAGATGTCACCTTTGGGCTGCCAATGGTCTGGCTATTGCCCTTGGCTTGTTTGAAGCACATCTTAGCACTGCCTTGTGTTTTATGAGCCAGGGCACATGAGGTATCTACAGTCAAAAAAAACTATACAAGAAGCTAATGCTTGGTACAGGATGCACACCTGAAACAGGAACTATGGCTGCTAATAATAAAAAAAAGTAACAGAGACCCCCATCTTTGACTTGCTGAAGTTACTGGAAAAGTAAGTCTGCCACTGCCTTTGATGGCTTTTGGGCCATCCCTGCACAAGACCACCACATGAGGGGCTGTTTTTCCATTCTTTGACTTCCAAAGATTTTTGGAAATCCTTTAATTCCGCATGCAGAGAGCAAGCAGGACATTGTGCTTTTTTTACTTAGACCCTGAGCAAGACATCGCAGCAGTCGTGCGATCAGAGTCCTTTGCCTGAATGTTACACAAGGAAATACAAGTTTCCTACCTGCCTGGGTCAGCCCAGGCTCCGTATCTTGGTCTCCTACGTAGCAAGTAAATGCTTTTAGCTGCTGCTTCTGCTCTGCACCTCTCTGGTTTTGACCAGATATTTCATTCAGGACCTGAGGAATCCAGACAACAAGAAACACTGTTCAAACTTTTAGTGGTAAATAACAGATGCAATTTCAATGAATCAGCATTTTCTGATAAAAGCAAAATGTGATCAGGAAATCCCTGACCTGATCTAAACCTTACCAAAGTTTTGGTCGGTGTGTAAATTTTCTTCACTGCAGAGTTGTAAATCATCATTTTACTACGGACATTGAAAAATTCTACTGTACCGATGCAGAAACAGTGCTGCCATGTCTTCCAATTAATTTTCATCAGCCTTCTCATAGTAATTGTTTTAAATCTCCTTCACCTAAATTCCTGTGAATATTTGCTTTGTTTTTGTCAGGGGGCGGGATTGGTTTGTTTGTTTGCTTGCTTGGGAGGTTGGGTTTTTTTGTTTTGTTTTAAGCAATTTTTCTACCCTTACAATTGAAGAGAAAAATCTTTAAAACCCAGTTGAACTGTAAGGAGCAAAAACCAAAGTACAAAGAAAAAGAACAAATACCAACTCTCCCCCTGGATTTTTCAGCCAGCTTTAAAACATTTAAATACAGATATTGGTATTACAGAATGTGTGCTGCATCCTCATACCTCCTGTTGGAGTCAGAGTAGGAGCTGGATGACAGTATAATTTGTATGTCATCTGCATCATCTACATCTTACCAGACTGATATTTTATTTCCACATGTAAATACTGTGATGTTTTCCCTCTTTCCACTGTTCTTGCTTGCTGCTGGCTGTTTTGGTTTCCATAATTAATTGCAGAGGTATTTATTAAAAGGGACTTCTTCTTTCAAGATACTTGGTCCAGCCTTTGCTCTCCCCTGCTGTTGTTACAGTAAAGTGCACTCCCACAATTAACCATTAAGTGGGGATGTAAATTAAGCTGCTGAACTAGCAGATAAATAAAACTGTCACATGTATAATTGCTAGGCAAACTGGCTACAATTTTAGCTGTTTTCATTGGCCTATTATTGCAGCTTTCTATTGCTAAAATAATAAATCATTGTGTAGAAAGAGGTATGTACCATATGAGAGAGGGAGAACTATTGCATACGCAATAAGGTAGGATGTTGGGAGATTTTTAAGCAGCCTTTTTTTATAGGAGGGCTTTGGCGAGGGCCCAAGCCCACTGTAAGTTAGAAAATAATTGTTTCAGTGGGATGCAGTGCTGTGCAGGGTGCTTTGCCAACATGCGTGGACAGTGTGCTTGAAGGAGGTGCTGAGAGCCGAGCGGGGGGTGAAGGCAGGCTGGGGAAGCACCGGGCTGATGCTCTACCAATGCCCGTTCCCTGGTGGTGCCCGGGAGTGGGTCAGTAGCTCCACATGAAGTCATTCTCTGTCTTGTTTGTTCAACTGTGAGCCTGTTGCAGGCCCCATATCTCACCATGTGCTTATGCCATAGTTCACTCAAAGATTTGCACTGGGACGTAAGGCAGTGCCGTGATATAAAATACAGCAAATAACTTTAGAACTATTGGCAAGCTTTCATTTTTTCCCCGAAGTAATCCTTCCTTAATGTTTGTTTCTGCGTAAAAGACAGCATGGGTGTATTTGATAATTTCGTTTCTTGTATGACATCCAAGAGACTTATTCATATGCCAGGTGACTAGAACATATCTTTCACTTAGAAGTGAAATGAGAACAGTTTGGTACATGCTTTTGATGCATTTTTCAGATTGCTCTGTGTAACTTTAGCCTGTCTGTTATTGTGCAGGTATTTGGAGCACTCAATAGTACTTGCTTTGGTATATCAACTGGATGTTTTGATTAGTTAAAGCTTCCATTTGGGGAAAACCTAAGATTAGAAATTCAAGTTTTATTAACTGTGCCTAGACCAGAAAGTCATCGGAGTTTCAAACAGTTCTCAAGAGCCCAAGAAGCTATAAACCATTCAAGCTTGTTAGGAAGTTGCTTAAGCTCTTTTGTTTACTGCCCTAAAACTCTCTATTATGCAGTATTTTATCCTATATATAAAGTCCCTACAACTCCTCATTATTATGAAAACCAAATGCAGAGCTCTGTAATTGTTTGATCTGTTTTCAAGGAGGAAACTTTTGAGGTATCACACGAAGGATATATATTGCACATTTAAAAAAACAAGCAAGCAAAAAAACCCAAAAAACAAAACACCAACCTTGGGCATTTTTTGACAATATTTCTGAGGATATTTAGTCCCTCAAAGAGATGATAGGCAAGTGATGGAAGCCCCATCTTTAGTAAATTATGCTGCTGTAAGGAGTCTCTGGTGAGTCACTAAAACCTGCTGTCTGCTTCTAAAAATAATGACCTCAGTGTCTCTCTTTACCCTAAAACGTATCAGTAGCATTGACAGAGGAATCCTATCCTGGACTGAAATCCCTACTTTTAATTGGAGAATATCACATGCTGTAGGCTCTGAATAGGTCCAGCATAGTTGCAGATCCAATTCAATATAGGCAAGGTGTTTGGTCTTTCTGCAATTTCCCAATATTGCAATTTTCTCAGAAATATTAGCAGATAAAGATAAAGCAATTTTAGCTATTCCTCAGTGGCATTCTCTGTACTGATTTCAGGCTCTTCTTGAAATGCTAATATGTCATCCTCACTGCTGTACTCTTGCAGCCTGTTCCCCGAAGGGGATTCAGGTTGCCTTCTTAGCAGATTATTTCCTGATCACATTTCTCGTATTAGGGAATCCATGTATCCGGCAAGAGACCAAAGCACAATGATCATTTTACAATTTAGATTTATCTAATCATCTATTAGCAAGTCATATGATATTTCAAGTCATTTTATCTTTGATGAGGAAAAGAGCTCACCAAGACATTAATCACTCAATAGTTTGTATAGAAAGCAAATCAGTGCCTCAAAGCATCTAAATAAAATACTGTCTCTTTTGCCTAAGGAACAGATATTCTTGCTATCAAATGCACTGGAGTATGTTTACAGATGCCTTCATGTGTCTACTTTGCTGGACCATTTAATGCTAATCTAGTGTTAGATTACCTTTCTGAAACTGCTAATAAAATCTGTTACATTACTGTGTTTAGTTGAGGCCCCAGGGCTTCAGAGATGAGATTTCTGTCTACTGACAAATCATGGCCGGGTGAAAACTCAAAGCAGATACTTTTCTGCATCAGGTGTGAAGCACACTTGCATCTTAATCCTGTCAAATGATACGGTAATGGAGAGATGTGTAAAAAGTGTGTTTATTCCACAGAATAGATTTCATCTGGGGATGAGGGCAGGGGAAATATATATCCTTGAGCTATATGCAATTGCAGGAAGGCCAAAGTGGATGCAAAATGCTGTTTGGCACCCAGGGAATGCAAATTTTAAGGTCTGTACCCAGTACAGAGTGCTAAAGGCTAAGACCCTATTTGTCTTCCCAGCCCTGCTAGCCTCACTGGTGCAAACAGTCCAGGGAATTCAAGAACACCAAATGCACCTCAGTGAATAGGGGTTCGATAAGAGATTTTAAGCTGGCATAAATCCGTATCATTCTCTCATGTCCCAGTATAATTAGGGCTTTTAAACTTTAGGGGCAAGTACTGCAAGAGTTGGTGAGTAAAATGGGCCCTGGAGAACATCTCTCCATATGGCAGCATGACTGGAAGACTGAGATTTTTCTAAGACTAATGTGACCCATCAGAGCTTTGTGCTCATGTTATTGATGGAGTTACTCTATTGCATTCATTGCCCAAATGTCTTCCCTTTTAACAAATGACAAACTATATTTTACAATGATTGGTATTCTTGGAAGATTCCCCTGGAAAACATCTCAGATTCCTTTGTGTAGGGTGCCTTTGGGGGTCTTTAATGTTTTGGAGGGATAATGCTGGCTAGTGCCCAGTAGGAATGCAATTTGGAAGGAAGTTTGAGCTTGATTTTTCACAGTATTATATCTTGTGCAGCTGTTGAAATCTGGGCACTGAGAGTAGGAGATAAAACACCTCCCATACAGAAATTCAGGACACCACACTGGCTTTGTTCTCTCTGTAGTGCCACCTGAAACTGGAAACCAGCAGGAAATAAAGCCTTCTCTTTCTGCTTTCCAAGTAATGCATTCAATTCCTTCTACTTCTGGTGGCAGTAGAAGAGCTACTCATCCAGACTTTCTTTATAATCACTGCTAAGAACTAGGCATTTCTAGCGTATGATTCATCTGTTTCAGATGTCTGAACTAGGAGGAGGTGGGATGCGCTGCTTCTCTCTGCCACCTGTGAAGGGATGCTCTCCATGTCTAGCTCAGAGGTAGGTGTCTAATCTCAGCCGACGGAGATCCTAGCCCATACGTTCAGCCCCTTCCCCTGATGATCTTAGTTGGCCCTCCTAGACAAAAAGGCCTCTTCTGAGTCAGACTCTGCATGTGTGGTTTTTGACAGCTGAGCAGTGCAAAACCACAAAGCTCAGTGCAGGGATGTAATTTGTCCTTCAGTTTAGAACAGGCTATTCCCAGGTTAAAACCTACATGTTTCTAAGGCTTGCTTCTATTGGAAGAAATGCTCAGTGATGGTCTTCCACCAGAAGCATTGAGCTCTGCAGGGGGTGGGTTACCCTTTGCCAAAGTGAGACCCCAAACTTGGTGGGATGTTGGTTCCCTTTGGCTGCTTCTGAAAGGAGATGGCAATTTCCTTTCAGAAGCGAGTGCAAAAGGAAAAGCTGGGGCTTGACCCCCAGTTGTCTGCCCTTATTGCAACAAGGATTGGCGGTGCACATGGCAGCCTTCTGCCATTCCTTTTGCTTCAGCTGCCTGCCCCCTCTCTTGGGACACTTTGCCTGGGTGACCAGATTTTCAAACCTACCCCTTGCTGTGAGTCTAATGGGAGAAAAATGAAGAAAGGCACTAGCTGAAAAGAAAAGCCAAATAGCTTTGTTTATAAAAGGGGAAAGAAATTAAGAATTGGCCTAAAAAAAAAGGCTGGGAAATGAAATGAAGATAAACTAGAAAACAGCAAGCAGTTGGTAGGCTGTATGGTCATTTTTTGTTCTTGAAAACTCTTTGCTCTTACAAATACCAGTGACCCTTGAAGGATCTCTTTGATTGATTGAACAACTCCAGCTAAGTGGGGAACACAGTAGTATATTTTTCACAGATCCTAGAGACAGACCTGCTAGCACAGACTCAGTAGCAACTTGGATGGCTCTTTTCTAACCCTTTTGTACTGCTATTAAACATTCTGCAGGCTGCCAAAGGAAGGATAATGGAAATCAAGCCAAAGGAGGTCTAAAAACCTCGCTCCATCAAGGATAGTGTCTTCTGTGTGAATTGTCAGGAAAGGTTTAGATATTGGCAGAGTCTTCTCTCCTGGAGGCAGGACAGTCAGGCAACTGAATTCTCCATAAATTTTCCTGTCATTCATCTGCCAGGAGTATTTTTCAGAAAGGCTGCTGTTCCATCCAGGTACTCCCCTTTTGTAATCGAATGATGATTTATTATCCAAGCAATGAAGAAAAATATATTACCTTGGAATTTATGAATGCATAATGATGTGTAAGCCATAATAATGAATCATTCCTTTCTCTCCCCTCCCTCCCTCATGTATATTTGGATGTTTATTTCCATATAAATTTCCATTTATTTATGTACTCTGAAGTTCTCCTTCACAAAGGGGAATTCCCAAGTTAAGATGTTGGAGGATTTGAGATATCTGAGTTAAAGAACAAGCAAACAAAACCCATATGCCTTCCAGCTTTCTACTTCCCAGTTTACTTGCTTTCCCGGTGCTTGCTCGCTCTCCTTGTCTGAACTACCGCTATTGCATGTCTCCCTTGCAGATGTGTTTTTGACTTGGGTAACTATTTACTTAAGGTCTGGGTGTGGAACATTGCCCAAGTCTGTGCACAGGCTAAGGCAAGCCAAGGTCCTTGACCACTTCACTGCCATCGTGTGGTTCAGCAAGGACTGGAGCAGAGAAGTGCTGGATCCCCTGCAGGTTGTCCTGGTGAGAGGTGCCCAAGGTGTGACCCCCAGGACAGCAGTGTTACATGCCTTAGAGTCTTCTTCTAGTCCATAGTCTTAGGTTTTGCTTATATTTGAGTAAAACCAAAGGAGCCAAGGGTCTAACATAATCCAGGCTGGAGTGGGAGAAAAAAACCCCTGTTGTTAAACCCTTGAGAGCGCAGTGTTGGAGAGACTGAAGCCTGTCATGAAATGAAATGAACCTGGAGAAGCAACCTGCTCAAAGTAACTCCAATGTATGTGCTGCATTCAGGTGTTGAACTCAGCTATCATGATGCCTAGCCTTCACTGCAAGGTTATTTTTCCCACTCTAATGCATTACTCCACCTGGACCCATTTGGAGGACAAGGCAGTGACATGCACAATAGCAGAGCCATTGCAAAAGAAGAAATCTATCTGAACTAGATTGAAAATTGTTTGAGCTGATTCAGAGGCATGGCCTTGGCCAATGCTATGCTCTACAAGATGGGATGGATCAAGAGTAATTCCATGATAGGTCAAAGTGACACCAGTTAAAGCACACCTGATTTCCCTGCCACACGCTCCCCAGACTTCTGCTACTGTTTGCCAGGGAATCTTCTAGCAAGGCTGATGCTTAAGTTTATTTTCTGGAATTATTTGCAAATATTTGTGTGCCATTTACAAGCTTTCCCTGTTGGTTACTATTATGTTGTGCTTGAAATGTAGTTGGCAAAATGTGTTCTTTTAGGCTGGAGATATCAAAAGAGCATTGTAGTGGTTAGAGACCTAGACCTACTGAAATTTGGAAGGAGCTGGGTATCTAGCACAGAAATTTCATTGAAAATCCCAGGGTAGGCCATTTGTTATAGTTGGTATATTCAGAGCATGTCACAGAAAAAAGAAAATGTTGACTGTAAGAGCTATAGGGAACAATCCCACAGTTTTGGCTGCTCTATTAAAGTCTCATAAGGCAGGATAGATGCTGCAGCAGGTTTCATCCCTTTGGGGCTACAACATGTGGTTCTGAAGGGATTAATAAACCCACTGTATTTCAATGAGTGCTGTAACAGGATGGTATTGCAAACGTGTCTCAAATACTGGGTAGGACTTTGGCCAGAGGCACACCTTTCAGTGTCTGGAACCGCACACACACAGGCGCTCTTAGCTTGCTCAAGACTAAGTTGGTCTTTAGCAAAATGAAGACGTTACTGGAAAAACATAAAACTTTATCCATCCTTGCAGGCTGCATTTGCATTTGAATGGGGTTTATTCTTTTCTTACTCATAAAAAGTGTTATATTAAATATTAATATGGTTTTTTCTTATGTTACTGTACTCTTTCTGCACACCTGGAAATTAGCTCAATTGTAACCACAATAACCCTGTAAAAGAGGACAAAAAAACCTGTTTATACTAGTGGAAGAATATTGCAAAAGCAGATTGAAGAGTTTCGTTTTTCCACTGGCCTGCCAAATTCCTTGACTGACATCACTAAATATATAGGCATGACTATCTCTGTGTTCCTTTCTTATTAAAATGCAGCAGAACAACAGGGCAGGCAGTGCTTGGTAAAGCACGGAGAAGGAACTCGTAAAAACCTGCTTAATAGCCTTATCTTATCCTAGGGAGTTTCCCTCTCTGGAGAGGAGTCCAAATGAGGATGAAGATTTTGACTTGAGCTGCAGGATGTGTCATCCCTGATTCTTCTGGGATGTGTTATGTGTGTTGGGGGGGAGATGAGATGGGAGAGGGGCCACATGAATTCCCTTGCACTTGCTAGTACCATGAAGGCACACCAGAAACATCCTCATTAATGTTGCCATGAACTCAAGAGCAGGCATTTGCCATTAATTCTGCTGCAGTTCCTTTTGCACTTTTACACTGGCTTGAGCAGAATTTGGAGCACTTTTCTCCCTGTAGCACTACCTGTGCTCTAATTGCTTTCAATTCTTTCAGTGTTAGGTCCTGGCATTTCCAAGCAAGATGTGAATTTAAACTTGAATTTGGAGCAACACAGGAAAGGAAGAAGGAAATTTTCCATAGGTATAATGGACTTTAGACACATAATATCTAACAGCACAGTAATTACATTTTCATGCTCTCAATATGAAGTCTACTAAAGGTATCTCAGCTGTAGTTCCTCATTATATTTTGTCTGAAGGTTTGTCATGAAAACTCCATGTCAAACTTTCAGATCTAAGGATGAAGCCTCTCTTCTGAGGAATGGACTGCTTTGTTTAGGCTTGCTACATTTATGTCAGATTCTTGCTGCCAGTTACTAGGGGTTAAATAAAAATAGGGAAAAGATTGTCTTGCATGGTCCTGGTTGACTTTCTTGTACGTTGCATACCAGCTGACTGGTTGTCTTTATCGGGCTGACCTTACAGAGAAGGGAGAAGTGGAAAGAACAAGACTAACCCTGACTGGTAAGACAAGAACCTGCTGACTCAGCTAAGCCATATGTTTGAGTTGCACATGCTAAGCTAACAGACTATAGTATTTACAAGACTTCACTAAACACTTAAATCTATTTTGTGGACAAAAGGATTTTAAGTTAATTTATTTTGTTGAGAGAATAATTTAAGCAAGTTAGCATTTTGTTGACAGAATTATGATGAAATTCATTTTGTCTACATAACTGATTGGACAGTTAACTGAATGCATTTTCTCTACAGAATCAAGTATGTGCCAGGACTGTCAAACAGGGTTTCACCCATGGTTTCAAGTCAGTTTGTCAACAAAATGAATACGAAATCCTTTTGTCTACAAAATGAACTTGGGTGTTAATTGTTTGTCAATAAAGAGTGCAAAGCCAAACGATCCTCTGCTGAACACTGATAAAAATGTATAGGGGATGTGTGTGGGTGTGTGTGTACAAACACAGAGAGATGTGTACCTTGCTTTGTTGTCAGAGTTGGAATGTCACAAACCAAGTGCCTGGCAGGGAATGGTGTTTGATCCAAGCTGAGATGAGACATGGTCTGGATATCATGTTCATGTTGAGAGCATCATACAGAATTAGTGTAGAAATGCAAAACACAGGGGCTGGAAAGCCATCAATATTGTTTCTGGCAGGGATTCAAAGCCTGCCATTGTGAGTGTTAACTCCAGTTCTATTTGGTATGGTACAAGCACATGTGGGATGCAGTGGTTTTCCTGCCTTGAAGAATTGTATCGCAAATAGATGTGGCAGAGAAGGAGCAGAGAGAGGATATATTGTATTCAGATCATGCTGGCTGGCAGCTGAGGCATAATGACACAAACTCATTAGTTTGAAGCCCTATGGGGAAACACCTCTCAGAGACTAGGAATAGATTTGAGTCATCTTGACCACATAAAGCACCCTCTCCTTCTGGGCAGATGCTAATTAAGGTGTGCCCATAGGAGATGGAAATTTCACTTAAGCCTTGATTTTAAGCACAGTTGGGCTCATATGAAGGCTGCTGATGGCTTCATTTTCTTCGCCATTTTCATTTTTTTCATGGTTTTGTAGGTAAAGTGTGATTGCAAGTACTCCCAGGGCTCAGTTTTGAACATAGCATCTGGGGTGTGAGCTCTGAGCACCTCTTGGGTAGTGCTGGGAACATAATGGAAAAAACATTGTGTGTTTTATTCTGAAAATATCATTATACTTCTGGAGCGGTCTACTTAGCGTTAAATATTTGGACAGGAACAAGAAAAAAAGAAATATGCACTCATTAAATATGTCATAAAAATTGCACAAAATAATTTCCCCCCCCCCCCTTTTTCCTCTCCTTCTTTGTGCTTTTAAGAGGGTTAAAGTCAACGGAGGGTAGGAAAAATATGAAATAAAGCTATGAAGAAATATGACAGTGTCATAGTGCAACATAAAAGTTCAGCCCTCTAATATGTTTTCACGCTCATTCAGGAGGAAGCATCCAACTAATCACCAAGTTTATTTATACTGTTTAAAGTACCCTGGCTTTCAGCTCTGCTAATTGTCAGAAAAGCCAAAAGGAAAGAAAAGCAGTCCCTTTTCAGCTGTGTTTTCTCTAAATATTCTAGTCACTTCCAGAGTATTGAGGTTAAGGAGAGGTACATTGGGTATGGAGAGGCGAGGTTAAAGGCACGAAAGTTGTTTCTCCTAATGAGGTTTGTCATTTACAAGGGCATAATCATCTCTGTTTTCTGCAAGGGAACGCTTATGTCAGAAGCACTATGCGAGACGCCGTTTTCACATGCTTTTGCCGAATGTGACCTTTCAGAGAAATGCAGCCCTGTACCTGAGGGTTTAAGGCTGCTCAGACACAGCACACTGCAGCAGCGCTGGCAGGAGCTTGGCTGACAGTGGGGCCTTCTAGCTAACGTTGGGCACAAAGAGCAACTGGCCTCACTTAAGTCAGGAGGTGACAACCCTGTTTGGGCTTGAGTGCCCATTGCTCTTTATTATGTGCTTTTTTTTTTTTTTTTTACACTGCTTCCAAAATATTTCCCTGCTGGGTTTTGCCTTTTGGTTTCTGGTGTGAGCAACTGGTCTGTGGGGGCTGAGCAGGAGCAGCAGTGGAGGTTTTGCAGTTTGATTATAGCATTTATTCACACTTTTTCAGTTGAGCACATAATGCTATGTCCTGCAAAGAGCCACAATTGCTCTTGGTATGGAAGGTAAAGCAAATCAGATGTGTCAGACTCCCTCGTTGCTCAACAGTCACTAATGACTGTAGCATATGTTGCTGCTTCCCAGGCCACTGGGAGCTCAGTGCATCTGTTACTCCTCCAGGAGCCAAGTCCTGATTGTCAATACCGTGATCCCCATGCAGTTAGTCAGCAGAACTGTGGTGGTGTTAGCTGGTCCCAGGCCAGCGGCAATGAAGCTCGGGAGGGACCATGCTGGAGAGGGGGTGCTGGGAAGCCTAGGGAGATATTAAGCAACAAATGGGGACCATGATATGCTAATCTGTAATACACAAATGCTGTGTCTCTCGGAAATCCCAACCTGGAAATAAAAAGGTTGCAAATTGCAGATGTTACATTAACATGGGTTCATAAGGCACTCACTGGGGGCTGCATGCATAAGTTGTCCAGGTAATAAAAAAACTGTAGTGCTAGTGCTGAGGGACCTCTCAAAAGCCAGGATTTTCAAAAGGATGCAGTACCTGTAGTGTGTGGGGTCTGTAAACTTGGCCAGGGTGCTCTTGGATGTAAAGCTGGGAGACCGCATTTTTTAAATGGCCCGGTAAAAACAAAATGACAAAAAAAGGCTTTAGTCACCTTGGTATTTCAGATACCTCCTCACTGCTCACCAGCTTACATATTTGCATACTTCCCAGCAGATCACACTGCATTTCCATTTTACCCTGAGGTCACGTCGGCTGTGTAGGCATTCAAAGTCACACCTTTTCATAAAACTGATTTTGCAGCCTAATAACTCTTCAGGGCCAGGGATTTTAATGCAGGCAAAGGCAGGACACTTGGAAAAAATAAAAAGTCTGTCCTATGTGCTATAAGGAGGAGAGAAGGGAGTACTTGCTGTTAAACTTATAATGTCATACTATATAATAAACCCCAAATTTGAGCCACTAGAAAGGCCAAACGCTGCTCTCTCTTTGCCAACATGCATTTTCTTTGCTAATGTAGTTATTCTGGCTGCTGGCTCCAGCGCAATCATCTCCTAAATGACTTGGCCTACATTACGTCTCACTTTCTAGGGGAAACTCTGAGTGTCGTTTTAGTATGTTGAGGCAATGTAACAGACCTCAGTATGTAAATTATTATCAACTGCTTTTAAAGCCCTAATAACTATGTGCAGGAATGACTACAGATTCTTAGTATGGTCTGTCTGCAAAGGTCACATAGGATTATTTTGAGTGTAAACTGCAGAAATGGTTTCTGGAAAGTCTGTGTGGTATTTTGATATGTGGAGCCTAAATGGCAGTAGTTATTCCACCTATATCAAAAAGAATCGAGATGTATGTGGTTTACAGCTTTGTGTGAAGTAGAGTGCTATACAGGACGGTTAGATCACCCCCGCTGCATGCAGGCCACTGGAGGTTTCTGCTGTTCAAGGCATTTGCTCTTGTTTTGTCCAACAAAATCCCAAACTAATGGAGCTGTCATTGTAATCTGACAGGTCGCTAACATATAAGGGGGAAAAGATACATGACTCGGAGCAGCACTTGTTTGGAACTATCTCATTAGTCACATGCAGGAAATCAATCAGATCGCAGTGGGGCTCCTGTAATTCAAATGAAAATAAAATATATGTCTACTTCATAGTCTATGCAGGTGACCATTTTAGATCTGTGCTGGAGAGTTTTTCTTGTTCTGAGTCAATTTTTGGGGGTATTCCCACAGGGACTTCTGGGCGTACCAGATGTTCACAGCAGCTCCCTGAACACATTTGCTTAAAGGCATGGCCCAGTTACCCTGCCTGTCCTTGCAGAAGCGACAACAGGCTGAAGAGATGGTCTGAGTGCTCTGCTGGGGGAGCACAGGGGAAAAAGGGGCAAGATTTCCTTCTTGGAAGAAACCCGAGGTGGTTCACTGCACAGACATATACTGGATTTGCACTTCTCCCATGGTCTTGGGGTCAAGCTCTCACTCGTCAAGATGCTGGAGCCCTTGTGCATGTCCAGGAGGTTTCTGTGTTGCACTTGCTCGTATCGCTGCTTCTAAGTCATCTCCTGGTTGCCTTGTACTCCCCAATAGCTTTGCTTTTAGTCTCCTGTCTATCTGCAGCTATGTGGCTGGCAGGGCCATCTCTCCATTAAACTCTCACGGTGCCCATCATGAAGCAGATGATTCCCTTTCTGGACTGCTCGGTGCAAGACGAGTCCCACCACCAGATCGCTGTATCTGAAAGGAGCAGGTAGAGGGTACATACCTGGCAACTGAGGTGCTAGAGATGTGTTGTATTGAACTTACTGTAGCAAATCACTTTTTCAAGCTCATCTTTAGCCTGATTGAGGCCCCACTATACCCATTTTGGAAACAGATTTCATTCTTGATGATCAAAGACGAATCCTACCTTTCTTTTTCGGCAAAGAGGGCTCAGTTATGTCAGCTAGAGCGTCGGGGCAGCAGCAGTGTTATCTTCTCTTTTTATAGCCTAATGAAAAAGCGTAAGAAAGATGCTTAGAAACAATAGGGTTGACTCATAAGGGATGACTGTATATGACTCATAAGATGTGAGATTATTTCAGAGACTTGAAGTACATGTACATGCACTGAGACTTGGGCTTGGGGGGGGTTATTTTTTATAACTGGAAGAATGCTTGCTATGTATTTTGAGATGTGCCTGACATATAAAATAACATGTTCCTTGCTGTTGTATACGTGACTTATAAGATTCATTGGCCTTTCTAAAATATTCCCAGTCTCTGAGGCAATACAGCATTAATCACACTTTCCACATCCTTTGCTTTAACTCGGAAGGCTACAGCTGATGCCTGGTACAGTGGAAACTAACTTTCTAAAAATATTGAAATCACCAGCTTTTGTTAGAGACAGCCTGGGAAGAAGGTCCCAAACCAAGGGTTGGCCTGCAAAGATCCCTAGTGTCATCCTGGGATTTTGCACTGATTGAAGCCAGCTTTGCTGTTTTGCTTTTAAAATTAAGAAAGCCAGATTTAGAAATGCCTGTGCGAGGCACAGACACCCTGAGGATTAATGGCCTGTCCTTTTAAGCAGCACAATTAAGCACCAACTATCCCTGAGTGACAAAGATGTGCGCTTTCACTGTTACAGCCTCTCTTACAAACCCTTGTGATCACTCAACTGTCCTGTTCAATTAGAAGAGAAAGATGTCACTTGCCTTCCCTCTGCCAAAGGTGTCCCTGCAGTCAGCTGGGTGGAGGCACTAACCTGACCCTCCCAGAGCAAGACTCGCGGTCACCGCCAGGTAAGCACTTGTTCCTTGCCTGGGGAGCTTCATTGGTTTCCCAGCCGAAGAAGGCTTTTGCAGCTCTTCGTTACCATGTGCTGGCAAGGAGAGGCAGGGTGATGGATTAATGAAATGAGTCTGCTTGAATGGGGCTAGCAAGCTATCGATGAGTTTCCCCTATACCTCCATTGTTCTCCTGGATTATAACCAAAGCTCCTTTTTCCTTAAAATGAAGAAAGTTCTTGGGATTACACCTGCCAACATTATTTTCCAATACTGTGACATGTAGTGGCAACATGTCCCATTAATTTGCAGCTTGGAGAATATAAAGATCTTAAAAGAACAGACCATAATAAAGTGGAATAGCTCATACACCTGACCCATTAGTCCACAGGGAAAGATCTCTCCTTCCAGCTTGATGGTTTCCTTTATTTGGTTGCACATAGCACAAACAGTGACTTTTCCTCATATGCAGCCAGGTCCTTATTCCTCTTTAACTCTCTGCCATGCTCCAGTTATTGAAGTGCCTGAACAGCCTAAACTGAAAGAGCATGTCTTTGGCATACTTTTTATTTAAAATTGATTAGTTTGATGTGCATCTTGTACCACATATGATTGTTTAACCCGGGCTCTGGGGATACCTTCTGGGAAATCCCAGCAGCTTTGCAGTTGCCACAGGCAGATGAGTTGATCTTATGCCTTCTCACCTTTATAAAGAGCTATCAGGTGGGATGGAAGGGACAATGCCAGTGTAGCTCAGTTGGTCTTTTGGGCCACATCCCAGGTGACAGTCATCTCCAAGATGACGTTTGCATGTTGGTCTGTGCACATGCTTGCGTGGGAGGGGGGCATTCAGCATTTTCCCGCACTGTGAAATCAGAAGTCGCAAGATTTTGTTGTGAAACTTGCACCTTGTACCAGCCCAAAGACCTCCAACCTGCTAGATGTGGTTCCCAGCATACTACGGATGTGTGTTAAAGCACTGATCGCCTCTTCTCTCCATACTCTACTTGCAATTGTTTATCAAAAGGAATGTGAAGAGGTTGTTGTGAAAGCGTGCCGTGCTATAAATAATGGCTTTGCTGTGCTGAATATGAGCCATTCAGTGACTGGAGCACAGACAGCTGTTGACAGAAGGCTGAATTGTTCAGCAATAACAGACACCAGGATTAAGTGTGAGATTTGGAAACTGCCTCATAACTTGCACAGGGATGTTAACATGTGACATCAAAGATTATTGGTGTTGTCAGGCATGCATTCTCACAGTGAGCTTTCTTTGAGGAGGATTTTCCTCCTGCAAAAAAAATAAGAACACAGATTTATGTAACTCTTTCCAAATTCTTTGCCTATTTTGAAGCTATGGTCTGTCACTCCGCTCTATGGCATGCAGCCCTTATACCAGCTCTAGTTGGGATGCACGCAGCAGCCCTTATGGTGAGGTGTGCACATACTGACTACAGATTAAAGGCACAAGGTGTCTTCCGAAAAATCCTCATGTGATAAATTAACCCTTTCAGTCTTGTGTGTGTCTGACACCAGACTTGTCCACCAACTACATATCATATGCAGAAACCTGTGCTCAGGTTGGAATTTAGCCAGCATCAGAGAGCTCAGTACACCTAGCCTAAATTTGCCCCCTTCAGATAGAGATCGAGTTACCTCGATACATGTGTTCATGTCAGTGTGAACGTGTCCCCTGGCTCCAAGGTGTCGCGGTGCAGTGCTGCCCAGCAAACTGGAGCACACTCAGCACTCTTGATGGGGACTGCTGGGGCATGGGCAGGGAGGGTGCTTGGTTTCCCGCACTCAGCTGGGAAACTATCCCCAGCTACTCATCCGAGCGGTTTGCACGGGAGCTGCTCCCGGGCTTACAGCCAGTGAGGCACAAGTCTGGGTGGCTGGATTGGTTAAGACTGTTCAAGTGGTATAGAAGTACTCAGGGCACCTGAGCAGCTGTGTGTGTCATGTCCTCATTTATTAAGGAAATCCACATTAAGTCTCTGACACCGGTTACTATAAACCACCATGAAGATCTGCTCCTGTTTCCTTAGGGCTGTTTTTGTTTTGTTTTCCTTTTTACAAATAGCAAATACAATGTGTTAGAGACTTTACAGGACACAGAAGGTAGCTTTTTGTGGTAACTATGGTTTGGAAAAGGTGATAAATATTAGATCCCCATATTACAAAGTGCAGCAGCCCAGCAGCTTGATATTTGGAGTTTAGAAACACAGGTTCATTCCTCCTTGCTTGTACCAAAATCAATAAGCAAAGTCTATATTAACAGTGTAACTCTTGCTTGGCAAGAGATCCAGAACCTTAGCAGGAATTTAAAAAAATCAGAGTCAATCCACAAATTTATTTTTTTTTTCAGGAAAGGAGTAATTTTAATTATGTCTGAACAGGCAGTTGGACATGTATGGTGGGGAAAAAGTGCTGAAACTGGGACAAGGTGGGGGTATAACTCAGCACAGTTCCTGGCTTCAGAGTGGGACCTGGTGCTAGGAATTTGTCTGTGTGTAGCTGGGAAGGTTTTGAAACTGTGCCAATCTGAGATGGCTTGATTTTTTTCCATCGTGGATGAGTGGTTTTTTGCTGTAGTGTTTAACATACGAAGCAGGGCTTTTCCTGCTCCCTTTCACAGCCCTGTGAAATATTAGTTGCAGGAAGGTTTTCCTGGTGTTTGTCCTATGTTTTCCCTCGCTCAATTCCAATCCATTTTTCATCAATACAATTGGTTGAAGTGGGGGGAAAAAGAAGTTTTTTATTTTAGTGTATCTGTTGAAAATCCATTCATGCTGTTCATCCTTTTTTTAAGGGAGAGATGTGTAGTTGGCAGAAGTTTTGTTGAAACACTTTGTTGGACTCCTGAAAGTTTAAATGAGCCGTTTCCCTAATTGGTAACGGGTGATGTAACCTTCTTGCCCTCCTTCCCGCCTCTTTACCAGAGACTTGGGGCAACCACTCAGCTCTCATCATAACCTCCATTTCATTGCCGCCTTCCTTGAAGACTTTCCTCCATCCCTCTGTCCTCTCTGGGAGCGGCATGGCACCAGCCTTGCTCCTTACAGCGGTGGGGCAGTGACATGTTGCCGAGTTGTGCTGGGGTGTGGGGCTGTGAGGAGAGGGCGGGGCTGCGGAATGCAGCCAGTTCCAGCCGGTTCCACCTGGTTGCAGCCAGTTCCAGCCGGCCTCAACAGCCCCACTGAGGCACAGCTGAGCCTGTCAGTGTTGCTGGTGGTGTCTCTGGGAAAAGAGACTGAAGAAATGGCAAAAAAGCCATGCAGGCAGAGGAATGAGGGGGGAAAAAAGGCAAGAAACAGCTGGGGCAGAGAAGGAGGAGGGTGAGGAGGTGCTCCAGGCACCAGAGCAGGTACCACCAGCAGCCCATGCAGAGGACTGCAGTGGAGCAGGTACGACATGCAGGTCATGGTGGAGCAGGGGGAAGGTGTGAGGAAGAAGCAGTGGCAGTGCTGACCTCAGCTCCCCATCCCAGGGACGAGGTAGAGCAGTTGGGAGTGGAGGAGCGAGGTTGAGCCTGGGAAAGGAGGAGGGAGGGGAACATGTCGTTTGGTTTTCTTTTTCTCATGCTCCAAATCTATTTTAATTTGTGATAAATTAATTGTCCCCACATCTTGTCTGTTTTGCCCGTGACAATAATTGGTAAGGGATCTCCCTGTCTTTATCTTGACCTATGAGCTTTTTCACCTTATTTTATCCCCCTGTCCTGTTTGAGGAGAGTGAGAGGGTGTCTGGCAGCTGGCAAGGCCAACCCACCACAGAAGAAACATGAGGGTGTGTGGCATTGACAGGAGGTGACCCTGCCTGCAATGCATCACACAGAGATTTGCAGTGATCATGTTCACAGCTCCCAAGCCTTCCTAGCTGTGACAATAAAATGGAGAGACCATTTTCTCCTCCTTTGGTGTGGAGCTGGCAGCAGGTATCTGCTGATTAGGATCAGCCAGCATAGTAGCCATTTGTGTTTGCTTCTGCCTTGCTAGAGGACTGTGCCTGGCAAAAATTCAGTAGCTAGTGTTCAAGGTCTTCCAAACCTCCTTGTGTTTGTCCTGGATGGAAATAGGCCTGCTGGACTATAAACACCTTTACTGTGGCAGATGCTTGACTTTGGGCTTTTTGTTTCTGTCTGTGAGGGTGGTTGAAGGGCTTTGAAGTTGGAAGCAATCAGTGTCATGCTCACGGAGGTACAAACTGTCTATTGTCACTTTACAAGCTATAGATGCAGAAAGGTTAACGAGGAATAAGCTACACAAGTTGAGGATGAGCTATTTTTTTGTTGCATTTCTTGCAGCACTGCAAAAGGACTGAGAAAGAAAAAGAATAATGCCCAGGAGTTTCCAAGATGAGTAATTACTGTTCTGGGAATGAAAACTCATTTCTTTTCAGTGTCTCAAATAAATACCTCGTCATTGCAGGAGGAAGGATTAGCAGTTACCCCAAAATATCAGTCACTTTTTGCAGTTGACCAGTTTTCTAACTTAACGGGTAATCCAGCTTTCCTATTTTTGTGGTACGTTTGAAGTCAGCTGCCTCTTCTTTACTGGCTACTTTCCTTTTTTGAGTCCAATGTATGTAATTAAGCAGAAGATGATATGGCAATGTGTAATTCATCATGTGGAAAGCAAGAACTTCAAGACATAGATGGTTGCAAATGGATACTAGAAATGCGGCTCTTTTGAATGGCTTGCCTCAACCCCAGTGACTGTACCTCCCTGCCACCCTGGTTGTATTGGACAAAAACTGGATCAGCTTCTGCTGCATCTGCTGCAACACATTTGTCGTGTCTCAGCTGCTATTCATCTCTCCCCAAATCTCTACTGAAAGCACACCATCCTTTGCTGCATCTTTTTTTTATCGCTTTTCCATTATTTTTCTTAGTCCCTTGACTGTCTCCTCCTTCTGAAGGACAAATACCTTTTTAGATTCTGTGAAACTTAAAAGTAGAGCCACACATATCTGTGGGTCTTACAGATACAGAAATTATTCATGTCCCGTGGCCTGCATTGTATATAGACTCATAAGCAGTGACTTCAAAGTCTACCCTTACCTGCTCATTGTTTAAAGCAGTTCGTAGTGGTTTCACAATATAGCAAACCATGAATCTCACATCTACATACAATTCACACATTGTATGTATAAAGTCATGTGTGTGTATATTTATGTAAGTAACAAAATATTTTCATATCATAACTTTTGTTTCTCTTCCTAGCAAGTGGCAATGCCTCCGTATAATTTAATGATGTATTTACCGTCTTGGCATAAATGAGTAGAAAGTCCTAATAATACAGGATGGAAAGGGAAGTGAAATTTGAATAGACAAGCCTTAGTGGGAAAACTGCAGGTGGTATAAACACAGGAGGAGGACAGGTGGCTCTGAAGGCCTTGTCAGATGTGCCTTTTTCCAGTTACGAGTGTCCGCTCTCAGCACATAAGCAGAGAATAGATGAGAACAAGGAAAAAGCAAATTTATTCAAGTGGGACCTGATGTGCCGTGAGAGGAGGGTGTAGTGCTATAACCCTAGAGAAAACCTCAACATCAGAAGTGACCTCTTAGTCCCACAGCTGGTTCCCAGGACTCCTGCCTCCTACTTGCAGAGACAAGCTAAACATCTTTGATCCTGTGCAGCGCTTGACCCTATAAGAGAGGATCAGGGCCACAGGAAATTCATTAGGGACTTGGCTTCTGCTTTTTATGAAGGGTACAGAGAAAGGCAGCAAGAAAAAACCTTGCAGTAGGGGAGAGAAAAGATTAGGCTATTGCTTAGGCAGCGGCGTAGCCTGGGATGCTGGAGGTGCCAGGGTGCATGTTGAGAAGTTGCTGTGGAGCGAGGATGATTGACGCCTGCTGCCCTGTGGGCAGAGAGGTACTTGCCTCCTTCATAGCTCCTCTCCCTTCTTTGACACTAAGATTTAAGGCTAGTTTGTCCCATTGTAAAGGTACACACAACTGCTACTTGTGTCAGGGAAAACTGAATTTACGTTTTATGTATATTGAGCTTCATAGTATCTTACCTGTAAGGGAACTGTTGTCTTGTGTTCATTGCAGAATGGGACAGACACAGATAGGTGAGGGCGTAACAAAACCTATGCAAGCAAAAATAGCTTTAGTATTTATCCAGCATGTGAAGAATGCTGTGAACAACTGTGTGAATGTCAATAGATTTGTCAGATACGGCTTTCTTTACTGCGGTTTCCTGGAAATTGCAAGGCTGTTTTTAGTTGCTGATAATTTTGCCAGACTTTTATTGCTTGGGTTGATCTTCTCTACAAACACAGCCATAGGCTGGTATTCTAAAATTACTATTATTTTAGCCAAGACTGTTCTCCTGTTTTTGGAAACAAGACATTGTGAATGGTGCTTTGATCTGTGCATCCAAAAAATTTCTGGAAACCTTCTCCTGAGCAGTTCAGGCGGTGCTGGCTGTTGCATCCAGCATGCAGCTTTGTGTTCTGCTGTGCAAAGTTAGACTAAATTTGATGAGGTGTTTGGGGAATAAAGTTTGTACGTTGTGGAGAGACCTGTTGATTTTAGCAAAGAAAAACCTCCGAAGAGTCAAAACCCTTGGAGCATGTGCTGTCCCTTTCTATCTGCTAGCAGTGACTGACAGGTGGAGGTTTTGCTCCCACCGAGTGACTGCCCATGCCTCCCTGGCCCAGGACCACAGCGCTGGGTCAGCATTTGAAATTGCTGCAGCTGCCTGCCCTGGGGGACACCTTTATTGCCCGGCGAGTTTGCATTTGTGCATCCTTGTGTTTGCACAGTGCAGGCAGGGGAACCATCCTGTTCAAATGCAGAGTGAATGTGGGGGAAGGAGAATTGGGCTTTAGTGCTGGTGTTCTGTGACCTTTGACTGCATGATGTTGCATTATTAATAATGATATTTGCTATGGTCTGGAGCTCGTGCACAGAGTTATGCTGGGGTCAGCTTTCAGCAAAGCTTCTCTGGTGCTGAAGTTCCTTTTTAAAACAGCTGGGACTGGGAAAGGGACAGTTGCTCATAGCTTCAGAACAACATTTCAGTCTCAGAAGCGTTCACTTGTGCTGTATCAAATAGGAAAACAATTTGAAATATGCAGCAGTTTTTGAATTGTAGATGTCTAAAGCCTGCAGGAACCAATAAACCCATCTCTCTTATCATTCTATATCATCAGATCAGAATGGTTTCCGATTCCCCAGAGAAGATCCTGAACACACACTGATTAGATTCTAAAGACATCAGGAATGTCTCCAGATTCTCCGTCTTCTTCCTTCTGTTGGTTATTGATTTGCTTGTTAACATAGCAGGTGGGTTGAACGGAACTTTCTAACATGCTTTGCACTGTGCATTGTAAGTGCCACGAGCCCGCCGTGGGGTGAGTATGCTAATTCCTGCCACGTGTACCTTGCTGCTGTCTTCTGGTGGGCTGGGTGTTCCAGATCACCATATTGACCTGAGCAGTGTCCACGCCACTTCTGCATCTGGAAACCCTCCTGAAAGCAGGAATATGCAAACTGCAATTATGCAGGAACCAGAAAGGATCTTCTGTAGAGCAGGAGGAGGATTTTGCCTCGGAGGATTTTGCCTCAGAAGATCTGTGGGTGCATGAGACACAGTTTTTGATCTCAGACTGTGGATACCTGGGCATCCAGTAAGGATGCACATTTCTCTGAAGAGAGCAGATGAGAGAAAACTCCTAATTCTGTCTTTGTTTCCTCTTCTGAGGAAAGAGTGAGTGAATTGCTTTCTGGAAAGCATGCAGAATGGAGATGCTGTCCTGGCATTACAGATCCGAAATCTCTGAGCAACCTCGTCATATTTAATTTCTGATTCTGCTTTGAGCAGGGGTTGAACTAGAGACCTCCTGAGGTCCCTTCCAGCCTGAATTATCCTATGATTACTGCATGCAACAGCTGCCTCAGAAATATCTGTCCCAGTTCACTCACCTTCTCTGACACAGGCTTTGCATACTGAGCTGGAATGATTCTCTGAGGAGAACTGCAATTGCAAGCAGGGTATGAGGGACTTTCACCAGGTCCTGGGTGTCCTGGAACCCAGAGCCACAGGAGCATCCTGCACAGACAGTATGGTGGCAGAGATTCCAGTGCTGCTCTGTATCCTAGGTGGGAATGGGTTTGCCCTTTGCTACAATCCCTTCGTCTGTTCCTTCCCAGGAATTTGGTCTGATATTTGTAATGCAGCTGGATTAAGGCCTGCACAGTGATTATTACCTGTCATTAAACACTGAAGGAACAGGACAGCTGGAAAGTATGGGGTGCTGGTAACTTCTGGTGTGAACAAAAGGTAAAAATTGAACTGTTCAGGAGCAAATCAGTCTGGGTATTTGTCACTTTTGTTGAATACTAAATTCTGGCTCTGTGCCTGCAGTTTATTCATTCCTTTAGTCCCTATTAATCTTCCCTTCTTCCCCTCCCCCCCCTTTTTTAAATTATTTTTCAGGTGCCTAAATGAGCGGCTTTGCAAAACGCACAGTGTGTTTTCCTTATGTTTCTGCCCAGTCTAAGAATAAATTATAGCTTAAACTTGGGAACGTTACATCTGTCACTAGTTGTAAAGCGGCCTTGAAGAATTTTGCCTTGGCAAGCTGTAATTGCTGATAACTGCTCCTTTTATGCAAATCTTGGCACGTGTGGGACTACTAATGTGGTGGTGGGCTCAGTGGAGGCGTGCAGCTGCAGTGGGCAGTACAGCTTCGTGGGCGCCGCTCTGCATTGCAATGGGATGCCACAGGAAGCTGTTTGTTGTATGATCATTAATTTAGATACCTTCAAACAAACCATGCAGTATTGAATCCAACCCAGAGAAAAAACTACTTATTTAAGTTCCTGCTCATCACTAAATTAGTCTTCAGTATTTATTTTTAAATATGAGGAAATTGCCTTTTGGGCTGTATTTGCTTTTACTGCCTGGCTCCCTTGCCTTTGGTGGTAAATACAACTGCAGTGTGATCATGTTGCCTGACAGCTCGGCTCATGGGATTCCCACTGAATTACTACCCCATCTCACCTGCTTCTCCCTTATCATAGGAACAGTTATTGCTTGGCAAAACCTGGAAGTATAAAGTCATAAGGCTGCCAGCCCCATCCGTGACATCCAAATGTGGTTATGGCGCTGAGCGAGTGGCTTTGCAGCCGCTGAGCCGTGGTAACCCACGTGTATCTTGCAGGAAATACGGTGACTCAAG
Organism: Phaethon aethereus; assembly: GCF_964289735.1. Lineage (NCBI taxonomy): Eukaryota > Metazoa > Chordata > Aves > Phaethontiformes > Phaethontidae > Phaethon > Phaethon aethereus. The sequence continues at coordinate 38,469,781 of NC_138580.1, forward strand.
CTTTTTCTGCTCCTTCAGCAAAGGAGCAACGGCTAAAGGTAGCTGGGAAGAATGTTAAAAGGTTGCATGCTTTGCTTAGCATCCTATAGAGCAGTCTTTTATTACTAAGGCTTTGCTGAAGTATATTCACTTCAGTGGGAATCTGACTACCCGGTTAACAGTCGCAGAGACAGGAACTGTCACAACAAAAACTCTGAGCCTAATGCGCAAACTGTTAGCTAGCTAGCATCTAGCTGCTGAGGTCTGCACTACCAAAAATGGAGTAATTATAGAGCACAGTGGGGCTCGGTGCAGTGTGTGAAGCATATGTTCAATGCTACATGGCTAATAGTACAAATTGTAATACCTGACTTATCTGGAAAGGTCAGCAAGAAATGCAGCTGGGTGGCTGTCTTGCAGTTGGCATGGCTGTCTCTCTGCAGCCTGTTGTGAAAGGCACATGGATGCTCCAGTAAGGCCGGCACTCAGTAGACTTTTCCTTTTTTTTCTTCTAGGGTACAATAGAGGTCCTGAGTCCCAGGGAGGTACATGATGTAGAGATGCAGGGCCCAGCAGGATTAGACAGCCCACGTTCAGTAAGTCGTTGTTCTTGACTCGCTAACAGAGAACGATTGAGTGGTTATTTGTGCAGAAGTGGAACTTCCCTGGGTGCTGGTGCGGGAGAGTCCTCAAGCTGGGAGGCGTGACTAGGACCATGGATGTCCCATTCATGTGCGGGCTGAGCGCGTGCTCTTGGAGAGTAGAGGACTTTGTGCTGTCAGCTTGGGAGTGTGTCCTTCAGCATGGTCCTGCTGGGAGGGCTGCTGAGCAAAGTTTTCCTGCCCTGTGACTGTTTTCAACCAGGTGTAAGCTGGAGCACAATAGAAAGCTCAACATGGTGCTGCAAATCCATGTGGACCAGCTGCCACAGGGAGGGAGGTAAGGAGCTCACAGAGGGAACCTTGAAATTAAGTATCAGCTAGACATTTTGAATTAAATCTGAACCACATCGTAGTAAACCCTTTAAAAATACATCAGGAGAGAGACACTTTACTTCCTTTTTACAAGTGATGGGGTTGATTTCCTTGAAAGGTGTGCTGGCACTCCAAGGGACGCAAGGTAACATTGACCAGAAGGTGTGTTATCAGCTCGCACGTCTGGGACTTCTTATCAGGTGGCATCATTTGCATTACCAGCAGCTTGCAGGAGCAGAGCAAATATTTTGTTGTTGTAGTGTGAATTTGGTAGGAACAGTTATCAATGCCATAGGCTGTCTATCCTCTTATTTTTCTGTTTGTGGTCAGGCTCCTCCTACCATGTCATAGATTTCACTTGCTGAAGGAGTAGGGCTATAATTGCATGATTCAGAGTGTACAGGGACCATATGAGATGGAAAATTTCTGCTGGCTCCCACTCCGCTTCCGTCACCTCTACCGCAGTGAGCTCCTTGTTCAGGTTTGCTGTCACAAGCATGTGTGACACCACACTGCAGACCAAGCTGGGGTATTACAGTACAAAGGCTGCAGTAAAATGCAGATAACACCCCTTACTTTTTCTCAGCTCTTTGCATCCTTCTGGAGGGATGTTTTTTTCCTGTCTGTTTACAGCACAGCTCCATGAACACTTTGGGACAGTCTTGCTGCACAGCAGCATGACATACTGTGAGAAGACAGAGAGGACAGGCTCCTTCAGCTGGCCTTGATGTCAGCATCTCTATATGGTGAAGCTACAGCCTGAAGAAACTGGTTGGTGGAGGGCAGAGTGACTGGGTTATTTATTTTTTCCTGGCTTGAGATTTTTGTGGCCTCTGCTGTAGAAAGGGGCTCGGGAGGAAACCTTTGGTCTGACCGTGTACTGGATCTTCTTACGCTCTTGCGATCAGTGGTGTTGGGTTGCTTCTATTTTGCGTGCCTGTTGAGAGATGGGCTCAAATGTTCAATTTGCTACTTTTGGGTGCTTTGTGCTTCCTGAAGTCACTTTCTTCTGAGGGATGTCCAGTGAGAAATACAGAAACTGAGATGGTCTGAGATCACCAGTGATTTTTGAAAGTTTTGACTTGTGGCTTCCCTTCAGGGTACTGTGGGATCCAGCATAGTTCACTGTGTATGTGTATTGCCAGCTGAGACTGCTGCCCCTTGGTACTGGGCTGTACACAAACGTACCATGAGAGATGGGGCCTGCCCTGAGAAAAGTATAGGCTGCACAGACAGCAGATGTATGAAAGGAATAACCTTCTGTGGATCATTTTCTCCTCATTGCAGTGTTCTGCTCACTGGAACATACAACCTCTTGGGCCCGTAACTGGTTCTCTCCAATACCGAAAGACTTAAAGGCAGTATACCCCATACATCACCAGTTAAATGAGGATGTCGCTACCCATGTCTCCCAGATCTGATCATCATTCTGCCTGCAGTGCTTTGGGAGTTTGGGCCACTGACTTAGCTCTTACACTGTGAACTTGAAAGAAGGTGCAGGTCTTACCACTGTACTGTTTCATCTGCCGGATTTCATACAGTGTCTCTGGGTTTCTTGGGAGGCAAGATGCACACAGTTTAAACCATGCCCTTGCAAAATAGAAAGCAAAGGTCACGCTGGGGTTGTCCTTGTGAACCCCGCTAATGAACTATTGCCTTGCTAGTAGCTACAACAACAATGAAGGAGTACCACTGTGCTTAAAATCTCAGGGACAAAAATCCCCTGAAAGCAAGGTTTTAATAGGGAAGGCGGAATATGAGGTGAAATAAATTTTGTAATAATTCTCTCACAAATTGTTCTAGACCTGTAAATATTGCATGGCTAGCCCATATGAGTCACCTAGGGGTCTTTATTATAGACTGGGAACACTCAGGAGTAGATTAGGAATAGTTGGTAGGATTATACCTATTAAGGAATAATTATACCTATTCTATAGATGAGCAATATAGATACATAAAAGTATTATCTTGTTTCGCTTAATAAAATTCTGAGGTTTGGGGGATTTGGAATCCTTACTCTTCCCAGCAATATCTCCTCCTTCTCCCTGGTACACGGGCACACCAAGCATTTTGCCTGGCGAAATCAAGAGAATAATAAGGAAGAGTGGAGTGTTTAAATTTGCTGACTAGGGATGCCGTCTCAGTGTTACCTGGCAGAACTCAGGGCCATCATATATCTTGGCTAGCAAGCACATAGCAAGACAAGGAGAAGAATCAGTTGTTTGTATGAGTAACAGAAATTTTTAGTAGTGAAAATGGGAGGACCCAAGGAGACTTTGGAGGTTCAGGCTATAGAACAATTTTGCAAAGGAAGAAAGTTCCTTTATAAGGAAGAAAATTTTCTTGCAGAAGGAAATTTTTCTGCAGCACTTCTTTTACTTTGTTCTGGAGCAGCTGGTGTGTACTGCCTCCATCAGCATTTGTTTTAAGTCACAGTGGTGCTCCTTGGGTCTGGCGTTTCAAAGCCTTGCACCATTGCCTTTACAGCCCATGATGATTTGCCTGGAGGAGAGCATTGCATGGGCATACACTGAAGTGTGACTCCAAAACACTGCATTTAATATTGTCAAAGACCTCTGCAAAATAAAACCAGAGAGGAGAGCACACATCTAGTCTGTTCCCCTGATAACTACATATTCTTTGACTAGCAGTAGCTTTGGGGCAGGTTACTGCAGAATGATGGTGTTAAATAGATAGTTTAAAAGTCCCAGTGTAACTATTGATTTTTCTTGTTCATACAGTTGTGGGTTTAGACAAGGAAGCAAGGGCAGTGGGTGCCTTTGCAAGCTTTTGTGGCAGTGAGAAGAACCGCCGTGGCATCTGCATGAAAGTGGCTGTTATCTCTCAGCGTGGAAGATCACCATCCTTACATGTAGCTTGGTCCTTTTTCTCTCACTGTGTTTAGTGAAGAGACTCATGCAAGCAAGGCAGAAGAAAAGATGCCCTTAATGGTTGAGCTCCATGACTGCATTAGTACATGTAATTATTTGGAAATAAGTATGACTGTAGATATCTCCCATAGTCACAGGCAATATTGAACAAGTCATCTGCTTAACAGGGACTGTACATCTGAAACTGCTTCAGCTATGTGAATGACTGGGCTCCTTCTATGTATAAAAATCTGCAAATGTTCAGTAGGTTGTAAAATTTATGAGCACTTCAGCCCTTATAAATTTTTATCAAGTGTGGCCTTTAAAACCAAGGGTTGTTATTAGTGTTACATGCAGATTTTCATTATTATTAACCCTCTGCTCACCCCTTGCTTTATGGGGGGGGGGGAGGGGAAGAGAGAAAATAAACCCCAAAGAAAAGGGAAAGAGAACATTTAATTCATTGGATGAAAGTAGTGAAATCACTTTCAGGTCCAGAGATTGGTGGCCTGTAAAGCCTGGTAGTAAAGATTATATAATCCAGATGGGAGGAATTTGAAGGAGAATATTCCCATTAAATTTTAACTGTGTAAATGCAGTGTTGCTAAAATAAAATATATATGTCAAATCAATCATTGTTCACTACAGCTAGGTGGAAGTTGAATGGTTTTCTTGCCAGAATTTAACTCAATTAAGAATGTAAGACATAGTGCTGTTGAAATATGCTGGACTGACATTATGAGAGAGGAATTGGTAACTGGAACCTTGAAAAAGGAGCATCTCTGTGCTCCTTTTTCCCTTTTTCCATGATTTGGATGTTGTCCATAGGAGTCCTGTGAAAGCATGTGCGGGGCTGGAGCATGCCTGGGACCAGGGGAGGATGAGGCAATGCACAGCTGGGCTGCAGACCAGAGACACTTTACAGATCTACGGGGACCCTGGGAGAGTCACAGAGGGGGAGACAGGACGTTTGGTTCTCACGTTGGTGGGCTAGAAAAACTTACCCCAGTACAGTGTAAGGATATCAATGCTCCATTGCAGGCTTTGGACCAGTCCTCATCACAATCAGTGCATAGTATGTTCTCACTCCTGTATTTTCCTCTCTCCTTCCACGCTTTCTTTTTTTGTCATGGAGTGGAGTCCTTTTTTCTCCTTTTTAAAAAAAGAAAAAACTGCTGTTAGGATTATGTCCTATTACTTAAAGTGCTTGTTCTGCTACATGTACACGTAAATTTAATTACATTGGCCATATGAAAGATGCATGAAGTTTCACTTTTGGGAAGTATGCCAAAGATATCTTCTGAATGTGTAGCTGTTTGATGTAGGCTTGTGCATGGTAATTGAATTACTGATCAAGTACTGTATCAATGAAATAATCTTGGTAAATTTTGTGTACTTAAGTAACTATAGCCTTGAGGCTGTGGTAACTGGAGTAACCCTGTTATTGATTTTTTTGTTGTTGAATATGCATGTTTTATACCTCTTGATAAGATTGTCCTTTTCTAGCTGTTTCTGTGTCCTTCAGAACTGAGGTTTTTCTTGCAATGACTAGTGAAGGATTTTCCTGTCCCTGCATATGCCAAGGGACTTCTCAGACATCCTTCTCGCAGCCCCATTGCTGCCTTCCTCCTCCGCTGTGAGGAATCCTGCTGCAATGCCCTCCAGTGAATAGCCATCTGCTTCCCCCTCCCTCTCCCTGTGGCCCTTGTGAGACAGCAAAAGTAGGACATTCTTGTTCTCGTTGCTTTCTGTACAAAAAGTCCTTGCTCTAATTCTGCTGGAGTTTTGTGGGGAAAGTCCGTTTACATCTTCTCCATTGCTTCCTCCTGGTCTATCTGTCCCTATCTACGCTTGGTATTGTCAGGGAGACTTAAGGTTACAGGGCTGAGGCATGACAGTAGCAAATATAGTCCGTTCCTGGTGTGTCCCACAGACCAGGAGAAGTGCATCCATGAAGATCCTATTAATATTATGGATGCAAAGTTAGTTTGTTTGTCTTTCCCCTCCTGTCTTGTATGGTTTTTTCTTCTCTCCAGTGGGCTGCTCCATAGTTAAGCTCTGGTCCAAGGGGTAGCTACATTGTTGTTCCTCACAATGTTGCTATCAAATTGCAGAAAAAACAGCTGAAGAAATAGTGAGCATCATCCTAGGATCATCTTCTGCAAACAGCTGTTGAAGATGCTTCAAGAGAGCGTAGGATGGCAAATATAGTAACCCATAACACAGTAACTCCATCAATATATGACCCTACCCACTTATATATAGGGGCACGTATAGTATGCAGTGGATAGACTTGAGTAGAAGTTATTTTGCAGGCCTTTATTTTGGAGTCAGTCCGAATCCCAAAGTGAGGTCTCAGCATATACCTTCCCACTTTTTCTAGAGCAAAGCTATCACTACTAGACATGACTTATAGTATAGATGGCAATAATATAAATGTCTGATAAAGGTCATTCAAACTTGGTTTTGGATATCAGCATTACATATAAACTACTATAGTGTGGCATCAGCAAGAAGCGCAGTCTTAAAAATTGACCTGAACCTTCTGTCCTGACATGCATGATTTATGAAGTGCGCTTAGTCAATTCATTTTGGTATTTTAGAGACTGAAGATTTTAAACAAAATTTCTGACTTGCTTGAAATCATTCATTGTTCACTGCATTATGCAAGGTATTGTTACAAGTTGGATCTCACATGCTCCTTTAGCAGCTATAGTCTCTTGTGGCCTGTTCCAGCAATTCCTTCACGCATTCAGGAGGTTTTCCAGTGAAATTGAACTCCAGCATTGCCCTTCAGAGATTCAGCATGCAGAACCTGGCTTTGTTCAGCTGGAGAAGCAGCACTTGGGGACATATTAAGAAGCTGGATCAGACGTAGCCGATGTGTGGGGAATTGAGTGACTGCTACTCTGGTTTCATGGACAAAAGCTTGCCTCTGGATCAGAGACACATGATCACTGAAAGAAATCCCTCGGTGATTGGTCTCCCGGCAAGAGCTGAGCAGGTCTTGGACTGTGTAGCCTGGCTTACGAGGGAGAAGAAGCATCAGACAGATGTGATGAGACCTCTGCTAAGCATGCACTGCTCTATCCAAGGGAGAATCTCACCCTTCACTTTGGATGTTGCCAGCGTGTCCTTTCTAGTTAGCTGCAGCTGCCAAAACTGGAGGGCCAGTTTTCACTCTCCTTCTCTGGGATGTTGTCATTTTGTGTCCTTTGCTTTGATGCTTTTTTTTTTTTATTTATTTAAAGAAAAGAGAAAAGAAAAATCAAAATGAGAAATTTTCCCGCATTAATATGTTTCCACTTGCTGCTCGTGTCCACACAGAGAACTTAAATGTAAATCCTCAAGAAGGATTCACTGTTTCCCACTGTTTGTTCTTATTAGGGCCAATGTGTGAAACAATGGAAAAAGAAATGCATGATTTTCTTAAACTTGGATGACTCTGTAAAAGAGACACTAGAAACAACATATCTTCACTAGTAAACTGAACAAAAGTGATGTAAATACGTCTGAACATGACTTTTTAGACTGTGATCTAGCAAACTAAATGCTGTAACTGGGTTTTTTTTATGTCTGAGATGAGAAAAAGCCAATGTGTGATATCATATTCATAAAATTAACATCCTATATCTTGTCACTAATAGCAGGTAGTGCAGGAACATAAACATCAAACCACAAACCCTTCTTTATGGCATTCTGTCTCCGAATCATCAAACTATAGTTTCATTCACATCTTTTTTTTGTTGTTGTTGTTTCCTACTAAATAGAGCAGCCAAAGGAGGTGGGGAAAAAACAGCTGTCTGAGGCTCTAGTGTAGAATTTATAGTACTTGGTCTACTCCTCTAAATTTTTTTTTTTTTTTTCCAAACTTGCAGTGTGTTTAAGTATGTTTTCAGGTCAGGGCATAGTCAGGACAGAACCTGTAGTGGCAGTTCGAGTGTGGACCACACCTTTGCTGCACAGCACAGCACTGTGGGAGTGTCTTTGCTCACACGATGGGACATCTCGACTCCCTTAACAAGGGTGCAGGTCTGAGCCTCCAGAGCATCCACTGGCAGCCACCCTCTCCCTGCCTCCACACACCTCTAGCAAGTCCCAGTTTTTTCCTGGTGCTTCTCCCAAGCGTAAAACACACAGATTTCCTGCGAGGGAGCAAGGCTGTGTTTTCACAGTTGCTAGCACTGCACAGGCCTGCTCCATCACCAGCACTTCTAACAGCTGTGGCGGTAGCAGTATATATTAATAAAACTAAAGGATTATAGGCCAGATTTTGGTCCTGTAGGGCTTGGTAAGGATGCCTGACCTCAGCGGAGTGCATCAACTCACAGCAGCTGAGGGCGTGACCTATCTCTCTGTGCTTTCGCTCTCTGCCATATGAACTTGATTCAGGGTGGCAAGGATTATGGTTCGGGGACTGTTACCTAAACATGAGGCAGAGGGCAACACCAAGGATGCATTTATGGTTATTTTTATACAATGCCACAGCCAATGAAAATTCTGAAGTCTGTTTAATGCTTTTCACCCAGGGTAATTGATGTACAGATTATTTCAGACCTTTAAAATCAGGAATGCCTCAGGCTTTGAGGTGCTGTCTCTTCCCTTTACCCCTGCCTTTTTCCCAGTCTTGTGCAGTTCGGTACTTGTATTTCCCTCACCTCTTCTGTGCAATTTGGCTCCAATTGCACTAAGCTCTAGAGGCCAATTCTTTATAAAAATCAGCCCATAGTGCCACCAGGCAGCATTAGCTAGAGAGCAGCTTCTTCCAGATTTCTGGCATAAGAAGACGTCCCTGTGTAACCCAGGCCTGGGGAAGGATTTGGCGTGAAGCTTCCCCTGAACCTCTGTTAGTTACCTGGGGGAGGGGAGAGAGACTATACCTGACTTATACCCTCTTTGTTGCATCTGTCCTGTTGTTTAGAAGAGAGGTGGTTCCCTCTGCAAGTAGGCAATCTTGCTGCTGCAACATGGTAATTAATTTTCTCAGATTTTGATTCCCTCTTAAGTCATGGGATATAATTTTAATAGCCAATTATCTGTTTTTAAAGAGGCTTCTTAAAACCGTGCCTTCTTAGAAGGTTAAGATCTCTATGCTTTTTTAATTTTATTTTTAATAACACAAAGGTTTTCTCGAACACCTGCAAGTACTCCACAGTATTTCCCATTGCCTGCTGCCCAGAGAAGGTAGAGCAGAGATGCCCAAGAAGATGAGCGCTCTTTCCCCTTGCAGGCGCATGGAAAAGGACTGGGCAGAGCTGGCGCTGCTGCAGCTCCCCCTGCACTGGCCTGCGAGGAACTTGTCTGCGCCCAGCGGAGATGGGCTGGTGTTAGGCTGCCCTCAAGGCACGATATACTTGATTATTTGCAGATTTTCCTGAAGAGTCAAAATGTCTCCCGTTACCTCTCAGTGAGCAAACCTGGCACTGAATATGTGTTAACTTCACTAACTGTTTTCAGAGATTCATGGCAGGTGTTCTAAAAGGGGAAATAGATTGCAAAAATGATCAATAATGAAGAGAAGAGGAGAGAAAGATCTCCACATACCCCCCCGAAGAAAAGTTGAATAGCTCATGAAGAGCGATAAACAGATTTCAGGGAATTCTCACTGTATGGGAATTTGAGGGATCTGCATTCTTCTGTGATTACAAAGGACAGTAAGAAAGTATATTGAATTCTTAAAGATTCTATTGGCGTTCTATATTTTAATTTCAATTTCTAATCTAATTAATACATTTAGTTAAAAAGTGGCATAAAAGCAATCCTTGAAATGTTTTTTAAGGCATATTCAACCGTTTAAGAAAAGAAAAAAACCCAGACCTTACGATGTAATGTATAAGATGTTTTGCCTCAGAGTATTTAAAATAAGTGTTCATGTTTAGAAACCTGTATGAATAGAGCCCTTTAAAATTCTGTGGTAGAAAGGCAGGCCATGGAGATTACAACTATAGAAAATATTGCGCTACTAACACACACTTAAACTTCCCTCAGCAGAATATAGCTAATAAGGCCACTTCAGCTTCCAGTGCTCTTATGAATGCTAACTTCATTGTTTTAAAAAAAAAAAAAATAAGCAGGAGTGGGAGTGTTATTTAATAAGAATGGTAAACAGTTTGTGTGTCCCTTGGGGAGCAGTTGCTGATGCAGGGTCCAAGCAGAGGTAACGGGGGCGGTGTAGTGAAGGGAAGCTATCATTAGTGGTTTCATTTCACATGGAGATTAATAACCTCATTTTCTATTCTTTTCTTGTGACATTAAAATTGTTACAAAAGCAAATAATCTGCTTTTATGGGATGAAAAAACAGTGAAGAACAGAAGTTCAGAGCACATACAAAGATAAAAGAAGGAGGCAAGTATCTCAGAGTAACATGAGTAACGTGTGCAGGAGGACACGGTGTAGTACAGATAGAGGAAAGCATTTATTAGTTTCTTGACCCTAGATCTCACTCATTAGAAAAGTCTTGGCTAAATATGTGCTTGCTTTTGCATATGTGTTTTTAATAAAATCTTTTCTGATTTTATTCCTCCTTGCAGCTGCAAATCAAAGACCAGTATCACAGACAGAATGGAGGTCAACAATTTAACAGCATCTTGCAGAAAAGATTTGGAGGTGAGTAAAATTAAATGATTACCTGAATTGGACATTTTTCCTATGTGGGGTTGAAAGCTCAAAAATCTCAAAAAAATATTTGGGATTTTCCAAAGTAGCAGGATCCATAACGTTGGGAACAGACATACAAACTGAGGGCTCTGTGACAATTCACGGAGATCCTAACTGATGTTGGGGCCCCATTCTGCAACACTGTGCTCTGGGCCTGAAAGCTTTTGGCTCTAGTCTCTGATTTACCAGTGAGATCAACTGACTTCAATCATAAAGTGCTGAATGATTTTTTTTTCAAGTCAGTGGATTTGAAATACTTAGAGCTAAGCTGAGCTTCAGGTCCTGCTGTCTTAGAGGTTACAGGGACAAAAATGAGAGATTATAATGTCAGCTAGACTGAGGCAGACCAAAAGTACCTGTCTGGGCTGCCACTCTCTGGGGTCGGAGCTGGAGGGTGTGCTGGAAATGAGACTTTGTGGAAAGTCATGAGTGGGAGACTGTGGTCCAAAGCCCTTTTTGCTGGCTACAGGCTGCAGAATCTGAGTGATGCTTCATCCATCTGTGATGTAAATTGTTACTGGAAAAAAAGTACAGTGCCTCACAGAGGATGCTAAAAGCAAGTGCACAAATGAGTAAAGTTCTGACAGCCAGTAATTTAGTGCAAGGGGCTTTTGTGAGAGGCGAGGGTTGGGGGTGGACATAAAGGGTGAGAGGTGCTCCAGCCTGGGATCTGCTCTCTAATCCCAGCCAGCACTTCCCTTCGGGAGAGTCCTCCTGTCCTGCAGCGACATCTCCCCACACTCATTCACTCAGACCATCCTCTTGTACTCTAAGCTACGTTTTGGGAAGAAAAGAATTCTTCAAGCAGAAAGCCAAATGTCCAGCAGCTTCCAAACATTTGTACTGTGTTGTATAGGAGGATTAATGCTGTCTGGGTGTATGTCACCAACTGATGTTTTTACTTTGTTTTTAAATTTGTTTTTCTGAGTGTGTGAGCAAGCTGTGACTCTTGGGAAGACGTGCTGCGTTGTTGACTTTGGGTTACAGCTTTGGGAGAGAGAGGCCTCTGTGAGAAGCAGGTGTGCTTGCTGTTCTGGCTGTAGTTTGTTTTTAAGATGAAGTTATCCCAGGAGAGCCAAGAACTGGTGTGGGCTGAATTTTCTTCAAAGAAATATTTGTTTGCATGTGGTTGAAAATGTGGGTTGATGTAGTCATGTAACACTTTCATGTCTGTATGGAGGCTGCTCTGCTGTATCTCTGTTCTGGGAACCATGACTACTATTAGCTGGCAGACAGACAGTACTGGTAATAAAAGAAGGTATGAAACTGGCTTAAATTGAGATGAGGCTTAGCCTATAAACTCAGATATGAATTAAAAGTGAAATTTGGAGTATTCTAGGGTGTTCAGGCCTATGGTATTGCTAAGGAATTTCTGCTGGTGCCTTACTTTCTGACTGCTGTAAAAAACATGAAGGGGCTAAATTTTCAAAAAGTGTTCTCCATCTGTCCTCGGTTTTACTGTTTAAAAACCTTTCTCTGTTTAAAAGCATTTTAAATGAGGGTCTTAAAATATCTTAAAAAATGCAAAGTAGTAAAATTGTCAGTTATGTTTTGGTCATTTTAAGTAACTCCAGATTTCAGCAATATTACAGCCACTGCTCTGGTTTATGTCCAATCACCGATGATCCAGACTCAGTAACTGCTGATCAATACAGTTTGTGGCTCTTGTGCATTGTTGTGCAGAATAGTACCAGTTCAGAATCTGTATATCTGAGTTGTCTATTTTGCGGCTTGAAAAATTGATGCAGCTTTCCACTCACTAAATGCCAGCATCACCATCTAGTTGTCAGAGTGGTTTAAGTCTGTTACTGGAGTGGGATACATGCAGAAATGTTATTAAAAATCTGGCATCTCCAAAGAGAGAGATAGAGCAAATGTAATGACAGTCATAAGCATTTGATTTTTGAACACAGCCTTCAAAAATACACCTCTCAAGCACCATTTTGCTGCAAAACTATAAACCATTGTGAAGTGCAAGTTTCGTATCTGTCTCCAAGTGATAAAAGGAAAAGAATAAAAAAGCTGATCAGATCTAGCACATTGTAGGTAAATGATAGGTGATGCTTAAGCCATTTGATAGAATAAATCCTATTCATCAAAGCCTGCAGGCATGTAGTCTGGCCTAATATGGGCTAACTGGGGTCTTGGAACACATCAAAAGTTGATTTGTTTCTGCCCATGTGACACTTTGTGAGAGTGCAGGTACTTTTTATAAAGATCTCTCAGAGGACTATCAACAATGACAGTGGGAAGGGTCACAACATTTTAATCAATAGCTGCTGGGTCCCTAAACCCATCCGTAACATTGTCTGCCCATGTACTTGTTGCCGTCTCCCACAAGATTTGCTTATCTGCACAGTCCCTTTACTCATTCATGAACCCTTTAGAGAGGGATCCCCCCACTGAAAATTTGTCTCAAAATCACTTTCTACTTTTGCCTTTTTTTTAAAGAGTGTTTTTACAAATGAGTAGTGATTATTAGTCATGCCATCATATTAATCGTATTACTAATGTTCACAGGGAGGGCCTGTTCCTATAAGCAGTGTTTGCCACGGTCCTTCTCTCCTGTTGCAACTTCCTTTAAAGCCCTTATGTTGTTAATTCAGCAACAGTGGTAGTCCTTTAGCCCAGCCTTTAAAAAAGATAGGATAAGTGAAGCCTTTAGGCACTGTAAAAGATGCAGTTGTTAAGCAAATGAAGAATAGGGGAGGAATAAGCTTCTCCATTAGCACCCATACTTTGTCTGCACAGGCTCCTTCCTACTACAGAGCTGGGAGCCCCATTCTGTGCTATGGGCTAAATGCCCTCTGCTCTTCCCTGTGTAGCAAAGGTGCACCTGTGGAAAATTGAGTCTGAATTTGTTCAGAGCCTGTTGGATTATAACAGACTTCTCAGTCTAGAGGAAAAATATTACTGTCCGCAGAAAGCATGCAGCAGAGAAAATGGCCTTTACAGACTCTTGTAGCCTTTCTTCATGGTATCAAACTTGAAAAGAAATTTACAATGTTATGCCAGTGTGAAGCAAGAGAGACCATTTCCAATGCAATTTGCATTTCTATTGTCTGCGTATACAATACTAGGCATAGTCTGTAAGCCTAGTGGGAAGGGTTTACAACTGAAAGGTTGTAAAAATAAAAGGATTCATAAAGATTCTGTCCTCTCTTGTGAGCTCACTGGCTTTGCGATCGATGTGCTTTTCTTCCACTGCATGCTGTAGTAATTTGTAAACATTTGGATTGCTTATTTGACCAAAGCCAGTCAATTTTTGCCAGATGAAACGAGAACTGAGCAGGTTTAGGCCAATCCTCATAGAAAGGAGAAGGTAAACCTCTGTGCAGAGTCTCTGGGTTATCCCAGCAGGGTAGAGGGCTGAAGCTGTAGGACTGGGTCCTGCCCCATTGAAGTGCTGTCCCTGACAAGGGAGCAGCCAAAGGGCATTGCTACTGTTGGTATTGTGGTCCTCTTCAAGAAGTGCTGCTAACCCACTTTCCTCTCCCTATTTATTACCAGGAGAAAGAAAAATGACAACAGCTGCCTGGTCTTTAACTGTAACCTAACTGGCTAGAAAGCTTGCGATCAGTCTGCCCTGTTTGCTCTGTGTATTTTCTTGATTGCTTTATCTAGTGATGATTAGTATTCTTCATTCCTCTGTCATCTGATCTGTTGGATGGTAATAGTAGACATCAATAGCAATGATTTTGTCTTAGAAACCTTATCGAGGATAGCATGGGCTTGATGTGGCAGAAGCAATAAGCTCTGCATCTGCTGGTGTGCAGTGAGAACTGTCTTATCAATTTGACTGTCACTCGCAGGTTTGTGCTATCTTCCTAACCCTGCAGCGTGTGCTGGTAATAGCAAAGTAATGATGGAGATAATTCTGCTTTCTGTATCAGGTAGGGTTTTTTTGCTGTAACTTTCTCCCCCTCTGTTTTTCTCTCCAGCTGTACAGCTCTTTGGGCAAGGGCCATCTTTGAATTGTGCAGAGGACAGCGCTCATATGCTAAGAGCTGTGCACAAAACACTCTGGTGGAGCTTAAACATCAATGTGTGCATGGCTTCAGGTCAGTTAAGTAGTTCTGGCCCCTTCTTGTTTAGCAAACCACCCTGAACAAGCAATCAGGCTTAATCCCACACTTAACATTCAGCACAGGCACAGGAGTTTTGCTACACAGGACTTGATTCTCTTTCTGATGGAAATTGCAGGTCCGAATATATAATAGACAAATTTAACAGAGGGTGGGCTCTGCCAGGGGCTGGGCTTGTGCCCAGAGAAAGGCAGGGCAGAGGTGGTGTGTGCTGTGCCCATGTGTATAGGAGCTGGGAGAGGGTGACAGCCTGTGGTGCATCCCAGGCAGCAGCATCCAGCCCCACTGGTGATAGATGAGTGGTCCTTCCTTGGGTCATGGGGCAGATAGCCCTGCAGGGTGGTTAGACCCTACTGTTTGTAGGCAGTGGTTAGTGCAGATCATGGGTCAGAAGTGCCTTAGCTACAAGTGGTATCTCCTAGTCTGCTGGGATATGTGGTATTGTGTGGTCCAAAAGCCTTTTCCCAGCCAAAACATGCTGCAGTAGCTGGGAATTAGGGACTGGGGGTGATGGAGACTGTCATCCTCCTCTTCCATGGGAGTGCCAGGCTTTGGGAGGGGATGGGAGGGCTCAGTGGGTGCTAGAAGGCAGCCTCATGGCAGAGAATGCAGTCATTAATCCTGTTGCAAAAGCATCGGTATTTGACAGCTATCTTCTATTTTTAGAAAACTGAAATATTGAAAATTGATTTTTTTTTTCTGCTTTTAGAAAATTGGCCAGGTTTCTGACATGTTCCCTGAGGGTTACAGCCTAGTAACTGTTTTTTGTGGCCTTCTAAGAACTAGCCTGTTCCTACCACTGGTTTCACTCCCTAGAAGTTGAAAACTATCACTTTCAGTGATAATGCATGTGAGAAAAGTGTTTCTTCTCAGCCAAAAACAAAGGGCTGCAAGCTTGGGACTACAAACTGGACTACTTACAATGTGTACTGAACTCTCTTGAAAGACAGTGTTTTATAGAGTTGGTCAATAATAAAAAAAGCCCCAGCATAACAATATTAGCTGCAGCTTGGAACTGAGCATTATAGGCCGCAGTCTGGATGAGCTTGCAGACTTCCCCAGATCAGTCCCATTCAATTCCATGATGTTTTACAATGATTCTTGTAGTTCCTACAGATTTATGTGTCCAGATCCTTTTTTGAAACACAGTAAAAGCTGAACTCTGCCAGGGCGAAGGTAGACAGAGTTCCCACCAGAGATTTTAGCTTTGGCTTACAGGCCTGTCTGCGGGAAAATGGTGCAAAGTGCTTAGCCAGATGCTTGTAATACTAAAAATGCCATGGGCAGGGTTCTAGCAATATAAACATGGTTCATTTAGGATGGTTATTCCTCTCTTGTTCCAGGTAGAGGGTCCAATCAGACCAGTATACTGCTTGTTTTCTTCTTTACACCAGCAAGCATTTGCAAAATGTGGTCTTTTGGTAGGCTTGCAGGGGTCAGTCCCTGGCATGTGGTGGGGAAGCTCAGGCTGCCTGCACAAAAATTATGGGGCGGGAAGCAGCAAATACTGAACCCAAACACCTCCAACATGGCTGCTCTGCACAGGGTTGCGCATGTTGCCTCCATGATGCAGCTTGGTTTGGCTTGAGTTTTGTGTCTTCAATGGGGAACTTTGTGCAAAATGACCTGTTCCAGATTTGAGAAGTTCCCTTCTGCCCTGCTCTCTGAAGAGCCAAGGAGCTGGGTGGCAGCTATCTGTAACACGTAACACGCTTCTCAACTGCTGCTCCTCTCTCTGCCACAGCTTGCTGTGCAGGACAGCAGAGTTTTGAGTCCAAATCAGAGGCTGAATGGTCAGGGCTAATTGTGAACTCGTTGCGTTTGCTGCAATAAAAAATTTCTGGCCCAGATTTCTGTAAAGCATGAGTCACTGACAAAATGCACATGACAGACAGTCAAGGGAAAAATAACTGGTTTATCCCCTGTACGGATTTGTTTTAAGGATATTAAGATGGCTAAAGGTGTTCAGTGAAACACTGGATGTTGCCACTACAATTACTGGGATTTACATAATCTTTTCTAGAACATATGAATTTAATTTCTTATATATAATATAATTTACAATAATATGTCTGTGTCTTTGTTTTGTTTTGTTTATTTGCCTATTCCATGGCAGTAACACTATTTCAATTCTAAAAGCAACCCAGTGGCCAGATCTCTTCATTAGAAAGATAGTATTTAAAGACGACCCCTTTGCTCCCTGCCTGTCCTTTGTCCGTGGCAATCCAGCCCACAATCCTGGCCAACCTGTGGCAAAACATAATCTGGCTCCTCCACGAGCTCCTGCAAACATGCTAACCGGGGAACTGAGATTTGGGCAGTCCTCCCAGAGAGCTCATTCCCTGGGGCTGCACCAATGTCTCAGCTTGTCCCATCTGCTACTAGAGCTGTCCTTTTTCGTTGCACATCAGAGCGTATGTCTACTGCACTAATTGCTGGAGACCAGAGCTGCTGCAAAGGTCCTCATTTGCTTTAGGACTGGGAAATCATCACTCTGGGACACTGGAAAGTGCTGCCTCAAAGGCAAGTGTGTTTTTTACAAGGTGCAGAGGCTCAAAGCCTGCTGTGGACTCAGATGGCCATGTTCTGTTCATTTTAAAGGGAACTGGGAAAGTGAGAGAGAGACTCTTGTTGGCAGCTTTGAATGTCTGTGCTGAAAACTGAGGATTCTTGCTAATGAAATGTGTTGCATCTGTTGGCGTGGAAAATGAGAATCTTATTTTTGAACTAATGTTCTTTGACTAACATAGCATGTGCTTCTAAACCGTTTTGTTTCTAAATACCCAAATAATGTGAAATTTCCCAGGAATGAGTGTGACTTTCTCCAAAGTTTTCATGTCCTTCATATTTTTCAGCCTATTTCCTTTCCTGTTTGAGGCCTGTGTTACTTGCCAAACTCATCTCTAAGCCATTCTCTGTCTCTGATTCTCTGTGCATTAGTAGTACAGATGTTTTACAAGCATGGTATTTGTTTGTGGGAGAAGCTAAAATGCTTTCCCGGCATAGGAAAAATCTCTGCCCCGAGGAGTTCAAAGACTAAGACTAGAAAGCCTGGACTAAGGAGATAACAGACCATTAGTGGTTTGGGTATTTACAGCCTGACTTGGGTGACCAGTTTATATTTTTCCCACAAGCACAAACCTCCTGTTTGACCCGGGGCAGATCATGTGGATCCAAATAGTCAAAGATATGCAGGCAGCAGTGATTTGGGCATTATGTAACCCCACTCCTCCCTGTAAGATAGCTCTGCTCCCATCTCCGTGGAGCACTTAAAAAATAAATGCATTACAGACAGGAAGACCTCCAGATACTCGCAACAAGGAGCAGATTAAGTGCATTAGCTGGGATCAGGGAAAAGGGAAGCTCCTGCACAAAGGACCATCATTTGTTGCAAGCTGGAATTAAATTTTAAAACACGAGAGGTGGTTACGCTAAGAGCTCCTTCACAAAGCAAATTGGCACATACTGAACCTCTGCTGGCACGGCTGAACAGCTTCCTCAGTCCGACCTTCCTCCTCTGTGCTGAAGGGATTCGTGCCACATCGGCAGGCTGGACAGAAGGAGGAGATTGCAAAAAAGTGGCAGGAGTATGAACCAGAAAGATATGATGTGAAAATTTACAAGAAATGCTAAAGAGGGAGACAAAAAGGTGACCAGTAATTTTAATCTGTGAAAGGGATTTGTGAGACGTTTAAGTATTTAGCCCATGCTGTATACTTGGCAGAGGTCAAATTTTTTTCTGCAATCCTCTATCTTTCTGTGCTTGCCTCATTGAATTGTGATGGGTACATTGCTGCATACCCTGCCAGTCATCCTGGAATTGCTGGTGTATCTAGTGGAAAATGACCCATACAAACAATGGCATTGCTTTTTCAAACTAAGGATACTACCTTGGGTTTGAATTTGCATAGCATGCAAGATACCCATTTCTTTATCAGGCGACTTCATTTCAGAATGAATAGGGTTAAGTGAAGGCCAAATATCAGGGAGTGAGTAAGTTTCCTTTCTGTAATACAGACTGTCCTGCAAAGCTCTCATGATGAATGATGGACAAAACTGGCAACATAATAGAGTGGTAAGGGACTACTTAGCCCAAGTAAAATGCTAGCTCAAATAGGTCTAAGGCTAATGCTTTGCTTTTTTATATATATAAACAAGAATTACACCCTCAGGACTACTAGGAGTAGCATGTAGAAGGTGTATCAGGATTTCAGTGTTCCTTTGATCTTCCAAAGACAACATATATTGACCATATGGCTGGGGAGACACTGACTGTGGTGAGCAGGGGGATGTGAAATTGACACTTGGAAATCAGTATTTCTAATACACTGTTCCCCCTTGTCCTCTGTTCAACAGCTCTGAGAATTAAATGGATTTAAGCAATCTCCTGGTCTATAACAATTGATGAAGCATTTATTAAAACATCTATCAAGCTTGTATTACCCCTTCCCTAAACCATTTATTAAGAGACTGCTTGAGCACTGTCTGACTGTTACAGTTGCTATCCATGTACTCCAGCAGAGTTCTTTGGGATGTAAAGATGCACAGACAATAAAAAGTGTTACTGTATTCCAGACACATAAATCTTGCTTTGTTTTTCCCCTCCAGATGACTCTAGTTAGCAGAGCAGGGTGGTTCAAGGAAAACGTGCCTGCGGCAAACTGCCTCTCAGATAATGTTCCGTGAAAGGGGCCTTCAGTTCTTGTTTCAGCGTAGCATGTGTGTGCAATGAATAAAATAGTACTTTGGGATACAGTGTATTTTAAAGGGTTAAGAGGGACTAGAAAATCAAACTAATTTTTTAGGTGATATACGTTGCATTTCTACCTGGTGTTACTTAAAGAAATACACTATTTTTGTTATGCTATCCTATCCACTTTAACTACAATTTACTTGATGTCATATAGGAACCTTTGAAATATCCATTGGCAAAACCTGATGAGAAGACAGTAACGTGCTTGAAGCAGAAATCTGAAGAAAACATGTCCATTTCCGAGAGATAATAAGAACATGACAGAACCTATAGCTCTCTACAAGGAGGAACAAGTAGGTAATGGGCTCTCTGTGAGGGCTGATCATCACTGCTTTAACGACACAGACCCAATGCCAGCATAGTATAAGCCATGAACTCTGTAGCCTGATGGAAGCAGGGGCACCCTGCCCATGTCTTTTGCCTCTGGGAGTCCTCTGCTTCTGCTGGCACCAAAGAGTGGGTTGGTTTGAAGTGCTTGCTTTTCCTAGAGCTCAGTTGTGACTAACAGCACTGACGGCTCCTCTGCAAAAGCTGTGGTGGTTTTAGCTGTGATGAACATTTACATGGAAATGGACAAAGTGCCCCTCAACACAAGTTTTTCTGCCCATCTGACGGGCACAGGGGTGAGAATACCCAGTCCCTCCGAGACGAGACCCTGGCACCTGCCCAGCCTGCCAAGGGGGCCCTTAATCTGGGGTGGTCCCATGCCCCATCCACTTCCCACCCTTTCTTCCTTCTCCCTACTGGTGACTGCCTGCAGGAGGCTCTGACACAGTCCTTCTCTTTACCTTTCCCCGTGAAAAAACCTCTACCCGCATGCCTTCTGGATTCACAGGGTCAATCCTCAGCTGCTGTGTAATGTCACTGGTTTCGGAGGGGCAGCCCACCATGGGCCCTCTCTGTCTATACACAGGTGCTCCTGTTGCATGGGAGCACAGTGGTACCAAGCGGGCTGAGGTCTGAGGTACATCCTCTCTGTCGTACCACCACAGCTGCTACCAGGGACTGCTGCAGAGCGAGCTAAACTAAGGAAATGGGGAAAAATGTGTTCCTTGCTCCTCTAGAATTTTATCTTAATCCCTAACAGAGACCAGTCTAAGCCTGGTCTTTTTGTTTGAAATAATTGCTATGATGTGGAATAGTCTCCTTACCCATGCAGAAGCTCTGTGCTAGTGTTAGGACTGAGTCAGTCAATAAAAGTTAAAAAAAAAAAAAAAAAGAGAGAGAAGAAAAGAAGAAAGGAAAAAAATAGAAAAAGGAGCAAGTCCCTTCTGTTTTATTGTGAACATGTTTTCTCCTTCAACATTTTCACCAAAAGGATAGGGGTGAGTTAGATCTGAAGTACACAGAAAACAGACATGCATTCCATAAAGGGGTTCCCTTCCTTGCTCTGCTTGAAATGACTGTTGGTGGGAAAAATCTGCAGCAGTGCTGCTGGAGCTTTGCACAGCACTGTAGGCACAGGTCAGTTTAGCTCATTATGCAAGGCGGGCCATGTCTGGCAAGGCAGAGGTGGGAAGCATGTCACAGTTTGTCCATCCTCATCCTGCACAGACTGGGGCTGTCAGGAGTCACCCCTCTCTCCTTTTGGGCAAGAACAGAAACTCCATTCTGTCATAATTAGGTCTTCATTAGCCCTTGGCACAACAGAACTTGATTTATTGTGCATGAGAATGTGTGAATTTTACACAGGAGTTCATTCTTGAACACACTTTGACTTTATTCATGTCTTTCTCTTTGAACGTCTTCTACAAAAATACAGCTGAAATCCAAAGGATCCTGTTTTTAAGTAAATAGCAATATAAGATGTTAGAGTGCTGAATGCACTCCATGATGAGGCTAGCAATGAAATGTTCACAGGTTTGAGAACATGTTCATTATTTGAATCTTCGTTCAGGTAGCTTGCTGAGGGAAGCATTCATAATCTGCCTGAATTTCCAGTGCAGCCAGTATTAAAAAAAAAAAATTGGAAGCAGAAGTAATTAAACTGATAGTTAAACCCACACTGAAGGAACTGTGGGGTGCAAAAAGTCACGTAGCTTTCTTTTTTTCCAGGAGTTTTCCTTTTGTTGCTTTCTTTCAAGTGATTTCAAAGGCTTTTCAAAGGGAAGATTAGTGCTGTTCCTGAGCTATGCTCCAACTCAGAGCAGTCATGTGGGATTTGTTTCACCTGGAGTTTCTTGCCCAGCCTCTCTGGGCGCAGGTCCCCTGCCTCAAAACCTGCCACACAGCAGGGTTTCCATCTGTGTCACAAATAGTGCTGTGTCTCATTATCTCCCTATTCTTGTCTGGGTCAAAAGCAAAGATTGTGAATATATATGTGTTCTGGTCATGCCTCTCTCAAAGGAAGCTGAAAACAAGTTTATTGCCTTTCATGTCTTTGAATCATAGATCCAAAATCCTCCTCTGACCTCCTCCTTTTGCATGCTCTGCAATAGGCTCTGCTAAGTAGTAGCTGGCTCCCTTAGAAAAACTGCAAAACAATATACCTCTTGAGTTCTTTGCTGGGGCTTAAGGCATGGCCAGTCACAGAGGAGAGGAAAGAAACTGAAAATTTTCTTTGGCTGTAGGACTCGCTGTGCTCTCAAGGAAAGAAAAGCATCAGCAAATCAGGAAGAACTGTTAATAGACTTTGTAGGGGAGGTTTACAGAGTACAAATTAGCCATTGCGCCAAATATCTCATTTGATTGTTTTGTCATGCACTAGTTTTCAGTATTGCTATTGCTGGTACCAAGCAGGAAATAAATGAAAATAGAGATGCAAAAGGAACATTTATGTATGAATTAATTCCCTTGCCTCCAAAGGTAAGACCATTCTTATATTTCAAAGCTGCAAAAAGTGCCCCTGCTTCTACAAGGTCATTCACGCTCCCCTCTTTTAGTTTTCCTCTCCCATATGTATGAGTGAGCAGGTAACTGCTTGATCAATATAGGGGAGTGCAGCTCTTGCCAGAGACAACTGGAAAGAAGCTCTGGTGGGATTTTTTTTTCCTTTGCAGCCAAGCTTTTTGCATTAAATTAACATCTTTTTATTACTTCTTGGTGCCAAAGAAGTGGAGAATGGTTAGGGAGAAAACCACACAACCTCTCGCAGCTTCTCAAGCCATTGAGTTCAAAAAAGTATGAACTTAAGTGAACAGAAATCTGTGATTTCTTTCCCAATGAAGTGTCAGTGCTTCCTCATGTTCCTGCAGGACCCATGCACAGAGACTTGGCAGTGAATGCTAATACGAAGGCAGGGCTGGGAGGTGACTGGCACCAAAATGAGTGTGGCTTTATTTTCCTTTTACTTGGAGGAAGAGGAGGGGAGGTAGATGATCCCCCTCATTTCTGGTCTTGGTACAATATTCTAGAATTAAAAACATCTGTCCAGAAAAACAACCAAGACGGTAACATTGCATAGCTCATGTTGACAGTGGCAGGAGTATTTGTGTACTGTGAGCTGAGCATGGGCTTGGCTCACTGGCTGTATTGAGGCTGTTTTAAATTGAAAAAAAGGTGCAAGTAGAGTTTTATAGAGCTTTTGCTGAGGGAAGTTTGAGATCAGAACTAGAAAGCTTGGAAATTTGTCTTGAATTTATTTCTTGCATATTTGTAAGATAGTTTTACATAATTTTGTGTCATAACATAGTAGAATTGATGTATTTTTACTTTCAGCTCTTGGCAGAGAATTGAAATTTAGTGATGATTGAAATATTTTAGTAGTAACCGCCCAAAATTGTTTTAAAGAGAATTATTTAAATACTGTATAATTTTGTTCCACTAAAACATGCCAGTAATGGCCATGTGTATTTTGTGGAATGCACACATAAATATGAAAGTGAAAGAGAAACATGGTATTCTGAAACTCATAATCTTTGAATGTATTTGTTGTCAGTCTGTATTGGAAAGAAAACAAATGTTGACATATCCAAATATTCTGCAGACCAGAAATCCTATCATCTATCCAAGTACACTGCTTAAAAATAAAAGGACAGTAAAAGAGAAAAATTAGAAAGCAAACTTGAATGTAAAAATACAAAGTCTAGGGAAAGATGAGAGAGAGGTAACAGAAATTTTTTTAAAAAGTAATATTCAGAGTTAGGCAAAACAGTCAGTGAAAGAACAGCATGGTATTCCCAGAAGGAAACAGAAGAAGTTCAGTTCTGCATATTGTACCTTTTCATGTAATAGTCAAAGTAGATATTTACCATATATATTTAATTTTTTTTAATAAATGATGGCTGGATCCTGCCATTTTGCTTGCACCAAGTGAACAGCTGTACTGAAGTTGCTTCTCACTAACCCTGTGGTCTGTTTGCATTAACCCAGGAGAGTAAAAAACCCTTTGAAGTTACTTAGATCCACTTTAACACCCCCAAAGTGCTGGTAATAATAATGTGGGACCCAAAAATACAGGTGAGGGAAGCAGCCTTAGATATGGTTTAAGCCAGAGGGTCTGTACTTCTGCCTGGCAAAGAGTGTAAAATAGCATTAAGGACAGGTATACAGTGTCCAAGATGGGTGTTTGTGGATCTGCATGTCTCAGGGTCTCTTAACTCTCAAAATGTCCCCAAGAGAAGTTGTTGTCAGAGACTTCTCATAGGGCAGCGTCTGAAGAGCAGAGCCTGTTTCAGCAAGTCATCCTTTTCAGCTCAAGTCAGTATTAGGACTCACAGAAAAATGTATTAAAAGAAAAATTACTGATCCTTTTGACTTCCAGACTTTTGAGTGAAAAGCCGATTTCTTGCATCCAACTGTCCTCCTCAAAGAGAAGCAAATGGCTCTCACCACAAGGAGCTTTCCTTCTGATCAGTGAAATGTGTCCATGTTAGAGGTACAGAACCAATGCATGGTCCTAATTCCTGCCTGTTCTTCCCCCTCTGAGGAAAGAACTCGGGTGCCTTTTCCAGCTTGCAAGGTTCAAAGACCATGTATATGCATATGAATACACTGGCATCAAATTCAAAGCTCCAGTTTTTGCTGTGTTACTGAATAGTCACACCCTGGTGATAATGGCACCATTTATTAACACACAGTGTAAATGCTGAGAAAGGGCATTGCTGGAGGAGAGGGCAGCAGCACTGCTGGAGGATGTTTGTAGGCGGACAGCTTCTGCCTACAAGTCTCAGGGTAATGTGTGGTTTATTTTGCTGCTTTGGAGGATGTAAGTTTGAATGGTATGCTATCAGAGGAAGGGGTGGAATTACTCTGAATGCAGGTTAAATAGACAAGTGCTCCCTTCCCGTTCAGTGCTCTCTTCCTTGCTTTTCTTTTTTTGCCCACATTTCTCTCCCGCTGCCTCCCGAGTGAGTCTGGTGGTGTAGAAGTGGTTTGATAGAGCAGCTGTGCAGTTTGTGAACAGTTGGGTTTCTGGAGTGTCTTTCTTCTTGGAATATTACAAATTAATCACCACAAGATTCAGTTGTTTCAGGTGAACTTCACATCTTTCCACCTGATGGATAGCAAATAGTGGTCAAAACAGTAATAAAAAGATTAATTTGAATCGCACTGGAGTTTCTCCTATGTTCCTTGACCTAGAATTTAATCAGGGACCTGATTGAAAACTGAGTGAGCTAAAATAAAACAGACTTCACTGGACTTTGTCTCGAGCCCTGTCAGTATGACACCCTAGGAAAAGAAATTTGAAGCCTGAGTGTGAGGAGAATTGGAGGAGTGCTGTAGAAACTGCAGAGGTAGGCTACTTAGTATCTGTGCCATGATTATTTCTTATGACAAAGGTCATAGTTTTCCCCTCATTCCTGCAGTCTTGGTTAACTAACCTACCTTTTTTTTCAGCACACTATTACTCTTTTCTGCCCCCTGATTTAAAAAAAAAAAAGAAAAAAAATTGTTTTTTCAGTTGTCCCTTTGGTCTGAAGGTAGGGTGGATAGGCAGACATCATTCATCCAGGGAAGGGATAGACACTGAAGGCTACAGAAAGCTACAAGCATCTTTTTTTCTCTGCAGAAGTATAGATATATTGCATCTCTACATCCTGTGTCCCAGAGCTCTCAAAAGTCACGTTTCCATCCTTTACAGCCCCTCTATTTCGCCATACATTTCTCTCGACTTTCGCTCTTGCCCCGGGCTTCCTGCCTGCTCCTCATAGTGCATGGAGAAATGATGCCTGCTTGGAGGTTGCTGCAGCTGGGAGCCAAGTGGGGGTCCATGGGTGGATCAGTCACCCTAGGACATCTTGCAAGGTCCATATTTGCTCTAGGAAGGCTGTGATGCTTGTGTCTCATGGGGTAGCCCCCATCTCCCCTATCCTCTCTTTCTCCACAACCCCAAAGTTGGCATAGCAAGTTTTATCAGCTGCAGACAGCTGGAAATCTGGCCTTGTACCAGATAAACCATGGTATAACTCAGACTGCTTTCTGTTCTCCCCTGCTTTTCCCTCCATGAATTAGTAGCCATAAAGAACAGCTACAGGCAGCAGCAAATCTTTCCATAATTTCTGCCTTCCAGAGCCGGGTAACAGTCCATGTTTCTCATCATCTCTTTCTCTCCCTCTTTCTTGCTCTCTTTTAGGGACAGGTAACAATAATACTACACATTACATGTCCTCCTTACAGCTAGATAACTAATGATTGCCATTATATCTCTGCCAGAAGTAGGTAACTGCAACACTCCTCATTACATATCTGTCTTAAAGCCAGTAACAGCAGTACTCTAAATTATGTACCTTTCTTCCTTTTTCTCTGTAAGGCAGGTAATTGTTATGCTCATCTTTATGTGTCTTTCCTGGAGGTGTAATAGTTTTCATTGTATCTCCTCAGAGCTTATTATGGTAATGTTCCTCACTTTATATTTCAGAGTCATAAGCTGATATTTTTCAGAGTCACCTCTGTAGTATTTTGCCTTCTATATTTCTTACAATTTGAGTAATTAAAATAGTGTCTTTAGTTTAACAGCTTTCAGAAGGATTGTGCTTTTCCTCTCAGGAGCTCTCTGTGGACTGTCTTGGGGTTGGAAGTGTCCTGCAAAGTGGCCTCTGCCCACTCTTGATCCCAGGGCTGGCTGGTGCTATTCGCCTTTTGGATTTTAGCTACTGCCACGCCGCCACGACTGGGAGTTCAGCCGTGGAAGATGCCAAGAGGGGCTTGGCCTCCCCTGGTACTCGGGGCCCACCTTCAGAAATCAAGCTGTCCTACATGTCTGCATTTTCATGTCCAGCATTTTGCAAATTGAGGTGCTGAGTTACGGAGAGGGATGGGCTTCCCGTTTACAGTGCCTAGCACCATTACTCCTGATTTTGGTTTCAGTCTTCTTTCTTATCTCATAATATAAAATCTGCTGTGCTTGGGTAACTGAGGCAAGTTTCACAAACTTGGCTATGACTCCTTGATTATTATAAAGAATTACCTTTCTGGGATTTCAGTCTTTGCTCTTCATGTTTCTTCTGATGGTACAATGTCTTCTGTGAGGCCCTGATGGAGCTGAAATAATACTGTGTGTTTTAGGTGATCTTCCTCTTTGCAGCATGTATACTAAACAGGTTAATAAACGAGTAGTTGGTGATCAGTTTATGTACAATAACTCCAAGCAGCAAGCCTGATCTGAAAATCACTTGATAAACTATTCAGTAAATGTATCTGCATAAATAATACACAGGAATAAATTGGAACTGGTTTGAGAGCAGAAAAGGAGGGCTACATTTGCAGCATGGTTCAGAGACTGTAAATCAAATCAAACCAATTTTGTCTCTTGTTCCAGCTTTTATTAGAGAATCAAAATTCAGATCAGTCTCATGAAAAGATTTCCTTGTACTGCTTGAATCTCATAAGTAAGCCTGACTCTACTTACAAGTGAACACTGCCTCTAAAAAGAAATGTAAATGCTTCTTGCCCATATCCCCAACATGAAATACTGAAAAGTAGAATACATTTCAAGAAACATTTTGTTTGAATTTTGAGATGAACTGAAGTAGAAGCTGCTTAGAAAAGCAATGTGATGTTTCTCCAGGTTAGGGGCATAACATATGGAGAACTCTTAAACTTCATAGGAAATTGATAGGTATAGTGGGTAATTTCAAGAGTGCAGCTGTAGAGGTTGATGCAGACCTGTGAATAACATTACATCCAAGAACTGTGTTATTAAAATTGCCACCTTACTGACTGGCATGGAAAAAAAATCACAGAGGAAATCAGTCAGCAGTATTAAGGTCTAATGACAAGAAGCCAGTGAAAATGGAGGGCATTCTGCAACTTAGAAAGAAGCTGCAAAGTTCATTGCGAAGAGCACTGCACTTAGGAGAAGGTCTTCTAGCAAAGCCAATCCAAGTGAAGTTCCCTTCAGCTGAGATGAAAAAGGTATGCTGGCAATATTTTTACATATAAAAGAAAATTGAATCCTTAGACAGAATAAGGAGGGGGAAAAATGGTATCTAGCATGATTGTGAAATTCCCTCTGTGGTAATCTGATCTGGAGACCATCAGCCAAGGGAAGCTTTATCTGTCATTGCCTGAGAAGGAGCATTTCCAAAGCAAAATTTCCAAAAGAGTCAGCAGAGGTGATTGCTGTCAGCAGCAGAAGTCCATCAACTGTCATAAGACCAGAGCTGGGCAACCTCCTGTGGCAATAGTTCGTACATAAACTCATGTCATGAGGTATTTGG
Organism: Phaethon aethereus; assembly: GCF_964289735.1. Lineage (NCBI taxonomy): Eukaryota > Metazoa > Chordata > Aves > Phaethontiformes > Phaethontidae > Phaethon > Phaethon aethereus. The sequence continues at coordinate 38,497,700 of NC_138580.1, forward strand.
TGTAAATTGCTGTTGTTTTCAGCTGGTGTAAAACCAGCCCTCATAGAGAGCTTGAAGGTAACAGATAAGTACGTGCTGTCTGAAGTGCCTCATTTCTCTGCGCCTCTGTTTCATGCATGAAATGTTTTTAAGTCTCATTTCCTCATCTATAAAACAGGTATGTGGGCGCTCGTGCCTCTGCTTTCTATATAGAGTGTGATGGGCAGTGAAAGATTGCATCATAACTTTAAATGTTAAATGTTCAATTTATCAAATTGAACCAGCCTATGAGTATTAATGTGGTATCTGCAATACAGTTTTGCACAGCCCATCCCAGGCTGGTTTTATGCTCCCCAGAAACTCATTATGCTCCCCAGAAACTCAACAGACCATGAGTTCACCAGTATTAACAATCTGAAGATCTATGGTACACAGCACCAAACAAGCAGGCTCCCTGTCTCAGATTAAGTCTTTTTGTGTTACACACCCCTCCCAAAAAAACACTTCTTAGTACTTGTTATCTTGCATTGACTAAGTTAAAGGAATGATTTCTATCTACCTGCTAATATGGGGAAAAATGAAATGAGCCGTACTATGTGTCTAACAAGGTCAACCAGTCTCAGATAAAAACATGGCAGCATAGGCAACTGTAATGAAAGCCAAGCAACTTATTGATGAGGAGCTGAAGGAGTCAAATTCAGATAAAAAGGAATAATTTATATTGAGGCATTTCTTTAATTTGTTTCAAATGAGGTCATATAACTTGATTCTTTCTTTAAACAACTCGAAAGTTTTTACGAGTTTCAGAATGTGTTCAAGGTAGCTTATGCTTTTGCAAGAGAGCTGCTTTGAGAGCTGCAAATGCTTGTGTTCTGATGGAGGTGGTACTAAACAAAGAAGAGTTATATAAGTGCCTTGTAGTATAGGCTTGGTGTGTTAGGAATATTAAAAATAACTCCTCAATGCGTGCAGGGTCTTATTGCAGTAAAGCATGCTACGTTTTTCCATCCTTTTATGCATGACTTCAACTACAAAACCATTATGGAATTGAAATGTATCTGAATACCCAATATACAATGCCCCTTAGCAGAACCCATGTGAAAATAAGAGAGCTAAAGAGGGAAAACACATTTAGAATTCATATATGAATTGACTATATAGTCAATACACTGGCTTGCCTTTTTTGCTTAGTCTTCAGTTAAGTGTAACCATTTTGTGTCCCGTTTCCATCAAGCTTCAATGAAGCAGCATACAAAAAAGAAAAACAACCTGTTCCTAAACAGAGAAGAGGTCCCAAATGTAAATTTGACTTCCCCACATTTGTGATTGGCAAGATCCACAGTTTGGGGCTTTCTGTTATGAAACCGGGCCCAGCTTGAACATCTAGATCCAGATTTCCTAAGGATTCAGGGAGGGTCTTGAAGTCAGACTCTGTTAACTCTGCTTTCAGGTTTTATATGAATCCATACCAAATCTCTTCCTGCTCTTTTAGCCTGGCTTCTCATATAAAATGTCACTCTGGATGGGAGTGTCTGTCATTCTTTCCCCAATAACTTTGGAAGTTGTTCAGTTTCAGCATTTCCCAAGGGTTCAAAAGCCTCAAAACACAGTATTCCTACAACCATAATGAATATGAACAGTTGGTTAAAAGGAGGAGTGTAGAACTGTTCCCCACTACAAAAATGAGGTTTCAGTGGACCCCTCCTCATAGCCATCCAGGAGTTGTGAACCATGAGAAAAGCTCAGGATAGAGCCCTTTTCTCCATAGACTTCAAAAATCTAAGCACAAGACATGGACTCATAGTAAAATAGGCTCTTCTTCAGCTATGCGGGAACTCTCACCTGTTTTCTTTGCTAGTCTGGGAAAGTACTTTTGTGCTTTTAGCATAAAATTTGCTCCTGTCTGAGACTGGCAAACAGGATTTGCCAGGGTGGGATAGGAACTTAATACCTTTGAAAATTAATGTGCAAACCAGTTCCTCACACACTTGACACCTGATTCACAGAGCACGCAAGAGTGATTGCAACCAGATTGTAGTCCTGAAGAAAATGAAATGATTTTGTGAAGAGTTAGGGTTTGTGTGTTTGTTTTCCTGTTTTTTTTTTTTTAAATCTAATTAATTTGGAAGAAGAGAACAGAGAATGAGATCTCTCAGGACCTTTTGGCCCTCTCTAGAGAAGAGGAAAAAAAAAAAACCCCAAGCAAATAAAAAAATCTTGATCATTAAAGCCATTTTTAGAAGTTGCCAGGAAATATTACTTATGTGCAACACAAATTCCCATGTTTTTATATTCACAAAGGCCTTAAAACTGATACAGGAAACTAATTTTTCTTAATCTCGCATACAGTATGTAAATCGAAGAAAGACCTCTTTTAACAGAAACAGTATTCTAGCACTTACAAAACCTCTAATAACTTTTGACTTCAAAATTTCCCAAGTGGATGTACATGTGCCTGTTATCTGTCTCCTCCTAATGGCAAACACTGGGTGTGAATTTCCAGTTTTCATCAGGTATCTCTGAGCCAAATTGCGTGGGGCAGGTGTCACACTAGGTGATTTGCTCACATTTAATGTACCAGCAGAAACTGTAATTATATTAATTTGGAAGTTTTAGAAATACAAGATAGTGTTAACGTGTTTCATCTTAATCACTGCCAAGACATGAGAAAGGATGAAGAACATAGGGAGAAGGATTATAGGAGCAGCTTTGGGACAGTTTTGGTGAAGGTAGCACTTGGCTGGCGTAGTTTATTCTCCATTCAAGCTGGGTTTCAGAGAAAAGTTTGCACTGTATCATATAGGTCCAGCAACCTAAAATAAGGTTGAATCTGTGTAAGGGGAAATCTTTCAAGATTGGTGTTGCAATGGAAAATAGAACATCAAGATACTTCAGATTGGGTATGGTAAATTTAGAATTTCATAAGGGAAGGAGTGAAGAAAGTAGTTTTCCTCTCAATATGTTGTGGAGCACAGAGCAATGAGGAGAGACAGGATTTTTCTAGGGTTACAGCAGACATATGGCCGTCATGGTAAGGCGAGGGTTTTTGAAAGAAAGTAATTGGACGACAAATTTTCAGTAATTTTTTGTGACCCTACAAGCTAAGCTGGGAAATGGTATTTGTGAGAGAAAATGGCTCTGCATGAAGTAAATTCTCATACAGCACTGTTCACTTAGGCTTTGTTTACCTAGTGTTAAGGGTTTAAGGATAGGATTTCTAAAAGAAAGAAGGACTTTTTTTTCCATATGTATATATGTTTGTACGTATCTCTATATGGAATAATACATATATATAGAAACATGTATTTCAAATAATATCAATATATATTTATAGGTATGCATTTAGTCTTCAGAATTGCAATGAGAAGTACCGCTTTTCTGGAAAAATTTTCTTGCTGTTGATTCAGAGGCTGGTTATCGTGGTGTAGTTGAAGGTAAGGGTGAAGGGTAGAGTTACCCCTCCAGAAGGGCAAACACAGGGAGGGAGTGTTTCTGGTGATCAGTTCGCCAGCTATAAAGATAGCATGAGAAACAACAGCTTATGGAAGTGAATGACTTTTTGTATGTTTTTGTAGAGGCACTGCCAACCCAGATGTAGTTTTTCCTGGGGTTGTGGTTAGAATGAAAGCAGATGAGATGGTTTTCTATATATTTTTTAATGGCCAAATAAGATCAAATCATTTTCCATTGGTTTAGATACAGATATTACTATTGTGGATATGGTTTTCTGTGTAATTAGAAACAAGGTTTTTAAAAGGAAGTGATGTGCAGAGCAGTTTTCATCCATGCATGGTACTGTTCAGAGGAAGAACAGTCCTCCTAGAAGCAAATGCATTTATATCATTTCTTTGTGTAGATGCTCCTTACCCGGATGTGTTTTTTTGCTAGGGGTTTAGAAGGAAAGCCATGAGGTGTTCAGTTTCCTACTGATTATTCTATGGCCCTTGGGATTAGTAAGAAGAATGGTATTTGGTAGGCGTAAGCAGCCTCAGATTAGTTTCAGTGCACAGACTGCTTAACTGGGTGTGGTTTTCTGCACCACCAGTGATTGCAGGGAGAGCTAGAGTACGGCTTTCTGGAAGAAAGTACTCAGGAGGGTGATCATCCACGTCTTCTGCTGTGCCCAGGGAGCTGGTGTGCAGCAGTGGGATTTATACAAGCTCTGTTGATGTAAGGCCAGGGTTTCCAAAGGGAAGTAGTCAAGGAGAGCAGTTTTCTTCTGGTTCTGCTGGATTTGGAGCAAGATGGTTTCTAAGAGCAAATGCTTGAATTGCCGTGTCAGGAGAGGAGAGGAGCAGAAGCCTGCTGTCAGCTTAGCGACGGGTATGGGAAGGGTTTCGTAGTTCACATGGGGCAAAAACTTGGGTTTTGTTTGTTTTGTTAGTGTTAGATTTACGATCGTAGAAAGGGAGCTCTAAGTGTAGCAGGTGCTCTCAAATATTTTCATGGCCCATAGATTTAGAACGGGGGAACATGTCTGCAGGAGTGCATGGCTTTGTATTAATATTGGTGTAGATGCTGGATTGCTTTCATTAAGTTTCATACACGTCAGGTTAGGGTTTCAGAAAGGCAATGTCACGAAGAGTACATGTTTCTTATGTTTTCTTTACCCTGATGTTAGAATGTGGAACAATGCTTTATAGAATTGGATATGTACTCTTTATTTTTTATATGGATACTATTCATGCTGGTACATTTTGGTTAAAGTTCATGGTAGAGATCAAGTTTTAGAAAAGAAGCAATTAGGAGAATGGTTTTCCACTGAAACTTTGTTTGGCCCACAGCAGGGACCAATTTTGAATGAGACCGTGATCTTTAATTTTTGCACACAGTGGTTACCCGAGTGCTGTTTTCCTCAGTATTTAGGCTACATGCATTAACCTGTAACATTTTTAAAAGCAAATATTAAGGAAAGACATGTGTCTGGGATGAAGAATCATATTGGAAGTAGTTTTGATTCAGCTCTGTACACTTTACACTGGATTAATAATGAACATTAGAGTTTCATAAAGGGAGCAGGGAGGACTTCAAGTTCCTATTGATTGTTGAATGTTCCACCGACTTATTATAAGGACCATGGTTCACAGGATAAACAGCATTTATTTAGTTTGAAGTAAATATCAACCACTCAGGTTTAGAATTAGTGCAAGATTAAGGTTCTAGAAAAAAGAAAACAAAACTCTGGTTTCCTACTGCTTCTTTATTGGGTGGGGAATTTGGAAGAAAGCTCCTCCCAAAAAATTCTCTTGAATATATGCTTGAGGATTTGGGGATATTTCATAGCAGAACGGGATTAAGGGAATGCAGACCTTTTGTACAAGTCTCATGATTTCACTGCAGTTTGCTGGATCGTCTGTCTAACTGAGGCAGATTACTTTTGAGAGAAAAAGCAAAAGTTAAAACTTATGTTTCCAGGGAAAGGCATTATGCTTGAGACTTTCTGGTATCTTTGTAGGCTGGGCAGCCAGGGCACGTGGAGAACAAGAAAAACACTGTTCCTCAATCTCTTGTCTTTGGGAATGATCTCTTCTCCCAAAAATGCCAAGTCATACTCTAAACAAGTCACGGGAGTCGGATTAAAGGTGTTTGCCCTGTGTCTTTCTTCAGACTGGTTGGAGGGTATTGCACTGCTATCAAGGAGTCCTAAATTGACATACAAGCAGGTGAGCTTGGTGTGCCCTGTCAATGTTGGTAGCATGCTGAAGGTAAGCAGGAGCACATAGCATCCAAAAACTTAGTGGGTAGAGCAGATGTTATCAAGAGTCACTAAGAAGATGCTCTGGCTTGTACTAGAGGTGAAGGCCAGAGAACAGAAAGATGCAGACATGTTAGGGTCATGGCATGGCTGGACACAGAAGCTGTTTGTTATTAGGACTCTTATTAGATTATTAATCGGCTCTTGGGCTATTAACATGGGCAGTGTGGCTCAGTAAATCCTACCCCATTTATGCAGGGACTCTGTGAGTTGTTGCAAACTGTGTTGCCATCACAGCTACGCTTAAAAGCTACGCTTAAAAGGTAGTAAAACTTCCACGTCGGCACTAGATTTCAAAAAGTACATCAATAAACAAATCCTGCAAAAAAACTGAGTTTATGCCTGTCCTAACCCCCGTGATGACAGTAGAATAGCATCAAGATGTGCTGGAGTGAAATGAGACCATTAAAAAATAGCAGTAACTGAGCAGCAGAAAATTTGTCAGCCTGGGGAGGTTGCAAGAGCTACAGTAAAGATGAGCAGGGTGATCTGGGGACAAAGCCTGTGATACCTGGTACTCTCACAAATGGTAGTCATTTTTAATGGGAGCTGCTGGAGCTTGGTTAGCACTACAGCTTGTCATTTCAATAAATTGTAAAGGTAACATTATGCCCTGTTCCTGAAGGAAATGACAACAGTTTCCCCTTTGGAAAAGACTCCCCAGACACAAGTTAATGATTGAGTTTTGCATAAATTAAAGCATATACCGACTCAGAGTGGCCACTGTACCAGTGAAGAGGAGGAATAAATTCCTCAGAGACGGAAAATAGCAGACAGACGTGGTGTGTATGAGATTGGCAGCCCTATACAGTGCAGTACAGGCATGTGGCCTGCCCAGAAATGCACAGTCTGAGTCGGAAAGCTATCGGCACAGTCCTCATCATCCCTCAGAGGTCAGAGAAGCTCTTAAGGATGGAGCTAGGCAGTGGACTAGCCTGCCAGCAACATCCTGCCAAAAATGCTATACTACACCAGCTGGCAGTGGTCAAATGGCATCGCAAAAATATCTCCAAGGGGGGGACATCTTAGTAAGGAGTTGAGAGACAAAATATGTCGAACATACAGGCTGTGTCTGAAAGAGCCCTTGGTGGCAGCACGCTGCTGCCAAAGCATGAGGCTGGTATCTGCCTCGCTCAGGGCTCTTTGCTGCCAGGGAAAAGGATGGTGTCACTATGTGCCATGGAGGCTCTTGATCCTCCACAGTGGGAAATCGCATGCCACAGGACCTGCATTTCTGCTTCCTGCTGCGTGAGACTTCCTAGGTTGTGTAGAAGATAATGTGCTCCTTCTGCAGACTGGCAGTGATTGTGCCAGGCAGACTCGGACCCTCAGTGCTGGAGGGAAGCACACAGTCTGTCCTGACATGAGCTTCTCACCCCAGTGCAAAGTAGGAATTCTGCCTCCTTTCGTAATATACTGGGAAATTCCTGTTAGAGATAGCCCTACTGAGCAGATCACTTAGGTATTACAAAAAGTGCTGAATACATCTGCGGTCTTTAATACAAAAACATTCCCTTCCTCTGTTTTTATGCATTTTAATGGGAATTTGCAAGGACTGTTCCAAGAACACATGAGCAAGGCAGATAAATGTGTCTGTGATTTCATGTAGCTTATGCAGTTGGTTTTCTGTAGAGGTTGGGTGTTATTTTGGATAATATTGATTGGTGTTATTTTGCTTTTGAGACTGGCCAAGGTTTTATAAAATCATACCTGTGTGTAATGAAGTCCCTCCTTTAAGGCTATGAAGGGTTGGAACAATGATGAAAGAAAAAACTTTATACTTTTACTTTCTTCACAGATCTGGGAGGCACCTTGTGCTTTTCTGAGTGGAAGGCTCTTAAGAGAGAAGTGCTTTTAGGGGCAAAAGACAAACCTGGAGGACAATGACCCAGCAGCCCTGCTGGCAGCTCTGTGGGCTGGTAAACTCCAAGGGAGCTTTCCTTGAGCAAAGCTGTCCATTGTCCCCAGTGCAGGGAACTCGGGGACACTTCACCCCTGTGTTGTTCCCCACCCTGCATCTAGTCTGTCTTTTTGCTCTGTGCCTTCTTCGGGGCAGGCATAGATGAGGCTCTGTTTTGTTAGACACTCCACAGCCTGTTTCAGCATATACCACCTTAGCCTGTCTTTGTGGAGGGGTAAATATTTTTTACTTCTGGATGGAGAACTTTTGTAGATGTTTTTTGAATTACTGGAAGTTAGTACTTGCATATAATACTAAATGTATTAGTTATACGTACAGCCAGTCTATTTCGGAGATATCTCATTTGGCTATGATCATTTGGGTAACTGCTCTGTGATGCGTACCTGAAGAGTCCTAGAAAATCTTTTCTTGGCAAATAGGACATAGCTCGAACCTTCAGCAATTGGGAAAAATAGAGAAAAGTACTTAACAAATATATATCTTTGTGTTTTTTCAGTGGTTCTCTTTTTATTAACTCAGTAAAGCAATTTTCAGCATTACATTTCACGACTTTCAAATGACCACAGTCTCTGGACATATCATTATCTTTAGGCTATTCAATAAGTTTGTACAGTATTTTCTGCACAGTATATATTTTTAGCTGTTTTTTTTCTTGTTGAGAAAAATATTGATTTATCCAATGAAAGCTAATTAATTTAGGGGGAAAAAGTGTCATCCACAAGGGAAAGATAGAGAGCAGGAGTATTTGGCCAATGCATACATAGTAGAAAACATTCTTTGCATAGCTGACTGCATTGAGGTTAAAGGGAATATAGTTCCTTGATGCTCTGGACATTAATTTCATTGTTGACTGAAGATAGGTTTCCTGAATCTTTTTATACGCAGGCATTGATACGGACATTGAAATGCTGCTAATCTTCTCCTGATATCAATCTGTATGTCAGGGTGTGGTCACAAATGCACTATACTGTATTCGTGCATTTGGTGCCCAATCCAGTCAGTTGTGTCCTTTTATGTGGTTTAGACAGGATTTTAGCAAATATCTTGAGAAGGAAGGAATAGAAGAAGTCTTTCCCAAGTAGCTCCTCTGCAGATTCATGACATGAAAAGTCGTGACATGCTAAATTCCCATGGTCCAGGGTGAGATCGGCCACTCTTCTGCACACTGCACCCACTCAAGCCCTCCTGGGTGGTCTTGCATCTTGCGGGTTGAGACTGCTGCTTTGAGGTTATTCTTTGGGGTATTGTGCCTTCTAGTGGTTTGGGGTTGAAATGATGCAGGCAGGGAGGTGCTGGGAAGGGAGCTTGAAATGGGCTGAAAGCTTGTTCTTGCCCACACAAGCTGGATGTTGAAGCCTAAGACATGGTGGGTGCAGGCAGATGGCTGAATTTAAGAAGGCAATGTGTTGTTATTAATCTGGATTGTTGATAATACAAAATGCGTCCAGAAATTTACAGGTTTTTATATACGTATGTATGTATTTTAATATACATAGGTATTTTACATGTGTATTCTCAAATTTGTATGCAGCTTGGAGCTCGCAAAATAGCCAAAAAGGTCTCAGGTAGGACCCACCCCCTGGACGTACAGGCCTTGTAAACATCCAATTGCTATATGGCTCTTGACATGCCTCTCTGAGTGGGAGGTGAGCTCTTCATTTGCACGCAGTAAAGATGCAGTTCCAGCAAAACTTCAGCATAGTTCCTGTTTGTTTATATCACTGTAACTGGGATTGGCACTGGAGTCAATATTACCTGTCTGCTTTGGAGGTGTGCATGCTTCCCACTGAAGGAATCTGGGAGAAGGATATGAAGAAGTGTCATGAGGTTATGAAAAATCCTGTCTTGAGGCAGCTGAGTGTTGGATCCTGAGGCTCACTCTGGCTCAAAGGCAATAACTGGGTCTCTGAGTGTTTTGGGCGCAGACTGCCCCTGCACAGTGGTGTGCCTGTCCCACCGCCCGCAGCCCGCGGTGATGTTCAATCAGATAAATCCCCTGATCTGCTCCCTCTTGAAGTCAGTCTGCACAGCAGGCTGACGGGCAGCTGGAGGCCAGGAGGGGAAGAAATGTTCCCCATGCCCTCCTGTGCCAAAGCCCCCGTCTTCACAAGCCGTTTCCCCAGATCCCTGCATCTGAGCTACACAGGTACCTAAGCCATAACAGAAAGTGCTGGGAAAGGATATTTGTCTTTCATTTTGTGTCTGTGGTGTTTTTCTTTTTTTAAAGTGTTTGTTCTGTTTTTCCTTTTTAAGGGGGGGGGAATTCTGTCTCATGGAGAGATGGACTTGACATGCTGCAGCAAACAGCTGGTGGGCTAGCTATATATTTAGACAATTTTGAAAGCTTGTCATACCGCTTGTATTTTGGAATTGTGCTATCTGTCATATTGGGTTAGCAGAGAGCTGAAAGAAGTGCTAACCACACACCAGGTGATCACATTAAAATTACCACAGTGACAATGGACACCAAAACATTTTCAAATGCAGTGTTCTCTGTCTTATTTTAAGGTGACCTCCAAAACAAGCCAATCTAAAGGAGCATATGAGTTTAATGCAAAGTGCAGCTGAAATTAGCAGATGTTTGAGTGGCTCCTTAGCCATGCCTGGAGGCCCCTTACTGCCCAGCAGTTACATGAGCAAGCTCATCTTCTTCATCTCAGTCACTGTTCTTGAATCTGTTTAGTTTTGGTCCACAGTAAATTAGCAGCCTAAGGGGACAATCTCTGGGCTGTATTTCATTTTACTCTCTGAATCCAGACAGACTTTTCTTTAGTGTGACCTCTGGAGCATAGTGCAAAGATGGGAATAAATTTTCTTTTTCAGTATATTAGTCTTCACTTGTGACCAGAAAAGTTCTTCCTACACCTATCACAGTCCTGTGGAAACACTGTCACAGCTGACTCAGATATTCAATATTTTGGTGGTGTGCAGAGGGTTGTGTTATACCCGCATTCTCCTGACTCCAAAATACCACTGTGAGTGCCCCATGTGCCTCTGTCAAAGCATGCCTTAGAAGTGTGAGAAGAAAGAAATAATTTTTTTTTATTCCGTTACTGAGATTCCTTTAAAGCAGCTTTTTCCAAATGGCTCCAACTAACTTCCCTACAAACAATTAAAATAAAAAGTAGCAAAAGTTTTGAAACACAAAGGATAAGCAAAATGAAACACAACCCATCTGCCTATGCAAAGTAGCCTTGACTAAAGCATATACTTCCTTATGAAGTGTAATTTACCAAATACTTAGATAAACAGCAATAGTTAGTCTATTTTGCAACATCAAAGGCTTTCCTACATTTCTTGATCTTATTTCAGCTAGTACCAACTCCACTCATTAATTTAAACCTGAAGGGAATACTTGTCTTCAGTGTCTAGGAATAAGCTTAAAATATTTTAAAATAAATGCAGCAGATCCACTTTTCTTTTTAGCTTTGTGTATATGAGACACATCCAGTAGCATGTACCATCCTCCAGATGTGTCCGACCTGATGAATCCATGCGCCGGGTTGAACACAGCAGCCAAATAATTGGCAGGGTGCAGTGGGCTGGAAATACTAGTGGGAACAGCAGTAGTAATGATGCCCGGGGTTTCTTCAGCCTGTTCAGCAGGAAGCTTCGGTGTGCCTCAGATACCAGGATCCTCCCTGTTCCACGAGGGAGGAATCCCATCTGTAGAGAGGGTAAGTGGCTTGTCGTGGAGAGGTTAAGTGGCTTGTCCTGGAGAGCCAGCAACTGAGCCCAGGCCTTCTCTGCTGCTTTCGGTGAAGTTTAAGTACTCAACTGCTTCCTAGGGGAGAGAGGAGAATGCCCTGGGAAAATAAATAATTTTGATGCATATTGAGAGCAATAATATTTTTCTTCTCTGGGTCTAGGCAGCTTGGATAATAGGAAGGACTTCAGATACTGGTGGCCTAGAGCCTAGCTGATGTAAATCACGGCAGCTGCCTTGACTTCAATCACAACAGTTCATGCCAGCTGAGAATTTGGGCTGTGTTTGCAGAGCTCTTTGAACAATAAACCAGCCATCTTTTCTCAGTACCGTTTCCCTCTGATGAGAAGCCATCTCCTGAAGAATGGCTGGGAAAATAAAAAAAAGTCAATGTATAGTGGGGTGACAGGAGGGAAGGCTGTTTTGCCATCAGTGCAGAGGAGCTGCTCTGTTCTCAGGGCTGGCCATGCAGGGAACAGGGTTTCTCCAAGGTGAAACATGGTCAAGCCATTTTTTGCAGTGCAGGAAAGGGAAGCATAGTCGAAGCCTTTCTCCATGTGGTTCTTGCATATAGATGATTGGGCTTTAAAAGAATAATAGGGCTAAGAACTACGTCCAGTTACTTGTGGCAGCCAGTAGCACAGGGGAAGCAGGGGGAAATCAAGCATGCAGATTTGAGCGTATTGTCACTGAATACTGTGCCCTCAATTATGTACGTAGTGGAGAAGAGAAAAGAAGTCTGGGATTTTTTTCTTCTTAGCATGATGAGAGCCTTGGACTCCAGTAATGCTGTTAGCCGTGTGTTGACATGATGAGGTCAGCACCACTCCATGCATTAAGATTTCAGCTTTTATTAGGACATCAAGCAAAGACAATAACGCAAACAATTTTTGTTTTAAATTAAAAATTAGATGCAAATACCTTCATGGCAGTATCAAAATGTGTTGCAACCATGGTATTTCCGAAGTAGAAGGTGCAAGTTATTTCCAAAAGCTTTTTTTCAAAGGGTAGGGCCTCTGCACCTATTATCCTGTGAGCTTCCTTAGATGACAAATGTAAAAAAGGAGAGTCTCCTTTGTTTTGCAACAACCTGTGAATGGAATGAATTCAGGAAAGACACTTTGCTAAAGCAGCAAAGCCCTCAAATGTTACAGGCAATGTGCCAAGTTCAGTAGACGAGCAGTTGCATTCACAAAGGCTACTAGAGAACAAAGGTAAATGATCACTTAGTGCACCGGAAGTGCTTGTTTTCTCTCTTTTTTCCTTCCTTCTCTTTCCCCTGAAGCGTGAAGAGATGCACTCATTTTGGAACATTTCTACTAGCTGTTTGGTTTCTGCATGGAAATCTGCAGATGTAAGGTTATTCCTCCTACTTCTTGTCCTATTGCCAGTGAGGTTGTCAACTTTGAGAACATCTGGGTAGAACCAGAGTGAATCCTTTCTCTGTAATTAAAAACCAGACAGGCTATAGGAAGGCTGTGGCTTTGTAATGTGCTTGGTGTTGTGCTACTATGTATTTTGCAAGGTGACGGTTATTAATTGGAAAACATTAAAAAAATAGACCAGTGTTTACATCAGTTGTTTCTTATGGTAGATACATAACTTCTTTAGAAGTGTCTATTTGCCGTTTGAAATTGCTGTTTCAGACTCCTGTTGTTTTGCCTTTTTCCATTAGTTCAGAGAGTCCTCCAGTGCCTCGGGTTTTCTTCCCATATAGTGGTTTTTCACATCCCTGATTCAGTTGTGAAATTAAAGGAGAAAGCATGTTTGCCAAGGGAGTCACCTCTCTGGCACTGGGTGTGGATGTGGCACTAGAGAATCCCTCTTCCCTGTGCTGGCACTGTGGAATGACAAGATATCTCTGAATTTGTCCAAATGTCTGGGATGTAACAAAAAAATCATGTTGGATCCTTTGGGTGAACAGCCTCACTCCTTCCCTGTAGACAAATGAATCCTCTTTTTAAGCAAAGAGTTAACTATTCAATCCTTTGAACCTAATTCACTTTTGATCAAGCCCTTTTCTAGCAAAAAAAGGACTTCTTTCTATTATCGAGCCTATCCCAACCTATGTATTCCCACGTGGAAGTGGCAAGCTCTGTATTGATTTTGTGAGTGGCAGTTGCAGAAGGCAACGCATGGCTTTGGGTCACACCTCTCAAAGAGCATGTCCACATCCTTCTGCTATAGCTTGGCTACTGTCAGGCTGAAAACCGTTTGATTTAAATATGGGGGAGATGCTAGGAAACTCTCAAAATCATTTTGAACCATCATACATTTTCTCCCTTGAGCCATAAATTCTGTGTGTTCAATTCCTGAGAATGCAGTAAATGCATTCTGAATGCCTATTTCCTTTCCTAGGCAGGTAGAAATACGGACCATAAGGCTTGAAAATGTAGATGGCAATTAATTAGGAATGGCAGAAATTATTTTAATTTCTCAGCTTTTGTGGCGTTGGACTGGTGAGTTTTGGTTTTGATCACTGGAAATGAAAGATCATGAGGTTTTCAACAGACAGTAGTTGGGTTTTTGACCCTTTTCATTTCAGCCCTCCTTTGCAATACCATCAGGGATTGGTCCATATTGGAGCATGTCTGGTTTGGAGGATGCATGAGGGATGCTGACAAGCTGGAACGAGTCCGGGGAGGACCATGAAGGTGTTTGGCGGTTGGAGCACAAAAGCCAGAGAAGTGTGGGACAGGCCTGTTCAGCCTGGAGGAGAGAAGGCTTTGGGCATGGGGGGACCTCACTGCAGAATGTCACTACCGAAGGGACATCATTAGAGAGGTGCTAGACCATTCCTAGGGGTGCACAGCAACAGGATGAGCAGTTCTTGTTGGGTTGAAGGTTTGGTCCTGGTTGTCCCAGTTTGGTGCAATTTCCATTGTTGCAGGTTTTGAGAATTTGAGTGGAAAAGGTGCTGAGCAATCAGATCCAGGTTTACAGTTAGCCCTGCGCCGAGCCAGGGATGGACTGGAGACCTCCAGGGGTCCCTTCCCACTTGGATTATTCCATGATCACATGATTGTGGGCAGGGTATGCATTACACATTGCACACATTACAGCCTATGGTTACAGACCTTTAGCTAAGGGGAATAAAATCTTAAACCGATATTATCATCATTCCTATTGAATTCACTTGTATAAATATTCATAAATGTTAAGTTTCCACTATGCAGTGTTGTATTTTCCCGAAGATCTCCGGTTAGAAACAAAAACATTAAGAGCTCCCCACCCCTGCTTAACATGGCACTCTTGGCTTGATAGTGAAACCTGCCCGTTGAGTGCCCAGCTATATTCGTTCTGTCCTCCTGAAGTGCTAATCCTGTTTATCCTGTTGCCATAACCTCACTAAGTCTATTTATTTGCTGATTAGCTCTAGGCTTGATTATTCCTTTTAAGCACTGGCAGAACTTGATGAAAACAAGGTGTACACATGACAAAATTTGGATAAACAGAATTATCAAGGAAATACTAGAGAAAGTCCAGAACACAGTGCTGAAGATGCAGAGACATCTGTTCACAGCCATTAGTCTTAGATGGAAATCCAGGGGAGATTTAAGTGAATAATGTGGGAAAACTGAGAAATATATACGTGCCTTTGATAAGGAATTTAGATTTTTCGTCTCATGACAACTGGTCAAACTCCACTTTCTTCAGTGGAACTGCACTGATTTATTCTAGCTGAGGATCCAGCCTTGTGGTTTGTAAAATCAGCTGCGAATATGCCATGGGGATGGTTTGGCTTTCTAGAGAAAATCTGAGACCTTTTAAATAAATGTTCAACATGCTTAATATGTTGCTAAAGGAGGATCAGTTGCAGGAGAACCAAGGGGCTTCATACTGTCTCATACATTACAGCTCATAACAATGGTACCCCATGGTTTTAGACTGACATCACGAATAAAACAGCCCATAGTATTTTGTCCTGTGCTCATTCCTGTGTTAAGCTGATAACCTTTTCCGAGTTACCACAAGGCTTTTAAAATGCAGATGTCCTGCCTAGTCTTAAAAGACATCAGGTACTTATATCAAGTCCCTAGGGCAATTGTTTCAGTGGTTAATTACTCCTCACTATTAAAAGAAAATAATGCTTAATGTGTACTGAATTTATGTAGCCTTATCCCCTGGACATTGGATCTTTTTATGTCTTTGTATGCTAGGTTAAGGAATTGCTGTATCTGAAATGTTCTCCCTGGGTATTTGGTTAGAGACCAGCAAGATTTGGTTAAGCTTTTAAGTTTCAGTTGTGGCTTTCTGACCAAAGTTTATGTTTCCCAAGACAGTTGGCTAAATAGCTTTAAAGCAGCCACATTTACTTGGCTAACTCCCACCTGAACCCTTGTTCCCATTGGTTTCAGCCACCTCTGGTCCTGCAGAAGTGTCTAACGACAACCACAAACATGGTTGGAGACACAGTTTAGACTCACTACATCTGAGAATATCTTTAAACAAGGTATCAGGGGCTACTCCAAACAGGGTTATTGTAACCAGTTCTAGGATTTCATTTGCCTGTTATTGCTAATTTAGTTACAAATAAGAATGCATAAAATTGGCTTATCAGAATATATACAGACACCATGCAGTACTAATGAATTCATATCATTAGTGTCATGAAAATACCAATTGTGTTAATGAACATGGAAAGAAACATATTTATTTAATGTGAACATCTGGTGTCAGACTTCTGAACTTTTTAGAGGTAAATAATAGACGTGTTATCTCTCTTCCATTTTCCACTCTTCTGGTTCCTTTGGTAAATTTATGGCATTAAATGAGTGGAACAGCTTCAGCCTGTCCCATAGAGCAAAGCTGAATCTTACAGGTGTTCTGCATTGCCAGCACCCTGCAAACCTGTCCAAGGGTATCACTGCATATCTCCTACTACATTCATGTTGTATTGTCTGCTAATACAATTAACACACCTTGAAGGATGGTCCCTGTATACGGTACCACCTTTGGTGTTGGTGCTCAAGTCTATTCCTATTCAGATTTTCTTATTTACTGAGTTTTACCTCTGGCTCCATTGAGAGAAGGCTTGAGCTTGTCTTTGTGGAGGCTTACCTTTCATACAATTTCCAAAGTACATTTTTAAAGTGCTTTTTCTCCACGTCTATAATCTTAAAATGGCCAGATAGTTTAAAATTTGGGTACACGAAAATATATTGCCTTCAAAATTCATCTCTTAGGAAATATAGCTTAGTGCTGGATGTGGAGGGTTCAGGCAAATTTTAGATCATATCCAATTGCTCACTTTATTCCCCAGCATGTTCCCTGCACAGAGTCAAAGTCCAGGAGCATAGCAAAATTGCTATGAGTAAGAAGCAGCGACAGGCAGGGAATGAATGAAGGTTTGCTCCTGTCTCCTCTCATGCTGCATGCTGCCTCCTGAAGATACTGATTTACTATGTACATAAGCCAGTGTTGAAAGAGATAAATGGAGGAAGGAAGTTGTTTTGGAGTTCCCTGGACCTTATGCGGGCCATCTCTTATTTGTAGAAGACCAGCTGATAAATACCACAATGTATTTTTAGCAACATGGCACATTGTTCTCCTGTCACGGGTATGAGGGAGGAGAATGCCTATCTGCTCTCTGCACAGCAGTAATTCCCCCCAGTGAATGTGAGGAGTAATTAAAACGGCTTCTCCACAATGAAAAACACCTTGTAATACCTAACTAGGAGAAGTTTTGAAACAGAAAGAATAAAATGCCATCTCCCTCTGACAAAGGTGTTACGGTGGGGCTTAAACTTGCATGGTGAAGTCTTCATTTTAATTCTCCTGAAGCGTACAGCAGCGTTTTCCATGTGGGAAGCAGCTTTGTGCCTCTATTTCGTTTGAGGTCAGTAGGAATCTCTTGCAGCGGAGGAAGCGCTAATTTTGAGTGGTCCACATCCCCTTCCCTGCGTGTCCGTCAGTCCAGGCAGCCAGCACTACTGCTCACTTTCTGTGCTGTCCTCTGTCCCAGCCTCACTGGCAAATCAGGCAGCAGTCTGGCTGCCTGCAATACACAAGTTCCTCTAACTCGTAAAAAATGTAGCACAGTGCTGTACCTTCAAGTGCTAATTGCTGACACAACCTAAATTATGGAGTCATAAACAGAGAACTTTTACTGTTGCATGGGGGATTATTTACAGTAGAGAAGTAGGTGAATATTGAATTCTCTGAGTGATTTCTGGGTGGATTTCACATTTAACTTATGATAACTACCTTGATAAAAGCCCTGAGAGAATAATTCCATCTTGTAGCTTTTTCATGATTGCTATTGTACGGGTTATAGATCTTACAGTTTTCATTTAGATATGCTAAATAGGTTTTTTCTTCCATTAATAATGAGAAATTTTCCCCTTTTTTGTATGCTTTTCAGAATTAAAATTAGTATTAACATTATTTGGCTATCTGGTTGTGACGGGAATTTCAAGGATGTGAGCAAGAAAGTTAATTTCATTTTTAGAAGAACATTACTGGGCGGAGAAGAGCCACACAAAAGAGAATTTGTGGGATCTGTCTTCTGTCTGGCAGATTTGTAAGTGGTCTGCAATGATAAAAGTCTTTTCTTTTTTTGCAGAAGAAAAGTTTTGGAAACCCCAACAAGCTCCTCCCTGCCTTAAAAGTTAAACTCTAAAAAAACCTCTGTTAAACTCTAAAATTTGGGCTGCCAATGTAAACACATTTTTGTAGACTCTTTAGAGATCTCAAATTAATGGCGAGGGAAGGGCTAAGTCATGCCTTGCCTCAGTTTCTCCTGCACCACAGCAGAACTGAGTGCAGCAGTTTGCAATGCTGGATGGTAGCAGCTCTGCTCCTGGGGCTTTTCAGACTGACTGGGCAGCTTGTTTTGCTGTTCATGTCATCTTTGTGTCCCTCTCCCCAGCACTCTCAACAGGTGACCAGCTTCCTGTGACATGCCTGGCAATTGCTTTTAACTAAAACAACAGTTAGCAAATATGGCTTTTGGATTTCTGGCATAAAACAAGTGACTCCATCCCCCTGCTTTTTGCTGCCTGAATTCTCCTTTCAGCTCACATATGGGAGCTGCGATTTTCCGTTCTTTTTGAACCTTGTCTGGTCCCAACCTACTTCACAAGCCTGCTGGCCTTTTTCCTCCAACACCACCCCTACAGCAGGCCCAAACGAGCCTACAGGTAAAATACAGGGGAGGGAATTATTTCTAAAGGCTGACTTTAGCTTAGTAAGGCTAATCTCACTAGATGCCCTGTATAGTCCATGGGGAGAAACTTGGACTCTCCCCAGGGAGCCCAGCGGGGAGTGGGTTGTTGGGTTAATAGTTACTATGTTAGTCCAATGCAAGAGCCTTTCTTGTCTATTCTGAACCCTCCTCTGAAAGGCCTTATCCCATCCATCACAGAAGTAGAAAACAAGAGTTTTTACCATAGGTCCTGTCTGAGTTTTCCCCTTTTAGGGTAAACTATTGAAATTCTTGCAGTCCTTTCCATGTAAATTTTGTTTTCTGGACTCTGATCCTGTTCAGTGCTCCAGTCCAAACTCTTCCCAGATGGCATCTGATTTTCTAGAAATGCAGAGCCCAAAAATGGTGCTTTACCAAGGCCTTCTCCCTACTGAAGAGAGCAGGAGGATTGTTTCTTGTACCTCACAGTCAAAAATGAACCCTGAGTCCTGTTAAAGAGCATTCTTGTGATTGGGGATAGAGTTCTAATTTGTTAAATCATTTTCAATTCCGGGTCTGTTCTCCAAAGGATGTGTTGGTCTTCCTCAACTGGCATCATCTGCAGACTTAATAAGCATGCTCTGTTTTATCATCCAGATCATTAGTGGAAATACTGAATAGTCCTAGACCCAGGGCAGCTCCCCATGGAACACACAGGTCCATACCACTATTAGATGCCAAAACATTGAAAACTGCTTTCCAAGTACTGCTTTCCAACCACTTTTGCATTCTCCCTGCAATGTGAAATATGTATGCTTCCTTAATTCAGCTATAAGTCTGCTATAAGAAACAATGGCTGAAGTCAGGATATATGGCATCTGCTGTTCTTCTACCTACAAAACCTATCATCCTCTCATAGGAAGAAATTACATGGGTTTGACACAATTTGTTCTTGAGATATCCATGGTGGCTGCTACTCAAGTCCTGCTTTCTCCTAGGTGCATACCTGCAATGTATTCAACTATTTGTTCCAGTTTGGTTTTTTTCTTTTCCCAGGATTTCATGTTGCTTGTATTTCATTTTTTGTTTCAGAGAAGGAGCCAAAACCAAAAGCTGTGGATTTGGAGAAGTGGACACTGATAACACTCATCCCATGTGTGAGTACTTTTTGAGGTAGGAGGAGGGATGGTTTTGTGTGAGGAGTTGAGGCAGAAGCTCTCTCCTTGAGTCTGCCACATTTCCAGGGTGACAAATTTCAGTTACCCAAGGCTGTTTGCAGAAGGTTTGCAGATAGACCTTCCCTGTTCACACAATTCTCACTAGCCTTTTTGGGTCGTGAGGGTTTTTTTGCACTCACACCGTGAGTCAGGGACTACTATTGGCTCAAGAGCTCAGAACTGACCCTGGTTTTTAAGTGTGATTTAGTTTCAGATATAAACTCTACAGGTAGTTACAAAATGAAAGCTATCTGTTACAGAAAATGGTGGTGTTTTCTCTCTTTTCCTCAATTCCCTCCCCTGTAAATGAGGTCAGGAATGTTATGAAGCTAACATCATTAATGGTTGCAAAGTGTTTTGAGATCCCTGAATGGAAAGGCTTATATAAGCAGGAAGGTCTTATTAGGATAATTACAATTGCCAACTGTACTGGCACAATATAGATCACTTAATGAATTATTTGGCTTTTCCTTTCTTTCTCTCTCTCTCCCTCAGCTCCCCAAAGCAACATAAACAGACTGATTTTAATTGGCAACTTTCATTTCTAGCAAATGGATTTTTCACTGAGGTTCAAACTCAGCAGCAGCATTTAGAAAATGAAGGTTGGTTTCAGATCAATTGGAATTTGCAGGGCCACGGTAAAGAGGAAAGTCTCCATGCTCTTTGAACAAGAGAAGCACGCACTGAACCTGCCTTTTGAATTATGAGCACTTCTCTCTCCATTACCTTGCAGTGAGTTCCTGCAAGAGCTGTGCTCAGCTGTTGACAGATGCTTGTGACTAATATGATGAAGGTGAATTGATGACTTAGGCTGGCAACTAACATGATATAGCTAATGGTCTCTGTGGAGGAAAAGAAATCCCCTTTGTAGTTTGATGTCCCACTGCTGTGATTTACTCTCTTGGTTTTGCCGGCATTTCACTTGTGTTGGTTTGAATGTGTGGTCTCCTGGAACTGACCCAGAAATGGGATGAGGAAACCAGGTCTTGCTGTTTTATTAGGACTTAAAGGACTATTGATAATCAGCTAGCTTTCTTCCCATGAGACTTCTCAGCCTCAGTAGCTGCTCACTGTGAGTGAGAAATGGCTACTTAATGCTTTATAAAAGTGGCTTAAGAAAGCTATTAAGATTTAGGAAATTATGATCTCCTTGTAGGTATTACTACCTTACAGTCAGTAATATCAATGCTTAAATCAGTAGGAGTTTACTTCTTGTTGAGCCCTGAACATTGTATCTAATATGCAGTGTGGACCCATTTGGAAATGGCAAGTGTGTTGACTGCTATAGAGCATATATGCCCTTTCTTTCCTCTTTTACTTCTTGTGGGTTCCTCAGAAGTGGTCCCAGAGGTTGTTTGCACATGCATTGAAACACCATGCATTTAATTTATACAATTGCCATAATAAGTAATGTAACAGTTGATCATTATTGCTGCTATACATTATTTATCTGGAACTCATACCTACAGATCTGTCCCTTTCTGCTAAATGTTCTTCAAATATACAAGGAGTGAAATGTCTACCCTATAAGACAGATAGCATAGCACAAAAAGCTGTTCCCCAGCTTTTCGAGTTCACTTTCACTCCTGCTGTCAGCGCGGGGGGAAAACAGCTCTTACAATGCAAACCAGGGGCTCCTGAATCCTAGTGTTGAGGAGAAAGTGCCTTCACTCAGCTGTGAAACCAGGGAGGGATTGTTCCCTTGCTTAGCCATCGCCTGTATAGGTTTAATGCTCAAGGGGCTGTGAAAGAAATCCTAGTGAACAAGAGGACTGTGCAGCCCCACTCTGCCCATGTTTAGCTGCCAAGCTGATAAACCCTTGTGGAATGTCACAAGGTGAGGTGATGTGCAAATGGGTGTATTTACAGCAATGTCTAAGGGTGGTGATGAGAGTTTTTTACATCATGAGTGAGTGGTGTGGCATAGCCCCACAGCACTGTACTCAGTTGGAAGACCGTCCCAATCTGTATTTGCTGCTCCATCAGTATTTTGTTCTGCACAAGTGCTGATGACCATACTACTTAGCAACAAAACAAGTCCACAGCTACCACTAAGTTCAGCTTTTGAGAGTAGCCGAAGTTTTTCATGCACTATTCTTTAAGATGTCATGTTTACCTCTGGATAAACCACTGTGGACTGGATCATGCTTTTAAAACACGGGAGGTGTCAGATGCATAAATACTGAATTCTGTCTCAGCATTCTTCTGAAGTAGCAGAACGGGCTGGGTTCTGCCTGTTCCCCTCCCCACCCCCCACATGCTTTGTGGAGAGGACAGCTTGTACTGTAGAGCTGCTGTCAGGTTTTTCCTAGAACAACTTGAAAATCTAAATCTCACTGCTATCCTTACTAAAGGTAATGCTAATGTTTACAGCCCCTGGAAGCCCTTAGATAAATGTACTCTGTCCATATTGCCTGCCTTGAATCCAAAATGTTACAGCAGGAATCACATCCCATACAAGACTATCAGCTATAGTCTTTCTACAGCAGAGCCTTGTTGCATGTCTAAT
The DNA here is from genome assembly GCF_964289735.1 of Phaethon aethereus. Taxonomy (NCBI): domain Eukaryota; kingdom Metazoa; phylum Chordata; class Aves; order Phaethontiformes; family Phaethontidae; genus Phaethon; species Phaethon aethereus. The sequence continues at coordinate 38,519,913 of NC_138580.1, forward strand.
TAGCTTTGTATCTTACTTGTATATGTGTGTGTGTGTCAAAAAAGCACTCTGATCTTAAAGCCCCAGAACATCACGGGGTCTCTGAGGGGATGCTGCTCATCTCTGCTCTCTGTTCAGACTCAGACTCCCACCTTGTGCATAATACTTGGTATAATGTTCCTGGTCCTGTTGGGCTGGAACATAGTCACCCCTTGGCAGAGTCTAGCTGACTATTTCAGGTACAGCTCTGTACAGATACATGTACCCACATGGCAGCCCCGTGAAGGGTCTGGGTGTCTTAAGACACCCAATCTGAGATGCCCTTGTTTTAGTCATGTCAAAGAACGGGAGGAAAACTAAGACTAAAAACTCCAGTTCTGTTTGTGTCTCAGCGGTGTGATCTTGGTGTGCACAACGTGGCTTTACCTTCGCTAGGACGGCTAACAGCAACCAGCCCAGCACCCGCCTTACCTCTTCAGGAGCTTAATTCACTGCTTCATCTTCTGTTACTAGTCAACCTGTTTCTATACAGATTTAGAGTATCAAGGGGGGTGCAATGCCATACAAGCATCAATAGCAACACTGCGCTTGGCACAGGGAGCATTTCTTTGTGCGAGAGGTTGCTAGTTGTAGTGACAGCTCTCGTTTTTTCCCGGGAAAAGGTTATTTTTCAAGGCCTTTCCCTTTAGTTAAAACAGAAATTGGTAATATTGAAGGTATATTACAGCTTTTGGAAGCAGAAGGAAAAAATGCATAGAATGGCCATCAGTGTAATTTTCCACTGTAACCAGTGCCACCGGCCTCTGCATTGAGCAAGTTTCCATTAAATGCTTTATCTCACGTTACCTGATGGCTCAGTGTCAGAGACACCTGTGTGGCAGAGCAGATTGCTGTGTTTACAGGCTCAGTGCTATTCCTGGGGCTCTGGGCACTGTGAGTGAGAATGAGGGGGCACTTACAAAATTTTGGGAACATTCTGCCTTTTATTGGCATGAAATATTCCCATGCCCTTAAACTATGTTGGTTGGGTTTTGTTTTTTGTTTTGTTTTGTTTTTTTTACCATAAGCCTTTCACTGAGCACTCTAACACTTTGAAAGGAAGATTTTATTTCTGCTGTTCTGTGGAGGTGATATGTTTATAGCATCCTTCCTCATCTCTTTCTCCCAGCTTTTGTGGTTTTTAAAGAAGGAATTGGACCAGGACTGTGCATCAGCTGTGGGTGAGAAGGGTGCTGGCAGGTGGCAGGTCCAGGCAGTCCCACCTGCTGCTGGCCAGAGACTGCCCAGAGTAACAGTGGGGAAAAGCTCTTGACAAATAGCAAATATATCAGAAAATGGGAGAGAACTGACATTGTTTACTGTTTCAGTAAACTGGGAGCCAGCAAGCCCTAGTAGCCCCAAAAGGGGAAAGAAGAAGTTTTGAAATTTAAAATCTTTCTGATTTTCCGCTTTTTATTTATTAATGTTAAAGGAATAGGAAATTCTCAGCTAGTTCATTCCTGTGGTTTGCAAACAAAACTTGTTTGTTGTTTTGCTTTCCTTTCAAAAAGGCATTTCTTTAGTTAAATATTGACCTACCAATTTAAAAGGAGAAGAGGTTTAGAAAAAGGATCAATAATCTGTAAATGAGATGAAGGATTTTGTTTTGGACTGAATGGAGCATTTTACCCAAAATGACATTTTGATGTTTTTTTCATTTTGTTGGCTGAAAGATATTTTTATTTGGACTGGAGTTAATTGTTTTATTTCAGTATTACAAAACAATGCATATTTCCAGAGAGGCAGAAGCAGGGGAGGCTCCAATAATTGTTTATTAGCTATGGACAGTGAAGCTAAGGGAATTAATTCTTGGACTTGGGATTTTTTCTGCTATTTTTGCATGGTTTATGTGTTTTGGCTAATCTTTGCTTCTTTCTCCCTTGCATTAACCCTCCTTTAAGCATCTCTTCAATTGTGGCTCTCCCAGCAATTTATTTGTTTTCGCTGTGTGTGTTTGGGTTTTTTTACTTGCTCCACCAACAAACTGTTGAAACTCTTCAGGTATCACCAAGGAGAAGGAAATGTGGATCAGGACTGGGCTAGCAAGCATTGCAGGCTCAGCTGCGGCGTTCCTCAAGGCGTAGCAAACAGGAGACATTGGCTTTTAAAGTAAGAGAAATGATGATAAATAGGTTTATTGCCAGGACACTTAGGGGCCAAAATTCAGTTCAGGGCAGTATTATGCCGACCACTAGTGCAGGAAGTAATCCCTGCTGTGGACACCTTGTAGTCTAGGTAGACATGCCAGGATAAATAAAAGCAGCATATTTGGTAGGTCTCAGGTGGAGTTGCAGTAGCAGGAGATGCAGGCGCTTTCTGGGAAGCAGGGGACCATTAGCGGTGTGACGCTGGCTGCAGGGTCCCGAGTGTGTGCCTGTGCCATCAGGAGGGACGGGGCACTGGGAAGGAGCTGTGGGAGATCCCTGCTGCCCTCACCGGTAGCAAGCAAAAAAGCCAGAAGGCAGCGTGCCATTTTGTACAGTCAGCCTGCTGTTATCCTGATCTAGCATGACAAATTGGTGTTCCCAGAGTGGCAGCAGAGTAATCAGACTGTGACAAATGGTTTACTTAGAGCAATTTGTTTTCATTTTACTGAAAATTTCTGCAGTTTTAACAAAAGGTTCCCCTCTGCTTCCTCACTCCCACCACTTCCTTCTTCCTTTAATGACATTTGCATGATGTTGAGAGAGGGACTTGGACCTGACCTGTAGCTGAGAGGGTGGCATGGCAGCTGAGCGATCACATTTCCAGGGACCCCAGGCTTTTTGCAGCTGGAAGCTGTTGCTGGAGGCAGTGCATTGGTGAGTGTGAAGCTCCTCGTCCATTAGCTGTAGGGCTGTACACATGCTTTTGCCTGCGTTTGGAGCAGGGAGCTGAGCTTCCTCTCACCTTTTGCAGGTTGCTTCTTGGCAGAGGAAGGGTGTGTGGGAGCATGGGTTTCCCTGAGGGTCTGAAAAGGGTGTCTGTCAGTCTGGCACCTTTCACAATTATTAAAACCTAATCACAGGAGTGATGTAGCTGGGAAAGGGGAGCAGTGTCTACCTGAAGCACTGCCAGCCACATCTGCCCTGTGGGTGACAGGGTAGCTGTGCAGACCCATGCCTGTCTGCTTTAGCACACTCGCAAAAGCCAAAGAGTATAGAGAGAAGGGGAAAACAGCTAAAAATGAAACAATGCCAAAAACTGACTAGGAGTTTGAGAGTGTCCAAGTCCCTGTCATGACCACGCCTCAGCTGGCCCTGGGATGGGGACCTCACTGCCTTTCCCTGCTCGAGTCTCAGCCCAGTCTTGCACGAGGCTTTTCAGTACTGTGGTGCCACTGCAAGGTTAAAACTTGGATGGATTCACCTTCTTGGCTTTCCTGGCAGAAAAATTAAAAATGGGTAAACTCTGCATTGCCTGTTTAGCAGAAGTTCACCCTGCCCTATGGCAGGGAAGTAACTGCCATGAGACTGACCTAGGAGCGGTCTGAACTCAGGCTTGTCATCTTCCACTTACTCCAGTTGCTCTTATGTATAATGACCTGCTGCTTCCAAGTACAGTTCTTGCAGTTCAGCAGCCAGTGCTTTCCATGGTCTCTGCAGGAAAGGGAGACAAACACTTTGGGTAAAATAAAAGGGTAGTAGTTATGCAGGGGCTGGAGCCAGGGGCTCAGTGCTGTGGGGAAGAGGCCGGGGGCGGCAGGGGAGAGTTAGGCTGGTGGCAGGGGATTCTGCTGTGGTTGGTCTTTAAACATGTGTGTTTGAGATGGACATTGAGAGTGCCTCATTCTCCAAAAGAATTTTTTTTTTGGAGACCATTCTCCAAAATCACACACTGGGATGGGCTTGGCAGCAGACCTAGTCAGCAGGTCTGTGCCATCCAGCTTTTTTTTCAGCTCTGGCTTCTTTCCTGACTGGTCTTTTCCAAAAAATGCATTGCTGCCCAGGGCAGAATACCTGGGGCTCTGCAGATGTGACACATGCTGCTGCACTCCTTTGAACCCACACCAAAGCTAGAAAAAATTATTTTGGGCCTTCTGGGGTGCGAGCCTTGATTCTGGACAAGTGGTGGTCCTGGAACATTAGAGGGTGAAGTGATGGAGTCAAGGATTTTCTCCATCATGCTGCCTGTGACTGCTACTTTTTTATAACTGTGTGCAGTTGTTTAAAGATTGCCTCAGTACAGGCTAACGGGATGAAATGCTCAGGCCACTCACATATGGGAGGTTGGACGTGACAGCCTACAATGCTCTCCTTTGACTCCGAGGTCTGTTCATAGCCTCAAGGGCTTGATGTGGCAACCTGCTGCATTAGGTGCTGGTACTGTATCTTGCATGCTTGTGCTGCTGCACGAATACTCAACAATGTGATGCAATCTACTGCTGTGTCCCCCATCCAGCCACCAGAGACATCCGTCAAGGTCTGGGGAGCAGCCAGCCCAGCGCTCTTACTGCACTTTGTTGCAATGGCAGCTGTGTCTGAAAATAGCACGGTGCCACTTACAAAGCCTCGCAGTGTAATGGCTTTCCTTAAATGAAATTCCCACTCTGTTGGCAACTCTGCTTTTTGCAGAAGCCCTTGGAAATAGCATAGCGATGTGTAACTAACTGATGCCCATTAGAACGTGTCCCTGGCCTTGGGTGGAATGAGCTTTCTGGTATATGCTCATACAAGAAAATAACGTAAGTAAGACCATTATCACAACATGGTTTTCATAATGTATTAGCAAACATAATAAAGCAATGGAAAATTACTTGCACTAATCGGACATCCATAAATAGACTCAAATAGTATGTTTGACTCTCAATTGGAGTGAATAATTTATCAGCTGATTAAATCTGATCATTTTGTACAACCTGCCAGTGCATGTTTTTACTGTCCATATATCTCCATTAGATTGACGGATTTGGGTGGTTCAGAATGGTAATAGCCAGGGAAATGCCATGTGTGAGTAAATAAAGCCAGATTTACAGCACTGGGGCACCACTGTCAGATAGCTAACACCAAAACGGGGTGCTGTTATGTATTTAAATAATAGCTGCTCTGTGTCTCACAGATGATTTCTTAAGACCTAGGAAGAAAGAAGAAAAAAACCCAAGCCCTCAATTGCCACATACAACCTTCCAGATAATGCAAGTAGGGCAGGAAAGCTACTTAAAGCCCCCGCAGCACCTTCTGGGGTTGCCCGAGGAGAGCAGTGGGGTGCGATAGCAAGTGGAGGAGATCACAGTGCTCAGTGTTTCAGTCCTGCTTTGTCAGGGGCGGTAAGTCCCAGTGTTGAACACCCTTCAGACCCCATCTTTCTGTCTCCCTGCTCCTCTCTCTCCATCTCCTCCCACTGTAGCTACTCCCATCCACACTTGCATGCTGTCTGCACCCACATGGGGATTTTCTGAATGTTTTGGTGTTTGCTTTCCTCCTTTGATGTTAAACACTAGTTCTCTTTTGCTGTTTGGGTATGAGGCATTTCCCTTGATGACGCAGTAAAGTCTATATTTCAGTGAAGAATCCCACATGGCTGCAAAACTTCCAAAGAGATATGATTAAAAAGAAATTACAACTGTGCATAAAATGTATATTAGATGGCTGCAGAGGTCTTAGGCAAAGTCTTCTGGGAAGTGCTGTATTACTGAAGGCCAAATCTGAGACCCTGTGCTCTGGCTTGCTCTGCATGGTCACCTCATCCTGTGCCACACAGACCTGAAGTTGCTGTGTCCCCACACCTTTGGAGGCTGGTGCAAGACACCAGGGTGCTGCTCTGGTGCCCTATGGCAGGCAGTCTGGAGCTGCCGTCGCACCCTGGCCAGGTTGGTGCCAGGAACTGGGCCACCACAGGGCCAGCAAGGGGGGATGGATTCCCCACTCCTCCAATATGTGCATCTCACATTTAATCTGTGGAAATCGGAGGGCGGTCAGTCGAAAAGGGTGAAGACAGAGTTTAATTGCTCTTTACTCTGCAAACAGGACAGGTGTACAGAAATGCAAATACAGATACTCTCTGGATTTGTTTGGCTGCTTCTTTTGCACTAAGGCAACATGCCAGTGACCTGTCCTGAACTGAGGAGCACCATTTTCAGTGCTTAGCATGATAGTCCCAGTTCTGCTCTCCTTTGAGAACCGTATCAATGAAACTCCTGCTGACTTCCCTAGGAGGAACCTGGCATCAGATGATTTGCAGGGTTGCTTAGCAGTAATTTAAAGGAATTAAAATGAAAAGCACCAAGGGGATGAACCAGTCAGCCAGGGAGCATTCATAGGGCTAGCTGTGTGTGAAGCAGGGATAATAACTGTTGCCTTTTACTTTCAAATTTGAAGCTGAAATGTCCCTCTTATCCCCAAAGGCCATCAGTTCAGTTCCTGACTAAGGAAGAAGGAGAATTAAGAGAAGGAGAACAGATTTTCCGTACTGGATCGATACTTTGCGCAGATAGAGGTATGAGTATAACATAAGTATAAGAAATATATATATATATGTATATCAGCATATAAGAGTAATCATATCTATACCTTTGGCAAGTCAATAAAGTTAGCGTTGTTACTTTGTAACTTTGTTACTTTGGCCCCTCACTACAAGAAGGACGTTGAGGTGCTGGAGCGTGTCCAGAGAAGGGCAACGAAGCTGGTGAGGGGTCTGGAGCACATGTCTTATGAGGAGCGGCTGAGGGAACTGGGGTTGTTTAGTCTGGAGAAGAGGAGGCTGAGGGGAGACCTTATCGCTCTCTACAACTACCTGAAAGGGGGTTGTGGCGATGAGGGTGTTGGTCTCTTCTCCCAAGTAACTAGTGATAGGACAAGAGGAAATGGCCTCAAGTTGCGCCAGGGGAGGTTTAGATTGGATATTAGGAAAAATTTCTTCACTGAGAGGGTGGTCAGGCATTGGAACAGGCTGCCCAGGGAGGTGGTGGAGTCGCCATCCCTGGAAGTGTTCAAAAAACGTGTGGATGTGGCGCTTCAGGACATGGTTTAGGGGACATGGTGGCGCTGGATTAATGGTTGGACTTGATGATCTTAAAGGTCCTTTCCAACCTAGTGATTCTGTGATTCTGTGATTTGTACTGGAAATATTTCCTGTATCTGTCTCAGAGTGGTGGAAGGTTAGGACCCATAATTAAGAACATTTTATAGGGAAAAAAAGCATTTTTTTCATTATTAAGTTGCTGCAAAGCTAGATCCCAGCCTCGACTGGCACAGAGCAGTGAAACCTGGAGAGCGCCTAGGAAGGCAAAGTGGGTTTTTTGAAATGAGAGAGGGTCTACATACACCAGGAACACAGTCGTCATTTTTCACTCAATGACAGTGTTGCTTGTTATTTAGAAAACTAAAGGAGTTTGTCTAGCATTTCCTCTTGTCACTCCTCAGGCCAGCCAGGGCTCAGCATGGCATGAGCAAGGGATATGGCCCAACAGGGAAAGAATGGCCAAAACTTTGGATTTGGCAGAGCTCTGTACTGCCTGCATTTCTTGAGCTCAGTCCTGGCCCCAGCGTGTCTGTGGGAGTACTGCCTCTGCCTTCAGTGGGGCTAGCTTTTGTCCAAGCTTCAGGATAATTGGCACTGCTGGCAGCATTATTCTCCTCAGATACACTCAGCCAAATATCACTGTTGTGTGGCTCTGGGCTGGCAAGCTGGGACATGCTGGGGGTGTCATTCGGAGGCTAGAGCTGTGTCTTGCCTCTTACCAGCCCTCACACAAGAAGAATTAGCATAAACGGAGGTTCTCTGGTGCAGGTGTTCTGGGAAGGCACAGAAATGCTGATCCACAGCAGTTTCTATTCTAGCTTCTTCAGGTCTATTTACACTAATGAAGCTGGTGATGATGTTAGCCATAGCACACACCTCTGTGTCTTGTAGCACTGGCCTTGATTAGTATGGACGGCCGAGCCCAGAGGGTTGTGGTGAACAGAGTTAAATCCAGTTGGCGGCCAGTTACGAGCGGTGTTCCCCAGGGCTCAGTTTTGGGGCTGGTCTTGTTTAATATCTTTATTGATGATCTGGATGAGGGGATCGAGTGCTCCCTCAGTAAGTTTGCAGACAACATCACGTTGGGTGGGAGTGTTGATCTGCTCGAGGGCAGGAAGGCTCTGCAGAGGGATCTGGACAGGCTGGATTGATGGGCTGAGATCAATTGTATGAGGTTTAATAAGGCCAAGCGCCGGGTCCTGCACTTTGGCCACAGCAACCCCATGCAACACTACAGGCTGGAGAGCTGCCCAGCGGAAAAGGACCTGGGGATGCTGGTCGACAGCCAGCTGAACATGAGCCAGCAGCGTGCCCAGGTGGCCAAGGTGGCCAACAGCATCCTGGCCTGTGTCAGCAATAGTGTGGCCAGCAGGAGTAGGGAAACGATCGTGCCCCTGTACTCGGCACTGGTGAGGCTGCACCTTCAATACTGTGTTCAGTTTTGGGCCCCTCACTACAAGAAGGATGTTGAGGTGCTGGAGTGTGTCCAAAGAAGGGCAGCGAAGCTGATGAGGGGTCTGGAGCACAAGTCTTATGAGAAGCGGCTGAGGGAACTGGGGTTGTTTAGTCTGGAGAAGAGGAGGCTGAGGGGAGCCCTCATCGCTCTCTACAACTACCTGAAAGGGGGTTGTGGTGAGGTGGGTGTTGGTCTCTTCTCCCAAGTAACTACCAATAGAATGAGAGGAAATGGCCTCAAGTTGCGCCAGGGGAGGTTTAAACTAGATATTAGGAAAAATTTCTTTACTGAGAGAGTGGTCAAACATTGGAACAGGCTGCCCAGGGAGGTGGTGGAGTCACCATCACTGGAAGTGTTCAAAAAACGTGTGGACGTGGCACTTCAGGACATGGTTTAGCGGGCATGGTGGTGTTGGGTTGATGGTTGGACTTGATGATCTTAAAGGTCTTTTCCAACCTTAATGATTCTGTGATACAAGCACTGGTTCTTCCAAAATGTCTTTTTTGGCTTGTACTGGAAAGTGTAGTTCATCTCTTCCCTCTCCCTTGGAGATAAAAAACAAGTTGTTACTGTACAATTTGTCGTGGTTTAGCCCCAGCCAGCAACTACGCACCACGCAGCCGCTCGCTCACTCCCCCACGGTGGCACAGGGGAGAGAATTGGAAGAGTAAAAGTGAGGAAACTCATGGTTTGAGATAAAGACAGTTTAATAAGTAAAGCAAAAGCCGCGCACGCAAGCAAAGCAAAACAAGGAATTTGTTCACCACTCCCCATGGGCAGGCAGGTGTTCAGCCATCTCCAGGGAAGCAGGGCTCTGTCACGCGTAACGGTTTCTTGGGAAGACAGACGCCATAACTCCCTCCACCCCTTCCTTCTTCTTTGTCCCAGCTTTATATACTGAGCATGATGTTATATGGTATGGAATATCTCTTTGGCCAGCCTGGGTCAGCTGTCCCAGCTGTGTCCCCTCCCAGCTTCCCGTGCACCCCCAGCCTGCTCGCTGCAGGCCAGCATGAGAAGCTGGACCGTCCTTGAGTACTTAGCAACAACTCAAAACATCAGCACCTTATCAACATTTTCTCATCCCAAATCCAAAACATAACCTCACGCTAGCTTCTGTGAAGAAAATTAACTCTACCCTGGCTGAAACCAGGACAACGTGGCACTTCAGGACATGGTTTAGCGGGCATGGTGGTGTCGGGTTGATGGTTGGACTTGATGATCTTAAAGGTCTTTTCCAACCTTAATGATTCTGTGATACAAGCACTGGTTCTTCCAAAATGTCTTTTTTGGCTTGTACTGGAAAGTGTAGTTCATCTCTTCCCTCTCCCTTGGAGATAAAAAACAAGTTGTTACTGTACAATTTGTTGAACAGAATGGTGCATGGGGGAGTATGTGCCAAGCTTGTCTTGAAGGATGGTATCAAAATTCAGGATTGTGGTTCACAAGACCCAGCATTTTCTTTGCATCATTAAATATCAGTCTTGAGGACGCTCCCTGGGTTTTGTTGTTTATGCATTGCTAAGGTGACATTTGACACTTCAAGCAGGAAAGATAAACTGCAGTGTTTGGCAAAGCTGCTGAATGTTCATCAGTTAGTCATGAACTAGTTAGCGATAAGTAATTAATGTTCAGGTATTTGGGTAATATCCAAAGCAAACAGCTAGGGTCAAATCCTTTACCCACCTGCATCAGCATCCTTCTGTTGATTGAAGTGGGGTTAAGACAATTTACCAGCTATGTACCTCAAAAGAATACTTATTTCCTGATGCATTAGCAGCAAGATCAGGGCCTAGGAGAGATATTTAGCTGTGAATACACAGTATGTTCAGTGCTGATACCCTGCAGGCTCCCTTGTGTGTGCAGGCAGAGCTCACTGCTTGCTTGCTCGCTCGCTCACCGTCAGCCTGCTCTCCCTTTTAGGACCCGGCATGTGTTTCAGCATTTGTTGTTTGCTGCGTGCTTTTCTCTTTCAAGCCTAACATGGCCACCGATGGTTTTATGTGCCCCTTCTCTACCTACCCCAAATAAGGAGACCAGGAGCTTCTTAATCAACAGTGTTTCATTGTCATAATTTTGAAAACAGAGAGTAGCTGCTGATAGTGCCACAGCACTTTCTGACACCATTTTGTATGACGCCATCTGCAACTGGAAGGGAAGATGGTGACGTAAGGGAAAATACTAGGTTTTACTTTTCTGCATCATCTCACCCAAGGAGGATGGTCCTTTTTAAACTGAAGGAAAATGTTGCTCTATGGCTGTAGAGCACAAAACCAGAGCCATTTAGCGAGGCCTAAATAACGAACTCTCAGGATTGAGACAGGGGGAGGAGGAGGCTGCAACCCGTCTCTTCTCCCCCAGGCTGTCAGGGGATTGGAGAGAGGTGGACCAGGGAATGGGGATATGGAAAAACATATCTCATCCCATTTACACCCCAGTTATCTGTGACCAGAGAGCTGCAGCGCTGCACAAATATGTTTGTTGCAGGGACAAAAAGAAATGCTAGGGTTTCAGAGAGCAGCATCAGTGCTTTTTCCCAGTGTTTGCTACGGCAGGGCTAGTAACAGCTGGAAAAGGAGATTGTTGTTTATTTTCATTCATGACCTAAGGCTTCAAGTGTCTTCTTCAGTCTTGTACATTTGTCCAGTATATGATCTACACCCTCGTCCCTCCAGTGACCTGGTGATGCCACATGGGCTTTAGCGCAGCATTGCCACCTTTTAACATTGCTCTAAGGTTCATGGCTGCATGAAGCAGGGATGGGGGATCACAGGAAAGCCTGATTTCGAAAAGCTGAAATAATATATTATTGGAGAGCTCTGGAGGTTACCCTGGTAATGATCAAGTCTGTGAGTTTGCTGTTTGAGCCTTTATCCACTGAAATGTTCGAGTATTCCCAGCAGGGAGAAGCAGTGGGTGGGTATGCAGTCAGGGTTTTGTGTTTCCTAAAGATTTGTGAACAAACCAACCATCAAGTCCAGAGGAGTATAAATAACGCTGGAAAACCCAGACAGATATTCACCTTCATTCCCTCCAGAGTGGGGAGGACTGACTATGTGAAATTCCATCTGCAAGGAAAAAACTTAATTTTTACTATTTATTACAATAAGACTGAAAGCAGCCCACATTGTCTCTGAAATGGGAAGCATGGCACAGTCAGTATTACATTTTTCTTTCTGGGTGCAAGAAAATGACCTTCATAGCTCACTTGAGGCTTTGTCTCTTTAGAGTTATGGGCCATTCCCTTGTTAGTGGTAATAAACTGCATTATATTCCACTTCACACTGATGGGGTTTTTCTACATAATGCCAGGGAACTTAAAAAAAAAGAAAAAAGGTCAGTGAGTTTCAAAATATGCTTTATTAAAAAGGAGATAAAAGGGAAAGAGCTGGTATCACTTCTTAAATGGTATGTGTTCTATTAATAAGTCATTATGTTTTAAGCGCTATTTGTAAGTGTTGCGCGCACAGTTTGGGACGTTATTATACCATACAGGAGTGTACCAGATGTTCAGCACACAGAAGGGACTGGGACAAAAATCAGAGTGAGCCACGAAGAGGGTGGTTCTTCCACTGCTGAGCATGGCCGAGGAGCTTTACCTTGGCCATCTGAGTCAATGGCAGGTCCCAATACCTCAAGGCCTCCAAAATTTTTGGGTCTGCTTTTAAATAACCCTACCTGAATAACAGAAACCAGGCCACTGTGTTAGTGCAAGTCAAAAACCCTGTTGATGCTGTGCCTTTAAATAACACTCAGAAACCCCCTTTATCTCCCCTCTGCCCTTTTGGCCTCCCGACAGGCCTGTAATTAGCACAGATTTTTCACATTCATGGATAGATTGGAAATTTGGAAGCACTTAATGAACAAGGTCAGTTACCTTGACTGGGCTGAAATTGCAGTTAGAGGGCATCTGTTTGCTCCCAAGGCTGGCAGCATACAAATACATGAATATTAACGTACTGCACGCAAAAGTGCAAACGCTGTGTGTAATGTTTGCAGGGATAGGATCTTGCATTCAGTGTGACTCCCGCCCCAAGGGCTTTCGCGTGTTTTGGGGGCATTTCCCCAGTGTCTAGACACAGTCCCCGTGTCTAGAGCTGGATTAGGACATGACTCCAGGTCCCGATTAACTAGCAATCCAGATTGCCATCTTCTCACATGATTTGAGCCAAAGACTAGGTCCAAGCACGTATTTCTTTCATGGTAGGTCCAGCACTTGCCTCACTGCAGCTGTTGGCGTTTGGTGGTGGGGACAAAGCCTGTGTTTCCAATAGGTTTTGTCTTGGGGAGCTTAGTGTCTATAGGAAACTTGGTGGTGGTTTGGTTTGCGGTCAGGACCAGGCCCTCAAAGCTCACTGACCATTTTGGTTTTATATTCCTGAAACAAGAAAGTGCAGGAAACACCCCACCTGCAATCTTGTGGTCTTTGGGGTGAGTTAAAAAAATAACATGAGTAAAATAACACCCTCTGCATACAAGGAGGGAGTGTCCCCGCAGCAAGGGGCTGGCTGCGTTTTGCTCCCATGTGATGCCTCCTGTTCAATACTTGTGGGCTGGAGGATAACAGTGGAGCTCAGAGGAAGCTGCCTCCAAAACCTACATACAGGCTGGGAAGTGATTAAAGGAGTCCTGTGGAAATAGAAAAAGGTATATGAAGCATAATATGATTTCCTGTTTCTCCCTGTAGTTCATGAGTTTAATGCAGATTTCTAAGACACTGGGCCATAAGTGCATAATGCATTTTTATTTATCTGTTTAACCTCTCAGACTATGCTAAATTATGACAAAAGTAGAATAAGAAACTCACACAGCAAATCCTCCAAACAACTGTTAAGTTAGGAGACCTCAGATCGTTTCATTTCTGGATCTCTTAGGTGCAGTTAATACATAATGGGAGAAGAAGAAAGTCCCTGGTAATAATTACACAGTTTGAATTGAAGCTTATGATGGGTAGCAGCAAGGATTCTTACAATAATGTGCAAAGCAACTTGTCCGATACTGATAAAAAAAACGCACGTCTCTTTTAAACATTTATTTTTACTGTGTGTGTTTAATACTAAAAGTGATTATAGCACATTGCTCTTCACTTTAATTGTTTTGCAAATGTCATACTGTAAAAGCAAATCCCTCTCTTGCATTTACAGAGTACCATGATATTCTCATGCTGCCAAGAAGCCCCAGCAAGATGCTTATGAGAGCACCCTCCCTACAGCACAGTTTGTGAGCATTTCATAAACCTTTCCACACAGAGCATCCCTAGGAGATTAGGAAATTATTTTATTCCTACTTCTTTACATCTGGAGAACTGAAGTATGGGAAAAGCCCCAGATTGCCTATGGTGCTCAGATGCATAAATCCCCTTGTGACTGAGTTCTAAGTTCATCCCACCTGACTTTCAGGATGTGGTCGACAGGAGGGTTGTGCTAGAAGTTTGGTTACCCTTAAAAATCAGTGCCTAACCTCCATTCCACTTTGTTGCTTCCCCTTGCATCTCTCTGCAGCCCTAAACCTGGCTTGCCCACCAAGTGCAGAGCTGGATCTCCACCAATGCATGGCCAGATTTCCAAAAGATGTCAGCGCCAGTTATTTGAACATCTGGCACCATTTGGATCTAGTGTTTGTACGGTTTTGATTTTAAAAGAAACCGGGCCCTAGCGTGTGCACCATGTGTTCATTAGCATGGAAGAAAGACAAGTGTGATGAGCTACTCTTACCTAGGAGTAAAGCAGAGCAGAGTAAGACTCACAGCTCAGCACAGCCAGAGCTGTCAGGGTAGAACCGGCACCTCTGTGATAAGCTGGATGGACAAGGCAGGGACAGTTGGGTCTTCTCCAGGACTGGCTTCTACTCTGACTGCCCGTGAAAGTGCCAGTGGTGACACTCCAGTGGTATGGCTAGACAACCACTAGGAAAGGAAATTCAGGACCTTCAAACTTGTTGTATGTATGAAGATCAGTGTCTGGCTGCTGGTGCTCTTTGCTGTTTGCTGGTTGTCATTTACAGAATAGAGCAAATAGAGCTATCAGCATCTCAGGAGATGCCTGATGCCTTGCAAAATCAGATTCTGGAAATAAGGAATCTACTTTATATCACAATGACTGTCACCTACATTCTCTCATCCACTAACTGGATTTATCGTAAGGCTGCATCAAACAAATGGAGTCATAAGCTGCACTGTCCCCAGGGCAATTGGATGAATTAAAATATCTAAGACAATGACAAATGCTGCCAAAGGGTGTTGATATTGGGCTGCTGGACCTGTGGTCTCTGGCAAAGCCCAAGAAACAGTCTTGTCACAGGGAGACTCCAGAGTTACCGTTGCCAGCAACAGAGGGTTGGGTTCCTGTTTCCTCTGCCTTTGCTATCAAAGGGGCAGCCAGGGTCTGTGATAAAGCTCAGATAAAACTCTCCACACTTTTGAGAATGAAAAGCTTCGTATCTTCAAATTTAGCTTTCACAGGTCTCATCACCTCCTTCCCTCCACTGCTCCAAAATTCAGTTAAATAAAATACAGATCAAAACATGCAGCAAAATAATGTGGGCCCTATGTAGCTCCTGCTGAAACCAGCAGTGACAAAACTCCTTGTCATTTCAATGACATCAGATCAGGCATATGGTAATACATTTTGGCTGTGCATTGTTATAATAGTCTTTGTGTGCTTCCATGCACGTGCATTTTATGTTACATATGCCTGTACAGTTATGTACATTTAGGAGAGATGAGTGCTTGTTTATCCACAGGCAGCAAATATGTGTCTGTGTACAGGTATATGTCTGTGTGTGCTGCTAACTTATGTTTAAACTGGCGTAAGACCAGGACTGTGTGTTTTTGTAAAGTGTGATTCCCTGTATGTGTACGTAAAAAGCTAGTCTGCTTTCAATTTGCAGAAGCCGGTTCTAGATGTGAGCTGTAATGGAGATCTTTGATTTGTAAGACCTTCTCTCTTGGGGGCTCTTTGTATAGGATATCCATGTGATGCAAAATCTGGAATTGGTGATGGATCGTTGTCTGCTGGGCTGCAAGGAGAGAGCTCTGCATGTAAGCCTGCCAGGTACAAGCTCCTTGTGTGATACTGTATTATTTTACAGGTGGGCAGCCATCCAAGCGGAAACTTTAGTTTGAGGGAGTCTGTACTTAACAGCAGCAGTCCAGAGCCTTGCCATGTCCTTTCTATCAACCCTTTTGTTCCTTTTGAAAAAAAAAAAGTGATCAGGAGGCCCTTCACTGGGGGTGAAAAGGCAAGAAGGGTTACAGTATACCTGTTCATGGTAGCAATGACCAGCCCAGCTCTTGGCTGACTTCAGCCTCGTGCTGACATCCAGGCAAACGATCCCCTGCCAGGAAATATGACAAAGGAGAGCGATTTTGGCAATGCCACCCTTGGGCACTCAGCTCCCACGGAGCAACTGTGACCCTGGGGAAGGCCAGGAGTGGGTGTTCTGCTTAGGGGAGGAGCAGGGGTTACGCAGGGGCCCCAGCACGCAGGGGATGATTCAAAATCAGAGCAAGGTAGGCAGTGCATCTGCTCATACCCAGAAGAAATCCACCCATTGCACCAATGTCAGCTGTACCGAATCGGTCTGCAGCCACCCGGGGCTGCATGCTTATACACAGGAATTATACAGCCCCATCTCCAGCAACCCCCTTCTCACCTGGTGCACATCTTCCCTTTCCTCAGCCCCATGCTCCCCTGTTTGCATATTTTTGTCTCCAAAGAAATCACTAAGGAAGAGATACATTTCTTTTCAGCATCATGCTGACCCCCTTTCTCCTCCCCCCCAAGCCCTGAAATTAATTAAATGATGTCATGCTTGGTTTTATCTGATTTGGAAGCAATTCATCACCCTTTTGCTGGTTCTATTAGTCCAAGCGATCAGCACATTAATTCATTTGTGAGACTAAGCTCAAGGGTAATTACAGTGAGGAAGCTTAATGCCTAAACGTGTTAATGTCTGTAATCAGAACTATTTTCTCAGTGCGGAACAATTGTTAGACAATTACACTTGGATATGATTGCCCTGGTAGGCAACAGACACTGTGTCAAGAGGGGAATAGCAGAAGCTTGTTTTGCAAGTAGTGTGTTATCAGCAAATTTGACTCTTTGCAATCGCTCTTTTTCTCGATTCTGTGCAACTCTCCCCTTTCTCGGGTTTTGCATTATTAATTAAGTTGAAAAGTCATCTCTCTCTTTTTCAGGCTTGGTAGTGTGGGGCACAGAGGAAAATAGACTCCTCTGCTTTTTTCTGACATAAATGTCACAGGCTTTGGCTTCTGGTGTCCTGGTTTATGTCCATGGAGAGAAATAATGAATTTAATAAGTGGCCCTTTGCTTCCCGGTAGACAAAATTTTTTTTTTTCCATCCAGCAATCAGTGCTTTCTAGTCAAAAGATGTCTAGGACTGGATGGTCTTTAGGATTTACATTCTCCCTCTTTTGCCCATCTGGAGGACGCTTTGTTGACCTCATGGTGGAGAAATGTCCTGCCAGGGCGATTCTGGACTTACTTTAAAGGAAAAGTAGCTGTCGATGGAGGGACCCATATGGGCACAGTGGGACCTCACAAGCTTAGCAAGGGGACACAAAATCTTTCTGGGCAAGTTCATTTCCGCTTGCTCTATCTTCTGACTGAGCTGTCAGTGCCTTTGACTGACCAGAAAGCTTCTAGTTTTATGTCAGGTATCCTAAATGTGTCTATTTTCTTCATGCCTAGATCTAGAAGGAAGTGAGGAAATTTACAGCTGAATGTACAAAACTCAGCTTTTAATAAAAAGGCACCTGCCCACAGAGTGCCAGGAAGTATCCCATCTGTGTGATCACCCTGCTTAACGCTCGGCAATAACCCCACCCGACATACAGCGGTGGCAATGGCTCATACACGCTCACGTGGGCTGAGCAGGCACGCTGCAGGCTGCATGGGTGCTGTGTTGCAAGGGGGTTTCGGGGGAAGCTTATGGCTCTGGCTCCTTCCTGCACCGGGTGGGCTGTGGTAGAAACCAGTGCTGCTCGGCCATGCAGAGCCTGTTGCCTCCATGCAGCAGCAATAGGATGGGGGGGGCAGGGCTAGGGGTGTGTGAGCGTGGCCGTGAGCACGACGCTATGGGAGGAGCAATCATGCCCGCAGCGGGGACCAAGGGAAGATGGGGCAGCCCAGCACCTGCAACCCAGCACTGCCAGTTCAGGGCAATTCAGCTTTATGGGACTGCTGATCCCTGCCCACCTGATACATTCCTCCAGCTGGCGCGTGGCATTTGCAGGCAGGTTTTATTCAGCCTCTTCCCTCCAGGTGTATAAGCCCTCTCAAAGTGAGGGTAAGTTTGCTGCAGTCTCTGTGAACTGTGTCCCAGGCAGAGGGACAACCGGGAACGCAAAGTCATTCTTCCTCCCTGGGTGGCCACGGTAGCTTTGGCTGTCGCCAGGCAAGTCCAAGCGCCTGTGCTTTTCAGCTGCAAAGAGATTTTATTCCTACTCAACCTGGAGGTCCTCCAATGCGCAAGGCACTGTACCTTGCAGAAATTCTCATTTGGGGTAATGTCCCATTACTGGTCTTGAAAAATGCGTTTCTTGGTGAAAAAAAAAAGAAGAAGAAAAACTCTTGAAGAAAAGCACCTAGCTGTGCTGGATTGGCGACGTGCTCAGAGGCCCCTGTGTTAGTCCTCCGCAGCAATTACAGCCTCCTGCCACACATGAGGCAGGGGAGGAAATGAGTTTACAATGATGTGTTTTGCAGACATGGTGAAGCTTGCGCCAGTGACAACTGCAAGAAGAGCTGTCTGCTCGGGTGGTTTCAGAAGGCTGTGTACACCAGAGAAAGGTAAGAATAAAGCTGAAGTCTCTGTTGTCATTAGCGGTATAGATGAAGAACAAATGATTTCTTTTCCTCAAGAAAGCAATCCTCTCTGGTCTCCAGCTGGACTTACAAAGGGGCGGTGGCAGTAACCTTCTCCTGTCTCCATATCTGATTCAGCAGGACCAGTATTAGCACCTCCCTGCTGTCTCCAAAATCTAGGATACAACAAAACCCTGCTGGGGTGTCCCGATGAGGTCTAAGCCCTCTCTTAACAGCACGAGAGCAGGGAGGTTCTGCAGAGGGGAGAGGCCTTGTTAGGCCTGGGCAATTGTGAACCCAGCTCTGTCCCAGCCACTGACTTGCTTCAGTGCGACCCTTTGCCTGTTCAGGCTTGTTCCTACTCCAGTCTTTGGGTTAATTCGCTTGGGAGCTTCCCAGGAGGGAAAACCAACATGTGCCAAGGGTTTTGTACAGTGCCCAGCATGCCAGCTGGTAGGAAACCTGCCCAAAGGGCTCTGAGGGCTGCTCCTGCCAAGGGGAGTGGTTAGGGCTGGGGCAGACTGCGTGTGGACAAGACAGGCAAATTTCTCCTGCTGAGGCAGACCCAGGGTATGGCGATAGCTGGGTTTGCTGTCGGTCATCCCGATGCAGTCTTCTGAGGTCTCACTGCAGGTTTGCCAAAGAGCGTGGCACGGCAGGAGGATTTTGACAAAATGCTGTGAAAACCAACAAGATCCCTCCACTGTTGAATGAGTTAAGAAATAATGAAATTCAGGGCAATCTCACATTTGTTCTTACCCAGCTATCAGCTCTGACAATAGGGAATGTAAGCACAATGGGGTCTTACATGAAGAGGTCTGAATTTTGCTTTGTTTCTTCTCCTTTATGCTGGCATACCTTCTTAGCAGTGTAGAAAACCTATTTCTCACCCTTTTGCATTCTCCTGGCAGATCTGTGAATATTAATGCTGTCACTGGCTTCCATAAGTTGAAACGATCTGTGCTGGGTTGATGAGGGTTGTAGGACAGGAGTGATGTTCCTCTGCCTCCCCTTCTCCTGTGCAGGCAGCAAGCAAAGCCCCAGGGCTGCAGTGGCATGTTGTGCGGCAATACCTGCTCGGCAGGGACCCTGGCCGGGGAATCGGCAGGTCGGGATTTATTTGGTGACTCTGGCACTGGCTTGCTAGGGAAGGTTAGGCAAGGCATCTCTTCCCATCTTTTGCCGGCCTCACGATTTTAATCCAAAGTCCTTCCAGGCCTTACTGTGCTGATGAGGTTGAAAGAACATTAACTCTGTTATTCAGAAAGACAGTGAAGCCTGAGCCCGTTGTACCACCCAAGGCTTCCGAATTTTCCCTCCGCTGTCCAGGTTGCAAGGACCATCAGGAGACATAGCCCGTCCATTGTGTTAATGGATGTTACTCCTCAAAATTAGTCCCAAGTTACCGTAGATATCATCTGAAACTATGCTATTTGAAGCTTCTAAAATACTCACCTACTCCTCCTCTTTTTGTCTTTATTAAAAGCTATAGAATATTTCTAGTGTGACAGGACATTGTTTCTGCACTATATTTGACTGAAATGAAGCTGCTTCCCTGCACAAAGGTACACACCTCTGAACAGTTTGCTATTCTGAGCCTTGTTAAATTTGGAGTCTAACTTATTTTAACTGTTGCAGTCTCGGAGAGCCACCTTGTAAAGTTCTTCCATACCATTAAAGCTCGATGGGGTTTTATCCCATTTACCAACAGAGACACAGAACAATACATGGGTTCCAAGGAAACACAAAATACAATCAGTTGAATCAATTAGGAGATTAATTTATCCATCCTCTCTCCCGGATTTAGTGATTGGATGCTTTGAAATCCTTTCTGCCCACCAGAATGCAGTCTCCTTCTCCGTCACGCATTTAGCCAGGGGTGATGGGATAACAGCTGTAGTAAGCAGAAAAAATTAAATTGCCCAGGAGATCCCAGACCCGGGGATCAGATCCCAGTACTTCTAGCGAAGCCCTATCCCCAAACAGAGCTCATACACCAGCACCCCCCACCCCCGTGCATCACTGCGTCAGCACTGTGCAAATGCTCTTGGACCTTCCCATCTGCAGTGTTAAGGGACGGCTGCCTAATGCTCTTCCCACAGACATGCTGGTCAGGGAGGTAATGGACGGGTAAAAGCCAAGCTGCTGTGTGGGTACAGGTGACTGGGAGCTGCGAGTTTTTGCCGAGAACAAACTGGTGCATATCACCATGATTCAAGAGGTGAAAACTCACAGTTGCTGTTACCACCCTGGTTGAGATAAGGGCGTAGAGGCAGACCTCCGCGGGGCCTGGGGTATTGCAGCTTCACAGCCTCAGGTGTTTCAGCCTCTGTGCTTCAAAGCAAATAGCTGCTTGTATCGATTTACATTGCAAATGCACAACTCTAAGCCACCTGCAAACTTCTTTGCAAATTTGTCTGACTGCAAAACCCATCAGAAGAACGAAACTCCTCGCTCACAGATTTCTGTTCCTTTGCCCCTGGTTATGACCTACAGAACCAAAGGAAACAGCCTTTTATGACACAGGAACGGTAAAGTTACTGAGACTGAATTATTTTTCCTTGTCACACAGCTGCAAGTGCTGGAGGACTCCACCGGCATCAGTACAGAAACACCGCTGAGCTAAAAATAGCTGGAGATCACAGGACTGTGGGGAGAGGAGTGGCAGTGCTCAGCAGGATGCCTGAGGTCTCCTCCAGCCAAAATGATTCGTCACTCCTGGCCTCACAGGTATGCACATCTTTACACTCACCAAAGCTTCCTTAATGCATCTGTCCACATACCGTTCTGTGTGACATATCCGTGTGTCTGCCTGCACCTGCACCCCATTCCCTGAAGTCAGTGAGCAAATGTGGGTGCATTGGTGTGGGCCAGGGCTTGCCAGGGTTGGCTCATAGTTCTCCTGCTGCCCTTGAGGACTCGGTAGCCAGCTCAGGCCATGGGAACTGTGCTGTGGACCAGAACTGGAAAGTTACTCAGTTGTTACTCCTACCTTCCAGGCATGATCATTTTCTCCCTCACGGTTATAAATACATTCAATCAAAATGAGCATGTTTTACTCTTCTCTGTAAACAATGCAAATGCAATGCAAACATTTCACTGTCTGCTGCCCAGTATTTCTGCATAATCTGGCAATCCTGCACAGAGCAGATAAAACGGTAGAGAAAGAAAGTTCTTACCTAATTTCTCTCTTCTGGCCAAGACAATACATCTAATGGCAGGACACGCAATCTGTCTGCCCCAGATGCACAAACATTTCATGTTGAAGTCTGGCTAATATCACCTCTGCTGGCGTCCTGGGAGGCTTTGTGGTCCTCCCATCCCTGCCACAGCTCCTGGTTCCTGGTTGGAAGCCATCATGGCCACATCAAACACTCTTATTTTAGCAAATTAGCAAATGCAGCCATGAAAATATTTCTTGAGCAACTTCTCCTTTCCTGCTGCCCTGCTCTCTCCTCAGGTCACACAGGCCGCATGGCCTAGCATGGCAGTGTTTCGGCAGATGGCTTTGCTCATGGGCAGGTGCACGTGTGCGTATGTGTGCGGTGCACGTGTGTGTATGTGTGCGTGTCCTTTGCTCAGGCCCTCCCAAAATGCCTCGTTCACCTAAGGGTGCTGAGTGGCTGTAGTGTGCTCAGCTCATCTTAGAAAGTGCAAACTTACCTTCCTGCAGGCTTGCTGCAGAGAGGAAGCACCCTGACAGAGACAGGCTGGGGGTTTCTTCTTGCTTTAGCCGGACTGTCGGGGCAGCACATTTGTAAATGATATTTTATAGACAACAGTGCAGGTAGGGTGGCCTTTGGGTAAGACTGATGTTGCTATTCAGCGTTTTAAGTCATATTAAGTATGTATTCATTAACTATAGTTTGTTTTCCTTGGTTTGGCAGGATTTGGGGGTGCCACAACTCCTTTGAAACATAAAGCAATGAGGGGGCATTCAGTGCAGCTATCGACGGGAGCCCAAACCTGCCATCTGCTGCGTTAGGAAGTCATAGAGGAAGGAAAAGCCTCGTCTGTGGAAAGCGGTTCCTGTACGCAGCGAAGGAGGAGCGAAGGGCAGGTCGCTTCCATCCCCAGGTGCTGCTTTGTGCTCCTTGGAACCAACGGTGCGCAGGACCGCTCGCAGCTGACTGATGTGGTGTTTGAGTAGTTGAGCCCGTTGCCGGTGAGCAGGGGATTTTGCTGCAGCTGTGTCTGTGTTTGCTTTCCAGGTTGCATTCCCTGCGCCGTGCGATGCCTTCAGCCGTGGTTCAGCTGCTGAGGAAAGCAGGGGGAGTCCTGCAGTCCCCAGCCCCAGCCGGACCCACAAGGTCAGAGGGAGAGAGGCAGAGAAACAGAGGACATGGGTGGCCAAAGCAGCAGGTCACAAAAGAGGTCAGTTTGCTTTTCATGGAGTACAGTTGTTTCTTCATCCCTCCTGTCCTCCCCTGTTCCCGTCCCCTCCCCAGTCCTGGTCCCTGCCTTGCCAGGAGCACACTTTGGTACCAAGGTCTGAAAAATCAGGTCCATGGCTATTCTGTAGGAACAAAAGGTTTCCTTTGTTGTAATGCCTCTGTCCAGCTCTGCACAAGGCCCTCGCATGAGGCACAGCTACGCGCGCCCTGTCTGACAGGACCTAAAAGCAGATTACTGTGTGGATGGCTGAAAGGAAACCATGACTCCTTCCCTTGTTGTTACAACCTTGTTGACTTGCTGGTGCTCTGCAGGAAGCAATTCATACAGATTGTCTTTGCATAGTAATAGTAAAGGCTTTTCTTAGCGGGGAAAAAAGCAGGGGGTAGGGCGGAGGATTTATCACAGGGACAAACACAGCCTTGCCAGAAACAGCTTATACCATTTATGCAAAATGAAATGATCACTTTCTGCTTCTGTGGCCCTGATTCAGTATTGTGGAGAGGGTGATGTGAAGGGCTGGGGCTCAAAGGCTGTGTTAAACTCTTACTTCACAGCTGGCCCGTGACAGGAGAGTAGAGGGCAGCAGAGAGAGAGGAGAGCAGCTGGACTTTGCTAAGACCAGCTTGCTACACATCTTGACTTGGTGTTGGTATTTGTTTTTTTTTTTTTTAACCCTCTTTTTGCATGTATTTGGAAAAAAGTAGGCCTGTGTTAAAGTTCATGATTAACATGCACTTGACACTTCTTGGGCTTCTGCAGCCGGCTCCTGCTCACTGCTTTCAGCCTGCTGTCCCGGTGCCTCTGCGGCCACTCTGATGGCCTCCAGCATGGGCTACTGTGGGGGGTGTAGCAATAGAAACAAACAACCACTTTTACAGGTGGCTTTTTTCTGGTAAGGAAGAGAGGCTTTTGCAGTTGTGCTGGCTGTTTGTCAGACCTTCCTTCCGGAGAGGTGAGCAGGCACGACAGGTTGGGGCCACAGAGCAGGTGTCCCTTTTGGAGGTGCTGGCTGTCCCCTTGACCAAGGACTTTGGCAGGGCTTCAGTGGTTGTGGTTGAAGCCAGCGATGCCCTGCTCTGGTGTGTGCTGCTGCCTTGCAAAAGTAAGGGGGAAGATGGCTTTGAACAGAGGGTTGCAGACAGCATGGAAACAGTTTTCTAAGTATAAGCATGTAATCTTTTCTGTTTGTTTGTTTGTTTGTTTTTGGTTTTGTAAGTAAAGACTCATGCCAGCTCCCCAGGTCAGGCTGTGGGCGTGCCAAAGAAGGACTTCACCCAGCTTCTGTTCCCAGCAGTATCATCTCTTGGAGAACGTGGAGGCTCCCTGTGGTCTCAGGGGCAATTCCAGAGGCAAACACCTCTCACAGGCATTCACGACTCTGCCCACACAATTTGCCTGTATTGCCTCTGTCCCCCATGATGTTGTAACCCCCACCTCCCATGTAATTTTTCTCTGTGGCTGCTGCGACAGTCTGGGTGTTACGTGGGGGCCCACAGATGGGGACATCCCCTTGGTGGCTGCACTGGAGGCGGGAGAGGGCTCAGGCTCAGAAATAGCAGTCGCCAGGTGAGTGAGGAAGGCCTGAGCCCTTTGGTGTTTTTGCCTCCTTTCTGGTCAACCTCCAAAATCAGTTTTGCCCTGGGAAGGAGCAAGCCCTGACTTCAGGAGAACAACGTTACCCCCTTGGGGCGGGTGGGAGGGTGCAGGGAATGTGTTAGGGCTGCACTGATACTCCAGAGCATCCCCAAGAACCTGCCTGGGGGTCTCTGTAGGGAGTGTAAAAAGAACCAAAACCCAACCCACCACCAAAAAGACCCCCAAAAATAAAGCAAACCAAAAGAAACCCCCTACCCCTCCCCGGTCCAATTATCAAAAGGATCAAGCAAATGTTTCAGCTGCCTTACTTAGGCCAAAATACTCCCAGCTTTTCAGCTGGCAAACATTTAGTGGTACGGTCTTGAAACATCTCACGAGGACGTTTCAGCTCAGCCTTCCTGTGCTATGAGAGGACTTGCCAATACGGAGGGCTCAGGCAGCAAATTCACCTCTTCAGGTAAGATCCCCACCCGCTCGCAGCACTGTTCCCAGCCTGCTCTTACAATTGCGCGTGCCCAGTCCCTTTTTTTCACCCCTTCCCACGCAAGCTGGTCCAAGGACGGTCGAAAGCCTGAGCACTGCGGCATTGTTGCGCTGAGCCTCTTGCGCAGTTGCTGTAGGTGCTTCTCACCGCCTGTACCTGCCAGTGTGATGAGCTCTTTGTAATCCTGGCAGGGAAGGTCGGTCGAGCAATGTATTGTAGGCAGCTTAAAGGAGCCAAAGGGAAGCCCAGTTGCTGGGCTTTACCTTTTGGTTTTGACTTTTTCTGGCATCTGGCCGCAATTTCCAAAATAGTTGCTGGCCCAGGAAACAGCTACTGCACCTTAGCAAGAGCCACAATCAGTGGAGCCGAGCTGGTTTTTTGTCTGCTGGCCCGTACACGCATGCCCATCTATCTATCATCTGGCGCATGTGTGACGCAGTGCTGCAGAGAATGGCATCGCCATTAGTGCGGCGTGAAACCGTGAAATTGTGCTGACTAACTTGAACACCTGAAGTCAATGGCCCTTGCCGACCTTTTCTGAGCGAGGGGCAGAGGGCTTTCACTGGAAAACGGTTGGCTGATGATTA
This sequence comes from Phaethon aethereus, assembly GCF_964289735.1. Taxonomy (NCBI): domain Eukaryota; kingdom Metazoa; phylum Chordata; class Aves; order Phaethontiformes; family Phaethontidae; genus Phaethon; species Phaethon aethereus. Next base: position 38,545,215 of record NC_138580.1, read on the forward strand.
ATTTTTTTTTTTTTGGCCAGGTAAGTAAAACCCACTTCGGGGAGGAGGGAAGGGGCAGAGGGGTGTTCAGTGACACTTGTCCCTGTTGTGCCTCTGGGTTTTATTTATTTGAAGTGTTGCAGAGCTTCTGCTCTGATCATGTCACTCACTAGTTTTTGTGTCAAAGCTCTGCCTTTGCATCAGACGCTATTTTCTCTGCGCTGTATTAAATGAGCTGAAGCCTTTTCAGTGTGCGTGTCCCTGAGCGCAGGCCAGCCATGGAAGGGGCCTCGTGGTGCCGAGGGGGATGGGTGGGCAGCGGGCACCCTGCTGCGAACGCCCTCCTGCACAGCCCACCACCCTCCTGGGAGAGGGAGGCCTTGCCGCAGCACTGGGTTTTGCTAACGACCGGTGCTTCACCCCTGTGGAAAATACAGTCGGCGACACCTACAGCTGTAAAGCACGTGAGTGCTTAATACCGTAAGGGGAAGAGCTTTGCAGCAAGCAGCGCTGTTACAAACAGCGTGCGTTCCTGGCACGCTCGGGCTGGAGGCCAAAACTAGGCGAGAACATACCCAGCGAGGTGGCGAGCGAGCGCCGCGCAGGGCCGTTTGTTGGTTGGGAGAATTGTACGTATCTATCTGTGCAATAACCTTTCCAGACTACTGGCTTTAAGATGTTAAGGTCATTCATGAAACAAATAGTTGCAATCCAGGGGGACTGGAGTATTTTAAAGTGCGCCTCAAAGAGCCAAATGACCTTTACTGTTTCTCGCTAAATTTAAACTGCTCTCTGGAGTCCTGGTAACGCAGTTGGCCAGCAAGGCGGGGTGGGGGTGGTGAGAGGATTTTGATTTAGTGCACGTGCCACACCCCATGGGGATTATCTGTGGCTTTTAAAGTGAACGCCGTGCTGGGGAAGGGTCCACGTGCTCAGGCAGGAGCCTGATGCTCCAGAAGTCACGGGATTGTGTGCGGGCCACAGGATTTAAGTAAGCGGACCGACGGTGGGCATGTGGCTGAGGGCACACAGCAGCGCCTGTGGGCTCATTCGGCCCCTTCACTGGGGGCAGCAGCTACACATTTTCTAACTGGATTTCAAGGTGCAGCTGCCGAAGCCCCAAGTACCACGGGGCCAGGCTGTGGTGGGGGGGCGGCAGCATGCAGAGCATGAGGTTCCTTGCAGCCTGGAGGATGCAGGCTTGCATGTTGGGCCTTCTGGTTCTTGTATTTAAATTTTTTTTATGGCATTGAGGTTTTGTGTCTTAATAAAGGTCACCTCTTGCAATGCTCCCATCCTCCCCCCCAGCAAGGAAGCTGTGGCTCATAACCCAGCTGGGGGTCAGTGAGCAGCAGCCAGTCACCAGGTGAGTGAGTGGGGCACAGGGCCAGGGGACTGAAACTGTTCCCGGGTCTTTTTGTTAAAGTGGCAGATGGAGTAAAACCTCCCAGGGCACTGTTGCCCCCCTTGACACGCACATGTCAGTGGGATGCTCTGATGTGGGCTATCCCCAAAAGGTGCTCAGGGTGCTTGCCTTTCCCCAACTCAGGGCCACCCCAGGGTGGGGAGAAGGGGAGGGGACTTTGGGTTGGGGCAGGGTGGTCTCCCAGCAGGCTGCCACAGTGCCCCACACAAGGGGTGGAGGCCACTCGCTCTTGCCAGGACAGGGGGAGGCTGCATTGCTGCTGGCAGCGGCTCAGGCCCTGGCGAGAAATTCCACACGTACACAGAGACTTTGTTTCATATTTTATTGAATTTCATTTATATTAAATTAAAAATATATTTCTGACAGATTCATGTAACAAAAAGGCAGAACAGTTCTCAAATTGTTCAGCTGGGATGAGCGTGGATTGATGCAAGGTGGGTTGCCGTCTACATTTGCCTTAACAGACAGATAAAGCTCTACCCCAAGGGCCGTGAGGAGAAACGCGGGACTGCGCACAGGGCGGGGGGGCGAAGAGAACCACACAAAGAGTTTCTCCCCAGCCTCCAAACAAGACAAAAGGGGAGGGAAGGAAAAAAGGAAAAACAAGAAACCATGAAAAGAAGGGAAATTATGCTAAAATAGGTACCTAATATTAACCCAGGTCAGTAAGTAGTTTAACAGTGCATAATCCGCGGTAGCTAAAATATGAGAAACGAAAGGTTAAAGTAACGTTACGCCACGCACAACTGGCATACCCTACTGTGTAAGCAAGTGCAGAAAGTCTGAACACACCACAACAGTGCTAAAACACAGAATCACACAGAATGCCAAAAATGGTACTTCTAACCGAAACCAAGGGGTGGGAAGGGGGAGAAAGAAAAGGGGAGGAGTGGCTTAAATCACAAGCAAATTACCTATATACAAATCAACCCTAAGGACAATTATGTTCCAAATAGTGGTGTCCACAAGGAAAATAAAAGCAACATTATCCTTATTTACAAATGCAACTAGCTGTGTCTTTAACAAGCTATAAAAATACTATTCACATTTTCAAAGTAACATACAGTAGTTTTTGTTTTTTTTTTTTTAATTTTTTGTTTCAGAAAGGCAGCTAACTCTGAATGCATCACTTCGCAAGAAATGCGTCTCTTCCCCAAGGTGCTGATGCTTCTCTTCTTCTGAAGGTACTGAGCAGTGCTGCTATTCTCTCTCGGGACTTGGAGAACAGCGAGAACGGGCCAGTTGCCGGCTCTCTTGCCCGCCTCCCACCCGGGCTAGCGGCAACCACCCCGCGCCGCCAGCGCTGTACCTGCGCCACCTCCTAGATGGGGCCCTGTCTTTGATTTGGAGGGGATGGCAGCATCATCCGCTGGGCCTGGGAATTTGAGCCTCATCAGAGAAAACAGTGTCGATCACTCAAGATGGCCAGGCCAGGAAATACGTTTTGGACAGTTCCCTTTTCAGAAAGAGACAAATTTTCCCCCTCAATTTCCCCCCTACACTAGGGCTGCTCCCTCTTCAGAAATTCCAGCTTACAATGTTGGGGAAATTGCAAAAACTGGGCCAAAAAAAGGATTGAAACCAGAGTGAGTACTGCATCGAATGCGTACCAATGATTTCCAACATTAAAATGCTATAAAAAAAATCACATCTGTTCATTGAGCTGCATTTTCCTCTCAACATAACCCCCCATAAAAAGACAAGCAGCCAGCAACTACCTTCAGCCCCCCGCTTCGAAAGAACAGTGATTTAGTGCATTCAAAGTTAGCTGCCCCTTACACAGCTGCTCCGTTAATAATCGACCCATTTAACAGCAGTACCAGTTTATGCTACATTATGTCAGAGAACCTTACCTCGAAAGAGCGGCGTACATATCTACACTTACTTACTTATAAAATACCATTCACGGTTCGTTACTGTGGTTATCCCAAAAGGCTTTAGTCTTCGGAGTGCTATGGTCAATACAGAGCTGCTCCCTCAGAGGGCCCAAAGGTCGGGCAGGGCACGGGGACAGTGGTGCCACGGGGACTGACCTGCTGGCAAACGGTGCTGGCAGCCACTGCATGGCAGCAACAGCCGGTGGCTCAACGCACACATGCGCCCCGGTCACAGCTGAGCCATCAGCAAGAGGGTGCTGCGCGCGACGCACCTTTGCCCTGGTGGTTTTGTCCACAACACGCCTGGAGCACGACTTCATGGCTTCTTTACCAGGGAGAGGGAGAAGAACTGGGACGTACTTACACTGCGTAACACCTTAAACCCCTCTCTATCAAGGTCCACAAAGTTCTCTCTCAATATTTAATAATAAAAAAGGAAAAAAAAACCCCAAAAAACAAACCAGCAGCTTTGACTCCTCTTGTTTCCAAGTTGGGGAATTGTCCCTCCGTTTCACCCCTCACACCTTTTCCCGGCTTGTCAGCCCAGACCTGAAGCGCCTCTCCAGTCAGGCTCTGGCTAGGGGTCGCGCTCAGTTGCCGTCCAAGCAAGTCCCGTCGAGTCCCACCGCCACCGGTCAGACCTGAGCACCCCCACACTTCCCCTGAAAGACATCCTACCGCTGCTGACAGCCGCACCCCACCAGCAGCACAACCACAGTACCACACAAGGGTACGCAAATACGACTTTGTGCTAAAATAAAACTAAAACAAAGGTGGAGACACGTGATTTTGGGACATGACAGACGGGTGCATCTAACCACAGAGCTTTATTTCTGTTCTTTATTCCCCATTTGTAACAGTGACCTTTTCTACCAGTGTAACACTCAGCAAGAGCCAAAAAAATTAAAGGGGAGTCTTGCAAACACAGCGCCGCCGCACAGGGGCCGTCCTGCGGGATGACCGCGGCTCTGTGCGCGTAATGGAGCATGAATATTACAGCCAGCCAACCCAAACCCCACACAACCTTGGCTGCTAAAACACCCCGTTTGAACCCAAACCCAAGAATCCAAGAACCCCATCCTAACAACAGATGAGCTGTTTTGTCAGCAGCAGAGGCCCAAAATCCATGGGAATGAGTTATTGGAAGTGACAGAGCTAGAAACTCATGTAACCGCAAGTACCGCCACCTCTTGAAAAACCTTTGCCGAAGGGAACCTGAGGCGATGCCGTCCCCTTTGAGGTGCTCTTTAAGAGCCAAAGAAGTGCCTGATAACCAGAGGCTCGGCTCTGGTTCATGCTAAAACCACTGTTCCACCAGCCACCCTCAAGCTACATGGCTTTCAAAGCAGGCAGATGCCTGCCTGAGCTCAACAGCTCCGAAATCTGATTGGGAACATTTCCCAGTGGAAAGGGTGGAAGCCCCGCTATGCCAGCTGTGCAAAGAAAGGGGAAAACTCATCCCGTGAGCGAGCCGTCGGCCCCTGGGGCACCTACATTACCCCGTCCCCTGCCCCAGAAAGGGTCGGCAGGCAGAGGGTGCGACTGTCCCTGTGTGTGTGCACGTGGTGCCGCAGAGGCTGCTACCCTTCCCATCAAGAGCGGCCTGCCCAGTGTGCACAGGGCTCCCGGGCAAGCACGGCTGACCAGGATGCCTTCAGCTATCCTGGGCAATTCATGACCAACCGCCTAATCCCGACTTGTGCCGCAGTCTCCTCATCTGCCGCGTGGTATAAAGGTGCCCAGATAACCCCTTCATTCTTTCAGCTGTCACCGTGATGCAGGACACCTACACAGACACCCCAACAGAAGGAAGAAAAAAAAAAAAAAAAAAAAAAAGGTAGGGAAAAAAAAAAGGTAAAAAAAAGAAAAGAAAAAAAAAAAGGTAGGTTTTTTTTTTTCCCTTTCATATATGTTTCCCATATAGGTCCATCCTCAGAACCCCCTGACCCCAAGCTGTATGCCTCGGCTGACTTACCTCACAGCTCGTACTTCCCACCCGCACTGCCCAGCGCTACCTGTGGCTGAGGAAGGAATCGATCCACAGAGCCAGGGCCAAGCTGCTCTTCCAGAGGTGCAGTTTGCTTTGCTGGGACTGGCGGTGGCCGAGGGTGGTGGTGGGGAAACGCTCCCCTAGAACCCCCTCCCAAATCTTTAATGCAAACAGGGGTGGACAGGTGGCACGTGTACAGGCCGCCCTGCTCCGGCACCACAGCTACACATGCAGCCCCGGGGCTTGCCAGCTGTGGGACAGGAAGGGAGAGGAATTACCCCATCAATCCAGGACACACACGGAGCCAGACTGTTCCACACAATTCCTGCAGTCAGGAAGCACATTTTCTACCAAGTCGGTGGTACAACCAGGGTTAAGGCAACCTTCTTCCGTACAAAGGATTCCTGGGCTGAGCTTAAGGTACCTGAAACAGACCCAGATGGTGGCTCCTACTGCTGATACTTGCTCGGATTTATTTCCGTTGCTTGCTACCTGTGAGAGACGACCCGTTTGAAAGCAAGCTGTAAATACTCAGCTACATCTGAGCAAATGGCCGTCTAAGAAACCCTCCTGGCTATTCGGCAGAAAAAGAAAAATTTGAGAAGAGCTGAAGAAGGAAACTTAAGAGTAGTTGGTTTCAGTCAATTATGTTACAGCAAGTCAATCAGATCCAGCATCCACATCTGTTTGAAATAACCCTCAGGAAGATAATAACATCTAAGACAAGTATCATTGAAAGAGATTAGGAAAAAATAAGCTACTGTTCTCTTTCATTTGGTGTGTTGCTTTGTGCCTTGGACAATGGCTGATACACACTCGGTATCTGCTTTTGAAAAGTTAGTCACTGCTCTTCTGTCGCGCAGGCTATGATAAGGGAAGGGAAAACATTTACAAATAGGAGCCCACGTTGCAAAACCCATAAAAACTGCCAGTGCTGTGTACAGACACCGCTGCAGGACTAGGGAATTAATTACAGACAGACAAAATACTTGTGCTGATGCTCTCACCTACCGCTCTGTGCTGACAAAATGCAGTTGGTGTGTCGAAATATCTGCTTTTCCCCCAAACCTGTAATTATGCATTAAAAGCCCCGACCCTCATCTTTCACAACATAATCAGCCGAATATTTGCCAGGTACATTTGCCCCTTCTCCCTCCACCGAGCCAGCAGCTCTACCCACTAGGGCAAATACGCGAGTTAGGGCCAGCCAGGTATTTCTGCTGATCAGATTACAGCAGCCAAACAGTTCTGCTCTCAGTTTGGCTTTTTTAACCACAGTTAAACTTCCTTTGGCCAAGAGACGAAAATCTGCCCAAGGATCTCAGCGGTGCTACTCTGGTTCCAGAGGAAAGGCGCACGTTTACGGGCTGTGTTCACGAGACCGCTCTTCTTACTGGGGAAAAGGAACTGGTGAACCAGACGCACAGCACCACACAGGCCCATACACCGCAATGAAGGTCAAGTACCGGCACAGCAGGAAACATAAGGGCCGTTTTTGGCAATTGCGACTCAAAGCAGAAGCTCAGGAAAAAAAAAAAAAATGCCCATTTGTGAAGCTGCAGTCTGTTGGGCTTTCCATCATCACGAATTACTGTCTTCATTAGCTTTTTCTTTGCTGTTGTCAGAGCCACCGCGCAAGGTAGCTTCCGTTCTGGCCTTCACGCTGCCTCGCTTCAAGGAACCTCTGCATTGCCACGCTACTTGATATATTATATCACACTCACAGTCAACAGTTAAAATGAATAAATTATTCAAGTTTTATAAGAAATAAAATGTTCAATTGTTAAAAAACACAATTACTTGCATTTTGATTATTCGATGGGCTTGTTGCCCACACCGGTACTACGTAATTACCAGAGAAATATAACATGCCTCACCTTCCGTTAGCAGCTACGTCTCAGCACCATCCCACCCGGGTTTGGAGGTGTGCATGCTTCTGCCTCAGCGGCCTATGAGTGCACCTCTTTGAATTCAAACACGTAAGCGGCACCAGGATCTTATTTATTATTTTTTCTCCACTAGGAGTTACTCTGTTACAAGACTTGTTCAGGGACAAATCAACCCCTTTCTCCACCTACCTATGTAACCCGAGCTGCTTCTGCGCCGAAACAGGACAGCCAGCAATCCTGTGCCGGCCATTGTCCCCAGGCAGCTTGGCAATGGCGTCCCAACCTGGCAGACCTTTGCCCGGGCTTCAGACGACACCTCGTGAGCGCTACTGCTGGCAAACCTTCCCTGGAGAGGTGTCTCCAGGACCTCATGCCAGCCGTCTCCGCCCCCAGCCCCTGCCCAACGCCTTGCCTCTGTCTCCTGCCAAGATCATGAGGAGTTACAGGAAGGCACCAGGAAAAGGCAAGGCCTCTCAGATGCACAATGTTTTTACCACCATCTATCCCACGTTAGTGGTCTGCTGGTTCTTTTCTGGATTTTGTTCTGCCACCACAAACCACCTTGGTACCACCTGACCCAACATCTCCTTTTAATAACTTCAAAGATCTGTACTTGTTCTTGCTCTTGCCAGACTCTTCAGCCACCTACTTGGTTTACACGTTTAAATATCCGCCCCACAACCGGTTCACACTGGCCTGAACACACTCGATGCAGAAACGGGTTGTTGGCTGAACCAGCCTTGACCTAGTGATCATACACAATTTGCTTCCCATCTACAAGCGTAACAACCAACCCAGGTTTGACATCTCTTCATACCTTTGCCAAGCTGACCCTCAGCCACCAAGATTTGGCTAACTATTGCTTGTTTCTTACTCCTTCCTCTGCTTCCCTGATTAAAGGTGACAAGCTGTTGAGATGGCAGGAACTTGGAGGAGCTTGATGCCATTTCCAGACCACGGGTTGTCACTGGTTTTGTTGCCAGGTTAGGTCACCCCAAAGATCTCAACTTTCACAATACTGAAGCGCATAAACTGAAATACTGTTGTTATCACCTAAGATTACCGTCCATCAGGTCTTGTTTCTTCCCCTCTAAAAGCCTTGATGGATAGAGACATAGGCAGACCTCCAAAGGTACTTAGTAGTTCTTTAAGATTTGTGGTGGGAACTAGGTATGCAAATGCTCTTACACACATGGGTCTTGGCATGTCAGGAGCAAGCCACCAGTGTCTCTGTCCCTTATGCTTCCCTTCCCAGCTCCATCTGCCTCAGGTTGCTAAAAACGTCCAGAGCTCTGGCTGAAAGGTATTTCCAAAGAGGAGCAGGCCAGGGGGTGGGGTGGGGGTGTCTACCTAAAAATTGAGGTTGATGAAAGCAGAACTAAGTGCAAGGAGACCGACTCATACTTATTTACATTTTTGACAGAAAGCTCTGTAAGTCACGCACATTTTGACTTCTCAAACCTCATATGCACTGTCTTCTGTGCCAGACTAATCCTCCTTTTAGAAAAAAAGTATTCCGTACTGTGCTGCAAGCCAGAGCAAGACATTTGTCTCCTCCGATCCCTTTCAGGGCTTCCTCTGCTGTCCTTCACATGGCAGCAGTAGGAGCTGGTTGCTCTGCTACTGTATTTTCTGAAGCAGTCAGTGCAATGGCCTCTCAGAACTGGTAGACGTTGTTCCAAAGACTTGATTTGCTTCATTTTGGCATTTCCACAGTCATCCTTTACATGTAATTCATTTTTTTAAATTTAAAATTATTATTTTGTATTTTGCTGGTCACTTCCATATTGCTTCATTCAAAATCCAGAAAACAGTTCAAATAAAATCAGAGCTTAAGTGCAAACTAACTTTCCAGTGAACCGCTATGTGCGTTTTCTCCAGTCCAGTGTCTCTGTCTTCCAGTTTAAAGGACCCTTCCCACCACCACCCCATAGAACACCAGCAGACTTCATGACCCATATCAAATTCTCCAGTTCTCCATCTTGTCCTCAGTGTTGCCTGACAGCATCCCCAACTCCCTTCATGATCATGAAGAAGAAAAAGAGGGAAGAATTTTTTGGGGTCTTTTTACGTATCTATAGTCAGCAGGTATAAAACAGGAAAGCAAAGCTCTTTGCATACAAATCTTGGTTTCTTGGCCTGTCTTTTAGCTTCAAAAAGAACATGTTGGAGGTGTGGTTTTGTTACTCTCTTCTGAAAGGGTTTTTGTGTTTAAAGCGTTTGTCATGTTAGCACGTATACAAAAACGGTTGTGTCATGTACCAGTTCTGGAGTCTCTGCGGTGAGGAACTGGCAAAAAATCATGGTGTGGCTCAGAAGAAGGGTTTAGCCGTGTATTAGAGTCACATTATCATTTCTTGGAAAGCCACAATGAAGATCTGAACAATTATGAAACGCCACGTTAGCCATTTTCAGTTTCTGGGATAGAAGTGTTAAGAGAAAGAAATTGGATTCTCAATCTCAATTACTATGCTATCACACATGATATAAAAGTTGTCCATTTTTCCGTCTAATGGAAACTGCACTGAGATTTCCAGGAATGCTGTAGAGACTCTCATCAGTTCCTGCTGAAAGAAACAGCCTCTCTGTGGCTTCCCTACAGCGTCTGGGTTGAATCACTGAGAACTAGCTCGACGGCAGGCAACGCTGCCACTGGCCTTCACTGGTGCCGTCTGGCCTCTCTGACCGTCCGACTCTCCGAATCTGCGGCAAGTGAGAAACACCAGGTTGTACATGCCTTCTTTCAGTCTCTTTCCTTCCTTCCTTCCAGGTTCCCAACCCAATCTGCAAACGACTCCAAGACATTCTTTCACTTGGAAATATCAAAAATGAGTGAACTGGCAAGAAGAGGAAGCTCATGAGAGAAAGAAAGGGAGAAAGAAAAGGAGGGAGGGAGGGAGGGAAATAGGGGAGATAGAAAAGGAGAGCGAGAGAGAAAGAGTGAGGCAGCTAGAAGGGGTTGCCTTTCCACTTCCATAAGACCGCGGTCACTACACCACTGTATTTCGGTGTCTGTAGGGCGGCGGGGGCAGCACAGTGCCAGGCTTCAGGGAGAACTCGGAGAGGTATTCAGGGTTCTCTGCCACAATGGGCCGAATCCGTCCATTCTGTTTGTAAAAGTATTTTGTGCTGTACTCTTGCAGGTAGTCCGGGTGCTGGAGGGTGCTTCGTGGGGGCAGGCTGTGATTCCAGTAGTCTGGGTTGTCGAAGGCCTTCTTGGCCTTCTCTGGCAAATTGTTCTTCAGGTACTCAGCATTTTCCAAGGTGTTTGCAAAAGTGTTGAGGTACAATGGCTCGTTTACGTACTCATCCTCTGCTTTGGGCTGCCCGTTCGGAGCGTTGTGATACTCTGGGTTGTCCACAGCTTGGAGATCTCCATTCTTTCGTCGGGAAACGAATGGGTTCTCCTCCACTGGGTTTAGGTAATCTAAGGAAAGATTAAAAAGAAATCAACAAAGAGAGGGAGTAATCCATCCAAGTAACAAGCATCATGTGTTTGTTACTACCGGGCTGTACCAGAAGCAGTACTCGGACTTGTACATCCTTCCACCCCAGCTACTCATTCCAGCAAAGCTGGAAACTAAACTCCAGCTCTCGCCGAGCCATAGCTCCTGTGCCTTGTTTGATCCTGAACTTTCCTCTCAGAGTATGACCTACAGAGCCACAAATGCCAAGACTTCTGCCTCTGCTGCTGACTCTCTCGGCAACCTTGGACGTATCAGTCACACCCTCTGCTCTGCAGTCTTTCCATCCAGAGAGCTCTATAGAAATCTTAGTTAAGCTCTCTGCACAAAAACCATCCCCAAGGGCTAACTTCTAAGACAGCTTCATTTCTAACAGAACAATCTGCGTGATTAAAACTCTTCCATCCCTGAAGGACAAAGGGCCTTGAAGCATTATGAAAAAAATTATTCAAATGAGCCCTGGAAAGTACAAGAGAGTCTTACATCATCTCCAGAACAGGACTTGGAGCAGGTTACAGTTGCTTCGAATCACATTCTGTGGATTAACACCACAAAAATTGTATCTGAATTGCAGAAAGGGTTTAAGGCATATGGAGCTTGCATGGAAAACTAGACAAGGGTTGGAGAGGGAAGAGAAACTAAGGGGACTGGCTGTCCTAGGTTAAAAACACACACTTAGTAAGCTCCCTCCCACAGTCACACACAGGTGACTGAGCCACAGAGCAGCAGATTCGCTGGGTGTCATGTCCTGCCTTGCTCTGCGTGTAATGAGGTTTCGCTGCAAAACACAAAGCCTATGGGCCAGGGCAGGAAGGAGGTTGCTGACACTGCAAGTGGATGCAACATGCAAAGGACATGGCTTGGAGGTGAGCTGGGGACAAAAGGAACTGGGGGTGGGACCCCTGCAGTGAGATAGTCAAGCGCATCCAGTTCATTCAAGGCTGGAAATGATCAGATCAAACCCACTTCCAGTATTAATTCTGCCTTTTGTCTCACAGTCTAGGGGTTCCCTACAAAACAGGGTCTCCAAGCCACTGCCATTAGTGAGGGATGACACCTCAGCCTGCCTGTGCCACACAGGGATGCTAACATGCGATCTCCATCTCCAGTAGCATGGCTCTGGTCATGGTCTCTGGAGACACTTCCACACACAGTCCTGCCCGCAAAGAAACAGGCCCCATGGCCACTCTGTGTCTGTGGTCCTCACTTCAACTCTTTTTTGGCCCCTTCTTGGGTAAAACCAATTAAATGCAAAAGTTCAAGACTTAGTGAGTACCTTTGACCACATAGCTAAAACCTCTCTTCCAAGAGGTGGAACAGGCACACATGCCTGCACCAAGAGCACAGTGGAAGCATTTTTTTTTTGTAAAGCAATGACAACCAAGCAGTTGCTTGATTTGAGTCTCCCAGCTGACAGAGAGCACGCAGCATTGTGGCCACACTGTGACATCCCTGCGTCTGTGCCCAGCAAGACAGGAAGGAGGTGCTTTCTCCTGAGCTGCTACTACAGCATTCCTGAGGGCTCAGGTAGCACCTGTGAAGTGTTAAGCTCCTTCAGAACTCTGAGGCGCTGCAGGGAAAACCTCTATGTGAAGACACATGTGGGCTCACACTGAAGCAAACTCACAGCATCAAATCTCTTCTTGCAAAAGCCTGTTGCTGAAGAGTAGCACCATGAGTGCACTCCCACAATTGCTACTGCTGTGGGTCAAGCCCCAAGACTCTCTCCATTTCCACCACGTAACACAAAAGGTACGTGGCTTTCAAACTCTGAAGCGAACCTAATAGTTACTTGGCATTTACATTTGCATTAATTAATTTATTTAAAGCTAATGCAAAGGTTTGAAAGCAAATTACTAATGACACATCTAAATGACTGCCGGCACTATTTAAAAAGGAAGACATGAGTGATGGCTAACTGAGAAGTGTAGCACTCTGAGGCATGGATCTAGGCAAACTTCACCTTGCAGTGACGGTCTCTCTGAAGCACATCTTGTTCTTTCAATCCTAAACTTCTCTTGGGTATAAAATACCAACTGTGCAAATAGGTTCTATGATATGTTCAACATGACATTTACCAAGCACAATGCCATGAAGATAAAGAAGATCGATAAACAAAGCGAAGTGGAAACTATGGCTGGCCAAAGATAGATTCTTTCTTGGCAATAACTGAAGATTTGTGTTTGGATGAGGAGGAGGTTTGGGTTTTTTCACTCCTCTCTCTCATTATTTCCCAGAAAGAAAAATTAAAGGGGGAATTGCCAAACCTGACATCTTGGCACATTTGAGCTTTTCTAAGTAGTAAACTGAGCAAAGAAAAATGAATCGCCATTAACCGAGTCAGAATGTTTCCACCTTGCTGGGTTATTCAATAAAGCCATTTTTGGTGAAAAGCTGCTGATGTAGAAAAAGACAGAATGCAGTCAGGCTGGAGCAAGGAGGTTCTCTGGAAACACAGTTTTTTACCTGTTTTAGCTTTGTCTCGCATTGGCGTCATGTACCCATCCTCATCCAGCTCTCCCCGGATGATCCGCTCAGGTATGAAGACCGTGGGATCAGCACTGTACCTCTGGGTGCTGCTGTCCTCTTTTGCCAGGGTTGCTGCTTGTTTTCGTAGTGTGCCATTACAGCAAGTATCTTCAAAGATCTCTGCTGTGGCCCCTTGAGCAACTGGGGCTTCTGGTATTATGCAGCCAGGAGCTCTGTACGGCATTGGCACTTCTGCAGCATAGCCGCCATCTCTATACACAAACTGGTTCTGTTGAAAAAGAAAAGGCACCATGAGAAAGGAGGCTCTGAAGGGAGAGAAGATTCAACAGCAAGTAATTTCTGCAGCTCCTGTGCCTTTCCTGACACGCTTGCTCAATGATGCATTTCACTGGGCAGGTGAAGCCTTGTCCATCCTGCAGATTACTGCATTTCCAGCGCTGCGGGATCAGCAGCAGCACAGGCTCTGTTGTGGACCGGCAAAGCATCCCGTGGTGCTGAGCCGGCTTCCCCTCCCAGGGAGGCACCAGGAAGCCAGCTTCCTTCCCTGCTCAGGGCTGGAAATGGGGCAGGAAAACTTGTCTCCTACCTAGACATGTGGAGGTTGGATATACACAGCTCCAAGAGGCAAACACAGTATCTCCTCTTCTATTACTTTGGCAATCTCCCCCGATACCTGAACAAAACCCTTAAACCTCATGTTAGGGACATCTCCTCTGCAAAGGGGACTGGGGATAGAGGACACTATCATCTCTGAAATGTTTATTCCTGGGGGAATACTTTTGGTATGGTCACCCAAACACTATATAATTCCATCAGGTAGTGCATTTCAGGCTGGTGAACTGTGTTTGTATTGGTACCTCCACTCAATTTTTCAACTCAACCTACCATTTTACTTGTCGGCAAGGGCGTGCAAGGAAATTTTGACATCATGACCTATAAATAGGAAGGAAAAATGTACAGATTCATCCAAGCCTGTTACCTAAATACTTGTTCAAGAAAAGTTGGCAGTTGGCAGAATTTTGGTTGTGGGTCCATAGAGCTTGCACACAAATCCAGGCTGAGTGTAGAGATCCTGACTATTTGATTGCTTACATACATCACTCGCTGTTGGCTTTTGGGCCATTTATGTAGGAAAAAGGGGTTTGAAACAGAAAATACGTAGTGAAGGAAGGAGGAAAACCTGAAGGATGAAGGTTGAATGTGAAATACTTACTCCTGACATAGGGGTGTAGGCAGGAGGAGGGCTGTGTCCAATTTCACTCTAATAGGAAAGAAAAATGGAATGATGGATACGTAATAAGAGGTCACATGAATGAAACAAGTCACATGAGCTGCATGAGCTAATGGGGAGAAACAAGCACATCAGTCAGATTTCCTAACTGAAGCCAAAATTCAAAGAATTCAATCATGGCAAGAGTCTCACCAACGACAACAAGCTGTGTGCCTCACCAGTCTTAGGGAGGGCTACTGAGTTCCTCTTGCTGGGTAAGGGCAAGCGCCATGTTACACTTGCTGACAGCTGTATATCCTGCAAATACCAGGATCGTAACAGAAGAAGGAACAGAAGACACTTTACCAGAGAATACTTTCTTTTTTAAAAAAGGGGGCAGACTTCAAGGTCCTCAATACACATCTGGATACAGACTATGCAGCAAGCTTGTAACTTGGCAGCCTTCTGCAAGAGGCTTGTTTGGGACAACTAGGAGGGTCCCTTTAAACAGGGAACACCGTGGAAACCGGAGATGCTCTGATCTGGGAGGTCAGATCCCCTCTGAACCCCTTTGCCTTTCTTCTGTACCACAGATTTACTGTCACCTTGTAAGGACACGTGGACAGGTTACAACCCAGAATATGTTAGAGAAATGGATAAAAAACATCCCCTGAGCCTGCCAGATGCTACTTCAAACTCCTACTGATGGCTATAGGATGTTGCACCGCGGGAGACTTAATCTTCCTTCTCCTTGCCCTCTGATCTCGTATTTACTGGAATTCAGGGAAGCTTTCTGTATACTCCAAAAAGATGGAGAGAAAAGACAGAAGACAGGTAAGTAGTAAACTATGGTCCATCGTGGTAAAGATTTAGATAAACTGATGATTACAGGTAGGATCCACAGAAGAAATACAAAGTGGTGACTACAGAGAGTCAACTGTCTTAACATAGAGGAATGCAAAGCTCTGTTGGGAATCCTCTACCTCCTTGTAAAGCTCCCCAGCTTCCTTCCATACTGCCTATAGGCTGCGAGACTCCAAAGAGGGGGTTTTCTTCTTTTGGTTTCCAAGGTGGCTAGAGCCTTCCAGACTGCACAAGAGTGAAAACAGCTTTAGCCATACTGCGTTAGTATTATATGCAGGGGATTGGAGGTCACTGCTGTCCACTTTTCACAGACACTAAACCAGTGACTGTAACCACTCCTTTTCTATTTGGTACTACACCGTGCTATATTACACACCTTTAATTTACATCTTTCTATTTTCACAAAGGTACTCCCATGAATTTCAGCTTGTGGTTCATTGATTCTGGATGAGTAAGGGGAGAGCTGTCTTGAACTACTTTTAGTTCACAGCCCACAGTGATCTCTCAAGGGTAACTTAGAAAAGCAAGTCTTTTGTCAATGGGCTTGGCTTCAGTACAAAGGCCTATGCCCCTCTGCCCATAAATGTTTAGATGATTAGAAACTTCAAAAAATATTTTCTAGGATGGCCACATTATCTACCTGCAGGCATGCTTTGCTCCACCCTCATCACAAAAGGGTAAACCCACTGTCCTATCTTCGGATCTTCTTGGCCGTGACTAACATTTAAATACATACTCTGCAACTACAACAATGTAATAACGGGCCTTCTTAGAATAGTCCTGTCCCAAGACGTCAGCAGAGAATGCACTAGCATTAACGCATACATTGCTATTTTCGCTGACAAGACCTTTCCTAGTCAGTGACCTGCCAACTAAGATCACATTAATGGTATTTTCTTCATGCCTCCCCTTTCGTTCTGTACTAAACATAGTTGTCTTGCAACACCCTTAACACAGAACATTACAGCTTGGCTCTTCTCCAAACCACTGGTGTCTGCACACTTATTTAATTCTTTACTGTTTTTCCCCATTAATTAATACCCTGTGGTCACTGTTCCAAAAAAAGGAGGCAAAGAAAACAGCTGTGGCACCAATTAGTGGGGCTGAAAATGTGATATAATTGTTTAAATGTCTTTAAATTGCCTGCTAATTGCAATGTGATGTCATCATTTTGTAGGCTGCCAAGGTAAGTACTGAAAACCCCAGCCAATTCTTATTGGTTAGGACATGAATCACACTGTGAGCAGAAAATACATTTGGATCTTACCAAGTAAAACTTAAATAGCTTAAGCTATTTAAGTATTAAAACTTAAATAGATGTGTATGTGTTATACAATTTACCTTGTTCATTTTTTTTCTGGTGGTTGTTTTAGCATCTTAGATAATACTAAATATATGAATAAAAGAGCTGATGTTCCTTTCTTGAGAAGATCTAGGTTTTTGGATTTCTGATCCGGAAATTCTGACCTGAATGATCAAGACCTCTAGCTTGTTGAGATGGACAGAGACTTCAGAGACTGGTTGCCCAAAGACCTCACTACATAAACCTACTTAAAAACTTTCAACTTGCATAGTTAAAAAAAAAAATTAATCAATAAAACCCCCTTTTGATAGTGTAATACATATTATATGTGTTAGCTCTGGAGTGCACACATCCATTGACATTTAAACTGTAAGCATCCTCCAAAAGCAGCCTAGCCTTCTTGATTGCCCAGGAGCAGCCATAACCAGAAGCGCTTGAGATTTTATTCCTTATACCGCACTGCATTTTAGGCACAAACATGAGAAAAGATAAAAAACAAGCCAATGTCCCCTAAAGCCTTTTTAGAGGCCCTTTGGTATTAAATACCAGTGACATATCAGCTATTATAACCGCTAACGTTTGTGTAAAACAAGCCTTGATAAAAGAGAGGTAAATAACACTTTTGTGAATATTGGCTTGTGTGATTGCTTTCTATTCATTAATTTCATTTTCCAATTTCTTGCTTCTAAAAACGCCCAAAGGTAAATATCTCCTCCTTTATAGCAGGGACATTATATTTTCTGGCTGCATGCTAAACCGTAATGATATCAAAGCCTTGCTGGGTCCTGCCACTCACATTTATGTGGTTGTGTGAATATGCCTCTTCCTTTTCTCTTTTCATTTGAGTCTAGCATCACGCCTGGAGTATGGCACCCAGAGCTGTGTTCCTTCCGCTGCCTGCACCACAGCTCATCCCACAGCAGCCCTATGGTGACCACGGCTGCCTTCAAAGCTGCACGCACAGCAGATTTCAGATGGAAGAAACGCTGAAGGTACTCAGTGATGTGACGCTGCTGTGGGACTATGGCTGGTACAAGACTATCACCAAACAGGAAATAAATAAAATTTCATTTTACAGCATGCTTTGCTTGCTACCACAGCCTCCCAACAGCACCCTCGCTGCTGCAGAGCTGGTCTTCCTTGTCACCCACCGAGATGTGCACACATATTTGATAGGGTTGCATAATTATTACTGTTTCTTGTTCGTAAGCAGCCTGCTAAGCTCAAGGGACTGAAGATTTTTCTTTACTAAAGGCAAGGCTCAGACAGCATCAATGTACACACACACACGCATTTGAATCCACTCTGACACTGCTCCTATCCACATTGAGAACCCAATTCACTTTCACTCTCCTTCTGCTCTTGTATGCAAAAAGTACCAAACCTTAAAGCAGGAGTGAAACACTCCCACCTTCTCACACGTCCTGTTCAGAGGTAACTCGGTGATTGACTTTTGATCAAGCTCTGCAACACTTCCTTGTACCAGTTCAGTCCTGGGCTGTGTGCCCCCAGAAATAACTCACTTTCCTCCTACCCCTAGAAACTGTTTGCCCGATTTGAAATCAAGTCAGTACGCAGGCTCAAGTCACCAAACCACAGCGTCCTAACACAGCAGGCTGAGCAGATTTGTTCAAAGCATCAACATTGCAGCAGTTCTCTAGGAAGACGGACAGTTGATTTATACAAGTGGATCTGAATAATACATTTGGGATGCTCTGGTGGGGCTGCAGGCAGAGCACACAACACAGAGCTGTCCCATCAGCCCCGAGCAAACTCCAGCTACATTTCAAGGGACCAGCCTGGTATTTACAACCGATCTGAACTGAAATTCAAATAGGAAAGACGACCCCAGGAGAGCAGCCACCTCTGCTCAGCAGTCCTGCTTCCCTCTGACCACAGAGCTAACAGCTTACTCTGCCCTGCTTCAGAGAGCCCACAGCAAACATGTCCGAGATGAAAATCAAAGGAAAGAAAAAATGCGTACCATGAGATCGCTGCGTAATGTTAAATGGAAATGAAAAGCTGTTTGTATAGTAATAGCTCGAAGGCTTTGCAGAGCTCTGGAGATTTCTGGTCCTAGCCCCTGCTCAGAGCAGGGCCATATATAAAAAGGAAGGATTAGATGCCCCCCTGGGCTGTTACAGTTAAAGCATATCTGTCCCTACAGCTCACACCACCCGACACAAGTTTGGCATCCCTCCTGCTCTCTTCTGTTCAGCCTGGGCTCCTGACCCTGCTTAAGAAAACTCCATTCCCCACTAGGCACTTTCCTCTGGGACTATGAAGAAAGGTTCCCATTAGCATCACTGCCAAGTGTCATGGCTCAGCCCTAGGCATGGGTCATTGCTGGCACCCTGCATCATTTCAGCACACAGAAAACCAATCACAGCATACTTGAGATGTACATCTTCTGAAACTGGTTTGGGATATGTATGTGTCTCTTACATCACCTATTTCAGGCACACAATCAGCAATGTGGCCCACCTGAGTTAATGTAGCAAGACAGGGCACACATTTTTCTAGTGAGAGGAAAGGGGAGCCTATTATTCAACAACAAAAAATAAAGGCAGGAATAATATACACAGGCTGTGGACAGTAGCTATGCCACAGTTTACAATGCCCTTAGTTCAATGACCATGAAGTTCCATTTGGGATAGATGAAACTTTATTGGAAATGAAGTCCCAGTCCCTTTTCCAGCATTACCCTTTCTCAAAACCTCAGAAACCTTCGTTCTTCCATCTTCAGAATGGCTGGCAAACAGACGTCAGCTGGCTCAATATGTGATTTGATCTAAGCATGTCACAAGAATAAAGATGCAAGTATTCTTCTTCCCTATTATTTTGTCTTAATGCACCATGAGTGTCAGCCAGGAGAGCAGGGAGAGAGACAGCTTGCATGTGTCTATCTTTCCCTTTCAATCTCTTTTACTCCCATATCATTCCTGTCACCCATGGCTAGCCTTCTGTCACTCCTTTTTTAATACACTCTCCAAGATGTTTTACAGTAAATGGCACCTTCTAACACCGGACCAATTCCCCACAGTTTGGAAGAGACAACATACCATCTCCTAGCTACTCTACCAATTCCCTGGGGGAGAGAAGGGTCAAAGCGCTGCTCCTGCTCATATGCTGTAGCATCTGTCCAAAATACAGGAGCAGCAGCAGCTCCTTTTCTGTACAAACCTCGAGCTTCAAATCCCAAAACAGGGAAAGGATGGGGAATGGGATCAAAACCACAACATGGTCATGATTTGTGATTGCGACATGGCAGACAAAAAAAAAGGCACAAAAGAAAGTTGATGAGCAACACTCGGAGCAGCAGCCCCCTCCTATGCCGCATGCTGCACTGCCATCTTCCCCAGTCTGTTTTATACAGTAATCAAAGGATATTCTGAGCCTCTCAAAATGCCATCAACCCTCATTGAGAATGAAATAGAGCACATCTCCACTGAAGCCTTTACAGCAGTAATCATTACAGCATGCTGGCCTGAACAGGGAGCTCTTACAGACAAAGATGGGTTTTAAAAATAAAATAAAAAAGCCTTCCTAAAATCTGAATAGAAACTTGATGATAATCTCCCAATTTTATTATGCAAGGGGGAAAAGAAACCCATAATTGTGCACTCTTGGTCTCTTATAGCAAAGAATAGGCTTCTTGATGAAATGCTGAGTTGATTTAGAGCAGGGCTGAGATTCTGGTGGCAATAATACACTAAAAGAAATAACCATCCAGCTGACTGGGATAAAATAATCAGTTTTTAACATTCTAAATCTAAACTTCATCTGTGCCTCCTCCCACTTCTCCCCACCGCCTCTTTTGGAGAGTCTTTTTATAGCTTTGAGAATTTTTTTCCCTTCCCCTACCACAGCATTCAACAAGAAAGACAGACTCTTTGCTCTGGCTAACAAAGGACATTTTAGGCTGTGCTGGCATTTATCCCCTTTGCATGTATGTTTCGAAATTACAGTATTTGGCTCCAGAGTCCTCCCGCCACCTTATGCTCGAAGCATTATCACAGGAGTCCCACTGCCATGGGACATTGCGGATGGCACTCTCTGGCTCGTGAACCCCAAGTACCGCGGGCAGACAGGTGTTTAAATGACAACTCCTTGGAGACCTGCCAGGTGCCTTTCCAAATCATGGTCCCTTGTTTTTTCAGGTACTTTCAGTAAGAAAATCACAAATATGATTCATAGAATCATAGAATGATTTGGGTTAGAAAGGACCTTAAAGATCATCTAGTACCACCCCCCCACCACGGGCAGGGACACCTTTCACTAGACCAGGCTGCTCAAAGCCCCATCCAACCTGGCCTTGAGCACTTCCAGGGATGGGGCATCCACAACTTCTCTGAGCAACCTGGGCCAGTGCCTCACCACTCTCATAGCGAAGAATTTCTTCCTTATATCTAATCTAAATTTACCATCTTTCAGTTGAAAGCCACTGCCCCTTGTCCTATAGCTCCATGCCCTTGTAAAAAGTCCCTCTCCAGCTTCCTTGTAGGCTCCCTTAGGTACTGGAAGGCTGCAATAAGGTCTCCCCGTAGCCTTCTCTTCTCCAGGTTGAAGAACCCCAACTCTCTCAGCCTGTCTTCACAGAAGAGTTGCTCCAGCCCTCCAATCACCTTTGTGGCCCATGTCCTTCTTATGTTGGGAGCCCAAGAGCTGGACGCAGCACTCCAGGTGGGGTCTCACGAGAGCGGAGTAAAGGAGGAGAATCACCTCCCTTGGCCTGCTGGCTATGCTTCCTTTGACGCAGCCCAGCATACGGTTGGCAGAATTCAATAATTCCATATGGCTGGCATTCCTCAGAAACGGACGTTTTTCACTAACAATTTCTGTTTCAAATCTAGTCACTGAAGGAAAATTTTCTCCCAGCTCTCATAATTATTTCCTGACTTTCAGTCCACTCTTCCATCTACTGAATTATATAGAGTTGTTTAGCTTGCTGTTTTCCAAGAATGCCTCATCAGTGCGGTGTAGAAATATTTATTACTTACTCTCTTTATATCTATTGACTTTTTTCTTTTAGGAGAGGAAAGAAAATGGATCAGCTGTGAGCTCTCTTAACACAGCCAGCAGCTATTCATGGATTAAGCAGATGCTGCCTGATTTTAAACCAGTTTATATTAAAGCTCAATAAATTTACATGTCATGCATCAAGGTTTGAAGCAATATACAGATACAGACTCTTCCACCGATACCACCGAGTGTTAACTTGCAGTAGGTCTCACCAGGAAGTACTGTGAACTGGTGACTTGTAATTAAATCTATATTAAATTTGTAGAAACCAAAATGCCATCCAATACTTTCAGGAATTCTGACTCAAAATCTATACGCCTGAGTTCAGGAACCTGAATGTGACAGAAAACAGTTAACGCATTAAAAAGTTTCTGGTTTAAGGCACTTGACCTGCAAAACCATGAGGCAATTTGACAAGTCGGTCCTTATAATCTATTCAGGCTGAGAAGGGCTTACTCCTTGAGAAACACCACTGATTTCAGCTGGCCTGGTTGCAAAGCAGAAGACTAATTGCCATAAAGCACTTTCAAAGAATTCTCTGTGAAGAGCTGGGCATCATCTGTTCTGTTTGAGTCCTCCAGTATTCCTTTTTTCTCTGGAAAACTTAGCACATTTTTAAAACGTATTTAAATACTCATATTGCATGTTTATTCTTCCTACTTCATTCACCCTGAGTAATGAAATTAGGCTGACTAGTATCAGTCTGGGTTCACCTCCTGTTTTTCATGGACAAAGATGGCCTTGTGCTATCTACAACATAGGCCAGAAATAGACACAAAAGAACTTCCCAGAATTAAAAAGTTACAGTAGGTAAAATATTTGTGATGGTCGACTAGATACCAACAAAACACTAACAGCTACTGAGAACCGCTTAATGTAAAAAGCAGAGCAGAACAGAAAGGAGCCTCCTACCACCAGCATGTCATTAAAACTTAGGGAAGCAAAAAATGGGAATTTGAGATCCCTAAAGAGAGCTTGGTGGGACTTCCAGAACTGCTCTGAAGGTTTGATGGCAGCAACTGCAGTACGCAGTACACTCTTGCCTAGACTCTACTAGGAAAATATACAAAATGTAGTATTTGATGAAAGACGTATAGAAATGTATTCACACAAACTTTCCTAACTAATCAAGCAGTTTTTCAAGAAGCAAGAGAGGTAATATAAAGAGAGTGTCAGTGTAATCTTCTGAAACGTTATAAAACCCTTTGATACAATGTCTAGTTTATTTACAAGTTCATCTGTTCTGGCATTGGAGATTTCATTACAACACTTGCGTAAGGAAGCGACAGAGTCTAGTAGAAAGGCAAAAAACCACAAGAATACAAAGGTTTTCAGAAAGCTTTTGATCACCTTTTAAAGAGAAGGAATTAAAGAAATGGGATAGAAATAAATAAAAAAGTCCAGAACCTGTCAAGACTGCAGTAATAAGCATCAAAATTAAGGAAGGATTTGGTCATATTATTTTTGGGAAGATATTGCAAAGCAGAGGGGTAGCAAACACCTAAACCAAATAAAAAGGAGACATCAGTGTTGTCCTTCTTTAACAAAAAACACATACAAATGGTACTATTCTACTCAGCCTCTTAAGCTGAAGAGATTTCTGATAACTGGCAGCTCCTCAATCTAGCACGAAACAGGGTGCGTGGTGGACAGTAATAGGATCCAAACCCTGCTAAGAGTCAGCATTAACTGCCAAGTGTGACTTTTCTACACTGTGATGGATTTTCCATCCCACCTGATACAATCAAGACAATCTTTCCAAAAGACAAACTCCACCTCAAGCAGAATTTCTGCACTTGATGCAGAAATTAAGAGACAAGAGACTCCGGCCTGTGTTATGCCAGAAGGTTAGACAAACTGCTTGCAATGGCCCCATCTAGCCTTGGTATCTTTTCACCCAAATTATCTATTGACTTTAGGATGAAATAGTTTTACTGTCATCAGCCCCACATGGCCAGGACACACCTGGAAAAATAACTAGCTTGAGAGCTTGGGCAGGAACTGCCTTTTCTTACAGAAAAAGAAATGCTGACCAGGAAGGCACCGATTGCTGCTAAAGCCCTGGATACAAGGAGAATCATGGACAAATCATGACTCCCTCCTGACGCCTTCTTTGCCAAGAGGAAAGGATACTATAACCACCTGCTAGCTCTCCCCACTTGCAATGACAGTACCTCTCATACTAGCTCAGCTGTACTATGAGACAGCCGCGAAGTGCCCCTCCAAATTCTACTGCTCTCCAAAATCCCTCCTTCCAGCTGTAACTGAAGATGGTGGTGCTTACAGTCCCCCACCTTCCAACTCTGCTGTATTTCAGTATGTAAAGAAGGTTATATTAGACCTCAGATCTGATGATCTACCTCTGGAGCACTTCAGGTGCCTAAGAAATTCAGTGGTAGTGATCCCACTGGATGAATAGTCCCTATTGTCCATGATAAGCTTTGGAAGGAAAGATGCCGTATGCCATACTGATGTGAAACACATCTAAAAATCACTAACGGCCATCTAAAAATCACTAACGGCCATCTCCTCTGTAATCTTATGATTTGAAAATGGCTACTTGTTGAATTTAGAAACCAGAACAAATTAATCATAAAGATAACTTCTTGCCTGGGATCTCTCTGGAATAATCTTTTTACACGCAGACATATACAGGATGTTCAGCCATGAAACACTACCAGACCTAATGCCACACCAGGACTGCTACAACAGCATTAACAGACACTACTCAGGGAACCGAAAACTGGCTTTTGGTCTACCAGCATCTGCTTTAGCCAAGCAGAATAGTCTCCCTGGACATATGAATTAGACATCTCTGAAAAAAATAGTTTGATATTTAATTGCAGGGTTGGCAGGTGCTTCTATGATATATAGCATATGGAATAAAATTACAGGGACAGTTATCAGTGAGTAATAAACAGTACAGACAGTTTTCAGCAGGAATTAGCCAAGGATTTAGAGCAAAAAGCATCATGGGGTACACAGAATGCTTTCTGTATTAGTATTATCTCTGTGCATACAGGATAGTACTTGTAACAAATACCTGAATGAATCATCTAATGGCTGTGAATGTAGGACACTTGAGCACTAGCTGGAGTCCTGTGCTCATGGAAACACTGCCGAGGATTCAGCTTATCTCTCAGAAGCACAGAGCTTCTAAAACTCCATATTTCTAGAATATCTCTAGACAATGGAAAATAAAAGCTGGAAAAAGCCTAAGAGCTGAAATTGCAACTGAAGAGTTTCAGATGCAATGAAAGAATTCAATTTAGCTTAGGATGCTAATTTTTATTTAAACGCGGCATCAGTCTCAGGCTGGACTTCATAACAGAGGGCACGGTTATGGGCTAGTATGCGCGTGCAGGCTTCTGCTCCTGGCAGTACAGGCCCCAAAGATGTGCTAGTATGAAGCCAGTGTGGGTGTGATGGAAACGCTGAAGCTGCGTCTGAGCCTCACAGCTTCGTGAATCTCAGTAATCCTTGGAGGAATAAGGATGTGACACTTCCCAGGGAGCTGAAAACTCCCCAGAAGGCTCCCTCTTACCAGTCTTTTTCAGATGGGCTGCAGCTCTGTGCTATTAATTCATATCCAAATAGCTTTCTTCTCCACATGGGAGGGAAAAGGCAGGCAGTTTTTTTTACGCAAACCTCATCCACCGTGCCTCTCCCAGGCAACAAGCTGCAAGGATTTAGGACCAAGATCACCCTAGAGAAACTTCAGAGCTTTCCTTGGGAAGTAAATGCTCTTGCTCTTCCTTAATTCCCTGACTTCAAAGCCTAAGTGTGAAAAGGCTCACAATCTCACTGCTTTCTTCCTGTAAACTTTTGTCCCCAGTAGAGCTGCACTGCTGGAACACTCAACTAAAGCTGTCAGTACAACACGTCCAGAGAAGGAGCGTGATACTCTGCCACCATATAACCGACTCTTTCTTTACTAGAACTACAATCAGAACAACTAAGACAGGAAATACAGTATCTTTCATGCTTCTGATCTCTGAAAATGACATGACGATCATGTAGCTCTTGTCTCTTTTACTTCACCAAATTGCCTGGCAATCTCCCCATAACATTTAATTTGCCAGACACAGTGAACACAAGCTACCTAAGCTGCATGCATTTATTTGGCATCTATGGCTGTAGCAGCACCATAATGAGTTTGTGTAATATTAATATTCACTACACCAAAGAAGCATAAATCACAAACTATCCAAAGGAAACACAAAGACAGAATCAGACAACTGCAGATTAGAGAGCTCTGACAGCATTTCAATTCTGTGTGATTCTTGTAGCTGACATCCATCTGTGCTGAACTATGCACAGCAGATGCACTATTACCTTAAAGGAGTTACTGTGTATTTTGTCTTAAATCAACACGAATCTTCACCGGAAGAACACTTACTGTGCCAAGAACTGAGTGCTTTAGAAAAACAACAGGCAAATATGTAGCTTTCTGCACAGAAAGGAAACAAATTTTCTACATCCAGAAAAAACCTCTCTGCAAAGGAAACCAGGAATGCTGAGATGGTATGGGGTTTTCAACTTGGCCCCAAGTCCCTCCAGCAATAAGATGCTGTGGCCTTCCTGCAATCTAGATGTACTTGCCTATATGGCAGTACTAGCAGGACATTTACGCAGAATGTTAGCAAACACCGCTGAGACTGAGGCTAGTCTGAGACACTGGACAGCATCAAAATTCTACTGGTAATCCTGTTACAGGAGTTAGTCTCCAATGGTACCAGCAAGTGCTATTATAAATCAGCTGGTTGTTCAATGGCAACTTCTTTGTCCATCCCTTCTTTTGGCCTTAAAAACGACCCCTCCTTAAAGAGGCTCCTACAATAAGGAAAAACACTATGGAGATGGAAGGGGTACGAAAATACAGAGCTGGGTGCAAGCTTTCTGTCCCCCCGCTGCCCTTTCTGAGGTTACCTGGGTGAGGAAACTTGGCTCAGAATCTGAAAACTTTGGACAAAGGGTAATTCCAGATTTCTTTAAGTGTTAGATTGTTGTATGATGCTACGAGAAAAATTCCCAGCGGTAGGAGTTACTGAAAGAAGGATACAGTCTCACTACTGTCATTAAATTGAATTGCAAAGCAAAGCTCCCACTGACTTTAGTGGTACAAGATCACAGTCTCAAACCAAGATGGGAAATTGTGAGCTGCAGAGAGGAGACCTCACATCAAGAAAGTGATGGAGCCTCTGTGTGGCAAAATAAAGGTACGGGGTCTCTTTCTGCAGCTCTGCTGACTTCAAGGTGATCATATGCATGCAAGTAGCTGCAACAGTGTGGTTTAAAGGTAGGCAAAGGCTGTGAGAAAGTTACTTGAATTTTGTAACAATAACAACAACAATCATTATCATCATCCTGTGTTAGCTTTCCGTCAATATCCCAGGGAGCATGTTGGCTTCCCAAACAGCACATTCTAAATAACTGTTTCAGAGTATTTACTCTGGGATTTTTGTTGGAATTCATTCCCTCAGCTCTAGTGGACGACTCTGCTTGCCTGGCACTAAAGACAGAGAGCAAAAGGAACTGCTGAAAAGGCAATTACATTTTCCTACTAATCCTTTCTTCTTTATATATGCCCCGGTGTTTCCAGCACATATGGGAGTGAGATGAATATAGCAAACCTTACGGATCTGACTCTGCTCTCTCAACCCTATGTTGGTGTAAATGGTAGTACTCCACCATGTAAAACTAAGCTACAGTGAGTTACATCAGTGTGACAGTGAACACCTTTCAAAGGTAACTATTGTCGTTTCCATCTTTTCTCAGAGGTTGTCAGCAAAGGAAACAGAACGTCTCCAGAGACAGCTACGAGTGAAACTGACTTATTTCAAATCAGCATCAGCACTAAAAATTAACTCGTTGCCATAAAGAGTAAGCTCCTTGCTTATTGCTAAGTCATGTGTCATGCCCTCATGTATCATCCCCTCTTCAACTGCCTTTCAGGGATGCAGGAGAAATGCTACGTGAATCCAACTTAGACTGTGGGACTACAACCTAGCTTCCAAAGACCTCTCTAGCCTCCTTGCCTTTGAAAACAGTAGCAATTCCCTTCTGAATTGATGGGATATAATTTAACACCAGATTTAATCTTCCTTATTCCAGAAAAGCACTGCTTTACTCAAGAGAGGCAAAAGACCTTCATGCAGTGTATGGTCAGAGCATGAATACTGACCCAGTTTATACACTCTTAGCTCTTTTGCTTACCTCTTCCCTGCCTCACATGTGTAATCGGTGCAGACCAGGATATGAATTTGGAGTCACCTTGGCTAAGAACAATGTCCAAAAGGTCTCTAAAGCACGAGGAATAAACACTCAACATTTCAATAAGACTCTACTTAGTATTTAAAATGTAGTTGTCCACTAAAAGGAGCATAGGGAGAAAACAAACAAGTCCCTAATTACTAAATACATCTAATGCTTGTGTGAGTGTCCTCACGTTAGTAATGCATTTCACCATCTCTTAGTTTTTGTGAGAAGGAGTGACACCTACACTGTTAAAAGGATGGAGACAAGGAACAGGCACAGGTCACAGCTGCAGGCAGGGAGCTCAGAAGTAAAGACGAATTCCTGAAACCTGAACTCAGGTCCCCACCTGCAGCAGGGCTCCCTGAGGCACTGAGGCTGAGGCATTTAGGACAGGATCCATTTCACCA
Source organism: Phaethon aethereus (assembly GCF_964289735.1). Lineage (NCBI taxonomy): Eukaryota > Metazoa > Chordata > Aves > Phaethontiformes > Phaethontidae > Phaethon > Phaethon aethereus. The sequence goes on from NC_138580.1 coordinate 38,573,394, forward strand.
GAGCTCATTCACCAGGTCTCAGGCTGCTCTGGAGCTGTCAGTAGTCAGTGGATACAGAAAGACACCTCGAGAAAGTAACTTATCCCACTGTAAATGTCCACGGCAGGCAGCAATTATCACCCACTGGATGCATCCACTCTTCTCCAATGACACGAAATGAAGTCTAGATGAAGAGCTTAGATTTTATCCCTATCCTTTTGATGGTTAGAGTTCTGTGAACTGAAGTCCACCTGAAGACTCTCTGTGCCTCAGCTCCCCTTGTAAAATGAACAGCACTTCCTCCACTGACAGAGATGTTACGAAGATACTACAATTCTGTGACATGCTCTGCAAAAACACGTGCTTGTGAAGACAGGCCAAGAAAGCATCTCATACGAACAGGAAAAGGGGCTGGGTCTGAAATCTGGCTCCAGACACAAAAGCACATTATCTGTATATTCCAGCTGCCCTCAGTTACATCAGTATCAACCCTGCCAAGACAAGAGGATTGCAGGGTGGGAGAATCAGAGCTATGCGCTTCCTGGCCAGCATGGTACGCAACTGAGAAACAACACTGCTTGACTTCACAAGCCTCAGCTGTGCTTTCAGGAGAGGCAGTTCAAGTGGAGCCTTTGTTCACTCATGGCTGAGCTATTAATTTAGAATTCACTGAGGCACAATGAACAGGGAACCCAGTGACAACATTTTTATAGTCACTCTACAATGGGAGCTTGTAATTCCCAAGGCAATTCTGGCCGGTGTTTGATTAGTGTACTTAAATCTCCACCTGTGCTTTTATAACAACCAGTATTTCCTGTCAGAGCTTGCTCTTACCCTGTTGGAATCAATTCTTGTCCTGGAGGTGTAGATGGGAGGAGGGATATTGAAGGCTTGAGGAACAAGATACTCTTCTGCATCCATCATATCTTCCAGGTCTTCCTCATCGAGAAGGTTTTGGAAGAACTTGCTGTCATTTGGGCTTGGGAGCTTCATACGATCATCTCCCTAAATAGGTTGTATTGAGAGAGGAAAACAGTCAAAAGATGGGTTAATTTCCCAAAAAAGGAACTGCAGCCTTCTTCAGAGCCTAGCAGCCAGGCTGCACGGACCACACATACTGCTTTGTTTGTTCTAAAGCACGGCATTCAGATCATTGTTTTTCATTTTTTTACTGGGAATATGATGACAGAAAGGGAGTAACTGCGTAAGTCAAGCAAAGTCATTTTTTGGCATTCTTGTGATCGAGTTTTTATCTTTCTTCTCTCTTTTCCCCATACAAGCTCAGTTTCTGACCCTAGTTCTGTCAAGGCCTGATGTATTTTGTGAAATATCTCAGCTCTTTAGGCTCACATGATCGGGGAAAATAACATGGAAACTGCTGTGTCTGGGTGTTTGCTTTATTTTCATTTGTAAGTTTAGGGACTTAGAGGCTAGATTTCTCTCTCATCCACATAGAAAGTTCTGCAGAATGTAACAGAGCTGAAAGCAATAAAAATCAAACCAGGGAACAACAGCAATAACAATGATATGCATTTTTATTGAAATAGCAGCTACAAAATGGACAGGCAAATCAGGGCTGCACTTTGCTTGGGGCCATGAAACATCACAAAAGGCAGCCTATGCCCCAAACACCTAACAGCCCATAGAAATGACGCTAAACTTAACCGCATGGCTGAAGAATGGCCTCCCACTCTGCAAGAATTACTGTGCTACGTGTGGAATCCAGCAGGGAGTGATGGCTTTGCTACAGGGTGCATATAGTCCCGTTTAACAGCTCAACACCAAGCCTATCATTCTTGATAGCATCTGGGGGGAATGGGGAGTCATAATGGCAGAGATGCCGGTCCAACGGAGTTACCCTGGTTTCTCCTCAAGAAGCACATTGTCTATATTGTCTGCAAGGATCACTGGAGAAGCCTCACAGGATGAAACTCCCACCAGACTATACAACAGGGGAGAGAAAGGGAGAGAAGAGATATTTGGACTACAGAAGCATATCCTATCTAACAAAATAATTTAATCAGTCTGATTTTTCCAGAACCACTTCTATCACCTGAATTTACAATCTAACACAGTGAGGAATACTGCACGAGAAATTCCACATTCAGCACCACAAATCCTCTTGACTGGTATTTTACTTTTCAAATATATTTTACTTCTCCTCAAGCTGAAGGAGAGTAGTGTACATTCACACTGTGCAATAATACACCATGAGTAAGCTAGTATGTCTACACAGTGAAATGAAACACCATGCGGTGAGACTAGCACTAGACCCAGAAGCAATGAGGAGACACAAAGCGGCAGTGACTGTACTTCTGGAGGCTCTTCAGCTCGAATTCTTATGTCAGTGTGAAGCTAAGGACCAGCTTGGTATACCTCTGCCCTGTACTCCACGATGTGGAGCAGACACAGCATGAGAGTGTCATTACCTGGATGAAACTGATTTCATGCTTTGGTCTCTGGTATTTCAACATCACCTTACTTCCAATTTTTCATTTTCATTTGAACTGCTCACACACTGCGCCCACCTAAGGACCTTATCAAATAGTCGAATTCATTTTCTGTGGCTTGAGTCTGAGTTGTAGTAAAGACATACACAACTCTAGGCTTCTGCAGAATGCAGGAGTGAAAGGACAAAAATTTCCACCTTGCCTGTACTCAGGGCATACCCAGCTGCAGCTAGATGTAGTCAACAGATATGGCTATATTGGTACTGCCCTGCTGCCACAGCGTAGCTTCACGGGATGAACCATGCTGGTGTGGGTCTATTGCAGGGACTGCGAAGCACTACGGAGCCTGTACAGCCTAAGGAGGACACACAGGGAAGTTCCCCTCTAGCATGAGAGGTACCAATGTGACACAACTTCCTATCATCTGAGAAGCCTTTTTGTTCAGGCTGTGAAAAGAAACTTTCTTATGATCTCAGTAGTGCAGGGAAAAGGCTCAGGATAACCCCCTGAGATTCAGCCTAAGCAATATAGAACCAAGCAAGTCCTTGGTCTAAAGTAGGTCCACTGTCCAACGACAGACAAATATTGTCCCCAGTTCCATGACAGAATGTGAAGTACTGAGCAGCTGATCTTGCTCATAAATACAAGCTTAAGAAGTGAATTTCAGATTATGTTATTATTATTATTTTTGAGATACTGACACTGGCTGTTCTAATTCATTCTTGTATAGTACTGTGGCTACTGTTTGCTTTAAATTCAAGAGCACCTTGAACTTAAAGACATTCAAAGGCAACCCCTTTAAGAGTCAGGTTTGGCAAACATTTTTTTTTCCCCTGATGTTGCAGAATTGCTTACCTGAATTACTAGGTATCTCTGAGGGTCTCGAGCCATTCTAGAGAATTCAGCAGCCAGCTCCTTGAATTTTGGCCGACTGTCAGCATCAATCATCCAGCCTGGGGACAGACGAAAGATGAGAAAGAAAACAGGTAACTGTCAAGGGAAGAAATCATTCCAGTTTTTTAAATGCACAAGCTTGAAGTCCTTGACAGCTCTGGCCTAAACAAAAGTTGCAATAAAGAGCCCAGAAGGCTGGAAAGCTAGAACCCTATGATGCATCTAAAATGGAAAACATCTGGTCTTGGCCAGAGAAGACTAGAGCGTTCCCCACTGCAAGAATTTCTTCTTAATTTGCTCCGAGCTCCTGTTCCCCATCCCCGAAACAGAAACAGCAACAACACCTTGCAGTTTTCTGTGTCTGCCCATTTAGATGTCAGCTCTGACTGTTCTTTATTATGGATGTGTCCGACCTCTAATATAACGAATCTAATCTCATCTGAATCTAGTGGGTTTATTACAAAGTTACTACTAAATACAATTTTACTTTAACTGGCCTACTGTTCCACAGTGACTTAGATTAAAAAGAGCTGTTCAACAGATCTACAGGATGACTGACCTCCCATCCACCTTTCAGGTAATTCTGCATTCACGTGTCTGCATAATTAACACAGCCCTCACCCAAGGCATTAGATGCTATTTTACTTGAGTAAGGGTGATTCTTTTGTCCTTCACTCACTAAGAAATATTCATTAGGAACAACAATTCTCAATCCCTGCTAACGCTTTCTGCAAAACAAGCAAGTAGTACAGGTAGTCACCACCAGCAACTAGTTTATCTCAGTGTCAGCTTTTTCTAATGGAAGATCCTATCAGCAACTTCCCAAGAACATGTTCTCATTTGCCAGAGAGGCTAAACGAAGCAGGCCTTATCGCCTTCGTGCCGTTTAACTGAAGAAGTGACAGATGCAGGAAAAACAAAGCTACTGTAGCTTATAAAGAATTTAACAAAAACATTACAGGACTAAGTCTGTACATCTAGCTGTAACTTTCCGTCTTCCAGAATACCCCATCTACTAGGACTTCCTTTTGTCCATTGAGATTCACCTCATACTTGTTAGAAATCCTATCAGATGGAACATTTCTGCACTCAACCAACACGAACCCCTTGCGCTATTCAGACAATTTCCACACCTGCATGCGCAGTACTACTGTTTTCAGAAGGTATGTTATTTACCTCTCCTAGTCTTATTGTCTTTCAGTATTTTTGTGTACAAAGCAAAAAGGAAAGGACTATATAAGATGGATGAGATGTCTGTATGTTTATCTCACTTAAATTAAGTCAGAAACACCAGAGAGATGTTCCTAATTCTTTTTAAATTAGAAGCATAGCCTTGGAGGATACTGTCACTAGTGTGGCTATCTTGGAGATAAAAGGGTAGGAAGAAACCATGTGCAGAGTGCTTTCCTTTTTTGCTAAAGTAAAAATACTCATAAATTATTGTACTGGACTAAGTATGACAAAAAGTTATCCTCTCTGTAGCATTTCTTGTATTAATTTAATTTTACTTTTTATTATTACTATTGCAATCATCATTCTTGTTAATAACAATAAAACATTAATGCTTTCCTTCCTCAATATTTGGAACCAGCATTTCTCCTCACAAGCTTCACTAGCTGGGTATCCATGTACCATAATTATGTTTAATACTATCTTTTTTAACATCAAAATCAATTGTCATGGAAATGACAAGGGTTTACAATAACAATCATACAATTTTGATTTCACAGCAAGAAAGTGAGATACCATCTGACAGTAATAAGAAGCTGAGCTAACCCAACCCTTCGTGGCTAAATTAGTGTCTTTTGCTGTTGCAAAAAATGCGCATACAGTATTCAAATGGAATTCACAGTATCTTGGGAAGCTTTTGTCTTGAAGCAGCCTGCCCTATTACCCAGCACTGTCAGAGACTATAGATGCAAATGTTCTAAAACAGTGTCCCCCTTGCACTAAGCACAGGGATATTAAAAGCAACAATTACTTACACTTCACCATCACCATATAAACATCAATAGTGCAGATTGGAGGTTGGGGCAACCGCTCTCCCTTCTCCAAGAGGTCGGGAATCTCTCGAGTTGGGATTCCATCATACGGCTTCCCACCAAAGGTCATAAGCTCCCAGATAGTGACTCCTAGACAGAAAAAGAAGTGTTAATACTGCTCAGATTCCTTCACAATTTCTTACGGTGCGGCATCCTGGCCCCATTCTGGACTGCAATCTCTTCATTACCAGTGCCTGCAAAGACACTGAAGTTTGGTCTGCCATTTAAAAAGCTCCAGAAACTGGTGAAACAGCACTTTGTGTTAATCTTCAAAAGCAACTTCCCTCATTTTTATTGCTATAGGAAGCAGCATGATAGATATGAGGCACAAGAGAAAGGTCTAACACAAATAAATAGTGGTAAAGTAAATGGATGCAATAACAAAAGACTGCATCGCACTCTTTTAACACACCAAAAGGGAAAATGAACAGCTGATGTACTGTATTATTTTAAGGGGAAAAACGCAGATGTTCCCTAACTTAGGGCATCAATTTGCCACAAAGGTACAGCACTGAGTAACATTATGTCATTGTCTTTGCCTTGTAAGTCATTCACAGCCACTTGTATTTTTTTTTTTCCTTAAATCTCCATATGGATTTGAGTTATGATAGTGCTGTGCTTCAAAACCAAGATTCTCTTTTTGAATAGCCATAGGATTTGTTCTGACATTGGAGCTGGAAATAAAGATCATATATCGTAAGTAACAGAGCTCATCCCCCAACAAAATCTTAAATATTGAAAATGCTGCTCTCACACCAGCTTAACTTTTATTTTTATTGCAAAGGTCATTGTAAACATGCCTCCAGATCGGTAGCCATATTTTGCCAGCTGTCACACTAATGTGAAAGGTGATGGGCAAAATTACCATATATATAAAACACATATTTATTGTGTTTTACACATATCATTCACCTTTTTGTTGATGTTCAGTAACTATAACTTGCCAGTTGTTTTTGTTCTTGTCCTTTCCGATTGTAGATATTCTGGGCTTCCTGCATTTAAAATTAATTTCATAAATGGAGGCATATTTTTTCCTAAGCAATATGGGGTATACAGAATTTGAGGAGAAAGAGCACCTTTACATGATCGATTTAACTTTCACATGTTTTTCTCAGCTGAATAGAAGAGGGCACCTAACCAGTCACAGCAAACGGTGTCTTTTGCTGCTACCCACAGGTAAAAGTGAGTAATAGAATTGTAGACCTTTTTGTTTCAAAATGATATGGCAACAAGAAATGCAAATAGAAGTCCATAGCCCTAGATACTGCTGAAAAATTCCACTTACAACGGTATACATGATTTTATTAGTAATAGCTATACTAGATAAACAGCCAGACAGCTCAGCAGATGTGGCACAACAGCTTCTCTGGATAAGAGAATTAACAACAGTAAATTAACATCCGATTTATCAAATGTGCCTTTTTTTTTTGTGGTTGTGGAGTCCACATGAGCTGACCTATCTAACCAATTCCCAAGTTATCTGTGAAATTAAATGGATGCTTGTTTTAGTTAGCTTGGAGAGCTCATCTTTTTCCCTTCTTCCTCTTGCTGTATTTGCTCTGTATTATGACAAATACTCTTTTATCTGACTGTAGGTACAGAAAGTCCCATAAGCCTGGAAATGTTTTTTGACATTCATGGCTTTTAGAGTTAAGATTTTCAAAGGACTTCTGAAAATTATGACCTGCAGCTGTTTTTTTGTGAACCTGTGGCTGAACTGAAAGAGGCCTTCTTCTATCATAATAATCAGACAAACTACTACCAGCCCAGACCTTACAGCAGTCATCCCATCAGGGTCATCATGATAACGTATTTCAGTGAGCACAGAAGTAAGGCAGGAGACAAGTAACAATTGCTGTTTAGAGTTACAAATTAAAAAAAGCCAAAAAGATAAGAAAAAAAAGGAAGAGCAAAAACCACTGGAACTCCTCTAGGAAAATAGGGTATCTTTAACGTAGTAGCACAACTTGGTTTAATGCTTTACAAGAGACTAATTTTTAAACTAATCACATGAAAATTTACCGTAGCTCCAAACATCACTCTGATGGGTAAACTTCCTGTAGTGTATGCACTCCAGAGCCATCCACTTAATTGGCATCTAGGGAAAGACAAGAGAAATGCAACCTTAGAAATATAATATTAAAACAATTCAGATAGATCCTGTATGCAGACATCAGCTTCCTCCCTGTTTCCTTTTTCAGTTGCAAGCTTATAAAAAAGCAGCACTACCCAGTAGATGAAATGGTTGTTCCTGCCCTCTAGAATGGGGCTTCGCCTCGCAAAACATATGGAGGTGAGAAATATGAACCAGTTATCTGCAGAACTTCTCATACTACCCAAATTTTACTGATTACCAATATAGTGGAACAACTCACATTTTCATCATGCCCGTGTAAAGGTGGGACCAATGCAAAAATTACATCCAATTCCCCTAAACTGAACAGAGAAGGTGGAATACAGAAGCTCTTTTGCCTCAACAGTTTGCAAAACCCAGACACTGCTATTTCGATTGCTCTCTAATGAGGCTAGTTAATAATGCAGTGTCCATAATACCTTGCAGGCCACATAACCACCATCAGAGTAAACAGACAATAGGGAGAATTTACGGTGCTTAATTTCTAACTCCTAATATTCATTAGAAACTTCGCCTCCCCAGTTCTCTGTATCATTACTGCAGTGAGAACAGTTGCTCCTGAAAGCAGGTCAGAAGTTCCAAGTTAGCCTTTGAATCACCCTTGGGCAGAGCTCATCTCTTCTGACAGAGAAGGCTGTGTAGACAAACACAAACCTAGGTTTGGCATAAGGATTTGCCCTCTTGAATTTGTGTTAAAATGAGATTCACGATGTTTCGTATTCCTGAGCTAGGCTTGTCGTGCACAGTCTTGCAGTCCATTAATTTCTAATGGACAGACATTAAAAACAGCATTTTACCTGGCATAGACTTGTATGGGTCACCTCTTAATTTGGGGCTATGGAAGATGTACTGGAGTAAACCACAGAGATACGTAACTGCACACAAAATCTGAACAGATGGTGGGTGTAAAAGCAGAGGATGTGTCTTCATTCAAACCCTTATGAAAATACCTTCCATGAAGTTGACTAATGAGCATAACCTATACAGTTATGGCAAAAATAGCACTCTTTATTAAAGGTTGGCTTAGCACTTGCAAAGACAGTCCGTCCTCCTCCACTAAACTCTGCAGAAGTGTACCACTTTCATTCCCATTATATATGACTGGGTCATTCCAGACTTGAGCAATTGCTAAAGTAGCGAAGCTGTATTGCTCATCATGGGACAACTCAGATCGGAAGGGACCTCAGGAGGTCTCTAGTCCAATCTCAGGCTCAAAGCAGGTTCAGCTATGAGATCAGACCAAGTTACTCAGGGCTTTATCCAGTCTGGACTTGAAAATCTCCAAGGATGGAAACTGCACCACCTCCTTGGGCAACCTGATCAACCACCTGATTGTCCTCATGGTGAAAAAGCTTTTCCTTTTATCCAGTCTGATTCTGTCTTAGCATGCTCTCTATACAACTTTAAGCTGCAAATGTCTTCTGGATTTCACAAGACACTTCTCTGGAACTAGGAATTGACACATCTGACGTGTAAATTCTGCTCCAGAACTCCCAGCAGTGTGACTGGCCTCACAAGTCCAAGACACCATCTTAGAGCTTCCAGGGAACAGCTGGTTTGCAAGGACCAGCTCATTTTCTGTCACTCAATGGCTGATGGAGGAAAGAGACAGAGGGGTTACTCAAGAAGGGATTAGAAGGTGAAGGAGTCAGGGAAGACTGCCAAAACTCCACCTTCCCTGCCAGGAGGTCTCTTTACTAGGGAAATGGGAAAGCACCGGTGACTCCTTTCAAGCTCTTCACCTCACTGACTGAAATGCCGATGTAATTCGTCTAACAGCTGCCAAGGGCAGCAGCCACACAAGTAAAGCAGCAGCCCATCCAGCAGAAAAGCACACACTGGCAACAGCTGTTTGTTCCAGGCAAGGGCATGAGTAAGCACAGAAAAACACAGATAGCAAATAGATAGAAAGCAAACTGAACATTCAGGAAAAGAAATGACAGGAGAGGCAGAATCCCTTGGGATTTTGTGACAGGTTGAAATGTGGAATTTCACGATGTTTAGGGAGCAGCTGGCAGCAGTATGCACTTACAGCCTTTGGAATTTTATAATGCATTCATCTGAAGGCATTAGAAATTAGGTGAGGCACTACATGGATGTTGTGCAGTAAGCTGGAAAGCAATGTCTGGTTTCAAAATTATCCTCAAGTTAGCTTTCTAGTGGCCTGGCATTCAGCATGGTATTGGAGACTTGGATGCAAGACAGAGCATACACAGGCTCTTCCAATGTGATAGAAGAGATGTCTCTCTGCTGAGCATAAGTAAACTCTCATATGCTACTAATAAAAACATGTTCTGTGGCCTCCCTTTTTGTTTTCTGGAAAATTACTTGTCTGGGAAAATGGGACTCCTAGTTATTGAGGTCCCTACTGATCAGAGGAAGGGGCTTGGCAGAAATGCCCTAGAACATCTGTCACTCATTGAACTGACTTCAGAAGCCTTCAAAACAAGACACAAAAAGGAGCGTATGAACAAAACCTAAATCTGAGTGTGAAACTGTTCAGGTAATGATATTTCAGCACCTGGAGAAGCTCACTGAGCAAAAAAATAGCAGCTTTTATGCGTGCTGTCACAACACAGTTTTCTAAGTCACTGACAGACTTTCTTATATAGATAATAGTCCCATAGGGATACACTGCCCTAAAGAGTAACTTCAGGAGGTTTGTCACAGGGATATATTTACTTCCAGACATGTACAGCACTCACCTTCCCTCCATCTGCATTATACTCCTTCTCATCCCCTTCCAAAAGTCTGGCCAAGCCAAAGTCAGTGATCTTCACATGGTTTGGTGATTTCACCAAGACGTTACGGGCTGCCAAGTCCCGGTGGACAAGTCTTCTCTCTTCCAGGTACATCATTCCCTGAAGGACACAAAACAGTAAAATAATCTCAATGAGTCTTACATGATTTTTAGAACTACTTTTCACTGGTAACATGTAAAATTCCTGTTTCCCTTAGCAGTATTCACAATAAGAAAATGGCCTGGAGAGCAGAAGTTCAACGCTGCCCTTGCTCCGAGCAGGAGGTAGGATTAGATGACTTTAGGTTCCTTCTAATGTGAATGACTCTGTAAGATTCTATGGTAAGTGCCAAAGGAGAAAAACCAACAAAAAACCACACAGATACCTCCTCTGCTCCAGCAAGTTTAAAATATGGAAATGTGAGGCAAAGAAAAGAAGTATTAAGGCCCTTATTTTTCAGACAGGAAATCTGAAGACCATAAAAAATAATCAACTGATCCAGAACCCCACAAGAAATTAGTCCAGACTGGGAAACAATCCCAGCTCTTCTACGTTCCAGGCAAGTGTCTGCAATTCAAGATGAAGCTTCTTATCCATCTCCAAATGCTTTTAAGTTGGACACAAATTTTCACTACCCTCAGTGGATTAGAAGGAGAGCAATCCTTTATTCCAAGTACTGCAGCCCACTTGCCTTTTCACTCCCTTAAAATTTTGCATGTAATATTATAAGAAGACACTAGATCAATGGCCATTTTTTTTATGAGCATATATATTCTGTTAGAAGTACTTTTGTTAACAAGACCATGCAGCTGCCTTTAAAGATAAGGACTCAAGCTGCTTGGCCTTAACCTTATTCTTACTCTGATGAGAGACAAATCATCTACCACCAGTATGGAAGTTTACATGATGCTTTATGACACCAAGATGAACACCAAAGCTTGGCCTTATTAATTATATGACACACAAAGGGTAGTCAGGCAGGGTTACAAGCCTGTAATTTCATCAAAAGGTTTTTATGACATTAACCATCACTATAAGAACCTAGAGATGAAATTACACACTTGATAATTACCCTTAAGGTATCTCTTAATATATTAGCTCTATGATATATATGGTAATTTTTTAAAAGTCATTGTTGAATACCGAAGAGATCATATTATCCCATAATACAGATGATAATTCAGAGAGTCACAGGTAATGATTAAAATAACCAGATTACTCGGAGTCATGGGCCAGATTTTATTCTCTTTCACAGTATAAGAAGCTCACATGTACCTATTCCCATACATACCAGAAGGACTATGCGTATGGGTAAGCCACCACTCATGGTCACTGGGCCAGAATGTAGCCCTTTCTTGCCAGAAACTGGATGTCTTTACAAAAAGCATTAAGTGGAGCTCTGAACTGCTGTGGTTTTTAAGTGAAAAATTTCAGTGCAAACACCGCTAAAAGGTTTGAAAATATGTAGTAGAACATTTGGCATAAATACTATTTCATTTTTAATGTGGTAGGCTTTGCTGCAGTCAACATGAAGGTGGTTTGAAAGGGGACATAGGGACTCTTTGGCATAAAGCAAATGGAATTATTTTTAAAAGCACTGCTAGTTGAAGCAAACACACCCTCCTGCCAACTGCAAATCAATACTTTTGGCTGTTGAACATCAGAACTGTAAGTCTTTGGAAGCATAATGTTTTTTGACATCAAATTAAAACCTGTAGAAAAAGGAAAAATAAATCTCATAGGTTGAACAATCATGAGTCACAGAACAAACACACCATGAAACCAGATGCACTATGACTTAGCACAAGAATTATCATCTGAAGTAATCCAACCAGAAAAAGGTGACACAGTCAATAGCAATGACACTGTATAATAAAGGAAAAACAACCACAAAAGCGGACCTGTAAAATTCAGACAGACTGGGAATCCACATAGATCCTGTTTCACATCTCTAACACTGAACAGTAACCAGAAAGCACTTCAAGGCACTGTCAACACTGCTCATACCAAGTACTCTGGGAAGTAGGTGCACTACAGCAACCTCTCAGTCTCACGTCCCTCCCCTTCACATGAGGGTCTTGCAGTCAGTCTGATGGGATGTCTGCAGACAGGTGTCAACCAACCTGTCTGGATGTGCCTCAGAAAGCCACTGAGAAAGCACCATGCCTGTGCTGTGTTGGGCTGAACGGTGCACGCAGGCACGCAGGACTCTGCATGCTTTGTGGAGCAGTCTCTGGGTCACAATCACACGTCCAGCTTTGCTGCTCTTACAGATAGTGAATCTAATCTTAAGGGTGGCTTCAGGGTGCCATTAAATATACCGCATAGTCATTACTCACACATCTAAAATTATACTGGTTCTTTGCAATTCCTGAAAGCGCTGCCCTTGAAACCAGGATTGCAGTCATGTGCAAACAGACAGGCGCCCTTGTGCTTCCCCCAAACATTTTTCTCCTGCAGCTCTCCATCTCTGCCAGCTTCCACAGGATTAAGCACCTCTCTTCCATCTTGCATCTTTCACTGCAATAGAGCTCCTCCCTGAACAAAGAGTCTCAAGGTGCTGCTTACACTTCCTTTCTATTTAGTTTAGGAAATATCTCAATTTTTTAGAATGGTCAGAAATACTCCTCAAACTTCAGAGATTTGACATAACTTCCAATATCCTTACTTGGTCAAAATTCTCAGTATCTCAGGATAGGAGGGGTGAGGGTGGGGGGGTGGGCTGCGGGGCAGGCAGAGAAAGGTCCAAACCTGCAAACAGATCTTCGTGGGCTGAATCTGATGAAGACACAAGAACCCAGAGAATTCGATGAGGGAATTCTGTTGATATCAAAATACATTAGGCCCAAATAAAAATGTTATTTTTAATAGATTAATTTGTACCTATGGGCAATGAAATGATATGAAGATATTGGAGATTCATTTTAGCATAAATGAAGGAACAGAATTTCTGTCTTGTTAAAATCAAAACAGATGACTGGCACTAAGACTTTAGCCTCCCATCTTTAGCTAATGATGGCAGGAATGGATGGTAAGGTGTCCAGAAACATCCTTCACTGAAAGAGTTAAACAATCAAACCCTTAACCATGCCTCCTTGGTCTTATTTTACCTTCTCTACATATTTAATTTCCAAGCACTTTTTAAACATGTAGGCTAACACTTTAGGATGTTTCACTGTTTATTCTACTCATTCATTTCCATTTATTTCAATCTTGTGGTATTACTTAATATCCTCTTAGTAAGATTATATTTCATTCAACCTAACCTCATACTCTCTTACGAACGAGAAACATGTCTAACCACCAAGCCGAACACTGCTCCTAACCAATACCAAACCTGGTTTTATTTTCTATTCAGAAAGAGGGTAGAAATAGCTGTCTGCATATTGTTGTACTTACAGTTTATTGTACCTCCGTCAAACAGATTTCTCAGGGCTTTTTCCCACCTATGTTATCTGCAAAGCTAAAAGCAACCCATGTAGAGTTGACAGCTACAAAATCCTTTGCAGGTTCATGACCTGCAGAAATGTAAATCCTCTTAGGAATATCCAGTGTAAACATGTTTGATTTTCCTGATATCCTATCGACAATTTTTAAAGGTGGATGGTGGAAGTATAAGAGAAAAGGTGTATATATGTGTATATGCTTTCAATAAATGAGATTATACAAGCAGAATGAAAACAACCTAAAAATGGGAAACCTACAGTATTCACTGCAGCAACACTGTCTAAACATATACTGTGCCAAGAATCATCATTTGAAGGCATTTTTGAACCTGGCAGGAAAAGTGTTCTATATGCATCTCTCAGCTTTTTACATGGCACACAAGTACAAAAAAGTACTCTCTGTATTACACAACTGGTGCCATCACCACCCCACAAGCCCATGATCAAATACCAAGAGGACATTTTATGAGCGTTACAAGACAGAACTACAAGTGACCCTGGACCCTGACAATGGAAAGGGGTCTGTTTGTAAAAATGACACGTTGAAGCCCGATCCAAAAGACACAGTGCTGTGCCATTTGAGGTGTGATCTGTGAGGCTGGGGAAATGAAGCACCCTTCAGGATTTGTCCAAATCAGAGCTATGCAGATCCCATAAAATTATCGAAGCATGTAATGTCCAGATAACAAGAAACCCCACACTTTAGTATATGTACTGGAATATTCACAATAGGGTGGGACTTTTATGCTGACACCATTGAGTGGAAAAAGTTTAACATTAAGGATCAGTTGTCCCATTATATCTGAGTCCAGATTCATCTCACGAACACAAGAATCAGTCGTGACCTACCGTCACCGGTACTTCCTCATCGCAGTCATGGCAAAAGTTTCCTCATTAGAAATGCAATTACTGCTAGGATCCCTTAACAGAAAACCACTCTCTGAATCAGCACCTAATGCTATTAAGAAGTCAAACAGCCACTGCAAACAGCTGTAACACAGAGAAGTTGAGGAAGTCCCTTTGGAACTTCAGGATGAGCGAGGAATAGCCTTTTATCTTTCACAACTGTACTCTCATCCTCACCCAGTGCCTGAGCCACATACAAAGACAAATGTGTGCTATATGGATCTTTATGCAGACATACATAGCAGTAAAACCATTGGTAGCCTAGATCCCTTCTATCTGTGTGATTATGCAACTGTGAAAATGTAAATTCTCCTTTCAGAAGCAGACAGAAATGCCCTTGCCAAGACTTCGATTAGATTTAAAGGTCTTTTATCCTTGCCCACACAACTACTAACCTGACCTGCCCACGTGTTTATGCATTTCACACAAGGCTTGCAACAGCACCCAGGGAAACTAATAGCAATGCTGAGGGGTAGAAGAATAGGCTTGTAATAGGGCAAAACATCTTTGTTCTAAGAAGGGAGGTGGACAGAGAAGATGTAAATGGCCACTAGGAGCTTAACTCCAGTAAGAATTTCCTACCTGTCACTTTTCAGCCTTGAGAATTTTCTGTCTAATAACTAGGGGGAAAAAAATCAGCAGTTCTACTAGCTGAGGTGAATTCTGCTCTCTACCCATCAGATTACTCTTGGAGCTGGCTAGAAACAACAGAGAACAAAAATGAGCTTGCTCAATAGACTAGAAGTTAGTAATTAAGAGCTATAAAAGAAGAAAGTCTTTCCCAGTTTTATTGTGGAGTGTTTGTGAAGTCTCCAGGACTGCAGATAGACAGATTCGGTATGGTCATTTCAGGTACTGTCAGGTATGCTCATGCTCTTTCCACAAGAAAAATGACAGACCTGAAAATGAGGTAACATGTGCTGGCAACAAACTGAAGTGGGACAGTGGAAGGGAGACTTTGTCTCAAAAAATCCACAGAAGCAGAGAAGACAAGACAATGAGATGGGACAGCTTTCTGATCTTTCAAAGTGCTGAACCACAGTAGAACGTATCAAATTAGGTTAATAACATATTAGGACTTCCAGTGCTGCAGACATCATCAAAGGCGGGCTGGCGGTGGAAATAAAAGAATAAAGGGATTTTTAAAAAAAGCAAAATGAAACTTTTCAGGAAAGTTATGGGTTTGTCCCCTGAGATCTCCTGCCTTTAAGACTGGTCACAATTTGCTGTTTTCTTACTTTACTACCAGCATTACTTTCTGTTGCTGTCATTTGTCTCCCAGTTCCTGAGGGCAGTTTTTGAGCACAGCTTTCATTTGTACAGCTCAGAGTGTAAGAGTTGCAAGCACAGACATTTCAGATGCTGTTATTTGATTTCCTTCACTTTTCTGGATTTTTCAGAGTCCCACCTCCCCGCTGAGGATGCTTCTGGATTCCTCTCAAAGGTGGCAGCTGCCGTTCAGGGAACATCCAACTCTTTGAATTACATGAGCCTTGACTGAAAGTTCTTTCCATAGGTGCGAGTACCTCATTTCCAGAAAAAAAGTATCCATTGTTTGGGACAGAATTTAAGCAGGTATGTATGTTTTATTAAATGCAAAGTCCCTTTGGGATGATTATCAGAGATGAACCAGAGTGTGCTGAATCACTAACTAAAGTATATACATATTTCTTTGCATGATGCAAGATACCATTCTGCAAGACCACTCAAATTAAAAAAAATAAGATAATGGCCTTCACCTGCCCCAAGAATTTCAGCAGTATCAGCAAACAGAAGACATACTATAAACACTTTTTTTTCCCCAGTGTGACTTTTTGCTGTTTTCTATAATAATCATTTTCTCCCTAAATAGAGGGAACATTGATCTTAACCCATCCAGAAATTAAAAGCAGCCTGCTCTTCTTCGATAATAACTTCCACCCACCAAAGCCAACACACATGGCAGATTCATCAAACAGGTATGTGAAGGAAGAAAATTTCAAGCCCAACTCAAATCTCATGGACATTAATCTCCAGCCTTGGAGACTGCCTTCTTTTCATCCTAATAACTGGAGGCTAGCTTAATAACAGGAATCACTACAGAAAGCTTGAAATGATCATCTTTTGCCCTGCCTACCCCATGGAAAAAGTGTAATTTTACCTGGGGCTAAATACGCTTTCAAGGAAAACACAGTGCCCTTTGTTGTCAGGAGCAACCAGAATCATCTAAGTAGCTATTACTCCAGAGATAGCTGTGGGAGGGAAAAACTGACACTGCTCTGAAATACACTGACTCAGCTGCAGCGGTGTGATTTGTTATGTAGGTCTGCTGGGGAGCTGGGACTGGAGGTCATCCTCACAGCCAAGGGACAGCGAAAGATGCTAACAATTTCAGTCCAAAGCTGTCAGTCTGAGCTGGGGACTCACACCTTGTGCTATGCACACCTCCACCAGGTTAGCTGCCAAGGACTTCCGAAAATGTCTGGAGTTCATCCAACTCCAGTGAAGCTGGCAAGGGAGGTCCATTCCTGCATCCTGGGCTGTGTTGTAATCCCAGATATTTAGGAGTTCAGTTACTTGAGATTTATACGGGGCAAGTTAGTAATGCTCTCTCTTCAGTAAAAGTAGACAAAGAAAGCTTATGTGATAGTAATGTATTTCTTCCCATCTCCTGTTCCCTTGACTAAGCTCGTTCTCTCAAGGTGTCTCTTCTCTACACTTCACTTAAGTTTGAAGCAATGGGCTATTCATGTGAGACAAGCCATATCTCGGGGTAACGGTGCTTTTATCTCAAGCTAGCTGTCTTTAAATGCAGCCTTAGGATACAAAGCTGACATACCTAGACGGATTTTCCTACAGGTGCTTTGGACCCATCCACCCGACCAGGACCAGACAACTGAAACTTTGCTAGACCTGCACCTAGCTGGTGTGACAGGAGCAGTGTGGATGCTGTGTATTCATACCTGCTAGTAAATACCTTTTCTCAAAGTCCTGTTGTGATACTGCTAAATGGCTTCAGACTAAACAGTTCAAAGTACACAGAAGCAAGCCCAAGACTATCTGTATTTGACTTAAGAGGCAGGATCCCAGCGCAGATAGATTATTACCCCTATGGAAAGATAACCAGTGCAAATGCAACTCCCCCACAGGTTACTCAAGCTAGTTCTGCCATGAAAAGAGTTAGCAGGGATGTTTTGCACACAGGTTAGTCTTACATCTCTTCACTTGTGGATCACCCAAAAGTACAAATCCTCTCTGCTTACATGTGGAAGTGTGATCACACATTGGCAGACTCAGTTGAAGGACACAATCGAGATGAGCTGGCTTCATACCAACCACAGGAGGATGCACGCTGCCTGTGGCAGTATAAACATGCCAGCTACCTATCAAAAGAACAAGTCTGGAAAAAAAAGTTTACACCAGATCTTTGCTCTGCATCATGTGGCTGCTGCAGTATATTTGTTCCAGTAATAGAAGTTCTAAAGCCTGATTTACTGCGTTGCTGAGCTATGGCCCAAGACACAAAATAAAAAAGATGCTGAAGCGTAACAGGTCAAAACAAAGTCAGGAAGTAAAAGGGAAGGGAAAGAGGCTGTACGAGGCTAAAGTTTAGATGAGCATTACAGGGAAAGTGCAGGCTACTCCAAAATGACAGGCGATTCATAAAGGGAGAAAGAGTAGAAAAGAATGAGAGGAGAAGCAGGTTCATAAACTTATGACATTTCAAGACTTAATTGACTGGACTGAGCAGACATTTTGATGGGTCCAGACCCACTGCAATCCTCAATTAAAATCTCAGGAGTGCCTTCTCACCCCTTCAAAGCACACATAAATGGGTCGCAGCTGAACTGACTGGTTCACGGTTCTTAGGTTGTGGGGCCCTTAAAACAATGCTCTCTATCTTGGGTGGGTGTTGGAAGTTCCTTGGGCATCACCAGAAGCGATGTTTGTTTCACTTTGTCATCATACATGTCCTTTGTCTGAACTATTGTGAAAAGTATGAGTTGTCTCTCTGGCTCCCTCATATTACACAGATATCTAGATCAGGTGGTGCTGAACACAAAGAGCCTGTGAAGCACTTGATGTTCTTCTGATGAAAGATGTTTCAGAAACATATTTAGTAGCACATCCAATGAGATGCAAAACAGGTATTTCAATAATGTCCATATTGTGTGTGCCTCCAAGTTCTGGTCCCACCTACGGGCACATCTGTGCAGCTGCTACATGGGGTGTTTTAGGACAGGAGAAAAAAAGTAAGTTCATTCCTGTGCATGACATTCCCAAGGAAGGGAGCTTGTGGAGTTGTATCTAATCTCCATTTTGCAATTAACTCAGACTCTAGCCACAGTGCTTCCTTAAGACAGCTGGGAGCAAGGTGCTCTCCTTTGCCATCTTTAGTGCCTTCAATGGGCAAACTGGCTCCTATTGGCTGTGTTACCCATTCGCTGGGGCCAGGTGTCCCAGCCTCCTGGGCTGTGTGGACACAGGCTGCATTAGCCTCCTGCAGTACCTTCTCCCTATTCCCAAAGTGCTCAAAAGGACAGGGATGTTCTCCTATAATCTCTGAATAAAATCACAGCTCAGCTTACGGTACTGGTGCCCAAAGAGGTGAGAGAAATTGTAGCTTGTAGCTGCGCTTATAATAAGCATATGGCCAGTAAGGACACAGTAACCTGGATACAGCTTTGCAGCTCCTCTCATACCCTCATTAGGCCAACATAGATGCGATGCACAAATATATGTTGCAGGAAGCCACACCAAGAGAGTTTCTGACCCTCCAATTACTGAATGGGACCAAGAGCTGTAATAGGAAAAACTTAATAAAGTCAGGGACTCATGGGTCACCCCCAACACTTCGATAAAGTACTTCACATCTGATGCCTCCCTGCTAGCCCTGCAGTATCTGCTTCTCACAAGGGCCTTGGAAGGTGAGCACACAAACCAGTCAGGTGTTTTCAAGAGACTGTCCTTTGGGTGCATTGTCCCATGTAGGAAGAGAAAAAAGCAAGGCAGAGATGGTGCCTCTGCAAGAAAAAGACTGACAGTTCAGACGCAGATTGCTGTTCTACCACAAGGATGCCCTTCCCTAGATGTACCATGGGGCCTGGACTCTGCGAGTCAGAATTTAACACTTGCTATGTCCTCTGATGCTAAAACAACTCACCTTTGTCCATGAAAGTGCTTAACACTGTTTTGGCTGCAACCACAGCTATGTGTTGTCAACACCTTTTTCCATAAAAGAAGCCTTCAAATAAGAACTAAGTGCCTAAATAACAAATTTACTACTGCAAAACTCTCCTTGCTGGGCAATAAACACTAATTGCCAAGTAACGGAACACAGTCCTTATGACAAAGGCTCCAAATTACTGTTTCTAAAGTGAATCCTAGTAACCTGTGCTACACGTGCCAGCAGGAAGGATATAACTATCCTCTGATTTGAGGAGCGCTCAGAGACTTTCCAGTGGATCACATACTCCTGGAAAATGTTTGATGCTTTTCAAAATGGCAACCAAAGAGAGAGGTATCAGTGCATGAACAATTTGAAAGGGCTTTTTGAATGCTATTCTTCTCTCTTAGATTAATTCCTACAGTTAGACTAGCTCCAGCTCCTTCCTCTGAAGAAGCAGGCGGGCTAAATATGTCCTATAAAGCAGCTCCCAGTGTAACTTCAACAGTGAAGCTATGACCGGTGCTTTCTTAATACTCTGTAGATATAAACTGCCCATAAGGGAGATAACTTGGCTTTCTTGAAACGAAGCCTTCAGAGAAGCCTGCGCTCGGAGGGCTACCAGCATACTAAACAACAGGCTACCTTTCCCCCACCCCAGCCACTGACCTCTTGCCAATACAATTACAATCGGGAGAGTATATTGTGTAGTGCATTCACTCTCTCCAAGAAAGTGTATTTAAAATGGATTACTTCTGCTCCTTAGGCACGCAATCAATAGAGTTGTGGACTGCAGTAAGTACAGAGATGTCTGTGGGCTGCAGCACTTATCCTCTGTGTCTCTTCAGAAATTAATTAAAAATCAATGAAGTGTGCAGCCTATTAATAAGGAGCCTCCAGATTAACAGATACGACCACAGCCTTCCCTCAGTTTCAGAATGAACGCAGCCACAGTGCAAACACATTAGCAATTCTCCAGCACTTCAAACAATACTGTAAGAACTGTGACCTTTCACGGCTATGCCCTGCATCAGACTGAACTGCAATATTCGCAACTTTATGCACCCTTAATAAATTATATGCTATTTGTTTCAAGTTGGCTAAACAGGAGGACTTGCGGTAAGCATTTAGAGGATTCAGAGTTACTGTCCTGGCTTTCTAGAAAATGGTCTTATGACAAAGCAGAATCACCAGCATGAAGATTGGATCCAGCAAACATCTAACAGAGGGATAGGCGCATTTTGTAACTCCTGGAGGTCACTCTCGGGATTCAGTAATAACTAACAAATTCAGTTATTTGATTTATTCTCCAACAACCTGAAGACTACACCTTGCAACGTGATGAATACTTAATTACCGTGAAAGATTGAAGCAGCTGGGCAGGGGCTGGAGAAAGGCATTTTTGTTCCTGGTTTCTGTCAGTCAGGACTCCCATCCCTACTACCCTTCCACAGCCCAGTAATGTTAGCATGCGATGCACAAGATACAGAGCAGCTTATAATACACCTGGAGCTGCCAGCCCATGTAAGGGCCCCTGCTGAGAAAAGAACAGCATGTACCCATAGCAAGAGTTTTCCCCTGCTTCCAGGAGATGAGATTCTAATAAAAATTATTATAATACTATTATAATAAATAAAAAGTAATAAATAAATAAAACATTTCATAAACAAAGCTGTGTTTTAGAAAGAGAAAGATGAAATTATTTGCCCACGATCGTTGGTGTTGGGACAGAGGCAGGGACTGCTTGTAGGTCTCGGCAATCCCTGGTCCAATACAACACCTATCCTCCCTCAGTTAAATCCACCTTTTTCAGATAGCTTTCTTGGGAAATGAGTGCTGACCCAGTAGCAGATAATAATTTTCCACTGGAATTGCACTGATAAACTGACATGTCATGCACTTGGATGCAAAGTTTTCCAGTATCCACCTTATGTTGCATGTTATGATAATAAAATATGTTACAAAACATATCTTTCCTGTACTCTGTGTACTTGGCTGGCTCAGAGGAGACACTGTTTTTGGACAGTTGAACTTCCTATTCTCCCCTTCTCTTGGGCAGTGCCCACCAAGCATACAGGGAACACTGTGGTGGCTACTATCTTGTGTGTTCAGATGAAAATCCTACAAGAAGAGCACACAGCAGCTCCCTGCTTTGCAAGGGCAAGTATGTATATACTTCCACTGATCTCCCTGGAACACTTGAGAGGGGAAGTTTTTGACCTCAAGGCACATGTTTCATAGCGTACTTTTGGTCCAATTAAAAGCTTTTAACATTATTCTGTGTTCTCATTAAATTAAGCATAGATGATTTTTTTTTTTTTTTATGAGCAGACAGCATGATTGGGGCTGAATTTCTGAGGTAGGCAGCTGTACTTCAAAAGATGCCCCTGAAGCACACACAGCTTCAGGGCTCTGTCTGACCACTTTTAAAATCATCATTTCAGTGTAAATAGGAATACAAGACAATGGAAGCACCGCTCTTCCTAGAAACCACTGCTTTCACAAGCTATTCCACTGCAAGGGCCACCGGGCTCTGCAGGAGAAAAGCATATTTACCCTCTCCCACTCCTATTTTCTTCTCACATGAGCAGAGCAAGCAGTCGGTCTGTATGACAGCTTCTGCTTAGGACTGCAATATTGTTCTACAAAAGAAAATGTTCTGAATTTATTCTAAATGCTTTTGATACTCTGATTCAAGAGAGTTCTTGAATAAATTAAAGCTTTGAACTTCCAACTCTGTTGCCACTAGGTTTCTGAGCGCTTCTTAAAAACCCACATCACAGGTAACCATAGTTACCTATTTCATACTTTTTTTTCCTTTTCTAATTGAGAAGCTTATGACAGCTGACAGAGCAGGAGAGACCAGTCACATAAACAGAGTGAGCTAGCTGATAATGGCTGGAGAAACCTGCTAAATAATCCATTAACCTTATTCAATAAATCCAGACGAATGCTAGAGTGGGGTGGGTGGAAGACAGAAATGTGGTTTCAAGAGACACATATTTCCCCCCAGCTAAAACATCGCATTATTATTAATGGTTCAGAGCATCGCTGTGTTGACAGTGAGAGCCCACAGAGTGCGAGTCAAACTGCCACCGTGCCCCACTAGTTACGTGCATTCAGACTGAATAGCCTTTAGTGTGCGTGGGGGGGTTTAATCATTAAATACAGCCTGTCACTTTTTTTATTTCCACTTCACAATGCTGAGGAGGATGTTTATAACACAGATAATTTATCCAAGAATATGTAAAAGGTCCATACGCTTCTTGAGTGTATGGAAATAAGAGCCAGTGACTTTGCACTGGCAAAGTAAGGGACAGTTGAGCACTGCCTGCTGCACGGGAGTGCACGACCTGTCCCCCTCCCTGCTCCTCTGTACCTCAGCTCAGCCCTAGCTAGACAGTGACACCAGCTCCATGGAGGTGTGGGGACAGAGCAAGGCAAGTTTAGACAAGCCCTCACATTACTTTGTTACAGGTTACACAAAATAAAGTATTACTCTACCTTTTAGGTATATGGACTTAGATCATTATGGAGCACTGACTGCAGTAATATCTTGTGATATATGTCGGTTCACTCATCCTGCAAAGTGGTTCTACAGTTTTAGCAAGGGACCACAATCCTACACAGAAGAGCAACTACTTCTGAAGTTGTAAATGTCTAAAAAGAAACCTTCATTATGTCCTCAAAACAAAATTGATTATTCTTCTTGCCTAGATACCAGAAATACCTGAGTGTGGTTTGGCTCAAGCTTTCAAAACCTGTTAACTTTTAAGGTGAATCCCAGCGCTGGAGGTTTCAGTTCCCAAATCTGAGAAACTTCTCAGTGAGTGAGAACTGGCTATTTTAATTGATCTCTGCACACTTCCCAGCAGATACTTCAGTTACAGCTGCATTTTTGTCAAGCCATCTCTGGAGCCATGGATGCCATGATTGATTTGAAAAGAAAGAAAAAGACTCATGACTTTGACATCTCAAGATTTGAGAATGTGCGTGGGTGAATACATGAGAAACTTTGAGCGCTGCTGAGCTGAAACAGGTGACCTGAGCAGAACAAAGGGGAATCGGGGCAGATGTATTTCCACTGATAATAACATTTCAAGTATCTTAAGACTCAATTCCTGAGTCGCTAAATTCAAAGGGAGTTTTTCCATTAATTACAACTGAGACTGGTTCAAGCCTTGGGTCAGTGCTGCTACCACTGCACAGCACCCAGCTGGAACCTGCAAAGCAGATTGAAATGGTTTTTAATCATTAGCAAAGTAATTCACTAGGAGAGCAGAGGAAACCTAAAACCCTTGGGTTCCTCTAAAATCTCAAGCCTTCTTTGAGAAGACGCACATTTGACCTTTCTCCCTAGCTGTGAACCCATACTTTTTTGCCTCTCACTCAAAACCACAGCCATGAATTTTTCTATGATTTATAATGACAAACTGCCATTGTCATTCCTGGCTATGGAATATGCGTGGGGCATTGCCTGGAGTAGCCAAAGGCCTTTTTACAGGAATCAGCTTCTTCCTTTAACCTGTCACCAAGACCTCCTGGGAACTGGTCGCTAACACCCTGCCTAAGAAGTTGTCCCTGTTCCTCCTGTGGGAGGAGGAAATGCAGCAGCATTTCCATGCTCGGACTATTGTTCCAGCACTGCCGATTTGCCACAGAGACACAATTGTTTTTGCCAAACTGCCATAGAGACACATGAAACTTCTTGTTCTTAGTACTGAAATGAGAAGATTCATTTAAAAAAAGGGTCTGCTAATAGTAAAATCATTGCAGTGAGTAGAAAAGTCTCCTGTTGATTCTGATTCATCTGGATCAGGTCCAAATGTATGAGAAATCTCCAAGCACAGTTTCCACATGTCTCTTGGCTGGAATTTTTCAGCCATACCACCATCTCTTGGCTGCTTCATTCACAGTTACTTCCCCCTCCCTTCTAAACTGCCTAGAGATTTCAAAGGCTCAGCTGAGAAACTCACCACTTCCCCAAGGACCCAATCAGACTGTTTTTTTCTCTCCTCTTCAATTAAAACTAACTAGCACTGGGCTTAAAATGTTTCTGTATCTTGACTGAAACACATTGATTAAAAAGTAGGCAAAGGCACGACATGACCCCCAAACAGAAATACCTTTAAAAAGGTCTTTACAGTAAAGGTTCTTTAGGAGCATGGGAAGGAGAATCAAGATGTCACTGAGGAAAGCATAAAAAAACCCAGTTCAATAAATGCTGCGCAGTCTCAAGGTGGTACGGCCTGTAACGGAAAGAACAAAACTTTCCTAGAGGCACTGAGGTAACTGAGGATGCCTGGGATCACATACAGACACCTATCAACTGGCTTTTTGCCCATAAGATCATTACTAGAACACAACACACCCATATATAATCCCAGTTCTGCCTCTCCAGAAAACTTGCACAACTCCTCCAAATTGCACCGCTATGAAAATTACTTTTAGCACATCAGCACAGGTCATATGTGCACCTCCAATCCCAGACGGTAAAAATATTAGGAATCATTTATAAATTTCTAGCCAAGCACATACAGAATGAATGGTACCAACAGCTTCTCAAAATCTATACTGCATCTGCTAAGGGTCATGCCAATGGGTTAGGATGGAATGCAGCAGCTGCAATTCTTTTCTGTCGCAAGAGCTCAGAAGTGACCATTTTCTGTTTTCATTTGAATTGACATTTACACACCCCCGCCACGTATTTTTAACTTGGTTCCCTAAGAAATTAGGCTGGTGCAGTCCTGATGTGTGCATATTTACCTTTCCATCTGTCCTTCTTCAGGAATTTTTGACGCTTTTGATAGTTTTCAGCCCAATTTGGCACTACGCTTGTATCAAGAGTTTTGCATTCTTACGAGTTTCCTGAAAACAGGTAGGCAAGGAGAGGAGAAAGACTAATAGTTTTCCTGGTATTGTGATTGCAGTCTTTCTTAGGCACTAGAGACTCCACGTAAGAGAGAGACATTATTGAGAATACTTTAACTAGCACTAGGAACATATTAAATTCCAGATAACCTAATCACTAGACATAAATCATAGGCAACCAGCTCTCAGCAGCTCTACTGCTCATAAAACTGCTTTTCTAAAGAGCTCCAGGGGGCCTCATTGATCACAAATTCCATGAAGTCCTACTGAAGGAAAAAATGCAGCCCTATTTACATGTGCTTATCTAGACTAAAACTAGGGCTCAGTGCACCTACTCTGGGGAGCTGCAGAAGAGCACACAACTACCCGTGGGATGCCGAACCCTCTTTCCCTTGAGTCGCGAAACAACACTGAAGGGCAGCTATGGAAATGCTGGTAATAGGGTCAGAAAGAGCCTTTCTTCAGGAAAACTACTGAGAGTTTTGTCCTTCACATGGGAATTTCTGTGACATAGCCTCACCTAACTCACGAGGGGCTGAAGACTACCTGGCCTCAAACTTACAATAGCTGTGGTCCCCTGTGTGGTGTCATAGCCTATGGGCAGTAGGTAGGTGTTCAGGAATGGGAAAGACACAACCAAGCCCAGTCTGCCCTCACTAACTCTGGAGCTGAAGCATGGGGTGGGACGTGCAGCCTAGGAAAGTCTAAGCTGTCTGCATGTTGCAAAGGTCAAGGTTGGACGCACTCCAACCGTTTTAGCCTCACATTGCATGTAGGCAGCCCAGGTCCTCTCAACCTTGGAACACCATGGCAGCAATCCAGGACACTACATCTGGACTGAGCTGTAAGTCCTGTATGGTGCCCTACAGCACCGCACAGTCCAGCTTGCAGTCCAGAGGTTCCCTCTGACTCGCACATTTCTGCTCTCTCTTCCAGTCTGTAGTGGGGGTTATGACCTGCAGAGCTTACCTTGTAGCAATGATGACATCCCCAGACCACAAAAAGACTTAATGAAGCTTAACACAGACTAATTTACTCCTCCTCAAGAACCCTGAAGCCTCTTCCAATACCAACTGAAAGCCCCCTCTGAACTTTAGAGGGCTTGAGATCAGCTCGTTTTGAGGGAATTAGGTAGCTTTCCAACAGTGTGCTCTCTCTAAAGGTCCTGATGTGTCCTGCTGATGCTGCAGGTGCACTGGCATCCTGCTCTAACAAAGAGGCAATCCTACTACAGATACGTCCAGGAAAAAAAAGACAATGGTTCATTTTACTTTGTTGCTCTTACTACTGGGATGCTGGGCAATCTAGGTGGCAAAAGAAATGGAAACAGGAGCAGGTAAGACTCTCCGACACAGCCTGAAAGCAGGTTTTCTATGGCCATCTCTCACATGGACTCTCAGTTGTTTAATAATGTGGTTGAGCCCAGAGTGCCTTTTTTTCCTTTAGCGGGAATACTAATCACAGTCTCATCTACCTAGATGCCTATTTTTGTGAAACTCATACAAAGATAATACCTTTGAGACCTTTTCTTCCCTGTCAAATCTACATAAATTCAACCAATATTTTGAAAAGTTATTGAAGACAGACACAGAGATTGCAATGAGGCTAATTTTCATAGAAAACCAGGCTAAGTCCAAAAGGTTTTAAGAAAACTCAAGCTCTTGCACATTCCTTCCTTACAAAAGAAAATAGCTTCCCTTCCATTTCTTGAAGGAAGTTTAAAACAATCATCCATCCCTGTCCTGAGGGAGAAAAAGCCTGAACTACCTAAATACACTCTGGACTTATTTTATGGATAGCAAACCTCACGTAGCTCTGATAACTACCATCCACTTCATCTGAACTGTGAGCTATTGCTCAGGAGGGAGACCGTACTGGAGCATCTTTGTATCACAAACTGGACCACCAGCTCCTTGGCACATCTTGGCCAACAAGCTTGGGCGGCATCCATAGTTTTTCTGCCAGGGCTATCTTTCTGATCTTTTGTGTAAGTGCAGCAATATTGTAATTCCCCAGCAGCCAGGCCGTCACTGAAGTCCCTCAGTACTCCGGAAGGTTCACCAATACACACACCATATTGACAAATTCCATGTCTTGCTATGCAGTGGAATTACAGCCAACATAACAGACAAAATACTGCCAGCCCCAAACATTAAAAATCAAGGCTAGAGCCTCTTAAAAAAACCACCGAAACCCCTCACCAAAAACGTTTACTTACAAAATTCTGAAATTAAAAATACTTAGGGACTTGACTTCTTTTTTGCCCTTTGGTCTCTGTGACATTAGGGTATACTTCAATCCTGTTTGCAGGCTTATCCATTCTTTGATTTTGCTTTAAAGGAAAGTAGAAAATCTCATAGAGTCTGATGGGAGATGAAGTTTTCAGAATATCCTGAGGAATGGTGGTTTCCAATACAACCGATGGCAAGAGTGCATATGCACAAGATGACTTGGATAGCAAAAGACATTCCCCAAACAACTGACTCTCAAAGGTCTAAAAGTGTAGCTCATCTTTTAAATATATTATAATTTATACTGCAGTACACATACTATCAATTTATAATTTATATCTCCTAGACCCACAGTGCTAGGCAGCCTTCTTATGCCAATGAAAATACAATTCAAAGTATGAATGTGTTTACACTTTCAACACACAAACAGCAGTGTCTTGGTATGTGTTGAACAAACAACAGATAAATCACAATAAACAGCTGAGGTAGCAAACACCAAAATGTTTTGGAAACATGACGCTGTGTGTACTTTAAGAAGGAGGTTGGTTTTGCATATTTCTTATGAGAGAATTAACAGTGTCAAAAGAAAATGGATAATATCATCCCAGGCATTGCGTGAAACAACACAGAACCAGGTGGGAGTGAAAAACAGCTTTCATTCAGTACAAGGGTGAGAAGGGATTCAGTCCCCTGAATGGATTAGATGGCTGAAGCCAGAGAAGACACCTGCAGGAGCCCAGCCAGGAAGCTCAGATGTCTCCTGACAAAAAACAGGGTCAAAAAACAGCCATGGAGAAAGGGAACTGCCTGAAAGCCAACTGGATGTACGCAGGAAACTAAGGGATGCTACAGGATGACATGCAGAAAGAATGAAGACGGAAGTTAGAACAAGACTTTTAGCACAACATGAAGGAAAACCTGAGAATGATGGCTTCTGCATTGAATTCAGGCAGGGGTACGTCAGGGGCTGGGGAGGAGGGCTTTTCCATATATTCCTAAATTAATTAAAATTCATTAAGGAAAAACTTGAACACATTATCTCTCTGGCATGCTCATGGAAACAGGATAGCAGATCTCAATTTTTGGCTGACTGTGTAAGTCAGTAATTATTGGCGTTCAATCTTTGCATGTCCCTGTGGTTCCAAGGCACCGCGACACAACAAGAGACAGTGTTCATTGCAAGAGGGGACAAGAATATTTTTCAGAGACAAAAGGGACAAACAGTTGAATACAAACAGCTTGAGCTGCCAAAATTTATGGGATTTCTCAAATGCAAGCCCAGACTTCATAGTGAGCTGCTATTCCCTGTTATGATGACATGAGCAGCGCAAATCACAGCTCCTTTCCCCAGCTTCATGGACCCTTCTACCCTGGGCACCTAGACTCCTCCTGGCTCTGCCATACTGCTGTATTTTCTACTGCAGGCGGCCCCCAGCATGCTTATCCTGTGAGGTGCATCATCCCTTTGGAAAAGGTGAGAGTTAAAGCACTGGAAAATGAAAGGCGGAGGGAGGAGTTCACTGTTTTGGGCAGAACCGATTTGGCTAGAGGGATGTGGTTTAGCAAAGCCAGCAGAAGTGACATAACTTTTATTTAAAGTTTCTAGGTGAAAAGAAAAACAGACGAAAATGGGAAGGGAGACAGAAGAAGATGAACTTACAAGGGCAGTGCTCTCAGATTTCAAATGACCTCATGTAAGGTCATTTTTAATGTTTGCCATTTTGAAGGAAATTACCATATTTTCTCTTGTAATTAGCCAACCATTAGAATCAAAGCTATAATACTTACACAGTTGCAATGTGTTTACTGTTCTGGGTTGCAATTTTTTATATATGTCTAATGCCATTTTAATACTTTTATCTTTTATGACAGAACTTGGTTCAGACCAAAATAATCACTGTATTAACATTTTTTTCTTACCCACTCGAAGTAGTTCAGTTCATTATTGCAGAACAGCAAGTTGCCCCAGTCTGTCATTAATTCCTACTGTTTTAATTATGAGAAAGAAAAGAAAGTCTCTACGGAAGACTTTGTGCATAATGACACTGTACATACAAATCTTAATGCAAAGCTATAAAGTACAAACCAGTCAAGTCAGTCGCTAAAGCAAGATTCTGGTAAAGATCACATTTTATTTGGTAGGAACTTAATTTTCCACTCTGCCAAGCCATTCTTATGCTGCTCTAAACCCACTGAAATTAACTGCATCACATCTGCCTGGAGAAGAATGAAGCCCTTAAAACTGTCCTAACAATGAGTTCAAACCACATCCCCGTATCTTAACTTGACAAAGTTCAGGGAAATGTCAGCTCCAAATGGTGTAGAAAAGACCTATTTCTATAATGGGTATGAATTTGGATTCTAATTCCAAACAGCTCCTCAACATGAGGAAAGTTTTCATGAAGATCTGAATTTGGACTCATTTCTAGTTTGGGCTAATTTCTTCAGTTACTTTCACAACAGAAGCCAAATTGATAAACCCACTGCTTGCAGACAATGTCTATAATTATACAGGTAAACTACACATCTAAGATGGATGGGATTGTCAAAGGTATGAACAGACTCCAATTAGGTCCATTTTGCCCTAGGGGCTTTTGGATCTCAAACTGAAGCATGAGACAAGCGCCACAACATGGAAACTGCATGTCCACATTTCCAGAATGAAATTTTAAAGTTCTGTACGTACATACATGGCACCTCAGACACAAGTTTGCTTGCAACTAGGAAATCCGGGAAGCTTAAGGTGATGTGGATGAATGCGCTATACGTATACATCCAAATGTGAAAAGATGGACTTTTTTTAAAACTTTTGAGAGTAAGTGGCATAAACACTGTGATATTTCACATTTCAAAGTGGTAAGAATTAGCTCTAGCTAATTAAGTTAATTAGGTGAGAAAAAACCCTAAATGTAAACCACAATGTTACACTAAAGTCTAACAATTCCTCCAGGTCAAGATTTCGATAAATGCTTTTCTCTTCTTGAATCTTGGAGGAGGTAACATGAATGACCATAATTAACATGCAAGGCCACAAGACAAAGGTGCAAACTGAAAGGATACAGCCCAGAAACTTTCTGGCTCAGTTACACCCAACTGAAATTAATTTGCTTCCAACCACTGAGTCCTCCGACACTGGGAAATAGATGTGATGAGACAAATAGATAAGGAACTCTAGGGATCTTGTTAATGGTCAAAGTTCCCTGCTTACTCATGACTACTTTAAAAGAAAACCAGTAGAAACAAAGAGGACAACAAGAACACCTGATATTCATGCTAATAATAAATTAAAGCAAAATCAAATCACAAATTAAAGCAAAACCAGGACCAAAGAAATAGATTTGTCTATTAAAAGAAATAAAATTTTCTTCTACTATCCACCAGAGTTAATTACTTTTTACAACTAACTGCTTGCACCAGGACATTTTATTTCACAGAATCACAGAATCACTAGGTTGGAAAGGACCTTTAAGATCATCAAGTCCAACCATTAATCCAGAACCACCATGTCCCCTAAACCATGTCCTGAAGTGCCACATCCAAACGTTTTTTGAACACTTCCAGGGATGGCGACTCCACCACCTCCCTGGGCAGCCTGTTCCAATGCCTGACCACCCTCTCAGTGAAGAAATTTTTCCTAATATCCAATCTAAACCGCCCCTGGCGCAACTTGAGGCCATTTCCTCTTGTCCTATCACTAGTTACTTGGGAGAAGAGACCAACACCCTCATCGCCACAACCCCCTTTCAGGTAGTTGTAGAGAGCGATAAGGTCTCCCCTCAGCCTCCTCTTCTCCAGACTAAACAACCCCAGTTCCCTCAGCCGCTCCTCATAAGACTTGTGCTCCAGACCCCTCACCAGCTTCGTTGCCCTTCTCTGGACACGCTCCAGCACCTCAACATCCTTCTTGTAGTGAGGGGCCCAAAACTGAACACAGTATTCAAGGTGCGGGTATGATATTTGTTCATATCCTCGATACATTATATTCAGTTCAACTAGTGAATGACCTAGCAGACACATTATTAGATGTAGTAGAATCTTCTTCAAATGACAGAAAGGGAAAAGGTTCTTGAATGTATCTCTGTTGATTAACTGATTCTAGAAGTAGTATCTGGAGCAACAGTGACCATTCCCAGTAACTCACTGAATAATTATTTTCATATGCACACACACACACAAGCAAATGTGAAATGTTTACCGTGCTCTCGAGAACCTGACCTGACATCAATGAAAAGACTTTTTGTCTCCCATGGCTTTTGGATTAAAGTGAGTCAAGTGAAGAAGCTAGAGAGCTGCTGAAAAAAAAGCATAATGTACCTTCACAATGACCTTCAAATACTGCATAATCATCAGGTTCAGCTTTGACAGATCAATATTTGAAAATAAAAACTCATCAAATTCTGCATTGCTGCTGGATACTTGCTGTCAAGTCCACAGCGGATTTTATCTTGGAGCTTTACCCCTTATAAAAATCATCATAAAGCTTGATTGTATCACCAGTGACCAAAACCATTAACGGGAATTGCTGCATAAGGAAACAAGCACCTTCACTGCTTCCAGCGTCTTTGCTGGCTATCCAGATTGCATTTGGATTGACTGTACTCTGCCTCTACCTCTTTAGCAAACACTTCAGGAACATGGGCGTCAAGAAACTTAAACCCCTACTAGACAGGCACAAGAGCTCCAGATATCGATCATGTCTGCCAGTCACCACAGTGGTACCACAGGTCCTTCCTTTGGCTTCACAAGATGGAGCCACATTAGACCTCAAGCTGCTTCCGCTTCTACATAAAGCCCAACCAGAGATCACTAACAGACTGAAGATGATGCATAAAGAAGCACCTCTTGGCCTGAGTTTCACTTAAGGCCTCAAGCGTCTCTGAGCAGCAAGGCAAGGACTAAGCTGATCCTGATCCCAATTCCCTGTAGTTATTCTATGATCAAGAGGCTGATCAGACCAAACACCCAAAACTCAAACAGAGGACATGCCACTGCATTTCCAGCATGGATATAAGACCAGCTGAAATCATGGAACAAAATCCATCCCCTAGTGGACAGAAAACAAAATTCTGCAGCCCAGATGGATATCTGGACATTACTTTTCATGGAAAATGGATGATTGAGCATAGAAACCTTATTACAGAAAAAGCAAGAGTTTGTACAGTGAGACCACCACACTTGGTGAGAAGCAATTTGTTTTTTTAAAAAACTGTTCTGGCCTTAAGCTGTCTCTGTCTGTCTGTATTTCAAACAGCTGCTCACCTCTTTCCATAGGCACTCTGTTTCACAAAGTCTAGTGAGGCTGTTCACAAATAAGCAGTGACTGGAAAAGCTGGCAAGGAACAAAACTTAAACTATTTCAGAAACCCTGAAGCCTGAGCTATCAATAGACAAGGACTTTTTTTTTAAAGACATAGTTACAAACAGCCCACAGTTTTTCAGCCACAGAGAAAATTAGCAAAGAGAGCCTTCCACGGCCTTCTTTGTAACTATATTTAGTAAGGTATAACAGTTAGAAAAAGATGTAGACTTTCTTTTCATCTTTCCCCTATAAAGCAGGTTTTTCTTTCTTACTTTGTATTTAGCATCTGAGGGCTCATGACCGATTTTCAGCAACATGAAGAACATTGGCTTCCCTTGTGGCTGTCTGCTGGACTGTACAAGGAACTCTCCCTTTTCTAACAGTAGCAAACAGCTATTGTGAGATATACCAGTCTAGAGACTATCAGAGGCATTTAAAACATAACGCTTCCCATTTCAGCCAAGGACACGTGGCATGGGACTATGCGTAAAATAAGCAAACTGCGTAAGTGCCGGTAGGATACGGGTGTTATGCTGCTCCGGGGACACCCTGCACACAGCTCTGAACAAACGAGGCACCAGGCACCTGGCTGACGATAGACGCAACCTCAGCAAGTACCTCCTGACAAATACTTCCTTGCCTGTTTCCATTTCACCTGGGGCTTTTTTTTGTGTGGGTGTGTGTGGTTTTGTTTTTGTTTTGTTTTTTTTTCCCCCGCCCCTGGTTTTGAGCTGCCATCCACAAATGAACATGGGAACGCAGAATTTAAAGGCTGAGTAAGCCAGCAGGAGAGGTAGCGGACCAGGATTTACTTATTAATCTCAAACGACCTCCTCTTTTCCCTTTGCCCCAGTTCTGATTGGGACCATGGTAATTGCCGCTATTTAGTGGGGAGGGGTCCTCAGGAGCCCTGTTAGCTTTCTTAAGACGAGTGGCAGAAGTAATCACTTTAGCTATTAGGCACACAAAAAGAGCTGCCAGTTCTCACAGGGCTTGAGAAACCCACCCGAGCTGCTCTGCCCCCTCCATTTGCTTAAGTTATTTGCTGGCTGGCTGACAGAAGAATGCCATCAATGTTTGCTAGCTGCTTATAAAACATTTTTCCAAAGGGAAAAAACTGATCCCTTCACCTCTTCCCTGCCACTGCCACCCCCACACCCCAACCCGCCATTCAGCTGCTCGGCTGCCTGCTCTTCTCTCTCCCATCCCTCTGTCTGCCTCCCTTTGACTGTATTTTAAATCCCCTTTAGTGTGTTTCCTTAATGCACTGTCACACATTTTAATTCCAGTTCTTAGTCTGTCAACAATGAACTCTGCCAGCTAAACAGAGCTGAAACTGCTTGCAGTTGGCGGCAAAGATCTACTGAAGTGGGGGGTAACATTTTTTCAATAGCAGGCTTTCATATAAAATACTAAACTGTAGTGCAGGCTTTCTACTATAGACTGCGATTAAACTGTAATTCCCTGATAGACTTATAACCATGATTTCCTACCAGCTGGCCTGGGAAATTATTTCTGTACTTCACCCAACAGAGCTGTTATTTAGATGGCACACACAAAAACCGCACATTCAGATTTGCAGTGCCCATCTTTGGAAGGGAGGAATGTGCAGCTCAGCCCGGGACAGGTTTCTACAGTAGATGGCAGCACCCAGGAGCTTGAAGCTCTCCAGCTGGCCAGGCTACTCCAGCGGCTGCCTCCTCCTGTGGTCTTACTTAATTTCCACACATTACCCACAACAGATACATCATCCTCCTTCCCTGCCCTGCCCCTGGTTGCAGTAACCTCAGCTTTCCTTCCAAAAGCCTTTCTTTATGTCTCCCCTTTCAGAGCAGGTGATGCTCAGCTTGTTCTGCTAAAACGACTTCCAAGCAGACTCAGAACAGAGAACGTGGCCCTTTGCTAACTCTCTTGTCCAACAGATTTATTTCATCCCATAAAAAGAAAACAATAGGACATATTCTTCAGGGCATGAAATTAAATGGGCTTTGTACTTCACTTGCAGCATTCGTGGAGTGAAAACAGAGGGATAGTAACAGGTAATGCTAACACAGGTTGCAGGCCAAAGGAAATAAGATATGTAGGTGGAATGAGCTCCAAGCAACCACTCTTATCTTTTCAAACTGCTTCCACTCTGGCAGACAGGCATCCCACTACTCATTTACACCAAGAATGCCACTACTCATTTACACCAGGAATGGGGCACGTTTCCCTCTGTACCAGCTCCGGGTTTTTTTCACACACTTCCCTCCCGGCTATGGCTGTGCATGCTAAGGCCTCCGCTCCAGCCTGCCTCCGGTGACTTCTTACACCTGCACAGCTCACACAAGCGCTCCCCGACTTCTCTTGGGTCAGAGGGACAGTAACCACCACCTTTCTAAACTGTTCCAGTCAGCTTAGATGATTTAGACTGAAAGAGGTCAGATTTAGACTGAAACCAGCACAAGCAGTGCAGTGACAACCCCAGGGGTTGTCACCTCTTCAGACAGCACAAGCACAGCCCACGGGGACTGTGTCCCCTAACATCCCTGCCTTGGCTGTTGTGCCTGGCAGGTCAAGCAGCAGAGCAACTGCTCTGGGTACCGCATGTCCACTACCACCTACAGCCAACACCACGGATGTTTCCCTATGTGCCCCGCAAGTGGCAATAGTACAAGGGATCATCATGTTCCCCCAGAACATTGCTTGTACATCTTTAATATGGAGATAGGAGTTCTGAGGTCCTCAGAAAAAGAAAGGGATGGAAGAAAAATGTGCAGGAAACATGAAGATGAGCTCACACTTTTAGTAACAGAGAAATTACAAGGTATGTTGCTGCACAGCAATTGTTTGTCGCATGCCTCTGCACAACAAGGCAAAGTGCTGTCAATCCAAACCTACAATGAACCATGGCATAGCTGACAATGGCCACTGCATGAGGCAGACCTAGTTTTAACCAAAGAATAAAAAGACCCAAACCTGCCATTTTAAAAATTCTTACTTATCCTGAACTTTTCCCATTGCTGCCTTTTCTCAGTGCCTTAGATCACGCTGATTCGGCAACAAAGGTGTTAAGGAGATCCACAATGGCCCCGATACCTACGTGGAGCAACACAGGCTGTTTTCTTTTTCTTCCAGATTTCTGTGGTGGCATAATGCACTTGAAGAAAGTATAGTAAGACAAGCATGACCTGGGAGGGTTAGTACTACCTCTAGTACTATCTTCCAATGATTTTGTTGTGTATAAGCTGATTTCTTAGTACAAATGCAGAAGCCATTGCTCCTGCAAATAAAGACCTGGGATTGTTCTCACAGCACGTACCTCTTGATGTAATTTTAGGCACCTAAAATCCCACTTTAGGGATGCGTTTCTAAGCCTTAAGTGTCCAGACGGCTCTATTTTGCCTCCTGCATTCAGAGGTGGCACGGTAGAGACCGAGGACAGGGAAGAAAGGGAAGATAGTGCTGTTTACTGGGGCTTTCATTCTGCTCCATTCCCTTTCCCAGATGAGTGCAATAACTTTCACTGCCACTTTGTCAGTGAGACAGAAATATGCAGCATCAAACATGCCATGTTGAAGTGGAGTCTGGGATATGAGCTCAGGGAGCTTGAGCCTTTGCTTGTGTCAACAGCATCTTTCACATCTCACAGGCATGGGGAGATGAAGGTCACTGAGGAAGAGCACTTGAATCAACACAAACCCAACTGACAGTGTTAATCTTGAAAGGAAAAAACTGCTCCATTTTTTTTTTTTCTTGTTTCTGACCAAAAATAATAGGAGGAAAGTATCTCTTTAAAAATATTGTACTGCTAACAGCACCTCACCCTCAAGCCACCTGCACCTTTAAGATAATGACAGTACTGTGTCTCCCCAGGACCTTAGCAGTGTGAATGCTCCTGAGGCACTTGCCACTTCTGGCTTTGGGCAGAACTGAGTTCTGGGACTGGACCTTGTTTGCCCGTCTCTTTAAAGCCACCTTGCCAGCCAGACGTTTGTTGCCACTGGGAGAAGTCCCTGTAAGAAATACCAAGTGGATTAGCAGAAAGTGGCAGAGGGAGAGAGAAACGCACATTGTAAATCTGATCCATGCACTGTTCAAAACAGCGAGGGACAATCTGAATGAACTGGGGATCAAGCTCTAACCATTTTTTTGTTTCCTGTGTGCATGGAGGTGAGTTTTGTTTTGAGATGAGGCTGCAAACACATCTTGTTTTAAAAATACACGCAGATGATTTCATTTGGCAGCAACACTATACTCCTATATTGTGCTCCACAAACGAGTTAACAGAACATGAAAAAAAACCACCTAATAAATCACTTCCATTATACTTATATGTAAAGTAGGTAAGGACTTCTACTGGCATTGCACAGAGGGGAACATGAAACGCAGGAGGGATTAGGAAGCCTGCAAAAGGTGAGACAGAAAGTCCCCAAGTTAATCAGAAACTCTGTTCCAAATCTTGTGCTGTTACCACTGTCTGAAGACATCCCGTGCTTGCAGGACACCATTATCTGCCCTTGAAACAGCACGATGTTAAAAACATCAAATCAACAGTGGGGATATCGGTCTTCTGACAGATTGGGAGTTTAGTCCCCTCCCTTAAAACAATCAGCACACTAACTACTTGAATGTAGCTGCGCACACATTCAAAAGATGGTAAATCCTACCACAGTTTCGGGAGAAGGCTAGATCAAGGCTAATAAAGAAACAATTCAAGACATTGACTTTTCAGGTTTACAAGATGTTTCACACACAGCTGGCTCTGTGGAATTTGGCATCTTGTAAAAGTTTAGCATGGAACTAATGCACAGTCTCTGTCACATATTCAACTTCAGTGGAGTTTTCTGCATTTTTTCATTAGGAAATTCTTCATTTACCACAAAACCAGGAAGAATAAACTCTACATAATATTGCCCACAGAGCTAGCAATTTCCTTTTTGTCCTACACTGCGTTCTCCTGTAAGATCTATGCTGACTGGCAACCTGATGCTGGAGAAGGCACCTGAACTGGACAGACTGTCAGGGATCCGCAACCAGAATTGTAGGTGCTCCTGTACCAATAGACAGAGGATGAATATTAAGGCTCGAGAGCAATTGCAAACCCTCTTGCTTTTCACTCACTTTCCTGTAGGAATATGTGCCGAAGTACAGTTAAGCTTACTTTTCCCTTTTGTGTTTCTTAGCTAAGTAAGTAGTAGCTAGAGACATGAAGACAGAAAAGGATTATGCTTCCAAGACAGTTTCATCGTCAAGGCCATGTCCCAACACTATTTATACCACATCATTACGGTTCTTCCCCCCTCCAGATGAAAGGAGAGCACATACAGCCTCTGGACTCAAACTCGCAGTCCTTCGTACCTGAAGGAAAATTCTCATGCAAAGAAATGCCAAAATAGTGGGAGTTTGGAAAAATACTTGGTTCAGATAGTAGGAATGTGTAGTGTACATTTGAACACAATATTGAACAGCAGTCAGCAATGCACCACTGTTGTCATGAAGACTAACCACATACTGAGCTGTATGAGCAAGAAATAGCTACCAGGTCAAGGGAAAAGATTATTCCCCTCTACTTATTTGAAATTGCGTATGAAACCTCATGTAATTCTCCACAGTACAAGAGACATGTCAACAGATCAGAGAGTCCAGCAGAGGACCACTAAGATGGTTAGGGGAATGGACTAGATAAAATATGAGAAGAGGCTGAGGAAAAGGAGGAAGGCTAATTGGAGGAGTCTAACTGCACACTTCCACTACCAAAAGGGAGGTTACAGAGGAAAACAGAGCCAGATTTTTCTCAC
This sequence comes from Phaethon aethereus, assembly GCF_964289735.1. Taxonomy (NCBI): domain Eukaryota; kingdom Metazoa; phylum Chordata; class Aves; order Phaethontiformes; family Phaethontidae; genus Phaethon; species Phaethon aethereus. The sequence goes on from NC_138580.1 coordinate 38,612,313, forward strand.
AGGTGCACAGCACCACAAGGCAAGTGTCCTGAGGCAATGGCCACAGGCTGCAAGAAGGGGAATTTCAACCAGGTAGCAGGAAGCATCCAGATTGTTCACATTTCTGCTTTTGCTACCTTACCTTTCCCTTGCAGATTGCCTTACTGGTGAAGTAGGGGAGGTGATGTGTAACACAGTCATTTAATTCCATTTTCTCATAAACAGAATGTCCATCAAAAAATGAGAGGGGGCAAAAGAAGAGAGAAACACACAGAGCATGGCCCTCAACTTCCTTTGTGTGTGACTAACCTGGAGTGGGGAAAAAACCTGTCCCTCATTTTTGGGACTGCCTGCGCATATTTGTCCCCCCCTAGTCAGTGTGAACTGGTGTGGCATGGTCCTCTCAATCTGCAGAAGACTCCTGAAGAGGGATTCCTCTTACCTGCAGGGCTATCTATATTTAACAAGTTTATCAGATGATTTAAAAGAAGGTATTACCTATCCCACCCACCTGACCCCCCAGTCTTTCTCTTTGTAATTTGAGCCATTATGACATTTCCCCTGAAGTACCACGGGCCATCCTGGCTGCAAAACAAGGACGCTGAATGCTATCATGGACAAGAAACCAAACAGGCTTCTTTCTGCTCAAGGTAGCCCCAGTATTCTGCTTTTACCCACCACCTGCCATTAAAACAGGACATCACACTTAAGCTGCAACAGCAAGCTGACTTTGATATCACTTGAATTACAAAAAGAGAAATACTGCAATGTCCAAGTTATTGCAAGTGAGGAAATTGCAGCTGAACAATAGCTTCTGACACAAAGGAGTGATAGTCAACATGTGAACCTCTGAAAGTATCAGCTTATCATTCTTATTATGAACCAAGCATCCACCGTCTGCTTCTGTGTAGTATGCTTGTGCATGCTACTACCAAAAATGAACACAAGGACTACATTTGAATCAGCAAACAGTAGTGAAATACTTTGCAGAGAGAACCTGTTAGAAGGTTAGACCTGTTAAGAGTGTTACTGGACTCGTCAGATGATGGCCTACGCCAAGAAAATGTGAACTTCAGCTTTCTGCCTCTGAGGAAGGGTATTTCTTTGAAATATGAATATTCTGAAAAGCAATGGAGACCACCAAAAAAGCAACAACAAATGATGATTCTGTGATTACAATTTCAAACTTCACTGTTTACAAATCCAGCTTCCAGTAGTAAAGGTCAATCCTTCTCCTGGGAACCTGCCCTGCACAAGTACTGAGCTGTGCAAAAGTCTTTTTCGTGTTATTTCGCTAAAGACTGAAGGCTGCAAGGTTGACTCATATACAAGATGATAGGTGATCGTAAAAGTGCACATGGGTTTTTTCCCATCTTTTCATGAATAAAAAAAACCAAACCAACAAACATTTCAGCAAGGCAGGCTTAGCAGCCCTTAAGAAAGATTTTACAAAACCTTGACACAGAATTGCTTTCCCATTATGAGTTAGCACTGTTGTTCATCACAATGGCCTTCACTTAGCAGTAGGCAAGGGTCAGAAGTCTTTTTGTGATAGGTAAGAAAAGGTGCCTCACAGCACTACAAGGAGCTAAGTAGATAAAACATTTCAGCTGAAAAAGAAAATACCTGCTTGCAATGACATATGAATGGTTTTACGCCCTGCACTTCATATGCCGTTGTAATGTGACTGAGCTCTTCGGAGCAAACTCATTCAGAGCTTAAGAGAAGGGAAACGGTGTGTCTGTAGCTTCCTCAACGTCATGAGCTCATATCGGCTGGATCTGAGGTTACAGAGTCAGTACACATCAGCTCTGTGAATGCAACCAGGTTTGCCTTTTGCCTGCTCCTCCGCCAGGTCCCTACAGTTTCTGGGGTATAACTAATTGTCTCCAGGTCAGTAAGTGTGAGATTTGACAAAGCCTTGATTTCACCTTACATTTTTCAGCAATTTAAGTTTTGTTCTGTTTCCACTTACAAATCCCTCCGTTCTCAGAATCAGGAAAAGGAGAGGCTGACACAATCAGGCCATTATCACAATTAAACTTCAGAGTGAAGACATAGCTTTTTTAGCTGATATACCCCTATATAAACTTTCTCTGTCTTTCTGAAAAAATGCACTAATGCTTTTAAATAGCATTATATTGGGTATGTTTGTCCTTCGCCTAGGAAGAAGATGGTCTATCAACAGGCTCCCTGAACAGCTGACTAACCTGAAACAGTTTCTGAGTTTTGCTTCTACAAATCTGAGTAATCTAACCAGCCAGTTCTGCAAAGGGTTACAGCATGAAACAGCATCTTCATTTCAGCATTCTCCCCTCCCCTCTCTTCTTAATTACTATACTCTAGTCCCAAGCATCTGAACCATGTAAACACCCTGCAGAACAACTTGCGTAGACAAGAGTTTGCATTACCTACATAAATGCCTATTAGCAACAGAAGTGATGCACAGCAGACAGGAGACTTCGCTATTAATTCTATTTAGTTGCAGGTATAAAATATGTAGCAAATAACAAACATGCACAGGAATGTACACAGCCCTCCCAGAGGACAATACTCAGAAGTAAAAACCAGGAATGACAGAAAAAAAAAAATAGTATTGTTGAAAAACATTAAGCTTTAGAAGTAAAGATCAAATGTTTGCCTGTGAGAATAGGAAAAACACCCACAATAGGATCAGAGAATGCCCTGTTGTTCATGGGATTCCTGGCATGATATGGAGCAGAGAGAAGATGTTCAAATAATACAGTTATTTTGACAATATGGAGTATTGTACTAGTAGGCATTTCATATGAAAAGCAGGAATTACTCCCCAAATAACAATAACAACTTCAGGTGTCTGGTTGCTAGCATTAGCATCTTCCTAGATGTGAAAGAGCATATGGATGTCTGCTTTTATGGTTATTTGTTGGGCAGGAGGGGTGTCTGATATTCATGGATAACAAAAGTATACTGTAAGAAGTTATCATTATACACCAAATGACTAGGAAGGCCACTGATATTGACTGACTGATGAAAAATGAGATTTATAAAAAAGAATCAGATGAATAGCTTGTATACATGAAATACTGCAAATAACAGATAATGCACCAGGAGATTTATTACTAAAACCAATCTGATTTTCTAAGCCTTAGGTAATTTAGGACCTGCAAGTGAATAAGAAAAAGGCTGTTCTCTAGAAAACATGTATTTGGGCAAAAAAGGTGGTGGGGGGGGGGGGGGTTGGAATAGAAGGAAAACCCAGCTGAACATTCTCCCCCACAAAAACCAGAACAGAAGAGGAAACAGGAAAAAAAACCCAACCCTTAAGGTAGCAGAGCTCTATGCTTCATAACTTCATGTACTGCACTGTCAACCAGACTGACAGATACGAGAAAGCTGACAGCTCTCCAGAGGACCCCGCTGAAGCCGCTGTGCAGAAGTCTGGAACGGCACAGACCTGATCCTGCATGTAATGAGACTGAAGAGAGCTGGAAGGTAAACTCCCTCCCCCAGCTGTAGGGAAGGAGCAGACAGGCTGTCTGCCAAGCATCACGTGTGCCCCTCTGCATGTGCATATGCACACACACGGGCATGGGCCTTCCCTCCCAGGTGGCTTTGGTCAGGGGGAGGCACCCTCGTGGGGAGGGGGAACCAAAAAGTCAAGGTTCTGCTTGCCATAAATGCACTGCAAAAAGGCATTAAATTATTTTACATTAAAAAACCCAAACTTGCACTCAGTGTCTCACTCATGAATCTGGAGAATATACAGTCAAATCAAGGAAACACAGACATATCTGTGCTCCTCTTCTATGCCTTAGGTTAAGCACACTGGAAAAGCCTCATTAACTGGTGACAGTTTTAGCTGAAGGTCTTGTGCACCAGGCTGGCTGAGAATATTAGGCCTCATTAAATTAAAAAAAAAAAAAGGGGGGGGGGGAAGGGAACAAATATAGCTGCTCTAATACTCCATTCAGTTTGTCTAATTCCACTTTAATTGGTATCCGTGTAACTCATCTCTTGCATTCCTCATGGAACTACCCCAGACACATACACTTCACACAACTGAACACAGCAAACACAAGCATTATTTTCCTCAGGTCGATGCTAGCTCAAAAAGGCTCTGGAGGAACACAGAGACTTCACAATCTCCAAGCAGGTGAGGCAATCCAAAAAATGTAGCTGTGGTGGCAACTTGGAAAGTTCACAGCTCAGTATCAGATGCCAGAGGAGTGGTGGCCCATCGGTAGCTAATAACTTACCATGATCGTTGCATGAGACAACGTACCCGTGCTTCACCATTTACTGCAAGTTCACCACTGCCTACAATGAACAATCAACTGCTAGCAACACTATGCGACTTCACTTACTGAATGTACATCGCTACTATGTTGAGGTCACCTCTCAGCAAGTCCAGACTCAATCTGATCTCTATTTTAAAATAGATGCCCTGCCTCTGCAGATCATTTACTCATTTACCCAAGTAAACCTGCTGAAGACGTTGAGGGTGGGACTCACAGAGAGCTACAGAGATAGCAAGCCCAAAGCTGACACTGACAGTTTTGTGTTTGCTGCCTATGGCAGGAGCTATCCTGTTAGATCATCACATCATTTATGACTTAAGAGGATGAAGGCTCAACAAAAGACACTGCAAAGGACAAGCACCATCCTAATGCAATGCAGATGTCAGATCATTCCTACTTGAATAAAGCATTCTGTATTACCAGTGGTATGCTGGTGTAAAAGGCGCAGAAATGGTGATGGATTTGCAATCTTCATGCTGCTTTCTGACAGTAATGCAGAAAACAGGTTGTTTTGCAGGATGGTTGTACCATCTTTGCATATGATGAAATTAATAAACATACGGCTTTATATATTAATACACACATATATGTATATATGCAGACCCGGAGAGCACCAACACACACAGAAAGAGAAGGAACACACATCTCATTCTCTGTATAATATTCACAGATGTGACTTTGGGGTTGTACCTGCTCTGACATGCAGTCTCTCTGATGGCACTGCAAAGTAGTGGTACCTTCCCTTAAGGTACATTAACTTCTTAGGAAAGGTGGTTTTAACAATAAGAAGTCTAAGAAGTCAGCATCAAATGGAGATGCTGCTGGCTTGCAGATTTTTAAAGGAAAGTATCTCACTGGCATTCCTTTGTGTCCAGTATACGTCAATTAAAATCAGTCACTGTGCAACAATAAAAAAAGAAAAGAAATACCAACAGAAAAAAGAACAATTTTATAGCCTGATGTCTGCGGTGAATAGGCTATGTATGAGGATTATGATAATTCTGACAAAATTAGTAAGTGTCATCACACTGTAATTTGGGGTAAGACGACGTACTATTCAAGTATAACGCATGCAACACTAATAGACCATGCTGGCACCTTTTAACAACTAACAGAAAGATTATGGCCAGGTCTCTGCTGCTCCATCAAACCCCTGCGTTCGCACTGCAGGACAGCCACACTGCCCCTGCTGACCCGGGCCGCCAAACCCGCGGCACCTTCTCACCCCAGGCACCTTCTTGTGAGGTTCATCTATCAAAAGTCTTTAAAAGCAGTAGGAGGATGACTCCTTTCATTCATCAAGAGTTTAAGCTAGTAAAGAAATGCTTGAGAAAGAGAAAGGACACAGAGCTTCACTTTTCAAAGTGCTGTGCAAGACCCTTTTATTCCCATTAAAGGGAGCTTTAGCACCATTGCAGAATGACTTGGAATAGGGCAGGGAATGGGAATTTTCACTCTCTGCTCAGCCTGAAAGACCTAACTAAGGTAGGTGACCCAACACATACTTTTTACTGCACATCATGAAACTAAACCCCACAGCTTCCATTCACATGTCCATTCTTGCTCTCCTCATTTTTGCTAATGTGCCATGTGCTTTCCTTCTGCCATGCTGTTCTACTGTGTTGTTCTTTGTTTTCCAGGAGATAATTAATTAATGCATGAACCTTAGCAAAACTAAGCAAGCAGAATACGAATTAAGAAGGAACTGTGCATTGAAAAGATATGAGTTATTCCTTTTAAACATCAACCTGCATACTAATTTAACTTTCACTGGCCAGAACCAGTCTGGCCCCTGGAACTTGGTCCAAGCTGAGGCTCCTCTAGAGCAGATGTTCCCTGGAGTGCTCTAGCAGAGACAGGCATTTGCAAAGGACTGCTCAGAGCACACCTCTGTTTTCTGTGTCCTTACTGCCTCTCTGGGAGTACTGTCTTTCTCCATTAACTATGCAGGGGCAAGATTGCTACAGGCCTTGACATGAGTTGCCTTTTCTGACACATTCCTGTAATCTTTGGGAACCTGCACAGCTTTATATGCCATGATGTGACTCTCCCTTCCCCATTCCTCCATACTCAGACATGCACACAGAGACACACATGCAAGCATTCCCAAGGTTTCATTGCTGCAGTTTAGGCTGATGAAAAGAGCAGCTTTATGGAAAACCCCTCAAACCCCCCTGGGACTGACTGTACGTTCTGCAAAACTGCCTCTACAGCAAGTAAATAAATAAATAATGTGATGCTTGTTTTTGATTTAGACTGTAATTTCCTTTTAAATAACTATCTGCTTTCACAGCACACTCACCAACTCAACAGTATTTAACAGGAGTCTTATACTATTTTCAGGGGACTTCAATTATGAATTAGACTGTAAACTTCTTCCTCTTTTTTTTTTAATTTCCTCCAACACTTTACTAAGTGGCAGCGTATTCAAATTCCTCTTCAAACAGATGTATTGCTTCAAGTTTTCAAACTAGGGAATAGGGCTGTTCTCTTCCTGCCTGTTTACTGTTCTCCTCATGGCCATCAGAGTAAAAACCAAAACAAACAGAACAAAACAGTGTGCTAAAAAAGCCCAGGTACCAAATAAACATCATCCAAGATGGATCCCTTGTTTCAATCATTCAATGTTCCTTCATCTAGCTACACACAGCATCTTTGGTGAAATGAGTAGAAACACCTAAATCTCACAGTCACCTCTGTTTTAAATGCCAAAACACAATTGACTTTGTGATGAACTGCTGAGCTCTTTATATAGCCTCCGTGTTTTAGAATTAAGCAACAGTCCCCATGAAATCACCCATTACCGCCAAGTTTGCTTATTATAGCCTCAGGCAAGTGTAAGGGCAGTTAACTCTCTAACATCATGATTGCCAAGTCCAGTAAGGTCTTTCTTCCATTAGATATGCCACTCCTTACACAGCAGAGATTTTACAAAATGCTTTAAAATTCCAACTGATCATTCATTAATAAATGATCATTCACTAATAAACGTAAAAAGTAGATACGTGGGGTAAAGTTACTGGGAGAAAGCTGTATCCAAAAAGAGCCAAACAACAAGGACAACCTTCATTTAGAAGTCGGAATCACAGTCTCTAGGCCTACAGTAACAAGCCTGAGAAAGGAGAAATGCTGTCACAGAGAACCAGCCATAACACATTCAAATCTGGCAAGAGAGGTTAGGAACAGAATGATGCACTCAGACCACTGCCAGTGAGCACCGGCTGGGCATGATGGGGAACCAGCCAAATAATCTGGATTTCCACTCTTATAAAAGGTTATCAACAGACACAGAAAGCAAAGAAATTCCCAGCCGTTTCGGCTCCTCCACACTGCTCGCACATCACTTTGTGATTGTCTTCAGCTGATTATCTCTTTTCAGGTCAAAGTCATAGCCCTTACTCCCAGCTTAGGAAGAGGGCAGAGATGTATTCTGATAATGAAAATGAAGCAGAGCCGAGTTGTGCTTCAGGAAGTCATACACCACACGGTCCAAGATTTCTGAAGCAGGGAAATATGCGAGGGCTTGTATTTCACTTCTTACTCCATCAGCATCCAAATGATTAAAAGGACTCGGTCACTGGCTGTCATTGTGAGCCCTGTGGTTGGACCTGATGGGACTCATAGGCCAAATTCAGACTGGATTATTTAAGATGAAACTCACACAAGACAGAGATGCTTCTGGTTGAAGTCAGTCTGAACTGAGTCCCAACTCTTCAGGAACCATGGAATTTTGATGCCAACAAAGGATGCTGCCTTCCTTGCAAAGGGAATTTGCATCTATTGTACCACTTACTGAAAGGAAGGGCTGGGTTTCCCACAGTCCTGAACTTCAGTCAGTCATTGACAGGACAGCAAAGCTGTAGCCCGGTGTGGCAGGATACCCTAAATAAATTAAATATGCCTTCATTTATCTGCCTATATTTATTAATATATCTGATTAGCCTGTGAATACAATACCTCAATATGCTAGGAAACGGAGGTATGTCCTGATGTCTACTGGGCTGTAAAGTGGAGGAGAAGAGGCCATTCGTGTCTTCAAGAATGACAGGACAGAGACTGCTGACTTAATTGTAAAGCAAACTTCTGCACCAGCGATTTACAACATTACCTTCAGAAAAGGATCACAGGCTACTTAAACATGGTTCTAAGCAGTGAATACATTCAGAAACCAATTTTGCTCATTTTATATTTAATTTGTAAGTATATCACAGAATCACTAAGGTTGGAAAGGACCTTTAAGATCATCAAGTCCAACCATTAATCCAGCACCACCATGTTCCCTAAACCATGCCCTGAAGCGCCACGTCCACACGTTTTTTGAACACTTCCAGAGATGACGACGCCACCACCTCCCTGGGCAGCCTGTTCCAATCCTTGACCACCCTCTCGGTGAAGAAATTTTTCCTAATATCCAATCTAAACCTCCCCTGGCATAACTTGAGGCCATTTCCTCTTGTCCTATCGCTGGTTACTTGGGAGAAGAGACCAACACCCTTGTCGCCACAACCCCCTTTCAGGTAGCTGTAGAGAGCGATAAGGTCTCCCCTCAGCCTCCTCTTCTCCAGACTAAACAACCCCAGTTCCCTCAGCCACTCCTCATAAGACATGTGCTCCAGACCCCTCACCAGCTTCGTTGCCCTTCTTTGGACACGCTCCAGCACCTCAATGTCCTTCTTGAAGTGAGGGGCCCAAAACTGAACACAGTATTCAAGCGGCGGCCTCACATAATCCCTTCCCTGCTCCTGCCGGCCACACTATTGCTGACACAGGCCAGGACACTGTTGGCCTTCATGGCCACCTGGGCACACTGCCGGCTCATATTCAGCTGGCTGTCAACCAGCACCCCCAGGTCCTTTTCTGCCGGGCAGCTCTCCAGCCACTCCTCCCCAAGCCTGTAGTGTTGCATGGGGTTGCTGTGGCTGAAGTGCAGGACCCTGCACTTGGTCTCATTAAACCTCATACAGTTGACCTCTGCCCATCGATCCAGCCTGGCCAGCTCCCTCTGCAGAGCTCTCCTACCCTCCAGCAGATCAACACTCCCACCCAACTTGGTGTCATCTGCAAACTTACTGAGGGAGCACTCGATCCCCTCATCCAGATCATCTATGAAGATATTGAACAAGACCGGCCCCAGAACCGAGCCCTGGGGAACACTGCTTGTGACCGGCTGCCAGCCGGATTTAATGCCGTTCACCACAACTCTCTGGGCTCGGCCACCCAGCCAGTTCCTCACCCAGCGAAGAGTAAACCTGTCTAAGCCACGAGCCGACAGTTTCTCCAGGAGAATGCTGTGAGAGACGCTGTCAAAGGCTTTACTAAAGTCCAGGTAGACAGCATCCACAGCCTTTCCCTCATCCACTAGGCGGGTCACCTGGTCATAGAAGGAGATCAGGTTGGTCAAGCAGGACCTGCCTTTCATGAAACCGTGCTGGCTGAGCCTGATCCCTTGGTTGTCCTTCATATGCCCTATGAGCACCCTCAAGACGAACCGCTCCATGATCTTCCCCAGTACGGAGGTCAGGTTGACAGGCCTGTAGTTCCCAGGATCCTCCTTCCGGCCTTTCTTGTAGATGGGTGTCACACTGGCAAGCCTCCAGTCTTCTGGGACCTCCCTTGTTAACCAGGACTGCTGATAAATGATGGAGAGTGGCTTGGCAAGCTCCTCTGCCAGCTTTCTCTGTACTCTCGGGTAGATCCCATCAGGCCCCATAGACTTATGGGTGGTTTAACATGTCCTTAACTGCTTCCTCCTGGATTATGGGCGGATTCTTGTGCTCTCCATCCCCATCTTCCAGTTCAGGGGGCTGAATACCCTGCGGATACCTGGACCGGCTATTAAAGACTGAGGCAAAGAAGGCATTAAGTACCTCAACCTTGTCCTCGTCCTTGGAGACAATGTTCCCCGCCACATCCAATAAGGGATGGAGATTCTCCTTGCCTCTCTTTTTGTTGTTAATATATTTGTAGAAGCATTTTTTATTATCCTTTACAACTGTGGCCAGACTGAGCTCTAGCTGGGCTTTTGCCTTTCTAATTTTGTCCCTGCTTGACCTAATGAGATCCTTGTACTCTTCGTGAGTTGCCTGCCCTTCTACCAGAGATGATAAACTCTCCTCTTTTCCCTGAGTCCCAGCAAAATCTCCCTGTTCAGCCAGGCCGGTCACCTTCCCCACCAGCTCTTCTTATGGCACATGGGGACCGTCTGCTCCTGTACCTTTAAGATTTCCTTCTTGAAGACTGCCCAGCCTTCCTGGACCCCTTTGTCCTTCAGGACTGTCTCCCAAGGGACTCTCTCAACCAGTGACCTGAACAGGCCAAAGTCTGCCCTCCGGAAGTCCATGGTAGCAGTTTATGTAACAGGGTATAATTATGTAAATATTTGAGTATTTATATAGTATGTATATTTTGTTTATAAATCTGTTAGGAAACCACTCTGGCTTAAGTTTATTTAAACCAAGAAGGAAGACTTGCTTTTTTAGATATTCAAACTTATTCTTCCATTAACATAATGTCTGAATTATTCTGATGGCGAATGCTACAACTGCCAAGCTCTTAAGACCCTGGTTCTACGTCTGCAACTACCAAGCAGTTAAGACCATGGCTCAATGGGAGTCTATTTTCAGTTCTTCTGTTATATACACCCAGAATCAACCATATTTCATGCAGCCCTGATACTAGCATTCAGACTTATCAACTGGAAGTTTAATATCACATGATAACATCCCTGTGTGCTGTCAACGGAGTCAAAATATGAATATATTGCTAGACAGCAGTAGGATTTATTTTCATCCTCTCTAAACACGCACAGGCACAGATATATGTATCTGTGGTACAGGGAGGGAGAGCAGCTTTTCAAAGATACAAAAAGAAATTAGTTGCTCAGTACCTTTCCATTATATAGTATATATTATATATATGGTAAAAACATACCTATGCACTTAACTGCTTTAGAAAGAAAAATATACACATAACCGCAAAAAAAACCCCAACAACAAAGGAGGTATCTCTAACACCTCCATTGTACTAGCGCTTTCAAGTTTTTCTGCTAGGAAATTAAGCTGAGGTGGTGGGAAGTCAAAAAAATCGCCTATTCTGACTCTACTACTGGCATGTACAGAACAGCTGAGAGCAGAAACAAACCCATACATACATATATATTTTAAGGCAGAGACAGAAACAAATTTCCTTGAAGATCTCTTTTTGGTACGCCGCAACTTCAAGCAGTCACCAGCATTAACTGATGTTCATGTATTTTTCCCAGTTATGAGAACAGGTTGCCACTCATCCGAATGCTGCTGATCTGGCAGCCGAGCAGTAAGAGAGCATTATGCTACTACTGTAAATTACACTGACAGTGGAGGGCTGCCGGGGTTATATGGGATAAGCAATGCTGCACAGCCACCAATAGTAGAAGTAATTAGCTGGTGTAATGAAGAGCGAGAAAAGGCAAAGAGTGTTGGACAGCAGAGTGTTGTACTGTCAGCATTATCGTTCTCCAAGGCGTCGGCAGAACAATGCACTGCTGAGCCTCTGGTAATCTCTACACATGGCTACCCATGAAGAGAGTAATTAAGAAATGTCATTGCCTCCTTGGGAAAATACCATCATGTCTCAAAAGAACGATGATAATCTCCATAACAGCCGTGCGCGCGCTCTCTCTCTCCCCCCCCCCTTTGTTTTGGTAGGGAGTAAAAATGCGTGACAATACACTCTAAGCTAAATGCGCTTTTGTTCTTCCTTTTGTTACACATCAACCCAAATAAAGCACTGTCCGTTGAGCCAAAACAAAGCTAGATTTAGAAGCACACGCATGTGTTCCCGAAGCCTGTATTACCAGGCGAAGCCAGATCTGGATTGGGCATCCCTACTAAAAAGCATTTAAAATTCAAGTGTCTCGCACAAGAGACGCAAAGTCTTACAAAGTCAAGTCCCCACAGAACAAGGCTTTTACAGGTGCTTCTGGATCCGACAAGCACCGAACGATTTGGTGAAAGAGGCAGTGCTACAGCCCTTGTCCAAAGGCCAGGTAAGTCAGTGCAGGAGTGCTCTTTCAGATCTGACTCCAACTGGAGTGGCATTCCTGCAGTGGTACGCAGCCGTGTTAGGAAAAAGAACCAATGCTTCCAGGCCAATGTAACAAGACAAGTACTATTTTTCCAGCACTGGGCCAGACTCATGTCATCCTTCACTAGGTGACTTTTGTATCACATTCATTCTTTGTCAATCAGCCATAGAAGACCGAACCTTTTAATTGACACCATGCCTGAAAATATATGCATAAAACTGACCTTAAAGGCTACTACCTAGAGTTTTCTAATAAAATTTTTTCAAAGAACTCCATGCTGCTTGGAACAAAGCAGTACGTACTGTACTGCAGTGCAAAGGCCATTTCCAGGAGTCACTGAGGAAGCTAGAAACATCTCTGCCATTCCTCCTCTCCCTGCCTACTAGCTATGTACCCCTGGAAATGCACAAGAGCGGAAAGATAATGTTGCTTGTCACAGCTGTACCTGTATAAATACCAGAAATCCCCTTACAAATGGTGTGATTAATTACACAAGCAAGGGTTTCAGAGAAAAAGGGTTAGTGCAGCAATCTGCTAATGATCAACTAAAATACTTTTTTACTTCCCCAAAATGTCATTCCAGGTTGCTTACTCTCTGAAATTAAGCTGTTGTGTCTACACAGCTAACATACCTTTGATTCTTCAATTCACTGCACATTTGGATTGTACTGGAGGTAAATATTTGCATGTGGAAAGCAGGCAGCTGAAAGTTTAAATGGAACAATTGCTATTTCTGCTTATTCCAGCCTGTTTCTCTGATAAAACGGAAAGGATGAGATTAGAAACTTTCATGTAAAAGGTGTCTTTTGGGTTCTGTGTAGCACAGCGCAAAAGGCCCACGTTCCCGACTCGGTATTGTCAGATGCTAGTACAACTCATAGTCACTACCACACATGTTTTACTCTGGAAACCTTCAGGCAGAAGTACTGCATTGCTTAGTATGTTCTGAGATTCTGAGCAATTTTTTCTGCAAGCACAATTACATAGAGAATGCCAATGCCATGTTGAAGGAGTAAAAATGAGGGAGGAGGGGAATAAAAAAATAATTATTTTCCTGCCTCCACTGATTACAGTAAATATGATTCTCCAAAGGAGTCTGATGGGTCGCTGCTAGCTATCTCTAGCTTCCTAATTTCAAGACATTATCTAGTGACACTGCTGGTTGAGTCTGGCATTCCCCCTCAGGATGCAGCTGAAACCTATCAGGTAAGTAACTAGGCAAAAGATAATCATAGTGAGGTTAAAAATATAATGGAAAAATGAGTATTTAAAGAGAGCTGAATACACAGTTTGGAGAAAATCGAAATTGTGGAAAATGACAACTCGTCACGTGCAGATTCAGAAAGAAGGGGTAGAAAAAAGTAATGCTTTTTTAATGGTTATTGGAAGAAGAGCTAAGTATTTTTAATTTTGACATTGAACTATTGCAAGAATAGTAAAAAAGGACTAAAATTTGTTAAAAGTCCAAATGGAGAATTACCTCTGCAGTAGACACACAACTTTGCCTGACAGAGTTGCAATCCCTGCAAAGGCTGTATGAAGAGTTTCGGCTTCCTCTCTCTCTTTTCCTTGCCTCTGTCTACAGCAAATGACATTTTTCTTCAGCTATGGATTGGTGGGTTTGTATGAATACAGAGGGCATTTTCTACATGATTCCTATACATTCAGTAATGATGTCCCCAAGTCCTTTATTTTGAGTGAAAATTGCAGAAGAATATAGCTATGACTGGGACGTATTCCACTGATAAAGCCTGAAAAAGCTGCAAGGATCCTAAATCTCCTTTTGATTTCATGTACAATATAAATTCTGAAGCAGTGGGCTATGTCCCCTTCTGCCCATTTATGTTGATCTCAGTTGTTGACCTCAACAGACCCCTGATTTTAATCCAGAAAGGTCCAAATATGACAAAAGGACGACCATTTCATCCTTGGATTATCAAGCCTAAAAGTGAAAAATCTCACAAAGAGTTCTGCATAAGGTCCTGAACCAGGTGCTGACAACCAGCCCAGATAATTTGGATGGATACTTATCAAGTACATCTGATCAGCAATTGTTTTCAAAAGCAGTATTCTTCACAATATGCAAAATTATTCAACGCCATTGGTATGGCTAACCTCCCATATCTAGCTTGAACAAATCCCCATAGATGCTTTGACTCCAATGGATTTGCACCTAGAGGGAATTTGCTCACATATTTTTAAAGGGATTTAGAATAAAATGGAAAGCTCCAAGTCTGTACTATTTTGACTAAATACTTGACTGAATGGGAAGATACAACTTCATTCTCCTCTTTCTGTAAAGCCACTCCATTTTCCAAGATGGCTCCCAAGGAGCAAAGAACTATACAGCTTCAAAGCAATAGTAAAATACTTGGCTGAACACTCCGGGCCCCAGTAAAACAGGCTTATTTTGTGGGCTACTTTGCTATGATGCTGTAAAATGGAAATAGAGAGAAAGGTAAAAAATGCACTTGGTGGAGGGGCGTGGAAATTACATTTAATAGGGCTATAAAATTCTGCCTGACTCAGATCAAATGCTTCTATCATTACTGTCAGGCAAAATTATGGCAGATCAGTGTTAATGGTGTGTTTTTTAAAGCTGTAGTCCTGCTTCTCATGTTGATTTGTGGCAATGGGTCAATAAAGAATCCTTAAAAAAGTACATATATATATATATGTATGTGCACACGAGTCATTGCCAGCAATGCTAAAATTGTGTGTGCATGCATGTGTGCATTTTGTTTCATTTTGCTCCCATTTGCCACGTGAACGTCTTTTCAAACACATTCATTATTGTGACAACAGGTTGAATCTGCAATTCACCATCTGCCTAAACAACATTAACCTTCATGCAACCTCATATTATTATTAGGCTTTGTCTGAAATTTAAATTCCTCTGAATATAAGTTGGGGGGACAACCCTTGCACTTAACATTGTCCTTTCTATTGTAACCATGACCATCCTTCTCTAGTGCAGTTAGAAACTTGCACTGAGATTGATTTTATTTACTGAAATATGTCAGACTCTTAAGACAACACTAATGTGTTAGTAACTGCCTTGTACCACTGGACAGTCTTCAGACACATCCTCAAGCCCCCGCACCCCCCACCCTCCCGCCTTTCAGCAGCTGCAACTTCTGAACAATGCTGAAGTACATCACCAAATTCCCTCTTCTCCGCTTCTCGACAGGTACAAGATTTTCCAACCAGTTTAAATACCACAACGTTATTCCTACAGAATCTTTTCAAAGGACTGCAAGTAGTTCTGGATGTTAAGTTTCCACTGAAAAATACAGTGAAGTCCCTCTAGTGGGAGCATTAACACAGCTTTCTGTTACAACATAAGCACTTTAAGGCAGCGGCACCACATCCAGCACTTGCTTCTTGACAGCAGAAGTATGGAATGAGACTAAGGAAGTTCAGTGAATGCTGAATGTATCACACATTCATCCCAGTTTTCATGAGAGCGCAAAGCCTCTCCATACACACAAATCTAACCCTCCTGACAAAAAGCTGATTATACATACACTTACAGCATGTGCACAGTAAATAAAGAATCAGCTTTGTAACATTTAAAAAAATATCTTGCATTAAAGAAAGTATTTTAAAACAAAATCCAATTCAAAAACTCTTTCCTGAAAGTTTAATAACTCAGGTTACAGCGTCTCTGCATTACTCTTCCAGAGAAGGAGGTAGGCATCTGCCTCATTTCAAGCGAGCCCATCTGTTTGCAAGTGCTATTCACTCCCAGCACCAATCACGGTCAGGAGAGATTCCAGTTCAGGAAGACTTCCCTGTATGTGAAGGCGCACATTAAGGACGTGCTTAAGTTTGAGCACTTGCTTAAGGCCCTCTCCTCAATCACACCCGAAGTCAAAATGCAGTTTTCAATTACCTGATTTAGAGGTGCCTGAGGTGGGAGCAGAGCTTTCATTGCCTTTCAGCCAGCTAGAGGGTTCAGAGCCTTCATGGATTCAGGGGCTGTGCACAACGGGACGGCGACAGTCCCGCACACTATCTGCTACTCTCCACGTATTTCCAACTTGAATTTCTTAATGTCACTTGGGCAATGTGTCTCAAACATGACCACAGAAGACACAAGAAGAGCAGCCCATTAACCACTTCACAGGTCATTTCATGTTTTCACTCTTGAAACTGCCAACAGGAAACTGAAGCAGTTTTTCTGAGATTTAGTTATTTCTGCAATATTAAAGGTATCTCTATATAAAATATACACTTTTATACTTTAAATTGTTGCTTTCCTAGTGGCAGGAACTTGCATTGTCTGTCAACTAGATACTCAGCTATACTTTGATCGAGAAAGGAGAAATTGAGGTTTGCAGCTAAAAGCGTTTTGAAAGATAATACTTTACTATTTTTCTTTTTATTATTTCTGAGAACATGCTGGTTCCCTGGCTTTCCAGACACATACAGCCTTTACCTTCTTATGTTTTCTTTCCTTTCAGACCATGCTGCTCCATGCTGCTAGTCCTCTGCTCAGTTCTAAACAAACCTTTCCACTGTCACTACGAATATCCATTTTTATATATACTGTAGCATTTACTTTCACTGTCCACTACCACTCTGTACTTAACACTTAGAAAATAAGGTGGCAGTGACTGGTCGCCATTCCCGCTACCTTTGAAATCTAATCTTTCAGCGTGTGCCGCAGATGGATTTTTTGCAGTGATGAGGTATGAGCCCAGTTCCTCCCATTCTACACTTTCTTCCTCTGTGTAATTGCTCTGGCACAAGAGAACACTGGGTATGGAATTAAAATAAAAGGCAGCCACTAGAATCAAGCCCCCAGGTATCATTGGATCTCTGGGAAAGGCTGGATCTGGGTCTCAATTCTGAAATTTCTACTTCTCTCTTGGTTATGACTGGGGCTAAGTCTTCCTGCACTCGGTGGAAGTCATCACACCAACCAGCAGCAAGTGCTGTGCTGGGAATGTTGGGGTCCCAGTCCTGCAGAGGCTGAATGACATATCTGAGGATTTAGATGCCAATGATGGCAAGATGCGTCACTTTGAAAATAAACATCTTTGTTTTGTTTCTGCACGCTTGTTTGCTATAAATGCTTTAGCTAAGCCTCAGTAGTTATATTTCACTGGAAGAACATTATCTGTTGACAATTACGCAATTCTATTAACATCATTGCCTTTTTAATCTATGAAAGGTTACATTAAACAGAAAGAAGGCACACAGGAGACTGCAGAAAGGAAAGTACCTACCCTTTTAGGTAAAAAAAAAAAAAAAAGATTATTCAAATGATCACCCTGACATTTATTTTTATAAGAAGGAAAATAGAACAAGAAACATAACAGGGTATTTGGTGACCTGAATACCAACAGAAAGTAAATTAAAACTCACACAATAAATGCAAATGACAGGACAGATTCTGCCCTCTGCTCCAATATGTTTATAAGGGTGGGGTAAATAAGATTAACCGGGAAATGGTTATTTCATGGACTTGCCTGCACCAGCCATTGCTGAACTGCCTGACAAAGCACAGTGAAGATTGAAGAGGGTGATCTAATGTATGCTACCTCACTATTAGACCCATAACTGTCTAGGTGAAAATCAAAAGCAACCACTACTTTTGAAATATTAGTAGTGTATGAAGCCACTGAATGAAACACATCTACCAACTGACATTTATGCCTAGCCCTGGACGAAAATTCCAGCACAATTTCCAGCAGCCAAGCTATTCCTGCTGCAGGGGCTTTGTGGAGAGCAGAGCTGCCCCAAACACACCCCTTCCCATGGAGGCAGGCCCGGGAACGTGCATTCCAAACCCATACACCCAGGGGAGCCACCTGGAGCAAATAGGAGCTGCAGGCTTTCTCTGCATCTGGAGCTGGAACATTACAGTATTGGTGGAAAACATGACAAGCAGACAGAATTTGCTTATTTTTCTTAACTCACAAAGTGGGTGTGGGGGGGTGGGTGCTAATTAACCTAACTCTGAATACTATGCTCGGTTCTACCCAGAAGGCTCCCTCCTAATCAGGACTACAATTCAAAATTGTCTCAAGTGTCCAAAAATACCACTGCTTTAGTTGCCTATGAAGTCCCACCTTTCAGATGGAGTCACTGGCCAACAGCAGACGAAGCTCTGGAAGGTGGTAAATGCTTCTCTGACTTACTGAGTACTTGCAGCTTGTGTTTTTTAATTAACTCTGGGAGAAGGGTGGGCAAATACAAGAATTGTGCATTCTTCTTTCCAAAACTGAAATGAATGTACATATATGCTTTTCATCAAGCACAGGCAAAGGACAATTGAGACAGCAGAGAATTTACTGATGCTTAGGACACTGCAATTTACTGACTTGCCTGCCTTCGAGATCCCTTAGTTATTAGTTGGGAGATTTCAGAAAAATCTATTTATGACCATTATCTGTTCAAGCACATCTGGACGGGCTTGTGACCTACAGCTAACCGGCTCTTTGCATCACCCAAGTACTCTTTATCTTCCCTTTCCAATGCTACGCTGCTTATTGTACACAGTATAGGAGGGATCTATAATCACAAGCCAGAGTGTAGAGAGAAGGGGGTTATTTTTTGTACATTGTGTTAGTGCTTGAAAGGTTGTACATTGAATGGAGGGGGCACCTAAAGCAGAAGAGAAACATCAGGGCATCTTTTCTTGGGAGCTGACACTTTGTTTTGCAAAAGTTGAAAGATGGCACAATTGCGAAAGAATTCTAGAAATTTCACCCCTCTTTGACATTAGGTCAGAATCACTAAGAGCCATTATGATGTCCTATGACAGACAGCACTCTGCTCCATGTGTATGAGCAGAGGTATTATGAGCTGGTCCTTGGAATTCAAACTTCTACCAAGGAAATGACATTTCCTATGAAAATATGCATATTCCACCCTTAGATTTTTTACTGTTCCTTACTTGCTCTTTTCCTTATTTTCATCTTGAGACTTGTGGTCTGCACATGGTTGCTGGCAGACAGAGGTAAAGAAAGATTAGTAGTTCAGTATGTAGAGCCAATGTAAAGCATAAAAGTATAGGAATACTTTCTATATTTTGTAATTATAATATGTATTTCTAATGGTGCTCCTCACACAAGTATTTGCTTGCCCTTTACTATGCAATCCAAATTACTCAGTCTGGAATTGCACTTTCTTACCTTTACTTCACCTGAAATTACTGATTAGAAGACTATATTTATAATAGAAGTAATGGGTAATGCCTGGCACAAGTGAGTATCTACAAGGACCTAACTCTCAGGAAAAGACTGTACAGAATTCTTATTTCATTTGTGACTGGACAGGATTTGGGCTTCGAATAAGGCAATGACGCAATCAAGAAATTTACAC
The DNA here is from genome assembly GCF_964289735.1 of Phaethon aethereus. Lineage (NCBI taxonomy): Eukaryota > Metazoa > Chordata > Aves > Phaethontiformes > Phaethontidae > Phaethon > Phaethon aethereus. The sequence continues at coordinate 38,631,972 of NC_138580.1, forward strand.
CAGCCCACAATTTCTCTGTGAAGAGCTGTGAACAGACATCGAAATGTTAGAAGAGACCTCTGGAGGTCACCTAGTCCAACCTCCTTATCAAAGCAAGACTATCACTAGTTCTCATTCTACTTCTCCAAGGGTTTTAAAACAAACTGGTAATTTGCAAACACTGTTTTTTCTAAACAATTAATTTCTTCATATGCACCAAGTAAAAGGTCTATAAATAAAACCACCCCTGAAGATACCAGAAATCGCACATCTCTCTCTAGCTATGAGAAAGCCTTTCATCAGATCTCTGAGTTGACTGATTGTTACCATTACTTTAACTTACGTTGAGCTCAAACCATAAACCAGCCTCTGGTTGGACTTCTTTAATCACAGGGAAAGTCAGTTATGGCACACAACTGTGTTTGTAAGAAGACAGTCCTGCACTCCTCCATGAAGACATACAAGGCTACATCACTGAGAATTTCGTATGTTCTGGTCCACCGCTACCAAGCAGATTCCCAGCAAGTGGACTGTTTCTATGAAATTAAGAACTATTTCTATGAAAAACAACACTCCCATTTGCAGTCATGTTATTTCTACCAAAGTCTGCTCAAAATAAAATTGAGGACTGAAACAATTGGTTGCACAAAGATTGACAGAACAACATTTAAGTTCAGAACACCACATTTTCTGTTACTTCAGGCTGAGGGTTTTACAAAAGTCTAAGCTATTTAGGCACCAAAATTTTGTTGAACTTCCAACAGTAGTGCTAGAGAAGTGTCACTAACTCACTAGCATCACCTACACATGCCAACGACCAATAATGACACACTTAGGCAATATTAATACAGCCAGTAACTGCTGAAAAGATAAATTAGTCCCTGAGGGGGAATTATGGGGCTGTAATTTCAGTTCAAGTTTCTATGACAATACAAGCCAAGAGACTGAAGGCTGAATCACACTGAACCTAACTAGAAATGGCAAGCTTTGGAAAGCCATCTATAACTTTCTTTTTAAATGGCATGATGTACTAATAAATGAAATGGTTTTACATGCCTTTTACTAGTTTCCACTAAGGCTAGTTCAATTTCAGAACTCATTCTTTAATTGTGATGTTATCGGAGAAGAAGCCTTTCCAAATGCCAAGGTAAATGAGCATCAGCAAGGTGATAGATGAAAAAAGGAATGTGCTGTGTAGATAGATGTCAGTATATAGACAGAGATTCAATTAAAAAACATTTACTTGGGCTCTTGTGTTCCAGTCCAGCTATTAGATCACCATACTTAAGCCCAGACACCTTCAAAAGATTGTAGCTGGCCAAGAAAATCCACTTCCTGGAATGGGAAAAGCTTTGGATATGTGAACATTCAGATTAAGCTTTCCTCTGATTGCTAACTAGAATGAAAAGAAGTGCCATCCAGCTCCACACAGTACCCAAGTACATCAGCAGCCTTGAAGCAGGATTACCAGACATTATATGGTGTAGTAGAAAGGGTGACTCTTCTGGAGACTGCTGATGTTCGAAACAAAGGGCTCTCTTTCCTTCTGTTTTTTGCCTTTTTTCCCCCTTTCTTCCTACAGAATCACAGCAAGTCCTTGGCAATAAGCCAGGGATTCTGTTTTAGAAACTGTACAGAAGACACCCAAACAGGGATGTGTTTTCCATTATTGAACCTGCACTGACTATTAGAAACCTTAGAAAAAGTAGTGTGTTACAGATCTGCTGAAGCTAAAATACCCGCTGCTCCTAACAATCTCCAATTTGCAGTTGGGCTCAAAACATCCATTAGCTGTCTCTCTTCAGGGCACTGAAAGATTAGATTATCAATTATAAAACAGACTGCTTATGAGTCTCTGCTACCCATTTCTGGTAAGTAAGTTTCTTTGGCTTCATAAACTAACAATAGGCCATAAATGATGTGGTGATGTCTGTGTCAACTGCACCTAGAAAGTCAGATATAAATTATTTGGTGCACAACTCTGCAGATACATATCTGTGTTCCTAATCATTCTTACTCACAGTATTTGTGAGTATTGTAACTGGCTCAAACACTTTTGACTTTGCCAAGCAATGTTCCTGGTGGGAATAGTGAGAAAGTGAGATTTTTTTTATAACAGTTGAGATGGAAATGAAGGTACGTCCATGTAACTTGAGAAAACTAGTTATTGTGGCATATTCAGCACAGAAATTTCATCCTGGCTTTTATGCATATTCCACATTTATTTAGACAAATATTATCGCATCTCAGACTCACCACTTGTCAGCTCTGATTTGATAAAACATTGTGTGTGCGTGCTACAACCCACTGAGAATGCACAGTAAAACTGGTTAGCGTAAACCACCTGTACCTGAAAAGTTTACCTAAGAAGGTCCTCACATGATTGCACTGTTGTGAAAGTTAAGAAAGCTGTAACATATAGTTAGCTGGTTACTGTATGTCAGCTGACAGGTGGAAATTTATTAAAATATACCAGTTCGCATATTTTCAGGTAACCACAAAGGTGAATGCTTTGTCTGAAAATTGGAATCTAACTATTGCACTTATCTTCAGGTTAAGGTAAACCAACAACTCTGTGACAGGTCTGGCATATGTAATCCTATGAAATTCTCTCAATCTGAAGCAGTCAAGCAGTAACACTTCGCACCTGTATAGTGTCTTTCATTAGAGGACCTCCAAATGCTTTATTTCATTATTTGCTGAAAATAGTATAACCGACATGTCAAAACCTCATTAAAAAAAGAACCCCACACTATTGAAACAGCCAGGAATAGAATCCATCCCTGTCTAACCTCACATCTTGTCTTTTACCATAAAAACAGGGACTCCCATTTGAATCATTACCTTCTGAACTATCACTGGTTGCAAGGGCCACTGAAGAAAGAATGCTAGCGACTGGCTAGAGCAGGTTTTTGTTTAAGAATCAACGGCATTTTGTCACCTACTGCTTTAAAAATGTACATGATCTTTTCTTCACCTTAATTTGTTCCTTATTTTAATTTGTTTATATTAATTTGTTAAATTGGTAATTTAATTCAAGATTAGAAATTGCCTCCCACTACATGCAGCCCGGACGGAGTGAAAGATTATCATTCATGAAAATTATGAGAAACTAGAAAGCACCTCCTGACAGGGTCTACACACAAACTATGAAATAAAAAATAGTCTGAGGTTACTTTTACTGTAAGTGCCAAATGACTTCACGTGGTTGACTCTTCAGTTGCAAGCCTCTATCCATGCTTCTTTAGCATAATTCCTATACTGCATAAGCAAGAGGCACACATGTGGCACACATGCAAAATTCTCTGCAATGCACCTGCTTTTCTGTTTCACATTTTGCGGATTTTCAGTTTAGATGTATTCATCACATCAAGCAACAGAACATTGGACCTTACCAAGAAAATAAATTCAAGAATGTCATGTTTAATTTCTTTCTTTGTTTGCTGGGCAAAATAGCAAGAGGCCTAACACTTTGCTGCCAATACAGAAATGTGCATGTACATGCATTTAAAAAGGAAAAGAAAAAAAAAGAATGTACCAGAAAAAAAACCCCCACAGATTGATATGTATAGCTAATTAGAAAGTTATAACAGGATATGAAGATAAGCTACATCAAAACAGCCCCTGGAATCTACTGCAAGCATGCTAATGCACTTGGACTCCCATGTGTCCATCAGGATTTCCAGGACAAAAATACAGGCAAGTGTGCTCTGGAGCACATCTATGGTAAATCCATTATGTCTGACATGAATTGTGCATAATCTGTGCAAGGTCAGATCATCAACACCAATAGTTTGACACGTCCTGAGTGCACTGCAGTTTTGGGCATGCTGCACAGCCTGCACATGCACAGAAGTGCAGGATTTCTGGTCTCCTAGAACCTGGAGATGAGCTAGCCCCACAAAGCATCAGTCTGCACAGCATCTGAGAGCCTCAGCCTCCCCCAAAACACAAATGCAGGCTGTTTTGCTTCTCCAAGCAGCTTTCAATGCAATTATTACAACTATTCCGGCATATGTTACATCAGTGGTAAAATCCTGATATGGTTAAGAGCTTTTAACACATCTTTTTTATTATTTCCCTACCTTTCCTCAAATAATTGTATATTATATTATATTGTTATGACATACCTACTCCCGAAATCATAATGTGACACCATATCATGATGAAACACATAGTGGAAGTATCAATTTCTTTTTAATAAAATTTTACAATATTAACAAGCATTAAAAGCAACTACTACTTAAAGAAAACTGCAACAGGTTATTTCTTTGTTAAAAGAACCTCCTTGTTTGTGTTGCAATGAAACAGACACCAATCAAAAGTGTCTTCAAAAGTTTTTCAATTAAATTTTTATTATATTATATCATATTATGTTAGAATCAGATGTGTTATCATATGATACACTTGACATACCATAGTATACCTTCCAGGAAATAAAGTAAAAATATGATATGAATGTATTTAAAATTAACTCGCTTGAGTTTATTTCAAGATGACATATGCCAAGTGCATTTTTGCAGCTTCTTTTTTGAAAGTATAATCTTGTTCATGATTCAGATGTTGAAATTCTGATAACTGGCTAACTCTGTCAGGCAAAAGGAGCTTCCTCCTATGTTTTTCATTAGTTCTTTAAACCCATTCATGAAGGAGCCAAGGTAGAGACTGGAAGTCAAATCAAAACGAGCTCCAAAGAAAGTCAAACAATATGCAAACCACCCTTGAGATTTTTACAAAAACACAAATCACCAGCTGAACTGGACAAAACCATGAGTGCTTAAAAAATACCCCAAATCTTAGACATGATTCTATTCCATAGAGGAAGCCTTTCTAACTCATTCGAGAACACAGAAAAATGGGTGTCATGTAGGACTGCATTAGACAAAGGGTCAAAAGCCTGCTTGCTTTAAGCCCAATTGCTTATTTATTATCATTTTTGGTAATTTAACCCTAAAATAAGTGTGTTTCATGAAATCAGACTGACCATCACTTAACTCTGTCATGGTCCCTAGGAAGAACAATTCTAAAACCAAAGTCAGTCTTTTCAATCATAGAGGCGTAGTTTAAAGCGTTATCCTAACAAAGCGAATCCTGGGTCTCCACCTAATAAGCATGATAGTTGGAGGCCAAAGGACTGCAGCATGTTGGAAAAGGCTGTGACTATGTCAAAGATGTATTTCACCCTGTTTGACAAAGAAGGGGAGGGAAGTGAGGATGTGAGATGGAAAAGGAACCAGGGCTGAGTATGAAAGCTAACCAGTCTGGGGTGAAATCCTGCCTCTTTGGAAGGCAACAACAAGGAGTTCTGAGTGCTTGTGTGGCTGGGATTTACAAGAGATTAAAACCCAAATAACACTTCCCAAGTGTAAAAGAAGAGTCTGATGATGCAAAGGCAGGCTATTAATGGGTAGCTGAACTATCTCCTCAGCCTGCTTCTGAAGGACTGTATTACAACTATTTTCCATGAAGACAAAATAAAAACTTCCTAAAAGCTGTCACCTCAAGACTAGTTAAAATACGGTAAGGAAGACGACAATAACAAGTGATTCAAAGGCAGGTAAATACTAAAAAGAAATGAATATGATTTAATGAACACACTAACGTGGAGTCTATGATTTAGCTAACGTAACAATGAAAGGAAGCTCTGATGAATGAAATTAAAACAACAAGAAGTAACATTTTTAAAATAAATGCACTGTTGCTCTTTAACTGTCAATTTGGTGAAGAAGAAGAGCTTAAAGGAGGGTGAACATCTCACAATGCCTGGTTTATAACAGAACAGAATTTCATGAGAAAAAGCTTCTTAATCTGTCACAAATCTCCCATTCAAGTTTGAATGTGCTCCTAAATAAGGGTTTCCTTAATGCCCAGGTACCAAACGTTTCTTCTGGTTTGTTAATGTCCTTCTGCTTTTTTTCCTTCTCTTTATTTTTATAGGAAACAGATTTTAAAAAACCCACACAATAGTTTAGCAGCTCAGTTAACTAATATGCATGGAAAAAAACCTGAATCCCAGCCCTTCAGGTAGCACCACTCCGTGTAGCTCCATTGACTTCAAAGACAATTTGGCCCAGCTAAGAGCCTGTTCAGAACAGCATGGTAAACGAATGCAATAATGAGAAGCAATGACCACTTAAACCCAATCCACAACTAAACAAAATAACCCCTCAGGTTTAGGAAGCCTATTTGGGATGTCCCACCTTGTGCAGGAGCATAACCCTGTGTAAGGGTTGCGAAGAACTAAAGCATCTATGTGTAAGAGAACACAGGGCTGTGAGCAAAATCTCCTCTGCCAGGAACACTGATGGGGAGCAGGAAGGAGAAGGCTGGGCAACGAGAGCTGTTTGGCTCTGCTCACCTCATGGGCTCGCTGACCAGAAAAGGGAGAGCATCCTTGACGTACAGTAACAGCTCGTGCACTGCTCAACTGCCTGGGACACTACTAAATACAATACACGTCAGTGGCCCAGACATGATCCATACAACCATCTGAATCTCGGCCCTTGGCAGCAACATCAAGTAACAAGACCAAGTCAGTGTAAAGTACTAAGAGATCGGAAGTATCTTCTCAACTGTTAAGATCTGCTTCAGAAGCACAGGACTCGATTCAAAGAACTGGATTGTTTTGCTTTATCAGAGTGGTGACTACAAATGACACTGCAATTTTCTATGGAAAAAAAAAGCCGCAAATTAAATCTATGCTTACCTCAGTTTGGGCAGCAAAGTAAATAAACCCCACAACATAGTACCAATATAGAGATGTCAAAACAAAGTTTTCCTACTCTTTCTCTGATTAAATTTCCTTCCTTTCTGACATTGCTGGTTTTAAAATGAGATGTAGAAGCCTATTAGTCTTGCAATTCGAGATACACAGAACTGTGCAGAGCATAACACCATTATTAAGACTTTAGTCTTAAAAAGACAGAACAGTATATGGGAAAGTCAAGTAAGAGCAAAACTGGAAAGATTACAGTAACACACTGTACTTGTAAGAAGCAGAGTAGAAAAGAACTTGTAACTAATGGGAGGGACACAAGAACTGTGGCAGCCAAAATATGAGACATTACTCTGTGAATACTGGTAGTCCAAAAAGACATGTAGGACTGAATACCTCGTGAGAAACAAAGCGAGCTGCAAGGCAAGATAGATAGGAAAAGACTCAGAGAACATGGAATAAATTCACTCTTCAATGAAATATTGTCCAGGTAGGTGAGCTCTGAACCATAACGAAGTATTTTTAAATGTAGCCAAAATCAAAGACACTGTTATTTCATCTTTTCCCTGAACTGCCAGTTTTGGAAAAGAAGTGTTTTGGGTCATTAGTCTCCAACACAAACTAGAACATTTATGTTTAAATGTAATAAAGTCTTCATCAAATAATTCCATTATGTGTCTTTTCCACCTACTGTACACATACCATGAATTACTGATAGCAAGCTCTAGACAAAGGCAAGAGGAAAAAGAGAGCTGAAGTGAATGCTACTTTTTCTTTTTTCTTAGGGTGAAGCAGGATGAACACACACGAGGTTGATTCTGGTATGTTTACTCACAAGAATAGCATCATCACTGCATGAATAGGCTTGCTGATTTCAATGAAAACTCATAGTAATGCACTATTCAGTTCAGCTAATGGAATCAGAATCTGATTTAATTTGAATTAAGAATGACTAAGGTGAGCGAGTAAGAAACAGAAAAACAAGAAACAACCCAAAGTGCAAAACACAACTCGATCTCTGTTGGCAGAAGCTCCAAATTTCAGACCTGGGTTGTCTCCCAGAAAAGGATGGGAACGCTTCCTTTCATTGTTTATTCTTGGCCTGTTACTCAGCTTTGACGCAGGGAACTAAAAGCAACCGCATCATCAAATTCTGCTCCTTGAAAGCAGCCGCACCATTCAGTCCCAATCTGCTTCATAAACTTATCAAGCTCCATCTTGAAAGTCATTCATTATTTTGCCTCCATTATTTCTACTAGAAGGTTTGAGAACCTTACCACTTGCAGTAGCTAATAACCTTCTTCTAATCTCCACTCTAAATGTATTCATAGCCATTTAAGACTCATTCATTCTCATGTCAGTGTTGTCCTTTACCTTACATACTTGTTTTCCTCTTGGGTATTTAACCATACTAAATTTATAGCTAAAGCTAAGCATACAAAGCTTCATTTAGCTAAACTAAATACACCCGAACATTTCATCTCTTCTCATATATGAACTCTGCATACCTCCAAACCACTACATCTCTTGCAATCTGACTTCACTTTTTGGGTACAAGTGGATGCTTTTCACCGTTATCCAGAGGAGTTCAAGTCAGAGCTTCATATAGTGATAACAACACATCCTGTCTCCATTGAAAGTGACCTGGCTGGTGTATTTTAGACATATTCTTCTCTTTATGGGGGACTCCAAAGTTTGTATTTAAATCTGAAAAGGGGGGGGGGAGGGGGAAGAACACCAAAAAACCACACCAAAAAAAACCAACTGCAGAAAGAGTCATTATGTTTGTTCCAATTCAGAAACACCAAATGCTCTATTCATCTTGTGTATGTAAGTAGCATTTACGCCTTGTAGAAAGAAAAGATTGTTCAAAGTTTAGGAAATTAACCCTAAATTTTGGAAAAGACAGACATCTGCTCCAACCTCAGAGTCCTGACACATCACCTAGTCTTTTGACTCTGCAGTTCTTCATCTACTAGGACAACGACATTCCCCTGGTTAGCAGACATGTATTAGGACTGCAAGGTGGGAAGGCAGTACCATTTTGAGAGTGCCCAAGTATGATAGGGGAGTGCAACAATGATAATGTAAAGCACAGGATGAGATGACTCCAATTTACGCTGCTTTCAGTGCAACATTCAGAAATGCTTGCAGCCAAGTCCCAGTGGCTTCACATCACAGACTTGCAAAGTTCCTCTATGACTTAACACGCACACGTGCGCAGGCAGCAACATGCCAGCAAACACAGAAGAGGACTCCACGTCCAGCTTTCTCACCAACAGAACCAGTGGTGCACATAAAGATGATATGCAGGGATCCCAGCATTACTCGCTCTCGGGGAGCACCAAAGACGTAGTGCTATGTGCTACACCACAGTTGCCGGCAGCCTGAGTTGACACAGTAATTCCCAGGAGTCAGTAAAGCGTGGCAGCATACTCTTATTTGCGCCACCTCCAAAAGCCTTAACTTAAAATCACTGTCACCTATCATTCACAGTGTTGCACTGTACTGTTCAGTCCACTCACAATGTCAAACAACTCCTTCAGTGGCACCTAGCTCTTAAACTATCTCCAGTCCCAAACGTATGGAAATTCATGTACTTTCTGCCTTTTCAAGTCTGCTTCCGATAGCTTACCTTTCATTTCTTTCTCTCCATCTACTGTATCATGCTATCATGCAATTTGGATTGGTTTCCTGAATGCTGACATGGGAGACGTGGCTGTAGACAAGTCCCTATCTAAAGGAATTCATGATGCAAGTAATGCAAGTTGAGCCTAAACATGAAGACAAATTGTATTACAGTGCAGCATTTTAGCTATATACACAGGATCCTGGGAACTGTTTGAAACTTTTTTTTTTTTAAAAACAGAGTTGCCCTTTCTAAAACTGACTTTGGTTATAGGTGTGAAACAACCTCACAAAATACCATTTAAAAAAATAAAACAAAAACAGAAAAAAAAGTTTACGGAAGTCAGGTGTATTTTTTGTTTTAAAATTAATGGAAAAAAAAAAAAAGGTAGTAGAAATCCAAAGACTTTTCAAAGGTCTTGGAAAAACGTCTTCATATGGAATACTCAGAACCATTCAGAGTAATGCATTCTTTCAATGCTCAATATTTTTCATGGGATAGATAGCCCAATCCTATTTCCCCTCTAATCAGAAGATATTAACGTGTTGCAGGACTTCAGTTTTAAGTCATGCACTGTGCTGATTATGATCCTCTCTGTTTGCTAACATGGACAGTTAGTAAATAAAAATAGAAGCAGTGAGGATTTTACTCTGGCCCACAGACAAGCATAAAGTTTAAGGAAGCACGAAGGTCACAGGATGAAGAAAGAAAACCACACTACAGTGAGAACTGCTGCATACTGAGAGCTAATTTGCACAAACAGGCTAGACAGAAACAGATGGGATGTGGGAAAGCGGGAGGGTGTTGACTAATGACACCCGACTGCCAGATGACCCTGTAGGTTTGAGGGCTGGCATGGCACCTGAAACGGTGCCAGGAGCCACTTGGAACTGCCCTCTCCCCTCTCACATTTCATTAAGCAGACTCACCTTGGTCTTGTGCATCGCACAGGAGCACACACAGAGATTACACAGCATCCCCAGGAAGCGTATTCTTTCAGCTGTACTGCCCTTCTACCCACAGTTTATCGAGGAGCTGTTTAACCGACTGGTGTTCACTGCTGCGGCTGTCATCACTGCGGTGTCTCAGGGGAGCTCAGTTTCAGTAGATTTTGTGTGTCACATTTTGTGTTCCAGTGTTTCTGTAAAACTTTACTTTGGGATGGAAGGAATGTATTAGCAAAGTACCAGGATGTCAGGTGCTATCTTCAGGTCTCATTTATGGCTTGAGATACACCTCAGCAAGGTTTCAGGAAAGGCTATCAAGTGACTGCCGTTTCCTTTTTTCATGGGCCCCCGATACAGCAAATCACCCTAGGACAGGGAGACAACAGGCTTCAGTCCACTGCTACTCCTGGCTCACACTTGGACAGAGAAGCCGTTATACATGGAGAGTGGACAGTTTTGGTTTTTTTTTTAAGATACATCTAGATTTGGGACATTGCCAGCAGCTCTTCTGCTAATAGACAACTGCTAGGATCACAGCCCTCATCTGGAACAGCTTCTGCTGAGCAGCTCCCTTCCCTTTCAACAGGCCAGTTCTTTTTTCTTGTACAGAAGGTGACTGGATTTATGCCTGAGTGTTGGATTGCACAGGGGAAGTTAGAGATCTAGCTAATTGTGAAAGCTAAGCTCTATTCAAATATGGGCACATCCTTCAGAGCCACAGAACCTTTTGCAAATGGCCTTGCAGAGTTTCCTGATGACTCTTACGTGGTTTTAGGAGGAGGTTTTTGTGGGGCACGTGCATACTGTGGTACCCTGCAAAAACGTAAGGGGTCCTAACTTTAAACGTTAATGCCTTGGCCATCTGTTTTTTCTAGTTATTCAAGCAGGATAAGCAATGTTATAAAATACAATGCTGAAAGGCAGGCACTCGCTAGGGAAAAAAGAATTTTAATTTATGAGTATATATAGAGAGAAATCCAGCTTTTGTTTCTGAACTCCAGCAACTTAAAAACAGCCAAATACATATATTTCTTGAATAATAATAATACTACTAATAAAAAATGCTTTGGGCTGAGACATTTCATGCCAAGTCACAGTCCAGAGCAGAATTTTATGGTTGAGTTATAAACCTGAAAAATATGGGCTTATAATGGAAATCCTGACAGACCCTAGTAGGTGCTCCTATAATATCTTGAATTTGATTTAGGAGTGGTTTTCAATAATGCTTTCCCAAGCCAGTCTGCTGGGGACTGCTAGGAAAAATGTAATGTTTTTTGGTGGGTTTTTTTTTTCCCCCCTCAGTGCAGCTCAGTGTACTTGATGAGAATGCTGGTACGTCCAGGCAAAGCCAGCCTTCAGGGCTTTTGTAGCCTGCAGCTGTCAAGTCCCCAATATCAGAGACCCTATAAACGTCAGTGCTAAGTGCACCTTTCATTTAACAAAACAATAAATTGCCTATCTCTGTGCAATAAATTGCTCATTTTTGTGTCTCTGCAAAGGCTGATGTGACTTGTAAGTGGCTGAAAAATCTGTGCCTCTGCTTTTTTTCTAACAAGCATGAACCATGGAGCTGTTTCTGGCAACACTGGATTTTTTGAGGGGAAGGGAAGAGGAAGCCTAAATAATCCAGAAGTCAGATTAAGACTGGAGAAGGAATGATTACTACTCACTGTAAACCTCTCCCAGTCACTGACAAACTGCCAGCAAGGTAACATAGCTGCTCACAGGACCTTACGCAGTACAGAAGGTTACAGCTTGCTAACACAATATGTACCATTACTGTGCAGAAAAGAAATCCCACCACACTTGTGTTAATAGTTCCAACCTTAGTTTAGTCCTCCAGTACCTGCTTTGTCCCAGATTCCCTGTGTGTCCTTGTCATCACCTGCACCCTTCACATTTATTGCCCTGTAAATTAAGCTGTCAGAAAGCTACAAGGCTAGCCTACGCTTGTCTTCTAGACAGCGTAGTCAGTGGAGAGAGATAGTCACCTTCAAAGATTGAGTCATTCCCCCAGCTCTAGAGCTAATGACCAAATATATATACACACACACACACTCTAAAGACCATAAACAACTCAAATACTATCAATCCTGAGGTTATAATAGCATGCAGAAGAGCCTGAGAGAATCAGAAGTCACAGCACAAAGCTGGAAGAAAGGTATCTCTATAATTTTATATAAACCAAATCTCACATTCTTATTTCTGTGGTTCTGATGAAATCTTCCAGATCCCAATATCCCTCCCCCACAAACTATAACAGCACATGGGGTTCATGCAGTCATCCGTTAGCCCGTATTAAAACCCTCAAAACCAAATGCATCATTATGAGAGAAATGAGGAAACCGAGGTCTTCTCCAAACCCTGTAATGAGACACAACAACATAAAAACTCTGGTGGGAGGCAGGCATGATATGATGCTCCTGTACTCTTTCAGAGCACTGAACGGGTACCAGCTAGAGGGAGCCAAGCAGCCAGGGAATGAGAATGAAGGAGAAATGATGACACTGAAGAAAGAGCAACAGGCAACAGAGGTTGACACAAAACACTGTAAACTTAGGGGAAAGACAGAAGTAAAGAAAGCAAAGGACAAAATTACAGAGTGTGAATTTGGCAAGTGGACAGTCAGTCTGAGATAAAGGAAGAAGAAAGAAATGAAAGAAAGGGAAAAAATCTTGTTCAACGTTTAAGTTCATTAATTTTATCGTGCATTCCTTCATTTTAATGGTTTTCACAGGAAATGTCTCCTGTGGACAACTGGGTTTGGTAGAAAAGATAAAGGACTTACTAAACCAGTTCGATACTCCAGATGAAACGACTGGTGAAGAAAGGGGGGGAAACTGCATGAAAGTCTCCATAAATAGGTACATAACTATGCAGGAAATGTGTAACACTGCCCACCAAGGAAACACGCAAAGGACAGAGATGCTGTAATTATTTTTAATAAGATCCAACTCCCTGATTTATTTGGTTAATTATTTCCAGCCACAGCAACTAACAGTCAAGGGAGGAGTCGCCAGGCCCTGATCCTATGTCTCAGCATACTACCAATGACTACACTCAATGTGCCCACATTAATCTGAGCATAGCAGATCAGACACAATGACCAAAGTCCTAACATTTATCTCTTTGCCCTGCCTTGGATGGGAAAAAAATCTTAGTATGTGAGAGGATCAAAAGAAACTTCTTCAGCATCTCACAAAAGCCCAAGACAGCCCAGTATAACCAGAGCAAGAAAGAAATCTGTCCACTTCCACCACTTGAATTTAAAAGCTAGGATGCAGGATTCTGCAAGATCCACCTGAATTTTGTTGCAAGGGCTTCTCAAGTTCGTATGAACCTTTGTAACCCAGGGAGCTGCCCAGCAGGGTACCAAAGATGTCCCTGGGTATGGTCCAGGTGGTATAATGCCCCTCTGAAACTTGATGGCATACCTTCTTTCAGTGAGAACTCTCCAGTGACACCAGAAAAAGGGCACTTCATTTAAATCTGCCGTCTGTGGATATCCAAGTTTTCCAGCAGAGCGAGAAAAATAGTTACGATGAACAGGAATAAGAAAAGAAAACTGCACAGGGGGATTCAGGAGAGTAAAATGATACTTTCCCCACGTATTTTGATTTTGCTCCTCCACTCAATTAAAGCCTTGTTTCAATATGGCTTTAATTTCATAGCCCTTGGTTTAGATCCTACTCTTCTATGCACTGCACTTCCTAATAGAGCGGGTCCATTAGTAAACTACATTTATGCTAATGCACTTGCTTGCAGTGATAATTATCACAGCCCCTGGCCCTGGTCCTTGCCAGTGTGAGCACATCAGGAGGGGTTGGTATAGCATTATAATTATACAATTAGCCTTGTCATGGCAAGGAGCTCTGGGAATAGAGACATCTTGAAGCTTAAAATGTGGACAGCTGATAGATGACTGTCATTATGCTCCTTTGTTCAGTCCATGATGGAATAGTCACTGAGCTGTAGGGTAGGCTTCTTTAATGAAAAAGAAAGACCTTGAACCACAGCCACTATCCTCCACCTCTTCCCAACCTGTCCAGTCAGCCCTGATTCCTCCCACTTTACACAGCTGCTCTCTCATCCCATCTGCAGCCGAACAACAAAAGCTGTCTAACAAGTCATTCCTAATCCATCAAGTCTTGACGGAGGAGAAAGGCTCCTTACCTCACAGTGCAGCCAAGGGGACCTCACTTGCCTCCGGCCCTCCCTGCTCAGGGATGCCGTCACTCCATACATGAGAAGCACAGGCCGAAACCCGTTTAACTTAGGATGTGAGGTTAGCGCTGTACCAGCTTCTGGGTCAGCTTCTCAGTTGCATAAATCAGAATAGATCCTTTGAATTTCACACAGCCTGAAATTTACATCCAGCTGAGAAGCACTGCCCTGGGCAGTAATGAAAGATGCTTTTCTAAAAAGCTTGACATGGAGAGAGGCTTCAGGAGCAGGCAGCAGATAGGCCCTCCTTTTTGCCAAGAGAACTGCAGAAGGGCACTGAGCCCCGTAACGTGAACCAGCTAAAAGGGAGAGATAACAGGGAAGCAGAAAGAAGTGGTAAGGAGGCTTTGCATACGCCTTTGGCGTGATGGCTCCTGGATGCTCCCAGCTGCAGATCTCTACTGCTGGCAGGGAATCCTTAGAGAAAGCAGTGACTGCAAGTGTGCTGGAATAATACTCAATAATCCTGAAGATGTGCATCTGCTTCATTAAAATTTGATCCCTAATTTCCTCTCTCTTTTTCTTTCCTAGAGTGTTTTCAAACATTGCTTTCCTGCATACCTGGATAACTGATGCTGTGCAGGGCTTTAGTTAAGGTAATTTGAAAATTCTTTCATATTGAAAAGGTGTAAAAAGTAATCCTCTGAAGTACTTGATTTTCCTTCCATGACATTCCATTTCCTTCCATTCCATGTATCAACCTACTTCTGCTTTACCTTGTTAGTATTCTGAGGGGTTGTGAATGAATCATTATAGTTCAGAATGCAAGAAACGGGTCTGGCAGCCCCTGAAGGATACAGGGCAGAACAGAATGGGGCACTGGCTAACATCCAGGAGAGCTGAGATCTCCACAGGCTAAGTGATTGAAGGCAAGCTGCTTTATTTTAGGAAGATAATGCTTCCTTTCTCACTCTTCAGCTGCCTTGTCTTCTTCAGGGCAGGAAAAGCTCCTCTGCATTCAAACACTGCTCAACAAAATCGGTGCAGATGTAATGCCAATCAACAGCAGCAGAACGAAACCATAATTGTACCAGAAAAAACAGTAAAACAATAGATGGGGCTGCCTGGGTTGAACTTCTATGCTGAATTTAGCAAGTGTTGTATGCAAAGTTACAGAAGCAAAAATGCATTTCTATACGCCCTTGAGAGAGACAGGGCCTAGCACAGCACAAATAATTCCAAAAGGACTCAGACTAGTTTTCCACTGCCTACTCACCTAGTGGCAGAGTGTAAACTAATTCTTTCTGACTAGAAACCTCAAGATGTTTCTTCTCTTCTTGAAATGCATTTCTGTAGGAATGTCCTCACCACCACTGTTCCAGTCATGCACTGGCTGACAAGGACGTAATTCACCTAGGCTAGAATTCACTTCTAGGCTCATGCTAATCTTACAAAATTTGATTCTCAACCCGTTTTTCAAGGAGCCCACACTATGGACATTCATGAAGCATTATTCCATCCTTCCATACCCTAGGGCCACCAAGGTTGTCACTCTTGCTCCCAGTCTAGGAAGTATCTTGACATGTGAGCATAGTTTGCTGTTTTACTGGACATCAAACTCCACATAAAATTGCTGAGCTGAACTCAGAGCTAAAAGGTTAAACATTCAGCCCCTAAGCAAGACACTACACACAGAAGTGAGACACAAGGAGGTGCCTCATGTATCTGCAAAGCAGAAGGGAAGAACCCCCTTAGACAGAGCTGCTCTCTAACAACTACGTTTTATGCAGAACGCTTGGGGGCTACTCTATTTTTATAACTTTCATCCAGAAAATAAGAAGCTAAAGCTTCTGGAAAGAGAACACAATTATCCCACAGTGATATAACAGTCAAAATAAATTCAACACAATCTGTATAAGCAAAACAAAAAAGCATCCAAGCTTTTTTTTCAATTGGCAGTAGATAGTATTTAATAACTGCCCTATTGTCAACCTTTGGAAACGATCTCCAGAGCGATATGCAGATTGGCAACCAGGCATAGTGCCTAACTAGTTTTTTGCATCTAGTTGTACAGAAGTAGAGACATATGGAAATGAACAGCCTGGCAGAACAAGTGAACTCCGAAGCAATGACTTCGATAAATAAATGCCTGCACATTGGCAGATGGAGAAAAGCGCAGTAGGGAGGAACTGTATTGCAGCAGCAACTTGATTTTAAGCAATTCATAAAAATCAGCCTGAACTTCAAAATCGAGGCATTTCCAATTCCTTCAGTTCTCTTCTTGTTGGGGAAAATTCTCACCATAAAAAGAGGGAAGGTGAGGGTAGAAAGATGTATCTAACAAAAGATACCAGAAGCTACTTCAGGGAACAGATAATTTTTGCCTCTTATTACATTGCTAATCACATTTTTAGTAGTGTTCAGAAAGACACAACCAATCATTCACAGAAGTCTAAAAACGCAAGATGTGGACAGACATTCTCAAGCCGTATGGCAAAGCCTGAAACATGAGCACAGTGGATACAGGTTCATGGGATACACAGACTGTTCCCGCTGCGAATGGAAACTTGTGCTTGATGCAATAGTCACCTTCCGCATTCATTCCTCTGGAGACTAGTCTATTTGTAGGCAAATTGAATCTTTCCTATTTGCAGGCTGCAGACTGATTCCTAGTTACTGTTAAATGTGACAGATGACTGGAAAACAAGTATTACTACTCCCCTGCTGCTAGCAGGGGACTAGCACATTTATTCCACTTTTTGGGATAAGGGGACTCCTTCTCTGGTGATCTCAAAGATTAATCTTCCTACTAGTTCTGACACATTTTCCTGTGTACACTGTCTAACCCCAATCAACATTACAGTTTGAGAGATAGCAAGGGAACAGGCATTCTTGTATGCCATCAGAAAGCACAATGTAACACAGAAAATTCTGTGTGATATTTGCATTACTCTTACACATTACGTGGTGTGCACAGCCTCATGTGCCCCTAACTCTTTCCTCGCTTCACTGATAGCCTCCTATATAATAATTAAGATATGTATCTTTGTGCATAGATGCAACCTGACAGGGAATATTTTCAAGACACAACTGTCATTCAAGTTCTCGAAAGACAAGAAGAAAATACAGAGTTAAAGGTACATTTTAATTCTTTGGAGTCTACTTCTGCAATAGGATTGCAACATACTGGCACGATGTGCAAGTAATCAGTACCTGTGGTAACCTTCTCAACTACAACATGCCATCTCTTACTAAATACCACGGATACACATGCAACAGCAGCATAATGCAGAACTCTGTCAGATGCATACTGATTCTCTCTATGCTGAGTACCAACCACGGCAGTCAAGAGAAGGGAAAGAGACACATGAAGAAACAGAGGAGAAAATAATCCAGACAAACTGCGATGGCCCAGAGTTAACAGGGCAGCCATATGTACTGCACTTTTTCCAAGAAAACGGTTGCTTGCTGCTGTCCCCTTTATGGGTAGCCAACTGGACAAGCTTCATGCTCTAATGTGAGGCCAAGGCAAAATTATCCTCAAGATTATTGTGCTGCAGAAGAAGATTAATTTAATTAAACTTTGATAAACTAACTAAACTTCACTAAACCTCCCCTCAATAACAGGCCACCATCTGTTATAAAGAAACTCCATTACTCTTCCTGACGCTTCATCAGTTAATATTACATGTATGATCTCACTTCTTTGCACTGCTTGGTTACCCACCATCTCAGAACCCAAATATCTGTAATACCTCATCTTCTCCTCCCACATCACATGGTGATCAAGAAAACTGGCACTCAAATGATTGTAGCTAAATCCAATCCCCACATTATGCTGAAACCATTTACAATGGACATCAGTTTAGAACCTGCTTCGCTTTGGTAAGAATCACCACGGGAAAACCATGACCTGCCTTCCACTGACCCTCCCACGGATCTGTCAGCTCAGTAAGCCTCTGCTATGGATCAGGCTATTTGCTTCACTAAATCAGCTGCCCACATAAAGTCCATAGCAAAGCAAGTACAGCTATTAGTCCAATGAGTCAATAGCCATATACATGTACAAACCAAAAATAAAGGTGGATTATCTTTTCACATATGCCACTGTGTACATGTTTTGTAATAAATAATAATGGTCACTATCAATCAAGAGAGTGGAGAACAGATGGCAAGGAGGTTGTGTTGAAAGAAAAGACTCCAACAGGAATATGTGTTTTCTTCCCCCATCTTCCTTGGTCTGATGACAGCACTATTTAAACCCTTGCAAATCTCCAGATACAGGCAATCCCCATCAGTGCATTCCAATATTCCATGCAACTCCGGCTGCTTTACCACCACAACACAGCAGGTTCACAGGCATTAACATGGCTACAAAATGCTGCAACATCTGAATGTGGGTTTGGGATTCCCCCCCCCCTTCCATGGATCAACCCCTCTGCCCAGCATTATGGTCATTTCATCTACTGTCATCTTCAGGCAGGTTTGACAACAGATCTGATCCTGGAAAGAAAATAGTCTCCACTAATGATGAACCTCAAACTCCTCCTCTCTTTGGAGAAAAACTCAGGGCTAACTGAATTTCTCGGTTTTCTTTTGTAAGAAAGTATTTTGCATTCCAGTTTTTTTTGAAAGAAGTGAATGTTTACTTGATGGCTGCTATTTGGTCCAGCAAAACAATTGCTCAAACTCAGGGTTTCTCTCTAGTGCTAAAAGTTTAACATTACAACTTGAATTAAGGTTTCATAATACACGTTGTGGCAAATTCACTTAAGGCTGTGGGCTTAATATAAGACGGCAGCCTGTGGCACACATTTGTATGTAACAAGCATTTTCAACAAAATAATCTAGAACTTTAAGTAACTTCTAAATAGCTCTAAATAAAAAGCGGATTCCAGATTCTCATTCGTAGTAACATCATTGTATACTACTCTGGTTGCAAGAGCCTTTAAAATGGATAAAAGCTGTGGCCCCCCTTCACACTCCCAGATCTTGTTACTCTTTGCATTGATTATCAATAACTTGGTGTTAGTACAACACTGAATTCCTAAACATACCTAAAACATAGTGCAAGGATTACATTAGCGGTGCATTTATGATCACCTCAGCTGAAGTACAGGCTGTTATCTGAACAATAATGTCTTCACTCTTGCTCCTAAAACCCCACAGGAAGGCAGAGAGCATTACACCATGGCAAGCAAAGCAGGATCCACCCCTTGAGATTTCCCCTTCTGCAGAGACAAGCAGTATTACCCTCCAGCCTCAGCTGTTGTGATAGGTCTTAAACACAGCAGAACCATGGTGGTTCCCAAAGGAGTCACATGAAGTGAATATTTATTTTTTTGGCAGTGTGGGGGCAGACAATGGATGGCATATCAGAATTTAACTGGCAATGCAGATTCAGAAAAGTTGAAATCTACAATCAGGTTAAATCAGTATCTATGAATAGCAAACAGTAGAGGCTGAAAAATCATTCTGTGCTCAGCCCCAGATGTCATACAGGGGGCTCCTTCCGCCACTTTTCTTTTCTCCCTGAAAGACCCCCCCATTAACACTGAATTGGAAAGACAGTCAAGAAAAACATTTTTATTTACGTATTAACATGGAATCTATTATACTGTAAGCAGCCAAAACAGCACGTATTTCAAGAACCACCCAACCTTCTTGAAAACAAAAACACACCTGAAAAAAACCCCACAACCAAACAAAAACTCCATATTTTTTTTTGCATAGCATATTTTTCAGTTAGTTATGAAAATGACAGAAAAAGAACAGCATGAACTACATACCTTAGCTATTTGGACACACCAGTTTAGCAGAAGCTGGGAACCAATATTATCCTTATGTTCATGAACGTAATCCAACAGGCAGCCGTGAGGCATCAGCTGAGTGACTAGCTGAATGGTCGGGCTCAGGCAGACACCCAGGAGTCTCACCAGGTGTGGGTGGTCCATGCTGGCCATGATAAGAGCTTCCTGTAACAACAAAAGTAACCCACTTACTCCAGTGTGTTTAAAGGCTCTATGCATAGAAGATTTCCCATTTCCCAAAGAGCATCTAAAAGGAACCAGTGTGCCCTAAGTACCATGAATTCCTGTGTTGTCTATCCAGTGCCAGGCATACCCGGGCAAAATCCAGTCTGATGTAATGTATGCTTGATGTAACAAGCCCCAAGCAAGAGGTCAGACTATCTGAACAGATCCAGTGAAGGCTCATATCAGAAATTTTGAACTGCCCTGTATTCCCTGTCCTGTTAAAGCCACAGAAGCAAATATGTATGACACCTGACTTAACTTAAAGGTCTCATTGGTCTTGTTTTACTTCCCTTAATTTTGTTTCTTGAATATATTTTCCCAATTCATGGTCAATCCATTGGGCATCAGCTTCTTTTTTTTTATGAAAGCAAACTATGCCACTTGTGTATAGTTAGATGGCCAGTTAGGCCTCATTTGGCATGATATTTTATTAAGTTGTGCTTAATCCCTTACTGGACTAGAGATTTTATGCTTAGTATTTTACAAGCTTAAGCATGTAACATATGTTAATTGAAGCTTTCCCAAAGTTCAGCCTGCAAAGGGTTAAGAATCAGGAGGTTCAGCATGGGCTTTTCAAATGTGTCTGATTCTCATACACCCTACTGAAAGTCAGCAGATTTGTTAAGCTATTAGGATATGACCGTGCTGCCCTCTCTGTGACTGTTGTACAGCAATAGCCTAAACTAGCGGTCATGATGGCACAGTAGTAGCCCATCTGCAGGAGCAGTCCTGCCTGTCTCCTGATGTTGCCACATGCAGACCACTACACAACACAGCAGCTTTCTAAATCTGAGCCTCTTAGCTCAGCTCCTGATTCTTCCAAAGTCCTCCACCAACAGATCTTGGGTGAGTTACATTGTTTTTTCCATGGCTCAGCTTCCCACCCCACAACCATGAAATAATATTCCTTGCTTTCTTCTACACTTTATCTATCTTTTCCAGATCGTAAGTTTTCAGAGGTTTTCAGCTAGGTAGCTAGGTTGTCCAACATGAAGGACCAGAAGGACTTGATTTTGGTTACACTATTTGGCCCTAAAGTACATACCACTGACAAGTAGCACTGGAGCTCCTTATAAAAAACCTACATATCTGCTCTTAGAGGTAATTCTGCTATCACAAGCAACTGGCATTCAAAAAAGGCAGGGAGAAAACTTTTCTCTCATTCATTAAGCTGAGTTCTCCATTTCAAGACTAGTTCATCAAGGCAATGGAACAATGAAAAGCGAGATGGAACTGTGGCTTTGTAAAGCTATTTTTGTTCTCTTTCTTTCTCAAAAAACCTATACAACATCTTTCTGACAAGTCAAAGAATATCAGCTGTAATAGTGCCAAAGAAACAAAGAAAAAAAGGATGAGAAAAAGTTGGCATCGGAGGAACATAGCACACCCCCCAACTCATAAAAGTTTTTTTTCGTTCCCTATAGTAAAGCAAAAAAAAAAACCATCCTGGCAAGTAGGCTGAGTTTGTATTAAAGGAAATTGCTCATCATAGTACAAAGAATATTTGAAACCAAATTGCAGAGTATTTGCATAATAGTTCTCTCTCTCTCTCCCCCCCCCCCCTTTTTTTGTTAAAACGAAAAGATGAACAAGGCACTAATTGTAGGGTGTTTTTTTCCCCCCAATAAGAAAAGAACAGATGGCCTCCATTGGGGAGGAGTATTGCCTTCCTTTTTCTTCCTCAATGTTGTGAAGAAATAAAAGAAATAAATGAATAAATAGGTGCTATTAGATGGGATGACTGAAGAAGGAGCTCTGAGGAAGATTCCGATGTAACAAATTAGAAAAGGGATCTTAATTTAAGTAGTTTTGCTCACATGCCAAGTAATATAGTTCTCTCACTCAACTGGTATGTACAGAGTCTCCTTGAAACAATTTTAGCCTCTCTGCTGCTGTCACTAGAAAATGTCACTGAAGGCCACCAGAATAAATACCTGTTGGCAGGTGCATTATCCAGTTTCAGAGCGCAAAATTACTCTGCCTCATTTTTTCTTTTTACTCCATTCACTTTTCTCCCACAGATGCATAAGGGGATACTGCTTGTTGCCCTCTCCCTCTCTGAGTAAAGGTAAGAGTTTCTCCAGGAACTTGGAGTGGGACTACTTTTCTTTATAATGAGGACTGATTAGAACATAGACAAGATATTCTTTTTGCTCACCAAGGGACCAGATGGAAAGCTTGAAGCATGTGCTCCATTAGTCTCCAGCTACTTGCCATTTACAAGTCTGTCTGAGTCCAAAAGAAAGACACTTCTGTACAATCATAAAAGCAAGCAGTGCCATTTGTCTCATTCTGATGTTACAGGAAAGCACATATTCTTCCAATAGTTTTGGGCAACAGTTCCAGAAAAAAAAATAAGTGTTGTTAATAAAATATTATGGACTGCTTTGTAATGAATTGAGACACACAACAGAGAGCAGGGAAGCCTTCATTATAGATCTAAGTCACTAATGGATACTAATTTAGCACAAATCCTGGCTTCACATAGTTATTCTCATTAGTAAAAGTATTGTTATTTTTTTATTGAACTAGCATCTATAGGAGAACTAAATTCAGGGCTGTCTATCCGGCACAGCACAAACACAAAGTAAAAGAGATTGCAATTGTTCTGCTAGAGCCTAATTAGACAAAACAGACAAACAACAACAGAAACATTATGACTTCGTAGCATTTTAAAAATCTGTTCAGCAAATAACGAATACGAGTCCCCATTTTAAAATCTGTTTGGACACAAAAGATCCTAGAGCTACAATCTCCATGGCACTTAGGCACTCTGCAGCCTGGTTCCCAATTAGATTTTCTAAAACATTTAATTAGGTAAGGCACCTAAACTCACAGATCTGGCTGACTGACACTGGCATCTTTCAAAAATGGCCTCTGCAATTTCCCGTATCTTCTGGTAGCCTTATGTCTGCAGACCTTGTCTCTATACTCAGTTGGCACAATTACACAAATTATTTTAAAATTGGGTCTATTCTAATGTAATAGAGAGGAAACTGAGGTACAGAAAAGCACAGCCTACCATCCACAGTCACATAGGAAGAGCAGAAGTGGGAACCGAGCCCCAGATCACTTTATTTTTCTCTTCCAAAAAAAACCCCCCAACCTTTGAAAGTTGAAATAAAAAAAGGGGAGGAGGGGGAGAAGTTATTAAGCTATGGTACTTTATCTTTCCCTCAGGAGCCAGAGTCTTTGTAACATCATGTGCTTACACTAGCATCTGAGAAATGACAGGAGTGGTGACAGTTTTGAAAGGCTCCTGTTGGACACCAGGCACCCTCCTTCATCTATCTGCAGGAGAAAGAAGTCTTATCACAAGAGTAACTCCCCAGCCAAACCAAATCTCTTCCTAGAGTTTGTTTACGCTACTGTTGCTGCTCAGGTATTAATTATCACAGCAGTTGTGTGGTAGCCATACACAGGACAGCTATAAACCAGCCAGCTTAGACACAGGTAGCAGTTGTGGAGCTCAGCTTGCCCTTACTTCTAAGATGTATTTTGCAGTCTACGGTGAGCACTGACCAGCTGAGGCTAGGGTACTACAAGACCTCAAATGAGTTACTTAAAACCAAGGCTATGTATGTATATTCTATTCACAGCAGTGCTTACAGCATTAATATATCCCGAGGGCAAGGCTGGTAAAGTAAGACCTTGATGCAGAAGACAGCTAATCCTGCAGGTAGTTTGACAGGGCCATTGTTGTGTGTCCCCCAACCTCATCATAGAGAGAACAGCAAGAGACTTTAATTGAGCCTTCCATGTTCAACTCGGGATTATACTTCTCAGATATGCTATTCTGTATAAAGAAATCACATCAAGTTGATCGTTCCTCTCTTCTGCCCCTTTTGAATGTGGTTTAATTATTGTCATGTTACGCTCAACTCCTGTGATTTCTATACACAACCCTATATTAAACAATTCTATTAAACAATGACATAAATGTTATTTTAATGCTTTACACTGATACATCTGTCACGCACATTGAGTAACTTAATAGCATACCCAAGAAGAATGGCGAGTTTGTAGGTCCCAGTGAGCTGTCACCAGACCTATGACTCCGGTTTCTGTCAGCAGAGCTGTGTCAATAGGGGTCTGAGAAGGTGCAATTGCTAACCCGCAGTGAGAGGCCAGAAGAAGCCCTTAGAGCACCTGCCATTGGACTGCCAAAACATGCTTAGACAGATAGACCTTATTTAAGTCAGGAGAGCTGGCCGTCACTAATGACACAATGCACAGTCACGTCCAGGCTAAAAGCACTTGTCAACACAGATGACGAACAGGGAACTAGTCACATGCTTCTCACAGGTCACTTAAGTCACCTTCATTCCTTAGATGGCTTTGAAAATCCCACCTAAAACTGTTTCCTGATCTACCCATACTCTGCAGTCATGTGTGAAATGCCTTTAATCTCACTGCTGTTTCTGAAGAGTAACTCAAAATCCAACTAAAGTGGGATTTTAATTTCAGCCTTCTGGCATGACGAAGAAAAAAACGTTCTCCAGACTGTAAGAAGAAAGGGTTTCCACAGAGCTCTGAGCAACACTTACAGCACATCTTATAAGATGGTATTTAACTTCCTCCTTTCCTACTTTGATGCGTAATTGCTAACAATTACAACTGAACATAAGTATTAGCCAGCGTGGTGGTCCCTCCTGAAGAGCATCCTTTGATACTGGTTTTGTTTCTCTTTCATTTATAAACCAGGGGACTTAGAAAAGTGCATGTGCCACTAGCAGTAAAATAACGCATACTTGTGTCCGTGTCAAAAATTTATTCTCCAACCAGAGAGGTCCAGGACACAACTCTCCTCCAGCACATGTTCTCATTAATTAGTACACCAGTTCAGTACATGGTCAAGCATCCCTGCCCAGACTGTTCTGAGATGCTAGAAATTGCATACAGGCAACTCCTGAGACCTGACAGTGAGCCATCACCCTCCTGAGTCCAAAACCATGCTTTAAAGGAAATCTGAACATCAGAATTGGTCAAGAAACCTTCCCTCAGCTCTATGGAGGCTCTGAAACCTATTAACAGGCTCTGCCATTAGGAGTCCTGTACCATGTGGTGGATCCCAGCACTTTCTAATGCAGTGCTTGATAACCTCATCTTCTTGTTGCTAAAAACTTCACAGAATCACAGAATCACTAGGTTGGAAAGGACCTTCAAGATCATCAAGTCCAACCATTAATCCAGCGCCACCATGTCCCCTAAACCATGCCCTGAAGTGCCACATCCACACGTTTTTTGAACACTTCCAGAGATGGTGACTCCACCACCTCCCTGGGCAGCCTGTTCCAATGCCTGACCACTCTCTCAGTGAAGAAATTTTTCCTAATATCCAATGTAAACCTCCCCTGGCGCAACTTGAGGCCTAACAAGGGAATTAGCATTTGAAGCAATATTGATTATCTCCTTATATCAGACTTAAATATTGAGCAGAGGGGAAAAGATACTCCTTCTGAAGGCTTGTTCTTTAACACATGAGCTTCCTAAGTGCCAATGGCCATACCACACAGAGCAGCAGGAAAAGCTCGCTTATAGGTAGCCAATGTCCTTTCCAGTGCTCCACATACACATGCTATCCCTCAGAGCCAGAGCAGGAGAAACATGCTCCCTGTTCCAGAGAAGTACCACAGATCTGCTGCCCCAATTCAGCAAGTCCAGGGTAAATTTTACTGCTCCAATTAAGCTGGATGAACATATGCACTTGAGAAAGAGTTTGGTAAGCAGGGACAAAGTCTGAAAAATCTTTGGTTTCCTAACCTTCTGCTTCTAACTGTTCTTGCCACAAAATGCCCTCAAACAAAACATAAGAAGCCAGAAAAGAACAATCCACCTGTTTTTTCTAATCATTGTCAAGTAAATAAATGTACTTAAAAGCTGACTTCATACTGTGCTGTGCATTTTTCTTGAAAGCACAAGCTGTGCTGTGGTAACAGGAGAGATACTAGAGTGAATACACTGCTTTTTACATTAATTTTACAATGCTTCTAATGGCTAGGGCAAACACCTGTCTGGAATGTACGTCTGACCTGCTTTGGGACAGATCCAATTACAGTCCAACATACTTTCAAAGCATTTTGTTTTTCTGCTAGGTCTTACAAATTTTTTAGGTTATAGCTGACTTAGATCATGCAGCCTGCACAATTACTTAAGCTGAGAGACAGCAGAAGATATATACTCAACGCCATACATGCCCACATTTATTGTGCAACAATGATACCCATTGTTTTATTTCCCCTGTACTTCCTACGCAAGATGCTGTTTTCAGTTGCTGAACGGCATTCCTATACTTTCAACCTTTGGGCTGCAATTTTTCACCACTCGGGCAGATACTCTCTGGAAAGCTTCTGTTGAAATGTCTCAGCCATTTCTAAAAATGAAATGAGAGATGCCACTATAAGGAGCAACAAAGGATATCAGAGTCCCACCGCGGGACAGTAGCAAGCAGAGGGAGGACAGCAACAGTATAAACTGCCACAGCTGTTTTTCTAGGAACCGTTTGATAGTCACTAGAAGGAACACGTTTAACAGGGCACTTTCAGGCAAAAGACTTGGCCACAGCTTCTATAACCATTTTTACTGCTGTGTAATACAGTGAACACCACCTGAATGCTGCAAGGGCAGATTCAACCCTGAGGTTACTACTACAGGACTGAGCTAGATGCTTTAACTTGCCTCATGTGAGTATGGTAGCATATCCCTGTGACGAAACAGGTTTCTGTCACTGTACCCTCCTGAGAGACGGTGACAACCTAGGTTGTGTACAACAAATTCTCTCAACTTCTCACTGGAGAAGCAGGACTCAGCAGCAAAAGAAGAAAGGTATTAATAAAAAAAAAATATCTTTCTATACATCCACATCCATACTCCAAGAGTAAAGCAAGGCAAATACTAACCGTAGGTACAGTTTCATCAATGGTTGTTGCACAGAAGCATAACAGTGCACATTCAGGTCAAAAACCTATATGCACACTCACACAACCAATTGCTCTTTCTTTGGCAGAACACCGAGTTTGGCTGGTACAGCAAGAAATAACTAGAGGTCTAAACCAAGGCCTTGTTATTAAGGAACCCTTAGGAGCTGTTAGCTAGAGTTTTGCACTAGCCACCATCTCCTTGAAACTTGACCCATGCTTGCTTTGCTTCAGGAAGCCATGTTAAGGAAGCTATATGTGACCAAGCAGACAAGATAACAGCATGAGTCTTGTTAACACGCGTTTCCTCAGAGCCAGGACAAACTCCTATGATTAAAGAGACTACAGCACTACTAGCTTTAAATGGGTGGTTTTGGACTTTATCTTGTTTGGACATAAGAGATTTGAGTTTTTCTGAGTCCAGTTTCCAATGAGGAGCTTGACCAGAGGTCTGTTGGGTAGGAAGTGGAGTCACTGCATACTTAGAGTAGAGCACAAGCGTGCTGCACCATTAAATGATGCGATCGACTTATTCCTGCAGAAAGTTCTGGAAATCCACAGCTGTCAAGTGTGCCACTACACCCAAAACTTTCGAGGGTAAAAACTAAGAATGAAAAAGAAAAGGAATTCCACAGCAGGGACTACACACTGCGGTCTATCAGGCACAAATGTGACAGAAACAGCATCTGGCAAGCACTGCTCACTTGGCTCTGACCAAACTAGTGCCATCGGGAGAAGCTGGCACCAGGTCAGTGTCCCACCCTGCACCCAGGCTGCACCCTGGTGATGAGCAAGGAATGGTACAACACTAGAGTAATATGCTCTCTTGTGTCCAGGAGCAGAGCTGGGCTCTGACTGGGGCACTGCTCAACGGGTGCACAGTCTTTTCTGGAGGTGCTATGTGTCTTCAAATGTGCTGCATTTCTCAGAGCTGCCATACCCTCTGAGACTCCTTTGCTTGTCAGAGCACTTGCACACAGCAGAGACGGTAGGTAGTCTTACTGACTCAACACTGCAGAGGCACATCCTGCATTGTTGACACTGAATTCAATACACGCGATTGCCCCATGCGATTCAAATGCATGAGAAGTGCCCCATTTTCCTCCAAACACTTACTTGAAACTAGCACTATTCAGGGATCTGAAAGCTCTCCCTCTCGAAGGTGATGCTTGACTGCTGGGTCAACTATTCCATGCCCACCTTAAAGAAGCAGTAGGTCCTATTCATGCAGGAATAGATAACTTCATGCGCTTACAGAAGCAAATCTGGCTCACTCTGTATTTTACAGAAAATGAAAATAAAAGAAAAAAGTAGTACTGTGGTCCCTGCCCTGCAAGCACGGAAGGCATGGGCACCAAGCTGACTCCAACAGGGCTTAAGTGCTTAGAGTTAAGCACATGCTTAAATGATTGAAGGAGTAGGAGATATATTTTCTAGAACCCACACACCATATGCTTCTTACTTCTCCCTACTGACTTTGTACCAATTAATTCTCCCAATTCATCAGAGCCTGTGTTGGATAGCTGAGGAGGAATCTCAAGTCTAAAGGCATAGACTTCTAGTGCACAACAAGCTAAGTGAAGATTTTCTGTCATCCAGTCAGGGGACAATTCCCACCAGCCTTTCTGTGAACCTTGCCTGCAAACATCAATTCTAGTGGTTAGAAAGTAAAATGTAGCACGTCCTCAGTTCGCTTTTAAGCATAAATGGCCAAGAGTTCAGGACCTCAGCAACCAGAAACATTTCCACTGAAAGCCATCAAGAAAAGTAACAGTGGGTTTCAGACTGGTCATCCCGCCTTGCAGATGTGGTTTAACAGCATGCGCACCTCTTTGTAAAGATATCGTATCATTCCGAGAAACGTTTTACTCACAGTTTGTGGCACACATCATTATTTCAGAATAGTCTATCAAAAGTGATTTGTTTCTTACTATTTTGATGCAACTAGCAAAAATTTTTTAAGTTTTAAACATACAGTCTAAAAAACGGTATTATTGGAACAGGAGAGTAAACAGACCTTACCACTGAAAATAAACATTTTCAGCCTTAGCTGCTGATTCCTTTCAGAAGGAGGGAGTTATTGTTTTAATTTTTGATTTAAGATGAGTGATGGCAAGGTCTCAAGAACGAGTGATAGAGAAAAAAAATAATCTATCAAGTTCTCACTCCTTTCTGAAGAATCTTATGGCACTGCTTTGAAATCTTTTGGTGTCACTGAAAAGCTTGACTTTATAATCACACATTCAAAGCTCCTTCCTCCTTCAGGATCCATTTAAAGGGACAGCCTCAGACTGAAACCTAATTTCATCAAGTGTACTATGAACATTAAGAGTTGTTTTAATCAAAGATACATTTTGCCCATAATGCAGGTATTTAATCTCTCACAACTGAGAATTCAAAACAGACTCATCTCCATGTTTCCCTCATCTGTATTCAGTTGCATAAGAGCATCACACTTGGTACTCCAGTACTGCAAAGGGACGATGATATTTAAGCAAAAAGTTTCATCGGACTGTTTGATTCACTGTTAGATATTTTTTTTTTTTAACCAAGCTGGCATCAGTGAACCACAAAGTCATCAAAAGCTGCCACACATTTCCTGTGTTACAGCGCTTTCTTCCTTTCAACATTACTCTGCCTGCTATTTTCTCCTGAGTTTCTAGTTTTTCCTCCATCCTTTTCTTCTCTGCTTTGTTCTCTTTTACCATCCTGTTGACCTACTCTTCTCCTGAAGATAGAATTAAAAACCTCTTTAAAAAAAAGCTTTAAAGAAAAATCACAATCGCTGCCACCACCAAAACTCACACACCTCCCATCTTCTGTGCACTGCATCGCCTCTCCCAACTGCGGGGAGGCTGGGCTCTGCCCTGCGCTTCACCTGCCACGGCAGAACCTCGATCCTGGCCCAGTCCTTCTGCGTCCAGCGATGTGGCCCTCAGCCCTGCTGCTGGGCAGATTTAGGGCACCCCCAGAACAGCAAATATTGTGTACGGCTGGGCGGTGGTAGCCGGGTGTGGCAGGGGAAGCCTGTGGGAAGAGGCTGGGGCTGCCCTGAACCGGCCGCAGCCGGTTGCGGCCAGCAAGCAGGCGGGAGGAGAGCTGACTAGAGCCGGGTCGGGGAAACAGGCAGGAAAGGGAGGGGGGGTTCTCCAGGTGTTTTAACATGGCTTTATTTGTTTCCTAATACCAAATCAGCTATTAAATATTGATGTTAACTGCAATAAATTAAGTTCCCCAAGTCAAGCCCCTTTTGCCTGTGGCAGAAATTGGTGAGGATTTCCCTATCCTTATTTTGACCCAGTTCCCCCCATTTTCTCCTCAGTCTTGCTGGGTGGGAGAGGCGAGCAAGTGGCTGTGAGGGGACTTGGCTGTGAACTGGGATGGCTCCGCCACCCCCTTCCTCAGCTGTCCGTGGGGTGATGCCCCCCCAGTTCAGTAACCTGGCTCTGAAAAGTAGCCAGAATTTAGGAGGTCAATGCAAAGGAGAGAAAAGGTAGCTCATATACCTGGCCTGTCAAGAGAGATGTTTCGAGGGGGGTGTGTGTGTGGTGTATGTCTGTGTGTGTGTGTGTGTGTGTGTCTGTGTGTGTTCTTACAAACCTTAAGACTGGCAGCTTGTCTTACGCTCTAATTGTAACGCTTCATTTCCCTCCCAAAACTTTCACAAGACTTGAGCATGTCCTACTGTCAGGGTAATACACACACAATATAATGTAATAATAACGATTTTTTTTTTCATGTTGGTAAAATCTTGACACCTGCAATAACCCCCACATCAAATACTATGTCTGATCTTCAATGTGTGGCCATATTCAGGTCCAGACTTCTGTCAGTAAGAGTCAAACAACTCCAAACCTTCATGAACAAGTAGCCAACTAACTGTTACCAATACAAAAGCCTCAGTCAATCAATACATACAACTGTATTTATTAGTTTGTATTTGTGGTTGTGTAGACACTCACATAAAGGCAAGATCTCACTGACTATAGAATCCAAGAACATAAATTTATGGGCAAACATCACTTAAACTTGCAGTACTGCAGGAGGGAATGCCTATTTTCTAAGTAATCCGTAGTTTGAGAGTAGTACAAATAGGGCAAAATAATAATTTATGTTATACTTCCGTCCTCTTTTGTGAATTACCACTATCCCAAGAATGTTTAAGTATGCTAGTATGACGGCACGGTATCACAGACCCAGAATTTCCAGAGGAAAATTCAACTAAAAGGACTCTACGAGTCAAAACCCAAACCTTTTTTCTTAGCATTTCCTACAGCAAACTGCAACAAGGCTGACTGGGGTGAACCTGCTCTTCAATAGCCAGACGTATCTTGCAGCTGTCTAGGAAAGAAAGTGAAAAAGGCCCTCTCTAAGTGACACTGCCAGGGAAACTTCAGGCAAAGGAAGCACAATTAGAAAACCTGGAACTCCAAGGCACTGCCGCTGTGCTAAAGTTAGTGCTAGAGACACATTCACAGCAGCTCTATGGATGTGCCATACAAAGAGCAAGCTTGCTTTCAGATCTGAAGCACAGTCAATTTGCACCCCGATTATAAAGCAGTAACCCCATCCATGCCGCAGAGAGTTTTGACAGCTAGCACCTATTTTGCATCTTACTGCCAAGATCAGTCGTCAAGTGGTTGACGCTTAATAAAAAGCAGGAAAAGGTATCCATAACTGCTACACCATGAGCCTTTCTAACCAACACAAATACCTATTTGGGATGTCTTTTATAAAACAGGAATAGTTACATATAATTAATCCTTCCTATCTAGTCCTTGTTGCATGCATTTGCGTTTTCATTTTTAAAAAGTCATTTTTTTAAGACCTACACTACAACAGTATGACATCTTACTGGGATCAAAGAATATGCCGTGCCTTCAAGAGGCACACTGTGAAGGTCAAAACCACACCAAGTTGCCAGTTCTTTAGACATCCTCAGCAGACTTCTGTGCCAGTGAAATGCTAAAGCCAAACAAGCTGTTGCACATCACTGGAGGCCTTACAGAAGCTTTCACCGAGAGGAGGTTTTGGAAGCAGATAAAGATGGCATGTTTAGAGTGTGCTGTGACAATGCAGAAAAGGAGGAAAGGCGAAAGCAGCTATCAGTTACCGGCTATGGGCAGGCCAACGTGAAAGTGACCTGGAATTCTGTCTCATTTGTACAGGCAGAGGAGTGAGAAAGACATCTCTGTACATGCATGTGTCTTTCAGGACTGGGCTACATAAAGATATTGCATGATAAGAAAATGCTCTCTGGTGACACTTTTTTATGCCCACACAGAGCAGTGAGTGCCACTAGCTCACCAAGTGAGTGCCACTGACTTTTTCAGTACCAGCTCAACTGCAGACCAGAGGGCTGATCTGCAAGTTTTAGTTGAGCTAGAAACATTTGTACGGTGACACAACGTGGTTTAAGACTTTCTGGAGCAAGAGGACACTGAGAGCTTGCCAAGCTGTCACATAAACATCAACATCAATAACCTTCGGTAGTCTAGAGTGTCACTCAGAGCTATGTTCTCATCTGATTGACAGTACTGTCAAGAATGCAAATTGTGCTCCCACCTGACAGAAGAGACTAGTCACAGAGGAACCAGATGCATCTCCCCACTCTGCTTAAAATCAGGCAGGACACAGCATTCAGATCCTCAGCAAAGACCTAGCACTGGAAAATGTTTCCCATCTTTTACTCAGTTGAAGAAAAAATTCCCCAGTCGTCCCCACTCCTTCTCCCTGCTGTCCACAACATAATCACACAGGAAAAATGTTTAATATTCCAATTAGGAGTTGACAACATTCCTATTTAATAAACATAGTCTGACTTTTGAAACAACCAATGACTTCAAAGCAAAACTCCACCAGAGTTCCTTCAGAAAATGACCAAAGAGGGATTTCAATCACTAACATATTTCTAAAACATCTTCTAGGTGAGGAATTCACTGGAATTTACCTCCCATTGAAAAAGCTTCAGCAGAAACTTTTCTTTTTATTTCCAACAAATTGATATATTTTACCAAGAGATATTTTTTCATTATTTTGCCAAGAAAACATTTCAACCAAGGGAACTCACTCTCTTTCCCCATTTCAAACACTCTTTCTTTCCAAACCTCCTCCAAACACTTTCATTGCTAAAAACTTCTCAGAGGACTTGTATTTTTAGCAGGTGACTCTAGCCACCGACCTAAACCAACAATACTTCACTTAAAAAAACCAAAACAATTTGCTTGGCTTCAGAAAACATACAAAGAGCTAAACTCTGCTTTTATACAAATCATGCCATTGAACTCCACCAAAGGGCACTGCCTAGCCAGCAAAAGCATCCTCAACACCATAGAACGTTTCCAAACAGATTCAACCTGCGGGTTGGCTACCCACTGACATTGCCTCCACTTAGTAAATCTGGGGACCTGCCCTTAGCTAGTCCCTGTTCAACATTCCTCTACTTTATGGAGGTCTTAACACCTCCATCTGATAAACTGTTACTTGACTGTACCTCAGCCATTTTCTACCATTGTATTAATACTGCTCCACATCACAGGATTAACCTATGCAAGTCGGTCAATGCATGCCTTTAAAGCTAGCATTGAGCAAATGCAACACAGCTGCAATTTGTCAACATAGCTCAAGAATCTATGTAGCTGTATTTTCTTAAACATTTTTGGATAATTTGTCATGTAAAGCAGTAAGATAACGACAGGCTCCTGTCTATCTGAAACCTTCTTAATTCTATTTTGTACAATGTGTATTTGTCTATGCACTTAAAAGCCCAATAGCCTATATAAAGCAGAAACCTCCAGGATACAATTGTAATCACCTTATAAGTAACTAAGAGGGAAGAATACTTATTTCTCTTCTGTTGCTAATACACAATTCACCTTATATCAAGCATAATCCAGCTTCTTTAAAATACCTGACTTGGGGGCAAGTACTGACTGATAACATGACATGAAAAGAACATAGAATCATAGAATCTTTGGGTTGGAAGAGACCTTTAAAGGTCATGTAGTCCAAGCCCCTGCCATGAGCAGGGACATCTTCAACTAGATCATGTTGCTCAGAGCCCTGTCCAACCTGACCTGGAACGTTTCCAGGGATGGGGCATCTACCACCTCTCTGGGCAAGCTGGGCCAGGGTTTCACCACCCTCCTTGGGAACAATTTCTTCCTTATATCTAGTCGAAATCTGCCCTCTTTTATTTTAAAACCATTACCCCTTGCCCTATCGCTACAGGCCCTGCTGAAAAGTCTGTCCCTGTCTTTCTTATAGGCCCCCTTTATGTACTGGAAGGCTGCAATAAGGTCTCCCCGGAGCCTCACATTCTCAGTGGATGATTAGATAAAACACCTTTGTCTGAAAACAAACCTCATATAGTATCTGTTTTTCTAAGTAAACATTCCAAGCCAATTTAAAACCACAATGTAATTAAAATTAATTTTTAAAAAATCAAATAATTTGCTTAGAAGCTATGAGATCTGTGTTGCAATTCAGAGTCCCATCGATAAACGGGTATAATAATAATTCCTCTACCCTTTATCTGATGTGTCTATCTTGAGTGAAAGCCTTTCAGGCCACAGAGCAGCTTGCCATGTTTTCACAGCACAAAGGTTTTCTGACCTTAATAGACCTAAGAGATTCTGTATATTACAATGAGAAGCAACACCAAAGTTAATATGGAAAAAATTGCTCTGCAAAATCTTTTTATTTTTGGAATGACAGTTTCAGCATTGAAGGACCAAGCATTTCAAACCAGCAATTACTGCCCCGTGGACTGCCAGCCACGTTGTGCCCTCAGCTCTATATCTGTTTATCCTAGTTACGGCACTGAGCTCTAAAAGTTACTGGCACAATATCACAAAGATTATCAGCAAACCAGTCATGTACCACATTTCCTTGTCTTATTTCTTCCATTGCAACTATGTGACAAGCAGTGATAGAGACAGTTGACTATCACTTGTAAATAATATGTAGAATATTAAGATGAACAGATGTTAATTATTTCATTTTTATAAGTCTCTGACAGTTGCTGAGGTATCAGAGGTGTCTGGACCAGCACTGAGACATGGAAAACACTTAATTTTTAAAGGGTTGTCTGCAACAAAGCACTAAGGGAGAAGTATTCCAAACTACAGTTTGTTAGAAGACTTGAAGATAAAAATGTATTTTGACAGTGACACTTCAAGTTCAGCTCCTATAAGCCTGTACTTCTGTGTCCTTAAATTTCTATTAAAAATGAACACAGTGTGAGTATTTGTATGCATAAAACGTGGGTTCCCCCCCCCCCCCCCAAAACCTCATTTTCCCTTAAGTTTAAGTTGATTTGGCACTTTGGCACCATAAAACCAAGTATGACAAATATAATGCATTGATCCTCCGGGGCCCTTTGCTCTTGCTCACTTTCTGCATTGTTGCTGACCTGTGAGTTGCAGCATGTGCTGGAACTCAACACACAGCCCCATCAGCCTGCTTTCATGAAAGATCTGATACGTAATAGCCTACCCATCTGGCACTGAACTAAATCACAGACAAGTGTACTTCAAAAATCATTAGCTAGCGTATACATACAGTTTTACAGCCAGCTCCTCTGCCTTAAATATCAAGACATTTCTTTGTCAGTCTTTCCCTCAAACCTCATTAGATTCACCATTAACCTCGAACTACTGATGGCTTGTTTGGGATGCATTACAGTTAAGCCTGTGGAAACAGTACCTCTTTTTTATTAACAGAGGTCCCATAAAAACCTGCGTTTTTTATCAGTGTGGCAACATTCTGGCATACACATTGTCCTTTAGGAACTTAAACGTTAACATGTGCATATTTTATATTGCTAATGTGAGCTGGAGGCAAAGAAAAAATGCAAAGCAATAGGAAGTTTCTTAAATACAGGGTTTCAGTTTCTTTTAGCGGTAAGTCAGCACTAGTTGCCCAGTTCTCGGTGCCAAAGTCTGCTTTAAAACTGGGTATGTGTATCAGCTGCTTCTCATAACGTTATCAAACATTATTCAATAATCTTATCTTCCATTTTACAAAGTTTTGTTAGTTTTATTTCTGCACTTTGCACCTGAATGCCAGAAATGACTCCAGTACTCCCAGTCACTCTGCTGACATTTAAGGAAGGCTGTTTCTTGCGTGTGTAAGTAGAAGTCTATCAGCTATAGCCTACCACTCCAGCAATATCTGTTCTTACATGGATAACATCTTCCTCTCTGCCTTAAATCGCACCATCCACCAGTTGTGCAGATGAAAAAGACTAGCACTTGCAGGCAGTATCGTGCTGGGAGGTGAGTCCCCAAAATTCATGGCCACACAGCATCCAGTAGAAATTTTTCCTGAAGTGCGTAAGATTGCTCTCCTAAAAGCCCACATCCAGATACAAAGTGTAAGTCCCGGGATAATATGAAGCTGGAGGAGAGAATTCTGGCTTAGGTCCAGATCTAGTGTATAGTAAAAGGTGGCAACATACAGCACAATACCAAGAAAAGGAGACCCATGGTACTGTAAGCAACATAAAACTCATCTTGCAAATACAAATCCCAAGAGCTTCTGATTAAGCCTCCTAATTAAACTATTGTGTACCACTTTTGAAACTCACAGCACCATTTCTCTGCCTTTTTTATTATTTTTTTAAATATTCCCATCCTTTGTCTGTTTGATTTCTAAACACTTCTTCGAAAAAGCTCTTTCCTACTGTGTCCTGATAAAACAGTGACAACTACAGGAGCCTGACCTTCATAACTGTAACACATACAGCTAAGCAAATAACTGACTTCATGCTTCAGTAACCAAGCTCAAACGTACACTCCAAAGCAACAAGAAGTATCCACCATGTTACTGAAGTACCTCATACCTTTAAAAATAAATTGTAATACAAGACACACTCTTTACAGACAAAACTACTTCTTGAATTTTATTAGAATAGCTTCAATTAATCCACAGTTATGTTTCCCAGTGAATAAACTAACACTCCTTTCTGATCTTCTCCCTACTCACATATTTACCCAACCTTATGCAGGGTTTCCAAGTCATACTGCAATAAAAACTTCACATATTGATGGCCACTGCCATCAATAAAAAGCTTATGAATATACTTCCTAACTCATTTAGGAACAACTCGTAACCTCAGTCAGTCACTAAAGCATATGATTCTCCCCTAAACCTGTGGCAGACTTTTGGAAGGTGAAGTCCTGGCCCTGCTGAATGCTGTGGCAAATTCACAGCTCCCACTGATTTCAAACAGGGCTCAGATTACTCCCATCACGAGCAGCAGGCAAACTCTCTTTCCCTCACTGTATTTTCCAGGTCCAGTGTTATGTCAGCAGAACTGTTTGCAAACAGCCTGGCTTGTCTGTCTGTACTTGTACTTCATCCTTTCTCTGTATATACTTTCTCCGTACAGCCACATGCTCTTGCATATGGAAAATTAACACCCCCAGCACATACACACACATCTTACCCTTGCATACTATGGAACGAAAAAATACTGATGTAATCATTTAAAGAGAAAATTATTACTTAAGATGGAAGTAACAGCAACGTGGCCTTGAAGCAGTTAATCTTCAGATGACTAAAAGAAGTTAACCTTCAGCAGTGATCAGATTTCCAGCTTCTGTAGAGGCTGATCACTCTCGGGGCTTGTGCGTGGTATGCAGAGTTCTCAAGGACAGCTTGATTTCTGGCATCTCTGGACAAGTTGGAAATTGTAATTGCAATCACAGTGAGCTTCTGTGCCCGGAACTGACAGGCAAACAGTTCCCCCTCCTGAGTGGCTACACTTACAGTGTGTGTAAGTGGGAGGAAGGGGGGAGACTGCGCAAATGAGTTAGGTCACCAACTGCCCCCCAACCCCAGCAGCTTAACATGACGGAGTGAAAACCTGTTTGAATCGCAGCTGAAACACACTGCTGGGCAGTGCAGCAACACTGCTGTTCATTATCAGCTATTCTTACAGAGATCCCTTAAGCCAGTTGGAAAGGAGGATGTTTACACAAATGACAGCAGACAGGGATAAGGAAAAATGTCTCACTGCTGCCATAAAGAATTTAATTTCATCCTGAAGCTGCCCCTTAAACTGAGGTTCAAGATTGACTTGGTCATATTTCCAAGCATCCATGTAGTTAGTGGAATGACTGTGGGGTGCCTGGATGTACTATCCAACTACTGTTGGTACCAATGTCTTTCCAGACTTTCAGAAGCATCTGCAAGGACTGTTGAAGGCCTGGGTCAAACGCTTGGCTTGAGGTAGCATGAGATGCATACAAAGAATTAAAAATAATTAAAGGGACAGACAAAAATATTTCTCCAGTCACCTACATAGTTATGTAAGGCAGAATCTTACAAGGAGACACAGTGTAAATGCATCTGTGTGAACCGAGAAACTGTGCATCACAGAGTGTGTCCATTGGGAGCCACAAGCACTCTGTGAAAGCGAGGGTGGGCTAGGGAAGGAACCCAAAAGCTTCAGCTTAGAACCTTCCTGTGTCTAATGCCAATGATGGAAACGCAGAAAAGGCAAGTCTTCTCTCACCTTCCCCACCTGACTAGCTAGCTAGTTGTATCTCCAGTGCACTTTCCACAATGGCATCTAGACATACCTAAAGAAACAAAGAAAGCATCTAGACCTATCCAGATCTCTGAGGGCTTTCAGCTGAACAGGGGATAAAATTCTCTTTTGCTGGTCAGCTACGCGATTTTTTTTTTTTTCTCTTGCAACCTCCGAACCAAAGGTAAGTTTGATACATCTTGAGGATTGTCTTATAATAAAGACAAGCTTACAATTTAGAAAAAACCGTTTCTCTCTCTTTTTCTAGTACAACACATCTGACTGCTTTATTAATTTAGTTAATTAGGTCAGGCATAAATAAAAGATGTGGGTATCAGCCCCCTATATCCAGCTTTAATTTGTTTGCTGCATGCCTGGTGGAGGTCGTTGTCACTGATCACCTTTACACTTCGCTTGACAAATGCTCTCCTGCGCACTGCGCGCTGCTCCTAGAGACAGCAGGGAACTACAGTAAGTCCAGGCGAAGTCAAGAAGCCCCCTAGATCTTAATTATAAAACCATAAAAGAAACCAACTGCCTCTGAAGCTCTCTTACCAGGAAACAAATGAGAATGGGAAATTTATTTCCAACCATAAATCCCAAACCCTTCAGTTTAATTTTTCCCAAGTTAACTTTCTCACCTAGCTAGGCAGCACTGCCTTCTATTATTAGCTTCTGGCCCAGTATCAGCTGACCACCATCAGTCAAACTGTCTTCATCTCAATGAGCTCAGGGACTCCCAAGGAACTCTGTGTATGCAGACTTGTGCTTGCAGCCTCTAATTATTTTCTAACAGATAATGGAGCCTTTAAGTTCAGAGAGGATAGATTACACTTGTAAGTGGATCAAAACCCTGCACAGAATCACAGCTCACAAGATTACTTCCTGGAAACACCAAGCTTAGAGGACTAGAGGGGAAAGGCCCTCATCAATTGTCTGTTACCTCATGACAAGTTGGTTTAAAGATATTTTTCATTCTAGTCTCAAAGATGGTTTGCTATGCTTTCCGACCGCAGCATGACTTTGGAATGTATTACATTCTCAGCTGAGCATCTGGTTTGATGTTAAACCATCTGATCAGGCCAATGGCTACTTGACTTATCAGACAATCGTAACAGTCCAATAATTTGAGGCTGAGGAGGGGAAATTGTTTTCACAAGTGAAATTATAAAGTCCCTGTTCTACTACCAAGTAGCCTCTCGGCTGCGTATTTGCCTTTTTTCCTCAGAGCAAGCCTCTCTTCCCTCCCTAAAACTCAGCACCCTCATATATTCTGTTACCAGCCTCAGGGTGAGGAGCAGGGTATCCTTCCCTTCTGATACCACTTGCCTCTGTAGGCAACTCCCGTCCCAGACACGCTTGCAGGCAGAACAGTAGCAAGAACACCTGCACTCTGAATTCAAATTCCAGCACCCTTCTGGGGATGATGGAAGTGTGACCAGCCGAGCAGGGAGGAGAAACTACGCCCCACAGCTTAAACACCTAACTGTTTCAACACCTGAGGGGAAATTCTTTAGTCTGTGAAATTAATCTAGAGATAATACATACTCAGAAATACGTGGGGAAAAAAGGTAAACCTACACTTTACAAAACAGTAACCACCACCTCTGCAGAGCGAAAACAAATCCATACAAGTCCGCATCTACATTCTGCTTCTGCCCTGGCGAAGGTGGTATGGGTTACTTAGTAGACTTAAGCCTGCACTGTTATAACAGACACGGACTACTGCAGTGATAAATACCACGTAAGAAAGCAGGGAGCAGACTAGAAGAAAAAGAGCTAGCTGGGAATGTGTGGAGAAAGCCCGGAATGTAGACTCTGCTGCAACTCCCCAAAGAAAAATCCAAAGAGGGGATGTACTTTTTGATGATGGTCAATTCATCATCCCCTGATGGGAGGAGGGTGGGAGGTGTTTGGACATAGCAGGTGCTAACATCATGCATTATATCATTATAGTCATTACAGATCCATTAGTGGGTGCTCAAGGTACTGAAATGACAGCCCAGTAGCCAAATTATTGTTCTTTACTCTTTTAGCATAACATTTAACAGAATTTCAGGAGCTCGCAGACCACTTTTAGACTTACATTCTGCCAACATTAGAAGTTTTAAACCAGAGCCTATGGACAATGCCACTAACAGCTATACCAGCTATTTCTGTAGACACTGAAGTGTCCCAAGTACTCCGTACACAAACCGCTGTTTACAAGAGCCTTTAAGTTTTCCAGAGCCTCTCTAAAAGGAATGCTAAGTTTTACTTGCAAGTACAAGGACATACACAATTGAGTAAGAAGTACTTGCTGACAAAAGCACACCTGTACTTGACAAGTACAAAAAAAGGAAAGTCAAGGGTGTGACACACATAATGACCCCTCCTTCTCACTAACCTCCTCTTCTCATTCATAACCAACTGTCAAACACTTATTTAAGAGTTAACCCACACTATGTTCATAATGGCACTTAGTCACCTATATACCTTTAAAAAAATCTGATACAACCACTTTTAACCAATGACAACTATTCATAATACTCTTTTTACTGAAATCACAACTGATGCTTTTTCCTTTCATATGTATGGTTAAATTTTCGTCATAAAACAACACTATCAAGTAAGCAGTATCAAGTTTTATCAGGATAGTTATACTGACCAAAGCCTTGGAGTGAGAATGAGTAAACCACATTTCTCTACTGTAACTCACTCTTCAATGAAAGATATTTAAGTTATGTCCTTACAATAGTTTTAAACTTTTTAAAATTTTAACCTATGTCCTTTCTGGTACAGAGAGAAGTGGTCACATTAAAATCATAAACAATGCCTAGGTGATTCTCTTTAAACTGTGGCTTGTTTCAGGAAATAGATGACTGAGTTAGGAGGTGAGGACAAGAACATCTGTACGATTGCATGAGCAATTATTTCAGAAGAATGAAATTAAACCATCATCTTCATCAATGCAGTATGTTAGAGACACCTGTAACATACTGCAAAGAATGTAACAGACAACAAAGAATGTAATAGACCACTACATTATATCAAATGCGGCACTGATACAAAACATCTTATTTCTCCTTATTGTCACTTATATCAACTAAGGAAGTCCAATTCTTTTTTATTATGATTAAGAATAACCTTTAAGTTCTTACTAACCTCTAGGACTAAAAATAACTTTAACTTTTCTCTCACCTTGTTACCACTGGGTCAGAGACTCATGAGAAACTGTTAAAGAGAAACCCTTCCTAGTGTGCCTGTACCTCACATATTTAAAATCTCTAGAGTTTCCAAAAACCTTCATGATTTCTGAGTAATTTATCAGGTGTTATGATGCATACACTGGAGAGAAATGCGGTCCAGTGAATTAAGTCAGCTGATCAAGCTCAGCTATGAAACCTCAGACAAGGAACTTTGTCATTTAACAAGGACCATGTTTTCTTTGTAGAGCGCTCTGGGGTTAATCATTATCAGAGAAAGAGATATTACTATTATTTCTCTATCAGATAAGGGGTCAGCTCTTCAGCTGCTGCAAGTTGCTCAGTTCCACTGACTTTCATACAGTGATAACAATTCCCTGATCTTGAGCTGACCACTGGCATCAGACACGGAGCGCAGGTTGCATTCGGCGCCCTTGCACTCCCTGCACGTCCACTTCAAAAGGGTGCTGAACACCAGCTCTTCTCTTTCTGGAGCTCTACCATTAAAAATACTCTTGACCCTTACTTTTCCATTAAGCAAACATCTAATCCTCTTTACCCCTTTAGTGCAATTCATTTCTTTTGAACAAGGCCAAAATGGCCTTTTTTTTAATTTGTGCACAATGATTACTGAACGTTATCAACATAAATGTGCAGTGCTCTGTAAAAAGCACAGGAAATACCATATCTATGCGGCCTTTGTTCCATTGCCTAAGAACTCACATGTGGTAATTTTTCAGAAATAACAAAATCCATAACTGTGCCTTTATATTAATTTCTAGATGGAAGAATAGACTCTTTAACGGGAGTACATTCTCCTTGTGGTTTACAGTCTCGTTAATGCTAAGCAAATTAAGCCTATACACTGAACAGAACTTCAAGACTTAAAAGTCCTAAGTGATTTTCAAGTTCACAAGAGGGATTTACAAAAAAGTGCAAATTTCTATTTCTCAAAAAATTGCCACTGAATAGTACACTGAATACTGACATACATATTCACAGTCTCAGTGAAGCTTGATCCTGCCACGGACCTAAAAACA
Source organism: Phaethon aethereus (assembly GCF_964289735.1). Taxonomy (NCBI): domain Eukaryota; kingdom Metazoa; phylum Chordata; class Aves; order Phaethontiformes; family Phaethontidae; genus Phaethon; species Phaethon aethereus. The sequence goes on from NC_138580.1 coordinate 38,675,119, forward strand.
GAGTGCAGAGTCTCTGTGAACGTAGAACATTCACGAAAATTATGATCTTGACCTCTTATTAACAATATTTCAAATTAGTAAAGCAAAAAGGCTTTTAAAATCCAGCATGTTTTTATTCCCCTCCCTGTTATGCTTTGCTGCTCAAGACAGCCCCCAGACTCTCAGCGCTTAGTTCTCAGGAACACTGAAGCAGAAGAGAGCTGAGGCTAAATTTCTGTTTCTTTGAGTTCTGCACCAGTGGAGACTCACATACGTGGTAAGATGCTCCCCTGCAAATCTTCTCCCTCATCTCTAGTGTCTATGCCATGGAAAGAAAAATAACTAGCACCTGAGACAGAGGAGTTTCAGCCTTCCACTGATGGGAGGACCATTTATAAGAAAACTCGAAGCATCTTGGGGTGCATGACATCTGCAGAGTGAAAAGCCCAGCCCTTCATTACCATGGCACTGGCATTACCCTGGCAGCCCAGGTACTTAACAGTTCTGGAATGGAATCATCTACATGCAATCAATTAAACATTGCCTCATATAGGTCTGCCTAGCTCTCCAGCGTCAGAGAGGCAGCACTGACCTACCTGCAGCTGAGATGTAGCCTTGGTTAGTTGGTTTTGTTTGTTTGTTTGAACACTGCTGCTCTAGAGAATGCTATGGATATAGATAATAGTGAGACAGCTGGTCAAAGCCTAAGGAAAGGAGGGAAACGGCCTACACACAAAATCGCAGCAGCTGAGTTTTTCTCAGGGACATGATATTGTAGCACTTGCTGAGTATCAGCACGGTATTGGTCCTGTGTATAAGCCTCCTTCTACTATTTAAACATAAGGGAAGAAAACTGGCAGAAATTCCTCTTTACAGTCTCTGTGGACTACAGAAAGACAAACCCCGCCCACCCCACCCCGCAAAAAAACCTCACAGACACCGATCGTCTCTTACTCACATCCATAAACTCCACATTGGCCTTTGGACCAGTGGTCTCATTAAGGATCTTAATGGCCACAGGAATCTTTACAGTTTCTCCTTCGGGGACCCAAATACCCTAGAAAGAGAAGAAAAAGTGAGAGAAGACTAATAAGAAAACAATCATAAAAACTTCAGAGTTACAGCTCTTTTTGATGCATTCTGTCACATTATGCAAATCCATTATGAAGCTCAGAACTGAGAATACACAAAGCAAGTTGTAAAATAATAAAAATCCCACAAAACTACTTCTTACACCAAAAGTGAACCTTCATGTAAAATAAAAGATTTTCTATCAGTGAATGTCCTCATTAGGCTCCCTTGATTTTCGGGTCCACAACCAGGTTTCTACAGAGTAATGTCAGCGTATCAATGATGCACATACTTTTTCCATGATTGGTTCTGATAAAATTAAACAAAAGTCTGGATTTTCTGTTCTGGATTTTGATGCCAAACTCACTGGTTATCAGAAAACTCTCAAAACTGATTATCACTAGGTCATACTATCTTGCAGGAACAGGATACCCTGAGAACAATGTATTTAGAGTGAAACATTTAGGGGCTATTTCTCTAAGTAATTGATATCTGAGAATTAAGAACTTAGATGGCTAAAAAGTAAACTTTAAAATTAAAATTCACAAACTGTGTGTGTCTTGGATTACCTTTCCACCCTTCTTGACTATTGCTGTGTTCTTGGCAACCTCATGCTACCCATCTCTATCACTTTATTATTGTCCAAGTATATGTAAACTGATTATTCAAAAATGTATTCCCATGACCTTGCAGCTGTAGTGACCTGGTCTTTACTTCCTCCATTTCCTCCCCAGTTTGAAGAGAGATGCAGTATCCATCCTCCTTCAGTGCTCTGACCTACCACCTCAATTTGGCGGGTCTGAGTTGCTCCCAAAGGGTCAGGTGGTTGGTTTCACTTGCTCATTAAGCCCTACTTCATGCTTTTGAGATTTGGACATGACCAACAGATCTTTAAAAAAAAAAAAAAAAATCTCTAACTGAAGCATTTTTTCCTTTGTTGGTTCTGCTCTTAAATCCTGGTTGTTAAAGGGTGCATTGACATAACTCATCTTTTCTATTTAAATGGAAGAAACAAAAATTATGGCAGTTTAGCCAACGACAATGTTGTTTTACAAGGTATGACTACTATTGCAAGACCTATGTGACAGTTGCAAAATGAGAGACAAAATTTATGTCACTTTCCAAAAATGTACTGTAAAGCCATTATTTAAGAACAGAATTACAAACTTCGATACTGCATTTTAATATCAAGATGGCCCAGCTTGTGTAGTCCTGTTGCGTGCAAGGAAGATTGTGGCTGACACTTCTTTTCTCACCAAGAAATAGTATCTGCATGCCTCATAAAAACTGAAGTCAGCATTTGAGTCTGCCTAATTAAAACTGAAGTCAAGGTTTGAGCCTGAAGATGGGCTCCTCCCACACAATTCCACCATCCTATGAGTTTCCCAGCTATGCAGGGCTCATGAACCCATCCACAGTACGGGGTGCTTTGCTGTAATGCAGAACTTGACTGCTTAAAAGTTAAATGAGGGAACTCACTACTGTACAGTGAAGAGTCTTACCTTATATACAGTTCCAAAGGCTCCAGAGCCAAGAACCTTGACTCGTTTCAGCTCCGTTTCCTTCAGGATACGAAGCTGTGCTTGGTTGGGTGCTGTGCCACTTGGAGTCAAGGGTTCCACAAGCTATGAAAGAAAATTCAACAGTCTTAAATATTTGAAAATGTGAAGACCGATCAGAAGTTTGTACTGAACACATCCAATCCAACTAAATACTGGAATAAGACAGTGCTGGCATCTATTGACCTGCCAACTTGTGGAGGGATTGCTCACCTTCAAAAGCAAATGAGTAACGCTAACAAACCAAGAGACCTGATATAGAAAATCCTCGCTCAACATGTAATGATTTCCACCAGGAATTGCATGATGGAATTACGAACTGGAAATTGAATTGGCGTCACAGTAACACAACCAAGGACTTTTGCTAATGGAGGCAGTATAAATATTTTCTACATGACAGAAGTACATCATTTATTATCAGTGCACCACATTCTATTTTTGCCCATTTTATGTCTTTTAAGTTGGCCATACTTCTTTTTAATAGCCCTGACTTAAGGGATCATCACGTTCTTACTCTGTTTTGCGGAAGGGACTATTTTTCTGAACAACTGTTATACCACACAGGAGGACAGCTTTAAGGAGAAAACATCTTATAGCAGACCACTAATTTGTAACAGCCACTACTGTACTGCAAAAAAAGGCACAATCTTAATTTGCTCAAGATGTCCCCAGAAACTCTGTAAATGAGCCACAATGGCACATTCAGTTAAAAATGCTCTCAGATCCAAATGTTATACCATCTCTGCTAGAAAAACAATGCTGCTTTAAAAGTAAATTAAAAATACATGAAAAGGACAATACTCTAAACAATGAAAAATAGTCTGTTCCCTTACAGGATGAGGAAAATAATTCAGGGCTACTCCTATTCAAATTGGTTTGAAACCACTGCAGTATTTCAAAGTTGTCTGTTTACAAGACTAAATGCACCATGCTCTGCAGTTTGAGAAGTACATCCATGGCTCTTTGAGCATCGTGAGCTACTTCGTAGACCAGACTACTTTGATTCAGGTTAAAAACACTGGTATCTGGAAATTATTGGAGTAGGAAAATATAACAAAACCAAACAGCAACAAGTCAGGTTATCGCAGAAATAAATCGTGAGCTGTACTTTTTTCAGAGTGATTTCTCTTTCCTCCTTCCCACTTTAGATGCCCAGTACTTACATGGTGAAAGGAAGAAGGTTCACTGTAAAAGAAAAGTGGACAGACTAGCAGTACACTTCTGTATTTTCAGTTTGTGAAGGGTGAAAACAGCTTCTGTGCCATAGTCCACCAGCACAAATATGGCAGGGAGAAGTGTTGTGGCGGTCTAAAAAAATGCTTGTAGAGTTTTACTGAGAATGACCTACAGAAAGAGTAGGTCTGTTACAGCCTCCAGCTGGAAACAGTGACTTCAGCTGAAGCTATAGTCGCTTGTGTGTTCATCTCAGGATGCTCCTGATTTAATCTTCAGTTTCTAAGCCAAGACAACAGCTTCCCCACATGTTCAGCAGGAGACCTTGGTCCCTCAGGAGCTGCTGTCAGCCACAGCTTTTATCTGACCAAATGGAGAATGACAGCTGGACTTCAAAGCCAATACTTCTCAAATCCAATGAAAACTACCTGCTTAAAATTGTTTATGCTTAAGTAGGGGCTAATACAATGGCAAGATTTACGTATCCAAAAGCACTGAGTATTGTTAAGCTTTCTATACAACCGAACAGTATTTAACAAGCAACACCAATTCTGGCCAAGCATAAAAGACACTTAGGCAAACAGATTGGGGATGCATAAATCATTTGCTCCTGGGCTTTACAGTGGAGATGAGCAGGAGCAGAACCCTTGGAACAGAAAAGGAAACAGCATTCTTAACAAAGCTTTATCAAAGAATCACTAGAATATTCCCAAACTTCATTATCTTACAAGGGGGACTCTAATTTAAAAGTATCACTTGCGAAGTGTCTCAAGTATAGGACTGAGGAGATGGCAGTAATCACCGTTGCTGTAGCTGACAGATAAAGACTTAATGTTATGTTTAAATACACTGCCTAGATCCCCCCTCGGCATTTCAAAGAGCAAGATGGAGTGGGCACAGCACTATTTCCTATAGCTACACTACGTATTTTTGCCAGTAGAACTGGGAACTTAATTTGGTTAAGCTCTGGGAAGTATCTTGGCTTAATAAAATACATCATTACTGATCGTGACTACAGGCTTTGACAAACTCCGCACCACAAAGGCAATGCAGGCAGTGGGAGCAACGGTAAGTGACAATGCCTGCATTTCAGGATTCTTGATGAGCTGAAGTTTGCATCAGAGCTTGCTGAAGGAACTTACGATCTCAGTATGCACTGGATGAAAAGCTGTATTTAAGCATGAGAGCTGCTAAATATACTCATGATGAACTGGGATAGAAGTTCAGTTGAGAGCAGGATGGGAGTTAAAAAAATCTGTTGGAACATGACTTTGTGATCATGTGGACCTTTTTGGTTTTCAGAAGTGGTGAATCTATGTACGTGCAGGAAACTAGTATAGCTTCATTCATTCCATCAGTCCTGCAGAAGTTAGCAAAAGGATTTCTACTGACCTGTCTGGTAATTGGATTGAAGACCTGAACATCTTTAATACAAAAGCAGAACAGCTCTGTGTATCTTTTCAAATATTACGTGAGAAGCAGCACACTCTCACCTCAGTCTCCAGGAATCTTCGCAGTGCTCTCTTCTTTTTAATGCTTTTGCGCCGAACATACACGGCGAATGTCAGGCCCACAATGACGATGATGAAGAGGCCACCAATAACTCCCGCAGCAATCAGAGGCGTTCTAGCAATCAGAATCAGAGACTTTTATTTTTAGGTGGAGTGAGAGACCAACGAATGTTTGGGTACATAAAACACAATCACTTGGAAAGCTTATTAACTGCCTTATGATAGGAATTTCTAAGTCAGTCCAAATGGGAAGTCAGGGGAATCACATTAACGTATGGTGTGCCTTTTGGTTTTAACCAATATACCAATTTCACTTTTTTCAAGCCACCATGCACAGGTGAGGAGTCGTGTGGACAAGGAGACACAACATGCACTTTGATAGCAAACACAAATCTGCAATGGCAAAATGAGGATACAGGTATCTGCAGTTTTACTGCAAGAACTTTAAATATGCTTACTTTTTGGCTCCATCTACGTTAACTCAATGGGCTTGTGCATTTAGAGGAAAATAAACTAATGAAAAATTGCCTAAACTACTAATATGATGTGCCTTCGTAAGTATAGAGAAAGTGAGAGGCAACTTTGAACATGGTGTTTCATAGACAAATCTGGAGGCATCATACTCCTACAGCTTCCTCAAGTAAAGGATATTTATATTTGAACAACGTAACTCATTACAAGAGCCACACACCCTCTTGGAACTCCTACACCTAACTATTGGAACTATTACACATAAACATTTTCGTCAGGGGTTATGGTTGCACCCATCTGGTTTTGCTGTGGCTTTTCAGAACAGCCAAATCCCAGGCCAAAAGACTGGTGCGTTGGAGCCAAAACACTCCTGTGAACAATGCCAAGGAAGGCTTAACACAAGACACTACTTCAACAAATCCTTTCAGCTTTCTAGGATCTTGAGCAGCATGAGCTACAATTACCAATTTGTTTTTCCCCAGTGATAAGTAGGCTGGCATCATGGTAGATGCTATACAAGCACAACACAAGAAGACTGTCTCAGCGAGTCAGTCTTTGACTTAGGTGCCCACATTTGGAGATCGCCTACACAGTTAGTGGAGAGAAACAGGCTCCCTCCGAAAAAAAAAAATCCAAGCAATAGGTGCTCTGACTCATTTTTTTTTCTTTCTCTCCCCGCTCCATCTCTAAAGAGTGGGTAGCAGCCTCCAAACCAAAACAACTTACTAGCATAAACACACTCACAGGATTTAACATCCCTCCAACGGTGGCAGGACAGCAGCTGAAAAGATGGGTAAAAAGAGACAGCGTGACAACTGCAGAGCATAAATGGCGCTCAAACCATTGCCTGGTAACTACAGGAAATTGGTTAACTATTGTCAAGATTATGGAACTACCACTGCTGTGCTTTAACAGCCTTTCTTGGTTATGTCTGAATGATGATGAAAGACACATTATGGCCTGTTAATATAAAGGTACCACACGGCTACTGAAAATTTAAAGGAGTCTCCCACAGAAATAATAAATTGATTTATCTGACCCTTTACTCTCCTTTTTATGTCATACCACAAAGCAGAACAGTGGGAAGTGGTGCCACCTAACCTGGTTTGGTAATTTAAGGTTAAATGTACTCATTTAACACTGAGTACCGTTTTGAAGCCTGTCTCTAAACTGTCGTAATCGTCCCTCATCACTGCAGTTTGGTTCTGAGAAGTCTCATAGCACACAAGCTGGATTAATTTCAGATACCAACCAAAAGATATGTTTCTGGAGCACACCTAATGTGCTCCAACCTCTAACTGGCATTAAGGTCCACAGGATCATACTAGAGCTAACCCAAAGAAAAAAACCCTTGGAGCAAACATAGCCTAGACATTGGGATCATCACCTATATCATCCTCCAGATCCAATCCTATTGTGTCACTCACCTCATGTTAACAGAGAGCAAGCCTCATACTTCCAACATCTAGTTATTAAAGCACCGAGTTTAAAGCACCGCTATCATATTTGCCCAGGGAAAACACGTTAACATTACACTGTAAGCCCCATTACAGCTCAAAGACTTCATGATGGGAACCATAAAGCCTGCAAATAAAGGAAGCTGAATGTTGTCTGGCTGCGATATGGATTATGATGTTTGGGAAATACAAGTTCAGTACCACTTACTCCTCAGGCAGAGACACTCCTCCTTCATCTAGTTTGGCCTTAAGACACACTGCCCTTTCTAATCCCATTGGTTACTCCGCCAATTTTGAGTGCAGAACTCAGATTAAAGGACCTGGCATATCCACCCAAAACTACATTCTTCTTCATTTGCATGTGCTTTCCATGATGCTGACGCAAGAAACTCTTTAATAGGCAATTATGAAAAGCACTGGCTATCAAAAGACTTCTCTGGAGCTAGTACTGACTGATGTTCTTGAGCAGAGGAATTTATTCTTTTTTAATGCTGTTTGAACAATCATATAACTTTTAACTAACACCACTAAACCACAGACTGACAAGACAGGCAGGAGGTCTCTCGACTTTCAAGTCCATCATAACAGCTGTCAAAATAAATAATTAATGTTTTATGGTACTGTGTACACCAAAAATGGTCCAAACAATATTTACATGATAGACCATAATATGGAAACAGTTCCAAAGGAGACATAACAACTAGTGAAGAAAATAAAATGAAGTTACACTTTCCTTGCAACCCTTTTATTGTTACAGAGTACAGGGGTTCAAAACAAATCTTTATGATCCATCATGTCAGCTCTCACTGACTTTAAAAGAAAGTCGTCATCATTTTTAGTAGTGAACTGAAAAAAAACAAATAATTTTTTAAAAACTTCACCACACAAGCATTTAGTCATTAATGTGAAATACGCTGTAATTACATATCAGATCTGAATTTTCAGGAGGTACTATCTAAACACACTATTAAGCAAGCTTAAAAAGGGAGTGTAAAAGGAGTAATATACCATTGTGAGAAAAAACATATTTAAATGCTAAACAAGTATCTGAAATACAGAAAACGTTCCATTTTCAATTCAAATAGTGATCAGCTGCCTTTACTCCTAAGTCCACTATCCTTCCACAAAAATTATGACAGACACAAACAGCACAGACCTAAACAGATGCAACTGCATACCGTGCAGCTTCTCCTCTCTCTGCTACTGAGCTAAGCCCCAAAGTCAACAATCTTGTGTTTTATTTGCTACACTACCAAATGACAACTCACTGCCTTCAGCGCTTTCTGGTATCATCAGCGCACTTCACTGTTGTTTCCAATCACATGCAGATTATTTTCCAAGCCCCATCTTCTCGGCGTCGCCTACTGCATGTGGGTTATTTTTACTTCTGTTTGTTAGGGTGAGTTTGCTTTTCTATCTATTCTGCTAATATCTTCATTTGTCCTGTATAATTTCTGTACTATTTCCACGTTTGCAGTGTCTTGCATGTAATACCCTAGTGAATGTCATTAACATGGCGTTTACCTTTCTGTCACATAATTGTTAAGGTTTATCATGGAACCCTGCAAGGCGGTACTGATCAGAGATGCTGGAGACATGAAACCTTTCTCCCATTTTGTTTTTCTAATCCAATCCTTTTTTGTACATGAACCTAACCAATAGTTCAGCTTCACATACAGCTGGACACACAAATTCCCTGATCTCTTAAGGGCTTAATCCACTTGCACTTTTGTTACATTACTGTCCCACAACCAGCTCTGTGCATGCAACTCGCTACGTTTGCCCACCTCAGACAACTGGCCCCCTCAAACTAATTCAATGAAAGTTAATGGGAGTCGTGTTGATGCAGAGACAAAAATTTCACTATCAAAAAAGCCCGTTTTGTTCAAGTCCTTTTTAAAAGCACGGAGGCCCCATTTTTCTGTTAGGGCTCAGAAAAGATAAAGTCAAGCTAAGAGTGACATTTCCATGGCAGTCCTGCCCATCCAGCATAAATAACAGACAGACAGAAGTCGAGTCTAGCTCACTCTTCTTTCAGCTCCACCACAAAGCTACCAACCAGAAACTTCTGATACAGCCAGTACTTTCCTTTACACATTTGAAAAGCTACTGCAGAGGGTGAAAAAAAATCTCTGCTAGGTGTTTCTGGACTTCTATGCTCATAAAAATCAATTTAGCAGTCCAAGAAATATGGCCCCAAATGATAATCCAACACCGTATCATTAATTTACTATCCCCCACCCCTCCCACAGCTGAGGACAGAATAACCAATTAATGGTTGGAAAAGGCAGCAGCAGGGGAGGCAGCAGGAGGGAAAAAAATCGCAACATGTGAAAAATCCTGCCTTTTAAACTGGAAACTGTGTATCTGTGGCTAGAAGTTGAAAGTAAGACTCTAGTACTCCGTTAGGAAGAAATGAATAATATATATTTCTTCTTAAATGTGTACTGTGTTTTCATATTTAGAAGCATGTAACATCCACTCCCACACACCGAAACCGAGACAAAAAGTTCAAAGTTAGTATTTCAAGATGGACAAGGACGCTCAACAGGGGGGCTCATATCATTCCATCCACTCCAAAACATCAAAACATCTGCAATTCCCACAGTGCTTTCAGCCCAGGTATTAAAGCCTAATTACCGATTTTGATCGGTACGCGGTCTCATACTCTTGACTGGAGAGTGCAGCAGAAGGGGGAAAGGAAATAGAATTGTGGTCCATGGAGTAAAGCTGAGAAAAAACACCTGTTTTTCTATCTTCTGCATTAATCTACCTAATATGATACGTAAATAAATTGAGCTTTGAAGCAAATCTGTTAGTGAGCTTTAAGTTCCTGCCTCAACTTCCCTCACCTTCCCCTCCTTTGAGTTTTATCTATATATCCAAACAGGACTCATTACAACCTTGAATATTTGCTAAGTAGCCACTTCTTCTAAATTTTCATTATCAAGGCATTATTTTTTGCCTGATGGATGATTCACACTTTCTGCATTCCTCACCCCTTCCATCAGTGGAGAGTTCAAGCGAGTTATAAAGCTGCACTTTTAGAGATCTCACAGATTCTGCTAATCCTGGAACGGTAATCTTAGTATTTAAAATATACAAGACAAAGAACCAGACTGGGAAGCAAATTTGTGTATGTTTTAGTAGCTTCTCTCTGCTGTGCAGCACTCCCCTGGCAGAGCTCTACAACCACATTTTCAGAGTGCCTGGTGTTCAGGAAACAATGCTCCCCGGGGATGGGAAGAAGTCATCTAATATTATTCCCATTAAGATGTGCTTTGCTTTATATTTTTCAAGAACAAGGCTCCCTTCCCCCTTGCTCCTCATCTGAGGGTGTTTAAACACTGACAAATGTCACCATATATGTAGGGATTTGGAGTTTCTAATCACACATAAACTCCAATTTTAACTGACAGCTAATCTCATGATTACTACTAATTCAGCATTTAATCTAGATATGGGCAAACTGCATTGCATCGTACTGTCAACTAGCTGCAGTTAAACGCTGGCGGCAGGTAGCTCTGGTTCTGTGGTTAAACTCTGGTGGTAGTTTGCATATTTTCAATATGCAAAATGACCACAATGTTGTAGTCTACGTCTAGGTCCATTCAGCAGTTAAACCTCAAAACAGTTTTTACTTTGGACAATGCTAATGCCGACAAACAGACATCTATAGTCAAAATTGCTTTTTCCTTACCTACACCGGTTCCTATATTAAAGCCTTCCCTGAGCAAGTATTTAAAGACATTTCCAGATCACTACAATCAAGTTAGTGGTGTGCTCAGTGTTTTTTCACCAGCTTTGCCAAATGAGAACAACATGTGCAGAACAGAGATTTAGTCTCTAATTGACAGTGTACACCCTTTCCTCCTCTAGCACACCACTGACTACAATGTACTGTTGAGAGCAGCAGTGCTGTTTGGATACATCAAAAAGTTTAACATACGGTGACATCATTTACTGAAAGTTTGCATATATTTTGGTTATCAGTGTTTAGTGAAAACAAAACACCAACAAGATGCAAACAAGTACATTATGTGCATTCCTTAAATTGTAAAAGTGTGTCCTACTCATGCTGCCTTTTTTTTTTTTTTGGAAAAAGATAGGATTTCTCCTTTCACTCAGCAAAATAAATGAGGACAAAGAAAAAAATACAAGGTATAGCTTTGAAAATGAATGTTAAGCTATAATTCTAGACATTAATATGTATTGACTATAAATTTATGACATCTTTATTATCATTAAGCACACAGAGTGCACAATGGATTTCTTTAAAACTAGTTTTAAATCTGAATGGCATCATTTAGGAGAACCACCACATTTCTATTACGTTTTCACCACAAATTACTAAGAACTCTCAGTTTTAACTCCCCGTTAACACAGTTGACCAGGAATAAATACTGAAATCTCTGTGATTACAGTATCAATACGGAGGGTCTTCATGGACCTCTCCCCATGAAACTGAAAAGTTCATCTGACATCTTTTGCATCCCTGGTATTTTTAGGCTGAGATTTTTCTCTTCTGCCACAACATAAAAAAGAAATGCTATTGTTAAGAACTTGCACAGTGACTTTGTTCTGAGGCTTGTGCTTTAAGTAAACATATTAATGTTCCTTGTAAAATATGCCAAGTCAGGCCCCGTATAATGTAGATTGATTTATCTGTGACAGAAAGTCAGTTAAATCCACTATAGTGGACTCACAGGTGAAGCCAGTTCATCAAGTAAGAGAACAATCCTCTTTATAAACTTGTCATACTTCCCATTTTCTTTGGGAAGAGTAATATTTTTCTTTAAATAAAGAAAACTAGACCTGTAATGACCATGGGCACTGATGGACTGCTCTGAAACTAACAACATCAACATTAGCTCAAGGAGTTTCTCTCTGCATAAGGCATTCCTGTTAAAAGCAATAAACTCACCCTGCATCTCTGCAACAAGTTGCAGCCAACTGGCTCTATGATTATATCTGTGTACCTGAAATTATTAAGAAGAAAACATGCTTTACTCAAATAGAAACATAAAGCGCATTTTCCTGTATGACATTATATGCTTTGGCACTGCCTTCTATTCATTAACTGTCAAATCCAAAAGTACCACAGAGCAGCACAGTCTGAGGCAGAGCGCGTTACATGGCTTGGGGAGCTGGAGAAATCCAAGTTAGTGCCCATACTACATCAGCAGGTATCCAAAATATTCAATGGGCACCGAGCCACGTGGAGAATACAAATCCTAGCATTGAAACTGAGCAGGAACATTCCTGCACTCTGCGACACGTGTTCAGGGAAGATTTTTAGAACATTTTCTTCATTGCAACATTTTAGTTTCTATTGTATATTCTAGCAGATATGGGGAGGCCAATTACCTTCACCCTACATGCTGTACAGCTTCCCAAGCAGAAGGCTGAACTCCAGCCTAAATGACTCAGAAATTATTGCAACCTGACCTCAGCTTTGCTCCACCAGTGACTGTACAGATGAGTGAATACTGCAGTCAGTATTAATAGCAATTCATTAACATTTCAGGTGGCAGCCTTATTCAGTCTAATGCATGTCATTTTTTCTTTACAGTTAACAATTATGTAGATAGGTGTATGCTCCAGAGTCTGGACAAACAATCAAATATGTGTCCTCAGACATCCATGATGAATCAGACATTCACTACTTTGTCCTCTGAAATTTTTGGTACCCAATATTTGGTACACGGAGGGAAATTAATTTCATTTGGGTGATAAATCAAACTGTAAAGAATAGAGAACAGGAAGGAATGTTTGGGAGTATTTTAAATAATCAACAGGAGGAAACCTGTGGGTTTTTTAAAACACTTTCCAGATTTCACTGGTGGAAAGTGCTTGTAATTCACTTATATTGCAGTTAAGTGTTCCCTGAAATTGAGCTATTCAACATATGAAATATTCAAACCCACAAATGACTAAGCAAAATCTTGCCTGTAGGACTGTGCAGGTGGTTTGCCTACCTTTAAGGAGCTGCAAGAGGAAGGTTTCTATACCCCACGCCCTGAATTTTTATTTTTCCATCAAAAATAATCATCTTTCTGTTGAATATGCCTTGGTCTATACCTGCCCCTTTGGATTGTTTTTTGGATTGCCAGTCTCTTCTGAGAGTAATTGAAATTGTTCAGAAAATTTAAGGAGCACAGGGCAGATTTTTTTGTCCAAGTGGTTGCGAATACTGGACTCTTTCCTGTTCCAGCTTTGAATCATACGGGACAGCCAGCATTTGCTTTTACAAGCTCCGAGAGTATTTCACAGTAGGGAACCTTCAAGGACTGTATGTGGGGACCAAGTCTGAGATTCTGTCCTGGATTCCCTCCTCCTGAAGTCTTTAAGACTTTATGTTTCTCCTTTGTGAGAATACATTCTGTACATTGAAGACAGCCCTAACTTCCATCAGACCACTTCTGGTCCAGCTCTGTATCTACATGCCCATGAGCCACCTCACCAAGGCGAACAAGCCTCTTCACACGAGTGAGCAGTCAGACTAAGGCTCAGCATTGGATACTGGCAGAGGGCAAAAAACCCCCATCAAAACAAAATGGGACAAGATAAACTGATGAGAACAGAACAGAACTATCACACTATGTACCGGATCTTGAAGTTTCTTGCCATATCCAATCATTTGTTTTGCAAGAAATGCAGAGCTTACATGGGTTTCAGCTGAGGGTTTTTAACAAGCAGTGGCATAAAAGCATCTTTTGGACCTGCATTTGAGATCAGAGTGCATGAAGGATTTGTACAAGAATGTACAAGAATATTTGGAAATATGCACCCATATATTGTGCTTGTATTACATACATACATACACATACACACACGCGATTAAAAATTTTTCCTTCGAAGTCTAAATCAAAACACTAACACTTCAAAATAGTAACACTTCATTCCACACTGGTATAAATGTATATATAAATATAGCATTTCAGACATTTATTAGGATACTAGTAATGGCCATGATGCTGTTAACTTCAACATACATTTTAGCTACGCCTCATCTGAGTTCTAAATATGCAGAATTTATCTCTGTGGAGCATAGCAGGGAATAAATGCAGCCAATGCTCATAAATATCAAGGAAAATCCAAGGTAGATAAAGAGCAGGGTATAAAGAATTTATTTCTGAGCATGCCTGATGCTGCTTTTGGATTTATCACTATTATTTTACAAGGATAGCATTCTGTCTAAATGCCCTACACAAATTATATCCATCATTAGAAAATCCCATTTGATTATGGGGAAAAACTCAGATAAAATTGAGATCCTCCTTCTGACACAAGGCTTATACAGGATCATCTCCTATACAATAATAGGCGCAAAAATTCTTCTATGTCCATAATTTATCAGTCATCTCCTAGTAGTTCTTATATTAATAAGTGAAGCAGAGAGAAACTCTGGTTTTCTTGCAACTCCTCTTAATTCTAGCCATTGGCCCACTGCCAGCATTTCCCCAGAGGCCACTCAGGAAAAAAAAAAAAAGTTATTCAACTTCGAAGCTCCGAATCCACCCACCTTCACTCCCCTCTCCTGTATCCACAGCCACCCAAAGGAATCTATTTCACTTCACTGGCTGTAAAGGGAGCCAAGGGAAACCAGTCTTTGTCAATATTATCCTCATCTTCTATTCTCAGTTCTACCAATGGGGGTTTTTTTTGCATCTATGTACACAGCAACCTCCTATCATCTTGATAGCCACAGATGTGACTTGATTAGAAAAACAGCTTGTGACCATGGTGAGGATACTGCTCAGAGTAACCTAGACTCTACAACAGCTGTTTTATTATCATTATTTTGCAGTACAGTATGGCCCACATAAAGGCAAATGATAATTTAGTAAAACAGCTCCCAAATTTCAGTATGATAGAACATTCCAGAATTTATTGCAGATACAGCCTTACCTATGCATCTTCCAAATGTCAAAAATACTCCTCTTCCAATAGCTGCTAAACTCCCAGTACAAATCAGGGCAAGCAGCTGGGGAAACTGTGATCCAGCTTAAAAATCTTGTTTTCCTTTTTCTGCCACAAACCCCTTGACAAAACCAGCTAGAGAGAATACACACAAACACACTGCCACAGCTATAGGTTTTGCTTTGATTTCTTAGTAATTGCCTTTTTCTCACTGGAATTTTCCTGGAAAGAGCTCCCTCAGTTTAAAAATCTGTTGATTAAAAGATGACTCAAACATCCCAAAGTTTGGAAATTGGAGCCTGATCATCCACTGGTTGATCCAGGAAATTGAAGAAGAGAGAGTTCACACAAAGCTGAAGCGGTGAGACAGCACTAAACTTTGCCTGCATCCAAGTCATTTACATGCAGAGGATATCACTACCATGAGGGAGGGAAAAAACATAGCTAGAGGAGATGGGACTATTTTAAAGCTAGAATATTATCTTTTCAATCTGTTCTTTGTCTATTATCCTTACTGTGATTGAGACTACGCATATTAACAACTAGTGGTCCATTTTTAATGCAGGAATAATTTTAATTTTTTCCCATCCCCCTACATCAGACCATGACGGGCAAAGAGGTAATTTATTTCTGAAATTCACACCTTTTCTTTAAGGAAGGTTATTCAATCAAATAAAGCAATTCCCACTGATACAGAGCCCACTGAAATGAACTGAAAATACCCTGATGGCTGATTCAAGCCTACTGGGTACTCAGAAGAGACCAGTTTGGCCACTACCATGCTGGTGAATTACCCAACTAGAATTAGTCCTCTTCCTTCCTATCTACCAGGTCATCGCTGTTTCTTTGGTTTTAACCAACCAACCTACAGGATCCGTATATTATGGTCCATGCTCCCACCACTATTTTCAAGATTAATATGCTATATATCCAAAAGTAGGGATCACAATGTCTTATCTCCTCTTCAGCATGACCTGTAAGACTATACTCATTAACACATCAAGCCTACAAATTCTAACTTGGCTGAACCTTAACAGCATTAACTGCAGCAAAACAAATGGTAACAAATAATTAAAACCATATCCTCTGTCCTTCTGTTTGCATCTACTTTTCCACTGTCACCTCTTCTTTTCACTCATGTTGCTTTACAGTTTCTGTGCTACTAAATTTCAGTGACTTACATAAACATCATTAGGTTTACTACAACTAAACAGCTAGGAGTTAAAATGGGACAGCGAGTAAAGAAAGAACACGTAACGAAAATCCAAGCGAGCATTTTAAGAGGCAAGTAACATCTTGCTGTATTGCTTTGATAGCCTGTGTTTCTAATAGATAGACTATGTTACAGGCAAGGTATTGGGAGTCTAAGACAAATTATTTGAGGAAACAGTTCACACTTCTACCTTAAAAGTTTGATTGCATTTCAGACAACTTTCCTGCAGGTATTAAAAGAAAAACTTCATAGAACTTACAAATCAGGGATTACATCATGACTGGACCATGTTTAACCAAAGTCTGGCCTTTGTCCTGATGACAAGGACATTTCACAGAATCACAGAATCACTAGGTTGGAAAGGACCTTTAAGATCATCAAGTCCAACCATTAATCCAGCGCCACCATGTCCCCTAAACCATGTCCTGAAGCGCCACATCCACACGTTTTTTGAACACTTGTTCAAGAACAAGAACATTTGTTCTTGAATTTGTTTCAAAATTTCTGCATAAATGCCACAACTCTTCAGGATGAGGGATTACCAGCCCTGTCGAGAGAGGTACCAGAAAAGACAAATACACAGTAATTTTCTCACAACTCTCTGCCAGTGAAAAGCTCAATCAGAACTAGCCAGCACCTGTCTTCATGCTATCCCACAATCTTTCCTTGCCTATTTGATCATCTGCTCAATCTGAGGCAACTACAGAAATTATCATCTGCATTATCTTCTATTGATTAAACAGCCAATATGTCTGCTGAAGAGCTTGTCCATCAGTGTGTGAAGATGGCGTCATTAAAAATTTACATCAGATTGAAAAAAGCATGAAATTTTTTGACAAAACTACTGTCACCCCTAAAGAAAACTTCACTTTCAAAGGTTACATACAAATAAAAACAACATCTAGATACCACACATTCTAAAACTTCATAGTACCAAAGCCCCAGCTCTACCAATGCATCTTCTGTGAAAGGAAGGGAGGGACAATAAGAAAAGAGGACAAAAAAGAAAAAAAGATCAAAAGAGGAAGAGTGTGCACTACAGAACAATACAAGATACTTAAGTACTTCACTAGTATCTAAGGCTTAGAAAACCTGAAAGAGATGGACAAATGAGACCTTCAAATTTATGTTTTTAGTGGACAAACTTCCAAATTGCCTTCAGTTGTACATCAAATAAAAATGCTGAACAACTAGAATACAAAAATGCTACTGTATTTATTCAAAATAAATATCTCATCCAAGTGAATATAGGCACGATGCAAGAGAGTTCAAACAGGTAAGATCTGAGTGAGTTTCTCCTCTCTCCTAGCAAAGGACAGTCAGAAAACTCGGACTTTTAACTGATCTAACTGTTAATGAACAAGAGTATGTCAGCATAACAGAAACCTTGTGTAAAGTCACGTGGAACTCTCACTCCATGCCTTTACCAGCACAGTAAGTCTCACCAAAGCTGACAGGAACCAAAGCCCAATATTCAGCAGCTACATTTGCTTGACTGTGTCCAACTCGGTACTAAGAATCAAAATTCAAAGGAGGAACTCCGGGTCCTAATCCTACAGCATGAGCCAAGAGCTCATTGTAGCTGGAAACTATCACCACAGACATGGAAGCACCATGTCACACATTGTAAAGAGGAGGAACCAACTAAATCCTCTGGCCTGAGTATCTGTATAACAGAGTCCACAGACTTGGCACAAATTCATCGTGCTTGCAAGAGAAAAGTTTCAGTCTTGATTTTACAAGTCTAATGCTGGAGAGTAGAACATTACCAGGAAAAAAATCATTCCAGGGATTAATAATCCTCATTAGAAATGCATTGGCATCTTGCTGCTTTGAATGTGTCTTTCCTCAAATTTCATCCATTTAATCAGCTCACAGACAGACAGACACCCTACCCTCCTTTTCAGCCTGCTAGACTAGCACCATCTTTAAGCAAACTTTTGTTCCTTAACTATCTATGTTTAGATGATTATCAGGCTCTACACTTTAACCCTCAACCAAAATAATCTTTAGCTGTTTGAGCTCCCAAACTTCTTTACTACAAGGCACAATGTACAAAGTCTTAATTATTCCTGGTGGCTCTTCTGTAAAGCCTGTTTACATAGTCCTGAGAAAACAGTCAGTCTTTATGGAAGTACAAGGTCTACATTCTTGTTCAACTCTATCCACTACCTTTATGATGAGGTAGAAAAGAGGCATAACACCACAAAACACCTCTACTTTACAGAAAAGAGATACAAAGTAAGTTGAACTAACAGAGAGAGGGCACTGAATGGCAAATGAGGTTAGTATTAAGCCCTCTTTCCCATTACAATTTGAATGTAGTTAATTGAAACCCTTCATACAAAAAGCCCAAAGGTATAGATAATGTGTATGATATTTTCCCACCCTGTTACTTCACTTTACAGCATGACAGGAAAAAAATTAATTTGGTCTAAAGACTTCGTTTATTAATGCTCTATTCCTGCATGGTTGCTGGTATTTGTGGTAACGTTTCCACCTTTGGTAACTGCTACTGTACAACTTTCCACACGTAGCACCAAAGGACAGAAGCTTGTTAATTCCTTCAAACCCATAGCTTGTTTTAATAGTTTACCATTGTGTTTGCAGGCTACACACTGGTAAAACTGCAAAATGTCTTACCAAATTGAAAGCTGCTACTTCCATTTCTGCAAAAACAAATGAAAAAGATTGACTGTGAACTGTATTATCATCATTAACAGGTTATCCGCTATTTTTGATCTAATGCTGGAAAAATGTTGCAAATTAACCGAGTAGAACATACATTTTTGTATGTAAAACAAGAAAAGGTAATGACAACAGGAAACTTCAAATACAAATTCTCATCTGCATCAAGTGTTCTACGCTTGAACATTCCAGCAAATATTTAACTGGTTTTAAATAGGCAAGGGAAAACCTTGCATGAGGGGAAATTCTTGCAAGACTACTTTATAGACACAAGGAAGGAGTAAATCTATCCCAAAACCAAATGCAGTTCCTACCTACAGTAGATTGCATGGCTTGAGATACTAACTTTGATCTGACGAGATCTAATTAAGTAGACTTGACTTTATACATGCTTACAACACAAGCATACCACTACCAATGTGCTGTTCTGAAGAACCCCAACCAAGAGCTTCCCATTTTATGCAAGAATTGCAGTACCTTTATCACCTGACAGGTCACAGTGAGTAAGCCAGAATGCAGACAATTAAGTCTTGGCTGGACTCAAATACATTTGTCATGAAACTGTCTAAATACAAAAGAGTGACAAATCCTGCATTACACAGGCAGACTGGAAGTAAGACTGCAAGCTTTAGTTCTGATTTATTGTATGTTAAATATTAAAGAATTATTAAGAAACCATTCACTGAGGTTTAAACAACTCTACATCTTACATATTTCTAACGCTCTACAAATGTATTTTTAATAATAGATAATTAATTTATAACAACATTAAATCTAAATTAAATCCTCATTTCAAGCCATAAAAGAAACCCATTGGAGAATGGCGAGATATATACTGTTGCTCTATAATAAGGTCACTTCTTCATGGCACAATTTTATTTCTGCATCATATATTATTTGTGTAGCCAAACCAGTAGACAGCCAACACAAGACGTATATAGCCTGATGAAGAATAAAAGCAGTGACTTCTGCAATAGGTCTGTGTGTTGCCTTCCACTCTAACAAACCATTTCCAATTTGGAATTTCCTAATGCTTCTTGTCTTTCAGCAGTGACCTATCACGTTTGGCCCAATCACTTCTTATTTTTTCTGCTCACAGTTTCAGTAAAAATAATTTAGTCAGTTTTCTGAACAAAGAATTTTCTTATTTTAAATGTATTTGAAAATTTATTTTGCAACTTGTGGTAGCAAAGCAAAAAAAAAAAAGCTTTTATTGAGAACCCTCTGCAAAGAAATTTGGTTACGACCTGACAAAACTCCAGTGCTTGGTAAATATTGTGTTTAATGCTTTCTGTATATTTTCCATATATTCTTCATGAAACTGAGAAGATTGCTGTTAAGGTGGGGCTGAACACATGCATGCAGCTCACCAAACTGGACCTTGTACTCAAACCACAGAGGTGTGGGACTTAATGAACACTTGGCATGAGGTTCGGGGATAACAGAAGTACTACGAACTTGTGCCAAGCAGACCAAATACAAGACCCTGCATATTTCTACAAGAAACCTCCTTGCTTGCTTTGTAAGACTGGGCGCTGCACTAATGCTTCTTCAGACCTCAGCAGCTCAAGGCGGCACAAGGGCTGAGGCAATATCGAGTGAGACAGTAAGGACTGCTACACTTATGCACAAGGAGACATACTAAGCTGATTACTATAACCTCACTGTGGCATTCCTCTGTTTGGCATGCATTGCTGTGCAATCATGAATATTGCCTAAACCCATCAAACGAGCACAGCTGCTGAGAAACTTGGTCTCTCAACAATCTCAATATACCGCAAGAGTATTTCGCTCATATTCTGCTCTTTGTACAACAAACTACTAGAAACATCAGATTTCTGGCCTTATTCTATCCTGTGCACTCAACAGGATCCTTAAACTACTAGAGCCACACAAACAGATTTTAAAAAGCACTTGTGTGACAATTGCTTCTAGTTCTTTCACTCTTCCAAACTTAACAGTTTATTTCTCCTTGTAGCAGCAGATCCTACCAAACCCTTCCATACTATGAGACCACACCAGCCACACACTGCTGAGTGAAGCAGGTGAACTAGAAGCCCTGGCAGATCCCAGACATCTTTCTGACCGTGCTATAGAACAGAAGTTTTAATATAATGAGAGCTTGTTGATCTGTGGTCAGATCTGTACAGCAGAAAAGAAGGAAAACCCACCTAGGCCATTTCCTAAGTAGAGCAGTCTTACTAAGTAGGAGTGATAAGAAGTGGGGGAGCTCAAGAAATCACTGCAGTGACTGTCATTCATGTCACAGGGGTACTCAAAACATATTCCTCCTAAAGCTCCAGGCAGTGAAACGTTGTGACATTAAAGTGCCCACTGCAAAGGTCTGTTTGAGAACCAGTTCAGTAGCAGCACGTTCTCACACAGAACAGGGGTTTCTCTATCAGTCTGTCCTAAAGCAGATCGAGTCTAAGCTCTATCCAACCCGCAGACACAGGACGAGAAACTGCCTGTTTTTCTAGTTTTGATTCTTAAAAAATAAAAATAAACCTGTTTCTTCAACTGCTTTGTTCTGATACAGCATCAGAAAGCTCCATATTAAAAGTCTCTCAAGAGTAGCATCTTTTGCCAATCAAGTAATGTAGCTTAGTTTGTACTCACAGATCCTAATTTTCCTCTTATTTTATACAAGTTTCTTTTCCTCTTCCCCTCCAGAACAACCATAATTATTCTATAAAAATACAGAGCATATGGAACGCTTTCCTCCAAGCAATGGAACAGAGCGCCATAAAAGCAATTAACATTAACAGTTTATTAGAGGAGGTTTCCCTTCCCCATCATCTACTCAGACCTGCTGTGAAATTCTATTGTAGTCACACTGTGCAGGGGTACAAAGCAGCTATGAAAGGATCTGCCTGCATTACACAGGGTTTACTGTTAATTAGCTCTTGTATACACACACAGTACATAAAAAGAGCTTTTTTGTTTAGGAAGCGATGATTTGTCGAGAGGACGTCCTTTGTTGATATAAAGCTAGCATTAGGATTGTAATTTCAGTTAACATCTACACATCATTTTATGTAACCACTTGACAACGGTGGTCCTGGCTAATTAGTTTCTTTTAGTTAAAAGCGAAATGTGAATGAAATTTTCTTAGGGCATGAATAGAGACATCACTTTACTCAGACCAGTAACATCAAGGTGCTAGTTCTTTCCTATCATAGCCACCACATGCTTCACACCTTCAGATTTGCAATCTCACATGCAGCGGAAAACAGAAACTTCACTCCTCCTTTGATGACCTCTCCTCTCTTAGTATTAAGCTGAAGGAATCATCGGAAGGATGAACACATTTAAAATTCATATTTTAAGTAAAAACTTTGTCCACAGCCTAGCTTCAACAACTGAGTTAGCCAAATGTTTCTGGTGGACTTGGGAGCAGGGGAGTGCAGAAGAACCAGCCTTTCGTGACTGCCTAGAGTAATTTTCTTAATGAACAGCACAGTATTATTTTTACAGTTTTTCAATCGTCCTTTTAGGCAATGGTTACCCAACTCTTTGAAGGAGGCATACTCCTCTTTTTGCTCTTTGTTCCAGAGCTAACAAGTATGCTTGTCCACTCAAAGAAATCACTAGCTACAATTGTAAGAAGGTACTGAAAGGATGAGTGGCATTCTAGTAAGGGGCAGGAAAGGAGGACAGATAATTCCTTTGGGTACCCTGGGAAATTCCAGCCTCCATCTGCTGTCCATCTTTGCTTTGGGGATTTCTAGGAAAGGCTGATACAGAAGGGGGAACCCAAACTGTAGCCTTACAATAATAACCTAGTACCTACTCCCCCCAGGCAGAGAACAGGAAGAGCTACGAGAGGCTGAAAAAGGCCAGAACATAAGGCTCTAGTCTCCTCTCTGCTCCCTGGGCTGAGATTCTCAGCATGGCAGGGAAGGAAGGGAAGAAGGAGACCAAAAGGAAGACAAAGAAGCAGTGATGTTCATTACATGCCAGCTAAGGACTCCACCTTGCATAGGGAATTCTCTGCTGGCCTGTCCCATTCCTTTGGGCCTCTGTGTCACCTGAGCAGCCTGAAGAGGTCAGCCAGAAAACCTGCTCAGCAAACAGACTCCGTGAATCACACGAATTACAATCAGACAACATTGTGATAGGAACGCCATGAATTAAACATGGTATCAATACAGGCAGAATATGTCACAAATGTGAGGAAAGGCTTCCCCTGTCATTTGATTTCAACTACAGTAAATCAAGCGCTATAACGACGATAACCAGAATTTGCAACTAACCACAAGCGGGAAGAGGTACTCATTTCTCCCGTGACTTCTAACTCCCATACAGTTGGAACTCGCAGTTAAGAATACAGTGAAAACCTTTGTGAGGATAAATGGAACACATGAAAAATAAGTGTGGGTCCTAACAGGGGAAAAAAAAAAAGGCACATAAGATCCAGCACGTAACCTAATAGTCATTTGAAAAAATCCATGAAGTAGCATAGAGGAAAAGGGCTAAAATAGCCCTTATACGTGGCACTGAGCTGGAAACAGGAAAAGAAACAGGTTTCTTGCATCCTCTTGGACAGAACTCTATTGAAGTTAAGGGTTTTAAAAACACCAAACACCTATGCCGAAAGACACGCAATGCCAAAAGGATTTTTTTCCACATAATGTAAGGGACCAAACATAAGCAGAAAAAACAAACTTTCATCAGTCATCTGGAAAGCAAGCCATGTGATGCACATCGGATTAATCTTTATTAAACACGACAGTAAGAATCCCTTTGCTATTCTACCAGACTCTTACAAAAGCCCTCAAGTCAATGGATCATGGCAAAACCAATTTGCAAACTGCAAAACTGGAAAGAAAAACAATGCTGGTATGAAAACAGGTGAAGATGAGAAATATCTCACTGTTGTGGTTAGAGCCCTGTTCTCACTCTCAGCTGCCTGAAAAAGCAGAGAACCCTGCCCTTCAACTCACTGCTAACTCCCATCAATGGAAAACATTTAAGTCGATGGATAAGGGTAAAACTGATTATTAATTATTTTAAGGTCTGTATGTCTAGGGAGCGCACACCAATTGTTAAAGGGATATGAAGAAGGTTCTATATGAAGTGAAACACATCCACTTTTGATTTACACCCCTATTATAATAAAAAGTATCACTTTTGCCAGTGCAGTTTTGTCCATTTTTAGCCCAAACAAAATGAACCATTTTCACAAGGGTGGGGGGATGCACAATTTCACTGATCTAATAAATACAAAGCTATGAAATTTCCTTCTTTGGCTTGAAAGTGAAAGAATACATACATATTGACATTTAAACACTTTTCCTAAAATAAATCCAGCAAATTTGGAACAAAGAAGAAAAAAAATCCATCAGATCTAAAGGAAACATTTGATGGTCTTCCTCCTCAGACTGAATGGAGCAGGAAATTACTCACTTCAGCAGAGTAAAACAATTGCTTTAATATCCAACCCCCTTGATAATTTGTTTTACTACCTTGACAGTTGGTTCACAGAGACAAAACCTATGATTTACACATTATAAAAGCCAAAATAGGCACTGTCTGCTAACACGTGGCTTAAGCCTGGCACCCTACTAGACAACATTTTCTTTAGTGTTGTGTCATCGCATTTGAGGTTCCACTCCTTTAATTCCACTTTTAAATACAGGGCCCAATCTAACACCCATTGTGATTAACAGCAGCCTTTCCATCAAATTCAGTGGGTATTTGGCAGTGCCTCCAGAGACTTTACTACCACCTGAACATTTTCAATGCAAAGTAAGTTTTGGAGTTATACCACTTGGATCAAAGAGTGAACAAGGTCTAGACTGGCTTTTGGGCTAACAGAGGAAGCTAGACTGAGAAGCCTGTACTGCTGTACTACAGACAAAAAGTTGTTGTCTTCCCAGTATAAAGCCCTTAACGTTCCCTCAAAGCCTGATTAAAAATCCAATTGATGAAATACATGTTATTTTTAAATTGGTTACTAAAGCAAAGAACTTCAGCATGGCCTTCATTCTCCATAGCTTGGTAAGCCCCTTAACTTATGCAAATAATAATACCTTTTCTGTATTTGTGCTTTGAGTAAAGCTCACAAAATAGGGACCTTTGAAACTTATTGCTTGGTTTGGGCAACTCAGTTTGGATGACTCCCCCGTGGAAGTACCTCAAGCTGGATATCCCAGATCAGAAAGATTAAAAAAACCCACTGAAATACTGGAAAACACCATCTTCTTCCGTTGCTTATTCTTTGGTCCATGAATTAAGTCAGAACCGATATTGATTTAAATAAACAAGTTTACCATTTGATAGCATTTAAAGAATACTGTTTTTGAAGTCTAAGCATGTTCTCCCTCAACAGCTAGCAATAGGAATATGCACGTTAGGTACACAACTAGGAAGGAAAGGCAACCTTAAAATCTTTTCTTAAAGACAAGAAAGAAAACCAAAGTAAAATCCTTAATGAGGTGAAGTTGATTGAAATGATATATTTTCCATCCAGCCTTAGCTCATGACAGTAATCCCAAAGCCTGGAAGTCATACTAACCAGTTTGAATTTAAAAATAAACAAACTCGCAGTGAAGGTCTTTCATGAAAAAGAATGCTGAATACAACTGGAATATTTTGGGAGTCCTCCTACATATAATTTGCTTTGATCATCATTACTGAAAAATAAAATTTGCTTTGATCATCATTACTGAAAAATAAAATTATGATTTATTTTTTAAACAGAAAATGAAAAGAAAAAATCAAAAAATAGTGTTATGTAACTTAAGAAAGAAATTCAATTTTGCTGAAACATTTACTTTTTTCCAGAGAAGAGGTATGGAAGAAAAAGCTTCATTTGCTTTTAAGCTCTGTCTAAACAAAACAAACAAACAAAAAACCCCCAAACCAAAAACACCAAACAGGAAAAAAGGAAATTCCAATTTAACCAGAATTTTCACCATATTTACTTCTAGTAAAATTTCATCAAGAAACATGTATTTCTGCAGAAAATTTCAGAATTGAACCCTTATTCATTTAACCTAAATATAAAATTAAAAAAAAATGGCATTTTCTAATCAGCCTAAACGCATAAAATATTTAATTGGCTTTCAAATGGAAAAGTGTATTTGGACGTTCAGAGGCATATCTTACTTAAGGACAAATTATGTTCTCCCCATAACCGGTGTTTCTGAACAAACTGGATAGTATAACGTTCCTATGGTAACCAGGGAAGGACCTTGCATACAAAAATGGAAAAGTGGTGGATGTTACCTAGCATGTTGTGGTAAAGTGGACTGTCGTGTCCATGGATAGTAAATGCAGTCATGACTAGCGGGACCTCTACACCTGCAGGCAATTACAGAACAAAAGGCGTCATTTGCCATTCACAAGGACATGCACACGCATGCGCCCTTGTCCACACGTGGAGGATGGAAGACACACAGGGAACGATCACTCAGCAAGTACCTATCCATCAGGCCGATGCAGTCCTCAATACGTGGCCCTATGCACCTGCAGCAAATCCAAATTGAAAATAGGGACAGAAAGAGAGAAATCTGTTATTCACAGATCCAAGAAGCAGGAATCCCCTCTTTGTGACACATTCTTCATTATAACTCTCAAGAGACCAAAGTCACCACAAAATTATAGCTTGTGACAAAAAGCTTGCAATGGAACAGTAATAGCAACATAAACAGCACTCCAAGATTGGACATGTCTTGGCTCAGACAACACTTCAAGCAGGTTTCACCTGCATATGTGGGAGTCCTGACAATAGAGTTGCTTTTTCTGGGTGTTGTCTGAATCATCAAACCAGTCATTACTGCACAAAAGCTGTTCATTTGCAAGATGAGACCTCCAGGAGCACAATGCAAAACTTTTTTTCTTATTGTAATTGATGCGATTGTTCATTCTGTTCTAAGTTCCTAGCTAGGGCAAAAGCATAAATATTTTGGAAGCTGACTATACTTTTATTAAGGAAGCTCAAGGATGAACTTCCAACAACAAAAAGCAGAGTAAAATGTTGTTTGCTGATTCAAGCATTTTATTCTGCTTTCCTTAGATGCTGCCAAAAGTCCTACACGTGCAAAATGAGCAGATGCTCACCAAAGGCAATGGAAATGCAGGGAATCACTTTATGCAGCACCACTAAAGCACAACTAGGGGGAAAGAGTCTGTCTGCAAAACATGGATATGTGTGGATTTTCCTGGTCCTCAGGAAGAGCAATAGGTGAAGTGGTGTTCTGGGTCCTCTGCATTCAAATAGCAAGTTAATGACACATTTACACAGCAGTCTGGACTCTCACATATGTAATGTTAAGCTTTTAGGGGTTGAGACATCTTGACACCCTTTAGTGTTGCACACCCAGCTACTCCCTCTGTAGCCATGGGGAGCATCCAGCTCTCAGCATTTTAAGGAAATCAAACCACCTAGTTCAACTCTTTAACAAGATCTCAGAACCATTTTAATAACAGGCTCTTCGGCTGTACATCTACTACAGAAGCAGGTGATCTGACACATCAGTAGACTGAAACACACTTCTGTTGAGGCATTTTAAATTTAAGGTCTGATCCCAAACTCTTTTTAAAGTCTCCCACTTTCAGTTTGTCTTTGATAGAGGGATATGCATGTCAAAAATGTGAGAGAGTTCAAACATGCTCCCATGAGATGATCTTTCCACTTCACCATCACTTGCCACTCATCAGCTTTTGCTGCATTTACATTAGCTATCACTCTGCCATTATAAAATAAATTCAGTGAATTCAATTTCCTCTTACTCGCCCACCAGGGAGAGAGAATAATAGTGAACCTTACCTTGTCTGTTTACTTGAATTGTGACATGCAAACACAAATTGTAAGGATTTCCTCAATAACGGTTCCCTTCAGCAAATGTGCAGACATAAAAAGGATTCATTAAATACCCAGTTGGACAGCTAATGCATAAAGTGGGAAGGGTAGATTTAAACGCGATTCAAAAACAAGAGAGAGAACTCTTGATGGGTGTTTTTTGAAATTTCAGCTGTCCTGGGCTTCGGGACTTCAGAATTCAGGACTGTGTGAATTCTAACTAGTCTCAAACATATGCAACATTTCTTCTTTTCATGGCATTCTCAGCAATTTGCAGAAAACCAGTTCGGTAGAGAAGGAGGCTGAAAAAAGTTTTTTAGGTCTTCCATTTCCTAGTATGTCAAGAGAAGCTGAGCTCAGACTCTTGCTATAAATAAAAAGGCCCTCTTCAAATTAGAGGTCTGAGAGCCCATTACTAGTTCAGATACCTAACAGACTAACATAAAGAGTCTATTGTCTTGGAGTCATTTCACATCTGTACATTTATTCTCTCAGACTTTTGGAGAATAGGACTAGAATCCAAAAAGAGAAAAATGTTTGGACCTCACCCACTCCAAGTTGAACACCATTGATTTTTATTTAAACCTGTAATCTTCTTCAGTGGATTTCACAGCCCCAAACAGAAAACTCTGTCCAGGAGCAATTTCCATTACTCCCGGGCATGTTAACAGTTTCCTACTCTCTGACTGGCTGTCCTGATTACATGCAGCAAAGTACAATACTGTGTGAGCAATGGCAATATCTATTAACAAGTTATTTTGCACCACCAAGTCATCAGTTATTTTTCCTCTGGAAGTAACTTCCTTGGTTTCAGGCTTTTTGACACATATAAGTACAAGCATTACACAACCATACATCACAGTGGTATTCCATTCACCCCCAGGGTTCCTTCTGCTTTGAGTCTGGATGATATTTTCATTTTCAAGTTTGCTCTGTAAAATGAGCTGATACATGTCAATTTATTAATGATATAGTCAGTACCTTGCAACAGTCCAATACAGCTTATACAGAAAATTACACTTGGAGCTCATCCTAGCTTTACTGTTAATCATCCTCTGAAAGAAAATGATGAGTTAAAACAGTTTTTAAAGTTTTTGAGCAGTTTTAAGTTTTGAAAATTGGTGTAACACCTGCTTTTTCCTGAAACAATTGTTTTTCTCTCTGTCACAAATATTGTCTTTCATCAACTTTCCATAAGATTGCAACATGGGGTCTTAACTGTTCACAGATGTGGCGTAGCGAAGTCGCTTCTAGTCAAATGAAGTCTCAGAAATCTTTGTCATTAGAAACAAACAAAACTTATTATACAGTGTCATAAATGGATTAACTCTGGACAGGAGAAAACCCTGGTTGCAGCAATGACCTGGTCATCCAACTATTGGTTTGGATAAAGCCAGACAAATCAAAACAAGGGCATTTCTTAGCTAACAGGGCGCGTATACTGATGGTGGCAGCAACAAAGTTGAACCGGGGCAGGGGGTAGGAGGAAATTCTGCATCAACAACATAGTAATAGATTCTTATTCAGAGTTTGTTGCCACTGAATTTGTACTATTGTTTGTTTCATCTGGAATTCACAATGCCTTCCTAAAAATACACCTAAACTTCAGGGGCAAGACAGTCCTACTGCCTTCAGTTCCCTTCTGGACCACACACGTGTTGATAAGGCTCCCATGACTTTGCTGGACTTGGCTTAGAAGGATAATAAACTTCTGATGAGGAGTGATACATTTCCTTCAAAAAGTTGTGTGTGAAAATGCCTTTCTATGATGAGGGGTGGTGTCCAGTGAGACCTCCCACTTGTGTCTTGCCCAGCGAGGAAGCAGACTGTCAAATGCTATTATATAATTAGTATTTTATTTCTCTGAAAGTGTTCCATTTTGGCTAGCTCTGCAAGAAAAGCTGCCAAATGCTTTCTGACTCTCTTGAATTAAATGGGATAGCTGTCTCACATGCCTCAGATCTGCTCCAAACTGGCTTCAAGTAGCTGATGTTTATCATGGGGATGCAAGGCCAAAAGCACAGCTGCTGCATCCAAGGAAGTCACTCCTTGATAGTTCTCTTAGTCAATGTAAGATTATTAACAGGGCTGGATAATTACACACCTATTAACAGAAGCAGTCATTATACTTGAATAAGGGAGGAGAATGGTGTTATAAAATCTCACGCTCTAGGGTGTAAAGCAATCATCTGCAAGTACCATGGCGAAGTTGTGACAAAACGCTCACAGAAAACAGGGAGGTGGGACAGGTATCTTCCTTGGTGACAGCAACGGGTGGGATGACTAGAAACAATGTATGAGAACTAACAACCCATTTTAGCAAGGACCCTGATTCAAAGAGAGCAGCACTGCGGGAATGAGAGAATACTGCACTGGAAGCCCTGCTCTGCACCAGCTCAACACTTTTGACGAGTACCCAAGCTATACTGCGAGGGCACAGGTTTTATTCCAGCAATTGATCTGACAGAGAGGAGAACAGACATGCTAGATGAAGTAGAATTACAATTTCTCTGTACCATTCAGTCATGAGCCAAATATCAAGATGTGTTCCCTCCACAACCTAATTCACTGAAGAATCTTGACTGAGGGGAATGTAAATATTAATTTCTAAAGGAAGGGTTTGAAACAAGAGAATTCAGTAAGGAAGGAGAAAAGGAGAGAGTAGCTGCTTTCCCTTCTTTCTGTGGGCATATTCAGCCCCTGACAATGTTGGCAAGAAGATGAACAACCCAAAACCACCAAACATCTGGGGAAGTCATTAACAGTTTCATTAACATAATCACATGCCAGAAAGTCTTTAGGAACACTCAAAAAGAATACTGATGCTTACCCAGATTTGGGGGTGGTGGGGTG
The DNA here is from genome assembly GCF_964289735.1 of Phaethon aethereus. Classification (NCBI taxonomy): domain Eukaryota; kingdom Metazoa; phylum Chordata; class Aves; order Phaethontiformes; family Phaethontidae; genus Phaethon; species Phaethon aethereus. Next base: position 38,705,826 of record NC_138580.1, read on the forward strand.
TTGTTTTTATAAGGGGTGACAAAATACCTAAGAATAGACACATTAACCCTTTGATAAGGGGATGAAGATTTCTATGAGGAATAGTATTTGACTCATGGCAAAGGGATAACTCTTCATGTGGGTGATAACCACACCTTTGCCTATGTAACCCAGGTGAGACCTCTGGCACTTTTACTACTGGTACTTGGTCATTTCTCTGGGGTTTGAAAGAATGAGGCATTCTTTCACCTAATCAGCTGCACACACAACAACAAAAAAAAAAAAAGGGGAAAACTGAAAGTTCAAGGATTAAATGGCAACATAATTCAGCATAAAGGAACCCTGTGTCACCAAGGATTGCCAATGATTACTGGCAAATTCAGTTACAACTGCCTAATGCTCTTCTTATTTGTTTATGAACTAGAATGTCAGGTTTTCATCACAAGGCATAAAAGCCTCCCTTCTTGATCTCATTCTATCCAGGGAGATAAAAACAACCACCCACTTGCAAAATAATGACACATATGAAGTGGAAAGGCACAGAAAACATTCTGCTCCTTCCTGGTCTAGGAGAAACACAGCTGTGCTATGAAGATTAGCAACACTAGGATCAGTTAGATCTCCCCAGAAAAGAGGGGGGAATGGGAAGAAGTGTTGCATCCTGGTCTTCTGAGAGGCCAGCAGAGTTGCAAGGCACTTCTTATGCAGGGTGGGCAGTAAATCTACCATCTGTAGCTGGGCCTGTCAGATTCGACCAGAATTGGCACTTCCACCATCTATTAAAGCCAGGACCAGAGCTCCTGAAGTGAGCTCATCTTTTCATATTGTTTCTTCTGACACCCTTCTTCCACAGTAGCAGCATTTTTCTTATTGTGTAACTGACTTAAAGGGGAAGACAAATCTGTAACAGATCCTGGCTGTGTCTTTGTGATCTCACTTTCATTTCCCTAATGGCTCTATTGTAATTAGATTTGCAAAACCAGCAAAAGGTCTCATTCTGAATGGCAACAGCTGTTGACATCAAGATTACACTGAATAATTTACTGGTTTAATTTTAGCTTCTAAACAATAAGAGCCTCTTGTCAAAGATTATTTCACTGGCTAAAGTTTTATTCTTTTTTCCCCTGGCTGCCTCTCCCTTTCTTTGTGTGCTGGACACCACCAACTGTCTCATTGAGAAGACATTTATAACTTATGTGGACCATGCAAAATGATAGTTGCGTATGTGACTGCTACTGTTTTGTTGCACAGATTCCTAATTCTCGCTTAGGTACATGGGCTGTAAATTTCCAAAATGTAGTAAGTGATTTTGGCCACTTAGACAGGACTTGAGAAATTGATGTTCAGGCTCCTGTACAGAGTCTAGTTTCGGACAAACCTTTTGCATCAATCCACATATGAAAAAGAGGGCAGTAACACTTTCGTCTCACGTAGTGTTACTGGGCTAGTTTGTCGATACCAAGGAGCAAAGATGAAAATTCTGTCAAAAAGTAAATACTAAAAATACAGTAATTTTACAGGCCTACACTTACGTTAAGTGTCGACGGCAGCATTTGCTACAAACCAGTGCTAGCTAGAAGGAAGGATAAATGCACAACTGTGGAAAGTTGTTCTCTATGCTTTTCAAAAGGAGCGTAAGCTTTTTTCCTGATAAGCTGCTGGACATTTGTGACTGGAACCTGAATGTCACGAGACGCTTGGAAATCAAAGGTTACATTACTGCTGCACACACAGGAGTGAGACAAGTCCCTTACTAAGCCAAATTGTATCTTACTCATGATGTGCTATAAACAGCAAATAGGATGGCTCACTTCACAGAATTTGCACTTACCCTTGGGTGCAGTTTGGATGACATGGATGGCACTCACGATCCTCATCAGCGTATTTGAAAATGAAGCTGTTGGCCCCTTGTAAGCCATCAGGACATTTTTCCACACAATTTGGACCATCCTTAAAATGGAAACACTTTGTGCAGTGGTCAGGTCCCTGGAGAGTGTGGAATAAAGAAATGCAGCACATTCAAGTTACTCTGTCTTTTCCTGCTGCACTAGAATTGCAGGTCCTAGCATGACAGCACACTCAGCAACAACTGTAGTAGCATTTCCTTCCTAACAAACAGTGAGTTAACTGCATGCTTCCAGTCTCTGTCAAGGGGCAGCACACATGTAATCCTGGTGCTTTTAGCCATAAACTTACTCTGCAGAGCATGAGACTGAATTCCAGCTTCTAATCATGTTTCTCAGTATTACTGGTGTGCTTAGCACAATGGACTTCAAGCCCACTTTAATGCTGAGCAATTTCCTCCAACACTGATCAATACGGAACCACCTTTGAAAAGCAACTGCAATGGCCTTTCAGTGGGATCCCCTAGCTCTGCACTCCAGAATTACTCGCCACACTGTCCCCTCCCTATGGTATCTGGTTACAACAATAGCAAAGAACTACAAAGTCTACTTCTTCTTAATACACGTGTAGACTAGACTGTTAAGAACTATAAACCAAGGCTCCCAGACAATGTAAAAGTAAAATTTTAAAGCTGTGATGATAACGCAGTGTGTAATCAAAACTGGTGTTCGGGTTGGGCAGTGGTCTAGGGTTTTATGGCCACGAGCCCTGCTACAAATCCGCATTTCCCTCAGGGGCTGAACACTTGAAACATTAGCTCCGTGCTTTATGGTTGTGTTGCATAAACAGTATTGCAACAAAAATGATGATGAGAATGATCGTCAGCATAATGCCTTTTTTCCATTCAGTGGGTAAGTTACAGAAATAAGGAAATTGAGTTATGGGTTAAATTTTCTCAATGATGAAGAGCTAAAATACAACAATAGCCCAGAGTACTTCTGACTTTTAAGCTTGGCAATATACAAAAGACCAAGAGAAAGAGACAACTTCTATCTCACAAAAGAGCAATAATCTTTAACAGAAGACTCACCGGCCATTATAAAAATGGGAGCTGCGGTTAACATTCATTTACAATGCATGAAAAAAATTCCCTATAAAAACAACCTAAAAGTCTAACCTAAGTAAAAAACCCCCAAACAACATATCGTTCAAGCTTGCTGAGAGATTGAAACAAATTATTCCCACACTTTTGAGTATGTCAGGGGGGAAGGTAACTGAAGTTGTAGAAGAACAGGAGAGAACTTAGTATAAAGAACGAAAACAGTTATAAAAGCGGGCACTCATATTGCATATGTCCTTTAAAAACTTTGTGCATCTCTACCACTAAGGCATTAAGACAGCTCAGGAAAGAAAAGGACACTACTTCTTAAACCATTTTCTAAAAGAGGCTGATCCAAGGAAGTTTATTCCCAGCACCAGTTTAACATGAGCAGAATTCTTTCCCTACAGGCAGAATATGTGTATTTTCTGCCTTTGTTAAGACTAATTTTCAATAGCTGCTCTAAATTCTACAAGCAGAAAATGCCTGTGCTTTAGCACACTTTAACAAGGTAGCCCGTGATACACTGAATTTTGTTCTTACCGGCCCGTAGCACGTGATCATATTTTCTTCCATCTTTTCACACTGGGGATCACACTCCACGCAGACAGAACCGTTTGCAAATTCTCGAAATTCCCTAGGAAAATATATTGCAGGCAGGTTAGGAAAAAGCAAAAGGGAGATTGAAAAACTGAGGTATAAATGGCTGGCTCTTCACCTGGTGGAAATAATTTCAGCTTCACCAAGGTCAGCTGACTGTGCCAGCCTGAGATCACTTCTGTTAACGGCTTTATGCTGCTTTGCACCAGCTGAAAACCAGGCCCCATTAGCAACCTCATTCCCAGGCAGGTGAAGCAGAAGTCATCTTGTTTACCAGTATAAAACTAGAGTGTTTTTTTCTCCTCTTTCCTTAAGAAATAAGGACTTCATTAACAGGATAAAGCAGCTCATTTCTCAATTTTTATTTATGGAATTGTCCCTCACAGCTCAGCTTCTGGAATCCACTTGTTACACGTGAGACATCACTATCAGACAGAAAAGGATTAGAAAAAGCATTGATCACAGCGCTTTCTTGTTTTAGGTAAGTCTCTGTGCACACTCCTGTTTTAAAGCTCATTCTCCAAAAGACTCATAACTTTTTCATCAGCAACAGTTCTAGACTGAGGTCTGAATCTATAAAGTATCAAAACAAATCCTTTTGCTCATTTATTTCATGTACCTACAAGAAACTATCACCCAAGTGATTTTTTTTTTTTTTTTTATTAACCACTTACAAGAGGTGGGAAAAAAGTAGTGATAGTAAGTGGTATTTCTTCCATCAAACACCAAATATCTCATTTCAGTTTCCAGTTGCCACTCACAAAAAACCCGCTAGCACCTTCTCAACATAATTCATCCCACCTTCCTCTAGGCTGAGATGAACTAGCATCTGAACAGGTCACTTCCCTCCCACTAACCACAGAGAGATGTAACTAGCTCAGACTGGACACCTAAGCTTTACAGATGGATCCCATCTTGTTGCATGAACCAGTTAAAATATTTGCATTAAAAAGTTAAAGTGCTGTACACACATGTTAGTGAGTTCTAGTAATATTCAGGTAAAGATGAAAGCCTCTGTGCTTAGTTTATCCATGTTCTCCCTCTGCTCCTCTACGGCCATTAGGATCTATTGCAACAATACAGCTGAGGAAAACCTCACTTGACCATGGCAAGGGAGCTCACCCTTCTCCGGCTTTGGAGATAGAGCTTTCCTGTTGAGGACTAAAAGAGAAGTCAAATACATATGACCTTACCCTGAAGTACTGTTGCTGCCCTGAGAGATGAACATGCAGAGCTCTCAGACAAATGAAAAGCTTCTCCCCCAGCCCAGGTCACCAATCACTTCAAATACTTAAGAAGGAACTGAGCCTGTGATAAGTGTAAATACCATTCAGTAATCAATACAGATCAGAATTGGTACCAATCTGAGGGCTGGTCATGAAAGCCTCCTCATGATCTTACTGTGATAGGCTTCACAGTGACACCAGCCACCAAATGTGGTCCAGTATATTCTGGTGCACATGAGAACACAGGTGTGGTCTGCAACTCTTTTTTTTTTTTTTTCTCCTTCTTGGGGGGTTGGGGCACAGCTTTTCAGCATATAAAACTGTACTCTGACAAGAGGTTTTTTGCATGCATTGTCCAGGTAGAAGAGTTTATTTTCACGTATCTATGGGAGATCATTCAATACTCTTTCCATAACAGTTACATGAGTTGGCATCCAGGGCAGGAAACGAAAGAGAAAGAAACCATACAGTGATCTTATTTTCAATTAGCAGTATCAGCTGAAAAAGAGAATTAAAATAATTCAGGTTTTTTATCTTGACTTTTTAAAAAAGGTGTCAGGGACCTTGCTATATTGTTATACAGGAAGTCAAATTCCACCTGCTTCCCTCCACAGGCTAATTATGAATTTCTCTGCTGCAGCTAATATAAGCAGCTCAGCTCCATTTTTCTGTCATAAGCCCAATTCAGCCACCATGGCTGTGCCCTATGTAGGTATTTGTCCACCCATCCTCCAGAAAAGATGATGCACATGCATGAGTGGGGGAAAAACCTCACTGGTTTTATTATTTATATCTGCGTGTACATATACATAGTGTATTGGGTGGGGGGAGAGAGAGAGAGAGAGTTTTCCTACATTGTTATTCTTTATCACACGCCTAAATCTAACTGATCTGAAAAACCGTAATTGTATGTGTTTCTGAATAGGGGTGTCAATATTGAAGTTGGGCTAAATGGTGGGTTTTTTAGTCTTCACCCAAATCAAATTATTCACATCATCAGGAATGCAAACAGTGCAACAAACTTTTGATGTGGTATGAACATTTTAATCAGCAGAATACTAGGTAAAGCCTTCTACACAAGTTCAGATTTGGAATACTGAAAATTTATCCCACAATATATTTCACTCAAAATCAGTAATATTGGCAATGGAATCAGATACTGACTAATGTAAACCCAAAATAACTTACTCATGAAAGTCCTGAACAATGTAGTCATCAACTTTAGGGAAAAGTGTAAGCGAAATATCTTACCCATCATACAGGTTGCAAGAGTCTATGCAGGTCCTTCCCCTGATGAAGCGTTTGCAGGAGAGACACTGGTCTGGCCCTGGCCCCCAACAGCCATCACTTGAGCATAACTCATTACACACCATTCCATCGGCAGCTGCAGAGAGAGGATACTATCATTAATTTACATAGTTCTCTGAAATCCAAAGGAAACATTTCATTCAGTATTCTGCCATACTCAGAGAAGTAAACCGAGTGTTCAGATTTTCTAGAAATGGAATAGAGAAAAACCAGAAAATTGTCATCATACCACTGCAAAAACACACTGTGCACTCACGGTTTGAATACTGTACACACTTCTGGTCTGTTCCTTTCAGAAAGGATATAGTAGAGTGAGAAAAATGTTTAAGAGCACTGCAAGGATGATCAAAACTAGGTAACAGCTTCTATACCAGGAATGAACAGACAAGAAGCCTTAGATTTGGATGAGAAAGGACACGATAAAGGTCTGTAAAATTGTGAATGACAGGAAGACAAGGAAGCATGAAACAATTGTTCATTGCTTCTTCCAAGTCCCTCATGGGCATTCAAAGACACAGGAACCCAACAGGGTTCAAAACTGAGATTTATCTTAATAGAAAGTATAGATCAAGCTGCAGAATTCCCTGACACAGGACATGGTAAATGCCAAAAATTCGAAGAATTTGAAAAATCAATTGTCCAAATCCACAGAAGGGCTATTAAACTAAAATATAACACGCTACCTCTGATTTGAGGACTCCCTGAAATAAAACTTAAGGATGGTGGGGAAAAAGTTGAAGACAATTAATCATTAACTGCATTTTTTTAAATTGTTTATTGCAAAAGCACCTGAAGAGCCAAACAGCCTTTATATTCAATCCCCCAAAACACATAAAATAAACAATGGTCCCTGTCTCAAAACAAAAATTCAGCTTAAGTAAAAAAATGAACAAAGGGTGAGGGGGAAAGGTTGCTTCAAAGAATATAAACAATTACGCATTTTAATATACATATCTAGGTGACTGTAACAGATGGAGAAAATAAGCAAAGAGCAAAAGGAAACACATGTTCTCTCTCCAGCTTCTGAAGAAAGTCCAGTTGTACATATTCTGCCAGACCCTGGCATGTGAAAGAGTAGATCTCTTAATCTGAATTCAGTCTTGCACAATGAAACTTTTTATGCAAATGGTTGCATACCAGACTGAGTAGATTAAAAATAGCAAAGATCTGAAATATCAGAGATGGCAAATATATAAACACTTGTTCGGGGTTTTTCTTTTAAACCACTGGAAACAACTTGAGGAAGTGTCAAATAATAAATTAAAAGTAGATTTGGTGGTAGAATTCTACTGGCCATCTACAGTGGCCTCCAGTGCTGTAGCAAAGATGGCCAGTCAGGAACAAACATGCACACACTGAATACACATATAAAGCAGCAACTGCATACGTCCAAGCACACATTTAAAGAGGAGCAATAGCAAAATCAACAGAAAATATTTTCACAAAAATGCAAAAAGCCCTCTGGCAGCTTTATATTAAATAAAAAGACAGTAGTTCTTTGCGCATGATTTTTCTACACTTCTTTCAGCACAGCAGCGTAGCTGGCTGACTGGAAAAAAAAGCCTTATTTCATTTCAGGATACCTGATGACCTTGTCTTCACTGTCAAGACTGGAACAGTGCAGTTAGGTACTGTCCATTACAGTCTACCTTAATATTTAAGAGGTATACTGAGTTTTATTATCTGAGAAGCACAAAGCCTTTCTAAATCACAAAAGAGACAGCAGAAAGATGCTTCCTGCTCTCCACAGCATGTTTTAACACTGTGCTATGGTGTATATAATGTCCCACATTTGAACCACTGAGTATGTCACAGCAGCCTACAGGAGAGCATGCTGCTTCACACAGCAACTCTCTCCTTAACCGCTGCTTTTCATCATGCAGCATTGTTTGATGTTGGCACCGTGTTTGCCAAACACATCTTTCTGATCTATACAGCACACCTAGCCTATGTGCTCTTCTGTTTCCTACAAGGTAACTCCTGCACCTCCTTTTGCCTGCTGACATGCAGGAAGCTCACATCACAGTGGCAGGCTGCGCTCCTTTGATATGCACTACTTGCCCCATCCCTCCTCCCACTGTCACCCTGCTTTCCGACCACTGATTTATCAGAAAGCACTTCTTTCATAAAAAAATACACAACAATTTCATGCATGGTTTCTCTCTCCTAGCCCATGTTGCAAGTAGGCAAGAGAAGTAAAGCTTCTTCCGTATTTCCTTTTTTCTTGCAATAGGATATTTTGCTTTATCAAGATTGAGAATGCTAGATTTTAATCTACTTGTTTCTTTTTCTGCCTAGAACATTTTCATTATTCAGTGCCAAAAAAGGATGTTTCACCTTTACAAGCAGCACAGGAACCAGTCAGAGACTTCATGTCCTCCAGCCCTTGCAGGCAAACCAATCCAAGAACAAGAGATTCCTCAGCACGCTTCCTACATGTACAGCGCTGCTGGTAACGCCACACGGCTCTGCTCTACAATACGTGTAATTGCAGATAGATGAGTAGGTAAAAGCAGGTAGATGAGCACTGTCTTATTCAATACAATACCACAAATAACCTCAGCCATGAAAAGTCTGCACACTCATGTCTTATCACGGCTGGAATGCTTGAATACAATTTTTTTTTAATACCACATATACTTTCTTAATGACAACATCCAGAAGGTGTTCAGAAGGAACTTTTTGGTTCTTCTTTAGCCTCAAAGCTCAAATCAGGTACAGCCTAACATAAAATAATTACAGTTAGGAGTATTTACAGGTGGTCATTTAATTTTCTTTAAAGCATATTAATTCTCAGAGATTCCAGCACAGCAAGAGAGACCTGAGCTATTTAGCATGCCATTAGAGATGTCTCGTTCTCTTTCCTTGAGCTCTGCTGTAAATCAGGAGTCATTCTGCTGCAAAGGAACTACACAAAACCAGTATGAGCAGAGACAAAAAAAGTCAGCTTCTCATTGTTGTCCTAACCCCAACTTTTTTTAAGCATGGCAGCATTTTAGTAACAAGTACCAGACATCAGTAGTTCCACTATGCTGTCACTGACTATCAAATTTCACAGAGATCAGAGGAACTAGGCGAAAGCTTTGCATTAGCAAATGCTACACGTGTAGCCCACAGACTTTCCTTTTTCACCTACTTGTAGACATTTCATGCTATCTCGGTCTAATGTTGGCTTTGCACAGTACAGTTCAGGAGGCACCCTGACTTGGTATTAAAGGCCAATTTGGGCCTATTTCATGTTCATTGCCTACAGGAGCACCCAGGAAAAAGTTCCGGGTGATACAGATGGTCATTTCAGGGGAACGCCATTTATGCCCTAGGATTTAGAGCACACTTGAGGGCTCCCTCAGAGCAGACTCCAGCACTTCACACTGGGTTTGCCAATCTCCCTTGATCCCATCCAGTCTCATGGTGACGTGTGACTGACACTGGCCAGACAAATACGTGAGTCCTGCCTCATGTTGTCTGCCACAGGAACACCTGGGATTAACAGACAGCTTCAGGCTCAAACCATATCAGCAAAGAAGAAAAAAAAAAAAGAAAAAAAAAAAAGAAAAAAACCCCAAACCCAGGAACTATCACAATTCTAATTAAGCAAACTTTTTATATAAATAGTTCTATTTCCTAGTCAATGACTCACTTGAAGTACTTGTCATGCAATTAAAAAACACACACTGCTTTGGAGATTCCTTTGTTCTCATTTTCAATCTTAAGAATGTTAGTTATTCTTTTGATTCTGTTTTACACACTCTCATCACTAAATTTCCTATTTGCTTTCTCACCTTTTTTTGTAACTTGAAATTGTGCTTTTATCACCAGTGATTTTCTTTCTTTTTGCTGTTCTTGGCTGTCAGACTACTCTGGGATCAGAATTTATTTACACACACAGAGCGTTGCACTAAAATATCCCTTCACATAGCAAGTGACACTATTACAAGATAGCTCAGAAAATACACCGAGTAACCTTACGCAAATAAAATGAGAGCTTTTCAGTAAAGAAAATAATGATTACCCTATTGAAATCTAGCCAACGCAGTGCCTGTAGTCTATGAAAAAAGCAATATAAAAAAAATAAATCACTATTTCCTTCTGCTTATTTCCAAGTCATAGAAATGTTTTCATAAATGAATCTTGGCAAGAAGGGAGTGGGGTTTTTGAGAACTTATAAAACCCATTCCACTTGTCTGTCTTCCTCCTCTTTAATTATAGGGATAGCTAAAGAAATGTTTCAATTTTAGACACATTATTTGGCATTTCCACGGACTGACAATGTTCTCAATCTCCAGCATATCACATGGCCGTATGTGGAAGGAAAGAACAATAATGCTTTTGACAGGAACTCATTTTCATTGGGAGTTTTAGAACAAGTGTTCATTCTTTATTAATGGGGTCACACAGGTTAGAAGCAGAAACGTTCAATGTTTTTCCCCAACCTAGATAGAACATAAGAAAATTAGCTATCTAAAAAAAGGAAAAATATTGTTATTTGGCTATACACTTATGGGCCTGATCCAAAGCTCCAGGAACTCAATAGAAAAGCTCCCGTAGACTTCAATTAGCTTTGTATCATGCCTGATAATGAATGTAATCATTTATTCAGGTTGTTAAATTGACATAATTCATAACAATCACATTTATAACAACCTTTGCCTAGAAAGGTTTCACTGTACACTGCAGGTGTGACTAAAGCTGAAAGGAATTATTTAAATAACTTTGTATAAAAGAAGATTTTTTCTACATTTATTTTGTGTGCACTCATATTTAACATAACTCACCTCTGACTGTTCCAGAAAAAACCCCATGCTGGGAAAAAAAGGCAGATTCTTCACTTCAGCATGGAACAATGGTAAAATCTAACTATGAGAGCACATTCTCTAGAAAAGAGCTTTATAGTCATTCATTCTGCATTAATAATGTTCATTAATAACAAAGTAAGTTTTATGCACAAACTGTGTTTAACATTACAGTTTATAGTAGTAGACAATTAAAAGTCTACATTAGGTGAGAGCTTCATGCACTGCATTTTAGATAAATGCTCTCCACTTGGTTTATTGGTTTGAAGATGCCCATTTGCCATCCGAACAACCTTGGGAGACGCTGTCAGACTGTGCTAAAGGTGCAATGGCTGATGAAGCCTCAACTTGCCCCTTGCCCTCAAGTCTTCTCCTGTAACCTGCCCCCCAAGCCTAGGCATCTTTCAGGGTCTGCGCAGTTCAGAAGCCTCTTGCTGATGATTGTGTACTGCCACCCTTTCCATCGTGCTCAGCCTCAAAGGCGTCACTTTCTTCTATGTTCCCTGTGTACGCAAGCTTGATCACTAACATTTCTATCCCTGAATCTGTGTAAGGAAGGTGAAGAAGAGAGAAGTCGCATTCCTTCCAGGAACTCACCCCTCTCTAGCCCTGCATAGGACAATATTTGAAAGATAACACAAAGCAATAGAGCACTATGGGTTTTATGGATTTTTTTAAAATTCAGGAAACACACATATGTTTTGCTCTTGTATTTTCAACATTCTACAAACAAGTAAAGTCTGCCCTGGGCTTTTAACCGGCTTTTGGAAAAGCCATCCTGATGGTAGTGGAGTATTTGGTGACTTATTTTAACATTGTTAAGAAGTGGCAGAAATAGCAAGATGAAATAATTGATGGTATCAGGAATATAAAGTGTATTTTGTGTGTTGGATAATTCTGTTGGATAATTCTGTAGCATTTTCCACTGACTGAAGTCTGTTGTCTTTGTCTTCCTCATTGAATAGAAAAAATAAATCTGAGTTCTGCCAAACCCTATAATGCCAGTGTTATCTCAAAGATGAAGTACCCCTACAGACTGAACTTTTCAACAAATATTTTACTCTCTCAACTTTTTTTTTTAATATTTCCTCACTGACTTATGTGTTCAACTGAATGCAGCATTAAACGGTATGGAAAGGGTATTGCCATCTTGTGATAATCGCTAAAAGTCACTTAAATATGATGCTGACTAGATCTTGGAAGCTCTTACTTGGGTTTTAAGAAAAGTTACACATGGATATTAAAGGTTTGCTGTAACTTGCTTTAAGCCATTAGCAACCACTAGGTAGCAAGGAAAGGAAAAACAAGCTGATAGTGACTCAAAATATACAAAGGAATAATAATAAACGTATCTGAGAGTGGCTGTAGTAATTAACATGGTCTAGCCTGGTTTCTTCACTGGAAACCATGTGAAAAAAAAATCTTTAATGGATATTTCTATTAACAAGTCACACCCTGCTAGTTACCATACAAGCAGATAGTACGTATACTATAGAGGATGGATCCAATCCTGCAAATACTTACTTACGCATTTCCCTTCCCCTTTCTGATTAGTCTTATTTGTCACTCAGAGAGGCACGGGCATATGCCCAAGCATCTGCAGGATCAGTGTTTGGAACAGGCAAAATAACTGAATGGCAGACATTGAAACCCTTAAGGTGTGCCCTCAGATCCCAAACATTCGGGCAGCGGAAGATTCCGAGAAAACTCTCCTAATCCCCAGGCTGTTGACCTATCCTGAAAATCACAGATGTTTCAGAGGATGCCGGAGAAATGCATCTGGCTCTAAGGAACAGTTCTGCCTTACCCCAAGTAATTGTGAAGATTTTAGTTAGACAACTAACCTGTAGCAGAACCCATTTAACCCCAGAGAGGTGCTGACTGACAGGCAGCCTTGAAGCAGCAGGATAGCTCTTCTCATCTAATGCTGACTCTCAAAAGGCCACAAAACTTTAATCAATTCATTCACACAGATGTGCATAGAGAAAGAAAACCACTGCTCCCTGTTAGGACTCAGGCAGTCAGCTAAGACACTGCCTTCTGATCGGAGTAACCTGGCCCCTAGCCTACGTTCATTATATACAGTCCATTTAATGAACATAGGTTAGGGTCCATTTCTAAAACTAGTCCCTTGGTACTGTAGCTTACATTGTGACTTCTTAAAGTGAAATGAATGAGATTTGTTTTCCTTATGAAGATTCCCTCGGTGTTAAATTTAATAAAATATCTTTAGGAGTATTTTTGTTCTTGGAAAAGAACTTGTTGCTAGACTGCTAGCACAGAACTAGGTTCCTCCCAACTACTTGATCCGATTAAACTCCAACCCCACTGCAGGGAAAACCAGCCAGCAATCCACCATCTCTGGACAGATGTGATTCTCTTCCCTGGCAACACCTATATTTGCCAAATAATATACCATTTTTCATAGCTGGCTTTCTATGTGGGGGCAGAAAAAAACAGACTGCATATTGGAACTACAAGCCATCTATGAATGACCTAGCTGGCAAAACTGATGGTACCAGTTATTCATGGGAAGTCAGGAGCTTTCCTCCAAGTTTCAAAGGAGCTGACAGTGCCAGAAAATGCATGCTTTTCCCTTGCAAGGCTGATCTTATTCAATGCTCAAATAATATTCACCCTCAGAAGAACTCAAAGCAAAGAAAGAGCCCTGAGATGGAAAAAAATGAAAAACAAGAGAACGGAAGCCTTTAAGATGGCGATACAAAGCTCATGGATGTTGAGCAACTGGAGCTAATTCAGATCAAGATAAAGCTGAGTGTGTTGAAAACAGAGACTATGCCTTCATCCTGTAACTGGTTAGCTCATTTCATTGTTCAGGATATTCTTGGACTCTTCATCAACGCTTCATGCCCACGTGATATTATCATCACGTGTTCATCTCTGGATGACAAAGAGAGCTACGCTACTCTCACAGACAGCCCCTGGATTCATTTACTCATGCCTTTGGCTGGATTACAGCATTAAGAACCCCAGGGAATGAGGCTGTTCAACACAGGACTCCCACGTGCACTTCTTCACCACAGAAGTAGCAGCAGGCTGCTTCTCACCTCCGCCCTCTGTATTGCCCTCCTACAAAATGTTCTACCAAATGTAAGAGTTTCACAGCCTACGCCAAGGACATTTTTTAAAAACATACACAAAAACTTCTACCAAGAAAAGCTCTGTTCAACACATCCTTCTGTCTCACATAACAGAATGTTTACGTCAAAGGATAAAGTATGCTGCAGTTTAAAAGTGGACAGTGGTTTGCAGGACATTAAGAAACAACCTTTTCCCTCTACACCCTCAGGCATGATCACAATTAAACTACCTACATCAACTGAAAGAGGTATTTCTTTAACCTTCACTTTTTTAACTTGTACGTAGAGAAATAGCCAAATAATGACAACAATGACCAAAACCACGCAGAGACCCACCAAACAAGACTTTCCACTTCATGGAGCTTTTACTTTTCACTTCATGGCAGAAGAGATTAGAAAAATAACTGAGCAGCAGTGATAAATGTATAGCTGTGTTTCACCTAACACTGGAAGGTACACTCATACTACAGCAATGAGCACAGCCACAAATTTTCTCAAAGCATATCAGCATAGTACTTCAAAGACAGGGTAGGAAAAAAGGGGGGGAAAAGGGAGAATTAAAAAAAAGGACTAAAAGAGTAAGTTAAAAGTAGGACCACATCCTGGAAAAACCCAAAGCAAACATTTTTGGCTGGTCAAAGGACAAAACCCAGAAATACAACCTAAACATACAGCAATTTAATGAGTCCCCTTCTCTTGCTAGCAGTCTAACAGATGCTTAAAATGAACTGTATTGCTGCTACAATATGACTGTGTTAATGCAATTTGGTGCCTGATTTCTGCATAAACAAATTGTTTCATCTGCTACATAGCATTCACTTGCTTTTCAGTATTATAATCTCAGTCCAGGTATTGGCACCTAAGCTTTCTTGAAAGACAGTTCGGCCTTATTAGAAGTAATCTTTCTTATCGGATAGGTCAAGTGCAGGAAGGAGGAAGCCAGTGATCAAAAAAGTCCTATAAGTCACCTTTCCAGATTAAGACAGGGACACTTTGATGAAGCTGGGTAGGGGAAGCAAAAGATGGTAATCTCGCTCCAGAAGGAAAGGGCTGTAGTTTTCCAATGTGTAAAATCAGTGCCTTACATGAACACTACATTCACCCCACATTGATGGCATTCAGAATTCATGTTTGTGAAACTCGATCTCTAATCTGGAAAATTCGTATCATGGCAAGGAAGCAGCACTCTCTCTCTTCCCCCTTTCACTTGTTCATACTTTAAAACATTTCATTTGCCTATAAATCTGCTCAGAGGCAGACTGGGCCAAAACCTTTGATTCTGTAAATGACCACAGCTCCACTGTGGCGTCCACAGAGCTCCAAGAGACACCAGCCAAGTTCCTGGCCTGCTCGCTGTGCTGTATCCTGTCAGTAATTGCATCATTTTCCCCTCTAAGTGAGCCAAACATAGGCAAGAAGTTTTGCACTGAGCAGCAGTACTTACTGCAGTTCTCTGCCTTCTTATTTCGATGAATGACTGTCTTTTGACTAGGTGTGCTGAAGAGGCTGGTCCAGTTGACAGTATGGTAGTAGCACAAATTGCTGTTGTCTGTTATGTAGATGTTGCCAGCACTGATTTGCTTCAAGGACTGAAACTGCAAGGAGGTAATGCCTTGTTGCTTTAGGATGAGTAAGGAAAGGCCACTGTGATTAAAAAAAAAAAGTAAGAGAGAACAGGAATTAGCTCCAGAAGGTGGAACTTCTTAGAGGTGTTTGGGAATTTCCCATTAAAATTAGTTCCTAACATCAAGGTGATCTTTCTTGCAAAACTGAAATTTGGTCAGAAAACTTTTATTTTGGGGTGACACAAATATTGTATGAGTCAACATCCAGTTCTATTACCTAGAATATTATGAGCACTGTGAGACTTGTGATACTGCAACCTGTGATGCTCACAGCAGTAGGCCAGCAAAACACTTCAGAGAGTTCCATTTCATCCATTAACATGTTTTTTGAGATAAAGTGCTGTAGAGAAAACTGAATAAAATACAGATTTTTTTTTTTTTCCCTAAGATGACAAGATTAATACTATGATAGTTTATATGCTAAGGAGAAACTGACAAAGTCATGCAAAACATATTAACATCTTCTGTCAGGCATCAAATTAATGTCATTCACAGTAATACAGGAAGAAACTGTTATTTCCAAGTAAATTTTTCCAGCCCACTTTCTACATTTCATTTGTCTTTTGTTGTAATATGTGGTTATCGCCTTTCTTCATCAAAGGAATGGTAAATGATTGTCTATGTAACATGGAAATGACTGCACATATTTTATGATTGAAGATTAGTGAAGACAATATCCAGTTTCTAGGCACCCTTTAAGTTATTGTATTTTAATGATTATAATTGTTTTCCAGCTGTTCCAGATAAAAATTGCTGCTTCCAAACAGAATGCTGGGCTGTAATTCAATCTCAAGGTTTCACTGCTATTAATAGTCTGCTTGGGTTGCTGTTTAAGATGACAGCAGAATCCCACGACTGATTTACTACATTTACACAACAGGGAATGAGGGGCTGCTGTATGTATCACTCAGGTACCTTCTTGTGCTCACTTCATTATTTCTCAACACATTTTCTTCCCTTCAAACCAATTCCTCCATATGAGACTTCATACGGAAACATCTCTGGTAAAAATGGCACTACAGAGCTAACACACACTCCACCCGCAAGATACCTCAGCGATTTCAGTGTTCTTCCATGTATTTACCTTCTACCACTTCTTGAGACCACACTGTTCTCTGGGCACAGGAGCCTGCACTTCCAACCATATAAACTTCCTGATAATGGGGCTAAGTTCTACGTTCTACTATCAATGTCCTTTAAGTTATGTTTCACATTCACAAGGTATTTTAAACCGTAACGTGTACTTTCCCAACAATGAGTTAACAGCTACAGTAATGAGCCAAGATGTGTTTGGTTTTTTGTCTTTTTGTGTTTTTGTTTTAAATCATTATGTTCAAAAGGTATTATTCATTATAAACAACTAATTAGCAAAGATACTGTTAATGAATACCTGGACAACAGAGAAAAACATATCAATTTATGGTGTCCTTCCCAAAGGATGCTGCATTCTGTGCTACTGAACAAAGAAACACTGAATGTTAACAAAAAACAATTCCATCAGAGGAAGTACCTTACCTATAGAGAGCTCTTCCACCGATAGTAACCAAGTTAGAAAACACCCTGAAATCTGTCATATTCTCAGGCCACGACTGTATGTTCAAATACCCTGAAGGAGAAAAAGGCAAGCATAAGTATCAATGACTTCAGCCATAAAGACTGCTTTATCACATACATGAATTAGGATAGGCTTAGGATATATGATATTATAGGAGCTCTATATAATATTAGGCTATTATATAATAATATGTATTATACTGCTTTATCACATACATGAATTAGGATAGGCTTATCACATAGACGAATTCGGATAGGCTTGCTGGTTTGAGAGAAATAAATAGGTAATGAACGCTGCAGACTACTGTCTTTAAATTCATCAGGCTGCTCACTGCTGTCTCCTGCAAGAAGGCAAAGGAGGGCTCTAACAGTTACAGCACTTTCAACAGCCACAGTGAGGGCGAACCTAAACACAGGGTGAAATCCCGCAAGGCCTCCCATCCTTTTCTAAACAGCAGCAGCAGAAAAAAAAATGGAGATTCGCCTGAATTAAGAACATTTAGTTTTAAAACGTGCTAGAGACTTAGGACAGAAATTAAGAGATCCGTTATGATGCACTAAAAGATGACAAGACTTTCTTAAAACAAAGAACTTGCATTCGTTTCTGAGTGCACGTGTGTGCAAGAACTATTTATCACCAGAGAGCATTCTCTGCACAAGTATGTGGGACTACTTATTTTGTGCTACACAGACCTCCACAGAGTGCAGTTCCCTGTGACTTTGATTCACAGTAGTGGACTGAAATGCAGTACATGTTTAAGCATCAGGGTAATTCCACTTAAGTATATCGCTGAGACTGTCAATTAGACAGTGTGCTTAAGAATGGCAAATTACAGACACCCAGATGCCAGATTATCTTTGACATTAATTAGGGAGAGGTTTAGTGCTTACTTTCATTTTTTAATACCACTGTCTTGCTGAAATACACAACTTTTGAGAAGTGAAGCACATGGGAGAGAACTCGTTTCAAATGCCAAACACTTGTTGAGCTCCACCCAGCTACAGTCATGCTGTAGTGGCCAAAGATTTTTTTTGCACATGAAATTTTTTTTTTTTTCCATTTCCCTGTCTATATACAATCAGCAATCAATTGAGAACTCAAAGCTGCAGTATCTTCCTCCCTGCCCCTGAATGGTGAAACAACAAGCAAGATGCAAGAAAACAAAGTACTGAGTTCTAGCTATACGACCCCACTGAAAAGACACAAAAGATGGGAGGAACTACCGGCCCACCCATTATACATTTGTCTTTAAATTGCAGCAGCAACTGCTGTTAGACCAAGAGAAGTAGCTGCAAAATCAGACTGGCTTATCTGTTTTTTTTTCCAAAGCTTATTTCAAATGGTTTCAAGTGAAGACCAAGACCCCTCTTCCACTCCACAGCAAGATCTTGGTCTTCTGAGGCTTGCATACCCCAAATGTGATGGGCAACCTATATTCATGAGCAAGGACAACACACTTGTGACTATCAACTGATAATGAAGTTGTTGTGTATGAAACTTTTACAAAATTCACAGCACAGTGAGTTTAAAGAAAAAAGCACCTCGTGTTCTTCAGAAAGTCCAACAAATGACAACTATAAATGCAAAGTTAAAGGTTCAGATTATAGGAAATCAGAAGTGTGTTACCTGTTATCTCTCTCACTGTTTGGAATATGTTTAATTTCTCTGGATTGATTGCAGCGATCGTGTGATATGGGTCCCTGAAAGATTAAAAGGACAAAATGTGATGCTCTGGGAAAAAAAATAATCAGGTTCTCAAACCTATCCCATGTAGAAAGCAGCATTCAAGAGGTCAATGCTTTGCTTTTAGGTGGCACACGCTCCAGATTTCTTCAGACTGTTGCTCCTGCAGAACCAGTGTCTAAGTTCTCCCGAGTCATCTTAAAGGAATATAATGGTGCTTAGTATCTTTAAGGTTTGAATCATTAATGTTTTAGTAAATATTTATGCTTATGGTAAATTAAAGGATTCTAAACAACCATGGCTGACCTCCCTAAAGGAAAAGATGAATTTTCAACATTTTTTCCAGGAATACTGGCTCAAATGGTACAGTTGCGATACTGTACTACCAGGACTAACAAAACTGCTACTGAAATGAGTGACAAGCTCTAAGCAAAACAAAACTAGTATGCCACCAGCTCCTGACACATGGCATTAACAGGGTACACATTTTAGAAGGTGTTGAACAGGGAAAATGACAAAGAACAGTTCGTTGCCAAGCAATTTTGTCACCTGAGAAATTAAATACCCCCCCAAATGTTAAAATCTCAAAGTTAGATATACTACAAAGATGAACCTGACTGATTTTGAGTGCCATCATTTAGTAAATATTTCCCCCCTAATTTTAAAGGAGTAAAGACTCTCCAACGATTTTAGAAGCCAACTAGAAGCCTAACCCAAACAAAAATCCTTTTCAAGATCCTTCTGCAACCCCATGTTACAGTATTTTTGTGGGTTTTCTGAGGGTAGAAGACACCCTCAGTAAAGGTGGATCAGGTTTTTCCACCTCTCCTCCTTCTGTTTTCCAAGAGACATTATTCTTGGTTTTGGAACATGCAGGTAATCAACCAGGCTGTCTTTGGGGACAGGCCTCACAAGTCTATGCGGTGACAGACTGATGGGGTCACTTTTAACCATCCTGGAGGCGACTCCAGGTTAGAAGCAACAAAATGCGTTCTCGAACCTTAACATAAAGCCCACTGGACCACAAAAGCATCATATACACTTAATTTTAACAATCTGGGGCTCTTGGAAAACTAGACAACAAGTTTTCACTACCTAACAGAAACACAGCGCTTTGCTTTTAAAATGCAGTACTATTAAAAAAGGAAAACCCTTGCCTGTAGTAAACATGAGGTTACTGAATTTCACCTGCAAATCCTAAGACAAAGTAGTCTTTAAAGATACAAATATACATTTAAACCTCTTAAACAGCCAAATGTCTGATATGTTTTATCAACGTATAAAACTGTAGAATGATGCAGTCATCTTCTACCATTCTTATTAGCAGACATTTTTCAGTAGAACAGGCACAGCTGAACTTCAGAGCTCCAAGAATGAGAGTTTCAGCTTATTGTGAAACTGGAGATGAACATCGAAAGGGAAGATAAAAAGCTGGTGAACACTGAGGGTTTGTTGCTCCTGCTGCAAGTCGTGGGGAAGGAGGCAGCATTTGCTGCTAGCTGGGGCTGTCCATCCCTAAACTCCAGCTCTCCTTGGTATATCCCTCCCCTTCACAGGTAGCGACACAAGTAGAAGGCAGGTTGGCTTTTTGGCCCCCAAACAGAAGGAAACAGGAGAGAGCAGGCTGCACCTGACCATACAGGCCCTACCCATTTTCCAGCCAAAGTGTCTTCTGTCTCTGTCTCAGGCAGCAGATACGTATCCTAACGAAGATCATTTTATCCATCCACTTCAGCAGAGCATTACCTTAGAAGAATGAGTACTACTGACTCACTAAAATTTAGGTCTACCTCATCTTACTCAAGTTCCAGACACTAATTAAAGCCGATTCATAATTACCTAATTTATATATAAACTATTATAAATAATTGTGCATAAACCCAATTAATTATTATATATAGTTTTTATATAAATTATTACAAATTCACACAGACTTGAAGTTCAAATACTGAGGAAAGGGAAAAACAGGCTGCAGAATCACAGGTTCAAAAGTATGACAGGATCAATCGCAATAGCACAGTTACCAATGAAAACAAACAAAAAAATCTGCTCAGCATCTTTCACTGAAGTTATTCTCTGCCTCTACATAAAGTCTTTCAATTCCCCACAGACAGCTAGACTTTAAGTCCCTACGTTCTGAAACACTGAAGATTCATGCTTTTAAAAAAGCTGCAGTTCACCCTCAATAAATGCATTTGTTAACAGAAGTTAACTAAAAGTTGGAGTGGAAATAGCTATTATTGTTGTTGCATTATACTGGTCATTTATATAATAAACTGCTTGTGTAGTTAGTATCATTTTTACATTTCCTTTCTGCATTATTTGCAAAATGTAACAGAAATTTTAAACAAAAAGCTGTTCCAGATATATAAATTTATTTTAATTAATTCTCAAATCTTCTTTTCTTATTTTAATATGTACTACTGTAAGTTGCGCTGTGGAAAAATGTCAGGTTGCAGAACTCAGTGTCCTCATACTTAAGACTTGTTGGAGTGACTTTTCTTCATAAAGAAGAGAGACAAAGTGCTACACAGCTTCAACATTACATGTCCTAGGCTTATATTCTTCTATTAAAATAGAACAAAGTACTTTAACCCTCTGCTTTTTAGTCCATGATTTAGATATGTTTCAGACGAATACAGTTTTATTCAAGGTTGACTCTGGCCCCTTTAATTTAGACAGATTTTTTAATGAGACTCATCTCGTCACTTTGCAGCCAATATAACTTTTGCAACAAAAGCAATTCTAATACTCAAAATTACATTTCATGCAATGCAGTGGAATCATCCACACAAAATTGCTCATGTCCTCTAGCTGTGCGTCTTGCACTTACTGTACTGTAAGAACAGTACTTCCTGTTCTGTGAGATTTAAGCGATTTACATCCAGCCTATCCGTCGGTCATTTGGCCAGATCAGAAACTGTGACAACCTGAGCACTGACTCCTGCCTGACCTTCTCCAGGGTTTCAGCAAGTTCGGAGCAGCATTTCCTTAAACCACTTGAACCAAAATCCTTCTTCCTCCCTATGTTACATTAACCTTTCACACTGTACTTGCTGCTGGAGAGATGAGACAACCAGCTACACAGTCAGAGCTCACATTTGCTGGCCTTTTGAGAATCATTGAGCTGTAGGGCCTCACTGAAGTGGATTTTCAACCGTCTTTCTCATGGCTGGAGTCAAGTTGTAGGTGAAGCATTACAGCCAATCACTATATTAAATCAAGGAAACAAGTAGTTTCTTTCTACCTCACCTAATAGGGAAATCTGAGCCAGGCAGCCTAGTGTCAACCACTTTATTATAATCTAAACATATCGGAATCTATAGAAAGACTAAAGAAAAATCTGCTGGCACTCTCATGCCAGAATTTCATTTCAGATCAATCTGCAGACATTCAGTTAATCACATTTTTGCTATGCCATAAAGCTGCAAAGATGGACTTGGTCTGTGAACCGTATTTAAGATCTCAAATCTTGACAACCAGTTGCAAGCAATGTTGAAAGCTCCAAGGAACCTAAAAAGCAAGTTAAAATTTGAAGCCTACGCAATGGTAGAAGGAATTGAGTGCTTTACACCGTTAATGTATCATAAAATATCTACATACTTATCGCAACAAAGGGCCAAAAGGGTTTAATCTTATTTGTGCATTTTGAGGATTTTGCTCATTTTAATAGGTCCAGAAATACTTCAAAGTGTCACATGTAATTCACCATTCCTGATTAAAACATGAAGGCTTGAATTAGTAAGAAGATGCCATCATAATTGTGTTCTTTCAATAACAGAAAGAATCCAAGAAAGCAGCTGGTTGCATTGGACCTCATCTGATCATCAAAACAGAGTATGTCGGTCTTCCCTAGACACATCCCATCCTTGCAGCATTTGCACCATGCATTCCCCTTTGCTACAACGGCAAACACACGCTGCACTGAACTGTGAACAGCAAGGCACTGGTTACCAGGCTGGTCTATCTTCCCTTAGAAGGAGACATTGGTGAGACTTGTTCTGCTCCTCCACATATTCAGCTGTTACTACGGACTTATTCAATATACAGCCGTATTTAAACCAGAATACTGGATTTAAATGCCAGTGAGTTTTGCATATATCTGCAATTGAAACTTGAATATGTACTTCAAAACTGACTGACAAAAGGGCAGCTTTTTTGCATATGTATACAGTGACAGCCACCCAGGCTATAACAATGTATTCTAGGTGAGGCACTCTCTCTGCATATTCTGCACATCAGACTGCTGGTCATACAAAATTTAGACAAACTAATGGAAGGTAACTTTCCTTTCTCCCTTCTATTCTCTATCAGCCATTATTGTAAGCCAGTACCGAGGATCTCATAAAGCAACCAAAGATCACAGCTGTCTTTTCTCTTTGAGTGCAAACAGTCGTCTTCATCCGTTCTTTTCCTAGAGGTTGAATCATAGGAATCGAGGTAACAGTTTCCTTCATAATGGAAGGCAGAAAACTACTTTATCGTGGATCTCCTATTCCCTAAAAGAAGCCTACAGCCATCGTTAAGAGGTGGACGCAATTCATTTCAGCTGGCACGATGACATAACATTTTGTCACTTACCCATGAATCCCAGTAACAAGGAAGATAAGGTTGCCATTGATCTTGGTACAGTTTATGAACTTGTCAATGTTGCTGGAATCCACCGTCTGAGCTGACACTAAACTCCCTGTTCCAATGCCATCACATGCTGCCAAAACAAGGAGTTTGTGTAAAGAACTAGGAAAAATCACTGCATCAGAACATGCTGGCCTTCTAGACACGAGTCTTCATTTCTTTCAGACATAAAGAAGCAGAGAGGTGTTAAAACAGCAACCTTTACCCATATTCCCAAAGAAGCATGTGCCAACTTAAAACGAACAATAAGCTAAAGTACCTGCCACAGAAGGACACCCCAACACACAGGTTAAGGTATTTCATGCTGAATCTAAAGACAAGCATGAACCACACAAAATCCCACTCAAGCCAGCTGTAAACAGACAGCTGATAACTTAGCTCAGACTAGCCTGGTGGCCATGCCATTTATTTGTGCACTACTCGCTGCAGAAACTGAGGGGTCCTTAACATTGCTAGCTCACGAGGTCCCCTTTGCTTTCGTGGGTATATGAACTTAACCATTCACATGCCATAAAGTCCTTCAGAAAAGACCTACAAACATGCCTTTACTCATCATCCCAACAAATAAGTTGCTGGGGCCTGGAGAAACTTTGGTATCCAGTGAGGAAACTTCTCTGTGTAGCCTTTCTACGTAATTTAGCTGCATTTTCTGGGACACATGATGCATACAGGAACAAATCCTTCATGACTTCCATCATATAACTTACCCTATCTCCCTCACTGGGCTCCTGTAATGGCCACTACTGGCAGTACACCTGAACTTTTTATAAACTTTCCTTCTCACAGAGGAAGGCTAAGAGTTTGACAGGAACACTACACATGTATTTTCAAGCATAAAACTAGCCAGCAATAAAGTTATTTACTGCAATTAGGTTAAAGGTCTGGACATGCTTTCACTTAGAATACAGCATGTCAGTACCGTGCCTTGGCAGACAGCTCTGTGTTTGACTGTTTCAGCCATGTAGAGTGACTGTGATTTACAGACTTTTTCAGTAGCTTCATTGTGAATTCCCTTCTAGATATGGCTTCCACTAGGACTGAAAAGTAGCATAGGCCCACATAGGAAAACTGATGGTGCTTTGCTCCTGAGACCTTCAAGGAGTGAGCAGAAAGTCTCCCTAGTGGAGCTTGGGACAGCAAAGTAACTTACAGATTTCAGTCTTCTCAACAGCACCATCACTGAAAAACTTCTAGTCTATGCTTTAGACACTTAGAAAGGAGGTAGAAGATGCTGGGAAAACAGAGACGTTTTGAAAAAACAGAGGAAATAAATGGAAACCTAACATTGTATTGACAAGTATGAGACATACCATACGTTGAAGCCAGAGCTTTAGTATGGCCCCCTTTGGAATGACAAAAGGACAGCTATAAAACACCTCCTGGAAATAGCTGTCATTAAAAAAACATAATAAATAATTCTTTCTAAAACCAACAGAGAAATCCCCTTCATTTTTATCTAATCAAAGGTAATTGGTTTGGCTATATTACCATTACAACTTAATAAATTTTCATTCTATTGTATATACTTCACACACAGCCCACATAGCTGAAAAGTTCTGTGGATGTCCAAAGTCTATTAATATTCTACAACATACTCATGAAGGGTATTTCATGCCAAAATAACACCCTGCTCTGCTCTACTACAGTGTAGTCCACATTCAAGAAAATGTACACTAAACTACCACCTACCTTTAGGACAAATGTCAGTGCAGGGCTTGCACATCTTAATACCATTTTCTTCAACCTCCATCTTGGAACTCGGACATGCACGAACACAAGAGCTGGAGTCTACCACAAAGTTGTCTGAAGAAAAAAAGAAGACATTGGCAGAAAGTGAACCGCAGGACTCAGTAATACTGGGACACATGCTTACGGACTCTGTGTCAATCCATCTTATTAATTACCTCAGCACTGCACAATGACATTAACATTTAATGTTCAGAGTTTTCAGAAGTGTATAAGCAACCAAATTAGGCAAGTTTTCGGAGACTTATGAAAACCCATGAATTGTCAGGCCTGATCCTCCTTCCTCCCCCAATTTGGTTTTACCAGTATTTGTGGTGAAAAAAGTAATTGAAGAGAAATAAAAAAAGATGCTCTGCCCTGTCTCTTTCATACTTACACAAATATATACATCTAGGACAAAACACTGCACAAGACAATGACAAGTATTTCAATTTCGCCTTGTAAAACAACTGCCAAAGGGGATATAGACTGACTCTATCTAACTGAAAGCTTAATAATGTCAAGAAAGAAAAAAAAAAGGAGGGGAAAAAACAGTCCAATAAAGTGTTTGGACAAAGAATTCTATCCCTTAGGTAAGTGCATGGTGTACCAGTTTTGTAAAAAAATTATCTTGCTTCAAAAAACCCACCACTCTAACAGAGACAGAACTAAGCCTTGACAGTCACAGCCTCAGCCTACTGTCAATTTGAACTTCACCCCAAAGACTGAAAATTTGGATTTTGCTTTGGGTTGAATTATGGTTCCATTACTACTTCTTATATGCATTACTCATGCTTCTGATATGTAACTCATGTATAAAATAATGAATGCACAACAGAACTGTAAACCTTGGTGGGAATGAAAGGGAGAACAAGAATACTGTCTCTCTTTTTTTTCTTTCTAACTAAAACAGCGGTATCAAAGACTATGTAAGTGACGACACTCTGTATTTTTCTGTTACTTATAATCATCTGTCTGGCATCTCAGAAGCATGCGGTTTTTACACTCATGGGATTATTCTTTTTTTAATTCCCTCCTCCCCTCTGGGAGGGGAGCTTTACTCTGGAGCTTTAAGACTGTATGTTGTCAGTATTGCATGGCTCTTCCTCATTGGGACAGAACTGCTTAGAAAATATTTACAGTAACTTTCTGTCAAACCACCATTATTCCAAGTTAAGAAAAGGGCACCAGTATGAAGAAAGCATTTGGTGCCAGCACTGGCGGTACACTGTTATTTTTCTGAAACACAAATTTCTACCCTTTTACAATCCCACTATTTTAACAGTTCATTCTGAATTTTACAAGTGCTGATCTAAAGCATGAATGTAAGAAGTGGTGGTCATGAAAACAGAAACGTAGTGAATTCTTTAAGAAAATCACTACAGTATAGGATACTTGGAGAGTGTCAGCAACCCAGAATGTCACTGTCTTTACTTAAGACATGACTGAGTTATTACAGGCTGCAAGCACATATGGAGTGATTTAAGACACTGCACTATGCACTTAGCTCTCATTCTCTCGTTGTTTTGTAAGGCTCCTGAAATGCAACTCAAACTTTCCATCACTGCAGGGAAAGGCAGCTAAGACAGCACTTACGTGGGCACTTTTTGACGCAAAAAGCCCCATAGGTGTACTTGGCATTGTGATTATGCTCCAGCTGGAAGGTGGTAGGATTGTATACAAAAGTCTGGGGGCACTGTGTGACACATGCACCGCTATCATTGAAATTCATGCAGGCCTGCAAAACAAAGGAGGAAGAAAATATTAAATTAAATCATACAGCTACTTTTGGGATTTTTTTTTTTTAGATTAAAATACAGTCTTGGTTGTTCAGACTTGCTGCAACAGTGAGGAATGCGATACATAGTTTTATAACCTTCATTTTGGCTACTTAGATTTCTTGCTAGGAGCTTGGCAAATACATGACTTACAAAAGGGGACTCAGAAAGCCCCCTTGATTTGAAACACAGTTAACTGGTAGAGCACTTCCTACAAAAACATAACAGCACTGCAATTTGTTTACTAACTATTGTTACTACTAGTAAACAACTACTTCACAACTTGATAGGACAATTCTACAACCGCCAAGAGTGAACTGCTATTTATCATAGTCAGTCCAAACAAATGCTAATGACTTTGACTCATGGAGCAGGAGTCCATCCTCCAGCTGAAGACTGAAATTCCCAATTAGAAAGTAAGAGGGATAAGAACTTCTTTTGCGCTAGCACAGGAGGGGGTCATTTCCCTAAGTGGCAAATTTAACAAGGTCAGTTGCTTCACACACTAAGAAAATAGGACTTTGTATCACTTAGCATTCAAGCTCAGCCACCCACAGCTGACAGAGGACAGGGCCCTGACAAATGAAGAGGCAAGCGTGTGGATAAAGAGAACCATGGTACGCACAGAAAATAATTGACCATGCAAGGTTGATAATTAGTAATAGAAAAACCCCACTGATTTTGACATTCCTTATCACCACATATCATACATATGGTTTTAACCACAGCTTACAAAAACTTGTTGGAGTAATATGCACAAAGCATACAGTAAATGTAAAATTTCATATGACTATGAAAGCTGTAGCCTGGCTTGGATCCCTCTAGCAGTTTAAGCAACCACTGCTCCTGGATTCTGCTTCCCCACCAATCTGTCTTCCAGAAGCCAAGTTACTTTAGAAGTTTTAGTTTAGGGATGAATTCTTCTAGTCTTTTTCCAGGTTGTAAAAAATACAGATGGTTTTCAATCTTTAAAGAGTCAACAAGCATACCAACATGTGCCTCATGTCCCCCCCCTCCAAAGCTGGGACCGAGAGAAAAGTGAGAAAGATTCCTCTGTTCTGCTACTTTTACTAACACTCCTTATCTCCATTTGGATCAGGAGGAGCAGGACTGAGGGAGGTTACTTGTCACGGCAGTGGATTTCCCCTCAAGGGAGAGGCTAATAATGCAACCAAGGGAGAAGGACAAAATCTGCGGCTGAAACGGACAAATGGAGTTCCATGATGAAGGCACTGTCCTATATGGAGCATGAGTAAACCAAAATGTTGATCCTGTGTTTTCTGGTTCTTCAAAATGTGTATTACAAAAACTGTTGGTTTCTCACAGAAACAGATTTTTTTTTTTTTTTTTTTTTAACGAAGATGAATACAGTCAGTTACTTCTTTACTAAGAACTGGATAGGAAGTCCACTCTATGAATAGGGTTGTGTCACTTTTCTGGTTCCCTTGGGCAGTCAACCAGGCCCTCTTATGCATTTCAAGTTTTAGATACAGTTTGGTTTTTAATGCAAGATAAAAAAAAAAAATCTCTAAAGTTTTGTTCTAGCATGTTTGCTTGCGGTTATGTCAGATGATGATTACTGCCTTGCTTTTAGAACTGAATATGCAAATGATCGTATGGCAGCATATGGAGAAGGATGGATGAATTTTATCTAGAAATATTAAAACCATATTTACAACAGGATGCTGTTGCAAGCTGCCATAATATGCTGAAGGATTTGTAATGCTTCATAAACTGTACTTTTCCTTATTAATAAATACTAATTTAGTTTGTTTCCTCAACACATTTTTTACATCCACTGTTGACTTAAGAAGTACTCTATCATGTACATGACAATCTACTGATAACGGTTTAGCAAATTCATAAAGTAAAGCACACTAAGACTCTTAGGAGAGATGGCACTTTTCAGGAAAAGCTCATCTAGAAGATTTGGGAACTCTTCATTTATTACTATAATGTTTTGTATACATTTGTAATTGCTTCAATAATCTGTGCAAACTTCTAGCATTTGCTGCTAAATGCTGTTAATCTGTGAATGAAAGCAGAGGAAAGTACACCGGGAAAAAACAAAGTTGTGTATCTCAGCTGAAAGCTAAGCACAGTTGTCTATAGCCTAAAGGGTTACACTTTTCACCCAGTGAAAGTAGTCCTGAAAATTGCCAGACCCCTGCTGAATTTCTTTTACATTGCTCTTGGGCCAGGAGTGAATGAGAATACAGCCCTGGATGTTTCTCTGCTGGATCAGAACAAACATGCTAGTTGATTTTTAGCATGCATATTTCCATAACTGCCAAAATTCAGAAAGTCTAACTCATTTTCTTTCAGGCTGCCATATTACAGAACTTGTGCTGCAAATAACCAGTCCTTAACCTTGAAAATGGACATACATCAACACATCAGCTTTCAAGTTGTTCCTCAACAGTCATACAGGACCAATCTTCTTCTCTTCTTTACCTATTTAGATTGTACATGACATGGGAAAGAAAGTTATTTTCCCATCTCTTTAGTCCAAAGCCAACATAGAACTTCCAGTGATCATCGGACTTGGCGTGCCATGTGTACTGAATATCTACTTGTGCAAAGACCCAGCTACAAAGAACAGCTTTAGTAAAACCTGTTAGCATTTAAGTCAGGCCATCACTGTGTTTCATCAGCAGTGAAAGAATAGCATTTAGAATGTCTTTTTGAAGCAGAACACCTACTGCCATCGAAAGATACCTGATCAGTGACCAAGCTTCAAGTCTGGCCAGAGAAAGATTCATTTTTGTTGGTTTGTTACGATTCAGTTGCCTATGCTATTACAACATCTGCAATTTTCCATACCATAAGATCCCTCCTCCCAATCCTATCTGGCAGATTTTAAACTAAGCCTACCCAACTTTGTAGATATTTGTCTCTTCAATCCCTTGGGTACCTTTGAAAATCCACGTCTCTGTGCATGTTCTAGTTCTAGGCTGCTTTAGGCCTAGGTTTGCTTCCTCTGAAAACATGAGCAAAACCTGTCTTTGCAACCCAGTGGGATGAGCTACACATTTTTTGAGATCGGTGCTGGGTTCTGAAGCTGCTTACGCTACTATAAATAATGGATTACAAACAAGACAAATTTGTCTAAAGGCCTGTGTTCTTACTGTCTTTTTTTTTTTTACGGAAAAAGTTAGCCTTTTCCTCTTTTCATCTTAAGCGTACGTAGTAGCATACATTTGAGGTAGAGTATTTCGGAAAGCACTTTCCTTCCATCTCCACTGAGAAGCATGCCCAGTAAAAAAAGCTCAATTTAAATCAAGTCTGGCAGTAATAGGGAACACCCTTCACAGAGAAGCTAAATTGTATTCTTGACTTTCAAATCAAAAGCACACAGAGCAGCAATAAAAGCCATGTTCAAATGTAATGATAAATACTTCTAAAAATTCCCTATCACCTCTAAAAGTTAATTTTAGAAAAGCAAAGGATAAAAATCACTGAGATTAGCGTATTAATCGTTCCCAATCTGTATTTACAAATCTCACAAATCTGTTAATGGGTAATATTAAGTAGATAAGTGATGCTAATGTAATGTGAAAAATATTAAATGCTAAAATTTGCAGTCTAAATCTGGGAGTGTGCATGCAATATATTAAAGGGGACAAAACTGTGAATTTCATGGATTAAAGCATTAAGAATATGCAGTGTGACTGCCAGGAACAAGAAAAATGAGAAGTCTCACACATACAAAGCAATCAGTGTCTTTAGGCCCGGAACAGCCCCCAGCGCATTCCCGGTGGCAGCAGTCGCTGACGTAGGGCCCGTAGCACCGTCCATCACACTGCTCCGCACACACTGTCTTCGTTACTAGGAGGAGGCAGGGAAAATTACCATGTCAGATCCAGAACTGAGGAGAGAGTCCTTCAACTTGCACAGAGGAAAACAATAAACCGAACAGCATACTGAAACAACTATCGAGTTTTAAGGTAATTAATTGCTTCAATGGTACTGGCCACTCACATCCTTCAGAATACCTTCACAATACCCTCTTTAGGAACATATATGTTGCTCAAGGACTGCAGAGGAAGAATTTTTAAAATGTTTGCTCTTACCCTTGGAAACTCAGGTGCATCATTATTTTCAAATTACTAGTTTTTGTAAACAGATGATGAAAGGATATGAAGAAAAAAAACAACCCACCCAATATAGCAGAAGAGCCCACCAGTTCTGTATGAGTTTTCTTCCACGAAGAACAGCAACACTGAGTAAATGAGTAAAATTCAGAGCAAGGTCAGCAATCTCTGAGGCAAATGGTGTTCTTGATGGCAACCAATTTGACAAATAGGCAGTGAGGTAACAGAACAAAATACAGACTGCAGATTGGAACACATCTGGAAACACCACTTACCTTTTCTAAATAACACAATCCAGCCTTCATACACAGGGAAACAACTATATTCTACCAACTGGAAAGCACAGTGATTTAAGTGGTACCACGCTACTGTACTTCAGGGCTTCGTCTTGGGCAAAGAACCATCAACAGTGGAGCATCTTCCTCCCCTCACTCGCCTACAGCCTCTACCTTTATTTTACCAAAAAAGAAGTTAATACTATCTGCAGGACTATATGAACCACCGCCTACAGAATGCCAGGAAGCTGTGCTGTCAGCTGTCTTTTGACAAAAGCAGGGATGTTACACTTCTGTAATTAACCTTTACCATTTACTTTGTTAAAAGCATTTAATTACTTCTTTATGGAAAACACTTTTCAAGAAGGCGGAGAATGCAAAATTCCATCCGGCTTTCTGCTTGATTCTACTATTTAAATGCATCGGTAACTCCTTCATAAGTGCTTTCTAATCCAAATTCCCTCCACTACTTGCCGGAAATACTTAAGGTAATGCCAAAGCTTCTTGATATACACAATATTTATTTAGGACATAAAAATGTAAATAACTAAAGTCATAATTTATAATCTATGGAATAAAGTGAAACACTTTTAGAGTAATGCCATCTTGCTGATACCAGAGGCAAACCCTCAGACAAAAACACTTTTGTGCCTTATGCAGTCTGATTTAAGAAATAAGGGAAATTTCTGTAAACAGACTTGCTGTCAACACTGCTAGAGAAACAGATTAAAAGGATTTGTTTATTTAAGTAACAGTATTGATAAACATTAGGACAGAGATATGAAACAGTGGCATATGTTAAGCAGAAGAGACATGTCGCAGTATGCCACCACCGCACCATTAGCTGATAGGGACAGAGTCTCATTTCGTGAAAATGAAGACCCCATTTAGTCAATGACTGCATATTGTTCTTCTGCCAGTTCAGAAATTGGTCCACAGCGCCTTGATTTGCACTGGACCAGGCACTATCTGCTCTGACCTTCAAAAGGAGGCGAGGCCCAGATCTACCCTGACTTGACAGAAGCCCCTATTTGCCAAAGGCTGCCCCTCTGCCATCAGTGGAGAAGCACAGATGCAGAAGACGTTCATTTCATTCCATCCCACAACCCAAATCCTCTGTGTTTACCTGGGTCACCCCTCAGACAAGGAGTTGGCCCCCGAGCCAAAGGGGCTCCATCCCAACACTCTGCCTCTTTTTACACAGTGATGGTTCATGGCCATGCTTACCTCAGTTTTTAGAATGACCACTCCTCTGCCACCGCTTTCTGCCCCTCTGTCTGGCATTACTGCTGCCAGCAGCAGGGCAGGCCCCAAGGCCATGCACTGAACCGCTTCTTCTGGCAGCAGCACAGGCGGCACTAAAATGGCTGCCCCCCCACTGAGCATGCTCAGTGTGCCCTCCCACCACACCTGCTCAGTGCCCCCTTCTAGAAGGTTCCGCAGGCTCACCAGCACCAACTCCACCTATCACACCCTAAAAAAATTACAGTGCACCAGCAGCATATTTCCTTTCTTTTTTTTTTAATTTGCAGAAAGACAAGGAGCCAAGTTTCAGATTGATACAACCAACGCTGTTTAAACAGAAAAAAAGAAGAGGACATGATATCGCAGCACGGCTGCTCACCGTCAGGATGCTGTTAAAAAACATTCCTCGCTGTTGTTCCACAGCAATTTAATGTTTTGCTTAACCTGGAAAGTTTTGGTGTAAAACACCTCTGTGTAGACAATTAGTACAAGCCACCTAATTAATTCATTTGTAATTTATTTACCTCAGTGCCGGCTGCTGTTGGGAGCAGGTCAAGATGTCCACCATGACTATTTAACCATTGCTTCCCTGCGGAGGACATCTCCTGGCAGACTTTTAAAGGGGCAAAGAGGCCAAGGCCCAGAAGCGTGTCCCACACCAGCGGCTGCAAGAGGTACTGGGAACGTGCCACTGCTGCCTCCCCAAAAACAAGCCCTGAGGAGGCGAATCCCCTGCCTCTCCTGTGCCTGGGGTCCGTCACCACAAACCACGCTGAGCACCCCCGGGCGTATTTAGAAAAGGCACGGTCTTTTTGTCAGCTCACGAGCTATTACTTTTAGCAAGCCAAGGTCTCAATTTGCAGGATTACACACTTCTTTCAAGCTGAGCTGCAGATAATAGCGCTTCCCTAGGCTGCGTAGTTTAAACAGCAGCGGGAAACGAGCTCCAACAGCAGCAGTGGATCTAAGCAATTTACTGACATCTTTTCAGCAGTTTTCACACTATTGGGCTGGGACAAAAAAATCTCAATTATTCACCCTCCTCTAGAGCGTCACTGTAAGGCTTGTGCAATGTATAAAGTTACAGATATTGTAATTTTTTTTTTAATTGCCTAAATTTTTAAAAGACTACAATAATTTGTTCCCGAGTATGTTTCCTGTTTAAAAAAAGCAAGAGCATTCCCCACACCGGGGCTGACCTGGGCCCCCTTTTCAGCACTATACTTAAACACAGTGCCTTCAAAAAGCATACGCTGCTTATGATTATGCACCAACTTAATGAGGGTCTCTACCATGCTGATCAGGATAGGGAACATTTTGAATTTTCCTCAAGACTAGAAAACAATGAAGTGGTTTGCAAAATTTACAAATACAGCAAAGGTTTGTTGCTGTTCTTCCCCAATTGTTTGTTTTACTGGGAAAGCAAACAATGACAACAGAAATGCCAACATTTCATTCTAGGAAAAGGCTACAACATACCCTATTTATCTTCTGGTTCGTTGCACACTGTATTTGCTTTATAATTGCCATTGAGGGTCCCGCTCAGAGGAGGACTCATCAGGTATCTTCAGTGGCACCACACACCAAGACAGAAAAGAGCTTTAGTGGGCTCTGAATGTTTTTAAGGACAGCTTGCAAGGAAAAGTTTTCCCCAAAGCAGAAGAAGTATGAGGTGATACTATATACTGTTTGAAGTTGTGAAACAATCTGATTGTCCAGATTCCAATTAAACATAATTCAGCAGTTCTGCTTTCTGCAATCATTATCACAGGGTAACTCTATGGAAAATGTACATAGCTGCACTAGTTTAAAAAGATGGCAAGCTCTTCCCCCAGAACTTTCCCCCAAATGCAATCAATTGATTTTATAGCTGTGACTCAAGACCTATCCAAAAGAATTAAGTGTAAAGGTAAATTTTACCCAAGACA
Source organism: Phaethon aethereus (assembly GCF_964289735.1). Taxonomy (NCBI): domain Eukaryota; kingdom Metazoa; phylum Chordata; class Aves; order Phaethontiformes; family Phaethontidae; genus Phaethon; species Phaethon aethereus. The sequence continues at coordinate 38,740,320 of NC_138580.1, forward strand.
TCAAACTATATGTTCAGGCTGATGAACGCTGGTGAGTGGCTCCTAGAGGAGACACAAGGCTCGAGATGGTGCACAGAAGAGAGTGGGGACAGATGGCGGGGAGCTGGGCAGCTGCTGTGGACAGGCAGCATCAATGCAGAGCAACCCTGTTGCAAGCTGAGAAAGAAGAGTGGAGCAATACTGACCTCCTCCTCCTGCTACCTGGTGCGGAGACTTCTCACAGGGGAGCTGGTGGACAGGGATGATGAGGAGCCCTCATGTCACGTCCTTCTTGCAGCCCAGACACACATATGTGATCCAGGACTTCTGGGCTGGCACCCCAGAGGCATTTCAGGTGCCGGATACTCACTTCTTCACCCAACGTAACTGAGGAGAGCCTTCACTAATCACAGCTGAGGCCCCAAGTTTCAAACCGGACTTTCTGAGGACCAGCACCACTGCCCACCTGACGCTTGCTGACCCTTTGTGGAATCACAAGAAATCTGAGGCTTCGGCTGCACAGAACTGTCACAGTCGGGGCTGAGACAGCAAAGGACAGTGGCAAACACCAAGGCCTTTGAAAAAACGTCACACGCATTAGGACGGGCTTCTGGGGGAGTGCAGAACACTGAGTGTCAATCTCTACTAGTACTTCACTGCAATATAGCAGTAAGCTGTGTTGGGGACTGAGTGGAACGGCCACTTCATATATGTGTGCAATTATTCAGTCTCTCTTATTGTTTCCCTTAAATTATGTCAGGGCACTATAAACTATGAAGGAAAAAATATGAAATAACTGAAATCAATGAAAAAGTCTTATGAACATGCAAAGTTATTAAAGAAATACAAGGATTTTAATTAAAGGTGCTGGCTCCAAGCAAATACTGCTAGGTTACCCTGATTGATCTAAGCTGCTGGTTCAGCTCTTTCTGTCTCCCCCACCAGGCTCCCGCTTGCCTTTTGCTGCTCTAATTGGGTATTTACTGCGTTGGCACCTTCTTTTTCTCAGCGACATCAGCTGCACAAAGACTGCATAAATACAATTATGATCAGGCTCAACTCCTGTACGCATACATGGTCACGCAGCATTTTACAGTTGCTGAATGTTTATGTTTCAGGTTTGATGTAAAGGCTATTTGCCTTTTTGCATTGCCTTAGTTGGGCCCGTCAAGAGTTGAAGGAGTGTCTGGATGACACTCTTAGTCGCATGATTTAGTTTTAGGCAGTCCTGTGAGGAGGAGGGAGTTGGACTCTACAATCCTTATGGGTCCCTTCCAACTTGAGATATTCTACGATTCTATATTTTAATTTAGATTTCTCTCTTTTCTTTCAGTTACGTTCATCTGACAGAGTACATAATCTATCGTTTTAATAATGTATTCAATTTGTAAAAGTTTCAATTTCATTTCATACAAAAAGTAAAAAAACAACCCAAACTCTTAACAGACATCAGCAGCAAAACCAGTAACAACCTAACCACAGATTTTCAAATTTGATTAGCAACTTCCAAAAGCGTTTGTTCCTGTGTTTTTTTAAAGCGGTTTACATTTTATTTAGTGGGTGCCCAATACTCTTTGAAAAATAGATTCTTTTCAAAAGGATTTCCACATTAGCCTTTCCTGACACTGAAACAAAGAATACTGTCTAGCTTTTAAATGTTCAACATTAATATTTACTAGTATTTTAATTATAAAATAAAAATGGATTGTCGACTGCATAAAACAGTACCCTGAAGTTACATCTTCTCTACCTTCTGATAGAACAGCTTATTTTAAATTTCCTATTAACTGTCTTCTTAAATACATAAATTTTCTTGTCACATTTAGAGAGACATTAGAACAGAGTTAGATGCAGCTGCTGTTTCAGATAGAATTAGAAGTACAGAGAGACATTGCTAGAAGGCAACAGAAGAAAAAACTAGGTAGATGATATTCATTGAAAAAAAACAAAAGGATTTTCATTTTTCCCATATGTAATTTGAAATGAAAGACACAGATTAAGATCTTTTATTTTTTATCCTTTCCCAGGAAAATAATTTAAATCTTACCATGGGAGGGGGGCTCATTAGAATTTTTTGCGTCAGTGAATCAATAAAAAAAAAATTATTAAAATGCAAATGTACCTCTGAGTTGTTTCTAGGAACAAAATACTTTGACACTGGGATGTAGTACTGCTGAAGTGTTTTCCTACACACGTGTGAAAGATGTGCATCCCCAGGGCGACTACGTTAAGGTATGTGCTATGTTTGTGATACCATTCATCCTATCTCCAGCTTGTATCTAGGGATAACATTTATAAACTTGAAAGCCAAGCATGTTTTTTTAAGTCAGAAATTAAGCACAGCACCACTTGCATTTTTATGTTTGCAGTTCCTAGTCTCATTCTTGGCTTCAGTTTGCAGAAAACCGCATTTTGAGAAAGTGCGGTGAAGAAATTCCCATCGCCAGCCTTTTCCTTAAATCCTGCTATTTACCCGAGGTGCAGTGAGGTCAGGGAGGCAAAGAGGAAGTATATGATACAAAATTAACTCCTGTCCCCACAATCAGAGGCTGCAGAGTATGCTCGAAGGTAAAAGGCCGGAGAGTAGCTATTTCAAATTAGAAATGTGTGATCTGTGTATTCCCCTGGAACTTAGATGCCATATGTCTTTCCATAGTTTATTATTTTAAATCCACGGTTGTGCCTTAGCCTGTCTCTACTGTTTGGATTTGAGAAGGCAGTCACTGTGAAGAGAGAGATAGCTGTCACTCCCGGAGCAAACCTACCGTGCAGCTCTGCTAAGCTTCTGACTTCACAATACTGCAGATAAGCTTTGCTCTCTCTGGTATTACTACATTAATCCACCAAATCAGTTCCCTTATCTGAGAGCAGTGCTTTGTAGGGGTTGAGACCATGGGACCTGATCCTGCCACATGGACTTCTGCAGCCACACAGAGTCCAGCTGGACTTTCCAACTTTATATAAGGCTGGAGCCTCTGCTTGCTGGTGCAAAGGCCTGAGCCAGGATCGTATCATCCTTATGGAAGTGCCAAGGTTTTACAGTATTCTTGGATCAGCTAACCACATAAGGCCTGAATAAGTCTACCCAAGTTTGTGTGAATTACCTAGGTTCTTACAGAGTTACTAGTTTTAACAGACAAACAGGTCTCTTTATTCTAACCTCACCATGACAGAAAATAATTTCATCAGGTAGGGTTTAAGTCCCTTCCTGTTATCTACTTCAGCACCTAACCATGATGTAAGGAGGCTTTCTCAGCAGAGACTTCTTTGTCGCTTTCAGGAAGACTGCCAGCAAAGGAAGGAAACGTGCTGGTTTGATTCAGACAAAGAAGAATCGGCTCAGCATCACTGTACCTGGTTCATTATGCAGCTATTCCTACAATCTGTCCTAAAGCGTTTTTACTCACACTTGCAGATAAAGCTCAATATGAAGCAGTAATATGAGAACATGTTAACTTTAACAGAGCTGTAACTGTCATCAGCTTTGCCAGCAATATCAGCTGATGTGCCTGAACGAAAAGCTGCGCCCGGCACGGTGGCAGTGCCTCCGCAGGTGCGCGCCTCTGTCGCCTGTGCCACAGACAGGAGGTCAGCTTGGATTTCCTGCTTATGCTCACTCATAAAGTGTTCATGTCAAGCTGTCTGCCAGTAGTAAAAGAAAACCCCTAAAACCAAAAAGGCATAGTTGCATCGTTCTTAGTATTTTCAACAAAAAAGGGAGATGACACTGGGCTATGAGAGTTGGTGCATTCACTTGACAGCGGTTAACTTGTCACAGTCTCTTCCTCCTATCTACCACTCAGCCAAGGAAACAAGCACAAGCTACAGCAGTGCTCTCTCGGAGAGGTATCAGCAACCATAGCATTTTCTAGGAAGTGTGACTCCAGTAAACGCAACCAATTTCCACCCTCCTAAATTTCAAAGAACAGAAAAGTAAAGGATAGCTATATTCCTTTAAGGAGGAAAAAAGAAAAAACTTGTAGGAAAAGAGAGCTCTCAATTTTCTCCTCTTTCGTATTTGCTAATATTGTGACTGCACTTCTAGCTCTTTAGTGCCTACCTGAAGGAGCTGAAAGCACACAAGGAAAAAACTCTCTCAATATAGTTCTTTTTTATTCATTTTAATGCTCTCTAAATTCAAGAGGACAGACAGACATTGTGAAAAACCCTTCACTTACTACTTCCTTCACCAAAAAACTATTATTCTCTCTTTCAGTAGAACTCAGATACATTCTGAGTTATTATGAAGAGAACAATTCTGCAAGATAAAATAGTATTCCCAGGCTCCCACTGAAATTAATAGTATTTTGGCATTAGGAACTTTGCAGCGTCAGGCCGTCATTAAAGATCTCCAAATCTGCCTTCTACTTTTTTTTCTATTCCTACAGTATTCAGTTCAGTGTATTCCAAAATAACCATCAATAATCTCAGGAGCCATGCTCCATGTTGCCACCAAGAAGTGAGAAGAAAATTCAAGTTAGCTTAAGCATTTTTAGAAAGCACAAGGGAGGAAATAAAAAACATAAATTCACATAGGTGGAAAAAATGCAGATCATCTGTTGGTAAAAACATATGGGAAAAACTTGAAATATTTTAGAATTATACTAAAACCAGAATTTATAGTATCCCTTCACAATTAAAAAAGAAGTGGAATCCCTGTTACATTATTTTTCAGCCCTTTGTTTCTCAGAGTCTTGCATACTTACAGGTCTGGCAGTGATTCTCTGTGGGTCCCCAGCACCGGCCTGTGCAGGACTTATGGCATCGACCACCTGCAGTACAGACAGAAAGCGAGAGAGATTAGAAATGTGGCTTCCTTTCATTTCTTCAACATCCAGCAACTGCTGAAGAGGAGGGTCCATCTTGTCTTTGGAGGATATTTATGCTTTACCAAGGCTGAAACAGTGCCTGCAAAAGGCCCAAAAAAATAGCCAGAATTTGGTGTCAAACATATATGAAATATGGCTACTTACCTAAGTGCTTTATACCCTAAACGCCTCTCTGCTATGTATAATGACTGGGACATTTTAAAACCAGAAAAAGATGAATAAGGAACCGAGGAACAATTTCATCACCCAGTGCTATTATTATCGCTCTCTACATCCTATGTAAGACCTATTCATTCCTCCACAGGAAAAGGGATGGCTGTGCTACAGAGGTTATCTATCTATCTATCTATCGATCTGTCTCTCTCATGTTCAATTTCATCTGAACAATGGGGCGATACAGGCGGTGCCTTTCATTAAAAGCCACCCCTCACCCCCAAAAGCTTGCATAGTCTTCATGTCCAATACCATAGTAAAAGAAAGGAACTGTGCCCTGTGCAGCAGCTTAACCCCAGCGACAGCTAAGCTCACAGGACCTTTCCTTTCCTGACTGCTGATTCTCTAGCTGCCTGCAGTTGTGCTTCTGAAGGAACCTCATGTTCCTTCAGAACCTTCAGGTGATGCTCTGTGTCGTCCTTCCACATGCTGACAGGTTGAGGCCCTCAAGAGAAAAGCAACCATAGGTGCTTTCATTGTAAAACACAGATGCAGGAGGAAGAGTTAGCAATGGTACCTTTTATAAACTGCTATAAATTACCTAGTAATTAGTGACTGGAACCCGCCTGGACTGAGGCGGCAGTCGAGTTCGCATCTTCCATTTCATGGCTAAATGCTGACTGCTGTGCGAGGAAATGGAAAGCAGGCAGAAGGACTGGCACATTCTCCTCTGGCTGCATCTTACATTATTTGAGGAAACACTCAAGACAGCCCCATGCCAGTCCTGACTGTGAGCGAAGGGAGACCTTATTCTGCAGCTCCCACCTAGACGTGGCCAGATCTTAGTTATGCTTCTGCTCTCGGTGCTTCTCCCTCCTGAATGCTCCCGGAGCAGGCATGAGAGCCTGCCTTACTGCACCTCAGCTGCTAAAACCCAGGTGTGGCACTGCCTGAGGTGCAGGCAGCCAAGCCCTTTACACCGAGCCAGACCTGAAGAGATGAACTGAGAAACACAGAAATAGCATTGGTAAAGACTACGCACAGTCCTTATCGCTGGAACCTAAACTCATCTTTGATTAAACTTTTATTCATCACTGAATACTGCTGAGATTCTATTAAGCAAATTTCTCCTTTGAACCTGATCCAGCAGCTTAACTTTCAGTCCTGTATTAACAGCAGCTGCTGTTAACACCACTCCATTACACTAAATCAAATACTTCCCACATGCCCTGATGGTAGATCGCATTGGAGAAAACACAGAATGCCTCTCAGCTAAGGTTGGATCTCCCCAAAAGAAAACACTGTTTCTCTGCTAGCAGTGAGCTTATACCTACAAGACGTTATAGAGCTGAGCAAACCCACTGTGATAGTTGTGTAAAGTCAGACTTTCTGTCACTACTTTTTCAAAGTTAGCATTCCTTCACACTACATTCGTGGCGCTATTGATGATGTTGTATGGTTATTACCACACCGTATGCCAACTACCTTGTTCAAACTACCGTCTCCTTGCTGCATTCACGTTCATTTAAAGCAATTACACTTGGGAAGCATTGTTGCTGACATCACCAGCACATAATTTGCTGTCACATTCTGCCATCTGTTTACTTAGATCACAAATGTACTGTAACTACATAATGCAAACTCATTCTGGCTGACAAGGAGGCAACTCCGTCTGGCAAGAATAATGCAACTTTAATCAGTAATAATGATTATGATGATTATTAAGAGACCACTGGAACCCTGTGCAGAAAGCAAATACATCCACGTTGACTGACAAGAATAGAAGTTTAAAAAGAATGTAAGGTAAACAAACTTCAGGGAAAAATTTTAACAGAGGAGACTTGATAAGATACAGTTTGTTTGTTGGTTTTGGTGCTCACCCAACTGCATAAAAATGATCCCCAGGAAGTGGGTTTTATAAACTGGCTATCCCTGACCAACAGGAGTGGGAAGAAGAAAGAGTAGGGGGACCTGGATGCACATCCAAATAACCTTTCTGCTAGCTACTTTGCTTGGTCTTCTCCTGAGCATCCCTGCTGGGGGCAGCCAGGGAGGAACCACAACCCATGGAGAACAGAGTCTTTCTCTTGCAAGACTCCATTTTATGCCTGATCCTTGCTCGTGGTCAAATCTCGTGCCTGTCTAGCTTAAGGGGTCTGGAGTTTAGGGAGAAAGCCAGAAGTCTTGCAGCTGGATGCAGTATAAAGCGCTGCACAGATCATTTGTAACCACATATTCCTGAGGCAGAACAATGTACCAGCTTGGCTGTTTCCTCCTCTTTCTGTCCGTGGATTCTACCCCCTTTCAAAACATATTGTATGCACTGGGCTTTCCACTGCAGCACATGCAGTGAGACAGCACAGAAGAAACTTCAAGCGCCCCTCCAACTGATCTCCAACTAGAAAGGCCACCCATGCTTCTGCAAAAGCTACACTTAAAATAAAAATCTACGTATCTGAAACTCCCGAGTGCTGAGCTGACCTTTGGTACACAACCAAAAATGTATTCAGCCAACCCCACTCCTCTTGGAAACAAAAGTGGTCCAACATCTTCAAAAATAATTTTTTTTTTAACTTGCACGCCTCCTTCTTGGTACATGACTGACTTTGGCAGTGTCAGATGATCATTTGCATTTAAATAGAGATATTTAACAACATAGCATGAAAAGGCTGCCAGTTTTCTTTTTTCTCACTGGGAACTCAAAGTATCTGTGCTTCATTGTTTTCACTTTTCTCAGCTGCACAGACACAACAAGGAGCTGAGCTTGTAGGCAGCACACCTCTGAACTGCATTGCTACATGTCCTTTTGAAGGTCAAATATACTGTGAATTAAAAACAAAAACCAAAATCCCTCCAAATAGTGTGTCTATATTGGTTGGTTTGTTTAAAAAGAAAAATAACTTACTTTGCTTTCTGTATGAACTGGTTCAGATTCTACCCTCATGTAATTACCTGGTTTTCCCCACTGTAATAAGGACAGATTGCTACCCATTAAAGATCAGCTCTGTAAATATAACACAGATATAGTGACATGGAAGTCAATGTAAGTAGCCAGGAGCATAAGGAACATGTCTCACAATTAGGTCTTTACATCTGGCTTAAACAATAATAAATCTATTGGCCCCAAGACTGATGAAGTGCTTGAAATAATTACACCACTTCTCACAGATCTTTCTGTATATATTTCTTAGTATTTTTAGATTGTAGTGAGCCAACAGATTTGAGAAAAATTTATCAAACAATTCTTGGCATAAAATAAAATCTTTCCTGTTATTTCTTGCGTCTCTGAAATATTCTAAAACCCTCCAACATACAGCAGCCAGGGCAAAAAGAAATAACTAATGAAGAAATGGCAAACCATGAAACTGCAGAAGTGTTCTTCCTTTTGTTTTGATGCAACAGAGAGTAGAGGTAGGACTTCCTATGATTTCCTCCACTGGTGCTTGACATCAAAAGATGCTGAGTGTCCTAAAATCCTGGTGGCAATCGGTGGAACCTAGGAACACTCAGCAGCAGCAGCTTGTAAAACAGCCCAAACTTCCCAAGAGGAGAAAAAGCCCATAATATATGTTCTTATCACAATCAAACAGTGATTCAAGAATTAGCTCGAATTTGGCCAAAAAGTATTTCTGCAGGGCTCTACCTTGTAAGCGCTACCTTGTGCATTCACTGAATTCTTGCACATCAGTGAAGGCACAGAAGAAAAAAAGGGTTTTCTTTCTTTTCTAAGCAAGATATGGAAAGGAAGAACCTGAAGAGTCTCCTGCCCCTTTACAGACGTGACGCTTTAGTACCTTTCTGCTCCTGAATAGTAGCATTGTTTTGCACAAACAATGACCTCTTATTCATTAGACTGCGGAGGAGAAGGGAGAAGTTAAAAGGAGCCTTACATGATTTTTACAGGGTTTGTTATGAAATCAAAGCTTAGAAAGGGCAGATTCTCACTGGAACACGAGAATTAATTTTGCTTTGGCAAATTCTACATGGAAAACTGATGGCTTGTCTTCCCTTGGCCAATACTACCACAACAGATCTTCATTATGGACTCTGGTATCATTGTTGTTACTTCCACAGTAAGAGTTTTACATGCGGAAGATGCTTCTGCTCTCCCAGCCAGGGAAAGCCACCAGCAGAAAACGTTTGCTTGCTAGCTTGGGAAAGACCAAGGTTACTTCATCCTTGTGCTTTCCTGAGAATGGAGAAGGGCTTTCCTTTGGCTACAGACTGACTTTATTATTTCAGGAACAGTAAAACCGCAAAGGATTTAGTTACTGACAAGAAAAATGAAGTCCTCCTCTTGGCTGTAAGCTCAGTGTAGTACAGAGAAGAAACATTGCTTCTTCCCCATCAGCTATGCCAGCTGCCTCAAGCAGACCTCTCTCAGTAGGAGGAGGAAAGCAGAAAAAAGAGAAGAAAAGGTCTCAGTTTGCACAAAGCTTGCATTTACAGATGGTTTCTACCAGGTTAATAATTTTTTTATGACTGTTAGCATACCTGCAACACACACTGAAGTGTGAGTAAACACAGCCAAAATAAAGTGGCTTTGATGGTTACAAGCCATAGTTTTAAGCAGCCTCTTAACTTACCTAACAGTCTAAAATAATTAACTATCAAAACATCTAAAAATCATTTATTAGCTTCTGCAAGCTACTTATAAACTCATCCTTCACCTACAAGATTCACTCCTGCAAAAATGGTAGAGATGCCATAGAGATGTTTCTAGACTTAACTAGTCCCAAGGTCCAAGAAGTTCCAGGTACACTCTGCAGTAAAAGTCACAGTCTCTTCTTTCCATTGCTTAGGTACACATTGTGCATTGTTTTTCAAGGCAGCTAAAATTCCTTAGATTTATGTATGAAGAGATAATAAAATCAAAATATAATTCAAACAGTGCAGCACAGCATTAATGAGAATTAAAGATACTATTGTTGTGGTGGATTGTTCTGCCTTTATCAGGCTGTAATGCTTTCCGTGTCCTTGTTTGACTATTCTTATTGTCACATATTCATTCATTCACACTTCTTTGTTAAGTAAAAATCATTTTGCATTTTCTACCAGCCCTGTGCTAGCCTTCAGATCTCTTCTATTGATTTGAAAGTTAATTACCTAACAGAGACTCACACTCTTCAGGATTTCCTTTCTTTATGGCAGGAGAGACACATTGCAAGAGAAAGTAAAACTTTCAGTAAAAGAAGAAAGTCTCTTATAGAAATATCTACCGCTCATTTTCTCTTCCTCTCTGTAGAAGCGTTACGGGATACAGAGATCTAAGGGTCATTTCCTCTACTGCTATCAAACAATGTTGCTTTCACTGATGTCAGATGAGTTCACCTCAGGATCTATCACCAAATAGTTTTCCAACACGGGATTAGTCCCATAGAATTCAGGCTTTCCTTTAACAAGCTGTCCCTGTACTGACACTATTACTTCTATTGTGGTAAATGGCAGCATTTCTCTCGTACCTGTATCATTGCTTCCACCCCAAAGACTCCACGCTCAATAGCAGTACCCTGCACAAATACTAATGGGATCCCTTCACAGTGAAAACTTGTATAGTGTTCACCCATGATGAATACTTACACTGCGGCAAAGCACAGCACCTTTTGTGGGTGCTACCACCATCCACAAGTGAAAGTTTTCTCGTGTCCACCCCCTAATTGCCAGGTGTGCACATCTGGCACACGGGGACCACTGGGGCTCAGTAAAGGGGAAAGCAAACTCCCTGTAACGATCACTTCCAACAGGGACTTCCAACCTTGCCATTCAATGCCTCTATCTTCCCCTCATCTTCCTCAGTAGGTAAGAGGAGAGATGCACACAAATGGAGAGGGACTCGGGCACAGGCAGCTGAAAAGAAACTGGCACGGGAAATGGGTCTGGGAAATGAAACCAATCCAAGAGATATGCCCTGAAAGACAGGCATGGAGAGAGATATGGAGACAGTGCGAGGGAGAGCGGGGAGAAGGAACAGAGATAAAACCGAACCAGCACCAATGAACACAAAAACTGAATACCAAAGAGGGATGCTTTTTCATGAGTAATGTGGGATGGAGACAACCCTCGCGTGTGCACAGGGACTGGGGATCTGCTGAGAACTGAGAAATTACCCGAGTATCACTAGATATACTGGTGGAAGAGAGTTTTGATTTCAAGAGAGACTGGCCACCAGAGGTAAAGGAATAAATGGAAAGTCAAGAAGAGTATGTCAGCAGCACCGAACGGGCTCAGGCCAGAGGATTCGTATTTATCGCTGACAGGTTTGAGCTGACAGGAAGCTCACTGTAACACTACTCCAGCTGCTACAGAAAAATGTCTTCAGGCCACAGTAACGACTACAGAAAGGGACCTGGGGGGTGTTATGAAGATGCTGGTTATTTTTCTCTGCCTGGAACACAGCACTGGTAAGGCTGTATGACTTGATGCATTAATTGGGGATTTAGTCATCCACACAAAACCAAAAACCTTCACATACAACATAGTCTAAAACTTTACACTGATGAAGCGATTGGGAGCTACTGATTATCAGTGCTTACAGCTGTTGGCACAGAGTAATGTAAGTGAATTCCCCTCACTGTAATGGTGAATTAGTCCCAATCAGCATCAAACACCCTTCTGAACACAGGGATCCTGCGCAAACCGGGGGACACAGCCGGAAGGCTGAAAGGACAGGTCAAGTCATACCTGCTGCTTGGCAGGCTCATGAAGAACAACAAGCTCTGGGGAATCTTTCCTTGTAATCACATTGTTAAAAAAGTATATTCCCCTCCAGTAAGCCAGAGGTAAGTGTCTATCCTTGCACACTTGCAGCAGGAGCTCTGTTCCTGAACAGCAGAGAAGCTTGGTGCCTGTCTAATGGGGGTCTGCGCTGGAGTGGAAATTAAACACCCTCCCTCATATGGATCATCCTCAAAGCACACAGAGCAACAACTCCAGGCCCCTTCAAAATAAAGGGGTAGCTCTCATTCTGCCTTTCCTCTGTGTGAAAAGAGAGGGCAACGTTCCACCACCTGTAGATGCTAACACTCACCTAGGTTGTGTGGTTACGCATCCCACTTATCTCCTTTGCTTCCCGTGATGAAGACTCTTGCCTGCCAGGACAGCAACCCAAGAAATAGTCCACAGGCTGTTCTCTGGAAGGGGAGAGCACAGAGCAGGCAGCCAGCCCTCCTGATGACAGCCCTCCTGACCACACGGGGAGCTCACCGGCCCTGAAGGAAGAGAGCTGGGCACAGCATGTAACCATTCTTGGCTCCTTGCCCCACAGCTCAGTGGTTATGAACACTGGAGAACGGGTACATCTAAGGATCAGTCCATGCCCCTAGGACTATTTCTGTGTCTTACCTGATGATTACTTAATACTCAGAGAATTTCAACGCAAGGAGTAGAAAAGACCCCAGCTCAGATCAACCTGGGGCAGTTTCTGCTGGCAGGTGGGAGACTGGAGGTAAAGATCCGAAGGCCTTCAAGCAAGCTGGGAAACTGAACCCTGCTCCCCCACATCCTGGGCAACTCCTAAGCTGTGTTACTTTGTAAAAGGGAAGAAGAGTGTGAGCAGAAGACAGGTCTGTGAGGGGAAGGCAGCAGGCACTGCAGATTCCCAGCAGACATAAAAAAGTCAACATCTTCTATGCCTTTATATTCATTTCAGCATTTCCCCCTGGTTTGCTCCTGGCAGGTACTATTTTAATGGGCTCCCTCCTCTGCATGGGGGTGACCTGAAGTCCATGAATTTCATATCTAAGAAGCAGCCACTGCAATGCCTAATGCTGTGACACCCACACCCTTCCTTACCCTGGGATAGTGCCCATTCGCTCTCAGCCCAGGTGCTTTTTATTCTGGTTCACAGCAACAGGTGCCTCAGTCTGTGGTCTGACAACACATGAAATTAAAAACCACAAACAAGCCAAGTGAGTCCTACTGACCATAGCAATCTGATGTGCACCCACGTCAGTGTTTGTAATAACTCTTGATATATCTCTCTTGAGCTATCTCTCCTCAGGTACAGCAGCAGATTTACCTGCCTGATGCATAGTCTTGCCTGAGCTGAAGGATGCAGATACAGATGTCTTTTTTGGGCACAATGTGTTACACTGGGTGAGAAATCTCAGCACTGTTAGAGGAGATTTTCAAAGGAGGTGCTCAGCAAACTCAAAGACACATTGAAAACTAAGTGCCAAAGCTGGGGGTGTTCTTGTGCTTGTTTAATACCAACTCCTCCACCCCTCAAATAGATAAAGTCAGTCAACACCACATAAGTCAAAGTAATGTCCTGTAATAACGTTCCTGTAATGCTGCCAAAGCAGTAATAAAGTTCAAACAGAGGGGCATACAGTTTTCATTTTTTAAACAAAGTAATAACCTCAAAGAAAGGAAATGAGAAGTCAAAATTGCAGTGGCTTTTAAAATTCATTTTACTTTTTCTGGATGCCATGTAATATTCCTAGAGTCTGCCTGGGTGCAGTTAGGTGTGCTAATGTTTTAACCAACTTGTGTTGGTTAATTAGATGGAAATACTAGAAAGGAACTACCCATTCCCATGAAATTTTAAGTCCATTTTTAGACAAACTTTGGATAAGTACCATAATATGCTTATTCAAATGTAATTACTTATGCAAAATGTAGCTCTGGCTATTCTAACCAAAACATTATTACAAAACAATACTTGGACAACAGAAGCCCTTTCTCTGCTGGAAAACAATGCTTGGGCATATACTCTGATATTTAGATTCAGTGTTTGCTATATGCAAATATTCAATGAAAATAATCATACAAACAAATTTCAGACTGCAATTTCCTGAATAATCTTCAGCTAACAGAAATATGCACAGAGATGATGTTTTGGACATTCTGTGACTATCATGTAGGCATAATATGATGAAGTCAGTATGAAGTTGTTTTCATATGTAGCAATTTGTATAAAACCACTTGAAAACTCTCGATTGAGTACCTTACTCTGCAAATATTCCCAACATTTCCCCTATGCTAGAACACTTCACTGATGATGGCTTTTTATGAGGTTTTGAAAGTAAATTACAAGTTCCTACAAGAGGACAAGAAATAAGATTTTGAGACGTGAAAGCTCCTTTGAATACTAGCCCAAGGAGATATGAACGTGGAGATCCTACACACAGGGACAGAAAACGTGAGGGACTGCAGGAGCATAAAATACACTCTTCTTTTTTGCTTTCCCACTTCCTACACCTTGTCTGTCCCTTAGCAGACAGAAACTTCCCTTCTAGCCACTCAGCTTCATTTGAAGCCACAGCACTGTCCTCTTCCCTGCAGGAGGTGTGAAGGGATCAGAGAGAAGCCCCCGAAACAGCTCTGCGTTTGAGCAGACCACTGGCCAGAGCTCTTTAGCCAGGCTGTCCACAAAAGCAGGACAGGAACTTCAGCGATGGTGCTGCGAATTTCTGCCAACGCAGGCATGTGTAACGAAGTCCTTAAGAAAATGCGGCTACGATAGCAATAAAGGCTTGGCGTGGTTTTGTGTTTTATGTAAGCAACAGAACAGTCTGTCGGGAGATGCCGGCTGGCTAGTCCCAACACTGCACCCACCCACTGCCACTGAGCCGTACACCCACCCTCGTGCCCTGCGCAGCCGCACCAACCAAGCCCGCTCTGAGCTGGCGGCTGGGACGTACATCTTGCAGATCTAACGACGGACAACTTCAAAAGGGTGGGAGGCACACAGCAGCTTCAAGAACCAGTAGATGCAATTAAGCAGCTGATTTTATAGTCTCTCTTTTCTTCCTCTTTCCCTAAGCAGCTCTTCAAAGGCAGCTAGCTAGAGCAGCTGGAGCTTGCTGTGAAAGACCAATTCTACCCGTCCACCCACCCACTACAAATCCGCCAATTACCTTTCAGTTAGACTATTTTAAATATTCGGAGTATTTGAGGTTTATTTCCTACTTTCAAGAAACACTGTTTGTGATAAAGCAAGCTGCGTAAAATGGAAAGGGATGCTTTCATTCAAATGGAAAGTCTCTCCCTTGTGTGATACATTGCTTAAATGCCAATCTGCCTACAAACAGGTGGTATACAGTAATACATTATATGCACGCAGGTTGCCATTAAAAGATAAGCATTTACCAACAGTTGCCACACACTACTATGTGGAGCACCACTTAAATTCTGTAGCTACAGAACTAGTGCCGCTCTGTAGTATTTTCATGCATCAGCATGGTCAACTGTGCCACTTGGTGGGTGACTTTCACCCTGTAAGAAGGGAGGGAAATAGGAAATAGTAAAGCAAGGTCAGCACTTTGGCAGGGAAGGGGTTGGTTTTAGGTTTGGGCAGGTTTTGTTTCTCTTTCTGAAAAATGTATTTTTTACGGCAAAGCGATGCCCTTGTCAGAGGTTCTTCAGAACCTGTTAATGCTGCCTTTCTCAGTGCCCTCCTTTCTGTGTCCATGACTCCTGAAGATCCTCGGCTTTGTAGCAGTTCCCTTGCTAGATCCCTGGATTAGGCTCTGGCAGCCTAAGGAGTTCTGTCCCTCACAGCATTATTTATTTGTATTAGCTAGGTATACTTGTGTTTGTTACTTACTTTCTATTCAGTGAACTCGGCTGTTAGAGGCAGCGTATTTCAATTAAATGCCACGTCTGCCTGCCTTTCAAATCTCTTTCAAGGGCATTCGCCAGTTGACAAATCCCTTCTGAAAATGCTGGCTGAAGATATTTATTAGGAAACTAAACTGATTCCCTTTATTCAAAACACACTGTTCTGGGTTGAGGAAAAACATTACAGGCAACTTCAAGCAGTTCAGCTTGCCATACTAATGCAAAACAAGTTCATTATATCACTGGATTTCGTGTATTCCTCCATCTTCAGTTACATATGCTTGGCAAAAACTATTCTTTGAAATCAATTGCTTCTGTTACTGTATTTGTCTTTCAATTCCAGGTCAACAAATAAAGTCTGTCCTGACTAGAGATTTCCTAATGGTAGGAAAAGCAAATTCCACGTATACTGGAAAAAAGCGGTTGAGAGACTTGCTACTGAGTTCTGATACAAATTTTCTTTCCATCCGAGATATCCATGAAACTGTAACTGCTGCTAACATGCAATGCTGCAAGCCCTTGGAGTGTGTTCCACACAGGAGGAGCTTTCACAAAACGGTTTAGTTATTTGTGGCTTTTTATCGAAAAGAACAGCTTCTCCTCCTGGCTTTGCCACGATGACACTGGTGGCAGAGAACATATTCTGTACCTCGACCACCTGGCTGCAGAGGTCTCCAAACATACATTTAAAATGGTAATCAAACTTCAGGTAATAACCTCAATGAAAGGCTGTAATTTAACAAGCTCTGCAATAACAAATGTCTTCAGCACACACTTTCTGGAATGCCATTTTCTCCGTGGGTAGTTTCAGATTTAGATGTACACCAGAAATGATACACTAGCTACTCTGAAAGTTGGCTTTAAGTGTGAATTAGTCACTTCCCTCTTTTCTTTTTGCCAGCATACATAAATATACTGCTGTTACTCTGGCCTTCTGTAGAGCAAAATGCTTGTGCTTTGCAAAAGCACAAAATAGCTTGCAGGAGTACCTGGACAAAATGCAGTTAGCTCCCTGGTGTCTTGGTACCGAGGGCTGGGGGTTGATTTACACGTAGTCACTATTTACACATAATTGTCTCCTGTTACAGGAGCATCCGCTGGTCTAAAGGAAAGCTTTCCATGTACTTGTATCTACACTCTGTTTAGCTCTCCTGATTTTTTACTGACTGACGGCATTTTTACTGCAGGAAAGGACCCCATCCTCCCTCCCACTCTGACCCAAGACTCCCCACTTCACCAGTGTGGCTTCCCAATGGTAGCAGGACCGGTCCTGCCCAAGAGGCTGTTTTGGATGGTCCGGCTGCAAACACTGGTGTGCACATGTGTAGCATTTTATACAATCTAGCCACAGTGTAAGTGAAACTGGGGGAAGGTTGGGACTTTTGGGTGAGATTGCAATGATATGAGGAAAGCCTTTTCTTCAGAACTATCACATAATTACTTCAGAATTAAATACCCAATGGTTTGACCTGAGTATAAATTTCCAGGTAAGTCACTATGTGTAAAAATGATCCTTTTCTAATATTCTGACTACTGGTACAAAAAACGAGTTACTGTGCTCTGTGAAGAATTACAAGGCCACTACTGAACACTAAATCAATGGACTGACTACCCGTCAGACCTCATTCTGTAGCTGCAACAAATGGCCATGCACAAATTCACCTACAACCCTTGCCAGCAACTCCAAACATGGATTGTTAACACCCAATGGAGAACAAAGCTTATCACTTATACAAAATCCCATGCAAATAGCAACTTACACTTTTTGGGAAACACACTACACGAATATACCATGTATGCCGAAAGGAATGTACATGTATCCACATGGCTGATCTTCTCTTATACCAATTTAAAAAAAATGTAAGGAGCTTTTGGTCTTAAACTAGTTCAATTTAAAGAGACATTTTACTAAACCAAGTTTCTACCAAATTGTTCCCGTTTCTGCAATATTTTAAAGAACGATCTTTTCAGAAACTGTATTCTCCTTTTGCTATCATGTGGAAAATGTGCAGTAGAACATGACCTAGCAAACCCTCAGTTATCGGGGCTGATGGAGTAGCAGGTTAACCTAAATAAAGCAACTCACAAAGAGAGCGTAACAGAGTAAATGAAGAAAGGGGAAAAGAAAAAAAGAATATGGAGCCAGCACTGACTCACAACAACCAAATACATACTATACAGAGATAAGTATGTCAAACTGAGCTACAATGCTTCCAAACACACCTGCATCCAGGTAAGGTAGATCCATGTAGCCTGGATTATCTGCACCAGGAGAACAGAGCGTTGTCTTCATAAGCAACTGTGCAGCTGGCTAGTCCATTTTCTGTTCCTTTAATTAAAATGCAAAGCACTGGCTAAACAGTAAACACTTAATTAGATTTGTCCCTATGTTTCAGTATTAATAAAACACATGAAAAATGCATTAAGAGCCAAGGGGCTCTCCAAAAGTAACTGTAAATGAGCAATTATAATACAATTGGGGTGTGGTTCCCCAGGGATCATCGCTGGACTGATGCTTATTAATATTCCAGCCAATGGTTTAGAAACTATTAAAAAGTCCCAGGCAATAAACATACAGATGACAGGAAGACTGAAACCCCAGCAAATTGCAGCGAAGAGCAGGCAGTACCAGAGAGTGAGCCAGGCTGGTGGGTAACGTGGAGTCACTCACACCAAATGTCTTTTATAAAGCCAAACTAAGTTTGCATGTTTCGGAATAAAGCATGCAGGCTACATTTTCTGGAAAACAGGCAGTCTCTAAAATACACAGCTATCTGAATTGCCTGAACATCGGGTTCCTCGTGTGAAACTGAAACACAAAGGATACAATTTTTACTTCTACAGGATATTGGTTAAATCTGTAAGGTGCACGCTTTGGTTTCTGCCTTCTAAAAGCACATTGAAAACTACACATATTTCACATTGAAAGCAACTGAAATTATTTTAGAGCTAGAAAGAAATTCCTCACCATGAGAGATGTGAGACCCTCTATCTGTTTAGCTTTTTAAAAACAGATCAAGAGGTGAGCTGATTATACGGTACATGCCATTTCTGCAGGGAGAAAACGTGGGCTATGAGAGAGCCCTTTGAGCTAGCTAGAGAAGGTGCAAGAGGCAACATCACCTGCAATTTAAAACTGTGTTCAAATTAGAAATAAAGACACCTAGTCTTATTTATCTTAATAGTAGGAAAACAACCAGCTTCTTGAGCGACGTCTGCACTTCTGCAAAGCTTCGGACCAGTGCCAGAAGAGCATACAGAGGAGAGAAGCCCCGCACTCGCCCACCCAGTGGCTGGGGGAGCTCCAGCCCCACCAGGGCTGGGGCTGCTTCTAAAACCCAAAGTTGGGTTGCAAGATACACTGTGCTTAGGAATGTTGCCCCTGTACTCGGCACTGGTGAGGCCACAACCTCAAGTACTGTGTTCAGTTTTGGGCCCCTCACTACAAGAAGGATGCTGAGGTACTGGAGCGTGTCCAGAGAAGGGCAACGAAGCTGGTGAGGGGTCTGGAGCACAAGTCTGATGAGGAGCGGCTGAGGGAACTGGGGGTGTTCAGTCTAGAGAAGAGGAGGCTGAGGGGAGACCTTATCGCTCTCTACAACTACCTGAAAGAGGGTTGTGGTGAGGTGGGGGTTGGTCTCTTCTCCCAAGTAACTAGTGATAGGACGAGAGGAAATGGCCTCAAGTTGCGCCAGGGGAGGTTTAGATTGGATATTAGGAAAAATTTCTTTATGGAACAGGCTGCCCAGGGAGGTGGTGGAGTCACCATCACTGGAAGTGTTCAAAAAACGTGCAGACGTGGCACTTCAGGACATGGTTTAGTGGGCATGGTGGTGTTGGGTTGACGGTTGGACTTGATGATCTTAAAGGTCTTTTCCAACCTTAATGATTCTGTGATTCTGTTGCCGAGCTCAATGCCAGGCAAGAAGATGATACTGCAGGGCCTCCACATACAGGAAATCAGAGCTAATGATATTTCAAGGCTGCTTTTGCCCTTGAAAAAGCTATGCTATCAATCAATAGGTAAAAAAGAGAGAAGACATTTTAAAGCAGTGTTTCCCTTGAATACATCATGGGATTTACTGAATCACAGGTACACATCTAAGACCAAGCCTTTTCTTCCTATGCATCATGTAACAATGTAGAAGTACGTCTGCACAGCTCAGAAACTGGCTGTTTTTACATTATCAGGTGCAATTAGATACAAAGCAATGACAGAGGAGTACTCTGTTATGAATAACAAGTAACTGAAGTTGTTCTGCTTAAAAAAATGTCTTGCCAAAAATTCCAGCTTTTTTCACAGCTAATGGGCTCAGCTGAAAAGCCAGATCAAGCCAAGGGAAATTTTTCCACAGATCTCACTGCCCTTCAGAGTCTCAGCAGAAATTTCATTTCCGGAGAATACTTTGAAGGGAGCTTAATTTTCACAGAGTTCGGTTTTCACAACTTTGTGCACATGCTGACATGCAGTTCTCCATTTTTCTTGAGTAATTTCTTGAAAAGCAGCATTTTTTTTTAAACTTTAAACGGAAAGGAATTTTTTTAATCTTTATTACCCGGTTACCAGCTCCGTCATGAACATGCATCCATATAATTTCAGTATTTTTAAATGCATTATTGATTTATTTGAACCCATGCTATTAGCTATGCAAGCAACCTCAACACAATAACTCAAACCCTTCATGCTTTTTTGTGAAACAAAATCTCCAAGTAAAGCTCCACTGAAAATTCTGATTTAATGCTACAGCCCTTGTCAAATCCTGCAAAAGAGCTCACCTCGCACAATGCGGGGCCAGTCCAGTTCCTGCTAGCTACCAAACCGAGGAGGATATCGTGGACACTGACCAAAGCAGCTGAGTTTTCACTGCACTTTCCGTAAAGCTGGTCAGAGATTTGTCTACCAATCTACAGTTGTTTTAGGCAAGAAGTCTAATCCTTACTTCCTGCTTTATTTCTTGCATCATCACTGGGACCTGCACCTTGGATTTCTAGCTATGAAGGGCAGAGCTCTAGTTCTTCAGTTAAGGGGCTAAATCCAACAAATGGATGGGGTAACAGGGGAATATGCTCTTGCAAAGCATGGCGTTAGCATGCTTGGCTAATGCTTATTTTTGGAAGGAGAGAAAACAGATTTTCAGGATTGCAGAAACAAATTCAGTAACGTATACCTAAAGGGAAAATGTTGTTCCTTAGAGACTTAAGCACTTCTGAGATTCTCACTGCAAGGTGCCCAGCTGAAAAACCCTAGGCTCATAGCACTGATTTCAGGTAACGGACAAGAAGGCTGCTTTCAAACTACAATTAATTTTAAAAGCTTCAGCTACAAGATACCAGTACGGGAAGGCTCTGCAAACAGTAAATACTAGTAGTATTTGAGAGTACCAGTCAAAATGCCAGGCACAGAGATATCTGTCCTCAGAGAGTTGAAATACGTGTGGTCCCTGGTACAACATTTGTTTATTACATTTCAGCCGTACACGCTGAGCTCTGCGCCGGCAGCCACTGTGCCTGTATTCATCTTAACCGTAAGGCCGTGTAATTCAAAGGCCTCTAATACAAGCTTTTCTGCATGCATTTGATCAGAACATGAAGCAATGGGTAGAATGCATTTCAGACTAAAGAAAAAGAAAAAAGGCGAGGCAGCACTTAGGATTCATATGTCTGCAGTATTTCTACCATAGCGGTGTTAAGGTGCTACAGTCTTTTCAACTGGCTTCTTAACACTGATGTGGCAATGAAAGCCCACAAAGAAGGGAATCAGAAAAGCTTTATTCCCACTGGCCACATTCTCTTCTGTCTAGCACTGATGTAAGTGAAGGGGATTGCCGGAATTGGCAGATCCAAGGTATGGAACAAGCACAGAGGCAGGGGACTGATTTTATTTCAAAGCGTCTTCATTTCACTCCACCCTTTTGCCTTCCTCCTCTGCTGATTGCCTTGGAGCAGCAGGGAGGGTTGCAAGCAAAATTATCCCCGAAGTGGGACCATTATCAAGCTCTTCTGTCTGGCTGGGGAAGAGAGCAGCACCGGCAGCTTGCAGTGTCGGCTCCCTCACGGGGCAGATGAACTAGGAGCGCGGCTGAGCCCTCAGCGCATACGCACGGCCGCTCCCAACACAACAGCACATCTGTATCAGCCTGCTGAGGTCCACTCTGGCATCGGCAAAAACCCGGCAAGTGTTGCGTGTTGGGCTCTCCTCCGAAGATGGGCCCTTGTTCTTTTGGACATGTAGACACCTTGGGGGAGATTTTACGGCTTTTGGAAAAAACACCGAACTGTGGTTTAGGCTTCAGGACCTGCTGGAATGATGAAGTATCCGATTCTGACATGCTGCAGTTCACAGCCTTTTGTCCCCAAAGTACTCTCTGCCAGGGAGCACTACTGAGGCGATCGCAGCGGAACAGCTGTGACAATTCCTGGGGCATAAGCTACCCTCCAGTCCTGCCAGTCATGGCTAAAACACGGCACACAGGCCGATGTATCTACCCAGGTCTTGCATGATCACACATTTACACAGACTTTCCTAAATTACTACTAGTATGGATTTTGCTGAGCTTGATACAGAAGGTTTACATTCCCAGATTGATGCAACCTCTCTGATAGCCTTCTCCCTCTCCTGTAAAGGTTTTTAGATAAGCAGCAAAAACCACTCATTCTTTTCAAGATATTCTGACAGTGAAAGTCCCAGAGGGCTTTCCTGGACATCTCTTGCACTTTGGATATTCTTGGTAATGCCAAGCAACATGTACTTAGTTCCAATGGACTTAGACAAGATTTGCATTTGATAGGAGGAACCTGAGACTTCAGGCAATTTAATACAGTCATGTAAAATAAACAGTAAATACATATACATGCTGGATCCAAAAAAGCTTGAGTCACAGTCTATGCAGAAAAGTACCAAAGACTTTGTAATCCACAGAGCATCATTTGCAGCAGTGGAAAAAATGCCCAGCAAGCACCCACACTGCCTATCAGATTATGAAAAGTGACGTGAGCCAAATTTGAGCAGCATATACCTTATTTAATGATACTCTATACTGATTTGCACTCTAGGGTTATAATTCAATGTTCATTTTTCCCAGTCCTGTCTGTACCAGTACAAATAACTTGTCTTAATTCTTTCATAAACTACCAGTGTATCACATTTCCTTTCTCCTGCCTCTTGACAGGTAATTATAAGGTTCCATATTTGAGTGATTTCATTTGAATGCTATATATATACACCCCCCCATGTGTGTGCGTGTGTGTGCGTGCAATACATGTACGCACACACATACAGCTATTTAATTTTAGGCTATTTTAAATGCTGATTTCTGTACCTGAATTCTTTGTTTCCCAAAGCCTTAGCACCTTTGTTAAACCATTTTAGCCATTTGTTGGCTTTCTGTGTAACGGAGTTTAGATTTTCACCTATGTAAACTGTGAAGACAGAAATGGTTTGGATTAGCTAATTTAATCAGATTTCACAAGGATTCATGAATAGTACTGAGATGGAACCCAGTGTCTTGGAGAAAGAAACCTAGGTTTATTAAATTAAATACAGTCCAACTGCGCCCTGCTACAATCCAAGTAAGGAAAAGTAAACTAAAATTTGGGTGGCTATCTTAATGAAGCTGCCTTGGTACACAGCTCTCAATCATCACTGAAATAATGCTGTTTATTGGGTTTATCAAGCACAAATGACAAAGCACAAATTGATCCTTTCCTATGTTTCAAAACAACTCAAAAGGAATGAAAAAACATTTTAAGAAAACTGGACATAGGTACATACATCCTTTCATCTTGCTGTGGGTGCTAATATTTGCCTTTATTACTTCCAGGGTGTGATTCCAAAAGTACTCAGCACTGATCTTGTTTCGATTCCTCTGAAGTCACCAGTAAAACTTCTGTTAGCTCAAAAAGATAGTATTGATGCTGGTTGCTTTTTTAAAAGAGCTTATTACCTTGGTGTTGCAGAATCATTTTTTCTTTAACTGGCAAAGGTTAAAAGAAAATCCATAACAGAACAAAACAAGAGTAACAACCAACTCTTTTTCTTGCTGAAGTAATGACTCATAAAAGGGTACAGGCATTCCCTAACCTTCAAAGGTTTCATCAGTTCTGCTTAGAACCAGTGATGAGGCTTTTTAATATGCAAATAAGATAGCTGGCTGCATTACAACTATGTCAGGTTTCCAGCCAGAAGGCAGAAGAGATGAGTCTCAGCTCTGGAGTTGGAAGATCCAGGAGCAGTGGAGTTTGGCAGGCTCCCGGAGGAAGCCGTATCTCAAGTAGCTGTACTCTGGTTTGGAGGGTAGCAGGTGAGACATACAAAAGCAAGTCGGCCTTACATAGAAATATATTATACCACAAAGCACTTTGTCAAAAACAAGTTGCTGCTTAGAAATTATGGGGCCTCATCAAATGGTCTTTACCCAGAGTCTAATTTTTTTCTCTGAATTCCTAACATACAGCTGAAGAAGTGAAGTTGTTTCTTCGCTGTAGCGGAAGCTAAGGAAGCAATCAGTCATTTATACATCCCTCGGACACCTTAGGATATGGTAAGCGATCCAGAATGTTCCTTTATCCAGAATGCTCAAAACAGTATGTCTGCTGTGGTGTCACTCCTGACATCAGATATAAACTTCCCAGCCTATACCTGAATTACCATGTTGACACATCCTGAAGGTACTGTTTAATAGCATGTTATTAATTTTGAATGCACTTTACTATACCATAGAATATTTTACCTAAACACTTTGTACCACCATTCACTAGAATTCATTATAGCTGCAAGAATCACCAAAATACTACTGAAGGTGAGTTAACTCTAGGGAAGGGAAAGAGACACATGGATCAGACAAATTAATTAAAGTACACTGATACTCCAAGTTTGAAATAGAGAGCATTAAAATAGAGAGAACATATTAAAAACAGAGAAATATTGGCTATACTGTGAAGACCACCCTATCCCTCTGCAAATTCTCTCTCTTTCTTCACAGATGCACACAAGACAACAGGATAACTATTTCTCAGAGGTTCATTTCCCATCTAAAGTCAGAATATCCATGAGCTTGTACCATAATTACTCCAGCAGCTAATTATGATGCCATAGACAGACCATTGTGACTCAAGGACCAGACTGAGCAGCAGGAACAAATGCAAAGCAAACAATAAACGTCTGTGCTTCCATGGCAGCACTGTGGCTTTAGCAATAAATAGAAAATAGAATACGCGTAAGAGAGAAAACAGATGAGAGAAAATTAAAAAAAATGTATGATGTTCACAAATACTCTCTACAGACAAAGTGTTTTTAAGATTAAACTAAGTGTTCCTACAAGCAATGTACAAACTTCGAAGAATGCAGGGAAAATTTACAAATACAATTCTCTGTAACAGAGGATTAGGGAAAACTTGTGGTCATATTTATACTGTTTCGTGCTGAGCGGATGACAAGGCTAAGAATAAAACCGGTACTTACATCCTGAGCTGCCATTTGTGGGAACCAAAGTGAAGTTGGAAGCCCAAGGGTTACGCACGATATCCTGCCAATGAATGGTGTCTGCGAAGCAAAGAAATTTGTTCTGGCCAACATACACCCCTCCATTCAGTATTTCTGCATAAAAGAATGAGAGAGCATACTTGTAAGACTTTAGACATACAGCTGATTAAATCTATTGCTGCCTAGTGTACTGGATACAGAAGACATGAAATGTAAATGCAAAAAATTCTGACTTTAATCTCATTTAATACTCTGAAAACTGAAGGGCGAGTAGCTTACAATATTTGTAAACAGCAAAAATTAATTTATATGCAGAAGAAACCTGATGAAGACAGCCACACAGCTGCTAGATGAGTTACTGGGTTTACCTGTTGTTCCAGTGTAATCGTATGGAACAGTAGTGTTTTTTGTAAAATAACCTTCAAAACTTAACTGACTTTAAAACCACAAGCAATCAACCACACTATGCTGTATTTCATTGATACATATGAACATTTAAAACAGAATAAACTAGAGTGCTCCGCTGGGGTAGGCATTTTCTGAGCCTACAGTACGAGAAGGGTCCACTTGTCACAATGTCTGGAAAAGCATGTTTTTTTATCAGGCTGTGCTGCTGTAATACCATGATCCGTAATACCCAAATACTCAATATCTATGATCCAAATCTCAAATACTGTCATCCAAAACTACTACTGACATGCCTTGCTGGAAGCTTTGTGTTGCATGGAGATGGTTTCTGAGCAGATGAAAGCTGGTTTGGTTTGGGTTTTTTTTAGTTTTCATGTTTCTATCAGTCGGTTCTAACAAATGGCTTGTTGCCCTGTCTCTAAAGACTCGATTTGTCAAATCTCACCATCAAAATGATCTTGTTGTTGTTGGTTGTAGCACCAGGGTTTCCTCTGGAGCAATAACTTGGTTTTTTTTACCCTCTGAAGTCTTGTTCAAATTAACAATTTCTCTACTTAATCTGGCTCTTTTATTTCCAAAGCAGAAGACAATCCAGGTGACTTTCAGTAAATTTAACAGGAGCTATGCAGCTAAAACCTCCTGCACTGCTTAGTGTCAGAGATCCAAGCTTCAGCAAAGAAATGTTGAAGGTTAGTTACTAATGACACCTTAGAATGACATTAAGTGCTGCTATAAAGCCAGGAGTGTCACGCTTCTCACAGAGACATTAAGAGGAAATCTTGACTATGGTAGCGATGATTAAGGTCGTGTGACAGTCCTCATCTCCCAAGAAAACCTTTAAAAGTGGGAATGCTAATGTTGACAAACAACAAGGAAGGAATTACTACTTTTCTTTTTTTTTTTTTTTTTTTTTTTTAAATTTCAGAGTTTACAGGCCACAGCATATAGAGGAGATAGCCCCCAAGAAAATAATGTATTAAATAAAGGATCATCTGTAAATACAGCCTTCCATCATATTAATGAGTTCAGAGTATTACTATTTCTTAGAAACCTCTGGTTTAAAAGCTTGGCTTTTCATTGAAAAGGGGCTTAAAAATGAAAACAATAATCTTATACAGGAAAGAGTCCAGATTAGAGATATAGCAATGATCTGTCTGTATGATATTCTTATGAAAAAACCCATACAGCATCTGTTAGCAATTCTGCTCTGGGGAAAAAGTAGGACTTAGAAGAACATTTGAAAACATGACTAGTGATGATTTCTCTGTGTTGTCCCAGCTATATAGGATTACCTAATCCATTACGGCCCCAATTTTGATTAAAAGTAACATCTAACAAGCCATGAAAAACTGTAAAATCTACATTCATAGCTTCTTAAATACTTGCACATGATTCCAAATAGCGTCGCTATCAGTTGGTACATCTGAACACCTGCCACTGGCTTAATTTCTGGTTTTTAGAGCATTCCCTCATGACACCACCTATCAAATTTTCTTTTCTGCTAGGAACTCTGATACATTCTTGTATAGCAGGCAGCATCTCACTCTAAAAGTAATTCTAGTAGTTTCAATTTGTGGAGAAAGACTTTTTTCAGCATAAAAGTAATCAGAAAGTGTCCCCTCTGTACTGTGAGGAAAGCTGACAGCTTTCCCTGTGATTTACTGAAAGCAAATATGGAAAATGCTCTCACTTCCCTCATTGTTCCTGCCGCTCTTTCCCAAAAACATGATGCAATTTCTTTATTTGCCCTTCACTGTACCATTTTTCACAGGTGACAGCATTAATGTTTACAGGTCTGTTCATGCAGCGAGGTGCTAATAAACCCAAGCAATAGTATCAAAGATGGGCTCTAACACATACTAAGTAACCTCGCGTTCAAAGTTTAGTACAATCTTTAAAGTCCGTGTGCTTGACTCTTCCTGCTCTGTGGGATCCAGATTCATTCCCTTTCTACCTTCGCGTTCCAACCCACTATCCTACTTTTCTTTATGCCGAGTTCCTGGCATGTGTAAATCAGCACAGATGCACTGGCTTCACTGACTTAAACTCAAATGCATTTTGCACTTCTCTGCCCTCTCTTAGCAAGAACAATGCCTGTAAAGCCCTAATAAACCCTGTTACATGTTAAGCAAATGAAGCACAAACGTAATCAATATACAATAGCGTTACTGTGTAATGAACTCATCATCATAAAGTCATCATCTCATTTTAATTTACAGCACTGAAAGTGAGAGATAAAGTTAAACAATAAACAGGAGGAGAAAGACAGGCATCTCTGCCTATGCAGATGAAGCGGCAAAGGAAGCCAGGCAAATCGAGCTTTCTTCTCCTGCGTGCAACACCCGAGGTGCCTCGTTGCTGAACTCGTTCTGAGGCTGGAGCAGGAAAAAAAAATGACAAGTACCCAAGCGAATTTTGTGATTCCTACTGTGAAGAAAGAAGGTAGTTCCTGCCAAAGAAGCACTAAAAAGCACTGCTCACAGTGGAACATATTTTAAATATCATTTTGGGGAGAGTATTTTTGTCTTCTAAAACAATTTTTTGTGACATTGGAAAATTGTTAGTCTAAGTAAACACTGCTGCCTGGGACAGGAGGCAGAGCACTCAGCTCTATTAACAGCAGCCTGAAATGCCTACCGTACCTTGCTGGCAGCAAACGTTACCCTTGGACTTCTATGCTGCTCAGGGACAGAGTTACAAAAGGGCATCCTGAAGCAGAAATGCCTCCGATTTTCACTGGGAAAAGAGTTCCTAAAGGTGTCGGGTGATTTTGGACGCCTTCCTGCAAGGTACTGATGGCCACACTTAAGAGCACCATGAGTTCCCATTTTGACACCAGGGCTGCAGCCGGTGCTCCAAGGAAAGGAGTAGCTCCAAGGTCTTTCACCACTTGATTCTGAAGTGAATGCAAAATCTTATCATCTTCCTTACTAGAGCTTTACTGGCTTAAAAGCAATATAATTCTGCGACCAAAGTTATATGAAAATAAATCGGCAAGTGCACTCGCCACTGACTTCTGTCATTATTTTGCTTATTGCTGCCAAATGATTGTGGGGAACTTGTATCTGCACATTATTAAATTTCTATTAAATGGTTATTTACTCAGGAAGCTAAACCAGAAATGTATTATCTATCTGCTATTTTCTTGCTTCCATTAGTCCAGTGGCAAAGCAGAACCATTACCACATAACTTTGGTAGCCTACCATACAATACTTAAAATACTAACAGGAGTAATAGAAACATACAGGTGTCTGGCAAGCATGAAACACAAGCATCTTACACTGCCCATAAAGTGCCATGGAACACAGATAGGTACATCACACACAATTTATACTTAGTCTGCTAGGTTCAAAAAGGGGCTAAATTCATAACATCTATTCTAATATAATTAAGAGTTTGACTGGAGTCAGTGCAAATGTGTTACCAGCCACCAGAAGCTTAAGATCACTTTTAATAAGGCAAAGGGACACTAGTGCTACAAGTGCATTGTCTGTTTAGACCAGAGATGGAAAGAACTCTTCATCCATCTGTCAAAAGGGCTTTTTCTTCAGCTGACTTTTTCTTGTGTACAGTATAATCCCTCATGGTCTGTTATCCAATTTCTAATGTGGATTAAATTGGCAGAACATGTTCACATTCTGCAAGATATCCTGAAGTGCAAGTAACTTGTGTGTGTTGATATGCAGTGGGGGCTGTAGGCATCTATTTAGCAATAGCATCTGGTTCTAAAATGGTTGTAAAAATGGTTACAAAATTGTTATTGCTATTCAAGGTTGCAAATTAAAAGCTTGTCTCTGGTGCTATAGAGCCAGCTGCCACGATGAACAGGAAGAAGGCACAGCAAGAGGGAGAAGAACTCGCTCTAAAGTGGGCAGAGAAAGGGGAAAGGGTTAATTAGGAAAAACTATTGGGCACATCCACTGTAACCACCTGAAAAGCAAAACAGAAGGTATCTTATACCTTCCAAGCTGAGTGTCTGCTAAGGAAACAGCTGTCTTTTACACCACACCATACAGAGATGTGTACTCTGCACATACAGATTACATAATGCATACTGATGACACCTTAATTTCCAAGGTCAGCCGCCATTAGAGCTGAAGCATCTTTGCACGCTGACAGTGCTGCATCTTCATCATCATCACCCAGGTGACAGGGATCTGTTATCAGATACTGCATCACTCTCAAAACACTGTTGTATTTTACCCAAAATACTGAATGCATTATCCAAAACTGGCTTTGGCCTGGAAATTTCATGCCAAACCAAGTCTTTTGATCTCTCAGCACAGTTGATTGCTGATGACCCACTAGGAAAGCACTTCAGGTCCATCATTAATAAGCTATGTCTTAAACGGTAATGAGAACTGGGTGCTTTAGGAGACAATAGCTCAACCACCATCTATCAAGATCTGAAGTTTTTATACAGATGATTTAAGAAGAGTTGGACTGTGTAAAATTGAAATGTCACATTTGTATTGGGAGATGGGGGGAGCTTGGTAATGAAAATGAGAGTTTTAACCTTCTCCATTTCAGCTCAATGACCATATTCTAAAGCTCATGGATGTGGAATCTGTGTACCAGCTAGAAGCCCCAGACAGCCTTCGATCTCAATTATACAATTTCAAGTAAAGATTATTTGGGTCATTAGCTGGAAGTCAGTTTCAAGGCTTGATGGTAACAGCAAGATATTCTTTATTTCTATCAAAAGCATTCAGTGTTATGTGTAGCCTGTGGGTCTGCACTTCCAACTGCTCAATAACTAGGAACACTGGATTGTAGCAGCCAAGCATAAATCTTCCAAATCTAGCTACCTATTTTGCTGCTTAAATAAAAATGGAGTCACTTGATTACCTTTCACTGAGTTTGATGGGGTACCTTTCCACCATCTCACTGTAAATGTGTGTGAAGATGAGCTCACAGGGTCCCTGCGAGTCACTTAGCTACTTCATTACAGGACAACTGGCTCTGGACAATTCTCTCTTCAGTGATCTCCCCAAAGGCAGTATCTGTTTTCTGAACCGGTTCAGTCATATTAAACCAACTCAGAGAAAACGTTTGTATCTGCTCAGATTATTCCTCTGTCTGCCATGAATTCTTCCTTCTCACAGCCTTATTAAAATTATGACATCAAGTCATTTAACTGGTTACTCTGTAGAAAGAAACAACACTGCAAATTATCCCAGCCCCCTGCAGTAAACACACCGGATTTCCCAAGCATGGTCCATGACTACCCTGTTCTCAGGGAAGTCGGTATGCAAGTCTGCGTCAGGCTAATGGGCCCCATTTTACCTTGGACCCTGAGCAGTTACTGAGACCATCGGGCACATAAATCAGCCACATGGCCCCAAAGTGTTCAGTGCATGGAAAAAGTCATCCAAAACACCATGGAAGAGAGTAGAAACAGCTGAATCAAACAAGTAACACAAAAATCCCCTCACTCTTCCAAAAGGGAAGACAACAGTTGGGTATAAACTCAGTTGAAGACATGCTTCTTTTCACAAGAAACAGTTCTGTTCTTAGGGTACAATTTGTTTTACCAAATGCAGCTGGCTTGTGCTAAAGGAAACAGTCTGTCAACATAATCCACCTAGATTCACTTGTCCTAGTGGCTGCTCAGTTTAACCCACCTCGCCATGATCACAACAGTTTCTGCCTACTTAGATCTTGATTCCCTTTAGGCCCAGGTTTACATTTAAATCATCTCCTTCCCCTCCATTCTGGAGGAGGCTTCCTGCTCCTGTAATAATTACTCTGCTTTGACAACAGAGAGGAAAAAGATGTACTGATTCCAACCAACACCACTGCTGTTAACCACGTACCTGCCATCAGTATGACAGTACCCTTGATATTAATTAACATCAGGGTAGGCATAAAGCTGTATGACCAGCCTTAGCTCAGGCATTTCCTTTGCAAATGTTAACTGCAGAAGCAGCAGTAGCTGTTTACGATGTTACCCACTTCATTTGTTTGCTTCTTTACCCTTCACTAGCTTTTGAAAGCTGTTTGACCCTGTTGACTTTGCAGGTGAGGAGCTTTCATGTAATGTGTTAACTCTGTTACGGGCATAGTAATTTTCAGGAAGAGATGCTAATTGCCTCACTTCTTTGTCCAGTGAAATTCTGATCCTGATGTTAGCAGCCAAGTGCTTGTTTTACTGTTTTCTTAATATAATTTTGGAGGATGACAGGTAGATTAACAGTTATAAAACATAATATTGTAACCATCCATGTGGCTTCCTGTGGGTTTCTCCAAAACGGGGAGAGAGGCAGGAAAGGGCCTGGTGGTCCTTGTGGGTGGTAAGATGGACGTGAGGCAGCAGTGCACCCATGCAGTGATGAAGAGCAACCACAGAGTGGGCTGCAGAAGCAGAGCCAGCAGGTGAGAGAGGTGATGATGCCCATCTGCTGGGCACTCATGAAGGTGCACCTAAAGCACCGGGGCCATTTTGGGCACCCCCGTGCAACACAGTTGTTGCCAAACTACAGGAGGGTCCAGGGAAGGACCACTGTGGTGGTTAGGGGCTTGAGGACAGGTCCTGGGTTTGTCCAGTCTGAAAAAGAGATGACTGGGGAGGTGGGACACCTAACTGCAGGCTGCCTCTAACTAAGGGGGGGGCACAGAACCAGGCTCTTCTCAGAAGTGCACAGCTTAAGGACAAGAGGCAATGGGCACAAGCTGCAACATGGGAAACACTGATTAGACATCAGAAAAATATTCTTCACAGAAAAAGTGGTTAAGCACAGGAGCAGACTGACCAGAGAAGTGGTGCTATCCTAATCTCTAGCAGTTTTCATAAACAATGAACAATCTCATCCTTGTCTGAAGTTAGTCCTGCTGTAAGCGGAAGAGTGGACCAGATGACCTCCAGATATCTCTTCCAACCTAAATTATTTTGTCCTTCTACAATTATTAATCATCTGTTACCACAGTACTTACTGCACAAGCAATCCATTCCCTCCATGTTATAAAAGCATACTTTTTAAAAAACTTTTAACTACTGATAAGCATTTGATGATGCAAAACACCCATCTGGAAGATATCATATATTTAAAAGCATGTTGCATGTGTGCATAAAGAAGTGCAACAGTATTTGAAATACAGAACCTGTGTCACCGCCACTGTCCCCCATTTCACACAAAGGGAACATCTGGACTAAAAAACATTACAGCTTTCAGTATAAAAGAACTGTTGCCCTTTGATCTTTTGATTTTTGTTAGCAAAAAGAAAATTGTATTCATTTAAGTCACTGTAATGAATCACTGATGAATTTCAAATTACTAAGGAGAGCATGACACATCGCTAGCTCACCCCAGAAGGCACATTCTTGAGCTCAGTAAGATGAGTAGTCATTTCATTCACAGGAGCAATGACAACGTTCAGGTAGCACAGCACTACCTGATGGGGATATCTGCATCCCGCTTAGCAGCGATCGTGTGTTCAGGAAGTGGTGAGCCGTTTCTGCAGTGCGCTGGTACGTGCCTCTTCAGCGAGTCCTCTGATAACACATCACTACTTGGAAGTGCTTACCTTTCAGTTGTTCCAAAAACCATACCTGAGTATGGATTTCAGCAAAGCAGCATAGCTGTGGGCATCCGATTATTTAGAAGTTACTAAAACCTGCAGGATCTGAAATAAACAAACTCTCCTGCCCTGTTCTTAGTCTTTGGCAGAAAGCCTGCAGAAGGCGCAGAAGAGATGATGATGTGCAGTGCACTGGGTGCACCTATGGGGCAAACAAAGCCTCCCTGGTGTCCCAGCAGGCTCCAGAAAGCCTGGAGGCTCTGATGGACACCCCAGGACTGGCATTCCTTTCTGCTGTCTGGTCATCTTTAATGGTGAGCATCCTCTAGGACATAATCTGGTGTAATAACCCAAAGCAGCTGTATCAGTCCTTGCCTTGCAGTCTTTCATGACACAGCCCCCACTTTCTCTGTCAGGCATACACCAAATTTGTTCAGGGATGACTGAACAGACCTCAGTGTCACTTCCTCTGCCCCCTTGAAATGCTACCCATGCCCTCCAGCTGCAACAACTCCCTTTATCTGTCACACTGATCAGCCTCTGCAAACGTGCAGCAACAATGTACAACCAAGCTACCCTTCCTGGCTCATCATCATAGTTTCACGTTCATTCTTCCTCGTAACTGCTCAAGAGCTTTTGCTATGATTGAAGCATTTCTCCACATGAATGGTTTCTGCTTCTGAGGGGCAGTATGTTTAATTGGCAGGCCTACAACAATATCAGTGGCTTCCAGCAGTTTCCCAGTGCCTTCAGGCCATTTCCATTGACTGCAAATTCACCCACAAACTCTACAGAGAACCACCAGTCAAGGCTTCCCAGGGCTAAGATTACAGACTGATCTTTAGACCGTCCTCCTTCACCTATGACCAGCTGTTCTGCTAGTTCAGAGTCCTGATGTATGACACTGGGACCTAAACCTTATTGTCCCACTGCTCCAGCAGGGACTCATCCCACCTTCCTCCTTCCCTCATCTCAAGGGCAGGCAGCCAACAATCAGAGGAGTCTGGAGAAACACAGGGCAGCAGTGGAGAGAGTGTCCTATTCCAGTCCAGAAAAAGTAGAAGCTGGTGCTCGGAGCCACCTCATAGGTGGGAGGGCCATTGAGCCAAACTGAACCCTTAAGGAAAGCAGCTCTTCGCTGAAGACTACCTTACATTTCGTATCATCTATGTGGGCCAAATTTGAGAAATGGCACTGAGAGTACTTATTTCTATTTTTTCCCCTAAACTTTTTACAAAGTTCTCTCCTCACAGGATGTTCATATCATTTCTGCACCTAGGATGCAGCTACATACTTTGACTGATTCAGTTCTGTGTTGACAAAACAGACACAAGCATTTTGAATGCCTCTCCTCGTCAGGACATTTGCTATATAATATTTTGATCAAACCTGTAATGTTTCATGTCTGCTGGTGGCAGCTCTCAATTTATCTTTTCCATCTGCTGAGACAGGCAACTGTGAGACTACACTATCCCCGTTCTCCTGGCATCAGCTCTGTAAAAGAGACATCTCGCGAGTAAATGTTGCATGGCAGTTTGTCTGCCATTGCTGCTGCACCCTTTCCAAGAGGGCTTTTCACATGGAAGTCAAGCAGCACCAGGAACAAAACCCTCAGCAAGGCCAGGGGCATCTGAATGCAGCAGGATTTCCCTGCAGCATCCCCAGGAGCTTCACCTCTGGCATTATCTCATGGTGTATTTTTCAATTCTTTTCATACAACCACTGACAAATTCAAGAAGCCTGCTTTCTATCCCAAGCACATCTGGCACTTGGGCCGCACACTTGGCAAACGGACTGATGGCCTTCTGTCTTGGAGCACAAGTGCCTCAAGTACATCCTGATTGGCATCAACATGCAGAAATTCCTTCTCCCTTTGAAAAAAAATAGTTAAGATCTGGACGCAGTGGTAATTTCCTCCATTTTCTGAAAGGCTGTAAAAAATTCCTGGCTCTATAGAGCCCTCCTCTTTCAAAACTGTCATAATGTGGCTTGGAATAATCCTGGAAGGGTGCCCAGACCACATCCAGCTGCATCCTGAGTTTCAGCACAAGCATTTGCATACAGGCTTGTAATTGGCATGCAGCTGGTTTTATGCCAGCTCCAGCAATTGCATAACCTAGCTAATCTTTTTTCTAGGCTCGAAAGAAGAGTCTGTGTCTGCTGAGCTTAAAATTTCTACATGGGATGTGCTCAAGTACGCTCTCACATTTCTATGCCATGTTGTTAACCTCTCCTGAGACACAGTGTCAACTCTTCGAAGAGGCATTTTAATTGAAATTCGTCTGAGGTGGGAAGTGCCTGTGCCTTTCCCAGGCTCTCCTGTACTGAAACTGCACGAATAATACGCTGAAAATTTGCACACAGAGGACTGTGAAGTGACTCTTCCTTGACTCCTACGAGCCGTAAGGACCTTGGATTGCACTTGCCCTCGCAGCGCTGTGGCTGGGGACAGCCAGGTAGCCAAAAGAAGGCCTATAAACTGATGAACATGCATGTTAATCACAGAAATTAGCAAGGCCTGCTTTGTAAGTTAAAGAGCTTGATAAGGTCTGAGCCTGAAGTATCACAACTCATGTTTTTTTCCCTTTTACTTCTATAATTGCTATGAGGTCACTGTCAGTCCGGCTTCTTCGTTCTGCATGCTCACTAAATTCAGGTTTCAAATCTGACAGGATGTCAGGGAACCTGTCCATGCTGCTGAGCCACCGACCCTGTGGAAACACGGCCGATGTGTTCCTGCTAGCTGTTCTCCCTCCCCAAAACTCACATGCCTTCCATGATCATCATGTTTGACCACATCTTTTTTGACCTTAATTATGCTCGTGTTCTGTGCATCTATTATAAGCGAGTAGTCAAACAGTGGCAGCAACTAAAATGCACCTGTTAACATAAAAAAAAAAATCCAGGATTCAGGCCCATTTTCCTTAAACTATTAGTCTCAAACCAGATGCTTAGGTGAGACAAATAAGCACACATGAATTAATGCCAAAATAACCACTTTGGATAGTGGGAGCCAAAGCAACGGGTGACAAGGTCCTATGCACAAGAGAGAGTTCAGGGTTAGTTCACTCACTTGTTTAAGACTACCATCTCTCTCCTCAAGCATTCTCCAGTTCTTCTGCCCACTCTTAAATGATGAGCCCTTCTCATCTCCCACCAATCCTAATTTTATAAACGCCTCATCCTACACATCTAGCTTCTTACAAGCCACAGAGAAAACATCCCCTTCTTTCTTTCCATCAGTATTTTGATTGCAACTAACATGGTTGCAAACATACTCCCAACAAGAGAAGAATTGCGTTGAACCTGAGCTGTTCCCAGTTATGATGCAGTAGATCAAGAGTGACGCTGTGGCCTGGACTGACATGGAAGCAAAACTGCAATGAGATCTATGCCTCCATTAACACAGGAGGCATAGATCTCTTGCTCCCAGTAGTGGTTTGACACATGGTGGACAGTCTCTTTTCTAACTCGTTTCTGCTCTGTACCCATGCAACCTTGACAGGAACAAAGGTTGCTTTCCTTGCCGTATTTGATAGCAGAATACACTTTCTTCCTGGAAAAAGGACCAGTTTGCTTCCAGCATTTTACCGCTCTGCAGTTAAACTAGTCCAAACAGTTCCTGTCTGCAGGCAGCGAAAGCACGCAGTTTGTCCTTGTCTACATGCTAGCTAAACTGCAGCTGGCACTGATTGATGATATTTATTTCAGTGAGATCACTTTTAATAATGCAGACAACAGGAGGGAAGAGTAAGTGCCTAGTTCTGCCGTACTAACTGCTATCCTTAGTATTAAGAATGAGTCTTAGTAATTTTTTGCCAAAGAGCTTCTCAAAAAGCCCGATGCAAGAGGGGGAGAACACACAAACAGACCACGGGCTGTGAACAGTCGCTGAGGGTGAAACAAAGCAGCTGCTCCCTGGGCTCCAGGGCTCGGCTCAGTAGGGTTCAAGCCTGAATCTCTGCCCCTGCATTGCCCATGGTCAGCTTTGTGGCTTTTCTTGCCATTGCCTTTTAAGGTTGATGCATCCCGGACACAATTTATAACTAACAAAGTAAGTAAGTAAATAAATAATCGTAAGTGACATCCTGAATGGTAACTTCTTTCTCAGTCCACTGAGTGCTGTGCCCCAGGACCCAATAAATGTTGATATTCATCCATCAAATACAGAGAGAAAAACATATTCTCCTGAATTATTATAACACCTTACTTGGCTTCAACAGCTTGTCTTTCTCTTGAGCTTCAGAAGTTCTTGCTCAAATTGCATAGGCAGTCAGTGTAAGGCTGCAGAAGTTATATACCTGGCTATTCCTGGTCTTCAAAGGCTACAAAACATCTGTTGGTTGGCAAGAGCAATTAGTTAGCAGAATTGAAAAGATGATCCCTTCGTACAAAAGCTTGGATGAAGCAGGGGAGGGGGAGACGACTCCAGGAAAGTCAAGCCTTATGAAGGCCTGTAAGCTATGTGCCTCTGGGCAAATTCCCAAAGCTGAAATCTCAATGAATTTAATGGTTCTTAATTCCACAGGATTTCTAATTACAGCCAAGAGATGGTAATGAGATGTGACGTAAATGTTTAAATGAAAATAAAGAAAAAAAAAAAGCCTGTCAAATTTACCAGCCAGTTTCCCAGACACAGCCCCCACACGCTGAGCGCCCCGGTGGGTGCTCAGAGCAACTAACCAATTCCACAGACTTGGTGACAGGACAGGAAAACAAAATGGCTCCCAAACCGTCCTTCCCACACCTTGTTAGAGGTTGTCTCCTAATGAAGAAGGCCTTCTCTTTCAGTCCACCTCTGTAGGTCTGACAAACTTTGGTGGCTACAAGCTGAATCCTGCAGCTCTCCTATGTTCATAGGAAAAACTCCTCCTTCCCATTGCAAATCTCCCCGCATGCCAGCTCCCCGCTGTTTTCCAGAGTCTTCTCCTGGCACTGGGGCTCACTCACAGCCTCCCCGCCTGCCCCACCCAGCCCTCCAAAAGCACATGGGCACACGCACCAGCGGCTCTCAGCCAGAGCCATGTCAGTCCCAGAGCACTGCAGGGAAGCAGCGTTCCTCCCCGCTGCAGCCTTCCTCCCCCTGCCCCACTGCAGCCTCTGCCGTGGAGCATGTGGCACCCACACAGGAGCTGCTGCCAAAGCACCCTCCCCTGTGTCACCCTGCCCGCTTCTGCCTGTTCTCTGAGCCGCAGAAGACAGCAAAAGCCTAACAGTCTCACCTGCAGAGAAGAGAGGCAGGTTTGTTAAATGTCATCACCGATGTCTCACCTACTCTATTAAAAGCTGTCATTTTGCTGTCCCAAGCTTGAATGAAGATTCCCACTCCTGCAGGGTGAGGGGCCCTACAGCAATTTGGGGAATCCCGGTGCTGCAGAGCATGTCAGACAAGAGGACAAAGGGAAGGCAGTTAACTGTGCTTCACAGGGAGGGGATGGGAAAGAGCAGTTAGGCTGAGCACTGTGGTATGAGCAAAATGGTTTTAAGCCTGTAAATCACTGGCTTTCATTTTTTAACACATGGATCTTTTGAAATACTCTTTGTCAAAGAGTGAGAATTTCACTCTTCCCTTTTTCCCTTTTTACACCCTTTTAGAATTAAATTCTTAGAAAATGGTCCTGCGAATGACCCGTGTGTTAGGTGGAGACATCTATATGTCACTAGCAAGGGACAAGCAAACAATCTCCTGAGCACCCACAAGCACCTGTGGAGAAATCCCACCAGGAGCCAAGCCTGGGGTGCAACACAGTGGTACAGCGTGCTGGCCATCCCCACTGACAGGCCAGACGGCGTACCCCTGTCGCGGAGCAGCTTGCAAGGCTGCCTCCAGCCCCTCTGCCTCTGCATTAATCCAGGAGAGGAGGAAGGACGTAAAAAACGCTCCATGAGGCACATGCATAAAATTCAAACTTGGTCTTCTGGGCAATACCCTTAGCACAAATCACAGCCTGCACATGAACAAACCATCTTCCCGCACATAGAAAGAGGGGAAATTCCTAAAACATGTAACACACACAAACCTCCGATGATGTACCAGAGCAAGAAGTACCATGTGCAGAGGTGAGGCATGTCTGAGAGATCTCTTGGAATCACACTGCTCATATATATGCGTTTTGGAAAGACTTATTACCTTCAGATTAATTGAACCAACACCCATTTAAACCCATACTGGTATTTATGGTCTTAATTATAGGTTTGGGGGTGTTTTTTTGGGCTTTTTAAGGCACTTTTTTTTGCTAGCAAAGTTTTCCCACTACCGACTGTGTCAAGTCTCCTGTGTCAGCACCCTTCTAACTTAATACCAACTCAACTCAACGGTTCAACAAAACTCTCACCAGGGCACTGCACAGGGTGCACATGTGTTGCCAACTCTGGTCTGCAGTTTTCAGATGTTTGGTTGTTCACTCCAAAGCTGCCAGCTGCTTTCCAGGAGTACTTAGGATTGCTAAGAACAGTAGAAGGAATTTTTGCAAACAACGAGCAATATTCCTGTGCAAGAAGGGAAGGGCAGCACCTCCACAGCATCCACCTCTCCTACAAACTTGCCTTGTGTGAGACTGTCTCTGAGGGGGTAGGCTAAACAGCTAGGGAAGGAAGAGTTGGGCCAGAGCACGAATTTAGATAAGCAAGCTCATCTCAGGCTCATCTCCCTCCTCAAGCCTTGTGAAGCACTCCATCTGCATGAATGTTAGCTCAGCCTGAGCTAGCTCAAGCCTTGCCCCTTCCCGTAATGTGAACAGAGGAGAAAATGTCCTTGATTGCCTGCCAGCACTTGTCACAAGAGGGACTAAGTACTCAGGGCTCCAGCAGGCACTCTGAGATCTTGGGATTCACACATATACTGGTCTGGGATGCAAAATATAGCTCCGAGCAGCTCCAAGAGTACGTTGGCAGCATCATCAGGACCTGACGGCCACTACCACAGGTGCTGACACCTCTCTTGCACTTGCTCTTCCTCACCTGCTTCTGAGTTACGGAAGACGTGATTTAAGTCCAAACAAGTTTGAACCTGAAGTTTCTGTTCACAGATGCCTGAATCTGACATGGAGATGATGGCTGGTTCAACAGAGAAATGCAACTGCTAAAACACCAGCTGCTTCTCCCAAGTACAGTGTCCATGCTGGACTCGAACACTGCAGCAGGGTGAGCTCTCCTGCGCGCTGCCCACTCTCCCTGTACCACACAATGTATTGGTAACTGTGTCTTACTCAGGAGTCAAATCCTCTATTTTACCTCTCCTGCAGAGCAGACAGAAATCAGAAGTCCTGGCAGCTCTTAACTGCATCTAACTCTCAGTGTTAGAGACCTGAACTCACGTGCTTCAAAAGGGCAGCGCTAGCAGGCTGCAGTAGCACCCATACTGTAAATTAAACCTACCATACGGCATACAGGCACTTGGAGGGGTCTTAAATAAACCTCAGATAAGAAAAAACATAAAGGTATTCACTGCACTCGTTTACAAGAAGGCAGAAGGAGAATATGGCCACACATCAAATACACAGGAGAAAAACCTTATGATGATGAAACAATTTAAGAATTTTTTTTCTTTGGTGATTTTGATTCTCTTTCAGGATTAATTAATCTTTCCTAGCATTATGAAATGTTTCTTGCCAGACAAGAATAAACAGAAGACTAAATATGTCTCAAAGCTGAAAAAAAATTTCAGATCTCCTGTACAGTCATGAGGTTCCTGTACATTTTCCCTTTAAAGCCATAACTCAGTTTTATATTTACTTCGTTAATTAAAACTGAGATTTATTAAATTTGTAACTCAAAAATCCAATAAAGAAGCCACCATAGGCAAAAGCATTTCCCTTGGTATAGCTGTTATAGTAGGCTATCAATCAGCTATGAACACGAATCCACAAATTGACTGTGCCTATCAGAAAATGATAAAACATCATCCCATTGATGTAGGAAAGTTTTGCTTATCAGCAGCATGTGTCATTATTCCACAAAATACAGAGCTATGTTCTGTACAGACAACTTCAAGGATTAGATCTTTTTCCTCTGAGAAGCTCTCTATGCTATATTTATTATTACTCCAGTAATACCTATCTCAGAAAGTAATTCTATGCAACTTTCCTGGATGCAGGCAAGTTAGAGTATATAGTACTCTTTACGTAAAGGATACCAAAACCATGCTGTTCTTTACCTCAGATTTTTTCCAGTAATTTTGAACTGCTCAACCAATAAATAACCAGTGCTCTTTGCCTGCGTAAGCTGAACTGAAGAAGAAGCTTTGAAGACTCTGAACTAAAGACACCGAACTAAAAAGAAGCCTTGAAGAGAAATACTGCAAACCTGCCCTGAAAGCTTTCATGTGCTTTCCGTTGCTAAGGGGTACGACGAGCGCTTGTTCAGGATGAATGTATCACCGGGCTCTTTTGAAGAGCCTGTTGGGCTAGACAGGAGGTATGGCAGAAACCGGCCGGGATGTTAAGATGCGTTTCTTCTGTGCTATTCTCTCACTGTTTGGAAAATACGTAAGAAATAGAGAGGAGTCTTTAGTTTTAACCTTGCTGTGTATTTGCGGAAGGATGTACCAACTTCAGAAGTTCTGTTTGTTTATTGATTTATTGTGTAATTAGCCTTGTGCTTCTGACACAAGGAATTGCTGAAAAGCCCTGTGTATGTGTCAGCACCCTTCTAAATAAAATACATTCAGGGTTCTTAAATGGTATTGTACTAGCAATAGTAAAAACCCAAGCCTGGCCTAATTATACAAACTATTACAGTAAATATTTAGGACTGAGTATGGCTTTTGTGTGGCACTAACAGTGACAGTAACTAACACAACTAATATGTAAGAGGTGAAACTTGTAATGAACCATACCCATTCTCCTGCATGAAAAATTAACTTTGAGGCTTAGAGTTTCTTCACTCTCCATGGAAGTGAGATTTTGCAAAGGCTACAAACATGTTTCGCTGTAGCTCCCAAATGTTTTCATTTACTTGCTGTGATTGTTTGCGCAAGTAAATTCCTGATTAGGAGAAAACCAGAACGCCTCAGAGACCCACTTGAAACCAGAAAAATCCACACAGATGACTTAAAATGTCTCTCACTGCCTGTTTCGGCGTATAGAAGTTTCAATCACTCCACCAAGGACCAGGAATGAATGCCCTGATTAGCATGACCAGCCACCGTGCCCTTCAAATAACAACTAGATTTAAGTCCATTATAATGGTTTTATCAGCAAAAATATCTATTGTGTTATTTTGACTGAAAGATAAAATCATGTTAAAAAAAAGTTTTACAGTGATACACCAACAGGACATCAACCTGGCTGCAAACTATTCCAAGCCACAGTTACACCAAGTACAGGTCTTTCCATATTCTCAATCCAGCAGGTCTCACACCTATTTACACAGCCGAGGAACACACCCTCTTACCATTTCAAATGTTCTTTAGAGTACTTTAATTTGAAAGAGATATAAAATAATCCTGTGTGACCCAAAAATATTGCTGCTATCACTAGAGCTTTTCCTTGCTGAAATATATCAGTGCCGGTATTATTAATATATTACTTATTAGTATAAAATGGACTTAAAGGCCAATAAATGGGGTGACCCATTTAGGCCAATAAAATGCATCAAAGGAAATAAAAATACAAGAAATTAATGTAAATTTTAAAATAATCAAGGCCTTTAGGAAAACAAACTGATACCCACATAACTGTCATTCCTGAACTGTTTCTTAGCCAAGATAACTTAGTGACTCGGCTCCCAGCCTGGCAATTAGAAACAGGCAATACTTGATTGATACAGTAACAGTACTTAAATTAATGAAGCAGATAACGCCTATAAT
Organism: Phaethon aethereus; assembly: GCF_964289735.1. Taxonomy (NCBI): domain Eukaryota; kingdom Metazoa; phylum Chordata; class Aves; order Phaethontiformes; family Phaethontidae; genus Phaethon; species Phaethon aethereus. Next base: position 38,783,060 of record NC_138580.1, read on the forward strand.
CAAGGAGAATAACCTAGAAAGGGTCTAGGTAGCATGTTATTACACCACAAAAGAGTTGATTTGTTTTGATTTCAGTTGTGCCTCACTATGTTTACTAAATGTGGCTCATTTTACAGGGACTTCCATGTCTTTATGCACACAGCAGTTTCTACTAAAATGCCAACTTGGTTAATGATAAATGCCAGAGAGTTTGCAAGTTTACGGGATGTGAAACCGATAGAAAATTTCAGCTGCCTCTCCCTAAAAGCTGCTGCTGACTATTTAGTGGCAACCAGTTTGCAGACCAGATCTGGTGCGGTCAGAAAACGAACCGATGGAGTTATATGTCAAAATGAGATCTCTGGACACTGTCCCCTTTTCTCAGTGACCTCAAATTCTGTTCTCAAATGCTTCCGACAACTTAGCACATCCGCGAATCTATGAAAGCACGCAGTATTTTCATTTATGATGGGTTTCACACCACGCCTGGTGACCCGCTAGCACAGTGCCTCTTCTCAGGGATGGGAACTTTCAGTGGACTCTGTTGGAGCCGCCCGCTCTTGTTGGGGAATATTTCAGGGCTTACTGCAATTGGCCTTTTGCCAGCTTCCCACAGGGAAAGCTGGACTAACTGGAAGATATATCACCAGGCCCTGACACTTCATATTTCTCCGTCATCCTTCAAAAGTCCATTTCCAACTCAGCTGTCTGAGAAGAATGAAAAATCATTCTTCTAAAAAGTCTTAAGCAAGTAAAAGAAGATAAATGGATTTGATCTAATTTAAAAGTTGTTGAAGATGTAAAATGACATGTGAAGACACCAGTACTAGTTTACTTAGAAAAGCAGCCTAAGGAACGGGCTTAAATGGTCATCTTTGGTAAATGCAGGCAAGAGGTCTTTCCCAAAGCTTTACTTCTATAAGGGATTAATATTACAGAGATAACCTTGGTATAGATATGATGTCCTTTGCTCTAGCACCTGTCAGAGATCCACTTTCTTGTCTTGCCAAGCTCTCGAGGGGCATGCCTGCTCTCTGGAGTAGCAAACAGAAGGCATCTGTCAGAGTGCCAGAAGTTGTCGTTAAAAACAAATGGAGAAATAACAACACAATAAACACCTAGTTCTTGGGAACCTCTGCCAAAACCTCTCCAGTTTAAGATGCCACTATTGCTGTAACAAAAGGACTAGATGAAACGCACTTACACATGCCGGTGTTGCTACCTTCATAAATTATTGGATCAATTCCTGGTTGTATTAATCATCTAGTGCTCTGCTGTATTTGGAGACTAAATACCACTGCTGAAAAAACCCCCAAGCCTTCATAAGCCCTGCTAAAAGTACATTGTTCAAAGGATGCAAACCCATGCCTTTTATCAAATATGTAAACTAAATATGACCCTAAGCCTTTAAAATCAAACATTATGCTTTTCTTCAGTTTATTTATACTCACAAGCAACATGAATCTACCAAAAAAGAAAGTGGGAGAGAACAGAACAGTTATGCAGGCACTCGGAGCTCTGAATTTTATATTTATATTATGCAGACAGGGGAAACCCAGAGGATTCAAACTCTAACACCTCCCCCTCCCATAATCCAGGCGGATTACACGATCAGCACATTGGAACAGGAAGGATCCATTCGGATCACATCTGCCATATATATATATGGACACACACGGAGTCACATGATCTATTTGATCTAATTTGCTGCTTCTCTTGCCATCACTCTGCTGCCAGAGGCCAATTAAGAGCCCTGGTGCTCAACTAGCTTTGCCATGTTGCTCAAGTCCTCCCTCTGCTCCATACGTTTCCATCAGTGGGAGCAGGGACCCGAATGACAGACCCAGTTCTACCGGCTTGTGCAGAAACACTACTGCGTGCAGGCTCCGTGTTTTGTGGAAGCTGCCTTTTCCTCAACGGATGCAGAGCGCTGGCTTTAAAAGGCTAAAAGAAAATCTGAAGTCCCTGAAACACATCCCAGATGCTAGTCAATAATATGGTCAATAAGGAAAGACCCAGTTTCTTCTTCCTCACTGGTAACACTGTGGACTTTCAGGTCTCTGTGCAAATACTGCTGCCTCTCCTTGCGTGTTTCTCCAATGCAGTTCCAGAATGAAGCTCCCATTGATTCCTAGTTTCCACAAACTGCTGGATCAAATACCGTACCTACTTACTTATGACCAGAGGGTTTTAGGTAATAAAGTGAAGCAAAACCAAAGCAAACTCAAAAACCATAAACCATCTTATTTTCTTCTCTTCCTTTATACACACTCACTTAGCTAAACTTCATCCCAGGGAGATCTAAAATCCGTACCAAGTTATCACTGAAGACAGAATCACACAGAATCACTAGGTTGGAAAGGACCTTCAAGATCATCAAGTCCAACCATTAATCCAGCACCACCATGTCCCCTAAACCATGTCCTGAAGCGCCACATCCACACGTTTTTTGAACACTTCCAGAGATGGCGACTCCACCACCTCCCTGGGCAGCCTGTTCCAATACCTGACCACCCTCTCAGTGAAGAAATTTTTCCTAATATCCAATCTAAACCTCCCCTGGCGCAACTTGAGGCCGTTTCCTCTTGTCCTATCACTAGTTACTTGGGAGAAGAGGCCAACACCCTCGTTGCCACAACCTCCTTTCAGGTAGTTGTAGAAAGCGGTAAGGTCTCCCCTCACCCTCCTCTCCTCCAGACTAAACAACCCCAGTTCCCTCAGCCGCTCCTCATCAGACTTGTGCTCCAGACCCCTCACCAGCTTCGTTGCCCTTCTCTGGACACGCTCCAGCACCTCAACATCCTTCTTGGAGTGAGGGGCCCAAAACTGAACACAGTATTCAAGCTGCGGCCTCACCAGTGCCCAGTACAGGGCCTCACCAGACAGCATGTTTAAAACAAGAAAGGTACAACTACAGTATTTGACACTGTAAGGCTTTTTGCTTAACACTGGTTTTGGCAGACCTGTGAGGTTTCTAGTCCAGAAATCAAAGCTAGCAGCAATCTGCCCATGATATTTCTGGTGCAAAGGCCACAAAGAACAAGATTTTGGTGATAAGAACCATTGCAAGGCAATTTCTAACACCACCAGCTCTTCCGGTGTTCTTTTCATTTCATAGTACGCAATGAAAGAAGTTAGAGCTGTATGATCACAAGATCATGAGAAAACATTCAAAATCTACACGTAGTGGTTTCCACACAGGATTTCCCTTCTCCCTCTAAAATTCAGATTGAATTTTAAACTCTGAAGCGATTAAAATAGCCTCCTGAAATGTCAGCAGTGCCAAGACTATATGCAAGGTTGTGCATATAGTCAGGAACCAACCTCCTCATCAGAACAAGGCCCCTCTTGGCAAGTTTTATCAATATGTAACGTACAGCCTTTTCCTAATGTGACTGAAGTAAAAAAGTGGATTGTAACTTCTAAGATTTTAGTTTCTTGATTAATCACAGGCACAAATAGTTATGGTTTGCACACTGATTTTATCCTTTAGGACTATGCATAAAGAAAGGTAGCAACACAAGAAACCAGTAACTTACTGCAGCTCAGAAAGAGGTGAAACAGCTGATGCATCCAAGGAACCAGATGTTCTTTTAAGTACTTGTAAAACTGAGTTGAAGCCATCTGGTCTCAGTGCTTTGCCACTTGGAAGATGTGATACTGCATTCTCAATTTCCTCTCTTGATATCGCTGATTCTAATTGAGGTTTCTATTCCTCTGAGGGTCATGGGGTGCTAAGTTTCTCCCAGAAATTATGCCCTGGTTCAAAAGTGACATTTTCCAACGTAAAACGGAATTTAAATAAAAATGAACAAAGACCTCTGTTACCTTCTCATTGCTTGCATCCCCCAGAGCTGGTACCATTAGTGAAATTGGAAAGGGATAAATATCAATAACAGATTGACTTTTTCTCCAAAACTCTAAGTCTGCTTTTGCACTTCAGTTACACAGTTGACACTTTGTGGTCTTGACACCAGAAGGCTGGGAAGCAATGAGCTTTGCCTTGCAAAGCCCAGAGAGTTATTTTAAGACCTCCTGCTCTGTGTCTAGGCCGCCCTTAAACACTTCTGGCTGCCAAGACTGTCCTAGTGGAGGTTATTATCTCGTACCAGATTCCTCTTTCACAGGGATTCCTTGTGTGGTGTTAACACTCCCAGGGCAGCCCTACCCTTCACCTTCCCATATGCCCGACGAGGGTTATCACCAGATAAAAGGCTTGTGGAGACGACTGGCGTGGCTCGCTAGGATTTGGCTACCACCTGGCCCACTGGAGGCCATTAACATGCAGCTTTAATAAGAGCATCTTTGAAACCAGGAGGACCCGCGTGCCCTTACTTTATCAGTGCTGGGGCCTCAGCACAGCCGAGGATCACATTCCAGCCTGTGGAGCCACGCTGATTTACAGCATTTGCCAATTCAGCCTTACATCTTTTGCTTTGCCCTTTAAGCACATATTTTTGCCTTCCAACATACTTGCCCTTCTCTGTGATAGCTCACAAGTCACCACTCTGGAAAAAGATGCTCCGTCAGGATAAATGCCAACTGCCCTTTAGAGATACTGGTAATAAAGCAGCTTTCACTCTGGATATTCCCTGCATTCGTTCTGGAAGCGGACTCTGACTCAGGACAGCATTACACCATACCTGGTCACATCGGAGGCAGTGCTGAACACATTTACATTTTTCAATATGCTATGCCTGGAACAGTGCTTTTGCTTCCCCACCCCCAATCAAAAGGCCTATGCAAAGTAAGTGTCAACCTAATGGTTCATAAAAGCGTTTTTCTGGAGAACGACTGTTAACCGTTGTTAACCGTTAGCGACTGAACACGAGAAGTTCCTGCTTTGGAAGCACGTAGGGTTGCACGGAAAGGCCATTTAGAAGTTGGAGTTTGTACCATGCTGCTGCCTGCAAAACACTCCCAACAGTCCATTCCCAAAAGGCTTTCTCCAGGCTAACTTCAAGTAAATCGGGACAAATATTTTTTGATAATTCTGAGGTCTGTATCGTGGCCTAGCAGGCTTTATATTTGGAAAAAGCTTCCTACCAAAATTCTTCTGTGCCCAGTTTATTCTGGTGCTTCTAATTGCAGTTCATTCCTCGTGCCCAAGCTTTTTCTTTCTGAATTTAAGCAAAGAAACCAGCCAAGCTTTCATACTGTGGCATTCACAGCCCTCCACAGTATTTCATGCAAAATTGAAGACCTTCCAAATGTGGATTTTTTTTGAGTTTGAAAAGTTCTACCGACATGAAGCATTTTCTAATATTCCCTGCTGCCGCCCCAATTCTGTAATGGCAGGCTTGCTTCCTTTGTAGTTTCTTGTAACAAGCCAGAACAAAACCCACAGCATGTTAGGACTAGAAGTGTTGCCCATGTATTGAGAACACGCTGCTGTTCCCACATGAGTGCATATTGTTTCAGAAGAACTTTGATGACATGGTGTCAGAAATAAACCAGCAGAGAGATTGTTCCTGTCAAGTAATCACAAATACCTAATTTTAGTGCTGCGGGATGTTTCAGCTCTAACAAGTACCCAGACCAACCAGAATGAAAACTGTACCATTGTAGTCTCTGCCCCTGCAAAGTTTAGGAAGAACAAGGTGACATCTAAGGTGGACTGAGGTTGCTGGTAGAAAGGGTGTGTGCAGATTGTCAGATTTTTGGCCTCTAAGAGTCAAAAAAGCTGATAAGCATTGCTTAAGAATGCCATGTATTCTGTGTATTGTGCCCAGTTGTAGCTTTCTCTAGGCAAGTGGGTGGGTGAGGTTGTGGTAAAAGTCAAAGGCCTGGTAACGTGAAAACACTTTTCTTGGATGCCTGTGAAATTTAGCAGAATCCTGCAAAATACTAGAAGACACAGACTTGGATCTGATGGCCTGTCCAAGGCCTCCCCAGACTCCAGTGGTGCACCATGCACTACAGACCCCAATAGAAGGGGAGATTTTACCATTATTATGCAGCTTGCGTGCTCGCTTCTCATGGCAGAAGGGAGCACGTTTGGGATGAACTCCTCATTAACTTTTTCAATGTTATATCACAGAAGATACAAATCCAACTAATCACTCTGATGACAAGCTACCTTGAGATGATTAATTCCTGAATTCAATTATAACACCGGGAAGAAAAAAAAGAAAGGATGTAGGAAACTTGAAACTCTGTTAGATGAGAATGTCTCTCCTAAACCAAGAAATGGTGGAAGCAAATGAAAAATGCTTACATGAACAACAGAAAAACAAAAGAAGCTGATAAAAAGGCATAATCATACCTATATCCACATGGTTAAATGCTTAGCCAGAACCACAAGGTCTAGATCCCCTCTCAGAAATACCAGACCAAAACAGTGAAAGATCTGATAGATAGGGAACAGTGTAAAACAAGTGAGATGAAAAAAGACCGAAAAGGCAGACAGTGCAAGATGTACTGCTCTTTTTGGGCTTATCCACATGTGGTAAATTGTAAAGTAAGTTTTCCCCATCTGCAGTGGAGAGCCGAATTCTAAAATAAGCATAATTGATATCAATGAAAACAATGTACTTTTCTGGGTGCTTACAGTGTAAACAGTAAAGCTATAGTGAAAGAACAGAGACGTCTACACAGCCAGGCATAGGTCAACACTGACTGCTGGATCCTGCAACACGGGAACAGAAAGTGGGGACGTTTACGCAAACCTCTTGGGGGATTTGGCCTAAGCAATAAACCAGTGCAGGAATTCTATGCAATGGCACTTCCAAGAATTCCCAGGCTGGCCGTGTCAGCGAGAAATAGGGATATTTTGTTAGTTTTACTACTACCAACACTGTGCAATTACACAGGTCTCACCTCATTAAAAAACATTAAGAGATATGGGCTTGGCCATAGCCCCAACAAACTTTAGTGGTGCACTACGAGGACCAGACCCCCAAAGGAATGGGCAATTTTTATCATTAGTATGTATTTACAAGTGCTTCTGACAAATCCTGCTGCATCCAGAAAGTGACAAAATCGCTATGTTGTTTATGTTTGCCCAATACTGTTTTCTGCACTAACTAATTTGGCCAATGAAATATCTCCACTGCACAGGACTGAATTGATGCGGGATGAAGATAAATCTATAAGCAATATTTTGATTTGGGATTAAGTCGTTAGTATTATCTGGCCTAGTTTCCTAAACCAGTAAGTGAAGAGATGTTGTTTTAGATCAGGAAATAATCCATCTGTTGAGCTGCTAGAGAGAGAAAACATGGGAAATGGTTTCATAACCATGTTACGTGAAGACTGCAAGACCTGTTTTCAAGGGATTTGAAATTCTGAAGTCTGACTTCATTGTCTTTTAAGCTGAAAGTACAAAATTTAAATTCCTCTGGCAAAAAGATCTCTTTCTCAGATTACTTACATCATTTCATTTCAGCAAATGTAAATATTTCCTTTTGATTTGCCTGTAGAAAAAACTAATATATATCACAAAGGAAAATAGTCAAAGCAAAACATATTTTTAAAATTAAAAGCTGAAATAGTCCATCATCAGAATTGTCTTGGGAGAGTCAGGAAATCCCCAAAGTAACTTCTGCTGAAACAGCCTCCTCTACAAAACCATTTCAGTTCTGGCAGAGGCACATATTGTCACTGAACATGATTTGGTTGCTGCTTTGCCAACAACGTCCCACTTAAAACATGTCTCTTGCACTAAAGAAGTCCATAGGACAAGCCCTGAAAAGATGTGTCCTTCCATCAGGCTAAAAACGTTCTCTAGGACATAATAAAGAACAGAGGAACATGTTCCCAGCTGTGACTGAAAAAAAGAGGTAACTCCTAAAATGGGCTACTGTAAAGGGAGTATTATGTATATTACTTAATTAGAAGCGTATTTTCTGCTCTTTGGTACTAGTTTTCTGTACTCAAAATGTCTTGCAATAAAATGGAGTGTATGAAATCTAAACCAAACATGTTTTACATTTTCATCATGTTCAGAACTAATTCTAATTAAGATCTTGTCTCAAAATATGCAGAATCTAAAAAGAAAACATATATTATCATGGGAAACTAAAAATATGCTTCCCCAGGCAATAGTAAGGTTGTGCTGTCAGAAAGCTCCCTCTTGCCTTAAAATCTTGACAAGAGAATACAATGATGAACAAGATATTACCGGATGCACAAAACTAGCAAAGATGACTGGAATAAAACATATAAGAGAGTCAACTACATTTTCACACTGCCAGATTGATTAGAAATGCATAAAAAGCCAAGAAATGTTTTCCTCATTACCTTCATGAGAAAGGTCATGAAAGGGCTTCCCATCATCTTTAAGGCAAGGGATGACAGCACTGTATGATAAATTCTTATCTTCAAGGTATTGTTCATGATATTTGCCTGAAACTTTCACATCTTCACATGTTGACTCTTGGTTAAATTCTAAGCCACTTGCTACAGATAATACACAACGATTTTACACAGGAAGGTTTCAAGTTTTCAAGGAAACAACATTTTCAGAACATTACTACTTGTCTTAATTATCCCCGAAGCAAGGAGGGAAGCCAAAATAGCCGTCAGGGCAGCTAAGAAAAGTTCCCAATGTGGTGATGCCTTTTTGGTCCTAGTGACTTACATAGCAACTTGCTCTCACTACCACTAAATTCACCTCTGGTTTTATTAAAAGAACAAGAGCTACAGCTGTATTCACGTGAGATAGCAGGAGTCAACTGAGAGTGGTGTTAGTACCTCCTGCTCCCTGCCTGGGTAACTGAAACATTTCTACCAAAGGAGGTTAATGGGTAACACGCTTCCTGGAAGAATTCTGGAATGAATTTACACAGAAAATCAGGAAACTTTTCAGAATTTGTCTCCTTCCAGTGTAAAACAAGTAATACAATCTGCCAAAGAAAATGCCACAGAAAGTGATGCATATATTTCCAACATTTAAATTAATGAATAATGCCCAATTAAACATGAATTGGGCACTTGTGGGAGGTTGGCACCGTGTCCAGCCAGCCCAGTCTGTCTCTCCGCATGGCAAACAGGCTGGTGCTTAGGGAGAGGAGGTAGCCTGGCCTCTCCTCTGGTATCGCCCACCATCCACAGCCGTTGTTTTGGGGATGTCGGGTCCCTGCCTGGGGGACCTGTTGTCCATGAGCTTGTCTAAACCCTTTTGAGCCTGCTGGCATGCCTGTCTTCCCAGCCTTGCAGAGCAGTGAGTCCCAGGTGTTCACCACCTCCTGTGCAAAGAAATTCTTTCTTTTATTTCTTACAAATCAATCTCCTACCCATTCCACCAGAGACCCTTGCTCGAGTATCATGGGATTTGGTGAACAACAGTTCTACGTCCAACTTACCCATCACGTTCCTGATTTTGCAAACCACATTCATATTCCCCCCATACCCTTCAACTCTCCAAAGTGAAGTCTCAGACTTTTGAGACACTCCTTACAAAGCAGCTGCTTTCATGCACCTAGTCATGTTAGTTGCCTTTCTATGTACCTACTGCAATTCTACAAACACCTTCTTGAAATGTTAAGACCAGGATCTGCATGCAGTATTGTTTGTTACTTAATTATTGCTCTACATGGTCTGGTTCAAACTGACTTGCCTTTGAGAAAGTACAGCACAAAGTGTATCGTGGAGCATCTCCCAATAGGGCAAACAGATGCATTCTTGGTCTTTATCTACTAAAGTCAAACCCTCTCTGGTTTTCACAATAAGAACAACTCCATCTCCTGAGTGAAAAACCCAGTTGTTTCCAGCAGGCATTTGGTTTACAGACTCCTAGGCATCTTCTGATTTTTTTTTTTTTTAATCTACTTATATCTGCCTGTAATCCTGAGAGCAGAATGTGTTGGTGGCTAAAGCAAGGTCTGGGACCCAGAAGATCCAGGTGTTAATTTTCTTGCTATGCCACAAAATTTTCTGCACCCTTAGGCAAGCCATCCCTGTCCTGGTCCCTATTGACACAACAGAGACAGCAGCAAGTCTCTGACTCCTAAGGATGCTGTAAAGCTACAGAGATGAACAACTATGGGATCCTCTGTCAGCCGAAACCAGTACATAAAAAATAACAGCTGTTCCGTCAGAGAAGCACAGACCAACCTCCTGTCTGGAAGGCTCCCACTTTAAACCCTTTGTCAAATGTGTAAGACTGCTCCCTGGGGCCACGAGAACAAAGAACATTATCTTAACCTCAAATCATAAAGTGCTCCTTTACATTCTGGCTGTGGAAAAGCTGTTCCACAGGCTACTGAAGATCTGGAAGAAGAAATATATGCTTTGCTGTGTGTGCAATGGGTGGGGGGAACAAAATCCACCTCCTGTTCTTTATGAAGCACGTTGGTATCTATATAAAAGCCACCTACTAATTATTTATTGTTTCCATTCTGGAAGTGCACATCACAGTGGCTCTGGGGAAGATCTTTCATCTTCCATGCTCTATATTCCTCTGAGTGCAAAAGCTTTAGTACCGCAGTGTCTTGAGACCTTGGTGCTCCCATAAGTGCAACGGAGGTTCAGTACTAAAACAGAATTATTAAGTGGTTTTATTAACTTGTAAGTTTGCTCATTGGCTAAACAACTAATATGCACCTTGGCTCCTTACCCCATGAGGGCTCTTGCTTTTTTCAGTTCCGTAAGAAACTGGTTTATTCATGCCCACATTGTTCTGTAAAGGCAAATGTGATTGCTTTTAATATAACATTAATGTCATGAAGCTTTGATTAAAGCTAACTACTGTTGTAGGAAAATCACCAATTTTATTTTAATACGTTGATTACTCATCTGTGTGCACAGCCTATGAAGAGCGTAACAGCAAGATATTCTAGAAACTAAATACATATTTACTCTCAGTAAAGGGTTTATCACATTTTAAAAATAAAAGGAGACAAAGCAGTCATCACCTTTCAAAAAAAGGTTACTACACAGCAGCACAGGAGATAGCTCTTTCCCAATACTGCACATGAGAAATAATGCACCTCTTGCACTTCCAGTTAACAAGCAATATCCCCTTTAACTTTCTCTGCCAAATAGGCACCCAGCATTTTGCAGTGTTTCTCAAAGGCTGATTTCCACCTCAAAGCAGGCTGGAATGCAATATATGCATAAATATTCAATTTCTGAAGATGTTCGTACCAGAAGTGGAGAAATACAGGATTATTTACGGGAGGAAGAGGTAAAGAAATAAACATACACAAGAAAATATTCTTGTTCAAAGTTGGGCTTAACTTAGGACTATTGTGCATATAGTATTCCCTACTCTTTCTTACATTTAGCAGGTTTTTTACCCAGTTGAAGGTTTTGAGCTCCTTGGTTTTTGGTGGGGTTTTTTTTATTTGTTTTGTGGGGTTTTGTTTTTTTTTTTTTAAAGAATGACGACTGATATCCCACTTCAATGATTCAGTCCAAAAAACACAGACACTCCCCTTGGGAATTTCAGAATTTTTTCTTCTTTAGTAGAAGACAACATTCTGTAGCTACCCTAGGGGCTAGAGTTTGAAATTAATGCTTCTGTCTTTTTTCCCCACAGTTCTCACAGAAGAAATGAACCCACACTTCTAACAGTGTAAATCTAAAACATTTTTATTAGTATTATTTTCATGCTTATAAAAGAAAAAAAGGAAAGAAAAGTACTTGATTGCTATAATCTTCAAATAAGAACTCTAACTATTACAATCACTGGGCTAAAACAGAATTTGGAAATACAGGAATGACTTTCAGACAGGTAGAGTATTTACCTAAGAAATAAAAATTGCTCATGTGTATGTGTTATTTATAACACTATTGACTTGCCAACCTGTAATTATATCCTACTAAGTGTTTTGATTGTTTTAACTTCGCTGCTGTATACACAAAATCCTCTGCTGCTTTTTCAGAAAATCAAGAATAATCACAAACAGAAAAATGAAAAAAACATAGAGGAATGAAAAGCTATCCCAACTAAATAAAAAAAGGGAAATTTCCATTTAAAACTCAAAAGCTAAACCACCACAGCCTGTTTGCTGTAGCTCAGTACAATACCTGCTGCTTTAGTAAAAGCTTAGTGCTTCAGAAATCTGCGTTCTGCTCTAGTAGTATTCACCATATTTACCAACGTTATTACATAGTAAGGAGGAGTTATGAGATGTAAGGGGAAGTAAAGTCCCTTCCAAACACAAAATCCCACTACTTCACTTCTCTTACGATTCCTTACCAGAGCCTTATCAGCAGTATACGTGAAATACGCTGTACATGCAGTAGAGGCATATCCACATGAAACACCTGCGGCTCCCGCTGCAGCACGGATAAGCAGGTCTGGATGCTGAGAAGAGCTGGAGGCTGCACAGCCAGAACCTTTGCCTTCCCCATCTCTAAACGTGTTAGCAAGACACAGAGGGTGCCTCTCAAAAGGAAAAAGCCTCTGCAGTTATGGTTGGTCATCAGATAAATGTGTTTCAGTATCACAAACAGAACTGAGTACGGCAAGACGGCAAACCCTGTAGGCCCCAGAAGCACTCTGCCAATCCACGAGAGGCACCTCTCCGGCGCGGCTCTCCCACACCGTGCCACCCAGCACGGCTCGACAAGTTCAGTGGAAAACACTTCGACACACCTGGATAGGAGCAATGGTCCCTGCTTCCCAAATCAGGGATGTGACGCCACAGTGCTTGGAATTACTGGTCCAAGGATTAAAAAAAAAAGGAATCATTGCAGAGCGCAGAAACACTTCTGGCAGCAAACATTAGCTAGTGGCTGATCTGCGTCACTTGCTTTCAGTTTTTTCACTGCTCAGCAGCTCCCGAAGTACTTTGTTTCCTTAACCTGCTGTCGACAAAAGACACTTTTCATACGCAGGACTCAATGTTGAGAAAAATCCACAGCTCTTGGAATGGACTGTTTTTTTCTTAAACTACTCTGACCCTTCCAAATGAAAACTGCCCATCTCTCCCTCCCGTCTGCTCAGCATAACCCTCGGCGTTTAACCTTCGTCCATGCTAGGGAGGATTCTGCTCTGCACCCAACGTACTGGGCTGTGCAACTGAATTTACGTAGTCAGTGAATCTCGGGAGGAGCGTGAGTGCGGCCTGTTGTACAACAGCAATACAAGTACTTACAGTCTCTGTGGAAAGACCACATCCCAGGAGGTATCACAGCATGAAAAGCTACCAAATGACAGACTTCAGGAGATAGAGTTCATGCCAGCAAGGCAAAGGGACACAGCATACAGAGGCGTGCCATAAGACTTGAGATCCACAATTCCAGCATCATTATTTCTAAGTGTTTGTCAACCGGGATGTACTGGAAAAGGACCTTGTAAATGTAGAGACCTGCTACAGACTGCAGAGCACAACGTCCTCTCAGCAGTGCTGGAGCTTCATGTGGTCTAAAGTGGGGAAATACTTCTTTTATTCCCCTAAAGAAATGCAGTACCAATAACGGTAATTTACCATCAAAGTAAGCAAACTCTGCAAAAATAGGAATTTCACAGACCCAATATTTTCAACCACACACATTTTCTTCTAATAGTTATACCCAGATGATAGAGCAGCATTGTACCACACATACCAAAATGGTTTGCTTTTCTTACAAGGACTAAACGAAGTTAACAGCCTGCTTTCCCGTGCTTACAAAGCTCACAGTACCACTTCTAATGCAGAGCCAGCATCTTGATTTTCTGGTATACGCTGTGGCCTTGTGAGGTTGGCTAGTTTCTCACCTTGTGTTTCTTAAATACGTTTTCAAGAAGTTTTTATGACAAAAACCATTTACTGTGGAGAAGCAGCCATCATGTCCCCTGCTGGGAAAAAATTAGGTGTGTTTATGCTGCCCTGGGTGCTGCAATCTGGACCTATGCTAGCAGCGGAAAGAGGTGCCTCAAGGCTGTCAACACAAGGCCTTTGGAAAAGCCTGGCGTCGGCTCGACATGTCCCGCTCTGTGCACATCTGTAGCTTGCCTTTTCACACAGACCCAAGCGTGTGCCCATTTTGAGGAGCATTAGGTCTGTCAAATCACGCTTGCCACCTCAATTAGGACCGCTGCTCTGTGGGAGATCAGAAGCGCCGATTCCAGACTGGTGCTCTACCAACGCGCTCCTTTCTTCAGCCTTGATTAAAGCATTTCTATTCTCTGTAAGTACCTGCGGGAAGAGCTGCTGTGCCTGGAGCGCTGTCTCTCGCTAGCCAGCCCGGCAGGAGAGGGGTGACCATCACAGAGGCGTTCACCTCAGGAGCTCCTGGCTCATTTCGGAAGGCCAAAACTTTAAAATACATGAGCATCTTTTTAGAAAATATACATTCCTCTATTTGAGATGGAACATAAGGTTGTCCTGCCTAATATTCTTATAAGCAAGCTAGAGAAAGTCCGTCTTGGGAAAACTTGGGGGTGGGGGAAAGCTAGTTGAGTAGCTGTGTGCACGGAATAGCTACTGCCGGCTTGAGGTCAAAACGGAGCCCTACAGGGAACAATGCTGAGTTGCTGGTCTGATTCTCTACAACTACAGCCTGGGTGATGGACAAGAATGTATGCTCATACATTTTCAGACAACGTCAAGCTGTGAGGGACCTCAAATAAACAAAGGAATAAAATTAGAATTCAAATAGTCCTGGCAAATTGAAAAAATGGGTCTGAAAAGAATGAAATTCAGAGAGACAAGTGCCAGGGACTATCCTTAGACAGAAATAATCCACTGTACAAACACCGAATAAGAAAAGAGGAGAGAGAGAAATTCTTCAGGAAAACATTTTGATCCTCAGCCCTAAGATATTGTCACGAGCCAACTGTGACACCTTGTCACAAAAAGAGGCAAACACGATACTGCAGCGCAGAGAGGCATAGCGCCTGCAATGTTTATGAGATAATCCTTTCATGCCGCTCATCCCTGAAAAGACGGCAGCTCAAACACTAGCTGAGTTTGAGCATTGCACTTCAAACCGAGGTGGGCCCACAGAGGAGGAAAGAAAATGAGAAATTAGCAGAGACCTACATGGGTAGGTAGAAAAAAAGGGGGTGGTTTGGTCTAAGGAGAAAAGGATTGAGGAAGATGGTGATAAAAGTCAGTAGTCATTTCTGTACAGAAGGAGGGAATAATCTCCTCCCCTGTTCAGGGTGAACAGACATGGAGTAACGAGCTACAGCAGAGGGAAGAAAGGTACAGAAGTGAAGCACAGGGACCAACTCCAAACTTGCCTTGAGGAGTCATCTGGGATCTAAGAGCTGTTTTCATTTGTGAAGTTGACACAGTGATTTCCTCTGTGCAACCCTTGTTAGATCACTCAGCTCGCTGTAAGAGATGCTTCCTCAGCCCACCAGCCACTTCTACTGTCCAGGGGACTCAATACTCTTCACTGAAGAGGTGTAGTGCCTGGCTAAGAGGTGTGCTCTGAAGATGGAAAGCACTTAGCTTCCCATCCTCTTAAGCTTAAAATGAAGCAGAACTAAAGCAAAACAGTGTTTCCAATGAACAAAACCTCACCTCTTAAAAGATCAAAATTCATTGAATCATGCCATCTATAAACAAACGAGTACAAATGTGACTGGCAAAGCCAGGTGACACGTTCCTTTTTGTTCTATCTGGGGTCATCAGTACTTGCAAATAACAAATGACCAAACAAAGGAAAACAATGGATATACAGCTAAGGTAGCTTTTCTTACACGTTGTGTCAAGGCCTTCAAATGGGTTTTTGGCAAATACCAACTATAATGACAGCCAATCCTGACAGTACCTCTGAACAGCTGGGAGACAAGCGGCAGGTTTGAGGAGCGTGTTAATTACAGTCTATAATTCATACCCCTTACTATCATATGCACCAAGTGCAACACCTTATTCAGTACAACCAACACTCGGTCTCTGAACAGAAGGGGGACTGTTAGGAGCGCTTTACATGAAAGGACTTTTCAAAGCCACCAGCAATAATGTCTTTTTCTTCTCTCAACTTTATTCAAATTTAAATTAATTATTATTTGTATGGTTAAATTCTTTTCCTTAAACTCTTTTGTGATCAGAAGAGCTTAAGGCAAAGATTTCCCAACTGTTTAATACCCCTAATTAGAGCCAAGGTTTCAAGGAATTCTTGTTTAGGCCACTGGGCCGAGATTTTCAGAAGTGATAAATTATATTGGAAGGGGTAAGTGGGAAAATAACCAGTGCTCTTGGAAAAACAAACTACTTTGAGGAACCTCAACTCAGACCTCCAAAAATGGAAGTATTTTATGAAAACAGAATCCTAAAGTAGGTCAGTGTGTCAAGCCATTTGAAAAGGTGTATTTTCTGTTTCATGACAGCAGACATTCGCTGAATGTTTCTGAAAAGAATAGCTTTTATTGACACGCCTCAACAAGAAAGGAAATCTTCTGTGAATGTGGCTTCAATCCTGAGTGATAAATAATTTAATAATTTTGAAAATCACACTTTTACAACCATTCCTGTAAATAAGCAAGCTCAATTAGTGGGGCCACAGCCCGTGGTATGCAGCAATATCATAATTCAGGGACAATAATTGAAACAAATCATACAGGACTTTCTACCCACGCGTAACTGTTTTTCAACAGTTTGCAACGAACCCTTTTAGGGCATCAAGGCTAGCCCCTCAGAAAATGTGGGCTCAGCTCCAAGAACTCCTCTCTTTGCAGCAGGTTTTTATCCTTCCTGTAAACTGAATTACATTTAGGACCAAAATACGCTACTTGTGGAGCTGTTATGAGCACATCCTGTATTGAAGTTATCACAGAAGCAAAAGGAACCTGCTCAGGAATAAGATATCTGATTAATTTTATCTATAGAAGCAACAAGGGTTTTAAAAGAGAAACCAGTTTCCTGTAAACCAGTGACCAGGACTTTTAACGTACTCTAATCCCTGGACGTTTATTATTTCCCAGTAATTAAATGTTCCTCCTCCTTTTTACCTTAACTCTATTATAATTTGTGACATAAAAGGACATAAAAAGGACAAATACTGCATTGCCTGCCATAGCTGAGGAGAAGGCAAGTTGGAGAAAGGTTGTTTTGCACAGCTGATGTTTTGAAGATTTCAGACTACATTTGAGGGTAGGCATCAAATCTGCAGAGAACTGATAGGCACTGCTACCTCCTCCCTTCCCAGCGAGGCCGCAGCTCCCGTCTGCTCCAGAGTCCCCTCTCCTACAGAGTTCCTCCTCTGGCTCCTTCATTTCCTCCCTTCCTGCTAAACAAGATAAGCCCAGGGAGCAACAATATTCATTAACAGGGTTAGAAAGGCCAAGCTCAAATCTTCAGTGTAAAAAGGCCCCCAAATTCCCATGAACGGTTCAAAAACTTGAAGAGCTTGGCTTTGTTCTTTTTTGTCTTTTCACTGAAGACAGAGTCTGTTTCTTGCCTTGTTTTTGAGCCTTTGAGATTTATGCTCCTTTGTTACTTCTGCACCACAAAGCCTGCGCTTTCTTTTAATCCCAAAGCTAAGCACCATCGCTTGAGCCCCACAACTGCCACCTGGGCTTCACAGCTAGACCATATCCCCATTTTATACTTGCATAAAATCATAGGGTCCAGGCAACAAGTAGGAGGGGATTGTTTCCAGAAAGCATTTTGAGACCCAACTTCACAGTTCTCTTACAGCAAACTCTGATGTGACTATGTATCACACTATTTTCAAACTGCATTATTTGGGCACCCTTCCCATGCTGTTCCCCCAGCCTTCAAGTTTCCATATGAAATTAATAAAATGCATTCACTGACTTCAATGACCTGTGACTCCAAATTATACACCGGATTTACTTGTTGGTTTAACACAAACATCTAATTATATTTAGAAAAAGTTTAACATTAGAACATCAGCCTGGGCAAATCTTCATTTTTAATACGTGTCACAGTGCCAACTGTGCATTCTGAACCTATTAATGATTATTTCACAGAGCATTAATATCTGCAGTAGGGTCTGCAGTATTATTTTGAACAGAAAAACTGTTTCAATTCTAACATTTGACTACTATATACTGTAAATTGCTGATTACCAGCAAATTGACACCGAGGGAATTGGCAATGTCAAAAGCAAACCCTGACCCATCAGAATTAGGCGATTAGCTGATTTTGTTTGCTACATGCAACTGCTGCAACAGAGTGAAGTTGAAGAGCAGGTTGGCTCCTCAGCCCAGGGAAGCAGGGGGAATCACTAAGCTGGCTTCGCTCTGAGCATGGCAATGACAGCTCAGTTCACACATACTTACTTCCCAGCATGGAGCAACACTCTCAGTTATCTCCCATTTCTGCCTTTTCTTTCCCATCACAGCAGAGCAGAGCAGAGGTCAAGAAAGTGCAAAGAACTCTCTAGAAAATTATTGCCGAAGGACCTCAGCGATTTGCTTTTGTGACTGCCACTAGCAATGAAAGGATGGTAGGATTAATGGATTTTTCTTCTGGGCAAAAATAATTATGATCCTGCATTTTTTCATCCTTTAGCTCCTATGAATTACACAAGTTCATTTAAATACATGGGGCTTAAGGATCTTTTTCTTCTAAGAGAAAAAAAAAGATCCTAAGCTCCATCTCCATAAGCATTATCATCATAAGCAAAGCAATGACAGACAGAAGCAAATCCAAATATGAATTATTAGAGCCTAGCAGAGGATCGTGGCTGTTCACAATTGTATTCTCAATGATTTGTAGAGCTTTGACTTCATACTGCTCTACCTTTGCATACTGGTCAGTAAAAACCAGACAGTTTCACGCCTATTTTGGAAGGATAATGTATAATGAGGAGATAAAAAAAAGAGTAATGAAAGAAGCTACCACTCTTTTTTTAAAAAAAAAGAAAAAAACTTTGCTCCATTTGGTCACAGGAAAGACAGGTGCAGGAGGCTAGAAGGAAGGCTTGTTCAGGTGCTACCACTGCCTTGATGGCATGGCATTTTTTCCGCTCAAATAACATGGAAAAGTGTTGGCCTTTGCATGTGAAGCCCAAAGTTTTCTGAGCTGATTGCTTACACCCATTGAGATCCCAACAACAGATGGCTATAAATGCACCCAGAGTGCCGCTGAACTGGATCCCCCTGCATAGCCAGACAGGAGCCGAAGAGGGTGGATCCACAAGGCCTAGATGGCAGAAATGCCATTAGCAAAAATGGCAGCTCTTAGGCCAGGATGTAACTGCTGCGGATGAGATTGGCAGATCAAGCCAGGCCTTTTTATTCCTTTCATTTGATGCAGTGTTTGCTGCAAACAGTTTCAAAGGCATCCACCACTTTCTGCTGTATATAGATAAAAGAACAAATAAAGAATCCAAGTGCCGTGCACTTTATCAAACAGAAGATACCTAGTTAGATATAATGACACCTGAAACACATTCACAGCACAGGCTCAGCTTGGTTCAAGACTAAGAGTGCACAGAGAAAGCCATTTTAAATTCTTGCACTTGGCTTGCAAAGTCCACAGAAACAAAGACTGTCACGCAATTACAGAATTTAAGATTCCAGTTACCACCAAAGCCGTCCCTTTTCCTGGGGTATATCAACCTTTCTGCTTCTGCTGCCAGGAAATGACAAAAGAGCCTGAACAACACAGCACGGGGATATGAAATTTGCCCAAAGTCAAGTGTATATGGAATGACTACTTCAGAGGTCTCCATTATGCACAAAAGCCAAAATTTCAACCCAACTCTAAACACCTCACAGGATTTTTAAGAAAAAAAAATAGAGGAACGGACATGAATCTGCAGCTCTGATTATGGGTTATGCCTAACTTAAACTGTGCAGAAAAGTGAAAATGCTTCACTCCAGTTTGGTTTTAAACCAAGCCAGAGATTTCACACAGGCATCAATTTTCCCCTTGCAATGTTTCACCGCTCTCTAGACCTAATGCAGATTTCTAGCCCTGCCCCCATGCCTAAGGGAGTTCTTTGTCCTGAAGAAAAACCACTTTGGAATTTGCAGCGTTCTAGGGGGATTTACCTGCCTGCAATGGAT
Organism: Phaethon aethereus; assembly: GCF_964289735.1. Lineage (NCBI taxonomy): Eukaryota > Metazoa > Chordata > Aves > Phaethontiformes > Phaethontidae > Phaethon > Phaethon aethereus. The sequence continues at coordinate 38,802,903 of NC_138580.1, forward strand.
TTGGAAAGACTGGTATTTAGAAGTATCAGCAAACCTCATCCACCTACTCTAGACTTGGAGAAAAAGCCTCCCCCCCCAGCCCCACATTGTATGTCTAATCAAAAGTACCAGATAGAAGAAATTAAAAAGTTTTTTCCCTAGGCATTTTTTTCCAATACTGCTTTTGTTGTTCAGCTCTCTAGTTCTGTTCTTACTTTTAATGGTTTGTGAAGCTTTGACTAGCACAGAAATTATGCTAAGCATACTTTAAAGTGGTGCTACCTATAAAGTATTATATTTACAGTTTTAGAACGCTGGAAGTAAATATTGTTTCTATCATTTCAGAACAAAACAATTACCACTTTATTTTGCTAACACATTTCTGCCACAACAGCATGTGGTGATCTCTTGCTCACACAGATAAAAACCACTACCCAAATGCCATTCCCCATGAGCTCTGATGAGTTTGCCTTTTGCTTATCATGTACTCTGAATCAGACTGGAAGTAATTTCTTAAGAATCACTTTGAGGTTTTATTCAGCTAGGAGAAGATTTTGAGAGGCAGCCAGCATTTGGTAAAATAATGTTACAGATTTGGGAGAGCCTGTTAAAGCCTGAAAGACCTCCCTTGATTTTGCAGTGCTTGGTAGGGTTTTTTCTGTCCTTGGGAGATGATAACCTTGTTTCTGTGTGCAGCCAACTTTAAGAAGTTTTACTTGCTTCTTTTTTACATGCACATACAACGGTCATTTGGACCTAATAATAAACAGCATTTTGCACAAATAGACAATGAGCTTCCAATCAGTACCAGAGTTTCAGAGCTCCCCATAGCCCTGTGCGTTTATGTATAAAGTGGAGCCACTTGTCCTCTGTCTTGCTTAAAGACACACCCTGACCCTAAATGACTTTAATCACTTCCCTTGGCTAAATCCACCACTTTCTCTCTGTCCTGAACCCTAAATGACTTTAATCACTTCCCTTGGCTAAATCCATCACTTACTCTCTGTGCTGAACATGCTTGCTGGAGTCCTACCCTCCGCTGCTGAAACCCCTTTCGAAAACACAGTTGCCGTCTCCCATGTCTCCTGCAGGAAACGTATCTTTCTGGAGTTAAATGCACCAGCACGGTGCCGACACTCCTCGCTACTAAGGGAGAACAGAAATGAATGACTCTCATGATCTGAGTATATGCAAGTTACTACTCACTCTTTCCACCTCATCAGAAAATTGAGAGGGAAAAAAAGAAAAACCTCATCCTCCCCCATAATCATTTCAGACAAACTCTTTTTTTCAATTACAGCACTGTTTCATTCCAGCTCTTGCTAATACCCTGCAGTTTGTTCACCTGTAGAAGCAATTGTCCTTTACATCTCTTCTCTCTCGTCCCCCTTCCCCTGGGCTATTTTGGCTTAAGACATACCGCTTGCTAGAATAGACAAGATTAATATAGCTTTCCCACCAAATTTAGGCAAGAATATTCAGATGCTTTAGCAGCTGCCTGGACTTCTTAAGAACTCAGTAATCCTTTAATCTCCAGACACTTTTTTTTTTTCATACAAGATTCACAAGCAAAACAAATGCAATATGGATCAAAAATTCAATCAGAATGCTTAAAATGCAATTACATTCATCAGGGTGTTCTGTTAGGTTGGGTATTAAATCTGGGTTTTATTCAATATCCTCCTTTTATTATAAAGCAATATTTTTCCACTCTGTAAATCATCTGATCCCTAGGCTAAAGTCCTCTTTGCCCAAACCGTATACAAGGAGGGGGAGGGAGCTGGTTAGAAATTCCTGCAGCAGACCGCTCCAGTGGAAACATAAGAAAGAGACAAATAAGACAGTGAGCAAAGACATTTCTACTGAAGCAGAGGGGCTAATTTCAGAATTTGAGACTCTGCAGTTATGGCTTTAATAAGTAGTTGTCAAATGAGTTCCTTCTTTAACTCCATTTTCAAAGCAAATCCATGTGTCTGCTTGCACCTCTCTGTGATCATTTCCCCCCATCGTGCAGTTTTAAAGGAGTTCTGAAATTTAATCACATTGTTTTGCACCAGAGCTATTTGAAATTTTCCAACCCAATGGATTTTTCTTGGGGAAATGCCAACCTGTTTAAACCAAAACTTTTTGGGAAAATGCAACTTCAACCAAGTCTTTCAGCACAGACACATTTCAGATGCAGGAGGGAGCTCCCAAGGAGAAACCCACCCTATTCAGCCAGCTTCTTCACAAGCAGTTTGTGCTCAGGCTTGGGTGTAGCGGGATTCGTTTCTCTCTTCTGGGATAGAGCGAGGATTGAGGTGGTCTCACATTCAGGCCATCATCTGGGCCACTGAGCTATCAGCTGTTTTGGGGAAGAGGCAGTAACACACCCCTCCTCACGTCCTCTCCTGCCCCCCCCCCCCCCCGATTCCCCTACCAGAAAGGCTTTGCATTTATCGAAGTCTACAACCCAACGAAAGCCCAAAACCTCTTTTCTCCTCCCACTGAGAGGTAACACTGAAGCACATATAGATGCCCAGCAGGCTGTCACCATTAGCTTCCCGCAGAGCCTCCAGCGCGGCCAGCCCCAACCTGCTACGCGTGCAGTTGCTTTTTTGTCCTGCAATTGAGTTCCTCAGCATTCAAGCGAAACCAAAAGCTTGCAAGTAAAAGGCTGGTTTTCCTTCATGCCAGAGCACGCAGGTCGCCTTGTACTACCTTTCTGCTACAAGGAAGGGGCAGTTCTCAGTTGCGGGGTGGTGGTTTAAGACGCTACTGCTCCTCAGATGCTAGCTGACAGACCTTCAGCAGCTCTTCGCACGTTCAGTGCATTGACAAAGAGGTTCAAGCACTCAGTACCTCACCGTGCACAATCAGAGAAGGTATGGGATGGAACTGGCTTAATGATTTCGATAATCTGCAAATTAAGGCTCGGAAATCAATCTAATTAACATTGTATCAGTCTCTGTAGTGCTTTGAGACAGACTGGGTTAGTGTTTTTATGACTGGCTTGGACAACATCAAGCAGAGTATGAGTGGGGTCCCCACCGCCTATACCTTAAGAAGTCCTTTATGATTTGAGTTGTGCAGTGGTCCAGAGCGAGAGGCAAGAACTTGCAAAGCCCTGGTAGCTCCACACACTGCCCTCCAACCGTTTCTTTACAAAATTAAGCTTGTGATGCTGTTAGATGCCTGAAATTTGCTGTCCTTTATGGCAGCTGGGCAAAATTCAGTACTGCTACAAGCAGCAAAGTATGATGGCATTTTACCAGCTGAGGTTCATCTGAGTTTGACTGACAGCTGTCACAATCCAGCGTCTGTAACATGTCAGCTTGGCACCATGGAAGGGAATGGGATCTCTGTGACATAGTTGTGTCTGAGCACACTTCACCAAACTGCCTCCATGTACAAGCGACTGACCAGCAGTGCTCCCACCACCATTTCTGGGGCACAGAGTATCAGTGTCCTAAAAGGTCCTTCAAAAAACTGCAGAGTCATATTTGCAACTTCTCAGATGCACACTGACATACCCTCTTCCAGTTGAGACAACCTGCACTTCCCTTCCTGGGCTGTCTACTCTAACTCACTACCAACTGGGAACACTGGAATAAAGATTTCTGAAGAAGATTTTAGAGGTTTCCCAAAAATACATCGTTAATGTGATTAAAGGTTTTTTGCCAATTGGAAGACCAATTTTGAAATAAATTATTTTGAAATAATGATACCAAGTGTTTTGTTAACCTGAATTAAGATTATTGGCATTTCCATTTCATCTCCTATAGCAACTTATTCAAAACCAAAGGTCATTTTAGGTGAAGCTAATTTTCTTCATTTAAAATACCTGTTAACAACAATTAAATTCCCCCAATTAAATGAGGGAAATCCAACAAAATCAACCCCAAACTATGTAAAATTTTGATTTGATCACACTGACAATTTTTGTGTCAACCCTGTTCCCTGGCACATTTCTCTTCTGGCTGCAGGGAAGGGACACACAGGACCTAGCCCAACACAGAGCTGCCCCGAAGCCCTGGGCAATCTGGGCTTTCTTGTCAGCTCTTCTGTCGAGAAGGATGAGAGCACTCTGCACAAGGGAATCGTGACTCTCATTTCCAAATGAGCAATAAACTATAAAAAGGTGTCAATGTAGCCAGATGGAACAATTTGTATGTTGTTTCTAGTTAAAGAAACTGCTGCTGTTCTGTAATTCTCTTCTGCTTTTCTTTTTTTTCCCCTTTTGTTTGTTCCAGAAGATGCAAAGACACTGAATTAGAAAAAGAACTTAGGTCACCAAGAAAATAGCTCTGCAAGGAGCATAATAAAGACACTTTTCTCATTTCATAGCTGAAATCACACATAGAGAAGATGGAGAATGCTTGCTTTCCCACACAGACGTATTAGTGATCAGTAATAGTGTAAAAGAAATGCAGAAAAAAATAGCATTAAGTATATATACTCCTGCATGTTTATAAATGCAAAGTATAAATATATCAAATATATTAAATATGGAAAGATTTCTTTTATAAACTATTTCCTAGTAGGCATAAAACAATCTTAGCTAAAGCAAATAGCTCAGAGAGTCTGACTTCACTCCCTTATGATGAAAATTTTAACTTTTTTTTCAGCTGCTAGATTATTACTGTCTATTACATGGAACAGGCTATTCCTGATTTATAGACACAGTAAAGTACCTATTACTTCTAAAAAATTGCCTTGCAAAAATAGTTAATTTTTAATTAAAAATTTAAAATATTCCATAAATTCAACTGAAGAAGGTTATAGACTTTTGAAAACCATATGTAAAATAGGCTGTCAGAAACATGAGTATCACATTAAAGCTCTTCGATTAGGTTGGTGGATTGCTCATACACCACAACCAATTGCAAAACTTCATTAAATTGTTAGGGGAGATAAGGATGCCCTGGAACAGCCAATGTTTCAAATGCAAGGATTCACATAATGGAAACCCCTGTAGCAGGGCTTCAGGCCAGTCTCTTAAACCAGAACGAAAGGCCAAAAGAACGCATTCGGCGTCAAGAGCCAAATCACAGGGAAATGTTCGTCTGAGTTCAGAGAGAGGTGATGCACCAGTACCTAATTTGCTACACTGCTTGTCTCATGGAGACAGATAATACTAATGCTTTTAATATGCATGTTTCCTACACTGCAGCTTTAGCTGTTCACCTGCATAACCCCACAAGATACAGCAAGTGCCCTTTGCTTCATTTTACCTTTGCCGGTGCCATTTCCTTCTCTGCTGATTTACAGTAACATCAATGAGGAGGCAATCAAGGTCCATCAAGAGGTCAGCTGCCCCACTTTCCTGACCCCTTAAGTAGGTGTTTCCACACTGACCACAGAGCAGGCAATCGGGCAGCACTTCAGGCCCACTTCACACTTATTTCAGTGAGATCTAAATGTGCAGAAGGTCAGCTTTCACATACACCACAGCTCTGTTGCTCACTGCCCTCCACTCCTGCAGTCATCCTCAGCCCCTGCAAACTGGAAAATGTTCTTAAACCCAAAAAGCAGCAGCCATGTTAGCTTAATTCAAAGTCGTTGCACGAGACGCAGGACAGTAGCAGTCGTGACCCAACAAACTGTTCTTGCCACAAAGTCCAAGCGGGGAGGGTGATTCTGCCATGCTCCCGAAAGTTGGTCTCCAACAGTCTCATTTCCCTGCCAGACAAGTTTACACCACCACTCAGAGGTATTGCGATAGACAAAATGGGCCATGCAAAACAGCCTCAGATGACAGTCATATTCGTTAAGTATAGTAACCAGATGAAGAATGAAATCGGATGCTCCCCAGAAAACTAACTTGCTTAGATTTCACCTCCTGTGGCATTCAATTTACAACTTCCTTTATACTGCACTTCATTTTCACATACCTTGCTTTCTCCTGCCTGAATCTTTCTCTTCATTTCAGTCAGGGTCATTGCTGAATTCCAATTAAATCATAAAAACAAATGAGAACAAAAGGAAGAGCAACATAGCCAATGCAGACCTGATTAGGTGACAACTGCAGACGGCCGGTATCACAAAAGGTATTTTAAAAGTATCATGTCAAACAAACGAACTAATTACAACATGCCTTCAGTGAACCTGGGATAGTATTTAATAGCAGAAAAACTCTATGTCTAAGATAAATCGAAAGGCAGGAAGAATAGCTTGTACCCAAAACACGGCTCCTGCAGCTATACCTGGAAAACAAAGTAGTTTCAGAGTCAAAGGTGCACTCTTAGAACGTCAAACGCAAGTAAATGCAAAAACCTAGTCCTTTACACGCAAAGCATGAGGAATATACAAGCACAAAAGTAGTCAACCCAGCTCAGACTAGGTTTTCTTCTATGTCCTTCCTCCTTCTGTTGTTATACAGTCTTTGAAAGAAGTGTCTATTTTTAAGGAAAATGGATTCCTACCAGTGGGGAGTTATGGTAGTTTCATGCTCTGAAGAGCACTATAATGGTGAAAGCTGGTATTACCTGCACCAACAGGTAATCAGTCCAGCTTTGTCTACCTGGACTTTAGTTAAAGCCTTTGACAGCGTCTCCCACAGCATTCTACTGGAAAAACTGGCGGCTCGTGGCTTAGACAGGTTTACTCTTTGCTGAGTAAAGAACCGGCTGGATGGCTGAGCCCAGAGAGTTGTGGTGAATGGCGTTAAATCCGGCTGGTGGCCGGTCACAAGCGGTGTTCCCCAGGGCTCGATTCTTCGGTTCTTGTTCAATATCTTTATCGATGATCTGGATGAGGGGATCGAGTGCTCCCTCAGTAAGTTTGCAGATGACACCAAGCTGGGTGGGGGTGTGGATCTGCTGGAGGGTAGGAGGGCTCTGCAGAGGAATCTGGACAGGCTGGATCCATGGGCCGAGGTCAGCTGTATGAGGTTTAATAACATGGAGTGCTGGGTCCTGCACTTCGGCCACAGCAACCCCACACAGCGCTACAGGCTTGGGGAGGAGTGGCTGGAGAGCTGCCCGGCAGAAAAGGACCTGGGGGTGCTGGTCGACAGCCGGCTGAACATGAGCCGGCAGTGTGCCCAGGCGGCCAAGAAGGCCAACAGCATCCTGGTCTGTATCAGAAATAGCGTGGACAGCAGGAGTAGGGAAGTGATTGTGCCCCTGTACTCGGCACCGGTGAGGCCGCAGCTTGAATACTGTGTTCAGTTTTGGGCCCCTCACTCCAAGAAGGATGCTGAGGTACTGGAGCGTGTCCAGAGAAGGGCAACGAAGCTGGTGAGGGGTCTGGAGCACAAGTCTGATGAGGAGCAGCTGAGGGAACTGGGTGTGTTCAGTCTGGAGAAGAGGAGGCTGAGGGGAGACCTTATCGCTCCCTACAACTACCTGAAAGGGGGTTGTGGTGAGGTGGGGGTTGGTCTCTTCTCCCAAGTAACTAGCGATAGGACGAGAGGAAATGGCCTCAAGTTGCGCCAGGGGAGGTTTAGATTGGATATTAGGAAACATTTCTTCACCGAGAGGGTGGTCAAGCATTGGAACAGGCTGCCCAGGGAGGTGGTGGAGTTACCATCACTGGAAGTGTTCAAAAAACGTGTAGACGTGGCACTTCGGGACATGGTCTAGTGGGCATGGTGGTGTTGGGTTGGCAGTTGGACTTGATGATCTTAAAGGTCTTTTCCAATAGTAATGATTCTGTGATTCTGCGAATACCTGCCCCATTACTCAAGCCTGCTATGCTCCTGAGAGCAGCCGGTATTGCAGCAGTGAGTTCCACAAATCAGCCAGCTGCCTACAAATGTATTTATTATTCCTTCTTTCATGCTTGTGGTGTTAGTCCTTCTCATCTGTGTGATGAAAACCTATGAAGAGGGAAGTTATAGAGAGCATTAGTCTGTCTGCCATCGCTACATTGAACAACTGCCCCATTACTTCCATTGGAAACCTCCCTCTGCACAATTTCCTTGTGTCTGCTCAGTTTATAGTACAAAATAGAATGAAATACAAGTCTCCGTGCAAAGATTTGTACGAGGTGTCTGGAACAACGCACATCATTCTAGGGATGAATGAGCATTTTGGGATGGTACAACTGTTGCACAGCACCATGAACTGCTTGTTACAGGAGCAGCAGTACTTTCTGAACTACTTCAATAGTTGCTCTTTATACACATCTTAACATACTTTTCTTAGAATAGCTTTGGGTAAAAAAAACCCAACAGATGTCTTCATTGAATTGTTGATCCTTTGATAACAAAGCAAGCGATTTCTGGAACAGCCTCGGGGAAATTCACATTGGTTTTTAAGCAATAAAGCAAATTAGTACTGTAGCTTTAAAGGTTAACAGACAGAATAATCCCATCCAATAGTAGGGGAAGAAGATGAAATTATTAAAAAAAATCCATTTGTTGCTACGTTGTGATGTTGCTTATTATCAATAATAGTATAAAATCAGCTCCTCTGCATTCCATAAGACCTGATTCCTGCACATACAGTTACATACAACAGTCTCTAGTGTGAGCAGCTTGTACAGAGGATGCAGAAGGCATGTGAAACAAAGATGGACAAAGGTGAAACAGAGACACAAAAGGGCATCGCACAGCGGGACAGAGTGGCAGTGGCAACACCGTGGCCAGAGCTACAGCCTCTGGATGCACGATGCAAGGCCTTAATCCTGCGGCCCACCAAGTTTCTCAAAGACACCCAACAAAACATAACTGGAATCCCCCCCAAATGCGTGTCTCGTGTATCTGCGGAGAGCAGTGCAATACAGACCAAATGCCTTTTCTCTGTCGCACAGCATCAGAAAAGATTACGTGGTCCTCAAATGTAACACAGAAACACCTGCTTCTCCCCAGGGCTGGTAGCAAAGGAACTAGCTCATGGACACCGTGAACTGGCAAGCTGTTGCACATGCAGGCATTTCAAATGGGGTAATTCACTATGTTGCATCAGCTAGGCTGTGCTTGGTAGCTAAGCTGGTTCATTTTTGAGACAGTTTAGGTACTGTTCTGAGTAGGTATTCCTCTGATACAGAAAAGCAAGCTTCATCCATGCTCCGAGTCCCCTAAAAGCTGTATAGCTGCTTTAGCATAGTGCTAGACTTGGGCTAATACATTCTGACGCACGACTCGGCACAGTGTTACTCAAGACAGACAGCTCAGACTCAGCTGTAGCCATGAGCAAAGCAAACTCATACTGACCTGTAGAAGACTGCAAACATAACTTCAGCCACCCTGCAGTTAGCAGTGTAAGTAAATCTCTTCCTAAGGAGTCAAGTCGTATTAATTCTCTAGCACTCCTTCACTGAAACACCAGGCAGAAAATGAGACGGGACCATTCTCCTCTGGAAACCATGTAACACCCCCCTCCCTACCCAAAACACCTTCAGAGTATCGCCTCCCATCACAAACAGACATACCCATCACCACAGCCTCTCGGAAGATAAGGCATATGCAATAACAACAACAAAGAAGGAAGAAACGCAAGTGTCAAGAAATCTCCCTTTTTCCCTGGGGCCAATCAAATGCACCTGAGAGCAGACCCCTTCCTTTTTCCCACCACAGCTCACAGGGGTTTTCTAACTGTCAAGACAACACCGAGTTCACATCTTCTTTCCCTCCCTCCAGGTCCCTAAATCTTCCTCCCCTTCCACCACTTGAAAAGGATGATGGCACACAGAAACCACAACACTGGCTCTCCACCACTTGCCACAGGACTCAGCTAAGCAACCTTTCCTTGACAGCTTCAGGCAATCAGGATGGAGATAGAACAGAAGTTGTCCTGTCTTACTGCCATTAATCGCGGGCGATCCTCACCCAGCACCCTGCAGCACCTGGCACTTCCCAGCAGGTCTCTGCGTGCTGTGCCCAAGAGTAGCATACTTGCTACTCTTCTGTGGTGGGATCCTGCATGAAAACACATCATTACGTGACCCCCTGTTCCATTAGCACTTGGGCACTGATGAGGTCCAAGCCTGAGGAGCCACAGCTTCAGGCAGTGCAGCGCTCCTCCGTGCCACAGTGCTTCCAAGATACCAGCTCAGCAGCTTCAGAAATTCCCACTGGTGCTAGGGCTTTTATTTATTTCGCTCTCTTGGTAAGCAGCTGCAGTTCAAATCTTAGTCGGGCTTTTGGCACTGACAGGCCCTGCCATGGGCAATTGCAACACCTCCATGACACAAGGTCCCTTTAAGGCAACAGGTTCATGTGGTTTCTTTCTTCGGCCAAACAACCGGTGGTCACAGAATTACTGGTTATTTACTAGTCTCCAGGTCAGGGTTTTGAAAAGCTATCTTGTCTGGAACATTTAACAGCCTGGTTTTCCACATAGATGATTTTACCATATCTGAAAATTGTTTGTTCCACCATCCCACAGCAGCTTGCAAGTTGGAGTGTAAAAGAAAGTTATTCTCTTCCTTAATGCATAAAATATGCTTGTCCTGAAGAGTATGTTTGCATAACACAAAGTACCAAAACATGCTTTTTATTTATTTATTTTTTACATGGAAAGGACTACTAGCATTGTCTCGTATGACGGAAAGAGGAAAGAAAGAAAAAAGGGTAGCAAAAACTGCCATGGATGGGAGAAAAGAAAATGTTTCCTTTAGCAAAACCAGGACTAAGTGCAAAGAACAAGGAAAAGATGAATGACAGCTCTCAAAATGTACCATGATGGGCATGGTGACATAGCTTATAGAAATTTTTAGCTTTAAGGAATGGGAGACTGCCAGGAGTCTTGTCCACCTCCACACCTCTGTGAATGGAGTTCAAAGGCGGCTCACTGGTGGTTGTGGGGGCTGGACTATCCCCTCTCACAGGTCCCTTTTCCACTTGTGATATTAAAAGCTGCACTGTAGAGGTAGGTGAGGAGTCCGAGAAAGTGAGAAAGCCTTGAATAAAACAGCACTGGGATAGATAGTTTAAGGCCATCTGGCCCTCTTTCCCTTCCTCGGTTTGGGCACTAACCTGCATAAGTGGGCAGAAAAGACCAAGAGTGAGTCAGTGGCAGCTGACTCATGGAAGGGATGAGTTGCCCTGAAACAGCTCCTACTTGCACCAAGGACTCCTGGCCAGCCCACAGGCAGCTGAGAGCAGTGCCCCAGCCTCACTTCTGTCCCTGGTTGTACTGGGGCCAGTTTGACATCTCACCATTCCTTCTTTCTTTCCTTAAGGCTGTTTGCAGTGAGACTTGCATACTTGCTACTCTTCTGTGGTGGGATCCTGCATGAAAACACATCGTTATGTGACCCCCTGTTCCATTAGCACACCTTCAAAGCCTTCCACGTCAAAAGATGTAGGGAAAGCCTTTTCTGAACGTGGTCTACGAGACAAACTGGCTTCATGCACCACCTTCCACATCTTCATTTCAGCTACTATGTGGAGTATAAAGAAACCCAGAAATAGTTGGGTTGTTCTGGCACTTTGAAATCAGTGGAGTTGAGATGTCCTGCTTGCATTCACTGTTCGTTCTGGAAGGACGATATTGTGATTTCTAGTATGAAAATGAAGATAAGGATTCCCCACGTGAGAAACTATGTATTTCACAAATCTGCAACAAAAACCCATGCCAAGTATTGGTCTACTGCTTTTGCTTTTACTATGCAATGAACAAAGGTGTTAAAAATTAGAACACAATAGGAATAATGCAACATTGCTATGCTATCTTTTTGCCATCTGTCAAGTTTGCAATATTTTCAAATTACTCTCAAGCGTATTACTAATTCATCACAATATCTCTCTTTCTGTCATATGATAAAATAAAATACAATTACTAATGCAGTACATTTAACCTCTGTCAGGAGTTTGTATATTTGTGTGGAACCATAAACCGGTTGTTAGCGCGTGCCAGAAGGCTTCTGGCAGCCTTCCTAAAGATTTGTCAAAAAACAATTTGGATCCCCATTGCGGCAAATGTGGAGCCACAGACTGATTGTTGCTGTACGTCACAATCTTGTCAAAAGCAGCCTTTGTAGACAGCAAGAATCTAGGGCTGGTGGATTTATTGCAGTGGACAAAAGCATCGTGTCTTTTCCCAGCGTCTCCGTGACTTGACAAATATCAGGCTTTTTTCCCTCAATTACCCAAATTACCTCCTGATCACTTGGCAGGTTGCTGATTGCTTTACAGCGAGCAGGCAAGGTCTCACCTCCTGCTTTACATCTACTGAGATGGCCAGGGAATGTTCTGATTTACAGGTGGTCTGAGTGAGACCTGAATCACGTCCATTAAATCTTGAGCAGAGGAATTAAACGGGCATCCTCCTTGAAAGAAACAGCTGAGCTCATAGCTTTTTGTTTTCTATCTTCTACAGGAAACTAATGGAACCAGTTTATTTGTGTCCAATTTTCGATTAAAAAAAGATTATTCTTTTTAAGTGTTAACAAAGCAAACACAGAATGAGTCATCCCAATTACTGTTATCTGTGGATTTTACACCATCCTACCCATCTAAGATAAATAATTAACTAACCCTTCTATTCTGTAAGCTCTTCACATCTTAGTCTGCAATTTTCTGCTTTTCTGCCCCCTTGCTGATACAATTTTATCTTATAAGTTTATTGACAGTAAGTATCATAAATTTTTATTTTCTCAGAAGAAACCTCTGGTGTTTTGGACCCTGCTAAAACTGTGGCTCTTCAGGATGATGCATAATGAGTTACTATTGAATATTAACGACTGAAATATTAATAATTAAAAGAATGCCAAGAAATAGCAGCGTTTTCCAGATTATGGCCTCCTAAGGATCACCACTGAATAGGGGAATTTGAGCTTAAATATAAGCTTGAACGGATGTGAAAATAAAAAGGGTGGAGAAGTTGAGAAGGGAGGGAAAATTGATTCAAGTTAATAAAAGAAAAATGTGTCAGTGTGATTGAAGGAGAAATGCAAAAGCTAATTTGAATCAAAGCATGCTTCAGTTTTGCTTTAAACACACTCTAAACCATAAGGGCATGCTTTCTTTTGGTATGCGCCCAAATGCTTTATTCAGCACAGTAAGATAAAGTGCAATATATTGCAGGCTATGGTTTTAACTAAGAAAGCTGTTGGACTGACAGATATCAAAACCACATCTGACCACTGGACTATTACAGCAACCAAGACTGTTTCATTAGAGAGACCAAGAAGATGTGAAAATAAAAGTCCATGTGCCTAACCGACAGGGCAGGAGGTGCTAAAGCCAAAACAGAGCTGAGTTGGAAACTAAGGAAGTACTATCTTTACTGAAAAATTGGCAGAGAGCTAAGATTAGCTAGCTTAAGGAGTAGGAGATGGGGAGGAGATTTCTGAGGATTGAAGCCAGGCCAGATAATTGAAAGAAGAGGATAGAAATGATCAAGCTAGGAACAGAAAAACAGCAGCTAAAATGATGTCAAACATTAGTCTGCTGCTTTTAGTAAAGTGCTGTTTTCATCAGTTAAGGGTCTGTTTCAGAATGTCAGGGTCCTGAATAAAAATAGCCAAATTTACTCCCATCCTCAGTGCTAAACGGCATCTTCCCATGGCAATGTCATCTTGCCATTTTAGAATACATGTGTGCATGTGTATACCACTACCGCCACCACCACCCATGTTCTAAATCAGCTTTTTGGTCCCTAGTAAGCTCAGGTCTCTGCAGCCTCCTCAGCCCAAAGATGAAAAGACTTCATCTTGCCTCTGCATTATCAGGACAGCCGCCACTGTGTGGCAGAACCACAAGGAAAAGGCCACTTGTTCAAAGAAAACTGCCTTACCTTGACTAACAAAACACCAAAGTCCAGCGTACATGTTTCTGTTGTTCCTGAGATCTTCCAAAAGCTTTTTTTAATACACTTCAGGGCCCCCATACATTAAAACCACAATATATGTTCAAATACCATCCAGCCTATCACATCACACACAGAGTGCAATGCACAGGGAAGATGTCACTGCACCAGAGGGTCAAAATACAGAAATGCAGAGGTAACATCTAATCCTTCAGCAGCAAAGGGGAGTTTTGCAATTGAATTTCAAGGGGTGTGGAACTGATACCTGCCAAAGTACATGCTACAGCTTCATCTCTGGGGCATAAATTAGCAAAAAACCCAGAAAAAACGTTTGTTTTTAAAGGGGGCTGATAGATTTTGTGTGTTTAAATGCCTTTGGGCTCCTGAGTTTTTTACCAATTCTGCCATTGTATCACGCAACCTGTTTGCCACTCACCTACAGAAATTTTCGTATTAAAATCAAAAAAAGCGCCAATTAATAAACAAAAGAAACTCTTAACTTATAATGGCACTAGCTAAGGTAGTGCTATCCAGCTAAATGCCTACAGTACTATTCAATGTCACTTTTTCCATATGTTTTTAAATGAACTGCAGGAAGGAATGAGTCCCAGCCAGAAGGGAGCACAGGAGACATCAGTCGAGGGGCAGGAAAGAGGGTAGAGCAGGTGGGCACCGCTGCCACCGCTGCCTCTGTCCTACAGGCAGCACCCCGAGGAGTAACTCATCTGGTTCTTCCAACCGAGACTACCAAAAAAGGTAGCAGCAGCAGTTGGCTACCTGTCAGCCTGGAAACGGAGTAACGTGGGCAGCCGGCTTCCTGCAGTAGGAAATCCTAATGGGGAGGTTTGGCTGAAAGGGGTGGTAAAGATGCAGGCACCAGCAGAGAGCACTGACCTTCTGCTCGCTACGGACCTGGGGTGAACCTGGCACAGCTACTGAGAAATAAATGGCTCTCCTACTCTTCCCTTGGTCTCTAAATGCTTTTTTTAAAAATTGTGGGCTGCATCCTCAGCAGATATAGATTTGCATACCTCCCTTGTAATCGGTGAACCATGTCTATTTACACCAGATGAACATCTAGTCCTACACTTTCAATGGCTTTCCAGTTTTAGATGGGCTGGAAAATTAAGATTTCTCAGTTCTAAATGCATTCCTGAACCTCTCTTCTTTCTAATGTGTCTATCCCCCATCCCTCTCCCTTCTATTTTAACCTACGATTTTTCAGGTCACTTCATTCAGAATGCAAACACAGATGAGTTATTAGGAGTTGAACACTGCCAACTGTGCATATAATGTGACTTTGTTTCACAAGGACTAATAAGCATATCTGCACTAACAAAAAGTAAGGACTCACAGCTCAGGAAGACATGATACAACAGGAGAGGCCCCAGAAATCTAACAAGCAAACAGTCTTTTGCCTAAAAACTTGTTGGAACTTTTTCAAGTACTCAGGATACACGCTGAGAGTAGCAGAAAGGACTAGGCCAGTGGAATTAGCTATAATTTTATGTACTGCCACCACTAAATCACCAGGATGAAAAAAAAGATCATCCAGAGGGGAAAGGGTAATAATGAGTGTTCTTCAACGTGTCAAACACAAAATACTGCAGAAACGTTGAGGCCTGGAAAAGGGCTAAGCTAAAAGGAAAAGGGCGATGGTCGCGCAGGATTGGAGAAAGTAAGAGCTGACCCCTAAAAAAAAGTGTCATTTATTTTAGACAAGCTGATCCTCCAGGCTCAAAATTAACTTGTTTTTACTGCTGTTTTATTACTTTTTCCATTTTGCCATGACAAGCTAATGATTTTTGCAGAAATGTTCCATGACAAATCTGCCCCTGCAGGTGGTTTTACACACTTTACATATACAAAAGACTTTGATTGCTCTTCTCTTTTTACTTTTTCTCCTTGTATTGTGTTTTCAGGGTAGTTTTTTTCTCTTCCAAAGAAAGATTAAAGGAGAGAAAAACAGACACCGAGGAACTCATAGATAGGATGCGGTCCAACACAGTCCCACTAAACCAAGAGGTACAAGGTGAAAAGAAGGTTTGCAGCTGACTTCCCTCACATCTCCACCTCTGGTAACCGCAGCATGGCATTTGCAGGCCCGCTTGCTGGTCAAGAACATTCAGTATGATGCGTCGATGGTCACAAGGCACCAAAGAGAGGAGCTACTCCCCCTGACGAATCACGATGCTGACACACCACTACCACTGCACTTTAACCGCTCCTCGCCCTAGGCCATCCCGCGTGCTGTCAGGAACACCTGAAAACACTGGCAGGATGACTCTCATAAATGGAGGTCGTCTTTAGGAAATCTTCAGGTAAGCCCTTTTCTTGTGGGAGCTCTGACTGTGAACCCATTTAAGGCCCATGTGCCTTTCTGGTTTCTGTGCTACTTCGCACACCATGCCATCACTTGAGCTGCAGCGCTCCATCTTTAAAGCTCCACGTTGTATTGCCATCAGGAGATGCAGTCCTGCTTCCTCCCACGCCTGGGGTAGCTGAGCACCAGCCATGCTAAGTCAGTGGGAGCTGCCCACCTCCTCAGACAACTAGGCTTTATTACTCTGGATCACATTCCCTAATAGAATTATTACCTAATACCTGTGAATGGGAATAACAACAGCTGTTGCACAGAGGCTGGGAAGAGATGGGGGGCGAGATGGACTTCATAAACACTTATAACTTCTGAAGATTATTCCTTTTGAAGCTAGACATACATTTTAATCAGCTACTTTCATCATTATTCATGAATGAATTATTAATTAGTCCTCTTGACTAAAAATACCATTTCCAGCTTGCTGCAAAAATACACATGCACACACACAAACATGAAAAAATAATACAAGAAGAGGAAGATATTCCACACCATTAGCACTAGAGTAAAGGCTGGGTATTTGATCTTGGTTTAATTATGAATGCCTAGTTTGAAAGAACATTTCCACATCACCAGTCAATAACACTCCTGTGTGCACTTGCATGTGAGACACGTTAAGAGGCAGTATTGGCAATGGCTTATTTTTCAGCAGCTTCACTCACTATGTTAGCGGACGTGCGCGCATAAGGATCTGCACAAATACATCCCTTACTAAAAGGCTTTTCGTCTTCTGACTTCATATTCAAAATTGGGGAATACCCAACAACTCAACCTTGTGGCTATTTCTGATTACACGGCAATACAAGGTTTCAGCCACTGTAAGAACCCTGAGGAAGAGACAGCCTTTGTCCCCAAACTTATGTGGGCACAGGAAAAAGAAAAGGAAAATCCAAAGAGCAGTATCACCATTTTACTTTAGAGATGGGGAAACATGGTAAAGACAGTGGAGATAACTTACCCAAGTCAGAAGGTCTGTGCCCAGATCTCCCAAGGAAAACCTATTACGCTGCATGACTCCTTTCACTTTCTTATCTACCTATACATACATACATATCATTCAGCATGGGAAAACTCTCCAGAACATGCACATTCATTCACTCTCTGACCTCTCCTTTCCCCAGACTGGCATCTGGAAGCACAGTTTTTCCATGAGGCAACCCAAGACGGCTCTGTAATGACCAGTGTCACGTTTCCTCTATCATGTACCACCAGCAAGGAAGCATCTTCATGGTGGTGTTGCTCACAGAGCTGGGGGTAAGGGGAGGGTGGGAAAAGGGCGGAAGGTGATATCTGGGAGCCAGCAGCTGCGGAGGACTCTGATCAGGCTCTTTTTCTCCCATAACGATAAAGACAACTAACAATTGTGCCTTTTTGTTACCTGAAGTGGTTTCCTTGATGAGCACATCCCTTCAGAAGCCGCTGCAATATTAATTTCCTAAATGATCAAAAAGCTTCTAAACTAAGAAAATGCTGCACACTCAAGGAAAGAGGGGAAGGGTTCAGAGGAATTGGAAATTACTTGTTATTCTTCAAAAACCTGGACCATTCCCTGAATGCTGTTATTTTTAAACAATTTGTGTTTTATGTAAATGGAGGTCCATAAACACTCGCAGAGCTATCAAGGTTGAGTGACTCTGAAAAACTTGTTTTGCCAGAGGCCTAGCAAAAATTTTACTAACAGGTTTCACGAACCTTGTTTGGGCTACTTTAACTGTGGCTATATTACGCGTCTGCCTCAAGCCTACTCCAAGTCTCCAGTAACACAGCAGTTTCTTAACATGTATTTATCATGACCAGGGCAAACGAGCTAATGTGACCAACGGAAAACACATCCAAGACACAGCTTCCACCTCACCTTACCTAAGAGGCCAAAGTCAATGTGTACCACGATAAACACACCAAGGGTTTTGGCACTTATTGTGGAACAGCAACTGCTCACCTGCACAGCACTAGGGGATGGATTTTTTTTTAAAAAACAGGAAAGGTGCTTGAAGGGGAATCTGCTGAACTTGGTTAGTTCTGTCCGCTCAGGACCAAGATGGGCTTCTCTGGCAGTTCCACCTCTTCAAATCAAGTTTACAGCTCTGTCCCTTTTTTCTTTTCCTCCAGACCTCCACAGAGATTTTGCTCACTTAGGTTTATTCTTACCTGGTGTGCTCTTTTAGGTCCATTTTCAGCTCACCAGGTCTGTAGATCTTGCTCCGCCGCCCATACCTGACTCTGCTTTACCTGTGGATTCCTACTTGCTAACCCAGAGGAGTGCCGCCAGGATGCCGTGCTCGGTATGCTCAAGGCAGTGTGGGGCACACACGCTCTGTGCTGACTTTTCTGCTCACAGAGCACAGTAAGTGCAGTGCACATTCAGGTCAGGCTTTTCCAAAGTGGAATCATACACATTGCTCTAGTTGTTATTAATATTTCATTAATTTCCCAGCTACAGTAGTTTTCCCTTGAGAGATCATTAATAAAATACTACCTAATCAGCAAGATAACAGGCAAAGTGACCAAACTACAAAACAAGTTTAATTACCTTGGTGTTATACCTTTGCAAGCGCCAGCTCTAACTTAAAGAATTGTATAAACTAAAGCTTTGATGATGATGATGATGATGACGTCTATTGCTTCCTATGTCTTGTCGTTTCAATTACTTCACTGATTTTCCCCCTCTTCCTTTATTTTGTTTGGAAGAAGAATGAAAGTGGCTGTTGATGTTAATGGAGGGTTGTTGGGAGGATTTGAGCAAAACTTCCCCAGCACAAATCACCGACAGCAGAGCCACCTCACCAATATGCCAACCTCACAGTGAATTCAACGCTGCCCAAAGCAGTAACTCTTTCAGAGATAAAGAAAAAGATGAGATTGCTCAATTAGCTGAATCCTATTTCTTCTGAGGTTAAAATATAAATTTTGCCAGTAGCTAGTATCTGAGATTTTAAAGTAACCCAAACAAGAAAAGAAGCAAATAGCCTTTTTGAGGTCTGCTCACAGCAATGACATGGCAACTAACCAATTAATGAGCGTGAGCTACACAAAAGACAATGAAGGGAATGAAACAGCACAGAGGAGAAAGACACTTAATGTTTACTTAAAAACATTAATCAAATGTTTAATGTCGAAATCTGCAGGAGATGCATGCTCCTCCTGACAGGCTTTGGACTGCGGCATATATGAACACTCTTCATGAAAACAGAGCTGTTCACGTGAATCCAATCAAGCATGTACAGAAATGCTTGAACCCCCTCCCATTTCTTCATCTGCAGATGATTTCCCCAAGTCTCTTCCCCAGACTGCTCTCTTCTCCATCTGTGAACAAAAACTTATTTCATACAAAAGTAATTCCCTGACTTGTATTATTTCTATGGCTCTCCCGTGGATGTTTTCATGTCTTTTTTTTTTTTGAGCTCCATCTACTTTGGAATACCCCAAATTGTATGGGCCTTTGTCCAAAAATAAACTATGCACTACCTGCATTTAAAAATTAATTCAGACGACAGTGATTTCAAATTAGATCTATTAATCACTACAGAAAACATGATAACACTTTGTTCTCCTTAAGATCCATTAAATCCTCACAATGCAAAATATCATCGGTATAAAAAAGATAATCAAAATTTGGCCCATAATGTTTCTAGAGCCAATTCCTCTTTTGAGAAAATAAGCAAGGGAAATACATCTCACACTTTTACACTGATCACTTTTAAACTTAAAGTAGGAGCTTTTGTAAGTATACATAAAAGTACATGCCATGTGCATGTGTGTGCATGTGCACACCTGGTTGTATATAAGATTTATTTTACAGAAAGTTCTATTGAAACTACAACAGAAATAAATGTGTAATGTTGAGATCAATTCAAGCCTGCCTTAATTCTTTACTGAAAAAAAAAAAAAAGGAAAAGGGGAAAAAAGTGCATACACAGACATGTATCTCTTGCTCTTAAAATTTCTTTCTGTTGAAAGTGCCCTCAGTTTCAGTCTGGAATTAATTTACTGCACAGTAAGCCCCACCAAACTTTTTAAGCCTAGCAAAGGAAAAATGAAGTAGATTTGTTACACAGAGAAGAAGCTGAAAGGTAAGCACTTCTTCTGCCAAGATAGAAAGCAAGTCAATAACTGATTCTTTGATGGTTCACTAAAAAAGCTGAACCTTTAGTGACAGAATGGTGAAACCATTTTGAAAATGTACAGATTTAAAAGAGACAGCTAGAACAAAGAACAATAAGAGACTGACACATGAAATAAAGAAATAATTGCCATAATCTTCTCTAACGCTTAGTATGACTTTGATCATCTTCAATAACTCTTGTGATGCACAGCAAAATTAGATCCAAAACAAATTTGCATACAGGAACTTTTTTACAGTGCTCAAGATGCATTTCTTGAGAAAAAACAATTTAAACAAGATGGCAGACAAACATGGCACTAACCAAGCACAGAGAGTCACCATCAAGTAATTCTCTTTTCCCTTTTGACAAAATTGCATTAAACCTTTGCCTATCCAAAAGAAAACACTAACTACGGGGCTGCAAAGTGCTGAACCCCACCTGGACAACCAACAGTCTACCACACATTAAAACCTATTAAGATGGTTCAGTGAACAACTTTAATAATGCCAAAGCTGTCAAAGCATGAAGAAGCAGGGCTCTGCAGAGGGGGCTGCAGGAAGCCAGGCTCTCAACATGGGAGCCCAACGCAGGCTCTCTGGTCAAGGCTTTGGCCGAAATGGCTCATGAGGAGGTGCTGTGTCTGGCACTAGTAGGACCCTGGAGCATTGTGTCCAGTTTTGGTGACAAAACCGGAATAAAGATGAACTGAATAAGGTTCAGGAATGAGCCATAATGATTAGAAATCATGATTTATAGTGGAAGGCTTCTGAATCTGCATCTATTTTGTTTTCTGAAATAGAGATAAGCCAGTGCTGACCTTATCATAATCTGCACATACCAACACAGGGAACAGACACTGGATAGGAAAAGGCTCTTCACTCTAGTAGACAAATATTCTGTACATGACAAGTAATGCTACAGGAATTCAGGCAAGAAATACTGCATGTGTTCTGAATGGGAACAGTTACCAGCCAGGCCAGCAAGTGGCCAGAGCTGAGGCAAAGCTTCACAGAAGTCTACCTTCAAAAGGCAGATGGGCCACTGCCAGTACATACTGATCAATGGACATTTTCTGGGCTGTTTCATGCAGGAGATGTAATTGCATAATCACATACCCTTTTCGGGCTTCATAATGAGATGATCTTTGGAAACCGTGGGGTCAAATGAGGCTTAGTCCCCTAAGAGATTGAACATTTGAAATAAAATATGCAAATACTAACATGGAAGTCTACGAGCCTACTCCTAGAGGCAAACTCTTTGCTAGATTGTGCTCATACCTTGCAGGACTCGCTGAGGCTAGCACTCATACATCCCCACGCTCTATGAGTACTATTTTCAGCAGGGAACTACCGAGACTTTCAGCAATGACTTCAGTGAAGCAAAATCCTGCCAGTACACTGCCAACGCTGACTGGTTTAGATCATCCTGCCCTACGCGCATGAACATTCATTTGTTTCATAGCACTTTTACTGTGTAACATGCCCTAAAACATTGCCTTGGGGAGCCTGAAAAAATATTAAAGTGATTACATAGTAATTTACACAAATTGCTATGTTAATTTCAAAATTACTTAATTCTATAAAATGCATGCAGTTTTTAGTGTCCTGTTCTGAGTCGGCTCTTGAAACAGTCCTTCAGAGGTGTGAACAAGCAAAGGGTTGGAAAAACCCTGCAAGCACAGTCTCTCGTACAATGTCGCAGAAGCACAAAGGGAAGGAAATGCTCATCTTCTAAGAGGCCCGAAGCATTTCCAGAGGACAGGAAGCTGTAGCTGCTCATTAAGGTCCACTGGTACAATTTTTTAAATTAAGAGCAACACTGAGGGATGCTGGGAGCAGAAGCGCATGGGGCTTGGAGACTTGTCTGCTGTAGTCACACAACAACCACCACAAAGAGGTGGCACGGGTGGCCACCTACTTCTCTAACAGGAGAAATTTCTTCTTCTGCACCTCTTCCCATTAACTTCCTAACTCCTCTGGAACTTTAAAAAAAAAACAAACCCTCCCTCTAAATTCACCATTTGCTAACTTGGACTCAAAGTCAGTGAATAACAACAGCTTTTACCTCTACTATCCTCAAACCAGGTCTCATAGCCAACTCCACAATAGGTACCCCAGGAGCAGGCGTGTAGGAAACATGTTAATATAAAGCAATGAGATCTACCTGTACAAAATTTGTTGCCATTTCTGATGTGAAATATTTCCCATTTAGATATCATAATTCCCACTCCCTGGAGGTCCTTTCAAAGGTTCCTCCTGGTTTCAGACAGTTTCGCTGTCAGCCATTACTCATCCAAAGGTGCCCTGTTCCAGGTCAGCAGTGAAGTGGGATGGAAAGAGGATGGGAGTCCTTGCTGCAGTGCAGAGGAGCCAGGGAAGTCCCAGGGCAATGTCACTCACTCAGAGAGAAGGGGAAACATTTGCCTACTTTCAGTGAAGGAGGAGGAATGAATGAGGATCCCCCAGTCTGCTGCAATCCTGAAAGGTTGGTCTTAATCACTGGGAGGGGCTCCACACCCAGCAGCTAAAGATCAGTGGACATAGGATTCCCTTTGGCCTGAATTTCTATGAAGTCCAAATTCTGACTAACAGTGGCCAAATGATAAACTCACCCATTTAAGATTACTCTAGTCATGACTGCCTGCCTTGATGGAAAAGACCTCAAAGAACGTAAGAAGCATCTACATGCCTTGAATTAATCAGTTAAGAATAGAGGTTTTATTGAGCAGCACATTAAAGCAGATGGGCACAGCAGAATAAGCTTCCAGCCTTAATTAGTAAGGAAAACAGTGACCTGCTTTCAATGTGAAAAATATACACAGTAATAATTTACAGGACACAGCGCATACCATGGCCTAAGTAAACTCTAGGTCTGGCTGACTGTGAACCACCAGTACAGTATGTCTTGCTAATGCTCAGACTATGTTTTTAATATGCTAAATGTATCCCTAAAAGGATATTAAAAGCCTTATATTAGCATATTTTGGATGATCTTTGAATATATGATCAGCACAAGACAGGCAGAGACTCGCTATCATGGCCTAATTAAAAACAAATAGTGTAGCATATTGACCTAACAAAAGTAATTTCTTCATCTCAACTTACTTCTGTTCTTTTTAGTCCTTTGGCTGGAGCCAACAAATAAAGTCAAACTGAACTCCCTTTAATAGCTGACAGCTTCGGTGTGCTAGTTTTTCACCTCAACCAATCTTCATTATTTTGCTAAAACTTTTTTTTGTGTAAACAGAATATATCATGACTTCCAGTGGGAACAATACTTTGCCAACTTATCAGATACCTTCTAGTGCCTGCAGCACTCGGGAATGAGGAGGTCTTCCTCAGCCAAGGATCAATACTCAATCTATCCCCAAAAGAGGCATAATAGATCTCGTCCAAAGTATCTATGTATCATTATAAATAGAAATCAAATTAAATATGGCTGTCAAAAGCAATTCACCCCAACTTATCTAGATGCAATTACTCCAGCCAATGCAAATAAGGATGGTTAGGGTGACCAAGCACAATTTTGTACTTGCACAACTCCCTCAACGTCATATCTGCTCAATCTACTAATCCACACAGTAGGAAAACCCCACAAAACTTTTGTGTGCATCCCATTTCCTCGCTACAGCGACAAAGGGAACTGCAGGGAAGCCACACAGAAGAACCACTGGTGTGTCTTCCCATTTTTTCCATATGCGCAAAAGGATGAAGTGAGGCCCATCTCCCAAGCGTCAGCTTAGCCTTAGCTCTACCACATTGTCCCTAGCCACAGATACACAGCTTACATGGGGAAACATCCCTTCACAGCAACAAGATGGGTGGTAAAATGAGGTCCCTCATTTGCCATGGTGACATTCCCCTTCTCTCCTCAACTTTCCTCCCTCCCCAAACTACTCTTTTTATTAAATTGTAAAACAGGAAAGGTGAGAAAAGTAAATCATTATCTAATTTATAGCTTTCTGCTAACACAGTCAGAATTTTTAACTACTTCCTCTCCAATACTCTTTTCCTGTACTTTTTCAACATGCAGCCAGCCACTTGCATCTTCATTACACACCTGTGGAGCAGGGGTTTAAATCTCTGCCCTTAATAGAACAGTGACAGGGTTGTGTATTTTGTTTTTCTTAAACAGGCTCTTGTTGCAGAAGTGTATTAAGTTTCATAGATGTTTTATCAGTCCCTGGCACTTTCTGTAACTTTGTTTTCAGGTCCAGCTAATTTAAAACTCAGTCTTTTCACTTGTATTAAGCATCTAGGGATTTAAGAAACACTGGAATGAATGCTGACAGGCAACATGAAGGAAAAACATGCTGTCACAAACTCATTATTAAATTACGACTGTATACATGTGTGTTCGGCTAACCAAAAGCAAGTCACCAGTTTTTGCTAAGTGACTTTCTTGCCTCCCTGCTAAGAACAGTGCAGCTAAAAGCTAATGTGTACCATGATCCATGTAATTCAGGTCTGGCTGTATCTGCTAAACTGCTCACAAGGTATTGTGACTTTGGTGTTGCAAATTAAGCTTTCAGGGATATTCTAAAACCAAATCCCAGGTTTCTCACATGTCGGACCTGGCTAAGAATGAACTGTTCTCTTCACAGTTCAGAACTATCAGACACAGAAATCACAGCCAGCTATAATCTTCAACCCCTGGCAGAGAAAAACACATTTTCAGTTCCTGCTAAAAGTACTACTTCTTGCCAGTATGCCAGAAATGTCTCTGGCAACTGACAACGTCTTGCATACACCGAGTTGTTTTCTATTCTATTTTAAAATAAAAATTTGCCAGCTTCCTATGTCTGAGCCTTAAAGGGCTCAAGCCTGCTCAAGTAAGGCCAAATGTACATTGGATTCAATGAGTCAAGAGAGCTCCTCTAACATTTAGATTCATATTCTACCTGGGGACCTATGTATGGGTACCTTAGCTTTTTGTAGTTTCAAGCCTGAAAACCTAATCAAACTCCCTGCGTGCTGAATGAACAAACACACCCTACAGTTCTACTGCACTGCCTTACACTCAAGCACCTTCCCATACTTAACATGGTTTTACAAAGGCAGCTGATGCCACTTTCAGCCTCAAAAACATACCCAATCCAGCCTTGCATGCATATATATATATATATGTCTCTGGCTTGCTTAAAATTAGAGGTCGAGAGCTCAACTGCCTGGCCATACTGGGATACTGATACAGAGATACTGAAGACAAGAAGTCTGGCTCTTCCCACTGTGGTACGCAGCTATCGCAAGCAGCGAGCAGATGCATCTCCCATCACAGGCAGTGACCAAGGGAACCAGGCGTTTGCTGACCTTAAGCATTTTCCAGAGTCTATTTTTGATATTTGTACGTAATGTAGCAGAACTTGATACACAATATAAAGAATAACCCAATACGTGTGATGAGGAATAGGAAAGGCAGATGCATTATCTGCAAACGTCATCAAACCCCCAAAGAATGAACTGCTTTGAAGCAGGTGAGAAAGCTGGGGAAGTCTTACAGTTGTGCAGGTATTTTCCCCTCTCCCTGACACAAGTTTGGCTTGGCTAGTTTGAATTTAACAGGACCTGTCAATGAAGTACGAAACTGCTGTTCGCACTAGAACTGCCTGATACGTGATTGGGCGTAACATGTCACAAGCGATAAGATGCCGACGCAAACTATGAACAAGACGCACACTCCATGATGGCAGGGATGCCCACGCAGCACGACCACGCTGGCTTCGCTCCGGTTGGCCTTGGGGGAACTCCCCCTCCTGATGTCAGCACAGCCCTTTGCTCCTGGGAGAGCATGTTTTTGTGTGCCATCCCTTCCCCGAGCCGCTGTGGTTCAGCCTGCACTCCAGACGGTGCTGCTCTCGTCCGCGGCTTCCGCTCCGGCAGGGCCCCAGGGTCACCAACCTGACCAGCCAGCAGCCACAAGTGTCCTTGGGCTGAAAGTGATCTCAAAAACGAAATGCCTGTGACGAGTGGGAATTCCTGAAAAAGGGCCTTCTCTTTGCTTAGTGCTCTTGTTAAGTGGCATCTATTTCTGGGCAAACACTGAAGACAGTTGTTGTCACATTTAAAAATAGCCCTGGCAGAAGGCTTAACCTTTCCCTGACCAGCAGCAAATTGTAATTGCTATTCCTAGATCAAAAAGACAATTATTTAGCAGATCCTGTAAAGGTATGAAGGGATCAGGAACATCTCCACATGAGATTCTTTCAGGAATTCCTCACCCCACCTAACCCCGAGTCTGCACCCAAATAACTATCCCAGCATCCGAGTCCTAGAATCAAAACCCCAACTTATCACAACGCCATAGCGACACTGATTGCTGTAGTCCACTACTCACACTTCAAGTATTTATAAACCTACAAGAACAGCAGGAAAACATTCTTGTCTTTGAAGCCCACAGGAACTTCCATTCACCCGCTATTTTACTTTGCAGCTCATTTAAGCTGTGGCTTTAACACCAACCATTTGTTTTGTAATCCCCGTTTACAATCAAAAGGCTTTATCTGTCTCTAATGCTTAGTGGAGCTGCACCACAGCATATTTAGCAAGGGCAGGATCCTGACTAATGACTTACACAGGTATACAAGTAGTGTCTTTCACTAGATATTTAAGAAATTAGGAAAAGTTTTCAACCGTTCAACAAGCCCCTCTCCTATTGAAATTTAAATGATCATACAGTCTTATGAAACTCTATCTCCAATCATTTAAAAACTTATCCAAGTTATACTAGTCATTGTCCTGAAAAATTTTACTTCCGAGCTCAGTGTCAAGCACTTGGATCACATTTACAGCCGGGCTGCACACTGTGTACGGTTACATACACAAGTGTATTGGTGCAAGGTGGGAACTGAAAGGAAGCATCTCCCAGCCCTACGCTCTTGAAATTCCTGTTAGACTCCCATGATGCTGCTTGACCAAACAGTTAAACCCAACCGTCTTCAGCTTGTTTTGAGCAACTCGAGCTTGTGTCTGCAAGCCAACGCTCCATCTTCTCTGCTCTTCTGGCTCTTCACATTAAGTATAATGGAACTGTACGCTGAGGGGCTATTTAAAATACCTTTCCAGGAATAGTCTCAAATAAATGCTTCCCTTCCTATGATCAGATTTTAGAAAGGCCTTTTTGAACTACAGGCTTTAGAAGCTTAGTACTGCCTAACGCTAAGGCAGGCACAGCTTCATTGCATGTGGGTGGCTGGCAGGGACATAGCATGGGTGCCAAACACATTCCCAGACGCAACCCACCCATCAGCTCCCACCCCAGCCCTGCATGGCACTCAGAAACCAGAGGAAAGCTGCTTCCTCACAAGACAAATTATTAAAAAACTAGCAGCAATACTTTCAACAAAAGGCAATGGGGACACCAGCTAGCTGCAGGGCACTCTAGCTTTGGAAACTCCAGGTATACGCCCTTTCTGAGCATGACTTTATTTTGCATTAGAGCCTTCACATTTCACATACCTATGGCTTTCAGAAACAACATATACAGAAAAAGGGAAATACTGAATGTAAAACATGTATGCTTTTAATACATATATAAGGTTTTTAATTTAAGTATGATCAGTAAGACAAAAACTTTAAAGCAAAACCTGTGGCTTTAGGCTGTGTGTATAGGCACATATGCACAAACCTGTCTTCTGGGCAAATGTTAATCTTATTTGATTCATGCTGTAATAATGTGGAATTTTCATAAAGCAAATCACTAAAGGATCTGATGTTGTAAAAGGAAATTCTTTATTTTAATTTTAAATCATTCTTTTCTCATGGGAAATGTAAAACAATTTATGAAATTAAAATATGTAATAGACTAATGATGAAAGGTCTCATCCAAAGGTAACGGAAAAAGTCAATTCATTTCATTTTGGTTTGGATTTACCTCAGACATGTCACTCCGTTTCAGGACTAACTTCCTTGCCACGAACAAAGAAACAGAGGGCAAGGAGTGTGCAGAGGGCAGCAGGCAGGGCAGCGCTCATGCAACCAGCCCAGCCCATTCCTACCGGAAGGAGGTTCAGACCGGATTTGGACCATCATAGGCAAGACTTGCTGGCAAGCGAGCAAGCTCCTGACACAAAAACTGACCCAGCTCAAACTGGTTTCTCTAAAGAAAAGCAACTGTAAGCACAGCAACCTGTAATGTAATGAGCTCATATATATGCCAGGACACTAACTATGGGACCTTACAGTCCCAAAGACTGTAGGAATGTAAAGAACTCTATACAAAGCAGAGAGAAGTTTAAGGTAATACATGCAAGGAATCTTGAAAGCAAGAAAGTCCTTTGAACACATGAATGCTGTGGGCAACCAGACACAGCTTTACTACGCTCAACACAGAAACGCTCTAGAAGTGTATCTGTCTGAAGACAGTATCAGACGAAAATCACATCTCTGGCCACAAAATGCCTCTTCCATTCTTAATATCCATGCAATGCCAGGCCAGAAACATGCAAGAAGTTGCTTTATACTGATTCAAAGGAAGTTTAAAAGTAAGCTCCTCTAAACATGAATTCTCTAATCAGTTAACGATAATGAAATACTGGTGTGGGGCTCAGCTACCCATTCCCTGCCCTGGAAACGCTATCAAAGCACTACCACTACCTTCCTCCTGGAAACAGGCAGGACAAACATGCCACTCCAGGAGCTCACGAGCAGACAGGAGTGAGAAACTGCCTTTTCAGAGCAGAAGAGAAATGAGAAAGGCATCTTTCTGCTAACAGTAAGGACAGTGCTACAGGCATCTGAAGTTGCAACACAAGCCAGAGACTTTACTTCTTCTCTGCGACTTCAGTGCTATTCTGGGACGGAGCATATTGCTCAGCAATAGTGCCGGTGACACACAGGAAATAATTTCCATGGCAGTAATCTGAGCAGACTATTTGAGTAGGGATGCTACCCTCTTTTGAAGATAAATCCATACTCTGTGATACCAGCATTAAAATATATTAGGCAGGCTGTAGGACAGCATTGGATTAAACTAGTTTTGAGCCATTCATGAATTTGTAATCCATTTGATAGGGACGTATTTATTTTCTCCACATTCCTTTGGTAATTGAAGAAGGTTATGCATACCGCTGCATATTTTGGAGAAAACTCTCATACTTGGGTGCCACTGAATGTGCTTGTAGGAATAAGCATGGCAATATGAATTCAGGAGTACCATAAAGGAAACATCACTGTCGTTAAATACTTGCCCTACAGAAGGGTGGTGAGGGCCCACATGAGGCTGGTACCCCGCTTTGTCTTAGGTACCTCACAGGAAACTTGCTTTTAGTAACTTGCAGGCTAAATTTACTCTACTGGCTGAACAAGGATGGACAGCATACGGTACAATAAAGAGGTGCAACTTGCCAAAGGCCGTACAGGAATGGGGTTCCTGTACCCACAACAGCAGCCACGTCTCCGGAGCCTCAGGCCAGTGTCTGCTGTCTGGAAGATGCTCCCCACACTTCTGACTGTAACCCTCTGCACAATTTTTGACTGCAGGCAAGATGAATCATCATAGTACTCTGAAGTGGCTATGAGCATATATGCAGGCTTATTGAGCCATAAATCTGGGAACCAATGTGTTCAGGTGATTTCCAAGTTCACCTAAGTTTTATGAAACCTATTTTTTAGCCAAACAACTGGAAATGAGCAGTGCCTGGTGACATTTTATTACATTTTCCCTTATTATGCCTTAGTGGTAAATTGTTCTCGCCAATCAGTGTTGCAGTATCAGAGAGACTGTTAAAGACAGTTGCCTGAAGAAACTAGAGATAAAAGATTTGACTCTCTGTCTCTATGAAAAGGGCTCCTTTTAATTTTTCAGTGCAGCTTAGAGTCCTGATTAAAATAATAAACCAATACAACAATCAATTAAGAGAGTACAGAAGCAGGTATGCCAGTCAAAACTAGCAGCCATACTATAGGAATAAATCAAAGTAACAGCACCACTGAGAAAGGAGCAGTTTACCCTGAATGTTACACCAAGTATTCTTGAAATCAATGTTTTACAGTGATGCTCTTAAGCATACTTTCACCATACTAATGAGGAAGAAAAGACCATCAAGGATTTTTATTTTCCAATTACATTCAATAACAACATGAGTACAATTAACCCTATATCGTAGAAGAGTATCCGCCCATGGAAACACCCATGTTTAATATGGTGCTATTAATGAACAGCACCCTCCTAAAGTTTTCAAAGACTGATGAAAAAACCAGATTAAAATAAAGCATGTTTATATGTCCTACCCATACATTTTAGTTAATAGTGTTGTAAACATAATTGCCCAAGAGCCAGTCAGTGGAATACGCATTTTATTTCCATTTCTAAGAGAGATTACCACAGGGTCACCCCACTTTGCCACTTGTGACTTCTGCAGTCCCGCTTAATGAATGCCAGAAACCTATTGCCGTGTCCTCCTTCTCTCTCATACATTACTTATGAGTTGGCAAGCCCTGTTAACCATTTGGAAACAGGCCTATCGTGAGGTTAGCGGCTCATTAAAGGCTGTTCCTCAGAGCTAATAAACTCACATTAGCTGAATTCTACATGGCAAGTGACTGGCAAAGCTCAGACCTCCCTGTTGCATTCCCTGGCCATCACACAGCATGGTACACTACAGTAATTAACATGAAAATGCATGCTAATTCTGTTGATATTTGATATAGAGCAGCGTTGCCTCAAAGTGGTTGTCAAAACCATGTTCGCTGATAATAAACAGTTCCTATGCAAGTGAATGTGGCAGCCTCCAGCCTTGGTGTTTATCATATTACAGCGTTATGGGCTCTCAACTCTGAATATTCATGGTGGGAAATTAAGCCGTAATTTTTGGATGCTAACAGTAGTCGGTATTTCATGTCATTGGGTTTTGGTGGTGCTTTAGGTTGTGTAAGAAATAAAAAGCTAGACACATGATCCATTTTTAAAGTAGCAACTGAAAGGCAGCCTCCTAAAAGGTCACATTTAGGCGTCAAAATAAGACACAAACCAACTGCATACTCATAGGGGTTAGAAAGAAACAAAACACTGGAGGCCCTAATTCTGCAAATGTTTATACACATGCTTCTCTAAATATTTGGGAAATTACTATTTTAGTGTCAGTGCCTTGCCTTCAGCACTTAGTTTTCTAAACTCTAGGCCCACAGTCTGCTGAAATACTCCTAAGCAAATCACAAGAGTATGCTAATTACTCTGGGGATGGGCCTATGCCCTGCTTACGAATCAAAGGGTCCACCTTGCTCCAGCCTGTGTTTGTTAAATGCTCCAAAAAGATTCATTCATTGTTTTCAACAAACTGTGAGCTGGATAAGCAGATTTGATGCCTGAAACATCCATTTGGGAAAGAGTCACCAGGGAGAAAGACGGAGAGCTGCAGATCTTCACAGAAGATCAGGGGAGGAGTGTTCCCAGAAGGGCTTTCCCACCTCTCTTAAGACATTTGACAGATCAAAATCAGTGAGCAGCTGGTAACTATCCTACACCTTCTAAACACACGCCGTTCATGCACATACAACAAGGTTTCACCTATTTGACTTGGTGTCAGTCACCAGATGACAGCAGAAGTGGCACAGCAACAGGAAAGCAGCATAGACCTTGAAAAGCTTGAAAGAAGACTCAAGAAAGGCACAAAGTTTGCCATCCATTTTTATGTGCCTCCAACAGTTCACTGACCTTCTTATACACTCTTCTTCCACTGGGCCCTGAAAGGAGCTAAAATATCATTCCTTACAAACAGCAAAACAGTTATTAAAATTAGGAAACAGAAGCTTGTGATGAAGCAGGCTCTCTTGGAAGCCTGTCCTATCCCATCTTGTTCCTCTCCCTGGTCCTCAATACCTAGTCCTGTACACAGTGTTGCTTTACAGAGCTTGTTGCTCTGCTATTACACCAGAGCAATGAGTCTGCGCCTTTCAGGTGCTACGCCATTTTTAATTGTGATAAGGGAGTCTTTTCTGGCATTCTTGTGTTGCTAAGGAATGTATGGTATCTATCCCAGACTGCAGTTTCTCACAGC
The DNA here is from genome assembly GCF_964289735.1 of Phaethon aethereus. Taxonomy (NCBI): domain Eukaryota; kingdom Metazoa; phylum Chordata; class Aves; order Phaethontiformes; family Phaethontidae; genus Phaethon; species Phaethon aethereus. Next base: position 38,835,033 of record NC_138580.1, read on the forward strand.
AAACATATATTCCTTCGGACGAACACGTTAATTAAAATGTCATTATGACATTTCTTTCTGCATGAGATCACGGTTTTGTTTTTAAGAAGAATGCAGCAACAAGGTGGGAGAAATGCAAAAGTGGGCTATGGGAAGGTAAGTGCATTACTGATTACATCTCCACCTGCCTGCAATCCTGCCATACTGCTGAAATGTAAGCACAAGATCCGGCACAAGCAACAGGCTGCAAATAGGACCCTGGGCACTGACCAGCTCCCCCTGTTCCAGCAGAACCGATCCGGATGACTTTAATAAGTTGTTCACGCCTTTCAGCTCTCAGTCACAAGGCTTGGACAGAAGACAGAGATTGATTTAACAGGGAATGAATGTAATGCTCTGCAAGTAGCTTAGACTGCACCAATTAATCAATTATCCAAGTACGTTCCACTTTAAGACATTCATTACTATACTAATCTTTAATCAAGTGCTTGTTCCACACACTATGCGGTTCCTGCGTTTGTGTGAAAAATGATATTCACTTTGCAAAGGAAAAACACCACTTCCAATGCCAAACATGAAAAATCAGAAGCGTGTTGACCGCTGCATAATGTGAACAATCTTGTAAGTAATGGCTTACAGTCTATGCTGGCACTCGCTGTAGCTTTGTTTGATACACCTGTTAAAAATACTTAGTGAAGATTAGTAGCAGAAACTGATCTGAAGAATGTTTTCACCTTTATGTCTCAGCCTGGCACATACAACTGAAACTTCTACAACCAGCTGCTGAATTTCCTAAAGTCAGAAGTGCTTTCAAGTTGTGATTTGTATTTTTGAAAAGGAGGAAGAAAGTTTGAAAACTGTTTGCATCATCTCCAAGTCTTCAGCTGTACCGCTAGCCTCTCTACCCTTCTTCTGGCTCTAGTATAGGGTAACTCCATTCCCAGAGGAGACAGCCCACTCCAGCAAGGCCTGATCCGAAGCCCATATAAGGCTGGAGAACCTCTCCCTTGATTTCAATATGTGTCAGTGTGCATCCGTAACACTCTGCTGTTCATTTTTTGATCCACTTATTCTATAAATTGAGTGATCTTAATGTCATCGCTTCAAGTCTACGAGTCTCTTTGCCCCTATAGGAAATGCATGGTTTTGTTCCAGTATAGGAGAGTTTCTGACAGAAAGCACTCTGAAACCCCATCACCAGCTAGGAGCTGAGGAAGGTCTTTCTGTAAGGCAACCTTCTCATCCCTGTGCCATGAAGGAGTCTGGGTGACAGAAGACCAGGGGGTGGGGTGCCAGAGGAAAGGTGAGATCTCAGATTGAAGGTAGAAGTGGATCAAAAATTATCAGCAATACTGAAAAAACCGGTGTTTGATATGCATGCATACTCCCCTATATAGCCTTTCAACAAGAGCCAGAGGATTTATCCTTCAGGCATGAGAGACGGAACAGCTTAAAATGGTCAGTGACCACAGAAAGGATTAGCACATTATTATCTTTTTAATCCACAACACTTACTTTTTCAGAATTTACTGGAGCTAATACAAAAGTGATTAGTATTCCGCTTTTGCCAAAGAGGTTGTTTATGACTCCATTCCCACACAGGGGCTGTAATAAACAGATAGTGCTGGCTCGAAAGTGGCCAACAACAGAAAGTTTCATCATCTACAATATATTCACAGAAATAGAAATGACTTGTGCACTTCCTAATAAGTACCTGGACCTTCTAAAAGTAAAGCAAAAGTATGTTACATTACCCCATCCTGCAAGCACACAATAAAAGGTGGCGCGGAAAGTCCTTCAGCTTTTTTGCCTTTGCTAGACATGTGCTATTTTTACAAATGTGGGATAACCAGCCCCCAGCATTCCAGGATCTCAGTCAGCCCCCAAGAAGTCATGACTGAAAAATGCCAAGATGTTAAAAATAATCAATGTTATTTTTCATATGTGCATTCTAGCTTCTGAGAATCCAGGATTCATATTTTTCATTTTTGCTCCACATTTGTGATGGCTGGGAACAGATGTATTTGTTTTTAAACGGAAGCTGAAATTATCAGACCATCACAAAATTTGAACACCTAAGGTTTTAAGAAGAATCCTCAAATTGACTTTCTCAAACCTGTCTATGTAATTTAAGATGTTCAATCTCTTTTTCAGAATAGCACAGGAACATGAGACTTCAGGATTGTGTGTCCAACCCTTTCCAAACTGCACTTGTGTTCCTGGAGTGCATACCATTTTAAAAGGTATTTAGATGGCTAACTCCTACTCATTTGAGTTAGACGCTTCTCTATTTTTAAATATGTGGCCCTCACCACCTTTTGAAAACAGGGGGTATTATTTTAGGTCTTTGGCTTTTGAAAGTTGTACTTAAAATGTTGCCACATTAACAAAAAAGTAGAAAACACTGGGAAGCTGAAAGGATGGATAGACGGACACATGCAGAGTAGTAACAAACCAGAAAACTTTCTTCTTCCCATCCTCTTGCTTACACTGATTAAATTTGTTTCTACCTGTGTTTGGAGCAGATTGAGAGAAGCGGAATTTGTTTCTCCAAAACTCTCTAACACTTAACAGGATCAAACTAAACTCCGTAACTGTAACAACTGAATGCTGCCAGTCTTTTATATATTAATAAATTTTTAGCTTTTCAAAGACAGAGACACAGGAATGCCCTTTAGTCTTGCAGATGGCATGAACTTATACAAAGCAAATAGCATAGCTTACCCCTACAAACCCTAGACTGGGATAGCTTTGTCTTGCAGTCAATCCTCTTCAGTCTGTTACAAAACCGACAAGCAATGTGTGCCTTCACACACAGACAACCCAGTCAGGACTCTTACTCTAGTTGGTATTTGAAAACACACCCCAGGCCTTTGTGTATTTGCAATGATGAATACCTCTACCAATCTCTCCAGCATGTAAATGTTCCTTTCTTAAGAAAGTTGCTAAAATCAAAGGTGAAGAAATTTAACTGAGTTCATTCCTCTAGTTCTTCATTCACCTTGAGCCTGAAAGGACAACAGACAAGCTTGAGAGCTTCCTTTTCTTCCGCAGTTTGGACTGCAGATCCAATGTGAATTGCTACAGAACTCTGAAGCGGATTATGATTTCAAAATGTCTTTTCTCATTTAAAAGTTATGTCTGTATTGCAATCACAGTATCTCAAGTAGATGTTCTGGGCTTCCTTCAGACCACTTAGATCTCATACTGCGAGCAATGTGTTTTGGCCTGCAGCCCGAATGTTTACTTAGTATCTGGGGAAGCCTTTATGGCCTCTGCTGGGTTCCCTTGCTCCACTGCCCAGCGCAGCTGAGCCAGGCAGCTATCTGGGCTTTAAATCCCTGGCTTCTGCAGTGCAGACACGCGCTTCAGCACTTGTGCAGACACGGCAGAGCATACAGCCACCTTGCACCATCAGGCACCCACAGAATTGCTAAATTCTTCACACACTGAGGTTGCTACTCTCCCCTTTCACCTGGCCTGGTGCTTTGTCAAGCAGCACCTGTGTTGTGCACTACATGTTTCATGTGTTAGCAAATAGCTTTGTCAACCACACACACTCGTAAACCTCAGTTTGGACAAAACCTGCGTGGTGCTGGACTAACACTTGGCCATTGTGCTGAGAGCACGCTGCCAGCTCACACCAATCTTTCCTCTCTCTCCTGGCCTTGGTGCCGGCAGAGGGTACACAACTCCAAAGGAACTCACTCTCTTGTGCTGGGCAGCTGCCAGTTCGTCCCACTCTGCGGAGCCAGAGCAGCCCAAAGGGCACAGGGAAAGGCTAGAGCTGTCCCTGCATATTTACATGTAACAAAATTTATAAACGATTTAAATTATTTAAAATCAGTTGTCACGCTCCTTCCATTCCCTGTATGCATTTCATACCTGCATCTCAGTTGCCATTAGGATCGTTACTTGTAGAGCAAGAATTTTAAGACAATAGTGCAAAAGCCTCTTGCAAAGTTTCAGGTAATATACTTCCCAATCACATGGCAGACAGGTGGAAAACATGAAAAGAAAACAGTCAATAGCTGCTTGCTATCTCATCCCCTCTGAACTGCAAAAATTTCTTGGGGAGCTGTGAATTACTCCCCTATTGTTCTTGCTACATTATTATTTTGAAGTGACTCATGCCTGTGTTGTTTGGTTGCCTGCTTTGTTTGCCTTATCAGTTTGCTGGGTGATGTATAATTAAAAAAGCCCTGTTTTACCACCTCACTCACAGATCCCTTTAGATAATACACCAAGCATGATAGCAAGAAAAACACAATATAAACTTCAGCTGCTGCAGCTTTCTTGTGCTTGTATTGAAACCCTCCCTTCTGGGATACGTGTGTCTCATCAGAAATGTGCCTGCGCTACAAAAGCCAGTATTTGTTTCCTAGTGACATCCGTGAGCATGACAGTTTGTTGACATAAGCAAGCACAGACTCCGATCGCAGGTGAGGCTGGACAATCCTCCCCAACTGCTCAGCACCCACAGTTCCTGACAAAAACCTCCCAGAAGGTACTTAGCATGTGGAGATTCACCTGGAGAGTGTGATCGCAGATCACAGCTCGACAATACATTTCTAAGTGCTGGGCTAGATATTCCAGAAACATTTGCCAAAGAGAACAAACTCTGCACCTCCTCTCTTGCGTGCGCTCTCCCCTCACTCCTTCAGCCCCAGCCACTGTGGCTGGTGCTGTTGACTGTCCCAGCAATGTGGAGTCCTTTCTCCTTTCACCTCTTCTCCAGAGTCTGTATGACCCAGCTGATGACACCTCTGTTCTCTCCAACGCGTCCTTTTTTCTTTATCACTGAATCTAGAGCTCCTGTCCAGGCTCTTCTCATGTCTTGACAACAGTAGCTCTCATTTAAGAAGCAATTTCACCCTTCTCTGTTTCCTTCCAAATTCCACTGTATGACTACTTCTCTAGCTCACCACTCTAAACATGCCTTTTTCTTCCCCCATGTCATGCCTCCTCATCATATCAAATAAAAGCAAATGTTACTTACTCCCAAGATCTTCCAGAGCCTGTCACTCTCTCATACACTATTTATGCCTTCTCCCACCTTCAATAAGTCCACCATGCCACCTTTCATCAAACACAAGATACATTTTCAAATATCTTTTGTTCTTTCTTCTGTGCTGTATCTCAAATAAAGATGTGGACGGCCAGCAAGTTACCTCATTGACGTCTTTCAAATCCTTCCCTCAAACCACCTTTGCCTTCATATAGAAGTGAAACTTGGCTGCCTTGGTAACTATGGATGCAGAACTGATGCTCCCCATAAGAAGCTTTGTCCCTCTGTTTGCTTTACCCACTTCTCTGGGTCCACTGGTGGCCTCCTGTCTTAATTACACAGAACTATTTAGGGCAAGGGCTACTTTTTTCACTCTTCTCCTATGAGTTCCTAAGCCCCAACTGGGAAGTGCTGCTTACAGATGAGTCCTGTGTATGCTGATGACCCTTGTGTTCTAGAAAAAAAGTAGCTCAGGTCTACAGATTAACATTTACAGAAGTTTACATTTACTTGCAAACTCGTCACTTAAAACATAAACACAGCTCCTAATTTAGAAATGACTATGCAGAAATGCTTTTCTCAACAGGTAAGAGAAAGTTCAATGTTTATTGAGAATAGTTTCAGGAGACTGCTGTTGCCGTCTCACCACCAAAGCCTTGGTAATAGGTCCAGTAATCCTATGCAAAAATAAGGCAAAACACATTCCTGCAAGATGTTTATGGTGTGAAGAACATACACATCACCAGTTATCACAGCTCAACCATTGAGTGATAATTTATGAACAAGCAACTCATAAACCTGTGGTAACTCGCACACCTACAATCACCTTCCACATCCTATCTTCAGAGCGGATTAAAGCGAAACCATGGCCCTCGCTGCAGGCCCTAGGCCAGCTCAAGAAGATGACGGGCTAAGTTTCAATTCCTTTCCACACTGTCAGTGGAGCAGAGATTTGGTCACAAGTGTTAGTTTGGACACTTAAGATTAGCTCTTGGTGGCTGAGAGATAAAGAGCCTATCAGCTTCATGTCTGAAGAAACTCTGGTATATAGGACAAAGATGACATCAAGCTCAGCCAAAGCTGAAAGACACTGGCTGAAAAGGGAAAGAAACATTTGCTTAAGGGCATTTAACTGTTCTTGTTTGGCTTGGGGGGAATTAGGCAGGATGGTAGAGTAGTAGGTTTGTAAGCCTTTTGTTTCTCTTCCTTTCTCCAGATACTATGTAACAGTGCACCTGGGAGAAAAAGCATTAAATAAACAGTCTTTTCAAACAGCTGCCTTGCAGAAAGAAGGCTGCTCCTAAGGTATTTAGGCAATGCTAGTATCACTTCAAGGTCAAAATTAGGGACAAGGTTAGTAGGGAACATTACAGTCAGCAGGGCAGAAGACACCTTTTCCCTGAAGTTGTCATGTTGTTCTTGGTCAAACCAGTAACAACAAATAAGAAAGGCCTATTCTTCACACAAGGCTTGCACTGGTTTAACTAAAATCCGTTTTGAAGTCAAGTCAGTTCAGCAGGTATGAAATCTCAACTGAATACACTTAACTTAGCGCACAGACATCAATGTAGCTCATCTGAGTTACTGAAGTGGGATAAATCAATACAAGGCACTTGTAAATGGATTTAAAAGAACATTCATGCGGGGTTTGTTTCAATTAACAAGTTGTGTTAAGAAGCAATTTTAGTTCAACCCAAGTAAGGTTTCTTTGTTGGCTATCCTTAAACCCTAGGTTACGACACTAATTACCCACATAAGAAAGCACAGAGGAAAGCAACCCATGTACCTCCGAGCACACTACCCTGAGTCTCTGCATCAGATCCCACAGCAGATGGATGTGAAACTGGCCACTGTATCATAAACCTCCCATTGCTAGGTCAGTGAAACCACTGTCACACAATGCCAAAGCACGTAAACACCAGTACCTGCTAACACCAAGAGAGAGCCAGGGACCTCCTCCAGCAGCCTCTGAGATGCTGCAAACAGCACAGCTTCCGTCTTCCAGACTATGCCTGTGCCGAGTCAGAAGCAGCAAGGCAGTTTTATCATGCTGCCCATGGAAAGACCTCAGACTTGTTTTGGATACCAACAACGGACAGGAAGAAGAGTTTTGCAATGGCCCTGTAAGGCAAACAACCCCTCTACCTGGTTGTAAGCTGGTGCTTGCCAGAAGACACAACCCTGACCAGAACTGCCTCTGCAGCCATGCAGCTGCCAGTGTGCCATGTAGCAAGCAAACTCACCATCCCAGTGGAAAGCGGCAAGGAAGCTGCAACTCCATTTGCCCAGCTCACTCTTCTCCATAAATCCATGTTTGGCCCTCGAGAAGGTTGTGAAAGGATTACATATGCTATAATGCTTCTCTGAACTCAACCGGACTGAAGGTAGTCCCTTCCAGCCCTCCTTTCCTCAGTGACAGGACCTTATTTCCATCTCCCATAGTTTCTTCCCTAGGACTGGCACAGTATGGTAACCTGTCACAATCCGTCTCTACACAGGCAAACTTTACCTCTGCCCAGAAACACCCAAATTAAAACAAGATGGAAGGCAACTGTCTCCAGAGAAGGATGCAAGAAAGAAGAGTTAGCAAACAGGGAGTTGGAGGATATAGGTCCAGGAAGCAGGTGCCCCATTTGGCCTTCCTGCTGCAACAAACTAGCAGTATCTACCCCATCCAAATACTGCAGGACTGAAAGTCCACTGAGCAGAGAAGCACACAGGCAGCACTGCCACTTCCTCCTCAGAAGCAAAGCAGTGAGGTTGGATAGGCCCACTGACAAAATGATGATTACAATTATATGTTTTGTCTGTTTATACCAGATGCTAAATTAACAGATTACTGTTTACTTCCAGCCACTGCTACCAGCCTGAAGGGGAAAAGGAGCAGAATGAGGTCGGCAGAGGTCATAGCTCATTCAACCCATCAGTATAGTCAAATTTGCCTAGCAGAGCTTTGATTACTTTTCCAAAATTCAATGCTGGTTCATGATAAGAAAATTTTTTTGAAAGGGATGAATAAAAGGCTAAAACTAAGGCCACGTTAAGATACTAATAATCTCTCAACTAGCTAAACTATTATCTTTATTTGGGAAGCTGAATGCTTCTGAATATTAAATCAAAACCACTCAGTGCTGAACATCCAGAAGTCTTGCTCCTGGGTGAAACAGGGGCTGTAGTGAGATTTACCGTGCTCGTGTGGGTCTAACTGTACAGCCCATGGGAGTAAGCCATTACGCAGTCAGAGCCATTAAAACATCCCTCTCAGATCTTCTTCTGACACACACGGAGGAGGATGCTGCCCTTGCAACCTTACCCTATGCATATTTTAGCTCAGTGCCTCCTTTTAAGACATTAAGTCTCACAAAGATCAGCACTCTCTAGAGCAGAAGTGCCTCTGAGTCCAGCCGTTGCTGAAGTGTGTTACGACTGTCACCTTCACCTGACAGAAGCACTACAGCGCGCACCTGGAACTGGCTTGTAGCAGCACTTCACTGCGACTACCACAAGTAACAGTTAACTCGGCAGGAGCGAAGAAAGCCACAGCCATGCAGTCACAACAGTATAATTTCAGAACTCCTACACACTCTGCGTAGACAAAGAAATAAAAAAATAAAAAAGGAAACTCAAGTCCTGATCTGCCCAGTTCTTCTTGTACTTGGAACGTTTCAGAACAGTAATCCCTTCCACCTTCGACTGCCTTTGCTGGTTCCCTGGCACAGCCTGGGAAGGGGTGCTCAGACAGCCGTGCTGACAGCCTGAGCCCACAGCACTGGTCCAACGTGGCTGGCTGCACCTGCGTGTTACTGTGATCAAAAACCAGCCGGGGGCAATGTTCAGCAGCGGGGCTTCGACACCTGACTGAAGAGTAGCATACGTCTCCTGTTAAAGACATAAATAAACAGCACTTTGGTCTGTAAAAAGAGCCAGCAGTGTGCTGCTGCTTGGGGGAAATAAAAAAGTTAAAAAAAATTAGGGAGCATAGTATCACCATCTCAGAACAAAATGCAATTGCTGCTGGGTCCCAGTGAAGCTGACAGAGAGCACCAACACTACAACACGCCACTCTCTGGACGTCCTGCCAATGCTGGTCAACATCCGTCTCTCCCAGAACACAGCTTCTAACTATTGATTAAACATGAGGGAAAAACTGCAATCAACCCCCATGGGATTCTTCCACAGCCCTTTCTTACACAGCCTAGGACACATTCGGTAAGCTGTGTCCACCCCAGCTTCCCCACCAACCACATATGGGACAGAGAGCTTCGCGTTTATCTTCCCTGCCTTTGTCTTACCCTTTTCTGCATTACAACTTTTTTATTATTATTGTTTGTCCCTCTTCTGCATTGCATTTTTTTATTAGTGTTTGCAACACTGCGCTCAGGATAACGGATCTTATTGGCTGAGGCTTGTAGAGAATTCAAGTATTAGGGGAAGAGAATCATTATTATTTCATGGAAATGAAACTCAGTTAACTCCACCAGAGATGAGAAACCCATCTGCTGGACTACACAGCCTCTTTGCTTCTTGTACAAAGCTAGTATAGAGTAATTTCAGTAGGATGTGGACTGGGCCCTCAAGCCCGGCGAACGAACTCACTCATAACCTAAAGCCCACAGCAAAGCTTGCCACTAACTCAGGTGCATGCACTTGACATTATTTGACATTGCTTTGGCTTAAAAAAAAAAAAGGAACCCGTGTGCTTTCATAAAAGAAGTTATAACAACAGTAAAACACGGGCACCACTCCAAGACACAACTCTCTCTTGCACTGAATTCTCCACTGCAGAACCAGACAACCAGACAGAGTCATACTGGGAGCCCAGAGTTAATCATATCGTTTAAAAACAAGCAGAGATGCTGAAATTAGGGCTATGCATCCAGTGTAACCTCAGAAGTGGTTGCTGCCTGCCCTAGGGACATCCACAGTAGTCTGAAACTAGTATATTGGGTTAAGTTCAGATACAGCAGCAAGCAGCTCCCCAAAAAAGACAATTTACCCTGCCAAGAAGTAGGTAGCTCATGTGAAACCATGTTGATAGACCTGCACCACAACCAGCAGCTGAGTTCATCAATTTAAAACTTGCTCTGTATATCTATTTTCCATTGGACACACTCTTATAACAAAGTAAGTATCTTATGGCTAATATTGACATGAAATATGAGCAGAAAACAACTTTTCAACCCTTTTTAAGGTTTTGGAAAACCTTTCATTTCCTAGACCATGTAAACAAGCCAGGTACTTCAGTGAGCTGAAATCCAATGGAAAAGAAAATTCAGTCTAAAGCAGGTTCACTGTTTAATTAACACAAATTATCGCATGTTTTTTCAGTTGAAAATGCGAGTTAATTTATAGAAGAAAGCATGAAAAGCTGTTTAGTATCATAAGCCATAGATTTTCCATTTTTAAATGAAAGATGGCACCTAAAAATCTCAGCACTTTCCCCCTTGTTTTTTAAACTAGTCCTTTCCCACAGAAAACTTCCCTGTTAGAAATTTTTCAATTCTAAAAAAGTTGTCAAAAAATCTGCCACTATCTCCAACTGAAGTCTACATATAGGAGACTGGAGCAGGTGACTATTGCACCCTGCGCAATAGTCTTGGCAAAAATACCTTGAACCTCTCCAGGTAAACTCAGTCCCTGTATCCTGCCCTCAGGTACCTGGGACCCAGAGCCATTTGCAAAGCTGACAGCCTCCACAGCCCTCTGCCCAAACCACTGGGATGGAACCGGCTCCCAGAGTTTTCACAGCCTTTAGCATCAATCTGAAGCCATGGCCAGCTGACCAGTTAAAAAACTACAACACAAAAAAACCACCACCACAATCTCCTATCTCAGCACGGTAGACAGAGCCATCTTTGATGCTGCCCTTTTCTTCTGTGTCTCTGTGTCAGGAGTACCTGTGTTTTCAAACCCAAAACACGTGGCTATGCTATTTCTGATGGGCAGAAACAGAAGCCAGCTCCCAGGGGAACGCCAGCGTGAGCATGATGTTTGTATGATGACTGGCCAGATAGATGCCCACTCACTTCTAAGCCTTAAAGAAATGAAAGTACATCTATGAAAGTTTTCACCAAAAAAAAGGCAAGGCAAAGGAGTTTCAGAGAAGACAGCCCCTTGAGCAATTTCCAAACATCAAACAAAAAGGCCTCCAGCATGTTCTCCTCATCTGCTACCTTTGTTTCCCCCAATCCACGCCTGCAGGCATGTTCCTAGCCATGCACAAAAGGCTCCTACAGACCAGCGTCCACACGCATTACCTGCCTCCCACTCCGATTACCTCACGCTGTCACTTCAGACCAATCAAAGTTCATTTTATATGGAAAGTGTCTCTTGTGAAGATAGGTGGGACCGACCGGGGAGTCTCAAGTCCCAGAAAATGCCAGCAGTTCTGCATCAGACGCGCTCCTGCACAGCCTGTCTGCTCCTTCATCCATAATGCAGTTACCATCCAGGTGAGTGCTTCTCCTCCGCCATTAGATTGTGAGGCACATACTTGGGTGTTTCCCACTTCCTTACCTCTATTCACACGGTGATTTCCCTTCTTCTACAGGTCTGCATTTCTATTTTTATGTTCCTCTCAAGGTTACCTTTTCCTGCCTGCCCATCTCTGCGTTTGCCTCAGCAGCTTTGCAGAGATGCAGGGCAGGTGGCTGCATGTTTCCATGTTTGCAAAGCATACTCACATCCAGCTGCCCAGAACTGCTGCCCTTGAACACAGCCCTGTCATCACATCCACTCCCGTGGGGCAGGGTATGAGGAGCAAATGAGGCAGGCCAGAAAGGGTCTCTGGAGACAACTGTAATTGTTGATGCCTTTTACTTCCCCTGGTAACGTAAGGAAACCTCCTGACAGTAAACTCCTTGCTACCCATCAGGAACTGCTGTTATCTGTGTGCAAATTCAGAAATAGTGTTCTTGTGGGTAAGCTAACAAAACAGTTTTTCTCACCCTGGAAAAATTGCAGGCAGGACTTGTCAGTGTAGCATTGCAGACAGATTCAACCTGTTGGATCTTCTTTCACAGACTAACACACAACACACCGTCATAGCAGCAGCATTTCCCTTTCAACATCCCAACATACAAAGCTTACATGACCAAACTCAGTTTCAGATAAACTCTTCATGAACTGCTGCTCACTCCTGCCCCTGCACTGACGCGTGTCTCAAGGCTGCTGCAGACCCATCCAAGTGAAAACTACCCCATGTTGGTTTTGACGAGACTAGTCCCAGCACTGGCCAGGCTGAGACTTGCAACACTGCAAGAAACAGGTTTGTCTGCAGGCGAGGAACAAGCAGCCTGGGATGGAGTTGGCCAAGCAGAAGCTGACACCTCTGTCAGCCCGCAGGCAGTGAAGGCTATGTGACAGTCTCACCCCTGTGCTGAGTGCTTGGGAGGGCTTCTCTGCCTCCTCTGTCTGCAGGGGCTTCCCTGGAGCTAGATCTAGTAAATGAAACAGTTTTTGGTTCGCTGGCTCTCCAGTCCCTCCATATAGAGTTTCTAGGGAATTTCCCTCAGCAGCAAATGACATAAAAATGAACAGGCATGAAAATATCCTAGGAACACCAGTTATTTCCACAGTGTAAACCTAGGGGTCCAATCCAACTGCCTTTGAACTCAGTGAGACTTTTGTGTTTGCAATGAACGGTGCCCTAAACCCCAACTCCTTATTCCTATAGGTTGGCAAGAAAAGGGAGCTAACTCTTGGGTTTGGGGTTAAATCCAGGTCTGGAAGCATATACTGCCTTGTAGACATATACCACCTTGCAGACACGTGCTGCAAAGCCACTGAAACGCCTTTGCTGAGCTTTAAGTACAGGCGCTAAACTTGACACCTGATCCCCAGAGTTTCATGCCATTTTGAGCCCTAGAAGTCAGCAGCTCTACACTGCTGGAGGCTGGTCCCTCTGCCCCACCAGTGGCTCACAGCTCACATCCCCACTGTGGGTGGACAGAGAGAGCCCACCACCCCGTGGCAACTGAGCTACCTTGCTCAGTAACCTGCCTTTTGCTAGGGAGTGCTGATAGGTTACATTCCCCATGTAGCACAAGACTAATTATTTTACAAAAGCATCAAATTCCTTGTCAGCTGTAGCCTGTCAGAGGGAAATAAGAAAATCAATGAATTCAGAAGACTGTAGAGAGAAAGAGGGGAAAAAGGAGAGCAAAAAAAGCACTGAAATTAACGCTTCTTTCATTCATCTGAACTGAAGAAGATATACTACTGAAGTAACAAGGATTTTCATTTCTAACATACCTAGTCAAGACCAGAACGTGGCCTGGGCTGTGGAGTACAACCCAGCTCTTTTTTTCTGTTCCAAGCAGGTGGGGAGATGCGATACACTTTTTCAGCAGTGTTGTCACTATAAGCTGTACGATTTCTTCCTGAGTGTAATGCTTATTGCATTTTACTTAAGTTATAGTGTAGCTCAACACAGATCTGTCTGCCAAAGTTGGATATTTTGAAATGCCACCCGCTCCTGACCCGTGTGATTGAAATGGAGAGATTACTCTGTTCAGATGTTTAACTCCCTGCGAAGCATGTGGCCAGAGAAATCCCTGTGCTGCTAAAGCTCTCGAGTCACTGAAGTCAGGCAAAGCTACTCCATTACTAGAAAGCTCCAGTATTACTGGATTTATCTTGATTGCCCATATTTCTAAAGAGCTAAAGGGTGTCTCATGCCTCCAGAACATGGGGAATTTTTTACTTCATAATTGAAAAATGCACAGATAGAGAGAACTACTGCAGAGAGGTGAAAAGGAGAAAGTGCCAAGAAAAAGTGAATGAATGGCATTATTATTTTACATGGCCTTATCAGGTGGCAACAGCAGCATACATGGATGTATTTTATAATGACATTTAAACTAACATTTATCAGTGTTAACAGCTGAATCCCACATCATGCCAGATCCTCCCCGAGTAGCATTTTCATACCAAACTCTCAAAATAAGTCTAATTAAAGTAGGCAAGCATTACTGGCTCTGTTGTAAAAGTGGTGATTCACAACAGCAAGCAGCAGAGGCTTAGGTTACCACAGGGCTAGGAAGGATTTCCTCTATCTGCTCTAGACCCCAGTCCTTCCTCTCAGTCCACTACCCTTCTTTACCCAGCAGCCATATGATCAAGACCCCAAAAAGCTCAGGACAATGTACTTCTGTTTGCAGGGACCATAGTTAGACAGGAGCAATCTGCTGTGTACACCTTGCCAGGTTATTTGGCCCAAGCACAGGACCCAAGTGGTGTGGTTAATACTATTTCTATGGCTAGCTAGGCTTAATGCTAGCTCAAGGATCCCTGTACAGAGCCCTGCGGCACAGTGTAGACATGCCTTGAGTCTGCTATCATTAGCTGGTATTAATCCTGACAGAGCACTCTGAAGACAACATCCTTAGAAGGGCTTAAGCAGGAGTTAGGCACTAGTTAACGTATAAATTAAAGCATGAATTAATTTATCAACTGAAGAAAGTAAAGGGCAATTTAAATTTCAGTTCATTATGAAGTCAAAGCAAGTAAGCCAATTTACACCAGCTAAGGATTTGGCCTAGTTTCTCCTCCCTGTGATTTTAAGCCCTGTTTTGTTGCAGGAGAAGCTGTGTGACATGAAGTTACCCCGCTGCATGACAGTGGAGACTCACATCAAACATTCCGCGTATTACTTTCAATAAACTATTCCAGACCATTTGCAATCCACTACATGCAATTCACAGTTTATGTGAAAATATTGGGGGGCAGGGGACACCAGCAAACAGCTTTCTGTGGGATCCTTTGAATTTTCAGTTAAAAACATTTACCAATATATCATTATTATGATGAGTTTTTTAATTCCTTGTCATAACTGTTCCAAACAAGGTTGCGTATTTCTAACGCTAAAGACAGAATTGAAAACATAAAGTGCTTTGAAATAAAGAAAACTGAGCATAAACTGTTGATGAACAAGTTGCAAAGAATCACAGACATTAGTTATACTCTTTAGCATGACAAAAGCGTATCTGAATCCTTCAGAGAGACTGTGCAAAATTCTAGCCTTACCGAAACTTTAAAAAAAAAGTCCCACCCTTGTTACTGAACATAATAAACTCATGAATATACATCTCATGGGGCTCAAAATCAGTATTTATTTCTGGCTGTATACAATATACCTATTTGCCTTGGTATCACCTGTGAGCAATTTTCTGCTAGCTCAAGGGCAGTTGCTCCTCAGCCTGCAGATCCCTTTATCTGGAATTCCTCAGGGCCACGTCTGCAGCCGTAAGCTGAGTGCCTGGAAGCGTTCCCAGGCACTGATGCCAACTGGCAGGGAGCAGCCACTCGTAACTGCCTCTGTGCTCAGCACGCAGCATGGCTGCGTACCGACTGCCGGCAGAGATTGGTCTCCGGACTCTCCTGGCTGTCAGATCATGCCTGTGATGTCTGAGGTGAGCAGTAGCTGGAATGGGGCAATTTTTTTTCCAGGAAACAGTCTAACAGTGTCCTGAAGAAGAGGAGACCGTCATGCACTAGCACGCACACTTGCATTTACGAGGGTGGGGGCAGCCACAAGCCCTGACCCTTTTTTTCATAGGGGGGTAAGGTTAGCAAGGGGAACCTGTGGCAGGTCCTGCACCATGCCCCCAAGGTCTGTGCCACCACACAGAAGAGCCCTCCCCTCTCCCAAAGGAAGCACAGCTGTACTTGAGGCATTCCTCCCTTTTCTCCTACCCTCCGGGAGCTGGTCAGCAAAGATGTGCTGGGATAGAAATGCCTCCGTGGTCTGTGCAGCTGCGAGGATATAGGGAAAGGAGCGCTCCTGGGCAGTCACAGAGCCACTGCAGCTTCATCTACCGGGCAGGTAACTGCTGCAGCAGCCCTGCATGCAGAGGGTACCGAAGGGATTTTTTTAAACAAATTCCTCATTCCTCCATGTATCCTAGCAACACCTCTCCGAGGTTAGAGCCTTGCCCACCTGTTGCAGAGGGAGCCTGAGGCAAGTTACATACTGCTTTCTTCCCAGCTCACCCCACTACTACAAAGCCACAGCGATTGAGCAATATGACACAATCAGCACACCCCAGTCTTTTCCACTCAGGCTGGGTGTCACACGCAGGCGTTTGCATCTCTAAACACCGTGAACTCAGCAGTGGCTCGTTCAGCATGCACGTGGTCCAAGGAAAGGTCTTGCTGACACAGGCTGAGGGCTTTGCAATCAAGGCAATAAACAGGGGGTTACCTTAATCCCTGCCACAAAAAAGCTTTATGTGCAGTCACACAGTGCTGAAGGAGCTCAGGCCCTAAGCAGGTATCGAAAGATTTCAAAAAATGCTGTAGGTCCAAAATGTGCACAGTGAACAGAACTGAAAGAAAATTTTACTCCTCCCATGCCCTCTCCTCAAACCTGATTGAGCTGCAATATAATTATAGTAAATGAGCAGTCCTTGGCACAGAAAATCAAGAACTTTGTTGAAAAGCAACATTTTTCAGATGTCATTCAGATGTCAAAGCGATGTCATTAGTTTTCTTCCCTCTCTAAAAGCAACCCTTAGCATTTTCAATTTCTTGTGGGGGTAAAAAAAGCTACTGAAAATGTTATAGAAATTATCATAGAACTTTAAAATTTTGTTTTACAGAACAACTAAAAATTCATTTAACCAAAATTGTCGTTAAAAAACTATTACAAAAATGCGTAGGAGGGGAAATTTACAATGGAACACTTTCCATACCCAGTGAAGGTGGTCCTTTTCCTATGATTCTCCCGCCCATCAAATTAGATTTCCTTCCTTTGGCTATCACTGACCGAATCCTTTCAGACACAATGTGCAATTTGTCATTTGAACCTTAATTTATCATTTATCTGCATTCCTGCAAAACAAGCAAACAAGAAGCTACAGATTTTGCTCCTTTTTTGTGTTACTGAACTAAAGTCCATTTTATTATAATATATTACAGGAATTCAAGGGTTGCACAGGCACACGCAGGGGAGCCTCTGCCCCCAAAGCCAATAGGGGAGATGAGGTTATCACCGCTCAAAGATACATCATTCGCTGTAGACCTCTCTTATTCATCTTCACTCAGAGGAAAATATGGGATACTTCATAAGTGGTTTTGACACTTGTGAGTTATCCCTCTTTCCCCCCTCATGAAGATAAATACCGTAATGAAATGCAGCCATCAGGTATTCTCTATCTATGGAGCACTCAAAGTGCGAACAATGATGATGCCCTTTCATTGGGTAAGTTAAGGTTGACTGCCTACCTACCTGGGGAAGACAAGAATGATTTGCACTGGCGCACAGGCAATGAATGGACGAAGGCAGCTTACCTTCTCCCTCAGCATCGGTTATTCTGCTCATCTCAGGCTGAGTCACATGTTCAGTATGTCAAACCTTCCTTTTTACTTTAAGGCTACTTGGCAGCTGCATCTGCAGGCTGAGATGAGTCCAGCTGAGACGGCAGCAGACACTTCATTAGTTCAATGTCTGTTTTTAACACTTCTGTGGAACCATTGACTAAGTTTTTATAACAAGTGAGAAAAGGATTTTTACAGGTAAGATTTTTTGCAAGTGTCACCTGAATTTTAGGACATGGTCCCGGCCTGCGCTACACAAACAAAACTCCCTTAGGGGTTGACAGACATCATGAGTGAGAACTGAATCATGTTGCCTGTGTGAGATAAAACTTACTGCCTTCATAGCTGTCATTTTTTTATAGTGTAAGGGAAGAAATTCAAGCATTTAAAGTTACGTTTAAATAGAAAAACCTGATAGACTATCTGGCAATAAAAAACACAGCTGTTAACAACACACTGAAAAATAATGCAATGGTACTGCACAGGGGGCTGAAACCCTGCGTCTGGTGAAGTCTGAGGATAACCTGCAGGTGAGAGCAGCTTCCTCATTTATTTAACACAGTGAGTGGAGTTTATATTTGTATATTGTGCAGTACTGGGCAGAAATACCCTCAGGATGCTATCATCCAGACACTGCACAAATAAGAACAGAACTTCCCAAACTTCTGTGAACAAGGCATAAGCCCTGGAAAGACAGTTCTGCACATGCAAGGCAGGAGTTATGTTTAGATTTTACTCAAGTGGAAGAGATACACCATTCAAAGCCAATCTCTTGAAATCTGCAGTGGACTAGAAGCTTCAAGGATGCAAGCTCACAGGGGCTGCTTCATTTTAAATTTAATAACAAATCACTCATTGTTTCTGATGTAAATATGGAGCAGTTTGTAGACACAGGATAGATTTGGACACAGCTGATCTATCGCAGCCTTGCAACATCACCGACTCTCATGTCCACCAGTTATTTTTTATGCTGCTACTAAAGCTAAGGATGTGTTAGGAAAATAAAGTAAGTATTAATATGCTCCAGGGAGAGCATCTGCAACAAGAAGCAAGTTGTGGGTTAAAACAGCCAGGTGCATCTTAACCAATACACAAAATGGTCAAAGAACAGCTGCTGAAGAGACTCAGGAGGCCCTAGCACATCCTATCTAGAAAATATTAGGAGTATTTTGAAGCATGAGCTGGCTCATATTCAGCACCCAGAAGCTATTTTAAGCGCTCAGTGGAGACAAGCTAGTGTTATTAGGGCACTTTTCTTCCAAGGGACAACAGTACATTTTGAGCCAAATAATCCCATCAGAGAGCTTTGTAAACACCTAAATCAGATGAAGTGGCTGTGATGATCTCGTGTTGGGAAAGATCCAGAGGCTGAGGTAAGGCAGGTTTTCTTACGACACTTGAAAAGAAAGTCCAGCTATTTGCTGGGCAGTTTTGGTGCCGTGCCTGTCACATAAAAGCGGCTTCCGGAGAGAATGTCTGGAGTCAGACGAACTGCCTAATGGCGCAGGACAGCTGGTCCAAGAACAAAATCTTGAGCCAGAGCCTACAAGACAACATTTCTTTACCTTACTGAGCGACAAAGCCATGGTTAAACAAGCACTGAAAATACAACCCTCATTTCCTGGCAGAACAACAGCCTAAGGCTCAGAGGAAAGGGTTTCCAGTCCTTCTCTGGCCTTGGCCTCACATCACCTCTCTGCCTCAGTTTCACCCCGACTAATGTCTTTTACAAAGCATTTTGAGACCCACAAGCCAAGAAAAAAGTATACAAAGAAACAGAAATACTATTATTATGTGATGCTGTGGCTCTGTATTATGTAAAGGCATAGACATTCACAGTGAAAACCCTAAATCAGAAAGATGGTAAGAAATGTGGGAACAGAAGAGGAGGAAATTGGATTATGACAGTGATAGAGAGTAGTAGATAGCAGGGATTTAGAGACCTTGGAAAGCACTCTGATATCAGAATGATAGTCTCAGTAAAGAAAACTGTTAAAAATATGACCAGAAGAAAGAGCCTGATCTGAAAAACTCAGCCAAAACTGTTTCATTTTGTAAAATATTTCAAGTTGCCTTTTCCCTCCTGTTTTCGAAAGGTTAGCGGTACAGTCCCGTGAGGCTTGAACAACAGGGAACTCTAAGCACTTGCGTGCTGCTCTGAATACTGCAACACGAAAAAAGCAGAGAGTGAAGGGTGCCTAAATATAGTTCAGAAGGCTCCCACCTCTCTGTACACAAGCTCGAATGCCACATCCAGCTCAGGTCGGTGATCTTCAGTCAGCATTTAGTCACTAGCAGAAATAAGGCCATTCTACAATTACCAAAGGTTAGGGTAGAAATGATCACAGCTGATAAGGAACCAGGTATAAATAAAATACTTCCCATGAACTCCCTAAAATGAGTCTGCCATTGCCTGCACTTTATTAAGTTACAGTCCAGTGATATTTAGCCCATTTTTAATCTCCCAAACCACTGACTGTAGATCCTCAGCTGGGAGAAATGAAATGTTGATCTACCCCACATCATGATTCAGCCCTGAATTTACAGAGTAACATAAAACCGTGGACTTGAATTAAATTTTTGTCTCAAGAAAATAAGTACTTCTCTCACTACATATAATACACTATTTCTGCTTAGAAAAGGGAGTTCTAAAATTAAACACACCAAAAATACAGTCTCCTCCTCCCATCCCCTTCCTCTCCTCCCACTCCCCAGTGCCAGAACAATGGTGACACAGTCAGCAGCAAGAGCAGAGGCAGAGGGGACGCTAAAGCTAACACCTAGAGCTACACACATGCAATAACTGAGGATCACTAGGAAACCAACATGCTCATGTTCTCAAAACTAAGAAAAAGGCTCATCTACTTTGTCAACAACTATTTTTGTTTTGAATACGCTCTGGGCATAACTTCCATACACAGCCTTTGATCGGTACTGAGAAAAGTACAGTTGTGAACCAAAAAGGGAACTAAATGAGCTCCTGACAAGCCTCTCAAACAGTGTACAACTGCCAGCCTCCTGTGGCACCTCTGTTATTTGCAGAAGGCAAGTGACTGAGGGCACTGGGACAAATATTCAACAAGCTCATTTTTTTCTTTCACTATTCCATAACATTTGCAAGTTTCACTTACCTGTCAAGTTCTTCAAGCCAAGTTCCCTGAGTCCAAAGTTACCATCCTTTCTGTAGTTAAGAAATATCGCCAAAGCATACCGCTCTTCATAGAGTTTGGTCCCACGAACGATACGCAAGTTCTCCAATGGCAGGTATTCAAACTGATTCAAAGCCACCAAAACATAGCCTGTGACTTCTCGGATAGACTGAAAGACAAAAATTAAACAAACACATTAGAAATGGTCCATTTTCAATTGTTCTGAATTTCTCGTACAGTGGATGCTTTAGCATGAGATGCTGGTACCGAAAAAAAAACCAACCCAAAAAAACCCCACAACACCTTTGGAAAACAAATTCTGTTTCAACTTAACTGCTTTTAACCACATTTCTGAGTTTATCAGAGATACTGGTTGGAAACTAGAAAATAAAGAGGTACACATTCTTTACAGTTTCATTAAACTTGAGCAGTAATTCACAGTAAGTATTAAAGATGCACAAAAGGATGATTTCGCACAACTCAAAGCAGAGAGCAGGTCACAGGCCTCTGTGGGACATGAACAGAATCCACTGGCGCAACGCCACAGTTCAGGTAAGATTGTCGGCAAGCAACTCTGTTTTAGAGGATATTCCAGGGTAAGACTGAAGGGACACAACATGGGGTAAGACAGACACCTATGGAAAAGCTCACTATCGAACAGGAACAGATGGTAGAACTGGGGGCACAGGTTTGGAAGAGTAAATAAAGGCAAAGCACGGATATATTAACACCCACTTTTGCACTTCTAAATTAAATCGATCACTGACCTTTTGCAAAGATTTGACTTCAAGTTTCACTTCGAAGTACTGGAACTATACATGCTACATATACCAGACTTTGATCAAAACTGGTACCAAAACCTTTAGCAAAATGATTGCTACACTTTTGGCGTGGCTGAAATCTTTGTTTGCTTTAGATGGAACTACTCAATAACTCTCCTGCTCATACTCAGGAATTGATTGCCTGGGTTTTCGCCTTTACAGAAAAAACACCCCAAAACCCAGTAACTAGAAACAGGTTTTCAAGGTCCAAAAGCTCAACAGAACTAAGATGTTTTTAGAAAGAAAAAAAGATTTTAAAGTATGCTCTTCTAGAAAGCAGAGTTCATTCTAAGCAATTTAAATTAATGGCCTAGAAATCTGCAAATGTCTTTGAAAACTGTCATTTCAACACTCACATAGAGGCCCACCGTCCCCAGCAGGCCTTCTTTCACACAGGCTGAGGGATGCTCCTGCCCAGAGCTGCTCCCAGAAACAGGACCTCCTTGCTGGGAAGAGTCTCTCCAATGCAGTTTGCAAATCCCACCTAATTCCATACCTGCAACAGCCTGCAACCACTGTGTATATTTATGTGTGTATTTATATTTAATGCACAGAAATTGATGTAACTACTTGTGTGCTTAAGTGAATGCATGCACTTTTTTCTTCCCTTTGGCAAAGTCAATACCTTCAACAACACACACAAAGAAAAATTCTGCCTAGAGTAACATGCACAGACTATACCTAACATGATGGGGACTCCAGTCAATACCATAATAAAAACAAACAGGCAAACAAGAGCAGGCATCAAATAAAATCTGCTGTGTATGTATCTTTAATAAAGTAAGGCAACATGGATTTGCAGCACAAAGGACATGCTTTTGCTTTGCTGGTTCAGTGCTGTTGCCACCACTTCATATGTAAGTGTGCAAGAGCCTTTTAATCAGATTTATAAAAGCTTGTATGGTTAATAATAAGTGTTGCAGTATACATAAGGAAGGATTTATATGCCACAAACTCTAGGCACTAGCTGTCCTTCTAAAGGCACATGTCTGTACTCAGCTGAAGCTGCTGAAAAAGCTCTGAAGCTATTTCAAGACTTGCCTGGCATCTAAACAGAGAACCGTGTCATTACAGGACTTTGATGAGAACCCAGTCAGTTGAGCTAGGTTGAGAACTACAGTTCAGTAGCTCAATATTAAATGCAGAGCTGCATTACACCCTGGGACGCTGATTCCATTATAATCAGAGCCTTTCGAGCACTTTCATGATAGCTTCCTTGCTTTCAGACATTTCAGCTTAGCCAGTTTGGTCAGGAACTTGTTTTTCACTGTACGTAAAAATTTCCTTAAGCTGGCTTTTTTAGCCTTTCTTCAGAATTTAGGAAATATTAAGATTATACTCATGGCTTCAATTTCTCCACTGATATTGCAGGGATACTGTGATCGCTCTCATTAATTTAAAGGGATGTTTAACTTGGAATTTGAATTGTCAAATATAAAAGCAGTTCCAAAACTGCATCTGACCGAGTCGTCCCTGCCAATTTTTGTCACTTACAACCACGTTTTCTATTTTTAGGGTATGTCTTACGTACTGCTGCACAGGAAGTCCACCTGAAAGGGCCCTAATTCAGCATGGCACTGAAATTACACACATACACACTCAGCAGCAAATCTTCATTCCAAAGTTTAAAAAAAAGAGGAGAAAAGCAAAGTTTTGCCGCTGATTATTGTGAACTGCTGCCCCTATCCCAGAAGCTGGGTACTTTGTTTAGTTTATCTAACTGAAATGACAAACTATTTTGACAAGAGCTAGAGGGTCCTTTCCAGTCCCATGGCTTCCATCAGTATGGCAACACTTTATTTACTGCAGAAACTGCCATGTTAATCCTTGCAAACGCTTCCTAGTGCCCAGCCTCAACCTCCCCTTGTGCAGCTTTGAACCATTCCCATGTGTCCTACCAGAACACAGCAACCTGACTGACCAATCTAGTGGTCTGTTGTATTAACATGGGGTTTTATCTTATTTTTTAATTCAAATTTGAATGAAAAATGCAGAGCAATTACATGTATGGTATGTCTTCTGACTGGAACAGCTTGAAAAAACAAACTGGGAGTGCAGCAGGTAGCTCAGGTTTTGGCCACTCCTGGCCAAAGCTGTCACTTTGCCACTCACTGCAAATTTTGACATGATTCTTACTGAAAATGGACACCTGCCTGCTTGGAGCTCACTCCAAGCCCTGTTGGAGTCACCGCAAAGACGTCTGTTGGCTGCTGTGCAGACTCACAAATCCCTACAGCAGACGGGATCAGCCAGACTCATCTCCTCCTCTGCAACTCATGCCAAGGTTAGGCATGATTTGAACTTCTCATTCTTTGTATACAAGGCTGAACGCTTTCACGTTCAGGTATCCTGAACTCTGGTATAAGCTCATGTATCTAATGCTCTATCTGAGCTGCTTTTGCATCACCATTAATCTGTGTTCCACCAAGGAGGTGAAGTGACTCTCAGTGGTGGTAGTTTTGGGTGTCACCTCCTAGTTTGATTCTCCTGCTAGGGCTTGAGGTCCTTTGCAAAAATACATTTCTCCTTAGGCTGTCCCTCAGGAAAGACAAAAAGGAGACAAGGATGCAAATAATTGCATTTGGTTCCCATAACCTACAACTGGAATGAAAAGAGGCAGTTTAATCGCCAACAGACTTAAAGCTAAAAGTTTCCGATGGGGAAAACCAAGTGAACTCTGGCAACCTCCAGTCTTGCTTGCTGACCCACTGCTATTTTGCGAGACTTGCCCCCTGCCCCCACCACAGCATTAGTTTGACTAGGAATTCCTGGCCAGTGTAGTCTTGCCTTTCCTTGTCACCTTTCCAGCTCGAGACATTGCCTGTTATGGGAAGAAACCATTGAGTGATAGAGCGACAGGCTCAGGCTCCCGCAGCACTCCTGCTGCTTCAGTAAACACATTTGGGCCCCCCAAAAGTTGTGTGGGTATGGCAGTGGGAATGAGCATAAAGAGTTGAATGAGGAAAGGGCTGAAAATCACAGTCTCCCTGTCACTAAAGGACAAGGGATGCTGTTCATCGAGACCTCTGAGCAGATGTGTGGCTGTTC
Source organism: Phaethon aethereus (assembly GCF_964289735.1). Taxonomy (NCBI): domain Eukaryota; kingdom Metazoa; phylum Chordata; class Aves; order Phaethontiformes; family Phaethontidae; genus Phaethon; species Phaethon aethereus. Next base: position 38,859,356 of record NC_138580.1, read on the forward strand.
AAAAGCAGATGAGGAGACACCTCTGAGGATTCAAGAGCCAAAGGTGTCTGCTCCTCTGACTGGGCCTCTTAGGCATCAGATCCGGAAAGAAGAAAGGGATTGCTTCGAACAGGAAAAGGGGGAGGGGGGAGAAAATTTCTTAATCCTTGACAAATCTAAAGCACCACGAGCTGCTTTAAAACCATGCCAAAACAAAGGATTCAAGTCTGATATATTTACCAGAGGAAAGCTCTTCATCTACATTCACTTTTGGACAGGACATGAGTACTTGTGCTCCCCAGCACGCCGTCCCTCAGGCCCAGTGCTGCCCCGCGTCCCAGAAGCAGGCACAGTAGCCCATAAGCCAGTCTCCTACCAGCTTTTACGACTCCAACACAGCCCACATTTTGTTTTTAAACCTAAAACCACGTTACCTTTTTATGACAATGGACCCAGTGAAGGCTGTACGTCCCGCGACTCCCTGTGCCAGCAGACGCTGCCCTGCCCCGGGCGGCTGCTGTGCTCCGGGGGCCGCCACAAGATGGCGGCTGCTGCGCCCCTCTGCCGTGCCAGGGCAGCGGCTTCGCAGGGGGCGGGTGGGCGTGGGCAGGACGAACACGGGGTCCCAAAATGGTCCCCATAATAAGTGGGTTCTGTTCAGAAGTTCTTTTTCAGGTGATGAACTGTAAAAACAAGCTCTAGACAACCCGTTCGCTTAATTACAACTAGTATTAGCTGAGCACGGGTAAAGAATTATAAGCTCCCACCAGCAAAGCCAGGATTGCCCTGTCAGCTGGCAGTAAAAGGCAAGATCGTTCCTTGCCATCTTAAACTGTCTTTCGGCTCAAGTCAAACGAATCCGAGTGAAACGGAGCAAAATAACAGCAAAAACTTCATCATTCTGCCCAGAACAACAGATCAATGAACGATTAGGGAAGCTGATGTTTCTCATAAACACTACCAAGTCTCCTTAACATCTACCGGGGAAGGCTAGACCGTGGCTAAGGCACCAGAGAGAGCTATATCGCGGGGTTTTAGTTATCCCGTCGCTGGACCTGATCCAGCAAAGCCCCTGCTGCCTCATCTGACCGCCACGCGCGTCTCCCGGCACGGCAGTCGGAGCAAGAGCAACCAGCTGCGGGGGTCTGCCCACGCTTGTGAGACCCCAATTAATTATCTTATAGGTTAATTTTGTCCTTTTCCAGAAAACCTAAATATGCTTCAAGTCTGCTTTGTATCTCACTTTGAAAACGCCAATAAACACAAGCGCAGGATGTGAGGATCACCTGCTAAATGTGTTTGATTCACAAACACTAAAAAAAAAAAAAAAAAAAAAAAAGTGGCATAACGAATATATATCCAGTATATTCACTCGAGAGAAAAAGACAAAAGCCTTTGCTTTCCCAGCGCTCGTTTGCAGTGACACGGAGGTGCTATGGTCCCCAGGGGAAGTCAGGGTGCACCCTCGGGGCTTAGAGAAAGGCAGCTACTGGGGAAAATTTGGGGAGGCACAGAGGTTTACATACAGAAGGGATTTCTTCGTCCACCACGAGGAAGGAAGTCGAAAAGGCAAAGAACTTTAAATGAGATAGATGTAGGAAATAAGCCAAGTGGACACTTCTCATCCCATCTGTTGCAAATACAGTAATTTCGGGTATCAGGGGACATCCATTTCAGGAGGCAGTGGCAGGGCTCCTGGCGTGGCTCAGCTGCGGGCAGGTGACAGACGTCTCCTGCCTCGGATCCAGGGAGCCAGGCTGACCCTCCAACGTGAGCTGTGCGCTTTCTCGCAATATATCAAGTCCTAAGAAAGTCATATTTCTAAGTAATACAAAAGGGAAAATACTTCCTAAGTGCATCATTCTTTTTTCCACCTTAACAAAGGTTAACGTGCTGCAGCAAAGTCATGATTAAAATATGTGAAGTTACCGCCACCTCACCTCCTTTAGAAGCTTTCGACATCTCGAGTTGACTTGAACGGAGCATTCCACATTCTGCTTTTTGAGCAATCAAAAGGTACGCATTTATATCTGGTTCGAACCGTGCAACAGCCAACTGGCCAAATTTGTTTCCTGTTCTTACTAGGAGGAAAAAACACTACTGCAAAGGCAACGCTTAAAGTTAAGCATTTTCTCAGGGAAATCATAATATCCATCTTCACAAAATTCGGTCGGGCATATTTGCGAGTGCTGGTAACCCAAACCACTATCAATTAATTTTCATTATTTTTTCATACATTCTCGCCCATGCAGTGCGATACATCTTTCATTGTCACAATTAAAACAATTAGCGTTTACTGCATAGGCACAAAGTGGCCTCTAAGCAGCGACAGCACGTGCCATGCTAACTCTAAGGGAAACACTAATACCCCAAATGTGGAAATCGCTGGTCTATTGCAATTTATGGACCTCAATTAGCTGTTCCAGGCATTGCTCAACGATGGTTATGAATTTTTAATTACACGATAAACTGAGATTTTTCAAAGGAGTTCAGGAGACGTATTTATGGGATTCAGGCACACGGTTGTTGCCAGCTTCTCTCAAAGCCCTGTCCATAACCATGAGAAATACGTAGTACATACTGACATTTCTCATGTCTAAGAGGACGCTCCATTTCGAAACAAAGCTAACACACAGCATGCACGCAAGGAATTTTGTTCATGACTTGTCTCCTTCCATGCTGTGCATCCTTCAATTACGTCAACACTCGTGAAATTGTGATGTTAAGCCCTTCTGAGCAACAGTGGTTTTTCAGATACGCTGTACAAACTTCAATAAAAATCCCTCAAGTTTGAGCACACTGATGAATATCAGAACATGGATTGTGAAAAGCATTTTTCTGGTGCCTGATCCAGAAGCAAGCAGTGTATCATAACTAGAGTTGCCTTGGCAGCTGCAGAGAATTTATTGTCCAAAACACTAAAATTGCAGTTTAAAATTTGTTACCATTTGTTACCAAAAAAGAGGAATTTCTGGTAGTCTTTCAGTTTAAGATGTATTAAAAGCAAAGGAGGGGCTTGGTTGTAATTTTGTTAAGAGCTGTATCTGAGGAGCCTTGCACTCCTGCATGACTGCAGAATCGAACTGTGATTCGGTATTTAAGACAGCTGCTAGAAAATTTAAATCACACTCTTGTCATCTTCAGAGATCTGCTTACAAAATATTAATAATATCCTGAGCAGCAGGTTGATGGATTGAACATAGCACCCTATTTCCCCAAATTTAAAATAACAGATGCATCTTTTGTTAAAGCCGTTGGAAATTTGTAAGTGAAGATTTTGCCACATAATTTACAGAACCCACCTTGACAGCTGTTGAACTAAAGTTTGGTTTCCTTGAATGGTTGGTCTTTACATTTCGTTATTCTAAGAGTAGGATTTTTCATACAATAAAACAGGAGAATTAGCTGTGTAGTTGCTTATTTACAGTTTGTTGTAGAAATCACAATGTTGCATACATGAGGCAAGCTAATATACATTACAGAAGGGTCTAGGGAGGTCTTGGAATCTCTCAAAACAAATGCCAGTCTAGAATCCATTAAACTGTAGATCAATGCCCAAATCTGGCATTTGGAAATGAAGCTCCATTAATAATACATAAGTGATAGTGATGGACAAAAACATGGGGAGCCTTTGAAATGTCTATCTTGACTCATTTTGCAAAGTATTGCTGGGAAAATGATGTGGGATATGAAAAATAAAATAATAATAACCAAAATGATAAAGTAATGTAAGAATGGGAACATTAAACAGAAATAATAGGTAAATATCAGGATGAAAAAAAAAAACCCTTTTGCTTTCAAATTTTGAAATACAGTTTCTAAAGATGTATCCAAGTATTCTTGGATATAAAGATGATCCAAGTATTCTTCCTGTTGTCCGAGTTAAGACTTAAGCTCAGGTGTCAGCTTGCACCGTATGTCTCTGCCGACTTTTCAGTTAAAAATATCATACGAATAGAGAAACTTAGGCTTACATCAACATCTGAGAGTCTTCCCAATGTTTTCTGTCTAAAACATAATTCCTCTGTTTGTGTACCTGCTTCGGAAGTGTCTAACTTTCAGGTACACAGGCTGCCTGAGTGCACACAATAAATCCTAAGCGGTTTATGTTGAGCAACACTATGACCTAGACAGAGTCTTCACAGCTAACATCCTTCTGTCCTGAGGAAAGCTATGGATGACTACATACTTAGTAAGTCAATAAGAATTTTGACATTATATCTGTAATACCTGATTGGCCTTCAACATACTTGCAGGGTGGTTTCCAGGAGAGTTTATTGTATCATCTCCCAAGGGAAAGCTTAGTCATAAATTAGATCAGAAAGGCTAAAATGAGAGCATTATGCTGTTACAAAATGCTTTACCATTTGGGCTGTTTAGTAGTAGCTACATTTTGCAGAAACTCAAAGCTTATAGCTGCCCAGTTACAGAATCTCCCCCGGGAGAGATAGATGATGCCTTTTGCTTTCTCTGCTTTCGGGAGTTTCAATCAAGTAAATCACGGTTTCTTTCCAAGCAACACAAAACTGCACAAACTGCTACTTCATAAACAAAATAATATCAACACTATGGAAGGATTTTAGGAAAGTAACGACCATGGGAAAACACATTCCCTTTTATCAATTTGCCTTCGACAGCCATAGCCTATGAGAAGCTCTGAGCACATTCAAGGATCTCAGGACACTTTTACCAGCAAAGACAAAGTGAGGGCTGTCTTAGCAAACTCATGCCTGAAACTGCTTTAGAGAGGCAGCGCGGGCCAGCAGCGCGAGCACTGCGCTGGGGTGTGCCTCTGCTATCAGCTTTGACGTGTCTTTTTTGTAGTTAGATGGTACAGTCCTGGGAGCAGCGGTGCTTTCCTAACAACACAAGGAGCCTTCACCCCAGTCGTTACCTTCGCTGCACAATACTCCGTGGTCATAGTTACACAAAGTACCAACTGCACTGCCACAGGAATCCTGAGATGTCAGTGGATTGAACCAAGTTGGTATATTTATTTTGGCAAAACGGGATTTCATCTACAAAAGAAAAAAGCATTTGGTTCCTCATTGTTGTTCTTATTTGTGCACTCCAAATCCCTATGAAACTTTTGCTTGTGTCTAAGCTGAACTAAGTCTTGGGAGGCTGCTTACTTGGTCCTCCAGATCACAAAACTGCTTGGAGCATGCCAGGGAGCCCATCCACGCCCAAGTCTCCTTCCCAAGGAAAGAAAATGGAAGATGAGGAGGAGCAGAACCGGTGCTCACAGCCTCTCCCAGCTCAGAAGCACTCCTGGCTTCTCCAGCCTACGTGCAGCCTGACACAGCAAGTGGATGAAGTTTTATATAGGGAACAAAAAGGAGAGAGGTGAAAAAGGATGGCTTTCCCACGATGGTTATGAAAGGTCAAGTGTCTGATCAGAAGTCAAATGGAAGAATACACATGACAAATGCAGTGCAGGCGGTAACAGGGTGTCCAGAATTACACACCGCTGTAAGCAGGCTGCCTGCAAAGATCCTAGGAATGTTTAGAGGGCAGTAGAAGGAGGTTTTATTTGTTCATTTAATATATGATGAGTGACAGGCTTTGTACATCAGACGTCGTTGATTTCTTTTTGCCCAGTACACGCAGCCAGGTGAGTCGGTATGAATTACTGCAAAGTCTACAGTTAGGCAGATAAATTAAATGCATTTATTAAAATTTCTTCATCATCTACTGTGGAAGCAATGTCAGTCATTGGCTGGCATGATTCCCACTCCTTGGAGCGATGCAGAATGAACTAAACATCCCAGAGATCTGGTACAGAGGTGGAGCTGAACAACAGGACCTTTCTATTTTTCTGTTCAAAACGCAGGTGAAGATGTCAGGCCACTCCTGAAACCAAAAGGCTGTTTCTACTTCTGAACACAGGAACTGACTACACGAAGTGAAAATGTGTTAACCTTGACAAATTTAAGCTAAACAACCTCAGTCTGGGCTTTGGTTTTTTGCAAGAAGCACATGGCTGCCTGTCCAATCCTGAAAAAGCAGTTTTGGAGAGCTTTGCTCTCCTCTCCCAAGAAAATACTTTCTTAAAAACATACCTGCAGTTTGTTTCATATGTGCAACAACCACTCTTTAATGAGTATTTTAAATGCATTTCCTGGGAGGAACCAACTTTATTGGCACTCTAGGACATAAATTAGTGAATATTGGAGGATTTATTGACTGTTTATCTGGTTTCATTGAAGAGGAGAATCCTCACCCAAATACTGTATTTTAGCAACTCTAGTTTCTAGCTGAGCATATACAAATACATGATCTGAGCTCAACATCACACCTACCTATTGAAACTATTTCAGCCTTTGTAACTCTAATCTCTTCAAGAATAGAAACCCTGGAGAGATTCATTACTCACTGGCTTTTGATTAGGTTTATTTCCATTAAGATAAAAAGTGAAGAGGCTTCTTGTTGTTTTTAAAGCTGTGGTTTTGTTTTCTTTATCTATAAGCTGGAGAATAGCTCTGTTATTCAAGCTGTAATCGATTGTTAAAGTCTACTCCAAGGATAGATCCGTAATTTATAAGATGTGAGCAATTAGTAAATGCATCTGCTTTTAAAATTCAGAGGTATTCTTTAGGAAGGACAAGTAAACTCCAGATATTGAGATTATGCAGGGTGCCACCAACCAGGAAAACAACTTCCAATCTGCAGTGACTGAACTAACCGTACAATAAAATTTTTCTCTGCATTAATTCCACTACTTTTCTTCAAGGGGGCATGTTAAAAATTTCTCCTACTCATGACATTTCCTGTGTGGCTCCTGAACCAAGCAATCTTACAGGAGATGGGAGCTTTTTTAATCATGTCCAGAATAACCAGACCCCTTAAATATACTGTTATTCCTACATGCAATTATTGAAACGCTGAATAAACTGTGGTTCCCTCAAGGTTCACAAACATCTTTTTTTGTTTAATTTATAGATGAGTTTATGGAGCAAGGTGTTGGAGACGTTCTATGTAAAATGATTTCTCTTTTCCAGGAACAAGACTAGAAAAAGTGGTTCGCTCTTGATATAAAAATTCTAAAAAGCTTAAGAATTAGGAGTCCAGAAGAAATGGTAATTTTCTGAGAGGAAAAGATGGGGAACGGGGCAAGAGAGAGAGGAGAGGAAAGGGGAACTGCTCATGATCAGAAGCAGAGAAGGAATGTGTCTTTCCTAACACAAGGCAGACTCAGGCAGTCATCGTTCTGGCATTATCTAATTTCTGAGTGCTTGAATTTGCAATCTTACTGCTTTACTTCTTATATCATTTTGTTCTTTTTTTAGGGGAAGCATGGCAAGAAAAGCGTAATAGTCTGTACAAGATATAATTTCCTTCAATACTTATCACCAGCAAATGATTGGACAAGCAATCTTTTGCCAATGGCTTAATTAGAGAAAACCTCTCTATTTAATAATGTTCCTTAATGTGCTGAACCACACACAATAGCTTGTTGAAGGAGAAGCAGCAGAGTGGTTATTGTCATAGCTAAGGATGGAAGAAAGGTTCAGTCATTAAAGTCAGCACAGAAACAATGTTATTAACTATCCAGGAATAATCTCAAAGGAGTCCCAGCTGATTGACAATGACAAAATAAAGCAGCAAGCTAAAAAAAAAGAGCCTTCTCTCCTCACCTGATTTTATTAATACCTTTATTACCTTTCCCTGAAAGACAGCTTTTCAAGAGCTATTATTGTACTTACTATTAACTACAATTAATCACAGCAGATTTTAAATTACGTCTTCTGAACCCCTGAATGGAGGGTGCTCACCAGTGCATCCCTCAGCTGGGATGCGCCCTTCAGCAGGAGCAGGGTCCAGTGGCCAGACCCCAAGAGCTCACGATCCCCTTGGGACTCCGAGATGCTGAGCGTTGCACCCGGGTGAGCCAGGCTGTGCCTCGAAATTACAGAAAGAGCAAAGTCTGGGCTGAGTGGACTGAACTTGTCCACTGTTGCCTCCTCAACCCCACTGACCAAGCTGGGGACCTCTCCTCCTTTGGAAAGAGGATGCCGTGAGCTGACCAGGCATCCAAGACCCAAGACCAGGCTTTACCATACACCAGCAGAGATTTCTCTTCTGCCAAAGAACCTCTCTGCCCAAAGCTGGCAGCCAGCTCTTGGCTTGGTAGCGGCCTTAAAAACGTGTCTGACGTTCAATATTCGGGACACAAGGAAAGAAAAGATGGCTCAGGAGAGAGAGAGAAAAGGACCCAACTACATCAGAAGGCCAGCACTGGTATTTCATAGAAATTAATTACTTTACAGTCTGTAAACGATACAGAAAGTGCCAGCTGCTCTGAGCTAGGACCATCAAAGGTCAGATTATCATGAAATCGTTACAGGAGAGGATGCTTTTACTTAGCATATAATTGCTGAATCTAAGCACACTCCATATAACCAATAGGAAAATGAATTATTTAAATATTCTTCTCTTAACAAATAGCATTACCATTTTAATTATACCAGTATTAATTTAACTCTAAAAATTGCCCGAGGATTTTGCAGAATTAAGCTTGGCCACTCTGGAGTTTTCAGAAATATCAGCTCTTCTGCATGACATACGTGTGTATATGTATGTATATATAGATTTTATATGTATTTACAAATATACGTATATGCAAAACAACAACAAAGTGCATGTGTTTGTATTCCTGCATAATTTCTTGCGTTTTAGGTGTGTAAAAATGCAACCCTTCGGGCAGTTTCCTCACTGAATTACATGCTGCTGTGAGACAAGAGAAAAATCCTGGCTAAAATGACAGTTTTTTCTTAGTTAACAAAACTACTTCTCATCCTTACAGCACCCAGCCTGACTTTAGGGCTCAATCAGCAGGTATAATATCAGGTTAAAGTTGCAAGGATTTCTGGCTCCAAAGGACTTAGTTTTTTTCTTTTTACCCAATTCTCTTCTGCTTGTAGCAGCCAGTGCTTTTAAGAGCCGATCGGGAAAACCGAAGATGGCAGGTCAGGGGTATTTTGCTCCCGGAGATGGAGCATATAGTCGGTATACTCAGCACCAGCCATGCACACTGTGTCCTGAAGTACCACCCGTTCCCAGACATTGCAGCCAGACAGCTACTCTCTCCATATTGCTCCCCAGCCTTTTTACCCAATTATTGTTCTCTTCCCTCTTTTCTCACATGGCCCTAGACAGAAAACACTTTGATTTCTAGCAACTCATTATTTCCACCTGCTCTGAATTTCAGCTACTCTCCTGCATGGTCCCACTGGCCAAGGGCTGTGTTTTCCCTTGCCTCCCAACACACCCAACCTGAGAACTCCCTATCAGATGCACCAGCCACACCTTTCAGGCCTCAAAAACACCTTATCGAATGAATAAATCCCTTCAGTTTTACTGAAGTAATTCAATAATCTATTCAATAAATTTATTTGGAGAGCATTAAGTTGGACGGTCTAAGTCCTGATTTCTGAAGTCAATAAACATCATTTCACAGGCTTTGAATCATGTCCTTAATTGGCCAGGGCATACCCCAAAAAATCATTTGGTCATACAACAACCTTGCATAGATATTTCCATGATGTCTCAAAACCAACCTTTTCTGTCCCTTAAACCCATGAGATACGACAGATTTATGTGCAGACCGCATGTGACACGCTTCAACATCTGGGAAAGCTTATATATGTAACTGTATAAGCAGCCGAACGCTGGCACCTTCGGTTGTCTGCTCTTTTGAAATATTGTGCGTGTTTGAGCATCTGAGCTTGCACATGTTGTACTTCATATTCTGGAAGTCCTACACGCCGGGTGCAGGAGTGGCTCATGTTTAGCTCCGTGACTCACTGATGTAGCAAGATATTTACAGTATTTTTCCTAATGGGTTTCCATGGATGGCTTGACCTTTCAGCTGAGTATTTTAGCATCCTACTTTGCCAATGTCTGTTACAGTACTTTCCTATCCCTATTTGACCCTGTCAGTCCATGAATATTTGATAGTAAATTAAAGCATTATAAATCAAGGGATAAATTCTGCAACCCTCGCAGACCTTAATTGCATTTGCCAGTGTGGATGTTAAAGGCCTGTCATTGCAAGCGCGTTGGGCTTTGGCTTCTGTTGAACCAGAGCTTAAGAAAGAAGGGAACTGTCACCTGCCCACGCCTTCTCAAAAGCAAAGGGATTTTCATTTTACTTGACATTTGCCTGTGTGCTGGCGCCATCCATTAGTTCAAACTGCTCACAGGTACTGACAGCAATTAATAAACTATTTGAGGTTTTGTCTTGCTACTACTAAATACACTAAACCGAGCTCTTCTATTCTCCTCTTCTTTTAGAGGCTCCCTATTCCCTTCCACCAGCCCAGTAGTTCATCTCTCTGCTTCTCTGTTCCCCAACTATAAGAGAGGAGTTACCAAATTTTCCTTTACCTTCATAAAATTGCCACCTTTTTTTCCCCCCTCTCTTGTCCACTTAGGCTGTATGTTTTCCAGAAAAGGGAAAGGTCTGTGTCATACAATGTCCTTACGCTGCATAATGGAATTCTTAACTGAAATGGGGTTGCAAAGTCAAGAGTAAAACACAAATTATCAGTAGTCACAGAAAAACAGCCATAATCTTTGCAAGTCAATGCTTAAAGCTTAGTGAAAAAAGCTGAAAAGTGGTTGTTCCATATAAGCATTTCTGTTTTAATGAGTAATTTGGAAGAGCTGATGATGATGTCTACACACCCTGTACTACAAATCTCAGCTATCCTGCCACTTCCAGTGAAGGTTCATTGGCTTTTCCAATCTCATCTTTCTAACAATTCATGTTGGACTCATGTGGAGCCCAAAGACTAAGGACCAGCATCTGAAAATCAGCAGGCACTCCCCATCTAAAGAGAGAATTACTGCCCTGGCACTCCAATGGCTTTGCCTTGCCAGAATATTATCAAAATGGTACGAATGGCTACATGGGACTCGAATAACCCAAATGACCAGATTCACAGCAAACTTCAGGGAACAAAGAACTGGATCTCAACATAGCATCATGGTCTTAAGGTATAATGTCCGCCAGAGAAACTTCACTATCACAGCCTTTGCCATCCTCACCGCAAATATTAGACTGAAGATACAGACGAGAGAAGGATCTGGAAGGCACTGGCAGCTCAATTCTCATGTCACTTTACATTCTGGTGTTTCCAACAAGGCAAACTGCTTTCTCCTTTTCTGCCAGAGTCAAAGTTAACTCATGGGACACCAGCAAATTAACATGTGCCCTTTGGTTTGGTTGCTCTCAATGAGATTTGTAACTAAAGCTGAATCAATTAAACCAGACAGAACACTAACAAAAATATCACTCTAAACCAGAATTTCATCATCTCTCCCCTAGGGGCCAAGAAGTGGGGGGAGATACCTGAGGCCAAATTTAGCTAATTATTCTACAAGAAATCCTTATGTTTAAGCACAGGCTGCTTCAAAGGAACTCCCAATAGTTTTAATTATCTTCATGCTACGTCCCTTTCATGGAACCGAAAATACTCCCCCACTCCTATGTTCACCAGCAAGCCATCACTTTGAGCACTGCAGGACACCTGAGGAACGGGACTGGTTAGAGCCAACGATGGGAATGCACATGTGTGCAAATGTGTGCCCAAGGAGAGGGCTACAGAACAGGCAGGCTGGTTTGCCTGCTTGCATGGCTCCTCACAGCAGGTATGCTCCTTCTAGGAAAGTTGTGCTGGGATTAATTTCAACTGTAGCAACAACACCGAATACGTATTTCAGTATTTGCAATTATGCGATATGCCAAACAAAAGGAAATCTTTTCCTTTCAGAGAAGCAAACAGGCTCAGGGCTGACCCAGAGAGCTCCTGAACTGCAGCACAAGACCAGGAACTCCCTTTCGTGTCCCCAGAGGCTTTGCTGTGCTTCCTACAGCTGTAGCCACAGCCAATGTCTGTCTTCCTCAGCAGTGGCTTGGTCTCGGTTCAGGCAGGAGGACAACGGGCCATGTTAATGCCAGCCAGGACTTCAGCTGAGGTTTTCACCGAGAAAGGACTGGAACTGAAACTCCAGCACTTTGGGATAGAGGCACATACGCATGGGCACGGACTGGAAAAACTTCGTCTCACTCTGTAAGCTAAAGCACGTGCTTACATGCTTTGTGAACTCTGCTTTTCAGAATGTGCTCCAAACCATGCAAGTCATGGGCCCGTCCCTGCGCTGCAAAGTACATAGCGACACTTAGCTGCTGCTGTCATAACGCAGGTGGAAATGTCTTCCCTTCTGCCTCAGGATGTCCTCTCCGGGTGATGTCTGCGTGTCAAACTCCTTCATCCTTTCTGAGCTAACAGCATTTTGAAGGGAAAATGATTCAGTCAGGAGAGCATCTTCAGGTAAAAAGTTTCAGATACCTTTCTCTGGAGCTATGCTTCATGCAAAACTCTGGCTGGCTCGTATTTTGGAGGCCAGTGTCTCAGAAGACTGCCCTGGTGCAGACATTTGGGTTTAGTCCTTTCTTGTCTTGTCACATTTCCTGCTTTGTTAGGAAGAAATTTTTTGGTGTACCCCTTAAATAAGTCTAAATGGCAACCCTGGCTTAAGGCACAGAGCAGCCCAAGTCTCCCATCTCCAGAACCTGACTTACCTAGTGCTGGAGGAGAACTATTGTTTTACTCCCTGAAAACTAAAAATCACAGCACAGCGCATTGTGGAGGGTCATAACCAAACAGGCTCCACCTAGAAGCAGGTTGGGATGGATGATGAAGTTTTGCTATGGGTCAAGGTGTTTATAAGTTTTCAGAGCCTTACTACAGTAAGACCAGCTCTAGAAATTACTGCACAGCATTCAGGTCTCTCCTAATTACTAAGAATCAGGCGACAGTGGTAGATGATTGGGGTGCTGAATTGCTCCCTGCTCCTTGGCTCCTACACTTACTCTATTCAGCACGTTTATGAATTTTTGGAGACAAATGAGAGAATGTGAAAACTGCCAGAGGAGGTTCAGCACACGTGAACACACACTCGAGAAAGATAGTGTTACACCAGCCGTGTGTCTTTATCTTTTACAGTTACTGACTGCCCTTCCCAGGTCCTGCTTTTCTGAGCATTAGTAGGAATCGCTCTGGCAGCTGCTGAAGGGCTGATTGTGCATGGGGCAGCCAAATACTCCTCCTGCTCTTCATGTTCTCTTCATGTTCTGATTGAACTTTTCTCCTCGAACCACAACACTTGGCTAATCGGCATGATTTACATTTCCATATATGTAACACTTCCTATTTCTGAGGCACAGCCAAGAAAGTAACTCTTTATAAAAGCTACTTATGTACACAAGAAAACTCAGCACAAGACAGACAGGGGTAGGATAAGGAGGGAGGGAAAGAACGCTGCCTTCTAGGTGGGCAAAAATGCTGACATGACAAATCTTCCTCCTTAATCAACTTATTTACCTTCTTGAAAGCTCATGATGACAAACTACGTGAACTGGAGCGGCTTGGGAGCTGATATCCCTCAGCATCCACTGCCGTAAATTATTACCTTGCTCTGCTGATGGAGATAGAGAGACGTGATAGCATTCCATAACAAAGGATAAATGGTAATACCCACCATTTCTTTCCACTCTGCAACCAAGCTGCTAGTACAGAGTGTTTAGAGTAGGAAATCAGTGCTGTTAAAGTAAAATGGCTTTCTCCTTTTTTTTTTATTTTCTCCCTAAGGTTAACAATGGCTGTAAAAAAGCCATATATATTTCCTAATAAATACTAAGCTGTGCTAGAATCAGATAACTGAGTTTATGCTAAGTTCTAAATGCATTTTTTGGCAACAAATAGTCATTCAGATATCAATAAACATTGTGCACTTTATCATCATCCTGCTGGGCAAAAGAACTATTTATGTTATGTGCCTTCAATTCCCAATTTCTCAGTATCTTGATGCTGCTATTCCTGCCCTCTTCTCATCTCAGAGATGACTTCTGAGGTGCACGGATGTTGCTGCTGAGACAGCTCTGCTCCGTTGTACTCCTCCTGCGTGTCACTTAGCCGGTAAGCTTCTGCTCACCGTGTCACAGGCACAGGCTGGGGACAAACTATGGGAGACTACGAACAGTTCCTACTGTCCTGAAAATAGTGATATAACTAGTGGTAACTCCACCGTGTGGTTCCACTTTGGTAGCTATGGATTTAATTACACACTCCAGAAGGACATGGCCGTTAGCATATGCATGAAATGCGGTACACAGCCTTTTACTAGATGTCTGTAACTATTGAGAGGCGAGAAACATGGCTCAGGGAGTGGAGCGCAAGGGAAGACGGAGGTCATACCAATGCAATATCAAAGTAGCAAACAGAGACAAGAGCGAGGGAGGGCCATCTCTCCAGCCTGCAACGCTGCACTGAGATCAGCACAATAAATAGGATGCTGTGAAAATGTTGATTAGAAGCAGCACACGGCTTCTCTTTCTCAAAAAACAAACTGCTGCTTACTGAGAGCGAGCTGAGAATCTGCTTGCTTTGCATAATGCAGGCGATCCGCAGGGAAAAGTGCTGGGTAACCTGCTTCGATCCTCTGCTGCGTCAACTGCGAACATCCCAGGTGAGGGACTGCCCAGGACATCTCTCACTTCCACTGCTGGAGCTGCCACGACTCCCTTGCTATAACCTTTCACTCTCCGAGTCTCAGCGTGGCAGCTCCTGGCAAACCCAAGAGAGGATTGCACTGGCCTCCTTTCAGGGAGCACTCAGCCTTCGTAACGGAGGAGAAAGGCTGCTGCTTGCCAACACAAACCAGCTGCTTTCTCCACCAGCCCTCCCAAGACACTGGTACTGAGAGGGTGCTGCGCCGGAGCTCCTGCCATCTGCAGTTCCTGCTCGGGAAATAATTCCCTGAGCAGCGCACACGTCAGCCAACGCTCATCCCTGATCCTTCACGAGCCGAAGGGGCTCTGTTTGACACTGGCTGGCACCGGCACAGGTCCTGCACAGCCAGATAGCCAGGACCCCATTAATACCACAGGCTTTTATTGGATTTTTTCACTCGGCTAGATATTACTAGAAATGCATAAAGTGCTGTTGCTTCAATCATTTATCATAATCATATTTCTTTTACCTGAAAAGCCTCAGGTCCTAGGCATTTCAGCTACGGCTAGTTTTGTGGCATTGGCCTCTTCCCCTTGTCCTGAAGCCCATTTGTGAGTGAACATTAGTTCACAAGCTGCAGACAGAGCTACAATGTTGGCTCTAACACAGCCCTAAGAGCTTGAAAGTTAGGACCACGGCTGGGTTTGCAAGTTGCACCTAACACCCTGCAGTCTGGTAGTACATAGCTACAACCACGAGAATAGGCTGTCTTAGGAGCCAGAAACATGAAATTACTAACAGTGCTTACCACTTATTTGGCAGGTACAAAATCACAGGGACCCTCTACACAGAGCAAAGCAGAGAGCAACACCAAAGCAAATGTTGTCAGTGATGCTGTCACAGCTACATTCAACTCCTAAGTGCTCTTAGATTTGGACAACTCTTAGTTAAATTCGCAGGTTCCCAACTTCAACAGGTGTTATGTCTGTTTATTGGGTACTATCATGCAACATACAACTCGTACCCTTCTCTGGGGTTTGTTTCATTTAAGTGAAAGATATTTAAGTTGTCCTGCTCACTCACCTCGTCCGCCACAACTAACCTCTTCCATGAGCAGCCCAGGGACAGATAAAGGGAGCTCGGGAGGCTGAAGGGCTCTGCTCAAGGGATAGCGGCGAGGGAGAGAGGCAGGTTTGTGAGCAGCAGAAACCAGGGCTGCTGGTTTTCCCTAGTGCCTCTCGGGAGGAATTTTCCTCGAGACTAACAGTGTGGTGAAGCTCGAGCTGCAGCGAATCCCTGTGGGGAGGCACTGACTTGGGTCCCCGCCATCTACCCTGTGATCATTTTCCCAATCCTTGCTATAACATACTGTCATTGGAAACTCTACTTGTCTGACAAATTTGGTTGAAACCAGACAATGAAAGTTAAAAGGGAAGGAGACTGAGCAACAGCTACACACAACCTTTGAGTACTTAGGAAACCTGTCTGTAAAGACACTGGGTAAGGGAGACAGAACTAAAGAAATAGCGAGTTTATCTACCCATTTACCTTCTCCCTCCCCATATTCAAGCCAGAAGCCAACATGTACTGCAGTGAGCTAACTCAAGATCATTTGTGATTTTGACCATCAGCTTGGAATGAAATTGCAAGCAGTGGGGTCACCATGCTAACAATGCAGGAATATTAAACCTGTAAACCAAATCTCTTTGGACAATGAGGATCAGCAATCCTGGAAAACTACTGAAAACAGATGTGGATGACCTGAGTCAGGACTTTAAACAACTGACACTGTTGACGGTGACAAGATTACATGATGGAGGTCATCCAGCTCTTTCTCCAGATGCTCCAGACAGCAGAAGGCTGGAGAAACAAGGCAGGACCAGGAGGAGGACGACTCTGAAGGCAACAGGCCCCCACCTTAAGCACGCTCTGGAGTAGCAAAGGGACAGCGGCCGGGCATGCTTTCAGTGTCCCAGGTCCTAATGTAACGTGTGCCAGCCCACCTGCAAAATAAAGCCTGGGAGAGGACTGGCCCCAGGAACCAGCGTGTCCCCAACCGTATGCTTAATGCCACAGGCCCAGCGGGGAAAGGCAGAACCACCGCGGTTGAAGATGGCACAACACAGTAACGCAACGTCTTGCAGAAGTCGAGGGTGGAGACAGAGAAGGTGCCAAACTCTGGAGCCAAAATGTCAGTGCAATAACAAAATGATTACTCCCAGCGTACGTCTGGCACTTCCATTCCTCAAACACTAGATTTACTCGGATACGTTTAAAAAGCGTTGACTGTAAAAGATGTCAACGTGATTGACTGACCAGAAAAGTGTAAATAAAAGAGCCCTAAATTGCATCATTTGGGCAAATATGTATTTATACAGTTTGGAAAGAAAAGCCTTGTTATTCAACTGTTGGACAGCAGCAGTGACACAGGAGCTGTTCTGCTTTATAATGCAAATCATGTAATTTGGGGCACGCATTATGTGTATTAAAAATGCAAAGTAAGATCCATATGAAATGCTGTTAATTTGCAGTAGCCACTTTTCAAAATATAATTTCTCAGGCATTTACATTTTTTTTAGTTAAAAAAACAAATTAAACAGTACTTAGAACATTTGCCATATCTTACTTGTTGGATCAAGATACTTTTGAGCTACAGAAACACAAAAATGGCAATAGAAACTCATAAATTACTAATTTCCTTCTTTTTTAAAAATCGGATGTAAATTAAATATAGGAGTCTCATATTTCTAATAGACCAAACATTTTTAATTACAATCAATCTGATCTCAACTGAATTATATGATCATCTTTGCCAACTCCCAGCCTCCGGAAGAGTATTTACACTGAGAAAACAGATCCAACAGTAAGAAACTCCAAACTCGAGTTGTGCTCTGTAGGTCAGCCCCACACAAGCTGGAGCTCGAGCAGGGATCAAGAGGGATGAAGGACCAGTTTTGACCTCCTTAATAGGAGAGTCCAGTTGTCTCCACCAAGAGTCTCGCAGCTGCTTTAAATCCTTCCTGTAATTCTGCATGTTTTGACTGTTCCTCCCTCTCCATGTGCCCCGTTGAAAGAGCTTCCAAGGATGATGGCCGGGAAGCGCACACACCCAGGACATACGGTGGTTGCACATTTTTCCTACAGTTACCTCAACAACCTCTGAGCCTTTCCATACCAGGGACACCCTCCACTGCTGTGTCTCCTAGAGAGGGGCTGTCTTCTCCCTTCCTACTGAATTGGCAGATTTAATCCCTAAACTTGCGGATCCTTAAAAATATCACAGAGATTCTTCTTGGGGATCCAGAGGATCACTCTGTGCTGCTCCTTGCAATGTCAGCTTTGCTAGGCTGCTCTCCCTGGTCCCAGGAGGGAGCCTGAAGTCGGGGAGGGCTCCCCAAGCAAGGCAGCTTGCTGCCCATAGTGTGGGAAGGGGTGTCCACAGAAAATGAAGGACAAAAGTGAAAACGGTACCTTTCCACTGCAGTGCCAATCCAGACCACCTGATATTTAGGACTATATTTTTGCATTGACATACAACATGAAAACAATTAATATCTGTAAGATTTTATTTTGGGGTATTTTTCTTCGCTTTAGTTTTCCTGGAATTGCCCACAACCGCCCATCTGAACAAGCCGGTGCTCGGGCCCAAGCAGCTCCCGGCTGCAAGCACCCTTCCTCTCTTACACATCCCGAAGGGCTGCGACTGCCCGGGCCCTCCCTGCAGACACAGGTATCCAGAGGCCGGTAGTTCTCCTGCATGGTATTAACTCCCACAGCCGAGATAAAGCATGGAAACAGGATCTTTAGGTCCGAGCCCTAATCCCAGCTCTGCCCCGGCAGAGTCAGTGTGTAACCCAAGGCAAGCCATTTTGGCGTGTGCCCCAATTGCTCGTTCTCGAATACAAACCGCGCCGTACGCGCTGGAGAGCAAGCGAATCCACGGGCTTTAACAACGTTTGGCTCATGCCCAGTAATACTTGGTAGCACTCCTGGAGGTTATCGCATAGAAAGTATTATTTAAACCTGGCTACTTTATTGTTTTCCCAGCGGCATGTCAAATAATAACCCTTGAAGTGGCAAAGCCAAGCCATAGTCTTTGTCAGATTAACCTTCCTAGAGGCCTTCTAAAATTGATTGCAAATGTTAGCTCTGAAGGACCAGGCAGATAAAAAGCAATTTCTATCCCCACCTCCCCCCACTAACTTCCATTTCAAGTTGCAAAACCAATCCACAGTCCCATTACAAATCAGATCTGAAAAATGCTGCTTGATTATTTTTTAAAGAGCTCAAACTAGGTCACCAAAAATAGAGTCTCTAATGGGCTAAATGTGGAAAATGACTGCTGAAAATTAACAAGTTCCTGGGCTCCAGGACTACACAAAAGCTTTTTGAGTAGATTGCTTGCAACTATACAAACTGCATCCTCTGCCACACATGGCAGAAACCCAGCCTGCCAGATGCTTAGTGATCATTTGAGCAACGCGTAAAGTAGTTTTCAAAAAACCATAAAGGAATTTTTATTCTTAGAAAATCACTCTCCAGCTTCTTTTCCCTTCATTAGAAAGCGCTTTATAAACACGGCTCCTGAGGCTGGCCGGCCGGGCCACTGCAAAGCTGAGGCTTTCAGCTCCTGTTGCTGCTCTCAGGCTTTTCTCAAGCATGTGGCAGGACACAGCATTTGACCCCTGGACTAATAGACCCACCAGAAGGTTTCGTAAGAATACACCTTCATAGGCAACAAGAGGCGATGTGGAGCAATTTTGCTGCTGAACAGCCACACTGAAAGCCACATGAGAAGTCAGAATGCAGAGGAATGTTTGAGGAATATTTGCCTTATTTTCAAAAATAGGATACCCTCAACAGAAATGCCCTCCCGCCAGTGACTGCTAAGAGCCAACGACCGTACGTCAAGATGCTACATAAACACTGGTGAATGCTGGTGCGTGGAGTTCACCGTAATCTTGTGCTAGCTACTTTGGCATCTATACTCACAGCGCTTCCATAAGTCACACCAATGCATATGCAAACCCTAGGATCTGGAGAATTATAGGAAACTCACTGTTTTTTCTCACAGCCAGCATTTGGCCCACACACACCAAAACCAGCGGCGAAACCCTAGAGGAACAGGCAGGTCCAAAGAGTACCTACATTGGGTGTGACACACTGTCACACCCCCTCTCCCAAAACCCAGGAATAGCCAGCCCGTCACCTCGACTCCTTGCAGCATTGCCTGTGGCCCCATGCTTAAACTCAGCATTATTTTCAAGGGATGTAAAGCGATGGGAGACATCCTGGGAACAATCTCTGGCCTGCGTTTCACTCATACCCCTGCAACGCTGCGCAGCACCTCTAGCTCTCTCCTAGGTTGCTTGTCTCCATCCCAATTGGATTTCATGCAGAAAACTGTGATAAAAGGGTCTCAAAGTTGTGGTGTGTAAATAAGGAAAAAAACGTTCTGTACTGTGATTTCTCTCTCCCAAGAACCTTTCATCTTTTGAACAAATATTTCTGTGGATAAAAGCAAGTTCTGCCAGATCCATGGAAACAGAGAAGACATCCTTCTGGGAAGTACATACAGGCCTCAGCAGTAAACGGATGTGCCCATGTTTTGGACATGAGTTGCCCTCTGGACAAAGCTCATGAAATATCGATCAAAGACAAGGACAGTCTTCGTTTCGGAAGAGGCCAGTTCAGATGTACATTTTGGTGACTGCCTAGGGAGCAAATGTCTGAAAGCCAGGAAGGTGAAGTGGTACTTTACAGCCCCACCTTCATGAAACAGTTAGTCAAAACATTTAATCTCTGCCCATTTCCTCCCTGACATGAGGATTTTGCGTAACAGCCCAGACCCTTGGATAAGGGATGCTTCAGTACGTGCCAAGCAGGATCCCGACTGTTCTGCAGCAGCTTGCTGTCACCCACACCGGGGATCTGACTTGGAGGTTTTCACGGCTGTATTTGTTTCCTTGAGAGCACAAGCAGGGCTGACTTGGTTTACTCTGCATTTTATTTTTGCTGTACATGCCTACTGGATTGCATCCCTCACAGAAATGTCACTTTCCTGCACACAGACTGACCTTTGATAAAAGCAAAGCATTTTTAAAGAAATAAACTCTGTGATTAAAGCCCAGCTATACGTTGGAGAGAACTCCATCTCTTCAGATTTCCCACCTACACAGTGAACACCTTACTGCACTTGTCCTCTTACATTATGCTACATGACATGATGGAACAAGACATCGATAACAATATGATGTGAAGTGCAAAGCAAAATGAGAAAGCTCGAAACATATCTTTCTTTGAAAAGGCTCGTTTTTGCAGAAAGTGCAGATCTCAGGGTACCGAGACACAGAGCGGCTTCCTACTTCTGGGTAGGTGGCATGAAAACAGCCTGGGTAAGCAACGAGTCAAATCTGGTGCTCTCCGATCTCAGCTCAGGGGTGGTAACGAAGTGGCGGGCTGTGGTGATTTCCAAGGGTGAGTCCAAACTCACCTGCTGCTTAACAGCCTTGCAGCTGGTCTCAGGAGGATGGGCGAGGAAGAAGGCCCGCATCGGCTTCTTGCACCTACCGATCGTATCGACGCGCAACGTCTGTGCTGAAGGCGAGGAAGACTCTGGTACAGCAGCCGCTGCTGGTACAGGCTTCGCCACCTGGCAGTGGAAAAATGACTGGGACGTGGGCGGGTGAGACTTGCTTTGGTCTTTTTATACAAGCTGTAGAATGAGAAAGGCACTGAAGACAACACAGTTTTGCTATTGGTTTTAAGGCCCATCACCAAAATTCATGCCTGCTAGCTCACGGTGCAATTTTAATAGGTCAACAGAAATACTGTGTGATTAAAATTACATTGGAATGCTTTGCACTGATATGCTCACACACTTTTTTCTTTGATCCCTTCAGGTCAGTCAGCTGTCTGGCACTGCACGACATGTAGGAGTCCGGCCAGACTTTCCCCACGATAAACATGAGTGTGTCTTCCCAGCGTGGGCAGCCTGCTGCAGAGGCCTACACAAATACGTCAAGGGTTAGTGTGACATAGTTCCACCAAAAATGTCTGTGGGATCAACATAGTTTAAACTGTAGGCACTAGTGTCATTTCAGCATACTTGAAATGTATGTGGATACTATTTAGTTGGCATTCATCTTCTGTACGTGGCTGTAGGAGATTGTACAGGGGGAGATTAATTTTACAGGACCAGAG
The DNA here is from genome assembly GCF_964289735.1 of Phaethon aethereus. Taxonomy (NCBI): domain Eukaryota; kingdom Metazoa; phylum Chordata; class Aves; order Phaethontiformes; family Phaethontidae; genus Phaethon; species Phaethon aethereus. Next base: position 38,881,057 of record NC_138580.1, read on the forward strand.
CCTAAAGTCCTTCCAGGCAAATCGCCCACTGACTTCAGAGAGAAGAGTGCTGGCATCTTAAGATTTTTGCTGAAAGACCTCTCTGTCTTTATATGAAGCTGATACCTTTTAACATAGGCCGTGATATCCTTGTAGTCACGTATAGAACCTCTTAAGCTTTATAAGCAACCAAGAGTTCACAGACGTCATACAACAAGTCTAAGATTAGGTGGATGGAGGGGATCAGGTGAGGATTCAAATCCTCATTCATTAGGGCAGGGAGGGAGAGCACAGACACTAAATTGCCCCAACCTCAGCTGCTTCCCTCGTCTTCCAAACAGCATTTCCCTTCCCATAAGCAAAAGGACCCCCAACATCTTCCATTTAATGGCTTTGCACTAAAGCTGCAGCTTAAAACCTTGATGCAGACTTATGACACAGAGAAGAGTGGAACCACAGACCCTCAGTCAAGCTGCAGGAAAATTCATGATACATAATCTGATTTTACACTGCAAGTTATGCAAAGCATTACTGTGCTCAGGCAACAAGCCTGTAGAAACCAGGTTATGGGCCCAGCTCTTAGAGAGGAAGATGGACTTGAGTTTAGTCAGACGGAGTACACAACTCACCTGGATGTTAAACTGGTCATAACTAAATTTTACAAGGACCTAGAATCAGGAATTACGAATCAAAGTGCTCCTAAATTGCACCTCAGGAGGGAGACTTCAGACGGGGACCCATAAATATGTAACGGTATCAGAACTGCTTGCGAGACGCAGGGCAGGGTAAATTATAGCAATTACTCTATTCTGTCAACTAGATGAAAAACGAGCAAATTTTCTTTTGCCCCTAAGTAGCGGATCACAGATCCTGCTGGAGAGAGCAGCAGCTGTAGCAGGCGTGGGGAGGGCTGCAGGAGAGGGCAGATTGCAGAGGGCAGGACAAGGGAAGGATGGGGACAGCCAGGACAGGGTCAGTAATCACCAAACGCCTTCCAGCCATTTCATCATTTAGTGCTTTGAAACTAGCTATTTCTTGCACTAAAGACTTGAAAAATGCAAGTTTTTACCATATGGCAACGCTGACAAGTGCTCACTGAACACTTGTGAGCCCTTCCTTTACAGCCGTGCAGTGAAGCTGCACTTTTATAGTCTCAAAAAAGAGACATGGGAAGAGCGTCAGTACTTTCATTAGCCATTTTACTCACAGGAATACTCATCAATAGCTGCACAGTCAGTTTTGAACTTGGGCAAAGCATGTTCTCGCCATAAAAAGAGTAAATAAATTAGCTTTTCCATCAACGCCTCTTGTTTTCTCACTTGACAAAGACTAGTTTTTCATTACTCAAACTGCTTTGTGCATTAGTCAATGAAGTCCCAAACATTAAATTCTGCTCATGTGTTCAAAAAATTCGGGCCAGATAACTTTTCTTTTGCAGCCTTTTTTTTTTTTTCCTCAGAACAGAAATGTTCTTTCACATGGCTCTGTTAGGCACATGCATTACAGCACTCGCATCTCCCCGCAAAAAGCACCCGTGCTCTGGAAGACCCGTATCCATTTCCCCCGGCTGCCATCGTTAATCAGCGAGCAAATCATTCGATAATAAAATACCAGCATCCAAAACACCTGCGTGTTTCTGCCACACACCAGACATCCGCGTCCTTTTCTACAGCAGTACAACATCTTCCTTTCTAATGCAAACTTCCACCCACCCACATGCCACACACAATGACTCAAAAGCAAAGGCAGAGGATTAATTAGGCTCCTGATGTTCTCCAGTTTTTTGTTCCCACCATTATCCAATTCTGAAAGATTGGCATCCCTAAATTCGCAGAAGCCTCTTTCAGCGGATGGCTGCGTCTGCCGGATGGCGGGCAAGGCAGAAACACCACGAATGCCAACAGAGCAGCGCTGAGTTATGCCACCACGAGATCTGGCCCTCAATTTTTGCACACCATCTCTTCAACCACATTTCTACTGAAAAAGTTAAAAAAACCTGAATTTTCTTCATTTTCTTTCTTCCCCTTAGAAACCCAATTCCTCCAAGATTAGGATCAAAATTACTCTGAGTTTGTTTAACTACTGTGCAGAATATAAAGACAGCATGTTTTTGTTTAAGGGGATGATGAAACATTCAAGATCAAGTCCCTTTAAAACATTCCTTTAAGTACAATAACCTAAAAACACTGGAAAAGAGTGATTTTTCTTTTTTTTAATTAAGGTGAAAATAATCTCAGAAATATGTAGATAGATACAAAAAACCCATAGCTCCTACTGGCCTTTTCAACTTCATTCATGAACAGCAAAAGCTTTCTTCTTTTTCGTAAAGAAGCTTCTGCTTTCATGTTCTTGCCGTGGGCTCCAATTTTTCAATAAAAATAACAGCTAATTCAATCTCGGTGTTGAACTGTTTGAGGCTTCATTTCTTATTAGAGACTAATTTTGGAGTTTTGCCATAATTTTGCTGTGTCTACAGTTTATCTGATTTTTATCGACTACTTTAATTAAAATGACTTGCAGTACCATACTAATTGATTCTGTGATAAAATAATTAATAGCAATTAATTCATTTTTGAAGTAATTAGCATATGTAATTTTTCCTCCAGCTGTCATTCTCTGCCTCTCAGAAGCCATGCCCTTAGGGCAGGAGAGGTAAAACACCACCGTTTCTTTATCCAGCTGTCCACAGAGGATGCTCATCCCTTCCGTGAACACTCTTTGGTATTCTGATCACTCCTTCATCAGCCCCAAATAATATCTGTATCGTGATCCAGTGTTCATCAGGCAAGTTACCTAGGGTCTCTTTAGAAGAAATGGTGAGGTGTTTCGCAGAGGCATTGCCCAGGAAATGCTAAGACACTGCGTTTTAATTAACCTCTCAAACAATAATCATTTGCTTGCCGAGAGCATCGTACGCACACTATAAAATGAAGGAATTTTTATCCCGTTCCCAGCACCTTTCTCTCTCCCGGCCCTTCACTTTGGCATACACAGCACAAGTCTCAGATCAAGCGCACGTCCCTGTGAGGCACGTAAGGATTTTTCCAAAGAGAGCTCATACACTGCAAACTCACGTTAAGTGCTTACTTCTTCCCACGGGCCTAAAGTTACCTGGGGCCTCATGTCTTATTTTCAGAGCGAACTCCCCAACTACAACTCAAATAACCTTTGGCTTCCAACTGAACTCAAGAACCTAACTCCTGACATGCCGTGGATCTGCGAAGGCACGCGGGCAGGGCAGGAGGAGGCGTGCCTGCACGATGTGCGACGTTCGACGCGAGTAATGCTCAAAAAGCCATTTTGTCGGTCCGGCAGGCTGTGAAGCAGTGATCCTGGTGCAAAGCTAGCCTACAAACGCTGGGCAAGAAAATTGCTTTAGAAGCACACGGTACCTCTTAATACAGTATCAAACACAGGGACCAGACCCTGGTGCAGCAGGCGCTTGAGGATTGTGAGTTTTCCATTTGAAAAACTTCTTCTGAGGCAGCGGCCAAGAGAGATGTTGCTCTTGGTAGGTGTGAAGTGGAGCAAAACAGATTTTATAGTCTTTGCTACCTAAACCCGTGCATCCCAAGTAATATTCTAGACTACTGAAAAACACTAAGACGCCTCTACACATATCACCGTAAAAACTTCTAAGACTAGTAACACACTGAAGAAGGATGAAAGTGCAAAACAGCCCTTAACCTCTGCAGCCATCAGTGGAAGGAGTTAAATCCACCACCAGGTCGGCAGGAATTGCCCCATTGCGGTGCAGGAGAAGACGCTGCCACAGAGGCTGAGTGGGGCTGCGAATGTGAAAGATGGAGAATAAATGCACCCGGTCCCCCGGCAGCAGCCACTTCTCTAGAGAAATTGGTGGCAAGGCTGTGATCCCCTTACCAACAGCATCCAAATCTGACCCCCAGACACATCACTGACCCGGCAGTGTATGATGAAGCAAGATACCTAAAAGCAAAGCAAATTAAACGCCAAATTTAGTTCCTGTGGTCAGGACATCAGAAAGCTCTATGTACAAACATCTTTCCTTTTAACTGTTCTTCTATCTTACTAACCGTTTTTTATTACACATTTTTGTATATTCTAAAAATTTGTATTCAAGCTGCTACTGTTTCATTTTCAATGCAGACCTATTTCTATCTGTCGCCTAGATCTAGAGCTGTCTTTGCCTAATATGGTGAACTTTTGATACCCCAAAGGTGAATTATAATTGCTCTGGGAATTGCTTTTCATACCAGCTCAGTTTTTTCCACAGAACTTGTAAATTCCCTTTTCGACTGCTTTTCTCAAAACCTACTTATGTTTGTGTCCAGTTTTCAGCAGCTGGTACCAGCTCCCTTGGACATACAGATGTTTTTAAAAGGTTGCCTTCTCCAGAAAACCACTTGCTATCTGCAGAATAGCTGCCTTGGAGGACTTCATCAGTGATCTGTGATTTATTACACAAGAACTCACAGCCCAAACGATTTGCTTGCTGTTTCAGATAGGCATAACCTGGAATTTCAGGCATGTTTGAATTAAGACAGCATGAAAGCAGGTGGTTTTATACAAAACTAGAAAATTCTTTGTCTTCTGTTGCACAAGTTTCATTATTTTTTCATTACTTCCATCGACTCTCTTTGGAGGACACAGAAAAGCCCTAGAGCCTGGCGCTGTGTGGTCTCTTGTCATTTCAATGGGGACCAAAGGATGATTTCGCCTTCCATTTCTTACCTGTTTCTGCTCAATTTTGACTCTCTCCTAAATAGAACGATAGGCACAAATAAAATCTATCCCTGCTTTGTTACAGATTATGTAAAATAGCACGAGAGTGTTAGAAACTTCATACCCTGAAGTTGCAGCAACTATGTCACGGCTGTTTAGCCCTGAAACGACAGTGACAGCCTTCCTTAAAGAAGGAAGAGGCAGTGGAGATGGATTTCAAGCTCTGAGCCAAAAATGCTCCACTCACCCAAGCCTAGCTTTTCCTGGCAGTCCCTTTTTCGCTTCCTTTTATCTTTTTATTTAATTGATAATATTTATTTTCTGATTTTTTTTTCTTTCTGCAGTAGTTTTGGAAACCCCAAAGGAATAAAGGAATATTTTGGTTGAACTTAAAGGTCTTTTCCAATCTTAATGATTCTGATTCTAACTCAGACTGAAATATTTCTGATGAGCTGGACAGCAATAACCTGGTTCGGTTCAGTTCAACCTTAACTTGCCAGCGTGCTGCTTCACAGCACTTACGATTTATAGCTTTACTGATTTTTAAGCTGGACTTGCAAATCGGACAAAGCCGTGGTGCAGCTGGTACCATCACACCTCACAACACAATTCACTTTGTCATTGCCAATACGTTTCTGTGTAGGCATTTCATTTTGCCAAATTTCTGGATATTTTAACTTGTCATCCCAAATCAGGATTACCGTAAGTGCCAAAAGAGCAGAATTTTCCCATAAGGCAGGAATACCCCTGCTGCATTTAGCCTTGCCGTCTACATTGCAACTGTTAGTGGAGAAGTCTTCTGCTGCCGTTCAATAGCTCATTATCCAAAATCATTTGGCAATACATACTTAAAATAAAAAAAAAAAAACCCCAAAAAAACCCCAAACACCTAAATAGCCCTGCCAAGATTGAATGACCAAAGAATTGAAAGAAAAAAGCCATTTGGTCTTGCTGGCCCTGCAGACAGTGAAAATCAACACCAAGGTGATGGTAGGAGGAATGAATTGTGACAAGATGAGAAAGTACCTCTACCTTAGTTATAAAAGAAAATCTATGAAATGCTCAAGGAGATAAATAAAATGTGCTTCACGGAAGAATTATCAAGGCCTTATTATGTCAGGAGAAAGAATAATTCTCTTCTCCTTACCTCCCTTTCTCCACCCTGACTGCTAAACATACAGAAACACAAGCTACTGATGAACTGACCCGAAATGGAGAGCTTCTGGCCAGTTCAATAACCAGAACTATTGTAACGGTAGTTAGACTGACCCAAAATAAATATTTCTTTTTCAGCTTTCCAAATTAGTCTTTAATAAGATTACGGGAAACAAATGGATTTTAGACTCTTGCCATCAAGTAGAAATAGCATTAAAAAAGAAACCGCGACAATTACACAGACGATCTTGTCCTCCTGCCTTAGCACAGCTCCCCGACTGAGATTCCTCACCAAAAACGTAGAAATACGTAATACAGCTATAATTACCATTACCGGGCCTTACTTAGTCATCCTTCTTCAAGAAGGCTCTCCATGAAGTCACCAGGGGACCCTGGACAAGGGCCACATGGATATTCCTAAACCTGTGCCGCATGCTGGCAGAGGAATAGCGAGCGCATCTTGAAAGAGGTGAATACATGAGGAAGATGAAGTTTTGCACAAGACTAGTCAAAATAGATTGAAATAATTAAAAAGGGCTGGAGGGAGAAAGAGATTGAAGGGAATATAATGAGCCAAGGCACTGGATGTCACTGTGGGTGGAACAAGACAAAGGCAGAACAGCTGTGCAAGACGATGGGATCGCTATCAGCAAGCTGGAAACCACATAAAATTCATGCCTCCATAATTTATTCACCCTTTGAATGTTAAGATTTAGGTTCAATATTACCAGGCAGCAACAAGTGAAAGCCAGTCATTTATTTACGTCACCCTTCAATACAGAGCTTAATAGGCTGATTTACAGAGAAAGTTTGGCAGACTTAGTTGTGGTAACTCTCTTAAGGGAAAAATAACAAGCTTGTAGCCAACCCCTCTTGGGCTTTGCTACCGGCCCATATGGGACCATTTAAAAGACAGGGTCTGTAATGCAGTAGATGTTGCGAAGTATTTAAATCTACATTTACAGGCTCTAGAAAGTTGCTGAAATTTTAAGGACTGAAGCAATTTGAAAAGCTACTGAATTTCACATCCAATGCTCAATTCAAAGATTCATCAACCCATGCAAGCACTGCTAGCAGCGACCGTGCCCACGCCAGGCTAGCCGCAGCTGCGAGTGCTTGTGCTTCAAAGTATTCTGCAAGAATAATTCAGTGTATTTGTATATACTATACTGAAAATATATAATTTCAGTATGTTTATGTGTGTGGCCTTGGCACAGCCTCCTCTGTTTTCTGCCAGACGGGACACCCCAAAACCCTTCCCCAAATTGGCAGCCCCACACAAATCCTGCTCAGCTCTCATGGCCCTGTAGCACCTTCCCTGCAGGAGCTTCTCCAGCCCTGCCAGCTCCCTCGAGCCTGGCTCCAAGGGCTGCACCAAGCCCTGCTCCCACCAGACTGCAGCCAGCTCCAGCCATCCCATTTTCCCAGCAAATCCCTCTAAAGTGTCCGGGAAACAGTGCGAGGTGGTGGGCCTTACTCTGCTCCCAGCTGGGCTGATCCCAGAGAAGCACCCCGAGGCCATCGCCCATCCACCCTGACCTCCTCGCTTTCCAGCTCAAATCTGGTGGTTGATCACTGAACTTTGCAGCCGGACCTCCTAGTTGTTCTGCAAAACCTGGCTCACAGCCATACTGGATTCCTTAAATAAACAGCCTTTTCACAGGCTACGTCAATAAATCAGCGCATTTACGTGGCAGTAAACATGTATAGCCTTAAACATTTTGGATAGCATAGCTACATAAAAATCACACATGTACAGAGTTCCCTTTCAAGGCACAGTCAGTAATTCTGACTGATCCACGGGGCATGGAAGAGGAGCTGCAGAAACAGAAAATTATCTTCTCTCACAAGAGAAGCTGATCACTTTGTATCTCAGCTCTCTGGAAATCAATCTGCAACTTGCTTTTGTGATTTCTATTCCTAACGCTAGACACAGTTTAAATATATAATGAGAGGTTTGCATGTAATTTTGTGAATCATAACCATGAGTTTGATTCACCGTCATTTACTGTGTCAAGTTTTAAGAGCATTTGAATGATGCCCCAAAAAATTATTTGCATACTTAACAGTTACATGAGCTTTAGTACACATGAACCTCCATTCGGTGATTCATACCATAAACGTTATTTGTCTTTAGCAATTCATTAAAACCATTTTAAAAAATAGTTCCAATAACCCAGTGAGAGAACCAAAATTATTAAGGAGGGCATAGGTAGATGGTAGCAAAAATTGGCATGATTGAACACACCTTACCAGCAAAAAACAGTGAAATATCCCTCAGAGTAGTTCATTGCCAACTCAAGGCACGGAAATTATTTTTCCAAAGTACAGTAGATGGCAAATTCTTGTAAATACCAAAAGTGTGCAAAGAATATGAAACCGGACATCAGCAATTTGCTAACCACATCAGAAGCAAAAACCTCAGACCATTAGAAAATGATCATTTTAAATAAGCAAGTGCTTAAGTTCACCTTTACTTAACTTAACATAGTGAAGCGTGTACTCGAGTCCCACAAGCCAAAGGCATTTACACGCATACTCCGAGTTAAACAGATGTCAGAAAGCTTTGCTGGACTGCACGGAGTCCAGGCTGGAATGATGGTTGATGCATCTACGAGATGGACTCCAGGTATGGCCCATGATGGGAAATAGTAACACACTGACAGATACATGCAGAAAAGATAGTAACATGCAAAAATGGTGTTCAAGATCCCAATGTGTTGGATGTGTTCCTGGTGATCTACACAATGATCTACTGCCTCTCTCCTTTCTAAACTACATCTAATTCATGCAGAAGCTTTAGCTCCATGTGATAACTCTTACGTGGACAGAAAACATTTGGGGAGTATAGAAGCTCAAAACCTTAGAGCTCTGCAAGTCCTGTGCTTTAACTCTGGAGTTTGTCCCAGTAACATGTGGGAGCTGATGGCTGTGCAGGCCGGCTGACATGCTGCAACAGGAAAGCTCTTCCCACCTCCAGAAGAACTGCAAATGGAGAATATCCTTCCTCAGTTCCAATTTTTTCAATTTCTGGACATGTATGTTCAAGCCCCTAATACAGCCTGGAGCCTTACAAAGTGTGACTTCCCAGAGTCTCCTGGTCCAGAGCAGGGGTCTCATGCAGCATCTCAAGGACCCTCGCAAAGGTCAGTAATTTTCAACAGAAGGGTTAAAGCACCAAGATTTCTTCCTCTAGAGAATACACATTCTCCAGAAAAATATGCATGTGAATAAGAAAGTACTGCACGTTGTCAGAAGATGTTAATTTTGAACGGTATTAAAAAGGCCTATTACAGCTCCACACGGTACATTCCCAGCTTCTCAGGGATGGGGCCCATCTCTGAGTAAGAACACAAGCCTCTCAGTTTAAACCAGTAGAGACTAGCACTTAAGTCCACATCTTCATAAATGTCTCAAACTGCCTCTCAACACCACCATTTCCTTCAGGCACTGTAAGGGTCACCAGCACAGACTGGGGAAATGTTCACCGCCTGCAGGTTCTTTGAAATATTTCAAGGCATCATATTTGCTCAATGCATTTCTTTTCTGGCTATTTTTTAACCTATGGGAAAAGAAAGCTGTCTGAAATGTTTTGATATTAAGCACACAAAGACTGTTTATCTGTGTCATTATAGCACAGCTTTAAAGCTTTTGCTGCCTTTTTTTTTTTTTTTTAAACAATTTTAACTATTGTGGCGGGGAGAACAACCACCACCAACTGGATTTATAAGGCTGGCATGGATTCAAAGCTAAAGTTGATCAGAAAAAAAAAGCTTTGATTGTAAGACACAAGAACAAAGCCAGTCCTGTGAAGCTTTTTATAGATGTGGTCTTCCCTGAAGCCATGAAATCCTACTGGAGAAACTTCAGCTTGTCATACCCTTTCAATAAATGCTGCAATATTTGGATATTTCAATAAATATCCAAAGGCTCCGCAAGCCCACATCTCTCTGGAGTGACTTGAGAGCATCATCCATGCTAAGTGTTATCATCATCTCCATGCCACAAACTTGAGCTACTTTAAGGTTATCTCAGTGCAGCAAGAGAGGCACTCAGACACGAACACAGAAGTGGAAGGCAAATGACCTCCCCAGGATGTACCTATGAAACTTTGCAGAAGGTCACATCAGGAGCAATCAACTCCCCTTTTACAGTTTTAGGGAAAGAGCATGCTTTCCTAAACAACAAGAGTAACATCAGTGCTACGTTCCCCTCCAAGTGCCAAAAATTAGCTCCAGCCAACAAATAACCCAAGAGCAAGAGCTGAGTTCATTTGTATTGATTTATCATCACATATAACGAGTCCTGACCTAGACCCAATGCAGTCAGTCTAACCATTGCTGACACCGGACCATATATCTTTTCCCCGGGTCTTGCCTTAAAGTCTGGAGGCACTTTGCTTTGGAAAAGCACAGATTTGATTTTGATCACAAACATCCTTGCATGATTCACTGCCACTTCTCACAGTCTCCTGAATTCATCATTAGTTTGCAAAATGAACATGGGTAATTGCATTTTATTTTGTTCATAGCCTTGTTAACTTATTACAAGAGTATTAAAATAGACATTGACAGTCAGAGCTGTGTCCCGAGATCATTCAAAGTCATACACTTTCTCTAGGTCTCAAGTTGTTTGCACGTGAGTGAAACAAGGGCAAAAAGTCTTTCTTCCTATGTACCTCTGAAGGGACTGACCTGAAAGTCTGCAGCCATGACTGAAATACCATAATGACCAGATGTTTTCTTTTCACCTTGGTGTATCACTTTCAACTGCCAGAATACAGAGGTAAGGGTGAATAATCTCACTTTTCAGGATCCTCCTGAGAAGTTTGGTTTGAGCTCAACTTAAGAAGTCCTGGCCTTCCCCTGCCTGTCATTTGTCCAACTTTGGTATGGTTCTGGTGTGGCTAAAATATCTCCCGTGGCCCTCGCGAAGACTTGCTCACTGTTTGCTCTGCTCAAAGCACAAATACAAAAGGCAGCTCTCGTGCTTCCACAAGCAAACAGGTTCAACCGAGTCCTATAGAGTACATGAAAATGCAACACAATTTGGGGAGTTTTAGCCCAAATACAAAGCCACTTGAACTACCTGCCCGGGCAAAGGGAAATAAAGTCAGTGACACAGAAATCTTTCCTGAAATACCGTATGATCAGCCAAGGGTACTGAAAAGTTGATGGCTGCTGCTTGTGCTGAGCTCTGCGTTGTCACTAAAGCCAACCAGGCAGAGGCCAGTGAAGCTGGTCCATGGCACAGGACAGGCACAAGATGTACCTGTGCAAGCCCTGTGGGGACTTGCTCTGCCTAGAAATACACACTCCTAGTTTTGCACTGTGAAAGCCAGCAAAAACAGCAGGGATGGTAAAAGGAAAATAAGGCAGCTTTTCAAAACATACACCACCTGGGCAGACCATTTAGTCACACACCTTCACACAGAACCTGAGAAACTAGAATAAAAACCGCAGCAGGTTCAGCTGATGTTCACAACCCTCTTACAACCAGCGGCACCACTCTCTCTCTTAGAGCTGGCTGCCCCGAAAAGCCTGACCAAGCCCGAGGGCCAGTAGGGCTGACCCCACAGGAGAGCACAGGCTAATGCAGCCTGTGCCTCTCTAGCAGTCCTGCTGTTTTAAGCTGAGGGCAAGTCTCTGCAGCCGTCTGAGGACTCACTTTGCCAAATTTGCGGAAAACTGGAAGAAGCAAAGTTGACTGGTCCAGTCTCGGAGGCACGGCTGGCGGCTCCGACAACCCAAGCCCATAAAAGACCAGCTGCTACCACAGACTCCAGGGACGAGATCTGCGTCTGAGCTGACATTTGGCTTGGCCCTCGTGAAACAGGGCTGCCTTGATTAGGTTTGCACCGACCAGAGCAGTCTTCTGAGACCAGGCAAGTAATTACATGGAAACCACTTTCACAGCAAAGCACACTGTGCAACTATTTGCTGGTGGCTTGGTTAAGTAAGCTCTTCTTTTTTTTTTTTTTTTTACCCCGCTCAGGGACGTATGAGACCTAATGCTCAAAGAAGGTCTATATAAAAGAAGAAAGACTAAAAAGATATTTAATCTATAGCTCACTTGTTCATAGGCTGATTTATTCCCTGTAGTGGAATGCAGCATTTGCACCTTTATGTGTCAACTGGAAAAAGATTTCTGAGTAGGTCCATGAATTCTAAGGATGTAAATTGATCAGAGAGTGAGTTAGAGTAGCAGTGGGCACAAAAACATCACAAAAATTAAAATTACTTAGGAAAGTCCCCCAGAAATCTGGTATTTTCAAGGATATTCAAACTGCCTAACACAAACTACCATAGCTGGTCTGAATCTTTCCCCAAAGGAACACAACTTCCTATCCCAGGATCATCATCCAGGTATCTGAATTTGCTACCACCAGCACTCTCTTTGTCTTGGTAAGTGGCAGAAGCAAACCTCACAGGACCCTCTTCAACAGAGTTGATACAAAGGTTGATGCAAGGATAAGAAAACTGTGAACAAACCTAGTTTAAAAAAAACCCAAACATAAATTAAATATTTTTTCCATCGTTAAACAAGGGTTTAGAATAAACTTTTTTATTACTGTGTGGGAAAATTCTGCCTGCCTTGGAAAATACGGACTTCGGGCTAGAACACTTTAAAAAGAAAATAAAAATCATAGGACAAGGTTGTTTTTTTCTTCCTGTTTTCTTGGCTTTAAAATCTGTGGAGATTTGAGCACTTGATTTTTTGCTTTTCACAGTTTTTCAGGGTTTTGTTTTCTTTGTTTTGGAGTGAGGTGACTTAGACTTCGCAGATACGAACTGATTTCCCTGAAATCCCTCCTCTGATTACTGTATTGGTGCAAGTTCTAATCTGTCCTACTGTTCCGTAATTCAGAGATCTCATCACACCTACTGGGACAGAGACTTCAAAGAAAGACTCTTCGGAGACTTCTTCAGTGCCCCTATCTTCAGCAGACACATTTCTAACCTATTCCTAAAGCCCATAACAGAGTTTTCTATGGATCTGAGACAGAGATAACTATACTGTCAGCATCTATAAAGAAACTGTTTTGTACCACGAAGGCTTGCATACAAAAACACGGTGAAGAAAGTAATAAAGTCATACAGTCTATAAAATTAAGTTAAAGCATATTAATTCCTCACACAGATATTTTTTTTTTTTTTTTTAATATGTAGGAAGGCAGATGAGTTCAGGTGGTGTGACTGTGTGCCAAGGTAATGGCTGGGATCCCTGTTTCTTGCTAGCCTGCCAACTTTTGGGGAATTACAATTTCTAACATTGTAATTTCAGAAGGAATCGTGGAAAGTACCCCGCTGTGCGACAAAATCGCCCCATGTCTCTCTGCGCTATGCTTTGAGAGTGGCTATGCCAGGAGCCAAAACCTTGTTGCCCTTCCGCGGCGCACGTGCTGCTTGGGGCAGGTTATCCCATCATCTATACGACTTCCAGCTCCTACAGTTAACCAGCAACGCGGAGGATGCGCATGCTAAAAACAACAGCAAACTCATTTTTTCAAGTGAAGGCTGTTTTCCCTCCCCATGCCCCTGGCTCCTACTTTTGACACGAAAATAGCAAGAAGGAAGAGTTAAAAATCTCAGCATCTGCAGAAGGTTTCATTTCTGAAGCCTGATTTGAGGTTCTTTCTAACAAAACACGACTCTCTAACTCTTCTCATTTACATGTGGCCTGTTCACAGGATACTCTCTGGAAACAAGTGCAGCTGCAGAACCTAACAGAAATACCCTTGGTTTGGAGAAATTTCCTAAAAAAGCAACAAAACCACAGAGTCATTTACTCTACTTTCAAAATGCAACATACCCTGGCAAATGTCAGTGACTGACAGGATGAGGTTTAAAAAGAGTAAGAGCCATATTCAACCAGAGAAAACCAGACATGCTGCCAGAAACACACCCAGCCAAGAAATGCCAGTTTTTAGAAAGAACACACAAAACTACAAATTGCAAAGACCTTCAAGGAAAAGTGAAACTAAATATTTCCTTAACAACACAGAAATCTGAACTGAAAAGGGGATTTTATACAAACCTTTGTTTTGTTCTAGAAAAAAAAAAAGTTTAATTGAAAACATCTGAAGGGAAAAAAAATCAAGCAGGTGGATAGTCCTTATTTTTGTCTTGGTCATTAAAATCAAGATCACTTGATCAGCTTGAAGCACATGAACTGAGCTATTCAGGAGATGCTGAGCAGTTGACGGTGTTGCTTTCTACCCCACCAGCTGCCTCTGGCAGACCTGTAGCTGGGAAAAGTTTGAAAGCTGAGGACCATGGAAAACATTTTGTATTAAATAAAAAAAGCAGGATCAGAAAATGCTGCCTGCAGTATGAAACGCTGTGGTATTTTTTCCAAACTGCTCAAAGTGCATCCTCTATAAAAAGAGACCTTGCCTTTTCTTAATGTGACCACCCTGAGCCTTTAGTTGACCCATTTTTGTGATTACTTGCTGTCCTCTCACAGGATCTAAGAAAATGATAAAATTTATTGCTCTTGATAAATATTTCTTACCCACTCTAGCAAGGACACAAGTTAAGAGCTTGAAAGAAAGAGACAATCATCTCCTCCTTACATGGCTGTGCTACAATGTTTTCTCACTGTTTATCTTCAAGAGCGCCCAGGTCTCTGCCTTTGGAAAACACCAACTTTTAAATTAGACTTTGTCTGCAATTGTTAGGTTCTTGTTCTATACTCTTTCGTGAGACACGACCCTATCAAAAGAATATTTTATAAAGCAAGCGAAATCCTATTCATCACACTTGTCCGTAGGCACCAGGGTAGCCGTTGGGCGAGCGACTGCTCACAGCCCTCCTCGACCCGCAAGCGGAATAGATCTCGGATCTCGCTCCCAACCTTCGCAGAATGAAGAGAGATACACAAACAGAGAGGAGAAAAACGTGGAGTTATGCAAGATGGCAGTGCTTCAGGTGAAGGGCAATACAATTTACCATTTGCTTGCAATTACTGCCGCACGATTCAGGTAGTTTGCAGCTCATCGTTACTTCGATCGAGTGTTGTCCCAAAAAAACAGTTGCTGGTGGGGCTTAAAAATATTGCAACAGTCTGGATGCAGATGTCTGTTTAGGTACCAGCCTGTCAGTGAAGCTAAATGGATTTAAACTGGCTCGGTCACAGGCAGAGGTATGGAAAAGGAAAAGATATCTAAAGGCACAATGGAAATTAATGGAGAAATTCCCCCAGACGGCTCCAGTGCTGCCATGTTTTCCCTGGTGAAAAGCAGCCTGGACTACGGCCACGCACCGCATCAGCCCTTATCGTAACCATGAAATAGGATGGAGTAACAGCACATCACCTGGCTCCACGCTCTCCTTTATTCTGGCACCTCTAAATATTTATTGAAACTGATAGAGCCGGGCACTGTGCTTCAGCTGCTGTATGGCCAACTTTATCAAGCTTTTCCACACAGGAGGATGCTAATAATTAGGATCCTTCCAGATTTTGAAAATAATTGCAAATCTCCAGCACTGAGGGCTAACGATAGCTGTAAAGAAACAGCTAGGAGCTACTGCTCTTATACCAGGGATAAGTTTATTCTACTGAAACCTGATGTTGGCTGATTCACATGAATAACAGGTAAGTCGCAGAGAGGTTCAAAGTTAGAGAAATCCCTGTGTTTTAGATGCTTACCTGAATTACACTGGCCTCTTGTGTCTAAAAGGCTGCAGCAGAAGCTCTTCACAAGCAATCTTTAATATATTTCTGGTACTCCTGATACTTTTTACTATACCTGGTATTTTTGACAGGTGCAGATGAAAAAAACCAAGCCTCCACTTCAGCCTATTGCTGTATGCTGTATTTCTCCTGGATGCCATTTATTACCTGCACTGCAGTAGCAGCTGGGAGCAACATTGACCCTAAGAGAAAGTCTCTCCCTTGGACAACTGATAGTCAAACTCAAAGACATGAGAAAACCATGAGATGCAGCAATCTCTTGTGAGAAGCAGAGGGAAAGCTCAGGGACGAACCTGAAAAAAGCTGGGGAGAACATGCCCGTGCTTCCCTGGGCCAAGGGAATTGCTCTGCGGGTGGCGAGTGTTAAAGAGAGATCAGAATTAAGGCCAGATTGCAGGTTTCTGGACTGTCATCAAGAGCCCCTCCCCACCAAACGGGTGGGAGGCACCATCTGAAGGACATCGGGATGGGAGGGCTGGCAGGCTACACAGCATAATAAAGTGAAAAATAATAGGAGGAGTGAGGTTAATTAAACATTTCTGAGCCTTTAAAAAGGGCTGGGGTCCCCCCTTCAGCAGAGGCAACGCTTTGGGACAGAGTGGACGGCATCTCTCCCGCTAACAAGCTGGTTTTCAGCCTTATTTAGTGTTTAAGTGAGTTAACTTTCCTAAAGCATTTAGCTATGCAGCAGCAGAGGCACCTTCTCACATGGCATGTTGTTTTAACAGATCAAAACTCTTGTTGTTTTTAAAATCTCATTAAATACATATTGAGCTGTCAGACATTAGCACACATTACAAAAATGAAATTGATGGTTGAGACTGAAAATCCAGCCTGATGTGCTGTCCCTAACTTACCCCAGCTATTTCAGCAGGCTCTCTGGAGTGTGTGATCCATTGCAGCATATTCGCTGTAATACCGAAACACAAGAACGGATGAGTCAAAGGCAGAATGTCAGGTCAAATTTTTCAGGCTTAACTCAGGATTTAATTGCATTTAGAGGTTTAAGTCAGACTATTACAACTGCCTTTAAGGTAATCTCCTCATGTAGGAGGGAGTATACATGTCCCACACCCAGGTACACCTGCTAACCCTCTCTGCTGTTAACCATCACTCAGTACAGCTGCTGTGAGACCCCTCTTTTCCTGATTTTTTACTGACTGCTGCTGAATAATCTGTTCAGCCTGTAAGTCAGGAAGCACAGGCACTGCTCGTGTCAAGGCAAGGGACTCACCTCCAACTCAGCTACACAAACAGACAGAAGAACCGCTATGGGGATTTCACAAAGAGAAAGGCTCAGAAATGACTGAAGTCAGGAGCTGAAGTTTATGGGAGCAAGGCACCGTCAGTCTCTGCAGGATTTTGTGTGTCTAATTAGGAGTCAATGGCTAATGTGAACACGTTTGAGAGTTCAGCCCACATGAAACACAAGGTACGTGGCTCGGATCCTGTCTGTGGGCTCGCCTTTCCTGGAGAGGTATGTACACTTACTATTAAAGCTGGTGGGCATCGTATGCAAATGCTTCCAAGGGAGAATAGTGCACTGGGCTTCCACGCTCATACCATGCTCAGCACAAAGGTTGCAGAGGGATATGCAGTCGCATCCACCACTGGAAAGAAGAAAGTGGAGGCAAAGGCACCCAGAAAAGCAGCACCCCCATAACAGGGGGCTTAGCTGCTGCTTCACACATAACACACAAACCATAAACACCACCACTTCTATTGGTTATAACGTCGACATTCTAAGCCAGGCACCCACCAACGTACCTCGGTGGAGACGTACCGGTCCATCCTAACCCTAACGATGGCTGTGTCCATCACACCACCCATCTGCAACCACAGTGCTGCCATTCTCACGCTGAACCTACCATGCAGTACTCAGTCAGCCCTCTCCTGGTGTTTGCTGACCTTCCCTCCCACCACTCGCATACACATGCTTACCTATAATAAAAATATACGGATAAATAAAAAGATCCCCTCTTTTCCCCAATACTGTAAATTCATGACTCCTAGACCAAGCACCATTTGCTGTGGCCAGCAGAGGACCAGCCTGGACATTCAGACATCCCCCGTGAGGTCTTCTGCACATCTCAGACCTTTCTCTCACTATTCCCCAACCTCTCTGACTCCCTGTACTATTCAGAAAGAAATACCATAGAGTAGAATTCTCCCTTCAAAAAAAATTTCCTGTAATGATACTCAGGTGAGGCTCTTTGGACTGCATCATCATACAAATACTGTATAAATACTTACAGACCCAAGGTACTATTTTGTACTTGCTTTCAAATTTAAGAATCCAAATTCTCCCACCTGAAGAGAATTACATCACTGCTCATAATTAAAAAAAAAAAAAAGAAAAAAAACTGAGCCTTCTTTGGCTTTGGATCAACTAGTTCAGCAAAAAGTGAAATTTCTTCTCTGGACCTTCAGATAACCTTTGAATTCAGTACTTGTTGCAGCAAGAGAAAGTTTGGTTTGTTTTTGTCATCAGACTTGAGATCAAGAAGAGATGAAATGTTCTAGGATGAAAGGCGGAAATGCCAGATGAAAGACTGAAACCCAAAGAAGATTTAAAATAACCACACAAAGGTGCTGGGAGAAAAACATGGAGAACTCCACAGTGCCGGGTTTGGTTCTGGCATATGTGCTCTCTCAGTGCCTTGAGCTGGTGGCAAATAACCACCAGAAAGAGCCAGGAGGGTGGTTACGATGCAGAGTTGGTTGGGATGGAGCCCTCCACCCCCAATTGCCAGCATCACCCCTGCCTAACCCTAACCGGAGATTGATGGTGCTCGTGGGGGAGTTCTAGCAGCCCTCTCTTGCCCTTTGGCAGCTCACTCTGAGCAAAGCCTCCATTGCAGGTCTTGGCTTTCTCCTTTTTGGAAACTTAACCCTAATCACACGTTAGCCCTGAGGTAAGACTTAGAGCCTCGGGTGTCCCGGCAGTTGTCCCTCCTTTGCTTTGGCAGCCCCTTCTCGTCCCTCACCTGTGCTGCGCCACGGGTCCAAGAGAATTAGGGCTCCTTCACAGAAACTGCTGTGTTACCATGTCCACCACAATTGCTATGCAGGAAATGAGTAGCCACTTTCTCTCTGGTCCCGCCTTTACTCCAAAGTTGGAGATTTTTGGTTGGCTTAAAGAAATTCAGCCTGGCTGCACGTAGGATGCTGCAGATGCAATTATGCAGAGCCCAGTTACATCAGTGATAAAATAGGGCTCACTTCCTAAGCCCAAATTTATAAAGGGAATACAGCACAAATATCTTTTAATCACCAAATATTCTCATGGAGAACACTCTCCATTTTGGGGGGGTTGTTTTAAAGTTCATTTTTCAATTTGCAAGCCCCCTACCTACTTTTCATCAGGATCACATCAGGGGCATCCTCAGATAATCAGACAGAAATGGGTTCAGCAGAGGAAGAGCTCCGACAATCTGTGGGAAGCAGGCTAAAATCCATAGTAACAACGAAAAACAAACTCAAATCAAGGTAAATCAACAAAAATCATAATAGAAAAGGTGCAGATTAAAGATAATCAGCTATTATGGCAAAGAAACAATTTCACGCCAAAGAAAGAAAGAAGGGAAAGCAAAAAAAAATTACTTCCAACCTTAAAAGACTCAGTTCAATTCGTGTGGGTTCAGCATCTTCATTGCTGACACAAACCTAAACCCTTCCTCAGTCTGGAATAAAACACACTGAAATTACTTGCTACAGTCCGCAGCCCGTCCGAGGTGGCTCCAGCAGCAGATGAGTGCTCACAGAAAGCCGAACTGGGGCGCTCCGGATAAAACTATGGGCTGGGAATTACCCGGTCTGAAACACCTTGCAAGTATTTTTTCCATGCTTTGATTTTTATTATACCATAAACCTGTTGCTCTGGAATAACCACCAAAAGAATTCCCTTTGAAGACACCCAAACATTGACTTTTTTTTGTGTCTGTGCCTTTTCCTCTGTTTCATTTGGTAACATTGGTAAATTCAGTGGAGGTGCCTCAGGTGCTTCAAAAAAATTGCAGCTGGGGTACCGAAAAAGTCAGGCCCCACTATTTCTTGCAAAACCTCACTAGCAGAGAGAACAAGATGCCTAAGGGTTGACTAATTTGAATTTAACTAAAGTAGTTAAACAGCTTCACAGCACCCAAATACTCTAACTTGTAAGCAAACAAACATTACAGAATTAACAAAGACGTGCCAATCTAATTAAAATCAATCCACAAATATCTCTAAACACCAAAGGAGCCTGATTAGTAGCTGTTTATAGTAGCTGCTTAAGCAAATTGTGGAGGAGTAATAATCCTGATCTCGTCACTTGCCAGAAAGATTTTTCTCACCTCCAAAAAATCCCTTTGACTTCAATTTATTTAAAGTTCACATTTTAAAACAGACCAGCAGGTTCCGTGGCATAATTCCTTCTAAATAGTGGTTTTTAGAAAATTCGTATTATAGCAGTGACTGCTTCTTGCGCATCGTCACACGCTCATGAGCATCATCACACGCTCATAAGCGTGCACCAACGGTTCCTCTTGGTAGAGAAAGGAGCCGCTGGTCTTCAGAGCTGCCCAGCCAGAACTGCCTGGGACTCTGGCACTAGTTTTCTCAAATACACTGCTTCATTGCAGCAGAATTGATGACAAATAGGCCCGTCCATAACATTTTCACGAAGCCTATTTATCCAGATCTCCCACACCTCTTCCTTTCTCCCACCCGCTTGAGTGGCGCGTTAATGAATCCCTGTTGCAAAATAGATGGCAATTTTTCAAAAGACTTCTGTAAATATTTGGGGCAGGAGTGGTGGACGGAGGTGGGAGAGACTTTAAAATACAAGAAAACGTTTCATCCCCTTCTGGTGTCTGTGGGTCCCCCCTGCCAACTGCCCACGCTCCTCATTCAGGCAGGCGGCCCCTCTCCCGCACTCCGAACTGCACCAGCCCCAGAGCCTTTCGGGGTCTCTGCTCTTTCATCTCTCTTGAGCGTCAGTCGCCCATCTGCGAAGTGAGCAATACCAGACACTTAATATGTGGGATGCAAGGAAAGAAAACCCTGTAGGTGCTCCAGTTAGGCATTAATTGTTGCTGGGGAGACATCCAGACAAAGAGATATACAAAAAGTGAAAGGGAATAAATCTCCTAAGAGAAGATGCTCTGATCCATTCCCGTAGACTGGCTATATATGTGAATGGCAGTGTTGGTGGCTGAAGAACTATAGCACCTGAGCACATCTGACTTATTTAGGAACACAGGACACATCACACCCTAAATAAAATGTTTTTTTCCCCAGGTTCTTTCCAGGGGTTTCAAGAATGGCATTTGCTAAAGGGAGAGAAGAACAAGAGTCCAAAAAACATAGCTATCTGAGAAAAGAATGAAATTGGGGCTAAGAGATAATACTTTGAGAAGGAAAAAACATTTTTTAACTGGACACTCAGTTCAGGCTGGGAGAAAACTGGTTGCTGGACAGAGATGCTCTGTAAGTCACAGGAAAATGATGAGCCCCAGGCAAATTTCTAGACACCTTGAAGATCAGTAAATCCTGAAAACTCTCAAGAGAAGTTACGATGCTGAGATCGAGCATGGGGTGAAAGCGTTCCTTCCCTTGCATGACCTGTGTATTTCATGACCAGTCTGAAGACAGATTTTATTAAAAATCCCTTTGGCAAAAGCACTGAGAGGAGCAAAAACTGAAACGGGAGATAGAGGTTGTGCTAGATCCCCTTCAGAACCAAGAAATCCTTAGAAAAGACAGGGATCAAAACACAGCAGCCTCAGAGCTGTCCGACCTGGACTGTCTGGAGGTTTCACAGTACCCAGCTGGTACACAGGACCTTCTGGGGCTGTGACAGACACCGAAACACAAGACCCCTCAGCGCTCACATACCCTTCCTGCTCTTCAATGCAAGACCTTAACAGTCTAGAAAGTCTAAAGGAGAGGGGCTGGCAGAGCTCCTCCAGCACACGGACCCGCTCTCACCCCTGTAATCACATATTTGCGCCTGAACTATTTTCTTTCTTATTAGCCAGGGGATGTGTCCCCAGCGAGATGCCTCTGGAGCTGCCCATCTGTACCCTCCCCACCTCCTCCTCCCTCAGCCAAGCCCAAAGGTAGCAACAGCAGAATGTGCAAACTCAGGCTGTGCAAGGACATCTGCAGCCCCAAACAATACCCAGCCAAACAAATCACTCACTGTTGCTCTTTCAGGCGCTGAGTGGGAAAGCGAAGTCTAGAGGCTCAATCTGTGGGTGCCACCCCTCCCCTGCAAACGGCACAGCTGCTGAAATGCATTTGTTTTTAGAAAGGGGAAAAAAGAGTTTTTTCGGTATCCAATTCACAGAGCTTTGCTTTTTCCTTTATTTTTTTTCCTAATGTGAAAAGTGCTTTGTGAATGGGCCAGCTAAAATTATTTATAATGAGCTAATTTCCATAAAATTGGGCTAATTAATTTCCATGCTGCCTGATGAAAATTGCTAACATCGGCTTTTTGCTGACAATCGAGGTCCTGCAGGCAGTCTCACACCCATCTGACTGGAAGGAGGTCCAGGCTAGATCCTCAGCGAGTGTAAATCAGCAGATACCTATTAAAACAGAGCTGTGTGCTCATTTACACAGGAAAAAGGTAGCTTGGGCCATTTTACAGTTTACATAGGGTAAGAATGTGCTATCTTCAATTAAGGACATACATAAATAGACACAATGAAAACCTTGTTCTTCAAGCTCCTGAAAGCCAAGCAAAGACTCAGTTCAAGTAAAATGCATCTACCGTCCACTGAGTTTAGGGAAAATATCAGTCGTGGTGCAGCAGTCAACTGGGAAGCAACAGGAGGGGCAGCTCAAAGGGACATGAAAAATAAGCTTACAGGAGTGCTCCAGTGCCTTGAGGTTTCACCAACAGCTGAAGGGTACGTGCACTCCTGATTTGCATGTGAAAACTGCTGCTAAAGGGATTAATATTACTCTTTTAAAACCAATTTCACACAGCATTAGTGGACACAAGTCCAGCTACCACAAGTCCTGCTGAGAACAGTTGACTTTGCAAAACAAAACAATGATATCCTACATCAATGGGATTTCACAGGTATAACCAAAGGCAGTATTTAGCTGGTCTCAGAAGCAGGAAAGTGCTCCTCATAGCATCTTTGTATTGTGGGCTACATTTTGACAATATTTTCTAAATCACGTTAAGCTTTAAGTCTCTAAGCCCACACCACCACCACCACAGGCAACTACTGTTGGCGTTTAGAAAGGTATTACTGAGTTGTAACATGGGTTTGAGATGCTTCTTGGACTCCTAAGAAACATCCTATCATTATTCTCATATTATTCCTATCTGAACTCTTTCCTGTAAGCTTAGAGGTGTAAGTTTGTGACCGTCACACCTCCTGTAATGTCAACATCCGCACCTCCGCCCTCCCTGATGACACAGACCATCTTGCCCAGATAGAAAAATCTTTCAGGTTAACACTCTGGTTCAACTTGTTTATTGTACTACGGTAAACCTAAATATAGCAATACCAAACAACTAGTTTTTCATGTTTAAATACTGCTAAATAATAGTGTATCAAGCTTATTTTGCCTTAGGCTTATTAACACAAATTGAATTTGGCGCTAATCAAATACCAAGTTGGTATGCAATATGGAAATGAATGACTTGCACTGACTGCTGAAAATACAGTAATTGTATTTGTGCAAGATGTGTATCTTGTAAAAAAACCACAATAATTAGTAGTATACAATGGCTGTACTTACTGGATACTGTCTGGGCAATTTATCTGCTCTTGGCCTCAGGCCTACACTTTCAAAATATAAATAGAAATAGAAATTAGAGGGCAAATGTTTCAGCTTTTGAGTTTACCTGCTGCCCCCAGACCTCAGGCTCTGCATGGGAATCTGCAGCTTCCAGGATACTTCTTTCCGGAAATATCGTGAGAAACGTGGACATCTGATTGTGGGCTACCACGGTCACTTCTACAGTGAGTATCTCTAATATACTCCTCATTGGTTGGTGGGAGCAAGCACGGCAAGTCTGTATGCTGAGGCGTACAGGATAGGATGATCTGCCCTTCGACGGAGATACCGTCCCGGGCAAAGGCTGCTCCATGTAGCGGACTGGCACTGCGTGTCCCCCACTGAACGTCTGCCAGCAGCTGCAAGGTGATGTCCACCTCCAAAATCCAGATGGACAACCACGCAGGGCAGTGTTGCAGCAGGAGAAAGGGGTGAGGGATGTTGTGTTGATCTTCTGGAGCCTCTGTGCACTCCCCTGTCTGAAACAGGCCCAGCTATCCTGGTGCCTCCAAGGGAAATACTTACTTTAACCTGTGTGCTCAAAGCTGGCATCTCTTCTTCAGCTTAGCCTACCATAAACACGGACACTTTTATTATTGATATAAATGCCAAATCCTTTTTTGCAAAGAACAGCCCGTTACAAGAGGGCCAGAGCTACCTATCGCCTTGTGATACATACTTATACGTATATTTAATACATTATATTTATAATATTTTTGAAGCATTGCATTAAATGCTTAGTTCACAAGTGTTTTAGAGTGTCCCCACCAGGAGGAAATGCAACTCCCTGACTCCTGCAACTTTGACACCCAAGACTCATCCCCATCTCTGACAACTGATGGAAACTCTTTAAGGACTCATTCAAAGGCTTCATTTCTATACTGCCTTTATGCTCACTGATAGTTGAACGCGCGTACTAGGCACAACCGCAGTATGGATTTATGTGAATATATAAATAATATAGCTAAAACCTCGATATATGTCAAGCTAGTATCTCTTTCTCCTTTTATTTCCACTCTTGTCCTTAGAGAGGCACTTTATTCTACTGAAATATTAATTATGATTTTTCTTCCCCTAGATGTGCCTACATTTGTCTTTTGCCTCTATTTACTGCTTCATGACAGCTCATGAAAAGACAGTCAATAACTCTGTTTTCCACTCCCAGACAATTTGAATGGATGACCTGCAAGAAAAGGAATTAAAAAGGTGTACAGTGCTGGGGAGGAGGACAAATATTAGGCAATGGTTGTGGTGGATGACATTTTTCCAAAGGGGCTCCCCTAATTGCTTTTCAGTTTTTAATTCAGCCAGGCATAGTCTCAGCCTGGCTTTGGTGTCAATGGCAGAATGAATGCTCTTTTAGAGAAGGAAATAAGGCCCACTGATGTGTTTGTATTTCTGCCTCAACACAAAAACTCCCTCGCTGAGCTTTTAAACTCCATGTATGGATCAATGGGGAGGAAAACCGGCTGGAACGCAGCAGTACTGGGAGAAAGAAAATGTTTTGATTGTTGTTACCTGCTAAGAAAAATCTCTGTGAATGCAGCCATGACAAGCAAAGTCCCCAAAGATGTTCAGTCCTACTCCGTGTGAAGTCCTGGAAGTTTGCAGGTCCTATAATACCCCGCAGCCCAGGCTGCCTTGCAAGGCATCCAGGGCGGAGCTGGGACAACAGTACAGGGTACACACAAAGGAGATGGGCACATTTTCATATCCACCTCAGTATATGACCTGGGGTTTTAATTCCCTTTTGCAGATGGCAATCAAGTACTTCTGAACAGGTCAGTCCTGGCTATTATGAAACGTATAACCCCAGATTTAAATGCACTAGCAATCAGGAAAGAATAAAATATTAGGAGGATCAAAGGCAGAGTGAATACCAGAAAGATGCTGTAACACACTATGTGTATAGGCAGTCTGGGTCCATGTGGAACATCGTGTTCGCAACTGGAAAGGACAACGCCAAAATAAGGAAAGCCACAATAACAGGGTGATCACTGAAAGGAAGAGGAGAAATGATAAAAATATTCCCATGACTAAGTAGTGGGGAGGAGATGGTTTGCAAAATTCTGTTCAGCCTCCCTCCAAACATAAAACCGTCACTGAAAAGATGTGAAAGCCACCAAATTTAATATATAAAATTGATATTTTTTAAAAACTGAAAAATGGCCATAAAAAATTCATTGCAAAGCCCAGGAAGCTGTGGGTTTTCCCACTGTAAGGTACCATTAAATTCATGCATTTAGAAAAGGATTTCCATAAGGATCCCACAGCTTAAAAGACGACCGGAGTATTTTCAGGTACGTTAGGAAGTTTTTAAAGGTGTAAACACAGTCCCTCCAGGCTGGGGCACAGAGCTGTGCCTGCAATCAGGGCCGAGAAGGAGCTTTGCCTGTGGGAAGGACTCACTGCCTGCAGCAGCTGACGGCAGCCCTATGGGCTCCTGCCCGGCCCAAGCCCATGGGCTCTGCTCCCCCAGGCTGGCAGCCTCTCGAGAGCCACCTTCCCTCTGCTGCTCCTGCTGCTTCCTGCAAGAAGCAGTCTACGAGCAACCTCTCCTGTTGTCACGGACACGTTTCAGTTGTTAGGTTTGGCCCAAAACCAGAAATGCAGAGATAAAGAAATTAATAAAGAATATTTTAAAAATAAACAAGTTGAACCCTCCAGAAAGAATCTACTCAAGTTTCGAGAAATGACTCCGGGTGGATTGAGGGGAACTCGTGTATCAGCTGAAGCAGCCAGCTTCACCCCATTAGGATTTTGGGACCCCCAGACTAAAAGCAGATCCTTAGGTTGAGATGAGAGGTGGCATTTCTTGAGGGGCCCCATCCTGAGCAGAGAACTGGACTCCCCCTCTTGGAAACGTTGTACTGAGTTAGTCCTGGGCTATTTGCACAGCACCAGCCACAAGCCAGCAGAAGATACCCCATGGCCACCCGTCAGCACTGCATAATCACAGAGTAAGCCTTCCTGTTTCACTTAAAGGAACTTTTCTAGAGTGCAATTAATATCACACATTGAAGCCTGAACAGACAAACTTGTTAAAATAACACATCACCTATGCCTGAAACAGAGGCGCTCATGAAAATACAATTAAATTCTTACAAGACAGCAGAATACACTTTTTATCAGGGAATAAACTTCCCAAACTTCTAACCTACTACAGGAAAGGATCAACCAAAAGAACACATCATTCTGCACATATATTCTAGAAAATATTAGTTACAGCTTATTAAAATATTTTTTTAATGCAATAGCTTTATTCCATTTCACCTGTAATTTGTTCCATATAGGATGTGTCATTTTAAGGCTAATTTTTTCACAGATATTCAAAAGATGTAGGTGTCTGATTTTCACTCATTTTTAAGAGTAACTGAAACTCTACTCAGCCACGTGAAACACCGTTAGAAAGCACGCTGCGCTGGGTTAGTATATATTCGCTGAAGCGCAGCATGCTGCTACCACGTGAACTTAGTATATACTCAAGTAATAACAAATCGAGGTCCTAAATGATGGCATTTCAGATGAAGATGGATGAGACCTTAATCACGTGTATTTACCGCGCTCCCAAGACAGACTCAACACGCCCGCACATCCCAGTGCACGGCCGCCGCAAGAGCTCCAGCTACCCTCTTTTGCCCCATCAGAAAACCCAACATTGTCTGCAGGGTGCGTTTGGGTTGTGCTGGATCGTGGTGGAAAAAGGTCCCTGGAATGAAGGACCTGAGGCAGCCTCCACTTGCTGCCATTTATAGCGTGTAACTCCCCTTATAAATTTAACAACCTCCATCCTGAAACTCCACTCGCCGCTATGACCTGAAGGTTGCTCCAAAGCCTCTGCCCTCCGATACTCAGACACCTCTTTTAACCCACAGTTAGTCCGTTCACCCGTATCTAACTCTGTCCTTTTAGCCATCATGCTGCTTTTTACTCTTGTGTGTTTCTTCCCTCCCCACCAGCAATCTTAATTCCTTTCAGCTCCCTCTTTACTGTGCTTAAGTAACTTAAACTCACCCAAATAGGTTCCCAGCTTGCAGCCAGCAAGTGCACCGCACTGGCCATCTTCACGGCCAAGCTCCTCGCAGCTCAGCTCATCCAAATCTCACTTGCTTACACTGATCCCCTCTTTCTGTTTCCATACGGTACCTATTTCCACATCTTTCACCAAAAGCACAACATCCTCAATTCTCCCGCGTGGTGTTATTTGCATTAAAATAGCGTTTAATAATTTCATTTGTTTCTTACTGACCAAGCACTCAGCGGGGTATAATACTACAGCATTCCACCTATAAGGCCTGCAAAAGGCAGAATGATGCAACACTCAAATAAAATGTACTAACGCTTAAAACTGAACCACAAATCAGCACATCACTAAGTGAACTGACCAAACCAGTCCCACTGTTGCCCTAATTTCATCCAGAATTATGCTGTTGATGACAATCAGTGTGAGGTGGTTTGATTTTCTGTAGAAAACTATCCTGAGGTAAAGGAGGGAAGTTAACCCTCCCCCAAAATAATTTAAAAAATGCTATCAACAGTATCATTTGCTCTCCAGGGAGGTGTGGAGATTGCAGTCTTGCAGGAGGCATTGGTGCTGAGAGTGTCCTGAGGGACCAAGGACGGGGGCCAAACCCGCTATGTGGTACTAGCCAGTTCCTTCTCCATGTAGCACAGTTTAGGTTTAGACCTGACGGAGAGATACCTCGACAAAAATTACTGGCATGTCAAAATGTGCACACCGAGGTGGGAATACAATCTTACAAGGTTAATATAGACACGTGTGTAAGCATATGAGGTTAAGCTCATCCACACATTTACAGCATCGGTCTAGCAACTTAAAGCAGAGCTTTGGGATGCAGGAGATGGGGAGAAACTCCTACACCGTTGTTTCATGGGGAGGGAACAGACACAAAGCTAGTTATTTTAAAATAATGTTTATGTTGCCATAACTTGCTAGAATTACCCAAGACACAAGGGCTTCCTCATTAGTTTTGTACAAAGCTGAAACCAAAACTCAGTCCGTTCCACCAGCAAATGAAAAATCAAAGCCAGATACTTCAATCACTCTTCAAAGCACTGTTTCTTAATCCCAAGCAGCTTTTTACGAGCACAATTGCACAGGCAGGATAGATCTCACACCCCTCTTCAGGGCACATCAACATGAAACCACCAAGTAGCCCTTAAGCCATACGGCGGCAGTTTCCCCCCACAACTGTGGCCGCAGCCTTGCATATCATGGTGAGTTACGCTGTCAGCCACGGATGGGGCTGTGCCAGGCGGGCACCTCAACACCTTCCCCGCTGGAGACCAGACTGCTGGGCACGGGGCAGATTTGATCAAATTAAGCAGAATTCCCAGCCTGGGAGCTTTGTAGCGAGAGCCAGGATAGTGCCACTTTTCCCCGGGGCTTTAGGGGCAGCAGGAGCGAGATGCGGGCAGAGGAGCAGCAGAAGTGCAGGGCACTGGCTCTGCATCTCCATTTGTGCCCCAGCAGGGATCCTCCCGGCATCCCCCAGGACCCCAAAAGCAGTTGCATGGGCAGAGATGAGAAACTTGACTGCGCTTTGGGCAGTGGTTTCACTCCAGGACTTCTCCTGTTAATCAGTTCTGCCCATGCTTGAATAGGTGTCCTTGATGGGAAGTTAGTTCACAGAATCACAGAATCATTACTGTTGGAAAAGACCTTTAAGATCATCAAGTCCAACCGTCAACCCAACACCACCATGCCCACTAAACCATGTCCTGAAGTGCCACGTCTACATGTTTTTTGAACACTTCCAGTGATGGTGACTCCACCACCTCCCTGGGCAGCCTGTTCCAATGCCTGACCACTCACTCCGTAAAGAAATTTTTCCTAATATCTAGCCTGCCCTTTAGTCCCGGATACCCATCCACAAATTGATCGCCTCCACAGCAAGGATTGGGGAGGGTCTTCAGGATAAACAGCTTAAAGTTAACGACTGCCATGCTCCCAGTCTATTTTGCTGGATGCAAGCCGACAACTTCCCCCCCTCAATAAAATACGTACAAGGAAATAAGAAAATAACAGTATCAATACGGAGCATCAGCTTCCGCAGCAAATGCGGGAAGACGGCCCCAGAGCAGGGAAGGCATGTCCTTCAATATTTAACTTCTTCACTCTTTGTTCTCCGTCTCAAGTTGAACAATACGTTAATTACCTGATGAAGCGTTATAATTAGTCTAACAGCTCTGCTCTTAGTTATAATTACTGCATCAACACTTTCTTTTTCATATGCTTCAATCTATACCTATTACATTGTCATGATGAAGACACATTAACATTATAATACCGTATAATTAGCTGATGAGCAATTAAATTATTCCACTGCTCTTGTTCCTCTTTGCCAAGAGGTTGCTTTCCAAGCACTATTATCTTTTTTCTCTCCGATTTGCTTCAGAGGTTGGTTCTTTTTCCCCCATTTTAAAAAAGGACCTCATATATTTTATTCAAACAATTCCATTTAAAATTCCAAGAGAGTATGGTAGTTAAAGTCCTAGAAGCTAATTTGTTTAAAATATTTTAAACTTCTTTCATCTAGAGTTCAAACTGGTTTTGTTTTCCAAAATCTGCCTAGAATAGGAAAGTATCAGAGAAATAGTTGTGTAAAAAAAAAATGAATCATTAATTGCTCCTTTAAAACACTTTGAACCACATGATAGAATTATGCTAATAAGGAGAAAACGGAAAAAACAAAAAATCATTTTTGTTTTTATCCCCGTATTTATGCTGCTTTATACCTGAAGGAAAAAATCAGAAGTATTTTTTGCACTTTTTCGGTAACATCCTGAAGAATAGCGTTGATAATAAGCTCAGCGTACTATTTGAGAACTCTGACTCAATCTACACAGCAGCACCAGCAAATTCTCACGGCATATAAGAAATCTCCTAACAAACACTGCACAGTACATGATAATGCTGTGCTAGACTTTTTTATCTCTAGCACTTATCTTGATTATTAGCCTGCCTTGTAGGTCTCATTTGCTTTATCCTCTCAATTCATTTTTGTGGCTGAAAATTGCTCACTCGGTTTTCAATCAGTGCAAGCGATTCATACGTTATTGTATAGCCTTCCTCCCCTCGCCGTCCTGGCTAAAACCATTTTAGCATGGCTGCAAGATACCTACAGCACGGCATCTGTGGGAATACCAGATGCATTGGGTTTACATGGCACTGGGCTGCCTGGTTTCCGTTCTGGGATTATTTCTTTCAGCCACTCTTTTCTGTCATGGCTGTTACTCTTCAATCCGCACTCTGTAATCAAACAGTTCTTTGCTCATATCTCTGTGTTATTACATCGAAAGAGCCTTGGTACGACAACAGGGCAGACCCTGGTGATGCAGTCCGACCCCAGACGCTTGGGGAGCAGTCTATCACCAAACAGCACTGACTTTCCCCATCCACCTACCAAGCTTTCCACAGGGGGTTTCTCCATCTCTCTCAGTTCCAGAAACCTTCCATTTCCATTTGAAGAGAGCTGCTTAACATCACGCCCGTCATTTGCTAAGTTGATTAAATGCCTCAATTTCAGACTTACTCACTGAGTCTTCTGCCATCTACCAGAGCAAAGCTGAATTTCTTGTCTTCATGCTCATGCTGTTCCTGGGCAATATTCCTCATTTGCTGTAGGGACCAGGCCTTGAAGTGCTGGAGCCTGTGCTTGCATTCATCTCTACCCAAGAAAATCCTGAAGGACCTGACGAAATTTATCCCTGGGAGGATTACTAAAAATGTATGGCATCTGAATAAACATCCAGAGGATTCAAAGTTGGCATGAAGGAATTTTTTTTACTCTTTCCTGAAGGCTCCCTGTCTCTGCAACACCTGCATCCCGCTCACTACTAATAATGTACTCAACTGTTTTCAGCATCCATCCCCTGAAGCCTGCCTTGGTCCTGTGCGCACACCCCCCTGCCATCCCAGCTCTTCGCCCTCCAATGCAGGGACAGGTTCCCATGCGAGCAGTCTGTTCGCATGAAGGGTTGGAGTTTGCTCACCTCCTCCCCGCGTTAGTCCTAACACTTCTGGGTGAGGTGCGAGACTTTGAAGGCTTTGTCAGATGGGAAAGCACCAGGAAAATCCACATTTATCCTCTCTGATGCTACCACTGCTTCCCACAGTGTTCAGGGTAGACTGCATTAATCCTGGACAGAGGGACTGATGGCTCAGTTATTACGGCCATTCAAACATGTGGTCAGTTTTGGAAGTTTCTTTTCATCTATTGGCAGCTCTCCTGCATTTAAGTCATTTTTAAATCATATACATCAAGGATATGTTACTTGTTTTATCATCCTCTTATTTCCCATGAAAACCCCTATTTATTTTCTATGAAGTTCTTTACAGAGATACTGTGAAAGCACAAGACACTGCTGCAAGGCAATCAACAGAACTGAAAAGAAGCACACAGGGGCTGATGCTTTCCCATCCTTTGATCCATCCCCGCAGCCCCATCTCTGCATGCACAGGTCACAGCATCGCCGCGTCTCCCGCACCGCAACGAGCTCCACACCGGCCCCGAAGGAGCTACGGGCTGGTGTTGCCATCTGGGCACCTGCAAGCTGCCTCATGCGTAGTAACGGAGAACAGGAGCCCCACAAACAGGCAGCACTCAGCACGGCGCTGCTTCTTTCTTGATATCTCTATTTGCTGGAGCAGGGATAGAAAGTTCAACATCTTGGCAACATTCTGTTGTTTCAGGCATTTTTGGCAGCGCTCTTTCCAAAAAAAGCCATTTGGCAACAAACATAGCCAGCCAGCTCATTTTTTTAGCCTCGATCCCTACTCATCCTCCAAGGACTTTGCACGAGCAACATACATGCCTCGGACATCCAGATTTTATTACTGCAATTTCACTTTTAAGCAGAGCTTCCAAAGAGACTGCCGCAGCACACGGAGCTGGCGTGGGTCCATCCTGAACACCAAGTGGACCTGGTACCTTCATGCAAAGGTCTCCCCATTATCTGCCTCCAGAAGAAAAGCTCAGCTTTCAAAGTTTTCTAGTCTCTCCCTGCAATGAATGTCACCCTGGTAGTGCTGGGGTCCCCCACCCCAAAAAGTCAGGGATACGGCTTTTTTTATAGTATTGGATAAATTCAGAAGAAGATTTATGGGCACGTCCCGGTGCCTGCTGGGGTTACCACCCGTGGCTGAAGAGCTGAACTTTACGCTTAATTTTTGGAAGAAGGCTCAGCTTCAGTCTCTGCAGCTACACTGGACTGATCTGACCTCTCTCTCCCCTCTCCCCAACAACGTGCTTTTTTTCAGCGCTCACAGCTTTTTGGATTTAAAAAACATCTCATCATTTTTGCTCATGCTGTTTATCTCCCAGTGTTGTTTTAAACTGTTTGCACATGGCCCTTGGTATCGCAGCGGGTGAGCACTTTACAAATAAAATGATGAGGAGGGTTAAAAGGATGCAACCTGATAATTCACACTAGCAGCAACCAGATGTCTTATTGCCTTGGAAAGAATGAAAAAGGAGAAAACAGATCATCCTCATGTGGGTTCAGTTGTACATGGAACACTTAGAAAATGAAACCAAAATAATATAGCAGATGCAAAAACTGAAAAGCTTAATACAAGTGAGCTGAAAACCAAATGTACAAAGAAACAACAAAATATGTGCTTCCTCATGCTATCCTCCATCATTGGTACCCGCACTCAGTAAGGTTTTGATAGCCCAAACCTCTCTTCAAGCAAACAGCTTCTGCATGCTTTTTTGCTAAAATAAGAGATTTTTCTAGTTACTAGCAAAAAATAGGATACACACACCTTTGCAGCACGGGTTACAGGAACAGAGAGGTGGCATGGGAAGGGCAGATCCTGCCTTAGTGCGCTTCACTGACTCTCCTGCATTACATTTACTGTAAAAAGCTGGGTTTATAGCCTTTCTTTGCAAAGAAAAAGCAAAAAGGGAAGAGAAAACCATTGCCTGGATAACATGGTGTCGTGGTTTAGCCCCAGCCGGCAACTAAGCACCACGCAGCCGCTCGCTCACTCTCCCTCCCACAGTAGGGTGGGGGAGAGAATTAGGAAAAAAACCTTGTGGGTTGAGATAAACACGGTTTAATAGGATAGAAAGAAAGAAGGAAACAACAATGATAATACCAACAAAGGAATGTACAAGAACAAGTGATGCCCAATACAGCAATTGCTCACCACCCGGCGATCGACAGCCCGTCCCCAAGCAGCGATTTTCGCCCCCCGGCCAACTCCAGTTATGTACTGGGCATGACGTCGTATGGTAGGGAATATCTCTTTGGCCAGTCTGGGTCAGCTGTCCCGGCTGTGTCCCCTCCCAGCTTCCCGTGCATCCCCAACCTCCTTGCTGGCAGGCCAGCACGAGAAGCTGGACTGTCCTTGACTGCTCAGCAACAACCCAAAACATCAGCACATTATCAACAGTTTCTCATCCCAAATCCAAAACACAGTGTCACACTGGCTTCTGTGAAGAAAACCAGCTCTATCCTGGCTGAAACCAGGACACATGGTCCCCCTCTTACAAAATAACACACTGTCTACTATGGTGTTTAAAATAAAATTATTGCACACGGTATCAAGCTAAGTACAATTCAGAGCAGAAAGGGAGCTACAGACCCTGGCTCTCCCACACCGTGGTGGGTGGGAGAAGCAGCAGGTACCCGCGCAGGGGCTCCAGGCTCCAAGGACGGGAACCAGAGGGTCCCTTGCATTTTTCCATGATCCTCTGACAGTGAACAGACCTGGAGCGTCAGAGTGTGTCATCTCAAGATCATGTGACTCAGAATAATTCAATAAAACCCAAACCAAATTATTTAAAAGGTATCACTCCCATTTCCAATCCCCAGCCAAGCTGCTGTTTGGGCACGCTGTACAATGCCTGATTTTCAGGGATGTCTCAGCCCCCGTTGGCAGCTTGGGAGAACTGTGGCCCCGTTGGACCTTGGAGGACTGGATGGGAAAAAAAAAAAAAAAAAATCAACCTCCCTGAAGACCACACAGCAAAGCTGGACCCAGCTGCAGGGCTGGCCATCACCCCTCAGTGCTGCTGAGACACACGCGTGCCCTAGCGCTGCAAAGAATTATGCTGTCATCATGCACTGTTGGGGGGAAACGTGGCAGAGACAAAAATCGTGCCGAAGGCTTTGCAGAAAAAGATCTTTTCCTTTATAAGAACTGCGAAATGCCATAAAGCATGTCCAGGAGTATGCATTTGAGAGAGTGGGATTTAGCTGTAAGGCACAGAGGGGGAAACAACCATGCACAAATCTCAGGACTGTAAATGTGATCACTTTCTACAAACCATCTGGAGCCTAGTACCAAGTCTAAATCTAGTTCTGCCTCAGTAGCAATAAGTAAAATATTCCAGGTAGTAGACAAATTCAAACTTGCAGGGAAAATTTTAAAAGTGACTTTAGTATCCAAAGGTGGTGGTTTTTGTTTTGTTTTTTTTCTCCTCCCTTAATAAAGCAGACAGACATTCACCGAGAACCTGAGTTAATGCTCCTTGAAGGCAATCTTCCACTGCATTTCACAAATCTGTGGATTTTGCTGCTAGTGAACTTGGTGGTAGTTTCAAGAATGGTCTCTTCAAATACACAGGTTGCAAGCTTAAGTGTGCCTCTGTATTTTCTTAACCTTTTCACAGAGGAGAAAGTTGGGTGCAGACTGTCAGTACTCACAGATGCACAGGGACTATGTTCCCTCTGAAACCGCACTGAAGGTTAAGTTTATGGGGTCCCAACTCCAAGAAACCAGCTGCTTAGCAGATAAAGCCTTGCACAGCACCACTGGCATCAGTCAAGGCTAACTTATGCTAGCAGCAGATCTGGCTGTAGCACCTCAAGGTATTTCCTGAAATTCTAGAAATTATTTAGTTTGGACAGAGCTTGTATGCCCAGTATTGATATCAGGATAAGGGCTGCCATACATCCAAATAGAATCAGGATACCTGTTTTTGTGGTTCTAGAAATTATTTAGATTGGACAGAGGTAATATGCTTAGTATTGGGACTGGGGTCGTTAAACACCCAAATAAAAATCAGGAAGTACTCAATTCTTATGATTCATACTGAAAGGATCTTGATAAAATAGTAAGTTTTCAGCTTTTTGTGTGTTTCACCCCAGATGCATTATCTGCACCAGACCTGGCTGGGGCCCCCACAGCCAGCAAGGCACTCCTGATTAAGGCACACACAGACGCAATGCTAGAGCTGGGCTTCAAGGTTTCTGCACAGGTCACTGGAAGATCTCAGTGGGGCCACCTCTTGCCCTATAGCTCCAGAAAACCCAGAAGATGGGTGTAGCCTGGAGTGCTGCCGGGGCCATTCGCCTGCCAAGGAGTGGCACTGGCAGCCCAGTGCATCCCCAAATCACCGCACCTCTCCTGCTCTCCGGGGCTTTCCCGCAGCACTAACAGCAACCGAACCACACTTCAGCAACTCCGCTACCTGTAATGAAGGTCTCAAGCGGCATGCATGAGCCAAAGCAAGGACACGAACGGGTTAATAACATCAAGCGTAATCATTGCTAGAATTTTATGACTCAACACTTCAGGTCAGTAAAGCAGGAGAAAGCACTCAACCCGGAGCAGCTCAGTGAGGAGTGAGGTAAGCAGCGCTTCAGCTACATAGCTGGCAATTACGCAGGCTGACAAGTGGCAAAATGAAATCCATCCTTGCACTAGTCCTTCCTGTTTTACGTCTCGGCTACCACTCCTTCCTTCACCTGGAAAAAGTGTGAACTGCCCACTGAACTTCTTGGTCATGGCACCATTTCTTTGGCAAAGGGCTGCGGTCAAGCAAAAGAGTGCCACACCAGACTCGTTCCAAGATTAAATACGCAAATACAGTTTTCAAAGACAACACATATGTATTCACATGCTCTGTCCTGAAAAAAACAAAAGCATTGTTGAAATGGCTTCTACATTTTTTCGTAAAGCTGTAACTGAGGTGTAGGAGAAGTAAGTGAAATTGTCGATGGGGACCTTGTTTACTTCTTTGTGCATCAACTCCTTCCAATAACCAATATGGGAGAAGAGGGATTCCTCAGAGCAGCCATGCAAAGGGAATTTTTTTCACCAGCATATCCCACAGTACTATTAATTTTTTGCAGAAATCGCATCCTTTACATAGCACATAAAAAAACCCCAGGGAAAACCTCAACCATCTCAACACAGACACCGGTGCTGAGCATTTAACATGATTTCCACCAGAAGATCAAGGCCTCACCAGTGTGCCAGACATTGCTCTTTTCCAAGGCATAGGAATTCAATGCCCATTCAAGTCTACGAGGTTGTACAGAGAGCTGGAGAGAGGCGGCTGTCACTGCTGGGCATTTCTTTCCATCTCCACCATTTAATGCATGGCAGTGTGCCTTGGCCAAGGCTGTACCTTCCAGCTCCCACCGTGGAGGAGGCAAGAGGCCTGGAGACAGTAAATGCTGAAACGAGTGCGGATAGACGCTGCCCCTCCTTCGGGATAAACGGGAAAAGCAACCGGGGCCGGTGACCAAAGCGTGGCCGATGCCACCGAAACAAAAGGCACGTCCATGTCTCGGCTGCATGGGGGAACGTCTGCCCACACGGTGAGGGACGGCACGTGCCTGGGAAACCGAAGACCCCAGAGAAACTGAGGAAGAAGCAGAAACACATGGCAAGAGCCCCTGTAACTGGAGAAAGCCCGGCCCCATGCAAGGACAGCACATGCTGGGCTGAGCAGTGACTGCTGGGTGAAGCTTGGAAGAGTAACTACAGCAATTACCTCCTCTGATTTTTTGAAATTCCTTCTGCGTTCAGAGAAAGAGGGCTTTGGGCAGTGACAGATGGCCCCTCCTGAGTCTTGCTGTGTCAGTTTGAGGCTTTGAACGTGTCCAGCCAGCCCTTCTGCGCTACAGCCCTGCAGCCGTGGCGTCAGCAGAAGGTGACCAGAGGCCCACGCTCACAACCCAGACACATCCCAGGTGGAGAACGCAGGCTCTTGACCAAAGCTGCCAGCGGAGGTCGGCGTTTGCTAAAATGTTGTCCAACAAAGTAGAGTAGCTACAGCCTGAGCCTGAGGGGACTTTGCTGGTGTGACAAGCAGCTGGAGGTGGACACATCTTAAACCAGTGCATAGCAAAGCACAGCATAACAGGGCTGCCTAAATCCTCCGCAATTTCCATAAAAATAAGTGTAACTGGGAAATAAGCGTTAAAAATGCCTGCCTTCAAAATCCACTTCTTGGATAAAATATTGCCAGACAGAAGTTTGGGCAACGGCTTAGATTAAGGAGGGCAGCAATACTGAGGATGCGCTCTAGTGTGCATTGACACTGCCCAGGCAGAGAGGAAAAACAACTGTACTGCAAGAACAGCATCACAACGCAGCAGGGATTGCATCATACTGCAGACGTGAAAGGGAAACTAAAGCAATGAGGGCCACCTGTTTTCTGGCACCTCCAGACTTGAACTCCTACCTTTACCCACATCTCCTGGAGGAAGTTGCACGTGTGCGTGGATGCACAGATGTGCACACACACCGCACCGCTTGCTTTACACCTGGAAGCCTTTGGGCAACATTATAAGCAAAACATTCCACTTAATAAAGCTAATAACCAGGCACTTAGCACCTATTTGAACCTGCCATGTCACTCCCTAGCCAAAAAGTGTGCCCCTAATCAGCAGTCTTCCTGATAGGTTTATACTGTAATTGATAAAATTAGATTAAGTACTACTGTGCCAAATGGCAGTATAATTTAAATTCCCTCTTTAAACAACTGCTAGCTCTTGCACAGAAAGTACTGTATTTGAGGTAAGCACATTACTTTTAATTCCCTACTTTCCTATTGTGTCAAGTGTTTTCTTGTGTCTATTCTGTTTTGTAACCCTTCTTTCATTCATCGCCATGAATCTGAAGTGAGGCCCTTGAACATATTACCCAATACAGCATCTTCATTACGCATGACCCCCAGCAATCTGAAGAATAGCCCTCAAGTAGAATATACCAACACGCACCTGTAATTGAAAATGCAGTAGTAGAAAACAAAGAGGACTGACAGCGCCAGGCATCACAAAGAGGTAGGAAGTATCTGAAACGCTAAGCTGTCTCCACGAGCAGCGCGGCAGAAACGTTGCCTTTGCCGTCAGTGCTGGGCTTGTAACAGAGACAATGCTCGTGCCTTCCTGGGGACAAAGAGCTCTGCAAGTAAAACTTGGCTACAGCCGTCAGCTCACCCATACTGTGGGGAGAATAACAAAATCTGCACAGAAGCAGGGACTGACTAGTAAGAAATACATGGCATTGAGAAATGGCACTCCAGAAAACATGCTGTCTTAAGGAACAATGTAAAAAAATGTGTAGCTGTACACTCTGAACACTCAAATTTAATACAAAGGGATAAGTTAAAAACTGCTACAGATTTTAACTTCTCCCTCCTCCTTAGCCATCCGCTTTTGCGTCTTGCCTACAGTGAGAAATAAGTGTATTTCACATCATGCACGCTAATAGCAATGTTAAGAAAAGCTACCCAGCATACCGCACTGAATTAACTTCTATAGCTTTTTCTTGCATTTTAACATCATTTACCATGATGGTAGTGCTACTGTGTTCACATAAGGTAACATGAATAAACCTGGCTGGAAAACAGTGTTTCTATTTTTCAGCCACTAGGAGGTAAAAAAACCAAAACCCAACAAACAAAAAAACCCACCAAAGTAAGTTTCCAGTTTGCACTGGCAGAAAATCCCCAGCTCATGTTAGCTTGATAGGCTGCTGTGAAGGATGCTGACCAGGCAAAAATGGCATTTCCTAACACCAACAGAAGTTTTAAAAAAAATCCCTCATTCACTACTTCATGAGAGGAAACAGAAAAAGCGAACTGGAATGGCAACAGCCTCTTGGGGAAAGAGCTGTGCGTATGGCACTCCAGGAAAGGGACTCCAAGCATGTGATCTGGATTTAGGAAAAAAATGGGGGGAAGAAAGGGAAGACCCTATAAGGAGAGATGGAGGAGCCCCTTCCTGGGGAGGATCCCCACTGACTGGTGGCGTCAAACACATTCGGGGCACTAGGATGGGAAGGGTAAAACTCTCTGAGGTGCAGATCAGCAGTCTTCACGTTTTTGGTATGTGATGACTGAAGAAGAGATTTGCTGAGATGGGTGATCCTACAAGGATGGATCCTTTCCAGCAGGACTCACATGTACATACTCTACAAGCACATAAATATTCTCTTAGCATTGCTTTTCCATGCCAACGATTGCTGTACATACCTCAGGCACGCATGGCTGTGATCACGTATCTATGGCATCAACCACAGGATATGGTCTAAACCTTCCATAAGTCGTAGACCACATTTAGGAGGAAAGGCTGGCAACTGTTAGAAAATGTTCATTTTCAGTCTACTCACCGAAACAGCAACGTCTTTTCTCAAAGGTATCAATAAAAAAAGAATTTAAAACTTAGCTCACAAAACTGTAATTAACCACACCGTTGGGCCTATGTCTTTTACTATGCCTTGGCACTACCTTCTCGTTCAATTAAAAAAAAAACCACCACAAAACAGATTTTTCTTTTTGGACTATGGCGTAGATCCCGTTTGGCTGAAACAGCTGATTTTCTGTGATTTATTGCCCCTTACTTATTCGTATCTGGCTGATAATTTATCTAAATGAAATCTCTTTAAGACACTTAGCACTAACGCCAGAAATCATGCATTGCCATACATCTTAAAAATATCTGTGAGTGTAAAGATTTCAACATGGGAACGGCGGCCGAGGAAGGGTAATGCATCACCGGCTTGCAGGTAGAGCTTTTGCCTATTATCCACCACGCAACAGAGATGATCTAAATTACCATCTTTCACATGAAGCTGCGAGGAGCGGGGCCCATAGGTGATCAGCTGTGGCAAGCCCGCATGCTTTTGGGAAAACCAGGGGACCTGTGCTCACCCACGTCAGCCGAGGATCTACCCCTCTGACTTTCACTTGGCAGCTCGCTTGCGATTGCCATGTTTGAGCAAAGCTACCAGGCGCTGGAAAGCAAACCGAGATTTTAATTTCGAGGCCAACCTGTGCCAGTGTTTGAGGGCTACGTTGCCAGACCTCTGAGAAAGGGGTGAAGGAAAACAGCAAGGTGAAATGCAAGAGGCGAGAAATGGATGAAATGCTAAATTTATGACAAGAACAGTGTAAGAGCGAGAGAATCAGCAAACTCAGCACAAATTAAAGTCAGGAGGACAAAGGTGACCTGGCTTTGGACACATCAAAGGCCATCAAACCAGGGTTTTGGAGCCACGGAACCACACGATTCTTTTCTTGACTCCCTGATGGTTATCAGCTCTTTTTTTAAGGGCTGTGTATGCTCAGCATGCACTACCTACACACACAGCACTTCTATCCTGCCTCTCTAATTGGTCTAATCATGCATTTCATTATTAAGGCAATTTCTAATGTCACACATTGCATTAACCAAGTCTTTCAATTCATTTTCTTCCCCACTTTTCTCAGCTAATAAAAGGTGAGCAAGGAGGAAGGGGAAAGAAACTGCCCATGTTCAACACACTTAATATTTAAACGAGCTCTGCGTAGGCTTTTGAAGTTCACACCTCCCAGAATTAGGGCAACTTGATTTCATCTTTACTGTGGCTACAGATTGAAAACAATTTCTCTAGAGGTGAGTTTATAGGGCATTGGGACACTGGTTTCCAGCTGGATGGTTGCAAATGGGTGGCTCAGAAATGCCTGCGGCCTCGCTAGCTCCGTGCAGCTTGGCTTGGCCACAGTCCCTCCCTTTTAAAGCCCATCAGAGGCAGATAAGTAACTCAGTTGCCACTCAGCATCAAGGAAGGGGATCCAAAGTCATGGGGCTGATCATTTCCAGCTTGTAAATTCAACTAGAAATACCTCCCTTGCCCTTCCCCTTCTCACAAACTCCATGGTTCACTTTTTTTTATGGATTTGCCTGTTTATTTGCTGTCAACTGCTACTTAGTCTTCCGCCAGGACCTTAAATGAGCAGAGGACATTGCCCCGTTGGCTCAGTTCAGTGAATCACTGTAACTGATGGCTGCTTAATTTGGTTGGGAAAGCAGCAGCAACCAGCCTGCTGATCCAGACAAAAACAAATCCCTAGGGCAAAGTATCAAGGGGGGAGCCTATAACCAGCTCTGTCCCACCCTGAAATTGTTCTGGAAGCCCTTCTAAATCCTTCAACAAGCACCTCAAGTAGCACAGGGGCATCTTGAAAAGGCAGGACCAAATGCAGAGCAGCAGCCGCTGGCACACAGAAGAGGACAAGATGAGCCCTTGAGATGTCCCAGCCCGAAACCCTGCAACAGTGTGCTGGCAAAAAGCTCTCAGCATCACTGTAGGTCTAGATAGCTACACTTTATCCTGACTTTATCGTACGGTGGTGACATAAAAGCACAGAAGAAAGCTGAAAAACAGCAAAGCGCTCTTTTGTAATCTTGCTGTCTTGCTAACGACACTTCACTCTAAGTGATAAGACAAGATCAGTGGTGAATGTATTCATAACTGAAACCAAACATCCATTATCTGGCTTTCAGTGACTTCCTTGGCATGGCTGTTATGCTTCCTAATACCTTTACAGAGCTCAGAGTAATTTAAACTTAAGTTGCTATTTTAAGCAATTCAATGCTAAACATGTTTTTGCCACCAACAGGAGTCTGTCTGACACCTCATGGCAGCTGTTAAAAAGGTTTGTCCCTGTCTACACCGACCATAAAACATACTGAATAGCGACTTAGTTAATATGATGAAAAACACTCCTGATTTTCAACTGAAGATAGAACTTCACTTATTGATTATTAATAGAGCAGGTCCCTTTCCCGCTGACCGGTGTCAGAAGGGATCATCAGAGCAGGACAGCCAAAGCTTCATTTGTGAGCACCAGCAGCTGAGCCGCTCACAGCGTTCATTTTTGCTCCGCAGCCACACAACAGCCACAGCTGTGGATCGCTGCATCCCTTTTCATCCCAGTGCCTGGCGTCCCACCGCAAGCCCGCAGGGCTTCCCCAGAGTGACGCTCTGCAGGCAAAACACTGGGCTTAGTTTCCAATTAGTGCCCCACCACAGAGCAAGGTGCATGCTTAAACAGTAATTAACTGTATTTTTCTGTACCTCTGGAAAAGAGGGGAGAGAGAGAGAGACTGGGAACGACAGAGACACGAAATGGCTGCAATCACTAGTAGCGACCGCACATTCGGTTCGGCAGCCAGTGTCGCGGTCCCGGGCAGCAGGGATGCCCTGGCAAGCAGCCAGGGCAGGCTAGGAGAGCCCCCAAGTACTAAAAACTAACTGATAACCCCAACGCTGAGCTAGAATAAAATTGTGCACGGGCTGGGACAAAAGGTAGCTGGACCTGTATAACAGGATAAACTTATTAAATAAGCAGCTTATTTGGAAGATACAGGTCTCATGTCGTACACGATCCCGCTGCGCAGCGCTGGCCACCTACCTTCTCCCTGGCCCTTGGGGCAAAAACCTTCCCAAATGCTAAATGCTGCTTAAGCACAGATACATTTACGTGCTTGGATTGACTGTTCCTTGCCACCGCATGACTGACAGCTTACAGAAACGAGGGAGAGAATTAATGCGTTTAAAAGTGCCACAATAATCATAATATATTTACATTTTTCTGACACAGTCAAACATTTATCATTTCTTAAAATGTAGCTATGATACTTTGTCTAAACTGTCATGAGTCACAATGTAATTACATGGTAATCATATGGCAATTAATTTATATGATATTCATTTGAAACAGAGAAGAATTAGGCTTGTGATAGCGTGCAAAATTAACAGGCACACCAGACAAGGAATGGAAATTAAGCCACTAGGAAAAAAAAAAAACACCCCACAAAAAAAACCCCACCAAAAAAACCCAAACAAACAAACAAAAAAACCCACCAGTAGGAAAATAAATGTCAAAATCAATGTTTAAACAAACTGCTCCAAGCTTTAGGGAAAAGCTCTGAGACTAAAGAATCCACTTCTCTGTTTCTGAATTTCTTTACGAAACAATCTCTCAAAAGTTGTTTTTTTTTTTTTAATTGCAGTTTAATCCCTTCCATCCATCATAAAGGATCACTTTAATCTTCTTACAACATGTATTTTAACAGTTTCCAAAATGAACTACATAAGGAAAACAAACACAAGGCCAACAGGCTAACCCAAAGGACCCATGAGCTTTCCTGTGTCCCGTTTTAGGATCTCGGGTCTCCAGATCGCTGTCAGGACTTATGCCAACAGATGCTACGATAGGGCACGCGCCGGTGATGCTCACGCGCTAATAGAAAATCCGTGGCAATACCGAGCTCTCCAGCCCTGCAAATCTCTTTTTCTGATTTATTAGATAGCTCCAGGACAAAGCCAGCTGCCTTGTGTGCTGCGTTCCGGTCACCAAGCCAAACCCTGTGGTGACAGGTAACTCCAAGAGGGACGAGGCTGGAGGGAGACAAAGATGGTTTGGGCACAATTGTAATATTGTCTCTGTCCAAAACCCAGGAGCGGGATGATGGTTGACAGGGGAGCAAAAGAGACAGGCTAAAAAATCAGGAGGGACCCACCAACAAAGAAGTTCTGAACTTACAAAAGGCTTTTAACAGCAATGGAGAGTAAATACAAAATGAAAACTATTTCACAGTTAAGAAAATTAAGATGCTGTATGTGGTGAATTATTCCATTTACAGCCTGCTTTTAAAAAGTCATACTAATTAACGACTTCAGCTAATCTCATTCTTATTCACAAGACAGCCTGTATTTACTTTGCAAAGAAAATGTTTAACTGGAATAGCCTAGCGAGGTCTTCCTAACTCATCTTCAGCAGTTGTCTTGGGAAACAGTACTGCAGTCATATTTAATATATGCACTGTGTACAGCAACTTTGATGAGAGAGGGAATAAAATTATACAATTATTTCATTAATAATACATTATACATTTTTGTTCAGTGGCTCTTAGTGCTTTTCAGAATAGCTGGGTCACCTGGAGAAAAACCACACCGCAAAGCTTTCTCATTAACAAGGCGAAGGGGATGCCTCGGACACAGCAAGCAGCTGGCAAGAACGAAACCCAACGTCTACTTGAAAATAAACCACATAAAGTAGGTGAGATGGGATATACAGGTCTTACAGGTGGCTGCAGTGTAAACCTCCCAGCAATCCCCTTAGCCTGCGTGGGTCAGCATCTTGGAAAAGACTCCGAAACGCAAACCCACCCCATCCCCAAACCTTGGGATGCTCTCGAAGCACGTCTGAACTGCTACTTTTTTACAGCAGTTTAAGTCAACCTGACATGGTG
This sequence comes from Phaethon aethereus, assembly GCF_964289735.1. Lineage (NCBI taxonomy): Eukaryota > Metazoa > Chordata > Aves > Phaethontiformes > Phaethontidae > Phaethon > Phaethon aethereus. The sequence continues at coordinate 38,925,664 of NC_138580.1, forward strand.
CTGCTACAATTTCGCCATCCCCTTCGTCCTCACATGCTCTCATCTGATCACAGGGTCTGGCCCGGGAGCTTCCCTGCACTGGGAAATGGGAAACTCCAAATTTTGGTGGCCCCGTTCACTGTGGAGCTCCCTATGCACCTGAGATAACCTTACCCTGCAGGAACAGGTTTCCTCCCTGTCACTGCAGGTCACGGAGCGGTAAATCCCAAACTACAGAAACCATGTGCTGACGTGGGGCCTGAAAGCACAGAGATGCAGCCACCATGGCACCTGTGGTGCCAGGGGTAGCACCGTCCCCACCGCTCCTGGTCCCCAAGCTCAGGGGCTGGCCAGGCCACCCCGCCACTGGGCCATCCTTGGCAAAATCACCAAATGAGCTGGTCTGAACAACAACAACAAAAAAAAAAAAACCCAAACACACCATACCACACCAAACCTCTTTTTGAGGAAAGAGCAAATGAATGGTGGCTGGTGTTACCCTGGGAAGCTCCAACCACAACCACCACCAGAAGATGGTGGAGGTGGCACCGGACACCATATGGGATGGGATGCTAACAAAGACATAGGGGACCCAGTGAAATAGGCTTAAGCTGGCGGGTCACAGCAGCTTGGGACCTTTCATATGCGTTGCCTTAACTTCTTGGTGCCTCACTTGCACGTGTGTCAAGCAGGGAACAAATAGTCTCATGGTCATCCTCCAGCACAGAGCAGAGGCGATCTTGTTCAGGCCACACATGACAAATGACACTCGACAGCATCCCGTCACTTCTTATATGTCACAACTTCATTGCTAGCTGTTGCACTACGGAGCCACTCCCAGGCTCCTCCTCTGCGCTACGGGGGAGAAAACGGATATTTCAAGCTCCTGATCCTATTTGCTAGCGGCTTTTGTATTTGTGTGGGGTAAATACACCAAGGCTTAGACAAACAATGAAAAAATAATAATTACCTAATGAATTCTCTGATTGATTTGATAAACGTTCTCCAAACAGAAGAGAAAATGGAATCATAAATAATGTACTCCTCTGCTAATGGAAACAGTTTTGAATAAACTTGTATGCGTCTGACAGTGTTTACTGAGACAGCTCCAATACGTCCACAGGTACTGTGCCTGCCAGGAACCACGGAGTTTTGGTGTGCTGTCGGTCCACCTGAGAAAAAGCCTGTTTTTTTAGGAGCAAGGTGGAGGGTGTGTAAGGGAGCTGAGGCAAAGGGATATCCTGGGTTCGGAGAAGCGAGACAGTCGCACCTTGTATCTATCGACTTCCAGCGGTACAGCATGCACATATTAAATGGCACCGAGTTTGTGTTTACAGATGGACAGAGAAAGGCTTTGAGTGGTTTCGCCTTTTATGTTCTTTTATGTTTCGCCATTTATTTCATGAAGTCCCACCTGGTTCAAGCTGAAACACAACAGAGAGCTGCTGCGTCCAGGCACAAGCGGGTACCCATGCACAGCCCCGTGCACGCACCTCTGCCCGTAACAGGTCTCCCCGACACCCGAAGCCTTCTCCAGGCTCTGCAGCAGATCCATCCACCTCTCCTTGGCACACGCCTGAGGCAGCCAAGCTCGCAGGAAAGGCTTCAGCCAAACTTTCTGCTTGTTTCTTTGCTGCCCTCCCTGTCTGCAAAGCCAACCTCTGGGAAGCACACATTCAGCTTCCATGTTGTACCTATGTGAGGTGCATATAGAGCAGGCTGGGAAAAGTGTCAGCAAAAAAATTATTTACCATATTATTGAGTGGGTTTAGCTTGGATGATCAGTATGAAGAAACCCCCCCAAATACTCTGAAATGCTTAACAAGGCAAAATCCTTGGATCCAACAGATCCATACGCCAGCCTTTGCAAGGTTCTCCTGCAGCATTTGGGGGATTTCAGGTTGGAAATAAATGAGGAGCTCTTCCACCTCCCAGGCCTTCTACCACCTTTCTTGCATGAGCAGCCTCGCAAGGGCCGGACGCACCGCACGCCTTTCTGCCGGCAGTCTCGTCTAGCAAAGCAACACCTCTCTCCTGCGCTTTGCAGCTCCCAGTTCTTTCTCAGCTCTCCCAGAAAAACCATAAAACCTTCTGGAAGCAAAAGCAAAATATTGCATTTCTCAGGTATTCTGGAGAAGAATTCTCAATACAAAGACATACATATATATACACACACACGTATGAAAAAACCCTAACACTGCTGACTTTTACCCAACGCTTCGCCAGGTTGGCTAGCTGTGAGCCAGAAGAAAAGTATTTTCAAGACTTACCAAAACTAGATTTATCTTTTTCCTGGTTTATATGCCCAAAACAGTTTTCACAGATGACACTTGATGGAAAATCCTTTAATGGACTATAAATTCTGCCATCTCTTCTATGCCTGCTCCAGGCTCCAGATAAATACGGCAAATAACGACTATTTGTACGTAAATAAATTATTCTTCTATGGACAGAACTAGTCAATGGGGGAGATGGGATCCAGTTCAATTAGCGCCTCCATGACAGTAATGAGAAACATACTCTACCATGACCTATCGTAAATCTAACAGAAAAGGCTCCAGCAGGGACTTAGCAATTCCTGGGCTAATTGTACATAATTAAACAATGTAAAAGCACCATTTACAATAATTTCAATGAAGTTCAATGATACACACATTTACTAATTTTATTACAACATCTGTGGTCTTCGTTTTGTTCCATTTATTGTATTTCTTATGGAGGCAAGAGCTCTTTTCAGTACAACAAAAACTGACCTGCATTTTTATGAATAACTTGATTCCATCAAATTTTAACCCAGCAAAAAGAAGGTAGATTTGATAAAATGTCATGGAAAAAAAAATCTATCCTTATTAGGTTGGAGAAAGTTTTCAAAGAATAAACATATCAGCACAGGGGGAAAAACACATCAATTTTTGGTTGACCAAAGTAAATTGAATATTAATCTTGAATGTGGCAAATAGCTCCAGCTGGAAAGGGGAAGGAAAAACACACTTGATATCCTGGGTTCAACTGAGAGAAAAATCAAGGTGCTTATTGCTTTGTAGTTTACCAGAATGTATTATTTAAAACAAATCAAGAACTTTGAGCTGAACAAGAAAATGTCAATTGTCACAAAGAAACACTCTCCAGTATTTTTGTTTTGATAAGGAAAAAAAGATTTTTTTTTTTTTTCACTTCAGTCAATCCCAAATGACTTTTCTAATTCCTTCCCAGTTTACACCACAAAGACATGAGCAGAGGTGCTTACACTCATTTCTCCAGCATGCTTTTGCCCAAAGGTGCTGCACTGGGTATCACCTCGGTTTGGCTGCAGTGATGACTTTCAACTAACAGCCCCGATGGGACAGTCCCCCAAGGCTCTGGTGTGTGCATAGAGAGCTCAGTTTTAAAGCTAAAATGGAATAATTCATTTGACTTTTACCAGGGGAATGGGATTCCCCCGTTCACTGTTACACCTGGTTGCTGTATAAGCGTGTATGCTTCAGCCTGCACCGGTGGTCCTCAGAGGTGCTAAAGGAACACAGCCATCTGATTTCTGTCTGGTTTAAATTTGCCATTGCTCCAGAGGATGTGTTTTAGAGGTCTCCTGAGGGAGACTTAAAAAAAAAAAAGGTGGAAACCTCTGAAGGAAAACAAGAGGTATTAAATTAGGAATCTTGGAGGCAAGGATGACTAATGTGCCTTACAACCCATTATATTTGTAGGATGATAATCTCTGCCAGGCACCCAGAAGAGGAGGAGCAGAGGTCTTAACAAAAAATTAAACCACTGTATGCTAAAGCTGAATGGATGGCTTGGGTGAGAGCCAGAATGAGATGGGGAGACCTGGATTTCTGCCTCTAAAAAGGTCTTCCAGACCCCAATCACAGGCAGGAGCAAGCCTGCCCGTTACGCAGAGTCAGATATCAGGTTTGCTGGGATCCCTGGGAGAAAAGTTTCTGCTCAGCCACCATCACATGCAAACCACGGAGCAACCCAGCCAATGCTCTTTGGCAGAGGGCAAAGGGGTTTCGCACTGACAGCCCCAACATATAAGGGGTTTGCCCCCCCTTGTATTTAGGGAAACAGCACGTATGTCCTACCTGTCCTACTGTTCCTCCCACCAGCCTTCTTCCACCTTGCCCAGTTTATTGCCTCTCTTTGAAGAAGACAGACCTCTGGGGAAGTGTATCAAGAGCAAATCGCAATCATTCGTCATAAAAAAAAAAAAAAAACCACCAAACAAAAACACAAAAAAACACCCCAACAATAAAGCAAAAAAACACGACTGCCCACAACAGCTGGCAGCTCCTCATCCCAAGGTTACCTCTATCGGCTCCACCATGCAGATCATCCAGTCTCTCTCCTTACCCTGCGAAGCAAGCCAGAAAAAAGAGGAGACATCGAAGATGAGGAAAGAGAAACTGAAGCTCAGAAATAATAGGCAATGAATCTGAAATTTGAAGAACAGCCTTTTTTTTCCTGGTACTATTGTTCCAAGCAGTGTAGGCTTGTAAAAGTCTAATCACTTCCCATCCGGCTCATCAATCACACAAGGGAACCAGCCCCGCACACAACAGTAAGCCTCAAATTGGCTCCCACCAATAATAAAAGGTAGCGAAGAAGGACAATCCCTTCAGAGGATTGTTTAATAAATCTTGTCTAGACAGGGAACACAAGAGAAATGGAAAAAGATTTCTTGGAAGACTGCAGCCATTCAGTCCCATTCCGCTTATATTATTGATACGCACTTGCTGCAACCGATACTTTAATATGAATTTTCATACTTTGATTCTTGTTATCCAGCATCATCCAAAATTAAACATTACACTTTAAATATTTAAAAACAGGCAAAGGTAGCAAGCGAAGCTGATAGTAATTGCACGCTGGCACTATTCCTGCAGCGTGTGCCTGCCTGGCTGCAAAAATGCCAGAGACACATTCTTGATACTCCTCTATTTTCAGCAGTCGCTAACGTTTTACTGTAACCTATTCTCATTTTCTCTTCATCTTCTTAAAAATAACAACACTGCTACTATTCTAATAATAAACCGACAGCTCTCACATCCAAAAGACCTTTCGGTAAAGGACTATTTCTGCCAGCAAGTGGTGCCTAAGCTCGGCGCACAGGGACAGCTTGCGGAGCATATACTGTATAAAACCCAACAGGCTGCTCACCACGTTACGCTCGGCGCTACGTCACCCTTTGGTTTCTTAGTCGCCAGTTATTCTCTCGGTAGCCTGTCCTTTCCAACGCAGGGGCCCAACTCTCAGCGACCAGAAAAAAATCCCGTTCCAGCCTGTACTTGGTGTATTTTTCGATGGCTTCCTCCTCCACTTTTATCTGCCAGAAGCGCTAAAGACTCCCACAAGCCGTAAAGTGTTTCTGACATTCATGGCTTTTAGATCCCAGGTTTCAAAGAACCGACGAAGGTTACGTTGATTAAGCCCAAAGACGTATTTCTAGAAAGCCATAGCTTAAATAAAAAAGGTGTTTTGCTGTCACAGTGATCAGCCAAAACTGTTACTGAACAAGAGCATATGGGAGCCGAAAGCCATCAGAGAAACGTGTGATGTTCCAGGCTGCTAAGATTTGCGCTCTCCAGCAGAGATCAGAGGCAGCAAGAAAGCAGAAGAGGCATTTAGCTCAATTAAAAAATAAACAAATAAAACCAAAGCCTTGTATTGAGCAAGATGATGGCCAATTACCCGTCAGTTAAGCAAGGGCTAAGAAAAATCATTGCCTCTTAAAAGTGCTATCAGACAAGAGCCCTTTCTGCTTTATAAGAGCGCCAGAGGAACACTCTTGAGATGCCTCTGGAGGATGAAGATGATGTTTATTTAAGGAAAGAAGAGGAGCCTTTACTGGGAGCTTTCCTGAAACCCAAGACGAAGGCCTCCTTATTTTGCTTCTGAGAAGTCCCTGATAACCAGACACAACAGGATTCATCCTTCTGGCAAATTAACTTCCAGCGGACACTGTCTGCAGCAGATCTGATAAATATTTGCATCCGCTATGAATTCATGGCATGATGCAGCATTAAAATTTCATGGGAGAAAAAAAATTAAAATTGCCTAAGGAGCCGTCGGGTTTGGGCTCCTTGCAGTTGCAGGCATAGTTACAGGCAGCAGACATCGTAAAACTGCCACTTGCTTCACCTAACAAAATTTCAGCCCTTATTAGACGTAAAAAGATGTGTAATCTCCTTCAAGAGATGAGAGCTGAAACCCAACACTTTAGGTATGGCAGTTCAGCAAGGGCTTTAACAATCAACTAAAACTTTAAAAGGAGAAAAACCAAAAACCAGATGACATCTCACAATCTGAAGGCATGTTTGGAGAAAGGTGACATTTTATGGGAGGAGCTAACGTGCAGAAATGCAATCAAAATTATTTCTTTTTAAACTGAAATCTCAGGGAGTGTGTGAACTCTATTCAAAGTCATTTAAATAAATAGGAATTTTATAGCTCCTGGCTGCAGGCTTAGCTGGCTCTGATGTGTTTGTGCAAGTGTGCACAGACTACCTTATTTGAAATAGTTTCCATTCAGTGCTGATCTTTTCACATTCATATCGTCAGGCAGATCGAGCTGAGGACACCAGCCCCAGGACTAAGGAGCAGCGTAAGGTCTCTTGGAAACAGCTGCTCCTGCACCTCCCAACACGGGGCATTAAGAAACCTTACAATGTTCCCCTCTCCCACCGCTCTGCCTAAGGAAAGATGGAAAACTTCCTAACACAGGGCACTCCGAATGCCACCTGAAAAATCCTTTTTCAGAAAATAAACATACCCGCAGGTAGTTCTACTTCTCCCTCGTGCACAACAGCATGCAAGCATCGCAACGGATCCACAGCAGGATCTCTACTGCCCAAATCAGGTACCACGTGCTGCTGTGATAGAAATCTAACAAGAGGAAACACTATCAAAATCATCAAACCAGGTACAAAACAGTTGGATGAAGGGGAATTTTTCCTGCCTCGAACTGTTCCCTCTCCATCCAGCCCTTGGGGCATGGGTGCTTGCGCCGCAGGACACAACCCAGCTGCCCCGATGGAAGACAGACTCCCAGTGCACCTCTTCGTTCCCAAGAGCACCCTTGGGTTTCCTCACATGCTGTCTTCCCGAGCAGCACGTTTCTAATGGAAGCTGGAAAACAAAAAGGTGACCAAAGAGAGCCAAGTGCACAGAAAAGCACCCACTCACACCACAAACCACACACTTTAAACCTCTGTGTACTGAAAACATAACATTGAGGCAAGTACCATAAACCCAGTATCTCCCATTGACGCTGAACAAACGTTTCACTCCATCTCAGGAACACCAGAGAACACGACGGGTGTATGGAGTTGAATGCTTCCAGCAGGAAGAACTGAGGAACTTTCCAGCGATAAAGGGCATGCAATACCTGCATCGTTGCAGTCCATTGGGGGAAAACATACTTATTAATTACCTCTCCTATTAAATAAGAACAACACTTTTTGGTCAAACACCAGGATTACAAAGCCAAAGTAAAATGGTATTTTAACAAAATTGCTTTTTGAATACTTCCAGCGAGCTCTATTTAGCCCTACACTGCTCAGCCACACGTCCACCGACAGAAGCTGAATCAACCCCAAAGCAGGCAACGGCAGGGCTGCTGTGAAAGATGCAAACATACCGAAGTTGGTATAGATTTAAATGTGCTGAACCTCTTCTTGCCCAAGGAGATGCTGGCTTACCTACTAAGAACATCTATAGCAATGCCATTATTTAACAATTTTGGGACTTTGCCATTCCATCAGCGTAGTCTAGGCATGTGCTGGCGCTGAGCATGCGCCAGACTGATTTGCAAGGTGAGGGGTCCTTACTGCAAATGAAGCAAAATTTCTCCATTTCACTGACCGGTAATGGAGAAATTTTTGATTAAAAGGCCATAATAACATCAAGGAAAAGACCGAGTGAAAACACTTGCTTTGGAATGACTGGATTTCCTTGCACACGATACACATTGATTCCCAACAGACTCTAACCATACATATTTGATTTTACATTTGATCAGTTTGAGTGATTTTGGTGTCACCCGACCAGGGACACTTACAGGCAGCATGAGAAATAAATGGCCTTTTAACCGCATTTTATTCTTATATATGCATTGTTCTGCTAAAATAATTCATTGTATCCTAATGAAATGAGCACAAGCAGCTCCAGGAATGAATGAATACTCACTCCCCAGTGATGAGTATTTATGTGCAGGGACAGAGGGTCTGTAACGGAAGATCTATCGTTAGCAGCTGAACCCATTTTATCTTCATTTCACATGGTACAAGTGAACTGAGTGTTGTTTTGGGGGTATAACTGATATATAGCTGAAACAAATCAGCTCCACAGCTAAGTGAGGAGATGAAGTAGTGGATAATCTTTAGTTTAAAACCAGCAGTTCTGCTGACATCAAATGATTATTTTGGCACTAAAATGATTAGCTGACAAGGGAGCGTGTTTCAGCATCAGCCGTCATTACCAGGCACCGCTGCCATAACCTCCGGCCACGCTGATGCCGGGCACCAGAGCTAATTGACAGCATGCCTGGGATCAGCTCACAGTTTGCTAAATTGACAGACCTCACCTGGCCTCAATTATAAATATCAGCATTTTCAGGAAACAAATAGGCAGAGGAGGCAGGGAAGGAGGATACCCAGCCACCAGTCAGATAACTGTGACTGTAAGAAATGCCAGCAAAACATTTTAGGTTTAACCTGCATGTCTGCTCTCGACAGTAGTTTTAACACAGCATAAATATTTCCAAATATTTTCCTCTTATTTCTGTTTGCGTGCACATCTCTGACAATTATCGAGAACTGAAATTCACCCCATCCCTTTCTGCAGGAAAAAATCCATAGGAATTCCTGTACTGGCTGTTTTTCATAAGTTTCCCTATTTTAGGCAAGGTAAGGCAAGGTACCACCTGCTCATGAGAATATCACACGAACGCGACAGAAATGCAGGAAGGATGCAGGTTTGCAGTTTCCTTTTCGTTTTCCTTAATCATCTTCTGTGCTTTCAACTACAAGAGCCATTTCCAAATAAACCAAAGATAACTGAGGTTGCAGAGAGTCCATTTCCCTTCTTCTTCCTTTTACCTAAAAATTCACCAGACTCGAAAGAAATTAAAAACGGTATTTCAAAAATGACAGCAATCTATAAGACCTATTAGGTCAGGTTTCCCACACCCATATCAAAGCAAGACAGCTCTTTACAACAGATACATTTTCTTCTAGTTGATCACTCAGCAGGTTTGAAAGGAATCCAGTAACGTCTTCTGCTTCCCTGAGAGGTTACTCCACACTTTTGCAGAGACAGCCATTAATTCCCCGATATTCATTATGGATTTTCCTTTCTCAGGCCTTCGCTCCGCACCATACTTTTGAAGGATGAACTATCATTATCATTCCTGAGGTATGTATTACACAGCGTTGTTGCTTTTGATTTACAGCAGCAATATGACATGTGCCTCACCGTCCCTTTCACTCTCCCCTTTCTGGAGGGGAAGCTGATGGGTACGGGGCTGGTGGGGTGGTTTTCAGAAGCCCCCTTTCAAATTCAAGGCAGGAGGAGTCCTTCTATGCGTAAACCAGCAATGTTGGTATGAAAATGGTTTAAAGCAATGATGTTCCCCATCACTTGAGGTGGAATGGCTTCCCTGCTTGGAGGGAATATAACTGCAGGTAGCCATGGGTGTTGGTGGGTTTCCTTGTCGGTGTTTCACCGGTTGTCCCCTGCAGCAAGATGCAGATACTTCTACCATCACCATGATTATCCAGAATTATAAAACAACTTCTAATGTTCTACAGCTTCTTTGCTGGCACTTCAGGGTCTGAATCAAACCCAAAACATCAGAAATTGGAATGAGTGGCGACATCAGGCTCTGGCCACCATTCAAGCTCTTGGACCACTTGGCAATGTCCAGTCCACCCTATTCAAACTGAACAGCATTTACTTTGAGGGTCTCCTCTCCATCTTGGGTTCATTACAGTTGTTTCCTTAAAGCATGAGCAAAAACTGTCCTACATAATGTATTTTTGGTATAGTCTTTCTCTCCATTGAGCAATTTTAAGCTATCACTACTTATTTTTCTTGCACAAAACAGCACAGGTTTGTCAAAGTTGGCATGATATTTCTGCCTTGCCTTTTGACTTTTTCAAGTTTATTATGTCCAGACTACCTCAAAGCACTTTTCTTCCTCTCTGGTAGGACTAATCACCACTAAAGGGGGAAAAGAAACATTACACGCTATTCAATACAGCATGCAAAAACACTATTACCTTCCTACTTAACTTCAAACACCAATACCAGAAGTCAATGAGACCAGTTGCGCTTAACTACCTGCAGAAGTACTGCCTTGAACTAGGTCCTTGTCACTTTAACCAAAACCTCTTCATTCCACCCTTCTGTGATGATGTTTGACACTGGGGACATCTCACCCGAGAAGTCAGTGGTACTTGATTTCATACCCCATAGAATTCAGCACTCGGAGCCACCATGCGGTTAAGAGAGATGTCCCTGCTGGCTGCTTGTTGGGTTGAGCAAACCCAACCTCAATCTCAGAAAGCCACATCCACTATCACCCCCAGCTGCAGTCTCCCTGGCTCCTCAGACCAGCCCCACACAACGGAGCAGGTTTTGCTGCATCCTTAGGACACATCCTTGTGAACGCTCCCTTGACATGCTATTTTTGAGGTGGACATTCAGGAAGGCTGACTTCTCCCTCCACCCCGGACTTCCTGGGAACCCACACAGGATGCCCGGGGCGACACACGTGGGGCTGTAATTAGATGGCCCAGAGCCAGTATCAGGTTTGAGGTGGGAGTGTTGCTGTTGCTGAATGCTGCAATCTGCACGATTGTGCTGACATTTCTGAACTATAAAAGCCCTCCGGCAGCCATCTACAGAGGAAACCTTTAAAATTGATCCGATTTAGCACAAAAACTGTTGGCTAAGCCTCCATCCATCCCTCTGCTCCTCCACCCCTTGACACAGCTTATAGCAAAAGACTTTGCTTTCTCTTTCATACAGCTTTTAACAGCAATTCAAGCCCATTGATCCAGGGCTCTGAGTCAGTGTATTACAATGCAAGATTATTCAGCTCTCTGACAGCTGGTTTGTTTAATTTCATTTTATTCCATAGTAAAATGGTATTGGAAGGAGGGAGGGCTAAAAGAAAAATTGGCAACCTATTACCTAAATGGTCAAGAAAACAGAAAAACATCACTCAAAAGAAAGTATAAAATACTTCCACTTAGTCCAGGCTGCTATACCACAATTACCTATATATCTATATGCCTATCTATACCTTGTCTGTGCCTCCTGACTTCAATTGCTGTTCCACAGAAAGAGTTGAGAGGGCTGGTAGGCAAAGAAGAGAATAAATAAGCCTTAACGACACCTGAGCAAAGCTTGTCAGTGAACAGCATGAAATGGTAGATTTTATGCCACCTCCTAGCTAGGGTTAAGACTAGGCTGGAAAACTCGTTACACTCACAGTTTACACCAAAGAACCTTTCTTTTTATGGTTGGAAGAAAACTACTAATTTGCTTTATAAACTAATAAATACATTTATAACTTAAAAGCAGCATTTACAACTATTTTTTTTTTTTGTTAGTTAGTTTAACTTTACTCCATTGTTTGCTTTAGTCCAACTTCAATTAGGCCAGCATTTCCAATTGCATCAGTAGGGGAGAGGTTTACATTTAACAAGAGTAAGATCATTAACAGCATAAGGTGGTTGAAAGGGAGGGCATAATTGGTTTCACACACCTAGAGGGAAGATCAGCTTCTAAGAGAAACAACACCTAATTAAGAAGGTTTGCACTGTTTTATTTTTAATAATGTTCTCCACTCTACTGCCAGCATTTTTATAGTATCTATCACAGCAGATTCTGGGTTTTGGCTTAGCCACATATATTTTGCAGATGCACAGGAGCTGACAACATCAGACCCCTTCCAGGACAGACAGAAGGAAGAGTCTGGTGAGATGCTAAACAGCAGCAAAAGAAATTAATGAATAGTCTGCATTTAATTTTTAAAAAAACAAGCCTGGACAGAGACATGGATCCCAACAGTTAAATTTTTAATTCAATTCCTGATCTGTATTTTCATCGGTGACTAAGCTTCCAAGCACGAGGACCAGTTGGAAAGCACAAGTTTCTCAGACGCTTTGCTGGCCGTGCGCAGGCGAAGGCAGGTTGTACCGTGGCCCAGTGAGGTGACAGTGCTGGCCCCGGACTGACTAAGGGCAAAGCCAGGCAGGAGGTTTACCTGAACTTCAAAGATCCCCAGCAGACATTGCCCAAGGAGTTACGTGTTTCCAGCAGCACACGTTCATCATGAAAGAACAGCTGGGGTCAGCATGTACCCCCAAAAACCAGCCCAGTATAGCAGGCTGTTAAGGAAGGGAACAAGATCTGTGTTAGCAGGAGGAGGAATTCATTTCACAGACTGCTCAACATTTTAAGCGAAGGTCCCCCAGACACATTCGTGACATTACCAGGGCAATGGCAGCTCCTCCAAATGCTTTCCCCTACCATCAGCATCCTCCACGCACCGGCCCAGGCTGAGCTGCTGCCAGCTGGCACCCACTGTGTTACCTCTGCCAAACCTGGAAAGCACTCCACCCGGAACGGTGAACCCTGTGTGTCCTGGGCATACTTTTGGTACTGAGGCATCTTGCACTTCATAATCTCCCAGCAACAGGGCTGGGAAGGGGCGGCAATGCTGTTGAATGGCAAACATCACTTGCAGCCATGGCTGGCAGCCCATCAGAAGTGGGAACGCTCCCATACAGTGCCTCCCATGCCATTTGGGCTTGCAGGCACCCTTGCAGCACCCAAAAGCTGCCAGAGGGGCTCCTGAGGTTCAGCAGGACCAGCGAGAAGGCCAGACCCCTGTCTCGCATCACGAGGAGGTCCAGTGCAGCCCCTGGGCATGGGAGAGCCACCCCACATCACCTCCCCAGCACTTTGCTCTGCCTAACGAAGGGTGGCTTTGCTGCAACCACAACAACAGGATAGCAAGCAAAAAGGATATTACTGATCTCATGCATGTGCGTGGGTCTGGGTTACTCTGAATAATTTAAGTCAGGCTTCTTTTATCTCTCTCCTGCTCCAGAGTTGCTACCGCTGCCACGCACATGAATCAGACATGCTTCCCGGGCAGCTGGAGGTGGGGTGCCTCCCCTACAATGGGAGCTGAAAAGGAAATGCTAAAAGACAATTTAAAGAGACTCCTTATCATCCTGGACTTCACATCTTTACCTCTCATCTCCACGTGTGATACAGCTGAAGGACACTCCTCCCAACTGAAGGAGACACAGGCAAAGCCTGCAGGAAAGCTGGGGAAGCTCTCAGCCACTGCCAACCCAGAGAAGGGTGAAATGATGTCCCACGTTGGCATCCATCTCCACATCCTCCCAGAGCCCCAGCAGGGGAACTCTCTGAACTCCCCATACGTGGGGGGATGTGTATCAGCAAAGGGCCTATTGACACCACCTACTCATTGCTCCACGCAGATGACGGCACGTTTCATACAGCAGATCGATCACAGAGACATGGACACAGGGACAGTAGCCGCTTGTGCCTCCAGCAGCGCTCCCAAGAACAGCCCTGCAGCAGATGGGATGTGAGACGCAGCCCAGTGCTGTCCCCACAGACCTGGCCTCCCCTGGAGAAGGGCATTGTCTGCAGCCCTCCTCCATTACCACTGGTCCCCAGAAAATGCCTCTGGCGGGGGCCACACAGTGCCTGACACACACAGAGGCAAAAGGCCACTTTACAGTCCATGCCTGTGCTGAAACAGGAGCCCGCATTTCCACAGCACGCGACTCTCCTCCTAAACACAAGTGGTTATTTCAAACTACATCTTTCATACAAAGCCACCAAAAATAATTGCTAAATTAATGGGGCGATAGCTAATGTACACATATTTGGTTATGGCTTGGCAAACCCAGCTTGAGGATGAATTGTATATTAATTCTCTTCTATGTTTGTTTTGCAGAAGCTAAAATTTTAATTCAAGCAGAAGAGTACCAACTTGCAGGGTCTAAGTTTCTCTCGGCCGAAAACAAAGCCCAGATTCCACTGCAGAGCTGATCTGGGCTGCTTACTGGCGTTGCACTGTTGGTAGGGAAGGGACGAGAGGGGAAAGAGACATTGCACCAAGTGGTTTTTTTAGTTTATATTAAGGAGACAAGGTTGGTGTTGTGTATGGAAGAGAAAGGAGCCTCATAGGCCAGTTATTCTGCCTGTTGCAATGCCCAGGACAGCTATAAAAATAAAAGAATAGGGCTAGGAGGAGCATAAAACCCATGTCAAAACCTGGCTGTGGGAACATTAGCTGCTTGGAGAGATGAAGTTGACAAGTTTGTAAACAATGTTAAAAAAAGGCTCTGCAAGAGCCAGAGAGAAATAGCTGCACAGCAAGCAAGGCCACTATGGCAGGGCAAGGAGGAGGTGGGGAGAGGGCTTGGGGTCACCCCTCAACGCTCTGCAGCTCCGCCGTGCTCAGCGCAGGGCCAAGCCAGGAGCGAAAGCAAACGCGTTTGTTTAACCCCGCACTCCTCCTGCCCGTGGCGGGGGCGGCACGGCGGGTGCAGGGGGGTCGTCGGCTGCCCGGGATTATTCGCGTCCCCAAGTAGGCAAGCGTGGCCAGGCGCGAGGGGGAAATCGTGACAGAAGAGCGGGGAGGGAGGCGATGGGACGCTGGCAGCCACGCAGGCAGCCTTTGCGGGGAAGGCAGGGGAGCTGTGAGCTGGGTCCCCACGCTGCCATGTTGCATCCATCAGAGGAGATGCACCAGCAGCAGCTTGAGACTTACACCGGAGCAGCCTCGGCAGAGGCACAAATCAAGCAGTACCGTGTCCTGTATCTACCAAAAACACGTTGAAACCAGACAGACTGTTGAAAAGGGGTTTTTGAGCATCCATGGAAGGGAGGCACAGAGGCCTCTAAGGGCAGTCTGTGGAGCTACAAGAACATTCTTGCTTTTCAGACACCCGAGTGGGACAGCACAGGAAAGCAGATGCGTGCAGAGACACGGATGCTTTCCTATCAGCGTATTGCAAAGGGGAAAGCAACTGAAGCACAAAAATAACGTTAACACCTCTGAGCATGTTTAGGCCAGAAACCACTGCATGTCTTTTACCTACCGGCTGGGAGGCTCTGGGAGTGGTGGGGTTGGGATGGAGCTGGGTGAGATTATGTTAGGGACTAGATAATACTAACTTCAACGGCAGGGACCAGGCACCAACCACCCCAGCACTGTCCCACACATCAAGGGACGAGGGCAGCAGGAACACCAGTTACTGTAACAGCACCTGGCACGCAGCTACGCACCGCAGCCACAGCATGGGCTTCCCATTTCACTACCTGCTTCTGAACACAGCACAGGTCTGGAAAACCCTGCAAAGCTGTGCCGCTCCTCACCTTGGCAATCAACACTCCCTGGCCATTTTTAAACCAATTTAAACTACTGGGATTACTTTAAGCTGCTGTTTCTGCAACAGCAATGGGAAATGGCTGAAGAAGCTGTCCTCCTGAAGGAGAGCTGTATCACACGTACTTTTTGCAGTTAACCTCTGCTCCACTCCACCCTCTGAGTTTGGGATACAACTCACTTTAACCATGGCTCGGGTTCACCCAGCACAGTTGGTAGCTGATCACAGCCAGTGTAAAACATTTCATCCACGCCAGAAGCAGGGCCTGGCATGCCTTTTGTCTATTGTAACCCACCCAGCACAGCAGTTGTGTTTATTGCTGTGTGTGCAGGATGCCCCAGCCAGGTTTACACAGCAAGTCAGAGGTGTCCTCTTTCCTTTTTGATTTGTGTGGCACGCACAGCCCTGCCCCTCATGCTGCTGCTGGCACACCATTCAGCTCTTTATGCTTCGTTTTGTAATGGGTAAGGTCCTAGAAGGGCAATTACAAATACACAGATATGTGTATTTGATTTCCAGGTTCGTAATTACCTGGAGGCCACCTTGCCTCTTGCTTGCCAAAGACAAAACACATGCTGGCAAGGCCCTCCCGATGCAGCTCACTGCGGGAAAAATGCTACAGGGCAGCTTTGCCCAGCAAACCCCTCTCAAAATCCCTGTGCTGGTGTATGGCCAGACTGCAATGCTTTCAAAGCAGTTCTGGGGAAAATCCCCCTCCACAAAAACACAGCGTCTCTTTCTGGGGACTCCTGACAGGCACTCCGCTCCACATCCCACTCCCTTTCTGCTGAGCTAGGACCTTATCGAAGCCTGTCAGCTGGGAATTAAGATACCATTTTGCTGCAGAAGAGGATGCAGAGCTGTGCTGCCAGGCCATCAGGAGCCATATGTATCACCACAGCAATCTGCCGAGCAAACTGGACAAGGCAATACCCTCCTGTCTCTGCATTCCCCTTCCCAACACGCCTGTTCAGGCTGCAGGCTCTCTTCATGCCCACATCTCCACTGAGCTGTGCCGCCAGAGCTTTCAGAAGGGTCTGCTTAGACCTGTTGTGGTATAAAAGACCAAAAAGCTTTTAAAAAAAAATTAGGTTTGTTTTTTTTTTTTTTCTTAAATTAAAAAACCCCCAAAACCCAGAAGCAGCTCTGAATGCTTGGGGGCCAGGCAGCATGGGTTGCAACCAACTCTTCCTGTGGCTGCTCTGGCAGTCCTCCCCGCTCAGAGGGGTCTGTCTCACCCAGTCTTCATCCAAGGCTATAACACAACCAGAAGCAAACAACAGATAAACCCCAACCGCCCAAATCCCATCTGCCACAAAGCCTAAACGTGATTGTAAGGAATGTGGTAAGCACGGACTGGCGCAGGTTTTCAGTGAGCACGCAGTCAGGTATGCTGACAAAAGGAGGACGGGGCTATGCAGTAAGTGCCGCGGCTGTAGAGCTGCCCACCGCGCAACACCCACCCTGTTAAATGGCAGGCAGATAGCTGCCAGCACAGCTGCGGCTGAGGGTGCTGCAGAGGCACCACAGAGGTAAATGAAAAAAGAATTTATAAAGCGGTGGTAGATCATTCTTGAAGGCTGCTGATTGCAGTTAGAAATAAGTTTCATAATCATTTGGGAGAGTTATTGCATGGAACAGCACAGAACTTTGGTCATGTCTTCAAAAATAAATAATCTGAATTGGTTAAATAAAATCCAGGCGTGAGAAGACAATTTACTGACTGAATTGCTAAAAGCCTGGGGATTAGTCAAAGATAACTCTCATTTAACAAATGTGTTTAACAGAACAAGAGTGTTTGCAGAAGATTGTTTTGTGGTATACTAATTGTGTATTTTATTTTGAAAATTGAATACAGAGATGCTATTAAGAAATAAGAACTGTCCACCATACAAGCTGTCAGTTTTGTGAAGTGAAAGTGAAATAGGTTCCCATTTCTAAAACCAAACAGTCGTTTGCAATATGAACCAGTGCCTGATATGAGCTTTTCTCAAGATTTTTTCTGAAATCCAAAGCAGGGAAATAAATCTCAGCTCTAGCCTTGGCAAGACTCAAGACATGCACCAGCTCGATCAGCTTATCTAGTTTCACAGAGCAAGCCGTAGCACAAAAGCCTGGCCCACGCAATTAGCTGAAGGACACTGGTGGGCTGGGAAGCGGTGGGAGATGGAGCCCGACCTCTTCCCACCATCACTGCTGACTCGCTGGGTGAGCCCGCACATGTGACAGGGACAAGGGAACTCTCAGGGCCTGTTTTCCACCCAATTATTTGTCCTGCCCAGTTCAACCATGCTCTTGGAAACAGTTAAGTGCCTTTCCCCACTGCAGCCTATGCTAGTGGAGAGCGTGCCTTGGCCCCGACAGGGAGGTGCTACTCCAGCAGCAATGTGGTGCGTTAACTTAAGCCTCATTTCATTGCTGAAGCTGGCAGTGGTGGGACTCCAAAGATTGAATTACCTTAGCGTACATTTTCTGTGGGTAGTTTGAGCCTCAGAAGAATAACAAAGAAAACAAAGAAAGCCCAGTCAGAAACATCTTGCCTTTCCCAGCACTCAGGCTTAGACACATTTTTTCCTCCCACCAAGTGCTCATCTCCTCTGCCAGGACTCACGGCACGGGGAAGCACCGAGCAGCAGGAAGAGAATTGAGGGAGCTGGAGGGTAGCACACGCAGAGGACAACTTCACATTGCAATTGCTCACTCTTGTTTTGGCCACCCACAGGCAAGCAATACCAAGGCTGTAACACAAGCAGAAGCAAAAGCAAAGTACATAAAACTATACCAGCAGATTGATACTCCTGCTCTGCATGCATATGAAAAAGCTAGGAAGAACCCACTAGTACATGCCATCCCTTCTTACATGAATGAAGCTCCTCATGACCTCAAAGCCACACGCTCGCTTGCAGGCCTGGAAGTTTAAGTGGTTGAACATTTCGTTCAGGTGATTGGCAGCCCTTTTTAGTCTTAATCAGCAGATATCCAGACAGCTAACTCACAGACGTAAAGCAAATCTGCTTAGGGAATAAATGTCTAAATAAATATGAGAGATAGGATGCTGATCTTTTAATGTTCCTCTCCAGGGTAAATAAAATTATAGGGTGTTTTTTTCACTTCAATTCATTTATGGTATTAGTTTATTACTGCATGATAAAAAGGTGCAGCCTGCCTAGCTCGCTAGGTCTTCCCTCTGTCCTGGAGTGAGAGGCTGCCCAGCTAAGCCGAGCACTAACGAGAAGGTAGGCGGGCAGCACACAGAGCCAGGCACTCATCAGCTGGGCATACAGATAACCCAGGGGTATGTCAGCTGCCTACCTGAAATCCATGTGGTGGCAAAAGAGGGCAATTATTGCAACAGAGACTAAGGAAAATTGGAAGCAGACTGCAGGAGCATCATCCTGTGCAACGAGTTCACCATATTTATGTCTGAGAGAAACAAATAGCCTTTCTTTTCGTTATCTCCCATCTGCCACCTTCATTTGCCATTAAACGATAAAACCAGTAATACTGCCTAACTAATGAATGTTGAATTATCGGCGTAAATATGCCAACTTTTATTTATTTATTTGCTTCACCAAGAACACGTTCTCCTCTGTTTGGTTTTCTATTTCAATGACTACAATTTATCATGTTAACTAGACTTCCAGTTTGCTGGGTTTTGTTTTAAGTTCTGCTTTTTGCCGAGACATCTGCGAGAGGGCAATGTCAGGTAAGAGAAGCAATAAAACTAATAAAAAAGCAATAGTAACTGTCACCAAAAAGCACAAGTGACCAAACCACCTTCATTTTCTACCGGGGCCCTTCTTTCTTCCTCTCATTTGCTGATTTTACTGTGCGCTTTCCACTAGTATTTTACTCTGCTTATGGCAGCTCTCTGCAAGGAATGTTAATTCCCTAATTTCCAAATAATTTGCTTTCCCTACCTACCAGCAGGCAGCGTAGGAAGGAAGGAAAGCCAAAGTGAGAGAACCGTCCGTTGATGAATTTGAGCCATGCACGATGGCCCAGTCAGGGGTTTCAGGAGGCACCTGAAACTCCAGCAATGCCTGAATCAGCACAGGGATCCCGTTGGCGCAGGAGGTATCTATCTGCTGCCTGTCTAACACAGTGGGAACCAGTTAGTCCAGCTGAACCAAGGCTATATCTATTTCACAGCACAAGCATATGTGTTTTCCCCACCTGTCACAACTGTGAAATGTATAGATAGCATTTACTTCCTAGGCATTCGTCGCTCAAATTAACAAGCAACCTGTTAGTCTGAGTGCAATTAGCACCCCAAACTTTACTCCAGACATATCTGGTAGCTGAATTTTGCTCACAGATCTTTTAGCAGCCTGGTGCACACTTCGAGTAAATATAGGCCAACATATAGAATGGAAATCCTTTGAAATCCCCAACAAATTTAATGTAAAGCACAGCTAAACACACTGTTGGAGAATCGGCTTTGCCTTTGTTAGAACCTGTAATGGAAAGTTCACATTTTTACAAACTGAAATTGAGCACTAGGCTCACCCGAGACCCAGCAAACCGAATGACTGAGTGTAACACAACCTGCCAGGGCTGACTCCTGCCACCCTCTTCCTGCTGCCGGACTTAAGCTTCACCGCTCCCCCTTCGTGCTTTTTATGAAAATGCCAGTTACATACAGACACGCATATTGAAACCTGACATTAGCATTTTGCAGAAGACTATGCGAGTGATACCATACGATACGAGTGGCATGAACCCTTATCTCTTGTCACGGTTTGACAACTTCTGTTGGAGAGTATGACTAGCACAGCCCGCAACTGCACTCCCACGGGCTGCCTTTTCTACCACAGCCCTCATACCTACATAGCAGTTTCTTCCACATTGCAGCCACATCGTTTGCAGCATCCTCAGATACCCACCTGAGTGCACTGGATCACTCCTTTACTACGATATT
The DNA here is from genome assembly GCF_964289735.1 of Phaethon aethereus. NCBI lineage: Eukaryota > Metazoa > Chordata > Aves > Phaethontiformes > Phaethontidae > Phaethon > Phaethon aethereus. Next base: position 38,946,007 of record NC_138580.1, read on the forward strand.
TCTTCAAACATAGTAAGTTTTGGAACACCAAATAATGGTGGGCTGAAATTTTTTTAATTCGGCATTCACCTTTCCATTCTTGTGGTTGCTTGCACACTAACAGAGAATGTACAAAGCACACTGAAATGTTCCTTCACAAATGCAAAAGCATGATGTTTACTCAAAATTTGAAGCTAGGAGGGCTGAGGAAGTGCAAAACCCAGGCCCCACGGTGGCAGAACAGCCTTCATCGATCACAGTCTTCTCCTGGATGCTGAAGATTAAATTAGGCTCCTAACTCCAGTCTTGTACATGAAGAGGGTTTTACGTTCATTCAGAAATAACTTTTTTTTTCTTTTTCTTAAATGCGCCACAAATGTTGCCCAGGGTCCTTCCCTTCCTTAGTCTATCAACCAGTCCACATATAGTATTTCATTAGTATTAGTTTCTCCAAGCCTCCAGTACTTACCTGCATGATTCTCTGACCTTCCTAAACCATACCTTACCTGCTCCATACCTCCTGGCAACACATGGTGAGAGAGACCTACAAGATGTCACCTTTCTGTGTAGTGACACGGCTTTCTCCCCCGAGTCCTGGATAAATCTAAATGACGCATACTCCGAGCATCTGTCACAGCAGTGACATTGGTCTTGTTCTCTGCACATCTGTGACTTTTTTTTTATTATCCTCTTATATTGCAGTGGAGCTGGTGGGAAAGAGACCTGCCCTTCTCCAGCCTAGCATCCATGGCTACTTCCCACAAAAAAAAAGAAGATTGCTTACCCGCAGGAAGGAGAGGTCCCGGTTGTGCTCAATGCTGGTGATTTCCAGGTTGCCCATAACTACCTCGCAGTTCTCATAGTACTTGCGCAGGGCCCGATACTGCTGCTCCAGGTCAGAAAGGGAGCTCAGCTTGTTCTCAGTGCCGGCACACACTGCGAGAAACCACAGGACAATCAATCAGAATAAGCATGGAAGAGAGACACGGGAGCAGAGAAGGAAATAAGGTTTGTATAGAGCAATACAGGTAATTGTAATAAAAAACCCAGAATTATTCACAGAATTGGGTCCTGCAAAAAAACCCAGCACAAGTTACTTGAATATCAGCAGCAGAGGTGGGAATGTGCAAATATGGTCCACGACAATCTCAGCAATTTACATACATCTCAACAAATAAGATGAAGTGCTGGTATTTACTGCCAAACATGCAGAAATACAGGAAAAATGCAAAACTAATTGACCTAGAGGGCCAAACCCAGGTCTCAGCAAAGTCTCTATTATTTCTGCCAGTGACAGAATCGGACACTGAACATGGATGTGCCACTCGCAGACTAAAGGACGTAAGGCTGGAGAGACCCGTGCATCCAGGCTGACCTGAGTAATCCAACATTTTCCCTATTCAGCTGATATTCAGAAGGGTCTGTTGGACAAGCCAAGAGCACCCTGACCAGAAGGCTTGTACCCAACATAGTTTTCCCCCTCACCTCCCCTAAGACCCCAGCTCTTCCCCGCTTTATGCAATTAAATAGAAGGAAGACAACAGCAAAAACCGTATCGTCTTTACACAAGTCACCAGACTGTGATCTGAACGTACGATGAGTTAGCCGTTCGTTTTCAGATTATGTCCTTTAGTACTACTCTGTTCTACATTTTTGCAGTCCAGTTCAAACACAGCTCTGCTCAGTCTGCTAGCTTGACACGCATCAAGCATTGACAAAAAGGAATGCAGGGAAGACACACAGAAGCAGCATTTCACAAGAGCAGTTCTTCAGGCGGCTCTCAGCCAGCCAGGACAGCAATGCTAATTAAATGGTCAAGTATGGGGTTGGGGGTTTTTTGCACACACTTACTTTTCCTCTTTACCAACAGCCTGTTGGTTGGTCTTATCTGCAAGCAAATTAATATGAACACATCCAAACTTTTGAAATGGGCATTATATTATGCAAAACATGAGCCAGACCAGAATAGCATTTCTGGAGCTATTCCCACTCCTGGATTAGATCAATACAAAACTCTCCATGACTAGAGGCATAATCAGTAAAATTGGCTAAAATATGCTCTTTTGAATGACTTGGGTCCTTTTTTTAAATATCAAAAGTAATTAGTTTTTTTGAGTACTACTATTATTGACTGCTTACTTACTATGTTCCCACCCCTCCTTTTTTTCTTTTTAATAGAAATGGGAACAATCCTCATCTCTTCTCCATTGCAGAGCAATCTGTTCTTGTGCCAGGGCAATTTGAGCTTTAAGCAGCTTCTTGGCAAAGGACTTCAGGAGGCAGCCAGAAACCCATAAACTGCTCTAAGTTTTCTCCCAAGGAATCTCCTTCTGCCCCAAAAATGGCAGCAGAAATCTGTTCCCCCCGAACTGTGACTGCCCACCAGGGAGGGACAGCAGGGCCTGGTTTCATTGGGAGCCATTCACAGGATGAAGGTTTTATCAGATTATTTTTGAGTTTTGTGTTTCCAGTGGCTAAAGAGCATGGGCCAAATGCTCAACAAGCACTACATAGGACTGCTTTTCCACATTCGCATTTATACCACAGGAAATATTATAAGGGATTAATTTTTTTATTTCTCTCTGTGACCTGGTAAAAGTAAAATTTCAAAGTCCTCACTAAGTTGAAAAACTTGAAATATTTGACATATATTCATTACACTGTGTTGCAGAAAAACAAAACTGGTTGGTTTGCTCAGGTTTTAGAATAAAAACTACCACCTCATTTCAACGCTTAATTTAAAGCACATTTACATTTTGAAAGCTTTCTCATAAAACCTTACCACTAAGAGTAAAACAAGATTTTATTTATAGTATTTTTAATAGCCATTTTTAAGGATTCCCAAGATGGAAAGATATGGTCCCACTGGGACCTGACATAGCTCTGCTGGACTGGGAACACCTGGAGGGATTAACCACTGCTGCTAGGGGATGGCAGATCTTTCTTTTTTAAATACAAAGTGCTGTAGTTAAGTTTTAATTTGGAAGAACCTCAAGATCTGCCATACAAGCACCGCCACCCTTCCGGGAGACATGCGCCTGTCCCTGCCAGAAGACTTCAAAAATGTTTGCTACCGGTAACAAAATTGGTTTGTTTGCTTTTTCCTTGAAAGCAGCAGCATCTATAACAACAAGATTGACTGTGTTTCCAACTGAATAAGTATTACTCTGTCTTAAGGCTCTCAAGGACTAATAAATAATTTCTGTTCCATTTCACAATCAGTGCTAAGGATCCACACAGCTCAGAAAACAATTCCAGCAGCTCAACTAATAAAGCTATATACTGCAACACTGGTATTTCATGTTGCACACCCATTAAACATTTCATGAAAGCTAATTTAGCCATTTGTTGCTGTAAGGAGGCAGAACACCTGGAGCCTGCTCTGGCAAGAGGTTTCAACAGGGGTGAAGCCAGCCCAGATGTAAGCTGGGGCCGCAGGTTTTATTCAAGTAAGACTAATTTTGTACAACCAAACCATTGCAGTAACTACTCCCAGCTTTTGATATCGCTATGCAAATCAATTCTTTTAGATGAATAAATCTTAAAAGCAAATTTAGAAGAAATCATGCTGATTCTTTAAATTTATCTCATAGTAAGTCCAAGCATTTAATTTCTGTCTTAAAAAAATAAATCCCCTCTGGTCCTCTGTTACACAAAACATCTCCGTGTTCCAGCTCACCCCTGGGCCTCTGCTGCCTGCCTGACACGTGGCAAAGGGGTTGCACAATCCAGCTCCTCCCAGACTGCTCTGCCTCAAAATTTGGGAAACCGGGGAAAAATCACTGCCCAGCATCAATCCTCCCAACCATTGCATGGTCGGGCTCGGCTTTTGCAGCTTTGTACTGTCCTGACAGGCCATCTCCCTTCACAAAAAAACAAACAAACAAAAAAATTGGTTACAGATTGCCTCAAATCAAGTCACATACTGAAAATGAGACTATCCCACATCAGCCAGGGGTGCAGCAGGGCAGAGTTCCTACCGCCAGTACCCGACCAGCGGTGCAGCCCCCGCAGAAACAGTACTCGGCGCGGGAGAGCACCCCGACCTACAGAATGAGTTGAAGTCCCAAAGCAATCGCGGATATAACTATGGACCATTAATAATCCATTATTATAATATGCCATTAATCTCTCTGTGTCTCAGCTTTACAGCATGGGTTTTCAACATATACTTTTGATGCGCTTAAGAATTGTGCCAGATTCAAAACCCCAAAGGCACACAGGCTAGCGTTTAAGAAAAGTTGATTAACAGATCAATCGCCGCTTGCGGGAGGGTGGAGCTGGGATAGCACCTGCGTCCTCCACACATTGCCCTTTAAAACAGAGAGGTTAGATTACGCTGTTGGGGTTTAAGGCAAAATACAACTAACAGCATAAAAAGCCACCCCTGCCATGAGGGAGAAGTGCTGCTGCCATGTACAACGACAAAGGTGCTCCTGCTTGCCCACACACCAGGGAGCCAAACCTGGAGGGACGTGGGCCAGAAATCAGGCTCTGAGCTGGGAGTTAACAGGAAGCTTTACCACCGTATTTTGAGCCACAGGTGGAAATTCCCAGCTGCTCCAAGGCAAAAAAAAAAAAAAATTTAAAAATCATTTTGGCACTGATTGGCCAAAATAGTCATGAAGCACTAAAGCAACCACGTGTGAGGTGGGAGCTGAGCAGGGACCACACAGGATCCCCAGTCCATCGGCCCCGGGATGGACACAGTGCAAACCTACCCCTCACCCTCCTCCTCACGTCTTGCAACGGGAATAGCAATGGGCATCTACGTATTGTAGCGGCTCCTTAAAACAAAATGCCAAAATAATACGTATTTTCAGGGATGCTCCAGCAGTATATGGGCATAAACATGAGCACAAAGTGTATTTCCTTGTCATGCCATGCAAAACCACCATAAAGTCTTTTCAAAGCACTTTGTTGTACATTGTTAGACACATTATGTTATATAGCCCCAGAAACTGAGGAGCAGTGACAAAATAAAGATTGCATGTTAAAAGCAGTCACTGCAGCAGAACCTCTCCTGGTTATCTAAAAATACTAATTGCCCTGCCTCTACCAGAGGTCAAAAAAGTACCAGCTTAAGAAGTACCTCCCGTCTGCAGCTTCTCTCACTGTTGAGCATCTTTGAGCACGTATACTCCTGACTTGCTCAGGAGACCTTAGAGGCATCTCAATGAGGGAAAACCTTCAGTGCCATTTCAATGCACACCTAGGAAAATCTGATGTCCCCTTACGTTTTCCCCAACAGAAAGCCCAGCGAGCTGTTGACTGACAGCCGTATCAGGTTACCAGCGTGCCATGCAGCTCTCAAACACGCTTCTCCACCAACACGCACGTGGCTATTCCCTCTCTTCCCATATTCTGGCAAGAAACCTCGCAGAACCTGTGCATGTGCCCAGAGACACCTACCACTAATGTTATCCCGAAACTAAAGGATGTACACCTTCCCAGCCGGGAAGTTCCAAACTGGCGGGTGAGAGCGACCTGTCAGGCTGCCAGCCCGTGGCCACTTCTCATCCACACCCCAAACATGGGCGATTTTGGGTGGGCGCCGTGGCAGAGCGCTGCTTGGCCATCACAAAAGTGGATTTTAAGCATTACTCACACACTCACACTTCAGGTTCAGCTGTTTACTTATTACCAGCTATGTAAAGTGACAGAGAAGAGCTTCAGCTCCTAACGGTCCCAATTACAGCAGTAATAATTGTCTGTATTGAATTGAATTTATGTTTTTCATCAATATTCATGCACATGGCTTGGAAATTAATTTCCCATTGACACTTTTTTCCATAACAAAGCCAAATCATTCGGATGCTCAAAGGCAGCAAATAGTGGAGGCATTTAAAGATGTCCTTTAGCTTCTGCTTTTTAGGCCATTATTTTGCTCTGTTCTGTTGATAATAAATCTATATGTTAAATTAAGAAATCACATTTGACTCAATCTAGTTCTGTTTCTTGTAATACTAATGGATTTTGTAATCCTCCCAGCTCAAAAGATGAACTAACTTTCAGAAGGAAGTCAACTTGTTTCATTTCTTATTCGACCCCTCTCTGGATCTGCCTACATTTGGAGTTACTCAGGAAGAGTAAATCCCACCATCTCCGGCATGGTCACCCCTGCCCAAAACACCAGTGTCTCAGCCCTCTCCCAAAGCACATTCAGACAAGCAGTGATGAGGCATCCTCGTTGTCGATTCCAACAGTTATCTCCAGCATCTGGATATTTTCTTTTGAATCATAAAGCATTTATTATTATTACCTCTCCGGTGCGGATGTGGGAGAGGCGCGTGCATTTGCCCCGCACCAGCCTTCGCCTGAACGCAGCACAACCTCCCTCTGTCGATCGGTTTGTCAAGTGAGCCTTTAAAAATGCAAGAGGAGGCTTAAACTCTCAGACTCACCAATTTCAGGAGTGTGTTTATGAACAGAAAATTACACATCCCTTCATCCCAGACAGGACAAGCCCAACAACAGTCAGCACCTCTTTCTAACATATTCTTTTCTGGCACTTCCCACTTATTTACTTAATTAGCTGTGTTTTTACGGACAACACCATCATCAAGGTTTCTTGAAAGGCAGCTAACATAACTGTTTATTAATAATTGCAAACACTCGTGGCAATTTGTTAAGGCCCCCAGATGGAGGGATACTCGAGCCCCTTAAGGAACAGCTAATTACGAGCCATGCCACAGCGGTCCCCATTCATTTCATTATGCTCCCTGCTCTCAGCAACAGCCCAGGCACCCTATCACGTATGCAACACAGAAGAAGGGGTAAACACACTTTTAATCCTTTCATTATTATTTTCCAGCTCTCCTTGAATGAGCTGCAAAAGCCCCAAATTTTCTCGCAATTAGGCACATCCTAATGAAAGGAGGGACCGCCTGCACTAAGTCTAGCAGACGTCTCCTGGGAGAAAGCAAAACACTCCTTGAGGTCACCAGCCATTTTCCTGTAAACCCAGTGGTTTTGGAGAGTGTTTTAAAATTAGAGGCTTGCTTTCCCTAGGTGAGAGACTGTAATGAAGGAGAGCATAATTTTCTCTGTACTCCTAATTAAAAGCTCAGCTGGCACAAGCATTTTCCTTCCGTTAGGCCTGCTCTACACCAGAAAATTATCATCCCATTTGAATCCAGTTGCATGCAATCAACCTGACTGCCATGAACCCCTGGACAGCCGCACGGTCAGGAGAGAAGCTCAGCATTGCCATCCAGCCACCATTCAGTCTGTCAGGATGTCATGGGGATGAGGTGACACAGTAGGGGCTGGCCATAGCTGTGAGCCACACCATCATGGCTCTAATCCCTTCAACCTGCATGCAAACAGCCCAGGAACACAAGCCCTGGGGGTACAATTAGTTATTTTAATTTCCAAGTTAAGCTCTCCACAGCTACTAAATAAAGTAAAATTAAAAAATGAACTATAATTTTCATCCAGGCTTTAATCTGCAATGCTAAAAGGACACTTCTATAGCTTTTCTTCTCTTTGCATGGAGAACAGGTCCCTGGGTTGATACCACCAGGGACTAAAGGCATTAATTCCCTGAAATTTGCTCGCTAACCCCCCATATATCATTTCACATGCCACTGTAAAAGCTTCCCAGCACCTCAGAAAAGTTGTGACGATGTATGTTACCAGGGTGGTCCCACCTCCAGTAGAGGCTCATCAGATACCACCTACAAAGGAAAGATCTTTCCCAATTCCACAAACAGGAACACAAATAGGCACAGTAAAGACTGACAGTGCTTGTAACTTCATCAAGAAGGCTTAAGTTACATGCCATAACAGTTTCCTGAGCTGATGGCACCCTCTCTTTGCACTGAGCTCTCCAACATCTGTTTGGTGCATACTACGCAGCATATTTTACCAATGTAACACTCCTGTTCATACCAACCAAAAATTGGCGTCAAAATGTTTGACTAGATTTATACCATGACATTTCAAGGATAATTGCCTGTGCCAACCATGTCAAGCCATGGTCATCTGCTTGCTTTATGCCAGTATTTCCAGAATTGTTTTTCTTTTCTTTTCCTCACATACATATTATGATATGGCAACTGGAAAGGATGAAATGGGGAAAAAAAAAAAAAATGTACTGCAGGACCTATATCACACGACTACCACTAAAAAAAGTATAAATTAATACAAGCAGCTTTGCCAATAGTTCTTCCTCCCACAGCCTTTGTACCAAATTACTTTCTCTGGGTACTTCTCCTTCCCTTTTTCTCCCTACTCTTCACAGACACACGCATGCACACTTTCTCTCCTCATTTCGTTCTATTTTGAGGGTAAATAGTTGCTTCTTAACTATAATGTAGGTACCGGACTTGACAAGCAATTAAAGCAAACAATTTCCACTTATCTAACTTTGCCAAATTAGTCATCTGCCATCTGCTATATCATCTGGCTCTCCTTGAGGTCTTGCTGTGAATCTGGAAGCACTTGCTCCGACAAGGAGGCAGCTGATAAGCCTCCAAGCTGGCGGGGAACCCAAGGGACAGAGGTGACACGGGGGTGGCACGTGGCCCCGTGCCACTCACCGTCACCCCCATCGTGCCAACTCCAAGGAGATGCTCACTGGCTCCGGTGGTCAAACTGACAAATTACCGGGATGCAAGTTGTGACAGAACATTTGAAATTAAAGATTTCCCTTACAGCCACTTTTACAGCATAGTAGCTTTGAAGGAGTGTGGGATTTTCTTACTGGATGTGGGATGCAAAAATTAACTTTATTGAAATGTCTTCAGCATTTACAATTTAGTTCCCAATGAAGTACATAACCTGAACGAGCAACTAATAGACGTCATCTAAGAAAGGTATGAATAGGCTCTGCTTCTAGCCCCTGGCTTAGTTCAAGGTACAGCCTTGTTTTGGACAGTGAAAAGATTTTCCAATAGCCCTGAAATACACCACCAGCCTCCTCAGCCCTCCAACTTCTCAGCACTGGCAAGACCTTTCTCTATTACCAGGTTTCCACTTTGGGCTCCTTACTGGGTCTCCCAGTATGATCAAGACTATTACCAGCACCCCTTTTCCAACTGACCTATGTTTTGTCCCCAAGGATATTAAATACCATTCCAGAGCACAAGTTAGTCCACAAAAATGTTGCTGTTGCTCTGAACCATCACACAGAGGAATCACTCTCCCTGTTGCTGGTGAAGACCATTACAGACCACCTATTCCTGCACTAGTCTCCAGTTTGGCCACTTGAGTGCAGCACCAAAAATTAAGCTTGTGAATCTAACCCTTAAAACGCCAAAACACAAAATCCTTCCCTACAGTGCCAAAGTATAGACCATCATCAATGCCTTCTAAAACTAAAAAGTCTGCAGGCAAATGATCATGAGTAATACAGAACCTCGTGTTCTTGGGCAGCTAGACTGAGAGCTAAGGCCATGAAGGCCTAAGAGGTTGCAAATACTGTTCTGCCTGCTTTCCAACCCTCACCCTTTCCCAAGTCCCTGCGTTCCCTCGAACACAGGCGTCACAGCTCATCCAACCTGCTTCCCTCCATCATGGTGTGTTCTGGCTCCCCATCAGGGCAAAGTGGTGGAAATCTCTACAGGTCTCAGCAGCAGGAAGGATTTGGGTTGCTTTTTCCAAGGCCAGGGGAAGGAGTGGGGGGAAGACGATGGAGCACAAACTACAAGCACCAGATGAACACACGCAGGGTGGGAACAGAGGGGGCCCAGGCCCTTGGACTGGGTTTTGTACATGTGTCTTCAACACAAACCAATTTAGCGAGGGATGCCAGTAACATCTGCTGTGACGCTGGCCTGAAATCACTTCCCAGCTCACAAAAGTGGGGACACAAAGGGCTCCTTCGCCCCCGCAGTGCTCTCCTGGGGGCCCGGCGGTGCCAGCTTGCACAGAGCGTTGCTGCGGTGCTGTGGCAGCAACCACCTTCCCCGGCAGCTCCTGCCGTTCCACCGGGACGGCCGGGAGGCTTCGCCTGCCTTTCTTTTTTTAACTTCCCCAGAGGGCCCCTGAATACCGCGAGCATTCACTCAACTTAAATGCATTTTAATTTACATTGTAGAAACACACCGAGTTTGTGCGTGCACAAGGGAGCGCATTCATTCAGCTTCTGCCTGATTCGCAGCCCGAGAAATCCAGCGGGAGCGTTGGCAGCCGCTGCGATGGGAACGGGACTGCAATCCTCGCTGGCTATCCAATATTTAAAATACACTTGGCAAAACACATGCAAGCCCTCAGATCCTACTTACTACTATTTAAGCATTGTTTATGTAAAAGATACAGCTCAGACAGGATAGGTGGGACAAGTGCTTTTATATCTGCTAATGTAACTGTGGCTAATTAGTCACCACTAAAGCACACAGCAACCGCCGCGTCATTACAGGGTAAGCACAAGCCACCTGCAACAAAAAAAAAAGGTATTTCCCCAAGATCTCCCACAGAAATTTTTCTCGCATTACATTAGTAATTATCACATAACCCAAATACTGCCTAATAAACTGATTACAATAACTATGAAATTTAAACACATGAAGAAATGGACTACTTTGGAGAGAACAGCCTCCAAGAACAACCCTGCAAGACAACACTGTGGAGGGACTTAAACAAAAAGTCCCTGGAAAAAATATTTGTGAAATAAAGAAAACCAACATCTCATGGGGAGCACCTGAGGTGGCCGTGCCAGGGCTTGGGTGTCCCCATCGACCAGGCAAGAGCAAACCCAACACTTCAGAGCTGCTTTGCCCAGCTGCTTCAAGGTGATTAAGGAAACTAGCCTATTTTAGCCAATGTACATAGGTCTATGAAGCTGAAACTGCACACAGATCATTTTTCATTGATGATAATAACAGGCTCTCAAGCAACACGATAACCTTGTCAAGCAGACAGGAGGATTCAGCTCATCTAAGACAGCTGAAATGCCAATTATTTAAACTTGGAAGTGCTGCAGATGAGGGGCACGGCACTGCAGTTGCAGGGAGAGGCAGGGGTTGTGCTGAGGCTGACCAGACCCATGGGGTGGACACCCACTTTGTCTGGAGCCAAAACACGCTGGAACTGTGTGTTCCCCCTGGGAACGGGGACCACGTCCTGGGATCTGTGGCGGTCATACACAGTAAGACCATCGAGTCAAAGAGTTAATTTAAAAGTGCTCTCTTACACAAGTCTTCCTTAAACTGATGGTTGTATTTTCCTAATTGCCCGTGGCTAACTAAGTAATAAAACCTGTATGTTATTAAACCAAGTGCTTTCAGACACCAGTTTATAAGCAGGAAAAGCAAACTTTCAATAATTAAAACCTGTACAAGAACCTTTTTATTTCTATATGCTATGTATAAAAAAAAACATACAGCCTAATCTTAAGCCAGTATCACCTGCCACAGACAATCTTTCATGCACATTTCACACAAGCAGCTTCATACAGGTTGCTGAGTACGTACGGCATCGCTGCCAGGCACGCTCAGGAGTGGAGGCGCATGCAAACACCAAACTCCCACCTTCTCAAACCTGCACGTTGTGAATCAAGTCCTGGATTGCCCAATTTAAATTAAACATAATAAAAAGAAAAAGCTAAATAAAATCAGTCTATCCTTCACAAATACTAGGCACCCAATAAATTCTTCCATTTAACACCAATAAATTTTTCCATCTAACACCGTACCTCTACCACCAAAATGTATTTCCCATTGCTAAGAAAGTAAAGGGACTACTTTTTAACCTCACCGAGACTGTTAGCACAGGCTGCTATTAAATCTGCATTAAGGGGACAGATGAAGGACTTGTATTTGAGTTAATAACCTGATTGTATATGAGCTGTATAGTCAGGGCGAATGCCTGGAGTGCTTAAGTTTCTACTTACTTGATCTGGGAGGTGAGGGCTGCATGTCCATGTTTGATGAGGTTTTTTTGTTTGTCACATTGATTCTTTAAAAATGAATGGGCCGGCAGCTGAAACCACAGACTGACTTGCCCCTATTCATGCAATTCCTACTGAGTCTCTGTAAACGGTTTCACTTCCCAAGGCAGCAAGGAGACGTGGGGGGAGTTAAAGTTGCTGTGAAACTGCTCCTCAAATGCACTTTCCCTGCAGTCAAGTCTGGCAAAGCAACTTCAAAATCTCTAACTGTTTTCCCCTGCGCTGGACTAACCGAGGGCATATTTAGTTGTTATTTTTTGTTTCATGAGACTTTCAGAAATCATCCCAAAAAGTTCTAAGTAACCATACTTATCAAAATCATGTGTTACGAACTCTTTATAGATCAACTTGCTCAAATATTCTCCCTGTTAATATTGTCTGTTATTTCTGTTGGGCTTTTTAAAATGCACTCCATATATATTTTATAAATGTTTGGATTTAGTCCTGCCTCCCGGCCCCAGAGGCTGCCCTTAAACTTCTGTCCATTGATTGTGACGGTACCAATTTGTAAAGGTCAACAGAAAGCTTCTCTGACAGCTGAACTCAGAAAGCAATTTTTAAATGAGCTGTTTCTCTTCCTCTACAAAGCAAGATGCCAACAAAATCAAAACCCAAGGTCTTTATTTCACTGGCCTGACCAGTAGCTTTGATAGGCTTTGGATCTCTGATGGCCGCTGAACACTCCTTGGAAATCTGGGCTTGTCTGAAGGTCTTTAAAAATAACAACATATGAAAAAGTAGGTTTATGAAGAGAAAAGGGAGATAAAGAGAAAGGTTTATGAAAAGAAGAACATTCATTTGCTACTCCTCTGAAAACATTTGCAGACCTCAAGAAACAGAGGTCCCAGGGATCGCCACACAAATGTCACCACTGTGTGGGTCGGACCTCATGCATCCTTTTATCATACATGAATAACTGACATTTTGCACTAAAAAACCCCACAGCCAGTTGGTTAGTCAAAAAACAGACTATGCCAAGTTATTTTGATGCTTGCTTCAGATTTGTACTCAGAGAACAAGTTATTTTGTCTGGGGCCGTGATCAAAAGCCTTCCACCCTTTCCCCCCATCCCACAGTTTACCAAATATCTCAAATTCATAACCACTGAAAGTAGGGCTGCACAATTTATGGCACTGTTATAAATGAAGAAAACCTGCCATAAATCAAAGAAAACAGTTATATAAATGAGCATAAAAGTGCAGGGAAATGTCACAAGATAGCAATAAAGTATCTTCAAATGGTAAATCCCAGGAGCAGAAGCACCATTAGTTTTGAATCCTCTGCTCGGTCATAGCAGGACCGGTTTGTCACCGGAGTAATCAGTACTGGAGCTTGCCTCCCTTAACCGCGGATTCAGGCAAAACTGCAAACCCTTGCTGGGGAGTCGGGGAAGGCAGAAGGAAGCAGAGACAGCGAATGCACATCTGCGCTCGCACCAACTCACAAAATGGTCAGAAGTAACACCACGATCCCATGGGTTTTCCCCTGCTGCTAACTCTACGTGGAACAGAGAAGCACATTATGTGTAGTTATTCTCACATATATACATACGTATATAAAACACGGTTGGTCTTTTTGGAGCCTGGGTGGCTATTTTCCTGGACCTTTTTCACTGAAATACAGAAACCACGGAAGGCTGATTCTTGCTTTATCTGCAAGAAGAGAGATGCCCACCCCAGGGTGGTCAGCCAGGTCTCCTCTGCAGACATTGCAAAGCAAGCTGCTTTACCAAAAAGATAGCAATGCAGACAGGGCACAAACCTTGCCTGGGGAACAAACTGCCCAAATCCACCAGCCAGACTTCCCCAGGGGATCAAGAAGGCTACGGCAAATATGGCAGTCCTGGGAGGGAGTCATAGGAGACTCTGGAAGAGCTAGGGTGAGGGGTTTAACATGGCAAACACAGCCGTAACACCTTCCACTGACCCCCCAGGCCCCAGCTCAGGCTGCTACCTGATATTTGGTCATTTTTCTGCAAACGCTACCAGCCGGAGAACAGACATGTAACAGCAAAACATCAAAGAATTTGTTGGGATGAAGGAAAAGCAAGGCCTTGTACAACACTGAAGCTACCCCGGGAACAGCGGTGGCAGCACTGGGAGGATCCATAGAGCATACGGAGAGCATGGCAGGGGAAAATCACTCTGAGACTGAGTGTGGTACAGAAGACTCTCACCCTGACCACCTGTGATTCTTCTAGGGATTCCCTTGCTCTGCTGCTTGCTCCAGGGAGGCTACATGTGAGCAACCACTAGCCTGTGCCCTTGGGCTTATTTCTCATGTCTGTGCACAAGCCATTCCCTGATCCTTTTCAAATTGGAAAATTCCTAAAACTATTCCTGACCTCTTAAGAGGACATCTACACACACCTTTATCCTGCAAATGGTAACCACCAGCTCACCGATAAAACAGTATGTCCCAGTGATGTGCCAAAATAACCTGTTTTTTGGTTCTCTAACCCAAGGCAAAGGGGAAAAAAAAGAAGAAATTGCAGCAGATGGTTGATTGCTTTTTTTCAAAGATGTGGATGACATATTCCCACAGCCCAAAAGCAGCTTCATATTCCTGCCTCTCACAAGAAGATGACAGTGTTTCTGCCCCAAAGACCTCCCCACCTGATTTATTTTCATAAACAAACACCGAGAAAGGCGGATGAATGACGGATGCCTTGCTCCTTGTCACCAGGCAGAAAGCAACAGGCACGCCATTAGCAGCTTCATTAAGAGGTAAAGGCCAAGAAGCAATTTTCCCAACACAAGCCCTCTGCAAGGAGGCTGCTCCCGGGGTCCCCATTCCATTCAATACCTTCCCCTTGCTCACTCCACTCGATGCTCCGGTTCAGTTGAACCTGGGAAAGAGGAGGGAGGCAGGAGGGGCAGCCCGGCTGGAGGGCAGAGGGTGCCTGGCATATGATCCCGGCCAAACCTTGCGCCAGGGGCTTTGGCCATGGCTGTGTGCTTAAGTGATGCAGGAGCACGTGCGGCTGGAGCGGCTCAGCGCAAATTTACCCATTGCAAAATGTCCTTGAAGCTGCCTGCCTGTGACGGGTAAATGGCAGCAAAGGTCAGTGAAGCTAATTTGATGGTAAGGAGCCTGCCTCTGCACCGCTTGCTGATTCGGTGGCCCCGTCCTTAAAAACACCCACCCCAAAACCATCTCGCAGAGCACAGAGAAGCTCCCAGGAGCAGGGCTCCCTTGTTTACCCTCCTCAATACTGTGCTTACTAAATGCGTTCACTTATTACAACCACACAAAAAAGCACAAGCCAGCTAGGACTGCTAGGACACCTTAATTAATAACAATTAGCTGCAGCACAATTGTGATTCAGGTGGCGTTTTGGAGCATGAAGGAGAAACTTGACACTTTTGCTTGTGTGCACGGACATAAGAAATTCCAGGCAAAGTTAATGGAAACTGAGCAGCTGAGCGATGCCGAAATTCAAATGTACTGTAAAATTACTAAATTATTTCAATGTCACAGGAAGGCATCGTGCTACTTCCAGGGTTATCAGCCCTTGCAGAGTTTTAATAACATTTGGTCAAACACCTCAGGAGCACATCACTGGGATATTACAAAATCACTGGGATAATACAAAATATTTTCATATTTCCTAAGGGGGAAAAACAGTCCCTGTTTACAGCAAAGGAGAGGTGACAGCCTTGAAAAGACCCCTGATGGGGTGAGATGCTGGCAGGTTGGGGGATGCGTGGGGTACCAGCCCCATGCTCCCCAAAGCCATCCGGTCCCTGCGTGGCAGCAGGTACCCCAGAGGGGGCCTGGCGGTCCCCTCATCGAGGAGAAGGGGAAGGACACCTTATGAAATTGCAGTTCTCTAAAGTGGTCGAAACACCTGCCAGTCACGGTGGGTTTACTGGCCACGCTCCCCGCAAGGGGGGCTGCATCTGAGTGCCTCTACCTTAATTAGCACCACCGCAGTCAGATGCAATTTATGTTTAAATATACAGGGTGGATATGAAGCCAGTCCCAGCGACTACTTTCAAACAAGAGGAAAAAGGTGGAGGCTTCAAAGCTTTTTGCTGGAGAACAAGGGAAATTCTTATCTGGAGAATGAGTGGACTCTACTATTAACAGAGAGTATTTCCTGGCTCCTGGAGGGACAGCAATGGCATAAAAAGGTGCATTCAGTTAGCATTCTAAATGTAAGCACAAAAAGGGCACTTGTGGAAGACAAGCTAGGCAGCTCCAGGTATGCTTGTGAAACTGTGTGATAACAGCACACCTGTGCTTAGATTGGTTTTCACAAGGCTTCTCATAGCTTTGCATGGAGCCCTGATCTCAGGGAAAGAAGTGGTCTGTACAAATCAGCAAAGTACATGTATTTTCTGGCAAAACAGAACATGCTGTCGTCATCTTGCAGGCAGAGAGGATTCCAGGTGGCAATACCTGGCCAGGAGAGAATATATTTGGGGGTTGTTGTGATATAGGTATGATGCAGATAGAAAACCAAGCGTTTCAGGCTCCTTACCAGCAGTAAAAATGGCATTTTCTGAGAACATGTGAGCCAAAACTGGCAATGAAAGAAGGTGGCTCCTGCCCCAAAGCTGTGCAAGAAATTCTACCTCAGCAGACCACTACCTCCCAGGAAAAAGCTATCATATGCTTAGTAACATACGCTTTCCTTACAGTTTAAAAAAAAAAATCTAAGCTATATTGTTGTAAAAATGTCTCAATGTATGAAAACTGTTCCAGGGCTTCTGCCAGAGCTTGCAGATAGATGGGCCAAAAATATGCCTCCCAGCAGCACGAATCCATCCTACTCGTCCCCAGCATCACCATCCCGAGAGCACACAGCTAGTTCAACATCACTGGCACTACCTAATGCTTGGCAGCCATGGAAATAGAGATCACCAGGTCATGAACTTACCAGCTCATCTGTACGTCCTTTGCAGCTAGAGCACGGCACTAGATTTTTGTTTTTGCTGGTGTTTCTGCAATATCTCTCATTTTGCCATGACAAATTCCCATCAGACTTAAGTTTGGCAAAATACAGCATCAAAAGAACTGGTTGGGCATCAGCCTCTTTCTTGCTGGTAGTGCTGAATGAGAAAAAAACAGCATTTGCTAAACAGCTTTGCATCCTGTTGTGTTACCTGCATCAGCCCGAAAGGTCTGTGGCTCTCTACACCCAAGGAAAGGAGGCAGTGGAAGAAAAATATATGATACAGGTCATTTGGACTTAGAGAAAACTTAAGTAAACCTCTCAGGCACCCCTCAAACTCAAACCAAGGCCTTCTGTGAACATACTACTTGCACATCTGTAGTCATTAATGCAGGCAATACTCCTGCTTAAGGAAAGCATTGCTTTTGGTTTAGCTGCCTTGCTTGTCCTCAAACATATTCCTTGCCCAGGATGGAAAGGTTGGGCTTGAACCTGAAACTCATTACCCCTATAGATTTGGTTCTTAGTTCAACAGCTGAGTTTCAAAAAACAGGTTTAATACTTGCTCAGTTTTATCCTGATATGCTTCTTCCTAAATGAGATTACAACTGTTTGCCATTTAAAATACAGTGGCCCTGCTGCCAAAAGGTTGCACAAATGACGCAATACAGACCCCACCACGCTCTGCAAACTTGCCACGGGGGAACTACGGACACTTCCTGAAATGAATGCATTACTCTGGCCTCTAGGTGAGGGGAGGCAAATCTCTTCCGCTCAGTTCAGAAATAGGGAAAACACCACCCAGAAAAATACGGGGCCTGAGCACAGCACCGCAGCCCAGAGGTGCAGAGGATGCACCCGACTCACCCAGGAACAGGATACTCATCCCCTGCTACAGCAGAAAACACTTCCTAAGTCAGATACGAACTGCGCTGAACCCTTCCTCTCCCTCTCCCCTTTGCTCTCACTGGTGTTACATGATTAATATCACATCAAATTTTTCTTTGTACAATATCCCACCGATCTTTCCGTGTGTAATGTTCACTTTACATCAGGTCACAGTTTTAGTGATTCCTCCTTTATTTGCATGTCCCCTTGAAGAAGCTTCATTTCTCCTTCTAATCAAGTCATTAATTTTCACGAACATCGTTCCCACCCTGAGATGGCTGGATTCTAATTTGTCTCTGTCACACAAATGACAAGTATCACCTCATTGCCATGCTGTGATGTTCCTCCACATACCTGTATTGGAGTAGGAAAAGCATCAAGATTATTTTTCCACAGCCATAACTGCTTTTCTCCATGGCAGTTAGATTCTATCATGATCCTTCAGGTACTTTGTAGTAATATTATACAGCTGCTTGCTTTTTATTTCAAAGCCAATCTTGTCCATGATTTTTTTTTTTTTTTTTTTGGTAATGGGAGAAGTGGAAATAACGGTGCCAAAATTACTTTTCCTTTTTATCTTCTCTGCATCCTGTTTACCAACAGTGCTGCCCACCTGGGATGTCAGTGCACATCCCGCTGCTGCCAGATTGATGTATCTTTCCAAAACCTCTTCCCCCTCCGTGGTGTTGTCAGCACACGGATTTTCACATGCCTTAGTCACACACAGAGCCCTGTAACAAAAGCTGAATGCATCATGGTAAGACAGAGTTTATGCCATCTGAAATCTCACCTGGGCAGCTCCTCCCTTTCCTAGTCCTCTTCCAATTACATCCATTGTTCCTCCTATATCTTTTTTCTGAATCCAAAATTGTCCTCCCTGATTCTGGGCCACCAGTCAGGAGAATCATGAAATACTTTCAGAAGAGCTAACACGAAGCGTGGCTGTAACAGACAATGGAGGGCTGTGCAGTTTGCAACTCACTTCCTTTGGCACCTGCCTTTTGGTATCAAAACAGCAAAATTACATCTCCAATTTACTACAGCACTTGCACATCTCAATCCTGAAGATACCAGGAATATGCGGCAGAGAAATCAAAGACTGAAAGGCAGAGTTGGCAGCCTCCCGCACCTGCGTCCTGGTCACTGGACCATCCTTACTCTCCTCCTGTCCATGAAACTTGCTTCCAACAAACAGGGCTCTGCCACCACCAAGACTACAAATGCCAGCTTTTCCAAGGCAAAGATCTTGCTTTATGACTCACAGCATATCTGTGATTTTCTTCTGCCACTTACTGTAAGGCACTAACTTGATCTAAAAAACCTGACCTCATAGATTTTAAGAACACTGATCAAATTCTTTCTCATCTCGCTGCTCTTCACTTTGTGGAAATGTACTTGAGCCCCAGTACCACCCCCAAAATCATATTTGGAAAAAGGCTGGGGCTGCAGCTCCTTCACTAGCTGTTCCCAGCATGAGGGACATTAGGTATCAACAAATTCCCGTATCATTGAATAAATCAAATCTTTCTCTTAAAGAAAGATTACTTTTGCTTTGTTAAAGTGTCAGGGTTGTATGCACGCCCTTGAGGATTGCCCTGCCTTTTTCCTTTCCTTTCTGTTGTGCTTACTGTACTACCTTGCAGAGAACACCACCAAAAATGACGGGAAAAGAGAAGTAGAACTATTCACAGAGGATCTGAAAACTTTGCAAGGGTTTTTTTTTGTTGTCAGCTCAGCAGATAATTTACTCCGATAGGTCTGAATTACCTGGTTATAGATTCACATGGTGCCCAGGGTTCTCGCTGTTGCTACATAGCAATACTGAGCACAGCACTCCAGGGAAAGGGTTACTCACCAGAGCAGTCATCTGGTCCTTGCGCTCAAGGTTTTTTGTGGCAATGCTTTTCCTCCCTTATCTGGCCTTCTCCCTTATCACCTTTCCTTCTGCCCCTCCTCTCCTGGTGATGCTCCAGTGCCGGGTTCATCTGCATCCTCTGCACAGCCCTCATCTGCAAGGCCACCCTGTTGGCTCACCCATCTCCTCTCACATCAAGCCAAAACCACGCAAGCGAGGTAAGAGAAACCTGTCGGGCAATGGCAACTGACGCAACGCACCCGAACAACGCAGCACCATCACGTGAGAGCCCTGTGCCAACAACCCCGTTCTTTCAGAGGGGAATTCAAACGCTGCTCTGGGGATAATTCTAGTGCTGGCAGGAGCAAGCTCCAAGGCACCAATTTGGCAAATTACAGAAACACGTATTCAATTCCGAGTGTTCAAGAATCAGTTAATAGGGATGAACTGTGACCGAAAGGATTGATTTTGCGCAATACCATCTTCCTTCCTTCTCCCGCTCTTATAGGCTGCTATTACATTGTGTGCAAACATTGGTCACATTTTTCCAACCTTGTAATTGCACAAATGAATGAGATTTTCAACCATAAAAAGGCAAAGTAGTTTTGAAAGAAAAGTAGTTTTCTTTCAAAAAAAA
Source organism: Phaethon aethereus (assembly GCF_964289735.1). Classification (NCBI taxonomy): domain Eukaryota; kingdom Metazoa; phylum Chordata; class Aves; order Phaethontiformes; family Phaethontidae; genus Phaethon; species Phaethon aethereus. The sequence goes on from NC_138580.1 coordinate 38,966,159, forward strand.
AAAAAAGTAGTTTGAAGAAATCAGAGAATATCAAATGAATTGTTGTATTTGAGTATCATTTAAAACCCCAACTTCAGGAAAGAAATTAATTTAAAAAAAACAAAACCACAACAAACTGGGAATTATACTGACAATAAAGGCTGTGTTTTGCATTTCTACTGTGAAATCCTCCACATGCATTTCAATGTTTGATCTGAGATACAACACAATAGATGTAAAGCATGTGCGCAGGGAGAAAGCAGGTATACTTTTTAACCATCCTAAAATAAAACCTCTACAAGCGACAGCTCACAGAACAGCAAAAAAGAACCTACTTCAAGATCTGGTGGTTATGCTGTTATTTGTGAAGGTTCAGTTGGTCTTGAAAAAAGTACATGTATGAACTTCCGAAAAATCTCTTTTTTCACAGAGGGGAGAAATTGTTATAATTCTTATAAAGTCTTGTAAAGAAATAGTGTTAAACAATACTAAGCAACACCATCTGGCAAAAATTCAGATTCATTTTGTATGATGGATTTATCTTGGTGGTCCCCAGACTACAAAGTTTTCATTCAGTTCTAATTTACTCAGCCAGGCTCCTGATTTTGTAGACACACAGCAAACTTGACACAGATGAATCACCTTGCGAAGAGCAGACCTGGAGTACAGGCAGACGTTAAGCCTTTGCACTGGTGTAAAAGCAGACAGGAAGAGAAATTCCCATGTTTTGCAGGCCACTGAATTTAATAAAAAAAGAAGCTTAATTGAAAAATCAGACATTTTCTCTTTCTTCTTCTGTATCAGATCATTGTTACTGCTATATCACTTGATTCTAAGCGAATCTGTAGCTTACGGGAAATCACCCTGGTTAACACTTTTGTTCATTTTAGGTGTATTCTGAGTTAACAATGTCTGCTGATTGTATTTTGCCTTCAGCCTCTAGGTTATCTGGCTACAGATTACTATGACTTTATGCTGTGTGTCAATGCAGAATCGCTGTCTGACCAGGGATGTATGTCAGAAGACAGCATCTCACCTGGGACCAAATTTTGTCCTGAATTGAAGCGCTCTCCCCAGATGGCTCACTCTTGTCCCCTGCCTGCTCAAATCCACCTCTGCTCCTGGAGAGACTTTGGTGAAACCCCAATTTCAAGTGCCCTGAATTCAACAGGTCTCAAAAAAACTAGAGGAGAGAGAAAGCTACTGCAAAGGCAAGACTCACAGACCCAAAATCATCATCTGGAAAAGAGTTCAGAGGGACAGACATGGGATCCTTAATACCAAATAATCAACGATGTGGGATCTGTCAAAGCAAGGAGGAAAATAAAAGCCAGTGGAGGAATACTCAATAAGAAAGCAAGATGGCAACACAGCTTTAAGTTCAGGAAGGAGCAAGCCACCACCAAGTCTGAAATAAAAGCATTTTGGTTACTGGTTTTGAAGCCTTTTATTCAGTGGCTTGGCAAACAGTAAGAGCAACAAGGTTTCTTTTCTTATTTTAAACAGCATCAACCAAATTAACCTCCTTCAGACGTCAGAGGTAAGAATTCACAGCTAATTTTAAAAAAACTCCCAAGCATTTCTTCGGGTGCTTAAGGATCTGTCAGGCATTTAATCACTATCTGTATTTCAAGTAGTGCAAAGAGCTGTATCCCATAGATTGAAGTATGGTTTATCTGAAAATACATTTAGACAGAAACCAGGCCAAAGTATGGATTTTTAGGCCCTATATTTAAAATAGCTGCCTCAGAATGTCAGATCTTAAAAAGAGTTATACAAGTTTTACAAGCATTTTCCAAATGTGATGGAAAACCTTAGTGAAAGGAAAGAGGGCTTTGAGAGAATTTGGGGGTCAATCCTTTCCTGAAATTTAAAAAAACCCCAAACCTTAAAACACTAAGTCTTTCTCCCTTTTACGGAGGAGAAGGAATTAGGTGTGTGCCTGAAAATGTTCTGTTTGCTGAAACTTGGCGGGGGGGGGGGCGCGAAGAAGATCCAAAATACATGACTCAAAAAAAACCCTCCCTGATTAAAATACATAGGATCTTGTGTTCAGCTCTGTTTCTTGGGGATTAATATTAGATTTTATTTTGTGTTATGTGAATTCCCTGCTGTGTATCGTATGCATAGCATTGTCAAAACCATCAGATAAGTAGGATCCCCTCTATCTTATTTTAACTTACAGTTTGCTGAGTGGATGGAACAAGTAGTTTTTCCTCCACTGAAGTTAATAATAGTAAGAATACAAACATTTTTGTCTTTGCTTGTGTCTGCATTTATGGTTTTTTACTTGCTTCTGGGATCCCACAGTGGCAACTTAATCTCAGGGAACATTACAAGCCCTTTGTTGTTGGTCACGATTGATTTTTAACTTCACCACCTTCAAAATTCCCATGCCCTAAAGCCACTGCTTTTGTGTTTTCTTCTCTTCCTCAGCAGAAGTTGTCTGGGGGAAGAGACGAAGGACAGGGCTGGATTGAGATTGATCATCCTCCCAGTGGCATTTGAAGATTCAAGCTGTGCCTTACCGCCAGGCATAGCAGGAAGGATGCAGCAGCGGCAGCTTTGCAGACAGTGGGGCGACCTGTTTGACTATTGAGTTTCCAAGAGTTTTAAATGGCTTCTGAGCACTACTCATTAGCGGAACAGGTATCTCCCACTGCAGCCCCTCTCGAGTCAAATAAAACCAACACCTCTGTGAGAGGTGTAACCGCACCTGCCAACTTTCACCTGTTTAGGAGAGGATGTGGTAAGGAAAAGAACAGACAATAGTGACTGCTCTATTCCTCAGCCAGGGCTATTGAAATGACCTGGGGACGCTGACCATTCTAGTATGATTTCTTGGCTTTAGATGAAGCCTGGACACCAAATATGCTCAAATACCTCAGTAGGTTTTTCAAGACATGCTCCCAAAATAAAAATACACATTCTTTTCTACGTTTCTTTCTACGTTTCCAAATGAGGAAGAGATGATCTTTTCCATTTAGTACTTTACAAGTTCACTGAAGTCACTGGGAATGGAGCAATGTCGAAAGCCAGCAATAATGAAGCTTGATTTGTTGAATTGGCCATATACCTTTGACCACAAGTCACTCGGAGATGAGCTTCCCTTACCAGATATTGCTGAGAGTCTAAGGGGAGAGAGACTGAGAACAAGAATATGAAGTGCATAAAAACTTTCTATCAGTTTGCTTCAGATTATTTCCTAGTAAATCACCACTTCTACTGCTTGTCCTGTAACTTCACTAAGCAAAAGGCTTACATGTCTAACGGGAAGATGTCCACACTGAACAGCCAGAATCAGGGTTTCAACGCTAGCATTGAATAAACTGCAGATCTTCCAAACCCCATACTTTAAAACAAACCACTCCAGTACTGTTTATAGTCAAGGATATCGTTTACAGTCAGCAACAGTAATTCTATAGCCTCCAAGTCAGAGACATGAGGAAATAATATCTCGCTCATCTCTGTATCAAGGACAGAAGTCAATTTGTTCTGGAATGGCATGTATTTTCATTTTGTGAACGTAACACAGGTGAATACCCTTGAACCACCACAAATAAGGCCTTTCCATCTTGAAATGTAGATTCAGACAAAAGCTGAAGTGCAAGATTGCTGTATCTTACGATCCTAAAGTTCAAGCATACTTTTGTAAAAGTATGAATGTCTCAGCCTGCAGGTGCTTCAGCCGGTACCTTGGTGAAACGAAGGAGACAGAGGCACTCAGCACTAAGGTTAAAGAGGTTGTTTGGGTGGACGCAGAAGTACGCAGAAAGCAGTAAGACAAGCAAAACCAGGGAATTTTGCAGACAAATAACTCTCAGCAAACCAAAGAGCAGGTCTAGAACGAGCCCTGGGAGGGCATGGTTCCCCACGCCCAGCCACATAATCCTCCCCAACATAATTTGAAATTCTCACACACTTGTAAAGACCAAGATGACTGCTGGATACCGTTCATTATATGGCCATACAACTACCTGAGGCCACCAAATCCACCATTAAAATGAACTTATATGCCCGTATGTCACTGCTACATTCCTACCACCTTCTGTCGCAATCTCATTTGCCCGTATTCACTTGTTGCTTTTCTAATTGCTATGCTGCAAGATCTTAAGGACTTGGACTATCTTTACATTATTTGTATAGCACCTCTGATACCTATTCCCTCAATCAGTTCTTTAACGTACCATAGTATATGACAGTAAGAAGAATAGTAACCAAACTAATTCTTGTATTACTTCTGTAAATGTGAAGGAGAACACGTGGCTTTTCCACAGCTTTTCTTACAAGTGTGAAAGGAACTTTCTCCTGCTTCTCCAATCACTGGATTTTGCAAAGGTGACTCATTACTGCAGATCATACGCAGCAGCTAAGGACAAAAGGTGTCACATGCTTTGCACTGATGGTGCACGTCAACACCCCTCACCTCTTTGCAGCAATCCCAGCCAAATGCTCAGCGTGGTAATTTTTTACTATAGGGTCAAGACCAGCTCCTCGCTTGAGGTCACTAACAGCAGCAGACCAGCAGCTGCTGTGTACCCAGCCCTACGTGGCCAAACACAGCCCTCTACTTTGATGGCTCTGGGGCCCATAAGGATATGGAAGGACAGTTCTGTGGTCCAAAGAATGCAGAACAAAACCCTTTTTTCCTTCCTATTTAAAATTATTTTAGTATTTGATAATAGCTTCAGACTCACACTACATAAAATTCTTATCTGCGACTCAGTGACAACCCCATTCATGGTCCACCACTGGGGTTTAGCCAGGGGGGGTTCACCCTCCCCAACAGCTCATCCGATTCTTTCTTTTCCACCCATTTAAAACCAGAAACCTTAATCCCAGCTAAGTAACACTTGGGTTGAAGTAGGAATCACTGAGACATCTCAGCATGGTGGTATTTGCCTCCCAGTGCAGCCTGGTGCAACACTGTCACAGCTAGTATGTTAAATTCTTTCATGCCAGGCCAGCACCTTTACAGACTACAGCCTTTTTGGGGAGTAAGAAGTGTGGGCTATCTCACAACTGACATTCGCTGCTATTTACCCAAACCACCTCTATTTATCACTCATTTAAATAAAGAAAAAACACCCAAATTGCCTCTCTTTAATAGTCACTGAGCTAGAGACAAAAAAAAACCACACAACAAAAACGTGTGACAGGCTGCAGCTGAGCAAATACCTCTGAGACCAGGGATGCAAAGGCATTACCGGGAGAGCCTCTGGGAAGTCCCTGACCACTGCTGGATGAAGGCTGTGCTCTGACCGACACCAACGCAAGTGGCCGTGCCTTCCCACGTGCGTGGTAGCAGGCGGAGAGGGGGAAGAGCGCAGCTGAGAGAGCAGAAAGGCGTCTGAAGTCTTTCACAGATAGCCAGGGAGATAAAAGACGACTACAAAGCACGCAGCCTGAACGGTGAAGGTTAAATACGGGCTCCCACTGCCATTATTTATCCCCTGAAACAGCTGGAAAACTTCCGAAGTAGTTAATATATCACAGGAGCAGAGGAAGCGAGACCGACTGTATAAACACACCTCGGGGCCTGCTACTGTTCCCATTAACCGCCTGTCTCCGAAAAAGTCTGCTATTAGACAGACTCCTGCTGAAGCCGCTCTGATTGAACGCTGCGGGTAGGGCAGGGAATTAGAGTGAAACACATCTCTAAAGATGACTCACAAGAGGTTTTCTGGGGAAACAAAATTTATATGGCGATTTTGGGAGGGGCTGAGGCCACTCACATGCTCAAGCCCCCACCCTCCACCCAGCCCCCTGCAAAGCTGCCTCTGCCACATTGGTTCTCGTGTTGGGAGAGACACAGAAGAGGATGCAGTAGTCCATGAATCAGGGGAAAAAATGCCAGCCTAGTCCAATAAGACCCAAGCTGGAAAAGGCAATGTGGATGAAATCAGATGGAAAGGACCTCATTTGAGTTCACGTGGGATGCCCGTAAACTTTGAGAAATTACCAAGGGCTGATCTCGTAGAGGACAGAATGTGCCAGAGAGAAGCATGCTGAGACTAGAAACCTATTAAAAAAAAAAGTTTTATGGGGGCAAGAATTCGAAACAGCTGAAATACCTTTTCTTGGTGTTACCATCATACTGTCTACAATGAGAGGGGAGCGAAGCTGGAGAGCAGTTCTCAGCTCAGCTTTGCAGGAGTCAAGGGGTAACACTCCCACACACTGGAGCTGTGAACTCAAACACAGCTAAGGTGAAATAGCAAACTTTATATCCCCTGGGGAGGACGCCTGATAAGATTAACTGTCTGTTTTACCTCATACCATAGCCTACAGTAGGCATCTAGTATCAGCAAAAATGCTCATCCCAATATCACTTTGGTTTTTTTTTTTTTTTTTGCACCCTAAGTACCATAATCTTTTGAGTAGTTTGAAAACGAGTCCATAGGCTCACTTAACCAAAGCTCTTTATAGAGACAAAATGCATGGTGGTTAACATATTTTAGAGAAGTAGAAGCAAATCAGATGATGTCTGGAGATGGAGAAGCTGTATGTCTGTCCAGCCCCTTGCCCTGGGCAGCTCCCAAGCAGCACAAACCACACAGCCTTCAGCCAGCGGGTCTGTATCCACACCAGCTCTCTTGAGGGCAAATCGGCTATTTGACTTGCCCAGAAGAATCACCTGAAACAATTGAAGCTAAAAGGAAAATAATATGGCAATGCTCAAAGCACCTGAACTGAGCAGAAACCTTCCTGCAACCTTAACCACCACTGTCACTGTTATTTTCAGGAACAAAATGTAATGCAAATGGTAACACAACACATCACAATTAGGGTACGTCAGACAGATGCCTGTGAAATGAAGGAATGGTGATAATTACGGTGTATGTAAGCAAAAAATTTGGTTTTACTGTTCAGAAATCTTCTTTTCTTTTACATGGGGGAATGTAGCATCTGCTACTAATATAACGCACCAATAATTGACGCATATAGTGTATACTCACGGGAACCATAACACTGTTTTATTTATTCTTGGCCGACTGCGAAGATAAACAGATTTCACCGAAAGCGATACATATGGAATCCTATCTTCATGGAGAGCCTATATATTTCTGCAGGGAAGTAAGTACTGAAACACAATAGAGTCTCAGTTGTGTATGCTAATGGGACTAACAGAAAATGAGGTAGTACCATCAAGTTTGACCTTGAATCCTCTGCTCTGTGTGGAGGAGTGCATCCATGTTAGCTGAGTACCTGTGGAGGGAATGGTTTTAAGACTTCTTACGAGCCTAAACTCACTGAAACAAAAATTAAGCTGCAAATTCCAAAACTACCATAGGCACTCGCTTGAAACACTAACGGAGAGGTCTAGATTAAAGGTAAATAAGCAAAGGATGAACACAACTCTCTTTCCCTGCCACGATGCCTTGTGCACAAAGCATTCCATACACTGCTTGACGCTTACTATAGATGACTGGGGGGGGAAGTGCAAAAAGTATTAAAATAAATATACACGCACACAAATAAATGCAAGTTCATCAAGCCTGGCAGGTGGTGAGCACCACTGACAGCTAGCTAGCACTCATATCTAGCACACAGGTGTTTCATTTTGGATTTGACAGCCAGCCAAAAGTGGACATATTTTGGGGGGATCCCTCACAGTTGTTGCATGGAAAGACTGGAAGGGAGAGCTCTCCATGCCAACCTGCACTCATTACAATAATCCTCCTTCCTAACAGCTTTAGCTGTGTAGCCAGATCTCTCACTTTGCTCTCTTGCAATGTGATTATAAACAAACCAGTCTGCCAAGGTGCATAAATCTTTCGCACAATAACACAGTATTTGCTCTTCCTCCTCTCTCTGCGAAGTTAAATGCTGCCGTCTTCATCCTTCAAGGAGAGCTGAAGACAATGACAGGAATTCCATAAGGTCCAGCCTTTTGATTAAGTAACATTTTGCCTCTGGTGCGGTTCATAAGCAGAGAGGGAAATGACGACTTTTTTTTTTATCAAGCATCTTCCTAGGCAAAGTTCTAAAAACAACATTTCCATTGACTCCATAACAGAGCTGTTTGGCTTTGCACAATCTTGAACTCCACTGAGTGCAGTGAATTGAAATCTGTGGAAGAAGCTTTCCAAGTACACACAGGAGAATATCCATTTCTCTTCCTGGGGTTGTAAACAAAAGATATATATCAGCTTTAAGAAGAAACTGCATCTGCTTATGAATGAGTACAGATTATAAGCAAGGCTTTTTTGAAAAAACTAACCTAATAACTCAGCTTCTGTCACCAACTAGCTGAATGAGAAGCAAACCACATCTCTAAAAAATGTTCATCAGCTACATTAGAACAATCTCAAACTTATTTTATTAACCTGTGGTGACTCTTAAGAAACTTTAACATGGTTACCAAGGCCTGTGCCTGAAGCAGGAGGCAGTCTTTCCTAAATCACACGCTGCTCAGGCCATGTATAGCCTGACCTAATCGACCTTTACCCCTAAAGGTTTCTAATGTAGACATCCCGCATCTCTGAGCGGAAAAGAGGAAAGTCTGCCCGATTCAAAGGAGGGTCTGGAGACAAACACACAGCCCTGATTAAACCATTTCTGTTCCCAACGTCTTCCAGCGGTGAAGATCCCACAATCTCTCCGTCTGATCTACTGTAATGCTTCACCATCCTCAGCATTAGAAAGATTCCCCCAATATCTAACTTCCGTCCCTCTTGCTGCTATTTGAGACTATGTCCAATATCCTTCTTCACTGCATCCTTTTATACACGTAACACCAGTTCCTTCCTTCCACCCTAGGTCTCCTCTACACCAAACTTTTCTTCTTTCTTCCTCCTTTTTCTTCCCACTCTGCCCAAAACTGGGTGCAATGCTACAGCCAACAGCTGACTTACAAATCCCCTCAAGAGATAATCTGTTTGTAACACCAAATACAATGCTAGCTTTCTTTGCAGGAGCTCATCCCTAGCTTTCAGCTTATGTTCCCCAGTAGCATCCATATTCATAATGGCTGTTACAGGGCAATCCTTTCCTTTCACATCCATTCCAACACAATGCACTAGATATTTTACAGCAAGGTCCTGCCACACACAGGATTAGGCTCCAGTTCTGAAATTTGCTCTGTGTAATGGGTTTTTGATTTGAATACATTTGCAGTAGTAGTACCCGAACAAACTACTTCCATTAATACAGTAAAGAATATAAGAGAAAGAGTTTACCGGGTGAATCCCCCCATGAGTCCTTCAAAAAAAACGAGTTTGAGCTACCCAGTTTAGAGATGATGCAGCTGTTTCCTCCAGCCTCCCCTAAAAGTCAACAAGCTCCCCCTTGCCCGCCAGCTGACAGGCTCCCGGTGCCAGTGAGGGAAAAGCAAGCGGAGAGCAGCAGCGTGGCTGTGGGGGCTCAGTGAAACACGGCTGCCATCACTCGCAGCCGCCGGCCTCCTCTCCTCTGCACCGCTCTCACCTCAGCTCCAGCCCTCTACCCCCCACCAGCAGGTCTTATCTGATTTACTGATCTATTACCCATTTATATTAGGAGCTTCTTCAGGACAAAATTGAAGCCTGCGTTTCCATGAAAGGCTATAAAGAAACCCACACACATTCAAGAATCATTACAGGGTGGTATTTTACTCTGTTAGACCATTAAACAACAGATGAAATACCAGGCTACTGAAATCACAGCAGCAGTGTGGTTTCTAAGACACAGCCTTTAAACGACCACATATCTTTTATTCTCAGAAACTTTTTTTTTTTATATTCCAGAAGCCATCATCTGCAGAACAGATTTTATCTTATCACTTGGCAATGGCAAATCTATTTGCAGTAAAGAATGGGTGTTCAGAGGCTACTAGCATCACTCACTACCGCTTGCAAACCTTGGCGTTACAACTGTAATTTCTTCTGAGTGGAAGGATGAATTACATTTAGATTAATAACTGAGACTCAAAAAACTTTAAAGTGTATTTACCAGGCGTTAGTTCCAAACTGCGTTTGCAGCCTGGATTTGTTCTCCATTCCCTGGAGTTGTGCATCAAGGTCTGTCTATGCCGAGGAAACACTTCACACTAAAGCAGAAATAATTTAATGCAGCATAATTGTTTCATGGAAGCATCTTTAAAATGATGCATAGTTTGTTTTCCCTAAGCCCCTGAAAAATAGCTCAAGATAAATTGCACCACTCTTGTCAACACAAACCAGGCAGGTCCCATGCTCTTCAGTACCAGCCTTACTTCCACCGCCACCACGCAGGGTCCAGCAAGCCCCCAAGCCGGCGGTGAGCTATGCTCATGCACTTTGCTATGATCCTTGACACGGGGCGGTGGGGGCATTTTAAGTAGCTTAGGGAGACCCAGAAGAAACACAGAATTTGTATAGCGTGTGAATATAAAGAGCAATTTTTGCTGCAAGCAGCCCCAGATCTCAAAGTTAACTGAATCTGCCTCTGCAGCCCCCAGTGTATGTCGAGCCTTCAAGAACCTATACAGCTCTGCCATGCTTGTAAATCACCCTGACCAAGCAAGCCTGGAAATTGGAAATATTTCCTGCTGAGAGCAGGACTGGTTACATTCACAGTCAATCCAAACCATAAACACATCATCATCTTCACCAAATTCCTGCTGGAGGTCCTGACGCTTTACGGAGACTCTTAAACTGCTGGGTTTACATGCCAAACAAGGTACCTCCCAGTGATCCTTAAACACCTCCAGCAAGAATTCATTTAAACAAGTTTTTATACAAGCAACCTTTCTGTATTTCCTCTCCCTGCCTCTTGGAAACTTTTGTCTGCTCAGATACGTTACAGCAGTTATGTTTCGTGACTGACAATTATCTCATAATGAAAAACAAGTCACAATTAATAAAGCTCAAAACTAATACCTGCTAAACTCATTTAATGATTTAATGAAGTAAGAGAGTGTCTTATGAAAAGATTTTAAAAGCAAGGGACTCAATTTCCAATTAGAGCCAACAATCATTCAAAAGCCTGCAGGCTCCCAAGGTAAGAGATGGGGAAGAAAGGGAGGGGAAAAAACACACGCAAAGATTTTTCCATTGCTTTTCTTTGTGTATTTCTGAAAGAAAGACTCCGTCCTCTATGCTATTCATGCTGAACAGGCCTCTCCAGGTGAGACAGCATCACCCATCGATTTTAAGACCTCGACAGAAACACACAGCACCTTGTCCCGCACTGTCACATGTACTTGCGGCACCTGAAGCAGGGACAGCCGAAGCAAGCTCTCGCAGTAAGCATGGCTTGGGAACAATACGGCATGTTTCTGAAGTCCAGTGAGTGCACTAGAGGGAAATAAAAACAGAAACCAAAAAAAGCACTGTGCCTCCGTTCTGGCAAGGGAACTGTACCGGCAGCGGTAGGAGGCGAGCCCCGCCGGCATGCCCTGCTCCAGCAGCGGGGAGGTGACCACAGCGAGCTGCTTCGGCACGTGGCCAGGGCCACGCTCAGAATGACACGCGCTGACCTGCTCCCAGCGCAGACACTGGCGTCTGTCCGAGCCCATGCCCACACGTGGGATTCCATCCCCAGACTGCAACCGGACAGAGCGCTGGGTGAGGACAGGTTCACATACACCAACGGAACTAAATGGCAGCCTACCAGCTATTAACCTTGACAGCAGGTGCTGCAACAAGCAGATACTGGCTCTGCAGGAGCAGGAAACACTGCTAGCAAGTTGAAGCAAATTACTAGATTGCATGTAACTCCAAAGAAAATGCAAGTTCAATTTACAATCGTAAATTTGATTCTTGAATGATGACACACCTTTAAGTGTTTTTGCACTCAACCAGCTCTGCTAATAAGCCTAAAACTAATTTAGTGTCGTGCTATTCATTAATCACTATTAATGGAAGAAAAACGCTGAACGCAGGGGGCACCCTACAGAGGAGTTTTCACGGTGTTAGACTTTTACCAAGAACTATGCCACACCACCCCAAGCACAACAGCCTAAGCATCAAAAAAATCCGTAATACTTTCTGAAAAAAGCAGGACTGAAGGAAAACACCGAACAGCAGGCTTTCAAACAACAGACAAGAAAAATGATAGTTACGGAGAGTATTTCGTCCATCATCAAAACATCCAGATTTTACAGAAACAACATCAGAGCCCAGTTTGGTTTATAAGGCACTTACAATTTTGGGGGAAAAAGAAAAAATCCAAGCAACTTCAACAGGCTTTGCCAGAAGCTGACAACTGCGGGCAACGAAGCAGAGGGGAGACAGGGAGCTTGAAGGCAGTGGACATGGGTAAGTCAGATCCAGCCCAGCACCAACATTTCATGCAGCATAGAGGCATTTTTCTTTTTCAATCCATTATACCTACAAGCACAGTCTATCTGGGTTACTCCTTTTTCCATCTGCAATACTAACCCCAGCATTTTACTACTTATTTTCCCGTAAAAAAAAAAATGACTAAACAGTTCTAATAATTAAGTTTTAACATCTCAGTTCTAGACTTGTCAGGCAGCACCTCTCTTTGATGTCTTCAGCTCTAGCGAGAGTGAGTTTCCAGCTGGGCTCCAGAAAGCTAACCCAAGGCTGTACACCTGTGGAACTCCCCTGTGACTTCAGAGCAGCTAAGCAGCTGAATCCCTCTTAGTTATCCATGAAACTCTGAACTGCCAGTAGTTTTTAAGGTGAAAAATCACAGAATCACTAGGTTGGAAAGGACCTTCAAGATCATCAAGTCCAACCATTAATCCAGCGCCACCATGTCCCCTAAACCATGCCCTGAAGCGCCACATCCACACATTTTTTGAACACTCCCAGAGATGGCGACTCCACCACCTCCCTGGGCAGCCAGTTCCAATGCCTGACCACCCTCTCAGTGAAGAAATTTTTCCTAATATCCAATCTAAACCTCCCCTGGCGCAACTTGAGGCCATTTCCTCTCGTCCTATCGCTGGTTACTTGGGAGAAAAGGCCAACACCCTCGTCGCCACAACCCCCTTTCAGGTAGTTGTAGAGAGCAATAAGGTCTCCCCTCAGCCTCCTCTTCTCCAGACTAAACAACCCCAGTTCCCTCAGCCGCTCCTCATAAGACTTGTGCTCCAGACCCCTCACCAGCTTCGTTGCCCTTCTCTGGACACGCTCAAGCACCTCAACGTCCTTCTTGTAGTGAGGAAATACAAATCTAAGTCCATGAAGATCTACAGACAAATTGAAGGATTTTACAATGGGTAAAACAATGAGGACATATAAATTTGCAAAGTGTTGGATCAAATCTCACCTTCCATTCTGAATATGCTCACACTCACAAACATCTCTGTGTTTGTGGCTTACCCACAGCCTAACGCTCCTGTTAGCCATGACCTGTACAGCTGTTCACACCCCAGCTCTGAACACAGCACCTGGACCTCACCAGGAGGCAACCTCTCACATGAGGGATATGCACAGGTAGGACAGAGGAACACACTGCACAGGCAGAAACAACCTGCAGGGTTGTTACCACTCATTTCTCCTCTCCTTACGATTTTCAGCAGCGATATCCTATTTTACATTATCTCCCCCGCGCCACAGGCCAAACGGACACAGGCAAGCAGCTGACAGCAACAGCAAGCACTCCACAGAGTGGCTGTCGACTGGGATCATGCTCTTCGCTCTTGTGTCCAGAGGAGCTCTCTGCCCATCAGAGTACCTTATCTATTATCCATCCGTATCATATACCTCATAAAATGAAAAATCATTCAACGCGCCTTCATTTTGAAGCTGCTAAAGGTCACCCCGCCTTGAGGGCTAAGGGAAACCTGGAAAGCAAAACAGAAACGGCACACGCAATATAAGGTGCTCTCTGTCCCCTCTGGCCCACCCCCATCCACCTTCTCTCTCTAAAAGAATAAAAGATTTGAAAAAGTTCATAACTCCTCCTCATGACCAAGCCCAGAAAAAGAGCAGGCTAGTCGCCTGTGCTCTTGCAGCAACTACCAAGCCGCAGGAACAACAGCGCTTCTTACAGATCTGACGGTATCAACTGGTGACTGAAGCGAGCTGTAAATTGCTGAAACCCCATTTACTTTGATGGCTCATGTCTGGCTCAACGAAGATTCACACCGGCTCCCATCTTGTCAGGTCACACAGGAGCTGTATTTTATTTTTACTGGACTTACAGGAGTTTCACATACTTGAAAATAAAAATGCTGCCATGGCTTTGGCCAGTGCCATGTATGTTCAGCTCCTATCCATATGTATCTCCAAGGTAAAGACAGCCGGCTCCTAGCCATACTCAAACCAAACTGTGAAGTTAGAATCACTTTGCCCATTCTTTCCTCTCTTATTATTGTTATTGTATTTATTATTATTATCAGTCCCATAGCTCTCACCAGGGTTTGCAATGTAAGACAGAGCTGCCAAAAAAAGTAAGTTTAATCTTTTTCAGTTTGTGGGCTCCAGAAATTTCACAGCGAGAGCTTGCAACCACATACAGAAAATTTAAGTTTGTTAACAGCAAGCCTCTTTTCTTGCTTGCATTTTATGGATCCCCTCACGAAAAGCACATAGGCCCCCAAGATGATAGATCACAATTTAAAAAACCCTGTTCTAAAGGGATCCTGAGCTGTTTACAGGGACACTGTCCCTACATACTACATACCTTACAGATGTAACCTTGATATAAAGTGCTTATTTCAGAATATAAAGCCCTGAACCCCATTCTTCCTCTGAAGCCAGATGTTCTCTAGAACAAATCAACTACAACCAAATTCAAAATCTGTTTCCCCAAACCCCCAAGAATTTTCTCAGCCGATTCAGCAGCTCCACACCAGATACTACGCCAGGTGGTGGCAACATTAAGTATCTCAGACCTCTCTGGCCCCACGGGAGAAATAATCTCCCTCTGCTCAGTCTATGACAAATAAGACTTGGACATGGCTAAACCACATCCTACACGCAGGAGAAAAGAGCCACACCACTATACTTAGCCAGGTCAGCCGAAGTCAGAAGGAAACTGCGTCACAGCTCCCTGCTGCAGCCAGAAGCATCTTCCACTCCCTTGGCCAATGAGGGAGGGCACATCTGTCCAGCGAGTGGGAGATGAACGGGGCTTTCGCCACAGCTGTCACTCAACACAGTAAGACAGTACCACAAACCCGGTGCATAAGAGATTTGCATCGCAAATACCCTTCGCCATGCTCCACACTGCTTAGACAGGGAACACCATGGTTTTAAACTTCATTGATGCAAAATATAGGTGTAATTTATCCAGTGTGCTTAACTTCACAGCTTCATTGAATTGCTGAACCAGGGTGGACCTTAAGTCCTTGCTTAAATGGTCTTCCTTAATCAAGTCCTATATTGGATTGGAATTATTACAGAAACATTTCTGTGGTGCCCAAACCCCCTCAAACAAAAAGCACTGCCCAGATCTCCCTGTCTTTGCCTTCCATAACCCACCTGAGGAGTGACAGGAAATATTTTAAGAAGTTATTCTCCTTCCCTTTTTAATAAAATGTTCTTTCCCGCTACACCCAAATCAAATTTAAATACACAACAATAAAACATGCATTAGTCTTCCTGTCAAAAATTGCAATCACATCTCAGGTAAAAAACACCGACTCAGCCCCAAGGCTGTAGTTAGCAAGGTTTCATTTGACTATTACATTCTCCGGAAAAAACAGAAATAAATCTATCTATGCATTAGCCAAAACACCACAGATGCTCTTTAAATATTTCAGATAATATAAGGAGCGCCTGTCTCTTCCAGTGCTCTGCTACAATAATCAGCATGCCAATAGGAGTATCTGCCACCCTCCCAGCTGCGGAGGAGCTTCTAAAGATTTAATTTTGGCTACTATTTTCTCTCTGCAACACTATTTTTGCATCACAGGCACTAGAGGCAGAGGCTGCTCATCAGAAATGAAGAATTTACCAATTCCAATGTACCCCAATGCAATCATAAAGGAGGGCAGCCCTTGGACTCCATACACTGACCTCTCAAGACAGCAAGGTGTTCCAGCATGTGCTTACATTAAGGCACGTGACTAATTCTACCAACTTCAAAGCAACTTATAATGTCCTTTAAACTAGATGCACATTTAGGCCCTGATCCCCAAATGCACTTTGTATTGCGTCCCATGAAAACCAGCTCTTCTGTCAGGTGCTGTGTTTGATCAGAGGATGGAGGCAGAAAGTATCAGTTCACACATTTGTGTTCAGATAGCATTATTAAAACTGGTCACCTATTAAAAATCAAGTTTTTCTTTTTGAATAAAACTGCAGGCATTCTTACTCAAATTGAAAACTTAAATTTAATGCTTCCAGTTTAGAGGTTCCCCCCAATACCTAGTTTATTGTGGAAAGTAAAGCTGTATGACTGAAATATCTTCTCCCTTTCTGTTAGCCAATAACTGCAAAGACATAAAAAAAAAAAAAAGATACACGGCTGGTTTTGTCATGTTTTTGTTGTTTCTTCTGTAAAACCATGGTCAAACTGAGAAAAGAGGCAACGTCTTGGAACAACAAAAGGAAAAAAACTAAAGTAGTAATCCTAACAAAGGAAAAGTTAGAAAGAGGAAAAGTAACCATTCCATATTTTAAAACAACTCTATGAAAACTGATGCCGTGAAAACTAGATCTTCAAGATGAGATGTCCTTACATCAAGCATTTTCAAAGGCCCAAATCTTTGGGAAACCATTGATACTTATATGAGTCCTATCTGATCTACAGTATCTTTGCTAATAGCATGTAAAACTTATCATCTGTGGAGCTTTCAGAGACTCTGAAATTTTTGAAAGTCTGAATTTTTGTCTTGAAATACCATGCTGTAGTATGTAAACCCTAGCGCTAAATTGCAACATAAGACCATTTCCCTCAGCTATTCCCTACTGCACAAATGCCAGTGAGTTCACTGAATACATAATAGCAGATTATGATATTTAAGCATGCCTTGAAAAACCACAGAAACCCTGTAATGTATTACTATAATCTATATAAAGCCTTCAGTAAAGAGGTTAATTATGGATTAAACAGTCATGCTTGCTTGTGTATCTTCAGGCTAGTGATTCTTAAAATGCAATAATACAATCAAAGAGATCTTAATAACAGGAAGAGCAGGATTCCTCCTATGCATTTTTAGCCATCCAAATGCGCAACACAGTGCCACTAGTAAGTTCTGCCTGGAGTCTGGAAGAGACCACACTTTTGAAAGGGGGAAATTCAACTTCAAATGATTGTTTTAGTTGCAATAAAATCACCCTTAGAGGTATCCACTGATGAGAGGGGGAGCCTGGCACACTATCTCAGTATTTAAGAAAAATTATATTTCAGCATCTTTTAAACCTAATTGAAGTCAACCTTCCTGGTTTCTGAATATAGGTTGATTCAGATTTCAGTTCTTCCTTGAAAGGGATGGATTCAAACCCTGAAATCTGGGTGTGATGCCACAGCACCACCTTAGTCATTTTATTTCCCTCATCAGTTTGCAAAGTCATGCGTAGGGAGAAGCCAGGTTCAGCTTGAGGGAGGTTGTCTTCCTGCGAATGTCCCAGCCTGGAGCAGCACGGGCTGAGTCCACCAGTCAACCTTCCATTGCATCCTGAGCTACTGAGTACCTGAACGGATCTGCACAGGGACATGAATAGCATGGAAGTTCGGTTGCTTTAGTAAGTTTATCAGGGTTTTATAGTAATTGGTAACTGATTTCATACCTCACTGCAAGCCATTAATTAGTATCTTTCAAAGAGAGCTTTCCAACTTGGACTTGCAGTTGAATAAAACTAGATTCTGCATAAGCTGATTTAATGCACTGGTTTGATGTTCATTACCAGACCAGGGGGAATCCTGCATGCAGAGGACTGGCCACTGCTTCAGTAAATAAACTCTCTCAGACATGTGCTTAGCCCACAGAAATTTACATTTTTAATCCTGGGACACTGAAGTTTCTTTCCTGGTCAAGGCAAAGATGGCTTTCATCATCTTGATGTTTTAACTTGGCATTCTACCGGCAAGCTAAAATACCAGTTAAAATAAGTCATGGAATCAGTACTGGCAAGCTAGAATAGAACTAGAACAAATCAAACAGTCAAAAATTCCTCCTTGCCTGGAAGTAACATGACACTTCACAGACAACCTTTGCTTCCAGTGGGTTACGGTCAAGAAAATACAGGAGCCCAGTGCCACCCAAGTAATTCAAATTTCTTTAGACACCTACAACTGGGCACATACATTCTCACTAGAGAAATTCATGCAGCAAAATCAGTGCTGCTATTGTCCTACCCCCAATGCATTTTTCCTGAAAACTATCCCTGGGTCCTGGGAAGGAATGTAATATAATACAGAGTTAACGGTGAAGGACTAAGCGCTTGCCTTCATAAATCGCTCATTAATCAATACCAGAACAAAAGTCTACAGACCTTAATCCCTGAAAAGCCCAGTGGATGACATAGCTGTGATCTTAGGAAGGATCTTACTGCACTGTGCATAAAGAGGGCATGCAAGAAATGTTAATAGTGAAGTGCATATCTGGATATCACAGACAGGTTCACAAGGATGATTCCTGTGGTGATCCTGCTGCTTTGCCACAGACAAATAGTCACACTTCAAAATAACACCAAATTTCTAAACTCTTCCTCATAGCGAAATAAAGTGTTGGGAATATGCTCGCTGACACACTGAAGCCTACAGTGATTTTGGAGGCAGGTTTGCAAGGAGAGAAGGGAAAAATGTGTTTCATAGCAGAACATAGAAGTCTAACCTTGAAGGGTAAATGGAGATCAAACTCACAGAGATAATTTCAGAAACCCCAAAGCAAGTTACCTGGGGAACACTTCACTGAGCCCCACACAACTATTCTACGTATTTTAAACATTCAGAAAGTCAGCTGACCTCTTTTTTCTCAGCATTTTCCTTGATCGAGGGCTAGGCTACCAGTGTCATTTCAGTCAGGGTGTCTCTTTTCGTGCCTTGTGTTGTGTTCATGGGTGGTTTCCTTGAAATTGGCTTGTGACTTACCTGAGAAACTGTTCTCATCCAAGAGTGGGAGAGAGATGAAAGGAAAACATTAACAGAAAGAGAAATACAACAATGCTACACTGGGAGAGGCATCCAGTGGCTGGCATTAACTCCCTTCCTACTCCCCTAAAAACAAGCGACTGCATCTCATTTATCGAGGACCCGCTGCGGGTTGCCCAGGAGGGCTAAGAACGTCGCAGGTACCAGCCTGCAGAGCAGCTCTATTTATATTCCCAGCTAGTTCACCTGTTTTCTGCAAATTTTGCAGTTACACTGCAGACAGATCAATCCTGCGATTTGCTTTCAGCAGGGAGGTAGGAACCCCCTCTGGCACTTCCTATTTTTAAACAACTGAAGTTGTTTTGTATTTCCTAAACCATATTGATCCACGAGGCTAATGATAGTTTTTATTAAAGCTCCCGTTTGTACGCTCTGTCACAGCGGAAGCCTTGGAAATTACAATTAGTGATACGGAAAATGGCTGAAATCTATCTTAATGCACAAGTCTGCTGCCAGCTTCTGCTATGTACAAAATGGAACAATAACCACAAATTCAGTCGCTCTCATGTAGAAGCACGGATGGATGACTATATGAGCAATGGAGAGGGCTTATATAGGGTGCAACAGCTACCATACGCCTTTAGTTTACACCATATTGCCTGTTATGTGAATGAACAATAAAGATAACATGGGCATAATCCTACAGTTCAAATATATTTAAATATATGCAAAACTCCTCCCCCAAAGTAATTTAATTTTCAGTTTGCCAATGGAATGAGCAAACAAGATTTATTTTTAAAATAATTTCCCGTCCACAGGGTGTGAAAAAAACAAGATATTTTGACTTAGCTTGACAACATAAAGGGCATTTATCAAAATAAATGTATCAGTAAGGGATCTCATCTCTGACAGACAGACTTACAGGGAAAAAAGAAAAACTCACCCAACCTGTGTGTGAACATGGCCAAGTCAGACAGAAAACAGAAAAGAATGAGCAGGTTTGGGTCACCGAGAGGCTTTTTGCCACTCACTCCCCCACTGTGTGTGTAGTGTTCACGCCCGCCTCAGTTGTGTTCTCTGCCAAAAGGATGACCCTGGGTGCCCACTCCTTGTCACCTTGTTTTGTGACCTATATCTGTCAAAAATACTTGCAATACCACAATAAAACAGTCACTTCTGAGGAAGTAAAAAATTAAGAATTACCCCCTCCCCCATTAAAAAAAAAAAAATCAAAGTAAGAAAACCCACATTTTCATCATCTGGATCTAAACCACTGTTTCTCCTCTAGAAAAAAAAAATGTAATAAGCATTTCCATAAAACAGTACTGCTGGGAATTAACAGGCTAATATAAAGGACTTTAAGGATGCATTAAAATTGGGTTGGGGAACTCTCTTGCATTTGCAGCATAAATGCTAATAAAATTATAAATCTGTTATTAACTTTTCATATCCCTGCCAAGTGATAAAGACTTAAAAAAAATACGTTAAAAAGGCTATAGATGTACATTTTAAGATGAAAAACGGAGTAGTCCAGATAATGTAAAAAATACTTACACCATATGAATTCTCCATACAGCCCTAAAAACCCACACGGCTATCTGGGATCGATATCTGATACATTATGAGGGCAAGGAAAAAAATTTTTTTAAAATTCACTTTTCCTTTAAAAGCTGCTTAAAGCAGGATCCCGTCAGCATCTGCCCGAGGAATAGGGCTTCCCCAAGCATCCACTGCCCAACAATAAGCCGTTTATGTCAAGCCCTGGCTGACAACACACCACATTCGCCCATTACAGCTCTACAACTTTCTCGCTGTACTTAACACACCAACCTATTCAGTGCGCTCCTTGTTTCAGCCAGTAACAACCCTTGGCTAATTGCTACACGTGGAAGGGAAATTAAAAGGATTGTCTTTTGGGACTGCTACGTCTGCTTCCAAATTAATTTAATTAGCAAAGGAGGGGAAAAGATTGTTATTGTTTCAGACTTAGTGGTATAGGAGGGATTTAGGGATTAATATTTCGGGGAACAACCAGTCTGCCAGCTCAGTCTCTGTGAATGCAGAATAACGACAGGCAAAGGACCTTACACCCAAAACCTACAACCCTTCAAGGATGGAAAAACAAGGCAAATTGTCCAGGAACAGGACCAGAGAAGCTCACTGGGGAGGTGATCTCCTGGCATGTTCAGGGAGCTGACATCAACCACCAAACACATCAGAGGGAGGTCCCAAACCCTCGCAGAAGCATGTCTTGAGGTGCCTTGTCCAATACTGGAAAAAACACGTTATTACAAGAGATGGGGGGAGATTGCACCACCTTCTTTCCAGCACTGAAACACCTCACGCTCACATTTGGTAGTGTAGGTGGCACAGAGACAGGCACGTTACAAAACCCAAGTCAGAGGCAGATCCAACAACAGAAGACCTCCTCTCCACTGCAGGAGGTAGCAATGGTTTCAACCACACTAAAGACCTCTTTTACAGAGAAAGAGCTTTGCTAACACCTGGGTTTGCAATACCAGGCTTATGGCTCCTCAACCCCTGGTGCAGAGTCTTGCAGCCCGGGGCTGGGGAGCTCAGGTCCTGATGGGACCCCTGTCACCAGTCAGCTGTGCCACTCGTCCTGCTCCAGGTCATCACAATCACGTGCTTCTACTTTCTCCCATGCCATGCTGCTGGGTAAAAAACATTTCAGAACATATTCTCAGATGAGATAAATGCCTGTTGAGGCACCAGAATAGAGACTTGTGGCTTTTTTAAAAATCCTTATTAGCAAAGAGCCATCTGAGACCTAGGAAGTGCTGAGAGCCATGTGATTTTGAATATTCAGCTCTTGTTTAAGTGTATTAATGGGTGCTGAGTAGCTGTTCAGTCTGAACTCAGTACTGTGCTGAGGTTTTCAGCTTCTGCCCAACAGTAAAAATAGTGGTACCTTTAATGAACCAACTAGTAACAGCAGGAAAAGTAGACAACCAATTGAAAAAGGAAGGCACAACCCAAAAGATTTGTGTCCATTTTCTCTATACGAGCTCCCTTGAAACATTACCTCTTTCCACAAGAAGTGCTTCATTCATAGCCTTCAACCACCAGAATTCACTTCAAAATCTGCATTAGAAAGAGCACTTTCATCAATTTATTTGGAAAATTAGTTAAATGGGATTATTTTACTCTGCATTTCCCCTCCTGGTGTCACTTGAACTAAGACCCAACCATAAGCATGCTTCAGTTACTCCCGAGGTATCTGTCTCCATATAAGCCATACGCCAATCATGTAAATCTAGCTTAAAAACCAATTGTGCCTGAAGCTACCTTATTTTTTATTAGTTTCACAAGATCTGGTTTTTGCCCAGCCCCTCACAGACACAGGAGGTACCATTTTACCGCAGATCTTGGGCCACACAGGGTATGTTGCTGCGGAAACACAAAACCAAATGAATCAGGCAATAAATGCTTACACAGTTACAGCTCCCTGGTCCACCAGTCCTTCCTTCACTTTCCCCTCCTTTGGAAAAGAGAAGGAAAATGTGCTGCTATTGTGATTCAGCCAAGCACGGATACCTAAAGCTGCTCCTCTCCCATCCCTGCTCTTCAAAAAGTCCCCAAACTTGCTTTGGGACAAGTCAACATGAAGGAGGCAGACACAGCACCAATGATGGACTCCATGAAACGCAGTCTGTCCACCCCAGCACGCTTCCAGCCTTTCCCAAGGGCAGGACACCCACCAAAGTCTGCAAAGCACAAGGCTCCAGCACCACACCTCATCCTCCTGCGCAGCCACCACCTGCCTGGGTGGCTCCACAGCAGGTCCCATCAGACAGCATCTCTCTAAGGTTTATAAACTCTTGGTAGGTGAAAGGGCAGGTACTGTTTGTCCTCCGGTCTTCTTCAAATTTTGGGTATATAGTATCATGCCTACAGGAGCACACACGTGCCTGTAAACAGCTGGAAACGGAGCAGCACAAACAAAAGACATGGAACCTCTTCAGGGCTCCTGTGTTTTCCATCACGGTATTTTAAAGACTTGCCACATCACCAAATGGCTAGGGAATTAAAGGAGGACTACATTTCACTAACTTATATTTCACACTAACTTTCCATACATAAATCACAGGAGAAATCAAGAAGCCACCAAGATCAACAGGACTCTCCCCACCAGTTTCAATGGGACTCAGGTCACCACTCTCACAGCAGTGCAAATTCCTTAACGCAGAATCACAGAATCACAGAATCACAGAATCACTAGGTTGGAAAGGACCTTTAAGATCATCAAGTCCAACCATTAATCCAGAACCACCATGTCCCCTAAACCATGTCCTGAAGCGCCACATCCACACGTTTTTTGAACACTTCCAGGGATGGCGACTCCACCACCTCCCTGGGCAGCCTGTTCCAATGCCTGACCACCCTCTCAGTGAAGAAATTTTTCCTAATATCCAATCTAAACCGCCCCTGGCGCAACTTGAGGCCATTTCCTCTTGTCCTATCACTAGTTACTTGGGAGAAGAGACCAACACCCTCATCGCCACAACCCCCTTTCAGGTAGTTGTAGAGAGCGATAAGGTCTCCCCTCAGCCTCCTCTTCTCCAGACTAAACAACCCCAGTTCCCTCAGCCGCTCCTCATAAGACATGTGCTCCAGACCCCTCACCAGCTTCGTTGCCCTTCTCTGGACACGCTCCAGCACCTCAACATCCTTCTTGGAGTGAGGGGCCGAACACTGAACACAGGATTCAAGCTGCGGCCTCACCAGTGCCGAGTACAGGGGCACAATCACTTCCCTGCTCCTGCTGGCCACACTATTCCTGATACAGGCCAGGACGCTGTTGGCCTTCTTGGCCACCTGGGCACACTGCCGGCTCATATTCAGCCGGCTGTCAACCAGCACCCCCAGGTCCCTTTCCGCCGGGCTGCTCTCCAGCCACTCCTCCCCAAGCCTGTAGCATTGCATGGGGTTGTTGTGGCCAAAGTGCAGGACCCTGCACTTGGCCTCATTAAACCTCATACAGTTGGCCTCTGCCCATCGATCCAGCCTGTCCAGATCCCTCTGCAGAGCCCTCCTACCCTCCAGCAGATCAACACTCCCACCCAACTTGGTGTCATCTGCAAACTTACTGAGGGAGCACTCAATCCCCTCATCCAGATCATCAATAAAGATATTGAACAAGACCGGCCCCAGAACCGAGCCCTGGGGAACACCACTCGTGACCGGCCGCCAGCCGGATTTAACGCCATTCACCACAACTCTCTGGGCTCGGCCACCCAGCCAGTTCCTCACCCAGCGAAGAGTAAACCCGTCTAAGCCTCGAGCCGCCAGTTTCTCCAGGAGAATGCTGTGGGAGACGCTGTCAAAGGCTTTACTAAAGTCCAGGTAGACAACGTCCACAGCCTTTCCCTCATCCACTAGGCGGGTCACCTGGTCATAGAAGGAGATCAGGTTGGTCAAGCAGGACCTGCCTTTCATGAACCCATGCTGGCTGGGCCTGATCCTTTGGCTGTTCTGCAGATGCCCTGTGAGCACTCTCAAAACCAACCGCTCCATAATCTTCCCTGGTACAGAGGTCAGGCTGACAGGCCTGTAGTTCCCAGGATCCTCCTTCCGGCCTTTCTTGTAGACGGGCATCACATTGGCAAGCCTCCAGTCTTCTGGGACCTCCCCTGTTAACCAGGACTGCTGATAAACGATGGAGAGTGGCTTGGCAAGCTCCTCCGCCAGCTCTCTCAGTACTCTTGGGTGGATCCCATCAGGCCCCATAGACCTGTGGGTGTCCAGGTGGCTTAGCATGTCCTTGACTGCTTCCTCCTGGATTATGAGGAGTACATTGTGCTCTCCATCCCCGTCTTCCAGCTCAGGGGGCTGAATATCCTGTGGATACCTGGAGTGGCTATTAAAGACTGAGGCGAAGAAGGCATTAAGTACCTCAGCCTTGTCCTCGTCCTTGGAGACAATGTTCCCCGCCATATCCAGTAGGGGATGGAGATTCTCCTTGCCTCTCTTTTTGTTGTTAATATATTTGTAAAAACATTTTTTATTATCCTTTACGACTGTGGCCAGATTCTAGCTCATGTTAAAACACTGGTTTCTCATCAAAAAAACCACAAAAAGCCAAAATTACCTCCTTCCTTTTGCCTACTCCCTGCTAGCTGATTGCACCATCTTGCTCTTTTTTTCAACACGCTTCGAAGAACACAAGGTCCAGACCAGAAGTCTTTGAATAGCTGAAATACCGTTATTTTCCCTTGAGACTGACTAAGGGCAAACTGAATACCGTTTCATAAAACCATATGTTACATATGCAGCAATAGTACATTACCATTTCAAAGTGCCTCAAAAACATGAGTTATGTAAACCTTGTAGACCTATAGTAAATAAGGAATTTGGATGGCTACTCACTTCACAGCATTGAGCAGCTGAGCAGGAAACACTACATGACTTCGCAGCTCGATCAACTGGTCTTAGGGGCAGCTGCAGAACTGAGGTACAACATCATATCTCCTCCTCCTGAGCACCAACCCTTAATGACTACATGGTCCTGGCTCTCCGCAACATCACCATGGCTACTGCACAGGTCAGTGACGTCATACAATGTCGCCCTTACTTCAAGCTGGTGCATTTCTTTTCCAAGTCTTTTGTTTTAATTCACAATATTCTGCCAGGAATATTTCCCCTCAGAATTCCCTCGAACTCAGGCTAAAAGGTAGTGGAGGTCACCAACTCTCCATTTAAACAGGTGACTGCCCAACATGGCATCTTTGGTGCCACTCTATGCTGTCCCCATGAATACAAACACAGACATGGACAAAACCTACCTGCTTTCTGGAATTAACTGAAAAATCAGAGCCCTGTGTTTGTAAATACTAATTGCTTGTATAGGCTTGGTGTTAAGGGAAATATTTTTCTGTAATACACACAAAATAAATTTTCAGGGTTGTATGTTTTTGAGCCAATCTGATTTCATCTACAATGCTTGTTTTACCCTGAAATAAGCAACTACAGGAAGCCAGAATTAAAACAAAACAAAAAAAAAGTACCAAAAAAAAGGACTCTTGACTTTCCTCCACAAGTTCTCTCTTCACTTGTCATAATGTTTAAGTACCTAATGTCTGTTGATTAATTCTCCTCTTTATTGTTAGTTAATCAACATGCTGCTCCTACTAGGTCAAATTACCTTAAAATGTTAAATAGCAATGGAGTGTGTTGTTTTTCCCCTTTACAGTATATGAAATCATACCTAAGGATGATACCAGAATAACTCTGGAAGACGCTGGAGATAGTCGCTCAGCACAAAGGTTGATACTAATCATTTTGATTCTGGTCATGTTTTGAAAAGTCCTTTGACCAAACTTTACAAGAGTAAAAAAGTAGTTTGTACCAAGTTTTTTGGACTGACCTCCTTCTCTCTTTTGCTAAGCTCTGAAGCAAGACAGGATCTGTTACTATACACACCATTCAGATTTAAGTAATTCCATAAAGTAAATAAGAAATAAATGCACTGATGTTAGGAAACTCACTGCAAAACACAACAAAATTTCCTGGTGTTCTTCCTGCAAAGCAGCTGCAGCACTGCAGATCTCATTTTGGTATCAGATAAATTGACCATGACCAATTTAGTTATTATGCTAACTCTTTTGTTTTAACTAGATCACAAGAATAGAAAAACAATTCAACTCAAATTGGGAGTTTGTTGGCAGTGCCTTCTGTTAGCAGTGACAGTCACGTTAACAGGATTTTGTGACACGTACATATTCTTACACGACTGATGAAAATACAGAGGCACAGTTAAGATTACATTAAGGTTATGACAACTAAAAAAAAGTGATAGACTACAACTCCACTGTGGGATTCAGCGATGTAGCGCACTCTGTGGACGCAGTTCTCGTGAAAAAGGGACAGCTCTAGAAAAACCTTCTACCAGTGATCTTCACCGCAAAAATGGAAAGCACTAAGCTGTAAACATGCACTTTCCTGAAATACCACAGCTTTTCTCTCTGGAGAGGGGAAATAGTGGCATTATGTCAGGTGCCGCCGGCACGCAACTGGCTCTGCCTGGTGTTCACCGCAGCATGAACAAGGCACATGGCCGGCAGCAAACAGATCCTAGGAGATAAACCCCCAAATTTCCTCATTTCTTCATTGCTTTTGTATTCCAGGACTAGCAAATGTACTCAATCAATAAATGGCATAGCATCTGATCGCTGCTTTCCTTTCAAGTTTGCAATTCAGTATCAGAGGACCTCGCTGATCTGCAGAAACCCACACAGCTGCTTACCAAACATTTTTCCAAGATTGCTGATAGTTAGTCAGAACCAGAGGATAGTTATTGCCCTATATTACATGTTTCCAAGCACATCTGATGAAAAGAATATAACCAAAGTGATTTTTTAATATTCCTCAACAGCATATATCGTATCCCATTGCCCCAACAAAGCCAGAGAGAAGTGTTGTAGCCATCACACACTGGCACAATCCTAAGGTCTTGGGGCCAGCTACCTATGTCTTTTTTTAATAAACACTGATGATCTTAGGAGAAAATTTTAAATGAACCTAAGATGTTGTTTGCAGGCAGCCATTACATTTTTATTTCCCCAGGCTTGTGGATTTAATCGACTGTCACCCATGCACCTCATTAGATAAGGCACACAAACCTCCATCACGCAGCTCCTATGTTGCGATGCAACATAGAGCTTCGGTGGTACGTAAAGACTTGTCCAAGATCACTAAACCCAGGTCAGTTTTGCATCCGAGCCAGGGTAGAGTTACAGTAGATATAATTTCAGAAGCAGTTGAAAGGGCTGCACAAAACTTTTCTTAGGAGCACTCCTGCTCCCAGACTTGGAGCTTGGTAAATCTGTCTGCCCAGTGTCTGCTCAGAGATTAATTTCCCCGGTCCACCTCGCCAAGTCCACCTCAGTCTTCACAACCACTTAGCCAAAAATTCAGAAGAAAACCAGAGTAATAGAAAGCAATAAGAGCACAGATGACAGAGGAACTATAAATCATTGCCAAGATGCTTGCAGTCCTCACCATTTCATCATCCCGACTCCGAGCTAGTCCTTGTTTTCAGATAAGCTGTGGGCCTTGCCTTTGGTGTCCTAGCCAGGTTATTTTGGCAGGACTGGGTCTGGCTCCATTCCAAGGCATCACTCGGCCTCCAGATCAAGGCAGAATGATATTTGGTTTTCTGCCATGTAGTACCAGCTAAAAAAAAAACCAAAAAAACAAAAAAAAACAAACAAAAAAAAAACCCCACAGACATAATTTCTGCCTTTTCCTAATCACACAAAACCAAACAAAACTCCCACTTAGATCCCACGTGAGACTTCACAGATTACTAAAGACTTTGCCTTTTGTTGTGCTTTTTTAAACTTCTTTTTCTTTTCTGTGAAAACAACATCACCTATGTCAACAGACTTTGGCCAAAAGCAACCGACTGGATAATCCTTGCCAGTTTATCGGGTTTTTTTAAACAACATTCTTTAGATGTTACCTTGCTAAGTGTGACATGCAGACTTACCACAGTTAAAGAACCACTGAACTCAAGGACTAGGGGTTAAATGTGAAGGTACACTTCTTCCCAAGGACAAATAACACTTCCCCTGCACCCCTCCAATGAAGGATGTTCCAGCGCATTACAATTTGAAGACGAAGAGATGTAAATAACATCTGATTACACACTGGCATTGTCACATTGCCACAATACAGAGGAAAAAAAATTAAGTGGGAAATGGTAACAGGCATGGCGTGTTAGACATCAAAAGGATTCCTGCAATGCTGGGCCTGGTGTGCCAGCAAGGCAGAAAATGCACTGCCAGTTCTTGTCCTCCCAGTCTGCAAGCCTGGAAATTAATCAACAATGAACTAGGAAAGGTCATTAAAGAAGCAACTATAAATTCTTTAAAAGACCTTAATAAAACTCCTGAAGCAGCAGCAGCCGCCAGAAACTGTAAGACGTGCAGCTGCTTTATTGGGATATAAAACTGGAGAGGGGTCAGGGCAGAAGGTGAGAGATGGGGTCAGGGTAAGCAATGGTAGGTGCTGCTATTTGGTATTTTAAAAGTCTGTTTCAAACCATTCCAGTGATGGAGCTTTTGTGCACTTGCACTAAATACAGCAGACAGATTTCATCTGTGGCGCTCTGGAAAGCGTTGAGCAGTCTGGAGGTCAGGGCTTAAGAGATGCTCAAGTGCTAGAGGCTTCTCCTCAAAGGTCCTGAGCCCACTGCTTCCAACCTGGGTCTCCTTGCGGGACTGTACACTTACCACCCCTTCTTTCCTCCACCAATAAACCACTGCACATATAACTACCCACTTCCAGACATTTTTGATTAGGCCTGGTCAGATTTACTTGAACAAAAACCTTTACACTCCAAAGACCAAGCACTTCATTTGAAACCTCATGGGTTGGACTACTAGGAATTTCTTATGGAAATGGCAAGCTGTGTAGTCCCAGGGAAGAAAAACTCCATTCAGAGCTGCCAAATCAGGCAAGCCAAAAACTGGAACTCGGGTGCCTCCTATACCAGACCATTATTCAGGTTATGAAAGCACATTTACTTCCAAAAAGTTTTGTGGGAGTCCGTTGCCTCCATAAAGTATTTAAGCTTAAACAAAATGACATATTAAAAGACTTCTAACTACACAAGCTTGAGGAGCTTTTGAAGGGCTTATAAGTTTGTAACAGAGAGAAAGAAGAAAGCTTCCTGGCTCAGAGGGATGACATCTACAGTTTTTCTGATCTCTCAAGAAGACATGTCCTTTCAGAAGTGACCAAATCAGCAGCTTAGTTCAACCTGTCAACCAGAACCCACCAGCTTTTTAATCTGAGAAGTGGCAATGCTTTATTTGATTGACAACATTACCTTTTATGACCTAATATTTGGCAGAACACAGGTTAAATAAATCCTGACTCTATTTTGAGTTTATTGTAGCTAATGACTTTGAACTTAAGAGTCTGTTAACACTAAATGGCTATCATCAGGCAAGCATGCTAAATTACAGCAGGAAGTAGAAGGTACCTTGAAAGAAGAAATTGCAGTGATTTATGCCAAGAAACCTGGATGTCAATGAATGTTGTTGGACTGTTCTCTGCAACACCAGGTTTCTGGCCCAGACAAACATGTTTCTCATCTACAGTATTTATCTCCTGCCAATATAAATCCAGCCAAACTGGCTCTATCTAATTCTCACTCAATATGCCCTTGCAGAAACAAACACAGAAAAGAAAAGTCTTTATCAAGAAATTGTCCTGCATAATGCAGAGCAACTCTCCTTGCTTGTTCGACGTAACTACTTCACCATTTTAGATACTTCCCTTTTATGGGCAATTTTAGAGGCAGTAGTTATAGAGGAAGAGCTGATGAAGCAAGGACTGTAATCTACCAGATACCTAACAGATTCTCAAAACACAGCCAAAATCACTTGACATTTGCTGGAAGCTCTGCATGTTTGAAAGCTAGCATGAAACGTGGCCTCATTCAGACAACAGGAATGTTGCCTTTTTTTCCACCGAGATGAAGGTTTCATGTACATCTCTTAGAAGTAGTTGAAAATCTCATGGATAAGGAGAGGGACACAGCAGATTTTGCTCTCTGGTGACTTACAGTTGTGACTGCAGTTGGACAGATGGCACCACATGTGCTATGCAAAGACAAACCTGTTAAAAAATAATGCCCAGAAGAAACACGGTTCCAGTATGCACAAAGATGGAAAAGCTCAACCAACATCTAATACACATCTTCAGGACATTGGTTCAAACTGTATCTCAGTATTTACAAAATACTAAATCAAAGTAAACTTTTCGATCCATTGCAAACCCATCCAGTACAGGACTATGGGTGCACGGGAACAATGTGAAGTGTGAAGGCTGAGCTTTAGGGGAGATTTCAGAAGTATTCCCCTCCCCAGCTCAAATGTGCTTTTCTGAGTCTGAGTTTCTAGATTCTGAGAAAGGAGAAGATACTGAAGCCCTGTCCATACTACTGAATAACACAGTATTTATTTCTATTACACCTTGTTAAACAGACTGTCACAACCAAGTAGTTTCCATCATTTAAAAAAAAGTAACAAATTAATCCCTTGTGGATAAACAACTCAGCCACAGGAATAGGTAAACAGAAACCTCAAATTAAGTAAAATTACTTCCTCCTGCTCTTTTAGATCTATTTTTCCTTTAAAATGGTAAAAAAAAAATTATTAGGCTTGGGTTTTACCCTCTTTTTCTTGTTAAATCCTCCCAGAGCAGGTAGAGGTGGCAGCACAACAATAATGTTCCATAGGGCAACATTCCTTTGTCTTATTCCTTCAATTACCCTAAGCCTGAAATCATGCCAAGGATCTGGGGACTCTGCACCCTTTTTTCTGAAACCACCACCCATGTTAGTAATTTGAATTGACATGGCAACAAGGATGCCCCCAAGTCTGTGTAAAGTTTTTAAATACTTTGCTTCAAATTTCTTGAAGATAGGTAGGCGTTTGCTTCTTCCTATGGGGACACATTTAGAACTCTCTTTACTATTCTCACTAGCGGTTCCCTGAGAAGCTTCAAGACCCCAAAGGTTTGGGAAAGACTGGACCCACATCTGTCCTGTATTAGTCATCCTTGCCATCAAGCAGCAGTCCAACAACTCACTGGACATCTCTCAATAAAAAGCATAGCTAGGGAACCAGTACTTAAATCACCTGCAGTGTCCTCACGCTGTAATCAACTGAAACATGTCTGTAATTTTATAGCAGAGATCGCTACTCACAGAGACGTTTTCTGCTTGATAACTTTGCCACCGCTCTCCAGCGCCATGCTTTGCCAGTGCTCCGACTGTGAGGTTAGCAGTGCAATTGTTAGTAAGTGGATGTAATACATTCTGGGACACGTACTATCACTGCTTCTCTTTGTGTAGAGGCAAACACAATTTTTCTGCTGGAGTAACGCTTGGAAGACTTTCTGAAAAATCTTACAGCAATTAGGCTAATTTACCCCTGCCAAGCAGATGCCAGAAATTAAAACTTGCAAGAATGACAGACTTGCATGATAGCTAAAGACAGAAGAAAATTGCAAGATCCGAGATTATCATTCTCTTGCCTGTATAGAACTGATTGTAATTATTGTTTGGTTCTCAACTATTCTGGGGCAGGCACCAAGGAAAGACATCTATCAAGACATTTGGATTCATTTAGGCACCCTGCTCAAAGGGGTAATAAACACTGGGCTAAAAATACCATTGACATTTCAATATTAATAACGACGTGTGCTCAAGTATCACTGCAGTGATCCTTCTGCAATAGCTTTGCGATATCTCTGTTTACTGCCAGCTTGTGTTTACCTTCTAGCTTTTTAAAGGTGATCTCCATATTGTTGTAGTCTGAGCCACTGGCCGGCCAAAAATTGTCGCTTGATCCAATTCCGGAGTACAGGAGTATCAAAGTCTGTACTTCACATTAGTAATGTACGAGATAGTAAGAAATTAAAAACTGGCTCAAGAAATGAAAGTGGCTGCTAACAAGCTCGAGATTACTTGGGGTTCAACCTTGTAAAGCAATGTAACAAAGAGAAAGCAAAGATCCCAGTCCTATTTGCTGCTTAAAATGACTTCCAAAAGCATCTATCTTTTATTCAGCTTTCCCTCAGATTATAGAAAGGATTTACAGGATGCTACAGAAACCAATTTGAATATACATTGCTTGAGCACTATGTTGCAACTGTAGCTCCTATTTAAAAACAAAAAAAACGCTCTCCTAACAGTTTAATTTTATTGAGTCCTTTCACAATGCTGCCCAGCACTCCGCAAATAACAAAGACACCCATCCTCAACAGACCTGTCTCCAAGCCTCCGCAGTTTGCTTTACGTTCAGTGCATTAAAAAATGACAAATATATTTTCACATCTTTTTGTCCTTGCCCCATTCTACGAGGTCTCAGCACATCCACAGGAGAACAAGCCAGACCCACCCACGAGGGTGCACCTAGCAGTGCATCTTGGCACGAAGCATCTCTTCTCAAGGCGACGCCAAACTGTTGGAGGTTAAACCCTGACACTTCCAAAGTACAAATCTCCCTCCTCCCCTCCCAGACCCGAGCACATTTGGTATGGTAATCCTTAGGAAATAACCAACATGGAGCTTGACACTGCCACTGTCAGAGCATCACTTCTCCATGTACAATGGCACCCTAATGAAGAAGCCCTGGGTTCAAGCCTCTTCATGTAGATTGAAGAGTTTCTAGAGCAGGGCTGAAAAAAGCATATTTATTCACCACTGCCATATTTTAATCTCTGCATTTCACAAACTCTTGGTAATTATGTACACAGGTTGGTTTCAGCTGTATCACCCTCTCCCAGACTTGTGAGCATATTAATGAAAATAAATAAGCCTGGCTTGCTAAAAGAGCTTTAAAGAGGTGTATGTCCAATTAAATTCCCAGGCTCCTTTGAAAATCCTAGCATTTTTCACTGCTGGGTGCCATTAGAATAAGACAGGTCACAGGTAAAGAGGGATCTCGTGTAATTCTCTGACGAACACCGTCCACAAGCAGACAACATTAGGAGACGTGGCAATGAATGCTTCCCAGCAGAAATTCAAAGTTTGCTTTGCAAAAAACATACTCCACTGCTATATTTATTTTGGTTACAGCTAGGTGAAGAGAGCAAGCAAATTTTTTTGAATGTTTTTGGAAACTTTTGCCTAAATATTCTTCAAACACAGACCAGCATACGTTGTTATTTTAACTCTTGTATTAACAAGCACAAAGACAGCATCAACTCAGCGTCTCTCCACGTGGCACACACTCGACAACCAGGAAAATAAATTTAGATGGAAACAGAGAGACAGGAAGACAGATGTTTTGTATTTTAACAACTCCAAGAAATGCTTCATGCAACCCGACCAACAACGCCCTATGGGCTGTTTTTATGATGTGGATCTACCTAGAAGGTTAAGTGAGAAAATTAGCTTTAGAAATATTACTTATCAGTGTACCGTCACAGCACAGTTACCGAGGAGGATTACCCTACACCGAACAAACAAAAGAAGCACCAGGAGATAATCCCGTTAGCAACTGAAAACCAAGGGCCTTGTTGTGGGTGCCATTTGCATATATTACAATTGCACAAAGTTTAAAAACTGCAAATTGGATTTCGTTTTCTCCTGGCTACCTGCCTATTTTTCTTTAAATTGATTTATTAATGTCCACTGTTGCTTTGCAGTTTTATCCTTTTAGCAATAATAGATGTAATATATCACAAAAACAAATTTTTAAGAGTACATCATTAGAGTGATGTAGCACTGGTAATAAACCCCTTCACACTTGGATGAACTTAAATCAGTTTCTCTTTATTGATTTTTGGTCATAACATAATTTTAAAGTTCAACTCAGTTAATAAAAAAAAGATTTGCTCTGGTGTTGTGTGTAAAACACTTGTGCTGTAAGTTTTCACGTCATCTATTGCAAAGGCTCTTACAGATTTCTTATTACCTCAAACAGTGGCTCGTCATTATATAGCCTGTCTTATCTTCTCTGCTGACCTGCATTTATCTGCCGATCTTTATCGCCACTCAACTTAGCGCACAATAGATCTTTACTCTGCGACCATCTATCCCAACACATGCAGTCATTTTATCTTTCTGGCAGCATTCTGAGTAACGGTCATCTGCATTTTACTAAACTCTCCTCCTTTACAGTGTTCTGCCTTGACAAAACCATTTGCACAACAACGTTTTTTATTTTCTTCCAGCGGAAAAGCAATCATTCACCTTTTCAGCTTTTTTGTCAATTTATATTTGAAAAAATGGTAGAATATTTGCATGCTTGTTTC
Source organism: Phaethon aethereus (assembly GCF_964289735.1). NCBI lineage: Eukaryota > Metazoa > Chordata > Aves > Phaethontiformes > Phaethontidae > Phaethon > Phaethon aethereus. The sequence continues at coordinate 39,000,854 of NC_138580.1, forward strand.
TTGGGGTTTTTTTTATTTTGTTTTGGTTCCTAATACACTTTTTAATCTTCCAAAAGCACAGAGCCACACAGACAGTAAATTAATTGAGCTTAGGGGTTTATTGGTTGAAACTGCTTGATAAGGAAGCATATAATTTAGACAGGTATATAATCATTCATCTCCCCTTTTCTTGCCCCCCCAGTATCATAATTATAGTACAGACTAAGCACATGGCTTCACTGTCACCACAGTCTCCAAAGGACAGCGTAGATGCTCCCACTCCTTTGGCCTATTGCCGTATCTCCATATCATGAAGTCCATGGAGAAAAGGACTGGCCAAACCTACCAAGCGAGGCCAAGTTACCCCAGGCTGAGGTGACGCATCTCTGAAGAACATGAACTGCTCAAACGCTTACATTTTTATACAGGACTTGTAAAATAATTTTAGAAATAGAAGACACGAAAACCTACCGGTGCAATAGTGCTTATGAGCCAGTTGGCCACCTGAATCTACTTCGCCCTGCTTTTCAGGCCACCATTTCTTAAGAAATCAGGGAGTTAATTGCCTGGCTTGAGATCTTTAGGAAGCGACTGTGCTCTCATGCAGTACTTGTGCAGGACCCAGACCATCACTCTCTCAAACCATGAGAAACTGCCGTAAGAGTACAAATAATGGGGCAATGGCAACTCTGAGCAAAATTTATGATTCTTTGTGCTCTTACACAAACCCCACTCAGTCAGCGGCTCTAAGCTCTCACGTGGGGGCCTTGGAGACCTCCCAGAGCTTACTGTAACACTGGCAAAGCAACCTGCAAGCCTGGGCATTGCACAAAACTCTACCCAAACGTTTTATTTAATTCTTTTTCATTTTCTCTCATTTAACAGGTCACAGAGCATCTCCAAAAAGGTCTCCTACAAACATAAAAAGAGGGTGATTGGTCCTGGAAAAGATCGAGAAGTTGGTAAAGGATGGTAAGATATCTAGTGGTTGGAAAGGAAGACTGAGAAAGTGGTTGGAAAGTCAGACTCTGACCCCAGATCAGTTCAAACAGATGCTGTGCTACAAATTTATCCATCCAACAGCTTACCTAATCCAACACTTAGCCTACAGATATCTTTACATATCAGCTCACTCCAGAAACTTCAAAGTGAATAAAAGTGAGATCACTTGGAACTAGTGGCCCATACAGAGACTTTATGACTAATGAAGAGAACAACTTGCTTCTATCCCAGACAGTGAATTACTCACATATACCTTTGTTTAACAGGAAAACTTAGGGCTAGTGAGTTCTATATTTACTGGCACATCATTTACAAAATTTGTGTTCTTAAAATCAAAGAATGAATAGGTGAATCATACCGTAAGTCTTATGTGCTGCTCACCAAATTATTCTTGTAACAATAAGGAAATTCTTACTTCAATACATCACTAGCTTTGACTCAAGAAGAAGAATTAATTCACCAGTAAGCACTTATTTCTGGCTTGCTTTCGCTTAAGGGGCTGTTTATATATGGTCTTAATAAAAACATGCCCATGCATCCACACATGCTGAACAATTGTAGACAGACACGGTATGCATCTGAATCCTACGTAATGACATACAGGGTATCTCTGCAAAAGCAAAATAAGTTGTTATAACTAAGTGGCCTCGTCTGGTTAAAGACAAGAAAAAAAGGAAGAGGTTTGAAGTTTTATAATTCTCATTCCCACACTATGCTACTTTTCTTTTTATGAAATGGATGTAAAATTCATCCCCCTCTAGCTTTGTCCTGAAAGATTTACTTCAATAGCTACTTACAAGAAAAATATTAATCCCCTACCTGACACATACTGTACAACAAGAATAAAGCAGCTCAAGATTTGGCCTTACAAAAGAAATATGCAAGGTACCAACTCAGAGCGTGACTCATTTACCCACAGCAGAGCGATGCACCTCCCAAACCCTGGGCTCAGCAGCATGCCAAACCGTAAGCACCGGCACAGCCACGAGCCGCTCCATCCGCCTGGCAACGGCCCCACTCCTCATTCAGCTCTATTACAAGTAAACTGCTAATGAGGAAATCTATAACCTTTTTACAACAGGTGCTGTGAAATATTCATTCTTGATACGTAATGGTGTATTGATTTTTAATTTCAAAATATGCAAACATGACATTTGCAGTACTGACTCCACACACACAAAAGCTGTATTTTTGGACTTTTCGATCTGTATCACATTTTGCAAGCATTTGCCATCAATAAGCAGGCAAAAGAAACCCAACCCTAACCACAAGGGGTTGCTTGCCTGTAAAAAATAGTACAACTATGGACCTCTCCCTGAATAAAAATTCTCTCATAAAAAGCTGATGTAAACAGCTGCATGTAATATACTTGTCAAACCTCAAGGTTAATTTAATGCCACAGTGATAGAGATATTACAGATGAGGTAGTACCTCTACCTTGACTCTATGACTACTCTACGTTTCCTGTTATCAGAGTGAATCCAATAGCATTGCTCAGGCTCCCACCTCCCTTGCTGGACGCATGCCTCTTTTCTTCCTTAGAAAGGGTGATGGTGGAAATACCAAGACAGATTTGTCATTTGCACAAATAAGATGTAGGAAAAGTATGTTTTATGTTTGTAAAAATAATTCTTATGACTAGCTCATTGAGAAGCTAAGAAAAATAAATAAATTAGCACCACATCCATTTTCTAGCATGGATCCTTAAAACTGAGGAGGAGAGAGACCAGAGAGGTCACCGCTGCATCAGCAACACATTCCCAAGTTCAAAAAAAAAAAAATCTGGCCATGCTGTACAGCACAACCTATGCCCACTGGAAAGATGTACCACAATTTGAAAGAAACTATTGAGAGGGTCAGTCCATGCCACGCTTGCCCCATTCTTTCCTGGAAATGGGCTCCTTCCCCACAGGCCACAAACCCAGGAGCACCGCAGCGCTAGGAGCGCAGACATCCCGCAGACACAGGGAGAAGGGCTGCCTGGGGGCAGGAGTCAGCACAAATGCAGGATACAGTGGCAGGAGCCGAGGGAAAGGACCAAGTCAGGAAAGACAAATCAGAGCCGCCGGGCTGGAGAGGCAGGGAATGATCAGTAGCACTTGCAGAAGAGACGAGGGGGTTCAAGCATTTAACAAGGCTTGACTTGGCCACTTCTTTTTGCACACATAAGCCTGGGTTTATGCAGGGTGCAGCAGGGGCAGCACAGTCCCAAACCAATCCCCCCTCCCCAACGGATGGCCAGCTGAATTAGAAATGGGTCACTCTTTCCCCAGCTTGGTAAAATTTCTATATTGCTGGGAAACCGCTGAGGAAATACCCGGTGATTCAATTCATTAGATGATATCTTGATTTCTTACAATCATTAGCAGTTCAGAGACATGGGAGAAAAGAAAAAAGAAGCTGTTCTTTAACGTAGCCCTTGTCTCTGCCATACACTGGAGATGCAAGTATTTAAATCACTTTTTGAGTTCCCTCTCAGTTTCAGATTACTGAGTCCCTCTTCTTTTCCTCAGATACATGCAAATTTTACCTATGGTGGCAAAACCAGCTCTGCAGGACAAATGGAAAAGAATAACCACAGGGCACATCCCCAGCTGGGATAAACTGGCCTGGCTTCACTGAATTCAACAGAGTGACACTGATTTACACCAGTTGAGACTCTGGCCTTACATTTATTTTTCAATTCATTCCTAACGTACTTAAAAATACCTTCTTGGAATCAATGTCCTGTAATAAAACATCATCCCAAGAGTGCACACAGTGAATGTCGGCGGGGGGGGGGGAAATACAACTTGCATAGACTTATGCCATGTTCATAATTATTCTCTTAATTTTTAACCAATTCAAAAGGGAAAAAAAAAAGTTGACTATTTCTCGGGATGTACCCTATAATCTTACAACATATTTAGAATAGGAAATCAAAGCTGAGCTGAATTGTGTCAGCAAAAACAGCCTTTCATGGCAAAATGACAATTTTCTGTCTTTGAAAGCTGCCTTTTCCAGTCAAAAAAAAAAAAAAACAACCACCACCCAACAAAAACCAACCACTACACAACCCAGGCAGGAATAAAAAGTAGTTTGCCCTTTTATTGTGCAAACCAGCAAAAATACATTCCTCCCTGCAAGACTTTTCCCAAATTAAATATGTATTTTTTACTGTCTCTTGGAGATCAGTAATTTGGTAGCAAAAGATTAAAAAAACAGCATTTAACTAGACAAAAGCAAATAATCAAGCCATCACCATCTTGAACAGCTACAGGTTTATCCAAATATTCAGTGGATTTATTTTTACCTTCTTCTAAACGTTCTCATTGTGTGCAATTTTGACCCCATTGTGTAAAATAGCACGAGTCCATCTGACACTAGCACGGCTCGCCTATTTGTAAGTCTCGGTCCCTCACCATAAGGCATATTTAGGGACTTCTTTGAATGCTACAAACTGAAAGGCATCAGCATGGCACAAGCAATTTAAAAGGAGCATCGCATTACATGACCTGGTAGATCCCTAATTGTAATCTCTGCCCCAAACAGCTGTGGCACTACGAACATTCAAAACCTAAAGGTTTTGGGATTTAGCAGGGAATTTAGTTTTCAGTTGCATTCCCAAAATACTCTGGGTTACTCTGTATGAACAGAGACCCTCACCCCTCCCAACGCTCCTCCAGGCACAGGACCTTCAACAGGAGCTAGAGGACCTTTTGGCAGGACAAGTTCCCCAAAGCACCTCTTCGATTAGCTTTCTGCCCCACTAGATACTAAAATGATTCTCTTTAGGCTCATGTTTTCTCATTCACGTCCTAGCATACGTATGCTGCCTGAATCATAGAGGCTGTGAAGCAGATGCTTTCCTATGAGCAAGGTCTGGTAACCAGCTTTGCACCTGGTTGCACTCTTTAGGCACCAGTGGCTTTAACGCAAAACCTGCATGCAAGAAGTAAATGAGCCATCCAATTATTCATCCTGTGCAGCTAGTACTGCAATAGGCTCCTATAAGACCATTAGCCGGTGACAATGGAAAGCAACTTGATAAAGTCAAGGCTGTATATATAAATAAAAATAAAATGACCTTAAATTGCTAGCTCAGCACAAGACAGCATAAAAAAATTGGGAAGAACAAAGATGCAAGTGTTAGCCCCTGCCCAAGGAATAACAAGAAAAAGAAAAGACAAAATCAGCACTCAAATGTTGCAGGCCTGCCAGGGTCCTGGCAAGCAGCTCCGAGGGGCCAACTAAACCACAGCGGTGGGAGAGGCGGCGACCGTGGTGAGCATGCTGCGGAGAGGCGTAAAGAAAGGTGGCAGTGATGGATAGCCCACCTGAGCATGCCTTTGAACAAGATGCAAATCCATCAACAAAGCAGCAGTGGTGGGGTGTTCCCCCTGCGTGCTACGCACTAGGTAGATCGAAAGCAAAACACTGGGCTCTTCCCTTCCACTTCCAACCCCGAGTTTTAAGGCACACTGAAGTGCTACACTTTGGCAAATCGTGACCTCCTGCGCTTTATCGTGGGCTAGTGGGTCTGCTACCACGTCTGCCCCATGCCGGCAATGTTTCCATGCTCAGTGGGCAAAGCAGGAAGGCAATAATCTTTGTACCTGGCTCTGCATGGGTCCCCTTTGGCTTAATTCAAGGTCAGAAAGGTCAAGTCCTAATAAAAGGTGGTATTTATTTGAATGACGTTTACTCCTCTCCTCTATGACCACTTAATAAATCACTATTGAGACTGCGAAGCTTTACATGGGTCATGAGTGCATGCAATGTCTCAACTGCTGGAAGCCATAAGGAACAACAATATCACTTCATCGCTTTGGATGGGCTCTGCTCCCAGGGCTTTCCTCAACTTCAAAATGGAGTAGGCACGTGAGATTTGCCTATTCTGCCAGCTGCACTTCAAGGTTCAAACATAAGAAATATCAGAGTGACAGACAACAGATGAAAAAGAAATTGTTGTATCAATAAGTGAATCCTGAATTTATTTTAATGACTTACTGAAAACTGTAACATTGTGGAGAGTCACATCAAGGAAAAAAACTACCACCCCAAAATTGCAGAAGTGAGCTTTAGTATCATTTTGCATTTATTTATTAAAAAAAAAAAAAAGAAAAAAAAAATCTGAGTTGAGCATAAGTGAAAATAAGGCTGGTAAACCCAGAGAGAGTAGTAGTTTCTACTGGGAAATCATCATAATGAAACTAGAAACTCAGTTAAAAAAACCCAATATCTATGACACATCATCAACACTAGAAAAAAAGAAAACAAAAACACACAAAAAAACCACTTAATTGATACCAAATTGGGAGGAGGAAAACCCACCAAAATCTCTGTTCACACTGAAACCTCCCCCCTACAGCTTTACACCCCACAACCTCTCTCAAGCCCGCTCCTGCCTGCTGGTGAGGACAGCAGCACGCCGGCGCTGTGCAGGCGATGCTGGCGGCACCGCACCAGAAGGAATGCTGCTTCCGCAACCTTTTTGTGCCACCCAAGCAAGCGCTCAATTTTCCAGTAGTGCTTGTAAAAGACCCTGAGGTTCAAAAGCAGCTCATGGTGAGTATGCAGATAATCCAAGGACACATTTGCAATTGGTAAGCCAAATCAAGGGCAAGAGAGCACTCTCCAGAAGTCTCCGGCTCAACATGGTCTGCTTTTTCTCCCCAAAAAGCCCTGTTACTCCATTGCTCCTCCATCGGTACCTTCCCCATATCCAACAAATCCCTATGCTGGGGTTCAGTTGCCTCACATTGGTCTCTGAGTTCGCACAGGGTATTCAAATACTTCATTCCACACGTCCACACTACATGTGAAAACACAAATTATACAGCAAAAGGCGACTTCTACTGTATCAGATAGTATCATGAAATTAAAACTTGCATCTACTATGTTCGAGCCCTCTTACTCAACAGCAAAGTTTTAGAGTCCCTGTTCTGCTGAATACCTTGCATTTAAAGAGGGAGATTTGCTGCTGATTGGATTATAACATAAGTAAAAATTCATGCATATTAATGATAAAATTCATTATTAGGGGTAAAGATGAATGTGTAGTCATGGGGCATATTAGTAACTAACTTTTAAATGGATATTATTTCTCCAAATGAAAAGGCAGAAATAATCCTCTCTAAACCAGCTTCATTTTTAATACTTGCTGCCAACAGCTAGATCTGCTTGCTTCCATTGCTGATATACTGTAAAACCTTCCAGCTTGTAATATATCCTCTATGTATGTGTCACATCACTTACCCAACGAGAAAAGACTAAATCCAAACCTGTAAAACTGAAAATTGGAAAATCATCTGTGAAAAACTGGTGATTGGGGCAGTCCTAACAGCTGGGGAAGGGCTGATGGTGCCCCCACCCTTAGGGAAGGGAGGGCATGGGGAGCACTGGGTCCCCAAGGCTCTATCCTCCTGGCATCTCTGTTCAAGCAGCGAAGGACAAGAAAGAAATTGGGACAATATCGGGGCCATCATCAGTGACATGTGTCAACACTGAGCATGTCCTCTGCAAACCTACAGGTGACATTATGCCACAGGAGGTGACAACCTGAGAAACAGCCAGAGGTTAGCGCTAGAGGGACCCTGGTAAACCTGAGGACGGGCCCATCAGAAACCTCATGTGGTCTGATAAGGAAAAGGACCAGACCAGTTGCTGCCCAGGGGTCCTGACTAACTCCAGGCAGCAACCAGCAACCCCACAGAGGACTAGTGGGGTCGCTGAGCTGTCTATGGGGCTCCCAATGCCAGCGGAGAGGAGGCCAGCAGCTGCCCACCTCTATCTTCCCAACAGAAAGCTGGATCAGGCTGCCCAGAGGGGATACACCCCATCACGGATGCAGCGATGCTCCTCAGACCTGTGTAGCACTCCAGTGCTGGGGGCTTCTGTGGAATGGGAGCTTGAGCGGGGTGACTTCCAAAGGGCCCTTCTGGTATTCTGCAGCCCAAAAACTAAAAGGTAAAGGCTTTAATGACATCTCTGCAAACTACTTATCTTACTTACTCTAGGACTTACGCTCTCTATCACAGCCAGGCAATAGAACGAATAAATTTGCCTTCTGTCAGGCAGTATCGAAGATATGAATAAAGCATTACAAGGCAATTTCAGTAACGCAGATCTTTGAATTGTGCTCTGCTTTCCCATCGCTACGCCCCTAACCACAGCGGCAGAAGGAAAAAATCCCTATTCATCACACTGGGACCTTCTTTTGATGTTGACTAGAGATGGAAGACAGCGTGCTCAGACCCTATGGATTATTGGTCAGTATATAAAAAAAAAAACTCCTTGTGAAAGATTACTTCTGCCCAAAGACCCACACATGATGGTACAGGATAAATAGCAGCAAGATTTACAGTGATGAGCCACCGAGTCCTTTGACATTGCACTGTCAAAGCAAAAGCAAGCGAGATTCAGTGGCTCCCTGCCAGCCTGCTCCAGCTACAGGCCATGCCACACCAGTCGTGTTATTACACTGATGAAGAGCTTGTATAAAAATAGGGAAAACTGTCCATCACTTACTTCAATCTCTGCCTAAACCTATTTACTCCTTCTAGCCTTTGCTCTCCTCCTTCCTAGAATTTTTCTTTTCTTCCTCATCTCCTTTTTCTTTTAGCCACAGTTTCCAGAAACAGTTACTGACTTGTAGAACTTAGGACCATACACATTAAGGAGGCTGAATGTTTAGTTCATGGCATGCTCTGAGGATCTCCAAGGCAGGATCCACCAATGGAGTCACCCCAAGTCAAATGCTACTTTTGAGCACACCAGTCTGACTTCTGGTCTTTTTCATCCATTTTTTTGGAGCCTCATCCTGGAACAGGGTTTGTACAAAGCTCCTACTCAACCTACTCAGGGTTGCTCACAGAAGCAGCAGCCTTGGATACCCATTTCTTATTTAGACCGGGTTTTCTTTAAGGTTTCAGTCCTGTAAACACCCAAACCATGTGAGCAGTGCCCTTGATTTCTGGGAGCTACTCACATGTTTAAAGATGTACAAATGCCTCGGAGCTGGCAGGAGCCAGACGTGCACAGGCATAGAGCAAGCTTTTAAAAGTGGAGAAAACCATGCAGTTAATAAATTACTTGTTAACTGATCCTCCAGTTCCAAACAGAACAACTCGAGCGACTGAACTCCAAAAACACCACAGAATAAAACATGCATTTAGAGTCCAGCCCTGCAGGACACCCCAGCACTTTCTCTTCCCAGTGACAAGAAGGCACCAGCCATGAGGCACCCAGCCCAATGCATGAGCAGGAGTTTCATGCCAAATAGGATCATCCTTTAATTTTCTCAATTACCTCAGTAACCAAAAGCACACATCCAGAGATCTGCCATATTTCTGACAGTAAGTAATGCTTTTTCTGCAGTAAATTCAGTTAGTTATTCTTCATAAAGGAATTGTTTTTAAGGACTTCCCATTGCATCTCTATGTCTTACTTGTGAGTGGAAAAGAACTTCTGTCCTGGAACCGTACTCAGTGAAATATCTGTAGACAATAGAAGAGAATATATTTTCTAACATGAAGACATCTTTTTTCAGGGAATAGTTGCATTGAATTTCACATGTGACCTTGTCATGCTTTTACTTTGACCATATCAGCATTCAAAAATTATGGAATGGACTTCCTCAGAATCATTTATATTATACATACTTACATTTTCCTGTTTCTCTCTGGTTTTCTTTTTATCAAAGCTGAAATACTCATCAATCACACAGTTCCTGGAGTTTGGGTGTTAGGAATGCACAACATCACAACATTGATTTCAAGAGGAAATAAACTCCATCTGGAGTTAGGAGAATCTGCAGATACTCTGCATCTGAATATTAGACCTGATGCTTTAGGATGACAAAGCAGCAGCTTACACAATAATTTTCCAGAGTTAAAAGAAGAGCTCAAATGTGGTACCTTGGAAATAAATTTAAAATAAAAAAGCAGCCTTTCTGCTTCACAGTTGTTTAAAGTTACAGAAACTTTTATCACAACAGCATCCAAACCTTTTCTCAGAGTCATGAAATGACAATGTCAACTCTGCTCCTCCGATGGCAGAACCAGCAAACATCATCTTTTGTAGGAGCCAGATTCCCCAGAACACAGCAAAGCAACCTGACCATCTTTGGTAGTCAACATTTCTCCAATCTCTTTGACTTTCATCAGCATTCTTCCTAAAATCCCGCATTACTGATAACGGCATCGCTCATCAATAACAGCACACGGAAAATTCCCTTTCGTGGGAAACGGTCAACCCTGGTTTTAATGGCAGTTTTGACAAGCTGAAAGGTTTTCCTGATGGAAGGGAGTAGTGGGAAAAACAGCCCCACCAGCAGCCATATCTAAAAATAAAAGCATACACCAGCCATTAGGGGAAATGATAACAAAATGCTATTGAGATTAAAGCCATGAACTCTTCGAGATGCTGATTTCCTGCCAGAAACCCGTGAAAGCGCACAGTACGGCATTATTCGGCCAGTTACTGATCTTCCGAGAACATAGGGCAACACCCAAGCGGCAAAGCCCTCCATTATCTTCCAATTTTTACCGTATCATAGGAAACAACCCTTCACATCTGACCTCTGCAAAAAGCAGGGACTCGTCCCCCAAATTCCCAGCAAATACTAGGTTCCATCTGACTAGATAGGTTTAGCAGGCAAAACCCCACACTGTCTGTCTCCTTAACCCTCCCCCCACACCTGCAGCCCTGAGACGTCTTGACAAAAGAAGAAAAATATAGCAATTTGTTCAACAGAACTCCTACAATTTTCTTCCAAAAAGAAAACCCCAAAACTTGTGTTTGTGTTTACTAATTCACTTTTTTCATTTTGGCAAATTTTAGTATTTTTTATTTTGGAAAAAAATCTGAAAAAAATTTCTATTCACATATGAAATTAGGCTTTCAGAGAAAAGTGAACTAAAAGGAACGAAAGCAACTTTGCCATGATAAACAGCATTAATCCTTCACACTGACGCGCCAGCACTCCTGCAGCCTGGCACAAAGGCTGCCAAGGGAGGGTCCACATTTCACCCTCCCACGGCAAAGGGACAAGGCATCCACAGCACTAACAGGGCCACAGAACGGCACCAGGTGTAGCCAAGAAATAAGTTAAAGAAGGTTTCACGCTACAGGACCACATCTTCTTAAGTTTCCTTTGTCAGAAAGGACAGGATTTTCGGGCTGTATATTTTGTCCACTGTGGCACCTCTCTGGCAGGGCAGCAAGGATGAAGTTGACTCTCAAGTTCTTTGTCCCTATCACCTGAAGGGCCAGAACGCCACTCCTCTCATTCCTTCAATTAAATAAAATGCCACTTAAGAATAATAAAATCTAACTGTAGCACACAGGCTCAGTGCCTGATTACCAAGTATAAGAAAATAATATTCAGCCTTAAATAGCCAATCTCAATTTGTAAAAAGCATTACCAACAATAACCCGAAAGTTACATTTAGATTTTTAAAGCAAGTATTCTTGGCAATTATTTGTGATAATCATGTCTCAAGCTGGTACAATTTCATAAACAAGGAGATCTCACACAGAGCTAGGAATAACACTTTTTTTTTTTTTTTAATACCCCTCATGCAAACAGAATAAAGAATTATAAACAAGCTCTGAGGGGTAAACTAAGCAAAGATAATACAAAGATGTTGGAATGGTAAAATATCTGCAATTAAACTGAACACCTTTTTTTGGGAGCTACACAAAAGGCTCCAATTACAAACCCTAAAGACACAAGAGGTTTTTTTTTTTCCTGAGTGGTCAGGGCTTCTGTAAGACCTAAGCAATGGCACAATTGCATAAAATTCTCAAAAGCAAGTAAAGTAAATATGCAGCCATAAAGACTGTGCAGAAGACCTTGTCTATCAGTGGTAAATCTTGGTCCACCCATACATTTGAAGGTTGAAACCACAGCGAGAGCCTAAGGATCATATAGCAGCAGCATCCAAGTCTGCCTCGCTTCTCATGGAGCCCCACTCCCTCTCTTTGATCTTGTGTTCTAGCTTAGGTGCTAAAGATAAGTCAGAGCACCCAGCAAGTTTCCTGTGCAGTCTCCTGACAACTGGAAGAGCTGGGGCATCTCGCCCTGCAGTCCCAGAGGTGCTGGGTGAGGCAGGATGCAGCACCCGGAGGGTTGTGCTGGCTCACTTGGGAACAGAATCACTGAATCACTAAGGTTGGAAAAGACCTTTAAGATCATCAAGTCCAACCATCAACCCAACACCACCATGTCCCCTAAACCATGTCCTGAAGGGCCACGTCCACACGTTTTTTGAACACTTCCAGGGATGGTGACTCCACCACTTCCCTGGGCAGCCTGTTCCAATGCCTGACTGTTCTCTCCGTAAAGAATTTTTTCCTAGTATCTAGCCTAGCTCTAATATCTAGAGCTAGCACCCAGGCGACACTAAGGATCTGCTTTGCCACCATGGTCATGGCACCCGGTGTGGCTGAAAGATCATCCAAGACAGCTGCTGTGTGGGGAGAAGAATACAGACTGTTGCCCCCTGCCCCGATGCAGATGAATGCAACCCACTTTGTAAGGGCCAACGCTGTACAAATTAACAAGTTTTCCTGCTTGGCGTGGTTTAACCCCAGCTGCCAACTAAGCACCATTCAGCCACACACTCACTCTCCCTGCAGCAGGATGAAGGAAGAAAATTGGAAGGGTAAAAATGAGAAGACTCATGGGTTGACATAAGAACAACTGAATAATAGAAATAAACTAATCTTCATCATAAACGGTAATGAAAAGGAAAACAACAGAGAGAAATAAAACCCAAGAAAGACAAGTGATTCAAATGAAAACAATTGCTCATCACCAACCGAACAGTGCCCAGCCAGTCCCCGAGCAGTGGCCCCCCCAGCCAACCTGCCCCCAACTCTACACGCCGAGCATGACGCCGTATGGCACAGGGTGTCCCTTGGTCAGCCGGCGTCAGCTGTCCCCACTGTGTCCTCTCCTGACTCCTTGTGCCCTCCCAGCCTCCTCGCTGGCGGGGTGCGGTGAGGAGCAGCAAAGGCCTGGGCACTGTGTAAGCACTGCTCAGCAATAACAAAAACATCCCTGGGTTATCTACACTGTTTCCAGCATGAATCCAAAACACAGCCCCATAATAGCTACTCTGAAGTAAATTAACTCTACCTCAGCCAAAACCAGCACACTGCTCTGCTTTAACACCTGTGTTCCATTTAGCTACTCCATATAAATAAAGGAGGTGGCATTGCATAGAGTCCTTTAGCTGCTTACCAAGTCCCCAAAGGAGCAGGTATTTTTCCATGCATCTTTAAAGTAATGCTAATTACATTATACACAGTGGCAAATATACACAGGGGACAAGAGTATATCTTTTAATTAAGTATTACTATTGCTTCCACTACCTCTTATCTTCACTTTCATGAGGGGATGGGGAAGCAAGGTACACTCACAGCTCGTCAAGCCTGTCCCCCTGCTGTGCTGCAGCAGATGAGCCTCTGGGTCCGAGCCCCTACAGGAACCTGCCCCTAACGGTGGGCACAGACCTCTACACTGCTATTTTAAAGAGTTTATTCTCCAGCACAAAAACCCCCAAAAAACTCCAGATCAGCTTAAAGTTTCCTGGGAATGGTTGGCTGTATGGCCACAGTGCCAAAAAGGGACAATCCTTCACCCAGTGCCCCTCATCTATCACTACTCACAGACGCATCCACCTTCACAAAATACACACCAAGTTCACAGCCAACTTCCCCTCTCCTCTGAGCTCACCAGTTCTCATTCAGCTTTTACTGCCTTTAAATCATAAGCATATTTACTTATCCAGCACTGAGTTGTAAGCACAACTTAGAGGATGTTCATCGCAGTTAACTAAATACTACAAATCCCACAGTGAACGTATGTAGTCATATATAAATTATATATGATCATGAAAATTTATTTATACATGCACATATGCAAACTTTTTTTTTCCAGGGATTACTCTTGCAATTCCCTTATAAAACTGGAAAGTATCTCTATCATTTTTTCTTTAAATTTATTAAATCAAATGCCTGCGACAGATAATAAGGTTGGGTTATAAAACCAAACTGAGGTAAATTGTATTTATTTCAGAATACTTTCCCAGTTTCACTGTAATTTCTGAGCTTTCACAGTAGAACCAGTCCTGCTCCAGGGGAAGAGAGGAAGACACAGGAGTCCTGCTACACAGCGGTGCTCAAGACAGCAGAGCAGGGCTGGATCCTGGTCACGGGGTGCCAGCAGCAGCAAGCCGTTTGGTAGACACATGCCAGCATGCAGAAAGATCCCTCTGCCCCATGGCATTTACAGCTGACACACAGGAAAACAAAGCCAAGGGGAAGGCAGTATACAACCACTCCTCCACAGAGACCTTGGGCAGAGAGCCCCTGCAGGCTCCTCCATTCACCCAGGGCACGTGGGTGCAGCCAGGCGGCTCTGTGAGGACACAGTGACAACATGGCTTGGAAAGTTCAGGTGATATTCAGGTGCACAGAAAGCAACATGTGGGGGACATGTTAGATACTCTCAGACATCTTGCCTGGCGTCCCTGTGTCACTGAAGGTCTCCTATGGGTCCGGTGTCACATTTACTAGCACTTCACAAATGTCTGGGCCACCCAAAGCGTCTAGTAGGCAGAAGTTTGTTTTAGCCTTTTGGGATTTCTCTCCACTCGCAAAAATAAGATTTTTCCACGGATGCTCCAAATCTCTGCAACTATCTACATCAGCTGTGGGGAGCACGGAAAGGGCTTGTTTTAACAGTGCACTTCCCACATGGGGTCAAGCCACTCCATAACTGCTTCTTCCCTCTACTTGCTGCAGTAGATGACACAGCGCTAGAAGAACATTCCTCAATGATTTAGCTCTTCCACACTGAGAAGCTTGAAAAACTGTTCTCCATATTTATTTGAAACAGTCTTCACCTAGATTACAGACATAACAGTGCAGTGAGTTCAAGCTAACCATCCTATTTAAAAAAAAAAAAAGTCTGGAAAAATGAAGGACCAAACCTAATTATAACAACCATGCTTGAGCTGAGCAAAAGAAGCATTCGTCTTTCACATAAAACACTGTTTACCCTCCTTATTCAACATGTGTTTATGCAACCAATACTGTACAAGTCTACTACAGAGAGCTTTGCAGACCAAGATGACAGGTACCATAGGACTGATGATAATAGGCACCAGGGGGTGTGTTAGGCTCAACAAATCCAACTGCAAGGGACCCAAGTCATTTTAAAACAAACAAAAACTACCCAAACAAACAAACAAAAAGAAAACCCACAAAACCAAAACAACAAAATTCTCTTAAGCCAGCCTACCCCCACAGAACAGTCTGTGCATGGGTGAGGAGTGCATGCACAATGGATAATTTAACCTAGTGTCAGCATGCTCAAATTGAGCATGTTTCTGCTTAGCAGTCAGGTTGCTCAGATGGGTTTTGTCACAGCAACTGTTCTTCAACTAGTGGGAATATATGGAAAACAGGCAAAGTGCATTATCATTCAGTTTTCAGTGGAAATATTAAAACCAATTCCTACCAGTAGAAGTCAATTTACATTTTTGTATTTTAAAAGAAAATACTAGCTAACTTATCTTCCTACCAATATAAAGCTTGCACGTAACTTGGTTAGTGTCTCTCCAGCTCTGCACGACAAACCCTAAGGTAGTCCATACAGCAAGCTCTGTCGGATCTAGTTGATAGCAATAAGAGGCAATGTGCGAGGTGCTGTAACGCAAGCTGGTGCTCCAACTTTTCTCCTCACTTGCAATATGCATGCATAGTTTGGGGGCAGTAGAGCCTGTTACTGCAAGACAAATTCATATCTAAAAGGATATGGCAGCCCTCCACACTGTAGTCTGATTGCATTAGACTGAGCACAGCACAAGAAATAAATATTTAGACAGGGTAGATGGCACCCTGAACACATCCAAGTGTCAGTTCTGATCTCTGCCAAGTGAAAAGCACCCTCCTCTTCCCGCGCTCACATGAAGCTCGCCACCTCTCACTGTCTCATCCAGATGGTGTGCAAGCAGCGCTCTTCTGCTTCGTTCCTAGACAGCTAAAAACCACAGCCAATCTGCCATGTTATTTCTGTCTCTCTGCACTGGCTCATCTATCACTGCCAGTGCATCTACTACAGTACATGCTCCTTCTCTGCTGCTGTTTACAATTAAAAAGGAAAGAAAAAAATTTCTCCAAGTCCTAAATTACAATTGAGCTTCAGCTTCACAGTAGGTAATTAAGAAATTTGGGAGCTTGCAACTTCCCAGGAGTTAGTGGACTTAATTAAAATTAAAGCATTTCATTTGAAGAGGGTGGTGTGACCCTCTTTCTTCCAGACTTCAGGCCCATGGAAACCCCTCATTGGTAGCTATGTAAGCTCTGCGTATTAGGATAAATGTTTTCACATGTAAATTGAGCAAGCATTCCTCAGTGCCCTGCCTACAGAGCCCCTTTATCGCCTCTCCCATACAGTTGTGGCCAGCAAACAACAAAAGGCAACCTGTGTTTATAGGGCACTGGCCTGACATTCAAGAAATCTTCACTCAACACACTCAGCTGTGCCAAATGCCAGCAATGTGATGTGGGCAGGTCAAACACTGCTCTGTCTCATAGTTCCCCCATCAGGAAAAATGGAAACAATTTGTACTTCTCTCCCACTTAACCTATATAAAACCATAAACTTTTCAGAACAGGGATGGACTCTAATTACACAGAAGCACAGCAGCAAATGAGGCAGGCACCCTCCCCTCTTTGTCAGTGCTATCTCACACAACGGAAAGAGCAAATAAACAATACACTGGACCCGGTGCTCCAGCCTCTCCCTCCCTGCTGCTCGGGTTGTCATAAAACCAGTTCATATTGGGTATGTCTGGTCAGTGCAACATGCAGTCCCAGCCGGTCTGGGCAGCCACCAGCTACTTTACGGCATGCTGCATGGCAGCATGGGGGCTTTGCCGAGAGGGATACAGGGAATGGCCGTCCTGTCCATGCTGCAGCATTTAACCCAATTACAGCTGCCAACAGCATAACAAGGGAAGAAAAGTTAAGCTGCAATTTGTGACAGCAGAGCTTCTGCTGGATTCAAACTAATTGCCCACCATTAGCTGTAATTGGTGCACATTCTCCAATGCAGGCAAAGCCTGTATTTGTTTTAAAAAGAGAAGCAACCATAGCTACAAGGGGTGAAGCAGCCACAAGCACATTCCCTACAGTAGCATTAGTCAGGGCAAGGGCGGTGTCCTCAAGGATGCCACAGCAGCACCAGCCACAGTTCCTCCGGCACTCAACCTGTGGAGGGCTTTTTTCATCACCCACAGCAGAAGAGCAAGGAAGACATCATACCTCCTAAAAGTATCAACTGTGATAGGGAACCAAGCAGGCAAAGAGCTAAAAATTGTTCAGCAATGCAGGTGAAGGCCAGAGCACTTTAAGGCAGTGGATTGCCTAAGAAAGCACTGGAGAAAGACGGCCAAGTAACCAGATGATGTGTTGTGCTGCAGAATGCGATCAAAAAAAATCACGATCTGTGAAGGGGGCTAACGAGGCACCTGGGCAAGGATTTTCACGAGGCATCCTGCCTGCTTGAACATGACACAGCCCAAAATGGAAGTTGACAGCACGAAGGCAGGAAAAATGATCACAGTGACACAACCTGAGGTTGTGGCTGCTGAGCTCCTGTTCTGACATCTGAAAAAGCACTGGCCCACAACAGTGAACCGAGACAACTTAATTGCTGTTTCAAGATAATTATTATCGGTTGGCTGTTCTTCCTTCAATTCACATTAGGCCATCTGAGCTGTTTAAGTTCCCCATTTGCAGTCTCCCAGGCTCTCTAGCATCATTCCATTGCAGCTTAGCTAGAACAGGGTCATCTCAAAAAACATGGCAAAACAAGAAGGATCATCCAGTACTGAAAACACTGGAATGCAATACCCAACATCCATAATAATTTCTTCTATACAGCTTTTGACCGTTACAACTTTCCCGGCAACTGTTCAAGCATTCTCACAGCTCAGCTATTGCTATGCAAGAAGCTGAGGCTCGATGGTGGAAAGTAGGAAAGACTACAATCGTTGGAAAAGAGGATAGTAAAGTTTCACTTAAGTGCTCTAAGCATCAAGAAATTAAAAAAAAACAAACAACAACACTAACATGATTTGGAAATGCGAAGGAAAACTGTAACAGAAGCAAGGTCGTCTAAACTGACAACATTGGCTTCTTGCATCTTGTAGAGTTGACTGCAGAAACCCATCAGTTCATGTCTGTTCCCAGGAGCAGCAGCATGACACTGCCAGCATGGCATTTGCCTTTCAGGGAAATACCACCCTTTTGGGTAACCCAATACATTCGGTCCTGCAGGACATGGGGTGTTTGCTCCCTTGGTCCATACACACTCTTCTAGGTGTTTTGGGGACGGGCAGAAAGGCTAGATAGATTCTTTGGTTTGACCCAGTACAGCTGTTCCTACTCCACATAGCTGAAGCACAGCAAATTGGCATCATCAGCAGACATCCAAGTGACCAGGAGTCTCCAGACAGTCATTACTTCCAAGGGGTGCAGCTTCTATCTACCATTAGAGAAATCAGTAAGCTCAGGTCTTGCTAGGAAAATCAGGAAGTTGCCTTCTTTTTGCCAACAAATTACAACTAATTGCTCAAGCTATCAGGAATAGAGACAGATTCTACATATCTTTTTTAAATACCTTAAATATACAAGAATGTATAGGAGGTTGTGCATAAATACTTAACACAATACTGGAAGAACCTGAAAGAAAAACAGGTAATTTACACTAATAAAATCATTCAAACTAAGCGGGTAGCTGCCAATTACTCCGTTTAAAAAGCCCCCATTAAATGTGGCAATTTTTCATTTGAAGTGTTTTGATTGTGACTATACACACTGGCACCTGAATTTCTGCGAAGATGAAACTGGTGATTTTGCCAGCATCTGCATGCAAAAAAGGAAAAAAGTTAGGTTTTCTTTCTTTTCACTCTATTTTTACTCAAATAAGCACTTCACAAGTGGTTCACAGCACTGAATTCCTCTTCAGTCTTAATTAGGCCATTTATTCAGTGAAGTTCCCAGGATTTTTGGTGAGAACACTTTTCCCGCATTGCGTTCTGCTTTCGAAGGGTTGCACAACACAAGACACCTTCTGAGACAATCTTCCAGCGGCCCTGCAAGCCACAGCATGTCACATGATGCCGCTTCATAGCAGGGACAGTTTGATCTCCCATTTTCATCTGCTTAACTCAAGTACGGTGTTTTCCTGCTATGTTTTCCCTTACTGACTGAGGTTGGCACAAGCCCAAATCACAAAGCAAGTTGTCTGACAAGGCCACATCTTCCATTTCAGTCTCAAAGCAGTTCATATAAAGCAAATTTGACAAAATTACAATGGGAAATCTGAAACTCATCCCCCAGGTACATCACGGATGCAGGGAATGTTCAAGGACAAATTTCTAACAAAACACCAGTTCTGCCCAGTGTTTGGCTGTCGATTTCAAGAGTTCCCAGCAGAACCACTGCAGGGCTGCTGGAGCAGGAGATTTCAAAGCTACCAAGCCAGAGGGGAAGCCTGCATGAGCACCTGAACAGAGGGCAAGGATTTATTTCTTGCCTAAGGCGCCCACCTGAGCCCTCCAGCTCTAATTACCTTTTTCATGGCAGCTATGTGCCTCCTCTGCGGCACTGGAGTCAATGTGTACCCCCATGGGGCTACAAGCATATTAAAGAACAACAGACAAATTACTAACTAGCATTAATCCTCCTTACCTGCTTACAATTAGGAAAGTTTGCTTTAGACAGATAAAAAAAGGAGTTGCTTTAAGCACAGCTATGACTGAGATCTGGTGCCTCAGACTTGGTCTTGACAATCTAAATCCCTAAAATGTAAGAACAGACTACTGCGACAGAAATGCAAAAGCTGGTCAGGGGCTCATTTACAAGGATGCTTACTTCAAATCACCCGTGGCCCCAATTAGCCTTGCAAGGCAAAGGAAATGTCTTCAGAGAACAGATTTTTTTAATCGCCATCTCTAAAGGAACACTACGAAAAGAGTTCAGGGTATCTTTGCCATAGTGGGAGCATCAAGTCAAATGTGAAATAAGCAGGGAAGAAAGCAGATCGCTTATTTCCCCTGACAGAAAATGATGCATGCTGACAGGCTGATATAACTGCTAAAATCTGATCCTACTAGCCACATAGCACGGCCAAACAAACCTGATGCAAATCGCTTTAGTGTTTCCCACAGCTGTACAACAGGCAAAGCAACATCAGATAAGGATTAAATGAAGAAACTAACTCTCTGACACTGTAGGAGCGGAACACTAACATTTCAGAAGTCTTTGAAACATATTTCCCCACCCAGGTCTTTGAAGCCAAAAATTCCTCCCCAAGAAGTAAGCTCTAAAATACCACACGTGAATCCACAGACTGGAAAAAATGACCATGCACAAGGATGTAAAACATTAAAGATGGGGCTCTGCAGAGGGAAATGTTTCATTGACTGGACTGAGCTTTCCCACAGCTCCACCTTCGTAGCGATGAACACGGGAGCATGTTAGCAGAGGTCTTTACAACCTGCTTGAACAGAGACTAAGCCTGTCCTTCTTGGTAACTTGTCATCTGTAGAAATAGTATTTCTGCCCTGGTTGAGATTTTGACATTTACAGAGTGGCTTAGAGGGAGGTTGCCCACCTCTACTCAGTATTTGTTTGCCCTGTTCAGGCACTTGGGTTTGGTCTATATTTGCACCCTTACCACTGGCTGAGACTCAGGTGCTGGCTGCACGCTGATCCATGAGCCCCATGTGGCCCATGCTGCAGGTCTGAACCACCTCAGCCTGCAGACACAAGCCTGAGGCCAAGGTGACTGTGCCAAAACCCACGGCAGCAGCCTGCCTTGCTAGCAGTGGGAGAGGACCTCACTGCACTGCCTGCCCACCCACCCAGGTGGTGCCAACACAGACGGTGCATTTAGTAGCTCGGTTTTGCCACTCAGCAAGTGTAGGTGAAAATTTTTGGCATCCCCTTTCATCTAAACCTCACCACACATAGCTTGTTCCTGTGCTGTTGTGCTCTCCCAACTTTCCTGCTTTACAGTCAACTCATTAACTGCCTTCATAAAATCAATAGCATTTCACAGATGCCAGCACTGGATATCCAGCAGAAAAAGCTTGCTCCTTGCTCTTTCTGCAAGACTCAGGAGCCATAAGATCTCCCCATTTCAGGCCTCTGCTAACCATAGCGAGGGAGGGAACACTAGTTTGGCACATGTCTCAGGGACACTGAGCCCCTGAGCCATGCACGCTGGGTGGACGGGGCAGGGCAGGACTGTCCGTGGGATGCTGGCAACCTCTGCAGAACCAGCCCTGTCCCCTCAGCACAGCTATGAGGAACTAGCCACCGTGTGAGCATTTGCAGGGTGTCCAGGATCCAAAAACTCCATCCATGCATCAGACACCCAAATACTGAGGGCAAATTCTGCCTGTAACGTTAGGCAAATTGCCTGGACTCTGTGCCTCTGCTTTTTTTTCCACCTTCTGACTAGTCCGCAATGTGTTTGGGATGGAGACAGTCTCCTCCTGTGCAAGGAGCTCGCATCTCAGAGCACTTCTGTGTTATTTTTAAACAGGTAATAAATCATATTTTGAATTATGTGCATCTATCTTACCAGATTCCCCAAACTCACCCTTGACTTGTTAAGCTGGTATGCGAACGCTAGACAGGTAGCGCAGTCACTCTCGACCATCGTTAGCGATTTGCAAGGCTTGGATCTGCAATGAATAAGAAAGCCAGCCACAAGCTTTCAGATTCCTGCTCTGCAAAGAGCAGCAAGTATTTATTTAATTTCTAGCATAGACCCCTACAGCAACCACACCTAGTCAGAAAGAAACCCTTACAATGCAAGTCGCATGCTTCCTCTGCTAAAGTCTGCGCTGTGAATGTGACACACAGTCAATTTTCAAGGAACCAAATTGGCTGTGAAGGCTGAAAGCCAGGGCCTGCAGCTCAACTGGAAGGGTTGAAGCTGAAGCCCTCAGATCAGAAAGCCCATATGCAGCCACAGTTTCCTCGGACTACTCTAATTTTTCATAGTCAGGCTGCTGGGCAAACTGAACACTGCCGCCTTCTGCACACGCTGCCAGGGGAGGCTGCGTACTTGGCCAGCTCCCCAGCACAAGCAAAATGGCACCAGCTGGGCCTAAATCAAAGAAACACAATTTAAAATTAATTTTTTCCTTTGCTGCCCTGAATGCCCTAGCAGCCATGCCTGCCTCCTCCCCACATCCACCAACATGGTACGCTCATGCCCCTGCCTCTCAGCGGGCCTTACTAAAAGGAATGAACAGGAGCATCCTCCTTCTTTTGGGCAGATGTAAAGTTACAGGACAGGCCACAAAAAGAATGTCCCCTGAGCTCTTGATAACAGGTCCTACAGAGTCCTTCCCAGTTCACTTCACCTCCCTAAAAATCCAGACAGCCTTTTAAC
This sequence comes from Phaethon aethereus, assembly GCF_964289735.1. Taxonomy (NCBI): domain Eukaryota; kingdom Metazoa; phylum Chordata; class Aves; order Phaethontiformes; family Phaethontidae; genus Phaethon; species Phaethon aethereus. The sequence continues at coordinate 39,023,307 of NC_138580.1, forward strand.
CCACACACACAGCGCTGTGTGGCAACATAGCACACAAGTAATAAAAAAAAACCCCCACGTTTCAATTAGCTTTTTACAACTTCTTGAAAACTATCCGTGTAATTTTGCAGCATTTCTTTTTAATCCCACTGACAGAATTATGTTCATCTGCCTGAAACACTGCATTTGTTGTGACTATCACAAGACCTCATTTGGTGGACGTCACAGCCCATTACCTATTTTTAATAGCAGGCCAACATCTCTCCAGTTTTCATGTGCTGCAGCTGACTCCGCTCTCCTGCAACTGTCAGGAGCAGCCCCAGCCCTATAGCTGTCCCACAGCCCCTGCCTGGTAGCACTGAGAGGCAGAGAATAAGGAGGTTTTGCTTGTACAGCTGGGTACAGGTGTGTTTGAGCTATGTACCTGCCTCCCCATTGCTCTGTTCCTTTGGGCCACTGCTAATGCCCATGCAAAGGGAGTTTTCAGCATTTTACTCCCACTTTTGACAAATGCTGAGGAGTACAGTGGGACCACAGCAACCTTGCACATATCTGAATACGTATGGAGCCTGCTAAGCCTCGCCAACATCCTGTGGGACAGGACAGGACCCCAGGAGAGGGTTGCAAGCAGGGAGGTTGCAACCTTACAGCTGCTAGCAGCGCAGCCCCCTCAGCCCCTTCCCACGTGTGCCAGCACAGGATCCCATCATCCCTGCTGCCCTGCTCCAAAGAGGTACCCCCTTGCCCCTCGCCCTGCTCTGCCTCCCCTTTTTGTGTACCAAGCACACGAGTGCTCCGAGGCTGTATTTGCACAGCCCTCAGCACTATGTGTCCCTGCAGTGCAAGTAATCTCGTCATAAAAGTTGTAGAACTGGGCTGCCTCCGCTTTCTCCAGCTCTCCTACTGAAAAGGGTTCACAGGCTGGTTTAGCAGAACTATCTTTATGGGGCTGCTTTTAATTTTACAGTCTTCTGTTGAGTTTTTAGTCTTTACAAGTGACTAAGAGCAAGACAATAGTTTTGAAACTGTATTAATGGAGCAATTGCACAGAATCAGTCTACCTGCTCCTCCAGGAGGTATTTTGAGCATTGTTAAACAACAGGGATGGCAAAAGCACCACTGCCAAAAATCCAACGATCAGCAGAAAGAGTTAAAAGAGTGATGAGGGCTTCAGCCAGTTATGCCTGTCCCTGGGCTCCCAGGCAGTTCCTCAGCATGTGCCTGACACCCTCTGATCGTCTATGTGCCTGTCAGAGTAATATCGAGATGATTGTGTCTCCCCACCTTGCATAATCACGCAGGGGCTTACCCACCAACAATTAGGTGGTAGTAGTTGCAGTGTGTAAACCTTTGAAATGGAGATTTCTTGGAGAAGTTGGGGTTTTTTTTTCTACAAATCCAAATGCTGTCGGAATGGCATGTCATATGAATTTTTAATCACTGATTTTTAACAACCCCTTCAGGCTAGAAGAGCGGCTGCTTATTGTATTTACTAAGCCACTGCCTGGGAGCCTGAAGCCTGATTTCACACCAACTCACTCACTAAATATCTAGATCAACATTGTACAGATTAGGGCGAAATGCAAACAGTAACACTGGATCTGCTTGCAGAGACCACCCGACGAAGGAAACAAAAGCCCTGTATGTTTAAAAAAAAAAAAAGAAAAGAAAAATCACTCCTTCGACAGGACCAATAAGCATCTTCTTGTTCTTCCTCACCTGCTCTGCTCTGTCAGGTTTTGCTGGCTCAGTCCCCTCTGCTGAAGGATCAACAGCCTGAACCAAAGCCTGCAGGTGACAGTATCGGAGCCAGCTGAGGACACTGCTGTGGGGCACGTGACACTGATTTTTCATGAATCCCCAATCTCATTTATTCCATGGTGCTCTCACAGGAAAAACCACAACGTACTATTGACTATTAAGTTGTTTAAGCTGTTTCTCTCTCTAAAGAGGAAGGACTCCTCACTAAAAGACAAGGACTGCGTGGTTTCCCCATCTTAATAAGCTTACACAGGAAAGGTTACACCTAATATCAGATATACCAATTGCTCAAAATCGTGATCTGATAGGAAGATTATCACCCTGAAATGGCTCGTGTAAAAGGAGGCAGCTAATAGCTACACTTCAACCCTGTAAATTTTTTCAGAATATATAGTATTCCTACACTGACAATGCGCTGATTTGTTTGTTTTTTATATAAACCAACAGCCTCAACTTAGAATTACTCAGTTTGAGGTATGAAGGCTGTCAGTGCTTTGACTTTTAGGTTCATGGTTCCGTGCTTTTAAAGTGTAGTGTTTTTTTCTTTCCTCCTCCACGTTGCTGCCTGGAAGACCACAAAAAGCATAAGGAAAACTAGCTTGGCCAAACTGCTTACACAGAGAAGAGTGAAGCCTCCTACACCCAAGGATCTCCAGGACCCTGCTGTCCTACTTTGCATGGAGAGGAGACTTTGCAAACCACAACCAGCACAATGGCAGAAAGGGAGGCCAAGTGCTAAAAACTAAGAAGCATCAATAAAATAAAATGGTATCTCAAGACCGTGTTTTCTCATACAACAGCCCAGTTTTGTTTGGTAACCTAGTGTGTTCAAGGTGATGAAACATCCACAACAAATGGATCTCTGAACTGCCCACATCTCTAGCGATTCTAGCAGCTGCAACACCAGCCAGTTGACAGAGCAACTTTTGTGCAGGATCTACCCACCTTCACAATGCTCGTAAGCCTCTATTCCCACAGCAGCTCAGTCTTAAAAGCAGGACTATACCATCCACTCTGGCACAGCACAGAGCTGTTTGATCTCCTTTGGGTAACGAAGGCTCAGAAAAGCTTTTCAGCTTTCCCCAAAATACTAGATCTGTTCTTCCAGCTTGCAAGCTGAAACCAGCTGAATGCTGTAAACAAGCGTCAGGGCCAATCCTCAGCTACTCACAACCAGCAGCACTCTCTCGATCCACTGTAAACTAGAGAATTTAAACATGCTGAGGACAGGGCACTTGGTGCCCAAGATGCAAAATCAGTCCCCCCTTGCGTAACTTCCTAGTTGTACACATCTTTGCTTGTACGAGTGGAGAAAGGGAGCTGTTGTTTCCATTGCAGTAATAGCTACACACTTGATGCCAGATCATGGCTCTCATGTCAGGTACACCCTGTTGAAACACACACATACAGAAATCACAAAGGTTGGAAAGGACCTTCAAGATCATCAAGTCCAACCATTAATCCAGCACCACCATGCCTTGAAGTGCCACATCCACACGTTTTTTGAACACTTCCAGTGATGGTGACTGGGCACCATCTGCTGTGCACCTCCCTGGGCAGCCTGTTCCAATGCCTGACCACCCTCTCCATAAAGAAATTTTTCCTAATATCCAATCTAAACCTCCCCTGGCGCAACTTGAGGCCATTTCCTCTCGTCCTATCACTAGTTACTTGGGAGAAGAGGCCAACACAACCCCCTTGCAGGTAGTTGTAGAGAGCGATAAGGTCTCCCCTCAGCCTCCTCTTCTCCAGACTAAACAACCCCAGTTCCCTCAGCCGCTTCTCATAAGACTTGTGCTCCAGACCCCTCACCAGCTTCGTTGCCCTTCTTTGGACACGCTCCAGCACCTCAACATCCTTCTTGTAGTGAGGGGCCGAACACTGAACACAGTATTCAAGCTGCGGCCTCACCAGTGCCCAGTACAGGGGCACAATCACTTCCCTACTCCTGCTGGCCACACTATTCCTGATACAGGCCAGGACGCTGTTGGCCTTCTTGGCCACCTGGGCACACTGCCGGCTCATGTTCAGCCGGCTGTCAACCAGCACCCCCAGGTCCCTTTCTGCCGGGCAGCTCTCCAGCCACTCCTCCCCAAGCCTGTAGCGCTGTGTGGGGTTGCTGTGGCCAAAGTGCAGGACCAAAGCACTTGGCCTCATTAAACCTCATACAGTTGACCTCTACCCATTGATCCAGCCTAAACAGATCCCTCTGCAGAGCCCTCCTACCCTCCAGCAGATCAACACTCCCACCCAACTTGGTGTCATCTGCAAACTTACTGAGGGAGCACTCAATCCCCTCATCCAGATCATCAATAAAGATATTGATTATGAATAAGACCGGCCCCAGAAACGAGCCCTGGGGAACAACGCTTGTGACCGGCTGCCAGCCAGATTTAACGCCATTCACCACAACTCTCTGGGCTCGGCCATCCAGCCAGTTCCTCACCCAGCAAAGAGTAAACCTGTCTAAGCCACGAGCCGACAGTTTCTCCAGGAGAATGCTGTGGGAGACGCTGTCAAAGGCTTTACTAAAGTCCAGGTAGACAGCATCCACAGCCTTTCCCTCATCCACTAGGTGGGTCACCTGGTCATAGAAGGAAATCAGGTTGCTCAAGGAGGTCCTTCCTTAAAAGAGCTTTAAATCTAACTATGGGACTAATGGGCTGTAAGCAAGACCTTGATATGAAGGGATTAATCCCTTGAACAAAAATCTGCCGCATCAGGCATTAGCGCTGAAACCTGCAATACAGCCTAACAGAGACAGTACAACAGAAGTCTCCTGCCATAAAAATAAATAGATCAATGAATGCTTCAAAGAGCACAATAAAAGCAGAATGATAATCCATGTTTCCTAGAAACCCATCTTGCAGCCTGGCACTAGCAGAAGTGTTTCACACAGGCACATGGGAGCCCCAAACTGAGCGCCCACCCAGGGGAGGCACCTCCATGGGGCCAAATGCCCCCCACTTTTCCTGGGAGACGGGCTGACAGCCCTGACTGGCTCTCTGCAAAGCCTCATCCTAGCAGCTTCTGTCCTCCTGTAAGCTTCTGGTGCAGCTTTTGAAAAAGAAAAGGAGAGCACATACCATGAATAAACAAGGGCTTTGTTCCAGCCCTTCTTGCCACTCTTTTCCCACAAAAAATTTCTCTGAAAACCAGGAACAGCAGCTGTAGTCTGGAGGTGCTCAGCAGCAATCTGTCTCATTTCACAAAAAAGCTGAAGCCTTTTTATTTGCAGCACTTTCTGAGTATAGGCTGAAACATTTTACACAGAAGAGTTCTCCCTTTTCAGACTTGCCTTTTTAAAATGCTCTAAGCACTAAAAAAAAAAAAACAACCCACAAACAACACAACAAACACACAAACACCACCACAAAAAAACCCCACCAAACCAAAAGACAATGCCCACATTGCTTTAAACTGCACAACTGAGGCTGTAACTGGAGGAAGAAAAAGATTGCACCCCTCTCGAGTCCCCATCTCAGGCATCACTCACACAACAGAGGAGCTTTCAGAAAGAACAGATCTACTCTTCCCACATGTCTGGACATCTGGTATTGTCTGAAAAACCAGAAGGACAAGATGCATCTCCTCCTTGGTAGCAAGGACATGAACTGCTTGCTAGGTATTACAATGAAGGATCTCTATGTACTGCCAGAGGTAAACCCCCTATTTATCTGTTGGAGACTTCAGCCTCCAGATCCTCCTCCTTCCCTCATGGTATTTGTTTCCACATTTGTGCTTGTCTGAAGAGGTGTGAAACAGAACTCATTATCAAGATAAATGACCTAAAACACAAGCCTCCACAAGTGACAAAAGCAAAGGTTACACAGTGCTGTACAGATCCAGGGACTCCAGTGCACCAATCCAGGTTAATCTACCACATAAAATAACTTGGTGGCAAACAAAGTCCCAAGTCATTACATCTCTGGTGCAGAAAAGTTGACTATGCATCTTGCAAGCCGGCTCAGAAGAAGCAGCCCTGCAACATTTACAACTACTGCCTTCTGTACCATCAGCCAGGGTGGATAAAAGCAGATGAGACTTCTGCTGAGGCTCATATCCACCACGCTCAGGTTCAGTGGAGGCAGCATTTAGCCATCCCAGCCCCAGGCTGTCTAATTAAGTGTGACCGCGTGCTGCTCAGAGTCCGAGTTGCGCAGCTCCAGGAAATACAGGACTGTCTGGCTTTTGAACATGTCACCTTTCAAAAATCAAGCTGCTTATATTTTTAGGAAAGCAGAGATGCTATTGATTCAGGAAGCCAGGATTTTTGGAGCCACTGATGAGGTTTACTTTTACTTACCCTGAGTAAGAAAAAAAAAAACAAACACAGCAACACCACCACAAGGAAAGAAGCAAAGTTCTCCCAACTCCACAGCAAGGGAAACATCAAGTAGAGTCCAACATGAAGCTTTTTCAAAGTGCCTGCAATTTTCCCCCACATCTTCCTGCTCCTACAACTGTATTTCAAGTCCGCAGCAAACTCTCTCCAGCAAACTTCCAGTTCCCCCTTGAGCCATCCCAACCTATGCTTTTTGGTGTAAGTTAAAACGTCCTACCGCACAAGCTTTGCCCCCTGCTGCATTTGAAGAAGGCTATTTTCTTTAGACACAGCAAAGGCCTGGCTTGCCTTCAAGCTTTAGGTAAAGACTGCAGTTGGATTAAGGTTCATATTTCCCCTGCACTGGCTCACTGTCCCTTAGTCATGGGAGGAATGAAATAAACTCAAATCACCGCTTTATCTTACAAGTCAATGGAGCTCTAAATTGCCTTTAAATCTGAGATCTAGTCTACCCTCCGCACTGCAAACGGCCTTCTCGCAGCATCTGTAAGGGCTAGGGAGAAACCACGCTCCTGCTTGCTTCCCAGGTCAAGCTACTAGTATTAATACCTCAACTAGAGCTCAGCTCGGCCTTCCCCTACAACAGCACCTCTTACCTCCTACTCCTCAAACAAGAGCTCAGAAATTTCCTCACTGATCACTCTTCCTGAGGGCCCCCATGCCCAGCAGCAGCAGAGAGTGTGAATAATTATTTCTGCTACAGCTCTATCGTTGCTGAAGTATGAACCTTTGTGCCGACATCTCCCTGAGTGTATTTTAACAGAGTGGAGAGGAAGATTGGTTGTGCCTTGCACCAGGGCTGTAGCATGGTCAGCTGTGAAAATCAGGCAGCTTGACCTTGTTTCTTCCAGCAGCCTCCTCCCAGTGACAGGGCTACGGATGCGAGAGGCTCTCAGACAACTGTCATCCAGAAAAGGATCAATAAAACCAGCAGCCACAGCCAAAGATGTAGGACTTGCATGTATTTGGGATTTTGCACATTCCAGCAAAGCACACGTTCAGGTGAAAATAACTTGCGACCAGTGACACATCACCTCCTAAATCCTGAATCTGAACACAAAACAATACACAACTGACGCACAGGTGTTACTCTGAGGAAGTCACCCTTTGCCTGCACCGCCAGGAGTAGAGGCAGTGGCCCACCCTGGCACGGTAGGGACTTCTATTCCCCTATGTCAAACTGCAGCATCCAGAGAGGGGGGCCTCAGAGGACAGGTCTGCCTGCCTTGACTAATTTCTGCAAACGTCTGCATATTAAAAATGAGCGCAAGCTCAGAGCAAGCAATTCAAAGCCCTGATCTACAAATACCAGTTCAACCGGATGCCACTGGGTGTGGTAGATGCAAGAGGTAAATACATGCTTACATGCATTTTTGGGCTAATGTAGCAGGAGAAAAGGGATTTGGGCTGAACACTGACTTCTGGGGAATATCCAAGAGGATCCAGGGCTGATCCCTGTCTGCAATGGGACACTGGGCTGGATGGACTCAGCACAGAAAACAGTATGTAGAAGGCAGTTCCTAAGTCATGAAAAAAAATAATTACATACATAACCCAGCTCTCTTCTTTTGTTTTTTCCTCTGTATGTGCCCTTATGTGGCATGAGGGCAACAACATTCACTTTTTCAAACCCGGGGGGAATTAGGTAAATGCGAATCTTTTGGTTCGCTGGTTGTTCTAGTGAATTGAAGCACTGATTATCACTGCTGGAACTCCATGCGTTTCCCTGCCAGGTCTAGTTATTAAGGAAATTTTACACATTTGGTGAAGGATCCCCCCCGCAAAAGATGAAATCCTCTTTGCAGCTCATGTCTTTTACATGTCTAATCTGTTCAGTTCTGCCCATCAGCTCTGCCCAGCATGCCCATTATAGCCAACAGTCCTGGTCAGAATAGACAGACTAAATACACTCTTTATGATTTGGGAAATTCAGATTTCAAACCTATGGCTTTCCTTGAGACTGTTTTGCTTGCTTGTTTGGATACACAGTAAGACACAGAGCTTCAGCTTATATTTTGCTGCTTGCCATTTATGTTTTTGTTGCAAGTGTAATGAATAAAAGGCAGTAAGAAAAAAGGCATTCAGTCCTCTTGCCTCATATGTGATTAAAACATGGGCTAAGATAGTGCTGGGATATGATTTTATATTCAGTGTTATTTTTTATGATAAAACAGTACTATTGAAGGTAATCCATGGCATGTGTTATTTTATTTTGCTCTACCTATTGTGAAGAGTGCTCAAAGCAAAAAACACCGTGAAAGCCAGCTCCCAGGCTGATCAAGCCTTCCTGGTAACACTCAGGAGATGCCTCCAATCTGGGCTCAGTGAAGCATTAAGAATGATTATTTCAAAGTATTTGATGGAAGAATGGAAAAGAGAGAGGGTGTCAGTATACGCGTGTATAAACAGCACATATAAATAAATGAGGAACCACGACCCTTCTAAAAATGTTCTCCATCGCAGACCCTGTGTAAGCGAGCTGTGCGTCACCAGGATGCTCGTGTACGTACTTAAGCAGACATATACATACACTGATGTCTAGTCAATGGGTTTGCCACTAACTTTAAATGCTGTGCTGAATTAGAGCCTGCGCAAGAAAGAACTTTCTCAAGAGAAAAGAATCATGCAGTTGAAGACCACCTCACATTGCATTTGAAAAAAGGCAAAATTAAAACTCTGTAGTCAATGCAGTTCCTCAAATACTTTCCAAATGATCACCACCACAACCCTAATGCTCTTTTAATAAGGTTTCTGGAGTATGGTTGTTCTATTATATATCCTCCATCCGCTCAATAAACAGAATAATACAAAGAATTGTCCTGGCGTGATTTATTGATTCATCATTCCTGCTTCAAACTGTTCAGTGAATGCTACAGGACCAAACGTATTAATACACCTCACATTTCTTTCCTCCTAGCAGAGGTGCGCCCAGGAAGGCAGTATGTCCACATGAAGAGCAAATTATCCCTGCAGCGCCTCTTGGAGCACCCAACAGCAAAGGCAGTGCAGCTGCAGCGCTACCTTACATTTAACAGGTGGTGAGCCCATACACAGGTCTCAACCAGCAATTGCCTCAAAGCACCTCCCACACTCCCTGTCCAAACCCTCATTTATTTCAACAGTACATAGCTCCTCATCCTGTCCCAAAGCAAGGATGATGGAACCAGTTTTCAGCACACAAAGGTCTCGCCCTCAGTCTCCTACACCAGAAGTTTTCAGGAGAATACATTACTGTTTCCAGATCTACCCATCACAGACAAATGCACTGAGTTATTCTGGAGGTAATTGCAAAGGCTGTACCTTTAGGAAAAGAAGTACTGCCTTCCAGAAATAGAGCAAAAAATTCTGGTTACAGACTGACCACTGGCAGCTTAAACCACTGAAAGGGAGAATCATCCATTCCGGTCCTGTCCCACAGGAGGCTGCAACAACAACTATTGGCATTTTACTGGAACATAATGTTCCAAATATGACACCAGGAAGGAGGACTGGAGTCCTTTAATACAACTTAAATATTGTTTGTTTTCAGGAATTGCGACTCAGCCAAACACCTCCTAAGTTATTAAAATTTCTTAAGTCCTGGAGATTTTTATAGAGTATTGCAATAATTTTGTTATTTCATTAATAATCAATCATTTTACTAAGCAACAAAAGTGACAAAACAACATCAAAAAACTCAAAACTACCTTAAAAACACGTAATTCCTTCTACAAGAGTAGCTGTGGTGAGGAATGTGAACAAAGCTGAACTACAGAATATTCAGATGCGCCCTTCAGAAATAGCCACAAAACTTCCCCCAGAAATCCCACAACCCATCAGCGCTTCCGACAGCCCTCCCGCAATATTTGCTAACACCAGCCACCCAACAGATCTCACATTTTAATAGGATCGGTTCGTCTGTGGTTAAGTGGAGCACCCGGCAAACAGGCAGTGTGTGCCGTTCCCCCTGTGGCAGGGAGCTCCTGCTGAACCCCACTTTCGGCTCCGGGAGAAGCCCAGCTCAGCACCCTCAGGCAGACACATGTCTAGGAAACATCGGACACATACATAAGCAGCAGATACCAGGTGAAGCTTGGCCACACAGCAGAAATGAACAGCAAAACCAAGTTATATTGCTTTGCATTAATACCACCTGCCTGTTTTTAATTTTTATAAAAACAAACAGAAATCAAGTGCCTGACTCCCACACACATGCACAGGCTGACTACCCCCATCCCCACAAAGAGCCCAGCATTTTCCACACATCAAGAACAACCTGGTAGCTATAGAACTCGTATCATGTCCCATCAAACACAATTGAGAAATGCTGTAGCTTTATGTTGCTTCCACTCCTTCGTAGTATTAAAAACATACACTGAAAATCAGCTTGCTCAGTAGATAATTTTCCTTAACGACCAGAACAAGGTCTGTAAATTACAGAATCACAACAAAAAGATCAATAGGTCCATCGGGGTAGGAGAGTGGGAGGAGGACAACTTCTCCCAACATATTATCAATATTCAGACAAATTAGCATTGCATGCTTCAGTAGGACTGGCTCTATATCCAAGAAGCAGAGCGTGACCCATTGATTTGGAAGCTCCTGGCCCAGCACAAGAGAGGTCACATCGACTTCTGGATGCATATCTTCTCTACACAGTGCAGTGCCTTCTGAATGCAACAGGCAGAAAAAAGCATATACTGGCACAATTAAATCAATTACAGCATTTGTGTAGCAGTATCACAACTTATTCTGGAAGGCCTGCAAAGGGCTAAATGTCAAAAACATCTCTGCTAAGACATTAATATTCAAATCGGTATTAAAGCACACATTAGCTGTATACAGTAAGTCCTCCTGCGCTTATCAGCAGCATTAATCACGAGGCAGGGATGAGAAAAACTTCCCTGCAAATAAAGCAAAGCAAGCTGGTGCTGCTCATGATCTGATTTGTTTTGACACAACTGCATTGTTGAACATTTGCCATTGTGCTTTTGTACGACAAGGCATTTAGCACTCGGTGCACTGGGATCGTGTACCCTCGCCTTCTCTTCCTGACATTACACTGCTGTTCAACGGCAAGCAAGCACGCTGAACAAAATGTTTAATTTGCAGGCACGTGCAATTCCCTTTTTGATTACGCATCTCCCCACACAATAAAATCCAGCTGAGGCAGAACTCTACAAGTGCTGCCAAGTCAAACTGCAGGCAAAGGTTTCTTTAACAGTACAGAAACACCCCTGAAATTCTCATTTATTGGATTCTGCTGCCAATCACATTAATTCCAACACAAATGTCAAAATAAGATTAAAAGAAGTTGCCTGATCAAAGGAGTGAGCAACAAGGAAGGCTGCCTACGTATAGTTTAAAACAAAAGGTCTGTTTCAATGAAGTAACTCCCTCCCTTCTCTGCATCTGCAGGCAAATGCAAACTCTCAAAGAGGCAATTATTTAGCCTGGATAAATCAGCAAGAACTCAGTACTAACATCAGCTGCTTTTGGTAACTCCACTCCCAGACATGAACTTTTCTGCAGTGTTTCATTCAGTCTGACTAAAAAGGAAACAAACATCTCTCTTCCCAAACAGATATTTACCTTATACATCCTCTGCACCCCAAGTCCACCATAGCAAAACCTTAAGCATTTAATGCCGAGCTTTACTTTTGACACGCATGCAGCCAACCAAGTACAAGACAGGGACTTTGCCAAACAGGTAGCAGCTGGACTCATAAGCTTAGTGGAACAGGCAGCCACCATGTAGCCCACTAAAACACAAGAGGAAGGAAACTGAAAGGGGATGAGTCTCTTTTCCTGGCAATTTACTGATTTCAGCATGCTTCAGACATCATTTTACTTATACCATCATTTTTACTCTGTACCGGTTTTTGTTATTTTCAACATATATTGGGTCACTATCTTTGCAAACTGGAAAGTGCAAGCAAATCTATTCTTGACCAGAGACTGCTTGCCCCCAAGCCAGTAAAATGTGCAAAAGACAGCCTGTAAACATAGCCCACCACCCATACACAGAATATAAATAAGCAATAGCCACACATACACAGAGTGTAAATAAGCAAGAGAAACATTTTTTTCAGATACATAAACATATATAATTTGTTTTGCATTTTATTATTCACATCTTTGTTTTTAAACACATGTGTTAGCAGATATTCCCTATTGAAAAAGACATATTACCAAGGTCAAGCCAGGAAACACTACAATTAAGATAGCACATCCAGCCACCATCTCTTCCTCTTCTGCATATATGTTCCGACACGCTCTCCACTATCATTTATAAGATTCATTTTCTTCTTCTGCAAGCAGGCTTTGCCCTAACCCAGGGCTGCTCAGGGAAACGATCCACAGCTGCTCAGTTTTCCCAGATGTACATGACCTGGCTGCACGCACAAAAGTCCCCTTTTCATCTGCCAGCCTGCAGACAAAAGTAGGTGGACACAAATCTCTCTGGCATACAGTGCCTAACCAAGCACTTCTCCCGAAGTGGCATCTCTTGGAGGCTCTGTGGGCCATCAACTGCATGTCACAGCTGAGGTTTGGCTCCTGCTCCTCACCTGCTCAGGCCTTCTGAGCTTGCACCTCGGCTCAGGGATGTGAGAGGACAAGGGAGAAGAGGCTTGTTAGGCCATCTGAAACATCTGGACCTTGGGTAACTTGCACCAAAAATAATTTGCATTTGCATGAATAACTTGCACAAAATCAAAAGCAACCTTCCCAGCTCTGAATAGTTGGTTTGAAAGGACTGAAAGCCCTCGAGTCCTCCGGGCAAGTCCCCAGCAGGACAGATCATCAGGCTACACAATCTGCCTCACATTTTTCTAGCTCACATGGAAACCTGCCATGACTCCTCTTCCCAGCGCTCCTAACAGGGAAACTGTTCCACAGCTTCACTCTCTAGCCAGGTCAAAGCCCTCCTCTATTTCCCAGCCTAAACTGAATCATGAGTCCTTAAAGTGGATTTTTCTTCTCACAGGCATTTCTTACATAGCTCTTGCTTTGCGATCACAAATGAAATCAGATTTGTTTTACCAAAGAAGATGACAAACCATTCACAGAAAATACATAAACAAAGTTTCTATTTCAGTGCAAAATTCCCATCCAAGTCAAAGGTATGCTTGAGGCAGCTCTAAAACAACTAAAAAAAAAAAAAATCCGATGCCAGAAGTACAATTCTGATTTCCCCAAAGAAGTTAAGAGCAATACTCTGGCCCTAATTTGGGATTGTCAAATTGTTCATGGGCTGAGGGTTTGCTCTCAGTACCAGGGTGCTTTAAACCAGCCTCTGAAGACTATACAGTGCCATCCCTACCCATAATAGATGCAGCATCTTGAATCCACACCTAGAACCCTGCTGCTTCTGCTCCTCTACAGTCTGTTCAAAATGAAGCCCGTTCCCTCCCTTTCGCCCATGTACAGCAAGGATCAAAGTAGGCCATCATCCAGTTTTGACTAAATACATCTTATCAGGGGAAAATAAAGCTTCCTACATCACAGCTGCACAGAAATGCCTCATGAAGTTACAAGCCATTCAACAAAAAAACCTCTGCATTAAACTGTCCAACTAATTGGTTGCTGTCTTCACCAATTAAGTAAAACCAGAGCTCCTCTATCTTTTAATATAACAACTGTGAACCACATGGGCTCAAGCAACTCTTAACTCCTCTCACCTTCATATCCTCTCTTACAGTAACCACTGAAGCAGCATTTACTATACAGGACACACAGAGCCATTGTGCTAATCGGTCCCTGCAGACCTTATGGTGCACTTTGCTGCAAAAGCAATTTTCATTTTTTAATTCCAACACCTTCTAAGTGAACAAAGCAGTTTCAAAATAATCTTGTGGCTTGAAAGACTTGGAGCAGGTGGCCTTTCCACTTCCCTCCTTCCCCCCCCCCCCCCTTTTTCTTGAAACGCTTAAGCTTGGCACATCTTTCACTCCAAGAGCCAAATAAGGCACCATGGACTGCAGCAAGCATTTCAGTGGCTTCCGCACTGGCATCTTCTCCCAGTCTCCCTTTTGAAGTAAAGACACAGCACCAGAAAAGAGGTTGACTTTATCAGCAGGGGGTTTGGGTAGCAGGGAGAGAAATTCCCATTTGTAAAGGCAAGGAGCTCTGAAAGACCCAGTCAGCACAGGAACATGGTGGTGGGCAAAGAGCCAGACCTACACAGTTTGCTCACAAGCTTTTTTGACACAGAGACAAAATTTTAGTTTAAATGAAGCAATTTTCTTCTTTTAAACATTCAATTACTGCACTCAAAGCAGTAAATTAGCTGGGTAAACACAGAACCCCCACAAGACTGAAAACTTCCAGTGAAAAATAATGTCTCTTAAAGCACATCTGTCCACACTGCACTTGATTTTTACAGTTTGGCTTCTACCAAAACAAGGCACTGCACTATTTCCCTTTCACTTTACAACTACTTTTCGTAGGTTTTTTCCTCCCCCCATCCCTTCACTTCTGAGAAATGTGGGTATGTCAGACAATGAAGTCACACTTTTTGCTTCAGTCTTCTTCCAAGGGCCACCAGGATGGATGCTCACATGCTTATCAATAGTCCTTGCAGTAAAGTCAAGAGTTATGAGGAGAACAATCTATCCAGCCCAAATTTCTGGTAGTCTGACAGAGTAGTCTGGCTTCTGCAGGAATACTTGCAAGAACACAGTACTCTAAACCTGTCCTTAAATGTCTTTGCAATAATGTTACTCATAGAAAAAACAAAAGGTATTTCTCCTCCTCTAGCAGGCAAATGAAACAAAGCTAAAATTCAAGCTGTGTGGGACCATATTAATTTCACCCTAATAAATCACTTTTTAAAATAAATCTTTTCCTGCTAAGACAAGGTGATACCACAAGACCTTCCATCCTCTGAAACGTGCCATTAGGACTGTATTTGTCATAGACATGTTTATCTCATAGGCATTATAAAGGAAGTCATAGAAGTGCTTCCTGCTGTGGTGACAGGAGCTATTTTCACTATAATGCTGTGATAATGCAACAGCACAGATCATTACTAGATACCACACTGCCTGCTATCGTGTCTTGGAGCAACTAGTCAGCTCTACCGCAGACAGCAGCTTCCACTGGAATTACGAGCGCAGGAGACTGAACCTGAACAGAGGTGATAATATTATTTTCAAAACACTTCCATTTAAGCTGCCTACATGCACATTGCAGTTGAATTTTAAACAATATTTAAGGCTTAAAAAAAAAGTGTTCCTTGGACAGTCAACTATAGAAAGTCTATTGGCTTAACAAAACTTAAAATTTAGGTTTACTTTATGTTAATAAAATGACAGCACTAATTTCTGTGTTAGTGGCAATTGCTAAAATCCCATGCCTACCTTATTGACCGATGCTTAGACACCAAGTGACAGTTACCTAATCTGTGCCTTGGAGCCACCAACAGCTGATGGAGTAACCAATAAGTGCTTCGCAGTCTATATGGAAAAGTTTTTCGCTATTTTAGTTTCAGACTGAATAGATCAGCTTTGGTATATTTTGAAAAACTGAAGTTTTGCACTTGATTTTTAAAAGGTCAGATATGCACTGCCTGTGCTTTCCCTCCTGACAGGAAAAGACTGTGTGTTACATACGGCAGTTGCATTATCAACAGCAGGGAAATAGAGGCAGGGATCCCCAGACCCCAGCAAGCCCTGTGATGCCTGACAGTACGACTATAGCAGGGGTAGCTCGGGAAACGCAGCTAGAAGAGGCAATGTTCGTACAGAACTACGTTCTCTCAGCAGTTAGCATCGACAGGGGAGAAGCCTGCATTAGCACACCACGCTTCTGTGCTCTCTCCCGATGAGCCTCAGCCACAAAGAGGCTCTCTCTTCTTCACAGAGGGTTTTGGCCACAAGAACATGGGTGCCATAAGTCACCAGCTCTGTGTATGACATTGGAAAAAATTCAATTATTCTCATTACCTCCTCATCGGGTCTTTTGTCTCTGCTTAGTGGGCTTGGAAGAGAGTGGGCCCTGTGTGTTATTCAGAGCATGACTGCTTTGCTCTGGTTGGCTTTCTGTGCCTCACATAATACCCTTCTTTATGAAGAATACTTTTTAGAACATTCTTACAAGTACTAAGAAGCAGAGGGAGCACAACCCTCTAATTTATCCCTGGTTGCAGAAATTGTTAAGACTCAGCCAGTACTCAGAGCATACAACCAACAGATAAACTCATCTGCAATACCCATGTTAATTTTCATATACTGCTGGAGAAAATAAGACTAAGTCATCTTAGCACATTTCATGTAGCTGCTACCAAACAATACCAGATACCCAGTTTCTCTTTTCTCATCGTAAACTCTGAGACTCCCCCTGTCCTGGTACAGCCAACAAACCCAAGTGCTCTGACACAAGCCTTGTTCAGTCCCTTTGGAAGCATTCATTTTTATCAGTAGACAGAAATTAATATTGGTGCATCAGTTAGTCCTATTGGATTATCTTTAAAATCTCCTCCCTGGAAAGGAAGATGCAGAGGATGCTCAGACAAGAAACAGAAGTCCCTTTCATTGTGACCATAAAGCACGAAATAAATAAAATAAAAATCAAAGTCAGCCTTTTCCAGGCTGCTAAACTGACCCTGCAGATGGAAAGAAACAAACATCCAAGAAATATTTCTCATAATCTCTTAGATATAGGAGGGAATGCTTCCCTGCCCCAACAGGACCTTTACCATGGCAGGATGTAAAGCTATCACTGGCACACCGCCATGGGACTCCGCTATCCTCTCTCGCCTTCCCAGAGGTGAGGGAAGAAATATCCAAGGTTGGTTTGAGCCTCAGGGAACTCACGGGAGTCCCTTGTCAACAGATGCCCTGAACACACTGACCTTGCAGTAGAGGATTTTTAACTTCCAAAGGGGGAAAAAAAAGCCAACACAAAACAGCAGCAAAAAACCCCCAAGCTTGCAGCCCTTTCCATTGCAGACCCTGTGACAGATACAAAGGCACATGCATTTATACCATTAAAAGGAAGCACCTGACAGCTGTGCCCTGCAGGGCATCCCAAAAACACAAAAAAAAAAAACCTGCCAGCAAGCCCTGCTCTCTCAAAGCCTACAGCACTGAAAAGCTACCCCAACCATTTCCCCAGCCTTCTCAGCTCTTCCCTTCTGCCCTTGCCCCTGGGCAGGCTCCTTTTCTGGTTAATTTTTTGTTTTCACTATTTATTTAATTTAATTTCTTAGAAAAGCTAGGTCATAAGCCATCTGATGACTTTGTAAATGCAAAGGGCCAATGTTGTGGAACAGACAATCTAATGACATAGTGTTTAGTGTTCCCTAAAGCAGGAGACAGATGAAGAGAAACGGTGAACCGGCAACCTTAGCATAATTAAGACAAGCCTGAGTGCTTGCTGTAGTGCCATTACATTAATCTCACATCGGTGGCACCTGGCTAAAATTTATGAGATATGTAAAGAGGGCCTTCTGACTGACCTTGATAAGACAGTGTTATTTATCACGTGAGGGAGCAGGCGAGGATGCTAGGTGGGAGGGGGTGGACAAGAAGCGAGCTCGGAGGGAGATGAGAAGCCATGGACTAAAATCTGCTTACACCTGAAATTTTAAACAAGAGTATGCCTATACAGTAGTCGCATCTGGCAACTATAATCAATCAATACAATTTTGTATTACTAGAACACCACAGAAGATAACAGTGGAGCAACCCAGGCATTTGGCACAGCGCAGCCTTGTGAAGTCAAAACTCAAAGCGGGCAGATTTTTCAAACTGGCAGACTTTTACATCCAAGAATTTACTCTTACTTTTCAAAATTCTCCTATCATAAAATAAAATTAAACTTGTATATAAAATAGTGACCTCATTTTGGAAAAACATCTATCACACTAAAATTATATAGCATATATAAGAGTGCAAAATTAATAAAGTGATTTCTTGATGCATTTCATTATTCTAAATGTACCAAAAAAAACAACCCCCACAAACCCCACCTGAGGAGGATGAAACTTTAGGACAAATATTTACTTCCCACAGAAACAGTCCATATAAAACCTCAAAGCATCAGCATAAAACAACTTGAGAGCCGCATGGGGCCTGCTACAGCCAGTGACTGGGGCTGCAGATGCCAGCTGGATGCAAAGTTGGGCCCAAGATTTCAAAGCACCTCCCTGCCAAAACAATACCTGTCTTTCCATTTCACAGAATGAACTGAACCAGAGGTTACTTTAGTCCTGAAGGGTGTCCATGCAGAGCAGGACAAAGATTAGACATTCTATTTTTAGAGAAAACACTCTGTAAGACAACTGAAGGGATCTAGGCCAAACCTTTTCCTACCCAGTAAAACAGAGCTTTAAAGGTTGGTTCTCAAAGTCTGAAGTCTGTAAAAAACACCACTCTTCCTTTTGACTAGTGCAGTTTCAAATTTCAGAGAGGGCTGCTTAAGTAAAGGCTTTCAGAAAAGGCGTTCATAAGCTTCTTAACATGTGCTGTTAGTTAAGTGCAAAGAGCAGGAGTTGCTCTTCATGTCTGGTCTGAAGCATTCATGAGATCTGCAGCCCGTATGCTCTCTCTTCACAGCATGGAGCAACCAATCCTACGCCAAGACAGCAAGGCTAGCAGAGGGCAAGCAAGACAAAGTGTTCATTGCACCTCAAGGTCAGAGATGTTAATTTCTTCTAAGAAACTGTCATTGGACAACTCTGGCTCTTCCTAAAAAACAGAAATTAAAACTACCAATCCGTAATTCTTAAGCGCTAATATTTTTATCCACATTTTTCCAGCAAACAATAGAAAATCTACTTGTTCGTATGAAAAATACAGTCATAGTTAAATACTCTCAGATTTTCTGAGTTGCTGTTTGCTTTCTTCAGCTGAAACCCAAGAAACAAGAAAATAATTTGTCAAAGGCTCTACTAGGACTGAAACAAGGGAAAAGGGTGTGTGATTTTTTTTAATCCTTCTACAGTCAATCCCAGGCTTGGTGACAGTTACCAGCAAAGTAACAACATATTCTACAGCTTATACCAAATTTACATTACACAACTAGTGCTGTCCACTTTTATAATCTGTTATTATTACAGCAAGATATTTGTCAGATTCACCACATCATAAGTTTCGTCGTCTTACCTGCAGATTCTCTCTTCCCTGCCATTTGAGCATGGGCACCCTTCTCCAGAGTTTCTTCAGAGGATATTGCCCGAGGACTTGGAAAAAATGAGTACATGACAGCCATACCCCAGAGACCTCCTCTCTGCACCAGTATCTTCCCCTTGGGTCACTAGACTCGCACCCCAGCTTCTCCCTAATGAAAACCTAGGCTCATCGAAGCCTCTCTGAAACATACAAGCTCACCTTTTTCTTTCCATCAGAGACCAAAGAGAGGGCATCAGAAACATCCCTGTACTTTTCTTGTTGGTGCTGAAATGCAGACCTTTCATTTTTAAACTGTAATCAAATAAACGTGAAAAGTCAATATTCTCCCAGAGACCTTTTCAAACACAAGGATGCTGTTCTGATGCAGTAAAGGCAAAGAAACTACCTGCAACCCATACTTGCCAGAACACTAAGCTGGAAAAAAGCAAAATATAATCCATTTCTGATGGGTAGTTACCACACCCAGGCCAGGTTACTTTCCCTGGGGAATGCCTTTTGCACAGATGAAATTAAAACAAAACAATCAAACAACAAAAAACCCAAACAATCAAAAACCCACCATAATTCTTAGCCTTGACACAGGGACTTACTTGACTTACTCCAGAGAAAGGAGAGAGTTGTAACATTGTGTAACTTGAACCTCTAAGCAGCATGTGGGTTTTCAGCATCACAACAAAACCACTAAGTTACTTCAAAAAAACAAACAACAAAATCGCCTCCTATACACCAGTTCATTATAGGGCACATGTCATACGCCAGCCTGTATTTTTACCAATGCAAAGATGGTACTGAGATGTGAGGTGCAGGGGGAAGGAGAAAAATCAATCACCTAGACTCTACAGAGACTAGGGCTCTGCTCCAGATCATCTTCTGGGGGAACCTAGTCACTCCCAGTGACTACAGTGGGAACTGAGGCTCATCAGTGCCCCAGTGAGTATCTTCTTCCCACAGTCCTCCACCATTCAGCTTTATTCTGCATCAAAACAAGTGCGTTTTGAAATCTTCAAAGAGGAAGAGAGCAGTATGTACAATCACCCTTACTACGAAATCATACCTCTGACAGCTGAGGGGTCTAGGCTGGCATCTAGAAGACACTGAAGCATCTACTTCAAATCAGTAAGATTTTGTAGCTGGGTGAGAGTCTGGCTCCTCTGGGACTGAAGTGTGCTGTCCTCTGCTTTCTTCCCACCTGTTTTAAGGGTAAAGGGAGGAAATGCCGGAGGATTTGCTGGAGCAGCCCTCTAGGGATGACCTGCACAGAGCTCACTCCAGGCAGCAGCAGGCAGCCCTGGCCTGAGCTGAGTCTGCAGCGAGAGCGCCATCTTCCCTATCCCACAGCTCCAGGACCCAGAACAGGCTCCATCCTCCTGACACAAATCCAGACATCTTTCATCAAATAACACTCCCTGGGGGATAAAGTAATACTACCTACCAGAGTCAGCATCTCTGAGCAAACAAGGCAAGACTCTACAGCACATTTCTGTTGAAACTAGAGTTATGTTGTCAGACACTTCACACACTTGGAGAACCCTGCTCCTATCTGATCTGGCCTTCTGAGTCGGCGGATTTGGTTTCAGACAGAAATTTGCACTCAAATTTCAAGGAAAAGCCCTGAGACATGGCACTACTCTTTTTCTGCTTCACCAACACCTTGTAACAAGGCTTTATGGCACCGTCTGAAAAATGACATTTTCTATCAGATAAACCAGCACGTCTTCTGGTCCCAACTCTTACATGCTTATAGTCCCAACTCTACTGTCAAAAGAGAGGACTAGTTTCCCATTTTAAGCAAAACTCAAAAAGCACAGGGGTTTTTCTGATCCCCTCCAAGTATAAACATCATTGTGCAACACCCACCAGCAAAATTCAGCAAGGCCCATCTATTTCCAGCACAAAGAAATAAAAACAAAAAAAATAAACCCAAATCAGGATTTGCTGAAGATGGTAACTGCTGTGGCCTCCCCTGAACTATTGTTCTATAAATGTAAAATCACAACAAAATTACCACATTACTTCTTATCCAGAGGGACAATTTCTTAAGCTAGGTTTAAAAAAGGAATTCTGAAGATTAAACAGGAATTACTGAAATACCTCAGCAACTGATTTGTTAATGATTTTGCATTATTCCTTCTAATAAATTAATTTTAATCCAGCCTTGGTCCCACTGAATTTAGGGACCAGCCTTTGTGAACTAAATATACAGGTGTTTTTACTTAAACAGATATTGCTTCCTCCATCTGACAAATAGGAGTCTACAGAAGGCAGTAGCTGTGCCAAATGCAGCAATAATGGCGAAGATACCATAGCCGATTGCACAATGGGCAAACAGGAACCTTGACATGCCAAGTTTATACAGTCTGCCCTTGCACTGACAGCATCATTTTCAGCTGATCACTCTCCGCCTTCCTCCCATGCACACACACCTGGGAGGAGCAGGAAAAACTTAAGCCTTCTTGTCTTCTCTGGTGCCGCTCTCTAGACTTCTTCCCACTGCTGGAAATATTTTGGTCAAAGTCTGTTTTTAAACTGGCGTCTGAGAGAAAGGCTGAACAGCAAATGGAAACATTTTACTGTGATGAAAGAGTGTATCAGAGGAAGATACCATGAATAGCAAACAGCAACAAAGAGAAACTATTTACGCATAAAAGGGGTTATCAAAGTTGCCATTCAACTTGTGTTAATCAACAGGTTCGGATAAGACAAAGTCCTTCTCACGGGATGGGCTCCATCAGACCTTCCAATTTAAATACTCTTGTTTATAACTCCTTTTCATCGTTGCACAAAGACTCAATTTTCTCTCTTTCTTTCTCTCCTCCTCTCTTTGTTGGTGCCTTTTACTCCCAAGTCTGTCTCTGAGCTCTGTCTAATTAGCTCTTGATAGATCTGCTGCCATGTTTCCACAAACATTTAATTCTGCCTTCAGTCCCATTTACATTACAGCATGTTGCATTGTCTTTTACCAACCTAATTTGGTTTGAGTGAATGTAAATCCCATTAAGCAGTCACTATGTACCTATCAGGCTGTGGCATATAAACTCAAAAACCCTCCTTATTTACAAGAGCAAACATAAGGCCCAATTCATAAAGGACTTCTAGGACACTGCAATTTGTGCTTTCTCCCAAACTACAGAAAATTCTTAAAGGCTACAAAACTCTTTTCTTCAAGGTAGTGGTGTTGACTGCCCAAAACTCTACATGTTCCAACCACTGCATAACCGACAATAATGCTTTTATAATTCTAATGAGTCCCCAGGGAGTGCTCACTAATTAGAGCAGTGATTTAAAGTTGTCATTACGAGTTGCTCTACGTCTACTCTGGATTTTACTTCATTTTTTGTTTGAGAAGAATACTTGGGTAAGCTGTCCAACTGTAACAAAACAAACCCTGACACATCGCTCTTTCTCCTAAGCTAACTACCATAGCATGGGGAAAGAAGAGTCTGTATGAACCTCATGGAGGTGATCAGTATGGTTTTGAAGTTCCACCTAGAGTGAACTTTCATTCAAAACACAATCTCGATTTTACCAAAAATCTTAACAGCTCAGCTGGAGTCAACTCTTCTCTGAGTTTTTCCTCAGGAAGGGAAATGCTCCCTGCTCTATTAACGCAGGGCAATGAGGGATATTCCCGAAGTGCCAAGCACAGCCTGGTAAGAACATTTCCTTTGTTAGATGCCAAAACAGCAGCAATATTTTACTATATGTCAGAGCCCACAGTCTGTACAACCTCCGGCTGCCCTATCAGTCCTCACCATGATGGCCCTGGGCAGAAAGGTGACACAGAGTCCCTCTGCGGAGGGCGCAAAGGTCCTTCCCAGCAAAGCCCCAAGCTTGGCTGCTACACCAGCATGCATGTGGTCTAAGTCAACGAGCGCTGCGTTTTAGTATCATACGGATGGTCAGTGCTGGATGCTGGCAGCAACCTGGAGTCTGAAGTCCTCCTCGGTCAACAGTAAGGCACTGCACAGCATACCTAGAATAGGGCAAAACCTTAGCTGAGGTGAGGGGCATGTGCTATGAAGCTGCCACTCCATGCTTTGAGAGAATGGAAAGCACGGAAAATTAAATCTAATACTATACAAAAATAAAGTTCTCTACAGGGACAGGTCAGTGTAATTTAATGGAACTACACCAATTTATACAAAAGTCTTGCTCAGCAAGTGCAAAGCCCAAACAGCAGTAATATTCCTGCCAGAGTAATCTGGGAGAACTGGTTTCATCAATCAACACTTCTCACACTGTAGCAAAACATCCAAATCAAAACTCAGAAGAAGCTAGGAGATAAAAATATTCACATAGATAATTTCATGTTACCTGAAACTTGTTAGTTAAGTTCAGTGTCAAAGACAGCACAGAAGTTTTTCTTTTGCGATTTAGTCCCATTTAGAAAAACAGAACAACAAAACCTGTCCACTGTTAAGTCTGTTACAATTGCAAAGTTCAATAAAAAAAAAAGTTTTACTATGGTCACTGAAATAGATGAAGAAGTTCTAACCAGCTGCACCAAAGATTAGCCGAAAAGCACAATTTCAAATAGAATTAATTGAGTGGTTGGGGGGGGAAGTATTGTATAATACATTTCATGTAAATAATTTTTAATTCTCTAAACACTGAAGTGTTAAGATTTTTTAAGTAATTGTTGGTTTTCTGTGGGTTTTTGGTGGGTTGGTTTGTTTGTTTTTCATTTAGGAGCTGCCATATTTAAGGAAAAGGTAAGAAAAGAGAAAGGATTTCATCACAATGAAATACCATCAGAAAATAACCCACTCTTAAAATTAAGTAAACCTTTCCTTGGGCACTGAACAGAAATTACATTACTTGTCCACTTGTGCTCAAAAAGCCAGAATGGCAAGCATTTAAGACAGTGGCATTTTCAAGTACGTCACTTAGATGCGTGGTTCTTATCAACCTTCATTAAGAATGAGCAGCACAACTGCTTTTGTGAATAAAAGCTTAGGACAAGTGCTTTCATGATCTCTACCAATGCTTCAATGATCTGAAAGGATGATGATACGAGTTGAAACAATAACTAACATGCCAGTAAGTATACCGGAGAAGTGTACCCATTTGCTAATGATTTTGTCTGTGGCTCACATGCACTCAGAAGTACCCTTATGTAATTTAAACCAAATGGAATGCATAGTTTTCAATGCAGATAAAATATTTCTTTTCAGTATCAGAAATAAGCAAACAAGCTCAAAAAGATGATGTGCATCCATGTCCACCCTTATCTCAGACTACTCGTTGCCTAATTTTGAAGCAGAGAACACAAAAGGCAGATAACACCTCCAGGTGTACGGTACAAACCTGCATTTCCATGGCAGACTGCTAATTTCTTTCCCACATACGCTTTAATTTTGGATAATGGCCTGACTTGAAATTACAGCTCACATTTGATGGATCTAGCTGATCAGCATTTCCCTGCTGTTTATACTGTGGGAAGCAGGCAGGAGTGAAACAGAAAAAAACAAATGGGAGGGAAGGTCATTTCCCTTGCAGGATTCCCAGGGGACTCAACCACACACTTCCCTCGGCTGGCTCCCCACCCCCGTGTCCACCTGCTAAGCCTGGGAGCAACCAAGAATTTATTAACTCCTACCTGTGGTTGACAACTCTCCCCACTTCACCAAGACTACAGAAGGTTCTCACACTCTCCTGCACAAAAGCCCTCAGCTAGTAAAATACCAGGACTCAGGAGCACATCAATGTCAATCCCGATGCTAATTGATCATTAATGTCCAAACAGGCTGTTGATTGGCACTAATTTGTTAGCTATAGATTACCAAATCCTTTGGGATACTAAATCAGTGTGATGTAATTTACTGTGCTATAACAGCACAAAGTCTTTAAAAGGTTACCTAACCCTGACACAGCTTTCAAAAATGTTATCCTTAAGAGACAGCTGGTCAGTCAAGTAACATACACAAGAGATGTTTACTGGAAATCTTACAAGGAAATATATTTCAATGCCTCTAGAAGCAGATTTAAAAGCTGTTTTTATATCCTATCTGCAGCTCCCTGCAAGTGACTCAAATGCAAATGGAATTTGACACCATCGCCAAACCTAGCTCTACGCATCCCACGTTGAAGTATTCAAGAATCCATAAAAATTAAAGCCTGCAACTTCTATAGCAGTTCTACAGAGGCATGTAACATGCAATATAGCTCAGAGAGCTGCTCTACATCTGCTCCCCCCCACTGCAGATAGGAACTTTAATGTCGATTTCACTTAAAACAGAGTTGAACTACCGCTGTCTGCTTACATGTCTGTTAAATGAAGAACTTCACAGTATACTGAGGCAGAGTTTTCACCACTAAACACTTATCCACTCCAGTGAGATTCTCACTTTTGGGGGTAAACCCTCATGAAAACAGCAGATAATATTGTAGGAAACATGCAAATCAAAGCCTTTATCTATAGTCCCCATCTGGAAAATACCAGAGCTTGAATGGCTCTTCAGTCTACCTTTTGTTACTGTTAAACCCAAAAATAGGACAAAAATTTAAAAACTAACACCTAAATAGTTTGGAGCTCCAGTTAACTGAAATCCTGCTACATGGGACTGGGATCAAGACATCTTTCTCTGTCATCCCTTGAATACAGATGCAGACACTGAAGCTCTGCTCGCAGAAGAGATTGGGGATAAGGCAAATGGATGTCTTCCCAGGTCTCCCCTGGTAGGGTGAGGTTTCCTCGCTCCCAGCGTGCACATATCCCCCCGGTTGGTTACCTCTCCAAAATCCAAGAGCGTTATTCTATGACAAACTGTATTCTACTTTATTTAAATTATACCTTTAAACACAAAACTCCAGTTTTTCTGGTCTACTTGCTTGGCATCAGTAAAAGCGAGACCTAATCGCATCATCACGTCTTAGATTCTGTATCTGATGTCATAAGACAAAATATATTTCCAAGGCTTTCTGCACTGCAGTTTGTTTGCAGTGAAGCTCTGATAGAACAGTAAGAAATTATGGACCTCATATTTCCTATGCTTTGGAAAAAATAAAACTGTTGTATTTTTATTGGGAACATATCTTGAAATACTAAGTTTCTGATGTGAAAAATGCGTTTCATCTACCAACAAATGTAGCTTTTAGCTTTACACCTCAGACCTTTCCTGCCTGCATTCCAGAAAATGTGGGGTTTTTTCCAAAAGCATTTGAAGTTGTGCTTCATCCTCTGTTCTTTTATCCTTGCTATCATCTATGTATAATTTACACTGTCACTATATATTGTCTCTCTACCATGCATTATTGCGGGGTTTTTTTCCTGCTAAGTATTAAAGATAAACCTTTCAAAATAGATACCTTGCAGTGATCCCTACTCATTCTCTAGCTTTAAGAAATACATGCTACGCAGCTGTGTTTCGTCTCTTGCCTTTTTTTTTTTCCAAATCCACATTTGTACAGATGCAAAGTAGAGGACACTACAAGGAGAGAACCACACTCCGCAGGCTGCACATGTGCAAATCACACAACTAGGAAGAAACTCTTTGGTTACACTCACGCAGCTAAAAGAAAGAGGTCAGCAAGTGAACGGCCAGAAGGGCATAGTAGGGTGCGAAGTCTTGGAAACCTCTTAGAGGCGGTCTTTTAGCAGTTTGATTTTCATGTGCCTTCAGGCTGACACAAAGCCATGCGCGAGAACCCCTCTCAGTTACCCAGTGAACTGGGTTGTGTGTGACAGTATTAGTTAGATGGTCCTAGGATGTGACAGCAGAAAGGGAACCAGCTGTCCAAGGCTAATGTGCCATCTGTGCCCAAAATATTCTGCCAAATGTGTTGGCAGAACATAAAAAGTGTGTTCCTTTAGCAGGCTATAAATCACAAGCAGGTCTTGTGCATTGTCAGTTAAACACTGATCTACTGAGTGGCCCAGATGCTTCATTGACTTCCAGCATTTTGAGTGTGACATTTGGTGGCATGACCACTATGGAGGTCATTAGTTACAAACTTGAAGCACCAAAGCAGCCTGAACAACTCCCCAAGTGACAGGTCCATGGTTTAAAGCCATCCAGGAAAGCATTCAACAGTCCCATTTGATAATGAGTTTAACTACTTGGGACAAAGGCGGGGGGGGGGGGGAAGCATCTATAGCAGAACAAATTATAGATTTTTAATTATATTTTCCTCATTCTTGGGAAACTAGGTTGAGTATTTTTCCACCTTTCTGGTTAGAACCAGAGGCAAAGACACCCATCCCATCTTCTCACAGCTGGTGTTTCAGTGGAACAGCTGTCAGTCCTGTAATCAGGGCCTTGAGACTGGGTTGGCTGGACTCTGCTCCTGGACAACGGTAAAACTCAGGTAAGCAGAGTTTCACATACTCCATGACATTCTTCTACCAAAGCTTTACCAGTCCTTAGTCCATGCAGGTCAACATGTATTAGAAAAACCCATGGTACAGCTGCAAAAGCAGTAACAGCAGAGGTCAAGCACCACTACCACTTACTGGAACTATCATTACACAACAGCCTCTGTACTGGGTCAGAGGAAAGGGCCTGCTAGCCTTTGCCTGGACTCTAACCACAGCTGAAGCAGATGCCAAGAGAGGACTACAACCCATGGTCAGCAGACACAGCTCTCCCTTCACAGTAGCCTCCCAACAAATCCCAGCCTCTGGAGCCAGATGTGGGTTTGCACGCATCTTTCATTACCATGTTATGGCAAGTGATCACCACCTTCCACCCAACTCTTGGCATGTAATTGGCATGATCTGTAATATGATGCACGGATCATTCAGAAGAGAAATTCTGTACCTATGGATTCCCTTTGAGTTGCCAATGCAAACAAAAAGGAAGGAAAAATCAAACAGTAAAATCAGTTTCTACAAAACAACTCCTAATAAACAGCTACTGACTGTGGCAAAGTAACAAGATACTGCTACCTTTTCAGTTGCCAAACATAGTACATTAGATAGATAACCAAATAACATTTACATCGAGAATGAACCACATTTTATGGCATTGTCCCTGCAATTGACAACGCCATAAAATATAGGACCAAAATCACTGATCCTTAACTTGGAAGTACTGAATATCTGACTGGTTATCCAATCTGTCTGTTTTTTGTTTTTGGTTTTTTTCCCATTTGCTGAAAGTGTACTGTCATCTCTTTTCCCCTTTTAAAAAAGGAAGCAACACAAAGTAGTTCAAAAGTAAGCTTGCAGTATTACTTAAGTCTTGCTTTTAATAGCAAGAAATAGTTTGATGTATTTTGTAACTGGTTCCCTAATCCTCCTTTGTCTTTCTGCACACAGAAGGGAGATGTGATCAAACTCGAACACATTTTCTTTAGACCCTTGGAAAGTAAACAGCTCTCCCACAGATTAATATAAGATACCACTTTTGTGTTGCTATGTGTCATGAGTTACTGCTAAAGAAAATTGGCATCAGTAATTGGAAGAAGCTTTGATATCTCCTGAGAGAAGCAATTTAGCATACCTCAAAATAAATATAACATGCTAGTGCCTTTGAAAAAAAAAATTTAAAAGAAAAATCAAACCTTCAGGTACATTGTACACCCAACAATTCCAATCACAGAACTGCCACAGACCAGAGCTCCTGTTGCCTGAGCAGAGGCAAAAGCCCCTCACATTTACAACTTGAAGACTTGTAACCATCGGGGGGGGTGTTCTGCCATTCACATGCACAAAAACGGCACAAGCACATTCAAACAGCCGCTAGGTGTTAGGGTTTCATGGGGCAAGAGGGTGGAAGGAAGCACTCTGCAGGGACAACTTTCACAATGAAAACTCAATTTTTCACCATAAATCCATAAATCTACTTTTTATCATTTTGGTGAGAACAAAAAAGACTAAAGGAATGTTCCTTCAAAGTCCCTTTCCAGCTCAACTGCATCTGCATTCACCTGCGTATGATATGCACAACAAGTCTAAACAGATATTTTTCCCTGGGAATTATTATACCAATATCGGTGAACGTTTTTGAGTACTTGTATTGCAAGACATGAAGACAAAATCATTATTATACTTAACTGGTACTTTTCAAAAGCCTGGCCTACATCACCACGACTAGGAAATGCAGCAAGGGTAATTTTCCAGAAATTCATTGCATGTGTAATTCACTGTTGAACTTCACTGTCTATCTGTGAACAAAACAGAACTTTAAAGCCTATGTGAAACTCTCTTCCCCAAAATAAGTTATTTCTAAGTGAGATAGCTTTTCCTGAGGATTTTTTAATAGTTATAAATTGCAGTGCTGGGCGGGGCAGGGGGCATGTGTATGGCACAAACTTGAGAGTAAGGGTAGGAAATGCAGTAAACATCTAGGAAATTCAGTAAATATCTACCCTTCAGAAGATTTTCTTATCAAAAGGCAAGACCAAGGGAAATTCACAGTAAGAGACATGAGTAGAATAAAATAAAGATCTATTAACTACTGATGGAAATGTCATAGCATTTTTCTTTACTTTTATTCTCTACACCTGTGCTTGATCTATTCGCATCAGAATCACAATAGGCCATTGGACTTGGTAGTGAACTACTGAATGTGCACTTTCAATCCATCTTTCTATTTTCACGTGTGCTTATTCTGCCAGCTTCCCATTTTTCTCAGAGATTTAATTCCTAGTTCTCTGCCAGCTAATATTAAAGTTGCAAAAATTAAGAAAAACAGAAAAACAGGATTAGGGATGAGTTTACAAAACATAATAGCTGTATGGGCTTACAACACCTACCGCCAAAAAAAAAAAAAAAAAAAAAAAATCACTCCAGAGAAGTAACATTACAATGCTGTCTGGTATTCCCTAGCTAGCCCCTAGGCTAAGCACAAGGAAATCTGTGGTAACATCATCTGCTGGCAAACAGAAAAACCACAAAGCTTTTAATTGAGAATTAAATGTCACTGAATACTCCAAAGGTTGCCAAGAGGTCATCATCATCTTCCATATGCCAGGAGGTAGAAGAAACAAGGTTCAGCCTGAAGCAGAAAATATTTCAGAGGCTCACTTGCATGAGTTAATGCGTGCTTTCTAGATTTTCCTGGGTAACTCAGCTAAGAGGAGGAAAGCGTTGTGTTAATATTTGGCTTTTCTAACACCAAAGCAGAAGCGGTACTGCTTAATGTTGGGTAGCTTTGTTCTACTTTGGAAAGAAATATATACACACATAATTTTCATAGAGAAAATACATTTAACAATGGAAACAAAAATATTAGTGTTACTAGTCATACAAGAGGATGGCATTATAAAGAATTCTGATTACAGTTATTAACGGCATTAGTCACCAAAATGGAAATAGTCACTGAAAGACCTAAGCAAGAGATTCTGAAAGTCATTAAAGCAGATGTGTTTTTCCGAAGCAAGTGATCATTTCAAGTTAGCAGTTCTCACTGGAGGACAGTCAATAACCCCAGAGAGGTGTCTGCATTACTATGAATGGTATCTCTTGCCTTTATAACCAGGAGGCACAGTAGTTTCTAACAAAACACTGTATTGAAGGACTGAGTTATGTATCTAAATCAGGAGACTCAAGTGCATCAGGAAACACTATACACTGGTTTTAGTCATTGAAGCCCAACTCCAGCATTTAAGAAAACCCAAAGTATATGCCCAAATCATTTTGTAAGGATTTGTGAAGAAGACAAACCGGACTGCTCCTTCAGAGGAACCTTCAGTTGACCAGATGAAAGAAAAAGTTAGATTAATTTACTATTAAACACTGTTTCTATGGAAAGACTTCTTTTAAGAGAGACAAATGGCAGCTGGGCACCGAGTTCCCACTGATACTCAAGCTTAATTCTCAGCAGGGCATATGGAAATCTCCCATATGACTTTTTACACTGGACTGCCAAATACTCCTTCCAAGTTAATTTTCAGATGAGCACATGGTTCTTCCTGCATTTGTTACTACGAAAAACTTCACAATGTAAAAAGAAAGAGGCCATTTAGAGACAGTTCACAGAGTTGGCTAGAAATGCTATAATGTGCATCTCTGCTTTCGTCAACCATGAATAGCACCAATAGCATCTGCCTAAAAGATGCTATACATTCACTTACTAATTGCATGCCCTTCGCAAGATATTGAGTGATTTCTCTGAAGAGCTCAAATCACGGCTCATTATTACCAGCTATGTGAAACTGTGTTTGAGACAGAGCGGTAATGACATTGCATTATTCAGAGATAACCTCTCCAATAATACCTGTGCCCGATCACTGTAGTAAGCCATGAGGATGAACAGTGGGCTGCAGAAATCCCTGACTCCAGGCACAAATGAGCAGGGATAGCTGAAGCCATTTCTGTTGTGTGAAGAGATCACACAGTATTTGCAGTAATTCTTTTTCTTCCCCCAGGAAGTATGCCGCTCTTCCAGTTGAGCTAACTTCATTTACAGTAGTTTCTTTATACGCAGTAGAACGCGCTTGTTTTTCGCCTCACAATTTAACTACAGTAGGTCCTAGATTATATCAGCCCGGTTGCTACTCACACGTGATTTACATATAACAGCTTTTCTCCTATGCACACGCAGACTCTGCATCTTCTATCTAAGCTGCTGGAGCAAGCTGGGGGAGGTCTTTACATCAGCAAATTGTTTCGCCAATGTTTGAAGCAGCAGCCTCAAAAAGCAGGTTAATTTTCAGTGTTCAGACATAATCACTTGGAAAAAAGGAAAGGACTCATTACTTCAGTGTTGTTTCCTGGTCCATTGCACCATTGTTGGAAACTCTGTCAGTAAATGAATTACATCTAACACCGAGCCCTTCCACGAAACAGTTCTCCTGAGAATATCTTGTTATGCATAATGCTTTCTTTCACGCCTCCGTATCTGACAGAATACCACAAGTATCTCTCTACAAATACTGGATACTTTCCTCCCATATTTTCCATCTAAAAAAGAAGTAAATAAAGTGGGAAATAACTAAAGCTCAATACTGAAACATTCCTTCTAAGTGGCAGTATCAAAGAAATTTTTTTCCCATAGCAGCAGCCACTTTTGGTACTTCAACACACACAGAGAAAAAGGACCAATCTTCAGAAAGTGCTGAAGATTCTCTGACTAAAAGCAAATAAAGCAGATACTTTGTAGGTGTCTCCACTTATGGGTGTTTCAATATTTGGGAGTATTTGCACATTTCAAAAACCACTAACTAGATCAAACTACCAGGTTCACCTGAGGAGGAAGCTAAACCCTAACATTATGGGCAATTTTCCTGTTAACTGACAGCCAGGACCACGGAAATAGATATCTTTCTGGGAAGCCACTGCTGCAACACTCTGCTATTATAGTTCGAAGATGATTTTAAGGGACAGATGGATCTTGCAAAACATGTTGAAAGCTTTGTT
Organism: Phaethon aethereus; assembly: GCF_964289735.1. Lineage (NCBI taxonomy): Eukaryota > Metazoa > Chordata > Aves > Phaethontiformes > Phaethontidae > Phaethon > Phaethon aethereus. The sequence continues at coordinate 39,055,810 of NC_138580.1, forward strand.
AGCAAAACATCAATTCCTGTGAATTAAAATTATCACCAGATAGAAGGCTTCCCTTCCCCCAGTAAGCCCTCCTCTCACCTGGAGGGTTTTTTCAACAATTACTGAATTTGTATACTTTTTGCTGTATCAAAATCATAGCAGTTAGTGGGAATTACAATGCACAAATTTAATTTCCTTCAACACCAGTGTAGTTATACCATTGCTGCAGTTATGGCTATTTAAATGGATTATTCCCATGTGGAGTTTTGCATCAAATGAACCACTTCCCCAAACATCACTAGATAGATGTTATACCGGGAGGTTTACATACCCCAACCCAAGGTAACAACAGAAAGCCCTGGTGATCCTCCTGCCTAGCACTGCAGGGGTCTCCCGCAGTGACCACAGTTGTTCCCAGCAGGAGCTGTGGGATGCCAAGTGCTCTTTGACATGCAGCCCAAATAACCATCTGTTAACCACAAGTCACTTCAAAATGTGAACCCCAAAAAGTCTGTAACACAAACGCATGGTAATAACACTTCCCAAGACAACTACTATTTTTTCAGAAACAAATATATTGGAAAACTCCCCTCCCCTTACCTTTGCACAGCATGTCTTGATTTCAGATTAATACTATTTGCCTGCAGCCACTGCTGGCATCACACAAAATACAAAACTAGAGTGCATGCAAGCCAGGGTGGGGGGAAGGGAAAAGTCTCGTGAGGAAGGATATTACACACTGGAAAACAAAATGATTAATGCAGTACCTGGGTAAGAAAGAACAAACCTATGAGGGAGAAAAAATATTGAACTACAGAATTTTCACTATATGACAGAAAAATACTCCAATTATTTTTCTGCCCCCAACCCATCGTTTAATCTTGGTGGATGGATGTACAGCAGGCAACCATGTGGCACTACAGAAATCTCCGAGACCTGCAAGAAACAGGAGGGAGTTTGGAAACATTCTAGGCAATTCTGGCCAGAATATCCGTGCAAGGAAAACTTTAATTTCATCTGAAGCCCTGCTTTGATGGTTCAAGTGAGACCTAGCACTAGGCCTAATGTTCGGAGAACTCTGCCCACATCTGCAGACTACAGCAGAGTTAGCTGTCTGCATTAGTGGCAAAAGAAGATTTGAAGAGGAGAATCAGTCATCAGGAAAAAAGTCAAATATTTGGAAAGGAGAACCAGGAAAGGAAGGGAAGAACAAAGGGCCGGTTGTAGCACAGAAAAACTGCCTTGCCATACTTAGCAAGTAAGACACTATGAGAGGAAGCATACAGAGAGCAATGAACACGGCACTCGGCATCAAAATGCTCCTACATAAAAAAAACCAAGAGAGACAAAATAAAACTTCAGCACAGACAGAAGAGCCTAATCAAAGAGGTGCATTTAGCTCATATACATTCTTGTAATTCATCCAGATGTCAGTAAAACATCAGCAGGTCTTCATAGTTGGCTTCCCCCCTATCCCCCCGCCAAGCTGAAGCTGCCAGCTAGCAAAGCATTTTGAGCAACCCTTCAGTCTGATGAAATCTCAGGGAGAGCTTTTCCAGCTATCCTTCAATACAGAAAGGGTAACCCATGGCAGACTTTACAAATGCTTGCACAAATTCTAACAACTTCACCAGGCCCCCTCAAAGAATGGGAAAAATCAGCACCAGAGTGGGAGGAAGGGCCAAGACCCCTCCGGCTCAGAGGCCAGCACAGAGCTGCTGAAATGAAAAGCGATGTTCACGAATCAGCGTGCAATCATTCGAGCGCAATTTGTGCCTTCGTTTGTAAGGCAAGCCCAAGGCTTGGGAGAAAGTGAGCCACTAAACATTATGATTACATCCATGTATATTTTATAATAATCTGTTATAGGGCTTAAGAAAGAAAAGATATCTGATATGACTGAGACAGGAAGGAAGGATGTAATTATACCCCAAACAGACCTTTTCACACACAGTGTTTTGCCTCTAACTTTTGAAAATAAGAGTTTAGGTAATTAACAAGTCTTACAGCAAAACCCACTCATGCAAAATGAGGAAGGTGTTTCCTACCCACTGCTTTCAACGGGTTGGTTACAGCATCAGAGGCTACTTTCGAAGCCTGTCAGGACCTGATCCAGAACCCAGAAGCACTGGGCTGACCTCCCTTTCTATCTGCTCTTCCCTTTTCTTTTTTCTTTTGACACCAGCAAACTTCAGTGGACTGCTGATTTTGCTGATATAAGCTCCAGTTGGATGAACTTTGGGGAAGGACACCTTATCAGGCATAAAAAAAGAGAAAAGAACAAAAATGGAAAACTGCAGCAAATTAACATTTTGTGGTGCTGGGTGAGACAACACCGGAAACGAATACAGCATCATGCAAGTGTGCCCGAGTGGGTTCTTGGATCAATCAGCAGCAGCTTTGTTCTAGCTACAAAAGGCGTGTTTTGGAGTTGGCTATTTCAAGGCAGGCATCAATAATTTTTAATTGACTCAGGCTTATTTACTGACTTTGTGCTTCGTATTTTTCTTGGACAAGTACATTACTTGAAACAAGAAAAATTGAAAAATTCTGTCTTTCTGATATGGTGGGTAATACATTATATACATAATGTATCCATCCAATTTTTCTGACAAGACGCATTGACATAAGATTAATCAAAAAATACAACCATGTCCCTTAACCTCTTTGACACCAGTTCTCAGTTACATCTAAATATGCTGTGAGCTGAAAACGATGAATGTCAGAACTATGAATGCTGAACAGGATAACTAACACTAGTAGTGAAAAGCAAACACATCTGAATATGAATTGACATTCTCAAATTAAATAGCTCTGATTTCGATAGCTAGCAAACATATTTATAATCATTCAGATGCTAAAATATGTGCTTCTAGTCCTTGGATGAATAAACATGAAAGCTGTGCCTGTTGATAAGTACTTACACATTCATTTCTTTAGTTGGAATACAAATCATACTTTTAAACTTTCCTTCTCTTTTTTTTTTTTTTTTTTAATTAAATGGGCTAGGACTCTCTCAGCAACTCTATGTCATTGTAACACCACCACTGACTACAAATGGTGCACAAAACCATTATATGGGATTCCACGGGTGTTCTGACAAAAGCCTTTCACACAGAGATAAACCCTCTTCAGTGCATTTGCTACTTGGGTTGATCAACGGTCTGGTTAATTTCTTTATGGTGTTTTTTTTTTTTTTTTTAAATTAAGATGCATTCTCAATTCAACATTTTGTTTATGTATCTAGATCATATTTTGATTATATCCACAAATAATAATACCGGTTAGTGTCATTAGAGGAGGGAGGGAAAAAAAAAACCCACAAAACAATCAATGTACAGAAAAATCAAAGAAAGAGGTAGTAAATTCTAATTTTTAAGAATGTGTTTTCAATGGTTACATGGCAGAGCAGGAAGAAGGAAGAGGGCATGCAGCACCTTAGCCCTACAAGCAGCTGGAAAGAAGGACCACTTAGCATGAAACCGCCTTCCTCTGAGTCTGAGCAGGCTGCATTTTACCTCCCGTGAGTTTTGGAAGCAAGAGAGCTGACAAAGGAGGCAAAATATAGCTATCTAAGTACATATTTAAGCAGACTACTTTATCTGAGGAATAGAGCATAAAAATGCAACTGCTTTTACAACTACTCCAAGATCTTCTATGAAGGCAAGCAGAGGAAGCAAGATCTCCCCATGCGGGCTCCCACCTGCCCAGCAGCACTCACAAAGCTGATGGCTGCCATCCGAGGCGCTGGACCCCTGCCCCCAGAACCAGAAGATCAGCGCATGAAAAAGGAGCTGGTGAGCACTTATTGTCAAAGACCTAAGAGGTAGAGAAGTGCTATGATCCACAAGAGTCAAGAGAGAGGCACCTTATTGAAAGAGAAAAGGGGAAAAATTCTGGAGGAGCTAAAACCCAAAAGGTACTTTACAAAGCAGCCAAGTGACGCTCTAACCACTGCAACATCCTCATGAGAGTTTAGGTGCTTTACTCTTCCCCTCAGGCAAATATTTAATTGGAATTATGGCATCTAAAATTGCCCCTCAAGATCTGACCCTGTCCGAATTCCTAAATGTGCACATTGTTTAGTAGTATGCAATAATTATGGTACTATCTAGAAGTTTCTAAAGTCACAGTCTTAGAAATACACAGAGTACACAAACCAGAAGTCAAGCTGTTCAAAAACAAATAAATAAAACCATCAAATTGACCCTAAAATAACAAGAAGGGGAGGAGGGGATCGCTGAAAATATTAGTTTAGTCCTTTTTTTTTTTTTTTTTTTTTTTGCCATTTGGTTTTGGAGCCTTTCATTTTAACTTCTATTACATTCTCCCCATGAATGTGAAGTCCAGAAATTACTTTCATGAAATGAAAGGAACAAAAAGCTGGCAGCAGAGATTGACACATAGATAAGCAAATCTAAGAGCAAAGAGCATCAAAGAAAACTAAATATCATGAGATGTATGAAAAACAGAATGGGAAACACTAACAACAATACCTAGAACTAATTAGTTGTAGCAACGCTAGCATGACACTGATTTTATCAAGAATTCTTTTTACATGGGAGTCTCCTCTGCCCACATCCCCAAGTATTAAATTAAAAGTAAATCCAGAATCAATTTCTCTTTACAGTTCCTGGAGGACACCAAACTCCGCGGCTACTCATTTCCCACATATCTCACGACCTGTTCTGCATTCAAAAAGTACATGAACACATGTAGCTCAAAAGGGATAAGCATTTCACCAATTTAAACTAACTCTGGTCTTCTGAAAGCAGCCTCTTACTCCGAGTCCATGTACACCAGCAGACCCCTCTCTCAGGAAAACTCACACCATCTTCTTATTTGGCTCTTACAGGGCTTCTTCCTTTAAAGAGGAGGCTCAATCAGAACCATAGCCTACGTAGAGACAAGGATGCTTTGCAAATCTGTTGTTCTTTCTTCAAATGGCATGATTAAAATGAACACAAACGCAAAAATTCACAATCTAAATTAAAATTCAAGAGGAAGAGGGAGAACGTGACACTCTGTATTTTAAAGCATAACATTATGCAGAGACTGGACCGCTTTCACCAACCAAGACACGACATGAAGTTTAATAAATATTCAATGAAAAAAGGAAGAAATATGAATTTGATGAAGTTCACAGGCAATTAGAGAAATTTATTTCACTATTAACATAACAGACTAAATGTAAATTGGCTATGGGTGAAAATGCAGTTTTACTGCCCGGCATTCAGACTGCTGTGTAATTAAATAATGAAACGGGTGAGGGGCATCCACGACTGACTTCTCTAGCAAGGCAACCATCCATCACAGCCTTGCCTCCTGCAAGCACAGTGCTGAGACAGTATTTGTGGAGATGTGTGCACACCCGCCTGCATGTAACACTGCAGGGGGGATTTCTTTCCACTATGCAAAGAACATTTCCCACACGGCTAGCTTATCCCTGCTTCTGCTGCACAGAAAATGCCAGCTGTAGTTATGGGGTACCACGTTTAGTTTACTACTTGTTTCCTTTATTAAAAAGGGTCGTTAGACATTAAGCAAGTCAACATTTTATCTGATTCCAGACTGAAACAAAAAGGCCATAGCCAATCCTTTCCCCGCCCACAGACACTCCTTTGGAAACAAGGACTCTTATATTAGACCCTATAGAAACAAGGGAAAAATAGTCGATGTGTTTAATAGTGGCTCTTCTGCCTTCCAGGACGTTTAGAGCAGGAGGGGCACAGATATACCAGAACATGGAGACTGCTGCCATTCTAAATTTGAGCATATGTACTCCACTATATCATGATAAATTTCACTTATATCATGATAAATTTCACTATTTATGTATCTTAACCCATGCCTAAATATTTTCTTGCCCTTCCACAATAGCAGGTACTGCTCCAAAGAGATCTAGCAAGTTGGTCTCAGTCACTGAGTTGCTGTTCCTGAAAGACTCTCCAGCAACAGAGTTAACAGTCAGTTGTGTTTGACAGATTGTAGATCTGCTCGAGGTTAATAAAATGTTCCCTTTCTAAAACAGCTACTTTGTCTGGCAGTACATAAAGTGATAGATGTGCAAAACACTTGCTCTAAATAATTCATCCATTTGACTAATTTCCCCCAAACACTGCCTTTTTGCAAGAGGATAAAAAAAACACACAACAAAAAACTTCAAATATGTCTGCTTGCAAACTTACATCACGTATAAAAAACTGAAAACGGCAAGTCTGGAAGGTCTGATTTTTAAGCAGCTTTAAAGGAATTTCCTTTCAGGAAGTCTGCACAGCATCTAGGACCCTGCAAATAAAATCTCTTTACAGTGGCTCCAGCTGGTCACCCAAAAATTGCAGATACATTTGAAAAATCTATTATGACTCTATCTTGCAGCATATAACACACAACTTGGCTATTGCTACTTATAACTTCAGAGCTGGTCCATCCACTAATAGCCATCACCATGGGAACAAGGAAACAAGCACCAGTGAAAAGGAAAATATTTTCTTAATCCTTGAAAACCTACAGAGATGTGCCTACCTTTCCTCAGTCACATTTCAGCCATCAACTTGGCTTTGCTGAAGCAACTGGGACTTTCTAACATCAAAATCAATGGTATTCCATCTAAAATTAAGAACATTTCTATGGATCAGAATTTCAGTTTGAATAAAGATACCCATCCTTGTTCCAATGATAGGAAACATGCTTTACGAATCAACCTCAGATGCAGTTTCAAAAGGAAAAGGAGGGCCCCAAAAGCTTTGATCTGGTAGACCTTGAGAAAACAAGTATTCTGTAGTGTCAATATTCCTATTTCCCCTATGACTACAGATTTTCAGGAAAGAAACCAAGAAAAGGAAGGAAACAAGAAAGCTATCCCAATTAAATGTATTCCAATGAGTGTGATTTCAGCTATGCATGTAACAAATTCACCTATATTGTAAATAATACAGCCAAGTCTCACCTTTAGAGCAGACACACTGCTGTATCATTGATTTACAAGATATGACACTGTTGACTTAATGTGTATTGGTATATACAATGGCCAAGAACACAGGAGATCAAAAAGCATGTGTACATTTTAACAGCGATGATCTAGCATACTAGTTTGTACTTACTGGTTAGGTAACATCCTGGCCCTATTGAAATTAATAGAAAGCTTGCAATGGTCTTCAGTCTGACCAGAATTATAGCCCAGCACATTCTGCAGAGGCCAGCATGGTGCAAAAACCTCCATCATCTCCTGAAATTAGACAGGCTTCTTAGAAGGTCCACTTCAGTTATACCCACTAAAGGAGCAAGAAAAGGATTTGATGTACAAACCAACTCTTGAAGAATCCATGACACTGCTATTAGATATAAAATTGTATTCTAGTTTTAAAAGCATGTGTGGCACTGAAGTGCTAACTAAAGTAAAAAGGGACCAAGACAGCCAGCCAACTCCTGTATCAAGAAAAATACCATGATCCCAACGTGCAGCTCCACTGCCTACTAGCTGGTATGTTGTTCCCTTGTCAGGGCATCAGAAAGCTGCCTCCATAACGAGGAGCCTGTAGGAATTAATTTTTCATAGGGAATACGTATCATCACAGAATTGGGAGGAGTTATTGATAAGGAGACATGAGAAATCAGAAACAAAGCACAGCATCTTTAATCATCGAGATTTCCCTCCCTCTCCCAGCTTGAAAACAGACAGCACCTCATTAAGACAAAGGCAACAGGGCACAGACACCCAGAAAACTCCACAGGCACGGTGGCAATGGTGGCATTACAGACAACACACAGTCCAGCGCAACACCATGAGTCACTTTAGTGGGAGGGCAACAAAATGCTCTGCCTGCAGTAAAACAACAATTTGGTTACCAAATATTTTAAGTCTGCAAGGGAGCAGCACAGCAAAACCACCCATACCATCCCTTTTCATATCAACTGTGTATGAGCATCACTCATTAGAAATCTCAGGAGTTGCCACCCTCCACCCCCCTTAATAGAATGTATTAACAGCAACATTATTTTAATGCTTTTTCAATTTGCATTTGCATTTATCCAAATGCCATTGTGTTAAGCAGCGTTAATTACATGGTTTTGTCAGGGACATCATATTTACAGTAGCATCTGTTGAGCTACTGACATGTGAAACCTGCCAGATTTGAATTTTTTCTGACAACCATGGCTCTGAAGAGCTGGTGATAGAGTAGAGCTTCCAAAGTTTCAGAGACACTATGGCTTCTGCTCTGCCTGCCCCCCATGCTTCCTGGAGCCACAGGAAGACCTATGCGGAGACATGACCTCTCTTCTCAAAACCTCGGGGGTTTTTTTGTTTGTTTGTTTTTAAATTGCTCCATATATGCTCTCTGGGATGGATTCAAAAAGTTTCTTTCCCCAGTGGATAAACATGCATGATTTTGTTACTGGGCTCCACCTTTGTCTGTCGTGAAGCTGCCTCAGCCCAGGCCCTGCCCACAGCTTCCCTGTTTTCCTCAGCACCCTTGTGGCAAAAATGCTTCAAAAAGGCCCCAAAAGCTCCAGGGCTCTTTGGGGAACACCAACACCCAGCCACAGTGATGTTCCCCCCAGAAGGAGAGGGCTGCAGGGCGCCATTTTGTGCAGCCCATCCCTGAGGCGGCAGGGGAGCCAGCTGGATCATGGCCGCCACTTCCTCCCTGGGACCCCATTTTCCCGAGCAGCCCCTTTCACAGGAAAAACACAGAAGAAAAAGGACTGGGGACATACCTGAAGGAGATACAGAAACCTCCGCAAACACTCCCAAAGCTGGTGGAGGGAGGGTCCTGGCCTGCCTCGATTGTGTACAAATATTTTGGGGGTTACTGCTGAGGTAGCATCGAGCGCCTGCAGGGCCTGCCCAGGTTCCCGCCAAAAAACACAAATGTCACCCACGAACCAGGCACAGAGGATTCAACCCTCTCCCTCACCATTTTGAGGCGAAAGTGCTTCCTGAGGCGAACCAGGCGCTGTCCCTGAAGCAGGGTACCTCTTCCCTCCTCACTTGCAGCTCCTCTGCGAGGGGAACACCTCACTGCATGTCCCTCATGGCGGCCAGGTCCCCATCACCACCCCGAGAAGGGCCGGCGCACCTTTGTGGCAGGAATACCAGAGAAGCCAAAACAAGTTTGCAGCCAGGACAAGACCAGAGAGCGGCAGAGGCGCTTCAGTAGGGAAAATACAGGTGAGCGGGCCAAGGCGTGCGACCTCAGCACCAGCAGCCGCTGTGCCAGACTATGGCAGCTGGCCAGAGGGAGTCCCAGCCCCAAAATGGCCCCAGAGGGGGTCCTGGAAGCTGGAGACCACGAAGTCCCATTTTCAACCCTGCCAAAATGGTAACATTTGTTATGAAGAATAAAAACCCTGATCACACAGGTAACTAGAAACTTGCTCTTGTTGGGAAAGAATTGGCAAGTCTTCTATAAAGGGAAATCCTGCCTCGATAACCTGGAGTCATACGAGGTGGTCAGTTGGCATATGCATGAAAGAGATTTTCAGTATAACTGGATTTTCCAAAATCCTTTGAAAAAGTCCCACACAAAAGATTATTGAAGAAAATAAGCCCTCATGGGTCTGAAGCAAAGTCTCTTTTATGAACCAAAAGCTGGTTAGAAAACAAAAGGTTTTGGGATGAAGGAAAGCTAGCACCAGGGTCCCCCAGGGATACACATTTGTGAGGATTTCATTCAGTACTTTCATCACAGACATGGAGAAGGGAGAAGCCATGAAATCTCAGAGCCTGGGGATGAAACTAAACTGTTTTGGGTAGTCAAATGGCACAGCAATGGTGAAGAATGCCAGCAGAAAGTCAAAAAGTGGGGTGTGTGGGCAAGGAGGAGGCAACTGAGCCTCACTAGGTAAGCTTAAAGGTAATTACACATAGGGATAATAACCTAAACCACACCTACATGATACTGAGCCCATGCGAGTTACAACTTCCAGATCCTGGAGTGGTCACTAACAGTTACCTGAAACCATCAGTTCATTGTGCAGCGGCCTCCAAAAACAAGCCAACAAAATGCTGTGAATCATCTGGAGGGACACCACCAAAGGGACGGGTGCTGCTTCGCCACTCTTCAAACCCCTGGTGTGTCCCCATCCCATGTTGCGGTCCTGGTCTTGGGAAGGTTGCAGCAGTTAGGCAAGGACAACTGGGACGATGAAGGGGATGGAGCTGCTGCCTTGTGCAAGGAGAGACCACCCAGCTTGGGGAGGAGAAAGCTGAAGAGGGACCACTGGTTTAATGTGTACAAGAACGTGGATACAGGGAATGAGCTTAAGGAAGTGCAGTTTGCCAAGTGCTGCAGAATGCATAGTTGGGAGAGACTGATTTAGAAAAGATAAAAAAGAAATAATTTCTTTATGCAGGAGCTGGTGAACACCTGGGACTTGCTGCCCCACAAGACTGGGGAGACAGGCAGTGCCAGGGGACACAAAAGCGGTTAGACAAGCTCATGGACAACAGGTCCACAAAAAGATACCGGGATGGAAGCAGGGACCTCACATCCCCAAAACAACTATGGATGAGAGACCAGGCTGCCTCCTTTCCCTAAACACTAGGCCCTTCTGACTTGCAGAGAGGCAAGCTGTCTGGACCACCAGTCTGACCCAACAGGCACAGTGACAGAAATGCACTCTGCTGTACAGAAGGACCTCATAAGGTGCTTCAAAATGGGGGTGGGGGGGTGTGTGTGTGTGTGTATAATCCATTTGAAAGACTTCCCTGCTAACCAAACCTTTGCAAAGCCCTGGAATATTGTCCAGTGTTGATATGCAGGCAGTACACTAGTGTGTAAAGGCACTTTAAAAGTCTCTTGGGTCACTAGATGGCAGGGGGTAGAGGAAAAGCAACAGAAGAAAGAAGAACAATACCCAAATCTGCCCAAATCATTAGATCATTCCAAATGTTCAGCTGAAATCTCCGGCCAAGTCTTCAGTGCCCTGAGTGCTTTCCCCATCCTTGGTGTGTCAGTATAAATTATCATCAACATTAATTCTTTCCTTTCTTCCCTTTCCTAACAGATGTAGTAATCACATGTTTGGACACTGGCAATATTTCTAATTGTATAATGGGGGCAGAGATAGACTTAATTAATGATCCAAGTTAGATAGAAAATCTGAATTAATTTCTTGGAGGTTTTTGAGGGGTTACTTATGGCTGGAGGTGTTCTTGCGGGCTTCCAGCTTTGTCACAGGGCCCAGCCATGCATGTCAATGAGAAAACAGGCATTTTGGAAAGAGAATAGGCCGGATATTGAAGGATCCACTGCCACAAAAACCACTTTCTTCGAGGTAACAGGCCTCAGATAGTAGCTGGAGTCAATGCAAAACAGGTACTGCCAGAAATTAAATTTCCCTGCTGTGAGCACGGTACAGTGATTCTATTTGAGTGTCTCTTCGTCTTTCCCCCCAACACACCCTGTTTTTCCTTGTCTGTCCGCCTATCTGATTGCTTCCTGCATATCAAGAGACAGCTGCTTTCCACCAAGGAGAACACCACCACCAAGCCACGTGCATACAAAAACACGGAATATTTTAAGGACAATGAAAATGATCAAGGCCACCCCGGTCTTCAGGCAACTGTAATAGTGAACTGCTAACTGGGAGAGATGAGCCCCGGATCTGATGAGGATCGACTGCCCCGGGCCTGCGAGGGATGAGTATACAGCACAAATTATACACTTTGCCACAGCAGGGAGACAGTCACATAACACCTAGCTCATCTACACGAGCACACTGCAGGCTTTTACAGGCAGCCACTCACTGGAGGTATTGTAAACTGTCACAAAGAGAGTCTGACACAAAGGAAAGGGAAGGAATGGAGCAATGAATAAAGCTTGTTCAGAGTCAGGACCGCAACTCCTGTTCTACTCTGGAAGTTTTAAAACTTGTTAAATTAATCCACGATAAATTACATGTATATAAGGTTAAACGTGTAGCAAAAATGAAACTATTCAGCTAATAATGCAGTCTTAGATACGGTCGTTAAAAGACAATAATTCTCAATGAGAAGATTATGTTTCATAGCTTTCGAGATTAATAACAAGATTTACATTTTCAGTGTCTAGTTATTTTGGGTGGCTTCAGTGTAGGGTATGAAACTTACTCGAGAGACAGTTTTCTGAAAAAAACCTGTATCCCATCTCTGAAGTCCCAGTTTCTAGGGTCCAAATTCACTACCAATTATTTTTAAAAATATGCCTCCTGGTATATTTTTGCATGTATTTGCAAAAACAGCTACCCAAGCCCTCTAGAAGGCAGCATACATAAAATACGGCAGTGACAATATATGACTCTACATCCATTGTAAAGCAGGTCTGGTGTAACAAGAAATGACTCTGTATGATCCATCATCATCGCTGGAGCTATAATTACTCAGCAGCCAAGACCATTTAAACAGATACTGGGGCAGCATAAGACCAATCCAAATGCCATTTCTCCACATGACTAACACAAGGAAAGCCTATCCATAGTGCCCAGCGCTCATACAGCCCATGCTTGCAAGGTACAACCTTCATACAGGTAAGAGACCAACCCCAAGGCTTCTCCAGCCTGCATCTGGCACAAGAGCAGGGAGCCTCTGGCCAAGCCTATCTCAGCTCCACATCCTGGAGCCAAATCAAGCTCAGGTCTGTACTTAGCCCCAGCACTGGGAAATATCATTTAATGCTGCTAACGTAGCACCTTGTCATGTATGTTAGTGTATGCTACCTAGCAACAAACTGATATCAACTCTGAACACGCACAAACCAGCTGGACGCAGCTTCTACAAGACATGCAAGGTCCCCTGAGGCCTCTATGTAGATTTTTATTATCCAACTTCTCTAGTTCAGGTCTTGAATTACTATTTTTGCTGTCATGAAAATTTTTTAAATAAGCAAAAGCTGTTGACAAACACTGTGCTCACAGCCTTGCTCAGCAAACTATCACACTTAAATAACTTTCATCATGCCTCAACTTTTGAGGAAAACATGACTCGGACACCAACACCACCTCTCTTGATGGAAATCAGCTGGCTGGCCTTTCGCTATGACAAACATCCAGGCTCCCCAAACTTGCCCTTTCACCAGGTTCAATGATTGCATGTTTGCAGCAAGCAAATACTTACTCCAATTCCCACTTCACAGTCTTTCTTTTGTCATTAGATTTCCCCTACTCGGTGTACACAAGCTGCATGGTAACTCTCACTCACACTGAAACAAGCTTTCAGGCAAATTTACCTTGCAGTCCCCAGTGATTGTGAGCAAGCTCCCCATCACTCTCTCAGAATTGCACCCACACTGCCCCTGGCATTTGGATAAAAGTGGTTTGTCAATAAAGCACTGAAAGAAATTGCCTGCTTGGAGTATGTAGTGTCAGCCGATAGACAGGAACTAAGCAACTAGCTTATCTTTACAAAAATAGGACAATTTTTAAGTGTCAGGAAAGAATTCAGGCCCAGTTGGTTTGTTTTCAAAAACACGTCCGTCCCGCCCACCCCCCCCAAATAATTTTTCAAGCATTTCAGCTCAGCATCTAACAAAGAGCAGGATATTTTTCTTTTTTGTTTGAAAGCAGTTGTTGATGTTTAACAGGTAATATAGCTGCAGGCATTGTGATTTTTCAAGCTACTAACAGCTTGAATATGCCTTTTCTAACTGTGGCATTCCAGAAATTCCTAGCTCTAACCTTATATACTGAGACAAAAGACCTGTGTCTTTGCATTAACTCCAAGTTACAACTGCTGGGGATATACAGGCTCAAGGAGTGTTAAAAATTAAGGCTACCATGTCACCTGGCCACCAGTCTAATTAGGGACAGCTTATTGTCTCTCTATAATTAGAACTGCCTAGACCCCTTGCAAGACATATGACCTGCGATTTTGGGTAGGGGCTTTTTAATCATTGTGTCATTTATCCTACATATATATACACACATATACATACATTAAGTGTATGTTATACACACACATATATGCAAAGGTCATCTTTTTATTGTCAGTATTGACACACCACCACCAAGAGTCTTGTCAATACAGGATCCCACTGATTTTAGGTCCTTGACACAGCGAGAAGGCGACTAATATGAACGCTAGTTGTCTTAAGCGAGGCAGAGAAATGCTGGCAGAAAGGACATATTCTACCTACCTCTTCAAACCAGGAAAAAATGAATACACAACTACGTATCAAGCAAGACATGACTGAAAGCATCAGACCTCTAAGGAACAGCTTGTAAAACACAAGGCAGGAAGTGAAAAAACTTTTAATACAAACAAAACCAACGAATCTAAAATTAACCTGATTTTAAAACCACCTGAGTTGCCTCAGATAACTGAGCAGGGTTAAGTTTGTGCACTTCACTCTAGACAGCACCAGGAGGAAAAGCACAGCTCTCAGGATTTATCTCCTCAAATCCTGTAAGATTTATCTCACTAAACCCCATTTAGCCAAAGCAAAACAAGTGAATTTTCAAGAGTAATGAACACCTCTCTCCACCCCCCACCCCACTCTGTCCTTCAGTTTTATTGCTGTATTTCTTTCCATCACACTGGTAGTGCTTACTGTTAAAATACAGAAAGTGAACAGTCAGCTAAATCAACATCTACCTGTCGTCAGGGAGCTGGATGACATTCCCTGTCGTGCAAGAAGTAAGGGAAGATATGTCTCAATGGCTATCCTTCACCCCAGCAGCTGTCAAAGTCAGCAGATGGCTGGAAGGACAGTGGCTCAATTCAGTTCTGATCGCCAGCCCGCGTTTGGAAGAACAGCTACTCCCCGGCGCTCGGGCGTTCAGATGCGGGAGCTTTGAACAGAAGAGGCACTTGGTGATTTGACAATACTCATCTCTCTCTTCTCTAAAGGATATGAAAAGATGGATTAAGACAAACCTCGTGCCAAGCTCTATAATGCTTTTCTAATGACATACGCTGGAAATCAATGCTTCTCCAATGTCTCGCGATTTCCTTGGACTTGCCAGTGGAGTGGAAAGCAGATATTCAATACTTGACACAGATTACATCTGAACACCAAAATATATTAACAAATATATTCTGTTGGTGTAGGGTATATATCCATTTTCTGGTGTTTGCTGTAAGAACACACCAGTGTAAATCAAAACAACAACAAAAAGAACACCCAACAAAACAAACACCAGCCCAAACTCCACAGTCCATTACTAAGTTCAAGTGTTTTATGCACAGGTCTGATACATGGACAACATCAAGGAATTCTTGACTGGCCTGATTCACCTCACTAGTCCCTTTATTTCAGCACATTTAATTTGTTCTGCTCCCGTCATGCCCCTTCCAACATGACATACTCTTTCTAGCTTCTAAGAACAAGACAGAGGGTTTTTTCTTCTAAAGAATGCTGCTGCCTGCCCTAAGGACACAGTTCATCTACTCTCTGGAGGTAAATACACTAGAGATGGGATGGAAGGAATGTAAAGTTTTCTTAACCTGTTGTGACCTCTGACTCCACAAATCCAGCATATGCAAACCTTTCATTCTTCCATTAATTTGGGGACAGTCACAGGAGTCAATCACATAAAAATCAAAGCCAATTTCTCAAAAAAGGATACCAACTCCCATTTCAACATGCAGGCTACAGTCAGAGAACTGCTCTGCACATGGGTTTTGAGACCACTACTGCCAGTCTTCAAATGCTCACCCACCAGTCAAGACACTCAATGTACAAGCAGACACACGTTGCACAGGCGTGCATGTTATTGCAATCCACACAGAGACAGAATTAAACCATCCAAAAGGTTAATTCTCATAAAAGCAGCGACCAAGGGGAGGGAAGCCACGGGGCGCTGCCATGGGCAAGATGTTGGCAGTACAGGGTCAGGTCAGCAGCCAGTGTGGAGGAGAGCAGCCAAGCAGCCCAGATGTTTCCTGCTGAAGGAGGAAGAAGACTGCAGGGGAGGAGCAGCACCAGCTGCCTCAGATGTCTCATGCTGTTGCAGAGGAAGGTCCCCAAGTGTTTTGGCACACTGTCCCCTCTCCAGGCTGGGCCAGCAAGGGGGAGAAGGCAAAAGGAAGATCACCAGCATCTTCAGAGCCTTCTGCAAGGCAAGTGATGCTACTGTCCAAACAAAAATAGGGATTACACTAAAAAACCAACCACCTAAACTCATAAATCCTCCCACAAAACCATTTTGTAAAGATTGGTAGCAATGCATCACATATACCAGCAGGAAAGTGATGTGGAACGTACCAAGAAAAACACCATGTTGCTGACAGGGAAAACCCACTGGCAAAACCAGCGGCTTGGTAAGCTGCAGCTTACCTTCTGCTTCACATAAAATGTTGCTTTTGATATTAGTTAAATATTTATGATTCCACATCTATACAAATACTTGCGCAGACATAGGGAGCTTGTTCTACCTTCCAATCAAGTAAGGCAGGAAACAGAAAATAAATATGCCAGGGATGGGTTGTTTTTTGTATATGTAATAAATGTGATTTTACCACGGACACTTATGACTGGCCAAAGGGAGGCAGTGCAGAAACTGGAAGTGACTTCACTGATAGAAGCAGAAGAAAAGTGCCTCGATATCTAGCCTCTCACCATTAAATCACATTAAGCCATCCCAGCAAGTGTAATTATAATAGCAAGGTTGTGGGTAGGTACCTACACTGTATTTTCCTTGTTTTTATTTATTCATATCTGACAAAGATTATTTGTCTTTTGCTTTCAGCCTCTGGTCCTGCTGCACCTCAGTACACCATGGTACCTGATGGGAATACGATATAACAGCAGTAGGCAAAGAGGCATTTGCCTTTCCTTGCATACAGTTGAATTTGTACCCGAGTTAGTACCAGAGAGATCTCCTCCTACTCCTGCATCTCCTAGGGGGAAAGCGACCCCTTTCAGCTACACAGCCTGACATTCCCATTTGCTTTATTGCCATGCAAAAACCCCACATCATCAGCAAACACACACATAACCGGTCTCTATGTCACTACAAACAAAGCTCAAGATGAACACACATCACACTATGAGTATGAAAGCACCGTAGTGTAACAAAAGCAAACATCAAGACATTTGTAGAAAGCTGTTTGGTGTTACAGGGCAAGGCACTGCTGTTCTTTATGCACAGACTCCAGAAGCAGGGACCCAAATCCTACCTCCCTTATGCCAAGAGTTACAGACAGCATTTTCCATAGAGAAATGGCAGTAGGAGTTCAGATCTCTGGTCAGCCCAGGGATCTGCTCACTCACACCCAGGTGCCAGGCTACTGACCTTATTAAAGGGAGGGTGCTAAGGAAGAAACTCCTCTGGTGCAGCTTAAAATTTTTACTGTGGAAATAAGACTCTTCCCTGAAATAGTTTCAGCTGATCAGTTGGAGCTGGGGAGGGGTTCCAAACAAGGTTTTGCATGTCCAGTTTTTCTTTGAAAAGCTGACATTCGAAACATCACTCACCTGATTGCCAGGAAGTACAAGTTCTACATTAAATGCTCCAGCGACTGGATTACGGTGCAAAATCTCTACGGGAGCTACTTGTAAATAACAAATAGCTAATACCACTATGGTACATAACTGTTGACATACACCAAATATTTATGGAGGCTTTTATCTATAGATTGTGCTTTTATGGAAAGTGGGGATGCAGCAAGTCTGAAAAGGACAGAACCTTTTTCATTCATAACTAGCTCTGCATCCCTAGAGTACATCAACTCTACTGTGGGCCATATTTCTGATGCCTTTTCTCTTATGGCGATTCAAGTAATTTGACTTCTATTGCATCCTTGGGTCTCATTAAATCCATCAAACTACACAACACACATGAAAGGAAAATAGGCCCAAAATGCATTTGGATCACAAAAGATATACACTCATGTAATCCAGTCAACTTCAATGGGAGTTGGGTACCCAGCTCTTCTGAAAATGCAAGACTATGCCACTTGACCTTGTTATGAGGGGAAAATCATCCTGTCTAGAAATGCAAGACAAGTACCAACTCCATCTCTCTATCAGGGACCCCCGATAATTACTTCACATCATCTGTTATTTCAGTATCCAATTCACAAAAGACTCCAGTAGCTGAAACAACAGAGGAACAAAAAGAAGGAAACAAAAAAACAAACAAACAAATAAAACCCCACCCCCAAAAAATAGGGAGAGTAATCCCAGCAATGTGAAATGCAGTAGACCCATCGTTCGCCAACTGCAGGCCCAGAGCTCAACAGCGCTAATTAATAAGGTAGCACTCAAGGTTTGCAGACCATTCTCTAGACGTATCTCACACGATAATGGCATCTTGCTACTTGGTCTGAACATACACAGATATTCCTCACAGGCAACCCCTCTAGGGGAAAAAATGGTATTTGATAGCATCCTAAACTGCTGAACTAAATCTAAATTACCTAGTCAAACCAGACTCTTAGTGTAAACCAGACAGCATTATCGCTGTGGCTTACAGCCCAACACGATGGACCAAGCTTTATACTCACAGTTATTAAACACCGATAACAGGGACCTGGACAGCTGGGAACTTGGCTCTGCTGCATCACACTGGGGCTGGCTTCACCTCCTTGTAGTGTTTCTCCTCTCCCTCATTGCTTTGCCGAGTTGTAAGCTCTTTGTAAAGACTTCTGGTCCATTATTAAGGATTTGCCCTACATCTAGTAGAAGACAATGTCAGCTTCATTTGGAGGCTGGAACACAACTTTTACTCTAAAGTCTGTAAATGCATACAAAATGCAGAAGGTGTCGCTTCTCCTTTCAGCCCCCTTCCCTTTTTCATCCAAAATTCATCATGCAAGACAATGGTAAATGTTTAAAAAAAAAAAAAAGAGATCTTTAAACACTTATTAAAAACATAAGGAAGGTATCTCAGAACGTTAAAATTCAGCCAAACTGCACATGCAAACACACACATGCACATTTTAGAGCTTGTATCATATTCATGGCATGCAGCGTAACCACCAGGGAAAGCTTTATTAGATGAAAATAAGCCTGTTGTAAGAGATTGCCTTGCAGTTATTCTGCCGCCATTATCCTTGCCAGGCGTTCATGCAGCTTTTCAAATTAGTATGCTTAGTTTTCTGAGCAGGAGATCAGAACAGTGGAATTCTACAGGGAACTCAATTACCAAAGGAAATGATTGCTTGAGCATTCAAGAAATTGGAACTACATCTAATTGTGGATAGTAGATTATTAGCTGGATTATAGAAGACACTTTGAAATTAACTCAGACCTATAGCTATATATGTCTCCAGGATGGTACCTGCTAAGGTTTCTAGGGCTCCTCGCAGGCACAGAGGGGCTCGCTCTCAAACAGAAAACTGGAACTACCAAAGCAGTTTTGTTGGCTTTCAGACAGGAATGCAAAAAGCCAATATCCCTGCTGAGAAGTTAAAAAGCAGAGAAGAACGTCAACAAAATCACCAAGGGAGTTTGCCTGGGACTTGTTCCTTTCCCCTTCTCTATTCCTTTGGTGTGGATGAACACTAGTGTGTTGCTGTATGGCTGGCTTTTTTACAGCTAGAAGACTGTGCTGTCTGGTTGTAGATTGCTGGTGCATTGAGGTGGTGGCTATACACTGAGAGTGGCACAGCTGTAATAAATGAAGGTATCCTATGCTCTAGAAGAGCTCAAGGGCAAGAGAGATGAGCCTAAGTAGTGGACCAGGAGGAGCAAGAAGAAACAGGTTTAAACCCAAGAAGTTTGGGGTTGTTAAGAGTGCAAAACAGCATACTAGGTAGGGGCATGAGATTTGAGGATTTTCAATTTCTCTCTGAAGATAAGCTGGTACTACAGGGAAAAAAAGTTGATAGTATTGAGAAAACATCCGAGAATTAAAACAGACATGAAAGGATACAGAATCTATAGGATGCACACTGAGTATATATCTGGAATAAGTGATGCACAAAGTATATCTTACAAATTAGCATCAAAATGGCACAAAGACTAGAGAAGCAGCTGGGAAGGATGCTGAATCTCAGACAGCAGGAATAAGGATATAATAGCAGAGAGGCAATGCGGACAATTTCAGACCTGCAGGTGCTTGTGCAGATCTTACACAAGAAAAATATATCTGTGCCACCAAAAATAAGTAAAAAAACTACCCAGGAAATGAGAAACTGAATTGAGAAGTAAATTTGCTGCACAGGAGAGCACACTGAGAAACCAAAAACGAAACTGCATGGAAGAAGCAAAGAGAAAGCGTTTTTTCACAAAAATACTATGAGGCAGCCAGGCAGTATTGCAAGCATGGTCTCTCTAGGGACAGCAAAAGATCCGAGTTAGTGCCTGGTGAGAAAGCCACGGGAATGTCCACCGTACAGATGATTTCAAACAGAAGAAGGCCAAGAGACAGGTTTGCAGGGTAACCAGGGAGCTCACTTACACAGGGGAGACTCGGAAACTGAGCTTATTTCGCCTCCAAGAATAAAGGTTAAGAGGGCATCTAGTTGTTTACTACACAGATATTACGGAGGCCATAGACTGTATTTCCACAAAGAAAAAACAAACAAACAAAACCCAAACAAACAAAAAAAACCCACCACAACAACAAACACCGAAACCACGAGACAACCAAACTTGTTTAATAGAATGCTGGCACCGGTACAAACAGGAGTAATGTAGGCAGGGTAGACTCAGGTTGGAAATAAGGGTTTCTAAGCATCCCAGGAATCCCACAACTGTCCTCCCAGAGCAAGACCTAAAGCAAAAATGGCAACCTAGCACTCTAAAGCATGAATTTTACAGATGGAATTACATGGTACAACCGTTTGCAAGAACCGGAGTAAACTGGACAGCTTTCTGCTCCAAAACAGGTGACATCTCATATTTTTCACATATAAAAGCCATTTCACCACCACAAGTCCAGTTTTGTTCAAAGAAAAAGGTAAACACTGCCTCATAATTTTGACTACTGCCTCATAATATGGAAACCCTCAATTTACTACTCTAAGTCTAGGTGATTCTCCTTAAAAATGCCTTCAGGGTGACCTTTGCTATATCACACTTTCACATATACACCTGAGTACATGTTCACTCACAGCTTGTCAAAACACAAACACACTTCAATCCAGACTCACCCCTTCCAGACTTGGCTTTGTAGCACCAAGATGACTTGTCAGTAACTCACTCCACTAGCCTTTAAAACCCATCAGAGAGCGCTCCATTCTTTTTACACACCTATAAAACTTGAGTTGTGACCAACTGCATCCTGTCTGCACTCTGACTTCAGGTAGTTTCGCCAAGCCGTCTCAGTTATATGGCTTTCTGACAAAGAACTGGTGTTACTCACACATTTTGAAGGTTCCTGCATTGCCTGCCATTTCTTACTGCAGGAAAAAATTACTTGAGCCTTGAGATTTCAAACCAAGTGTCAGTGAGGGATCTCAGAGACGTTTAATGCAGGGGCCGGTTCAGAAGGAGAGCAAACCCTGTTCATGAAGTTACTTCACAGAAAATGTGTACTTTGAGGCAAGTTGTTTTGATTTGCCGGGCTTTGTTTTCTATTTAATTGCTGATAGATAGCAAAGCTCAAGACCAGAACAGGATTCCATAAGTTTTGCTTTCATTTCTACCACTGCCCCCAGTTTCCAAGTTACGCTCCAGAGCACAGCTGAGTTTTCTGTAACCGTACCATGAAACACATGTAAAACAACGATGCAAGTTAAAAAAAGGAACCAATTCTTCCTCAGATTTGCAACTGTCCCCCACTTACCCACAGAGCTCTTTGTTCCATAGCTGCTGGGACTTACCTCCAATCCAAGAGAGTCTGCTTCCCATTTCACCCTTGCCTGCTTCCCAGGACACTTCTCCTTTACTTCAAAGCACAGAGCAAGTTAGTGAAGCCTTTCCATGCTTTCAGAGAACATCTTCAGGCCTGCTCCCAACTGAGAACTAAAAGCTCCTGGTACAACTGGGTTGAGTTATGTGCTCTCCAGCCCCACCAGCAATTAAAGAAATTGCCCCCAGCTGAAACCAGGGCTTCGCCCTGCTGCAGGTGTGGCTGAGTACCAGTCCTCCTAAAGGGCCCATCACCTCTGTGAGAAAAACACTGTTTCTCCAGCCTGTTTCCTTACACAAGGAAGCCAAACTGGCTGCAAAAAGGAGCTTGGCATGGAAAAGACATCCCATAGACTACTCAGGATAAGTTGGAGTAGTCAGTCTGCTTGAATTTCTAGCCCCACAACAGCCACCCACTGAAAAAATACCAGGCAAACCCACCTGCCCCAGCACGTACAGACACCAATGCTGGCCACTTACTTGCCTTCAAAGAGGCACTAGCAAGTCCGCAGGACATGTCCACACAGATCTTGAATTCAGAATAAACAGAGCAATTTCCGGGCCTTGCTGGCAGCATGCTGAAGATATACCATTAAATATTCATTTTAGAGTGAGTTCCAGACACACATTACTCCCATAACCAACATGCTGCCTCTTCCTCACATTAGCCTTGCATCTCCTCATGAAAACACTGCTGTTTCCTCAGTCCAGCTCCAGGAGGTTTGCATCAAGTATGTATTTGTGCTAGTCAGCTCTCCACATAACAATAAAGGCAAAAATCACAGCAACAAACTGGAGGCTGACTGTCCGTAGTATATTACCATTATAGCAGAAATACAAGAAGGATCAAAGGCCAGAGATGAGCCAGCCACCTTATGGTTAGGAGTATGGCATCTTTCTCAGATCTACAGGCAACTTAAGACAATGCAGTGCTAACACAGGCACATCAACTCCAACCTACTGACAGATATTTGAAATGATAATGTTATAAGCCATTTCACTTTTGATTATTTTAGTGGAAAACATCCAGCTCATACTGTCGTCACACAGTTGTGAGGGAAGGAAAAATGTAAGCACGGTCACAGCATCGGCTCGTGTCTCAAGGGGCACAGGACTGGTTCCGAGCTCCCCCGGCGCTGCCTTCACCATCTGCACAACCACTTGGCTTGTGCCTCGCTCCTCTGCCTCTAACAACACTAGGCTTGTTAGTTCACATTTTATAATTATCGGGAAATATTTAGACGCCTCTGGAAGTATGTTTTCTTTCTGTTTAAGAGCCACAACCAAGGGCTTCTACCAGGTAGTCATATGTAGACACTGCAAAAATCTGTGGCTTACTGAAAATGCAAAGAGAAAATACACTGACTTTAAATATATGAATTCAAATAAAACATAATGACTTCAGTATCGGACTGGATGGAATTAAGTAATTATGCAGACTGTTCTGCTGAACCGAAATGTCTGTTTCTGGACCAAAGGATTTTCTACATACTTATATGAGCAGTCCCAAACACTGATGGGAGACTTTGCAGAAGGCTTGCAGTGACGGTTAAGTCTAGCAACTACCGAGTACAAGTGGCCATGGCCATCACTCGTCCATGAAAGGGGATCACCAATAGTTTTTTAATGGGCATCTCCACTTCCAGGCTTATCCATTTTTCTTGGAGGTGCAGAGCTGCTCTGCTAGGGTCACTCATTTATACTGTTCTCTCCCAGGGAAAGAGAGACATCCAAACAGAGAATAAAAAGAGGGAGAAAGGCTTTCAATGGATGGATAACCAGTTGCATGACCTAGAAACAATTGTGCTGGAACAGCTCGCATTTCAAATCCAACGTGGCTCTTCCTACTCTACATTTAATCTTAAAAAATTATAAATGTGCTGTTGCCTGGCTAGAGCTTTAGGGAAGCACAAAGGAACTCCTAGGCCACAAAGCAGCAGCTGCTTCTCTGTAGCTAGTTTATCACAGTTTAGCAACAAATACTTTTTATATCATTTATAGCCTCTGTATACTACATCTCTCCAAGTAGATACCTGCTGGAGCAGACATTTCTTGTGCTCAGGTACATATCAGAGAAATGCTGTTCACCAAACAACAACAATACATATACACATAATTATGCATACATATATACGTATGTTTATGTAGATGTTTACATATGAATATGTGTAAATGAGTTTATGTATAACTATATCTTATATATACACGTGTGTATAAATATATATACATTTTCACAGATGGTGGCGAAAAACAAAAGTCTGTGGGCAAAAGCCTTCCACATATACCTGGTGAGGCCTCCTCACAGGCATCAGCAAGACCTCAGTTTGAGGATAACCTCCGTTCTCTTGAAAGATCATAGCCTGTATGAGCTGAGAAAGAATAAAGTACACCTGGAACAAGAAGTCTGGTAGGCCTGTATTGGGATATAGGGCATTTGTTGCGGATGGGAATGAAAGACATAACGTTATTCTGCTGACCTCCATAGAGGAAAAACTTGTGGGTATAAAAAGGTGGCCTTCGAACCAAGGCCTCAGCTGAGTACAGCAGGTAAGCAACGTTTAATTCCCACAGAGCTCAGTCAGGTTTGCAAATGTGTGCAAAGCTAAGCACAAGCCTAAGTGCATTGCTGACTAACAAGAGCTAACAGTCCATTATGGGAAGGTTAATAACGGGTTTGAGGCAGAGATAAATATGACATGTCTTCCAGAATCCATTGGCACCGTGAAGCCAAATTTACCAGGCATGTTGCAAGGGTTTATACAATAGCTTACGCTGCGCTCACTTGACAGTTAAAATTGCTGAGGAATTACAAAATTAGAAACTGGAGTTAAGGCCTGTTATATAGCGATCATCTCACGCCCAGAGCCAAATTATAGTTGTCACAGGTGCTACCTTATACAAGTTGGTTATTTTTATTTTCCAGTCTGTTATTGTTACTAAACACTGCAGAACTCCACATCCCACATGCAAAATTTTCATTCAGCTCTACCAGGGGTTTGTTTTTCAGCCCCCTCCTATTCAGTTATGTTGGTACTCTAAAGGCAGACTGAACTTCAGTTTTTACTTAGACCCAGAATTACAGACCACACCTGCACTGCTTCTCCATGGCAAAGGAAGAGTGAGAGGAACCACCAGCTGCAGCTGCCGCCCTCCACGAGGAAAGTCCTCAATCCACGGCGAGCCTGAGGCTAAGGCTAAGCGAAGGCTTAGATCCACTTCAAAATCAGTTAAATTTTTGCCCCTCTTTTACCTCCTAGCAAGTCATCCTCCCAGTTTCAAGCCTTTTTCACCCCCCAAATTACTTGATCCTTGCTCTTACTCTTCCTGTAATCGAGAGATTGAACAGTGATGGAAGATTTATAATGTGAGCTCCAGCGGGACAGCAAATATTGCTCCACAATATTCTACAACCCTTCTTATTTTCTTTGACATACCCAGTGGGTCAGCAGAGCATATGACCGGTAAAACGTAAGCTCTTATGAAGGAAATCGTCTGCTGAGATCACAGAACAAGGTCTGAAAGACAACCCAAAGAGTCAACAAAATCAATTTTCACGGCACCATTACACAATATGTATAGCTGAGGGAAACACTTCAGTAGCATCTACTAGAAGTAGTATAATTTCCCCCACGTTTACTAATCCTGAGCAGGCTCTATTCAGTTTTTCTGGTGTTTCTAGCACACAGTATCAGTGCGGTAGAAGTGAAGGAGGTCTGCCTTGTCTCACTACAGCTGACAGAGCATGAGAATCACTGCACTGAAGCAACTGCAATCTCTGTGATGCCATGAAACTTCTGGTTTCCAGCCTATAAACACTGTAAGCCCTCCAAGTGTCCCAAAGATAAAAGATGACACGGGATTTAGTTCCAAAGTCATGGTTAATGACAGTACATCTTGGAAGCGATATTAAATTGTAAACCTTGGTGGCAAAGGCAGTCTCTCGCTATTAGAGATCAGGGTGATGCCTATAGCCATATTATCTTATATGTCAGCTTCAGGGGTTTAACACTTTCCTCCAAGCCTCTGGTATTCTGCCTCAGAGATACAGGGGACTTAATGGACTTAAAAGTGACACAGGCTAGCAAAAATCCTATATTCTAATTTTTTTTAAGAAAATGATCTAATAAGTAACAGATCGTCGGCATCCGTCTTCGAGGAAGATGCTAACAATGCCAGGTTTTTCCCATCCATAGAAATAGACTGACCTTACAAACCCATGCAGATCCACACAACAGTACTCTTCTGTATATAATCATTATTTCTTTAGCCTACTAAATTTGAGCCTCTAAACAGATTTCAAACCCAAGTTTATGAATCCTTCCAATTACAACATTAACTGACTTCAAAAT
Source organism: Phaethon aethereus (assembly GCF_964289735.1). Classification (NCBI taxonomy): domain Eukaryota; kingdom Metazoa; phylum Chordata; class Aves; order Phaethontiformes; family Phaethontidae; genus Phaethon; species Phaethon aethereus. The sequence goes on from NC_138580.1 coordinate 39,081,857, forward strand.
TTTGATTAACTAGCAGAGGATTCAGGAATCTCATAAGAGTATGTGAAGTGGCACAGGAGCCATGTGGCTTCCAATAAGCTGAAAGAAAAACAACCAGAAATAACTGACTCTGTTATTAACGTTCCTGTTTGGAAAACAGTACGGAGCACAGTTCATGCGAGAAGGGCTGGCTTTTCAGTTAGCTGCTTGTTCATCTCCATTTTTCAGTCCTCCCACTCCAACAAATTTGACTAGCAACCTTTATAAATTGGCCAATAAGTTACTGTAAAAGGAGAATATATTTCCTGTCTAAATAAATGATAGTTGAAAAGTTCCTAATGGGCCTTGTACGTGGGAAGAGGCTGGCTTTGTTCAACACGCTGCATGGCTTTTTCATAAAAAACAGAGGCTTCATTCACTCAGCCTCCTTATCTGCACCTGTCGTCGCTGCAGCTTGGCAGCTTTTCCACGGTGGTGTGCCGTACGCTATTTTCTCTCGAAAACCAGAGGTCAAGCCTGCCTATAGGATGTCAACAGGAGGTGGCCATCGCTGCATCTCAGCATCACTCCCCTGATCTGGCACCGCATGTCCCGGCCCCCATCGAGCAGCAGCAGCCTGCCTGTCCCGCTCCACGTGCCCGCACCTTTCAGCGCTGGACTTCGGCGTCCCGCAATGCTGAACTGCCCACGGGCTCGTCTTCGTGTGAGAAATGCACGACACCGATCCCCTGGAGACCCCGCAGCCACGGCTCGACTCAGCTCACCTTCCTCCCTCGGCGATGCAACTTCTGCATCTATATTTTGACAGTTTGAAGATTTTCTATTTATAGAATTATGTTACCTACTGCTTCTGCATCTTAGAAACAGCCCCAGTGAGCAAATATGCCTGAAAAAATAATGTCAATGTACATGGTTGTTTTAACTTCCTTAATTCTCTTGAGAATAACTGGAAATTAATCTTGCAAATGCTTTCATGTGAGTTGCCTTATCCTGAAAGGGATACATTCACCAAGCTGAGTGAAGTCTTTGATGAGTAAGAGAGAGTAAAAAAATGAAAATGTTGGCAATTAGCTGCCTTTATTTTATCAGCAGACCAGGTACTGATCTAATTATACCACACTCGACTTTGCACCAGCGTGGTCCCTTAAAAAGCCCTGCCTTTCACACACCATTAATATTGCTCAAGTCACACACCAATGCAGGGCTACCATCGCAAGATAAACAACGTTAACGCAATGCAACAGCTACACTTAAAATACACATTTATCGTCAGATTAGCCCCGCTCCCCAATTGAGGAGCACATGCTCTGATCTACTATGGCAGTTGCAGGCAGTGCAAATGGCAAAGGAGCCTAAGTGGAGCGTGTCACGGGGCACTGATTTTTAAGCTTGTGGCAGGCATGGACATTAAAAAGTTTGCTTGAAAAGCAGAGACGTTTGTGTGATTGATGCATTGTATGGCTCCTTCGATGACATCACCAATCCCACACTCTCTGTAGTCACCAAACTAAAACTTCCCATTTTCAACTAAGCAAGCAAGATTTAGCAGACTCTCCAGAGTGCACAGTTGCAGTAAAGGAAACCTACAATGTTGGAGCCTCGTACCTGGAGCAGATGTCACGCTTGGGAGGTTTGCAAAAATCTTCATCAAAAAGCATCTGCAATTAGGAGAAGGGATGAAAAGAATTACTACACCCCTCCTATTAATGTCAGCTGGAGCCAGCTTAATCTCCATGCACAGTCTTCAAGAGCTACTCCTGCAGTTCTTACTGAGCTTATATTTTTCTGTTACTTATAGCACGCGTATTTGTTTGCAAGTGATAGCAATTTTGGCTTTGTACGCGTGCCGAGGTTATACAACACGGAACAGATTCACTCAGGCAGGGATGATAGAGTCTCACCTTGTCTCACTTCCAAGTTACCTTGTATATGATCACAGACCAAACTGAAATGACCATGTCCTAATGCCAACCTCTCTCAGCACCTCATTTTGGCTCTGGGTACGTTTGAAAGCAGCGTGTCACCGCACCCCAAGCTCCTTTATTGCTCAGCATATCACGTGGCGTGAACAGCTTCTCTTCTCAACCTTGTTCTCAAGCCTTCACAAACACTTCGGTATCTGTTCTGAAATAGAAATGGTGAACAGCTGTATTGCTGTAACACAGTCATCAAGCTGTGTCGACCTTCGACGGTACGCAGCTGATGCTTGCAGGGCGTTGTCTGCTAATAGAGCACATAACACAACGTGATCTACGCCAGGCTGCGAATTTTACTTCAGAGCAAGAAGGAAATCGTGGCTCAGGCAGCTCCACTTCTCTTCCACACCTCTGAGCCTGTTCTCCACTTCTTCCCACCAGTCTAACCTACTTTGCTCCTGAGACGACCCTTCTCTGACTTTCTACTCCCTTCGGTCCTTACCTAGCCCTTGGCACATTCGTGAGATAACTATTCTCCTTCGAGGCGGGCTGCTAGAAAAAGATTAGAAAATAGGTTTTGGAAGGAAGAAATCCCTGCATATGACTGTATCATCGCTTAGCGAAGTACAGTACCAACTAGGGACCACTGGGGAAGGAGAATAAACTCCTGCCAGATTCCTTAATACAATAGGAAACTTGTCTTTTCTTAGGTGTAAAGACAAATAACTTGTTAAAAACTGAAATTTCTACCTAAAGTCCTATTTTGGAACTTAATGAACTAGAAATGCTGATGTTCCCAGGGAAGAAACAGAAATGAGTCCCATCCTGAAATGATAGCTTTGTGTTGTTTAAACACTGACAAGTCCTGACATCCAAGCATTTGCACGGGCTCCAGATGCGACACTGCCGGGTGCCCATAGCCCACCGGGCTAGCAGGGCATGAGGTTTGGCCCCGGGACAGCCGTCCCTTGCAGCTGCCCTGGGGAAGGACCTCTGTTCTGCTGGAAATCCATCAGAGCCGATGCACTGACACAAAATGTCTGACTTCAAAAAAACAGGTGTTTCTCTAAAAAAGATCCCCAACCCAACAGTGTTTAATCAAAAAAAAGCCCACATAGTGCAGAGGATAGGGCACCTGAATAATAAAAACGGGCTGCCTCGCTTTGCTGCCCTGATCAGTGCTGCCCAGGCTACATCTCCTTGTCAAACCTTTCCTCATCTGCATTTTTCTGAAATACAAATATGTTTATAATGGCACGCTCAAATTTCACGCTCTTTCATTAGTAGCCAGGAACTGAAAACAATTAAAATTACCGTGCCATGAGGAATACTTAAAAGGTCTAAAAAGTTATTCCATTTTCCACTGAAAGCGACGGGTGAATTTGAAATCAAGCGAGAAGGATATTACGATGCCTGCAGCCACTCCGCAAAACGATGGCTGCCTCCAAACCTCTTACCAAAATTCACCATTTAATCTGTTAATCGCATCTGAAAATGGATGTGTGTGTCAAAAGGAAACAAAACAACTGGCTCGATAGCATTTAGATAAGAAAAAACCCCTTTCAGACATGGCTGTTCGACCCTGCAATCCAATTTATGTCATTAGAAATTGTTTGTACTAGGCTCTGCTTGGAGGATGGCGCAACTACAAGAGGAAGTGACCTGCATTAGAACAACAAATACACCTGGTGTGAAAGCAGTGAACTTTAAAAGCCTTTCAGAAATTCAGAGTATTATTTAGTCAATCATATACCACGGAGCTGCCCCCAGAGCTGTATGTCATTTTGATAAATTAACTTGAAAGACTTGGAGCATAATAAAGTCAAACCCAGACCCCAGACTACACCAATCATGCTTGAATGCAGCGTAAAATACTTCCCACAATAAAAGTCACGCTTGCTACTGTTAATGTTTAAGATAATTTTGAACCTGATCAAGGTCAGCAGTTGCATAATGTGTTTGGGCTTCATTGGTTTTCTGTGCATTTGGATGGCCAGAATACGAGCGATACTAAAAACATCAACCTCTGGGGAATATCTGCCTCACCCACAAACACTGCTTGGGATTCGGTATCCCTGCAAGGTAGCTTGAAAAAGAAGGGATAGTATTTTTTCAGGGAGAGTTCATGAAAAATACAGCACTTTGTTCCCTTTAATTTCTCCGTAGACTAAAGTAACATGAGAGGGCAAGACACACTGCAGACAGGGTGGTACAAATTAAATACGGGGAACGAAGGAAGAGTGCTGAGAGGAGCGCATATGCCTTAAGTACAAACACCCGTGGTGGTGGGAAGCCCCCATGCACAGCACCCTGTCTCTCTCCAGGAACTGGTGAGCCCAGGACTTCCTGGGACACGACACCTCCGCGAGCCCTCCAGCCTTTGCCAGGGCACCATGCCCTTGTTCTGACTGTTTTTTTTGATAACTGCATCACTTCTCTTTCAAAATATTGCAAAAACACCCCTATTTTTGGCCCAGTTCTGATGTCCTCTCATTTTAAGCATCAATTTAGCACAACTCGCCAGATGCTGCTGCTGCCTATAGACTTACAAAATATTTTTCAGATCAAAAGCAGTACTGCATTGGGAATGGGGGTGTGCCGCCGTTCTTCAGAGAAGCCGGGGCAGAGCACGGAGCGGGTGGCTGTGCTGGGCTGGGTTTGCCTGCCGGGAAGCCTCTCCTGGAGCACAGCAGGTTTCCTGGCCCCAAGTACAGGCGTGTCTATCTTTTTGGAGGACAGTATTGCATTTCCTGCTGTTTCTGACTATTCCTATATGAAAAATGAGTAAATAAAGCATGTTACAAAGTCTAACCAGAGCCTTCATGGCCGGTTGTTTCTCTCTCCATCATTATTTCCCCACAGTGCTGCCGGCAGGCACAGCAGCGGGGCGATGGGTGGCTGCAGAGGGAAGAGCAGCCCCCATCTCCCCCAGCCATTGCTGCGGGCACATTCCCACGCTCAGGGCCAGGAGCTGCTGAAGGAGCGAGTAATGCTCACGTACTGGCCTTTGCAAAAACATAACCTCAGGGAGGGGAAAAGAGAGCATTACTTTTCACGGGGAATAAACACCGTGAGTCAGTTTTATTTCCCAGGCATCCCGACTAATTCAGCGCTGGAGAAAGGAAAAAAATACAGAAAGTTTTTCCTACCAACATTTCCAAAAGAATCTAGTATTTGGTCTCCCAATTTTTCTTCACCTAGGTAGTATTTCCGACACCAGCACAATTAATTTTATATGAGCCACAGCAGTTCTGGTAAGGAAAGGATATAGGACTCTGCCCATCACCTTAACAAGTAGCTGAACTTCAGACACTTAAGGCCCAGTCAAAACATCACAGCCACTCAAATGTCTACAAAACTTTCACTTTTTCTGATCAGCTTTCCTTCTTGGAGGCTGCTGAGCAGACCTCACTCAGCTCCCCTCCCAAAGGCAGCCCCGACGGCTCTGCCACACGACCTGGAGCCAGGCCCCTCTTCGGTTTGGCTCAGATGTGCCTTAAACTGGAGTCCCAGTTATCGCATTTTTCCACTTGACTGTGTGGCGCAATCAAAAACTGCTCTGTTTTATTTTGCATTAGACTTTGGGCATTGCCTTCCTGCTTCTGGAACGACAGAAAGCAGAGTGGGAAAATAACCATCATGGCTCTCAGCAGAGCACTTATGGCAGGCGGCTGTTAGTAGGAGTCAAGCTTTATAGTCCTGACGCTCACTTCTCTTTTTACCACCACCCCCCAATATTGCACATTGCTCTGCCTTCCTGAAAGCCCTCCCGAGAGTGCTGCCTCCCTCCCAAATGTTCCCTTTAACCACTACCCATGCCAAGGAGACCACACAGGCTCTCTGGGCTGCCCTAGACAGAAATGACCCTTCCCAACCTCAAAATTTCAATCATTGGTTTGTTCAAGGGTCCACACTGCCCTGTTTGCTTAATTTACACCAGTGTTTACTCTCTTATCCTCCGCCTTGAATGTTGTGTGCAGCAAGCGGCATAAATCCCACCTTCCTCGTCTTCCAGCGTTGGTCCTGTGAATCTTTTTCTACTGGTGGAAACATGGTCAAAATCTTCCTGAGGTGGCAGCTACTCTCCATTCCCCATCACCCTCAGGCACTGAAATGAGACCTTCCCCATGCATTTAGAGAAACTATCCCCAGCCTCCGATTTACCTCTTCTCACATCAGAAGTAATAGCTGAGGACTGCAGCTTTAGGTTATCTACAAACATGAGAAGACCATCTAAAATAGTTCTATTGTCTTATTTTGTAAAGATTCTGTTTTGACCATAAGAGCCTTATGTGTAAAGAATATTTACATAACAAATATGCAACCAAAGAAAGAAAAACTATGATTTCTGAAAAGCAACATGCACATCCAATTGCTTCTCCACCTCCTAGTTCTTTTGTATCCTGCACATCAAAGCACCTAGGAAATTAGGTTGATATATCTTCTACAGTTTCCTGGTGTTATTTGTGATAAAAATAAACAACCACATGGGATTATTTGCTTGGAAATGACTGACCTCAGGAGATGCCACTAGTCTCTGCATAGAGAGGGAGCTTTGCTCAGTTTAGATTTTTGCAGCTACTCTTGGTCACAACCAGGGCTGCCTGAAATATCCGACACAGCATGACCACATCCAGCAGCTTCTTGCATTTGTATTTAACTTTGCTGAATGCACTAATCAGGAGGGGGGTGGAAGGGGAAATAAAAAGGAAAACAAAAAAAGTGAAATTAATCTGCCCAGAGTCACAAAAAGGCCCTTCTTGCACACTTTTAAAACAAAAAAGCCCCCATACTTGGGTTTCTGTTTCCCTGCCCCTCAGCTGGGGTTTGATACACAAACGCCTTTGAAGTGGCCCATTTTTCCCAAGGGGAAGGATACCAACTCTGGGCGCTCCTGCACAATCCACAGCCGCGGGTGCCGTTAGCCAGCCCCTTCCCCGTGAATCGGCATCTGTGCCGGCCAAATCAATAGTGGTCTGTGCGCAGACAGAGCCCGTGTCAGCCCAAACCTAGAGCCAGCGGCTCAACGCTGCGCTTCACACGAAAAAGGTTTTTGCTCGCTACTGATCCTCAAGTAGGTTAAAATAAATCCTGGTTAAGGCGGGCAGGAAGGTGGAAGGCGCTACACAAATATATGCATTGCCCCAAGCATCCTGGCGCTGCGACAAGGGATGCTACTCTCCTCTCCCTGAGAGATCAGAGCTACAGGATGGTCTGTTTTTCCAGGTTTTATCTCAATTACAGAAAACTGGTTTGCAAAGGTCTCGGACAGCATAATCAGCATGCTACGCCTAATATTACAGATCTGAATACGTGGTTATATTTAAGAAAGATTAGTTAAGATATGCTATATGGCATATCACAGTGAGCTTATTGTTCTTGCTACTGAGTAGGGTCCACATTTTAATTTTGCTACCGATGAAATAATGAAAGGGTCATTTCCATAGGAAGTCATGAGAATTAATTAACCAGAACACAAGGACCCTCATATCCTGCTTTCAAGCAGGGGTTTCACTTTTAACTCAAGGACATCCTAATTCCCATACCTTGAGCACCACATCTGTAAAGAAACAACCCTATTTCGGGTTTGCATGCAGAGAAAGAGGCGGTGATGCTCGGCATGCATATTGCCATTCGTGAACTCACCTACTGAAGTCATATTTATTTATTAATATGCATCTCTTCCCAAAGCATGCTTGTTCAAGGTTTTCCAGCTATTCATTGTAGTTAATAAGTCTTATCTTTCCTACCTGCCTGGTGGATCAGGCACAAACTTTTCTCTAAGTCAGAAGCCAAGTAACCATGACTACATTTAAAAACAGGTCCGCAGCCTTTGGACTTCTCCACTGATCTTGAAAAGCTGCTCTGGTTTACAACTTTTAAATTGCATTGCACTTTACCTCTCAAGTGTAGTTAATTTACGGAAATGACCTCGATTTCACCTAAAAATAATTTTTAAAATGTTTCTAAGGCAGATGCCACTTGAGCTTCAGGATGCAAGAATGGTTCAGCCCATTTCCCTGGGAAAGCAGAAGGACTTTGCTCAAATATTTTTAAACATAACTCTCAGTTTTGCTTTCAGAGAACACATTCCCCCAGGTGATAAGCATTGCCCGAAGACTCCTCTGTGTTGGAGATGGTGAGAAGAGCGGCAGGAATGGCCGGACTCCCTCAGTGGCATGCAGAACAAGCCTGGCTCTTCCTGCGCCTCAAACCAGAAGGTGAAGCCTTTGCAAGGTCTGGAGGAAAAATATATTACCCACATGAAAACAGGAGTAAGATGAAAATCACTTCTGCTTGTTCCAAATAAAGTAGAAGGCTGGGTGCTGCAGTGCTGGAGCTACCCACAAAATAAGGTGCATGAGTCAGGATTTGAAGGCTGACTTAGCTTAAGCTTGGCTTCAGCTACCGAGTAGAAAATATTATCCTCTCACTCCTTTGGTTTAGTCTCAGAGTGACAAATAGGCCATGAAGACATCAGCCAGCTCCTGACACCACGGCCACAGAGGAAGCCCAGAAGGTGCAGGCAAGCACCCATCTTCTGCCGGCGTCACCGACACGTGCGTTTTGGAGCAAGGTTCAGCGGGGATGGAGGTGACTTCCTGCGTCCCCTGACAGCAGGATGCCATACGTCTTCACTCAGGGTAGGACGCAGCTCTGGGGAAACCATGGCAGGTTCAGATTAGCAATCTCCTCTGCGTTTGCAACACAGCCCCGATTTCTGCAAGCCTCGGGAGCTGCAGTAAATGGTGGGGCTGGGACCGGACTCGGGCAGCGCTGCCTGAGCACTCACAGCAGTGAGTCAATGCATACACCCATAGCTGCAGCTCACTGCGCTTCCTCCACAAAATAACCCCCTCTCAGCTGTCAAACCCCCTCCTCTGCAGCACTCCAGCAGGCATCGGTTTCTGTGGGGACACAGCATTTCCCCCGGCAAGAAATCCAACCTGTTGCCACAGTTGCGCGCACCATTTCCTTTACACTCAGAATAAACCCAAGCAAAACCAAAGCACGAACAGAAACACATGTCTTTTGGCAGCAAGAGCAATACCTTTGAATAATCAAAATGGCTTCTCCAGAACATAGTCTGAATCTAGAGCACACTAAGAGAGATAAGTAGGCACTCCCAAGCTCGGGCGTGCTGTCTGCCCAGTGGCTGCCCTGCCATGGGGTACCACCCTGCATGGCTCATTTTAACTCCCCAAGGCAGCAAAGGAAAGCCCGGACTGACGCATGACGCCCTGAAATCCAGAAACCTGGTCAACATGCTTGGAAAGCCAGAAGTAGCACAAAAAAAGGTGCTGTGACGCTCCTGGTTGCGACAGCAAAAGCCCTCCAGATACACAACTTATTCTTCACTTCTACTCCATCAGACCATGGAAACATGACAAAGTCACGATAGAAAAACAAACAAACAAAAAATCCAGTCTGTGATGTGCTTTAGATCGTGACTCATGCACGAACGTACAAGTGTGAAGTTTGCCCTTTTCTCTTTTCAGTGAAGGGTTTGAAATCCAGCTCCAGCGTTGCCCCTGTTTGTTTGCAGAACAAAGATGCTGCAGTGCGTAGTGCCAGAAAAAGTTCCACAACAGCGAGCGACTGAAAGGAAAAGGGAGCAAAAGGGAATAACGTGTTTACTGTATAATGACACGGTGTACATGCTGAAGAGGAAAACAGAACTGAAACGCACTTTTCTTTTTTTTCCTCCTAAAGTCAAGAAGGACAGAAACCCTCCCTCTATCAAAATAAGTAGCCTTGCTTTCCAGACAGCACCAAAAATTGCAGTCACTGAAAAACGTACGCTTGTAGATGACCAGAATATATCTTGTCCTCCAGGAAAAGAGAGTGCCAGAGAGTTTTAAGGTCTTGCTGAGAGTCATGAGAGCATGTTCTCCCTTTCCTTTAAACTACCGGGAGAACTGTAAATCTGATGTATAGCATCATCTAAAAAAACGAAGGCTTCCAGCCATCAGAAGTAGTGCAATGTAAACTTAAATATTTGATTCCTAGGAGCAGCCATATAACAAGATAAGGGAACACACCTATGAGTGCAGAGTAAACTCATAACCGCATCATTTACCATTCAGCCCCCAAGCTACTGTATTTCAATATATAAAACAGAAAGATAATCTCCATATGGCTTTTTCTCTTCAGAACTTAAACAAAAAAATGTCAGAGCCAAATGAATGCATTTTATACCCACTCAGTATGTTATTTCCTATCTCATATTGCAGAGTTTCTTTTGATTTCCCCCGATGGAGGTGGTACTTCTCTGCACCAGCTCAATCAAGGAGGTTGCCAGCCTCTCACCGCAAAGCCTCCCTAACCATTATATCAACAAAGAGAGAAGATCTTGGCCAACTGGTATGACTGCCCACCATACAAATTGGGAAATCCAAGTTATTAAGGATAATAAAGAAGCAATGTGAAATGAAGGGGAGCAGCGCGTTGTTCCCAATTAAGTCGATAGCCATTTTATCACTGACTGTGGTGGGATGAGGACGTGGGTCATTGTAATTAAATTCTTTTTTCCTTTTTGAAGTTTGGGCTACAATATATTAATTTATTATTCATCTGACAGTACATTCTGGCTGTAATTTATTTAATGAGGAGAATCAGAGGAAGAAACAAATGAGGCAGGACAGCAGCAGAAGATTCATAGTGTGTTGAAAAGAGAAGAGGAAAGCAGAGATGTGATTATCTCCCTACATGTCTGTAAGAAGAACTGCAAACTTGAGCAAGAAGAAAGACTTCCCGAAACTGATGGAGCTGTAAGATAGGAAGCAGTTTGTTTTCCCCAAACAAAATAAAATCAGGTGGATTTAGTACTGAGGTTTTCTCAGTATCCTGTAGAAAAGCAGCAATGAGCAGAGAGGACGGCAAGCAGTAAAAGGCTGTCCAGAGTGAATGACACGGTATGCAAGGAGACCTCCTCCCTCATCTGACACTCTTGTACCACGTTGGATGGAAATATCCCAGTGCAAGAAAAACAAAGACAACCAAAGTCACCCCTTTGCCCCCGCCAGACATGTCCTGGGGTGCGCATACACCACCCAGCTCCACGCACCTTCCCCTGCACCTAATGTTAGCTAACAGAGCTCAGCGATGCCAAGGGACCTGAAAAACAAAACAAAGCAGCACCCAGGACACAACACTCACAGCACATGTGTTCTGAGAATTTTAATTCAGGCTAGGTCCAACCCAATCCTGTGGACTAAATGCTTGTGAGCAACCAGAGAGCCTTAACAGCGATTTGGAGCAAATCATCCAGTGGAGTCTCAGTGCAAAGAAATTCAGCACAGACACCCCGAGGCAGCTCCACAGCATGAACCCAAGTACAGCAAGTGGGGACAGCCAGGAAACCCACTTCAAAAACATGTTCCAGATATGACCCGGAATAGTAACAAGAAAAAACTTTTCCCTAGGAAAAAACACAGATGTATCACAGGGAGGCATAACTGCTGGGTGCTGCCCGAGGCTGACTTGTCCCAAGACTGAATAGAGCGGCATCAAATTGATTGTCATTTTTAATTACTGTGAAGAATGCCCCTTCCAGTCATGTCAACAGGGCCAGCCTGGGCAGATGACGGTATGTATGGCTGCTCAGTAGCCACTCAACAGATTATGAGACCTCTGTAGAAGCAATCACAGTAATTTACCAGCTTGGACGCTACAGTAGCAAGCGTTTTCCATTTCAGGGGAGGCCACAATATACCAAAATTTGTTCTTTTCCACCCCAGCATTGAGCTGTGGTTATAATACCACCAGCCAGAGGCTCCACACCAACTCTTCTCACCCTCAGGTAATGTGCGCTGCTGTGTTGTATAAGAAATGGATGTGCTATTCAGCTCTTTGATTTATTCAGGTAATACCCATTCAAGCTGATTGCAGCCTACTGAAATGGCAAGTACTGGACACACATTTAAATTTAACTATCTATTGTGACACAGTGATAAATTTAGACTGGCTCCCAGACCAGTGTTTGTCTCTATACGTCACTTCACAGCAAAGCTCTACGCCACTGAAAACCTCTGGCAGTCCTTAAATTGATGCTGTGTCACTTTTTCCCAAATTCAGCCTTTTGAAGAGCACTAGAAAATCCTATGGAGATGAAAGAAAGTGTTGCTAACACTGTCTGACCATGCACAGACTTCGCTGCTGGCTTCTCTGTTAGGCACCCACCTTGCGTACACCACACTGAACCATCTCCACCGTTTCTCTGTAACACACATACACACAAAGAAAAAGTAACTAAACCCCCAAAAAGCCACCTAATGCTACAACGCCAATACCTACAGTAAGTCTAGATGGCTTGCAAGGCTGCTCACTTAATAAAGCTGGGTTTGTGCAGTGCCAGGGCTCAGAGACCTCCTCGCCCGGGGATCTGCAGAGTGCCACTTCCCCCCTCCCAGCCCCACTGGGGCTGGAAATTCCCCCCACTTGCCGTCCACACGCTCAAAATGCACCAGCGCTTGCAATTTCTTCTCTGTTGTATTGCCCTTTGCTCCGAGTTTTGTTGAAAAGCCGTGGGGAGCCCGGAGGCACCGTCGGAATCCTCTCCTGCAGCAGATAGCTGACTTCACACAGGCAGTTTTTGGGGGGCAGTGCACTGAAGTTCCACCCTCCTGTGACTCAGGTATGACCACCACGAAAAGTTAATGTATCTTTAGACATTTGTCCCCAAAACTGTTTTCCCCATGCAGCTCACAGAGCTATCAGAACACCACGTAAACAAATGCTCTCCATTATGAGGGCAACCAACCCCATTAAAAAAACCCACACCACCACAAAACCTACACCTTACATTTCTTGCATGTGTTTTCACATATGCTACTGCCCTGTGTGCTTAAGCAGCAAATAAATGGGTTCCTCACAGCAAGGTTTCAGTGCAGGAACACATTAATAGAGAATTTACTCAGTGTGTGGTCTGCGCAGTCGAAGATGAGAAAGAAAAGCTTCGATTTCTCAGGTTTGCTCCTCTTCGGAAGTGGCACTACCCAGCAGGGAGGCACGTGGTGCCCAGGAACACAAGGACACTATTTGGCAGCTTGGTTATCGTGTTAGTACAGCAAACACTGATACCTCTGCGCGCTCCTGCCCAGCTCTGCCTGTCCTTCCTGCATCAGTTTGAGAAGCTCTCTCTCATGTACAAAATCACATATGTATAGGAGGAAAATGAGCGACCTCATGAATTTTTCCACCTCATACCAATTCAAGAACAGCAGACAAAACTCAAAACATCATCTACAAAACGTTTCAGGTGATAGTTAGTTGTGTGCTTGGGTTTTTTTGTTTGGGTCATGTTGACTTTCATACTGGAAGCTCATGGGAGAGTTCTACTATGAAGGTTTCTGTATGTGATACTGCATTCCTGCACACTGCTGTTGCGGGGAACCCATACATCAGTGCAATGCCTGTGCACCGGCAGATCACTATACGCAACCAGGCATACAAAAATGACAATAACATAAAATACAGTAAGTAAGAAAATACATTCTCTTAGCTTACCCTGCTACCAATTACATTTTCAGTGTATCAGATGGGAAAATCTTCCTTAGAGCAGAGTAGATGAAAGGTTAGTGTTGTAATGTATGAAAGGTAAGGAAAGTTATTTGCCTGGTTTCCATAAAACCAGAGTCCTTGTTCTGGCACTATCACCTCACCCAACTTTTCCTCCCAGCTGGCTGATCACTTAGCCCCATGATGGTTTGTCACAAAGAGGTCTGCAATAATGTAGCCGCAGAACGCTTTGCGGGAGGTGCAGCGGGTAAGGCAACAGGACCAACCCACATTCACACTTAAATATATTGTAATTTGTTTGTGGTCGGTAAAGAAAATGGATGAGTGACTCCCCCCGTGCTGTGCCTCCCCTGGCAGCCCTGACTGACAGCAGCTCCGTGCTTCACCTCTCCAAACCAACGTGATGCATCGTCCTTCAGCAGCGTGCTTGCACAAACAGCAAGCCCCGTCTGTTCTGGGAACACTAGAGACGTGCTGATGCCAGAACAAGGTAAGTTACCACTATCTTTAATTCCTACTGGGTACAATATTAGAGACAATGAGGATCAAACGAGCAGCACAAAGCTTGCAAGCAAACAGATGTGGGGTTTATTATCTCAGCAGAGATCCTCCAAACAGCACCTGAAAAATTGTCTACCCTGCCAGGATCTCCCAAAGATGTTTTTTCTGCCAAAATAACCCAGATCTATAATGGAGCGAGAAGAATATCCTTGGTCTGGCGAGTCCCCCAAAACTTTCTGGAAAAATATGGATTAACCCTTATGGCTGAACTATGTACACCTTCAGTAATGCCAAGAAGTAACCACCAAAATGGCTGCTCAGATGAGATGAGTTGCAGAAGGAAAAGGACCCCACCACAGCACTGCAGCTGCCGAGCGAAAGCAAAGCTCAGATAGTGCGTCACGCAGCAGGGCCAGGATATTCGCATACCCGTGGTACAGCCAAGCCCTGGGGATGAGACCCTACGGAAACACCCTCCCAAATGCCACGCCAGCTTCCTTACTGAGCAAAGGGGCATGGAGACGTGGGGGGCACCTTCTTGCTCCAGCATTAGACAATGGCAGTGCCTGGGCTTTGCCCATGGGAAAAAGCACCTTTGGGAGACGATGGCTCAAGATTACCAGCGCCTCCACCCTGGTCCTTTTGCTGGAAGGACTGGAAAAGCCCTTCCAGAGCTCCCCAAGTGGACTACTGAAACATTGACGCTTGCAAAGAACAGGTCAGCCGACCCCAGCTAACTGGTTTCCACCCGGCTGCTCCTGTGAGCAGTTTGTCTTCAACAACTAAATATAGTAACTTTGCACAGATTTGTCGACAGTTGGCTTTCCACTCTCCAAAATTATTAAAACAGTAAAAGGGAAAAGCCAACCATTAAGGATGAAAAATACCCTTTATGCAATCACTTAGGGAGAAAAAGAACCTCTAAACTTTGAGTAACACAGCTAGATGGCCCACAAGTAGTGCCCTACCAGTTTTGAGGGACCACCTGGGCCTGCTGCTATTTTCACGGCCCCACCACCAACTACCTCCACCACCACCATCTGCCTCTGGCAGCAAACAGCCTCTGGGCATCGTGTCACTCCAGGCTCTGGCACAGAGGCACCTCTCATCATCTCTCTCTTGTACCTTCCTCTCCTCCATTCATTTTCCCCTTTCTCACTGGTTTCCCCCCGTAACATCTATTTGCTCTTTCCTTCTTCATTTCCTCTGTCAGTCCCTCATCCAAAACCTACTTTCTGCTCATTAGGAACATGGGAGTACATCCCTGTTATGACGTATTTACTTTAATTATATTATTTAGCAAGCAGATGTCTTTGTAAGCTGTGAATTCTTCCATACAGAATATATTCCTTGATAATCAAGGGAAAAAAAGTTGCAACTTCAGCTGTGACTCAAGGAACTCTATTTGTTTACATTGGTAGATGCTTATTAAACACCTCCTTTCCAAAGAAACTCTGAATAAACATATCAATACATTTATTTTCATTGCTTATGGGGGCGTCTCAGTGAAAATAGGATTTGGACAGCAAACTACAGCCTAAGATTTCAGTGCTGTACCAAGAAGATGCCATGGCCAATGATGCTAACAGCTACTGTGGGGAAGAAGAGCTGCTACATGTAATCAAACACTACAACTGAATACTGAAATTTTAAGTCAACTGAACATTGATCACATTTTTAATGCTGTTATTAAACCCCTCGAAGATATTGTAATACCATCCCTCAGCTCCTGGAGAGGACCTACTGCCAGAGAGGCGATGTGCGGCAGCAATTACCCACACAACAGCACATAACGGGTTCAGACAGATGATTGCTCGCTTATGCGCTCCCGGTAGGAGCAAGGAGCTGCTGAGCACAGGGGCAGAAAAGCCCCTCTGCCGCTGAGTGCTAATTTGGGTAATGGATACAGGTGTTGGAGGCTGAGGAAGCTAAGGAAGCAGCCTCCTCCTGATGCACTCCGAGGCTTCACACATGAGCTGACTTTTTGGATGCTCTCATTGCACTATTGCTTTCAGAACAAGTTGTCTTATTTTTATCCAGAGGTCAGACCCTGATGGCCTTAGTTCAGTTTTAATAGTTACTCCACACTTCCCAGGTTGAAAAAAGCCCAGTCCCAGGATCCAGCCTCAGACATGGCCAGGAGCAGCAGCTCTGGTTCTCCTGCCCAGAACAGCCTGGGCAAAAGCACGCTGCCCGCACCAAGCACTGCAAGTACAGCGGGTTTGGAGCGGGGATCAGCCCATGCCACGGGCAGAAGGGACCAGACCTCGCTCACCCGCAGGAACGAGGGATGCAGGACTCCAACACAGAACCAGACTTTGAATAAGCTGGGAAGAGACAAGAAAGGAGCCTGACTGAAGAGATGACAAAAGTAAAAGACAGCAAGGAGGACAACAGCAGCCATGCAAGTGCACGAGCCCTCAGCAGCATCTCCCGGAGCACTTCGCTCCCAAACTGCCGGAGCCGCACCGCATTGCGCCGAGCCCCGGCTCCGGCACCACGGTGAAGGTATCTGCAACTGCTTGCTGGGGCCTCCTGTCAGGAGGTCTGCTTACTAAACAAGAGAATAATACATCTTGTGTAACATAATTTACTGCACAATTTCACAGCACTTCTAGAAAAATTCATCCTGGCGTCACTGTGATTACCAGCTACAATCGCTGTGTCTGTCCTTTTAGCTGGATGCTGTTTTGTGCTATTTCATCCATAACTGTAGCGCCTGAGAAATCAGTTGGTTCATTATTTATTTATTTATAAATAAGATAATATCCCACTACCCTTCCCCATCATTTCATAAATCAACACACAGGGGGTTTACATTGATTAAATTACACCACATAATGATGCATTTTTTTTTTTCAGCACAGAAAGAAAAAAAAAATACGACCTACTATTGTCAGGCAATTCTCCCCCCTACCTGGAGGTTTCACAAGCTACGTACCTGCACCCAGCAGCGAAGACATGCTAACAAGCCAAAGAAATAACGCACACCAAATCGCTGAACATGGATTTCCAGGGTTCCTGTTGGCTGGCACAACCCCACTTCCCAGCAATTCAGCGAAGCAGAGCAAGCAGAGGGCTGGAAAGCACGGCTTTAATTATCGCCATCAGTCTCCGAGACAAGGCACTTAAGAGCTTTTGCTGCTGTAAACACTCCCTTGATAGCAGATAAGGAATCTGCTGAAAGAGGGTTTTGCTGGGGAAACCTCAGGGGTATAGGGGCGAGTCGGGGGAATATGCGGCTCCAAAACTGGCACGAAAGGCGGCATGTGAAAAACCTTGGCCAGCTTCACCCTGTTGTGATGACTCTGAAGTGGATGAAAGTCCACCAGGGATCTATTTGGAGCAGGTACCATCATTCACCTCTCTGTATTTCTTGGAATCTTCCCCCGATCCCCAGAAGCTCGTGCCAAGGCACCTCCCCAGACATAGATTGTTTCTCTGTATTTAATAACCCTCTATGGATTATTTTTTTCCTATGAATGTGTTCCTCGCTGTATTTCAAAACATGTAATTGATCTGAGTGGTGTTTAAATGAACTTGGGAACTTGGGCTTAAAGCTGCCACCACCATAAATAAGTGATTGATACCAGCGATGAGTTGCGCCTACTCCTGTTAGGGATTAATTCAGCCCCCGCCATTCCCTGCAGGTAGACAAACCAGCTTTCCTGGGAAAGGCGGCTGGACTTTGTGTCTTCTCATGTTTGAGGCCAATTCCTGCTTTTGGCAAAAGCACTGCGGCAGAGCTCAACCTTCCCATGCTCCTCCTTTGGCTTTCCTGGGTGAGATTAGGATATAGGGAAGGAGCCCGTCCCCTGCGCTCGCTGCAGGTGCCCCGCTGAAAAGCCATTTTCTTGGAGAGACCTGGATGGGTACATCCACACACCTCTATATGTGGCTGATGCAAGCAGCCGTTCAATTACAAGATGGGGAAAAATGTTTGAACATCATTTTGTATGTAGCACTGTGTCCCACCTTTATCAGTTTCGGAACAACAACGAGGACCACAGAGCAAAAGTCAAGAGCAAGCCAACAGGCTGAAGAAACCCATCTCTACTTCTTTGCCCACTCTCCTCACTTGGCACCTTTGTTTGAGTAATTTATTTATTAACTTCCCTGGTTAAAAAGTTAAGCAAGAGAAACAGTCAAGCATCGACACCAGGGACAGTTTACGGAAATATAAATGTATTTCTAATCACAGTCTACAGCCTGCCCGTTTCTATGTGCCAGCCATGAAGCAGCTTTTTACCAGGTGAACACCACAATGATTAAGAGCTTCAAAATACTGCCCCTCTACCAACAATACCGCGGCGATTTTTATGCTGGTGAACCCTGCACTGAAGCCATGTGAGCACACATGTATTTTTACCCCTCCTGTGGCATGGTGGGACATGTCTGCAGGCCCACGCACGGCACATTTCAGTAGAACAGCAATAATAGCTCATAGGGTAACTCTATGTTTTAAGCCCTTTGTTTTGAAGGCAAGCAGGTGAAGATGAATGATGATAAACAGAAAAGCGGGAGCCACCACTTCATGCTGCTGCCAAACTTCCCGGCGACCCGTTTTTAATGACTACAGCATCACGCACAGAGCTTGACTTTTCTAGAGAAAACACTTAACACAGTTAAAACTGTGGACCCAGACTCTGAAACAAAAGGAGTCAAAGAAATATCACGGGGCATCTTGAAGGAGGGCTGTGAAACCGGTGCCGGAGTTGCCACATCCCCAGATGTCCCCTCAGCCCATCCCCGGCACCCCTGCCTCTGCCCTCTTCCCACGTATTGACTCGCAGGGTGTTTTGCCCAAGATTTTTTACACATGCACAAAATGCTCCTTCCCAGGTGCTTCCAACTAGAGCTCCTACTTTTATTTATTAAGTACAACAACATGCATTTCTGTCTCAAGCCACTCAAATCCTGCTACTACCGTATCCTTGGTCAGCATCCTCACAGGCTGGGGCAGCCAGCTTTTGTGGAGGGAGGGGGAAAGAAACAGAGAGGAATTAAAAAGGCTGATGAATAAATACACACTCTCCCTTGAGATTTCTATTTTGTTTTTCCCTTAAATAAAGAAGAAAGTAAAAGAACCAAGAAAACCATATTTTTTTTTTCTGCAAAGCCAGCTGAATCAGCTCCTCCAGCACCAGTAGCCCAAAGAGTTGTGTGGCTTTTCCCAGGGTAGAAACAGGGCCAAGACCACAAATGCAAGGCTGGGAACAGACAGTACAACTGGGACGCATCAGTCTAGGAAGGCAGGGAGAGGCCAGTCCTCCTGGGGCAGTTCAGCAACTATCAGCCTGGTTTAACAGCTATACAGCTTCAGAAAACATAAATATGACAACTCCCAACACAGCATCCCACCTCCCTCTTTACCTTCCCCACCACATGTATCAGATGCGACACCGAACAGACACACTGCAAGAGGCTCCCCAGGACCCGTGAGTCACTATGGCAGATGTATAGGACCTACAATTGGGTGCAATAGAGGATGTAAATACTTTATCTTATTTTAAAGGGCACAGGTTTACTGAAGGGAGTTGACTCCAAAAACTAATAGCCTTATTCTTATGCCCTTCCACCACCACCCCTAACTCAATACTCCGATTAGTTACCGAAAGCAAAAACATCCTCCAGAGGTTGAAGCGGGTCTAGAGGAGGCCACAAAAATGCTGGGAGGGATGGAACACCTCACCTATGAGGAAAGGCTGGGAGAGTTGGGGTTGTTCAGCCTGGAGGAGACAAGGCTCTGGGGAGACCTTACTGCAGCCTGCCAGTGCTTAAAGGGGGCTTAGAAGAAAGATGAGGACAGACTTGTTAGCAGGGCCTGTTGCAACAGGACAAGGGGCAACAGTTTTAAACTAAAAGAGGGGAGATTTAGACTAGCTCTAAGGAAGAAATTTTTCCCAGGGACGGTGGTGAAACCCTGGCCCAGGTTGCCCAGAGAGGTGGTAGGTGCCCCATCTCCCTGGAAACATCCCAGATCAGGTTGGACGGGGCTCTGAGCAACCTGCTCTAGTTGAAGAGGTCCCTCACTGCAGGGGGGCTGGACTAGATGGCCTTGAAAGGTCCCTTCCAGCCCAAACTACTCTATGGTTCTATGTGCTGGGATAAAATCACCTCAGTGGTAATGCGGTCCATGAAAAACACTTTCAACTTCCGCTGAAGGGATGAGAAACAAAAAGACATTTTCCTTTTTCCTTCAGCCCGAGACCCTGTGAGCAGCCAGGTGATTTCTGTACCTGCTGCAACGGTTCTCACTTTCCTTAAAACGTGCCCGACTGCTCTGGGGGGACAGTTTCACGGGCACAGGTTGCTCCATAAAACCACCATCACGAGAGCTAAATCCCAGCCTCCTGCCTCCAGCTCTGTCCCGCGTGCCAGCACGCTGCCAGGCACACAGCTCTGCCATAAACCTTTGAGAAAAGCAATTATTCATTGCTGACGTAAAACACCGTCCTTCCTCCACTTCCTCTGAAAATTTGATGCCGCATCATCACACAAAAGAGTCTCAGTATTTTATACAGCAGCGTAAAAATTTACAACTGGGAAAAAACCTACCTTGGTGGCAGAGAAACACCTTCAGTTTAACAAGACCGGGTTTTTAACACATTTCTGTGCTTCTCTACAGTACTACGTCACCTTTTTTGGTTACTTAGCACACCTGACACTTCACACTCTAAGGACTATCACAAGGTGGAGAGCTCGCCCCTTTCACACATGCCTTGACAGGCCATCGCCACTCCAGGTGAGCAAGGCTCCTGGCCTTACTTGCAGGAGTAATTTAATCAATTTTGTAAAGGTTAGGACAAAATTAAGATTAAACTTTCATGTTCTTGATACTTCTTTTTTTTTTTTAAAAAGGTATTTTGAAGAAATTATTGCTGCAATAAAGGAAAGGACAAATACATGTCAGTAATAGAAAACAAATTTATATTCCTGCTGTGACAAATGGGCCATGTCGCGCTGTGCCCCTGGTCGGAGGGGACACCCCGGCCTGGCCTCCCTTAATGGCAACTTCTCATCCTCTCCTGCCAGGCCAAGTTTCTACCTGGAGACTTGATATTTGCCTTCATGGCTGGTTCTTAATCAAATAGGGTACTTTTAGAACGAAATTACCGTGGCTCTATTATGGATATAAGACATCTCGCTTCAAGGGCATAAACCAACCATTAAATGATGGACATAACAAAGAAACTTTCCTTGTGAGCAAGTTATTACGACCTGATGGTGCCACTTGCATTTCTGCTCGCAGAATGACACCTTTGCACGGTACTGTCCATCTTCTCCCATGCAGCTGCATCCTACCTGGCACATGGGACTTGGTCTTTCCGCATCGCCCCTTCCCATGGGGCGAGATGTGCCCGAGCCCCCGATCCCTCTGCACACTTTCCCCCTTGCAGAAAAGCAAGTGGGGGTCACAGCAGGGACCACGTCAGAGAACAGGAGTATTTATATTCAGCAGCTCAGACCCTGCTGCCCAAAAAGGCTGTGGTTCTCCAGCCCTCACCACATACCAAGGAAGCCCCAAGAGCTTCGCTGATGCCTTCAGCCATGTCAGCCATGTCAGGATGAAGCTCTGTGTTTGTTTCTGGCCCTCAGAGGCACCGAATTTCCATCCTCAGGGATGTGCTGTGATTTGGGAGGGCTGTCAGGTGCCATCCCTCTCCCATCCCTGGAGAGCACTACCATAAACCTCGTGCAACGGCTCTTTGTTATCGCCACTTTTTAGGGCCATGAAACCACCTAAAATTTGCACCAGCAGCTTCCCACCATGCCCACCATGGGTCAGATCTGCTGTGCAGTACCCAGAATTGCCGTTTCTGGGGAAGATTTGCCAAGACCAGAGCAAGAAGAGTCCCCTTCCACAGCGTTAACTTCGTTCAAACTACCCTTAAACCTCCACGCTGTGGCAGGCTCCAGACAAGTAAGGTCCTGTTGTGTGCCCAAGATAAAGCAAGTGGTTCAGCTGAGAAGGCAGGGGCTGAGCTATACAAGATAAAGTTATGGGCCATCATTTTTAGTGGCATTTCTGTGTAGTTACTTTCAAATTATCCATTATTCTAAGTTTTCTTTTCCTCCCAGCTTGAAGGTAATTCAAAAATAACTTGATTACACACACTTCCCATCAGTGGCAACAGTACTGAAGGAAAAAAAAAAAAGGTTTTCCTTGTTGCTGCCTAGCGCTCAATTTTCCGATTTGATTTTTTCATGCATTTAATACAGCTTGTTAAGTAGCAATATAATCAAGAATGGCAAGTACAGAGACCAGTTTTACAGTGATTAAATCATCTCTAAAGAAACCAGCAGTAAAAGAGCTGGAAAGAAAATCTGATCCTGCTGGAAATCCATTTGTTTTTAAAAGGACAGACTTGCTAGAAAGGGCACTGATTGAATCAGCTGAGGTACTGTATAAAATAATTATGTCAGCGGGGAAGGGGCTAGTTAATAATTATGCTATAAACATTATTACTGCAAACCTAAGTACTTGCAGAAGTTAGAGTTGGGTATGTGTTTTTTCAGTGATGAATCTGCGAGATTTCCGTTTGGAACGACAGATGTATATAATATAGTGTACACATTACACACACACCATCTATCACATACAATAATTAAAAAAGTAGGCAAACACGCAAGCCCAAGGCTAATGCCTCCCAGCAGATACTGCCATGAAGATGGTTGCAACGCTTACGGAAAACAGACTCTTGCTGCACACACACAATATCCCGGGACACAGAGCAGGGCCCACGCTGGGGAGCAGGGTGGCACAGGTTCCCTTCTCCGACACCTTCCCCCTGCAAAGAGGAGCTGTCGGGTGAGGACACTGGTATTTCTCCTTCCTGCTGAAGCTCCTGGAGATCCATGAATATGGAACCATGCCTGAGCCACTCGCACCTGCAGGACTACTGATATTCTTTCCTCCACCCACATAACCATTTTTAATTAACAACAGTTGGAGTATTTCTACATTATAAATGCGAGTACAAGGGATAATTGCATTATTTGTATAAAAATATTACTTTCTAAAGGTTTTAAAAGTAGAAGTTCGGCAAGTAAATGCTTAATATGTATAAAGTTCTTATATATTGCAAAATTTGGACTCTTACAACCCATCTCTTGTATTACCTTTCACTTTTTTGAATATTTTACTACACTGTTTTAATTTTTTATTATAAATACTGCCTACACGCCATTGCTAGGCAGCATTTCAAACGACAGAGGTTAGTCTGCGTACACATCCTCCTTGAAACAGCCCAAAATCCGCTGCCACGTGCCAGCAAAGTCACATAGCTGACTCCTTCATTTCAAGGAGTGAACTCAACTGCGCATGGTTTTAGGGGTAGGTGGCACTCCTCAGGCAAGTCAAAGCTTTGGGATTGTCCTGCGTTACATTAGATTACACCAGAGCCATCAGCTCTTCACTGCTCTTTAAATATTCATGTTAACATTAACCACAGAGCGCCAGCAACAGCCAAACCGACTGATACAGAGAGCATCCGTTCAGCAACAGATGTGTCGGGAAACTGTTTTGACGGGGCAGATTATACGTGTACTTATATTTACACCCAGACAAACGCATACACACACATATATATATTTAGGCACACAGGCACTGAATTGTTGCATTCATTTTAGGGATGTTAAAAGAAAAAGAAAACATAAAAGGATGCAGACTTTGAAAGTCGTAAGCCTCTTCCGTGTCATTTATAAGAGGAGTGGCATGCTTCCCCATGTTTTGCATGGAACTGCCAGTTCTGCAACTCCTTATCTAATGCTGCTGCTTCTGGCAAGGGGAGAGGAAAAGCTAGGAAGTGGGGAAGAGGAGAAAGCTCTCCCAGTACAAAACACAGCAAACAGAGCAAGAAAAAACGTTTAATATAGAAGAGAATAGCAGGAGGATTGCGGAAGCACTGAAAGGTTTCCCATGGTTCCCACGGCTTCCTACAGCCGCTGATTCTTTCTGGAATTCCTCTATGAAACACGTACCACCTTTTCATAGTATCAGCATCGCTTCCATGCCATTGCATCCTATCTTGGTTTTCCGTAATCCTATACCCTTCCCAAACAGAGGGGATCCCAAAGGCACTCCCAGACGTTCACAACCTAGAAGCTAAAGAGAGAGGCCATCACGCCAGCAGGGACTACTCCGAAGGGGCGAGATGCTCACCTGCTAGGGACGGCTATGGGTTTGCAGTTTCTATTAAACTCATGGAAAATTGCAACAGCGATAGCAAAAGGGTCACTTCTTTAGTAAAATATGAAAAAAAATATGTAAATATATATATATGTACGTCCCCAGCTACCCACAGTCCAGGGTAGCCCACGTGCCAGCAACTCCCCCATCGGAGGTGCAGGGACCACGCCGGCGCTCAGCACCCCTCCACGGGGGCCGGGCAGGGATGCTCCTCTGCTGGGGGGTTACCCAGCCTATGGCGTGGAGCTGCCTTCGCCGTGTTGTCATTAGCACCCTACTCCAGCTTCCCTGTGGCTTCTGTCTATCTAGGTCATTAGCTTCAAAAATACTGCATGGAGGATAAGAAAAGGGCTTATAAGAAAAATAAACATATCTTTGTTTGCTCTGGAAATGGAAACTATAGGATTAAAGGTATCTGTATAAAAACTAATACCACAGATGAGCTGGAAGCTGTTTTGTTTTTTAAATCAAGAGAGCGAAGACCCAAAGGTATGCACTGTGCCCTGTTAATCCATCAGCTGTTTGAATACCCTAATCCTTTACTTTGTTCACCCCCTTTCTTTCATTTTCTTACCCTGACTACTTACTGTTTCTTCGTAAGCAGCAGTCTTTACCAATAGCACAGATCTCCTTTCCCATTGTCAGAAATATTTACCTTGCAACTTCAGGCTGTTCCTAGTTAGCTGCAAAGATGCTTCTCAACCTAAAATCTGGGTAATTGCAAAAGACCAAAGTGAATGAGCAAACACTGCCCTGGATTACATAGACCGGCTCATCCTCAAACATACTGAAATCCAGCAGCAACTGGGAGCCTTAGGCAAAATTACTTGAGTCCCAATCACAATTTGACCGGCATAATGTCGTCTTCAAGGGCATTAAGCTCTGCTACCCATCCAGGGAAAGGAAAAAAAAAAATTTAAAAAAAAAAAATCACAGGTTCAAAGGTACTATGCTACAAGTTGTTATTCCAATTTGGTGACTGCTGCCTTCTTTCCCCCTCCTTGTTATTTTGGTTATTTTCCCTTCAGTCCTGTCACAGTGAGATGCTAACAGGCTGCCAAATAAACCCTTTGGAGAACATAAGGATGTTACATGCTTCATGATTCCTAAAGAAAACATCTAGTACTGTATTAGGGATTTTACACAGTTCAATTTAACCCTTGCGCATTTGTGTTGGGCTCCCATGAACGACAATTCCCCACAAACCTGTGCCCTCTGCCTGCGTTCTGCGCCCTCCGCTCCACCTCCACTACTCCTTCCCTGCGCAGGCGGCCACGGCAGCACGGAGGCGGAGGGAGTCTAGGGGTGCCCACGGCGGACGGGCAGAGGGCTGGGGGACTCACCCTGCTGGCTCCTGCCAGCCGCTGCCTGACCCTCGAGGACGTTCAGACTCCTGCCTCGACGGCGGCACGTCGCTTCGAGAGGCATGCGTGTAAAATCCATGAAAAAAAGCCCTTCCCTGAACTCAGAAACAACACTTTGAACTGCTACTATTATTTTTTAATAAACTACACTTGTCCAAAATGGCAGGGTATTTAAGAGAAGATGACACTAATCTATGCAAAAGTAAATGAAGTAATTGCAACATTCACTTCCACCTCAAGTGAATTTTCAAGGTGGTAATGGAAACCAATATGAATGAATGGGAAACATCTGGCAGGCAAATCCAAGAAGAGATGCTCAGCGCTAAGAAAATGCAATGACTGAGGAGAGACTCGGCCAGTTCTGCTGCAGAGGCAAAAGCACCCACGGCCACCACCGAGCCACATTCCTGTGCACAGGCTGTCCAGAAAGCAAGGCTTGTTTTCCCTGTCCAGATTCAATCCAAGGAGGAGAGAAACTCAGCGTGCCTCTGATGTGTCACAGTCCAGGAGAGCCGCATGATTTGGTAAGTGCCACAGGTGGCAGCGGCAGGAGAAACAACCTTCCCACAAGATGTTTTGCCATGAATCACGTTAACCACCACGGCATTCACTCCCTCTTCCCAATCCCTTTCTGACACTGAAATACAACATGGTGCCCTGCATAAAACCTCCTACTACAGAGCAGGCAACCAACTAAAAGTTTACTTGAAGCACTTACCAGTTACCCATTTGAAGCAGAGAAACAGAACAAAACACAGTTTATGTGTGTTTCTGCTGTGAAAACAACACAATTCCTTCAATCGATGATGAAAAGCTGTGTGGAACTGTAGAACATTTTTAACCTAAACAAGTCTACTCAGTTACCTCTTTTTTACACTGCTGGATCTAAAGCCGTGAGTGCACCTTGCGTGAGAAAGCGTGGGGTACCAGCCCGAAACCTGGAAGAGGGGAATTCCTACACCGCTTCAGGAAAAAAATGCTTTCTCACACTGTCGCTGCATCTGTGAGGTGCAGTGTCAAAGCATAAACAAACCTCACGATAGTGTCCTGTGGTGATGCTTGTTTCTTCTTGGGGAAAATTAATGAAAACAACTCTTTCTTCTAAACATAAAAAAAAATTATCTAAATGATAGCAAAGTCACATAATAGCTGCTATTATGGAGAAGACATATTAGTGTTCCACATTATTTTCTTCTAAGAATCACCCTCCAAGGACCCCATATAACTAAATAAACAGCACTAGTCAGAACGGGGGCATAGAAAGGACCTCAAGCATGGCCACAATGAAGGAAGATTTCTGCTAATAAAAAAGGTTGCCGGAAAGAGAAGTCCTGATGCCTTTTGTTGAAGAAAAGCCCGTTTGCGATTAGTACATTGCAGAAAAGGTTGAAGAACACTCTGCTCGTTTGAAATTCTGGACTCTCATGTATTTTATTACCAAGGTTAGTGAAAGCTTGGATGAATCAATATTCTTTGCACGTCCACTGCACAGTTCAAAGCTGCCTGTCTGCTGATTCCATGGCTGCACACACATCTGTCAAGAACTCTAAAAATTGTATGGAGAAAATATAAAAGTTTTAAGTCTGCACAAGTTTATCTTGTCTTTCCCCTCTCCTTATTTCTCCATTTTCTTCACCATCCTGAAGATCCCTATAGCACTCTCTCCACGTATCTAACGGTTTGCTTCCTTATAAAACAGAACATTGAGCATCTCTCACTCATTTCAGGAAGCAAAATCTATTTACTCTGTAACAGAAATTGCCTGAAAGTCACCAGGAGTCCTGCAAAGTCCCATACAGAGCTCCTCTAGCATTAACAGCAGCATAAAGGTCTTTGTTGGCAGATTTCTTTAAATCATCAGTATTACACCTACCTATTACTTATCTTTTTCTGGAGCATTACCTCAAAACCCCCTGACAGTAGGCTTCTTCTGAGTTACCTTCCCCAGGTTAAAAACTATTGAGGCGTGGAGTTCATACAGGCATGGAAATTTAAGGTCCAGAATGACTGCACCTAAAAAACAACCTAAAAAATGTGAACGTTCAGGATCCCTTGCTATCTGAGAGCAGAAAGCAAATATTGTGGATGACACAAGATGGTAAGATTCAGCCACTTGCAGCAGTAACAAAATGGGCAATTAAATGAGCTTTATTCTTCCAAGATAACTTAGTAGGATCTGTGGAAACATCACACTGGAATTCAGCTCAGCAACTATGCCAACAAAACATGGTTTTGATTAATTATGGTAATGAGTCAATCAATCCAGTGTTGTTCACAGGGATAAAATGGACATGGAAACATTGAGGTATACTCCAAGCTGGAGCATTACCACGACGGCTCCACTCCACAACAGGCTCTTACAATGCAGTCTTGGAGGCAATGTCAATGTTAGCCCAGCATCCCTTAGAAAGAGCTTCCTTTTCCTGCTCCGGACGTACACGGCAAAACTCCCAACAACTTCCACATCTTGCAAATCATGACAGTTATGAACAAGGTTATGAACATCACCAAAAAGTATCAATATTCAGAGTTTCTGGCCTTCCTGTTTCCTTGGGAAAAGTCTGAATCTCAGACTTAGCCTTTCACCCAAGCTGGATTTAATTGTACTAAAAAATAAACAAAGCAGAAAAGAAAACACACTGCCTTACTCCATTTTCCTTAGCAAAGCACAGGAGCTAATGATTGTGCTTACAATACACTAAAAAGAAGGTAAATTGTTTAGGTAAACACAAGACCTAACTACAGAGAGTTTAGAAAGGACACAAGCAGCAGTTCATCATCTCAGACTGTTAGGAAAGCTGATCACTGGGATATTAGAGCAGAGACTGGAGTTTGCAGTACAGGATTTCTGTCTCCAGCTAGTTTTTAATTGTACAAATAGACACTGTAAGTGTTTCACTACCTGAGCATGCTCTTCGTAAGCTACACTAGAGGCAGTGATGTGCCTTTGCTTATTAATACCACCGATGCATGGTCTGGGACAAACCCACCGGTCGCCACCACACAGCTTGGCCAATAACCCTAAAGCCATCATTCAGTTATGACAGGGCATAAAAAACCAACTAGTTTTTAATCAGGAAACTACCCAGCACAACAAAGTAGTGCTAATGTTCCTGTTATGGTTTCTGAGGATTCGTTTTGACCTGGACATAATCCCCAGGCCTGTCTTCATCACAGTTATCCAGTGACCAACAGGACCCTGTGCAACTTGATTTGATGTCCATGTTGGCTCTGCTTTGGGCGGGGGTTGGACCAGATGACCTCCCACAGTCCCATCCAACCTAAATTGGCCAACATGTCAGTGTGAGACTAGAGGGGAGGACAGATGGAGGTGATCCCTCATTGAAGACCCACACAAAGCCCAAGGAGAACACACAGCCCAAATGGCTATGACTTGAATACTCGGGCTAGTCTCTGCATCACACAGTGCTTGTGCTAACTGCAGCCTCAATCAAGTGCTGTTCTGACAGCTTAAAAAGAGGGAGACCATTCTTCATGAAGGAATTCAAGCTGTATCCGTTGAATCAAAAACTACCTCACTCACACTCTGCATCCGCTAATCTTAACAGTCCTCCTAAGCCTTGGAAATAAAGGAGAAAATGAAGGTAGTGTGATACAATAGGATATTTTTGAATATTAAATTTATGCCACATTGTTGGTTCATTTATAACTCAAAAAATTGCATTGCAAGAATTTGGCTAGAGTGCCATGATTTTGGGAAACACACACACACACACTTTTTTTTTTTCTTTAAACAAACTGAGACTGGAAATAACACATCACGCTTAGTCCAGGAATGAGTTCGTCTTGGGGCGGACACGAAGCACAACGAACTCTCAAATCCTGTGGACTTGGGGCAAGAACTAGAGGGCAAAAAAACTCTCCCAAGTAGGGAGGATTCTTTCAGGAAATACATGTAATTGGTGCCTATCATTACAAACTGGCAAACGCCTTCACAGGTTCATGCATGATTTAATTCACTGGAATATCCTACCAAATTGCTATATAGCTCAGCAAGGTAAAAAATAGTCAGGTCAAAAAATATATCTTTTTATTTCATTTTTTAAATTATTTTTTTCACCACTATTTAATTCCCTCAAGTAAGTCATCCAGACATTTAGGCAGGTGGTTTACCAGCAAGCTCAGGCTTGAATGAAGAGGGAAAGCTTGTCTGGAGTATTGCTGAAAGCCCTTTTCCGGACTACAAAAGCTCAAAGGTGGGTTGAGAGAGCTTGCTTTCTGCCTTGAGAGATCAACACCTGCCAGCAAAATTTGTGACATTACCATCTGCAGCCTACAGAGACCTCCAGCGACACTGGCTACCGAGCTGAAACAAAAGTAGTTATAATCCCTTGTCCTTTAGAGAATGGTATCCTTTGGTTTTTAGGCTCCTGTAAGTTAGATGTTGTTTAACTATGATTATTATTGCTCTCTGTATGCTTTGGCTCTGTTGAGGTGATGCAAAGAAAGAACAGGCATGACCTGAAGAACAGATAACATCTAAAAAGGTCTGTCTTAAAGGTCTAGTGGTTTACTTGCAGGTCCAATTATACTAGTTGGGAAAATACATGGAACAACGCACAAGGCAAACACATAATTTTTTTACTATAAAAAGAAGTTAAAACTTGTATACACACCACATCCTTACCCTGAAACAGTTGTAACAGCTCAAAAGTCTTCAGGCTGAGACAGAGAAGATATTTAGGTACATGCCTATTATTAAACATTTGAAGAAATTACTAGGAACTCGCTAGACATCACTCACTTGTGCTAAACTCTAACCTGTGTCTAATAGGAAATGTCCCTCCATCGGCAGGATAAAGCAGACTCAGGCAGCGTTAGCAAGTGATGGCCGCAGCTGGAAGATCTCACCTGCACGCCCTGAGACTGCAAAGGGTGAATTCATGGCCAGCGCAGACAGCTGAAACCATCCGGGCTGAAGGTGCCCATAGGAGCTGCCGTCTGAATCGCTTCTGGACTTCGGTGGGGTTTTGCCACTGAAACTTTGCTGACGGGAGGAGGCTCCTCCAGCCAGAGGGAAACGGCGGCAGGAGAGAACAAAGGAGAGCCCTTGCTGATTTTCAGAGCCTTTCCCAGATGATGACAGACATGGCCCAGAGGAGTTTACACCAGCTGTAACCACTGTGAAAGACCAAGAAGAAGCCATCCCAATTTTGCTCCCGACGAGAAAATCAAAATTTATTTTACAATGCATAGCTAAACAAGCCTTATTCTCTTACTTCAAGAAAAATCAGTTTCAGATGCTGAGGAAATACTCTTCTATCAAACACTACATGTAAGAGATGAAACTTCTGTTGATCTCACTGGAAAAAGCTCCCATGAATTTAAGGAGACCAGGATTTCCCTCCCTGTATTTGAAACGTTACCTTACTACTGTGGTATGTAGAATGGATTACACCAGCCTTGCTAATTCAAGCAAGCTCTGAAGAGCGGCGAAGCCAGCTGATGAGCCAGTGCCTTTTATTATTGCCCCATCGCTGCTTCCTTAGTATGCGACCGAGCGCGCGTGGCAGAAAGCATCGGCCTTTTCTTTGCGCTTCCACGCGGGACAGCGCTGTTGTGGTAACCTCGGCAGCATCTCTCCCAAAGTGACGGCTGCCTTCATTCAGAGGGGCATGCAGGTGTCCTCCCTCCCCACCAGCACGGGCGGCAGCTGTACCGACATTGGCCAAACACCCACGGTCCCGAATTAAGCATCCTCATCCCCACGGGGGCTGCTCGGCACAGCCAAAACCCCACACCTCACCAGATCCCAAAACTGCATCTGCCACTCGGGGATGCTCAGGACAGGAGGGTCAGGAGAGACCTGGTACTGGCTGGATGCTCGCAGAGGACAATAATCTGCGTTTATGCAGCTGCCATCTAGCTAATGCACCCCTTGGTCCTGGGAGAGGCACTCAGTGACGGTTTTGGTCGTTCCGAGACGAGAAATACTTAGTTTAGCCAACCCATTCAATGGGTTCTCTGCTAAGTCAGTCATCACATCATGTTGACTTATTGCAACTTTCCTCAGGATAGACTGACAAACCCAGAATAACTGGATTCCTCTCATTTATTATCTATCCCAAATACTTTTTATTTTTATAAGCATCTTTGCCGGTGGAGCAAAATATCTCATCTTTCCCAAGTGCTCTTCAGCGGTTTTGCCCTCACATGGTCAAAGTCCACTTCTGGAAGATAAATGTATGTGCTGGCACACACATGCTTAGACACACTCAGGTGGTGCCAGTGCCCCTTTGCAGAAGTTATCTGCTAAGAAGATAAAGCATTTAATAGGTAATGGCCCAACAGCCCAGATAACTCCTGCAAAAACCATACAGAGCATAAAGCTTATGTCCATGTATTTGCTCAAGAAAAAGCAATGCCTTCTTTTTAAATATCTGTATATACACACACACACATATATATATATAAAAAATATGCTTCTGGCTGTATTAATATTACTCTCATTTTTAAACTCAAGCTCAAATAAGGAATATTTGCTTTTGCCTATGATTATTTGGGAGTTCTGTTTTTTCCTACAGAATGACAGATGATACTGTCTTTTCAAACTGACAGAGCAGAAGAGATTACGGTGATAATCAAGTTACCTTAGATACAAAGAAAAGAGAGATTCAGAGATAGTCTTCCACCTAACAATCCCTAGACTTAATACGTTCATCTGCTGGGTGAGCACTATCTCTGTAAGGTTTATTTGAACATATCACTTTCCCACTAAAGCATTTTCTGGCTTCTTAGTCTTTCTCTAAGGAATTCCAGCTAAAAATAGGTTGTACTTTCAAAGTGCACTCCTAACAGAAACTGGAGAAAATATATCATGGTAATTATGTTTACCTTATAATAAAAGAAAATGAGGAATATTCCACTTACTTGAACTGGAATTTAAAAAAAAAAAACACACCACCAACAAAAAAAACAACAAAAAAGAAACTTGAAAAGGGAATAAACCAATGTCTGTCCATCCCCAACAAGTCTATAACCAATGACTGCATTAACTACCTAAAGACAAAGTCAGCAGCAGAGATTTACATTCCAGGGTCCATGGACCTTTGAGTCATGCAAAGGGAAATTTCGAAACCTGAAGTGAACACACTGGATAACCCATCTCCAGTCCCACACCCACATTCACAGTTTGGTCTTCCTTTCCTACATTGCAGGTGATGACCTCCAAGCCTCCAAGTTTCACCCAGCTGGGCTTTTTTCCCCCTGCATTTTTAATATTCAGCATAAAAGACAAACCATATCTGGTGCCACAAGTTCCTCTCTAATATGCATTTGAAGATAAGAAGGGGACAGTATCAGAGCAGCGGCTGTAGTCCTCTAGGATTGGGTTAAGTCCCAGAGCACAGAGAGGGCTAAAATAAATACATGTACCCCCACAGCCTGCAAGTCTTTTTGGTTGTCTGACAAAATGCCTTCATAGATCCCAAAGAAAATGTAAAGCAATGAGAAAATCCTAGTTTTCATGTCATTATTCCAGGCTCAGCAACTCACATCCAGATTTAACACCAAAGCAGCATCAAGGATCTGGCATTTTCAGATTTGGTTTCTCCATCCGCTCAGCCACAACGCTCAGCAGTTCGTAAATGCATTGCTAAAATGAGAGCCCTTTGCTCTCAGCAAAACCTTAGGTGCATTCCCAAGGAACACCGAGAGACCTAAGTGAGGCTTGCTCACCTACACAGTTCCTTTGACTTCAGAAAGGACCCATCCTCACAGATTATATTCCTAGAACATGTCAGACCATTTGCAGGATCGCGGGCCACAATAAGGCTCTGCGAATTCAAGATCCAAGTTAAATTTGGATCTCAAAGGTAGACTTGATCTGCAACACCAAAATTCACAAAAGGCTATCCAGGTATAACACCAGCTTGGATCAATAAACAGGTAGCGTTCAAGCGATACACATGTAAATCTCTGTATTGTTGGACTGATTTTAAATATTAGATAAATTAACAAAAATGGATAATCAATCAAGTTATTACAATTTAAAAATGGATACATTAAAAAATAAATTTAAAGTGGATAAGTATCAAGTTAGAAATCATTAAAATGGGGATGAAGCTATTTGATGGCAAAACACCAAGGCAGAGCCCTAATCCTCCGTTAAAACACATGTAGGTGAACCTCAGGGCATCTCTCCTTTGCCCATTAGGCAGCAGCACCCAGGGAAGGGGCTTTTCACTCATGGGTGCTGGGAGAGCTGTGGAAACAGGTGTAAGACAACGTGCAGCTCGGAGCTGGCGGAAAACCGGGTCTTCAGTTCACCTTTTATTTTCCTTTTTCTCTCTACGACCTATGACAGGCTCATCGGCTTTCATTTTTTTGTTTCCCTTTTGTTGAATTTATGAGCATATTATTTAAATTGACAAAGGCTGCAGGAATGTCAGCAATAGAAACATAAGCCTAAGTATTTATGTAAGTGTCTAACCTAAAAAACACCTCCAATAAAAGCGTCCCAGGACTGCCCAGCTTAAACCTGCAGCTTTAAATTAGACCAAGCCAGGAATCCTTTTTGACAAAGCCTTTTTTTCTTTTTTCTTTGCTGAATATGCTAATTCCTCAAAACCCAGCCACACTAGGTTTAAAGAAAACTTTGTTAGAGAAATCCCATAATTTCAATACCACAGTGCCTGGTCAAAACCAGTACGAAGGTGAAAAGACCTTTGAAAGCCAAAAGTTATCGTGGGCAAAGGAAGGCATTGCCTGCTGCAGAGGAAACCCAGCCCGGGCTACGGATGCGAGCCTCAGACTGAGGATGGGGCAGGTGAGGCAACCCCAAACCCACGCACTGCCGTGCCATTGGGGTGCTCATTCCCAAATCCTAGAGATTTAACGAATCGCTACGAGTGCTGGAATTATAAGCACTCTTCTGGTTCCAGAGTTTGACCTTTCTGCCCTAAAAAAACCCTCTTCTCTGCATGCATCAGCCCCTTTTGAAGCCTTTGGTGAGCAACGGGCAGTTACTCTGAAGGCGATCCAGTGATTTCCAAACAAAATGTGCAACCAACGTCAACTCCATCATCTGAAAAACACCGCATCAGATGAAGCAAAACAACAGAAAAGAGTATTTCTTATTAAATTTCATTTTACATTTCTTCATATGGTAATTAAAAAGCTTATGGCCGAAGATATAGGAAGCACTAAAAATGACGCATACGAAAAGATCTTACTGAACTTAATGCAGCATGAAATTATTCAATAGGACGGTTTAAATACTTTGCTGTAAAAATACACAGTATAAAAGCATGTTTCACTGCTCTTTGTTTAATAGTTGAGATAATTTAAAAAAGGCAGCATTTCCAAAAATTAAAAAGAAACCCAACAAATCAAGCATTTATGTTCTCAGAGAGTTCCTCGAAGTATCGCTCAATGACTGCGACAGCACTAGACATAAATGTAGGTGGCCAGGGACTCACTTTTCTTTTAATTCTCTGAAACCATCCTTTTCAAGACTATATAAAACACTACAGAAGTCGTATTTCTATTCTGATTGACTTCTCATTTTACCAGGCTCAACGTATTTAAACCACTATCTTGCCGCGACCTTAAGTATTTCAGGGTTATGGTTATTTTGCAAGTGATTGTCAAGAGCAAATTTACAAATTAATCCTAAAGTAGCAAAAAAAAAGACTGCTGAATAATTTCAGCAACGCTCTCCAATGTTTGCACAATTCTTTGCTTAATTCCCACTAGCCAAACGCCTCTGCTGGCACGGAAAGCTGGAGACGTAGCACAGGCTGTGTCTACACTGCATATTCTAGCCAAATAAAGAGTTTTAATTTTTTTTTTTAACCTAATCTTATTAACCCTTCCAGTGCTGAGGACATCTATTCCCATTAAACTTTCCTTTTTAAAGGTTAATGGAGCCTTCTTCAAACAAGCCACCGATGGCCCACTGGTAACCCACTGCATTCAGAAAAGGACTCGGAGCGCCCATCGACGTGGGACGACGGGTGTTTTGACACTGATGATTGTAATTAATTTCTTATTTCGCACCATGTCAGGTGGCTGGCGCGGCCACATGCTAATGCTCACTTCTTCCATTTGAAATGCATCTCCTCCTCCTGACCTATCAGCCACGAGAGCATTCGAGATGGAGAGAACAACGTTTATAAAATCCATCAGGAGAGAAGTGGATGTAAAATAATTATTAAGAAACAAAATTAAGGAAGCAGAATGCGAGTTTTGCCCACCAAGCACTTCGGCAGCGATTTTAAATGTAGTAGCTATCAAATATTATGTTAATCTTAATTTCTTTTAAAAACCTTGCAGTTGATAGAATACTAAAAAGAGAACTTGTTAAATGTTGTCAGTATCATTTCCCACTCCACTGTATGCACAAACTACCTGTTGTTTTTTTTTCTTTTTAAGTATGCTTCAATGTGCTTTTCTATTGTAGTTAGTTTGTTGGGGTTTTTTGTTTTGGTTTGTTTTTTTTTACTAGGACAGGGAGAGAAAATAATGCTGAGGATACTTATTTTCCAAAATACTCTAATGAAGTCAGTGGAGACTCCAGCAGCTTGATACCATAAATAGAGAAAAGAAACAGAACGTATCAATCAAACCAACCCAGCTTGAATTGCATCTATAGCAAAAATAAGGAAAGAAACAACAACACATTCAGCAGGGGAATAGCCAAGAAAATATTGACTTGTTAAAGAGAAGCTATGGACATATTTTGAGCTCTGAGGCAGCTTTAATTGTTTCTAAATAAAACTAAAAGTCCAACTGCATGGTCAGCCTGCTCCTGGAAGGATTCCTACTGCTGAACTACAAACAACAGGGGAGATTTTTACCATCATTTCTCCTGTGATTTTTTTCTTGGAACAAAAATACCAGTACCCGCTAATTTTCAAAAAGAAATACAAGGTGTGGGCACTGGTAGTCTTTCATTGGCCACTGGAATACTTCTGTATTTATACCGCACTTCATTTCTGCTTTTATTAACTTTTTGGGTAGCCGTAAATGAGTCTGAAGTACAACTTCAGTTACATATAGTATCTACGTAAGTATATACAGTTGTGGCACAACCCCACAAGTGTTGCCAATGCCCAAAGTCCCCTCAAGCCATGCCTCAGTACGATCTCGGGAGAGGAGCACCACGAAGACCCCACAGGGAGCGTCTCCGGGCAGCACTGCACTGCTGGGGAAGCTAGAGGCTCGCTGCTAGAGCAATGCTTTCACGGTACTTGCACATGAAACGTTCACAATTGCCTCTCTAAATGAATCCGGTTTAGTTTTTGGAAAAGACTATACTAATTACCGGTAGGACAACTGTGGCCCTTCCTTCCCTCCCCAGTGCCATCCCTCTTGCTCAGCACCAGGCTCCAGCAGTCGCATGCTGGCTGAGAGGCAGAAAAACCTCTCCTTTTTCAAGTGGCAATTATAATTCTCCTTGTTACAACAAAATCCTTTCTGTGATTAAATTTCAATCTGAGTGGGCTCATTTTTTCATCTGCAGAGATTTTATTGGTTTGTGGGAATGTCTGCTTTCTCTCCTTTGAATTTATTCCTAAATTACTCTCCCTTTCTTCTTTCCCCCCGCCCTCAAAAATCCGTCTCTTTCAAGTGACATTTGCCAACATTAGTCTGATTTAAGACCTTTTAATCAACCCACTGCCTTTTACTTAACTGTATTGCTTCCAAGACCACTGGGATCTCCAGGCATTAATCATGAGCAGTCATGATGAAGGTGGCTTTAGGCAACAAGTTACCATTTCTTTGAGGAACTCTGTGCACCATCAGCTGAAGTGCTCCAAACAGTTTGCTCTGGTAAATTAACTCTGAAAACAAACTCTTCTCATGCCCATCAACGCTCCTTTTCTTCAAACCCCTGTTCAGCAGCACTATGGACCAACTGCATGGCCGAGACTGACAAACCCCCTACCCATCCTTATCTCGTCCCTTAATTTAGGCTGAACTTACCTACGTACCCCTGGTCAAGGGAAGGGAAGGGAAGCTTACAGTCCAAGCTCAGCACTGTGTTTTGGATCAACAGGCCAAACCCACTTGGCTTGGGCAAATAGGCCAATGGCATAGTCTCGCATCCACCAGTAGACCTAAAGCTGGATCATCTTGGTTGAAGGCCACCCTTAATCAGCGAGATACAAAAGCCCAGACAACCTCAGTTAGGATGGGCAACACGCTACTGATGTCTGATAAATTTGTAAAATGACATTACGAGCTCAAGAAGGCCACTTAACCTGGCAGCAAGGAGACAGGGACAGGGATCAGCGCTGCCGAGTGGGCATGAGGCAGACAGCGCAGCAGCTCCAAATGCAAAATAAACTCGGGCTGGTACCAAGCACCCCATATGAATAAAACATATATTAAAAAAAAAAAAACCACAACACACCACACCAAACAAAAACCACCTTGCATTCACCATTAGGTCTGCTGTCACAGCAGAACTTCCGTGCAGCAGGGAGCACAGCCTGGAGCTTTTGCCTTTATCAATTGCTCTGCGCACTCTGCCACGCTGCACCTGAAGCCACTGCTTTCATAAGAACAGTTGCTACACTCCTATAAACCCCATTAACTACTGTCATCCAGAACCTGCAATAACAGAGGTGTACCCTTCCATTGGTCTGAGCTCAAACCCAATATTCAATCACTATGGCCGTTTAAATCAGTGGGGTTTTTTTTCTTTTTCATTTTGCAGAACTGCCTCTGCTCCATCACCTTGTACAACGCATGGTGCACCCAGCCAGTTGTAGATACCACATACTAAAATACTGCACCATTAGTTTTGCCAAACACATAGAAACCTCCTAGCTCCTTCTGCTTTATTTTGGGTGGCACTGGGAGATAAAATGGGAATAACACACATCAGCATTAGCTTCACTTAATCCAATTACGTCCCCCCAAAATAGCTATGTCCTTGCTTTCGGTTTTAAGCTGCATTTTGCATTAAGTCCCAACCAAGGGGGCTGTGTAAGCTTACACTGGTTTTGGGGTGTCCAGAAACAACCCAGGAGATTTCCAAGGTTCCCAAGGATGGGTAAGACTCACAAAGATGTCCCCTGATCACAGAAAGCTTGCATGAGAAGTGTTAGACTTTGTTCTTCTGAAAGTACAGGAGACAACTTGCATTGTTTTTATTTTTCTCTTGGTGTTTACTATTAAGAGACCTGAGGTCACATTCCCAGTCAGAATAAATCAGCAGCAGCACACACATTTACAGGAGGCAAGTACCTGAGGTCACATTTCAAAAGGCACCAGGTACAGGAGGGTTCCAGCCAACGCCCAGCAAGATTTTCCAAATGGCATGAGTGGGTCTGGAGGGCTGGACTACAAGGTGAAATTAGTGCCAAGAAAGTCAGAGTGTAAATTTAACGTGCGTTCATAATTCCCCGCAAATTCCCCATGTGAACAGATTTAATCTGCATTACAAATGTCTTTTCAGGGCTGAAGTCAACGCAGAGCTCCTTTTTTGAGCTCTGGTTATTAGACATTCGAGGCTCTGTTATAATACGTTTCAGCTCTAGGTTCTGGCATATTTTTCTTACTTTATGAATGTGGACTTAAAAATAACCTCCTGTTTCTGCACGCCTAAGTCAATGCATAACTAATTCTTAGGCATCTAATAATGCAACTCAGACTTGCTACCTATAGGAGTATTTTTTCAAAACACCATTAGCAGGCTTTGAACTAACAGCTGTGTCTCTCAAGTCCTTGTGTCTTTTTCTTGTGATTATAGCATAAGGTTCAAAGCAGCTCTCAGCAAATTCAGCTACTTCAACAAAATCAGCTGTACAGGCCAAATAGCCAAACATACACATACACACATGCAATTAAAAACAAATGCCTAGACAATCATTTCAGTTGTAATTAGATTTTACCAGGACTATGAGTTAAGTCAAGGCTGCAGGCTGAGATGTTGATTTAAAGCTGTAGCTAATGTGTTTTATTGTCAGATTTGCTCATAGTCAAAGCTAATTATCCCTATTATGCTTACGTGATTTTTCAAACAACAAAAAAAGCATTCAAGGCAAGAGTGTAGAAAGCAGATTGGCATGCTAGTGTCTGTGTGCGCGCGCACGTGCGTGCGTGTATTTACCAACTATTTAAAACCTAGATCTTCAGTCATACAGGAAAATAACCAAGCAATTAGCAAATGAAGGAAGTGTAGTATGGTTAAACAAACATCTCATTTCCAAGACACATCAGGAAACATTTATTGCAATGAGAAGATCCTGTACTATTCCTAAATACAGTGATACTGTAGAAAGTATGATCATTGGGGAGGGGCTAAGAAATGCTGAGTAGTTTTTTGCATTCTTATCTTTTTACATTTTCAGTTCTTAACAATTCCAAGAAATTTCAAAAGAAACAGAAGTTGCATTTTTTGCCAATTGGTAAGTACCTAATTTGAAGTAAAGCCTTGCCTCTTTCTCAGAAAGCATTTGGGTATGTCTTGAAGAAGCCTTCACCATTTCACTTCCCTCCTTCTTGAGAAAGGACCCAAGAGCTCTCCCTCTTGGTTTCATCTCTCTATCCATTGCCTCACCTTGAATGGGTGCTCAGGGTCTGCAATCCACTTATCTCTTCTACCAGGGAGCCTCCTCTGATGCACAGGGCTTCTAAAGAGACTCAACAGAAACTCATCTTCCATGAGTTAAACCAAAAATAGCATGCATGCAGTCAGCCAATACTTTTTTTTCCTCCCTCCTGTCAAAACAGATTTCGTTCTGCTTCTGTTTTGATTTTAAAAGGAAAACAGTCTGGAGGGGGAAAAAAAAAGTATGCTTCTCCACTGGAAAATGTCAGTTTTCTTTGGAAAAAAGAATGAAAACACCCCAAAACCCAACTGTTGAGATCTTGACACAGGGCTGCAGTGCTTCATTTATTTCTTCTCGAGGACAGTCCCCCAACACAGGCAGAGCCACCAGAGGGAACTGCCCGGGTGAGCACAGGATATTCACACTGGTACTTCTGAGCCAAAAAGTGCTCAGTTTTCAAGTCTTTTGTCTGACCACTGGAGTTCTGGTCAGTTCTCCCACAAAACTGAAATTGTTGTCCTTGA
Organism: Phaethon aethereus; assembly: GCF_964289735.1. Classification (NCBI taxonomy): domain Eukaryota; kingdom Metazoa; phylum Chordata; class Aves; order Phaethontiformes; family Phaethontidae; genus Phaethon; species Phaethon aethereus. Next base: position 39,122,378 of record NC_138580.1, read on the forward strand.
TGGTTTTGCAGAAATACAATGGGGGTCTCCAAGCTGCTGGAGGCACCTGCAACGGTTGTGAAGCTGGAGCACAGCATGGTGGAAAGCTCATGTAAACGGTGTTTTCTAGGGCAAAAAGCCAGAAAGAGAAGATGTTTTGTCGTTTCTGAACATAATGCTGTATTGTTAAATACACAGATGTATTTTCACTAGTCAGTTGCAGCCAGGTTGTCTTCTATTTTTAACTTTTGCTTACTCATAGTTACTTCCTCACCACGTGAAGGGAAATTATTCCTTCCTAACTCTTTTTGTTGAAGGAGACGCCATCCCAGCATACCTAGCCATGCCACGGAGCTCATGGCACCACCCAGGAACATCAACCCCAAAGCAGGTAGATCTGTGGAAGGACCTCCTCAAGTAAAGAGACAACTGCAGATGGGCTGACTGCTCACTCCCTAACCGAGCGGGGATGACCTTGTCACTTAAATGCTGCTAAACTAGCAGTTTGCTGTCATTAGGTAAGCAAACCACTTTCTCAATGTTATTAATGGAATTACAAAGTATAGACTGCCTGTACTTCCCCAACACCTGACATACACAGCATTAAAAGACACCCAGCGAATACGACAGTAGCGGACTATGTAAAAACTTGTTGAAAGGTTAAAGAAAAAAAGAGAAAGCTGGCTTCAATACTGTAAGTGCCAGCACATTTGACAATTTTAGGCTTTGGCTAGAAAGAGGACCCAACACACATTCTTGCTATTAATTGCTTTTGCATTTAGTCATAAGCATCTTAAAACAATTTTTATGAGCAATACTTATAAAACACCTGCAGATTTTTTTTTACTTTCTCAACCTTTTTTTTTTTTTTAAAAAAAAAGAGGGTAGGAAAACACTCAAAAACCATAGATGTTTTGCTAAAACCAACTCCTACATTGTTTCAGGTGAGCTACAGTGCTATTTCAGACCCAACACCAAAACTAAGTCCAGTCTCATTGCCAGAGCACCTCTAATGTTAATGAATATGTGAGTAGCCCTGCTTGGCCACACACCGCACAGCCCGTCTGGCTTCGGGGCATGCCCAGAAAATTACTTCTACTTCTTTCCCCAAGGGTTTAAGACTGCCCTATGGTCTCAGCAGATTTTGGGACAGTATGACCATCACCAGGAGGCTGCACAGACGCATTTGCAGGTGTGTGCTCATACCTGCATGCTGCAGACCGCCAGTTAGTTTTATTTTATCTTTGCTGTGGCGGCTGATTTTACTATCACTTGCTTTAAGGGAACAGATGGGCTTGCTTATTTTGTGTGAGTACTTCCAAGCAAATCAGCCAAGAGTGGCCTGTGAATACAGCAAAGAAAGACCCCTCTTGGAGAGCCTTTCCTTGGGCATCTAAAAAAAGAAAATGAAGAGCTAATACTGGATGAGACCCAAGAGCTCTTCATATGAATAACTGCTAATGGGAAAAAGATGCCCCTGAGAGACAGAGTTAGAAGCAAGATGTGACAATGGCTAATGACTCCTGAGGCCATCAGGGCAGGGGTTTATTTAACAACCCAGTATGCCCGTGACATTGGATGGACACCATCACCTAACTGAAATCCTGAAGGATTTTGTACAGCCTGCTTATAAATTACGCCTGCGGATCAAGACAGAGCTTTTTGTTTCTCCAGTATCAAACAAAATGCCCTTTCAGCGACACCTGGCCAGGGTTTCTGCTTCTGCCTCCCTCTCCTGGTACCTTCTCGGTCAAACAGAATCCCTCAATCATTTTAGCTTTCAATCCACAACAGGAAGGTCAGACACTGTGAACAGAGGCCAAAGCCTTTGTTTGCAACCCCAAATAGGATTGCATTAGTTAAGCCTTAGCTGCCGTTCTCAATTTTCTTCATTCACACTGCACACTAGCAGCTGATTTGGTTGAAAGAAATTTGGCAAGCGCTCTTGGGACTTACATCCTCCACTGTTCCTTCTTCCTCAAACAATTAAACCAACTATTTTCCTTTGCTATTAATGACAGATACCAAAGCATCTCACCAGTGCCTAAAGAGCAAACAAATGCGTGCCTGTTCAGGAACGACTTGGTTCAAACCCATGAGGATCTGCCAGCAATTAATGCCTACGTACAGAGACTTTTTCCTTTTTATTTAAGCATTTTCATACATATCACAAAGCACATCACCAGCCAACACGCAAAAAGTGACACAGTGCACAGGGTTGTATGTCTATTATAAACTAAACAAAACAGGAATGCAATCCCCAGAGGGCTGCGGAGGGATAACAACAAGAAGGCGTAACGACTCGGACTGCAAAAACCTTCAGTCCCCTGACTGCATGCAGGGTCGATTTTCTCTACTGATCAAGTTGATATCACACCTCTAGTTTTTATGCTATGGTTTCAAGTATGTAGCACTATCAGTACTATCTAGGAAGGACTAAGAGCATCAAGACCTTAGGACTTCAAAAGTAGCCTTGAAACAATTGCTTTTCATGTAACAGAGCCAGCAAGACCTTTTCTAATACTGATCAGGATAAATCTGAACTCCAACATCACCAGATCTCCTGAACTAGGGGAGAAAGCACTGCTCTGAAAATGTGTTGCAGGTATTTATGGCACACTCACCTTGCAGTTGCAGGTGCCTTTGTGCTGGCCGAAAGCAGGTCTGTATCACAGCCTCCACAGCAGCGAGCTCAAGGAAAGCTACTAAAGGGCTTTAGAGATGGGTATATTCAATGCAATTGTAGCAGCACAGTTTAAAGGCTGCAGTGTGAAAATACACAGGTAAGATCTCCTTAAGGACACCGTACACCAGAGCAGACCCTTCCTCTCTGAGAGGAAAGTTATTCAGTCTTCTACTTACTATGGCCTCGCTGTTTTTACAGGATGAAAGCCCTTGCAACATCAGTGGAGTGCCATGACCGAGCACATCTGACCACTCTCCCTTCAGACCTCAGGCCACACAGCAGAGGAAGCACTCACAGGCGATAAATTTCTGAGACGATAAAGAGCTTTTCTCCTTGGCAGGTCACACCCTTCCCTAGAAAGAATCACCCAATGTCATATGCTGACATTTTGCAATGACATGCAAGATGCACGAGGCAATGGATGTGTCATCTCCTGGACTGCACCACCAAAATGCATTTACTAGTAATATTTGTTTCTAATGAGTAAAACAGAACCTGTACAAACTGGCACACACACTTAACTTGCGTAGGTGGCGATCCTATGGAAATCAGCCACGTGAAAGGTGCATGTACACAAACACCTTGGCATGTTGGAGTCCTCCAGCTGTTCCCTCTCAAAATGAGTGGCCATGAAAGGCAAATGGCACTGAATGCAATCAGAGCTTTAATATATTATGTCCTGGTTTCAGCCAGGGTAGAGTTAATTTTCTTCACAGAAGCTAGCGTGAGGTTATGTTTTGGATTTGGGATGAAAAAAATGTTGATAAGGTGCTGATGTTTTGAGTTGTTGCTAAGTACTCAAGGACGGTCCAGCTTCTCATGCTGGCCTGCAGCAAGCAGGCTGGGGGTGCACGGGAAGCTGGGAGGGGACACAGCCGGGACAGCTGACCCAGGCTGGCCAAAGAGATATTCCCTACCATATAATGTCATGCTCGGTATATAAAGCTGGGACGAAGAAGAAGGAAGGGGTGGAGGGACGTTCGGAGTTATGGCGTCTGTCTTCCCAAGAAACCGTTACGCGTGACGGAGCCCTGCTTCCCTGGAGATGGCTGAACACCTGCCTGCCCATGGGGAGTGGTGAACAAATTCCTTGTTTTGCTTTGCTTGCGTGCGCAGCTTTTGCTTTACTTATTAAACTGTCTTTATCTCAAACCATGAGTTTCCTCGCTTTTACTCTTCCAATTCTCTCCCCCGTGCCACCGTGAGGGAGTGAGCGAGCGGCTGCGTGGCGCGTAGTTGCTGGTTGGGGCTAAACCACGACAGTCCTGTTCAAAAGCTGCCTCAAGTTGGGTTAATCAAGCTCACTCCGCCTGCATCGTTTTGTACATTCCCAATGCTTTATTTATACCTCTTTCACGTTAGGAGAAAAAGATACCGCGCAATCCATGGGTCCTGGCTGCCAATAAATGTCAGGACGGGAAGTTGCGTTGTTTGCTCAGCCCAGTAATGAGAGGTTTGTAACAAAATCATTCAATGCTGGCACCATTTATTGACTTAGTAAAACAACCAGTTTTCTAACTCGCTATCATTAATTGATCCCATGAAAGTCACGCTTAAAAGAAAGATCCACCATATTAGCATAGCAAGGTTTCCCACTGGCAGCTCACTAAGGAACCGTCAGTCAGATTATTTCGAGGCTTAACCCTGGGAGCTCAGAAATCCTTCTGTGCCCAGAACTGATGGGGAAGGTGAACTGAAGCGTGTTGCTATCTGCTGTCCTTTCCCAGAGCTCACCCAGCAACAGCTCTCCCAGGCGAGGATGAGCCAGCACTGGGTGGACTTGGAAACTGAAAGTGTGACCTGCTTTATTCAGCTCAAAAAATTGTTTTAAGTATCAGGTATTAACTCCAGATCACACAAAGTTCAGATCTAATGCAAAATATCCCCAGTATCAATGGGAGCCAGGAAAGTGTCCCTTCATCCATTTACAGGGACTAGATTTTTTAAAACCATTCAGATGCCCAAGGGTACACATATACCTAGAGCAAGATCACCGCTGTGCTTCTGAAAATCCCACTAAGTACCTAACCACATCTTTAGGTAGCTAAGGCAGACTTGAAATGTCTCATTACATTCCTTACTGAGAAAGGACTAGACTTCACAACACACCTAAACTTCTTCCGCAATTAAGGGCATTATTAAAGAGACAGGTGAGAATCTGGATCCTTCATCCAGATGTCTCCAAAACACAAATATTTGGTCAAGTCTTAACTTAGGTCCAACACTTGTTGCTACCTGCAAAGATACTGATGGTACAATGATAACTGTACTTCAGGTTTTACAATAGCAGAGACTCACGGTCTCTAATCTGGCACAAGTTTATTCTAACTGTGGCAGAACTTTAATATGCCAAAAATGCTTAAAATCCCACTAGCACTTTTAATTTTTTTTTTTTCAACGAGTATTATATCCACTGCAAAATCCACCTTCACCAAAATAGGAGAATTCCAATAGATTATGTGATTTTCAAAGAACGTAATGGGTAAAATTCCAAGGTAACTGTTTCTGCTTTTTCATTTCAATATTGTCAAAACATGTCTGTTCAGTAAGACCAGAATAGCTTTGCTTCAACCATGTCATTTTATTTAGACATAACTGAATTATATTTCTATTTGTTTTACTCAGTACTATTCTGTTAATACATACCCAATGATTATTTCCAAATTATTTTTTCAAACCTAGCTATTCTGTACATTTTAAAATACCGCATTTCCTTTCCAACTTTGAAGCCTTGTTTAATGTCTAAAGACATCTCGCAGAGTAGAAACAACATCCCTCCGCCAGGCTTAGCTCCTACACTTTATACGGTACACTGTTTGGAATAAATATAACCAACTGGGGCTTTGAGTCAGGAAAAACTAGCCCTGTTGTGTATTTGACAAGCACTGAAGTTACAGGCTACTAGGAGGAAGAAACCAGTAAGGAAAAACAACAAAGGGTCTAGAAAAGTTTTAAGGGTCTGAGTAGTGTCAAACAGTGCAATGCCCTCCAGGTAGTGTCCTGCATCAGAAATACTTTGGCCGATGGGCAGCCAGACTCTGCCTCTGAAGGCACATCCCAACGGGTTCCCCAAACCAGCAGTGCAACTGCAGCCTCACCCAAAAGGACTGCAAATGTATTCCTACGTATTCCTGTAATGCTTCCCAGCACCAGGCCAGGATCAAAAGCCCCAGCCCAAGGGCATTTTCTCATTTTAAATGAGTGCACTGTGCTCCTTCCCCTCCCTACCTCAAAAGCTGAACGTGAGTGTCCTGGTTTCAGCCAGGGTAGAGTTAATTTTCTTCACAGAAGCTGGTGTGAGGCTATGTTTTGGATTTGGGATAAGAAAATGTTGATAATGTGCTGATGTTTTGAGTTGTTGCTAAGTAGTCAAGGACAGTCCAGCTTCTCATGCTGGCCTGCTAACAAGATGATTGAGGGTGCACAGGGAGCTGGGAGGGGACACAGCCAGGACAGCTGACCCAGGCTGGCCAAAGAGATATTCCCTACCATATAACGTCATGCTCAGTATATAAAGCTGGGACAAAGAAGGAAGGGGTGGAGGGACGTTCGGAGTGATGGCGTCTGTCTTCCCAAGAAACCATTACGCGTGATGGGGCCCTGCTTCCCTGGAGATGGCTGAACTCCTGCCTGCTCATGGGGAGTGGGGAATGAATTCCTTGTTTTGCTTTGCTTGCGTGCGCGGCTTTTGCTTTACTTATTAAACTGTCTTTACCTCAAAACATGAGTTTCCTCACTTTTACTCTTCTGATTCTCTCCCCCATCCCACCATGGGGGACTGAGCGAGTGGCTGCCTGGGGCTTAGTTGCTGGCTGGGGCTAAACCACGACAATGAGATTTATGATGAAGGAGGAGCTGAGTTAATACACGAATGACGAGAGAGATTGAGCTTGATATGGGCTAAATGAACAGAGGTGTAGGAAGGGGTTTGGGCCAATACTGGGACCTCCTGGACAAAAATCAACAGATAAATCAGGGGAGGGAGACTCAGAAAAGTCTGTGAAAAGTGCAAGACCTAGAGAAGCTGTGGGTCACTGCCAAACATCACCAGGTGGGAGAAGGAGTACTCATCATCAAAAATTTGTGCCTCTATTTTAAACAAGTCAGGTGGGCTCCTCTATAGTCAGCACCTTACAAAGGTGCCTGATCCCATACCAACACAGATATCCTAAAGCATGTAGGATGATCTGGTCTCAGGAGGGAGTTGTTCTTCCCCACAGATGGGGCCTTCCTGATAGGTTTAAGATCAGAGACAGGGTTTTAGACTATGAAATAAGATAAATCTCAAATGAGACGAACGATCTAAGCTAATCCAACCAGACTGTACCATGGCAGCTCACAGTTTTATCATAAAAGCAATGAACGTAGACTGTACGTCTTATGTGCACATACTTCTGCCGTTCCCACCGACACCTTGCCGGGAACCTCCACACCACTGGGCAGCTTCACCACCTGGTTTGTTCATTTTAAACAATATTTTCCCAGGAATCTGCCCTCAGTTTGGAAAACACAACAGATGCATGCTGGAACCCACCAAAACCTAGAAAGAGGGACTTTTTAACCTCTACAAAGCCAGAAAATCATCATTCTCATTACAAGGAGACACAGGCTTCTGACCCTCAAGGGACAGGTATCTTAGCATTCAAAATCTGGCATATACAGAAAAAAAATTTGTATTTTTCTTGAAGAGAGGGACGGTTAGAGTCAAGTATGTTTTTCTTCTTTAAAGGAAAAAAAAAAAGGCTTTACAAATTCCTGAAGTCACCTGCACTATAGAATATATTCCTATCATTTTTCTTTGACCACCAAAGCAAATACTATGTACAAAGGAGACACTCACATAGTATCAACCACAGTGCTGACATGAAATGAAATACTTCAGAAATATTACGATGTGGTGAGGCACCTTCCTGGCTACTCTTAAAGATGTCAAGTGTAATTCAGACTCTACTTCCTCCACAATAGGTAAGCCAGCCACCAGAAATGTTCATCAATAAAAAAATTTAAACCACATGGCTTAAAACTTCCCATATATAAACACTAAGAGGATATGTAAACTGGATCATAAATTTAGTGTGCTCAAATTCCAATGCTGCAGCCAGCCAGACACAGGGTGTGTATCCTGGATCAAGACAGCAATGTCAAATTACCCTAATTATTTTCTTGGAACAAAAGTTCTGAAGAGTTCTGGTTATGAAACGTTGATATATTTCATTTCCTTTTGACAGCTCCTTGGCCCAAGGCCACCTAGGAGGGAGGGAAGGCTCTTCCACATAAAACCTTGCCTGGTTCTAAACGCTGTGCTATATTTACCTTCATAGTAATACCCAAAAATTTGAACAGCACATACAGGGAGACACTTTTTGCCTTATAAAACAGAGGTGAGGCATGACACGTGCTGGGCTTTTTTTTTTCCTTCCCCTCCTCCTTTTTACTGTGCTATACACACAGTGTGGCAGGGATGCACAGCAACCAGAAATTAGGAAGACCAACCTGGACAACACAGCTTATACACACACATGCAAGTAATTTGGTGCAACAGGAGGAACAGATCAGTAGGTCAAATCCATCAAACACCACAACTGTGTAAAATTTTCAGGGGCGGGTTCAGAGTGGTCCTTGAGCCCATCAGCCTGACAACATGTGTGGACTGAAGGTGCCTGCAGGACTGGTTCAGGCTCTTTGGTCTCTCAGGGAGTGCATTTGGTGCATGCCTGAAGCGGAGCACCAGGCTTTGTTTCCTGCAAAGGAAATTTAGGATACCTGCTCCAAGGACACACTGCGATCTAAACCGGCGTGCCATAAGTGAGGGTGCTGGAAGGATCTGCCCTAAAACTGTGCTATCGCTCTGAACCAAAATGCTCCCCTATGCACTACTGGAACGTGAACTACAGGGAGGGCACAACAGCATAACGTTTGCCAAAAGTTATGGCATAGCAGAAAAACCAAGCCTGCTAACGGAGTACATTGAGGAGACAGATTTATAGGTGCACATGGGCTTGCAAAGTCATTAGAGACCTAAATGCATTTACAAACCAGAAAGATAGAGTCAGAATGGTCCTTTGGGTTGAGAGGGTATCTTTGCTTTTTTGCTTTATTAAAAACATATTTCATCTGCTGATTCTTTCTCTCAGATTTGATTTTTGGCTTTCCTGTTCTATAGAGAAAAAAATTCCCTCTGGATACAAATACACCTGCAGGAGAGAGCTCACACGTGAGCCTGGGTCTTCACCACATTTATTTGCTGTTCTGCTCCCCAAGAAGCCCAAACAAAGGATGCGACTGATGTGTTTCATTAATTTGTTTTCTGTCAACACAACCTTGGTTTCACGGGGCATTTGTCAATTTATGAAGACCTTAAACTATTTCAAGAAATGTGACAGCTGAATACGAAGGTTTTGCTTTGTGTTTACCCAAAGACATGAAGACATTCTTTGGTGCAGAGATGTGCCCTGGTACCTCCCAGGGAGCTGATGTCAATTCTAGTCCCGAGCACAAGTTTCAGCCTGCGGCGCTGGGTGGGGTGCCCGAGCCAGAAGAGATTATTAGTAAGTAATAGTTTTCCATCTGGAAAAAAACCCAAGCAACCAGTGGTTAAAGGCAATACCCATTGAAGAATCAAAGTGGTAACTTCCAGGGTAGGATAAGGTAAGAAACGAACATCCAGCTCTTCATGCCCTGCTTTCCTGCACTCATACCTAAGTAGTAAGAGAGTAAGATGTAATGGGGAAAAATGCCAACAATATCTGTGAAATCAGTTCTACCTAGAACATGGTGAGAGTTCTCCCCGAGTCACCAACAGCCGCATTTGCTAACGATATCTGTCCACAGAAAATGTCACCAATGCGACTCCCTTTATTTAGGGGATGTTTTGTAAAACTTCACAAGTGACAGGTTCATAGTCCCGTTCGCAAAAGGTCATAAAAACCTGTATTCTCATTTTCCGCTGCTCTAGCCCATAGCTGTGATTTAGAGCCCGCAGTTTGGCGGCATGATTGCTGGCGCATCGAGGAAGAGGCTCCATGCATACCAATACCGTGGCTCCAATTTGGCGGGCTAAAAGTCTCCTAAAATTGTGAAATGCTGCCATAACTTTATATGACTTCGTTCCAAAACCTCAGCTATTTCTAAAATAAAGTGCTTAAAGAAATTTCAGGGCTCCAATGACAGTATTTAAAGGAAATGTACTGCTGGGGACCTTGCAGCACTCATACGCAGATCCTCCTGCAAATCTGCACTCAAATGCTTCCAAATTGGTTCCTGCAGAGTAAAGCTACTAGAAATCAGGGCAGCATTTTTTACTTCATTTTCCATTGACTTTATATGGCTGGGAAGTGAAAAGCACATCAAATGGATTTACACTGATGCCCAGGGATGCTGTGAAGCCACAGCGAACAGCCACAATGCAGGTTTTTATGTCTGTGTGGCCATCCTGCTGCAGGTAAACCTTCCCAATGCTCAGCCAATTCTGTCACATGTCTGGCTTGTTCCATTTGAGAAAAATGAACTAAAAAAAAAACAGGCAAGTAGCTATGGCATGAAGGAGGCCCCATAAGCTAGAGGTAACCCTTGGCTCTGCCTGAACACAGTCAACTTTCTGAACAAAACCATCTGGTATGGGTCAGGCTCCTCATGGACCCTCTGCCAAGATAACACTCCTCTTCAGCCTCAATCTCACAGCAAGCTTCACGTACCTATTTTAAGCCCTGAGCAGAAATATCTACATGCACGAAGCTCGAAGCAGGAAAAATAGCCCAAAATCCTTTGTTGATAGAGATTATATAAATACCTACAACGAATGTACAGCAGGTATTAATTTACCATAAAATATAAGTACTTGCTTGAGAAGAAAACTTCCATTGAGCCTTCCATCCTGGAAAAGAACTCTCCTAACAAAACAGATGAAAGAAATAGTTCCATTTTTGTTGAAAATGCTTAGTTCCTAGAAAAGGAGTGTAACAAGACCTAAACCAAAGGCACTGAAAGGTCTGACATGGAAAAACCAAAAAAATAGCAAAACATGCGTTGGGGAGGGCTTTTAACAGATTTTCAATCTTTTTAAGGGAATACCTCCTGTCGAATGTTTGGTTTTCCAATTTGCTGCCTCTCAGATGTGGTCAGCAATCTTAGTATTAGCTGTTACATTGACAAATACAAACCCATGTAATGCTAGGAAAACACCTGCAGAATGCAATACGCAACAGGCTTAAAAATATCCCGCTAAACCCATTACCACGCTGTTCTCCAGTGCTGGCCAAGCACAAACTTGTGTCTGAAGGCAAAGGGCCCAACAACCGACCCTGGTAATTAGCACCTGAACTGAAACTGCAAAGTTTGGATAAATGCGACTAAATGGTGGCTGGAGAAAACCGCTTTCTAGAAGCATTTCCCCGTTTCTTTAATGCACGAGATAAAAATCGGCATATTGCACTCTGTGCTTCGCTGACTCTGAACCAGAAATGATAAGCTGGATTTGTTTCAGGTTCCTTTGGTCCACACAGTGCTTGGAATAGTCCCGATAAGATTTTATTGCAGATTATTTTTCCTGCAGGGAAAGCAAGGCTGCAGGAGAAAAATACCACATTGTTTGTGCCAACAGGAAAATTAAAAAAAACTTGTAATTCTCACAAGATAATGTCAAAGGGACATACTCGGAGATCACAAAGAGCTGCTGATCGCACTGGGAGCTCCGCAGTTGTGGCTTAAAGGTTATCTAGACCCAAAGGAACTCCAAGTGCACCTCCTTGTCTTTTTGCTTTCATAGCTCTGAAAAGGCAGATGCACAAGCTGTAAATGGCCATGTTCGCTGGCGCGCCTCTGAATCCATGAGCCTGCCCCACGCACACCCCACATGGTACAGCGTCCAGCCTCACCACGCTTCCCCCTCCTCCGGGGCTAACTGCTGCAAACGTCACGGGAAGCAAGGCAAAGGAATGCCTAACACTACATTAATTTAAAGATTATTAAACCTGATGTAATCTCTTCTTGACTACCTGACAGGACTGAACGCACCGTATCCTTATTCCCGATGCCTGCAGAAGGGTTACAAAAATAAAGACTAATAATTTCTACTAAATATACTTTTTGAAGGTGTTCCTACAAAACCCCGTTAAACACGCAAGTCAGCCCATAACAAGCTCCACGGGATTCCTCCCTTACGAGCGTCTCATCACCAATACTGAAATTGAGGTGCTTTTGCAGAGCATTTGGCTACTGCAGATGACAGTGGGGAAAATGCACGTGAAATGAGTGAGTCCTTACCACCAGGCTGCTCCTGAGGGAGCCAAGAGAAGGTAAAGGAATACATCAGGTTTATATATATATGGACTTCATTTTTCCATTGTGATGCAAACCTTCTCCTCTCTTATTGCACATTTTCCACCATATGACCTGCAAGTCTCAAGAACAGGGACATTCAGGGTAACAGGTTGTTTGAAACTTTGTATCTTTAAAATATTTATAATCAGCCACTTTTTACAAGGAGCTGCAGCTAAGGGTCTCACCTTTCTAGGAGAAACAAGCTCAGCATTTAGTAGCAGAGTTGAGACAGGGAAGAAGGTAAAGTCAGAGGTGTCAGAGTAAACCCTGGGTGAGACACCTTAGTGCATCTTCATGCTGTAAAGTTAGCACCAGCTCTGTATGGCAGCCTTAGAAAAATTAATCAACTATCCCAGCTCCTCCTGATTAGCAAATCTTGAATTTATTCAGCCACTTGTTCCAAGGAATGCATTTACTTCCCCCCCTCTGTTTAGACATCAGATTTACGGTGCAAGCCAGCCGCAGCCTTTGCAGGTTGGATGCTTACCAAATTAGCTGTAGTTAATGGAACCTTTTATATAAAGCCCTTTCCCAATTCTGGTACTTCCCCAACAATGTCCTTCAGATTCACTTGTTTAAGAGATGATAAAACAGGACGCAAGACTCCACCCAGCATCACATCACCTCGCTAAAGCAAACCCAGTGCCCTAACCACCAAACCTCAACCTTCACCACAAACGACGCTACGAAGATCAGTTTTACCCAACCTCTTTCAGTGTGACACCTTTCAGAGCATAGAATCGTAGAATCTTTGTGTTGGAAGGGACCTTTTAAGGTCATCTAGTCCCCCCTGCAATGAGCAGGGACATCTTCAACTAGATCACATTGCTCAAAGCCCCGTCCAACCTGACCTGGAATGTTTCCAGGGATGGGGCATCTCCCACCTCTCTGGGCAACCTGTGCCAGGGTTTCACCATCCTCACTACCTTCACCACCCTGGGAAAAATGTCTTCCTTATAGCTAGTCGAAATCTGCCCTCTTCTAGTTTAAGAGCATTACCCCTTGTCCTATTGGTAAAGGCCCTGCTAAAATGTCTGTCCTCATCTTTCTTCTAAGCCCCCTGTAAGTACTGGCAGGCTGCAGTAAGGTCTCCTCAGAGCCTTCTCCAGGCTGAACAACCCCAACCCTCTCAGCCTTTCCTCATAGGAGAAGTGTTCCATCCCTCTGAGCATTGCTATGGCCTCCTCTGGACCCTACTCAACAGGTCCGTGTCTTTCCTGTGCTGAGGGCTTCAGAGATGGATGCAGGACTCCGGGTGGGGTCTCACCAGATGAGAGATGACAGCTCGTCAACAGGTATCGTCCAAAACCAAAATGGGAGTCCAAAAATTCTGTTATGCAATTCTGTACCTTCTCTAAGTCTTCTGTGAGCTCCATAAATGACCAGACATTCTACTATGGGAAATTTGCTGATGGGTGCTGCACACCTTTGAGTGCTTAACAAAATAAAACCTGCTCCTGCATTTGCAATGACGAACAGCATTTCTGCACGTCTTCAAAAGTACACCCCTGTGTCATTATACCACAGGACGAATGTTTACTGATATTTCAACTGTACTCTATTGCATGTTTTAATAACAAAGTGTCTTTATTCCATTCACAATAATATTCAGTCTGAGTCATCGTCTTCCATTCCTGAAAACGGCTGTGAACCCAAATGGGAAAGAATAGGAAAAAGCTCCACACAGCATGTTACAATAATTGAAATAGTTGCCCTGTAATACCTATTTGTTCTGTATTATTTCTCTTCTAGATCATTTTCATTTCAAAATATAATGCACCCATCACATTTGGAATATACATATGTAATTTCTATGTTTTGCATAAAAAGTATGCAATAAATATTAACCTGTAGGAAAGGCAGCTCTGGGATCTTTATGAAACTAAATGTACCGGAGAGTCAGAGCAACCACCTGTCTCTTTTGCACCTTACCAATCTCTATCTTCTGCCAAATGGTCGGTCTGCCCACCATCTCTGGTTGAACACCCCGAGTTGCATCTTTGGTTTGTGGTTTGGGGAACCATGTTGTCGCTGTGCCTCTATTTCATTTGGAACCGATTGCTATTAAATAATGGTGAAACCCCCTGCACCACTACCAGCTTCCCTGACTGAGGACATGAGTAGTTTTCTGTCCAGCAGCTCTTGCACAAACGAGCACATGGTGTCCCATGCATGAAGTACTGCAAAGCTGCACACGGCTGTTCGCTCAGGGAAAACCTGAGACATGTGGCGCTCCCTTGCTCTGTTCCCGTTTCGTTACGGGTCATAGTGGGACCCCTTCTCAGCCTGTTACAGTCTCCTGTCTCATCTTTTCTCTTCTGTTAGAAGCATTTAGATTTCTGTATAATATTCACATTTCCTTGTGTTACTCCCTTCTAAGCCTAAAATAACAGCCACCAACGCATAGAAAAATTTAAGATAGACCTGGAAGGGACACCAAAACTATGTCTACTTCAACTGTCCCATGCTACAAAGGAGGTCCAGCAGTGCCTAAAAATTTTGACAAATACATGCAAAATATTTGAAGGACTTAAGTAACAGAGTCCTCCACATGTCACTACTCCTTCCAGTAGAATATATTTCCCAATATGCAACTTGATGGTCCCTTGCTCCTGCTTCAGTCTGTCTCCCCTTATCCTGACTACTCTGGGTGTGGGTATCTCCTCCTCTCTGCAGCAACCTCAAAGCTACCACCAGGTCTACCTTCTCCTCTGGTTGCTAAACAGCCAGCCTTCACCAAGTATCTTGTCCCACAGGACCCTAACCATTCTTGCTGCTCCCATTCACCCTCTTCCCAGCTGCCCATTCCCACTGGGACACTCAACGTCCATCTGAGAGCAGTGCTTGGGCTGAGACCTGCCACATGTTGTTCAGGTTACAAGAAAAAAAAACATAACGCAAACACAAGAAAACCCAGTCTCACAAAGTGAAATGACAATGTGCAGTCTGACTGTTTATATTCAATGGCAGTCCTGGTGCACCTTTGTGGATAGACTATGCCCTGCAATCCCATATCTCACTGCCATTCTGATACACATCTGACTAATTCATGGGCTTAACACCTTTACTAATTCCATAGGTCAAGGCATGCAAGCAGGGAAAGGGCTGGAGGGACTAATGTCAACTGTCAGCTGATACTGACCTCTCTGAAGCACCTACTCTGACAACCTCGGCTCAGATAGCAGCATCAAGTGTGATCTTCACAAACTACCTAATAGCTGCCAACTTCAGGTCCCGAACTCCTGCAACAAGCATGAAACATCTATCATTCAACCCTTTCCAAAAAAAAAAAGCTATTTCTGTTTTGATGACAAACTCTTGCTGACTACCAAGCACAACAGGAGGATCTCAGCTGCTCCTCGTACAGCTACAATACAAATAATTCATGGAAGTTGTTCAGATACTCAACTGTATGAATCGCTACCACTCCAGGGAAGTCAAGAGACCAGAAGCCCTGTTCATATTAAAAATATATAGATCTCCAGAGTCCCCTGCTGACTTTTATCTGCTAGTGATCTAGAACAGTATTTTCTTACTAATCCTTCAAAGTCATTCTTTTTTTCAGCCTCATCAAATTCCTCACATCCATTGTGCCTGCTGGGACTTTGTAACTCACCCTAAGTCTTCACTCCTTATATACATGATTGGTCAGTAACCGCCTTGTCTCCCTTTGTCTGGTTCCCCAACAATTCCGAAGTAGTACTCAAGATAAACACAATGCTTTGCCATTAACCAGTTTGGGTAAGTACGGTTCTGCCCTAAGTTTTTATTTTAAGGCATTGGTCTAGCCGGACCAATTGATATGGAAATGAGCATAATTACCAGCGCAAACAATCTGTTATTTTCCACACAAGTCAGAGCACTAAATCACCAATAGTCCATGCCATTACCATCTGAATAGGAGGAGGTAGCTAATAGGCCTTATGTTAAAAAGCAGGTTACTTGCATCTTCATTTGCAAATAAAAAGCAAGAATGACAGCTGGATAGTAAAGATATGACCATTGATCATATTGCCACTCCCAGAACCCCCAATGCAGAAAACCTGGGTATCAAACAACCACAAAAGTTTCTCAGCTCCAAATTCTGTTCGCTTCATGAAAAGGCTACAAGAATTACTGATGATACACCGAATGTGCCACCCAGCCCACCTCAAGCTCAGCACAGATTTCCCAACTAAAAAAGAGAAAAAAAAGAAGAAAAAAGTATTTGAGAAACTATGCTACAAAAGCTACACAGTTGTCCGCCCCGGTTGTGATACATACCCATGGACCAAAGTTTCCCAGCAACGCTACGGAGAAGCAGCAAAACAAGTGCTGTGCATCAGCAGGGGCTGTACGAACCATCAGTTACACAACAGATATGCCCAACACCGCTCCATCTCCAGTTCTCAGTCCCAATCCCTACCCATGAGCTACACGATGCCTTCAGAAGACCAGCTGGGCACAGCTGATGGTCTGAAAGAAGAACTGGGGGCAGCAACTACATACGCCGACTTTGTACCAGGAAAAACACCATGGAGCCCTAGTTTACGCAGGAACTGAACACCAACTTCAGCTGTAAGAAGTAAGGCGAGCAGAAAAGCCTCCAGCTCTGTGACAGGAAGCATTTAATAACTCCTTAATTCAGCTTTGACATCCCTCCCTATCCTGGGCTACTTGCTCACAACAACTGTAGCCAAGAAAAGAAGGAAAAGAAGGATCGTTTTTAAGCCCAATTAGTTCACCCACCAAGTTCCCAGTGCAGCACCATAAAAAGCTGCACGGACGCAAGGACATGCAAGTGGTAACTGAAGACCCAAACACCACAAAACCAAAACACCAACCCTAAAACACAGCCTAAAGCAGCAGCATCTTCTGGCAGCTTACAACAGCATCTTTGTTTCTGCAACGCGAACGCCAGGTAGGACCAGGAGGCCAGTCCCCAGCTCCGACCGCAGCAGCTAGTGGAGCGGCAAGGCTGTGTGCTCAAGGCACGTTCCCTCCAGCAAGAAGAAATAGCAGTGCAGGCAAGGGGGATGACGGGACAGTCATAAACTCCCTGACGGATCTCCAGCGAGAGCGAGAATAGCACTGTGTTCTGCCTCAGCAGCGCTGCTGCTATTAGCAATCTTTTAATATATCCATGCAAAGATGCTGCTTTGTTCTTTAGGAACAGGACTTTCTCGTTCAGTGTCCTGGCTTTTCCCCCCCGTCCTCCTACATATACTCTTGACTCTGGTTAAAAAAAACAACACTAAGTCGAGAGAAGGTCAAGCCACTCTTAAATGCATATGCATTAGAGCTCCCAGAAAGTGAACTAATTACACTGAAAATGATGAGCTAAACAGAACCAGTGTGACAACAAAAATGACTATTCAAGATGTGCTAATAAGCTCCAATACATACATTATTTCTCACTCAAAGTAAGACTAGGAAGCTTTAAAAATCAGATTTCCTTTTGTGAAAATAATCCAATATTTTTTGGAAATTATTGGAAATAATCCAATTATTTTTGGAAAAATAATGCAATACATATGTGAAGCTCTGGCAGTCCAGGCTTGGCTCCACGATGCCTCCATTGACATCCCTCCTTTCCCAGGGGATACATGCACAGCACTATGCTCAGGGGGATGCTCTAGAGACCCACTAGTCCCTCCCCAGAGGGAAACTTAATTGATAACCCTGGGAGAAAACTAAAACTACCTACATGTTCGGGGTTTTTTTTTCCCCCCTACAATAAGTTTTTCCTCATTCTTTACTGACTTCAAAAATTATCTAACACATCCTCTTTCAGTAAGGAAGAATGAGGCAGTCAAATCACAACATCCTGGCATCTGTAGCGACTAATGGATATAAACAGCATTTTCAAATCTGTCAAAATAATTTACAGTATTTCCCAAATTTTCCTTTCAGTACGTACAGTTGCCGAGTTAAATGGTTTTACAATTGCAAATCATTTCTGGGAACAGTCTAAAGAATGAGGGTATTCATCAATGGGTTTATTAATATGAGTAGAAAGAATAATGGCTACAATATCTGCTGAGGGGACATGACATTATGATACATGCTTTAACTAATTTGCAATAAAAAAAAAAAAAGAAAAAAGTGTATTGTATCCTAGGGAGGCTCTTATCATTTGCCTACTGCTCTCTCTTTAGGCACTTTTAGCACTCGATTAATTAATAATTGTTGCTTGGGTTATGCTGCTCGGCAACTTCTGTACCCTGGCTGTGAATCATAATCTGGCACTAAAAATTTAATAGGTGCATTGCAATGCTATCTGAGCTGCACCCTGTTGAGCGTTAAATAACTTATTTTTTGTAAATATAGCCCTTATTATTTTTCTTTTTGAACCTGAAAGCAGCATTATGCTTCAACAACTCTACCTGTCACCAAGAGCAGTAACTAGCACTTGTGTTGCTTCATTGAGAGATTACCTGGTAGAATCCAATTAGGGATTCCTCGCCCACCCCCATTTTTTTTTTTTTGTAAAGCCATCACCGCACTCAGCTGAGCTGCATTTTCATGCTGCACAAGCAGGTTCATTAAACACAAGTGTTTGGTGGTGGGGTGGTTTTTGGTGCTGTTTGTAAAGGCTGAGCCCTGGGGAGCTGGTGGCAGCAGCACTGCAGATTTGGCCAAGCAAGAAAGCTTCAAAGGTCTTCCCCAAAAGAACCATATGAAAAATGAGTTCCTGGGATAAACAACAACAGAAAGAGGGAGACCCGCTGTATCGCCACTACAAGTAAATGACAACAGCAGCAATAAAAACAAAGCATCCATCCTTCCAATGCCAGCCCCCAGCAACCACAGGGATCCAAATAATGGGATGAACAGGTTATTTTGGCACCAAAACCTCTCTGGCAAAACTCTTCAGCAGGAAAGACAGAGAGTCAGACTAAAAGTCAGATGAGATGAGCGCAGGAGTGCCAGTTACATCGCGAACATGAGCAAGGACATATGCTGCAGCCTGGTTTGGGATGATCATCTGAGGCTACCTGCCCAGCAGAGTTATCTGCAGCCCACCAGGACAGCATCTCAGGGCCTTGGATGGATCCTTCCCACCACCAGGGCTGGGCAACTGGACTGAGGGCACCCAGGTTAATGAGCACACTTCATCCCAGTGGAGGATGGAGATGACAGACGAGGTAAATCCCAACCTTCCAGCAGCTCTCCCACCAAGCCCGACAGCTTTCCAGGGGCTACACAAGGACATCAGACAGTAGCTGCTGGCTAACCCAAAAATAGTACAAAACCTCAAGGCAAGCTGGAAAACTCAACTAGCAGGCACAGAGAGCCGAGAGCCACGGCACACTCAGAAAAGTCATTTAAAACTGCGAAGCTCTGAAAAAAGGGACAAGCACCAGGAAGGGTCTTAACAGAGGGGGTTTCTAAAGGCCACCTCAGCCTGGCTGGGCTCTCCCAGAGCAAGTCCACAGACCAGCATGGATTGCCATGTCCTGCAACCTAAAAAATAATTTGCTTTCTGAATTTGCACCCCGTTTTTCTAGTATATGCAAATCAATCTCTCCATAAAACAGGAGGTTTAAGCAGCATGTCCCATGAAGGACGACTTTCAGTTGTGACCTGATGGAAGCAGATGAAGGAGAGGAGCAAGCAGCTGTGCTCCCCAGTGCTGCCCAAACTCCCACCCACCTCCATCAGCAGAGCTTATGGCAGCTGGGAAAGCATCAAAAAGCTGTCTCTGTGTGCTACAGGACAGGCAGCGGTTACTCTTACTCTGGCTGGGTTTGGTGGTGGGTTTTTTGGTTGGTTGGTTGTTTTGGGGTTTTCCCCCCCCCAATTCCTTCATTTTTGGGTAAGAACAACTTCAAAACCTTACAGGTAACAGATACTGCTGACCTCTATGTAACAAGGTTCTTGATAGGAAAAATAAGCAAAAGGAACCACCCAAAAAAACACCCACTAAAATAAACATACCAACAAATTCTTTAATAACCTCAACTCCCTCCACTGCCTGGCACGGATACCATTTGCCACCGCTTTTCTGGGCAGAGCTGAGCACTTCATAAGCGCAGGCCTTTGGGATCACAAAGAATTTCAGGGATGTTGACATGGTGTGCCCAGAGATCTGAGAAACAGCACCTTCTTACTACACTCAGGGTCACAAACATTTGCCTTTGCCTTGCTGTCACTTTCATGGACAGAGAATAGGAAAGAGTAATAAAGCTTTTAGTAGAACTAATTAAAATTAAATTACTCACAATTTACAACCTGTTCCTTCTATATCCCTAAAAATAACTCCAATAAAGAGAGACAGACATTCTGAACTCTCTATTAAATAAAAAAAAAGTTTTGGCTTTCCCTTGCTTTTATATGTCAGCCAAAACCCAAAATACTGCCATTACGCCCGCATCTTCACCAGCAATAACTCTGGACAAAACCATTAATCATGAAAAATTCATTCCACACATTTTGCCTTTTCCACTACATGCGAATAATCCACAAATTAAAAGGAGACCAACTAGGGTTACCACCGCAATGATTAAAAGCTTTGGAAGAAGTACAAACGCTTGTGCCTCAGGGCATGTGCTGTCATCCAGTTAAGAGCAGCTGGGAAGAACTGAATCAAAACCAGCAAGTGAAACCAGAAGCACCTTCAGGAGGAAGGCTTCCCCAAACAGCCAGCACTGCCCCTTACCAAGATGGGCCACAGATCACAACTTCTGAGCTATCTGGGCACAACTTGAAAACGCCTCATGTGCTATTTGTTGTTTAATATACCAGGTTTCCCTAAGCCCAAAGCAGTACTCTGGCTCTCAGGGCGATGGGTGGTAGGAAGCTTCACTGCTAACCAGTCTAGGAGGTACCACAAGGTCTCCAGACAGGCTTTTTCACAGGATCCCACAAACCTGCACAAGCATACAGACACCTATCTTGTATGTACACAACCACTACTTGTATGCACACACGCAAGCGTGGGATTTCAGTAACTTGCAGCCTGGTCCACACATGGGGTCCTTTCCAGTCCAGGCAATTCCCCACCCCAGCTTCGGTGGAGACCAGTCTGCACACAACATGGAGCAGCTCACACCAAGTGCCAGAGATGCCTTGTCTATAGGTGACAAGGTTAAGTGTGGATTTTGGGTAATTGCCATTTTTTTAAGACAGAAGAGTGTGGGAGGGTAGAATCAACCACTCGACAAAAATGCTTCTTGCTGCATTTGGGAGACAAGCAAATTGGTGAAAAAGTGAACTCTCATCATCCCCAGGAACATTTTTCTGACTTACAGACAAAAACCCGCAACACATACTCTGTGATTCATGAAAATCTCCTAGAACACATAATTCAAAGAACGTACAAAGCCAGAAAAATCTCCACGATTTTGGGAGTGCAAAGCAAGTAACAAGTACATGAAATGAGACAGTGCTAAAATGAACTTATGACAAATGTTAAATATCGATGTAGCAATCAAGGACCAAAGCAAAAGCAGGAGAGAAAAAAGGGCCCTATTAAGGGGCCTACTTTTCCTACTCAGATAGACAGTCCCATTAATGCTGCAAACATTGTCATGTCCCTTGTGGAGAGAATTAATTAAAATACCAACTTTCTCAGGAAACGCACAACCTCCTTTTTGTAGGCACGTCAGCAGCACAGAAATCTGGGCTACATTTTCAAGAGGACTTTCACTCAACTCCCAAATGTTTTCTGGGTGCAGTCAGGTATCTCCCCAATCCTCACTGCAGCTTTTTATAGAAAGGATCTCAAAGCACGTATCATGAAGAAGCCTGTATAATTTTACAGATGGGGAAACTGAGGCACACCTGCTCTGCAACAGTGAAACCCCAGGTATCAAGCCTCCTCCGCAGTTCTGCAATGCGTTCATTCTCTGTGCTGCATCCTGGAACAAACCAAGGACCCCAAATCACAGATTCAGAAAACGGGGGGGCTGTTCGTCACAGCTTTTAAAGCAGACACTGGCTGACCTCTTCAGCAGTGCTGGAGTATTTTTCTTTTCTGTTGCATTTGCTGCACTGGTTATTATCTTCCCATTTATTTTAAGTCCTGCTAAGCCCAGTAGAGAGGGTTTGCAGTCTATATTGTGCTACACTGATCCTCCTACTACTTTTTTGTAGCATATGGCCATTGAGGTTATAGCCTCTCTTTCACTTCTGTGTCTAGCTTTATTACCTTAGGTTTTTTTTAATACTAAAATCTATCTAACACTGCTCTCTGCAGGTGTCTCTGCTGTCCAAACTCCCATTTTATCTCCACCTTTTTTCCCCCTTAACTACTCTGGATGTCCACCACGTACCAGTGCAAAGCCTGCCACACCACTAGAGGGGTCAATGCGAGGAGGAGAAGTTAAGCTTGTGCTCAGATTTTTATTTGTGACTTAAGAG
Source organism: Phaethon aethereus (assembly GCF_964289735.1). Taxonomy (NCBI): domain Eukaryota; kingdom Metazoa; phylum Chordata; class Aves; order Phaethontiformes; family Phaethontidae; genus Phaethon; species Phaethon aethereus. The sequence goes on from NC_138580.1 coordinate 39,144,705, forward strand.
CAACTTACTACCCATAACATTAGCCCTATTTGTTAGCTGCTAATAATTACATACTGCTAAACCTTAGTAATAACAGCAGTCATCTTTTTACTTCCACTCTATATCTCATCACAAAAAAAAAAAAAAAAAAACCCCACACACACACTCAATTTTCCATTTTCCTTTCCTGTTCCAGGCAATTTTCCTCTTGGTTTCTCCACAAATCATTCATGACAGCCCTTACTGGTATGTTGGGCACCTGGTTTTCTCACAGAACAGAGTTGGTTTTGTCCTCCTTGGACAAAACCAACATCTCCATGGAAATCTGGACCACCGCAGGTCAATATGTTCAAAACATTTTGACTAGGAACATTTCCTAACACATCAACCTTTCAAGCTGAAATGTTGAGTTTTGTCAAGAACTCTTTCAGTTTTGCTTTAGATGCTACCAAGTGCTCTGCTATTACTGCAAAGGTCTTCATGCTGTTTTCATGGTTAGCCCCAAACCACCGTGATCTGAGCAGACCTTTGTGGCATAGCGCCAGCTGCCTACCCCAGACCACAAGATGGCAATGGCTGGGTGATGCGTTTAATGCTAACATCAAAGCCAGAGGAGCACTCTTCGGAGACTGTTTTGTTTGTGCGGCTCATCACACAACAGGATACACCACTGTTATTTAAATTTCTGCAATAACAACTCAACACTTTTCACCTGTGTTCATGCATTAATTCCTTTCTCTTACATCGTTTGCATTCGATAAAACACATCGCTTGTTCAATTACAATTACCTTACTGAAAATTCACACTATTTATCATCTTATCCACTATAAACTAAGGAAGTGATTTTGATATGCCTGCTGAGAAGCTGGTTCATATCACTCATTCATCTTAATGGGTCTGTCAACTCTCCCAAAGGGATATATTGAATATAAATACCAAAACCCAGTCCTTACAGGGAATTAAGAGATTAAAAGCACTCTCAGGGCATTAGCTGTAAGGATGAGCACAGGTACCCGAGTGGAGAACATCTTTTCTGTTTCCTTTCCCATACAAGACAAAAGTTTTAACCCCTGTTAAAGTAGTAAGGAATGATGCAGCTTCAAACCGGGGAGGGGGGGAGGAAATCACCTTTCTGTCTACAAAATGTCAAAGGTGGAAAGACGCTGTCCTTTTCATTTCCTTTCTTCTTGCTTATAATGAAAGGGAATTTATTACTGAGTGCTATTTTTTAACAGAAGTACCCGAATTAAACAGTTAAGGCTTCATCTTCAGGTAATGTAAATCACAGCAGCTCCATCAAAGTAAAATCTATTTATACTAGCTGTGGTCCTTGTAATGTAATTTCAAAGCATTCTTGTCATCTGCTACTTGCTTTATGAGGGGCAGAAGGCAGAAAATTTACCAAAAGCCAAAGGAAAAAGACAGTAATAGAGATCTCTTAGTGATGATTGCAGAATCAATACAATGACATCGGAGACTAAATGGCTATGAATCATTTTGTTAAGTCTCGCTGGTCTGCAGGAATGCCCCAAAACAGTGAACAAACAACAAAAAAAGACCCCAAAGTGACTCATCTGAGCCCCGTGGCTATTAAACCGGTGCAGAGGATGTAGTGGTGTCCCGAGTGCCACATCACCAGGATGCAGAGCGACATGCCAGCCTTCGCAAGCGCCTAGCCAGCACAGCATGTCGTGCCTTCGTGGCTGTCCCATGTCCCCAGGATGGAGCCGGGTTTCCGGGGCCGAGCGAGCTGCAGATTCCCAAGAGGGAGAGTGGGACAAGGGTGACATTGTTCCCCACTCATCGCCTGGGTTGCTGTAGTTCACATTGCTTTTTTTCCCCAAAACTTGTTTATAGGAGGCAGTTACCATCATTCATTTTGACATAAAAAAAAATAGTAATAATACCACGGGGGGAGCGAGGGAGAGTGCCCAACAATGACATGGGCACAAAGGTATGCAGGGAATGAGGAGGAGGGAAGCACTCCAGCTGCCCAGGGCCCATAAATCATACCAGCTGGATGATGACCTTTCATGCGCTGCCCACTGCTAAAGGGTTCTGACATGCAAAGTCCTCCTCTCCGCTTTGCGGGGACAGCAGAGGCTCATGAGTTATTAAAACAGGGCCTGATCACGAGTCAGAATGAATAAAGATGTTTGGAAAAGAGGGAGATAAAAGGTCTGAAAACTTTACATAAGCAAGGATGCAGGTCAAAAAATCTCCTAAAGGGATGGGAGTTTGGGGGCACATCTATTTTTGTCTTCGTGGCCAACACTGCTGCAATGGATGTTAACATCAGTTACGGTGCTCACACCAAGACCCGGAGAGGGCAACAGCTCTTGACCGAATGAATATCAGTTTGCAAAACCAGAAAAAAACACAAAAAAACCCCCACCAACAGGAATTTCATTGTTACTTTATAAGACAGCATTTCTGATCAGAAAGAGAGCCAGGGCAATGACTTCATTCTCCTCATTTTTTGCCACCGTCACCACCAGTTGTTTTACCCTCTGTTTTGAAGAATATGAAACTCTCAGACTACTGGACCATAAAGTCAGTTGTGCTCTTTATCTGCATAAATAAGTAACCCTTTTTGGTGCCAAAGTGGAATAACTCCAACAAGAGAAACTGAAGTTTCTTATGCACACTACAAGTTATATATAGCTAATACACATTAATCTCCAGTTAGTGCAAATATAGGCATAGTGTGTATATATATAGTGTAATAATCCAAAAGGTCACATTTTCATTTCATTTCAGGGCAAACCACGAGTTTCCTGGTTTCTTAATTTTATTTTCACATTAGGGAAGTCTTCTGCAGAGACTTACATCTGGCTGATGACTTCTTGTAGGAAGAAGCTAAGCTTCTCAACAGGAAGGGTTGGCAGGGCTGGGTCCCTGCGTAACAAACAGATGGGCAACATTTTCTGGTTGGATGTTATTTTTAAATGTGACAGGCTCATGAAGACATTATATAGTAATTGTCACACCACGAATTCTTTGCCTGCCACATATCAGGAACTGTAAATAAACTCCCAAGGCAACAGATATCCTAGTGCGGGCTTTAATCTATCAAATATGGTAATTGTTAGCAAAACCTAACAACTTGCTGGCTTGCAAATTAATCACTCTGTCTTAGCAGCAAGGTGCATCTTTTTATAACTAACACTTGGCATATGAAGTATGGCTAATAAGATGCCTCTAATTTAAGAGTCTCACAACATCCCCCTTAAGGAGATAATTGCTCACATCCAAGGCCTCGATCCCGAGAAGGCTACAGAGAACAACGTTCACCACCGCTCACCAACGGCTCCCCACCACTGGTGGGAAGGTCGGAGGAGACCACCTCTGGCTGGAGTGTGGAGAAGGACGCCACAGGCCACAAAGAACCAGTATGGGATTGCAACTCATCAATATATACGTCCTACTGGACAAGAAAGGTTAAGTAAGTTCTGACCCAGAAATATGCACCTGATTATTCAAGAACTTAATTTGAACAATATAGGTTCAAAGTTCAGAGGTTTTGAACAGTGCTTGTAATTCCTTCCTTCTAGCATCGTCTTACCCCTCTTACTGTCCAGACCTAATCAAGTTATCAAAGCCTTTCCTCACACACAGTCTTCTTCCCCTAATCACTATTCAGCTCTGCCCAACGGCACCCAACTTGCTTCTCCAGCTGGTCCTTGTTCATCTGCTCCTCAAGATGGTAGCCAAGGTCTCCCAGGCTTCAGCCTTAGGGCCTCCCTGGATCTTTACCCACATTATCTATCAGATTGACTACCTCTTCCTGGTACCTCCTTGTGACCCCTCTGAGACATGAATTTGTTTAAAAAAATAAAAAGTTTCAGGCAGGGAAGTCCTCCTCTTGGTTGAAGGGTGAAGAACTCATCCATGCTCTAGGGCACTGTAATGTACTAAATGCCAACAGTTGGGTTTATGTCTTTTCTACATAATGTCTCCATAGTCCGCAGTGATTTCAAATAGTGTAGTGAGAAATCTGAAGAAAACAGAGGAGTCAACTCATTACAGAATATTAATGCAAAGGGTGTAGGTCTCGATAGACTTAGGGCCTTCCCCAAAGCAGCAGGAAAGCGAATTTACCACGTAACTCTCAAACCATAATTGGCTAGTAAATGCACAGCCTCAGCTAATGTGATAATCAACTGTGTATTTGCATGAGATCATTTCGATTCATTAATTTAATGTATTTTGGTTAAGAATGAATCCTCCCAAAATCACTAAGATGGGACAGTGCATGCCATGTGTTAAGTCAGGGATGTGACAGCAGACAGAGCAGGCTGAGTCCCCAGAAGCATGACACAAATTTGTGAACAGTTCAGAGATCCCATCTGCCAACCACTGTTACCACTGAAGTTAGTGAAGAGCACAGACACTCGCTGCCTCTCCATTATTTCTTAAGAACTAGACCTGAGGGCCACCAAGACTAGCACAAGGCTCAAGCTGGGTGCTAGATAAAACCTCAAGTACCTGTGAAATCTGGAAGGAGGCAAAACCAAGCCCTTTTGCTCCACAGTTACTATGCCCAGCAACACAGCCAACCTCATTCTCCCCTTTGAATCTTTGTGAACACAGAGGCATCCAAACCCCAGCGGGTGGATGGCACATCCCTTCCACTCTCAAGGTCACACAAGTTGGCAAGAAGCTCATGAACAGCTTTCAGAAGTCTGCTTTACATACATACAAAACAAAATTTAAGGAAACAAGAGCAGGATCGTCCAAGGTTATGGTGGATATTCAAAACCTTTCCCCAGGGCAGCTTGAGCACTTTTGAGAACTGTACTGTAGTCCAAATTATACAGTAGTGACAAGTAACACTATCAATTTCCTATACAGCCCTGATTTTTTTTTCCTGTTTTATTTTGTTTTCACTGGAAGCCATCAAAATATCTACTTTGAGCATGACGGCAGATCATTGCCAATCTGGTGAGACTGAGCTACTTCTAAATTGGGAACTCTGACAGGGGAGTAGCACAGCATCAAAGCTTATCTAAGGAAATGAGTCACGTGAATTAGAGAAGCAACTATAGAATTTAATAGAAGAAATTGGTATCAACTGATTAACACTTACGATCGCTACTATCAGGGGTTTTCTAGAATTATAACCTAGATATCACTAGGTTATATACGTATACATACAGAATCAAAGCCCACTATACTTCCTTTGCCCCATATATAACTGCCTGTTTAAGAAAAGAATAGCGGACTGATTAATCAATTAAAAGTTCAAAGGACCAGCATATTATCAGAAGGCTGACACTGCATCTAGTGAGTTGGCACTTGCATTTTGAATTTAGTATTTGATTTCTTAGTTAAACTTTATTTATACAAGCCCTGTACCTTCCTGAAAAGCAGGAGGTGCCCTTTCAGTAACATTTACCGTTAGAATGACATCACCCTTACTTTTTCTTTGCATCCTTTTTGACACCAGTGTGGTCCAAATCACTCTCCCTGCTGCATCTGCTGAGCAGTAGCATTAAAAAAGGCATGTAACTGTTTAGTATATGCTCTCCCCATATGTCAAGAAGTGGAGACCTGGCTGCTCCCGTATGACAAATTTGCTTCGCTCTTTTCAACCCCAACATTACAAGGAGAGGAGCACAGCAGTTTCTCCTCTACAGCTCCAAGTCTCACAGCTCAGCGCAGCAACGCACTAAATAAGCTTAGAAGTAGTATGTTCAGAAATTGCAATGTCTGGGTAAAAACAGCCAGACAAAAGCTGCTCCAAGTCCTCACTGCTGCAGATGCACACATTCACATGGGTCTCCTCTGCGTACCCTTCTGCAAATATTTAAGTGGATGAGTTTCACTCTCACCAGTTTAAAAACTTCACAGCTGTGTCTCTTTACCAGGAGTTCAATTTTAGAGGCTCTGGCAACAAGGGAAAATAAAAGCGCAGGCATAGTTTACAAGCTGAAGGATGACGGCGAGACTGCAGGCATGCGGCTTGACGTCCTCAATGGTGGAGAGGCTGGGAAACAAGCTCCATAAAGGCTGGGAGCTAACGACACCTCAAACTGGAGGCAACAGCAACAGGCCCTGTAAAAGGCAATTTTCAAAGTGGTGACAAAGGGGGTGAGACAGTGCTCAACTCTCCCCGAGGACGAGCACAGTCCCATGCCGCTTGCTGGTATTGATGGGACCAGGCAGCGTGCAACCCAAATGCCACACACCGCCAAGACGTCTTATCTGACCTCCTTGTTCCAGAAACATTGCTCCAGGTAAATCAGAAAAAGGAAAGATGTAGTTTCTACAAGGGCAGGATCCCACCAAGCCAGTGACCTTTCCAGGAGAAGCACAGAGAAAAAATAGCATGTCCCTCTCCTGCTTGTGGCTCAATCCCACAAAGCTTTTACATACACTTAAGCTCATCCCTCCACATTAAAGCACTTATGATGAACTTTAAGCACCATCTTACATACCACAGAAGCTTCACAAGCTGCCTCTAGGGAACCTGGTCCTTGACAGCTCACTGAACTTGGGTTGGTTTGACACTAGAAAGGACCATGCTCACCCCCACGCTGGTCCACACACTGAATGAGACCATTACCATCAAAAACAGCCCAAACGCAACAAACCCAATGCACACAGTCAGGTCTGGTCAAAATTTTTTCCCAAATGAACTCCCTAAGTCCCACGCCAATCCTTTCAGCCACCGTCTAGCATGACAGTAAGAGTGCTCCACACAGACTATTCCTAACCTCATGGATCCCAATCCCATGGACAATGCTATAAAGTCTGTCCACAGGAGAGGGGAAGACTACAGAGCAATCAACTGAAGACACCCCAATGCAGGTTTCCCACAGGTATGTGCCCATCTCACTCTGAAATCAGGTTCTCCCTCTCCATGTGATGTGAGGTTGTGGCACACTGCTTCTATATGACAAAGCGGTATGTAGTCACTAATTGCTCTAATTTATTACCGTTGCGCCGTCTCATTCAAAACATCATTTAGATCTAAGTTACGAGCTAGATTGCCAAGTATGCTTTATTCGTAATATCCTTCAAAGAATGAAGGCAGGCAGACAGCAGCCATTTTGCCTTCATCTGTCTTCTCTTGTTGACAAAGCCCTTTCAGACGCTCACCCATTTATCACTTAGATAGCAATCGTTAGCTCTTTTCATCCCAACTCCTACAGACTGATGAGAGCTGTTAAACTTTTTATTTACTTTTTTTCCCCCTAACTACACATGGAGTTAGCACTGCAATAACTTCTGTCCTTTTATAAAAATTCTCATTTAAAATGAGAGTGCTGAAAATCATATACAACCCTGCACAGTCTGGATGGAGACGTGTCCCTGGATAATGCACAAACAAGATTTTAAAGCAAACGGTAAGCAGTCAAATACCTCAAGTCCGCACTGTTGACAAAAATCTGGATTTTACTCTCGTGACATTTCAATTATCTTATTAAATACACACCTCAAAACAAGCCATTCTGGGTTAGAATTGTAGTTTGCTCAAACTCATGAAGCAATTACATTTAAGCTCCAAAGAATATATCAAATGTATAATCTGGACCACAAACCACATTGGCTATCCTCACTCATCACGGGTGTCTGATGTAGCTGTAACCATCCTTTTACCCCAGATTTTCATGGGACCAGCACCAGGTCCAGGCAGATCACAGATGGGATGTGGCCAGGAGAGCCACCAGCAGTATTCCCACAGCAGCGTCGCCTGGAGAGACACTTCTTAAAAGAAAACTGTGCTCCCCAAAATTAAATTGCCTCAGTTTGCCTTAAAAGAGGAAGCACTGTTACCACCTTTTCTGCTTTATACAGCAGCATAGTCTCCTCTGCACCTTTCTGCAGTGCCATGGGTAAAACCCTGCTCATTTATTCCCTTACTGCCAAACCCAAACCAGCCAGATGTATTTGGGACTTTTTGCACAGTATTGCCATACACAAAAAGCAGAGAAAGAAGAGGGGATCCTTTTCTAAAGTTTTATTTTCCACAAGGGGTTTCCTTTTAGAGCACAGATTTTTTTTCTCCCTTTTGAAAAGGTGTCTTCCCAGTTTCAGCTTACTGTCAAACACCACTTGCCTTCCAATTTTGCAAAACATTTGGATGTCCATTTCAGGATGTCAAGATGTTTTATTTCAGTTTTGTTTAAGAAGAAAGATACAAAGAAGTTGACTGGGAAGGGGCGAAATGAACAGTTTCTTTCCAGTTATTAAACTAAGACAGTCTGAAAACTCAACTGCTAGGGAAAAACAATAAAAATAAACAAACCCAAGAAGAGTAGTTTTCTTCTAGAAAGCTTTGACTTAAGCCAAATGAAATCTTCTTAGCCACAAAGTTATTCAGGTGAAAAAGTTTTACTACCTCTAGAAATAACTGAGAGATCGTAACAGGCCACTGAAGTGTATGAACAAGGCAACTAGTGTTCTTTAAATTCAGATTTGTGGACATTAATTTATTCAAGGCCATGAAAATACATGAGCTGAATGCTTGTCACCTCTAACATCCAACCCACCACTTGTCACCCCAGTTCCCACATTCACTCAACACCAAACAGTCCTTGGGTACACCAGAGAATCCCGTGCCTCCTTTCTCACAGCTCTTCATCTACAGCATCAGTTTTCCCATCCCACCACACAAGGCTCAGCCCCACAGTGCAGAGACTCACAGAGCCATTTGGGCATTTATTGGGAACGGCAGGTACCTGCTGAGAGCTCTTCTTTCTGGGTATGACAACAGAAAGCAGATCAGAAGAAATTACCCAAGTCCCACTACCAAAAAGCACCTTATCTGTCCAAAAAAAAAAAGAAAAAGTGCTCTATAGGCTAAAAACTGCTGACTTACATTTACTCAACTAATGTCCAATCATTATTACATGACACTCTACATGGAAAAAAAAAAAAGGAGTCTAATAAGAAAACTAATGAAAATTAATTGTTTTACAAGAAAGTTACCTAAGCATAAAGTCAACTATATATCACACTGGTTTTCAAATCCAGGGGCACCAAAGCTGGCATTCATACAGGAACAAGTTCTCAGACGTAGAAGAAGTAAGAGTGAGCCAAAAATCTTCCAGAAGTCCAGTCTCAGCATGGTACCTCTATTTTTTTCCTTAAGAATACAACACAGGATATTCAATACAATATTGAATATTGAATATCTGAAAACAGTTCTCTATGCAACATTTTTAACTGAAACTTTTGCGAATAACGTTTGGGAGAAGAAATAGATGTTTGCAGTGGGGGAGTCAGAAAGGAGCACAAGCTGCAGCCCCCTCCCTTGCAGCCCCAAATTGCTGAGGATTAAAGATGCATGGCAAGAGACAGGGTTCGACCTCTCAGCAGCCTGGCGTCCTGCATAAATGAAACCGGTAGCAAATTGTGACATTGCTTGCAACTCATTACTTTTTTTCTTTTAAATTTTTTCCTCGATTATAAGCTTAATAAAAGCCTCTGCTGCACTTCAGTGCCGACAGATTTCACCGCTACACTCTTCACTGACTTCAGCCATAAAGCCACACTAATTACTCTGAAAGGCTAATGGGAGGAAAAAAGAAAGATACACACAAACATACACATATTCCTAGTGAGCCGTCATGGGTAAAAGAGGGCTACAGCCCCCCAGCTTGGCCAGCCCTATTGAGAGAATAAAGGAGCTTCTGGCTTGGCAGCGGAGAGCAAAAACTGGATGCAGAGTGCAGAACGGGGAGGGCGGGGGAAAGGGAAGAAAGAAAAGGAAGTAACACTCACTCTTGTGTTGTGAAGTCCTTACTATTCAAAGCTTTCATGCTGCAAAGAAAAGTGCTATTGAGAGAAGGTTGGAGGGGACCAAAACACTGGGAGGCAAACGAGCAAACACGCCGCAGCGCCCGCTGCGAGGGGCCTGGGACCCTTCAGCATCACCAGCGTCGCCTGCAAACACATTTAGGAAGCCAGCTGACATGATAGGCACCTATTTTCAAATGAATGAAATAACTACTTTCTTGAAAGATTTGCACTATTATGCTGCTAACAACCTGCAGGTGCACAGCACCTATGTGCATCTTGAACAGCGCAAACACTTACTTGCATGCCACCGCAAGATGATCATGTATTCACCTTCACTGTGTCACACGTAACGTTCAGGACAGTCACCTAAATTAGATCTACTTTTCCGTAAAAAGAGGAGAGAAATTGAATTCTGAGCAAACACACTTCAGTCGGGTGGGCAGAAATGCCAGGAGAGCCCCAAGTCATCAGGGCAGTCCTGGCTACAGCCAGCCCCAGCTGAGTGCTCCACGGGCTTGCAACGAGAGGATTTACCTCCTCGCTGGCTCACAGGTAGAAACCCGTCTCTTGCCATAGTCCTGCAAAATTGCAGACTCCAAACACTGCAATTTACAGCAGGAATTAATAATGACTACAGGATCTCTCACTTGCATTGGATAAATTACAATTAAAAACCCTCTCTCTCTTCAGTCCTCTTCCAAACAGAAGTCCTCTGAGCTTGGGTTTACAGCCCCACCGATATCAATGAAAACGTTTCATGTGCTGAAGTTAGCACATGCTGGGGTGCTTTTGCTCGCTGAAGTCTTCCCCTGCAAGTAGCGAGCACCAGGACACGATCTGTATGTACCGGGTGCTCCCATCCAGTTTAGAAAAAAAAGCCATTTTAGAGGTTTCCAACACTTTTCTATTGGATAAAACACGAAGAAGCACAAGCCACAAAACAGCATCATGCAGTCTTTGCTTGGGTCCAGCTCCCAGCAAATGAAGGGCATTTTACTCAAAGACCACAAGGCTTGTACCTTAGGTTCATAATGAATACTACTCCGTTCAGGATGATTTTCACCACCAAATCTCAAAATGCATTGCAAAGACAAGGAAACCTCGTGCTTTTATCACTTTCCGCATTTGGCAGAAAACTGGAGGTGAGGGGTTTCCCTCACTGCACCAACAGCCAAGAAGTGGGACAAAAGCATAACCCAGGTTCCCCCCCATCTTGCCACACACCTTCCCTCAAGCCTCACCACCTCCCTAAGTCCTTGAGAAACCGCACACCTTTGGATCACTTTGGAAATGCATTTGGGAAGTCCTCTATGAAACATGCAATATTTATCTGCCCATTCCTGACATCTTGACAAGTGACAACTAGCCACTTTCAGCACGAAAAAAGAAAACATATTTTCTGGCTTTACATGTTAATTACACTTTAAAAATACGTAAACTGTGGTCATGGAAGAAAAAGGCAGGGAAAGAAACCCTGTTACAATAGCCACACATCAACATCCTAACAGACACAAACTAATTATTTTGCATCTTTCCCACCAAGTTTCATTCAATTAGCTGCACCACTGAGTTCAAAAGGTGATTAATTGAGGCTTACTCTGGTTTATGGAATTACAGTCCCTCAATGATATATGCAAAGACATGGGGAAATCTTAGATTTAAGCTCAGCTGCCTTGGCTAAATATTTAAAGAAGATAGAGGAGAGGCAGAGGAAGGCGGAAGGCACTCGGCATTCAGATCTTGTCCGCGGTGGAACAATTAATTTCCCACTCTGCGATGAGATGACTGACCCGGTGGTGTAGAGCACACATAAATACTTGTCTATCAGCACTCAAAACCTAAGGCAGGAGAGCACCAAAACAGCTCCTCGATGACGTGCTGCCAGTAACACCCGGAAGTCCCGGGATGGTCACCACTGGATGCAAAAGCTGATCCTTGGAGCCATGTTTTAAAATTACTATTTTTTTTTTTTTTTTCAGGCTAACGGCTTTTTTCCTGCCCTTAATGCTTTTTTTCCATTATTTTGGGATGTTATTAAGCAACTTCTAAATCTTCTGCCTTCGTTTATCCATCCTGTAGGGGGAACATACATATCTGGGTGCTGTTCAACAAATAAGTCACTCTGAATGCTCAGAGCACTCCATCCTGAGCTGAGGACCAGGAGGACTACAAAGAGAAATATAAAATGAGCTGAAAGAACGATGATCCTGATCTTTTCGCTGACCCCTTGCAGGAGTCTTGCTCTGTCTGCCCACACAGCTCCAGACCCAGCTGGACGACGTGCACCAGCACCTGCTTCCAGCATCGCCCCAGGGTCTCCAACGCTTTGCTTGCATTAGCACAGGCTTCCAAGGACTGAGGAACCAGACAGGTTCAAGGGCTCCTTTGGTTGGAAATCCTACCCCTGTTTTTGCAGATTTCCAAAGAATCACCTTTCCCCAGAAGCAGCGAGATGGATTTAGCTGTCAGCACCAGCAATGGCAGCCACGGCAGCAAAAGAATAAAAAAACCCAAACGAAACAAAAAACCAATCCTGACAATAATCTTGAAAAAGACAGGAAAAGTATGTCTTCAAATCTCCCAGGCTCTGCAGACCCTCCCAGGTAGCCACAGGTTTCCCTCTGTATCACCCCAGCACCTTCCAGACTTTCTTTGACCAACAAAACCCAAACCCACGGCCACATTCGGACACGCTGTAAAATACCTCTCCGGCACAAGAGCCCTGACTGCCAATACCACCGGTCCCAGAGTAATACTCAAAGCCCTGCTCTGATTTACAGCAGGCAGCTGGAGTCTCAACGCCAGCCGAGAAGAACACACCTCCTGGGCTGAAGCTTGGTAGGAGCCTTATACACGTCCCAGTGTACGGTTGGCAAGGAAGCTCCTTTTTCCAGTGACTTTTGTGTATTCCTGACCTGCCCATGCCCCATGGGCCACACAGTGCCTGTGGTTTTCAAGCTGGCATTGCAATCACACCTGGAGACCAACAGCACAAACTATCCACCAAAAACCTAAACAACCCAGCCCATCCACTTTAGAAGGGAACATCTTTTTTTTGCGATTTGCCATAGGCTTATCCATAAACACTCATGGCTGTAGGATGGCACTGGCACCATGCGGACCAAGGAACCTGTTGGGCAATCCTCCTCTTGAAGGTGTTTCATCATACAGGCATGACATCACACCACAGGCTGCGCTACACATCACCCCTCAGGTGTGGGCATGCATATCCCCTCCTCTGCTACATACATCACCCCAGAACAGGGATCTTGAGCCTCAACCATTTACACAACACAGCCACTTTTAAAAAAAATTTAAAATTTTTTTTTTAAAAACCACCTAAACAACATATACTAGCAGAGGTGAATTTTACTTTCGTTCACTGTTATCTTGATTTTCTCACAAGAATGCATAATGAGCACACACATACATAATGCACCAGTGGTATTTCAAGTGGCCTCTGATTCAGAATATATAACTCCTACTATAAACTGCAGGATTACTGCACTAAGAAAATATTTAAAATCCAAACAGCTCGTAACAAACATAACAGTCTGACTCAATGGAAGATGTGTTTTTCATTTATTCATTTCTGTTAAAGCACATGTGATATTCAAAGAAATAGATAATTAGATGAGAGTAATATGATGCTAGCTAAAAAGGTGCCACTTACTGTATCAGTAATTAAAGTGATCTTTCCATTATTCTTGTTTTACAGGTATCGTCTTTGCCCTTGCAAAATAAGTAGTTTCTGCCTTTTGTAGCTTAATAACTGTTTGCTTCTACTTTATTTGCTAAGAGCCACTGGCATATCTGGACTCTATTTAGGCAATTACATGCTGTTCGGGTATAAGAAATCCAGCGTCATATAATCAGAGGGTAAAAATAGGCTGGAAAAATATACCTGTAAGAATGATGCTTACAGACAGGCTGACTCTACTCCTTGAGCCCACTTTTCCCCCTGGAAGGTTTACACTCAAGTAATATGGAATAAGCGTATCTAATTTTTTATTAGAAAAAGTATTCATTACCTCATGATTAAAAAAAATAATCACCAAGATAACAGACATGTTAGGATTCTCATCATGGCAAATCTAGCATGTGTAATTCACACTGCATCCAAAATAGTCCTTCTAATTATGTCAACCCTCATCTTTCTTTACAGTATGGTTTACTTTGATTAGTGAATTAGCACAGCACATTGGAGCTGGCGCACACTTGAGAGCTTTCCTGATTGAACTGGCCCACTTCAGTCCAAAAGCTTTCTTCCATGCTTGCACTTTATAAACCAGAGGAAAATAATAAAGTGAAACTGGGAAGCAACTACAAAAAAGTCTGTAAAAAAAACCACAAAAAACAACAGTAATCTACTGAGTAGTTATTGGTAACTAATGCAGAAGGCAGAAAGGCTAGGCAACGTACAAGAAGCAGAAGAGATGCAGGGTAGGGCAAAGTCCCCTGAGTGAAGTTGGTACTGCCTGAACACATTTCAGTGATCATCTTAGAGGTACAAATAGGGAATTTTAGTCATTTAAAGTTTTAACATTTCTAAATTGCTAGGTCAGAACCAATGAAATCCCTCCTCTGCCAAATGCAAGCTGGCATTCATATAAGTGAATATTATTCATGAATATTCTTGCATCCTGACAGTATGCAACAGGGTACTTACACTAACCTTAAAACACCTCGAAGAAGTTAAATGGAAACAGAAGCAGACTTGGTGACAGCTTTTACTGAAGCACAGCAGAGGGACAAATCAATGGGACGTACATCTGGAGAAGGCCAAGTTAGGTCAGGGGAAGAGGGTAAGAAGAACCCGCACCTTAAACATCCCTTAGGACCTGCTAAGATACAGTGTACCGATGACGGGGATGCCCACCACGATGGCTGTATGGAAACAGTTTTCTTTCTGCAGAGCATTCACTGCAGAGAGTTGCAGGAGAAACCATCTCTTGAAGGATTAAGGTACTGTGAAAGAATTCTGGCTCTGACAAGCCGGTAAATTCAAGGAGCGACCATTCACCTCAACCAGATGAGTTTCACCTTGGGGACCCAAAAAGTGGCTGCAGGCATAAACACACACAGGCTATAAAATAGAATCATAGAATGGTTTGGGTTGGAAGGGACCTTAGAGATCACACAGTTCCACCCCAAAACATGGTGCTAGGTGCATCCTCTTTGTCCACATGGGAATTTTGGGAAGTTGCAACTTGCATCTTTGCCGAGAGCTTCCCAGTGACCCCAGGGGCTGCAAGGAGGTGGCAGGACACAGCACCCACACCAACGCTGGGGTGCACATCAGGCATTGGCTATGCACAGCTGTTAACACCTCTCCTCAATCCCTTGAGCAGTACCTTCCAAAACCTACCCATATATAGTCTATTTATATTAGAAACAAAAGAAAACAAACAAAAAACCTATCAGGGGAAAACACACATATGTATTTATATAAATGCAGGGAAAAAAAATAACTGGAGAAACCAGGGACAGCAGAGAAGCCCTGTGGCATGGCCAGTGCCCAGGCAGGAGCAGAGACACGAGCTCGGGGACGTGGGAGCGAGCCATTTCAGCTGCCAGAATGCGCAGCATGCCATGCTGCACATAAAAGGAACATTTACTGCCAAGGAACTGTAAAGAGATATTGGTGCAGTTAAGTATGCAAATATTTAGTTGTTGACAAAGGAAGTAATAAGGTATTTTTTAATCCTTTTTCCTTGTGGTAAAAAGAGGCTTTGTGCCTCTCTTTAGAGGTATCAAATAGCAAAACCACAAGCCTCACCATCACCCTCACATTTGACGCTTTAAATCCGTAAGCATACACAAATGCCCCTATATACATTCCCAACACACCTTCCCCCCTTTTCAGAAATGAAGTGCCACTTTTAAATATTTCCACTTTACTTGCTTTGAATTGCCGGAGATCAAATGAGTCAATTAAGTGCTGTGTCTTTTTTGTTCAGAGGCGAGATGAAGGTAATTTGCTGCTCAGTGCATCTGTTTCCTCATCAGCACAGTAAGGACCAGGCTAATTAGGGGAGGAAAACAATATGGTCATATGGATAGGCCAGACTGCCTGTCACTCAGCTCTTCAGCAGGCAGGTTGTGCTATGAGGACAGCAAACAGATGAGGAGTCTTCATCGCCTTCCTTGCTGTGCCTCAGGAAAAAATAAAAATAAAAATAAAAAGGACTTCAAGCACTCAGATGGTTACCTGAATATTTTTAGCATCAATCCCAAAAGGTTCCTCCCCAAGTCTTGTCATCATGTATGCGCCCATGATGTACACTGCTGCTTTTCGCTATTGTGAGGAACCGAGGCGACACGTGCCAAGGCTTCTATTCAAGCAGTTCGCCGGCAACGAGGTCGGGCACGCGGCACCTCTTGCTCACCCAGGTGGGCAAGAGGTGGCCTCCGCTCACGGCGTGGAAGGCATGGGCAAGCTGCAGCACTGGCACGTGGAAATTATTACCAATTAAATGCACAATGCCAGCGAAGTCATTCCAATTCCCTCTGCTGTTGATTTTAACCTAGGCAGCTCTCCGCTTTACAGCAGAATCAGTGCAAGCAAACACAGAGCTCTCCCTGCTCCAAGACCTCCCCACACAGCAAAGGGGAAAGCACCCATCTGGAGGATGACTGGTTTTGCAACCGATCGAAATCTTCACAATCTCTGCCTCCCTAATGCCAATATTGTTTTGAAAACAATTGAAACTTGTAAGAAGCAGCGCATGATTAAGACCCATCTAAAAAGCTGTTGGTGCTACTCCCTTCACTATCCAACACTGAAAATTCCTAACTATTTTTTCATCATTTTTAGTTTCCATAGACTGAAATCATGTGCCTAATTCATTCTCAAATGCCTCTGACTTTGCAGCATTGCAGAATCACAGACCGCAACTCAACAATCATGTGGGTAAGTGCCCTGATTCAGCTTTAAATCACCGATCCTAAATCTGATGTCAAAAATTATTTTCTTGGTAAACTGCAAACATGCAAGTGCATAAGAAAAACAACTTTAAGGAGACGAGCTAGACATAAGTAATTCCCAGTCACTCTCACGCAATCCCACTGCGGCATTTCTGTTTATTAGAAGAAGATATGGAATATCAGAGGAAGTTCATTTATTCACTGGCCTGTAAAATCAAGCAGCAGTAGACATTACATTTACTACATCTAAGCTTTATTTGGTAGTACAAAATGAAATGGTATAAGATACAGAAAACAAGTTAACTCATATTGAGCATATCATGAAGGCAATCAACCTAACCAAGGGCTTTCACATCTCCCTGTCAGCCACCACACGACACAGACTGAGTGCTTGATATATTTTAATAGAGTATTCACAGCAGATCTCTGGTTTTACCTTGATCAGAAACATACCAATAAAGTCTGCTCCTCAAGCAGGGAATAGTTTTGCAGGGCTTGTTTAAAAAAAAAAAATCCAAAAGCCCACACACCAAAAAACAACAAAAAGCAAAAGAGACTTTTCATGGAGCCCATCCTTCTTTGCACACCCAGGAAGACTGGTTTGCTCACAAGCCATTTAGAAGTCCTCCAGGGAGTATCTTAATGCCTCAGCCCAAAATGAGATGAGTTTCATCCAAGATTTTCACACACATCCTACACTGGCCTTGACCCAACTGCTTTGCTTAAACCAAAGCAGCTCTTTGCTCCCATTCTGAAGGCTGTAAAGTTTGGGATAAGTCACTAATTCATCTAGATCCATAAACAAACATCCAAAAACATGCAGACTGCAGAGCTCACTCTGAACTTCAAGACCCTTGTGTCCTCACCAGATCTCACAGAAATTATGCTTCCTCCTTACCAACTCTTCACATCGTTATCTGCTGAAAACCTACACCACATTCAGCTCCTCAAACAGGTGAATGTTATCTGATGATACACATCTGATAATATACATCAAGGGATAGGGGCCAGTATTTGAGAGCAGCTATGATTATACACAGTAGCACAGGTGAAAATAAATAATTAAGTCAGCATGCCATGCTTCAGCAGGAGTACCCAAACTGATTTAGCCACAGCTTTATTGTACCAGTATCCCACAAAATTAAGGGAAGAAGCTATGATTCATATCTTTCCACTTCTTAAAGCCATTTAAATTGTTACTTCTAACAGTGTGTAAACATTAAAACTTGTCCAAATGGCATAATCAAATTTAGCAAACTATGCAGAAAACGTCAGTGGCTGGAATGGCAAACCAGCTATTTGCTTCATTAAGCAAATCCAGGCAATAAACCATGTCCTCCCCAAGAACAAACACTTGATGGAACGGTCATGAGTCAGACGAAGAGGAGCATGGAGCGATGCGAAGGTCTGGCTTGCGAGCAACAGGGACCTGTGCTCTGCTCAAGTGCCCCACCAAAGCTCTGCAACCATCAGTCTGCAAAAAACACAGTACAAGTTGCAGAAAATGTACGTTTCCTGTAGTATGGAAGCTACACTGACAACTGTATGTTGGCAAGCTTATGGCCACTGTAAGCACTGAAGCTTTAAGAGCAACAGGCTAAGCTGCAACAGGTCTCAGAGGGCTCTGCAAAACCCCTCTAAAAGGGTCTTGAAATATCAGAGCGAGGGGGAGTAGTGGGAAACTGCACATGAAGCGCAATGCATGCAAAACACCGGCTTGCAGGCACTGCAGGTGCCAAAGTTTGCGTGGGTTCATAAAAGCAGGCAAATCCTTAGCTGAAAAACCTCCACCAAATGCAATTCAACGCATGCCTCCAGCTCCTGCTCAGAGATCTGAGCCACAAATGAGTGGGAGCCCGCTGAAGACTTCTGGGGAGAATTTTACATGCAGGTCTTGCTCTTCTATCTTCCCACAGCACGCGCGGGGTCCACTCTCAGAGCCAGGTCACTGGACAAGGAGGACCGTCGTTTGACTCGGCCAAGTTGTATGCTCCCATATGGACCAGTTCTACCCAAAGGTTCTATGATGCTGTTAGGTTTATGCTTTACACTCTGGCTGATCCCACCCCATCGCTCACCCCTTCCTCATTAAGCACAAAAAAAATAAGCCCACCTGCTGCAAAGGAACAGACACCCTATTTCCCAGCAATAAGTCTTGAAGGGAGGTTAAACTGTGGGCTGGCATTTCAGCTCCGTCACAGTAATAACAGACTGCGAGCACCTAAACTGAGCAGAGCTAGCCACAAAGTCACCATGCTGGTTTTGGCTAGAAAATTAGAAAGAAAACCACCTCTGCATTAAGTATATAAAGAAATACACAGTTCCAAGCCAGCAAACCATTGCATCTGAAAAGAGAGACAGACACGCCACTTCATTTTGGCAAATTAATCCAAGGGGTCCAACAGACTTGGAAATTTTAGCAAGCCTTGGGAATTTTAGCAATGATGTGCATTAATCAAAAAAACAAACCACAAATAGCAACTGACCAAAGGGAGTGCTGGAGTTTTAAGAGATGCCTTCAGTCCAGCCAACACTGAAAGCATTTAAATTCTGGCAGCTTCAGAAGTAAGTGCCAGCATGAATTTAGATACTTGGATACATTCAAAGTCTTTCAGTTGCAGTTTCACTAGAAAATAATGAAACCATACACAATCAAATCATTATAAATAAAGTTTTTTGAGCTCAGTGGAAGACAACACTGATGGATTCATGATCTGTGCTGTTGTAATAGAGCTAGTAATAATTTTGATGTATGGATTTTTTTTTCCTTTTTTTAAAAAAAAATAAATCTTGATTTCTGCAAGGAATGCCTGCTCAGGAATTTCAGCCGAGCTGAACACTGCATGTTGCTGACTTTGTCACTATGCTTTAAGTCAATTAGGGAGACTGGAGCCAGATGGCTGAAAACGACCAAAATTACACAGTACATTCTGTTTATTAGTTAGGATTATTATTCAGGCCATAATTGCTTTTAACAGATTATTTATCATTATTAGGATTACCATGATGTGCAAGAAAATTACAAAGTTACGAAAAACATGATTTTTCTATTGCGTCTGTCCCCGCTCCATTCAAAACTTTTCCTAAATGCCTGAACAAAGGAATTAAAAAATTTAAAAAAACGAAAGATAAGAAACCCATTTCACTAGCCAAACGCACTGATTTTGGGACATGACCAGAGACTGCAGAAGGATGCCACCAATGGGGAGTTCCCCAAGGCAGGTTTTGCACTGCCGCTCACCTGAGCTGCCAGGAGCCTCTTGCAGGGACAGGAGGGTGCTCAATGCCTGTGACTCCTCCAAGATTGCCTGAACCCCATCATAAACTCAACCAAGTCCTCTCTGAAAAGGACACCTTGAAGTCCTGCCTCTAAAAGATGCATTCTTCCTCAGCTCCAGCCAAATGAGAAAACACAGAAAAGGCAGGTTTCACAAGGACTAATAACTGAAAAATCAATTGGGAGCAGCATCCCGGACCTAATTTTAAAGCAGCGGCAAGTACATTGCTCCAGCAAAGGCCAGGGCTTGCCCGAGGAAGTAATCAGTTGTTTACACCATGGATACCAACATATCTATCTCCCTCCTTCAGCAGCTGAGGGGGCCCCTCTGACAGGTTTTCCTACAGCCCTCATCTTCAATTTTTTTTTTAATCACTCACTCATACAAACCATTATGTTGAGATAAAGATGATCGAATGCTTCCACCCATGAGATCTGCCACTAGGGAAAAGGCTCCTCCAAACTGCCTCCAATTTTGGAAATTCAAGTCCTATAACTCTGAACCCTCAAAAGTATAAATCCAGGTGTCAGCAGCTGGAGATCAGTGATATACTGGGACAAAAAGGCAAGTACTCATATTGGAGCCTACCCTGGAAGAGAAAAGCACACAGAAGACCCACCGGTGGACAACAGCCTCATGTAACCACAAGCCCTACTCTTTTGATGCTGGGAATATTAAATGAAAGAAAAAACCCATGCAATATAGGTCTCTTTCTCTGACAGAGATCCTAAGATCATAAGCAAGAATTGTGACAATTCAAGTTGCATGAATCCAAGTCTCCTAAGCTTTTAACTTAATATATAAACAGTAATTAGCTGAAAACTTATCTTTATCCTACAGCCTCTGGAGAGCAGTTAGGTTTAGCCTTCCACCAAAATCCCAGAATGCAATATGCCACAGTACAACTACCGTTCAGCTTTGAAACACTGTCCTTTTGCTAAAGAAACAGGTGCTTTGACACACTATTTGTGGTTAACCCTGAATTAGCACTTAGCTAACCTATAGGTTTTTCAACAGCACCAGTCTTCTCCCTCCTATTCATACAGAGACAACATCTCATCCCACCCAGCCATGATATTCTGAATGTTTCTGGTTGCTGTTAGGTTGGGTTTTTAAGACTTCTAAAAGGAGGAAAAAAAACCCAAGGCATTAGTAATACGCACAAAGCGTCCTCTAAGGTGTACAAAAATACGAGGCGCCATTAAGAAAAAGGGCACCAGGCAAGAAAAGCATCATCTTTGCTCACCACGATCCCTGCCATTAAGCTTTGGAGAGAAGAAGCAGACTGGCTGATCAACAGGTACATCGTGCAGATACCCATTAAAACCATATTACACTTTCTCAAAATCCATATACTTCCCATGTTACTTCATCTCCCCCCACACCTACCTCCTCATTGCCCTCAACTTCTAATAGCAGAAACGACCTTGGCACATGGCATTTCCTTAGAATTAATGGTTGGCTGGTGCTAATGGCGCTTGGCTACACCTTGGGCCATCAACTCCTCCCAGACAGTCATTAATCCCAAGGAAATACCCTGCATCTCAATCGTTATTACTTAATTAGCTCTGCACATAATCTGTGGAGCTGTAACACCACACCAAAGGGCTGACTTGTAAGTTATGAGCGAGAAAACTTTCAAGTCAAAAGATTCAAGATACTGCACCAAAATCTAATTAAAGGCATTTTAACATGCTAATAAATAAAGGATAATTATTTTGGGTCTGAATCAGCTACTTAAGCAAAGCAACTGCTTTTGACTCAGTGGAGAGTAAAAGGGGATCCCTTGTTTTGCAACACTATGGTACATGCTGCAGTGGCGAGCAAAAGCACAAACCTAAGATTGCGCTTCAGCAAAGTGCTGGTTTTTAACATGCCGTGAACTGCACCAAGTAACAGGTTTTTGCTCTGCTAGGGGAGAATTTGAGGAGGATGCGCACAGAGGGGCTGAGCACAACAGAATTTGGGACACATTTGCAACAAAATCCTGCCATTAAGGGCTCCCCCAAGCACTGCTGAATACTTCTCTTACAAGAGGAGCCTGGGCTGCTGGAGCTCCTCTTTCTGTTTCATTGCTCCTCTCACATACTCCTGCCACCTTTAGGGCAGGTGTTGTTCCCAGATTACATATCCTCTGCAGAGCCAAATATGATTAATTACATTCTTTTATTATCAGAGTCACCCAAAGTGAAGACAGACCTCATATTTCATGATGCTGCATTAATATCTCCATCCCAAAGGAAACCCAACCTCATCACTGGCTAATTCAAGCCCAAAGCCTCTTCCATCTCCTTCCCTGCTCCTTGAGGACAATGAGGGAATGGGTTTTGGTAGCGGCAGAGCAGAGGGAAGATGAATGGTCTCATCAAAATAAAACACAATAAAAGACTGATCCACAGAGGAAGATAAGCTCGAGGAAACAATTTGGATGAAGAGGACACCTGATGATTTAAACATGGGATTCAAAGGGAAAATGAGATGTCTGTAATTATGAAAGAAGTATCTTTTCATTGCCTGGACTGTTATTAGCTGGGATAGGAAACAAGATGACAGTCAAAGACTTCATAAGTCAGCCAATGCCACATGTTTGCCACTCCTTGGCATTAAGCAAACATCTGCCCACACCTGCACAGGGAGTCAGCAGGATCCTGCTGTTTGCTGGGAGGCTGGCTTTCCTTCTTGGCTTATCTTCTTCAAATAGTGAACTCTACCATGCTAAAAATAAGCGTACAGCCAGCAGACCGCCAAACCAGAGTATCTTCCAGATCTCACCTTTCCTACATGCCACAACTTGCCAGTTGGGCATTTTAAAGTTGTGTAACAATGCTTACACCAGCAGAAAGAGGGCTCGTGCATCGTGCTGCCCTGTTCTGCACCTCCTTCTCTTTCCCATCACACAGCTTTTCCTTTTTGGTTTGTTTTTGTGCGTTTTCCTAATCAGGATTCATCCATGCCACTGAGCTCTCTCCTCCTCCCCCCAGGCTGGATACCTGCCTGGCCTAATAGCTGCATAATTAAAAGGAAAACCACTCCAGGTAATTGGCAGACTTTGCTAATTGAAAACTGGGAAGGTAATGATTTGGCCCAGGGAAAAGTCCCACTTGTATGCCATAATATGGACCACCATCTGTCTGCTAAATTAGCCACGGTGAAATATTAACGTAGAAATGATTGACACCGATTATATTGAAGGAGCTTGCCTTACCACAGAGAACATTTCACCACCTCACCAAAGCTCTCCTCATGACAGGAGGCAATTTCTCTTCCAAAGGACTAAGATATAGAGGTAGCCAAACTTTCTTGGGCATAAAACCAACAGCTTACTGGTGACAGATCTTTCCAGTACCAACAATTTAATGGGACCAGCTTCCTTGGCTTTCAATGCCTTGAGCAAGCGTCCACCTCCTCTCCAGGGAGGAGATGTACAGCCCCATTCACAGAGATGGCAGCTTGACACCCAGAGTCACTTCTTAATTCACTGCGATTAACCAAACTTTGGGAGATTAAGGAGCACCCGCAAGCTCTGGCTGCCTGGCTCATGTAAAACAGCGGACAGAAATACCACCTCTGCTTGGTCTCAGATCACAAGGCTGGCTCAGGGGTGATCACCTGCTTCTCTTTACAATTCCCACTCAAGCCAAACCCTCCCCATCTGGGGTAGAAACTTGGCCACTTCAGCAGCAAGCAGCCAAATGCCACATTTTCACACACTGCTTCTGGAAACAAATGCAGACGAGGACCATCTGAAGTGAGGGCTACCTTGGGCATGCACATAGCATCGCCCAGCAGAAAACAGCAGCAAAAATTGCTCACCACAGTATACAGATGATATAATAGTCAAGCTCCTCAATTCCATCTTCATGAGATTTATCCTTATATCCCCATTGTGGCAACTGTCTCCCTAATGCTCCCACCACAAGCTAAAACCCAGGTTCACAGCCATATGGGAGAAAACAGTCCTTGCATCCAACAACATTACCAGGAGAAGAAAACAGAGAAAGGAGCCGGAACCAGGGCAGGAGAGAAGTGGCCAGCACAGGGGGATGCCAGGAAACCCGCAGCCCTGGGACCCCACACCCCAGGGCCCGCTCCTGAGCATCGTTGCAGAGCCTTGTTCAACCGCAGCGAGAAACTGCATCCAAGGAGGAGTGAGGCCCTTCTTCCTCTCCAACCTGCACACACCAAGTGGAAGGTGCACCACAGTAAATTAAACCAAGGATGCTATTCAGGCAAGGAATCTAATTTTGCTAATTAATATTGTAACAACAGCTGTAAAACAACATTAAAGCACGCACTGTTATTTGCCATTTAGAAGTTCCCATCATATAGAGAAAGCCTTGTTTCCCCGGCATTGGTTATTTACCTAAGGGAGGTACAAATGCACTTATTTCTCTCCTAGATTTTTATTTTTCCAGTGAATGCACAACCTCTGCAGTATGACCTGTGCAGGTGGCTGAAGGCATCCAAAGTACAGACCCCATCACTTGCCATACTATACACAGCATCAGTATGGTGTATAGACACACACATGTGTTGTATACTATATAGATGCACATATAGCAGGACACAGGAAAATGCAGACACGTTGTGTTATGTATTTTCTTAGCCCGAGTAAAGCTGTGCCACTGGACCAGGAGTCAGAGGGGCTCCTCGATGTGCCTGAAGGGCCGTTTTTGCCCTTAGCCCCAATACTGCCTGTACCTCTGCTAGCCCACACAGTTGTTGGGGGATAGAGGACCAAAGGCACCAAAGCGCTTCCCTGAACCACACACCACCTTCAAAACTCACAGCAAGTGCATTTTTAGGAACTGGAGTCACATTTTAATTCTTTGCTTTGACACACGATAACACTAGCAATTAGTACTGTGGGCAAACTGCTTCCCTCCATCTCTTTGATGTTCATTATTTTTGCACTGATTGTTTTGCTGATAGAGGAACTTGGATTCTCTGTTATCCTTCAGAGACAACAGATGAATGCTTAATGTCAAAATAAAACAAATTTAGAAAAAAAAATTTTGTCACCCATGAAGCCTAACATGAAGCCTTTGCATCAAATGTTGTAATCACCAGGGTCACATCACCATCTCGAACATTCACTTCTTCCCGCACCCCTTTTGCAAGGGATCTATTTTTATTTTCGCTTAAGCATCAGAACAAGTAACGGGGAAAAGTTTGAGGAGAGGCAGTATGAAGTTCCCAAGGCAAGAGCTCATTAGTGACTCACCGCGATAATTAACAGTTAAGCTGACCCCATCAGGAGTCAAAACGCATTTTTCTGATGGAAGTGGAGCACGTCTCCAGAAACCTCACCGCAGCAGTTCAAACCACACACGTGCACAGGTGGCACCCTCAAGAAACACAATTTATCATTACTGCATCAGACTGCATTTATATTAGGACATAAGTAAACAACAAAGAAAATAAAGAAAATAATATTTGTGTGATGCCTTGATACATTTCCCTCAGACATGTTCAGGTGTCAGCTGTAATAAATGAAACATTTACCGGGTGCAGACGACACTTTAAACAAATCAGCGCAAGTCCCTGAAGGAAACAAGCAGCAGCATATTCGGTAGTGTTTCATCATTTCGGAGCCAGCAGAACGAAGCTGACAAGTACAGAAGATAAATACTTTGTTCTGTCACACTGTGTCACGTCAAGGAAAACATAAAGTGTTATATGACCTTTGGAGGCACCGCCCACAGAAGCTTTCCTTCTCACCTCCACGATGCTGTTTGCGGGAGGGGAAAAAAAGAAGATAAAATAGAAACACCCCTCCAAGGCACTGCCTCACAGCAGCTGTAACTCAAGGGATTTCACAGCCACCTTCCTGGCAGAGGTTTTGTTCCCGAAGCCTGAAAAAGGAAGAGCCATGGGAGCAGGCGGTAGTGCTGCTGCACCTCCTGCAGCTCTGCAAAAACAACTCCTTGCAGAGGGGAAAAGAAATAAGATTATGCAAGTTAATTATTGTTGATTATTATTTTCCACCAACGGAATGAGCATTCACTTAGTTTTCTTCTTTCTTAAAAAAAATGCACCTTTTTGCTCTTGGTGGGATCTGAAAGCTCAAGGCGGGCTGAGCAGAAGCCAGCCCTGCTGCTCTCAGCAGAGCAAAGCTGCAGCACAGCAACACAACCCAAGGGCAATGCCTTCTGCGCCCTAAATCACTCTATCCGGCCAGACGAAATCATGCCGGGACGCCTCCCCTTCAACAGGCTCCGCCGGACCACGGCGTGTCCCAACACCACGGCCGACTGCATCGTAATGCGCACATCAACACAGACTTGTGAGTGAAGAGAATCGCAAGATCTGTGATGATGCACTGAAACCTAAACACTGTACCAAACCCCCATTAAAGCCCTTGGTAACTTTCGGCTCCTTCTAGCCATCTTTGAATTCCACTTATTTTTTATTTCCCCCCCCCCCCCCCCCCCTCCTTTTTTGCTGTTTCCAGCAACATCCTCCAGGCAGCCAGGACAAGCAACGCTGGGAAACACAGACACGACACCTTAATCAAATCTTTTACACAGCAGATAGCCTCACTGCGAGTACTCTGGAAACAGGAGAAGGAGAACACTGAAGTGCTTTGGATGGGAGAGCAAATATTAATAAACACCTTTGAATCCTGAAAGCATGGTGCAACGGGTGTTTTTAAACAGTGAAGACATTTGATGGGGCACGCTGCCCTGTCTCACCTTAGCAGGGTGTGCCTGCCACCTGCCACTACTATCTCACAGACATTACAACAATGATTTATTTTTAAAATTTTTTTAAAGAGTTCCTACTTTTTAAAGTGCCAGGTAAGCAAGAAAACCAATTCAAAAAAGATGGTTGCAAACCCACCAATAGGAGCAAGATGACTCAGAGCTGTGTTTAGCGTGCAAAACTAATTTTAGGCATTTTTTTATTAAATCCAAGTATCAAATATATAATTTTATTTTAAATAAATCACTTTGTGTTCTCAAATGACCATAATAACTAACCACAGCTATTGTATTGATCATAAGTGTGGGAATGTTTGACATTTTCCCCCCGCCCCCTTCTCCCACAAAAGATGGCAAGCAACAGACCATCCTCATTAATTACACTGTCACCTTTATGTAACAACCCGCAGTTACAGAATCTCCATAATAAATTACATATATTTACATCAACTTCCTAGCTTTCACAGTCATGTATCTAATTACTGCAAAAGAGACAAATAGGTAATTAAGCTATTTGCAGCTATAGAAGTCTGGAATTACCAGTGTAAAACGATAGGTACTGGAAAGCTGGCCCCTCTAGTATACACAGCAAAAAGCAATAATACTAAAAGCAGATAAGGTAAAAGTGCATCTAATTATTAACAATATGCTTAACATTTAAGTATCACATTATTATGAATTAGTTTAACATACATTAGACTGGCTCTGATCATAATGAATCCATTTGCCAATTGTTTTGCCTTCAGATAAGACTACCGTAGTTCCATCATAACTCAGCCGTTAAGTGTTAATTAACAAACACTTAACTATGAAACACTGGAAAGAGTGATTAGATAACCGAAGTGCTCTGACCTGCCAAAAACATTGTTTAGAAGAAAAAAGTAGGCAAAGAACCTCTTCTATTTATTTTTATCCAGGTTCCTTTAGAAAGTAAAATTCTAGATGGTTGCAGAGTGCGTCGCATCTGTCCATCTCCAAATCCTTGCACTTTGTGGCTAAGTTCAACAAGAACAGCCTGCTCCGACCCCAGCGATGCTAAAGTTACCGCAGGTCTAACAAGGCAGAAGAGAAGAGCCCGCTACCCAGACAGGCTGCCCACCAGACCCTGCTACGAAGCCAAGGACAGAGGAACGCTCATCTTCATGTCCAGATGAGTTCAGCGCACCATGGACAACATCCTCCCAGGCCCCAAGGCAGGATGGAGAATGACAACCACCTCCTCGCCCCAACCCAAACCCAGTCACGGAGACAGGAGAGCTAGCAGGTAGCATCGCTCCAGTAACACGTAAGTGTGTTTATCCTTCCTTCTCTGTAAGTTAACACCACATCACATGAATTAAACCTGCACAGTACTCTGCGTTAAAGAAAAATACTCGGTACAAAGAAACAAGAGGCAACCTGAGTGATAACAGTTTATTGTAAGCGTCCATTAACTAATCCTGAACCCCAATAAAATACTTTCAGAAGTACATGTGGCATCCCCAGGAATACTAAATGGCTTCGTTATTTTACTGCTTATAGACCAAATATCAAATGAATTTATAATAAAGAAACTGCTGGAAGAAACTTTTGCCCCACCAAGAAATAGAAGCAGGGCAAAAATCACTTTTGGTAAAAAGTGATTTCCCACCTTGGGAAAGTGCAAGAAGAAAGGGTTAAGTGTTCTATTCTTCTCGTACCGAGACTTAGAAAACCTGCTCTTTTCCTCCCTGCGTTTCCCTCCCGAAGCCTCCCTTGGGCTCACGCCTCGTATCCCGCTCCCCCGCCTGACCACCCTGTGCTGCCCTGCGGAAGTCCAGGAAGGTCCAACCTCCTTTCCACAGAGCATCTCTGGCTCCCCGCTGGTGGGAAAGGATGAGCCTGGGCAGCATACGCGAAACCCTGACAGAGGTTTTTGTGTAGTTTTTGGG
Source organism: Phaethon aethereus (assembly GCF_964289735.1). Lineage (NCBI taxonomy): Eukaryota > Metazoa > Chordata > Aves > Phaethontiformes > Phaethontidae > Phaethon > Phaethon aethereus. The sequence continues at coordinate 39,173,254 of NC_138580.1, forward strand.
GAAGTGGCACTGCTAAGCAAAAAGGATGTGCTTCATAGAGAGATGTGACCACTGATGGGATGCGTGTATCTATTTTTGTGATTTTTCTTCTTTTAGAAAGAAGGAGGACCAGAGCCCTTGTCAGCAGTGGGAAGCAAGTTGTTCCTGCTGCAAAACCTACGTTTTCTTACCACGAGGAGCCATGCCCAGGCAGATAACCACGTGCGATTTCACAGACACCAGGCAGGCACACCTCCTCCGCTCAGCAAGGGGCAGGGGCAATAACTGTATTTACTTCAGGATGGCCCGAGCCAATGACGATGTTCAGTAAGCAAAGTTTGCCTGAAAGGGCTCACAGGAAAAAAAAAAAAAAAAAAAGAAAAGAAAAGGAGGTGTTTGTTTTCTCTGCCCAGTTGCTCTCTTCCTGCTGCCTCCTTCCGCCCTCCTCACCTTGCCAGGGGAAACCACGTTTTTGCAAGCAAGAGCTCTTCTCCCTTGTCTCCAACACACACCTGTGCGGTCATACACAGACAACACACAGGCGGGGAAATGCACACACGCACTAAAAATAACGCCAGCACTGCGCTCAGAAGTAACCTGATGCTAAAACAATATGACAGCTGCCATTCGCCTTTCCCAGGCAAACCAAAGGAGGAGTTTAGTCATCCCGACCTGCTGGATACCGCAGCAAGTGCTGTGCTATTACTGGGGGATTAGCAGCTCCCACTAAAGGCTACCAAAAGGGGGGACGTGGGGTGCCCATGACGTCCATGCAAGGCAGGGAGGTTGCAGGCTCCCAAAGCCAGCAGAGCTTGTGCAGCCACGGGGCCTGGTCCAGCGGGGGCAAAGGAAAACGTGAAAGCAATGGTGCCGGTGTTTCTTCTCCTAAGTCTCCCCGTTCCCAACTCCTAGAAACTTTCTTGCTATTCCAGCAGAAACAGGAATAGCTGGAGAGGCACCTGCTGATATACACCTAACACATAACCACCCCAACAAAGCAACATTTTTTTCCAATGCCTCTTGCAAACTTCAAAAATCAAATAACCCAATGAGAAAGTAATAAAGAAAACCATCCATAGATTTAACAGAAAGTTTTACAGGCAGATGTACAAAAGCACATTTTCATCAGTCTGTCTTCTACAAGCTCTCTTAAAGGGCCTTTTACATTTTTCCTCCCTAATTTGGTATCTCCTTTAACTTGCAAGTAAGCTTCCAAATTACTTTAACTTCACAAAACCTGTGACAAATCAAGGACATTAAAAAATAACAGATTGCAGAGAAGCGGTCCGACTACACTGTGCCTCGTTATTGTATAAACCTTTCTCTTTTTTTCCCCATTAAAACATTTAAATCTTCCCAACCTCTGTCTTTTGCCAATTAAGAGTTCAGCTAACTACACTTTCAGGCAGCAAGAGAAAGACACAGACCGTACTTCATGCACTCCAGGCTGAATAGCTTGCGGTAACACAGGCAATATGCCGCCTGCAAGAATAGCCAGCAAAACTTCAATCTCTTGCTGGTAGACTGTTCCCTGGTAGTACGGGAGCAACTGCAAGCCAAGGTCAATTCTTTTCTTTAATTCCCTTCTTTCTCCTTTTTTTTTCCCAAGGCATGGGAAGAGAGCTTAGTTATTTCTGCATGGATGCAAGGTGAATGAGGCTGTCGCTTCCCATTGCAGTGCTATTTATTACAGGTCACTGACATAATACAGCTTTTTTTTTCCCCCCAATGAAAAAAAAAAACAGGGGAGAGTTCTTTAGCATTGTCTCACTCGCTTCTTTGAAGGGAATATATGAACAGGTTTTATTTACATAGTGGTCTGACAACAGAGATGTATCAGCTTGTTTTCAGAGGCTTCCTGCTGAAAAAGGCGAGTTACCCTGTTATTAGTAGCTTTAAGAATACACATGCACAATAGAAGAAAAGAGTACACATCAGGAAAAGAAACTGCAAGATGAAGAAGATGCGTCAACGAAGAAAGGAAAATCTATACTGAAATCAAGGGGGGGGAGTGGGGGAAGTATTGTAGGCTTGCTCCTGTGTAAGCCGGATTCACAGTAAGAAAAGAGAGAGAGTAATAAGAAATTAAGCTCCACATCCTCAGCTGGTGTAAATCAGCATCATCCCTCCAATTCCCCTTGCTGCAGGAGACCCATTGCCGAAAGCCTGACTGGTTTAAGGGTTGGTTCTGGTCTCTCATCAGCAGTTCCTCCCAATTTAATTCATAGTTTCAGATGAAAAGATTTTATAGATCTCTGTTCTGTCTTGAGATGAGTTTGCCTAGAGCTCCAAGCAATAAATTGATGATAAATCAATTTTCCTGCGTTGTGCTTTGTAGTCTGCTTTTTTTCATACAGTGCTGAGAGCTGTGTATAAAATACCACATTCCTTACTTGTTTTTAAAGGTAGGCTAATGTCTCTCAAAAAAAAAAAAAATCAAGAAAATCCACAGCCTACTTTTAGGTCACTAACAGTAAGCCAGAACTGCCTTAATAAAAAGATCCTTCAATTCACATCTAATATTTTATTTCATGGCCAGATTAAAAGATAAGCGAGTCTGTACCCAAGGCTGTGGAAGTTGCAAGCGGTGATTCAGGAGGAGGCAGAGCGACCAAAACATGAATGCAAAAAGGCTTTTGGAAGTTTCCCATGGGGCTGGCTTTCACCCACCTGTGTAGTTGAGTCTGACAACCCACGGACCCAGCCCTCACCCACAGGACCAATACACGACTCTGAAGAGTGTGGTCCTGCATCCTCCTGCACATCAGATATCACTGGATAACACACTTTAACCCTTTCATCTGTGTTTTCTCGCAGCAGTATCTTTAACAGAGCATAGCAGTTGCTATGGAGCAAGGATAGCTATTAGCTTTTCTGCGGTTAATATAACTACTATTATAATTTACAGAGGCCATTTATCCTTTCCCATCCCAAAGTGATTTAAGGATTTATACATTTACTCAAAAGGTTGTCCATCACATCAGCCTGAACTGAGACCAGGAACCAGAAATTCATGCCTTTGGATGAATATAATGCTTTTAATTCTTCAAGACTGTATTTCCCAATCCTTAGAGTGCCAAGAGCAGAAAGGCACGCTGGTGGTCACCAAGGGCCACCAAAGCCTTTCCAGCAATGTCTAAATGCTCTGAGAGGTCCAGCAACACCAACCCCACAGCCACCATCAAGGAATCACCAGCTCCTGCCCATGAATCACCTACCAAGGTCCTATCCTCTCCAAGAGGCTGATGGGTCTCTATACGGAGAGATAAAGAAAATGCAATAATCACCTGTACCGGAATTTGGAAGGACTGCCTGCACATCCTGCAACAAGTCATGGGATTTTTAGTTTATCAAAAGTGCTTTAGAGTTTTTGAGACACACACATGGGGTAGCTGAAGCCTAAATAAGCAGGGCAGGTTCCCCTACCCTTATAAACAAAGTAAAAAACATGGGGTGTTTTTTTTTATATATATATATATATTTACATACCTCAGCAGTTCCTGTAGAGCAGCTGATGCACAGCGTGTACCTACGTTTACCCCACCGCAGCAATTCCTTTGCAGGTAAAACCCAAGCCCATGCTTTGCCGAGACAGGTGACAAGTACTCAGTGTGCCCAGACAGAGCTCAACAAGCCCCACACCGCTCCTGGCTGCCTCGTTCAAACATCAATTCAGGGGCAACCCTTTACCTCTGTAGGTGGGCTGCAGCCGAACACAAACTGTGTTTTTCTGATGCCATCTTCTTCACCCTCTGTGGATGCACAATCCTCATAAAAGCTACTGGAAAGGTGTCAGGACAAGTTTTGCAAGCTCTGGTTTATATCACACAAAAGATGCAAATTTTGCACACAGCAACCTGCAACTCCCTGTTCTTTCTCCCTATAACCTCCCAGGAACACCAGCCAAAATTAATTAAATGCCACGCACACATAAACAAAATGGTCATTTTGGAGTTTCGGGCTTGGATCTTTCCACCATTTTTACAGCAGCCATGCTAATGCAGCATGGGAGGGAAAGGCAGCTGGTTAGTCTGAGCTCCCTCTTCCAGTCCAAATGCCAAGGTTACCCAACACGCTTGCACTATTTGCTCTCCTTTCTACCGTGTCCCAAGCTGTGAAATTAATATGCACAGAGGACATAAACCTCTCACTCAGGAATAAAAAGTGACTTCAATACACTCCTGCTTAATCCTTCCCAGGCTGAGAGTACCATAGCTTGGGGAAGATGACCCAGCGTGAAACCAATGTGCTGCTTTGCCCTCCGGTGAAAGCATCTACCCCAGGTGCACATCTTGGTGTCTCCTTGTGGAAAAGCCCTTGTTGGGAGGGAGGACCGCAGCAGCAGGAGCAGAGGTACCATGCAGGGCTGTCAAATAACACCTCTCCTGCACAGTGGCAGAAACACACCAAAAATAGGGCAGCTGCATCCATACCCGGACAACACCATGCTGGGAAGTACAGAGCACAGATCTGATTTGCTGATAACCACTCAAGACAGAGGGTTCTCATAGAAAGTCAGGGAGTTTGGGCTCAAAAGGCTGGATTTTAACAAGAAGGTTCACGTGAGAAACTGTTTTTGCTGCTCAACCCACGTACACAGGAGCGATGGGCACTTTGCACGGGACCACCCATGCCACCCCAGGCAAGCATGAGGGCACAGCTGCTGCTGAAGCTGTAAGGGAAAACTCTGTCCAAAGTTGGTTTTGTTTTTGTTTTTTTTTTTAATAAAATAGATATATTTACTTTATAATGCCCACCTGCACTTAACCCACTGCCCCAGGTCAGACCTGAAGGCTTTACTAGCCTGTGGCTTCTCTTCAGAGTTTCAAAACTCCGGGGTCCCAGACAACAAATCCTAAAAGGCTTTGGCCAAATACACCTTCTCATGCACAAGAATCTGCCACAGAGAGCCCTAAAATGGGCACATGCACTGACGAGATGCACGGGAAGCATGGTGCAGTTGGGTGATGCCTTGGATGGCAACGTGGCTCCCCGCTCTATAGCAAGAATTTCAACAACAACATTTCTTTCACCCCAGTCTGGAGAGAGGCATAAGCGCACACCTTTCTCTAAAGGCATGCACAAGTACTCCCTCCTCGGAAGCAGCACCAAATTTTGATAGCAAATCGTCACCGCATATCTCTGGGTGTTACAGCCTACACGTGTGAGCCAGTTACACCACTATTCTGTTTTTCTTGAGATGACATTAATTCTCCCTCTCCTAACACACGGAGTGGCCATGGCCACAGTGACCAAAACCCTTACTCACACCAGCAACCCAGGGGACCCCGACGGACACACAAGAGCTTGCACTAACTGCAAAGTGGTGGCTGTGAGTATTTTTACAGATTCTTCAGCCATGGCTTTGAATTCTTTCATCAAAAAGAAGTATTTTGGCAGCACACCAGACAAAAACAAAAAACCAATAGTTCAGGGGTGGGTGTGTATATATGCATGGATATGTATCTAAATCAAACAATTGCTTTTGCAATGGCAGAAGCATCATATTACATGTTTTCAAAACAGTAGATTCCAGAGCCATGAGGTAGCCTGTACATTAGCAGGTCTTAAATTTAATACACACACACGTGTAACACACACAAACCCTTCGTGGCCCTTTCAACAACTGTCAGAGCCAGAGCACAATGCCACAGCGAAAGCAACAACCAAACGCGCTAGACTTAAGTCAGGAGAGCCCAGTGTTGCTTTTGGCTTTGCCCCCGACTTGTACAAGGGTGGATATGTCACGTCACTTCTCAACATTGCAACCTTTTCTTTCCATCTTTGGCCTTAAATTAGTAAGCCTTTGGCACACGGGCTACCCACAGCACTCCCCGCTGCTTTGCTCACATGCATTACATTGATAGCCATACCAACCTTGGCTGCGATGCTGTTATATTACTCATGCAATGGATTTTAAGACGGTAATATAAGAATCGCACTCTGCAACCACGGAGGACAGTACTATCCCTAGCAGGAAGCAGCAACAAACTGCTGGTGGCTGAACATGGAGAAGCACCTTCTGCCTGGCTCACCTGCAGCTCAAGGAGCACTTGCATCCACAGCCTCACCATTCAACCTGCCTGGTGCTCACTCAACACCTCCACGTAGCCACGAGTGGCTTTGGGATTTCTGCATTTTCTTTACCTGGTGCTTATCCGTACCAATCAGGGGTACAACCTGTACTTGGGGAGCATTTCTCATCAGACACTCACAGTTTTTTTACCCATTGAAAGTATACTGATACATATTAAGTTTCAGAAGCAAAAGACTTCTCCACTTCCAGCTGCTTCTTACTAAGGTTTTAAGCAAACGCAAAATGCACAAGGCTCATGAAGGGAGGACACCAATGGAAGGGGAAGGTGCGACACAACACAGCCATCTCAAGAAAGCTGTGTCTTCTACCATGAATATTCAGATCCCAATTTGCAAAATTGGTTAATTTTGCATGCAAATGGACAGTTACACATCTAACTGACCATTTGTGCAAGCAATTACACGCACGATTACCTGATTGCATAATTGTGTGGGCCTAATTTTGAAATTGGGTCTTACATTTTCTGTTGAACACAAGTGCTGTATTTAATAAATAGATATTGAGTAGTTTTGAAGCAAAGTCATCCAGACCTACTGACTCAAAACCAAATATTGATAAAACATGCCAAAATGTGCATTTACCCAAATAAAAGCATCATGTAACACTGATGTAAAGCAGCACGTGCTCACCAAACTGAGCCACGAGTTTCTCTGCTGAAGCTTCTAGTCCTTTAAACTGCGATTGCCAGCAAAATGCATAATCAATGCAGGCACATGTACCTGCACAAACATGCCAGATACCTTCATTCGAAATACTGGCAAGTTCCTTACTGTATTTTTTCCAGAGGAAGGCTTCTTCTGGGGCATTCTTGCTGCTTAGGTTATATTCTAGTGGAGAAAACCTAAGTAAAAAGAAACCTGCTATTAGCAAGCTGGTCAGCAGCTCGTGCGTGTGGTTTCATCAGACAAACCCTGAAGATCAGGCAAAACTCAGGCTTTGAATTACGAGGTGGCACACATTTTTTGCATGTGATCCAAGCAGTTAATGTCCGAGGCCCTTGCATTGCTGACCTCTAAGGAGAGGTTTCCAAGTAAACTTAATCATGCTCAAGTATTTTCAGCCAATCATAAGGAGTATTTTTCTTTTATGGAATAATCTTAAAGACCGTCAATTTTCCTGTGAATGTCATCCACAAGTCTCTATTTTACATGTCAGCCAAAAGCTCTTTAAGATTAGCTGTCAGAGGCCTCAAGTTCTGGCCAAATATCAATTTTTTGTGTGTGAATGATGCATTAAATTTAAGACGCTCGTTGCCACTGCGGGCAAAGCAATATAGCAATTACCAAGCTATTTCTGACTTACAAATCCATAAGTAATCATATTGTTGGAAACCCAAACTCCGTGGGAAAGAAATGAAGTAGAGTGTTAAAAACAAAGACTATCACCAACGTAGTAACGGCCAGCTCCCTCGGGATGCATGTCGGCAGAAAGACCCGGTATCACAGTCCTCGAGCTGTGTATACACTTGCAGAGACCCAAGAAAAAGCAACTTCAATGCCCTCAAGCCTGTGTTTCATCCATCACACCCTTACTTAAGACTACAGAGAGGATGTGAAGTAGCACCTGCTCCTCTCTCCACCCTTCCCTGGTACCTTGGTACTTTCCTCTCAAGGAAAGCCTTATTTTATCTGGAAAAATAAGCCTCTGAGCCTGTGCCACCAAATAAACACGGCTTTTATTCCAGTTATTCCTAAAAGGATGTTCGAGTTCATATGAGTTCTCAGAGAATTTCATCAACAACTGATTTAAGAAACACAGATAAGATGAGCTTTGGCGACGTTAGGCACATTCTGCAAGAGTCATCTGTGATCCCAAAAAACCCTGGCACTTTGGCTTGCATCAGCACTATGCAAATCAAAGAGCAACAACCCAGGTAGCAGAGCATCCCTCCTCCTCGCCTGGCATTGCTCCAGCGCTCAACCTCCTCTCCAAAAGCCAGCTGCCTCGGTAAAGTGCTTAACCACCACCCGTGCCCTGGGGAAGACACTGGCATCATTAAAGCTCAGGACAAACAATGAAAACCTTAAATTGGCTCCAGAAGGCAACACAAACAAACCTAAAGCTAACGGGGGCTACCCAAGGCCGAAGCTCTCCCGTTGGAGGAAGGAACCAGACATAGGAGAGCCAAAAAGGACGCTCTTGCAAACACTGATGTCACGAACATACCAGTAGTTGACGTCATTTCATCACATCACTGCAAAAAAAAAACAGTCAGGCTAGACTCAAAAACCCAAATGGAAACCGGTATCACAGCAATTCTTGCATAACCTAGGACAGTTTAGGCACTTTTAACACAGGAAAAGCCTAGGATAGGCGCTGTTTGGAGCGGCAGCTTTCTGGCCAGATGGACAGGATCCATGTGGGATAGACAGGACCTACAGAAACCACACACCCTCATATGGCCTTCACTTGGAGAAAGCTACTATTCACAATGCTTTTTCCTCATTTCTATGGGCCTTCAGCAAGACTGAGATTATTCAAGTTGACAGCAGAAGTTTGGCAAGATCATTTTCCAGTATCAAAGGACACCTACCCGGTAATTGCTCTACTGTAGCACGAGGCATAATCCATATATTTTAATGCCTTAACCACATGTCACAGCAGCAATCAGACTAAAGCTATTAGAGTCTTAACAAACCCATGTTGCCATTTCCAAAGTCACCAGCAGTATTTCCCAGACATTGGAAAACAGTAAGTCAACCAGCCCCTACATAAAATCTTACAGACGAGTTAAAAAACATGGATTATAAAAACAGTTCTTGGACTTTCCCCCCTGTTTCTTAAGTTACAGAAATTTTAACTGTTCTCTGCACACAGAGCGGCTAAAGATGTTTTTCCTTCTTTATGTGAAGACCAAGATTCTCACAACTCCAATCTTGGGATAAAATTAACACAAAAGAAATGTGCAGCCAATAACACTATGAATCTACTTGTACATCTTCAAAAAAAAAAAGAAGAAAATTTAAAAAAGCATTCTCCTCCTGTCCCCGATCTTTAGTTACTACAAGAAAGTAAACGCTAATGAAAGGCTATTTAAAAGCTATTTTATTAAAGGTTTGAGCCACACACTGAAAACCTTGGACAGCCAGAAACATTCAGCACAGACCTGATTTTATTTTCTTTCTGAGAATCTGGAACAAACCAGAGAAAATGGAAAGTACTGCTACAGTTGTTAGCAACTCCAGAAAGAACCCCCTCCACCTGTGCTGCAGGCACCACATTATCAACACAGCAGCTGCTTGTTGTATCGTGATATAACGAGGTTTCACAGTGACACATGAAGCAACACTAGAAGCAAATGTAGCCCACGACTTCAGCATGTTATGCAGCACCAGGGCGATGTAAATGCTGTAAAAGTTATCGCCGCTATTTATAGCCTCTAATAATTTGACGTTTTTCTAATATGATCTTCCCAACATGAAGCACAGCCCCTGTGTGACACCAGGGCTGCATGGCTGTGCAAGCCGGCAGCAGTTTTAAGCGTGCTGCACGAGAGGACCCAAACGTGCGTGATTTTAAGAGCAGCTCAGAACTCCAGAAGACAAAGAGAAATCCAGGGAGAAACTCGCAGCAACTGGGGGGAGATCAGCGCCGGCACAAAAGCCCTCCTCTGGCTTAAGGAGGAGACAAAAGGAGAGAGAAAAGCCGTGATGGCTTTACATTTATTTTGAAAATTTCCATTTTCTCTTAATGGGATATTAATTCCCCTGTTCCCATGAGCTCTGCTGGCTCCGGGGGGAGTGACTCCTGCCTTACACCACCAAAGCCCCCAGCAGAATCGGGACCCCAAGCATCTCACCGGGACGCCGCAACGAGCAACTGAGTCGGCTCGCGGAGGGCGTGAAATAGCTGGGATCGGATCTCAATTTGCTAAACAAAATTAGCTGCACACCATTCTGTTTGCATATCTGTTTCTCCCGCTCACAATGTGCTAATTTGGGCAGCAATCGCTGCAATACGTACAGATAGAGTAATAAAGGTGGCTTTCAAATCAAGCAGCCATATACATTATTTTTGCCTCCTTCCTACACAATTCTATGGCTTTTTCCATACACTCCAATGCGTATGTCCTCTGAGCATTATTAATAGCTACTAAAGAATATCATCTGCCTACCAATCACTTCAGCTTCCTACTTAATGGCAAGTACATTTTTAGAGCATCAAATATATCAACAGGGACAATGGTTGCTAAATTTGAAGTCAACAACAACTGGAAAACGTTAGCTACTTCACTGGTATTTTTACACGCTACAGAAATATCTCTTTAAATAAATGGGCCTTTTTTTATCCTTTCAAAGAGATAATAAAATAATACTGAGTTCTAAATACTGTCACATACCCTCAGCAAACAGCAATTTAAATTTAGATATATACATTTTTACTGCCAAAGATAATAAGCAAAAATATCCACAATTCAACTTCGCATAGTGGATCGGATCAAAAATCTTAAAATTAGCTGGACGGCAGCCACAGCACAGCCAACAACAGTCACCAGTACATGGACGCTCTTGGAACAGGGGTTAAAGCAAAATAACTCTTACGAACAAATGCTTATCGCTCCATCTGGCTGAGACGCTAACCTTAAAAGATTACTAAAATATTCCATTAGCATGCCAACCACGGTACATAAACTTTTATGCTTAAAACGTTCGATATTTCAACATAATTTCAATTAATGGAAATTGAACATTAGGATGTGTATCAAGTTAAGCACGATGATATTTCTTCCTGTCCATGCACCAAAACGGCTCCATCCTGCCGGTGCCGGCTCCTGCCACAGGAGCTACATCCACGGGAGAAGGTCCTCAGCAGCTCGCTGGGGTTCAAGCAAGCAAAATGCCACGGCAAATCTCCTCCCGGCACATCTAGCTCTGCACACTGAGGTATTTAAGTGCATGTTTACACGTAAAGCGTGCAAACAGATCTGCGACATCGGCCCCGGCACCCCGCCAAGCTGCAAGCACAGCACAAGCAAGGGAGGCTTGCCCTGTAGGAGATGCCTTCTTGGGAAAACAGGAGACAAAGGTGTGGAAGCACTGTTTGGAAAGGCTCGGATGAGCAGTGGGAGCCACGCAATGCCAAAAGTCAGTAGGACAGGTTTCAGAGCTCTACCCAGTGTATCATCGCTGACCCCAGACACAAAAGTAGCACGCTGTCCTGCAGCGATGCTATAGCCAAGGCTGCACCACCATTTCAGAGAGCTTTGGGCTTTCCCAACTTACTCATAACACAACTTTGTTCAGAAGTGGTTTATTTTTTTTGCAGCGCGCAAGCTTTTTTCTTCAATCTCCTTCTGACTCGACCCATTCCCTTCATGAATCACGCCACCACAAAACTCAGGGAAGGGGTGAAAAAACAGAGAGAGGTCAGATATCACAGCTCTTCACAGACATTTATTAGGCAGTTTAGCCAAGCAGCCGCAGGCGAAGGGTCAGGTAACATCCCGCAATGACACAGTAGCCTCCCCACATGAATTTAAAACCTGCCAGTGGCATGTCCTGCGGCTCAGCATCCTCCGCAGCCACACTGGGGACACGGCCTGGAATGGAGACCTGCCTGCCACGGGGCAGCTCAGCCCCCAGCTCCACAGCCAGCAGAGAGCTGAGCTCTGCCTCAGAGCCCATGCCCTCCACAAGTCCTGCCAGGCCCCATTTCCCTGCCTTTCTTACTCCTGGGTGCACTGATGGTTTGGTGAACACCCCAAAAAACAGAGGCACTGAGGTTTATGGTGGGTAGGTGCCACTCCACGTAACGGCAGGGAGACAACGGGCTCCCACATTTGGCAGAGTGGGTCAATGGTGATGGAGGTGAGGGTGCATCAGCATCACCATAGCATGGCTGGAAACGAGCCATGACTCCTGGGCTGGAAGGGTTCGTCCCTCCCCAGCATCAGCTACAGGCTGGTCCCCAAGACCAATGCCCAACCAGACAGGTTTTTGAAGATTCCTGTAAGCTCAACACCAGCTAGTGATAAGGTGCAGGACGCATGTCACCATGGGACAAGGGCCCATGTTGCAACTCTGATTTATTAGGAAAAGACTGAGAAAGATGAGGTTATAAATGCCTGTTTGGTTACTGTACACCAGCTGCACCGACATCAGGAGAAAGACAAACCAAACGCAAAATTATTATGTTTTAGAAATCTCTAAAAAGGACCTTAGAGAAGCTGTATACAACGACTGAACATTTTTTACAGCTCTGAAAACAGCATCCACTAAAAGTTTTGGGCTTACTTTCCCATTTGTTTACTTTATTCTCCCATGTCCTCCTTTGGCAGGAGCTAGATTTTATAGGCTTCAGGCATGGAAACAAAAAGCAGTTACCACTGGAAAAAAGAAATACTCCTTGGTACTCTTACAGTATGAATTCCTATTTCTCCTACGTATTTATATTCTTGGTAATCTTACTGTACAAGTTTACAGTGCGACTAGTACATGCTCCTGTAGTTTGAATTACAGATGTTGCTGTCCAAACACCTGCCAGTGTCAGACCCTCAGGTATCACTGATGTACAAGCAAATATTCATCTGTCCTGGACTTCGCAGCCCGTTTACTCAAAGTGGGAAGACGGACAAATTTCCTTGGCAGGCTAAGAAAAAAATGATGCTAGAGAGATATATATATCAGCAGCTGTTCAAAGACTTCAACAGGCTTGGCACATGCCCGTATGCCCAGCAGAAGTAGCGGACAGTGCAGAAATGAGACTGCCCATTTATCACGTGGACATACAGCTCATCGCAGGGAAGGTGCCACTGAGCAGAGCTTAAACTGTTCGTCCAAAGCAAGAAGTCACTAAACAAACATTAACTACAGTTTCTGAAATGATGGATCTTTGACAGGCTCCAGTGCTCCCACGGGATAATTCAGCTTCAGCTACGTGGGCACACATAAAATCCACCAGCAGCCTGCGCTTGTTTGCAAAAGGAAAACCTTTAAATCGGTGAAAACAGCAGCACACCGCAAGGACTTCTCGGCACAAGTGTGACGCACAGGAAGCAGCCCAGCCGAGGTCACCTCCTCCTGCCTTTGCTCACGCCACAGCAAGAAGTAAATCCCAGGAACAAGCCCCGACTCCCTTCCCAGCAAAACTGCCTCCGTGCGCTGAGAGCAGCGGAGTCCACGCGGGCAGACCTGGCTTAGCTGTTCCTGCACAGCTGCCATTGCTTACCAGTAGCCTTAAGAGCATAAAGATCTGGTTGCATGGCATTAAACCCCTATCTGCCCAGGCTGGACATAAAGCAAGTTTAGAAGCTTCCAGGGAACCATCATATTTCCCCATCCTAACCACTGCACGCCAGCTCACCTTTACTGTCCTAAAGCAACCAGGAGAGGCTTCGCTGTGATGCCAAAGCACCTGCATTTTGAGAAAAGGACTATAATGGACATTTAAAAAAAGAAAAAAAAAGAAACCTATGCACTACACCTTCCTTCTGAGCAAGCACATGTGTTTTACACAGACTATCTGATCTGAGTTAATGGTGCTGAGTGATAGAGTATCTTCTTTCTCCTTTCCTAACTTGCCACAAGTTACTACTCTATTAGGAGCATGCACTTAATTTCTAGTTTGAACTTGCTCACCTTCAGTGCCCAGTCATCAGTTTGGTCCTGACTGACTGGTTAGCTTAACGAGTCCTCTAGAATATAAACCTAGAAATTCACTCCTGGTTTTAAGCTCCTGCGAGTATGATCAAATACTTAACTCCTCCTTGAAGTCACCTGAGCTTCTTTGGTTGCTCATTTGAAGCACTTCGTAGTGTTTCAGTTACCCTCCCAGGGCATTATTACACCTCCCCGATCCTGCAAGCGAGGTCTCTGAAGGTGGGGACAGAACTCCAGGGCCAGCCGATGCCCTGCACCCCCCCTTCCCCTCTAGGCACCCAAAACTGCTCCCCGGCCCAGGAAAGGGGTTCCGAGCAGCAGGACCAGAGCCTGAGGAATCACATCTCCAACTCTGGGCTGCGCATCCTGCTTCCTGGGAGCTCCTGGGGGCTGCTGCCACCTAGAGATGCTCACACAGCAAGGCTGCGGGCACACTGCCCCACGCCCCATCGCGCCCCACAGCAAAGGCTCCCAACCCACCCCAGCAGCTTGCCAGCTCTGACAGCGACTTGCAGAAAGCTGTTTTTCCAAAAAGCCTTTGAACGTGTGCATGCTCTTGATGACAGGCTGCACTTTCACATACAGTGCAAGTGAACTTGCTGTGGTTTGCTTAAATTTACTTAATTAAAAAAAATAATTCTAACATCCCCTGAAAACTAGAAGAAAACATTTAGCTAAATTAAGGGCTGTGGCTAATATGCTGCTAGAAAACTAAGGGCATGTTTCAGAACAACTCAGCATTACAAGTTAAGGTCAGGAGTGCAAGGTAGCACTCGCAGCTCAGCTTGGCACACCCGCAGGGTGCTGGGCCCTCCGCTGCTGCGCTCGCAGGGGACCCAACGTGGCTCTCCCTGCTACCCGTCCCGCTTCGCTACCGTGGGGGTTCACAAGGGCTTCTCCCTTCATGAGCTGCTAAAATGCCAAGTCTCATTTGGTTTACTCATAGGCATGTGCTTCAGGTCCTTATTATTACTGTTTTCATGTTAATTACAAGTGCAGCTCATAGTGCCAGAATCCAAAAACATATACATCAATTACCATCTCTTTAAAAAAAAAAAAAAAGAAAAAAGTCACAACTAACTCACTCAGGCACTTTGCAGTGCTGGTATCGGCAGGGCAGGTGCATGCATGCAGGCTGCACAGTGCAACCCAGTGCCAAACCTGTCCCAGACTCCATGGGGATGCCCTGACGAGGAGGATCAGACCCAGCCTCCTCTGCCCTGCAGCAGCCCTGGCTCGCAATGCCCTCGCGGGACACACAGGGATAGTCGCAGCCAGCCATGGCTACCATGCAGAGACACCCACCAACAGACCCCCACACCACAGCCCTGAAGCCAGGCATGCACAGGAGGGAGCAGGACTCCCGGGAGGGACACAGGGTCCTTAACAGCACCCACTCCCCTTCAGTATAAGGGCCGAGACAGGACGTCCCCTTTGCAGGGACTGAGTCATCCGATGGCAGCTACAGGCTGAAACTCCCAGTCAATATTTATCGTGCCTTTGCAAAGGCACTCGGAGCTATGCCTAATTTTAACCATCAAATAGACATCGTGGCGGAATAAACGGGAGAGGTGCCAAGGAGGGCTGCTGCAAAGGAGAGGAGCTGCATCTCGTTGAAGGCATGTGGCATGTCCTATCCAACATGGCCTGGAGAGGAGCAGCAGCATGAAATTAAAGACTTACACAAACATCAGCCCGAACATGCTCCTCACTGGAAAAAATAAGAAATACACTACAAGAATATTTGAAGTACAGTTAATTTCTCAGAGCATTTGAATACTTCAAACAGCACTAAGTTAATTTGGTTGTAATTATTTAACAAGTCGACAGCCCCATATATCAGAAAAAGGAGTTAATTTATCAGCTATTTCCAAGCAGAACAAAGACTTGCCAGCTTCCAGGTAACAGCCCAAGCTGTTTGGCTCACGTGACCCTGGCTGAGCTGTGCAATGCAAACATCATATGCCCGAGCATGGAGCTAGAAGAAATCGAAAAACCCCAATGTATTCACACATTTGCATCTTAACCAACGAACCAAGACCTGGGATAATGAAATCAAAAGTTTGGCCAACAGCTCACTTGCACGAGCAAAGGCATCGTCATCTCCCCTGATGCACTGAAACGAAGGCAGCAGACAGAGCCCCATCCTAATGCCCCCAAAAGCCAGGAGAGCACAAATTCTGAGGGGGTCCTACATATCTGCAAATCAAGGCTCACCTGTCCAGCCTGCCTTGCTATTTCAGCAAGCAGCAAGAGTCAATCATTAATAGTTGCCAACCGCCCACAGTAGCGCCCAAATCCCTCCAAATAGAAAATGTCACTCCAACCCCGTTATTTTAATAAACGTACTTTCTTTTTTTGCACAGTGCAGAGCACAGAGGCTTTTCTGCAGCACAGATCCGGGAGGCTTCCCCGGAGGCGGCAGGAAGGTAGGCGAGCAACCCTGTGGACCGATGCTTTTTATTTTCACCAGGGTATAAATCCAGCAAGGAAGAGTCTTTGTGATTGCCCAGGTCCGGGCGGTGGGAAGGAGGGCTGGAGAGCTGCTGCCCAAAATCGGGGCTGGCTACGGGGAAAGTCTGGGACAGAAAAGTACCGAGTCGGGGAAGAGACAGGCTGCGTGTAAACAGGGAGGCAGGCAAGAAGGTCCAGCAAGCCAGAGCCTGCGAAACGAGGAATAGAACCACTCCTGCAGCTGGGATCTACCGAGTCAAACCGCAGGAAAAGAAAACCTAAGAGAAAGCAGCAGCCCAGCGCCTCACCCCTCCAGATTTCAAGGATTAGGAAAGAATCACATGCAGAAAAAGTAAACTGTGCACCACGACCAAAAACCGCCTTGCAAAGCCTAACCAGGCAAGCAAAGCCGGGACACGCTGCTTTTGCTTCTCATCAAACGTACCATCCTCTCAGTTACATAAAGCCCCAAAATATAAACCGAATCGTGCGAATGAGGAGTTGTTGCACCAATACCGCCCAAACATCAGAACTTTCGCATCACCGGGGGGGGTGTAGTAAGGGAAGGAGGGGGAAAAAAGTTACGAAGATGGAAGAGATTTCCTTTTCATGTTTTATTCACAGCCAAGGCTCCCGAGAAGCGCGATGCGATCCCGGTGCCTTCCCCGCGCGACTACACCGGCACAGCCGCGTCCTACGGCGGCGGAGCGCGCTGCTCCCATGCCAAAGGGGAGGGGGAAAAAAAAAACAAACATCAAACCAGCGCTGCAAGTTTCCCTCCAGAAAGTTAAAAAAATCAGGGCAGACCCGAAAGAAAAAAAACTCTCCTTTTTCTGGGTTTAACTTCCAAGCCGCCTGCTCGCTTTCTCCTACCCGCCCCCCCACCTCCCCGCCGTGCGCAAACAGACTCGGACCCGTGTTTACGTGCGGCGGCCGGACACACCTTATAGGCAGCACGTATAGGTGTAGGGGAGGGCTCGCCCTCCTCCGCCCGGCGCCGCGCGAAGTTTCGGAGCGCGCGGCCCCGTCAGGGCGGCAGCGGCACCTGCGCGGGGACGGCGGGAGCCGCTGCCGCCCCCGGGAGAGGGCTCGGAGGGAGGCCCCCAGCCCGGCTGCCGTTGATAGCCATGACAATAATTAATAATAATTAATAGAAGTAAAGGGGTGTCGCCACGCCGCTGGCTGCAAGCGACGGGCTGCACGGAGGATCCGCGGCAAAGGGCCGGCCGCTCTGCGGCCGCCGCCTCTCCGCGGGACCCCAACAAACTCCCGCATCCCGCGCAGGGGACGGGGACCCTCCGCTCGCAGCCCCGCCGAGAAGTTGGCGGGAGGGCGCCGCTCCACCCTCCCTCCTCCTCTCTGCCCCTCACCGCGGACCGGGCCGCTCACCCACCTGCCTGCGCCGCCGCGGCGGCCCGCGGGGCCCCGGCCGCCGCCGCCAGCACGCAGCAGCTCCACCACAGCAGCCCCCCGGCCGCCGCCGGCATCGCGCCGCCGCCGCTTGCCTCAGCGCCGCCGCCGCTGCCTCAGCGCCGCCATCCCCCGCGCAGCCTCCGCGCTGCCGCCGCCGGCTCCCAAAAGTTGCCGCCGCCGAGCCGCCGCCCCCGGCGCCGCCCCTCCGCGGGTGCGCCGCGGCACTGACGGGGCGGCCGCCGCTACCGGCCGCGGGGCGCTGCGCCGCCAGCACGCGCGGAGCGGAGCGGAGGGAGCGGGAGGAGGAGGGAGGAGGAGCGGCGGCGGGACGGAGCGAGGGGGCGGGCGGGGGCCGGCGCCGCGCGGGACCGCCCCGCCCCGCGCCGCCTCACACCCCACCCTCCGCACCTGCGGAGCCGCGCGGGGCGGCGGGGGCGGGCGCGCGCGCGGCTGCCGGCGCTCCCGCCGCCCCTTTGCAAAGCCGGGGGGCAGGTGCGCGCGCCGTCCCTTCGCGGCGCGAAAACTGGGCGCCGCCGCGCGCCGCCTGCTCTCCCGTGCAAGAAAAAAAAAAACAACACCCAACAAACAGAAAAAATTGCGGGTAGCTGTGCGTGTGCGTGGCAGCTTGCAGCGATCCCCGCCGGGCGCGTGCCTGCCGAGGTGCGTGGCCCGCGGGGAGCGGCAGGCCGCCGAGGGAAGCGCGCAGCCGGCGGGGCACAGGGACGCCTCCCGAAACAGCCACGGGGTGGGGAGCCCCCGGCGAATGGCGGAGGCAGGCGCTCGAGCAAGCGGCGGAGAGCTCGCGCTGGGCAGAGCCCGCCCCGGCAGCGGCACCGGGCGCGGGCAGGTGAAGCGCCTCAGGCCCCTCTCCGCTTTGGGCTTCCCCCAACGCCTGGTCCTGACAGGGCACATCGCCCTGCTCCCTGCTCACCACGACCCCCCTGAGACCCCATACCCTGCTCCCAGCGCCAGGGTGCCATGCGGGACAGCCGGCCCCTGGTAAATTTGGGGGCTGTGGGCACTCAGGTGGGGCGACAAGGAAGGCTTTGGCGGGGAAGAAGTGGAAAGGAGGACGAGGTCTCCTTAAGGGCCATGGGGCAGGGTGGTGGCACCCCGGAGCTCATGCTCCAACATGGCAGGTGGACTTCGCGCTGAAGCGGCTGATGAGCAGCCATGTTTTCCAGCCCACCCACCAAGCTGTGGGGTGGCATCTCCCACCTGTGCGTGAAGTATCCGCCATTTTAATGGCTCCTGCCAGCCTGATGGCACCTCCTAGATGCACCCAGGTGGGGACAGCTGCAAGCACCAGCCAAGCTGCCACAGCATCCACCTCCCTGTCGCCCACCGCTGCGTCCACCCCGGCACAGCAGCAACATGCCAACACAGACATCCTCCCTAACAGACCGAGGGGACTGGTGTCTCGGCAAGGCTTGCCTCAGCAAGACTGTGACCGAAAATCTCAACATCTCATCACAGGTTTGAGACAGCAGCTGCCATTTATCACTCTTGACGAGTTGATTGGCATCCCCAGAGCCTCAGCAGAGCTGAACTGAACTCTGCAAGTGCACGAGAGAAGAACATAGAAGCATCTTCAGTTCTTCATTTTGTTTGCCTGAAATGTGTGCTCTGAGGTAAGTTTTTGCTGCCTCCTCCAGATTGCCACCCCAATCCAGCCCTTATGGAGCTCCTGAACATGAAGGAGCAGTCCTCTCCCCTTTCTTTCTGGTCTATGCAATGCTTCTTGGAGCACTCCTCTCCCAGTGACCCCAACAGCTTTCCCCAGCACCCCTGAGCAGATTTAGTGGAAGAGCACGGCAACAAGCATCTTCCCTCCAGCTGTCTCCAACTCTGCAGAGTTTTCCCATAGGAATTAACCTCAAGAAGATCAACCCCAGCCCAGCCTGCCAAACTGCCTCTTCTCCAGCAAAGGTGGAGGCTCACTCTTCTTTAAAAAAAAATAAAATCCCCAAATCAAAACAGTATTTCATGTCGGGTTACAGTTCTTTCTCCAAAGAGTCATGAGTTTTAGCTGAAAAGAATTAGCTGGGCTCTGCAGAAAAGAGGCTGTAAAGAACAAGGTTTATTGCCCTCGGCACTGCATCTTGCCGCCCCGCGACAGCTCAGCGTGCATCGGGGTGGCAAAGTGGCAATTCCGCTGGCCAGCACAGAGGCAGGAGAAAGAAACGGCAGTGGGCAAGCAGAGTCCTGACCTGCAGGGTCTTTAACGTCTTGCTTAGAGTTTTCTGTGAGAAACTTGCGTGAGCCCAGCCGGGAGCCAGCCTGTGCCCTTGCCGACAGGATCAGCAGCAAGTGCTGATCATCCCTCCTCGCCAGCCCCAGGAAAAAAAGTGTAATTCCTTCCTGTCGCAGAAATGTATCCGATGGGAGGCTGCGGGATGAAACTTGCTCAAATAGTGAACTAGAAAAATTTTGCTCTATCTGCCTTTCAGTAAACAGTGACTAATTGCTCTGGCTGGAGCTGCTGTACCTTCACGATTGGAAGGTGCAGATGGAGCAACGATAGCGAAGGCTCCTTACCTAACGTTGGCTGTACATTAATCACAAATGTTTGCTATGCAAATCTTGTCATACAAAGCAATTATTGCTGTTCCCGTACTGACCTCATGTTTATTTATTACATGAGCTCTTTATTTGAACCTTGTCTGTTCTCTCTTCCTGTATAAGCGTATTAGCATGTGGCTTCCAAAGGCACCCAGCTGAGAAATTGTAGATTTATTTGCAGCGTGGAGGGACGGCGCACGCCACATCGACTGCAATGCACAGCCAAGAGGTTCAGCTCTTATGCCAGTGTCTCTTCATGCAAAATATTCTCACCCTGAGGTCTTTTGCTGGGACGAAGGACGCTTTCTAATAACGCAGGGCCGTGACACCAGGTTTGCTCTGACTCTGCAGTATTAGCCGATGGTTAATGGAGACTGTCAGCTCGAGGAGCTGCGCAATAAAACTCTGGTTGGGCTTTTTTAGGGCTCGCTTAGTAAAAGTAAAATTTTATGCAGTCCTTTGTCCTTGGCTTTGCCACCTTTGCCTACTGCTGGGACGACATGTCGCAAAAAGATTTAACTCCACGACCAAATAGGTTGGAAGAGCGTTGCTGAAAGGGGCGGTGTTGGGGTGGCTGAAGCACTGGTTGTCTTTAAGTACCAAATATTCTCTTGCCACAGGAGTTTTCTCCATGTGATTTAATGTTGAGCAATAGTGGCATCCGGTGGGCAGAGGGTTTCCTCCCTGACAGCTCACGGCAGGTCACTCTCTCGGTTTTGTCTTATGGTTACTCTAGATTATCATTAAATGCAATTTCTAAATTTATCTGGATTTAGGCTTCTTTTTTCCTGTTTTCTTCTGTTCAGCTGCACAGCAGGCAGAGTCATGCTTAACTTTTGCAGCATTACAGTTTTCTTTTAAAAACATTATAGAGCTCTGCTATATAATCTAGAGGCAGGCAGGACTTCTTAAATCAGCCACCTGCCCTGAGCTGATGGATTTTGTTCTGCCTTGACCCTGCCTGTCCGATACCACAGGCAAGGCTCCATCCCTCCACTCAAGGGCAGCAGGAAGGCTTCTCGTGGGTGCCTGCCTCAAACCAGACCCTCCTGTCTGACATCTCGTGGGCCCCCTCCACATCTACAAATGCTATCGGTGCTCTTTTATCGGGGGAAAACCATAGGAAAGGCCCCAGAGCCCTAATCAAATGAAATCCTGCTGTGGTATCCCCCGCCCTCTGCTCCCATCTTCAACCTCCCTGCATCTCTCGCCACTCTTTCTTCTGCTCTCACTGCTGGCTTCAGCTCTTCCCAATGTAGTGTCGCTTTCTGATGTAATTAACACAACATTTCCCATTGCTTCCAAATCATTAATAAAGCTGGTAATGAACAGCAGGCCTGATACGAGCCCAGCAATGCCACACTGCGTCCTTCCCCCTGCCCGAATCACCCTCTCCAGCATCACCCTTTCATTAGGATCGTGGCTGGCTTTCCATCCACCTGACAACTTGCGTGCCCTGGTCGATGTGAAACATTTCTTTTCCCCAGGTATTTCTCTTTTATGGTGCAGCCATAGCTTTTGCTAATTGTTCATGAAATTACTTTTTTTTTCTAAAGTAATATTTTCCTTGAGAGGTTGAATTAAAAAGGGGCCATAAATGACTAATGGTAATTAATAAAAATGAAGAAATAATTGGGCAATATCCTTACATATATATGCCTAGAGTCAAACTCCTAAATCCCTATTTCAGTTAGAGCAGCCCCTGGGGGTTTTTTTTCTCCCCCGAAGGAGCAGCAGTTCCCGTGACTGTCTCAGCAGGGTAAGACACAAACAGAAGGACAGGGAATACTCCGAGTGATGGAATAACCCCCCAAAAACCCCAGAAAGCTGAAGGATGGGAGAGCGTGCTGGACCGCGCCGGCAGCAGCTTGCTGCTGCCCTCCTTCCCTCTCTGAGATGAGGATCACCTGTGCCAGGGCAAGTGGGGATTTGGGGAGCTGGTGAACATCTTGGTCCTCTTGCAAAGCAGCACATTTAACCCGTGGAGCGCAGAGCGCACTGCCGCTAGATACCTGAGCCCTGCCACTTCCACGGGACTGTTAGAAAGGGACTAGATATTTAAGGGTGAGACAGTTACATCAAAAAAAAGTAAAAAAAATAAAAGCAATAAAAGTCTTTTTGTGGTTCAGGACATAAAGACTTGTGTCTTTTTACTGCTTCCCCTTGCAGGGACTGCAGCCACAAACGTCTAACTCGGGGATTTTTATACCTAGTTGTGAAATATCTGGGAGAGCGCAGCGGCAGGGAGCGAGCACGGGACTGTTCACCTGAGTCAGCGCTGCCAGTCCACAGATGCCACAGCATCCTGGTGGCGTTGGGAGGGAGGCTGAGCGTGATGGCATGGGGTCGAGCGTATGGTCCCATTGTGCAGAGTGGGACTTGGGCATGCACAGAGCCAGTTTCGACGATTGCTTCACCCCTGTTCCCCTCTCCTGATGATAATTTATCGCCGGTGCTTTTGCTTTGCCAGTGCAGACTAGCAGAAACTCAGATCCAATCCCCAGATCTAAACCCAAGCTCATTAAAAGGTCACGTTTTACAAAGTAGCACAGCCACCCTAACCAAATGAGTGCCTGGCTAATTGCCTTTTATGTGAAATTGGGTTTGTGGTTTCTGTGGGATCAAGCATCATTTCCTCCTCTCCTCCTCCAACTCTTTGGTTACGTTCCCAGTCGCTGATGAGCATTTGATTTGCAGAAAATACTGCATTTTGCAGCCGCAAACATGCTTTCCAAACCCCTGGGTTTTCTTACACCCGGGATGGCACAGAGGCGGGACGGTTGCAATGTAGCAGAGCAAAATATGCCGCACTGGGCTGAACCTCAGCAGGCAATCTAAGAGTGCAAAGCACCTCCCGAGACGTCACACAGAGAAGGCTTGAATCATACTTGTAAGCCATTAGGTCAATGCATCACTCTATTTTCACCGCTTCTTGCAACGGCAAGTGGGACAGAGCTGGGCAAGCTGGCACACGTATAACAAACTCCAGGTTCCTCCTGCTCGCTGGGCTGGAGAAGCACATATACATCACAGGAGTAAATTGTTCAGCTGAAAGCATGGGAGAACTTGTGCCTTGCACAGCAGCATCCTATGTCGTTTAACAAAGCAAGGATGTGTCAGCTGTGGTGACAGAGACGCTCCGTGTCAGCTGCGCCGAACGAGAAGCCCTGGTCATTAGGCAACACGTGCCAGAGTGCATGAAGCTGGAAGTGAGCATCTCTGCACAGAGCGGGCCAGCAAAGAGTTGCAAGCAGCCCTGAAACAAATACAAACACATCACATGAGGGAAATATTCACTCAGGTACCCCCTCGTCTACCAGCACAGCCCTACTTATGCGCAGTGAGCAGGCAAAACCTCGTGCAAGAGATCTTGCGCAAGAAGAAAATGGCATCTCGCCTCCAGACAGCTGGAACCCTTGGAAATGCCAACTAGCCCACCTCAAAGTGACATAGAGACCGTTAATTATGGAGGGGTTTCTATAGGTACAGGCTTTTCCCTTCACACATAGACAAGCAGGACAATAAATACAGAATCTACGTGCACACCCCCACGTGAGCAGCGCTTTGGAAGTACGTCACCTTTGTGCGTAATGGTGAACTGTGGGGAGAAAGCGCACGGCACGGAGGCATCCCTGCCTCCTCCATCCCCTGCAAGGAAGATGCTCTGCCGCTTGGCTGAGATCCCCAGCTCCACGTTCAGAGAAGTGGGACCAACAATGGGAGCAGTGTGGAGCTCAGCTGTGTTTGCAGGACTTCAGAGATGATATCATAACCCCAGAGGCAGAGCAGAGTGGAGCTCCAGGCGGGCTGTGAGATGTGAGCTCAGCTATTCACCGGGGCCAGTTAATCCGGCATCAACAGTGGGCCCATTGTAGGGTGGTGCAATGCACCAGTTTGTCTTCCCCCCCCCCCCAAATTATTGTTTGGGGAGTAACAAAAATCCCCCTGGAGCACAAAGAAGTGTATTCTGGGAACCTGAAAGAAGAGAGCCAATTAGATCATACAAAAACTATGAAACATGAAATTTCAAAAGTAATAGGTAATCAACCCAACACAGACTTCATAACTGTATTTTCTGGAACTAAGGACTGAGCTCAAGAAAGCATTTTAGACCATGCTTGGTTTTAGTCGTGTTTATGCCTCATTCATAGCAAAAGGATTTAAGTACACTCTCAAGTTAAGGAGACCTAAGACAGGTCTACGAGGTCCTCTGAATTAGGGCATCATAGTGTTTCTTCAATTAAAAATTTTTTGTGGTCCTCCTGTATGTATCAACCTCCTTGGTAACCTGGCTTTCCAAGGACCTCACCTACATTTCGCAGCTCCTTCTCTTAAAGCACTCTGGTTCTCAGCTCAGTAGAAGGCGTAAGCCCTGTTTTTCCTTGTCCACATATAAAAACGTGGGTGTGTTTGTGTTTTTCTCATATCAGTCATATATGACATCCAAATACAGCATCTTCTTGCCTAGACCTCTCTCACTCAACCTTCTTTCCCACCTCTCCCCTACCTTCTTCATGATCCTGGTGGTGGGTCTCACATCTGCAGCCAACTCCTCACAGCTCAATGATTTCCTGCCGTATTTCGAGTCTTCCCTTTTTTAAAAAAATAAGAGAGCCTCTTCCCAACTGGCACTGAGCAGAGTAGAGTAAAGACAATCTAGAGGTCACCTGCTTGATACCAGAAGAGTTTCTTCTTGTAGTTGGTGGATCATACTTCAGTCTGGTCCCGATACATCGCTTCTCAAGCCATACAATGCAAGCACATCAACATGCTAATAACGTTTACGTTTGCGTTTGCTCACAGGGGACTCAATTTCGCAACTTGAAGGTGATACAAGCTGGGGTTCAGCACTTTGTGTGCTATAGACTGACAATAACGGGGCTGAGATTTCTCCTCTGGGGTCAAAGTACCCCACTGTTTTCAACACGTTCAGGGTTGCTTCTGGAAAATTTTAAGGGGCACTAAAGGATATCCACCCATTCCCCGAAGCATGTTTGAAGCTCCCAGTCACCATTATTTATGAAGCAGTTTCTGACGCCTTTTTTTGTACAAACTTTTCCTATGAAAAATTCATTTATACAGCACAGAATGTGTCTATAATAAGGTGCCAGCTCACCTGCCTCTTTACATTTCTATAGGCAATGCAAGCTCTACTTATAGCAAAATAGAGAAAATTAACGCCGCCACGTTATCAGCACACAGCCCCGTTCTGGCACAATTTACCGGATGGTCCCGTTTGCCTGATAATTCATTGTTTCTATAGCAATCCCTTGGAGAAGAGTTTCCATTGTGCTCAAGAAGGGCACTCCCAGGGCTGCGATAGCTTTATTAGTTCCAAATACCTTACAAATCGAGCCTTGTTATCAAAATCGGCTTCCAAAAGTCACCATTATTTCAAGCTCGGTTGTTAATGTGCCCAGGACAAGACGTTGGGTCGCTTCCACGGGACCAGCCCATTTGCTTATAAGCGGCTGAGCCCAGGCTCATACTGAGTTTATTTGTAGGAATGACTACCCCAGTCAGATCCCTTCAGGTTGTTGTTCCTGTGTTAAATAACCCTATTAATTCTTAATTTTCCATGTAGTTGTAGGAGTCACGAAGCTGCCGATGCAAGTGGAAGCACTCAATAACTTAGCAAGCTGCACCGAAGAGGATTTAAAACCCGTCCTGTTATAAATTTGGCGATCGGAAGCGCACGTCCTCGTCTAAGTGGTGAAAGCAGAGGCGACAGGGCTGTGCCGACGGATGCCGAGGTGGTACCTGGGGCTCCGGGCGCTGCTTGGCAGGCGGCTCACGCGCGGGTGCTTTCACACGCCGGGCACCCCTGCCCGCCTCCTCCCGGGGCCGGAGCCCACCGGGAGCCGCAGCACAAAGCCGAGCGGGATTTCAGGGCGCTGCTGCCAAGGCAAGGGCAAAACTTCCGCTGGCAGGCCAGGAGCAGGCAGCAGGCCAGTGCGTCGCCTTGTCTGCAGGCAGCCATGCAAATCTCCGCCCGAATTTTCCCTTTTTCCTTTTTTTTTTCTTTTTTCCTGGAATCCAGCCATTTGCGAGGTGAATGCTCTCTTCTTGCACTGCTTTTTCTTTCTTTCTCCTTTTTTTTTTTTTTAAGAGTGTGCACTAGAAAAACAAACTTTTAGCAAGTACTAGGTACTACGAAGTTTTTTATTATTATTATTTTCATATTTGTTTTTAACCTCTGTTACGGATTCTCTGGGTATTTGGCAGTCAGGAAAAAAAAACCAACCTACTTCAAGTTATGACAAAGGTCGCACCAGCCTGACAACACTGAACAGGAGAACAGATTTGACATGAACAGTCACAGGAATTAATTCTGCTGCTCTTTGGGCCTTATTCTGTGTGCAGAGGGTCTGGCACGTTCCTCAGACAGACATTGCTTGATGCATCTTACAAATGAAAAAGCTGAAAGGGAAGCATAGGAAAAATCACATTTCTCCATGACTTCCTAGCTTATGGAAGCACTTACAGAAGGAAATATAAGGTCCTGTTTTAATTAAGTTTTCTCCTTCAATTTTTTTTCCCCCCACCATCTCTAATTTAGAAATTTATCTCAAGTTCAATAATAGCAGTTTAATTTATCTTAATAGATAGACTAAAAATTATCCAAATTCAGAAATGTACACTTTTTTCCTTTTTTAGGTAAAATTAGCAACACCATTGTTGGAAGATCACCCAAGAGAAAAACAAACAACCTCAAAACACCCCATCTTGATTTGGACCAACCCTCGTAGGAAAGGAAAATCTTTGCCTTTCAACCCACCAAGCCCTCCCACTCTCCCATACCGGCCTCTTAATTTCCTAATCAGCCTGCTTCGATCACGCAAGAGGTGACTCGAGTCCGGATCTCATCCCACTATCCATGATACAACCGCTTGACCACTTACTGGCTTCAGGGCAGTTTTTCTGAGCTTTCCTCATTTCAGTAGTTTCCCTCTTCTGCTGTAAAAACCTGCCACAAAATACACCCAACCCTGCAAGGGGGGAATCGTCACGCGCTTCCCTCCTAAGGTTTGAATTAAGACTTAATGAAGACACCGAATTTAAGATTAAATGTTCCCCCCCTGGCTAATTAAGCTTCTAAGGTTCAATTTGCTTTGCAAGCAAAAAAACAAAATGAAAACAAACCCCAAACAATATTTACACGTTTGAGAACACAGGGAATCTTCCCTTGAAATGGCACAAGAAATCCCTGTAGAGTTCTGGGATGCTTTCAGCCAGCCTTCTTTTATTTTAAAATTGTCCGATTTCCAGAAAAAAATCCAAGTTCACTATCTTTGTGATTTAAAGAGCCATTTGTTCTTTGTTTTCCTCCCTCACCCTGCATGACTGGGAGGCTTTGCTGATCCAAATATTGAGTTGAGTCAGCACGTAAATGGGAAAGAGACCCCTCAGGTGGCAGGGGAAAAGCCACAGGCATGGATCAAGGTGATGGGGCTGCTGCAGAGTCCCAAAAGGCACCTGAGCTATTGGTCCTGATATGATGTTTTACCCTGCAATGAGAGGAAATAGTGAAATATCTCAAATATTTATTTGTGCTTGTCTGATCTGGCGCTCTCGTCTGTGCTATAGCTACGCATGCATATAGCTATGTTGCTATTCCACACCTCGACAATGAAGTACAGATCCCCTTTGCAGCTATTATGCATCACTTTTCAAGAATTAGGTTTAAATAATTACGTTAAGCTGGTGTTTACCTTCTACTTAGGTCTTTCATTACAATTCCAGCCATTGGCTGGATCAAGTTTTCATTTTTATAATATTTTTCCTCCCTGTAGCAATGTCTTGAAAACAGCTTGCTTATTTATGACCGTGAATGAGATGGAAAAGCCAGCGAATATCTTGTGGCATTAAGAAAAAATAGCTGTGGTTACTGCCTTATACAATGCACTTGATAAATTTGAATAATCTGAATTTTTATTGCAGCAGTTTTTAAAATAAAGAGCCACAATTTCCTTTTTTCTTTTTATTTTAAATAATGCACAAAAATTCTAATAAACAATTTAGTCTGAACCACAGGGAGAAATGAAAGGCTGTTCGGATGTAGTGACTCACTGGATTATTGAAAACAACTATGTGGCTGCAACTGCTTTGACTTGCCGATATATCTTTCCCCTCTGTTTTTAATAATAGGATCACTGTAGAGCTTTTATGAAAAATGAAAATTCCTTCTTTTCCAATGGACAGAAATATTTATGTGGGTCGGAGAAATACAGCTAAACTGATGGGACCTTTAACACAGCGAAAGTCTACCACACACAGATTTTTACGTATATGAGTTGTAGAAATCTGTCTGCCCATCTTAATTCTCGTGACTTATCCCCTAACGTGCTTTTTGCCTTCTGTGGATCGGCTGATCAATTTTTCCTCCTTCGTTATGAATAAACCTCCCTCAGAAATGAAACAAGAGGGTTGCAATATCGAGGGGAACCTTTGCCGCCACTGCGTATAAGAGAGATGTGAATCGAAAGGCTGTTCTGCTGTGTGACATTAAGTAGATTATGTCAAAAAGCACCACTGTCAACATTATACCAGCTCCTTAATAGACAGCTAGCTTTTTTTTTTTTCTTTTTTAAGTGTATCTGTAGAAAAAGAAGAAAAAAAAGAAAAGAAGAAGGAAAAAAAAAGACCCCAGTGCCAAGAAGGGTTTCCCTCTTAACTGGTGGCACCTCTCTGGTAGATGCTCTGAACATCTCCAGCTCTCCACAGATACGCAGAAGGATGGCTGTGCCAACCCATCTCCGATACTGTTACTGCTACCACACGATGTTTAAATAAATGAGTGATTATCTGTGGGATTCAGAAGGAGACTGTGTTTTGTTGGTGCTTGACACACTGACAAGCAGGTGAAAAATGTTGCCCTGTAAACATAGTTGTCTCTATTGATAGACAGATGTGTTATGGAAAGGTATTAGTCACTGTAAACCCCGAGATACCTAACAAAGATGGATTTCAATTAAAAAACAAACAAACAACCAAACAAACAAGTCATTAAACCCATCCTCTCTTCACAGGCTCAGGTGTAAAGACAAATGTTATATATTCACTTCTGCTGATCTCCATGCTTAACAAAGCCACGGGCACATGGAGCAAGTAGCTTTTCTGATACCACCGTGTTTCTTTTAACTACCCTGGAAAACTTGCCCAGGGTTGAGCCCACCTCCCACTGAAATGCTAGTTTAGCATCACTGATAGAGACAGACAGATAGATATTCCCTCCATCGTGTTTTGAGATGGATTTTTTTTTTTTTTACTAGGCAGAACAGGTGGACCACTTGCTTCTTAAATACTTCACTTTCTTCTTAAAAAAGATTATGATCTTGGCAAGACCTGTCCTTGGCAAGATCTGTCCTTCCACCCCACTTGGTAGACATCCCTTCATCAGCTGCAAGGTGCAGAGCTTGTCCCTCAAAACTTTGTCTCTCCCTCCCACTCTTAATATTCTTGTCATACGGAGGAGGAATTGAAAATGAGCCGGTGGCTTTGCTACTGTAGCAGAAGAAAAATCATCATCTCCTCATTGACCTTGTGAAAGAAAGGTGAAGTACCTGAGCTCCTGCTTTCCCATCTTGAGATGCCATTTTGTACTGATAAGTAAATTTTCACAAAAGAAAGGTAATTATCTGCGAGTGCTCTGCTGCAGCGCGCATTCATCTGTCCTACAGCATCAGATCAAGGTGAAGGCAGCCCACTACCACACGCGCTCAGGTGCAATAGTTTGCACCTATCGAAAGTTTTTGGTTTCAGGAAATGAAAGAAAAGCAAATAAGAGAAGACAATTTGCAATCACTTAGCATTTGAAAAATGAGACAAAACAAAGCGGTGTAGGGGAACGGGCAGCTTTGCACTGCGCAAGGCAAATGACACGGCACGTTTCCACCTGTTTAAATTGCTGTCACCAATGAAGCTTTTTTCTATTTAAACCAGGGAAAACCTGTGGTGTAGCCACTTGACGGCCAGCAGGTCACCCCAGCGGGCACGCAGCAGAGGTGGCCGCCGCGCAGCGGAGCGCATAGGATGTGGTGGGACATCGTGGGCATCTTGACTGGGGCACCCGCCCACCCGTGAGCCACCGATTCTGGGGATGTTCAGCTGATAAACGGTCACCCTCCAGCCCTCGGGTGCTCCGTAAGCGCCGCTGGAAGGCCTGGGTGGTCCCACCAAAAAAAAAAAAAAAGGAAAAAAAAGTGGGGCGCGGGGGGAGGCTTTTGCAACTGCTCCGTGCTGCGAAGTTCCCTGCTCGGCACCACAAACACGCACCGCGCTGCCGGAGACGGCCCGCGATGCCGCCGGCGCGGCCCGCCCGCTCCCGCCGCCTCCTGCGATACAACACTGCCCCCTGCCGGCTCCGCCGCTGCCGGGCGGAACGTCTGCGGGGGCGCGCGGGCAGCCCCGGCCTAAAATCCGGGCTTTACCCCCGCTACGGCTCTAGCACGGCTGGGGGGGGGGGGCGCCCCGTTCTCTAGCGGGGATCCAGCCGCCCGCAGCCCTCGCCCGCTCCCCAGGCCGCGGGCGGGTCCGGTTGCTGCTCCCCAGCCGCTCGTCGCCCGTACAGGGGGGCACGAAACCAAGGGGAGAGCCGAGGCACCCACGCCTGGCACAGTGCAACACCCCGCTTCCGCGCCGGACCGAGCGATGCCGCCTTCTCCCCAGGGTTACACCCACGCAAAAACCATACATGCAGAAGAGCACGTCATCGCGTCGACTGCTCCCGACGCGCGTTCTCCTTGCTTCGACCTTGCCACGCAAACTGAAAAGAAATGGTTTTCCTTCTTAACAGGGAAGAACTTCCCTTGGTAACATCG
Organism: Phaethon aethereus; assembly: GCF_964289735.1. Classification (NCBI taxonomy): domain Eukaryota; kingdom Metazoa; phylum Chordata; class Aves; order Phaethontiformes; family Phaethontidae; genus Phaethon; species Phaethon aethereus. The sequence goes on from NC_138580.1 coordinate 39,204,177, forward strand.
AGTCAGCACTAAGCCCAGGTATAGGAGACGTTTGCCCGGGGCAGGTGTCCTCAGTGGGTGACAAGGCAGCAGGACCTGCGGGTGCCTGGGAAAGCCGAGCTGGGTGCTGCCCAGGTGCCTGAAGGATGGCTCAGGGTGTGTGGGCAGCAGATGTGGCTGGGGGAAAAAAATGCAGTGTGGTCTCCCTGCTCCTTCACCCTGGCACCAAGAAGGGGTAAAAGGCCCCCGTGGCATTGCCCATCCTTCTCCCTGCCTTTCTGGCCACGGGGTCCAAACCCGACTTTGGCCGTGCCATGGAGGGCTGGGAGGTTGCTCTTCTGCCCAGGTTCATTCCCACCAGCTCACGCACATTACCTGGCCCCAGCATACCTATCGCGTCCATACCAAAAGGTGGGTGGGTTTTCAGTTTCCACGTGCTGGAAACAAAACACGCTCATTCCCAGCATTTAGCTGTGCCCCCTGAGCTCCAGACCTGCAGTTCTCCTCTGTACAAGCAATTCCTGGATTCACCTTTCAAGTAAATAACTCCCTGGGCACCTCAGGCACTTTTTTTTTTAAAAAAAAAAAAAAAAGGCAGATGCAAGATGCTACTGAAAATTGACCATACAGCCATCTCTGTTGCACAGCTCGGATTCATGAGCTGGAAATAAAACAGGCAGGTACAAGTGCGAGCTGCACTCGGATGCTCCCAGCCTAACAGTAAGTTATCCACAATGATGTTTCCATCTCTCCACCTCAGTTTTTTCCTGATCTGCAGGACTTATTGAAAAACTCTGAGCTTCAAGTTTTACCTGCTGGTTGCAGACTTGTGACTTCCGGCTCTGTGCACGTTTCGTTTTCTCCTTCAGCAACCCTCCGCTCGTCGGATGCCGTTGCTGCCCCTCCACAATGTCTCCAACTGGATGGTGCTTAAACCACAATCTTGGCAGGGCATCGCCAGTGAGCTGAGGACCAAGGCCTTCCAGTAGGAAGAACAACTGGTAGGGTTTTGTCGAGAGACTGGGCTCTCCCGGACTCATTCCTGATAAGAAAATAAATGTCAAGCAAAGAAGTCAAAAGGCGTTTCTGCACAAGTCGAAGCTTTGTTCAGTATTAGCTGCAACGCATTACTGTGCAATACGCTGGCAACGGGAAGAAAACAGATTATGGAGTAAACTGTGTGTGTACAATAAATAGTCCACAAATCAGTCACCGACACAAGCTAACGACATAGTCTCAAGCCAAGAGGCTTGAAACTGTTTTACAGAGGCAACTGATCTTGGTCACTGTTGGCTGCAGAGCCTTCTGCTCTTGTTTCGTCCAATAAAACTTATTTTGTAGGCAGAGTTGTTCAGAAGCTGAGGTTAGCCCAATGCTCTGAAGGATGAAGGTAAGGTAATCGACTGTATTCATCTTAGTATTTCTTTTGCAGTGCTCCAGGATTATAAATACAAGATAATTTTGGTCTCTACCAAAATGTGCCACACCCCTGGCTGCCAATGTCATTCCCAGCACTGCAGGGTTTTCCCTTCTCCTGGGGGCTGGAAAGAAACCAGCTCCTCTTCTCCTCCTCTTCCCTCTGTCCTTCTCCCTTGGGGTCTGGTCCAGAGCCCACCGGGTCCTGCTAACAAAAGGGCTCACAAGTCCGGTGGGAATATGGGCACTACCTGCAGGCTGGGACGCAGCTAATAGGCGACGAGCCCCTGCATCCTTACCACAGGACTTCAGGGGATTTGTTTGCAGGCACCAAATTCCCCTTTGCCATCAAGAGCGGAGGTTTGACGAGCAGCATCCCAAGGGATGTTTTTTCTCCTGGCCCCCGGTGAGACGCAGGCGCTGCAGCCACCTCAGACGAGCCCCCCTCGTTAATCACGCTGCCCCAAATCATCCCTCGGGCTGAATTTAGCTCCCTGCCCCGCTGCTTACCTTCAGTGTTTGACGCTGCCTTTCGCCTCCTGCTCGAACAGGGCCAGGCGAGGTTTCCGCCGTCTCGCAGCTTTCAGACTGATTACCCAGCGACGAGGGGCCGCATCCCCGCCGGGTGGTTTGGGACGCAGCGCCGGCGCTGAGCTCCACGGGGACCAGCAGAACAAATGTCAGCATAGAGCAATAAGGCCGGCGTGGAAATCATGAGCCTTTGTAGGGTTGGAAAAAAAATCTACACGTGCAATATCCACGTTCATCGTATGCATCGTACGTCCCTGTATGCAGCGTTGAAGTGGACCTAAGGAAAAAAACCCATTTTTGTTAGTTTTAGAGAAAACTGCAGGTTTCTGAAACATCTTCAGGTTAGAAAAGGAGGTTTTAGCAAACTGTAAGGCTTTTTGGCAAAGGTCTCAACCCAGCCCCTGGGGTGCCCTCACCCGTCGCTGGGAGCCGGGCTGCCCGTCCCCGTGGCAGCAGGGAAGCGGTCTGGGGTAGATGGCAACGCCGGACTTTCCCGATAGCAGGGGAAATCCACTGCATCCCGGGGAGATTTCTTGTGGGGAAAGGAAGGTTTAGAAATGCTTTAGAAGCACAAAAAGGGATTACAGCATCCAATCCCTGCATTTAATGTAAGTAGCTCTTCAATTTACATTCATTGCCCACTCTTCGTAAAATCCGCGCCACTCCCAGTGTCTTCTTTTTCCTATAGCTCCACTGAAAACCCATAAAAAGCTCAGAGATACTTTTAAACCAAGAGATACCAGACCACACTGCCTAATTGAAACCAATAAAGTGCTGTGCTCCAAGGTTTCTTCGGCAGCTTCTCTCCTGGCAGACAAATCTGAGTCTGCAGCTAACCCAGAAAAAGGTCAGCCAAGCCATCAAACATTTCAAAGCACAATTAAGACCCCAAATGAGAGAAGTTAAAGTTTAATGCTGAAACTTCACTGCCAGTTGATGCTCACCAATTACAAGGGTCACTTGAAATACGATCAGCAGAATCACCGTGTGTGTCAGAAACCTGTCTCTGCTGATGGGCATTAGGAAACTTTTTAGCGAGGCAAACCACCTTGCTATAATAATATGACTGCTGCTATTAAAAAAAAAAAAAAAAGAAAAAAACCCCGAAAAAGCAATTCAGGCTGTAGCTGACAGAGCTGGAAGCTGCTTTGAGTCTGAAGAACTTGAAGGTGATGTGGTTTGATGCCCTTAAAACAATTCAGCTCCCATATGGGTGTAGTTGTCCAGAAGTCATCAGAAATTAACTCTCCATCCCAGGAATATAGCACATTGAAGGATAAATCAAAGACCCATGGGAAAAAAAAAAGTCCACAAAGTAGTCTAATTCAAACATACCACGTAATTTCTTTCTAATAAAGCTGAAATTTATACTGATAATCTTATTTCCCTACCTTATGAATTCTTCAGTGCAACATCCTCTGCTTACAGTTAAAACAAAAAGCAGCATAAAGTCAAAACTAAATTAATTAAAGAAAGTTCAAGTGAAGCATTTCAACATCAAAATGAACAGGTAACAAATACAGATTTCACATTTGACATTCTTCTGTCCACCGCTGATTGCATCGGACACATTCCTGCATTGTGTTTTATTTGAACAAACCTTTTTACCTTTTTGCTTTTCCAACAGCAAAATATTTCGGGAAACTCTCTTCACTGCCATCCTACCCATGCCTGGCCAGACTTTGTTTCAGAGGAATGACACGGAAATACTGTGGTGCCGATACAAATTTCAGATCAGTGAAGTTATTAGCAGCAAAAAAGGGGAACAAAAAATGGATGTTCTATCTCCAGTACTTTTCCTACCAAGTTGCCACAGCAAGTGCTGTCATCTGTTAAAAAAAGACAAGGATTTGCCAGGATAAGCCTTTCCCTGAATCAGCTTCAGGATTAAACAAGATGTCCAGGCTTGCTCCGACTTCAGCTCCATTCTCCCTAAGTCACTGAAGTTGTGGAAGTCAGATAAGGAGTTGCACTTCTCATGCATCCAAAATAAATTCATTATTGGCCTGGTTCTGTCCAGCTGAAGGTCAGCTGGAGAGCAGGATCACCGCAGCTCACTGAAAATGCACCAGGAGACTACACATGCACCTTCTAGCAAGTCCCACCACATCTGGTAAGCAAAGCCTAGCACAGAGGAAGGCTGTCAACCCATCCTGCCAGGACCGGGCTGAAATGGGGAGGTGTTGGTGTTATGCAAGTTTGTGTGTGGGCCTGTAAAGGTCTTATTGACACAGGTCAGTGTTCTAGCTACCGTAAAACATACACTACAGTGGGACAACAGCCGTTATTTGACATAGATCCAAGATATGTCAGACACTGAGGAGTCTCCAGAGAGGGAGATGTTGCAGCACATGGTGCTCTTCTCCTCTGCATCCTCTCCAGTCTTTGGGTTTTTTTTTTTGGGGGGGGGGGGGGAGAAGAGGATGAGGAAGGGTGGAAAAGAAAAGACTGAAGGGAGACTTTAAACTTGGGACAATCAGTCTGGCAATTGAAGGACAAAACCAATTTCAGGCTTTTTGTCTCCTGTCTAAAGAAATGGTACAAAGAAAATCACCAGCAACCACGCCAAAAAAAACCCCACTAAAGAACCAACAGTGAAGACAAAAGCAAATCTGAGATCTACTGATCGTTTTTATTGATGGAAAACGGGTAAAAAACCACCATTGAAGACAATTGAGTTTGTCTCCTTTTTTGGCACGACAAAAATCTGGCTAATTTATTTCATGTTCTGACATACATGTTTTTTAAAAAAATAATTCTCAGCTCAAATGCCACCTTGACACATTAACTATCTACTTTCATTATATTAATCTTCATTTTTGGTGTAGGTTATGAATGTATAATCTAAGCCAGAACATAAAGGTTTCTCCGTGGTAGTAAGAGGTGACATTATAAGTCATCACACAGCAGTTTATAATGCCAGTGGAATAATTCTGCATCAAGGGTTACAACAAAATTCTTGATAAAGAAAGATGTTATGGGAAGTAATTACTTCACTCCCCCAACTAGCTATTGAACTTTAATAACTGAGATATAATTCCAGGTTCCCTAAAAGACAGACTGGCATAGAAAGTTTCTGTAATTCCTGTATTTTAGTGGCCAGAACAGAAGTATCTAGACCATATTCACTATTTCATTAGACAACAAGAGATGCAAAATAAATACAAAATGGGTTATTCATGGCAGACCGAAAGAAAGCCTCACTCCTGAGCTTAGATCCCAGATACCAAACCTCATCTGAAGGGCAGCCTGTCTGCTGGCTAATCCCATAAATATAGTTAGTTAGACTAGAAACTGCAAATTACATATAAGGGCAGAATTAGGAAGATAAACCTAGGATATACTTAATGGATTATATAAAAATGAGCGAGAAATGCCTTGTAATTATTCCAGGCTGTTGAGCTGGTTTCTTAGCTGATTTTAAAGACTAAGCTACCTCCTCTGGAGAAATAAGTGTAGCCAACTATCGGTATATACACTTTTCTTAATAGCCCACTCAGTGTGGCTCCTAGCCTGGGCTATAGGCTGGCCTTTCTGCTTCTGGCAGCGCATCAGCAGGGTATAGCATGAGCCAGGTATAGCATAAAGGGACTTCTGTAACGTCACGTCTGGGAATTCGGATGAACCTATTTTTAGGAAACTTTAGGAAAGCATCTACATAAACAGCAATTTGGCTTTGCTCATTATCATACCTGGAAACACCAGAGTCGCCTGTCGAGTAATGAGTTAATATTTGCCTTGCTGGTTTCTGCACCTGACAAATATTTTTTGTTTGTTTGGGGGTTTTTAAAGACATTTAAGTTGATATCAGCCTGAATGTGAATTTGAGATGCTCTTTTGTGATCTGAGGTCTTGCAGGAACAGAAGAATTTGTGTTTTTATGTGGTCCAGCCACTAAAACTGGACCTACAAAAAACATAGCATTGCAAAGCCCACCGCATTTTTACTCTGCCTTGGTGGACTTAACTGTGCATGTCTGCACTATTCATCTTGCAGAATGACTGAAAAAAAAATCCCATTAAGCACAAAAAAGGGGAAGGGATAAGGGCATGAAGGGGCAGAGTGGTACTAAAGCAAACCAGAGCTTTCTTCTGCCATTTTCATGACGGTCTTGAAAATGCTATACCAAAAAAACCCCAGTTAATTTTAAAATGCCAGTTAAAACACAGCAGGCAGCCCTGGTTTAGGAAGGCAGCTGTGCTCAGTCTCCAAGCAAGTCCATTTCCTCAAATGAAATCAAGAAGAGCTTGTGGTGTCTGAGCCATGGATGACTTGAAGGTGCTGCTGGTTACTGCAGGGGAGAGACTGTGGGGAGAAGAAAGAATCAAATCTAGGGACATAGCTGTAATTCAAGGGGGTTTTTGGTTGTGTTTCTTTTTTTTTCCCCCCCTCAGGTGTTTTGTGGTTTTTTTTGAAGGGCAGCCTAAGGAGCAAAGTTGGGGAGAGGAGTCTTGCTGCCAGGATTGTTGATTCCTGAAAGTTTTGGCCCTGACACTGTGGGTCTTTGAGATTCTTTGGAAGCATTTGCTGGAAGTCATCATTAATACAGATCATCATAAACAGAAGCAAATAAATAATTCTAAGGACCTGTATAATAATAAAGGCATAAAATGTTCAGTAATACATTTTGCAGCTCTGCTGCTAGCAGGAGTCGATCAGCTGGCGACAACCAAGAAAGGGAAACCTCTGACGGCTCATCAGAGATCTGTAGGCTGCCTCTGGACCATCAGCATGAGACTGCTACGGAAAGGCAAAAGCAACTCCAAAAGGGACCAGGAAACCCTTTTCCAGAGGAGCTGGGAAGGTAATGAAAGTCGTGGTGAGACAGATTGCTTTAAGGAGTTGCTTCTATCAGGGGGTGTTTAGCTTCTGCCTCCTGTAGAAAAGGAAGATTAGCAATGGCACAAGAGCTAGTCAGTCTAGATGGCCACAAATATGTGAAGTTTGAACTTAGAAACAAATTAGAGAACCATTAGAAACATGTATTTATGGAACAACCCTCTAGGAGGAATAATACAGGCCAGAAAAAAGACAGCTGCTTCTTATATGGGTTTTGACACAGCTACGCAAGGAGTTACTTGACGGACTACAAGGTCCTCAGACCAGAGGAGAAGTCGTGTCCTCCCAGGCTGCTCAATGGCACATGTTGTTTGCTTATTTTGAATCTAGCAAGACACCCAGGGATGTGCTAAACTTTACACCTGGGAATAATAAACATCAATTTACACACTCCAAACTTAAGATAAGGGTTAAGCGTTTTGTGACCACGTTCTGTACATCTTCACCCGCCACTTGGATACGAGACCTGCTCAAGATATCCCCAGATTTTACAAACCTTCCAAGCTTTTTCCCACATACTCAATGCTCCAGGGGAACAACACCTACAGCAAACTGCCCCAGGATCAGGCCCTGCTTATTTGCACCCCCAAACACCAATGTTATATTGCCATCTTCCTGAGGATTGAGTGCCGGCAAACACATCGCGCGCTCTTGTGGGAGAGGCACCTGCTAGCCCTGTCATACTCCGGGTTTCCAAAAGGAATCTTATTTTCCCAGCTGCTCGAGACAAGTTAGTAACATACCAGAGGCACAACAAAGCAGGTCGTTGGGTTTTGGTTGGTTGGCTGGTTGGTTTTGCATTGACATGGGAAAAGAGCTAGGCCTTTCCTCTTGGCTGGAGTATTCAGCCGCGGGTGAGACGGCCAGGAGAGCTGGTTGGTGAGACCAGACCAGCTTTAAGACTTATGTTGACCTACTGGCATATAGGAACAAGGCTCCAAAACTGGAGAAAGTTTGTCTTTCTGTTGGACATCAGCTATTTCCAGTTAGAGCTGACTCCAACCAGTTCCAGTTTTTGAGCTGATAACACATGAACCCAGATGTATGTATCGAGGCCCAAGACTGCATGTCCCTACAGACATGCTGCCTTATGATGCTGCACTTCAGGTTCACATCCCTCCCACGTGCTGGCCTCCATCGGGATTTTACTTTGAGTTTTGTGGCGTTTCAGAAAAAGCCTCTGACACATGGGGCCACCAAAACCCAAACCACCACGCTATGAGGCATCCTCCCATGGGGGTCAGCAAACACGGGGCTGAAACAGCAGTGAGACATTTAGGTAGCTTTAAGAAAAAAAGAAGTTTGCCACAAGTGCGAATTGGAACTTCATCAGTTGCCACTGCTCAAAAAAACGTCAACTTTCCCCAGTATTTTGTTTGCCATCGCAATGGGCAATGACAGACACTAGAGCAGCAATGGAATGGACTTGCCTAAGGTGGTGGGTGAAGGGTATTGCTGACCCCTCGGTGTCACTCCCTGGGCAACGGGAGGGTTTCCAGCTCTCAGACCCGGCCCTCAACGGCCATTTTCTGACTATGGCCATTTTCTGGTTAACGGCTTTGCCTCAGCAGATCTGATGAACAACCTGATGCTGCAACTCCCTTCCATCTGAATCAGTAAGGACAGCAGATGCATTTAAAAACCCATTTTTTTCCCTTTATATCCTGTATTGAAATGTGCTATATTACTGTATTTTAGCATGAGGCATTTCGAGAGCAATTGATCTTCAAAACAGTAAGAGAGAGCGTGTAGGTTTGTTTTTCAGGTTGTTTGACCATCCCCACTCCAGCATCCCACTACAACCAGCTCCCAGCAGGCAGAGACCTTCATCTCCCACCCCGTCCCACCAGCCGCATATCGTGCTATCAAGCGCACAAACGGCTTCCTTTCACTGATCCAGAGCCAAACCGTAATATGAATATAGTATCCATGATATATTCCAGTCCATAGGATTACTGGGCAGTCAACACTCAGCCCAGTAAACCCCCAAGGCTGGGGTCTGGGGGTGTTCGGATGGTTTTTGGGCACTAGATGTCAGTGTTTTCCCTACGCTTACAGAAATTCCCAGGCACGGTGAATGAAGAGTTACCAATAAATAAATAAAAGCATAAAGCGTCTTCAGTACCGAGGCCTCATCGAAACGGCAGCAAACTCTCCTTCTCTCCGGTGGGCAAAAGGTTTCCGAAAGAAACCCGTACTTTCCCCCCTCCCCAGTTTGTTTTGGCGTAGAAATAGTAGTTCAAAGAAGGGGAGCCGAGTCACACAGATGCACGGCACCAAAGGTGTCTTAATTCCACTTCAGAGCGTGCCTGCCAACATTATCTGGAGTAAAAAAAAATACATGCCTATGTTTGCTAAGAGCTGCTTAACAGACCAAGCCAAGAATTTTTAATATAAGGAAGGAAACATACCCATTTCTTTGAAACCTTTTTTTACATTGTATAACATTCATGAAGCTTTTGACCTGGAAAAAGAAATGGGACGTTTTTTTAGCTATATGAAAAAGTTTGGAAGCAATTTTACTAAGATCTTAAACTTTTTAAGTTCAGATAACAAAATAGGTTCAAACACATTGACAACATTAATTGAAGCTCCTATCTGCAACATTTGGTTTGTGCAACTAGGAAAGCCAACTTTCATTTAGATTTGAATTAGAAAAAAAAAAAAATCTCAAATCAAGCGATTAAGAAAAATTTCACCCAGGTATACTGTATCCCATTATCATCTCAATATTGGGTTAGCAATACGTTACATGGTTTAAAATAAGAGTGCTACCCTTTCTCCTTGTACACACACGGGTCTGTCTGTGCACTGCACTTTTAAAAGAACTTGGATTTTAAAAATTTGGGGGAAAGTAGGGAAAGAAAATAGCTCATAAACAAGCCTTTTGCTTCTGTCTCAACGCAAAGGAAAACGCTCCACCATTACCATACTTGCACTGCTAACTCAAAAACTAACGACTCCTCATACTTCCATTAATACAATCAGTGTACCTGCCATCCTGCCTCTCAGGTACTTGGTGGCACGTCCCACCTTCGCGTGGCTAAAGGCGTCAGCTGAGATTTATAGCGGTGACAGACAGGAAAGGGACGGCACGAACCTGCTGCCTGCCTAGAGCTATGGCCTCAGCCTGCACATAGACCTGGGGAAGGGCAAGGTCTTCCCTAGCTTTCTGGAAATTTGGGTGGGATTTTGAAGCTGATGCAAGCTTCTGTTCACAGATAAAGCAGTAGCCTGCGCCACTGTGAGCCACGCAGAGCTGGGATGGGATCTACTGAGACCTTTTCCCATAGAGCGAGGACCCCAGGGGCACTGGCGCGGCTGTGCATTTTCCACTGAGCACGTTGCTGTTAGCCAGCAGCAGAGGGGGTACCTGGGGTCCCAAAAGCACGATGGCTGCATATAGTTGGATTATGTTTTCTAAGTCCAAAGTTGAAAAATCTTATTACAATGAAGCTGTTGGCCACCAGTGCACACTCGCTGTGAGATTACTAATTAATTACAATTTCCTTGCAGATCATCCCATGCATAGTTGCCTTACACCAGTTAAAATTACGTCCTCCTGAAATAAAATTTTTCAGTCCTTGAAGATGAGCATTTCTGAAACAAAGGTTGTAGCAAATTGCCATGCAGACTATTGGCTTGATGAGGCTGGACTTCAGCACAAATACAGTTTAAATTAACCCATGCAGCCTCCTGAGATACCAATAACTGCAGGAATTAGCAGATCTCCTTGCCTTCCAGGTGGTCCTATCTCTGATGCATCGTGTTTCTGCTCCTCTCCCTAAATCTTTTTCCTCTGCTGAAGGAGAGTGACCTCTCAACTCCCTCTTTGACCATCAAAGGTGCTCCATGCTGGACAACCACAACAGATCGTCATTTGCTGTTCGGAGTGCTCATATTAGGAAAAAAAATGAAGCAGCTATAATGACTAGCAAACAAAAAAAATACTGAAAGATGAACACCATCTGCAAATTTTAAAGGTAGTTTTGTGTTATCTTCCGTCCATCAGTATATGTATGCTCTATCTCACTTTGCACGTGTTCATTGAATGAGAAATTGTTCACCATCAAGTAGATGTAACAAAATAAGTAAATCCTGTCCCCTCCCCTTTTTTTTTTCCCAGGCTACCTATGCATTAAGCTCAATATGGAATTTCAAGTATGTGGTGCTAATTGTACTCAACAGCGGCCTTGGGGGAAAGGTAGGAGAGCACCTTTGCTGCAGAAAGATCAATGTTAATCTTGTTATGTCACTACTCATAAATGAAGTTGTTGCAAAGGTCATACAGATTCCAAGCAAGTTCAGAAAATTGTAAAACTTTACTGAAAGGATAGGGATATACTCATATTTGAGATTAAATATAAGGCTAAGCTGGCAGCTAGAAGAATATAGCAAGGACCTTTGCACTTCAGAGGTAGCTGGTAATGATACAGCCACTTACAATGCCACATGTATGGCTTATTTTTAGACAAACTTGGCCAAAAGGGAAAAAAAAAAAAATCAAATTTTCTGGTCCACTTCCTGAATAAAAAAAATTAGAAAAAAACCAAACACAAACCAAAAATATCAGTGACCATCTAATGATGCATCCCATCCTAAATGTTGAGAAGCCATTAGTGCTCCTCCAGCCTGATGAGCCCGGGCCTTGACTCAGTGCGGTGTGAGCAAGTCAAAGCAAATCTAATGGCTCTGGGCTACGCTGCATCCCGACACGTGCTGAGGAAGATCAGCATCCGTTACTCACGCTTAGTGGAGGGAATTTTCAGGGAGGACAGTGTCTGCCTGGCAGACCCAGGACCAGCAGGACAGGGTGTAAGCAAGGAAAGAGTAATTGCTTCCCTTTTTAACACGGAGCACGGCTTGTGATTTAAAAAGCTTTTGACACAATGAAGTGGTTTCCCCAAAGAAATATATGGAAAGCGTGCTGTATCATGGCTTTCGGAGCCCGGCGTCCCCACTCTCACAGCAGGTGACCGGAGATCTCTCCCGGCCGCCTTTTGTTCCGCTGCTCTAACAATGGCTCAAAGGGTCCCTATTAATATCGGTTTGAAGGGAAGATAATATAAATTGACATTTCAACTGCTGTATTGGCTGGAAGCAATAAATCATACAATCAACCATAAATCAACTTTACATTGTAGGACGAAATACCAATTTGTTTTGCTGAAATCCAGTCTCCATTGAAAAGCCAAGTCAGCTTACTGGGAGAGAGAAGAAAGCCAGCAGACAGCTACTGCGAGAGTTTAACAATCCACAACGAGCTTATTTTTAAACCGTATCAGGAACCACTCGTCAACACCCAGCGCGTGGTTTGCTACGGCCACAGCTCCCACCACCACCACCACCACCACAAAAAAAAAAAAAGCAAGATCAGAGCAAAGTGCTGCTGAAGGAAAACTGTGACTGCGCCAGCCTTCCACTTTTTAAAACAAAGCCCCCGAACCTGTGGGATGTTACGAATCGGCCGTGCACCTTTGGCTTTGCAGCGACTGCTACCAGGCAGAGCAGAACTAATCCACGGACTGCAGGCTACTCGCTTGTCACGAGCTTCTCCTTATAGTCACGCTAGCGTGGACCGAACAAAATTGACCAAGAGCCCTCAGCCACCCCACTACTGTCTAAAGACGTTGTTCCTAAAAAGGTCTGGTAGTTTGGAGACCACCGAAGCACAGAAAGAATACAAGCTGGTACGCCCTCCGTATCGTAGAAATCAGCGTTGCTCTGTGCAACCCAAGTTATGCCCGTGTAAAAACATACGCAGATCAGCCTCAGGGTTTTACTCCCTCTTTTTAAAGTGTTGCTCATCATTCAGTTCAAGTCTCCAGCAACAACAGAAAGTATTTTCGTTCTTGCCCAGTTCCTGGGAAATCGGCAACAGTTTTGTCATCGATTTCAACGCCCGAACTATTACTGCGAGACTCGACGGACTGGTTAAGCGATGGGTTCTCAGTCGTTTCGTGTAAGGCCAGTAACAGCTGTAATTTCAGCCAACTGCTACATATTTGCAAGTGTTTTATGCTTCTATTTTAACTTTAAAGGTTCTCCCCTTTTCTACCACAGGCAGCAGCATCTCTCTTTATGGCGGTACTTCAGGAAAGGGCCGCTTGCCACGCAGCCACACCTAATTGACGCCGGCTGAGCAGCCAATTTTCCGTCTGCACAACAGCAAGAGAAATAAATTCTCGTGTCATTACACACTTCTGATGAAGAACCCCCCACCGGCACCACAGAGGTGAAGGATGCAGAGTCAGGAATGGCTGGTGTGGGCTTAAAAGGGAGTGGGAATGGGACAGCTTTCAAGGCTGAGCTAAAAAACAGCATTATGAAAGTTGCTTTGACTTCATATTCAGTCACAACTTGTCTGCAAGGGTCTGAGATTTTGCTATTGATTGGACTGGGTGAGCTGGGGGAATTCCTGTTCCCTCTTTTATAACCCATCCACTACTGGACCTATAAATATTCATGTAATCAGCTACATTTTAAGGCTTCTGGGACATAGACAATTTTACTCTGAAGCAGTTCTGGATTTAGAGAATTTTTTCAGCCATTTGAATGGGACAAAGCGAGGATGCAGACACGAAAGCCTGTTCAGTATCTGCAGCAATATTGTTGTCCCATTCCCACATCCGTATGCCCAAGGCACCCGGGAACCCAGCCACCTAGCTCTCCTCCCTGGGAAGATTTAAAACCAGCTCCTTACAGCATAGTATTGTCATCCATCAATTTACTACCAACTATCATCCAACTCTAGGAAAGCCACGAAGTCTCTAACTTCCTATGTCTTAGGCATTAGTGATTTCAGGGACTAAACTCAGCGTCTTCTGGATTCTCTGGATCTGTAACTCCTGGGCTGAGCAGGGAGCGTTTCCTCCCAGTCGCCACACAACCACCGCAAGGCACATGCAGCAAACCCATCCTGTGGCCATTGCCCCTTGCAGAGAACTCTTAAGTTTGATAAAAATGCTTTATTCTTGGTACTCTTCCAAATGCTTTGCCGCAAGGGGTGATAAACAGGAAAAAGAAGTTACAAAAGAATAAGCAGGTGGACTTTGCCAGGGAACACTCTTTGGTCCCTTTTGGTGTCCAGGGGTGGATAAGCTGCTAATGGTCCGCACAGAGCTACACATCAGGGTCTTACACTGAAGGCAAATGTTTTTGGGTTTCTCGCACGGGCAACCCTGACAGGGTTTCGTCAGCTATGGCAGACTACATCGTGAGCTACGATTAACTTTGAAGAAAACAGAGTGGATAATTTCATGCCTTGTTAAACTAATAATTTCCATCTGCATTGCTGGACTTGGGGATGTTGTTCTCATCGTTGCTCAGCTTTCCACAGCCTTGTGCCCATTACTGCAGAGTAGTAGGAATTAAATACAAACGTTCTCCTCATCAAAGCACTGACTAAGGAATGTCAAATCTTGTCTCCTCAGATGCCATAGGGGGCCATTAAGTTATCGAAACACTTTCAGAAAGCATTGCAACGCACCGCAAATCGCAGCATTATGAACAGGCACTCAAGGTCCTCTTATCCCCGAGCTCCCAGCTCTGTTGGAAGCCCCACCAGGGTATTTCTATAAGGTATGATATAGGCTTACTTCCCCCAACAGCATCAAGCCAGAGCATGCTATTTCTATCAGCCTTTGAGCCTGACAAAAAAACAGAAGAGAAACCTGTAAGAAAGACCCTGTACCAGGTAAGGAGATGTTTCCTCTTTCCTTTGCCTCTTCCACTCCTTCTGAGCAGCCTGCTGGGAAATGCCAGGTCTGTATCAGCTCATTGTCCTTTGCTGGAGATGCTCCTATGGGAGGGCAGAAATGTTTTAAGAGATGAGGGACCCACCTTTCAGAAGGTACCTCCTTCTTAGCTTTGAGGCTCATACACAAAGAGATAGAAAGCCTTAGATTACAGCCAAAAAAACATACACAGACAGCCCCCCCCAAGCCTAAAACTCGCACAGACAACCAAGAATGAATGAACAACCTCAGCTTCTCCTTTTATCCACACATGAGCTTTCCCATTAGGTAATTTCCAAACTGCTTTCACCTACAACCAGCTCCCAGCCAGGAGTCCTGGCCTTTCCTCTCCTTCTCCTACCAGAGAATGTCTCCCATCATCTTAGAATCTCAGAATCATTTAGGTTGGAAAAGAGCCTTGAGATCATCGAGTCCAACCATTAACCTAACATGACCAAGTCCACCACTAGAACGTGTCCCTAAGCACCACGTCTACACACCTTGTTGCATGGCAGGCCAGCAAGGCCCATGTCAAGCCTCCTGAAACCAGGGAAACACACCACTGGGGGTTTCGAGGTCTCCTTGCCTCACCCTTGGGAGAATGGCACTCCAGGAGATGTAATGGGGCACAGGATGTACCTCTGGGTGAGTGAGGAAAACGCTGTTCAAAAGAGAAGGCAAAAAGAAAAAACCCTTGAGAACATCACTCCCTGAAAGAGCAGAGCTGATTAGCTGCAAACCCGGCTTCTTCAGCCTAAAAAGTTTCAGTGGGCAGGGTGCCAGCCCTGCTTTGGACTTCAGGAAACTCTCCAGCAGTTCTTCAAGGGGCTCAGGAGCACTCTTGGCAGGACAGCACGTGGTTCTTCCGAACACCTGAAAGGGGAGGCAGCTGCAACCTCTTTAAACCAGGGAGCCCGGCGTGCCTCTCGGGCAGGCACCTGCACCTGAGAAATTTCTCGAGACTCACAGGGAAGCACCACAGAAAACGTAGAGTCTTGGTCCCAGGAAAATTAACCCATCCGTTTCGTTTGCCAGAACCACGCACGGCGACGGGGGCTTCCCATGAATCTTGTGCATTGCTACCGAGTCGGCCGATGTCAGCAGACGTCACCAGCCTTTGCTCCCGAGTGCGTGTTGGGACCCAACCTCAGCCACAAATCTCCAGTCCCGCTCTGCGCTCCGCTCCCCTGGAAAATGGAAGTAAGACTTCTAAAGCGAGGGTTACGGTTTCTCCCACAGTCGCCCCTTTCACTTCGTAACAAACAGCTTAAAACATGTTTCTGAGCACGTTTATAAGAACAGATATCACATGCCCTGAGAGCAAAACCAGTTCCTAAGGTTTCCTAATTAAATAATGATCGCAACAGCTCCCATACCAAAAAGCACATGCCAGTTTTTTGCTACTTCACACCAACCTTTGTCTTTTTTGTTCTTGCCTCGTGTCGACAAGCATGTTATTAAGTGTGTACTTACAGACTTGGGAACCTCATCATGGAGTTTTGTCCTGTCACTCGTCATTGAGCTAGTTTTTAGTTGAAAATATTAATCAAAAAATGCTCCCTCACTGTAGTTGTATAGTTTCATATCTGAATAGCAAGTAGTTTCATGCATGAAAGTTGTTTTATTTTCAAAGGTGATTTTATAGTTTCTTGGAATTATAAAAAGAAAATTAGGAAGATTTCCCTTCTTGAAAGTTTTTTAATGAAAAGATGTTCCTGGTGTGAGAGATGGGTCAGATGAGCCGTCATGCCAGCAGAGCGGTAAGGAAGCACCTACTGCTATCCTGGGCTCCCTCCGGCCACCGCACCCTGTTGGCATCTCCTTCCCCTTCTCCTGCTCCTCCAGTACTACAAGATGTTGCAGATGAACCACCTTCATCTCCCCTCCACACCCTATCATGATGCCTGGGAAGTTCTAGTTCTTCTTGTCAGAAAGCTTTTCTTTGTCCTTCCACGTTGTATTTCCCTCCCTCTGAGAAGATGCACATGTCAGGTTGCGTATCTCATCTCTTTGTGTTCAACCAGAATTTCACACCCAAACCCTGACAGTCAAATTGAAAACCTGACGTCCTCTTCCCACTCCCAAAGTCAACGTGCCCAAATGTCATGGGAGCTGAGCTGGCTTGTAGCACAGCCATGAAATGCTCTGGGAAGGGCTTCCAGAGGCAGAGAGCACAATGGGGAATACAATTCTCCTTTCAGAGCGTCTCCCTCCATCTAAAGAGGATAACCTATCTTGTCAGAGTCTGAGGACAAACATTTTTCCCTCCAAGAGCATGGACATTCATTGCCAGTAACAAATATATGGACCTGCTGGCAGGCAACCATATAAATGACTATTATAGCAGCGTCTCATGCATCCCTTGTAATAGAGGCTCTCAAAAAGGCTTTGTTTTTTATATCATTTCACATTGTCTGACATAAGAGTCATTCCTGGTGCTATTTTTAGTAAACTAATCCGTGTTTGGAGGCAATCTTTCCCCTCGAATATTTCTGGGTGTTTGATAACTGACACAGCCCCCACAAGCTAATCATTTATTTGTCATCCTTCACTACAGAAGGTCACTTATGACCATTTTAGCACCTCCCAGTACTTAACTGTCACAAAAAAGTGACGGTTCTTATTGAAGTTCAGCAAATCAGTGGGCATTAAGCTTCAAAGACCAATTACTCCAGACTATTGGTTTCATATTGGGTCAGGGGAAGACAACAGCTCCTGGCTGGACTTTGGAGCATGCTGAGGTGCCAAGGCGCAGGACAAGGTTCTCCTGGATCCGTGGCAGGTAGAGCCACCTAGTTCACCTGCTAGGGTCTTTGTCACACCGCTAGGATTCACGCCTCAAAATATTTTCTCATTTCTTTAAGTACCGCAGCTGATGGAAGTAGACTAATGCAGGAATTCAGCAGTATCTGGTTTATAGCAAGGAAATGGGGCATGGATGCGTTGGGTCCATGTTTATCCAAAGTGTGCCACACTCTTAAAGGAGAGTTTTTTGCTTGACATCACTTGGTGGCCAAAAAGCACTAGGAAGGGTAGCGAAAATGTTTGCCCTGGCCTCTGCAAACATCCATCCCTCCGGAGCAAAGCTCCTCCGTTGGGTCATTACATGGCACTAACTCCCAGGCACAACTCCAAACGCCAAGTCTCGTGTTGACCACGAGGAGCTCCTCTCAGGGGAGATTCTGTATTCCATGAGGTCAGGAGATTTGCAGCTATATGGGTTAATGCGTGAGAAGTAAAGCGCAAAGTCCCCCTGAGCACAATGTTAGTAAAGCACCTGGTCACCGGCGGTCAAGGTGTCCCCAGGAGGACTCTGGTAGCCTACCCATCTCTTCCACAGAAACCAGGTCCTATTGCAACCCTGAATGCTGAAGGTGCTTTTAAAAGCAAACACGATCAGGCAACAGTGGAGGAAAACACACTGACGTATTCGTAGAGCAAGGTTCACTCTGGGGGAGCCGGTTCCTGATGCGGAGAAATTTTACGTTGCTACCAAAAGTTTCAGAGCTACTTAGAGACCGATCTAGTCCTGGAGAGACAGAATCCAGATGGAGGGTTTAAAAGTATGTGTAACCAAAATGCGTGACACAAAAGGTATGGCTGCCAAGGTGGGTACCGATGGGTGTGGATCCGCTTCACGCCCACACCGGTGGGGAATACCGTAGGTAGCACGTTCTGCTGCAGCTGCGTAGCTCCGCAGAGCATTGACATCTGATTTTAAAAAGCACTCGTTTAAAACCTCTGCAAAGCTCACACCATTGTACTTCAGCCAGTCACTGTGACTGGAAAAAGCTCCTAAATTATAGCTCAGCGGCCTCAAAATGACGGCATAGCCCACCTTGATTTAAAGCCCTGGAGTGGGGAAACGGCTTACCTGAAAGGTTTGATATTCTTGCAGTCCTTCAAACACTCGCTGTTGGAGTCTCCATCTTATTTACCCTCTGAGTTTGTCCAGCAATTGAAAGAAATACTATTTCTGAGCCTTATATCATGTGGTGCAAGCGAAACTGGTCCTGTAACCATAATAAGATTCCTTCTTACCAAGGACCCTGTGTAAAACCTCTATGACACTTGCTGCTATCCCTAAGAGATCTTCGTTTCACTTCTCCTCCTGCATCCAAAACCACAGATCATTTTAAATTATCCACATTAACTTGTATACATATTTTTTCAGGACTTTAATAGGATTTCTTGTCATTTGTAAAGCACCGTGAAATGTAATATTTTCCCCAGAACGGGCTGTGAAATTTGGCTACCTTATCAGCAATTTATGTAGAACTTGCTTCGTGGATTAAGTGTTTGACTCACTGAACGCCTCCTTCCCACATTCAGTCTATCGAATCGGCGTGTTAGAAGATACATGGTTCATCCTCTTTTTTTTTTTTTTAAACGGTAGTTCTAGCCTCAGAAGTGATACATGGCATTTTATTGTGCATGCATATGTTTACGTTTAATTGCTGGAGCTTTAGGAAGAACATTATGTCTAATTCTCTGCTGGAGTGACTTTATTGCACTTTACGCACAAGCACACAGCTACAACACCCAGACGTCTAGAAGCCCTGCCTATTGCTCAAGATCCTGAAGCTATACAAACCAGGGGAAGAAATGGTCCCTGCTCAAGGATTTCGTGAACAAAGCAAAAAATAAGGCCACTGACTGGCACAGACTGGTAGTTTTAAATAGGACAACTTCTGTATCTGTGACCAGGAGCAATGTCTGAGCCCCAGTGACCTATAAATAGGAGATTTCCCCCACCCAGAATATCCCCAAAATGCAAAATACTGGGTTATTTGTAGATTTGGGGCTTATTCTTCTGAAAGAGCAACCTCCAGGAAAAAAAAAAAAAAGTAGCGTGTTCTGATGATTGCCCCAGACTATAATTTAGTCTTGTATCTGCAAGTTTCAGGTTTTGTTCAAGCACATAATGGTGCAGTGGAATGCTTCCCAGCAGTCCCCCAGTGCATACTCCTTAATAACAGAGAGATCATTTATTGGAGAGAATGAGCAGATTCTTGCATAAGCCTCTTTTGTATGAGAAGTTTCAAGGATATGAAAGCAGCAATTATCCTCACCTTGGCTAATACAATTAAGAAATTCTGAAGTACTGAGAAAACTCTGGAGCAATTAGACTTTGAAAATCGCCTAACTATGAATTGTCATTAGCCAGCGAGCTATAGTTAGATCAAATTAAATCTGAGATGTGGGGAATGATCTGAAAGCAGTCAGAGGCAGTGAGGTAGGATTTCCATCGCCGTTTGTTATGGAGCTGGATCCAAATCCTCTGTGAGCTACGATGACGAGTTACAGGCACTTGGAAGTTTTTAGGGGACCAACCAGGCATTTTTTGCTAACTTAGGCAGAAACACTACATTATTTTAGTGATAACTGTGGAACTAATTCCAACAAATAAAAAAAATTTCCCAATCCAAAGCAAAAATGTCTTAGGTAACAGGAAAAATGCCGCTTAACTTAAATCTCTCTTGCTGACTCCAGCTTTTGTGAAAGAGGTAGGCTGGTCCTCACAACAGGATCAAAATTTGAACAATTTGTCTTTGATATCAGGTATAAAAAGCCCTTGCAGGATTACTGCAGCTTAAATATCATCAGTAAGAAACAAAGCAGTCCTCAGATAAGTGCTACCTTGACTTTAAGGCAAAAACATGGACTGCAGAAGGGCGCAGGCGGGAGCAGACATCCAGAAAACATGATCTATGAGAAGAGGGTGGAAGATCAGGTCCAAAGAAGAGGAGACAATATAAAAATCCTTCCATGAGTGCTACTGACAGCAGGGAAACGATGTCTTCAAGGTGCTCACGAATGGTGAACGTATCAAGAAGTTTAAGCTTACATTGGGAAGCAGATTTCTAATGATGAGAAGGAAGAAGCACCAGGTGGCTGGGGCCTTGAGGAGCCTTCAAGATGAGGAGACTTCATCGGATCCTTTTCTGGTAGATGTTTGACCAGACTGATTTTGCCTCAGCAGAGAGGGAGTGGTTAACCCTTGAGAAAGCTGTGATTTCAGCATCCTATTTTTTGTTAGCATTCTTGGAGGACATTTCAGCTGCGGATGAAGCTGTTAGAGCAGCATCCATGCCATCAAAGGGGAGAAATGTTAATCTCAGCATGAAACTTGAGCTCTGACAAAGGTTTGGTTTATTCCTCTAAACTAGCATACGAGTCCTAACTTACTGCTTCCGAAGAGGAAAGGTAATGGAAAGGCATAGGAAAACTAACTTCACGTTTCTCAGCTGATGCTTTCATGAAGCTGATGCTTTCTGATATTATTTCTTGTGAAAACAGGATTAAGCAATAGGTTCACCACTTATTTGCCTGAACACGCATCTTGACAACAACTGTTGATTTACAGTTGTAAATAATTTTCTAAGCTCTATGTCCATTGATATAATCTCTCAGAAGCAGAACGTGCTGTTAAGAGACTGCAGAGCAGTCAGGGGGTTTAGACTCAGTTCCTAAATCTTCCAGTCCTTTTGTGCCCCTTGTCTCTTTTGTTCTCCCATAAAGTGGGGCAGCATTTATATCTCCCTAATCTTGAAACATCTGCAGGAGGAAAAATGTACGTAACTTGTACATATGGACAGAAAGGAGGTTTTCTGCCTGGCTTAGTGCTTGGAGCGCAGAACGGCTTTGCTCGATGTGTGGGAAAGGCCAGGGGTCTGGTTTAGTTGTACTAACCTAAGGCTGGATGTGATGTGCAGGGCAGCAGGATTCAGCAGAATGCAGGATGGGGGTTCACGCTGCTGTGAAACACACCCCACCCACAGCCAACAGCAAACAAAACCCCTTTGTTAAATCAACTGAAAGATAAGAAACCCACTGAAAGCCAGAGCTGAACTTTCAGCAGCTCTTCTGAATTACACAACTAAAGATCTCCTAAGACTGTGGTCTGGGACACGTACAAAAGAGATGAGATCTTATGGGACGTCAGGGCTTTCCTCACCTTTGCAAATCCTGCAGAGGTCATTGCCAAGCACCAGGTCAGTGCCCGAGTGAACTTCCCTTCCCACAGGGAGGATAAGCTGCCTTTAACCCCCAAAAAGTGACACCTCTTCCGTCTCCAACCTGGTTTGTAGTCTCAACAGCCTAAGAGCCACTAAAGAGATTTTGGAAACATTTTAGTCCAAGTATCTATCTGCCTGGAGACACCTTTACACCCCAGCCAAACCAGGAGAGAAACAGTTTAAAAGCCAGATCTAAAGGAAAACACCAATTTTGACCAAAACTCCCCCAGAACCTGAGCCAATCCAATCTTAACGCAAGTGAATTGCTAACGAGAAGCAATGCTGCTGGGATTAGAGGTCCAAGCACATGCAGTGGCTGTGGGCTCTGCTTTAGGACCAGCGATGCTGCAGACAGCACAAGGATGGGGAAGGGGAGGAAAACCGCTCCCCAAAACCAGTTCTGATGAAGCTGTGAGAGACGCCAGGCTGCACAGATTTGGGAAGTATCAACTAGAGCTCAGCAGGTATCAGACAATCTCTTCTTCCCAGAGAAATGTGGGTTTGCCGGCAGCAGATATAAGCCGTGGAAATACTGAACTCTGGCTTTTTCCCCCACTTTGTGGGAACCCACTCAACCACAGGCTTCCCACCAAGGGCGTGGGAGCCTCGGGATGGCACGTTATGTGGGCATCAAGAAATTGCTTTCCCCAGCTCTGTGGACACACATAGGTGTTGTGTTGGAAAGGTTTCTTTGCCGTATTACTGACAACAGCTTCTGAGTTTGGCTGGGGAGGAGGCAGGTTTTGGCACCGAGTGATGACGCTGTGAAGTTCATATGAGGACTTACAAGTGTCTTCAATTACCGGAATGAAGCCTCCAAAACACATAGCTTTAAGAGAATATGTAACATCAGCTCTGAATCTAGTTTGCAGAGAATAAACCCCTCTTTCATCGTGGCGGGAAGCATTACCCTCAGCAGTGTTTCTGCACCACCGCGCGGGACTGGGACAGCCAAATCGAGCCCCGGGGGTGCAGCAGAGCTCTGGCTGCAGGAGTAAAACATGAACCTGCTACTTCCATGAAAGCCTGCTGCTCGCAGTCATTTTCTGTTGTCTTTGTTAGGACCCCATTAATACTTGACTGGTCAGAAACACCAGTGGCTCCTGCAGCTGGCACTAGACAACCCTGCACTCGGCAGCCTGAGGGGCTCCACTCTTGTTCTTCTCGCTAATAAGTTTCCCATCGCTAACCCTTCCTATCACACAGTCAAGCCTTCTCAGGGCTTGATCCCCAAACCATGGGGATAAAACTCTCACTGTGCTTCAAGCCCTTTGAAAAAGAATTGATATCCACTGTGTAAAACAAACAGTATTCCTAACTCATTTTGAAAGACAATTCAGTGAAAAATAGGATGTCTTATCTTTCTGTTGGCTTAGTTACACTTGATTGCATTTGCTATGGTGTGCATGCAGCTTCAGATTTTACCAGGCAGCTTAACGAATGCAAAGCTCAGCACGCAGGGTCGCTTAGCACAGCCCATCGAAGGACACCCTGCCCCGGGCTCCAGCTCCGCTGCTGGCCGAGCCCAGCCAGGGGATGTTCCTGCCGGCCTCGGGAAAGCTGTCCATCCACCTGAAGGCATGGACAACCTGATCCAATGCTAATCCCAAGTTTCTTTTCAATGGAAACTTCCTTTTGTGCATGGAGAACTGGATAATACTTAAAGGGCGGGGATATTGCCCAAGCCTCCAGGATCCATCCAGATCCCACACGCTGAGAGCAGCTGACATGGTGCTCCTTCCCCAGCTTCCCCATTATCTCGGTGTTAACATAACTTGTGAAGAACATTACTTCATCACAGCAAGAGAGACCCAAAAGGTCTGAAAGTTTGTCCTGGATAATCTCTCTCCTTATTAACAGTAGACTTGTGCAGCCATTGGTGATTCACCTGTAGTTAAATGGGTACACTACTTAATTTACAACAAGGGATTTATCTGGGAAAGAAGGAAAATAATTTCACGCCTCATTGTTTTTCTGTGATCCCATTACACCAAGGGATGATGCTTCCTCCATATCAGCCAAATATGAAATAGGAGACAAGGAGCAGAGAAGGGATTGCTCTTGGACCCCTGCCTAAAGAAGGATGGAGGATCTGGCCCAAGCTTAATTTTACTGCTAAGTATCTTCTTCCCTCCCCCAGAAATCTGATGATCTACAGGCTACAGTCACTGCAGCTGCCAAACCTGTGGTGTCTGAGCAAAACAAGGACCCCACCAAGGACCTCCTTGCCCCTGCATCCGGACATATCTGGGGGGTCCACCTCCACCCTGTGCGGGCAGACGGGAGCCGAGCAGCACAGAAGACAAAAGGAAAGGCACTTGGGTAGCCCGAGGACTACCCACTTGCTAAAGCATCAAAGGCGCATTGCAGAGTGGAGGTGTGAGAGCTTTTCACAGGAGAGGTTGTCAAGATCCTTTTATACATAGCAATCAGCACAGAGAGGGTTTGAGCAGGTTTTTCCTCCCGTACAGTTATACCAATAGTTTGCTAGTCGAGTTCGCTAGTTCCACGAGAAGCAAAATGACTGAATTCTCCTCTTCTCTGGTTTTGTGTGCTGCTGAACTTGTTGAAAACTGGTAAAAGGTGAACTCGTGCCATGAGCCTGTCCATCCCTGGGGACCCTCTGTGGGGAGCGCTGCTTCAGCCAACCTCTTCTCATAAGGCCTGGAGAAACCATGAGATGTGACAGAAATCAGCCAACAAGTTCAAGTCTTCCCAGGGAATGCTGGAGTGGTTTCATAAGGACACAAGACTTCACTTTGTTTACAAAAATCATAGCGCCAGACGTTGCACAAACACCGTAGCTCAATGGACAATCTCTCTTTTGTCTTACTGACGTATTGTATGATAATACAACACCACTTTGTGCATCAATTAGCAGAAAACGTAGCACCTGAGAATCTATTTTAAGAGATTAAAAATCCGCAAGGGGTTTGACGCTTAAGTTCTTTTTGTAAGATGAACAAAGCCGCAACCTTAAAATAGTTCATGAGCACTTCACTCTGCAAGTTTTTTCCACTGCACCCAGATAGGCATCTCCTCGACAAGTGTGCCAGGGTCAGCTGAGCCCTGTCTTGTTGCACAACGCCCTGTGCACTGAGGCTGATTCACAGCTTTACTTGTTGCTTTTCTGTCTTCATTCTTTTTTTTCTGCTGCCCCTGTCGTCCCGAGGGCAAGCGTGAGCACTCGTGGACCTCTGAGCACTGTTCAGAGGAGCTGGTGGCCCTTGAGCTGCTGCAAGCAACGACACAGCAGACACTTTGATCTGCAGGCGCAAGGGAAAAAGAAAAATAAATAAAGAAAAAATATCACACCCGCCACCCACCTCCACCCTCATCCACACATGCATTGGGGATGACTAAGAACAATCCAACTGTCCTTTCCAATTTCAATGAAAAAGTTTTGGTCTTCAGTGTGGGCACTGTGAAGACACCGTATCGGATTCTTCTCAGTGCAAGAGCCATTTCCACTATGAATCACCGTTTCCTGATTCATCAGCAGCTGGACTTTCTGTCTGCAGGGATTAAGAAAAAGAAGGTGACACGGCTAACCTTTAGTTTACTGCATGTCTCTGGTATGATTTTACCCAGCCCAGCTTTTGGAGTCAGCATCCTCTTCAAAACCCATGACAGGAGGGGAGCAGCCATGGCCACTGCTCTCCCTCTGCTTCGGCCAAGGCAGTGGGTCAGGCACGGTCCCAAAAAGTTTCCAAACCAGGGTCTGATGCCAATGGCGACTTACAGCTCCATTACACAATGTCACCTTCAGGGCCATGACAATCACGCTGGGAAAGTCCCACAAAACTCAACAGTCCTCTCAAAGGGTTGATTTACAGCACAAGGAACAGACAGAAGCCCCTCTCTGCAGCCGTGGCCTTATCTTCTGCTCAGCGCCATTTACTCTGAGCTCCCCTCAGGATATTATGAATTAAATTATATAGACCTTTTCCAGACCAGCGGAGGAAGACTTGGAGCAGCAAACCACCTGGATATATTTTGGAATTTATATTTTACTGTAGTATGCACAGAGAGGACAACCTTGGTCTTCATTTTGAATCTGCCTGTGGAGCTAGCTAGGCAGCTAAGGTTTTCCTGAAGTGTTTCTATGACATTTCAGGCAGATTTGAAACATGCTGTCACAAGACTGCAAATTACCTCTGAGAGCTGAACTCTCCCATCAGATCCAGAGGACAGGAGCAGCTGTGCCTCCTTTCTGATGCAGTCCAGCACCAAAGCCCAACCGCACAATGAAAATCGAGGAGTCTGGTGGCCTCACAGGTGACGTACTGCACAAGCATCCAGATGAAAACACCAACCCTTGCCTCAACGATGTTTTGAGCTGTGACACTGGTTTCTGGACAAAAACGGTGACTTTTCTGCAGCAGACTGTTATCATCCCCCACTTCCTACCCATAGTCCTCTACTGGTTCCTGCAGACCATGGTTTACCTGTCTGACCTATAGGACAAGATTATCTAATCTTCCTGAAGCCAACAGCCTCGGCCAGGCTCACTGGAGACAACAAGCTGTTCCCGATCAGAATAGGTTGGAAAACTCAGTGATGAAGCAGACAAAACCTTGCAGCTGGCTCACCACCTATAGCGAAATTCAGAGGTTTCTCCAAAGTGAATAATGGGTCAGGCAGGAACTTGTCAGGTTTTTATCTCATTTATGCGGGTACTTCTTCCTGATTATCTGTGAAGGACATGGGAAGGATTGATATTCCCTAAAAAAAACCCCAAACCGAAGTCAACGAGAAAACCCTTACAGGCACGTAATGGCACGATGGCTCTGTAGGCAGGTGGCCTAGTTACAATCCTTGCTGTCCTTAATTTCAGTCCGAGACCTCTGTTTCCACGTGAGAGAGAGAAGTCAGCATCACAAACCACGCAAAACAGCAGCTGCTCTTGTTCTCCCTGCAGAGGTGCCCTGCAAACAGCACCGTTTCTCAGCTAGAGGTGACCTGGAGGATGACCACAGCTCAACCTGCTCTGTTTTGTCCCCATCGGCTTGCAGTGAATGAGTCTGAGTTCCTGCGGTGGAAGAGCACTGCCCCAGCTGTGGTATGCAGACCTGGCCCTTCAGGCTGGGGAATGGGACACTAGGACGTGAGCAATACCCATGACTCTCTCGAGCAGTTGAAGGCAGGAGTTGCTACTCCTGAGCCCCACCAACCTTTCAACCCAAGCTGTCTAGGAGGAGGCCCCAGCAATGGGATCCTAAGGAGGACAGGAATGTAATCCTGGGCTCTACTGACTAATACACCTAAGCCGTAGGAATTAACTGTAATTTACAAGTCTTTAAAGCCACACACAAGAGGACAAGTCTTTCAAAAGCACCTGAGGCTGTTCTGAACAAAGTCTCATTGACATTCAGTAGTGTTTGCCTTAGGTGTCTCAGAAAATCCTACCCAGAGACGTAAAGCCTCACAGGTCGGACAGGAGCGTGCAGCTCAGCCTCCTGGTTTCTGCTCGTGATTACCTTAAGTGCAGCAGCTTGATGTTGCAGGGTTTCACACAAAGGCTTTCCTTTATTTCTGGTGCACCTCAAAGCGTGACCTCTGTCTTGCAAGCTCTGCAGCGGAGCATTGGTGTGAACAAAGAAGAAGTCTCAAAAAGAAACTCAGACACCATGGTTCCAAAACTTGCTGATTTTGCACGAGTTCAGTATAAAAGTGATCATAATTCAACCCAGGTTACAGCTAAAGGGACTTAAGAATAGTCCACTTGCTGGGTTGGGCTGTCATTTTAAAGAGGCCACTCTTCAGCAGCTGGGCAATGGTGAGGGACCAACTCAATCTGCCCTCAACCTTTGCTGCTGCCTTTCCACTAGAAACCTTGACTTTTAAGTCCCAGGGTGCAAGTCTGGAGTAACTTTTGCCACTGCTCCCCTTTAGTGCAATCAAAGTGGGAAGGGATGGATACTACAGCCCCTGTTTGGGATGTAACACCAGTCTGCATCTTGAGATGTGGGTCTTCAGCCACAGCGATCCTCAGAGATAAGACAGAATATTTGCACTTGCACACTTGCAAAAAGAAAATCAAACGTTACTTCTGTACCTATTTCAGCAGATATCTGCAGATGGGTGGAGCGCAGGTTTCCACACAGCACCCGGGAGAGATTTCAGTGCTTTGCAGCAATGACATACTAAAAGAAAAAAAGAAAAAAAGAGGCTGCAATACGCGGGACTTCCCTTCGTAGCCTTTTCAACCCTATCCCCGCTCTGCCGTTGCCAAAACCCTGCTTTGGCTCCCGCTCGTCACAAGACGCTGGGGCACACGTCCCGCCCTGCCCCACGGCCCCTGCCCTCCCAGTGAGGACACCGCCGGCTGCTCCAGCTGGGCAGGGGCTCAAGGGGCTCCCCAGCCGGCAGCGCGGGGCTCTCCCAGCGAGCACATGCAGCCGTCGCCGCGCATCACAAGATGTCGTTGCTGTGCCGCTTTTGTCCCTCTTGCCTGTCCCCGCTCCCCTCGCGGGGAAACGCACCACCTTTCCCAGCCAACCCCAAACTGGCGTGCTCCGGGCCGTCTCCTCGGGAGCACCCCACGCCTCCAGTGACATTATGGACAGGCTTCCCCCAGCGCCCAGCAAAACAACGCGCTCGACCTTGCCGAAGCTACAGACCTGACCCGTGCTCGTCTCTTGCTAAAATACCAGCCTTGGAGAGAAGTTACTCGTGTTTTGGTCTAGCCACTCACCCCAGGCCCTGAGCAAGCATCCACAGGTCGGTGAGCAAGCATCCACAGGTCTCCTCCCGTGCCACAGCCACAGCGTGGACGTGCAGGGCTTGCAGCAGCACCTTGAGACACCGGCTGCGTCGTGCATGGACTGTGTCCTGCCTGGACCTCGAGTGCAGGGCTGCCTTGCATAGGCATAGCAGGTGCAGAAAGACTGCTCAGATGGGACTGCTGGGATTCTGTCTTGTACGGAAAGAAGGGTTTAGGAATGAAAAATACACCCCTCATCGCTGTAGCGTGGAAGCCCATGCTTGTACAGCATCCGTGGGGAGGGGCACCTGACCGCTCTTCCCAACTGGGAATGGGGATTTTTAGAGCTGTAGCTCATTCTGGCTCTTTGTCAGCCTCTGGGCTTCATCAAGCCAGGCTAGCAAAAGGCTGGAAGGAGAAGAAGAGGTGCTGCAAAGCTTAGAAGCTGGCCTGAGCTCAAAGAAGAGAAGACATGATTGCTACATGGGCTTCAGCAGAACTTAAAATCTCCTGTAGCTGCCATGAGACCTTTCACATCCTACCTCTGCAGAAACCCTCCAGTCTTTCTCCATACTGTAAATTTAAGACATCAAGTTGTGTTTCACAATGCCCAATTCAGCGCAAGCTCTTTTGGGGATGCTGTGCCCTGGTGTAAACCGAAACACATTCAGGCACCCCCAGTAAAAAGATGCAAGCCCCTTGCACGTTTGGCAGTGACTGTCCCTTCAAAATCCACTTGATTCTCGGGGCATTTTGCACGCTCCAGAACAAAAACTGCACTGCTGAAACCACTGCAGATCTGACAATATTTGGGATATCTATTACTCAGATAGACGTTTTTCCCTCTGTAATGTTCACACCAGAATTTCTTCACAAGAAGCACCTGGCAGATGAGTTTTTTTACTTTTGTAAGAACTCGCGCAGCTACTACACTAAAGCCCAGCAAGAATTCTTCCACAAAATGGGTTTCAATTACAGAAAACCCCATTTCCTCCTCGGATGTCAACAGCTTTAGCTCAGGTCAGGGAAGTTCTCCTGTGTGGATCCACAGCCCTTCAACTCCAGCCCAAAGGCTGACCACACGATTGCATTGGACTTCTACCAAATTCACATCAAGAGGTTTCAATCAGTTCTTTAAATGTTACTTCTAGGATGTGGCATACAGAGCCTTCCCTGGGGGCTTTCATGGTGGACAACCCCTAAGGGCCATCACAGGGTTTGGTTGGTCTTTACATGCTACCTTAAAAAATAACTTCAGGTATAATGGAGTCAGGATATTCCTTTGACTATCTCAAGCATCCTTTAGTGAACTCCCTGCCCAGCCTTTCATGGCAGCTCACTTATTTGTAAATCTTGTTTATACCTGGTGAATTAAAGAGCGTGGAACTTAAGCACGTTCACTTGGTTTCTGTGTTTCCAGTTCCCTTTATGCAGCAGGAGGAAGGTCCTTACCTTACCTCTCACTCCTCTGAATCCCCACTCAAAGGAAATAAGCAGCAATTCAGCATCCTTTTTTACGACGCGCCAAAATCCTAGATGCACTTTACATCCTTGGTCCGCCCTTGGGCAAATGGCACGAAATAAAACAGGTCATAATCCCATCCATGGCCCAGCGTGACAAGAAAGCCAGAGTCCCTCGCAGGTTCAGAGTTGCATTGCTGGCAGCGGCAGCCATCTCCGAAAGCTTTTTTGGAAAGAAATGAGATTCCCTCTCTTGCTTTGCCAGAAGCAAGAAGTTTGAGACGTCGAGCAGCAGAAGTGCCGCTGCAAACCCACCCGAGCCTGCCCAGTGAAACGCAGGGGACCCTGTGGATGTCCTGGAGATGCTTTTGTGTTTTTGAAATGTCATGCAGAAATATGAAGTCACCCCAGTACATGTGTTGCCGTCTCCAGATCAGAGGAGAGCACGTAATAAATACTGCCAGCTCCTATTAAGGGGTTTCGCTTTACTGAATCTGGCAAACACAAATAAGCGCTTGAGAGCTGAACTAGCTCAGAAAGCTTTAGCCTTTGGATTACTTACTAATGAACTCCCCATAGTCCAGCCATTTAATTTCATTAAATTGCCAAGACAGTTCCAGTTAAAGGCCTAGGTCAAGCAACATACTGCTGTTTTTTCAGAGTGACCTCATCACGAAAAAGCACATTCCTCTGTTTAAACAGATACAATTTTATAACTATCTGCATCGTGCAGTGGCCTAAACAGACTGGTTTTCCCCAGCATATCACTGGAAAACCCAGCTGGAGTCACAAGCAAGGATCATGCTTTTGGGTTCATTTGGATTTCCTTCTGAGGCCAGAAGGTCCCCTCAGACCTACACTGCAGTGCTCTCCCAGCTCCAGTTAACTGCTCACATTTTCCTCTCCCCAGATGCAGGGACTTCAGCCCACAGAGGTAGGATATTGAAACAGGGGCTTGCACCCCGGCTCAAGCAGAGACGCTTAACCCCGCGGCTGATCGCAGTCCCCGCTCGCAGCTTCGAACCAGACAGTCTGGGCTCTTCAGTGCATTAGTTCAGTCCTTGTTGAGAGGTTTCAGGCCGGGGTGGAGAAAAAGGGAAACCAGGCAGGTTCCAGGGGAATACTGCCTGTCCCGTCCCACTCACGGCCACGTTCAGCTCCCGCATCCCACAACATCAAAGGTTTTCTGTGCTGACCCACAGCTCACCAGCAGCAAAGGAGGTCCCCAGTCCCACCTCACCCCTCATGCCCACAGCTGGAGGCAGCTCCTGGAGCACCTAGCTCGCCTGCCGCTGGGCTGCCGAAGCCTTTCTCACTGATCTCACAGGTTTTGGACTCAGCCCATAATAATCTGCGCGATCAGCAATCCTTCAGCAAGTGAGCGGGGCCATGAGCTGAGGATGACCGAGGGGAGTGAAATTTAATTTACAGAATGGATGGCTGTCAGCGCCGCATCCTCCCAGCTGCATCCGAGCAGGACTGCGGAACGCCCCGGCTGCAGGCGAGAGGCTGCCGCGGCGCTGGCTAACCCCGGCCGGGCACGCGGCCCCAAATCCACTTACACTTAATGATGCTGAATTGTCTCTTCTCACCTCTAGGACTTCAGGACTTTTCCTTAAAACAGATTAATTTCTTCCTGACCCGCTTTGTCGACCGCAACGTTGCATCGCCTGTCAGAGTGGCAAGGAGGTAACAATTCAGCACAGCCGCTTTGTCCCCCAAATTCACTCCTAGCCAGCAGTGACCCTTGCACCACGTTGCCCACGAGGTGCAAGCTCATCTTGCTTGGATGCTGTTTCCCCCAGGCAGCTCTCGCTGCAGCAGCCAGCATGACTCCTTGAGCCTGGAGCCAGCAGGAGTTGCCCCAAGAAAGGGAGCGTGGTCAGAGCCATGTTGCGGCTCCCAGCAACGTCAAGTCAGCGAAAAATAGGGTTGAAACACTGTGGGCTATCACTACACAGGGATATATGTAGCAGAGAGGCATTTATCCCAATGCAGTAAGGGAACTGCTAAAAGACATGATTTAATAAAAGAAAAAGTACGGATGTGATTCTCCAATGTCTAATTTCCACGTTGGGACCTGTAGATCTCGTATAAGCTCCAGCAAAAAGTCAGAGAAATAGCCAGCAAAGCCAGTATCAGACCTGACCACCAACGCTGCTGCCTTCAGCAGGGTTCAGATCAGGCACCCAAGCTCTCATGGTGCTTTAAGATGTGGGTGTAGAAAGGTAAGCTTTAAAACTGTTTTTCCCCCCACCCCAGGCTACAAAATGGAGCATTTCAAGCCTTGTACATCACGATACCTCAGTATTCTGTACCTTGAAAAAGATGGTGACCCTTCCCCAAGGGCACCGGCACGTCAATGGATTGTGGTACATGAAGTTCAGCCCTGGCTCCCTTGAGGAACACAGGTCGTGTTTGCAGCGATACGCAGAACGTGCATGCCCTCCACTACGTGCAAATACAGTATTTACAGCTGGCACAAGGAATTT
Source organism: Phaethon aethereus (assembly GCF_964289735.1). NCBI lineage: Eukaryota > Metazoa > Chordata > Aves > Phaethontiformes > Phaethontidae > Phaethon > Phaethon aethereus. The sequence continues at coordinate 39,236,356 of NC_138580.1, forward strand.
TGTGGGGCAGTTTTCAGAAGCACACAGAGGGGAGGAGGTGACTTCGCACTGCTGTGCCGGGGTGAAAGGCAACAGCAGCTTCCCAGGCACTTACCATCAGGCATTAGCATCCCGGCTGCCTTGGAGGCTTCTCAGGAGCGAGAAGGACTTTTTCGCTGGACATTCATCTTGTACGGTGACTTCATCTCATGTGTTCCAGGGAGAGAGGGGAAAGGAGGGTGCTCCCCACCCCAACGTGCAGCAGCAACCTTTGCTTCACTGAGAAGAAGAAAATCATGAACAACTAAATTCAAAGTAGACACTTCTATTACGGGGTTTGGAACCAGGACAGTATCACTCCCATGGAGGTCTTTGCAGATGTTAATCTTTCTCAGAGCAGTTACTCCTGTGCAGAGTGATGTGCACTGTGGAAATACAGAGAAAATAAAGGATGGTCAAGAATAAATTACGGCGAGATTGAGTGTGTCTTTCTCAAAGCCACAAGTTTTTTGGCTCTGTGCAGGAGTCACCTAGCAGAGCTTTATACCCTGTGTTATGTAAGGAGTGAAACGAGTTGGGTATGGTGTTTCCTTCTGCCCTAACAAGATGTAGTCTCCATACAACCTTGTCCTGGCACAGGGCTGCTGCCAGCAGCAGGAAAATGCCTGTACCTCTGCTGCCAGTTGTCCCAGATAGAGATCTGTCCCTTTCCATTACAAATTTAGTGAAGAAAAAAAAAAAAAAGTCACAGCTGTTGCAGATCCCTCTTGAAAGTGAAAAATCAGTAACTGGCTTTTAAAAAATGAATAGAGGTAAGACAGAGAAGCTGCCACTGTCGTGTCCAGCCTCCGCCCCAAGCCCCAGCGTGGGGATGCTCGCTATTCTGGGGTGTTGCTAGTGATTTCAGCAAAACTTCTTGAAAAGCACAGCTTTGTGCAACGAGCGCCATACGAGTCCCAGCACAGAAAATGGCTCGGACTCATCATTTGTTCAACACATATTCTAAAGGTGTGTTTGGGACGAAAGTATTTTTCAGTCCCACTGAGGTGCGTGTCTGCCTTTCTTACTTACAGCTTGCAAATATTCATATGAAAAGTGGAAGTCTTTGATGTCTGAAGATGCCCATTCCATATGCACACCGTGTTTGCATGAAAAAAATTACTGAAGCTCTTGTGTGAGTCATGTTAATCCTCTGTCTAGTAAGTTTTAGTCAAGCTTGGAAGGAAAACAGCAGGAAAAGGAGGATTTTGGAGACTGCTGACAATAATTATTTGGACATGGGGAGACTTCCATACAGAGACATAGACAGGATCTCTCTTAGTGCAGTTAGAAAAGAGATTAATAGCCTGAGAGGGATATAACAAATTATCAATACACTGGAATCTGGCTACTTGCACCAAAGGAAAAAATATTCACCGTCCTTTTTTTCCTCCCTTTTTCTCTCTCATTTCTCTTCAGAGAAGGCAGCATTTTTAGGAGCATCCTGCACTTTCTGCAGCATGCCGGGGTGCCCGTGCCCTAAGAATGAAGGGAAAAGCTTGGCTTTGCCACCCCAGCTTGACAGAACTATTGAAACAAGGAGTAAAGAGATCTTCCTCTGACATGTCTGTACAGAAGCAACTACTGTCCATGAGCTACAAAAAGTCCCTAGTCCATTGCTCACCAATCTGGGACTGTATTTACTTCATTAAAAATAGTTAATGGAATGCTAATGGCAGTAACTGTATTCATCACACTGGTTTTGCGTTGATTTTTGTCCTCAATTCACAAAGATGGGATTAAGTGCTAGTGTATCGCAAGCTGCTGAAACATATAACCCGCGGTCATGATTTTAAAACACATGTAGAGGTGCTAATTGCATTCAGTTGACACAACTGTAGATGGCAAGATCATTTTTCACACCTTATCAGCGCTGGGGAGGCGATAACTGCATTCAGAAGACACCACTGCTGCTACGCAGGTAATTTCTTGCACTTCATCAGAGCTTAACACATGCTTAGCAATGCAGCTAGCCAAAAATACCGTACCATCAGAGTTAATGAGGTGCTCGCACGTTTTTAACAAATGGGAATTGTAAAAAAATTTCACTTTTTTTTCTTTTTTTTTCTTTCTTTTTTTTTTTTTTTTAAGAAAGAGTAACAAATTCCTGCAGAGGCCACACTGTTGGAGTTTGCTGCTTACCTCAGCGCAATTTCTGAGCATGCTGCTAAGGCATTCTGGCAGATGGATGCCTACACCGATCACGTGCAGTTGTGTGTCTATGACCTGCAGAGAGTTCTGCAGCAAAGCAGAGCAGGTAATACAGCCCTCCTCCAGATTCAGAGCCTGCAAAGATGAAGACTGAGACATCAGAAAATACTTCTGGGCTTCTCTGAACCTCAGCAGAGATTCAGGCAAGGCTACTTTGCTTACCTTGTTTAGTTCTCTGTTGCTCCCAAACTCTGGGTAACCCCTGAGGTCTGGGCCATCCAGGCAGCACATTCAGGCTAATGTTCTTCTCTTGCAGCTCTCCTACTTCCCTGGACCATGTCCACCAGGATCCCGGATATCCAGCCTGGTGGTCAAACCAAGCAGAAGCTCTGCTTCTTTGCAGCTTGAGGGAGGGCAACGAGACACCCTCTTGGCCTCACCTAACTGTACCAAGAAGATTTGCATGGTGTCCAGTATTGCCTCTATGGCAACAGCCCATATGCCTTTTCACCTCCTGTTTGCCTGCTCTATCATCTCTAGCCTACCTCCAGGAAGACGTTGCTGGTGAAAAAGCTGAAGCTTTTTTGCAAAGTAGCCAAAAATAGTTGATATTAGAACTCATAATTTTGTCCAATTTCAATATATTTTACTATGCTATAAAACCCCATAATGGTTCTCCTCCCATCTTCCCATGCTTTGAAGAAACCTTCTCTGCATCTACCTATGATCTCTGGCTAGAACTCCCTCGTTTTCAAGATGCAAAGTGCTGAGGTCATTAGGCTGTCCTGGGTCATTTGGATGTGCATCTGACTTCCCAACCCCGTGGGGCAAGGCACGGGGCAAGGTCTGAGGCAAAAATTCCCACTCAGAGGAGTTTTTCTCTGCCTTAAATAAAGATGTCTATGATAAACCATTCTGCTGGGAATAAAACTGGCCGGTGAGAGACCATCACAAGGCTCCTCTGGCACAAGCAGACGACTAACATGACCCGGGACCTTTTACTTCCCCCTCTCCAGCTTTGAGAGCACAGCTGATCAGGTTCTGTTTCTCACATCATCCCCCAAATTAATGCTGTGTTACTCTGAAGAGCAAGCAGCAAGACATGACTGTTTAGCCTTCACAGCCAAAAGACCACGTACTGTGCTCCTAACTCACTGTCGGGTTCTGAGCAGAAGGATGCCCTTCTGAGAGGTGCTTGCAGGAAGACCAAGGGTGCTCTACCAGCAGCACAGAGTGCACCGGGCAGCAAAAGCACACCTACACAGGTGGTGCTGAGCATTAATGTTCACACGTGTCCTTAGATGACTTCACATACAGTACCAGGCTCAGCGAGCGGTTTTTCAGCTGTGCTGCTAAGCACCGCTCCCACCTTGCAAAAGCAGGAGCCAACGGTCAACCTAAGCTGCACTCACAGCAGAGACTTATCCACGATGCAGTCAGCAACTTCAAGAGAAACTATTTAAAAGCAAAGAAAAAAATGCATCTCTAATGCCAAAAATACCCACTTTAGGGGCTTGCCTTGAATGACACGCTGGTATGACGTTAACAAGCAGAAATTTTAACTAATAGAAGCATGAATATTCCCCCACATTATCTCCAAAATCCTTGACCAAATAAAGCTAATTTGGAGACTCAAAGATAGATTCGCAAAGCAAATTCACCCCGGTAATACACTCATGCCACCCCCGGGGAGAAGCGAGGGAGACGGGAGCAATCACCCCGAGCAGACTGCCTGGCTGACACCGAGGCACTGCAGCCCAACAGCACTAGACTGGGATTACAGTCACGGCCTCTGGCCTATATCTTTTTATTTTGCCTCATAAGACTTTCTCAATCTCTCCTTGCAGAGTCAGTCATGTGTCTTGATCTCTCATTGTTTCTGGGTTTGTTTTTTTTTTTAAATAGACCTTTTATTTGCAGAAAGAATCACAGCTTTCCCTAAACATAATAATACGAGTGTCACTGGTTGCACATCAAAAGTTGGCTGCCAAACATGTTTTTGCAGCTGCCCTACTGCAAACTAGGGGCTTGAGCCCCAATTCACATGGACAACAGCATGAAATTAGCACTTAGGACGACTTTCTTGCTCAGAGTGGCAACTTCATGCCAGTTCCTTTCCCTACCAAAGCTCCCATTTGTCCTGGGTCCGTCCAGAAGATCAGTGGAGCACTGATCTAGTCCTCCAGTAGGTGAATGCAACAGTTTTCTTCCAAATACTGCAAAGTAAGAAAATATCCAACAAAAACTCCCATCATTCAGGCAGACACCTCCCTCTCTCTCAGCTTCATGTGATGAAAGGTTGCCTCGAAGCATGCCCCACCTGATAAAAGGTGATCCTGAAAAGTAGCTGGGGCAAAACAAACCTGAGCACATTGATCCCAAGGCTCTGGGTATAACCTGTCCCAGCACAGACCATGCAATTACGTCCGAGTGCATCAGCCTGTCCAACCAGCTGGTTTGGTGGCCAGTGGCCCCTCACCACCATGCCCTTGGCCACCGCGGCTGCCATGCAGAGCCCAGGTAGCACACAGTATGAGGACCAGCCCATTTGCCAGCCTGGTGCTTCCAAGCCCAGGGCTGCAATCAGAGCAATCAGCTTCCTGACAGTGCAGTAGTAGCAGATTTACAAACGGGAAAGCAGAAGGTGGGATCCAGCATTTTGCCAAAGTTGAGCACAATGGCTTCAAGAGAAAGAAATCTCAGCTTTCCCAAGCTCTGGAAGAAAGATAAACTTCAGGGGAAAAAAGGAAAAGAAAAAGACCTTCAGAGGCATCATTTTATCCTTCTCCATGTTGAGTTCCCAGCTGAAGCTGGTAGCCAACCCCAGCGATTTTGATGTTTAGGAGACGCTCACCCCCATGAACCTTCTTCCTGCTCTCCCAAGAGTCCCCGCACACCCTGAGCTGTTACAGCTTGCAGTGATCAGGGTATCCCTCCTGCACATCCCTCTTGGCCTCTCAACTCTCCAGCATATTATTTGAATTGTATATAATGTAAAATAAATGGTCCCAAAGACAGAGGTTTGAGCGTGGCCTTGGGTAGGGCAACTTTTTTTGGTCATATAGTGCATTAAGCAGATGGAAGAGATTTGCACTGTGGCATAAATTACCATGATCCTAAGGCAGCATCATTTGCATTCAATGATACACCTTCTTAGGCAAATGCTTCTCTAATTAAGCATGCTCTAGGTGGCAAAGCTTGACTAGCACCGCGCTCATGACTCTTGAATTCAGATGCGGACGGAAAGATGCTGACGTCCCAGGAACGAGCCGGGAAGCTCGTCTGTGAGCCTACCCACAGCAAGACACGTCTTACAGCTGCTCATTTCTTCAGCGCCGTAGGAGAGATGATGCTTATGTGGAACCCGTGAGTAACGGGCTTCGACAGCTGGAGGGGTTTCCTTGTCTCCCAAAATGAAAGGTCATTCTTTCGTCGGACACTTTTCACCCCTGTCAGCACACAACCTGGGACGACCCCTCGCCTCTTCTCTTTGCTACGCTCCCATAGGTGATGTTGCATTGGTCAGCCAAGGGCTAAGTGCTTCCCTTCCCCACCAGCGGTCTCTCTGCAGGTCAATGCCTTCCCCGGCATTAACCTCGGCAGAAAAGGCATCTTCTGTGCTAGAGTTTGGGAAATGCACATTTGACTCCCTCCTCTAGCAGCAGCTGGGCTCTGGTTTTGGGACAGTTACACTATTTGACTACAGTTCTTTCCCCAGCTGTAAAATGGGAAGAAACCTACTTGTTTCCTCTCTTATCTTTAGCCACAGCTATATCCTCATATCTATTATTTATCTATTTACAGTTTAAAACAGAAAGCAGGATTATTTCTAAAGCACCTACAGGCTGCCTGGGCAATCCAACCTCTTTGGGATAATTAACGAGGCCATCGCAGAGACGTCCATGTCGCTGGGTTTGCCGGGGGTCTGCCGGCATTTCGTTAGCAACAGTAGTAACTAATAAAGCGGGGGAGCCAAGGACTCTTCCTCCGGGGGAAGAAACACAAGCCAGCTGACTGCAAGATGAAATTTACTGCAATATGAAGGGATCACCATGGAAACCTCTTTATTTTATTTCAGCCAATCTTTCTGTGCTGTCACTAGCAATATCACCTTCTCACTAGCCATAAAGAAAGGATTCCCAAAGAGGTTTGTAATCCTTGCTGGCTGGCTGAGCCATCTGCTGGGAAGACATCTTTTCTCCAGAAAAGCCATTTTCTCTCTGGTTCCTCTCCTCACCAAGTAAAGGATAAGGCACCACTCCCGTGCTGCGTTGCTCCTCCTGTGAGGATGCTAAATTTTAACGCTGAGAATAAGAATAGGGTACAAGCAGGAAAACCTGCTATGTCACTGCCACCATCTTCCTGTGTCCCCATACCTCCTGGCAAAGAAAACTGCCCTTTTGCCATGCATCTGCCCTTGGGCAGCAGTCCTTCAGGAGCTGCACATCTTGAAAGACAGCTCCACCGATCTGCCATGCCTCAGTGCTGAACCGATGACCTCTGTGCGAGCAGGGAAGCAGGATAAAACCAGCAGCTTCTCCATGAAAAACCTGAAATGAGACCATGTGGAAGATTCCCACCAAGCGAAGCTCCACTTGAATCTCCTTTGCAGTAACCTAATACTTGAAAAAAAAGAAATAATCCATTTTGCCTCCCAGCAGTGATGACAAAAGCGAGGAAGGGAACTCCTGTCTCTTTGGAGAAACTACACCTCCCTACCTCTTCCTCCTTAACAGAAAACAAGCTCTTTGCACGGCACAGACCCATCCTGGTCCTGTGGCTGTAGACAAGCAGCAGTTTCAAAGCGTGTCAAAGCGAGAAGAGCTTTGGTTTTGGAAGATCATCATGACCTGAATTGCGGAAGGAGCTAAATAGGTCAGGCTTTTCAGACACTCAGAGCGTCACATCTGGGTGTACAGTGAAACTCCCCATTTACATTTGCAGTCACCAGTAAAAAGACTTCAGGCCAGCACCCTGCTCATTTAGAGGTGCTTCTAAAACGAACAGTGGTTTGAGGACCATCGGCGCTGTCTGCGGGACGTGCAAGAGCCTCGCGCAGTTCTGCTTTCCCTCTGGGGGTGCCGAGGAAGATCACCTCCCTTCCAGTGGAACACAAACTCTGCGTTCTGGAAAAGAGATTGCCCGTTCCCTCTTCGTGCTTGGATGAGCACAAGCACCTATTTGGAAATGAACACCTCACCAGATCCGCTCCCGTCCCCAAGCGGTGGACAGCTAATGACCGCCGCCACCTCGCAGGGTGCCCACATTCACCCACGGCAAGTGCTGTCCTGAAGAGGTGTCTCCTGTAGCTCCAGCTTATTGCATTAGCCGCAAGGAAGTGTGCAGATCTCAGTGACCTGATTTGCCCCAGAAAACACAATTGCCTCCAGCAAGGAGGAGTTCAGCAAGCGCGGCACTTGAGCAGGGAGAAGACCATGATTAGCGAGCATCCCCGTGCCTTCCGCTGTAAAATTGCTTTGCCTCTAATTACTTCATGCCAAGAAATAGCCTCCGATACATCAGAGGAAGCAGAATCCTGAAGAGAGCTCGCTTGCCGACAAAGCCCTCAGATAAGTTCAAAGAACAGCAGCTGCTAAAGAAGCATCACTTTGCCTTTTAGGCAAGGAAATATTATTTGCAAACTCTACATATTCTGCAGTAAATTCATGGCAGAGAGATTACAGCTGTGATATCACCCAGGGCAGAAGAAATTGAAGTCCAGAGCATTCACACGGAGCGGCACACGCATCCTGAAAAGGGCACTAATGAAGACATTAGAAACTTACTCCGCTGCTTTGGAAAAACTGCACATTTTCAGTTAATTTTTTTCCCCAAATAAATAAGTTATAATAGACACTATTTAAATAAAACGAACCTGTAAGTCAGCTTCCTTTCTGAGCTTCAGGGTAGATGACCTCCTAAAGGACCAGCCTCACTAGCCATGCTTATGAAGAGGTAACTAAAGCAATCGCGCCAACAGGTGGGCCAGCTTGACCCCCACACCTTGCAAAGACGCATCATTTCAGATGTACAGGAGGTATTTCAGTTTGTATTTGCTAAATAGGAATTTAATAGCCCAACTTTTTATGATGGATCAGTCATCGTGGTTTTGCAAGATAAGAATATCCACCCACTGAATGAATAAATTTAGTCATCCTCATTCCCTATGGGCTCATCTTCAGCTGAGTTACAAGGTACAACCTGGGGCATTTCTAGATCTGCTTCCCTAATAAGCTCGTTTCTCAGTATAAACATTGAAGCAAAGTAGAAATTTTCTGCCTCTTGTCACCAGAAGCATGTCCCAGCCCCATCTTGCTGCCAGAGAGGAAAGATGGGGAGGAAAACAGTGGGATACTTTGGAAAACGGCTTAGTCTTGCCACTTGTATTCCACCACTTCTGCCCAGCAGTTTTAGGTTGCTCCATTTGTTGTCTTCTTGTCTGTCTTGTTTACCTCAAGTGATAGTTCTTCAGAGCAAAGACCATCTCCCACAGTAATTTGGTACTATCTGACACTAGAACAGTCTGTTCTCAGGCAAGGCCATTCAGTACTTCAGTAATATAAATAACGAGATCTCAAGTCTATTTTTGACATGATGTTATTGTGAGGGAAGTCGAAGAATCGTTTTTCCCTATGAAGCGCAGTTAAATACTTTAGAGAAAACATTATAATATCACACACAACAAACATCTGTTGAAAGAGTTCCTACAACCAAGCCTTAGAAATTTGGCAGGCATAGGCTTATTGTAAGATCAGGTGGAGTGATCTCCCCCCAAACCTTTTTTTCCAACAGAATAAACCTTCTGGGGATAAAAATACTAGCAAATCATTTTTGACAAAGAAGCCCAAACAAGCCTTTACAAATCTGACATTTTGCAGAAACCGTAAATTTCACTTGTTATTTTGTTTCAGAAATTTTCTTTGTGGAATTTTGCATTTTGGTATGCATATATATGTTAAATTTTACTGCAATACCACTGCCGTGGAAGATGTCATGTAGGATCTTTTGCAATGAAAAATGCATATTGCAAAACATGGGCCAACGTAACCTTTCAGGAGATTCTGACATAAATTTGGATCAATGTATTTTGGAAAACTTTAAAATAATATTTTGACTCCCCAGTTTAATATGTGCTAAACGGTTTTCATATACATCAATCACTGTTTTATAGAGACTTCAGAAAGAGAAATCAGTAGAAAGAAATGGAGCCATATTATGCACTTGCTACTATACTTACACCATAGATTTATAGTACTGTTACTATAAGCTTATTTTGTCGTAGGTTTCTTTCTGTCTTAGAGAGTGTAGAAGTAGCTTGTTGGGAAACAACCTGAGGATAAAATGCACAGTAAATCAATCCATAATAAAAATAAAATATACAAATCTATGTTTTAAAATCAGTAAAGATTGCATATATTCATGAACTCTTCACACCTTTTCTTTAGATGGAAAAATGGTGAAAACGTTATTTGTTAAACATTTTATTTTTAAAATGTTTGTTAAATTATGCCATCGCAGTTAATCTATTGTCACCAATCTGGATGCTATTTAATATTAATAATTATTCATCAATAATTGAATTGATAACTCAATTATTAACAGGAATCTTAATATGTATTAATATTTTAATAATTTTGTCTAAATTTGCTCATTCTTCCATCTCTCTAGCTGTTCTGCGCAAAGCTACCGTAAAGCAGCGGAACGAGAGCCTAAGTGATGCATTTTGTGAGGGCAGGTGCAGAGCGCAAGACCTCGTATCTATTCCAAGGTCCCACCACACCAAAGCATTCAACTGCACTCTTGGCTTTAAGAGCAAGGGCAGTTCACCGATGGCAGCAGAGCTACCTTTGTGCTTTTGGAAATAAACTTTCTGCTTTCATTAACGGGAACAATTTGCCTGAAATACTCCTTTTGGGGCCAAGGGTCACAACCTTGTACAAGAGTTTGTTCACAAGTGCGGAGGGGAGCGTGGAAATGCTGTGCAGCAGACGTGTCGTTACTTTTAGTCTTGCCTTTGCTGCCTTCATCTACCTATTTAAGGGCCAATCCTGAGATAACGCAGCTGAAAGCTCTCCGAGGGGCTCTTGGGAGGAGTGCTTGCTAAGGGGAGCTGTCACACAGGGCTGCGTTCAAATATTTGCCCATTCCTCCTTTTTGTGTCTTCTTGAACATTCCAAACATCGTAGCGAAGATCAAAGCCTGTAAATTGGTTGCTTTCCCCCAAAAGGCAACCCAACTGGTTTGGTTTCCCGGCTGAATTTATCTCAGGTAGTTATTAGCAGAGATGCGGATTATGAGGGGGAAATTTGGCAGCCTTCTTTGTACTCTCTTAGAAAAGAAAAGAGACAAGGAAGCTCGCCAAGCTCATTAGACCAGGGAGAACGTAAGGAAAGTAAACTCTGTCTCACCATTTTTCCAGTGCTGCCTCTTCTCAGCCTCCAAACAGCTTTCCCATTGATGTTAAACTTCACGAGGAGCAAGGGTAGCAGTCCAACACCCACCAAGCGGATCTAGACATTGCCTGAGAAATACTCATGGCATTTATTAACTGCAAAACCAGTGAATACTTATCCAGATTATAAATTGCTGGTACCTTTCACTTAGGAGACAGCCATCTAATCAACCCTCCCATATTACCAATAAAACCTCTCCTCTACTTGTGCCCGTCATGTTTTCTCACAGCTAATCTTACTAGACATGGAGAAACATGCTCAGCTTGTATTTAGCATTGAAATTTGCTGGGTTTATCAACAAGCTGTTTCTACTCTATGCTTGCATGACCTAAGGCTTCTCTGTTTTCTCCTGCTAGCTATGGTAGTTTGTTCAATACATTACTTGGTCCTTGCAGACCTTTTTTCACCCGTATCTTTAAATTAACATAGTCACAGCACTATTGTGAAGACTCATGCCTTGAAGTTATAGAGGTGCCTCACTTCTAAAGCATCACCCCTCTTCATGTGCCCAGGGGTATCCTAAACACCAGGCTGGCCAAGACACTTCTGAGACCTACCTCTACAGGACTTTGGAGGCACCCTGCACCATGGTTCAGCCTGTCTACAGCTCCCATCTACCCTTGCAGTAAGTCATGTCCTCTCCGGGAAAGGCTAAAGAACATTTCCTGCCAAAGTCAGTCTTTTCTCCAGAGAGACATGTGGACTAGATAAAGGCAGCAAGACACAGAGCTCTGGGGAAATACAAAGACAAACAGGAAAAGAAAAAAAGAAGGGAAAAATTATCACGGTGTGCATCTAGGCAGGAGACTCATTCAGAGGATATCAAAAACATCAGAGAGGACAGATGTCATCTCATCATATTTAGCCACGCAACAGCTGCCTGTCTAGTGAAAGCTGATCTGTAAGAGACCGTTGTAGAGCGCTGTCTGCAGTCAAACACAAGCAATAAGCCTCCCTAGGAGAAGACTCATGGCATCCTGTGACAAAGGTGGGGTAAATTGTCCTTAGGAGATGCCTCTTCCTCTCTTTGCCTCGCCCACAGGAGCCTAAGGACTGTGCTTAACCCTTTTGTACAGCTGCCCTTCCTAATGAAAGATGAAGCCCATTTGTTAGAGGTTCAGGTTAGATAAGAGTTCTCCCACTTGCATGCAAAGTCAGCATCGAGTTATTTGTAACTCTACTATCTCCCTCCCTATCTGAGGTTGATGTGCCAGACAACCCAAGTGCTCTCCCCTTCTGGAAAGGGCTTACTGGTCCCAGCCCCAGGACAGCTGCAGTCACCAGAAGGGGAGGTAGACAACCAAATTCATTAGCAGGTGCTTGCCTCGCACCAAGAGTGACTCATTTTTATGTAGCATAAACCGCTCCACTTGCGCCAGACACGGCTAGATCAACCTGACATAGATGTCATCACACCATTTACACCTGTGTCACCAGGTATTTCTCTTTAAAACCCATCCCAAGCGTTTAACTGTGAGATGACAACTTGAAACAAAGCAATGCCTTGCCCTACAAGAGATACACGGGTTAAAGATGACGACGACAGCATTGCCCTAAGTAATGAGGAGAAAGCAGCCACGCTGGGTACAGCAAACGTGCAGGAGGGGAAGAAGGAGAACGACCTGTGATGATCTGAACTTGGGCTCTTGCAGATCAGCAGGAGATGGCCATTAAACTCACTGAAGAGTAGATTTTCTCCTGGCTTTAACTCTCTGTTGCCAAAGACCGTGTGAAGCCTGCACAGCTGAAGTTAGATGACTGGAAATTCAAGAACTAGGAGTTGTCTGACAAATTTCTTAAAGGGTACCCACCTCTGTCACAAGTTAATGAACAGATTATGCATTGGTTGGACATATAAATGGTAGGCATGGAGAAACAGTCCCATGTCCCTGCAGAATAAACAACATTTTTCAGTTTTAATTGTGTCCCGATGTTATAACAATCACAACGAAACTGGGTAACCATTCATTAAACATGAGCTAATTCCATGTCCTGCTATAATTATTATTGTTTCCTGAAAATATAACATGTAGTACAAGTACAGTAAGTGCAAATTGAAATATTGCTTTTGGAAGGTTATTTATTACTACCTTCAGCTGTAAACATTTATAACTGAAATTTATTGGTCCATGGTCTCTTCATATAAATATTTTATGTTCAGCCTCAGGGATCTGCATCTTCTCGTTTAAATGTCTCAGTCTTGGTGTCTGCACCAGCAACATAATCTCAGGAGAGAAAGTTTGCTGTCCTGTATTATTTGGCCATCCTGCTGTTAACGTAAGGCAGCATTATATGTGCTATATATTACCTGTCTATAGGTGCATGCAGATGCGAGGTAGCAGCAGGCTTGTTGCATTACTCAGGCTTATGAATTTGTTAGCATAGCACATGTAGCATTCCTACACACAACAGGGCACAACAGAGTCATTACTTCTTTTATTGCAGTATTTCTGCCGAGGTTCTTCTACTGACTTGAGGAAAATGTCTGGGGCAACTAGAAAAAAATCTGTAAACGTCAGTGAAGAGGAAGGATTCACGGAGAAGGTGCTGATGAGTCTGCAGTCTCTTTGTTCTTACTTCTACTCCCATGCCAATAGGACAGCAAGTAGTGCCCCAAAGCAAGCAAGCAAAGGTTGTTTAGATAATGGAAACAAGTTTAAGACCTGGTCTTATATGTCAGCTTTACAGGAAAGGCTGGGAGCCAGCTAGACATGGGGTGCTGCACGCACCTCGGTGTGACAGCAAAATTACTAATGCAGGGTAATGTTTTTCAGCAACCCTGATGTACGCCCAGATATATGAATATGTTCCTGTTGCTGCACGCAGAAGGAGAGGCATCTCTTGCCTTTAATCCTTCCAGTTCAGAAACCAAAGCACTTCAGGAAGGCGTGAAGCAGACAGCAAGCTGGGCTCTGCCTCCAGTTCAAAGTGGCCAAGCAACTTCAGCAGCTGATGCCGAACAAGCTTTCTATCTCCTTGCTGGATCCCACCATCCCTCCTGCACAGGATATCAGGGCTGGGTTGCTCTGCGCCATGCCCAGAGCTGATGGAGATGTACAGATAGCAATAAAGAGGTGCCTGTTCAATCCCAACCACTAAATTATAATATATCCTTTGGGTTCCCATGGCACCCATCCAGAAAAGTTAAAGGAACCAAGAACGAAGTAGCTGAACTGCTAACAAAAATAATGTATGCTTTTTAATGACAAATTACAATTTCTACAGTGGATGGACTGGAAGAAGGCCAGGTCCGTATCAGTCCTTTCAAAAAGAACTAATGGCTCTCCCAGGACTTCCAGTCCCTCCAAACACTACCAGGAAAAGCAGCAGCAAAGATCTTTAGGGAAAGCTGTAGAGCCTCTCGGTGAATATAATATGCGAAAGGTGAGCCAGCATGAGTTTGGCCAGGGAGAAAAACCACCACTTTTTCCTAAAGAATAAGAATTTACTGAAATGAGAAACAAAGTAATGGTTGAGGAATAGGCAGGAGATATCGTGTGGACTCTCAAAGGAGCGTTGTCTTAAGTGCCCCAGAAGACTATTAACCCTTGGAGCATGAAACAGGAGCGCATGCTTTCAGCGCTCACTTTCAATTATCTGCACCAAGGGACTGCTGAGCATGTTTGCCTCTGGATTCCCCATTTTCATAAACGGATAAACACACAAGCGGGTGCCTCTCTCTCCAGCGCCTCTTCTCATCTCTGCCTGCTCACAGACTTTCCGTCTGATACTGTTTTCATTGCTATCGGTATAAATCAGGAATAAAACCGGAGGAAAACCTGCCTGAAAGATTATTATCAGCCCCCAGCTCTGCAGATAAATCCCCCGTGCAATGAAATGGGGATAAGTCCTTACAACCACCATGTGGATTTTTTTTCTCCCCTCTTGTTTAAGTTCTGAGCAGTCCTTTACTGCAGCCTTTTTAATAGTCCCGGAGTACTTGGTGCTCCATCACTTATAGTATCACTTATAGTACGTAAAGGGGTATTGATCTCTTCAAGTTTATCCTTTTAAGTGGCTCCCATCAAGTGCCAAGAAGTCAACCAGTTTGAGCTGTGTAGCCCATCTACAAAACTCAGGGTGAGACGATTGAGTCTACTCAGAAAATGGGGCTTCATTTGTTTTTTTTTCCAGAGGGAACTCGAGTGCGTGTAATGCTGTTAACACACTATGTTTGCATGCCCTTAAAAATCATTTTATAGCTGTATTGAGTGCCTCCAAACATTAAATATGTTTTATAAGTAGTTGGCTAACTAGCTGGGTGTGCTGTAAATGCAGTAGTAAATAAAACAATAAGACTCTAAAATATCAGCTGTATTTCAGAGTCAGGGGCACTTTTTCAGCCATGCAGTAAGTCCCAGTGTTTAAAGCCTTGATTTTTACTTTTTATGCTACACTGTGACTAAAATTTACACCTAACCTTTTTACGTTATGCTAAATGTCTCTCACCTGTTAATCTGATTATCCTCCCGTGAAGAGTGAACATGATTTATACTGAGCGGGTAGGAACGTTTTCTGAAGCTGGGAATTTGCTTCCCAGGCTTCTACATGCAGCAATAGCGTTAAATCTGATGTTACTTGGTTTAGGTCCAGGTGACACTAGAAATTCCTTTGATGTTGTCACTTACTGTAACAAATGTTGGGGCAGTTTTCGTATCACCAAACTTTTCCTGGGCAGAGGCGATTTTCCTGGCAAACTCATCTCACTCAGCTGGAGAAAGCTGTGCTTTGTAGTCACTGTAAAATGCACCTGCAAGAAGAAGGGAACCTGGTAAAGCATTAAGGACAGCTCTTCAGTTTAACCCTTTCTAAAATTTTCTGTTTATGGCACAGCAGAGGTTGACAGAAAACGGAGCTATGTCCTTCACCCCAAATCCATGCCTCTAAAATCTGTTAGCTTAAAAGAAGTGTTCACAGGGAGTGGGAAGAAGAGAGAGAATAAAGAAATGATAATAAAACAAGAAAATGTCACCTATGAGATTTTTTTTCCCCCCCCCCCGTAAGTATTTCAGGTTTTTTCTTTCTGTTACCACAGGATGGGATGAGATACTTGCAGGAAGGGAAAAGGAACACTCTTCAGGGAGTGAATGCCGTACTTCCGCCCAGCCTCGCAGTGCCCATGCTATGGAGCAGGACGCCCCAACGGAGCAAACCCACCTCCAGCAGGTACCAGGAGGAGCCTTTCTGCCTGCCCATGCCCACGCCTACCCCGAGCATCATTTCTTCAGCAGACACACCAGGAAGCAACAGTCCATAGCCCTGCTGTGAAGAAATCCTAACCCAACTGACCAAAACAACTCAAAAAACCCTAACACAACCCTTCTACGGACAAATTTCCTTTAAAATAAAGGCTGTTAACTATTTCTGCTTCTTCCAGTATCAAATGCATTTTTGCCCTCCCAGCAATGCAGAATTTTGTTCATTTTACGCTGCTATAGGGACAAAAATATTGCTCAGATGAACATTTAGCGGAAGCCAGGAGGGTGAGCTGGGGCAGGACAGCCGTAGATGACTCCTGGTCATCAAAGCACACACCGAACGTGACACATCCATCACTCACGCCGTTAAAATATTCCAGCTCTGCCGTACAGATGACTGCAACGAGCTTTGTGCTCTCAGTTTGGGCGCTCGCACAGTGCTGCTGAGCAGCCCTGTCATGTCGCTCCACTATTGCTAAACCCAATCCATAAATCAAAATGTGAGGATATAAACCAGGATGGAGACATGACTGCAGAATGCCCGAGATCTGAGATCAATATTCATTTTACAAACCTCTCCAGATGAGTTCCTTAATTAATTGTTGGAATTAAAGTCAAAATTGACCCTTCAATTTGTTCCTGTGGCCTTTAAATCGATTTTATTTTCTTTACAAATCATCATTTTAGGACTGGTGAATGAAACAACAGTTTTTTTCTTTATAAAGTAGAAAAAACGTACCCACGCTCTGAATATATTCTAAGTGGGACTCACAGAGCATGAAGCCAGCATCTCCCACTTTAATCTAAAACAGGGGAAACACTTTCCCAATTACAAGCCAACACGGAGAGTTTACCCAATTTGGCTTGCATCCCCTCACGCGCACACCGCTCCTTCCTTCCTCCCCGCCAGGCAAAAGCTGATCCCCAAGGCCCCGTTTCTTGGTCCACTTATTAAGCCGTGTCGCCAGCACGGCGGGGAGCTCTGATTGCAACGAGCAGAAACGTTCGCGTGCTGCCACAACCACGGCTCCCGAACCCGCCTTTATTTTCCCTTTCTTTACCAAGCCCTACAGGACAGCAGAACCGCATCGCAGCTTACCGCGCGCAAAGACTCCCTTATCGCATGCAGCGGTGTACCTGCCATAACTTCAGTCTTTTACGGAATTTACCCTCACGCTACAAACCACAAGGTCGGGAAAACAGGATTCAAGAGATGAAGGGGTTTACTTAACGTCACTGAAGTCCCAGCTGGTGCAGATTGCAATTTCCCAAGCTCTCAATGCCAGCTTCGTAATCCGTGCGCTACCTTCTTCTGCATCTTTTCCTGGATTCCCTTTCATCCGTTATTTTACTGCCACTTTCAAAGAATTGCCAAAAATCCCAAATTAGACAAAGCTGGGTTTTTTTCCTTATAGCTGACATGCTGATTGCACCCCCCCAGTATTTTGTAGCTTGGTCCCTGCATAACATTGTTCTCTAGGAGAGCAGGTAGCTCCCACTCATCAGCTGTGGATGCTTTCCCGTCGATGCTGCTCTATCTTGCAGACCCAGGACTGGATTAAGACATATTATTTCCCATCCATCGTACCCCAACCTCGGGAATTACCTGAAAAGCCTCACTCAGGGTGACCAGGATGGGTCTGTAGAGCGGTCTTGACAGTAAGAGCAGCCTCCACTGGATTACACGTCGATGGCAACATGAGACTTCACTCCTGATCCTCAGAACCACGTGTAGGTGTATCGCAGGCTGTCCCCTCATCCATACACGGGGCCAACACGTCCAAAAGCCCTCTAAAACCTAGGACGAAAGGCATGTGAGCTCAACAAAAAGCATTTTTCTCTGCAGGAGTGTAAGTTGGCAGAAAGATCATTGTAAATCAATATCTCATGGATTTTTAAAATAATATTCATAAATACACATATTTAGTTGCACTTCCCCGCTATAATTAAGCGAATTAGTAAGTAAATACACACATAATCCACCGAATCAAATCTTCCAAGGCTGCGGTGGGGATGCCAGGTGGGCTCTGAAGGCATCTAGAGATGTTGGCAGGCGGAACCAAGTCACCTCTTACCTGCCCAGGCACCGCGAAGATGGGCAGTGAAAATGGGCAGATATTATGTCTGCATTTTAATGGCACACTCCTGTGCAATTTTTTAAATTGATAGCTCTGCACAGCATTCACAGATGAATACCATCTGGTGTGGTGATTTATTGCCCCTGAATTTCTCAAGTTACTT
This sequence comes from Phaethon aethereus, assembly GCF_964289735.1. Lineage (NCBI taxonomy): Eukaryota > Metazoa > Chordata > Aves > Phaethontiformes > Phaethontidae > Phaethon > Phaethon aethereus. The sequence continues at coordinate 39,254,417 of NC_138580.1, forward strand.
TTTTTTTTTTTTTTTTTACTTTTCTCATCTTACCTTTTCTTTATGTTTTCTCTCTACAAAAACATTTTCTACAGAAATGCAGTTGAGAGGCATTTCCCTAACACACTATTTTATCATAAGATAAACAGTGGCCTGTCACTAGGCAGACCAACAACCAACTGATGTATGGGATCTATTTAGTATCTCTGCAACTCCAGAGGCCTTCTAGTCATATATGCTGTTCTTTTCCAATATTGTAAGAGATGCTCATAACAGGTCATATGGAAAAATTAATATATGATGATGGCATTAAAGAATGTGTTTTAATGCACATACACAAGGAGGGGAAAAAAAAAAAGTGCTGTACAAAGATCCCTAACCCTGGTCTCTCCTAAATTTTAAATGACTGATATGGAAGAACACCGTAAACTTATTTTGTAACTTTGTTCATTGTAGCTTTTATTGTAATTTTAGCGTAACCTTCCTAACTTGGATTTACTTTATTTCTTTATTACTTCATTTCCAGCTCACATCTTACCCCTTTCAGTGTATGTGACGTCCATCACTATAGCTTCCGAGCTCTTTGCAATCCTTAATATATCTAGCCTTTTAGTGCTGGCCCACACCGGTATTGCTCCAGGACCAGGGGCTGAGCAGGAGGAACACGGGCCACGGGGGCCAAGGCGCACGACGCTGCCGAGCATCGGCAGGATGGGGAAGGCAAGCCCGTGTTTTGGAAAGGAAAAGGGTCTTCTAGGTGAGGTAGCGCAGCGTATTGACCTCACAGCAAGGTACGTCGCAAAGGAATTGATAACTCAGGCCTGTGGTGATCAAGTGATTTCTTAGTTTTTAAATTCTGAATTAAAAGATTTTTTATTTTTCAACTATGGAGAGCCATTAGCTAGATTTGTGATAATTTGGGGAAGGAACTACTGTTCCACTGAGGAACCTTGCGCACGTTTGGCATTAGGCGAGAAACCCAAAGCTCTACCAGGTCCACCAAAAGAAATTTTCCTCCCGCCATGAAAATAAATTCACCCTAAACCAGAGTCTCCAGAGAGAGCTCTGAAGCCTCCCTATAGCCTGGGACACATGGGAACCCCCGTACCTCTGCCACGCCCGGCGTGGAGCTGAGCCCCTCGGGGACCTCCGAGGAGGAGAAGGCTTTCCCAGCAGCTCCAAAGGGGAGGAAAGCACTGACCCACCCCCAATTCCTGCAAAGAACAAACTCTGAACCATTCATGTGGGTGTTTTCAAGAATATATCTACCTCATTAGACAACCAAATCGCCCCTTTTACCCTGCCAGGAGGAAAAGTTTCCCTTATTGTTTAAATGTGTTAGACTGAATGGAAACCAGACTATAGATAGCCTGTCCTTTACTCATATGAAAGTATAATTAAAAGTCATGTTAAAGTTGGGAGATCAAGAGAGTTTGTGATAGATAACAAGCTAGGAGCTGTCAAAACTGTCAGGCCATTAAGAAATGAAATAATTTACACGCCAGTAATTGCTTTTATGTGCATTTTCCTATAAAGTCCAGGAGACGTGAGTCACGGGTCCTTACAAAAGAGCCTTGTTTGCCGGCTTCCAATACGCTATGTTGCACTTTTACTTTCAGGGAGTGTTTGCCACAAGTGTCGTCCTCTAAATATTTAAAGAAAGCAAACGCAGTGCCGGTGTCACCGCGGGGTCCCCGGCTCCTCCCCGGCCCCTTCCCGGCCCCGGAGCCAGAGTGGCCAGAGGCACCGCCGTGCCACGCTCTCCCTGGGCAACTCGCTGCCGGCAGCGACAGATTTGGTCCTGCACACCTGTAACGTGATCAGAAATCTTGGCTTTGCAAAACGACACGTAAAGATTTGACTTCTGTTCCTCCCACCCAAATCTGTGATTTCTTTGCTCTTCTGAAGCTGAGGCAAGCCTGAGCTAAATAAATCACGCAACCAAAAATTTTGGAGTAGTAGCAGGCTTTCTCCAAACTAACGTTTGCGCCCAGGCCTCCTCGGAGCAGCTCCTCGGTGTGCTTGAGGAAGCCACAGCGATGCACAAAGGGATGCCACTGCCACTGTTATTTCCACACGTTCAACAAAAGGAGGATTGAAGCCACCTGCAAAGTTTTGCTCCTCATCCGAAACGGGTATTTTGGGAAGGAGGTGGGGCAAGCGGTGAGAGGGATAACTTTTCCATCAGATTCTTGGCAACATTTCTGACCTCGAGGTGTTGATTGTGTTTGTGTAGTGAGGGACACTAACCTGATTAGGATGAGAGGGCCGACTGAAGCTGATATTAGAGAAGGGTATGAAATTCCTTGCAATACCCGATCACTTGTACAGGATTCAGCCACTAGATGCCCCTGCAAGCCACGCAGTCCGCTGGGCACCGCCTGGGTTTCGGCAGGCAGGAGAGACAAAGCTGAGGCACAACCCAGGTAGAAGATGTATTTTTTTCTTCGCCAGGGTTTTTGACAGCGAGCATTACCTCTCCAGCCAGCATCGCCCCGCTACAACAAGGGACGTGGGATGTGTGTGCAAAGGGGCTTCAGAACCAACCCAAACCCTAACGGCCCCTGACCGTCCCCTGCGCTGTTGGAGAAGTGAAGGTACATCTCCTTTCCACCAGCCAGTTTGCACGGTGCAAAAGAGCAGTACAGGGAGATGTAAAAAGCCAACAAATGCTGCAAAAGCCTCCAGATAGCAGTTACTTACTGTGCTGCACTATGTAGTGTCAACTCATTTGCACAGATCCTCGCGACGCTGCCTGTCCAGACAGAAGGATTTTATCACGCGGGCTGATGGGTGCTTTCACCTCGATGGTTCCCAGGCCCTCGTTTATTTTACATACCATTAGCAGGGTAACAAAGCCCCTCCAGCTTTCATATTCACCTTTCCTTCATAAGGCATGATTGACTGCATGCTGCAGAGGGAAAATAAAGAAAAAGTGAGCTTATACCTATATGTACAGGTTTTTATAGACCAAGGTGCTTTCATCTTTAGGAGCGAGGCACTCAGATTTGGTGGATCTGTGGTCTAAGTGCCACGACCAAGCTCAGACCAACAGCTGGGACAGGACCTATTACTTTCCCAAAGCCTGTTTTTTGGCATTATTTTTTTCTGTTGGTGGTGGTTATTTTCTTTTTCAATTACTTTGAGGCTCTCCATGTTCTTTGCAGAGATTGCCCAAGCCTCGTGTGCCCCTGTGGGTGGGGCAAGCACCGGTTTCGCTATGCATTTCAGCTACAAATCTGGCTACACAGTTCTGAGCACCCAGAGCAATGGAGATCTGGGGGTTGGCCCTGCAGCCTGATCTGTCCCAACACGCACCTCCCGCGGATGGAGAGGCTGGGCAGGAAGCGCCTCGTGACTCATTTTTGCTCTCGCCGGTCTGTCCACGACACCGCTGCCGGGACCAGCTCTCATCAGTTGCTCGAGCTTTTCTCACAGTCCCACGCTTTGAGTCGTCGTGTCCAAACTCGGTGGCGTTGTCTCCGTGTCCCTAGCGCCCAGACCTCCTCCCCTGCTTCTGCGACAGCCTCCCTTCCCCTCTCTTGCACCAACCTGGGTTCTTCTCCCACCTGGGCTGTAAAACCTCACCAGGCGCTGCTCGCCCAGCCCGCACGCCGGCTGTGCTCAGGGGGGCTTCAGCTCACAACCTCCACAGCATCACCCAGAACAACTCCTGCCCCACAGCCAAGTGAAAATACGTCTCCTTCTGGACGTAAACACCCGTGTGAGCATCAGGGTAACCTGTGCATGGGCTTGAATCTATACCCTACATCGGGCAGGGACCGACATCTCCCCTGCCGCTTGCTGTGTCCGGAGGATGTGTTTTCTGGACAGTTCTCCATCCATCGCCGGTGAGGCAAACAGAATAAATGCTGGATTTTGTTTTCTGATGGGTCTTAAAAAAAAAAAAAAATATCTGAGAGCTGAGAGTGGAGCTATCTGACCATTTAACTGCAAATCCATTGTCTCTCAGCCACAGCTCCTCAGCACTTGGACTTGTACCTGGTGTGGCTCCCCATCCCCCATAAACTTCCCTTCATGGCAAGAAAAGCCATTTGCTCTTTTCTGAGCAAAACCCACATCTCCCCACCTCCACTCATGCTCCCTGTCACGGGGGGATCATCTCCTCCTGGGGGAGTCACCCCGACACTTGTTTTCAAGGTTTCCCACTGGCAGCAGAGTTCGGGATGCTGCAACTCGAGGGAGCGCTGCCAGGTCTCCCCAACACGGGAGGGCAATGGGGGGCTGTGGTAGCCCCACACACCGCAGGGACCCCATGGCTGTGCCGTACCCCCCATCCTGTCCTCGCCAGCACCTCCTTCACGGCGTGGGCCCCTGCCACCCGCCTTGGCTCACAGCCCCCCCTGCAAAGCAGCCTCTCCTAAATATTTGCCGAAGGGAGATCCTTGCCGATAAGAGAGCCGGCAGGCTCTTCAGGGAGACTGCGGAGGGAGGATTAGGGCTGTCTGGGCAGGGATGGGCGCTACGGGAGGCTGTTTCCATGGGGAGCAGGAATCCGGCTCTGCTGGTGGCCGTCCCGCCACACCGAGCCGGAGGGATCCTGCTGAACGGAGACACGCATTCGCCTCCGTGATGCACCCCATCACCGGCGCGAGGGTTTGGCAAGACCTCTCTGAGCAGAGCAGGAGCACCGGCCCTCGGGATGCCACCTCCAAATGGAGTCCTTAATGCTGAGTCAGCGCTTTCAGGGCAAGGACAACCTCTGCCCAACGTGCTCGTACAGCACCTTGCACAACACGTTCCCCGAAGGATGATTTCCAGGGCGCACATGGAAAGGATGTTCCCCTGCCCCGCTGCCCTGCACCACAGACGGCCATGGCAAACACCTTTGGAAGAAGAAAACACAACCATCATTCCTTCCTCCACCCTTTTTTCTTTGTTGGTTGTGTTTTTGGGGTTTTTTTTGTTTGTTTGTTTTTTTAAAATCTCAATCCCTGGCAGAAACTACCCTCTCCCATTTTCATGACCCGCCTTGTCCCCAGGGTTGGTGTTGACGGCTACGAGGAACAATGTGGCTTTGAGGCCCCCGGTGCGTGCAGGGGAGGGGACGGGGTGCCGAGCTCTGCGGCAGTGGTAATCCCCCTTTAATTGCTGTATAAACACAACCAGTGATTTCCATGGATTGGTATAGCTGAATGTGTTGTTTTCCAACGCCAAGACGAACTTTTTAACTGAAAAAAGCTCATTTTTTCTCAGATGGGACTAAGATACACCCAGTTCTCAGTATTTCAGCAGAGGTGCTGTAATTTACAAAACACAGTTAATAGCAGAAAACCACTACTGTGAACACAGTTAAATTAAAATAAAACAATTTTAAAAGCCTATCCTTTCATGAGGACAAGCACATTTATATCAACAGTCACAGCCACATTATATCACTTTTCCCGTACCGATAAATGAAAGCAGCACAAGCTGGGTGAATCAAGCAGCCCCCGATTTTGACGGCTCTACGCACGGCAAACTCCAAGCTCAAATCACCAAGCGACACTCACCGGCACTGTAAATCACTGTAGCACTAAAGTCAATGGTGTTAGATTGATTTCAGACAGCTACACATCCAACTCGGTAATTCTGCAAATAAACTTTTCAGGTATCAGAATACTTTCCTGACTTTCAGGGCGCTGGACAAACATTATGAAACTCAAGAGAATTTTTCTGTGAAATATCTTGAAGGCTTTTGATGCATTCAGTTGGGTTGTTAAAATCCCGTATAAGCAACTGCAGTCAAAAGTTTTTTCTTGTTTTAGGAGTAGACTACACTGAAAATTGGAGAAAAAGGCATTTTCATCTAGGAAATACTGATACGTAATTTTGGTTTTATCAGAATTTCACGCAGGAGAAAAATATTTTTCAGTGAAATATCATGACTCAAAAATGCATCAGTGTGCTTCAGTGCACAACCTTAAGGGACTTAAAAGTCCCTTAAGGCTTTTTTACCCCCCACATTTTGTTTTGTAGCCTAAGTTTTTTCACCAAAATTTGTAAGACCTTGAAAGCAAAACACTTTTCTAGCTTAGCACACGTGTTCTCTCTGTCCACGTACATCCTGGAAGCTGCAGGTTGCAACAAAACTTGGCCTGGAAAGGAGAATGGAAGCAGAAGGTACTGAAAACTGCAATTCCCATGAGACATGCTAATGCCATTTTGCACAAAAATACTTTGGTTTTCAGCCAGAACAGTTTGGTTGTCAGTAGTATGATATAGAAATACCAAGGTTTGGGGTGGAAAGCAGATGTGCACATTAAAGAGGTCATTTTTAGTCAAAAAAACCCCAACTTTGCACCAGAGGAAAAGAGGAAGCTGCACCATAAATCTGACAAGCTGTATTTCTGGGAGAGTCCTGTGAAATCTCAGCCCCACGGGAACTTTGCTAGGTACCATTTTGGGGTCAGGACTCCTCCTTTAGGATGTTAAACACCGCATGGTGTTGACTGAAAGTGCCACTGATCTTCACACGTGCAAGCCGGCTCCCCAGGTCACGCTGTGCATGTGGAGCAACATAGCATCAAAACCGTCTCATGACAATAGCTACAATTAGGACCAGCACATTTGCTCAGGCTAAGGTCACCGGACCAAAAATGGCCCCAGCGGCCCCAAACCAGCCCCCCAATATTCAGACCACCTTTCTGCCTGTGGGTGTGTTAACTGCAGGCTTGTGCCTAAGCGGGACACGCGCAATCTGAAGATGCTGTGCTCAAGCAGTGCTGAGAGCATCACCTGCCAAAGCCACCCCTCAGCTCCTGGTTTCAAACTTGCTCCGATGCAGCCACAGCTGGAAGGCTGAGTGGCCAGGCCGGTGCAGCTCTGCCTCCAAAAGCCCGTGCAGGTACAGTACAGCTTTTCATTTTGCTGGCACCCGCCTTGGGGGAGCACCTTTCCTTCCCTTGAGGGAAAGGTCTTGATTCTAGCAGATTCAGTTAAAGCTCTCATGGTAACTTTCTGAAAACCTACAAGTTTCATGAATAAGGAGACAAAGTAGAACACAGACAAGTCCAAGTCTATGAGTTTGTGTACATGCATGCCCAGCCATCTCAGGTATCGTGGTGACCTGCTCAGGGCAACTGGCTCTGATAGAGGGCTTTGTATCCTTATTCATCGACTCCTACAAAACTGTACTCTCAAAGTTACTATGATTTTCTGACCCGTGGCAGCAATGTTACTGCCAAGGTCGGTAGCAGTCCCAGTTGCGCACCTACTATAGTAGCTCAAGGATTTTCTGAAGGAGAACTGCATCTTGGTTACAAAATTAAGACATTAGAGGAAATTGCATCCAAAAGCTGAATAAAACACTCATCAGGTTTGCACAGGTGCACCTCTATCCTATTCAAAGGATAGAGATTTGAAGCCTAGGGATAGACATGCCTTACAACCCATTTTGAAACACAAAATGACCAAACGCTATTTCCCGCAAAATATAAGCCAGTTTGAACAACTTCCCGTGCAGCCTTGTGCCCAGTATCTCCCTAAGGCAGGACTAAAACTCTGGGTCTTCACTGGTGCTGCAACAAGACCAGTACAAGCACACAAGGCAAGGTATAAGGCGTTCCCTTTCCATTTGAGTTATTCCACTTAAATGCTCCAAAAGAAGTTGAGGGCACACCTATTTTCATGAGTCACTAGGAGGAAAAGCCTTTGCACATATGGCCTATACGTACCAAGGTGAGCTGATCCAAGTTTTGGCCCTTGGACTCTGCAGCAGCTCTTGGCTTCTGAGCAGACAGGAAGATGGATACGACGTACCAGGGATGGGACATTAGTTACTGAGAGGGAGGGATACAGGCTCTCCAACAGCTAAGGACGTTACGGAAGAACAGATTTTGGCTACCTTGCAGAAAGTTTTAAAAAAAGTTGTCATACTTTTCCTGCTGTTGCACTGAAGTTTCACTGAAACATTTATTCCGAAAGGTTTAAGGAGAGTGCTGGAAAAAACCTCAGTGCATACGTGTTTCACACGCACACAAAGTCCGTCAGAAACTCCCAATCACTTTTGATAAACAAGTAATTACCTACTGGAGAGTCACACCTTTGCCTTGCCAGGCCTTGGCAGACAGCTCTGGGGACAGTCTTTGTATCAAACATACAGCTCTTATGTCGTCAAAGAGACCATGCTCAAAACTGAAAGCAAAATGTATTTGCTGTCATCCCTGCATTTATGGAAAATAGTTAAAGGTGAGAAGTATTAAATCATTATGTATCATTAAACCATAACCAAACCATAACCATTAAGCCATCAAATCATAAATTTGGAGGGGTGAAGGCCTCCGTTGGAATTTCCTGAAGCACTGCACATGTAGGCACAGACTCCAAGCACTTTGGTGGTGCGAAGAACAACATCGATCCCCAGTGTTCAGCAAAAAACACGACAGAAGCCGTGTTAGCGCTCCAAGAAGCTGAGAGCGGGCAGAGAGGATCCACGAATTGAATAGCAACGTATCTTTTGCGGTCCTCCAGGAGACAGGCTGTTTTGAAACAAAGGGCGCACACTGCTCCCAAGGTTACCAGACACCATGGGATCTGGACTGGCTGCATCTTCCATGGTGGTAGAGGAGGGCTCTGCTGGGTTTCTTCCCTTCTCTTTTCTCTGGAGATGAGGCTTTCAGGGCTAAGCTGGAGACTGCACTGGTACAGGGATCCCCTGCACATTTCCATTCATAAGCCACTGAGCTGGTAATTTTATAAGCCATAATTAGACGTTTTCTGACACCTAATCCGCTCATGTGTCTGTTTTAATTTTCCCCATCGAACGTGCAGAGGTAGACGACAGCAAAACAATACCCTCCTTATTTGCTGCTCGTCGGCCCCGGGAGGAGAGCGGCTCTCGAGAGCTGCGATGGCAGCTTTCCGAGCTCCGGGAAGTGATGCACCAGCAGCGCTGGGAAACGAGACAAGAGCGATGGGTGCTGCAGGCCCAGGGCTTGAGCAGGGCGCTTGCCCTCTGCTCCCCTGCATGGGCACAGGGCCAGCTACTCCCAGCTTACCAGTAAGGAGCAAAGTTTCCATTCCAAGCCCGGGAACCGGAGAGGAGAGCACTGCTGTACAGTGCAAATTGCTGGCCATAAGCAAAAAGCACAGGCTGGGGGAAAAACAAACAAAGTGAGCACTTCTGGACTACACTCTCCTCATGGCACAGGAATGCAGGTGGTATCTAATGTTGCAGGAACTCGGGAACCCCCCCCTTCCAGCAGGTTCTTCTTTTTTCCTTTTTTTTTTTTAAACAAGCCCAAGCTTACAAAATGTGCATTGCTGAACTCAGTGTGGCATTTGCGTGTTGGAGACGGTGCTCCTCGCCGTTTCTGCAGCCTCTTTCAGCCCATGGACGTACCTCTGCGTGCTCTGCCCCAAGACCATCCCAGCAACCGGGGCACATCCTTAACCGCAGAGGCATCGCTCCAGATGTTGATGGCACATGTTTCAGCCTTGGGATGGTTTAGGACTGTGCAAGGTAAATACAACTGACAGTGTAATTGATGTGGTTTTTCTCCAAGTGAGTCGAGAGACTTTTGTTTGTCTGGGTTTGAATGCCAGATCGCTGCAGCTTATTTCATCGATGCATTATCAAATTCCTTTCTTTCAGGTAAGTGGGTGCAACCAAATCACCACTAAGAGGATTAATGAAGATGTGTGGCACCTGAGTCTGAATTAAGCTCGGGTGAGAGCAAACAAAAATTCATCATTTAATGACCAGATATCCACAAAGGGCTCACTATTTCCACAAGAGCAGCCAAAACCCAGTGCCAGATGCCATCAGCAGTCTATATGAATCATCCTTGCAGTGAAGCTGTAGAACAAGATGTTGGTTTACTATGTTCTTGCCTGATATATCACAACCTTACAAATCCAGGGAAAGACAGGAAAACATCAAGATTTCTTAACATGAGGTAAGCTGGGGTCTGCCCTAGGGAACACGTCTGTCTTGGAGCACCAGATGGAAAGGTTGGTCTGACTAGACAGGAATGGGGTCCATGAGTCCTGTCTCACCTGCAATCTATCGTATAACCTGGGCAACTGACTTCTTTTAGCCTTTTTCTCTGCAAATGGAGGCAAATTCTCCAGCATCTCAATGGTTAACATCTAATACTGACCACAGGGAGTCTTGATATCATGGTGATGTGACTGCACAAAATACAGGATGGAAGAAAGATGCTAAATAAATAGGAAGAGGATTCAGTCCAAAGAGAAACACAGTTATGGAAAACATTGAGGGAGGTCACTGAAGAAGCAGCAAAACTGTCAACTGATCTAAGCCAGTGATGATGAGGGGACTGTCTCACTGGCTGCTAGGCAGACAACTTGACCCATGATTAGATAGCCATACGTGGAACTAGGAAAAGGGAACACTGCTGGATTTTAAGAGGGCAAGACACTTGTCCCCATGAGGCACTGCCTTTGCAAACAGGGAGGCAGACTGGCCAGAGGTGCATGGGATCAGCACTTGCATTTAGCATGATCAGAAAGGCAGTGAGCTGTGGATGAGGAAGGAGACGTTAATTTACTCTGAGACTAGCAGGGACCCACCCATGAAGTATCGGGTTGGTTTTCTGAAGGGATTAAGGAGTCCTCACCCTTTTGGGAATTCTCTGCGCTGTTTTTGTTGCTGTCATCCAACAAAGGTGCGGCACCGGAGAGGTCACAGGAGAGGTGAGCAATATGTTGAGTGCTCCACTTCCCCCAGGATGGAGCAACGTGCAGCAACCAGACCAGGTGAGTCAGAAGAAGGGGAAAATAATAGGGAAGGCTTGGAAGTTGCATCAGAGCTTCCCGATAAGAGCTCAGTCCCTTATAATCCTTTATATTGATAATCAATGTTAACAGCTACTGAGCTCTCTGTCTCTCTTTGGTTTCACTAGAATAAGCCATGGAAGAAAATAAGCAAACTCTTCTTCAAAGAAACAGTTTGCCCTATGGACTTGCATGGGTTGGACTTTCCCATCCTTCCTGTAGGCACAACTCTTCCCCAGTCAGAAAGGTCATGGCCACAGAAAACCACTTTCTGCTCCAGTAGCAATGCCAAGGAGCATAAAGAGTCATTCCCGAACACAAAATCAATAAAAAAGGGAAATTGGTGTCACCTTCTACAGTCAAGCTCCTGCCCACAGGATTTGAAGGCTAGCTGCAAGGACGACTGGGCCACTCTTCTTGGTAATGGTAGGTAGGGGCAATGGCCGCATATTGTGGCTTATGAAGTTCAGACTGGACATCAGGGAAAAAAAAAATTGCACTAGGGGAGTAGCACAGATCTGGAACAGGTCACCCAGAGAGGTGGCGACATCCTCCACAGCAGTGATCAAGCTTTGGGTAGTCAAAGCCATGGCTGACCTGATCTGGTGTTGGAGACAGTCCTGCTCCAGGCGGGAGGTGGGATTACAGACCTCCTGAGGTCCGTTCCCACCATCATTCCTACAAGACCTCAGGGGAAGGAATAATAGCATAATAGAATAGAATAATCTTTCCTATTTTGAAGCCTCTTGTTATTTTTGCAAGTCAACAAATATGTATTTTCACACAAATGAGGACAATGCCATACACCAGTGGATAAGCACAGCATGGGCTGACAGTTCTCTTGCATCTCCTCCATCTCATATTAGGAAGCAATGGGGGCTAACTCTTCTCCGGTCCTTCCCAGTAGGCAGAGGGTCCTCCTTTGAGCAGTGGGCTGTATCTGGAAGAGACTGAGGGCTGAGCTGTACACATGGCCCGTTTTCACTATTGACGGGACAGAGAATCGGGTGTTTTAATGCCCACGCGCTATCTTTTTTTGATCACCTACAGGAAGCCTTTTTACATGGCACTCACCAACAGACTTTCCCAGGAAACTGGGAACAACTGGGTTAGAAGCATAAAATGGCTTCTGGTCTTCACCACGCTGCTACTCCCGTGTTGGTCCTCCAGATAATGACACTTTGTAACTTCTAAAGATGCTCTTGGGTTGACGCCACCAAAAAGCCACACTTGAAGCCTTCACATGCCGGGAAAAGAATGGTTTTCAGTGTAAGAAAACCAATACATGCAGCAGCTAGCGACTGGGCACACGCTCGGCTGTTAGCAGCTCTGCGGATGCCGCTGGAAATGACTGTGGGATTTTTTAAGGGCACATCAAATTGATTTGGATCTGTTAAAACCTAACGCCTTGAGCTCCATCTGTGTTTCGAGTGTCCCTGTTGGGGGAGCAGAGGGAAGAACAAAGACAAGCAGAGAACAGGATTTTCCTTGCCTTATCCCCATTAAGTATGTTTGTTTAAACAAGATGGGTGGAACCGAAGCCATGCATGGGTGAAACTAAAAGGAATCAACGTATGTGCCTGACTACTTCATACCAGCACATTTGCTCAAGTACATTTCCCTGCAAAGCAGAAGCCAACGGAGTCCTCACAGCTCACCCAAGTCAACACCTTATTTCCTCTGAAAAATTCTGCTTACCACCCAAGCTTTTAAATTTAGCCTTTTTTTCCCCATTGCTAGTTTACTTCTTCCTGCCTTCAGTATTCCAGGCAGTGGGTTTACCTTCCTCATGTCACACACCACCTTTTAAAATAGATGGTATGGGGTGGGGATCACTACGCTGTGCCAGTACTAGCAGGTAACGCCCCAGCCCCAGCCTGGTTTCTCAGCCCTTCCTTAACGTTCTCCCCATAAAGAAGGAGAACAGGTCTGTCGCTCATCCCCTTCCAATCCATTATTCCACCACTTTCATAAATTCAATCTGGTAAATGGGTTGGGTGGGTAGAAACTTTTGCACAGTATTAATACACTCAATTTCAGCAGTAAAATAATTCTGCAGGAATTCAGTCATGTACAAAACCTCCTTTGCATCCCTTTGCTATGAGCAGATCTCAGGACCACATCAGACACCAGATTCCCCCTTTCTGGAGTGAAGGCTGGAAAACACACTCAAGACCCCTTGCAAAGAGCATCTCAGACCTGTTATTTACAGTAAGGGGCAGATCTCTCCAGTGTCGCTGGATTGCAGCACTGTTAGACAGAGGATTCTAAGATGTTTAAGACCTTTGAGGGCACTGAGCCCAAGCCGTGCCCATCTGACTGAAGGGACTGCTACATCGAACCGAGGCAGACACAGATCTACTCAACCTGAAGTGACTCTCCTGGGGTAGTTTGCTAGTAGGTGGGTGACACTTGACCATCAGGAGTCTGACAGCATTGCTCCAACACGGCCCAAAAATACTCCAGCACTTGCATGTGCCTCCATGGCATGTCCTACCCCACCGCTGAGCCACCTTGCTCCACCGACAGCACCATGCAGAGCTTCACCGTAATACGCACAGTGAGGTACTAGAAAACCAGGACTAGAGTGGACGAAGAGTTTGGAAACATGTCCTCGGTGAGTAAACACTCTTTTCCTTAAAACAAAACCAAACCTAAAACAACAACAAAACAATTTATTCACACTCTGTGGAAGATGCTAATTAAAGTTTACTTTAAAATACTAGCAGACACGAGTGTGGGCTGTAACAGGAACATACTGTGAAATGACAGGTCTGCAATAATCCCATGCTTCAGCCAAGTCTAATTCATTCTGATCACACACAGGTCCGAAATCCAGGGAGGCTCTTGGAGGAAGAGCATGTGCACTTGTGGGAGGTGCAAGAAGTGGCTCCGGAGCTCCGGAGGTGCGAGAGCGAGAACAGGTGTGAGAGCAAGGGTTAATAAACGGGGGGTGCCGAAGAGCCCAGCTCTGCAGCGAGCAGAAGGAAAGCTCTCCCCGCTTCCCGACAGCAGCTCTGCAGAGCTCTCCCTCGCTCACCGGCTCAGGGAAAGCGCCTCCTCCCAAGGCAACCCGGCTGCAGAGAACTGGAAGGAGCTGCGGGAAAGGCTGAACACAGCTCGCTGCTGGAGGGCGAGACGCCACGACTGCTTTGCCTCTAAGGCGGCGGGCACACACCATCGTCGTGCCAAATGGAGTAACTCCCCTAGTTTTTAAGAGCGAACAAACTGCTTGCTCCTCAGGGAACCCCAACACTGCCTCGAAACTCGAGAACTGGGGAGGAAGGGTTACTTGCCTCCTGCTTTGCCAAGGTTTTCACCCGTGCACAGTGATTTAGGGACATGCCCCTGATGGTACCCAGGTGCCCAGAAGAGACCCAGGTGCATCTCAGGAGGCACTGGGAGGGCCTGTGAGAGTGGCTGGGGAGAAGCGGAGCCAGGGGTGATGCAGAGCACTGGGCTGGGAGCTGCAGCCAACTGAGCAAAGCCCATGCTTTCTAACATCTAACAAGTCCTCCATGCTCCATCAGTTCTCTGAAGACAGGTGCTAGGTGAAACACCAAACACTGGCAGAGCAGTAAAAAAAACGTGAGGGCAATACTGAAATAAAAATCAGTTTGTTCTGGTGATGTATATTACAACCAGCTTCTCTATTGCCAGAGCAACACCAAAGCATTTGGGCTCAGAGAGGTACAGAGCGTTGAGGAAAAGGCTGACGGAGAAGGACTCCATGTCACTGAACGTGGCTCTACACCATGCGCTTCACTGCTCGTTTAAACTCACGTAATGTGTTCCAGGTTGGGTAGGAAAAGCTACAGCACGGGATGCATACTGATTTTTTAAAAGATGCCACTTCCTAACTTACATTTCTAAAGCACTCAGGAGTTACCTTCATTTCAAGGTCCTTCAATGAAAGAGGTCAAGAACATCAATACTGCAGCATATACAGGTCCTCGCATCTTGAGCAGACAGGCTACCTTACTCTAAGCCTGCTAGTGCAGGCAATGATGGCATCATAGCCTCCAGCAACCAGATTTCAGTGGACATGACCTGATGTTGCTCAGGACCTTCCTCCTGTAGCATGCCGTAACTGCTGCAAGGTTAAGAGCCGGTGCTAAACCGCTGCCAGGGCTGCCTTCCCCTCCTGGTTTCGCAATTCCCACACACGCCCCGGCCATGCGCAGAGGAACATACCTCCCCGTCCCTGCACGGGGAAAAATCAGCGTCAACACATCTGACTTCTGGGCATGTTTTAACCTGCTGAACACCAACGCCGAGCAAAAGTGCCGGAGAGATCGCCTCCAGTTTACACAGGGCTGACCGAGCTTTCTGAAATCACAGGAATATACCTGAGAGACTAGCAAGAGCAGGGCAAGAGGCAAACAGCTACTCTGTGGCCCCTGCGGTGCAGAAGGACGGTAAAAACTCATTTGGAGTTTGGCAGCTCTGAGCACAGCGTGGGGACTACCTCCCGTGTGCAGCATTGCCCCTCTCCTGCCTCTGTTCACCGGGGATGGCAATGAGGAGAAGCACGCTAGGTGTAATAGGCAACAATTTCACCTGTTTCTTGCAGCCAGCATTACTTATTTTTATTCCCTCTTTCTTTCCCCTGGTCCACACATGCTCTAGCAAGGTATTTCAGGCACAGGATTTCACTGAGATCCCACCTGTGCTCGCTGCAGCACTTCTCTCCCCAGTAGACTTTAATGAGATGGGGCCAATAAACCATATGTCAAATGGGTGATTTCACTTTTAATTACATTTTCCGAAAGGTAATAAATAGTTCCATCAAAGCGAACACGAACTGCAAGCAGTTCATCGGGCCTGGTATCACGTCACTTCTCGCAAGAAGCCGCACCAGATCCGGGGGGCCCAGCTGGCTTCTCACAGCCTCCTGCCCAGCCGATGCTTGCCGGGACCTGGCTCACAGCCCCGCGGTGTCTGGGTGCACGTGCCGCTCTGCCTTTCAGAGGTGGTGGCTGCTCCTCCTTTAACCCACCGAGCACCGAAAAGGAAAAAGGGAAACATATCCCCTGAAGTTATCGCAGGGGTTGAAGTGGAAATGAGTCTCTTAATCACTTGGGAAAATCATACCCTTTACCCGGGCTTAGGGCTTGCCCTCACTGGTTATACCGCCAGAGTACTTGCAGCCCGTCATCCCCTCAACCGTTCAAGAGAATTGCAGCCTTACATGATGTCTTTAGGAAATCATCATCACAACACCAAGGGGCGGGGTTACCTCATCTTCTCTCTTTCCTCTTGCAACCCAAAGGCTTTGATTTCTTTGCACGGGAACCTGAAGTCCTACTTCAAAGCCTCCATCCGTCCGTGTTTCTGGATCCAGCAGTTACAGGTTACCTGCTCTTCAATACAGCACGGAACTAACCCGAGCTTGCTCACAGTTCGTGTCCGTATGATGCATGAAAGCGCTCTTAGACCCTTCATTGATAAACAAAGTTTCATTCATGTCTTTCTCGCCTGTGAAATCCCCATTACTCCCCGAGAGATGAATACGTATAGATCCTAAAAACTAACCCGACAGATGGGAAGCAGTATAATGAAGGAGCCTTACTTCTTACTGTCTCAAGCTTTCTCCTTGGGCCTCTGAAGAGTTGGAAAACAAGGTCAGTATAAATAATTTTGTATCCCAAAGCTGTTTAATAAAAACATCCCTATGTTTACCAGACTGCTGCTTAGCCGTGTGCTTGCTGACATCTCCCTAATTAGAGAGCAAGAACTTCAGGGTAGCTACTTCACACTGATCAGAGTTTCTGGCCAGAAATCTGGGTCAGATCCAGTGTCGCATTCATGGGAATTTGACTTTTTCCATATTGAGTCTCCTCTTTGAGAGGACACATTGCATTCGAAAATAAATATTAGTAAGTAATGTCAAGTGTGAACTGCAACCCCCAGGGGAATTCTCCTGAAGCGTGGTTAGATCCGTATTAAAGACACACTCCTGCAGATACCTGTCTTTGGGTAACAGGGGCTGTCACCTACAAAACCCAAATGAGCCTATTTCATTTCTGCCACCAGACAGTGGTACTTCAGGGGTGAACACCATGGCCAGAGCACAGCCAGATCATATGGCTCGATTGTGCTGACCTTGAAAGAAGAAATAGGATTTGCACCATGATCCCTGACCAGTGCGAGTCACAGACCTAAAAAGCTCCTGAGAAAAACTCAATCTTTAAGTTTGGCATGTGGACACGGCATCTAGAAACTGAACAAGAACGTCTTGAATCCTATAGACAGATAGCAGAGAGAGCTGCCATCAGCATCAGTGGATGCTTCCCACTAAAACACCTTTAAATAGCAGCTTCAGTATCGTACAGACTATAGCTACAATATCTTAATATCAGGGGATTTTGTTTTGATCCAAAGTGGCATCTTAATTCCAGATTTAGCAAGTGGCAAGCTGTGTGTCAGATCGTGCCCAGACGACACTTGTCATAATTTAGAGTTGAAGCCACTGCTGACAAAACGTGACTTTTAACCTCAGGAAAACCAAAATCTTCTCAGTTACCACCAATTTGTGTCTTCAAGACCAATGACAAGTGCCTGAGAGAGTCCACAAAGGACCTGAGCTTGTGAACCTATTGCTGCGGGCTCAGAAGAAGATGCTGTGCCTGTCTGGACTGTGTTTTTAAGGACATAGATGTGCAAAAAGCTGGAACAGAGAAATGGGAAGTCCATGTGTCTCTTCCCACAGGCCTTTTTCTGACATGTCATAAAATAATGACTGCGACTACGCTGCCTTCCCCGGCTGCTTTCGGGCTGCCAAAGAGCAAGGGAGCTACTTGCTGGGAGAGACGGCTTGCACATACCAGGGAGTTAAGGTTTCAGATCTACTCCAGAGCCCTGTGGCACTTACTGTGCACTGACAACAGCATTTTTGGACTCATTTATCATCTCTCCCTCCCCTCCACCCACCTGACTTCAGATTTGGCAGATTCACGCCATCAGGTCTCGTCTTGCCACAGGGGTGCCATCCCGGGCTCCAGGGTTGGATTGGGTTAAATCCACCACAGGAAGGGAGGGGAGGGGAAGAGAGACCTGCATCCCCAATCTGAAGCCCCTCGGAAAAGTGTGGAGGATGGAGGAGCGAGGGGCTGGGAAGCACCAGAGCCATGTGCTGGGCAGGGGCAGGTGAGTGGAGCACAAGGATTTTTGGAGGGGGAAGAACTTGGGACTGATGGATTTTGCTGCGGATTTGACAGATTTCTTCTCTGGGTGAGAAGAGAAGAAATCCCCTGCCATCCCCACACTAAACACTGGCTGTAAAGCTATAGAAACTGCTGGCTGAGCAGTTTCCCCCTGAAAGGGGTTCATCATCCAAACTTACACGTTTTGTCCTCCTCCTTCTTTGCCCTGAGATCCCGTTGACAGCAGCTGAGGAACAAACATGCTGCTCTTCTCCTTACAGATGCAAAGCAGCAGCCCTTACACTCTGCACTGATGTTAAAAATTCACTCCAAAGCAAGCCCAAACCAATAAATAATAGCAAAAAGGCGCACAACCGTTAAAGCTGGACGCTACCGCCGGAGCCATGGCAGGAGCATCCCCAGGATCCCTGCCGTACACCAAGGATCCCCTTCAATGCACTTTCCCCTCCTGCACATCTGTGTGTAACAGGGGAGTCGTGTCCCTAAGCATGGGCTCTTATTTCTGCCCAAGCCCTCCTGAAACAGTTCATCCTTTCCACCTCCACAGTTTTTTGGGTATCCAAGTAGTTTATAGCTACTTATAACTATAGCGTATACCTACATGTATAGCTTCTAACTATAGAGCTTATGACTATAAGGGCAGTTAATAACATGCACTTTCAGGTGCATCTAGCAATGAGGAGATAGGATTTCAAGAAAAGGCTATCTTCAGTTTCCCTAAGCAACATTATTGCACTTCAGTGTGGCGTTTTTGAGTCTTAGTCCATGAAGACAGACATGGAGAAATACCTGTGGGTACACAAGTACCGAGTTACACACCTGCACAGATTTCTGAAAGACAGACATCACCACTATTGACTTTTAAAGGCAATATTATTCCGTTCAAGACCAAATTCCTCAAACAAGGCAAAACCCCAGTATCTTCTCCTTCAAAACTACAGACTGCATGTTCAAAGTTTCAATATAAGCCTTCCCATACAGGTGGTGTCTAGCTTATACATGCCACACACCCTACGCTTTTACTGCATATTATTTACTACTTAAAAGTTGGGTTTTTTTCAGGACAGCCTTTATCCCAAATATCCTGTCAAAGGATGGAAAGTCACAGGACAAAGCAAAAACTGCAGCCAAGAAAGCATTTGAACTAAAGTGCTCCAATTCATGGCTTGCTTTAGCATCTTCACCCTCAAAGAATGACCTGAAACTCCCTCCGTATTTCATAACCATGAGTTACACATCTGACTAGCTTCAAAGCTACAACATTGTTCAAAATCCAATTATTTTACATGTTAGAAGAAAAAGAAAGTGTACAGCTCACATTATGCATGAAAACTCATAGTCAAAACTAATTTCTTAGCAGGTTTAAACAGCCTGATGAGGAAAAAAGGCATAAAATAGGCATTTTGCTCGATCTGTGGCTAGGGGTAAACATTCTTAGCCAACTTTTAACCATCTGTGTCCAAGTTATGTTAAAGGACTATGAAAGTGCCCAAATGCCTGAAGTTTATATTTTTGCACTTAGAATGTCATATTTTTCATTCTTGTTTTATATATCTCCTTACCTAGCTGGTCATCCAAATACATAGCATCCATTATCTGTCTGGGAAGGTGTTCCTCCCACAACAAGAGAAAACGCACCATAAACCTCCAGCTGCAATGCTACGTGAGCGTGCAAGACAAAACATCGCAACTGCACAGCACACATATAATCCCCGTCGTAAACAGCGGCAAAAATATATTAATCTTCTGTGTCAGGAAACATCAAACACTCAGGCTTTGGGTTTATTTCAGAACAGAAGCCTGTAGCCTAACAGTGCCCATCTTCTAGCATCCTCCCAGTCCACACGTACCCATTTCCCCAGCACAAACATTTTCTTGCCAAGGGGTGGTGAAGGCTTACCTGTCCTCTCACTGTCCTTTTCAGGGAGGAGGGGCAAAAAAGAGTAGTTCTGATGGCAATAGTCCTTCAGTAACTTCCAATGGCAAACCTTTTTTTCTTCGAAAATGCCTTCCTGAATGTCATCTTAGATGTGTTGCTGCTGTCTGCTGGCATACTCTGAACCTTAGAGGTCAAACCTCTTTCCATCCCACGTGTCCTCCGTGCTCGGTACCCAGCATTTCTCGCCAGCGAAGCAGAGGAAGGCAGAGAGAGTTTTCTTTCTTATGAGCTCTTCGTATCCTATGGAGAAAACACGGTTAATGCTGATAGGAACAAAAGTTGCTCTCGAAGGGAAATTCTGTCCTTGGCTCCATCAGAAAGGAATGAGGGAGCAGGGTTTGACAGAGCAAGTAGAAAATCAGGATCATCTGAGTTAGACAGGACTGTTGGCAGCTATTTTCTTCCTAGCTTTGATGGCTCTTAGCTATCGTCGTACCTGGAACCAAGTCAAATGCATGCTTATCCCGCTGTGCAAAGCTATTTCTTTCAGCTTCTATAATAAATAAGGGGTATTAGCAAACTCTTACACAGGTTGCAATAAAGAACCGTGCCATATTTAAAATGCACCAACTTCCAGCTGAGATCGGTCGTGATTTTTTATTTTCATTGCTTAACTTTAAGCCAGCTAAACTCTCTCTTCTTCCAAGACCGCTCATGCCAAGTGCTGAACTCCCTGATCATCTTCTGCCCCCGGTGGGATGGAGCAAGCCCTCGGCTCTCTGAGCATCAGGCCCTGAATAGCTCTAGGATCCCACCTGAGCATCTGATGGCCAGGGAACTGGTCTCACCTCGGTTGCTCATACCCATTTTTACTACTCACATGGTGAAGTGAATATGCAGTTTTATGGATTTAGAATGACATCCCCCAGCTGATTGTCAAAACCCTCCTGGCTGACCCCGAAGCACTTCCCTCCATCAGTACAGTTTCCAACCCTCATGGGACCTCCTCCTTTCCCACCAGCCATGCAGCTTTGCTCCTGTTTTTCAGCTGCAGATGAGACGCTGCTAAGTGAAAAGTGGGAGCCGCAGTGATGGGCTCCATGTGGTCCATCCATCCCGTAGTCAGGAGTGGATGAGCATCCACACTGCCGAGGAGGCTCTCTGGGACTCTCATAGCACGTCAACACCACGATGCTCCTCACCGTAACGTCAGAGAGAAATTTAAACAGGAGCAGTGTCTACAAGACACAGTAGCAAACCTTCCTGTCCATTGATGAGGCCTCACTGGAGTGCTGGCCTTCATTTTTTATATATTTGAAACAATATTGTAAACCAATTTCCAGCCAAACCAGCTGTTGATACATGGTTATTCCTCCCTACAAGTCATGCATTCTGAAATAGTTCATTAGTTTGCAAAGTTTGAGCAAACCCTTTCAGGGAGACTAATTCGTTCTGTGTAAATCGAAAAAAGCCAGAGAAACAAACAAAAAAAATCCTGAAGTATTCCATTTCTGCAATGGAGAAAAATGTTTCATTGGTGATCTAACATCAGCTACAAATAGTCACGAAAATACCATGCAATTCTGGAAAATGGTGACTGATACACCTTTAGCTGCTGCTGCAAGAGGATGATGAACACTTCCCCTTCAGGATGATGGCAACAGTCCTATACTATTGCTCAGACCCGAGTATTTTAAGTGAGTAGAGAAATCTGCCGCTCAAAATAAAATTAGACATGAATGGCTGAGGAGAGTATTGACCTTTTTAAGTCTGTTTTTCTGTGAAATTTTGTAAACTTTGTTGGAGGCCACTTCCTGCATTCACAGAAAGCTACTTCTCTTTGTTAATACCCCAATAAGTCTGCAGAACGATGCCAGAGCCTGCACTGCTAAAGAACTGCTTTTAACCATTTCCTTTCAGATAAATGTAATCATCTGCTCAAATGCAGTTATCAAAAATCAGCTGAAATCTTTTTTCATCTCTTCAAGGGCTTTTTTTCCCCCTTGAGGAGCAGCACAATGAACAGTCACGTAACCAGCTGCTGGCAGTGGAAGATGTGAACTTTGAATAGATTGACTGTGTCATTCCAAGTCCTAGCTCCATAGCACTAACTTTAATTGCCAGATAATTTCCACCTGCTCCTCTAAAATTTTGTATGAATATACAGGAGATTTCCGCTATGAAGTAGCTTTCAACACCACATGGGAGACCAAGTTATTCCCATTTCAAAGAAGAATTTGTGAGACCAAGAAAAACAGGTTTTTGACACTTGAAAATTGACTAGAAGAGCTTTTCTGGATGCTCTTAAGCTAGAATAAGAACACGTATTAAGTCAAGTTAAAATAAATCAACTCTTACTCCAGAAAGAGTGCTATTCTATTTTGCATTCAGTACATCAGTACTTCGGGATGTGCTTCTAGAGATATATATATATGAGTCAGAGGGCTCTCAGAGGCCATGGTTATGCTTTCATTGACGTTACCAGGTCAGGCTCTTGAGAAAGGGGCTGAAGGGCTGCAGCCTTGAGCCTTACCAGGGCTCTCAACAGGCTGGTCCCCATAGCAGAAACCTGAGCCTGGAGTGGATGGAGATGTCCCCTGGGCTGTGAATGGGTAGGAAAAGACGCATGTCTCAAGACAAGATCCTTTTAAGCACACACCAAGGGGCGGTTGTCCCAGTTCAACAAAAGGACCACAAAACCTTCAGCAGAGCAATGATGAAGATGGAGGTATCTTTCAACTCACCTTTCCATAACTCTTCACTCCTGGGATTTTGTCATGCTTGAGATTCACTCCTCAATGTGGCACTTCAATTCTTCAGATTAAGAATTTGAGCAGGATAGTTCTCTTTTGTGAAGAAAAAGAAAAAAGCTTTTGTCCAATATCTCATTGATTAAATTATTTTCACCAAACATGAGACCTAATTTTCAACCTCTGTCTGAAGATCAGAGGCATCGCTTCTGCACATTGAAAGAGTGAAACTGTCACTCAAGACTAACTCATCCAGGAGAAAACGTAACTTTTACTATGCAGCCACCATCACTCAGTGAGACTCAAAATTATCTAGACATAACAACCTGAACATAAGCGCTCATCATCCAGATAAGTTATGTTAACATTGCAGAAAGCTGAGAAGCCCAAACCTGTCAGACAAAACGAGAGAGACTGGTACCCAAATCCCTTAGACACTTTTCTACATCCCAGCCACAGCTTATCATAGAAACAACCTATTGATGCTGTAAGCAGTGCCTAGTTTTTCTAGCATTAACACTCTGCACTGTAACCACCTGCTTAACCATAAGCATTGAGGACAATCCCCTTCAGACCTCATTTGTGTGTTCTCTGACCGCCCAGCGGAGTCTCTCTCAACAGACTTGAGATTTTCCCCTTTCTACAAGAGAAAATCACGATGGGTTTTACCCCAAGAGACTTAAAGCCAGATGCTCCACATATGGCAGAATCCCCAATCACACCCACCAAGACTGATTAGCTTTTCTTTCATTGCCTTTTTTTTAAACCAGCATGACATTTACCCAGGCCTGGTTTTCTGCACATGCCTGGACCAAAGCTCGGCCTCTTCGGCACGGCCACAGCCAGAACTCCAGGGCAGGCAGAAGCGGGCACTGCCACCTTTCCTGCCACATCCACCTGCTGTGTGCCCAGCCCAATCCCGAGCAGCCGAAACCTCGGTGAAGACCCCCGCCGCTCTTCTCCTCCCAAGCTACCTTGGAGAAGAGTTCTCCCTTGGTTCAAAGTGATGCACAACGCCTCAACCTTCTCTCCTCAAGCACAGTGCTCTGCTGCCAGCCCATGCCCAGGGTCCTCTGCCGCCGTGTCCCCCAGCGTCCCTCGGGAAGCCTCCAGCCACGGCAGGGAGCATCACGCGACATTTTGCCTTCAATGCCTGCCTGAAGTCAGACCCCAGCCTTTGCCACATGCACCTGCAATCAATCCTGTCACAAGATGAGACTTCTTCAAATCTTGCCAAGTCCAAACAAGACAACTCTAATAAAACGCTAACATTAGAAACGAGTGACTCCATTTGGAGCCCGGCTCCTTGATAACCACCTGACACGTTAGCTCCCTTGCAGGGTCTGTTCTGCATTTCATCCACCCCGCGCAGCTGACAAGGCGATTTCATAGCTGTCAGAGCTGGGATCTGATGCCTTCGATAAGGCACATCCCCTGGGCATTGTCTCTGCGGACACCTCTCATCGCTGCCATTCCCACGCTTACTGACAGATATGGGCCAGCTCAGGGACACCCCAGCTTCACAGGTACAATTTTTTTGAGGAAAAACCTGTTCTGGGTACCTAACGCTTGTTTATCCCCGAGAATCAAACTTCAGAGCAAAACCAAAGTGCTTCTCATCTTTGTCCCTAACTGAACCTTTTCTCTAAGTGCATCAGATGCAAATAGGTTGGGGAAACCCATATGGCCCTTGGTGCTATGCCAGGTTTTCAGCCTTGGCCCATCTCTCCTGTCTGGAGAGAGCAGAGAGTTATCAGCACCCTGATCTTCCTCTGACCTGTCAGCCTGGTGGTATTTTCTCATAGTTTAGCACTACACCAGTGCTGACATATCTCACACAACACACTCTACAGCCAGGTGCCTCAGTTTCCCCTCCGTTGTCACACATAATCCCCTGAGTGCAAAAGAGGCAGCTGTAGGAGAAATTAGCCAGCAAAGCCCGAAGGAAACGGAGCGGAAGACGCCTGGGAGGAGCAGCAGACGGTGGAGGAGACCACAGCTTGGAAAAACAGAGGAAACCCAGGTGGAGCAAGGCCACCAGGACAGCTCCATCACTATCCCTCGTACAGCGGCAGCCCACCGCTCCGCCACCCTGGTCATCAGCGCCTTTTGTGCAGGGAGACATCGTCCATAAAGTCAGCTCGGGCTCTGGCACGAGCTCGCAGAGCTGACGCTGTCAAGAGGAGCAGCAGGGGTGCCGCAGGTTAAGCGCTGCCTGCGCTTGCCAAATCAAGCTGGGGAAATTCGTAAGGCAACTGCCTTCCACTTTGCTTGGCTCCAGGCAGTGCTATTAGTCTCCTCGCTTAATGAGCATTAACCACCAGCACACAAACAAACATGCCAAGCGTTTACATACGGCCGCAGAGTCTGATGGAGCAATGAACAGATGAGCCAAGCTGCTCTTTACATAAGGATACATTTCACGCATCGGCGCGGGAGGGAATGCAATTTTTCTGCCACAAAGCATATTCCGTGAGAAATTACAGGGGTGTTTCTCAGGCCCAGAGAGAATAATAATAATTTCAGAATTCCCGAATTAGGTCAATCATTCATCCAAGAAAAAAATTTTAAAATAAAATCCCGCCCTGACAAGCTGCCGCCTGACACCAGAGGCAGGTTCTTGACCTAAAGAGCCCTCACCAGGAGGGCTCCTTCCTCATCTGAAGGAGGGGAAAGGAAGCTCTTTGGTTTTGGAAAGATTGGTTTATTTATTTATTTTTAAGAAGGCGAGTCACATGGATCTTCAAATGAGCTGCATGGCTGATAGGACAGCCTAATGTAAGGGGTTCCCACGGTACGATCAGAAAAGGCTCGTTTCTTTGCTATCTACACACATAGCAAGAGAGTTTCTGTCCTAAAGTGCTCGCAAGAGGATTGGAATATTATTTGGAGGCCTGAAACGGAAACATCTCAGGGCTGGATTTGAATTTTTCCTTTTCAGCTCTGCATAGCAAAACGTAGATGTATCTGGAAAATATTGCATCGCCAGGGTTTCAATTCCCGTTTCGCTGCTTTGCTAGCATCTCCAAAGGCAGGGAAAACACTAGACAGCAAGCAACAAGGAGAAATAAAAGCATGGAAGGATGAAAATCAATCGGCATCAATTAGGCTTTTGTTCAGATCTTTGGTTTTTGTTTCATGGTGGATGCAGACATTTTTTTCACCTTTTTTTGTTAATCAAGTTTTAGAATGGCCTTATTCATGTCTAAAACCCCTAAACCAACATGGGTTCCTGGCCGGTGCCTGCGTCTCTGTGCACGCACCAGCACCTTAAATTTTTCAAGACAATAGATGAGGAGATTCCTCTCCTCTCTGGGCACAGAGTAGGTTCTTCCCCTCGCTCCGTGTTTGCCTCAGTGCCTCTCATGACATATTGCCACGCCACTGCCTCTTCTCACCCCCTAGTGAACCGCACGCGTGGGTGAATTAGCAAACCCCACCCAGTCTGCTGTGAGCAACCCTCAGCTATTCATCACCCATGGCTGGCTGGTGAACTTTGTGAAATTTGACTGTTTTCCTCCTCAATTCACTCTCTTGTGTCCTTGTGCCTACATGGGGAGGGCAGGGAAAGAAACACCAATGCCTCCGCTACCACTCTGCCATTCAGCAGGGCTGCAAAACCCCAAGAGCGCACCCCATATCTGCTCGCAATGGGAAGAGCATCCTGCTCGTAATCTGGTCAGCACCCTCATCGGAGGAGGAAATTCAGCTACCCACTCACCCGCAGAGCCGAGCCCAGGTCTGGTCTGAGGCATGGTATCTGAAGTGGATGGAACCCTCAGAGGTCATACTATCTCACTCCACCCTCTGAGAGCTGGCATCGCTATGTTACTGGATGAAGTACAGCTACGGTCCAGAAGGACATAGGTAGACCTCTGTCACCTTCGCCTTGTTCATCAAGTTTGCCTGCAGGTAAAAGCAGAGGCCAATCATTAAGTGACCCCAAAAACAAACCTCCATGGTGGAGGTACACAGCAGATTGTACTGAGCAACAGTAATAATAATTTATTTCTTTATATTTGAGGTCATTTAACCAACTTTTGCTCATCCCTTAGATGATGTGTCTAAATATTGCAAACCCATTCAAGCGTTACAATAACAACAGGGGCTTTAAAACCTTTGGAGTTTTTCACAAGAAGAGCTTAAACGGAGTCTTTGTTTGTAGCCCTACTTGTCACCAGCCCTGGCAATTGGGTACCAACCTGTTTGGTGCCAAAATGGGACAGCACTAGGTAGTCCCACCCCAGGTGTCAGAAAATAGGGGTCTGAATTACACATGAGGCATGGTACAGAGACAGTGATCCTGGTGAGACGTGGCACCAACTCCTTCCAGGTCAGCTCCGAGGGGCACTGGTGGCCAGAGGAGAAGAGGATGCTTTATTGGGATCGGACAACTTCAGCCTCAGATGCCTTTCTGCAACTATAAAAACAAAGATTCCCATTCGCTTGATGAAATAAGCAAAAAGGTAAAATTATTTCTCAGTTTAACCAAATTCCAGTGTATTTCAGCCAAAGCCCTGAGCAGACCACCTGGCGGGGAGGAGGGCCGCGTCCTGTAACAGGAATCATCACACATGCTCCACTTCCTCTGCTCTTCTCTGCTCACCAGATCTTTATCACGAGAGATCACTCATGCTGTGCTGTTTCCTCTTCTTGTTACGATCTCCTGCACAACAGGGACTTCTCAGAATTTTAATGCTTAATAATATATTTGACCTTTTCATTAGTCCAGCTTTTGGTTTGGCTTTCACGTTAACTTAATCTTTTTTGGGTAGCACACATTGCAAACTGGGCAGAAACATGCACCGACACCAATTCACATTAAAAAACACTGTAAAAAACAGATTAACGTACTCCGCAATTAGGTTTCAAAGAATTCAGGAGTCATTACAATTTGGGAAATGATACCACCTTTTTCAAAACAGAAGTGGTGCCAGGTGTGTCAGAGATGACTAAGTTTTGAAGAAAAACAAGACATACTTCTCATCTATTGGTAAAATTTAAAAAGTTAAATAAAATAGTATTATTTGGCATTGCTGGAGACTGAGCTATCCTCTCTTACTGCTGCAGAAGCGTGGAGCCAACAGCAGCAACACTGCTGGCAGTAAAAAATGTTAGCTGGTGCTGGGACTCCACCACCACCACTCCTCACATCACCCTTTTTGAGGTTTCCCAAGAAATTGGCTCTAACAGTTTCTTTGCTTTTTTATCTCTGCTGCCTGTTTTCATTCTGTGTTATAATACCCTTATCCAGGATAATCTGAATTTACCTGACAGCAGTATTTAATGCATCAATGTATTAAAATGCTTTCCGAGACCCTACCTTTGGTTGTTTTTTGAAATAGATTTTAGACTAGACTAAAATGAGATACTTTTATTGATTCCATTAGTATTGATTCAGAGTGATTCAGGTACTTATTTGTGAGTAAAGTGAATCAATTCTATTTGGAATACTGCAGGTTTTTATATGATCCCATCCATCTGGCTCCTCTTCCCTCACTTCTCCACAGAAATTTAATACTTGGTCCATTATTTTAATGAGGACAGCAGTGACAACTATCAATTACCTGATGACAATCATCAGATCAAACCAACTTGTCTTCTGAAGAACCCTTTCTGAACCACATTTTGCCTTCTTTGGGCATTTTCCACTGTTTACCTATTTTCTAAAACTGCTCCACAAGCATAAGGCATTCTTTGAGCAGAGAAAGGTCCTGCCTTTGGTCAAAACTTACTTCTGTGAATTTGGCTTGAGGTGACACGTGAACAGAGTCCAGCAAAGCCTTCGGCGCCATGTCTCTGGGCTCTGAGTGGCACCCGAGATGCTCCACACAACACAGTAGGAATCCTTCTTTTGACTTCCATGGTTGTGTTTCCTCAAACGCCATACAAATAATCACCATTTTAACACATCCTACTTCTCTGTATGTGCATACAGACCCCCAGGCCTCCTACATACTTATATATATATTAAAAAAATAGGTGTACATATACGTTACATTGGAAAACAAAATAGTGAGACGAGCTGAGAAAGAGAAATGTCCCAGTTCCTCCCCACCCTGAAATAAAGGGATTAAAATTAGTTGCTGTTGCACTATTACATATGTACAAAGGACGAGCTGGGTGCCTTTATCTTGTCATCACTGGTTTACAGCTACAAGGGCCTGTTATTCCCCTATGATGTTTCCTCTAGGGTGACAAAAATCTGTTTCAAAATGTTCCCAGCCGTGGTTTGAGGCTTCCTTGCTCAGGGCTGGTAGATAAGGTGGCTCCCCGTCACTACACGTGCTGCAAGCAGGGAGCGGAGCCCAGCAACTGGCGCCAACCGAAAAAGGAGCTCTGCCCTGATCTTATCCGTCCGGCGCGTGCAACACCCCGCCTTGCTCCACGTGGGCGTCCTGTTTCCCAATGCTGCCGTGATCTTTGCACAAGAAAAACACATTTATAACTGTGAGGGCAGTCAAACACAGGCACGGGTTGCTCGGAGAGGTTGCGACCACTCCATGCTTGGAAATATTCAAAACCCAGGTGGGGACAGCCCTGGGCAACCTACTCTAGGTGACCCTTCTTGAGGAGGGGATTGGACAAGGCGATCTTTCGAGGTCCCTGCCAACCTCAACTGTTCTGTGGTTCAGAAAACTCCAGCCTGACTCAGAGCACAGCTACCAAAAGTGACTTTGGCAATGGCACAGAGAAGATAGTTACTCTTCAATATAACTACGATTCGCACAGTGTTAATGCCAACTTGCCCCAGCCATCCATCAAGACCTGGGAGTGCTAGAACCTGTACAAATTCAGAAAGGAAGATTTGACTCCTTTCCTCTTTCCACTCCCTTGTGTAGACAATATTACATTGCAATATCTGGGGAAGCAATGCTAGCTTCATTATTAATACTGTTTAAATTAAATGTCACGTATGGGATATATTAATTATACCGGTTCACAGTGCAGTTGTTGGGTTTTGGTTTTCCCCTCTCTCCATACTCCCCAAATGAAGATCAGGTGGTGCCTTGTAAGTAGAATAATATGGGTATCATCTGGGTGGAGGAAGTGAATAGCAGTGAATTAATTTTAAAGCGACAGGCAATAGTAAGAACATGGGAGGTGACAAATGGCTGCAACTCAATATGCCAGCATAGTGAAATCCTAGCTCCACACTGGCTGAGTAAAGCAGGTTTCATTCCTCCTCTCCACCTATGAACGAATGCATGGGAAAAAAAATAAAATAAAAAATCAAAGGTGATGTGGTGAAATTGTCCTTGGGAAACAGTGGGCGTAATGGTGACACTTCGTATGATTAACAGAAGTAATGACTGTAAATGCCAGAATGCAAAAGGCTGTGTGCCACGTGAAGATATTCACTAACCGATTTGCTTGCTTGTTTTGCCTTTTCCCAATCAAGTTGGATGTGCACGCGATTACATCCCCCCTTTCCTCTCCCTGGAGCTGAAACTATAAAGCCAACCAAGTGTCTTGTCACCTGCACCTTGGCAGCCCTCCAACCAGTCCCTTAAACTAGTTTTGGGAAGAACGGGAAAGCCCTTCTGTTAGTCCCACCCCATAGCCATGTCTTCAACTGCAGTGTCCATGGCTTCCTCTCCAGCAGTCTATCCCAGAGGGTCCAGAGTCCTGACATTTAAAAATCTTACACACAACTGCTAGAATTTTTATCCTTCCGTGTTTCGCCAGAAGGCAATGCGTGAACAGGATCACCTCTATCACAGCCCTGGATTTGTTTGCACAGATTCAGGGCAAAGAGAATTTTCTGAGCAGTCCCTGCCACACTGTGTAGAACGGAGGCATTCACAAAAATTAATACTCAAATAGGAAACCGTGCTGAATTCTGCTTAACTATGCATGTGATGTCCCTCCAAGAAACTATCTGAATTAACACCAGTCAGCTCCAGCTGATAAAAACATTTTACTAGATAACCATTCACTAGGAAATGGCTTAGAAGTACCAGCTTAATTCCAAATAGATTAACAAACAAGCTTGCATTGGCTGTACCTGCTGGTGGGCTGAAACTGAAATTTAAGAGACAATGTATTCACTACCTTGACTACCTGTATTCAGTCCTTATCTATTTTTTGAGGCTCAAAAGGCTTGTAGATTGCTATGCCTGCTGAAGTACTGATTTCATAGAAATCACTTTGGATATGGAAAAGAGATAACACAGGTTTTGTTTTTTAAAACAGGTAAAGAAAACAAGATGACAAATGTCAGGTGATACTATCAAAGTTATTTTCCTTGTTAGAGATTCTTAAAAATGCTTAAACCCCAATAATTTATATGAGCCAAACGTACTAGAAATACATTCTTAAAGCTTTGCCTATAGATAATTTATCAGCTGATTAAGAATAGAGACTTCTCTCCTAATTATATGACCGTGGAGCACTTGAAGAGTTTTTCACATAAAAAGAAAGTGACTATTATTCATGAATCAAGTGTCTCTACCCCCACCCCAGCTCTGCTAAAAGCAGCAAGTTAAGTGGGTCAGGAGAAGGGTTACGAGTGATGCTGCAAGACCAGAGATAAGCCATCAGGCAGTTGGAGGGGAAAGCATTTTATCTAGAAGAACAGGCCTGACTTTCGTTCCATCGAGATAAGCACTAGAGCTTCTCTATGTGGGGAAAGAGCCCAAAATAGCTGTTGTGGAATACCCCTGCCTAAATAACTCCTGAGGTAGATACACGGTGCTTTGCACTAAACCCTCTTTTTGGTCCAGTGCAGAACGGGATAAGCCAAGCGGTGCGAAGGCTCTGAGCATGACGAATCAGAAGTTACCCCGAGAGAGAGCAGCAGTGGGAGAACTATTGTGCTTTATTTGCCCTATTCCACCATCACTTTCCCCTAAAAAGAAACTTCAGGTTAGGGACTCTGGCCTGTGTAAGCTTGGTAGCGGAATGGGGCAACCGACTAAAGATAAGGTTGCATCAGAGGTCACCTACGGTTTATTCAGCCTAGCTTAGGCTTGCACAGAGCAGCCTGAAATAACAGCAAAGGTTTCCCTATTAACAGCCTGGGTCTCAAAGAAGTCTCAGCAACATGGCAATACCTGTGATGAAATGAAGTATGTAGGCAGTGTTGCGGTCATCTGAATTTGGCAGGACAGAAGAGTCAGAGGTCACCAAAATACTGGCAATTTCACATAAAGCCGAATGAACTGGATAGTGATGTTATCTTCAAAACCATTCCTTCCTTAAGAGCTTAAGTTTTCTGTTATTACCAAGCCTACACCAAACACAGAAAGCCCGTCACCTTTAATCTGTTACATAAAGTTGTCTCCTAAGAGCGGCTGAAGTGTCTTGTACAGCGTGCATCACACCACCTTAATCTTAAAAACTTCCTTTCCAGCAGATATGACCAGCATAAAAATGGTACTCTATTGATACTGTTACGGCTTTCCTCCTCTCTGGAGAAAACAAAACAAAACAAAAAAATCAATGCTCACATATTAAATGGATCACAGCTCATCTATGTACTGGAGAGTTTTCAACAAGAACTGTGAACAGGGCGTCATCCAGCAAGGTCTCATGTAGATCTGGATTTGACCCAGATCATTTAATATCTTATCGAAAGATCTAACCAAAAAAAGAGAGAAATAGAGCCGGTAACGTTCACAGATGAGGCAGATCTGTGACACATGATAAAAATTAGAATGTCAGTTATTCAAAGCCACCTGGATCTTTTGGGTAGCTGCACTCATTTGACCAACACGTGTTTTAGCACGTCTCAGCTTCGCATCAGACATCCAAGGCCCAGCGAAGATGGTCACATTTCCGAGAGCTGTATTCTGAAAAGCAGTGATTAAGCCAAAGCTGAGAGGAGGTCAGCTAACCACAGGGCAAAAGGGCAATGCACAGTTGTAAGCACGGCTCACTGCTCCACAAATACTGAAAAGCCATTTATGGGAACACAAGGATATATATCTCCGTATCTTTATATCTCGTATATACCCATATGTAAGTACCTGAAGTCATAGTCCTCAGAAGCAGCAGCAAGACAGGTACTGGAATACTGTCTCCAAGTCTGGTATCCATGCTTTGACAAATAATGGAGTCAGAACAGCATTACAAAAATATCTTTGGACTTCTGAAAACGAGAAAAACCTTGGTTTCTTTTTATAATTAGATGATAAAAACCGTTAGTGCTAGCTAGGACCTATTTTTGCTCTGTGCTAGAACACCACCCGGCTCTGAAGGACTTCTAAGAACTAACATAATGCAAATAATCAATACAAACACGGACTGATTTAAACCTTGCTGTGTTCTAGTGTCCACTGACGACTTCTGTTTTCTTACTGGAAGAAAGAAGGGGAAAAGTTGGATGCTAATAAAGAGAACATTTGACTGAAGAAATTAATTTTTAAAAAGAACTCCCAAGAAAAAGCACTTTAAATGCCTTATCATGGCCACACAGCAGCAGCATAACACTCAGTATGTACTGCAGGCATCCAAACCCTGCATTCACTGCTTGGGAAACGCAACCGTCGCCCAAACACTACGCATTTCTGCTACGTCAGGAAAAGGAGAAGCTTTTCAAGCTGGTAGGGCTCGGTTTGCCTTCAGGTCAGCCATCGAAACATGTCTTTGATAGGTAACAATATACAGACGTATCCAAGGACAACTATATTCTGCACTTTTCACAGCACACTAGCCAAAAGGGTCAAGCGGATATATATCTCCGTATCTTTATATCTCGTATATACCCATATGTAAGTACCTGAAGTCATAGTCCTCAGAAGCAGCAGCAAGACAGTTTTGAGTATGGAGCATGCAACACCTAAACTTTAGTTTTCATGGACACCAGTGACTGGTACTAGCCACAAGCTCAGGCACAAGGACTCAACACGCCTCAAGCAAAGGATCCAAACAAAGTAAGTAAAAACAAAAAAAAAATCTGCAGTGACTGTACTCCCAGATGTCTGGATTTATCTATGAACAAGATTTAGGCTGAACTGACAACTAGAAGTCAAGTTGCACTGCCACAGGCAGATGCTGTCTCAAGATCACCCGTTTTGGGGGTTGTAACGGCTATCACCAGAGCAGGTACACACGAGAGGACATGCGCAGGTGGGAGCGTATCTGTAAGAGCACATGCAACAGCCCAGAGAGCTCAGAGGAGCCCTCGCATCTCGCAAACAGGGTAAATCAGCCTAGCTCCAGTACGGCTGCTCCGGCCACGCAGATTTGTAGCAGCTGAGGAGCTGGTCCGAGAGGTGACGTGCCCCCTCGTGCCTTAGACAGCAGTCCATCCTTCCTAAGACAGGACTGATTCAGAAAAGAGTTTTGGAGAGCCGGAGCATCTGCGGTACCGCCGACAGCGGGCTGCCAAAATGCCTCTTCACAGCTTGTGTGAAAATACAGCTGTGTTTCAGGCATGTCTGCTACGGCTCGTGTGGAACTGAAAACAGCTTGACGACTTCACTCGAGTCCAACAGCAACCGCAGAGCTCTTTTTTGTAGATTAGTCCCGTTTCTTCACCGTCATGAATCTTATTCAGAGGCAAACCTTTAAACTTGTTTTTTTTAAAGCCAGTTATCAAGAGACAGCCAGTGGCAGGCTACTATAGGAGATGAATTTGAAAAGGGAGCCGGTCAGATTTTGCAACTAACTGATAAAAACAAATCAACCGCAGAAACAAATTCCTCTACTCATTTCAAAGAGCAAAAGAAAAAGAGAAAGGCTTCAAGCAAGACCTCTTTTTTTTCCATCTCGGAGATTTCTGGAAGTGCTTTGAATGCTTTATTTTAGCAAGGAATAGTCCCTGCTCCTGATAGATTGCAGCATTCTCTGCCCTGAAGACAGATCGATATTACAGATCACAAATAAAATAGTCAGAAGGATTGAAAGCAGGATTTACAACTGAATAGCTACCACACCTACATGAAAATAATAATTTACATTCCTTACCACACCCTATAAACTACACACAGGCAGCCTGAAACAGGAAAAGTAACAAAAATAATGGGAAAGAGCAGCAAATAGTGTCTTGACATTATTTGAACTGATATGAAAACAGGAGTTGAGGGCAGGGAAGTATTTCCTCTTGAAACCAAACAAAATAACCCAGAAACCTTTGGACGGTTTAGAGTTTCAGGCTTTCTTATTGAGGAAAAAAATCCCCAAATCCTCCCAAATCTATGAAAAGCAGACACTTTCCATAGAGAATGGGTTCATTGAAAAGTAATTTTCTGTTAAAAATCAGTTTTGACAGGGTAGTTTCATCCGGGCTCAGATGTTGGATGCCAGAGAAGCGTTTGCCAGGAATAAAAACAGGCATTCAACTCCGAAGGGCCGGGTTGCCAGGGTTAAAGACTTCTTCTTGCCTAAAGGAGAGGTTCCTCTGTCCCAGCGACGGCGGTGACAGATCAGAAGGGATAGAGGTTCACGATTTGTGTGGGAGTCTTGAATAATTTGTTCCTATTTTAATGTGAACATGGGTGGTAACATGGAATTACAGCGTGTGGAGGCGGGTTAGTGTGCGTGGATTAATGAAAAATAATGAGATAATATTGAGCGTTTATATAGTCTCATTAGAAGGGCTCGGTTTCTCCACCGACAGAAATCCCTGGGAAATGTCATATTCTGGGACTCCATCCCTAATCTCTGTACCAGGAATTAACAGAAGACACAGAAGCTATTTCACAAGTATATTCCTTTGAAAAGAGCTTTCATTCTTAGCCTTAAATTTTAAGCGACCCTAGTACTTACACAGTAATCCTTTCAACTCGTATTTCATTGAATCCAGAAGTCACTGTGGCTCCTAAGGTACTCTGCTGTGGAAAAAAAAATAAACACTGATAATCGCATGCTGGAAATTATGACATGCTTATACGATGCACCAAGAAGAGACAAAAGTAAGCCCCGAAGGACTGACTAAAAAGAAAAAAACCCCAAGCATGTTCAAACTGCAATCCAAGCAAAATTTATTTTTAGTCCCTCGCTTATTGCAAGTTTCATAATGCGATTTTGAGGGCCTACCATTGCCTCCCATTAACACAGTGCTGTTACATATTCTGCGGTGTCTTGGTGGGAAATGATTCATTGGAGGGCTGGGGTTTGACATTCGAGCAGAGAGATGGAGAAGAGCATACTTTGATTCACCATGTTTTAAAAACACAAATGAAGCTTTAGTAATTTCTTGAAAGTACTGCATAAAAATAGAAGTATTAGCGCTATAGAAGCAAAAGCCAGGAACCAACACTTAATCTTTATTAACTGAGAAAATGATACTGGTTTTGGTAAAGCTGCAAAAGGCACTGTCAGAATGCACTGCTCAAAATTCACTTGCGCTGTCACTGCCTGTTGGTGACAAGGGGAATTTCAGCTTAATGCCAAGGCGCTGGGCAGGCAGGTCAGAAATAGGTCGCTTACCTGGCTACTAGACTGATCTAGTCGATCAACATGAAGGGTGATGCTGCAGTTTAAAAGACCTGCCGC
The DNA here is from genome assembly GCF_964289735.1 of Phaethon aethereus. Classification (NCBI taxonomy): domain Eukaryota; kingdom Metazoa; phylum Chordata; class Aves; order Phaethontiformes; family Phaethontidae; genus Phaethon; species Phaethon aethereus. The sequence continues at coordinate 39,290,374 of NC_138580.1, forward strand.
AATTACATCATTAACAGAGAAAATGATTAAATATTTTGAAACCAGTTGCCTCCCGTAGACTGAATGAAGACTCAACAATGACAGCATATAGCAGACAGTGGTCACTGGAGTAATTTTTAAGTCTCTGTTGCTATAAAGGCTATTTTCAATAGAGTAAGAGTTTCCCAGCAAATGTGATGCAGGGGAAGGAGTAGACATGATTCCCTGTTGCCTAGAGAGAGTTGAACGGATGAGGTCAACCTGCCCTTTGCTTGTAGGTGCCGACAGGGCGATCTAGAGAAAAAGGCGATGGTACACCATGGTGTGACTCTCACCCAGACACCTGAAGAAGCACAAACAACACACTGGCCCCAAATCACAGCCAGGAGTTCTAAGACTCTCTTCCTTAATAACATCAGGCCACGCACAGAATCTCACTCCTGCAAATGACTCTGCAGCCTTAATGGTTATCAGTCGTTTAGTTTCTGCCTATGAGCTCTCCTCTTGTCTTCTCAGACCCTTATCTGAAGTCAATGAAAAGAGCATCACCATCTCCAGTAAGTTTTGGGACAGGACCTTGAGTTGGTCAAGCCAGTCATACAATGGCACAATGTGATTTCTCCTCCATGCATTAAATATTCCGACTGTCCCATTAGCTGAATTCTGGGTCTTTTTGAAGCAAAATGAGTAATCTGGCAATCCTGAGTGAAAGAAAACGGGAAATTCTGCTCATCGGACAGCAGCATTCCTCAGAGACAACATACATCAAACATGACTTAAAGGAAGATTAAGTTTTATTCAGATGATATCTTAAGGAGTTTCCATTCTCATGTCAATTATGAACACTTTTATTATGGGGAGAGGCTGGTTAATCTTTAACCAAGAATTTACAAGAGATTCTTAAAACAAACAACAAACAACTTACAAAGCTTCATGAGATCTTCCTTTTATTCTGAAGAGTTTGTACTGTGAACGCTACCAGATTGATAGCTGCATTACGAAAGAAAGAACAAGTTAGGTGATGTGAACTACCCAATAAATCCCTACTGGGAAGATCCTCTCTGAATACGATGGAGGGGAACTTGGCCAAAAACCGATGCTGAGGGAAGGGTTCAAAGGAATTGTTTATGCAGTCTGAGTGTTTTCCAGAAAAGGTTGGACCATGGGCCACTAACTCATTTCGAAAACATGGTAGACCAAGTGGCAGGTGACCGATGCCACCATTTTACATAGTAGGACTTTAGGGTGAATACTTCTCTAGCTCATGCTGAAGCTGATGAAATGTCATCAGCTTCAATGAATATTAAAAGTGGATCTGCGCCCCATACGCCAGTCTCATAACCCATACTCATATCCCCAACTCATAACGCATTCAGTCTTTGCAGCTAATTAATAGGATTGGTTATCAGGTAGAAATGCGATTCCCTGCAGGTGCCAAATTGCCATGCGTGTTTCCTGCTGCAACAAAGAAAAGCGTATGCATACACCAATGTTTCCAGAAAGCTTGAATGGAAAATCCTTTCATGTCAGAAGTTTATTTTTATTGGTAAAATATTAAATAATATACAGAATTAAAAACTGCACTTACACTTCTGAGAAGAAATAATTCTTGGACAAATTATATGCTTGTTCCTGAGATTCCCTACATTTATTCCAGTAGCTGTGCACTCAAGACAGTACAAACCTTTATAATATAATCCTTTTCACAAAGTATTACAAAGTTTCTGCAGCTTCTTTTATTTATACACACATACAGACTCACACTCTCACATAGCTGTACAACACTCACACATGTACAGAGTACACACATACAGATGTGGAACCATATGTATGCATGTATATTAAGAAAAAAAAACCAAAACAAACAAGTCCCATAGTTCAGTCTATAGCGGCAAAACTTCTTTAGCAGGGGGATACAGGTTTACATTAGGGTTGCTCACATGCACCACTGTCATAGTGATAATTTCTGAACTCCTTTCATAAGAACATGTTCCAATGACCACATAAAGCAATGGGACAATTCCCAGTGTCCTCACCAGCTTTTGGAAGAAACTCTGATTTCTCTGATTTTTTTTTTTTTTAATTCGATTTTTTTAATTTAAAAGATTCCTCAATTTGAGCTCAGAACGTCTGTCACAGAACTAAAAAAAAATCATAACCTGGGAGAAAAGTGGTCATTTGCCAGATTACTCACCCAGCTTGCTTCAGGAAAAGAGCACTGAAGTGGGCAGAGCGCAACTCTGTATTCAGAGAAAAAGCCGTGACAAATGGGTCAGACGCCATAGCCTGAATTTACGCTCACAAAATGGTGCGTGCTTTGCTACGATCCCACTGCTTCAGTGCAGTCCCCATTCATGGGAGGACCCGAACAACCTACGTGAGGTTACCAGAATTTGGCCCGAGCGCGTGAACCTGTGGGCAACCGTGACAGTCACCCACTGAATGTGTTTTTCTCCTTGAACTCAAACACAAAGAGTCTGGGAAATAATTTTGGCAATCAATCAGAATGGGATATAGTCTTCTCACCTTTGTTATTATTAAAAAGAAATATCTTAAATACAAATTTAAAAGACAAAAGTGGCTACTGTGCATGCGCAGTAACTGCCTTTCAAAGAAATCTCAAGGGGAGTTTTTTATTTTTATTACGTACCTAAATACATATTTACAGAACAGCGGCTTCAGTCTACTGGGGGCAAAAAAAAAAGGCGTTAAAAATACACTATATATAAATATGTATGATATGTAAAACAAGTCCCATCTAAACTTATATAAGACAAGGACAACTCTAAAGAAGCTCTTCTGGTCTCTCAGGTAGATAAAGGACATGAGTCCTGTAATTCTTATGCAGGCAAATCTCTCCCATTAGAGTAAATGGCAGTTTTGCCCTCGCTAGGAGATTAGGCCTTATCCAAAATCCATCATCAAGTCAACAAGAGTCTCCACTGAGTGGGTTTTGGATCAGACCAAAAGATCTTTTTATTATTATTTTTTGTTATTTTTAATAAACATCGATATTAAGTGCTTTTCTTAAAAAGACAGCTGCAATTACAAAAGGAAAGGAAGGAAGAGGCAAGAACAGGTATGTCCTTAATTCATACACTGGATGTGTTTCAATGTCAAAGAAAAGCAGGAGTTAAGGTATGGGCTTTAGCCTTAACTTACAGTTGCTCACCTTTTGTCAGTCACAATCTTAATTTACATAGTTACTTGAACCTTATCTTCGAATGTATTTAAGACAGAGCATTTTGTTTCACTGATTTGTGTGGACTGAGGAAACAAAAAAGAAATCCTCGTACATTAATAAGACATCGGGGAAACTATTGCACTTGAACAGAGAAATAACCCAAAACAGTGGTTTTGTTGGTGATTTTTTTTTTAAAACTAATATAAGCAAATCATCCATGTCTGCAATGAGCATGTTTAGAAAGTAGGATCCAAGAATGAAGCATAAGAAGCAAATTTGGGGTTGGTAACCCCCACCCTGGAATACAACAGTAGTAAAACTTTTTTTAAAGCATTTTCTTCCAACAGGAAAAAAAAAATTTATATGACTTTTTTTACTTTACAATTTTAAATCTTTCTAAACATTTGCATTAAAAGTTTCCAGTTTCTCATAAAAAGATATACATTTTAGGACAAAAAAAATACAGCCAGAAAATAAAACCAACTAAAAAGGAAGGCAAATATACAGTATTATAATTACATCACTGTGGAGTCATCTCAGAAGGTACCCTAGATCTTTGAAATGTTACAAAGAGCACGTACCTTAATTTTTTTTTCTCAAATAATCTTTTTTTCTTTTTCCTGTTTTTAATATAAAACTACACTTGAGTACAAAAATATGTAAACAGACTGTACAGCCAATGAACAAACCCCCCCCCCCAAAACAACCCCCAAAACCCCTAGACAGCCCAAAGCTACAGGAGATAAGAGCAGGCCCAGACTTAAAGCTCAGAGAAGGAAAACGGGGAGAGAGAAAGAGAAAACCACTGAAAGCCAGAGGAGACTGCTACATGGCAGAGGAACTGAACATGTTCAAGCTCTGAGGACACTTGACAATTCGTCAAATAATTGATCACAGTTTCAGAATCTGAACGACTACAAAAATAACCAAAAAGTCCTTCCCTTCTTACAGCGTGTTCAGAAACGAACATCCATTTCCAGTAAGCAATGTCAAATCCCAGTAAGTGCATAGTAGGGGATTCAGTGACCTCTACCCCTTCAAGAAGCTTTTCTTATTCGATGTCACTTGAGGTAAAACGAAATGGCCCGATTTACTGCAAAATGGCCTCGTTGTGCCAATAACAGAGTCATGCTCTCCACTACGCCTTATGGGAGGCGTTCGTATTTTATCCGTGATTGATAATGCAGACTAGAGGCTACCAGTGTTCACGTACCGCCGAGTGCGAGGGATTAAGGCTACTACACAAACGCAAGCGAACGCGTCTTCGCCGCAGAGCCCCACCACCGAGTGCAGATGACCGAGACCTAACCAGAGCTGATGTGCTGCACCAATGAGCAAATACGTCCCTGATCTCACAAATAATGGTAATTATTAAGCACATGGTTAACTGCAAGCTCCTGTGCACTTCCAGATCAAATCGAAGGAATGGCAGGAGGCTAATCATGTGCTCAAACGTTTTATTGGGCTGCTGTGGCCCAAAATCAATACCTGCTGCAGGAAGGAAGCATCAGCCCAAGCTTTGGGTCAAGCTGCTCCGTTTCCTCCCAACAAAGTATGCATCGTAGGAGCCGCTCTCAAGACATGATCTGATTAACTTCCTCATCATTCACTCTGCTAAGATACTTCACGTACCACTAGTAAATACATCACAGTAATTTTTTTCTGTAACTGTAAATAATATTAGGTTTTACTACAGCTATGCAAGCCTTTGTTGAAATGGTCATTTCTGTCCACAGATTAATTAGGTCCCATGATTTGTATGTAAAGGAAAATTTTTTTGCAGAAGGAGAGAGCACGGGCAGTTATCCTCCCAGACGAGGATCCACGCAAGCATACCGATAACCACCTTTCCGAAGGCTGGAAGCGAACAGGAACGGGGAATGCGTATCTGCATGATCAGCCGAAAAGCTAGGCAATTTAGATACCAGTTTTATTGTTATCTTGGCCTACTAAATGTGCAGCATGGCAAGATGTCAGCACACCACCTCCTCCTGACTGTTCCATGTTTGCTTCAGAGCCCCAGTGGAGAAGGACAGAAATCCCACGCTTCCAGGCATGGCTGCAGGAGGCTGAGTTAGAAAGCAGGGGTGTTCTCCTTGGCCTATACTTCAGGACAACTCCTAATGGGATAAATGGGAACACATTTACTACGAAGCAAATTCTGCCTCTTTTCTACCCAATACCTAATTCCTCCTCCCACATACTCTCTGCGACCGCCGCGGCCCCGAGCCCAGCGGAGAGGTGCCGAGGAGCTGGGCTCAGGGTCTGACTGGCGGCGTGCTGGCCTAGCCCCCTCCCCTGCCCGCCGGCTTCATGCCATGCCTGTGCCGGCAGGCTTAGGCGCTGTACCCGTGCCGGGGAAATAACTAGATCTGAAACTAGGTCACCAACCTGCCAGGAAAGTACCAAAACAACACTGCGCTTTTCACCAAAGTGTTCCAGCTAATAAACCCCCGTAACATCTTCTGCAGATGGGCTTCTCTCATCTCTGTGTCAATTAGTAGGGCGGCGGCAGCATGACAGTCAAACCTGCAAACCGTTTCCAAAGGACTTTTGCTCTTGCCAGATTTCTTTTTCCAGGTTGAAGCAAGTGGCAGATGCTTTAAAGTCTGCTCCTATTCCTCAATGGGAACTTAAAAGCAGAGCAAAGTCCATTTTCAAGCGTGCTTGCCTTAAAGCTCTGGAGGGGGAGAAAACAGGCGACGGCTACGCTGGCAATCTACAGGGCGCCGTGCAGCCGGGGCTCGCTGTGTCGGTTGGGACCAGCTCCGAGACCAGCTCTGGCTAGACAGCTGGAATGCACTTTGGTAGGGTAATTTTCAGCCCTTCCCACTCCCAAAAGCCAGCTGACTCCAGGAAATCCCACAGCAAAGTACTGGGACGGTCCTCTCTCCCAGTCCAGCTGCCCAGGAGGGTGCAGAAGGGGAGAGGGATCTGCCTCGCTACGCCGTAGGAGAGGGGATGTTTACTTTGGGTTGGTTTTTGTTGTGCATTCTGAAAGGGTATGGTAGGATATCACGAATGACATCATGAACTTCCAAAATGCATTTGAAAAAGGCACATATACAATCAAGCATATATCTAATTATACGATACCATATATATATATAAATATATATATATAAATATACTTTCTCAAAATCTCCAGCTGCCCTAGACCGCAGGTCATTACTACCATCCATGTTCGTTTTTAAATGATACTAAGCCAAGCTAAGATGCAAATTTCTAGCGTCAAAGCCAATTTCATCACACTTTTCCCAAAATCCCACACTGAGTCGAGGTGATTCGGGTGTCGGCGCAGCCTCCCTTCTCCCTCCTCGTTACATTATAATGCACAGCAAAGAGTTAAGGAAAGGACTATTATCTAGCAAAGGAACTGTATTACCGCGGCTCTTGTCCTTTGCTGAAATAAGCACCTTCCCCTAAATTATCTCCGAAGTTTTCTTTCTGGAGGAAGGAGTGTCTGCTGCCTGGCTTCTTTCAAATATGAAGAAGCTAGCTCTGGACCTAGACAACAGTAATAATGTCCTATTGAAGGCCAGTTCCGAAGGGTTTGGTTTAACTCCTGGCCTCCTCTTCTGCCTTACTGCCCCAATTTAGGAATGCCCTTCTAAATAGAAAGAAATTTCGAAACGCTTAAAATTGAGAATTCCTTCACCTTTTACTAAATATAGTTTAGTTCCACATGGCTATTTTGTGAGCTCTGTCCTCACACTGTAAGAAACTATTACCATCAAAAAATCAGACCAACTAACAAATTTAGATTTTTTTCTCTCTAATACAGACCAATAGAGGTTAATGCCTAGACACCTTTCACATCACATCATAGATGGAAGCACTTTTTAAGGAGAATAAAATTGTTTTAATCCCATAAGTTACTGAGTAAAGAGCTGGCTTTACTGAAAAATGCTATATATTTTGATGTGCACTCCTAACTGATTGCAAAGAGAGGTGGCTGTAAAATTCATTGGCCATAACAGCAGATATATAGATAATGCCCTTTGCTCCAGGAACATGGATCACACCAAGAGCACAATAAGCAGTCACACTTCTCTTTCAATTAATAGGGTTGTAATACTCTAAATTGAGTCAAAATCTTGCCATTTTTATGTAAAAAGAAGTGAAAGGATTTACTGGCAGGGATGTGTGCAGAAATGGCTTTTTTTTTTTTTTAATGAAAATAGGGAATGATCACAGGAAGCCAATTCTAAACTTACAAATGCATGTTTTTAACTGGAAACCCAATTACAAGAATTTCAAGAGAGTCCAATAAAAATCAGCCAGGTTCGATTTTCAACACCAAATACTTAGAACAAATGGATCTGCAGGCCAAGGATTATCTACTGAAATTCCTAGTACACTGTGAATGACTAATGAACTCAACAAAACTCAAGAGCTTTTCTCAGAAATTTGCAGAGAGCAAGCAAGAAAAAAACCCCAAAATCTCTGAGGCCCCATTGTGTACATTTCTGTGTAGGAACAAACTACTTTATATAGAACCCTTCAATGTAGGAAGGGAATGTTCCAAAAAATGCTAGTCCAAAACTTTGTTCAAAATTTGAACAAAAATTTAATCTTTCTCTTTTCCATAGCTCTAGGATGAAAAACTTCAGTGAGTGTTCAGGAAAGGACATTGATAATAAAAACTAATGCAGTCCCTCAGCTTCTTGCTCCAAAAACCTGCAGTCTTTGGAAGGTAACTAAGCCAGTGCATCTCCCCACTGCCTCCCCAGTTCTCTGTGCCTCTGATAGCAGACATGGCAGTGCTCACATACAGATCTCGCGTGCTACCATTTGGAACAAGAAGTTGGGCTTAGCTGAATCCAGCTACAAAACCACTAAGCCTCCCTGTCTGATCTTTCAAACATCTACAGAATATACACTACAGGAGGTATCAATGAATCATCAATGAATGAAAGTGCATGCTAATGAACTGCAGATATAATTGCAGCCAACTTATTTGTGGATACAAAAGAGATTCTCTGCCTTTCCCGTATTCTGGTAGTTTCCCAAACACAGGCAGAACTTCTTAACACTTTTTCCCCTAGTGCTAACTACTCCAAGAAACCATAGCCCATGTTCTTTCCACTGACCACAGAGGGGAGAATGGAGTGTTGTCCCCCAGAGACTAAAAAGGATTGCCAGCAACCCTTTCTTCTTGCCCATGCAAGCCTAGCGACCTTCAGGCCCAGCACCTTTCCCTTCACACATTGTTCTTTAAAACACTTTTCCTGCCTCAGTAGAGATCACAACAAGGTGGTTTTTTTCTTTTTTGGTGGCATGCTGTAAAAGCAACCCCCCTTTTCTGAATTTCCAAGCACATCCTGATGCAGAACACAGCCAGCCGCCTCCTAAGACAACCTCCATTGCTGCAGAGAATCAGCCATACGGGATAAAAGCGATGCCCCGTTTTTCTCCTGCATGAATTCCTTTGATTGCACCAAGCGCAAGAAAACAAGGTCTGGAGGACGGCAGCGGATCATTTGCCTGAGTTTCCTCTACATTAGGAAGAAGAAAGAAGGAGGGGGTGGAACCCAATGACGTTAAGAACAATGTTGGGAACAGGTCTTTAAATCTGTCTCTTCAAAGCCCGTATATTCCCAGCCTTGATAGCTCTCGCATTACACAAGATGACATTTCTCTCCATATTGTATTATAATTAATAGGCTACTGCAAGACTTTACCAGCTCCTACTTAATAGCATTTCAGTGCTGGGAAGCAGTCATCAGGTAATCTGGCCATGATCTACTGTATCCTTTCTAAACACAGGTTCTAGCTGCCAAGAATGTCACCATAAAAAGATTTCAATCAATACCACTCAGCTCCTACTTTCAAATGCTCCAGGTCTAGGAAGAGAAGAAGAAAAAAACCCGGTACCCTCAAAACGAACAGCAAACTGGCATATGCATTGAGTACGCAGATTGAAGTGAGCAGATGGGAATTCATTATGGCCTGATCTTGCTCTCTCTTTTATACTTTAGTAACTTCATACTTTGGAAAAGGTCTCACCAAGCGCATGGAGACTGCAGGCACAGAGGGGGTTAAACCCATGCAGATCTTTCCATTCTCATGCTGTGCTCTTGTTGCCAAACAACAACATTTCAATTGTGATTGGTACAAACAGTTGGGTTTCAATGGCAATCTGTCATGTAGGTTTAAGCCCAGTTTTTACTGATGCAACCTGCAACTTGCTGGGTGGTTGCTGGCTTTGTTATTTATTGGGAGAGAAAGAAAGGAAACCAAACAGATTGGTGTTCGGTTTTTTTTTTCTTGTCCAGTCTGTAGTTTAAGGACTTGCTCTGGAGTTTATTTCTCCATTTGTTTTCACAGAATCACAGAATCATTAAGGTTGGAAAAGACCTTTAAGATCATCAAGTCCAACCATCAACCCAACACCACCATGCCCACTAAAGTGAAATTAATAAATTAGGAATAAAAATGAAATCCACGAATTCAAATCAAAGCACAGCACCTGCATCACTCCATGTATCACTTTCTAAAGAAGCAGGGAAGGTCATATGCGATCCGTTTATTGGCAGGGCTTCTGTACTCTCCAAGAGCAAAGGCTATCCAGCAAAACCTGCGAACACTTCCACTCCTAAATTAAAGCAGAACTGATGACTTAAAGACAAAAGGAAGTCACTGGTTCAGCATATTAGCAAATAATTAGCAAACAAGAGAAAAAATGGTCAAGGCTCGGATCCTGATGTCGCTGAAGTAGTTGGGGTAATTCCATTACATTCAATGGAGCTGGGAGTATTAATGCTGGCCGAGGACCTGGCTCCTAACCATTTTCTCAGCTGCAAGTCTTAGTTTAGGCTGTTGCCAAGAGGTTAACACTGTGGTAATAGAATGAGAAAGTATTTATGCAGGTATATATAGATATATAATTACATTTAAAGAACACTTCGCTACAAGGACTTTTGTCATTTTAAAATCTGTAATTTTAAAACAAAATTATTTCAGAAGAGCAGCAGAACCTCTTGAGTAAACTACAGACTCTCACCCACTCCTAGGCCGTTTACTGTCCTAGAAGCAAGTTTAAATGTTATTTCTAAATGCCATTTCTTAAAACATAGGGTGCAACTAAATAAGTAAGGCTCCCAAGGGTCTCTAAGAAGCCAGTGAGTCAACACATACGCATGGAGTAACAGCAAATCAACAATTCTAAAAAAGGTGCTTCATAAGTTAAGGAAAATAAAAATATAAAGCCTCAGACATACCACAGAAGGCCTTCAGACTTATGAAACTAAAACTGCTGTAATGCGGTACAGTGTTAAGACATACATTTCTTTTTCTGTTGGTTTTATTTTTGTTTGGGTTTTTTTTGTGTGTGTGTGTGTGTTTTTTACCTTCTAGAGGGGCAACACACACTGAACCCAGGAAAACAGCTCACCCTCAAAAGTCATTTTGAAATAAATATCAACTTTGATTCGTGCTCCTAAATCCCTAACAGTTTTGCTTCAAAAATAATTGTTCATTCTGCAGAATAAAGTTCCTCCTCTTCTCCTCCAGCCACCAAAATCCCACATCATATCTACAGGTTTGAAAACGGCTCTCCTCTGAAATGTTTCTACCTATTTGTCTGAAATTGTAAATGAGTGGCATCTCATCGTGACTTTAAAGCACCTAGCAGGGTTGAGCAATATCCCAAAACAGGACATGATGTACAGCTGACAGACAGAAACAGACTGCCTTTCAACTCCCACAAAAAGTGAGTCGGGTCACTCACCAAAAAGTGATGGTGACAACAAACCCCTCTTTTATCCCTTCCCTTCCTTCTTTCCATTCTTAAGCTGGGCAGAGCAAATGAGGTTGGGTCCACAAAAAATAAGGTCAATAATAATAATTAAACAACAGCAACAACAACAACAGCAACAACAACAAAATAGGCGTCTCAACGTCTGAGGAAAAGTGGGATTGTAAGTGCAGTATTTCTTCATGTGCAGTTCTTCTACTTCATACGTGTCCCCTTTGGATGAGAAGGCCTAGTGGAATGTGTGCTCCCCTCGGACTATGTGCGATGAGAACTCATAGCGGTCCTGGCTTCGGTAGCCACAGATGTTGCACTCTAGCGGGTCCCGGTAGCCATGGCAGCCCATGTGGATGGTGTACATGACATGGTCCAGGAAGAGGACGCGACAGTGCTCACACTTGAAAGCTCTAATCTGCTCCCCTTCTCCATTGATGACCTTATAGATATCCTTTAAAGAGCCCTTAGAAGCTTTTGTGGCATCCAAAGCCTTGGCGTCCTCCTTCATATAAGCTGGGCTTGGCTTTCTCTTGGGATTTAAGGCAGAGTTTCCTTGGTAGGACTGGCGGTCTTCGTGGCTGCTCTCTGAGTCAGTAGAATCCAGGCAGCTATTGCTGGGGGAGCCCTCTCTATCCTGGGTTCGACTCTTTGGTCTGATGAGGGAGATCGGGCCATCCATGTTGTTCTCGTGACTGTCAGCTGTTTCCCTGCTAATGGGTCTTTCTATCCTGTTAGGATGATAGACCTGAGCGTAAGCTGAGCTGATGACCGGGGCCACCTCCGCAATTGTGCTTGGTGTGTGCTGCATCAGGGGGTGAAGTGCCTCAGCTCCAAGGTAGGTGATTGCATTGTTGATGGCTTGGTCCATCATGTGAGACTGCATCAGCTCAGCCTCCTTCTCATAGGTTAGGTTCATATCAAAGGGAATATCTGGATAGCCAAATCTCATGAGCTTTTCACCTAAGGGACAAAAGCAAATGAATGAGAAAAATCAATGTAATCACTCCAAGGTTTCACTGTTAAAAGGGGTGGGGAGGGAACAGAAAACCCCTGACGGGGTGAAATTAATTCCAGAGTCCAAAGTTAACCTCCTTTTCCTTGTTTACTGACCTCCTACAAAGTTTCTGTCCTGAGATGGGTAAAACAGCAACCTCACCAACAGCTTTTTTTTTTTATTCCAGGTGAAGCATGTGGCTGCAGCGACCTCCAGATCGATTCCAAACCTTCCTGACTGTGCCCGTGCTTCAAGTTAGGAAATACACGTTAACTAGTCGAAAATGATATTGAACCACCGAGGTCAATGAAGCTCCGCTGGTTTATGCCATTAGGCATGCTCTCCCAAAACTAGAGAGGGCAGTACCACGTGTCCCCTGCACTCCGAGGTGCCTCATACATACCTTACAACAGGGATGCATAGGAGACACCTAAGCCACAGGTACAGGGGGCTGGTGCGGTGGCAGCTTTAGAGTAAATCCTTCAACCAGCAGAAAAAAAATATAAAATGACTGCAGGCGGCCACAGAACGGAGCAAGTAACAGGAGCACTGGGGGCTTACCTGCCATCCCACGTTCAGGCTACAGTATCTTTGTAGTTCTCACCCTCAAAAAAAAAAAAATCGTATCCCTACGTTTTTGGCTGAGAAAAAAAAAAGACACACACACACCAGTGTCTATTTAGGCAAGAAAACAAAAAGGAGAAACCGCATGTATAGCTTAGTTTAATTTGGTAAAAGGCAAAAGCAACTTTCATCGACACAGGATAGATAAATACATAATGATGATGAAGCTGGCTGATTCATCACTACGTGAATCCAAATTCACATCCTTGTAAGCTTTTTAAATCAATGGCATTAGAGATATGCAAAACCAGAACCACATGCTGGTAAATTATGCTAGTCACAGGGCATGTTACATATCACAGCTCTCCTTTGAAGTTAACAAATTTACCACTACTTTCATCTGGGCTCAGCTCAGCAGCACTGCTTTTCCAGTGATGGCTTTTGGAGTGTCAGTATAAGGAAAGTTCATAAAATAACTCTTATTTTTAAATAGAAAAGGTTATATGTGTAACTATATGCATTAAGATACAAGATATACATGCTCATATGTGTTCACACACACAAATATTATTTGGTTGTTAACAGTTAACTTTTTAAGCTGATTTTACAAAGTCTGCTAAGTAATTTTCGTTGGTTTTCATTGTCTTTGTTACTTTTCACTGCCTCAGTACATAAAACCAGACTTTTCCTCAATAGTGTAAGCTAATAAATTCAAGGAGTCGCTACATACAACCGGTTTGGCTATCCAAGAATTTTTGGCTATACAAGAATTAAAGAACTGAAGAATCTTCTATCACCTTTTGCCAAAATTGCTTGGAACAAAATGTGTATAAACCACCATAAGAAAGAAACAGAACTGTAATCCCAAATCTCTTCCAAATCGCATTAGTACATTTCAACATAGCTATCACTCAGCATTTTATTTTTTACTATAATAATTCATTCCACTTAGCACGGCTTATCTTAAAGTGATGCGTAAAGAGAGAAATAATTTTACCTTACCCATGGAACAATCAGGTTATCGTTGGAGATGACGCATCACTTTTAGTTGGGAACTTAGCCCTGATTAGCAAGGTAATTAAATGCAAGTCTAAAGTGAAGCACATGAATATTCCTTCTCTCTTCAGCAGTACTGCTCACATGCTTCTGATTAGATACCACGTACATGCACCTCGCTACGTTTCTCTACAGCCCCGTGTTACAGCTTACCGAATGAAAGCAACGCAGAAAACTGTTCCTCTGTTACACATTAGACATTTGGAGAAAAATAGGGAAAGAAGCAGCAAACGGGGCTACAGTGATGGCCTTTGCAATCTAACATGACCTAAGGATGATTCCTTCCATCAGACATCCTTTTTTCAGCGTTTCTGCCGTGGGCTGGCAGTCTTGCTGTCTGTGATGGCTGTCCTGCCGCTGACACGATGGGCAACTCTAACGGGCAGCGACTCCAGCCTCGCTTGAAATTGAGCGGCTCCTTCCCAAGTGGGGCCAAAGTGAGACCAGAGGACAGCTCCAGGAGGCACGTGGTGTCCTTGGCATGGTGGGAGGAAAGAAATGAAAATGGAAAAGTCCATTGGTCCCTGTCACCTGCTCTGGCCACCTGTATTGTTCCTGTGTTTGAATAAAGAACTGGATCTGGTGAGAGTCTGATCCAGCCTCCAAACACGCTGTCAGTCCTCTGTAGGCTATAAGATCAAGAAATAATACCTACCCTTTATGGACTACTTGGATGCATGACGCAAACCTTATTTTGATTCCTTTTACCTTCCACATTTAGTTACTCCACCACAGACAGCAGAGTAGAGAAAACTGTAAATTGCCAGTGACCTGAATTATTCATTCCTTTAATTATGAACCGGTTCCAGAGATATCAGAGCCTTAGAAATGGAGCATGACATAAAAAAGTAAAATAAATGACAACATGGGGAGGAGACGGCGTAAACCGCACGAGGTCAGATGAAACATTAACAAACCAGTCCAACATGGTTTTCAATTTGAATTCCTCTTTAGCCAAATCTGTACTTAAAACTAACTAATCAGATTCATCACTTTGAATTTTCATGCAAAATTATGCTCAAATTTTATTTATTCTTGCCCTACATTAGTGAAGTAGAAGAAGAAACATTCTCCACTGTGGTCATCTTATCAAATGACGTTCAAAAAAACCCCTCAAAACAGGTATTTGAAGCTACATCAAAGCACACAGACACAGCTGTCCTGTGATACCTGTAGTCCATCTCGTCAAGTATCTAAAGCACCTGCAATGCTGGACACTTTGGAGAAAGTTGCAAGAAATCTCAGAGAAAGCAGTTACAGTATTTACCGCTGGGTAAATTTCTCCCTGATGCCCATTATCTAGAAGGTGACTCTGATTTTCAAGCCAGTTGATCTTCATCTGTTCTGAGATGCCTGTGTATTTTTAATTCTTACTATAACAACCGTGGTCTTATTGTAAGCCACATAAATGTCTCCTTTTGTATCCTACCAGTTCTTAACCTCAGTGACTCTCTGTGAGAGTAAGCGCCACATTCAGACTGAAAATATGTGAGTCCGCTTCATGTGAAAGCTTGAGGATGGTTGCTTTCAATTTCACTAGCGTCTGCTTCTCCCTTCATTGAAGGGGAGGCAAAAAGAAGTATTCGGACTCCTGCACATCCTAGGTTATACTTTCTGCCTCCACTATTTCAACAGGTTTGGTAAGTTTAGTACCTCAACAGCAGACATATAACCAAGTCTCCCACTCAGAAATCAAAACTCTATTTGCTGTACGCTGCTTCCTTTCCTCCCAAAATTTCAGCCAGAGTAGAGACTGTGGTCCATAACCAAGGTCCCTTGGAGACTGCTGATCAGAAAGAGCAGTAAAGCATTGACAGATGTAGCATGCAAAGACTTTAGCTTATGCTTACATGACCTTCTCATAAACACCATTAAGTCATTTTGGACAGGTGCCACACTTGCAGTATGCACAGGAAAATTTCCTGCAAGCAAGAGAACCATTACAAATTATTCCTGATAAAGATGAACAGTATTTCATTGGGGAAAAAACGGGAAGAAAAGTAAGGTCATGGTGAAAAAAAGGAAAGTAGCAAAGCGAAGACTGCTGTTTTTCAATTCAAACACTCTGATGCCGTAAGAGACCAGAAAAGGCATAAAAATAAGATACAGTAAATATGAAAGAGGACACTTTTTCCCTACAGCTGGATCTGGATAAAAAGCTGCATGTCACATGAAACCCTGAATTCCCAGTCCCAGAAAAATGGAATACCAAAATGATCTGCTGCACCTATGGAAGAAACAGGTTTATCTAACAAAAAAATAGCGTACCCTACTGAAGAGAATAACAATCTGCTACACCGCGTCTCAGGCAAGGATTTCCAAACAGTAAATTTGCCTTTGAAGACAGTAACAACATATGGCCACTTGCACATGAGTGGACAAGTAAAATAACCTTCCTGGTCTAAAAAAAGAGAGACTATTATCTACAGTTTCCAAAATGGATTCAATTTATACCATCCAAAAAGTGGGTTGCCTCAGTTGTGAGGTATACTTATAATCAATAAACTATATTTCTTTGAGAGCAGGCATGGGTACACCAGAGTTTAAGGGAAGCGAGTAAGGTCTTCAGCCTTCTCAGATCAAGTCTCTAGCCCCTGCAGAGATAACCTCTGAGAGGTATTGCAAACACAATTCTGTTCAAGTCTGTGGACGGCCTGGGGGGAAAAGAAGGGTGTGAGATGTGAACTGCCCTTCCTCCTTTTGAGGCTGTAATGTTTCTGAGGTTTAGACACCCCAGTTTAAGTGTCAGCATGGTTACTATTTCACTGTTGATCACAACCTGCAAGAACATACAGCACTTGCTGAGACAACACTAGGGAAACCTGCTATGATGGGGCCATGTTTACAATCTCATAAAGCTGTGTTTGGCTTGTCAGTAGAGACTACATTGCCCATTTCCACCCTCTTCAACCCCAACTGTTGTCACAGCAGTAAATTAAATCAGAATATAAATACTCCGGTTCTTATCAGCTATATGGTAATTCATTTCAGACCACTCTATAAAACAACAGTCTAAGAATTAAGCTTTTATCTCAGAAGGACCAATGACAATATAGGAAGTACTGATGCCTCCCAGCATTCCTCCTGTGGGTTGGATTGTTCCTGACCTAACCTTGGCTTAGCACTGGTATTTGGGAATGGTCAGATGACTGAGAGCAGCCGGGTCAGTGTGTCAGTGCCCCCCAGGCGAGCTGCTGCACGCTGCTAGCCCCCTGCTATCCAAAACCACATGGGTTAGCTTAAATCCACCTTCAGTGGTGATTTAACAAATCCATCTGAATCTGCATTCAGCTGAGGGGCAATGACTTTTCTAAATGGCTGTGTTAATTGCTTACAGTCCTCTGATCCTCTCTCCGTAAGTGTTCTCAGTGTAGGCAGAATGAGTATATGACACCCTTAAAATCTGTACGACTGTCCTTCCAGGGAGTAAGTGTGGAAAACACGTATTACATGACTTGGGAGTCTAGCAGCACACACTTACCCCAAATAGTTCCCCGTCCCAGCTCCCCTCCTAAGTTCAGCACTGCCACAGCAGCAGTAAAAAGAAGCTTTAAGCTACAGCTCAAACCAAGTAAAATTCCCCATACTGTCCCCTGTTACAAACCGAACAATTTTAAGATGTCAAGATACAAAGCAAAATATGAATTCTGGGCCTAGGATTCTAAATTTGGTAGCCAAAAGTCATCCAATGCTGTGTTATATTCATGCATTAATAAGTTTATTGCGTGCAGAACGCTGCACTCAGAAAGCACTTCTTCCAACAGAACTGATGTGCTTTTACTTCCTCATGCTGGTATTATCAGACCCACTGCTGCCAATTCTCAGGAATTTAATACAAGTTACAGGTCTTCAGATATTTGTTGTGGTTTTTGTTTTGTTTTTTTTTAAACACACACACACTGAGAGTCCTAGTTTTTATTTGCTGGGGCAAGGAGAGGGAAAGATGACAAGTCTAAATCTCAAAAGGGCCAGAGAAAAGTTTAAAAAAACCAAAACAGCCTTAAGGCACAGTAAAAAGCTCAAGATTTGCTAGGCCATTTTCATGATTCTGGGGACCTCACTTTTGAATTCTCTGGGTTAGTAAAATTAATTCAATAATTTTCAAGATTTCTTGCTGTGATTTAACCATCTCCATTGTTGTCCCTCCCCATCACAATCAAGTTCTGAGCATGCTACTTTTCCCCTTGTTCTTTTGGCTGTTACAAATTACAGTAACCTGTACCTAGACACTAAAAATAATAAAAGGCGTATTTCAAGCTTACCCACAAACTTCTGTGGGGTGGAGCTTTTACGCTTTCCCATGTTGCTTGTCAGCTTCTCTATAACAGCAGGTCTCTCAAAAGGCACCAGAGAAATATTGTTGTCCATCACAGGCTCTTGTTCCTTACAATCTTCCATAGGAGGTACTACATAAAACCAAAAAATCTTATCAGACAAGTCTCGTCTACACTTCACAGACAACATAAATCATTTGAGCCCTGCTGATCGCGCAACAAGTGCAACACAAAATAAAGCAAGGTGCAAGAACACACTGGGCATCACAATAGCATTCACCTTTAAGCAGAGCCACATTTATAAAATGGCTCTCTTTGGGACCATCTTATTTAGCAGAAGCCCAACTTTAAGCATTATTAAAGGCCTTGTTTTGTTCTGAATACTCCAGATCCCCAGTGAGGAGGGGACACTTTTGAAAAATCACTCTGCAGATGACATTTTCTGTTATTCTCCCATCAACATGGTCACCTGTTGCCTGTGTAACTTTTTAGTTGTTGTTCGTTGTGTATTCCCTTAACTTATGGCACGCTTGCCATTCTTATTTTCTTTTTGCGCTAATCTCAGTGACTAAAAAAGGTACAAGGCATTGATGACTTGTGTTTCCTGGGCCTGGCTGTGCATTCCCCAAGACAAAGGCTTCCGGAATGAAGGATCTGTTTGTTAAAGTGTGTTTCTTCTTTCTATAGCAAGATCGTAAAAGCAGCAAACACTGTACTGGAATTACATCATGTGGAAATTCCCTTCAGAATCAGTCGCAGAAGCTATAAATTTTTGATTAATATTTTATCCCTTCAAACACAGACCTAACAACCAGTGAATGCAAGTCTTCTGTGTCTGCCTTACTACTTTTTGGGATCAGCAGGGAGCATCCCTGTGTTAACTATGTTAGGGGAACGCTCCTACACTGTCTTTGAGACAATAACAAGTAATTAATGACCCCTTCTGTCTTTACTTATTTCACTCTGTCGCTTGTTGGGGGTTAGGGAATAAGGTGCTAGAGGAAAAGCAGTATAGGAATTGCATGGGCTACCAACCAGGGTAGTAGTGACTGACTTGCACAGGCGTTTATGTCACTTGCTGACATAGTTATGTCACTAAATACCTACAGAGTACTCTGTTTTTGTTGAGCACCCTCTTATAAACACCAAGAAGGGTCAGTGGTACCATGCTGCGGATCAGGCTCAGAAAGTCCAAGTCATTTGCAATATATGTCAAAAGTGTAATGTCACATGTAGCTCTTTCCACTGCTCTGCTGCCATGAATTTAATACATGGCCTAATTGTCCCACATTCATCTTCAAAAGGTAGCAAGAGAAACCTGAGAAGGACCAGTCACTAGTCTTGTGTGCTAGTGGGATGGTCTAGGTATAAAAAATTATTTGTGAAGAATGGATGGCAGAGAAATAGAAACTGGGATGATCTTGCAAAGAGTTCCTACAGTTTGTAAACTCTGAGCAACCCATTGCCTTCTCTGAATTAGACAAATCTTCCAGAGACTTTACGGGTGGTATTGCAGAAGTAGTAGAGAAGGATTGAAACCCACATCTTCTGCTAGTCCTCCTCTGGTCTCTCACCGTAGCAGCCTTTCGTGTCACAGATATCTCCTCCCTGAGACCGTGCCATAAATTGACTCCACCAGCCTACTTCCCTCTCATGTAACTTTACTACCTTCAGGATCCTAATGTGGAATAATCACTCCCCTGTTCTTACACAAGCAGCTGTTTGCTAGCACATAATACATGAAAAATGGGGTGATAAAAGCCTTGTCTTTGCCTTCTTTCTAGTAAGGAAGAGCAAATACCGGGCAATTACAAAACAGAGTATCTGCTCAGGTGAACTTCTCAATTCAGACATTCATAATAAGAAAACATGGCAATTTATTCATTTGATTCCATTTGTGCCTCTGCTGCTATGGAAAGCCGACTACTTTGAGGCTTAGAATCTACCATATGCTATAAAATGATTTACTCTGCTGCTTTTCTATTTGTACAGGATGCTCCCCCTGAGAAACACAATGGTTTCTCATTTACAAGGCAGTCCTGCTGGCATCAGTGAAAGAGAGGAAGAAAAAGCATAAATATGAAATGAATCTAATGTTGCAACAAAATGTGATGCAGTGTTCGAGTGACCTAATTAATGCCCAACGCAGACTGGGAGGTCTGGAATACTTTAATAGCTAAGGCTAAATTCTTAGGGTTATTTAAATACTGTGCTTGGTCTGCACTAGTTCTACTCAAGTATTTACCGAGGAGATTTTGGAAAAAAGGAAAGATTACGTCTATTGATTTCCACTGGGAACTAGCATCTGACTGTCCTTTTCGCTTACCAAAAATCAGCGTAGGCACGCACGTGCACACACACTCTGCCTGGAACCCTGGATCCCTGCTCAGTGGCAATACCCATCCTCACTGCGACGGACCGGGTTCGCACGCAAGTGCCACTTCAAGAGTTTCTAGTCGTTGGTGCACAGGACACACGAGGCTGGCGGTGGGTGCCAGGGAGGTGCAGAGGGCTCTAAATCCCTCCTAGGAAGGTTTCGTAAAGGTGTGCCAGCTTTGCAGGACTGTACTTGCCCACAAAATCAGTTGAAAACCTCCCGATTACTTTCATAGCCATCTGATTAGGCCCCAAATGTAGTGACATCTGTATGCCTTATAATAATTAAGTAATAATTAAATAATTCTACTGTTAGGCATATGCATGTAAAATTTCCTAGATGGAATTTGAAACCTTTCTTCCATGAAAAATGAATAGTGCTAAAAAAGACATCTGCTCTTCTCAAAGTCAGGCAAAAATTCTGCTTGGGCTCCTTTTAAAAGTAAAATCATCATCAATAAAAGCATTCTCTTTTCTATCTTTCATGCTGCAAGCTCTTTTTCCCACCTCAGAACGCAACTCTATAACCCAGAGTGTGGCTCTTTTGCAACAGAATCACGCCAGTATTTGTTTTACAACGGGAATAAGTTACTGGAATGTGTTTTGCTGTGTAGATTTCCTGGGAGAAGGGAGAGATGGAAATAATCTAGTTTCGGAAACCATTTAAACTGTATGCAAAACTGGACCAAACAGGAGAGATGTCACACTTTAGAAACCCAGTGAGTTAAGCTAAGGATCACATTGTCAATTCTAGACACATTAATTTTCATCTCAATTTTAAAACATATAAATAAAGGACAAACAGTCCAGCCTGCATGTTTGGGTTTTTTTGAGGAAAAACAAAAGGGAAAAGCAATCTGATCACACACAACAAGAGTTATCACAAATCAGATGCTCTGTGGTAGAAACTCATGTGTACACATTTACTCTGCAGTAAATGCAATTCCTTTTTTGTTGTATTTCATTGTACTTCATTCCCTTGGTAGTGGGAGCTACCGAAGAACAGTTGACATAACTAGCTTTGATACAGCAACTCATTTTAGGCTGTGAACCTATGGTCTGAGCTCAGGAAGGCTTTTTAATGCTAAAAGCTCATGTTTTAGTACATTTCTGTTCAGGGATGTGCTTAATCAGCTACCAGGTGCGCTCCTGGATTGCCCATGCAAACATTCACCACCTCTGACACCGTTAATGTCCTCAATTGCAGTTAACACCAAATGTTGTTTCTAAGCCCAAACTCTCAACACGCAAACCTGGATGCTCTTCAGAACAAAGTCTTTATTTTCCTGAAGGCACCGGTCTTTCAATCATGGTGCTCAAAGTAGCTATCTTTTAGTTTTTGCTTCTTAATTTGTAAGAAATCACACATACTATCAAAAAAGTTTATGCTGTTCCAGTGAGGAAAGAATAGGGGGAAAAAGTAGTAAAAAAATTACACAGCATGCATTTTGCTGATAAATACTTCTGTGTGCAGACAACAGACACTGGGCTAAGTCTCAGCTGGTATAAATTAGTATTACTCCATCAACCTCAATTTCCTTTCCTAAGCTCACAATATTGCTATTTTAAAAAAGTGTGTGTGCAGAGAAATGACAGGAAATATTCCCAGGGACCCCGGTGTGAAGTCTCCTGTGGGACCAGCATTTTAACCACGTTTGAAGCAACTATGTAAGAGGGAAGGACACAAGGCCATTGTGTGTTTTATGTTGAGCTGGCCTTTGAGCCTTGCACGGCCTAGGGCTACGCTTCTTTCTCCTTCTCCTAAAAACAGTACCCTTCTCCACTCTAAGAATTTCCTTAGACGTTTTGCTTTGTGGAGATGGAGAAGACCATATAATGAGGTGAAACCATAGCTAGCCTTCAACAATTCTCCCTGTTTGTTCCTGCAAAGGTCATGTTCTTGGCATTCAGAGACTGTCACTTTTGTCACCCCCAACACGCCGCTAGCTGGGAGACCGCAGACTAATTTCTACCTCTGGGGCCAGCACTGCTTAGCTGAGAATTGCCAACAAGAGTCATGGGAGGTCTCTTGCAGCAGCCGTCCTGCTGAGCAGGGGACAGGACCCAGCCACAAGGAGGGGCAGCTCAACAAGCAACCAGCACCCTGCAAGAGGATGGAGGGAGACCCGGAGACTTGTACATTCCTACCCACACACCGAAAGTAGCCCTCCTTCCCCTCCTCTCGCTTCCCCTTGTGGCTTTTGTCAGGTGATCTAGCCATCTGCAAGACAATGATAATTGAAACTAAAGGCCTCATCAGGCCAAGGCAAAAGCACCCAAGTAGATGTCTGTAGCATCCCTATAAACTGATCAACTTCAGCACAATGCTTGAAAACAATCCAAACTCTCTAGGGGCTGCCTCCAGTTTTCTGGAACAATTCATCTCTGCAGAAATAATTTAGACCAACTGTTAAATGTTGGCCATATTGGTTGAGACCCAGCACAGCCACCTGCGTCCTTCAAGCAGGATGCTGGTAGGGATAAGAAAATCCCCACCTCTACCTATGCTGTGCATAACGATGAAGTTGTGAGCAGGAGTCACACCAAAATTCATTCAGAGGCTTCAAAACTGTCAGCAAGAACAAAATATTTAAAAAGTATTTGGAAAGACAGTCAAGAAAATTTAACCCCAATGTGATGCAAAATAAACCAATAATCAAAATCTCCAAAACATGCACTCATTCATCCTCAGGAATATTCTTTCCATGTGTGACACGGGACAGAAGGAAATTAGTACATTTTTCAGGGTTACACTAAGACCTAACTTCAAGCTGAGTAACCATTTGCATACTTTTCCTAGGTGCCTTTATAGTCCCAGGAGAAAGGACTTTGCTGTAGACCTCTACAGGTTGGTGCTTATGACCCTCACTCCCATGGTGAGCTTCACGGGTGGGAGTGATGCTGGGATGCAGGGTGAGATTTACTATTGGTCCCAGCTGAACTTGGAGCTCCCTGTCACTGCCTGTCCTCATTTTGCCCTCGCTAAACAGCAAGACAGAGACAGCGGATCAAACATTCCTTAAACGTTCACCACGGGAGATTCAGGCGTATTTGCCCAGAGGAGAAAGAGGCACTAGTTGAATTCAAAGTGCTGTTTTAAGCTAATCTTGTTGAGAAAAGTAAAGTGGTTGTGTGAATGTTTCTATTTTAAGTCCAAGCAAAGTCAGTCAGGCTGTAAATAAAAGAACTATCCACATGGGGTTTGCACTGGTTTAACTTTGGTTGGTAGAAAAATCAATGCAAGGTCGACCATGCCAGCTTCTTTGGGTAGACAAGGTTAAGGACTTACCCTTCTTTGTCATAGCATTAAGTAGCTTAGAAAAATCTTCCGATTTCCTCAGAAGTACACTATCAACAAGAGTAAACCCAATTTTAATAAGTAACTTAATAATAGACCCGGAAGTTGAGTGGCATTTGGTAAGATCCTCCACAATGTGATGTCTGAAACATCCTGGCCGTCATAATTGTATCAGCCTACTGTTACTCCCCTAAGGAAAGGCAGACTGAAATGATCACCTCACTGGTTAATAAGACAGGCACACCCTTGTAGAGTGAAGGGTGTGTATTTTGTTGGGAATGGAGTCGGTGGTTAAACTCCTACTATCAACTAAGCGCTCAGTCTAACAGACCAAGCACACAACAGATACCTGCAAATAGCAAAACCCTGAAATCAGTCTCTCCACTGACTTTTACAAGTGTAAAGTCACGCCTAAAGCAGCTAATCACTAACTTCCGTGTCTTTAAAGTCATCCATTACTTTTAAATGTTGGCTTTAATCTCCAGGGCGTCTACAAGATAATAATTACTTAATAGAGCTGTATGAACATTTTAGCACTACATATTAAATACATTTAGAATGCCTTGATAGGATTAAATTGTTCATGGAAAAGTACTCTTTAAAATTTTTTGGTGATTTTTTTCACCAAAAAATATCGCATATTAGAAATGGTTATGCTTATAAAAATTAAAAGATGTTCAGTTCTAGAAGGGTTTCCGAAATACTAATTTTGAATGAAATTGTAACAATTTTTGGACAGCTACCATTTAGTATTTAGTGCTACAGATAAGCCTACAACCTTGCAGTCTGAGACATTATGCTCATTATCCATACTAATAGCTACAGAATTTTTTGAAAACTCATTCAGGAAGTTTGAAATTTCTTGCTTTCAACAATCTTTCTGGCAATCTTCAGTCTTTATGTATATTAACACATACAGTGTTAAGTTAACATATTAATACTAGCACATATAAATGCATATAAACATTTTTTTGTTATAATTACTTTCATCAACACTGTTGAATTCCGTTCTGCTCTGGAGATTTTTACATCTACCCCCGCCCTTTTTTTTGTGATATAATATAATACTACAAGGATTAGAAATAATGACTTCCAACTACCTCTACCATCCTTATCTCTTGTAATTATCAGTCACTATCAGAAAGGAAAGGAAAGGTAATCATACATGTTACACATGGCCTATTTCATTTTTACGGTAACGTTGCACAGGTGACTTTGCTTTATTTTCATGTCTGCATATTTATGTATACTGAAAAGTGAAATACTGACTTAAAAAAAAATCAGCAAAACAAGTGCTGTTAAACTGGACAGAGTGAGGATTTTAGCCCATCTTTTCTCCTCCTGCCTATCTGAGTATAAGCAAGCTATAAGACGAAAGTGATGCAAAGCTGAAAGGAAGGAAGAAAAGCAGATGGAAAAAAACCCGCAAGAGATGCTCCATGTCCAAGAGACATCAAAAGGCGGTTTCCACCCACCGTGGTGACTCATGACCTGCCCAGCAGCCTCCATACTGACATTCTGCAGATAGTTGTGGCAGCGTTCCTTGTGCTCCTCCAGCGAACTGCGCTGCTTGTAGCTCCGGCCGCAGTAGTTGCACTTGTGAGGCTTCCCCACTGCGGAAAGAACGAGAGCATCGGGTCAAATCCACTGCAACCCACTTTTTGTTATCAAAAAAATCACACCTTCGCAACAGACAACCCTTGCCATGGAAAGACACCTAAGAAAGGTTACTCAAGAGCTTTTTCCCAGCCCCATTTTCCCACCGCACACACCTCCTCCCACCCTCCGGGTTCTCTGCCCCATCCGTTTTTCACACTAACGCGCAGTATCAGCAGAAGGAAAAAGAGGTGGACTTGTTGGTCGCAAAGCAAATAAACAGACGACAAGAGGGGAAAACAAAGCGCTGAATCACACCCCAGCACTGCCTGTGTGTCACCAAGTCTCGTGGGAAAGAAACTTCTCAGACATTTTGCCTGTGGTACAAACAGTTGCCTTCACAAAAACGGGCTGCTCCAGTGGCCTAATTTTGCTCCCAACTGTGGGGAAACCCATTACGTGGCCCAGAGAAGTTCTTCTTTCACTGAGACAACTTTGCCAAAGTTACTAAAGGAAGGTTGGAAAAATAAAAGACAACGGAAAGTAACTTTTGTAACAGCACTGTTACATGCCAGAATTGAGCTGCCACCAGTAATTTGTAGAGACCAGAATTATTAAAAAAATATATATTTATATATATGAAAGTATAAAAGGCCATGTACAATGAAAATCAAGCCAGATGAACACAAGACCTAACTCCAATATTTTTTTTTTTTTGTTTCACTCAGCAGCATTATGAACAAATGGCAAATGCCTCATAACACATGCAAAACCTGGCACCAGATTCTCATTAAGTATATCCCTTTCATAGCATGTCATTAAGAAACCACAAGAATGGCCTAACACAAGGCCAGAAAGCTAGCCAGAAGTGTATTTCGCCAAGCCATGCTAATAAAGGTTTTTATTATAATTTAAACTTGTAGAACATGAACATTTATTCTCTAATAACTAAAGAGCTATTAAGTCAGAACTGCAAGTCTAGTAAAACACCACTGGCTGCAATTTTCAGAGCTGGCAGAGCGATGGGGAAGGTCAAACATCTTCCAAAGTTTTGAAAATCTTAGGTAAGAATTTTAGTTTCCAGCCAAAGAAATTGAAAACATCCTCTGTTGGATAATATACGTGTTTCTATTGGGTTTGTCCCAACGTTGAAAGCTTTTCGCAGTCATTTAATTAATGAAATCCAAGCTGTACTAATTGGAGCCAAAATGCACCGTCACCACTGGGATGGGAAAACGCAGGGGACATTGCAGGGAGGCCAACAAAAAGCTGGGTAGAGAGCAACTTGTGCTGGGGCTGATGTCCCGAACATCGAAGACCCAGAGGGAGGGAAATTCTCTGGGGCCTCTGCAGGACGAGCAGATACCTCAGTGTGTGCCCCACATCACCTATATGATGGAAGCTGAAAAAGCCTGAGCCTCTGGTATCGAAGCTGATCAAAAAGTTTCAAATGTTTTTGTCTCAGAAAAAAGGGATTTGATGAAATGAACATGCTTGCAGAAAGTTTCTGTTTTCTCAAAAAGTTTGTTTGCATGTGCAGTTCAATGACACAACCAAGTGTTTCAAAAATAAGCGCAAGCATCCAAACTGTGGATTTATTTTTCTGTATTTAGAGATAAGGCTTATCCTCAGGAAAGTATTCTGTCTTCAACCAACAGTTGTGGTCTTTATCTTATTTTGCGCACTAGCTTACATGTTAACTGTATAACTGGCACTGGTACTGGGAATCTCAGTGGAGGCTGAGTGCAAGGCTCATTACCATTCCCAGATTAATTGCCCTTGATGTGAATGATCTGGATCAAGCCTCAGCTCTTAAACGTAAACCAGCCATCTCACTCTGGAAGCACCTTTAGGAAAACATACTGGCAGCTCCCTAG
Organism: Phaethon aethereus; assembly: GCF_964289735.1. NCBI lineage: Eukaryota > Metazoa > Chordata > Aves > Phaethontiformes > Phaethontidae > Phaethon > Phaethon aethereus. The sequence goes on from NC_138580.1 coordinate 39,317,325, forward strand.
GATGCATAAGGCTTTTATCATCACCATCACAATGCTTCACCATGCATCTAAATGGCATCAATGTCTGTCAGTCTGATGCCTTTATTAGAGGCCAGCTTGGTGTCTAATCAAAAAAATCTAAAGCAATTGAAGGTATTAAGTTAACGGAGCTGAAGCAGGGATGAATTAGCCCACCTGGTTTGGCTACACCAGGTTATCAGGCAACTTAGATGAACTGTAAGATGGAAGGGAAAGGGATGATTGCTTGCAGCTATTCCAGAGGTAGCTACAATTAATTAAATATATTACTGTTAAGCACAGAGAAACATTTTCCCTTACAAGCTCGCAGTACAAAAAATTGATTCAACAAACAAACAAAAGTTGTCGTTACATCTCTTCAAATGGTTGCTCCCTGCATTGCAACAATTTCACGAACTATTCACACGCAACAAGGCTGAGCTTTTCCAGTGATGGTCAGCTATCCACATTCCATCAAATTTCAAGGTTCACAGAGATGATAAAATCTAATGATAAAGGTACGATTTCTACACACAATATGGGATTTGAGGAACGTAACTCCCCAAGGAAAGAAATTCTCCAGCACACACACTCCTTCCTCTTGGGAGAAGATAAGAGAATAAACAACATGTGACAAATGTTAGTCATGCTGCCTAATACACAACTGGAAGCTGCTCAGACACATCTGTGAAGAATGAGGTTTGTGAGCTCCAGTTGCATAGAAACGAATACAACTCCGTTGGGTTCATTTCCAAATTCTGTCCCACTTGCTCTACAGATGCAATCACATCATAGACCCACACCTGTAAAATCTGATTTATACTATAAAATTACATAAAGTGATTGTGACTTGGGTCGCAGCACAATTGATCAGGTCAGACCAGAACGGAATCGGTTCTGATAGTAGCAGTTCATGTCACCAGCAATTCTCATGACCCATTTGGTAAAAGATGCAACCAGCCAAGGTAGCAATTACGGTCTGGATTTTAGAAACCTTGTTGTTGTGACACATGTCAAGTCATTGGAATAGCTGCAAATTTCTCCTCATATTCTCAAAGTAACTCATGACAAAAAATACGTATTTGCGGACATGAAAGTTGCCAGTGGGTGTACATTCTTCCATATTTCATATTAACCAATATAAAGATGTGGAAGTGTTTTAGAGAATTCAATTCTGGTGATCTCCTCAGCAGTATACTTTGTTCCAGATAACAAACCAACCGTATGAAGCCACTCGACTGCCAAAAGAGATTTCAGCCTTTGTCTAATAGTGTACAGCAGGTAAATGTTAATAGTCAAAATTTGCCCCCAAAACATACGACTTGGGCTACTGGGCACAAGGCGTCTTGGTCTATAGGCCATTGACTTGAAGGCAAAGAGTGCAACAGTGCAATAGCCTACCAAAACCCCCTGCAAGCCTACATCAAAGGCAGCTCTTTCCACCATGGAGCCATTTCCACCATGAAGCCACTCAAAGTTTGGCTCAGTTTGCTTGGTCTGAAGCTGCCTTCTCTGAGCTCCTCCCTGAGGACCGTGGTACAGGGACACCACATTCAGCGCTGTACATAACCACCACTACCAATGGTAGTGGCACCCAAACAAAGCCAATTTGGAAAGCCCTGGCTTTGCGTAATTATTCCTTTTTCACCTTTTCAGGGTAAGCAATCAGATAAAAAATTACCATCACTCATTCTCATAGAAATGACACAATATAGTGAATGCAAACAAGCTCAAAATCTTGAGAAATCTTCAATCTGTTGTTGAACCGGGAAAGACCAGGGCACTGGGCAAAACCCAGTGGCCATACCTATGAAACAGCTAACTTGAAGAATGTAAAAAAACACTTTATATTTCTAATTGAAATGTCAGAATTTCCAGACATTTCAGCTCAGATTCATACAGATGACAATGTGGGACAGAAAACCCACAGCGGAGTCTCAGCTTCAAATGGAAAATATTATGACAGTCACAGTGAAAAAGACATTTAAATTTGAAGTACAATTTTTACCATGAAACAGGTAAACCACTCGTCAAAATTCACGAAGAAAGGGAGTTTGCTTGTGAAATTAAAATGCTCATGTGGGGGAAGAAGGGAGAAGAGAAGGGGAACATAAAACAGAAGGTGTTTCTGAGTTAGGAATACTTTGAGTCCTGTGGGTGAACTTTGATAGCTGAGAAGACTGCGTGCAGCAACAACGAGATGGTGTAACTCTAAGGTCAATATTCAAGACAGAAAGCAGACTTGGGCCTAGGGAAACTTCTTTAAAGTCATAAAAAAAGGTCAGTGAAAGAGAAAGAGCCCGTAAGGCATTCACGCAGCATTTTGTTCTCAAAAGAGATGGGAGCACATCGCAGAATATAAAGTAAGTCAAAGGGAAGTAACGAGGCATCCCAGGTAATACCTTGCCATAAGCATATAACATGAGAAAGGCTTACAGAACAGGTTAAGAGCAGCGATACACTTCGCTGAGCTAAAATCCTGCCTCCATTAAGACCAATGACAAAACATGCACTGGTTTCAGCAGTCAGAATTAGCTACTCCCACATTTCCCCATTTCAGACCACGTTCTTCTCTGCAGCAGTGCAGAGCGAACTCCTTCCCGTGCCCCTGCCCATGTCCCAAGTCCCTGCGACAGCCTAACTGCTAACACTACCCGCTCATACAGGAAAGGGCATTACTACGGCCGTGTGACGTACGTCAGCCCAATCCAAGGACTAGAGACTTTGCACTGAGCTTCGTACCAGGCTTTTATTATTTCTGCATTATTGCCCCATCCGGGCCTTGGAAGGGAAGCCAGCGAAGGCTGCTGAACTAAATGGCCATCTGACGTAGCTACTTTCGGTCTGAGGAAGTCCCTCTGATATCAGTGCAGCAAGTGCAACTTATTTCTGTAAAATCTGAACTCCCACTCGGCCCCTAGCACCCCAGAGCTGGAGGAAACCCCAGTACTCTTCAACTGAAGCTTTCTGAAGCAGCATCAAGGAAGTTAAAATGTTTTTTTTTGGGGGGCTGATACTTACACCTATCAGTGAGGCTACAGAATTCACGATCACAACCAGTATTAATTCATTATTTCTTCTTTCTTCCCTACTGGAAGTCGCCTGGGAGAGGGGAGCTATTCTGCAGGTACACGGTGCACAGCACAAAGCAACCCTTCACCTTGAACAGGACTTATCACAGTAAGATCAGTTTTAACAGAGGTAGGAAATTTGGTTAATGCATTGGGTTGGGACAAGGGAGCGTTGGGGTCAACTCTTATTTAGGCTACAAATTCTGTGACTGTAGGCAAGTTATTCTGATTGCCTGTGCTTCATTTCTTCATATGTATGATTAAGGTAATAATTCCCTTCTTCGCGGCATGTAAATGAATTCACGCACTTTGCAAGATGCACAGAGGCTAATTTGGTGAAGCTCACACAAGTAGGTAGACACAGAAAAATATGGCCCATATCTCTACTGAGAAATTAAGGACTTAATAATACACTGTGATTTTATTAGATATGGGAGTGAACATTAAAGAGCGGGAGGAGATACTTAGGATGCTGCAGAGTAGAGGATCAAGCAGGAATAAGAAAACCGAATCAGGGGAAAAAAAAAAAAAAAGAAGAAGAAATAGGTGGTATATGAGGCAATCTGCAGGTATGGCGTCCTTTCAGGTCGTGAAACGGTCAGCCCAGGGAAATGTAAAATGCCCCTGCGCTTAGTGACATTTAACAACACGCAGGACAAAAAAGAAAGTGTGCGACAGTCACAAAAAGGTGGATATAATAGCTGCTGCGGTCCTCCCCACCTCTAGCTTCCCTGAGCTGAGGAAGCAGTTGTCAGAGCCGGTGAGGGCTGAGGCAGTGCTGAGGTTTCGGCAGGAGGGCTGAGGCTGCAGAGAGGCGACACACGGTCCCTCCAGTTCATTACTGTAATTAAACAGCGCACTTCGGCTTCTCTAGAGCTGCCTAGCTCAAAGCTTCACACACAAAAATATTTACATGAATAATAGACCCCTGAACAAATTAATCACAAAAATTTAAAGTAAGACCTAAGCCCATGCTGGCTCTGAGCAGCACGTAGCTTTGCAAAGGAAACTGCCTCCCACTCCGATGCTGTATCTCGCTGCTGTGCTTAATGACTGTAAATGCATTCATTGAAATTCATGGGGGCTCTTTTATTTGTTGCTTTTTTTTTTTCTCTGGGAGATCACACACAGACAATAATCAGTATATACCAGAGTTCAGAAATAACAGCAAGTGCCACAGCTAACCTGAGATTGCCGGAGACAACCTGCATGCAGAAGTCACAACATGTAAACACCTAAAATACAGCTCCAGGCTGCTAAAGCGCACACACAGAGACTTGTGACAGTGTCAAGTGCCTCCACTTCTGAGCGCCCAATCCGTGACACCTTAAAGCAGTCCGATGTGCAGAAAGAACCAAATCTCTAAGCACATTATGAAAATTTTGCCTTAATCTTCTAATGCTCGTCAGTCCAAGTGGAGGCAGCAATACCTGGGGTACGTTTCATGGGATGCAGATACAATTCTGGACCTCATGGAGTTCCGATGTCTCCATTCTACAAGCACTCTTTAGACTATCATATTGGGCCAAGTATTAGGGTTTGTGCAGTCATATGGTAAACGTAAACGCATGATCTGCTTCACTAGATCATGTGGTAGAGACCATACAGTTACAGCCGTGCTTAAAAAGGTTTCTCGACACCTCAAAAGGGTCAAAAAACAAAATGCAACATTACAGCAGGAGAAGCCTACATACATGCCCTTAGGCAACTAGTACTTTCTTGACTTGGGGCTTGAAACGGAGCACTTGACTCACTTTATGACCTCGTGGCCAATGCCTCTTAGTAAAGATTATTATCAACTGCCCATGGATATATATGTGGCTGTTGAACATTTTGTGAGCCGCCCAGCAAATGAAAAATGGCTTGTCCCGCCTTTTTGTGCAGCAGCAGTCAATGGTAAGTTATTTCTGTCGACAACTACCACATACTAGTACAGTACCCATACACAGCTAGCAGTGGAAGGCCACTAGATACTCGTGGTACATCAGCACGCAGCAAAACAATGGCAAAACACTGCACCTACACACCCTTTATTTTCTAGACACACCTGCCTTCCCTATAAATATCTGCAGGGCACAAAGCAGCAGCTTGACATCTACATCTACCTGCCAGTTGTTTACGGTATTGTAAAATAAGCAGCTAGCGGTGAAATACTGCACTAGCGTTCAGTCCTCCCTTGATCTTCTGCGGCAAGCAGTATTAAACATCAGATTATATATAAACTCCAAAGACTTCATCTGTGCTACATTTTGGCTAGAACGGATGCATGTTTGGCTAGAACCGTGCTACATGGTTTGGCTAGAACATGCGCACGCACACGTGGTGAACAAGTAAATACACTAGTCAGGACAAACTTTCAAGCATCTATACCTTCTTCACATAGAAAAACACTGGCCAGTATCTGGTGGAAATCAGTAAACATTAGTGCTCATGTACAACAGCTATGGGGTTGGGGTCCTTATTTGTACCTTCAAGGCAGTTCTGTCTGCAGTCTTTTATTACTTTAGTAGTTTATTACGATTTATCTTGCAGCTGACTGGTAGCTTTGTTATTTAATCTGATTCATCAGTATTTATTTATTAACTGATCTGCAGGATTTTACAGATAAAACAATGTTCCAATCTGCCACAAGGGTTATAAATAAGTAGGTGGTATTTTTGTGCCAGAAGTTTAACAAACAAACAAACAAACTCACTCCCGTTTCATTGGCACAGTCACAGAATTACTGAAATCTCCCTAACAGTACAGATACTTGCAGGGCTCCTGCCGCAGTCTCTCAGCACCCATTAAATAATTAAAAACAGAAAAGCAAGAATCTTACACCCCATTTTCTTCCTTTGCAGCATATCAGGCAAACAGTTCACTTTATAGGTTTGTATGTGGTATCTATGTATGTGTGAAAAATTAAGAAAAATGCACATGTCTATGTGGAACCATGCAGATAAATTATGTAGTAAATCAAGGAAAACACAGATAAGGATATTAATGTTGTATTTAGTTATGAAATAGATGAAATCCACAGATATTTGCTCCAATTCTGTGTCTCAAGTAACATATAGAACAACAGTAACAACAGATAGAAGCTCTCCTCATATATTTCTCTTGGCTTACCCTTATTTCCTTCAATATAAGAGCTTCAAAGCTGGCAAATGGCACTCGACACGCATTTTCTAGTTTATATTAATGGCAATGGAGCTCTCAGATCTCCCCATATGTATCTGAAAATTTCAAGGGCAAATGTTCTGCGCTTGCACTGTGCGGACACTGAGCCAGGCACACTGTCCTTGTCCCACACCAACATGTCCCAGTCCTCCAGGCACTCCTGGCACTGGTGGGGTTCCCAGGAATTTTACACCAACTCCAAAATGGTTAAATACTATTAAAAAGGGACTCTGTTTAAACAGCACTCTGATGGTGAGAAAAACTAACAAAAACCAGGAAGTTCACAAAATAACTGGTTGTTTTATCACCTGGCTAGCTTCAAAATCACTTCAAGGCAGCCAGGTTTATGGCAACTTACTTTTAAAGGGGGATAGGCCCTGTGATGAATACGAGAAAGGTGACTTCGGAAAGGAGCCTCCTCTCTGCAATGCGTCCGCATGTGGGTGGGAACCAGCTTAAGATGGAGGTTAAACCTTAACTGTATGTACCAGCTCTCTACTTTCCACCCCACTTCAGACCTTTAACATTATATTAAAGTTGACTTGATAAGTGGAGCGTTAATTGGTTCACGCGACAAACCTTCCAAAATGCACTTGTTGGCTTCTCTTAATTTTAACACTTCTCCATAGACACAGCGAGCAGGAAAAACAAAAACAAGTTTAGGTTGGTCTGTTGTTCTTCTCTGGGCTGTCCTGTCCGCTCCCCATCAGTGCCACAGCTCAGCAGGAATTTAAGGAGGTGACTGGAGATCCACACGTCACCGCAGGCAAAGCTCCGCAGCGACCGACTGCAGGCAGAGAGGAACAGCTCACACAGGCAGCGCAGGGTGTGGGTACCTCCGTACAGATCAGGAATGCTGCTGGACAAACACTCCCTTGAGAAGTGCTTTTTTGTTTGTTTTGGGGATTTTTTTTTCCCCTTTTAGGTAAAACAAGTGTAGATGTTGGGCCAGATTCGTAGGTAGTATCAATGGAAATAATACCCTGAAGTCACTTTACGTCAGCTGCTTACAGTTTATATTTATTCCCAGTGTTGCTCCTTTGCATATCTTGCAGAAGCTCTTTAGCATTATAAAGCCAACAGAATCTACGAGTTATTTGAAGCAAGCAGTGCCAAACATAGTGTTACCAGTTATCTTATACCATATAAACACAGGGAGACAGAGAGAATACACGACATTTAACTTTCACTACAGCACTAGATAGTTTCCCTCTGCATAAAGGCACTGAACAAGCCTTTAACTACAGCTCCTTTCCTCTCATCCCGTGGCAATGAGTTCCACCGCCCCACCTACATGCTCCCGCACAAGAAAAAGTCTATCTTTTAGCAGCTGACATCTTTTAATTTTATGTCTCATATTAGGAGATAGGAAGGACACGCTCCAGTTTCCCTTTACTTAAGTAAGTTTTCTCTTTTCTTGTCACTGTCAGAAACAAAGTTTTGGAAATGGACTATTCAGAGCAAGCTGTCATGAAGATAATAGCACACAGGAGGAGTAATATTGACAGCTCCTCTTCTTTTCCCAAACACTGAAGTTGGGAATTTTCACTTATTTTGATCAAGGCCAGCAGTGAAGGGAACCTTGCTTCCAAAACCAGCTCAGGCTATGAAACTAATGGGCTCCTTTGGGACGTGAAAATTTTTATTCATAACTTTCCTTACTGCCCAAGAACCAGCGTGGCATATGCTTTTGTGTTACCCTCGTAAAGATCTGCCGTTCAAGCAAGTGGTCTTGTCATCTGTTGCACAGATGTCAAATGAGGTCAAGCAGAAAAAGAACTGCCTGACTCCTTTTACCTATGCAGTTCTCCTGTCTGCTCCTGTTGCTCTCTGCCTGACAACGTATATATTTACCACCAACATTACAGAGGAGCTCGAAATAAGGGTGGGACTTTTCTCAAGCAGACAGTGCCGAGCCAAGCTGTTCTGCATACTTCTGAAAACCTCATGCTAAAAGCTGCTCCAGCAAAGACACTTTTTGGGGCAGCTCACTGATCCAAAAAGCTCATCCTAGCTCCCATCGCATCACCTCCAACTTCACCAAGCCAAATGAATCTGCTACCACCAGGGCTGGACACGCTCTCCACCAACACTTGTGGTGTTCATGCTCCATGTTCAAAGTTAGCCACAGTATTTGGCAGGGGGAAGCCAGGATGATTTTTTATGAAAACAATTCTTAAAACAGAAAAAATTAACGGTAAAGATATGTTTTAAAGGATGATGGGATCCTTCAACTCTCCGAGAGATGAATCTGGGATAGTGGATAGCTTCTGTTCTAGCACAAACCTCTACATCAAGTCTATGTCTGACACCGAAGCTACATTAAGTTTTTCTGGCTACTAAAATTCTGTAATTCCTGTTAGCCTCAATATCTTTCCTAGCTGTGGGTTTTTTGGGTTTTTCTTGTTTTGTTTTGTAACACGAAAAATAAGTAACAGTTCCTGAGCACTTCCTAAAACCCAGTATTCTTTAGGTTTGCTCAGCGGAGAGAATGAGAAGAGAGGGAGGGAAGAAAGATTTGGGGTTTTAGGGTGTTTCTTTTTTGGTGCGATTAGTTTTGCACTACGAGCCCTGGACAGATTCAGACACTGTTATCGTGGCTGAAAGGGAGGCAGACAAATTGAAAGGAAATTAAATATGGGTGTGAAATTAAACCAAAAGGAAGAAAAAGAGAAGAAGGAAAGAAAAAGCAACTGCTTGGGCTGAAAGTAAAAACAGAAAAGCTGGAAAACACAAGACAGAGCTCTCTAAACATCCAGAAGTATGTTAAAAAAGTTTCCTGTAAAAACAGGGAATTTAGGAAACTCCGAATATACTTAGCTGCATTCCTTGATGGAAAAAACCCCAAACAAAAATTTATACTGAAGGCTCCACTAGGCTATTTAAAAGAGGTGACTTCTTTGTGAAGTCTGAATCCAGAGCAAAAGGGTGTAAAACTTCTCATTTCTCAATACCTGGAGAAGAAAAATCTCTTCCTCTCACTTTCTTATTTTTTAACTTTTCTATTTTTTTTTCCCTTGGTGTCTGGAAGGTCGTGTAACTAAATTGGTGGATAGGGACTTAGAATCTCTGGGCTCATTCCCGCCTGCAACACTGATGTCCTGAATGCCTCTGACAACTCCCTTTTTGTCTGTATTCTAGGTTCATCCTCTGCAGAAGGTGGTCGGGCAGTAAACCTTGCTGCCTTCTTGTCTTGGACCTGAACTCTCTGAGAAACGACTGTCACTATGAGTTATATGCTACGTGACACAAAATGGCCCTTTCCCTTCTCTTCACCAATGGTGCAATCCTATCCCAGGGGACCGTACACCAGCCAGGTCAAATTCATCCCGGATTTGATGCTGATCAAGGCAGAAATCTCACGCATCTCAACCAAAACTGTACTTGCGCTCTCCTGAAGTTGGCTCATCATTAGCCCTTGGGACAAACTCATTACTTGTAGAAGACTAATGATATGAACATAATGGATACATTTTTCACAATATAGCTAACGTGGACATTTTACTGTGGCACGTAAGAGTCAAACAAAGCACTTTTCCTGGTGGATGATCTATTCTTTGAAGCTAAGCAGCTTCATTCCAACAAAACATGCCAAAAAGTCAATCCTTTGATGCTGCATGATGGAAATGTAGCTATGTATATTGAGAAACACCTGATCCTACAGTGTTACCAACACCTGCAGCTTCACCCTAAGTGAGATACGATACTATGCTTTCCTTCAGCTTCCAGCTCCTGGAAGTTAGGTTTGCTTGTTTTCTCACTCCCTCCCCACTCATGAAATAAATATCGTAGATAAAAAGGCCAATTTATCACCTTTCACACTCATTTCTAAGGGTCTATGATGTGGGGGATCCGGATTCATGATTTTTTAACTCCTGGGGTTAGAAACACATCCATAGTGTAAAATCTGACAAATTGTGCCAGCATCAATGGGGTGTCTTCAGATTAGTACAACTACAGTAGATATCAAAACCTCAGTCACTTTGTTCAAAAACACTTCCGTGAACTACATATTTTCCTACCAGAAGTTTTCCCACTCTCCTGTTTTTTTTAAAATCCTGTGGAGTTAAGATGGCTTTTCTTCCTAAACGTGCTCTTACTTATGCCTTAAATAATTTCCCTGTTCCATCCTGGTGTTTTATAGGAAGAAAACTAATATTATATATGAATCACAGAATAAAGTACCTCCTGCAAAAGACATCGCTCTATTAGGAACACATTCTAAGTGGCACATTCACTATGCATTTAATTTTCATTTACAGTATGTGCTCTATACTCAGTACGCTGCCTGTATCAGTTTTTGTTTTCATAACCTATTCCTGACACCTAACAAGAACTGGGAGTGCTGCTCCATAATTTGGCAAGAAGGAACAGGTTGTGGATGTGCAGGTTTTTCTGACTCACCCACACGGATCAAGAAGGAAAAATAAAAGGGAGAGGGTGGAGATTGCAAAGGGAAAAGAAAAAAAAAAAAAAGAGGAGTGACGTGTTCCTTTGGATGCGGTGTGTAATGCAGCTGGCAAACTGCCTGCTCGCAGTGCCACAGAGTTCCAGACATGCCAGTCCGGCTGACTCAGCTCTTCAGCACAAGGAAAGGGAAGGGAGAAATTTCACAAACGTTGCTGATATCCGAGGGACGGGGATCGCTAGGCTCTCCTCGAGGATCTTTGAATCCGTCTTTCACACCAGGGACTCGAGCAGTGTCCCCAGAGAGGTATTAGAGAAAGATGCTCACACGATAACCTTGTACAGAACTGCTTATGCTCATATCAAATCATGCCTCTGCGGTTGTTGGAAAATTCAGCAGCACAGCTTCACCCCACAAACCAGAAATGTCAGGCCTTTCCTAGCCAAGGCTAGCTGCTCTCAGACAAGCCACTGTCTCCAAGGAGACAAGCAAAATGCATGCCCATTGAAGGGTATCCAAGTGAGAGAGAGTCTATGGCCCATGTCGCTTTTCTATATAAAAATTTCATCATCAGATTCTCAGCAGTGTATCCTTTGCATGTGATTCATTTTCTAGGAAGAGCCCAAAGCCCTTGAACAGTCTGGGCTTGGCCTACCTTCGAGACCAGCTCTATCCCACGATACAGTACCATGCCGTAAGCAGCTCAGAACAGCCCTGTTCGGCTGGGGGGATACTCTCTGCTGTCCTAGACATTCACTCCAAACTGAAAAGAGGCAGGCAGGAGGAAGACAGTAAGACAGGACCTATTTCCCAGCAAAAGAAACCAAAACACAGGCTGTCAAAGCCTCTAATTCTCGATGAAATCAAGCAGACCTCAGTGCTTTTGAAGATAAGGGCCATGGTGAACTGCCCCCAAAATCAGCACTAAGGTGAGCTTGTCTTAATTTTCCAGTCAAGATCTTCACCATGGGCCCTCGACCGCCTCGGAACACGTGAGAGCATTCACGCTTGTCTCACTGGAAGGGAGGGAAAGGACACATGCTTGGGGAGCACATTCCCCCATCCTTAATACAGCGTAGCTGGCTCTCTGGGCAAGAGAAGTCTCAGGGCAGCGGCAGCATCCCAGGGAACTCTGTTGCCTTACGCTGAAAATCCTACTGAATTACACTGCCCCGCTGATCCCTCGCAGCGCTTTCCACAGAGGTATATGTGGATATTTATTAATTTGCGGATTTTTGGAATATGTGGATATTTATTGTATTAAATATTTTGCATATTTAATACAAAAGGAACAAACAACCTTTAAGTAGAGGCTTTTTCAAAAGCGAGTGCTTTGCAGCGTACAGATAACCGTGTGGTTGGGGAGCGTCCCAGCCAGGTGCTCTTTGTCAAAGTTTCAATAGTCAGGGCCTCAACAGCATTTCTCCAGCTTCAGGAATGAAGATAGAGATCTTGTCTCTCTGTTGCAAGGCACGGAGGGAACTTGGGGCACCCTGTCTGAAATCAACACAGCACAGTTATGCAAAACATGTGTGCAACTGGCACCTCTTGTGTAATCCTGGCTGTAATCAGCCTCTCTAACCACTCCGGAGAGGAAGGAGGGGCAGAGGGTGGAGAAAGTTCACACTTAGATCAAATAAAAAATGGGAAAATATCCAGAGAGCTTTAGTCAGGTAAAAACACAGTTCCCTCTCATGGGAAACCTCCAGGACAAGTTTCCTTGAACTTCACACAGGGTTATAAATAGGAGGAGCGTCACACAGAGTTCAGCACAGGTTCACTGTAAAAAAAATCTAGACATTCTCATTTTCCTTCTTGAGTGATATCCATCAATATCTTAGCTGTAAGCCAATTCATAATTACAGGTTGCTGAGAGCTTGGGAGAATATATCAGTAGCAGCTTTCTGCAGCTCTGCTACGGCATGGTGTTAACTGGGTTATTTTTTTCCCCTTTAGTTTCTCTTGGCTTCCTTTCCAGATGGCAAAAATACCTCTCTTACACCTTAAAGCACTCATATATTATAAAAAATGTCACTGACGGTTCTCCATTTCACACTGCCCCATAAACCAGCTCTGAGATAGCAGTGAAAGATGGCCTCAAAACACCGTTTGATTCCAAGCTCAAACTTTCTCAAGCTGAAAGGTTTCACAAACTCCTTCAAGAACTGACAAAGGCCAGCTCCAAATGCTGGATCTCCTTTCCTCAGAGGCAATATGCAAAAGCTTTTGGCCCTTGAAAGAAAATAATTTTCTCAAGGGGGAAAAAAAAAACAAAAACCCACCAACTTTTTTCCTCCTTAGAGCTGCTGTGGTATTTCGCTGCTCAAATGGAGTACGTGCAAGAAGTGGTCTTGGTTTTGCTGAGCTGTGGCTTTGTCAAGTCAAAACCATGTTCTCATCTGAAGTGCACAAGAAAGCTTTCAGTCACTTCTTGGATCTCTGTTCTGCAAAAACCACTGCAGCTACCTCAGAAGGCTGCCTCTGGAGCAGGAGGACTCCTGATGCACTGCACCATGTCCCTCAAGCTTATTCTAATGCAATGAGACACCCAGCTCCCACAGACGGTCTGGAGCCTGGCTGTGCAACGCCTGTGTTTACAGCTGCACCTTGAATTCTGGTTTTTCTATGTACATATGCCAACTCAAGCATAAAAATATTGGATTTGTGAAACAATCCCTGATGACAAGGACAACGAGGCCAAAAGAGGCCTCTATAGCTTGAACTTAAAGGAGCAAAGGACTACATGTCTTTAAATATCTAAGCTACTAGACCCTCACCTGCCAGCCCGTCCATAGTAGTTCTGGTGCAGAAACACAAGTGATTCACATGAAGCTACCTTGGTGCTTAGGTACCTGAATTTACAAACTGGATCTCAAAGGCGTTCTTCCAGTTTCATTTTCCCATAACTGAAAACGGGTAACAAGAAGGCAACAACACATACCCACTTCACACAGGCTTTGGGCTCATGAAATAAGATAGGGTTCATAAAAGAAACAAGTCGCTAAAATTGCATTCTAAGTAGTAAGTCTTTTAGCATTATTAATAATCACCTTACTATTGTGTCTAAGATAATCATGCCAGTATCAGGGTATAATACCTCAGTGGTTACTGTAACAATACACAAAGTTATTATTCCTTCCACTTTGTAATTATCTCATTTCACTATTGCACAAAGGCTAAGTAAAACTAAAGAGATAACATGCAATGCTATGCAGCAGGGGTGCCAGCAGCGCTGGAATACTCTGCTACGTACTTCCATGACCTTCATTGCAGCAATATGCATGTGCCTTGCAATCGTTTGTGTATCCTGCCCTCTCACCACAGTGACAAGGTTGAGAAGTGCTCTTATTTCGATTTCACTGACAGGCAACTGAGGCAGAGATGAGGTTAAGGGGTCTGCATCTGTACTGGCCCATGTTTCCAAAGCATAAAAGGACTTTGCAATTTACGTCCCTCATAAATGAGTGAATGAGAGTAGCAAAAAAATCAAAATTAGTTAAAAAAAAAAAAAAAAAGAGATCAGAGAATTGGAAGATAAAGACAGACTAGAACAGAATCAATGCCAGACACATGACTACAGCCTATCACAGCGTAAACTGAGCACAGGAATTACTCACAGAAGACAGTGTTAGGAAGAGCAATAATCTGCAGCAAAAGAAAGGACAGTTTAGGTTAAATATCAGGATGAGAGTCACAGCTATAAAAAGCAGATGGGAAGTGGAATTGTCTCCCTAGGGAGATGACTGAAAAACAGTCTCTCTGGATGTTTAAAAAACAGGTTAGGCATGCTGTTCAGAAGGACTGCTGCTCTATATGCAGAAGTCTTATCACATCCATCTGCTTTTTTGATGCCAGTGAAATCCCACATATAGCACTGTGGCAGAATAAAAGCCCAGAGGAAAAAGAAAGTCACTGTCTCGTTTGCTCTTCCAAAGCAGGATGGCTGGCATAAGACCTGGCATCACCCAGCAGCGCAGAAGTGTCTGTTTTCTCTCCATGTAGCAGCCCAGCAGGGCAGGACCAGGTGCTTCGTTCTGGTTGTGTAATATGGCCTGAGGCTACACAAAGAGGGACAGAACCTGTCTGATGATGCCAGGATGTGAACTGCTAACGTGGACAGGAGAGAAAACTGGACATCAGCAGTCCTGTCCCAAACACACCCTTCCATCTTGGCACAGGCATCCCATGAGGAAGAAAGAACCCATCAAAATTAATGAGGGACGATCCCATGTGAATCTTACAGCATGCTGATGTGGTCTAAACAAGGACCTTGTTACCTCTAAGTATTGCTATCTGACCTTCTGGATGAGGTGACAGCAGGTTCAGGAGATCTGAAAAAGGCAAAGGACACCCTGTCCCTTCCTTGTGAGCACCTCATAGCACTGCAGAACCGAAACCTGCCTTGGGGAAACTCCCTTATGGTGAAGCTGCAGCATTGGGGCATTAGTACTCTTCCCCATTTTGGGGTGCAGGACCTCTTGCCTTAACACAAAATTCTTCCTTGCCAAGCGTCCAGGGACTTCACCTGATACCAAACACACAATTCTGCCACTCTGTCTCATTAAGGAGAGGAAACTTGGATGATCAGGGAAAGGAGGAGACGATGCAACCTCCCTTCAGACCTGCTCTCCCCCTTCTCTTTGTTGAAGAACAGACCTGCAGGTGGCAGAGACATAGCAAGGCCACGTTCCACTGAGAGATACAGCAGGAGGCACAAGACTTGTCTCTCAGATACCAGGATAAATCTTAGCACCTACTAATCTTGCTGTGAACTGATATTTAGAAGGAGGATACTCCCATGGTATTGGTGTCTCTCATCACTGACAGAGTGGGTGAGTCTTTCTCTATTCAGGCAATTTACAGGCAGCGCCCAAGCACTAAAGGAACAGGGCATCTCCGGCTCACGCTGGGGCACCACGAGAAGCTGGGTGCCGCACAGCGTCTGTTCCCCTGTCATCTCAATCACACTCCCTGGAGAGAAGGGGGGGCGGGGGGGAGGGAAGAAAAAAAAAAAAAAGGAAAAAAGCTGATACACAGTCCTAAGAGAGAAAGAAATTCATGAGGCTGGTATACAGCACATCTACCTTTGCTCACCAGAACCACTTCTCTTTCTCTGTCTTATCTGCTGGAAACAGAGCTCCTGGTTGAACAGTCACAGATTGATCCATAACTACCCCAGATAAGAAGGAATCTCTGTGGAATTTCAAGCCTTCTAAAAGTCCAACAAGCAAAAAAGTGAACAATTCTTGCTTCGGGTGGAACCATATCTTTTCACAAGTTCCCCCTGAAAACAAAGACCAAACATACTTTTTTTGGAAAGATTGTGATCCTACAGCATCTTTAAATCAAAGATGATTTCTCGGTGATAATTATGCTCCATAGAAAAGGCTTAGCATGACCAAGCTTGTATACTGACATAATTTTGAGCACATAAAAGATGATCTTTTCATATAGCTGATACTAATACTTGTCACAGTAGTGCTCTGGAGGTGAAGAGGACCCCACCACTTCAAGGATTAGGTTCAGATGGGGTTTTAGCGAAGCACGGGATACAAGTTGGCTCTACAGAGGATTAAACTTTAAATAAGGATGCCTAGGGGATGAAAGACCTGGCATACCAAACTCCTACCCTTGTACACATTTTGATCTTACTTTCCAAAAATGCACATACAAACAATATGGAAAACAGAATACCAGAGATTTTAGACACTACAACACAGAGCAAAGGCCACTAGGTACTGGAAGCATTAATGAGAAAGCAGAGCTGCTGCAGTATTGTGTACATGCTAATAATAGTTTGGAACCTGGAGTCCGATAAGAAAAAACAGAAAACGATTTTGTGACGAGGTTAATTCCACTGAGTTTAACTGAAACAGCATAAGAAAACCCGAGAGGAAGAGCAGCTCTGCCTGATTAAACAGAGCTCTAAGTATCAGATCAACAGAATGCCCACCGGCTCATGACAACTAAGGGAAGATGCTGTTTGCTAACCTGTTTGCAGAACTGGTATTTGTATGCAAAATACCTCCTCCGTCCCTTCATGTACTTGCATCATTTTTCACAAATAGTATCCTACTTATTCACATTTCATTTTTTTCCCCATTCACAATGTGTTTGAGTCAGTCCAGCTTAGAGTGTAATGAGAATTTCAGGTCCCAAGATTCTTCTAATTATGATGTTCCCATCCTCAAAAACATGGTTACAGAGTAGATACTGGGCCTTTTGAGAGTAGAGATGTTAATAGTGGTAAAAGTCTCTTCAAGAGGAAAAAAGCAGTTTAAAACATTGACTCTTCATTATTCTTAATAACCACCCTTGCCACTGTTTCAGTAATTCACACTGGCTTTTGACAGGCAGGACTTCATGTACAGCGTTGTGTTTTTCAGCACCATGCTTGTTCATCCAATTTTTCAGCTGGAATGGGACACTCACAGGTGGAATGACTCTCCCAAACATGTAATGAGTCAGCCATGTTGTCAGAATTAGGAATCAGGTTCCTACTGCCTCTGAGCACAGTTGCACACACAGATATCACTTGTCAGTTCTGCCAACAACAGCCGTGCAATTGCAGGCGTGTAGGACATCTCAAATGGCTCACACACAGGAGGAGATGACAAGAAAGTCCTTATGGAGAAGAAGAGATGAGAAAGATAGACGTGCAAACCAAGAAACATAAAAAGAGTTACTAAACTACCTTACCAAGAACAGAGCATTTACCTTTTTAATTATACATGCCTTTTATCTTGCACACTGTACATAGTTTGCTAAGATTGTGCTTTTGGGAGTTTTTGCCTAAGCCTTTCTTTTCAAAACAAATGCTTCACTGCTTTTCTTTTGCAAATAAAGTGATACCATTAGCTCAGTGCTATTGAAGAGCTGGGCAGTAACAAACAATGTGCAGCAGCAACGCAGGAAGAGGGGGAGGAAAAAGCAAATATTTGTTAAAAGCAGAAAAGGGAAAAAAGCATTTTCTAAACAGGAAAGAAGCAGCTTGGAAGCAAATTTTAAAATGTATTGTAAGGAAAAGCTTCTGTGACAGGAAAAAATAATGATCTGACTACCCATTTTTTATGAAGAAATAAACAGTAAAACTGCTTTCATATATGAATAACACTTACATACTCCCACAGTAAGGGAACATGATTGAAGTTACTAAGATAAAGAGAATACCCAGGAAATTCCAGAATTAAGGTTGCCTGAGAAGGCTTCGTGTGGCCAGTTTGTGTGTATGCATGGTGAGACAGTCTTTTAATCACAGAAGTCACAAAATAATTTGCTCACAGGACCATCCTGGCTTAGTGCAAAGCATGGATGGTTCTCACTTAATGAAAAACCTATTACGTGTTTCGTTTTCACCTTAGCAAGTGATCCTACCCCTCATTTACGGCTTACTGCCCAAGCCCTGCTCTGAAAACTAATGCACTAATGTGTTCTATGGACTCTTCCAGATTGTTCATCATTGCAACCTTGACTTTAAGAACTATCAAAGCATTTATGTTTACAATAGCATTATGAGGAGAGGGCTGACTTGGTGCCATTTTAGACACAAGAGAAATTCATGTCAAAACATTAATTGCTAATTTTACGTGCCCATTTGCCTGACTTTTCAGGGTAAAATAGCATCAGGTTGTATGTCATATCTTTCCAAGTACAGAGGTCAACGTCTAGGTGCTTTAACCATTAGATTGATCTGTCAGATCAACTGTCTTCCTTAAAGCTTTTACTTTTTTTTCCACTAATTGCCTACAGTAGATTTCGTGTCACCTGTTTTCTATCTGCCTTTGTATAGTTGTGCAATTCTAGAGATGATGGAGGAGATGGGCACATCTCAGGGTGAGATAGCAGGTACTCTTGTGACTGCCATCAGGAGATTGGCTTTGTGTGGACGTCCTCCTCTTTAAAAACAGCAAAAGCTAGGCAAGGTGAAGCCAGTCCCTGCTGGTTTATCAAGTGCGTCCTGCAGGAGGGGGCTACCGACTTCTGCCCCAGTCCTCCACAGCCTGTCCTTGCACTCACATCCCGGAAGCCCTCTCAAGCACCTCTCCTGTATTATCTGTGTTGTGGAACTATGGAGTTAATTCTGAAAACAACATCTGAAAGCCCTGTAAGCACCTTGAGGCTCATGCCCACTCTCAGTGTAATTCTGTGCATGAATCTCTCCCCAGGCATTATCCTACTGATGTCCTGAAGGCATCATTATATTCCTGAAATCAAAGAAGCTGCATGTGGGAGGAAAATACAGACACAAAGTTCATCAGACCTCCGTATGTCAGTAAAAGGTAAATAATCGCAGGAGTAAATCACTGCAAGATAAGTCCTTAATTATTTAGGGTTAAACAGCAGCAGCTTCCCAGATGCGAAGCAATATTTTGTTAACCACTCATCCTGGGAATACTTACATAGTATGATGTTATTCTGTGCAAGAAAGAGAGGCAACATGTGGACTGTGATGCTTAGAAACATTTTCAAATAAATAGGAAGTAATATTAAAATGCATGAACAACAAAAAAAATCCACCCAAAAGGGGAAAAAAAAAAGCTGTCAAATTTTTTAAGTTAATAGTAGTTTCAGCTATTTCAAATATCTCTGAGATGCTTCTGTTAATTTCTGTTTGCAATTACATTTCCTTATTTTTTCACCTTTCCTGTCTTACTGTATGAAAACCCTGCTCTAAGCACAGGAAAAATTGACTAACTGGCAGTAGCAAGAGGGTGTAACAAAGTGGTGACACAAAGTGCTTTCAAATTCACAGATCAAACTAGCTGGGAGAAAAAAAAAACCTCCTTCAATTCCTTTCTTGCATACTCTGCCTTCCATAAAAAATGAGTAGCTTAAAACCTTCTTGGAAAGGAAAAAAGAGTGGGGTTTTTTTGATTAATAGCATTCTCTTATTTGAGGAAGAAAAGGACCTACAACATAAAAAAGGAAATTGGTCTTGCATGTATGAAATCATGTGCCAAATTCTCAGCTGGTGCAAAATAGCAGTACTTTCCTTGCTTAGGGGATGTAATTCCAATCTGTATCAGCCGAGGATCAGATCTAAAGAGCTTTTGCTTTCCTCTTATAAATATAAAAACATATTCAGACTGACCTCAATTTAGACATTAGGTGTACCAGATTGAAACTGGATTGAAGTCTCATGTTTCAAAATAGTTTTCAACCTCTTCTTTCTATATTTGATCTGATATCCTCTCCTTTATGGTCAGGAATAGCAGAAGATTTAAGCATTTGATGAAGTTTGTTGTACCTTCAAGGTCTACTTACACTTTGATGCGTGTTTTATTAAAGCAGGAAGTGCTTGCCTAGTACACTGATACAAAACTGTTTAAAATCTCCAGGAAACATCTACCCATCTCCTCCATGAACCAGGTTCGCACATGTATGCATAAACCAACCAAACTTGCCTGTATGGCAGGGACAGAAAGACAGCTTAACTTCCGTGCTGACATGTCAGACTGACATTCCACCTTCATGTAGGTGGGTGCCAGGTTTTAGGGCAATATCCCAGGTTTTTAACTCTTCATCTGTGAGTGCTACACTAAGAATTGTCTTGGAGAGTATTGTGGGAGCGCTTGTCTGTTCCTGCTGGCCCTCTGCTGAAAACTGTCGTAGCTGACTGCTTAGAGGGGTGTCACCTTCTCCACTGAAAACAAAACGTAAAATTACAAATTGAAGCACAGTTGAGCCCACCTAAGTCACTTAGGGAAGGAGCTCCTGGGGAACTCACGTGCCTAAGCAGCTTAGGTGCCTTCTGAAAATCCCACACCTTCACATTTCATCCTCGTGCAAAAAGCAGAGGCATCAGCCATGTACTCCTCACACAGGAAGAGCGAGCAATCTCTATCAATGGCTGTATCTAGGTAACAAAATCTATATTCATATTATGAAAACAATCTTCAACCGCAATGTTCATGTTTTGTCATGTGGGCTATTTTATGTCACAAGTCCCTTTCTTATTTTAATTGTGAATATTTTTATCGTGTTTTCTTTTTTACTAATTTTCAAGTTGAAACTATGGTTATGGTCAGATGTGTGAAAATTGCACCTCACAGTTCCACAGATATTTTCCCTTCTGACTTTCAGATCAGATCCTCTCAGCTGATAACTCTCAAGCAATTCTCTTTCAGTCCCACACTTGCACTCTCTTGGAAGCTCACGCTTTCTGTCAGTAGTACATTTGCATCAATACAGCCTCCTGTGTACTTCAAAGTCTATCTGGAGAAGCTTACTAGCTTATGCTTTCTGATTCTCAGAAATGTCAAGGCAACTCCGCATCCTAAGACCAACCTAATGCTCATAAAACAGAGAACTCTGCTGAAGTGAGGCTGACCCTGTAGAAGAAATGCATACAAAGAGCCAGGAAGCTCCATTTTCAACATTTTCAACACACAGAGCTTCTGTCTGCAGCTGCACTTCAACCACTGTGTTTCAGTAGCCACACATTTGCTAACACCTCAAAAAAGTTCATCTGTAATGCTGTCACTTGTAACCAGTCCAATTATCTTTGCTCATTCAACAATGAAAAACAGAGTCTCCTATAAACGGCCTGGACACAAAAGTTGAACATCCTGGGAGATAAAAAACGCAGCGAAGTTAAGGTTTTACTCAAGAGTCCTACACAAATGAGTAAGCAGGCAGAACGCAGCCCCTTGGTGTAGCATACAGGGAGTAGAAACACATCTGATCCTGATCATCAGGGCTACCAACGTGACTAGTAACATGCAGTTATGTGACGGGAATTTCTTTTGAACATATCAAGAAACTGTATCAAGTAGACTTGATATTGACACGATACTATCAAGTAGCATGGCAGGACAAACCCGCTCTCTCCGAGTACTGTGGCTGCCGTGAATTAGGACTTTACAGCGAGATGTAACTGAATCAAAAATGCAATTAGGAGGTTTTTGAAAGACTAACAAGCATGAACTCCACCAGCATATGGCATTTATTAGATGAAGAAATGGGTATGAGCTGCAAAGCAGGCTTCCAAGAGCACACAGTTATTCTTTGGGATCTTTGGAATTTCACAGCCACTTCGGGGCTGAGAGCATCAAAACAAAACCTGCCAGCCTGGATACACCCAAGGAGACTTTCAAAGGGAAATGCGATAGCATCAGCAGAGGAGCTCAGTTACACAAAAGGAGAGGTGTGGCTGAACCACAACTTTTCTGATTCACATCAAGGCTTTCCCGAAGCTCAGAACTGCGCTGTCGGAGATTGGTACAGACCCAGAGCCACCAGGAATACACAGTTATTTTCACAGCCTGCTTCACTTGGACAGCAATGACAAAGGAAAAAAGACGAGGGAAGAGAAGACAGGGCAGGCTCACCGGAGTGCGTCCTGAGGTGTCCTGTGAGGGCATCCCTCCGTCGGCAAGCATAGCTGCAGAAGGGACATTTGAACGGTTTCTCCCCAGAGTGCAACTTGATGTGCCTCAGCAGGTTCCCCTTCTGCGTAAAAGAAGCTCCACATTGGTTACAGTGGAAGGGGCGTTCACCTGGGATGGAAATGGGAGAGAGCTGTCAAGAAACATTGGAAGATGCATGGAGCCCATTACCGCGCTCTTTGTAGAGGTGCCATCTTACATAGGTATGGTCCCCACCACCATCACAGGGCACTTGCTAAAGCCAGGGGCCGTTTCTTTTGCACAAGAGGCAAAGCCTCCAATAGTGGTTTGGGGCTCTTCCGCAGCCTCAGCTTGAGGCGATTAACGCAGCCTGAGTTCCACAAAGTTGTCCATCTTGGAAGTTTTACCTTTCATAGAAGGTGAGCTCTGCTCAAAATTTAGATCCGTAACCATGGTTTTGTGGTATTTATGTCTATGGTTTTGCACTTATTTTTAGTATAGGTCCAATCCATACGAGTATTTAGAACTGATCATAACAATTGGACTTGGATGGACGTTAAGGTCTTTGCTTCAAACCAAATCTTTTGCTTATATTATACTTTAATTGAAATCCCTTTTTAAAGGCCGCTTTGCATTGCTAGAGCGGTATGGAGAGAATCAATGCAAGTGACGACCAGGCCCACAGGCTTTGGACAGTAGCAAACACTGAGAAAAATCTTACGGCATTAAACTGTGAAATAAGCAAATTTGTGCTCTAACTAAAACTAATTGAAAAGACTGGCTTGATGAGAATAAAAAAATTAACAGAAACTCTACATCTTACCCTCTCCCTTCACCCCAGCCATTCACACACACATGCAAAACTTATTTTGATGTTAATCCTTCATATTTGCCCTAAACAGTGGGGATTAGGTCCATAACAAACATACTTTTTAAAAAAAATGTATTATTTAGAGGAAAACCCCTGACAAACTCACATAGGTTTTGTGAAATATTATCAAAACCATACTCTATGTCAACATTTGTTGAGGACACTCAGCCTGTTCCAGCATTCTTGGGCAGGCAGTCAGCTCTAATCATCTACTTATCTCCCACGGGGTACAGTGCAAATCAATAGGGCACAAGCATATACTCATGCTGGCCACTTGCCTAAGCGCTTTACTGCAGCTGGGCACTAGATGCTGAAGTGTTTTCACCAACTAGGGCCCCAGTTCAACACAGTCTTGAACATCAGACTTCAGATGTAAGCAGCCTCATTCATTTTTTTCAGCATATCACCTATGACGAAGACTTGGTCAAATCCTGGTAGGACTTTCTGAGGTTGAACTCACTGGCCTGAAGCACAGTTCTCGTGAAAAACAAACATGTTCTGTCATCTGTCACATGTCTCCAAAGCCTTTTTCAATTGCTTTAAAATCATTACTCCCTTTCTGCACAGAATTAATGCTATGTTTTTCTCAAAGTAGTTCATGTGTCTAGTGTAAAGTCCAACATACGTCTGTTGATTCAAATGGAGAGGGAGGAAGAGATCTCCCACAGATGTCCACAAGCAATTCTTGCATCAGTGGTTGAAATCACTGCAGCATTACGGTCCTGCCAGGAGGGCAGCAGAAGGCAGGTGTGCCATATACATGCCATATCTCTGCAACTTCATTTCATGTGCACGAGCTGGAAATTACATCTGAAACCACTGCAGAAGCACTGAAGAAGATCCTAAGGTTCCTACAATCTTGCCAAGAACATTATGGAATAATGATTAAAAAAAAAAAAAAATCAGGCATCTTCTAACACGAGCTCATTGGAATTGATAAAGAGTTTGTGGTTTCCCTTTTAAACTCCCACACTATACTTAGAGGATCTGATTAGCCATTATCTTCTTTTACATCATTTCAAAAAGTCCATAACAGAGATATGTAAAGAGACAGCAGTAGAAAAATAATTTTTTTTTTCTTTTTTATTTTGCTTTCGCTGTCTGAGAAAATAGGCAAAACCCCTTCCTTTGACACGTTTCTCAGTATTCCGGAATAAGCTTCAGTTTCAGGATGACAACATTAAAGGTGGTAGCGAGTTTCTTATCAAGTCTAAGTCTTTTCCTTCACTCCTGGTCTATTTAGAACTATGCAGTTAGTGTGTTTTACCCACTTATCTTTGATATTTTGGAGGCCACATACAAGCAGGTATTATTCCTCGATAAAGTGGCAGCTGAAGAGATGCTGAAAGCCTTTGTTCAGGAATTCAAAATAGTCACAGCACTACAGTTCAGTGGCAAAGATGACATAAAAACACGGACCACAAAGTCACCAATAGTCTGCTCCTCTCTTGCAACAGACAGAATCTGCTACAATAGTACATTTTACCTTAAATAACCTTTGTATCTATTTAAAGCCAGCATGAATTAATTTCTCCTACTGGCTTAATTCCGGGTAAATAACTGCTTTGATCTGTTTGTTATACTTTTGTCCAATCATTTGATTCCCGCTCCTTAAGCTGCAGGCTTGTGGGATGACCGTTAATTTTAGTCACACCTTCATGATATTGATCAGCAGCTTTTACATTTAGCGCAGCTAATCTGAGAGACAATTATCCAATAGAAGGGTGCACAAAGAGAGTCAAGACTCAATAATAAGAAGATTTTGCTGGTTCTCCTAGAACTCTGCTGTCTGATGCCCACTCTGGATACTAGCAAACCAGCCTTCTCTATCACTTCAGTACCTCGAGAAGACAGTTTTCCAATTATTTCTCCTGCTGGTGTTTCCTAGTAGGTTTGTAAACAGCTCTCCAGTATTATTACTTCCTAATAACAAAATAACAACCTTGACATCCTTATCCACTTCCCTTACCCTTCTCTGAAAGTAAGTTTTTATTCATAGGCTGGAATTAATCACACTTCAAACTAAACATCCACTCACAAGAAGTCTTTAAATACATTTCTTCTCTACATGGCAGTCCCTAACTGTTTAAAGTATTTTCCTGTCATATGGGGTGATGGCACCACAGACATACCAGAAACTCTCAACCCATTACACAGGTGGCATACACGACTACAAGAGGTTAATGATAATTATAAGCATGGTGTGTTTTTCACCATTTATAGCCATGTATTTACTGTTTGACTCTATATACTTATGCCAATTTATTAAAATAAGAGGTCCTTACAAGAACATGTACTGAAAGGTGACTAAGCAAGCTTTTTGCTTTTCAGCACTGGAAAGTACATGACTACAATGTAACTGCAAGTTTTTTTTTTAGCCTACTTTAAGTATTAAACTATTTTAGAGCTAAAGCAGGGCAGAAAAACCTCAAAACTTAGTGATTTAAAAAAACAAAAAAAGAGACTTTCTGAGTGGGGAGAGGGGGAGGAACAGCTAACCAAACAAAAAAGATGTTTCTTTTCAACTCCAGACTTAAGATCTAAAGCCAGACAAAACCAAGAATGCCTAAAAAGCCTTGCTCTGCAGCACAGGGAATTTAATTAACGGAAGTTTCTTCAGGAATGGACAAGGCAAGGTAAGCCGGAGCTGCAAAGTATTACCTTTCCTAAAGGCTTATTAAGAGGGGCTTGTCCCAGGAAACAGCTCTGATAATTAAATAAATAAATGGATGCACAGGGGTTTACCATTTTATTGTTAAATCAAAGGTGTGATTAATTAAAAGGTACGATTTCAAATATTTGCCTCTAAATTACAGTAAAATACTGTTGACACTTCACAGTTCATTGTTTAACATGCATCTATTACAGCTATGTCTCCTCCAGGAAAAATAATAATGAAATATTACCACTCTAGCTACACTAGTATCTAAAGTACACAAGTTAACTTGCTGTTGTGTAAACAAATACTGAGATGAAAGGTGAAGTGGCCCAACAGAGTCAGGGTTATTAGCAAGACGCAGTCCTTTCATAAGTATCTTTAATATATGGCAGCTGGCTGGAGACTTCATAGCACAAGCTACAAACACTGTCTGGCTGATACAACCCGAAACCAGGCGAATGAACTGATTAACTTCCTACTAATAGCTTTCATATTTTACCACATATATGTCAAATGTTATTTCAAAAAGCAAACCAACTCCCTTTTCTGCTTAATTGGAAGCTTCCCTGTGCAATAATTCCTCTTTACCGCCTCAGCACGGAAGTGCTGCGCAGAAGTTTCAGTATGAGTTATCCTTCTTTGAATCTCATAGCGGTGCAAAATACATCAGTGATAATTTCTGTATCAAAACAGAAATTTGACTGAGGACAACGAGCCTGCAGACCTCGCAACCAAGGAGACTTAGGTTTTCGTAACCCTTGGCTGGTAACTTTTGTCCCTTTGAAATCAAATGGAAGGACTCGCAAAGTAACGCACTAGTTCTCATTAACAGCGAGGCCTGATTATTTCTACAGCAGTGCTCAAGTCCCTTCCCGTGAATGTTTTAATTACCTTTTTTTAAAAAACGCTGGTTTTAAAGTCTCTTCACAGTAACAAGGAAAGCTAAGGATAGCGTCCTTCTACACCAAAGAACCAGGTCTAGTGGAACTACATTTAATATCTGTCCTGGCTAAATGTGTATCTAAGATTCTCAGCCTTTTATATTTGGCACATACTTTTGTTATGCAAAATATAGCTTAGGTACGTCTCAAACGGGATTTTTTTTCTAACCTCTTAGTGCAAAATACTGTGCCCATGCTGCCATCAGAAAGTATTTGCTCATAGTAATAATATTTAACCCTTCCATAAGAGGCTTTTTGTTAATATTCAGCTAAAATGAAACATTTGTCCCGATTCATCAGATGCTGCAACTGCTCTGATTCTGCTCTGTCCCGGGAGCACTACTGAAATATCAGCTGTGCTGACAGGCAGTGAGCTGCAACCTGCTTTTACCCAAGCGAGATACAGAGCAGCAGACTTTGCTCCACTTCTACAGTCATTATTCTGGGGACTATATAGTAGTCTACATACCTACTTCCCGTTCTATCAGATTCACTTAACGGGCTGCACATCACTTCAAATCAGTGTTTTCCCTAGGTTTTTTTTGTTGGGAAAAACCTACTTCCAGATAGGGCAATTTATTATAAAACAGTAGTGACAAATTTCTAATGAAAAATTCCTGGAAAATCCTGGGTGATTTCCAAGCGTCCTCTGTACACAAATTTATGCCTATATTCTTAAGAGAGAAAAATCCTTTAAGTGAACTGGTAAAAATATCAGAAGGGTTTAGCTACTGAGTACTGTGAGTAAAACACATCCTTAGGCAGAGAGCGATTTTGAAAATCTAAGCTCCCCTTCCTTATGCTTGAGTAGAAAATGAGACTTTAGGTTCTTAAATCTAACTTGTCCAAAGTAGAAAATATCACTTTTGGAAATTTGGCCCTACAATTTTTGATTCAGTGCCAAACTGATTCATATTGCAAGAGGCATGCCGCCTACACTAGGTTAAAAATTACAAATTAAACTAAATAAAACTTTTCTACTCAAAAAATAAGACAGGCAGTCCAATGGAGTTAATCATAATGTGTTAATATGACCATTTGTTTAAATTTGTTCCTGGTTAGCTGCTTTAGGCATAAAAGTCTGTTATACTGAACAGCAAAATTGGGTGTTTCCTCATTTATTAATTGTGTCCCAAAAACTTGAACTCTCCATTAAAAAAAAATTAAATAGCATTCAGAGTTCCAGTGTTGCTTATGTTCAGCTATAACGCTATGGATGCTAAAGCGGAACTTGAAGATTTCCCACATGGGCATGTAATGTATCTCATTTCACTGACTTTATGGTACTAAAATGCACGTGGAGTGCAAGAAAAGATCCGAGACCCTCCTGCGGTTAGTACCCCAAAAAACCCCTAAAAATAACCTATCAGCAGCCCAAAGCGAGAGTGGGACAAGACTGCTATTCCCACTGCCTGCTGCGTCATGCCCTGTACCCGGGGACCCAGCTTTGCTCTGCCACCCATCCCGCTGCGTCCACATAGAGAAAGCGTTTAACCTCTGGGTGTTCTTAAAACAATGAGGGTGATCCCAACCCTCCCCAAGAAATGTAAGTGTTTCAAAATCCAGCAGTGGACTAGATAAAGGGCTGGACGCTACGGTGGAGGAAAATGACAATTCACAGCACATGGGAGAACAACGCGTGGACCTCGCAGATCACAGAGCCAGCAGCACGGCTGTACCAGCAAACGGTTTCTGCTTTACCAAAAATGAGAGGCAAGGAAATTTTAATTCAGGCCCACTAGCAGAAAGCCTAAAGAGGTGAGAAATCACTGGAGTTCCTTTTCAATACCTCAGACAAATTGGATTATTGACCTTATCTTCTTCCTCTCCCCTTCCCTCAACATCCCCAAGCACAAGCCCCTGGAGTATCCAGTGGCAATATTATGTGACCAGTCATCCCCTGCAGTAACAAAAAACTCTGATAAAGATGCTGCAACTCAGGGCATGTGCTGCGGAATATGAAATTTGGACAAAAAGAAGATAGTATGGGAGAAGAGGAAAATAAATCAAACGTGACACATGCTATTTTTCTGACATGAGGACATGGCGGAGGGGGGTTATGCCGCTCACTAAAGCGGGAAGTCCATCACGCTTAATTCCCACATTGAGCGTTTTATTTATTTTCTGTCAGCAGTGACAAATAAATAGAAAGGCCTTCTCCTGACACCCATGCAGACTACAAAAAAGCTTCACCTGAATTATCAGTGTTTCAGAGGAATGCTGTGTTCAGCAGTATCAGATGAGCAGGGCCATAGGCTCCATGACGGAGCTGCCATGGACCAAAGCATCGCTGGTACCACATGCACGAGGCAGCGCTTGTGCGGATCCAAAAGATGAAGGGGAACTCCCTGGCTTGGTCTGTCATGGGAAGGGGTGACTGCAGGCATCGGAGGAAACAGATGCTCCAGCACATAAGGATGAGAGATGAGACACTGGGCTCATCTACTCTGGCCTCACCTACAGCACAGATTACATTCCCTGTCCCTGTATCTGTTTGACTAAACTACCATAATGTGGCAAGGAAGACAACTGCTCCTCAAAAACAGATGAGTAATGGCTGGAGAAAACCGTGCCCCTTTACATGCACAACACAGCCAAAGCCATATGGCACAGCTTCTCGCAAAGCCTGGGTCCCGGAGTCTAAGGAAAGCCACACTCGCATCCCAGCATATGGGCAAATTACAGCCTCTACTATGGACCGCAGCATTTTGTGTGATTTACAGAGAATGCTGTCAGGTTTTTTGGGAAGGGACTTTTGTTTTTGCCAATGCAAACAACTGGCCAGACCATGCTTCGGTTGTGTACAGATAAAGAAGACAGTAAGGTGGGATTCAGCTCCAAAACATACTTAAGTTGGCGTTGAGAGGTAAGGACTTGCATGCCAGTTGCATTAGCTGATAAAGGATATCATCCGTTTCCACTCACTCGGGACAAGCTCCATTCCCTCCACCATTCTCCCTTGGGCTGCAAAACCAGACTACCCACAGGTCAGGGCTCATTCCAGAGCTGGGGCCAGCCCATAGCACTCGGCTGCCGAGGAAGTGGCAATATATTTTAAAATACTGCACTTTAAAAGACAGATACCAGTGTGTTAAAAATACTCCTTAAAATCAAGGATGTGGAAATCCAAGCAAACTTCTCCTTCTGTTGTGGATAGTGAAATAGTAGCATGTATTAAAAAAACAAACAAACAAAGCGGTGGGGGGAAAAAATGCCCCGTAAAATTTGTCAACTGGTTTACAATTGAGAGTAGAGCACTGAGCTGCACGTTAAAAGGAATGCCATTTCTATATGCTTGAAATCATCTGTATAGAGCAATACATCACAGCTACTCTGCCCAGATGGGAAAAGAGTCAGAGCTCTATGAGGAATCGGCAGTAGCCTGAAGGAAAAAGCTAGCAGTTATGCAATTCCTACCCACACACGTGCACACTGCCGTCTTCCCTGCACACAGATGAGAATTTGTTCTGCTCCCTTTGAGTTTGCATGTCTTCTTTAACATGAAAAAGGCAGCTTGTCTGTATTTAAAAGATGTGCTAGCTATTCAGTATCTCAAAAAATGCTAACCATTTAATTAAGTACCTAAATCTAAATTTAGCAGGTCTAATTTAGCTGTTCAAGTTCAAATATGTGGACTCCAATGCACCTACAATACATATGCTCAGATACGTGCGAGTGCCAATGAAAACTTTTAGTGAGGTTGAAAGCTAGGGACTCAGTCTGTTACGTTCTCCATTCTCTTTCTCTTCCCTAGTAATAGCACGTCAAATTGTTAATCAAGATTTTTGTTCTCCTGCTAATGTTTTTCCCCTGTCATAATTGCTGTCTAAAATCATAAACAATACTGCAATGCTTTGCATTATGCATTTATGTTAAGTTGTTACCAATACAACTTATATACAGAGCATTAACTATGTAATATATATTTATTATTCCTCTGTACAAAAATTATATCGATTTCTTTCCCATCAAGAGCACAATGCTTGACTGCAAACTACCAGGTTTACAAAGGGATTACACAAAGTCTTTCCCACTCTACCTTAAAATCCCGCTTTTCTTTTCATATCTTAGCAGATATCGCACGCTCAGTGTGAATCTCTCACCCCATTAAATAATAGCAGAGAAAGATAAAAAACAAAATCTTTCATTTTGTTTAAAAAATATAGAAAACAAACACCCACTGAGGCTCCAACACAGAAACCTGTGCTTAAACTTAGTAAGATTTAAGAGCGTATCTCAAGATAAGCATATATTGTAGCACTTCAGGTACCTTACGTGTGCTTAAATCTCATAAAAGTTAAGCACAAGCTTAAGTGCTTTTATGAATCAAAGGCTCTGCGAGGTAGACCTCTGCAAGGCTGAAAAGCGTTGTCTTCTGGCACTATCTATACTTTTATCCTGTCGGAGGTAACTGTCACTCCCACCTGAGGAGCAGCAGAGGTGAGTGTGTACCAGCCTCTTGGACACCCCAGTTTGCTGTATTAGCCAAAACTCCCCTGAAAGTCCCTGTTTTGAACTTGAGGCCCCATCTTTTAGGCCCCAAAGACCTGCTCAATCAGCATGTGGCAAAGGTTTTGTCTGCCTCTTGAATTCTTAAATCCATAAGCGTAGTTTTGGTCTCCAAACAGTAGCAGTATTAAGAGTAATAAAAATAAATGATAGGAGAGTGCAAGCATTGAAAGTTGCCACAAAAATGGTATCTGCATGGTTAGGGGGAGTCAAGTGTTAGCCCATGAGAGCAGTTCAGGTGAGGTTTGTCTGATGGAGCTGTCACGCAATGAGCAGCAAGCCCACCCCAGCAACGGGATCGCTAGGAAGGAGTGTCCCCTCTGGGGTTTGCTAATCCCAGGTTTGCCGGGCCACCGGCACCATGCCCATCTTGCGAAGGGGGTGTGAAATCCCCACGAAGCTGCTGGCGTTGTCCACCTGTGAGCACCTCCAAGGGAAGACTATCTGAGACTCATCGTAAAGGCTCAAAAGCCTTGCACATGCACACACACGAACACACACACCCACACACCCCCCCATGCCAGAGAATGGCTCTCACCATCTTGCCCCTGGTCAAGAACCGTAACAAAGGCGATTTCCAGACTTCTGTGCTGTTTTTAAGAACGAAAGGCTGGAAATCAACGTTAAGGAAGCACCATGCTCGCCAGAAACACAGCATCACCAGCATTTGGGGAGCAGGGGGAGAACCAAACCAACAAAGCCCATCTTTCCCCTCCCCAGCCTCCTGTTACCCCATGAATGAAAAGGGAAGAGAGAAGAGTTGTCAGGTAATATCAACATCAGACGCCACAGGCAGTCATCAGATTTTCTTTCAGCTGCTTACCAGTGTGGCTCCTTTTATGTACCATTAGCACATTGGGCCCAATGCAAACCATGCCACAGACGTCACATTTCAGTTTACCATTCGGAAGCCGGATTCCTCCCTCGCTCGAGAGCTCCTGGATCTTTCTGTTATCCGCCATCTCGTTACTCTCAGTGAGGGGCTCTTCCAGGCTGCTTCCTTCATCATGAGCCCTGATCTCATCTTCCTGACTCAGGGGCTTCCTGTCACATTCCTCATCACTTTGCATTTCTAGCTTTACTGAATTTGCTGAAATAAAAAAATAAATTAAAAAATATTAAAAAAAGTGTATTTTCTAAGTTTCCAACAGCTAATATCATGATAAATTTCTACTATTATCAATATTAAAGCACAGCCTTGAAGCTCAAACCAACATGAGAGCCTCATGGTGGTGATGGCACCACAAGTTACAACTGCGTCTTTCTTCAAGGCCTTGTTTGCTTGAGTTTTTTAAATTCCTGATTTCTGTCCCTGTTTTACAGCTTAGAAGCTAAGGCACGGTGTGATCCAGAGACCTACCAAAAGTCACAGATGTGCAGCGGGCTTAAGAACTGACCTCCTACTTCAGCCAGCTTGAAACACGGGAGTCCCCTTCCTTTCAAGGAGCCCAAGTCACAAGAGCGAAGGCCACAGCCAGAGCTGCTTCCCCAGGTCTCTCCTGCCTAGAGCACCAAGACAAAGGGTTTCCAACGACAGAACACTGCACCGTCACAGCTCACAGAAACAAGCACCCTTCTCAGGCAGGATTGTTCAAAATGCAGGGACCTAGTAAAGCCGGGCTTGTGGGCTGTGGCGGTAATCTCCAAATCACCCTGCCTGCACGGACAGGTTTCCTGACGGAGGGGAGGCCAATGTCTGGATGAGCCTCCCGTGCCTTTTTGCTACCATCTTCTGATTCATGTAAATGGGACAGTGCCAAGGCAAACAGGTCTGAAGCAAGACCTACGCTGCGGCTGATTTATATATGTGAAATAAGTGCAGTTGAAGATCTTTCATATCTGCTTGGTTAGACCAACGGGCTCACCGCCGATTTCTGTGATCCTCGGGTCACAGGACAAACCTCCTCTAACTAGTAAGAGCTTGTGAGATCAGCAAACCTTTAAAGAAAATTAATGCATCAGGCTTTTTCATGTAGAGGTGTTGGTGCAGGGGTGTTTTAATCACCAGACACCACTATTTCAGTGCCTCAACAGTCGCTCAAAACTGCCAAAAGGCCTGTCCCAGGGTCACACTCTCCATCCACACTCTCAGCCAGAAGGCAAGCCCACGTGCCTGCTTCCCTAAGCCTTGATCCTGCTGAGGGGTTTAAAAAGGAGGTGATTCAGCCTTCATATCTAAGCAGTCTTTGACCTCTGTACTAAGGCCATTAGCACAAGTACTGGTGACAGCAGTGGACCCAGAGTGCAACCGCGTGCCCCGGGCCTGGCCAGTGTCTCCGAACCCCGACTAGGTGTGCTCCAGAGCAGCTGCCCAAGGGGACTCTGTCTGGGAACCCAACGAGAGAGATAAAAGTAAATGTGTCTGATCGCTGTAAGGCATCACATTTTCAAACAACCGGCCTGGAAATGTCGGAAGAACAAACCCTACTACTTCGATTTCCTCCTTTATCCTCCTTCCTTGGATTTACGGTTAAAGAAAACACAAGGTTCAGAGACTGATGTTGATGTTGCAACTCTAAATCACTGCTGTTACTCCTAGGCAAAGCATAATGAACAGGGCAAAGGCACCAGAGACCAAACAACGGGAAGATGTTGCTTTTTAATCATAAAATTCTTGAAACACATCTTCCACTAGTCAACAAGGCACTAATGGGAGCTAAGGAATGAAAGTACTATTACGGCAAAGTCCATCCAGAGCAAGGACACAGCCAGATCACAGCAGACTAATATCAGCACAGGCACCGTCATCGAAATGGTCTGTAGCTAAGAAATATTTAAGCGCTTCATTTATAAAAGGGAATTGATATTTTTGTTGCCACAGAGATGCATTTATTG
Source organism: Phaethon aethereus (assembly GCF_964289735.1). Taxonomy (NCBI): domain Eukaryota; kingdom Metazoa; phylum Chordata; class Aves; order Phaethontiformes; family Phaethontidae; genus Phaethon; species Phaethon aethereus. The sequence goes on from NC_138580.1 coordinate 39,351,126, forward strand.
TTTAAATAAAGAAATAATGGCACAGACAGAGAGCTCAACCACAACCCAGCCGGTGCCCGGGCGCAGCGCACGGCTGTGCTGGCCTGGGCGCAGGCTAGTTGTCCCCACCAGACGGCTCTCTGCCCCACAGTGCTCACCATGGCACCGACAGCACGCACAGGCAAACACAGGGATGAAAGCAACTTCTGGTACCCAAACCTGGCCACGAGAGAGACACCCTAAACCTTACGTAATTGCAAATCACCTCCCCCCCCCCAAGAACAAGATACATTTTTCTTAATAGCTTCTTCTGCGAGGCCACTGCTACCTCAACAAGGGGAGGAAGAAAGGCAGAAACAGGTCAACAGGAAGCTGTTTGCATGGGGAGCATGAGAGGGCCTGCCCTACCACAGCAGCAAGAGAAGCGATGGGAAACTGTTCTACGCTTGCGCAGAGCTCAAGGTACGGTGGGTGGCACAGCCATCACCAGCCTCGCGACCGGGAGGACGTACCCTCGGTGGAGGGGCCGAGCAGAAGGGAGGAAGAGCGGGAGCTCTGCCAGCTCTGCGGGCTGGCAGGGAGAAAGCCGAGGTCCTAGTCCCACCTTCTTGTGGAAAGCACGCATTGGTGATTTACGGACAGCCCACTTTTCAGAGCTAAGGAATGGCAGTTCCCTCCAATAATAGCAGCCTTTTGGGGTATTCAGCAAGGCTGAGAAGGAAGCCCAAATAAACAGTTTGCTCTCTGCAGGAGCAGGATTTAATACACTTGGCCACACAAGTCGCTAGGGTAAAGCCAGAAATAGTGCCCTGTGCTCCTCACCCAGAACCCCGCATTTCTGCCACAAACCTGCACGCTCTCCACACACAGTAATGCACAAAATAACCAAAAAACCCTCATATCAATTGTCTATGTTTATACGTAGTTACTAGAGATAGAAAGCCTTGTATCTTACGTATATACATTTTTGTTTCTATTTCTCTGGCATGGAATAATAAACACTTGACTGCAATAAGTGCCGAGTACCACGAGTTCCCATTCAAGTCTGTGGAACCTCTGCCTGCTCAACACGTATGAAAGCAAGAGCTTACAAACTGGAAGATCACTTACTTTATCTTGCCCTAACATTTCTTTCTGCTGAATGATGCCTTTCATCCAACAGGATAAACAGCACAACAAAACAGAGTGAGCTGTTTGCTGAAATGCAACCTTCCAAAACACACAGCGCTCCAAAACTCTCACTAACGGAGCTCACAAAGCCCAAGTAACTCATATTGCACCTTTCACAATATCCCAGCTATCCTGCAGAGTTGTGCACGCTGTTTACTCTTCTTACTTCCCTCACACACACACAGAGCACCGTCGTTGCCGTTTTCAGAAACCCTCCGCTCGCTCTTGTTGCTGCAGGAAGGTTTCCTTCAGCTGGGACTAGTCACGGGTCTCCAAGGAGGGCAGCACTGGTGCAGCAGGGATCTCCTCAGCTTGTTTGCTACTCAGGTCATCTCTGCTGCCTTTACATCATACTGGTGTATATATTAGGCTTGTGTGGTAACCTGTGTACAAACAGGCACTTAAATTGCATATAGCTTGTTTTCTGTATTCTCAGCCAGCCTTTGAAACTACAACCATTTTGTGGCAGTGTCTTTGTTTTCACGTACAGCCGCAAACTCAGAGAGCGTAATGAACTCTGCTGCAAAGAAAAAAGAAATATTCAAGGGATGTTTATGGCTATCTTGCATCATATACAAGTCTCCACATCAATTTCACCCTGGGTTCCCATGCCTTTCTTGTTCACACACTTGCTAAAAGTGGCAGGCTTTCTCATTCCTTGGTAAAGCAAAATACAAATAAGTAAATGGAAAAAAAAATTAAGTTTTTGGCACTTTTCCTAAAAATCATAGCAAAAGAGATAGCAGGGATAAACTGTCATCCAGCTCGCTGTAAAAGCATGAACGTGAAGTCAAACCATTTCCCTCCAGTTAATACAAGTTCCTTCCACTTTTTCCCAGTCCAGCACAGCACCTCGGGGGGGGGGGGGGGGGGGGGAAGAGAGAGAGAGAGAGAGAGAGAGAGAGAGAGAGAGAGAGAGAGAAAGAGAGAAGCAGCCACAAAAACTTCTACCTATGAACACGAAGCTAATGGCACATATTCACCAGACCACACAGCAATGTTCCCCCCCCCCCCTTTTTTTTTTTAAGGGCACCAACCAGCTAATCCTGAATCATACTTTATCCTGAGTGGCCACATTGAATACAATTATTGTTAATGTCTCGTAAGTGCTAATTAAACTGCAATTCCCTGTTAAACAGCATTTTGGCAAGTTTTCAGTACCAAAAATATTTCTTTCACCCACAAATTAGTGTAGCTACAAACCAGAAGTTGGAAGATCCACCTAAGAAAAATATTCCTATTATTTCATCCTCTGTCATGGAAATTTGTTTCCCTCAAAAGTGAGATCTAGGGGAAAAAAAACCCTCCTGTCTTGCTGAGACATTTGATTCCCAGGTGGGGTGTAAATTAAAGCACTAGTCATCCTTTCCTTAAGCAAGCAAGCTAGAGTATGATTCCCACTACAGAACAAAATTCCTTCCGTCCAACACACCAGGGAGCAAGCAGGAGGACTGTGCCCCTCTGTCTCCTCCACTGTCTGCTGTCCTAGGTCATTGCTTATTTTATCTGCAGCCTTGGAAAACCAGGCTGGCCACTGTCACCAAGGGTTTGTGGTCTCCAGCTAGAGGTTAGCCTTTCCTGGCAGTGGCCACGCACCACCAGCCTCTTCCTGCTGCCCCCGGAGCGGCAGAAAAACCAAGCCTGACCCCTCAGTCCTCCCGCGCCTCGTCTCCCACACCTCTTCTCTCGCCAGCAGGAAACAAAGCTCTGGCCCAGCTTCAGATACTCATCCTTGAAGAGGTAAAATTCAAATCTGCCACCCCCGAAGAGCCTTGGGGTGGCTCTGTGGGCGAGCGCAGGGAAGGACATTTGCAGCTAATGCGGACACAATGTGTTCTCTAGCCAAACTCGTCTGATAGAGGGGGGCTGGTGGTGCATCAGCTCTCCCAGGATCTACTGCAGATTCCCTGTCCAGAACACAATATAGTGCAATATTCAAAGCCTGGATAACGTGTCTGCCTTTACCCCAGAACGCAAAGAAATTAAGAAACTGTTACTCCCCTCTGGAAAATGAGGCCGAGCTCTAACTACCGCAGCACAGTGACAGGCAGCTACAGCACAACCTGCTGCATATCGTCTTGTCAATGGTTACTGACACTGTATTTTAATAATGAACTTCTCCTAGGCAGTGGATTAATGACATTGCTAATTGGCAGCTAAAGACAAATTGAAAATGACCCAGCTTCTCGCATGTTTTGAACCTGGGTACCTAGTTCTTACACATCACTAGACTCAGACGTGGAGTATTTCCATACTATTAAAAGCACTCGGTAATGGTGAGTGGAATACATTTAGTTTTAAGAGCTTGGGGTGGCAAACCAACAAGCGTTTTGCAAAATCAAAATTAAGGGCAGGGGGGAGGCAGGAAGGAGAACTCTTCTGTCTTGACAGATTTTGAAAACTCAAGGTAAGGAATGCCAAAAGCTGGAAACAATGAGCCCTGACTCTTGTTCAGTCTAAGAGCACTCTGGTGGCAAAAAGGGTCCTCAAAGAGGGTGTTTACACCACTCCAGAAGTGTAGTGAGACTTTAATGCATGTTTAAACATACTTTCCTCCTGGAACACTATAAAGGGGTCTTAATGAAAAGAAAACTTCATCGTTGAGTTTCTTGTTGCTGGTAGAATTTGGCTCTTAATTAATGAGGCTTTTCAAGTCCATTTTGGTTTAATTGCGAGCTATTAAATGTGTAAACAAGGGAGTACCGACAAATCTTCCCTTCTTAAAAATGCAGGCATACAAAGGGTGTGAATGACAGCCGAGCAGTGGCAGAACCATGTGAGGACTCTGGTCTGTTGTCTCCTCATAGCCACAAAGCGCTTGGCTAGCAGGTGGCCATTAAAAAGCAAAATTAACTGGAAATTATATTTAGTTCCTGAGAAATGAGCAGGTCTCCCCTTCTCCTCGTGCTGCGCTGCTGCGAAGCGGGTATCGCTCCAAAGCTGCATAGGTGCGATGCCGAGGAATAAGGAGAGTCAGGTCTGCTCAAGGCACTGGCAGCGCATCTGCTGCTTTGGGGTGATAACCATGATCTCCAGGAGAAAGGAAGATGTCTCTTAAATGACACCTGCGGGCAACGCTGCCCTGACAACACTGTAATGGAAAATGTTTCAGTTTGGGGTTAGAAAGGTGTACTTCAAGGGAGCCAGTTCTGCTTTCACAGTAGATTGAGGCTTTCTGAAGGCTTAAAGAGAAGTGAAGCTGCACATAGATGGAACAAATGAGGGTGAACGTCACCTGCAAAGAGTGGGAAATCACCCAACTCCTTTCTCGAGTCAAGCGACAAAAGCCCAAGCAGCGCCTCTTACGTTACACATGGACATCCCCGATGCTGGGTGTCAAATTTGTTTATCACAAGCTGCCAAAGATTTGGCCACTGAGCCAGTGTGAATCTTAGATGGTGACACCACATTGTCACGGTGACCTCAGCAGGGTTATGTCCATTCCTGACAGTTAAATCAAATCAAATATTTCATAACCAATAAAAAGACGACTATGGAAATGAAAGATTTAGAAGCTTTGTGCTGAGTCCTTTTCTGCATGCTACAAACGGGATTCTTCAAGCCCACATGGAGGTGGTTAATACGCCAGAAATTCAGTGAGAAATGATCAGCTTATTTAGGCATCCATAGAAATTTTTAGTTTTCACATTGAAGAATCTCAGTTTAAGCCTGCTACCTCTGAAATCAATTTAAACTCTCACTAAACGCAACAGAATACTTATGTCATAACTTCTGGAGGTGGTGAGTGCAGCAAGTGTAGACTAACAGGTCTGTTACACCCAAGTGTAGTTTAAATTAGGACGTGGTTACATAGCTAAGCCAAGTTTCAGTCAGGTTTTAGCTGACATAAACCATGGTTGCCATGCTCTCGTTCCCTACCTCTTCCATACTTTATATTGGCACCAGTGTTCATGGAACTGGGTGGTAAACCAATCTGGTTGGAAACTAACCTTCCTGAGAAAAATCAACCATCTTCAGCTGGATCAGGCCCCTGCCCAGGCATCCAGTGCCATCACAAGAACCAGCTTTGGCTGACATGGAGCAGCACGCCGGATGTGACTGCATGCTTTCAGTAGCAATAGTTTTAAAATACCAGGTGGCTTCTCCCAGCCCAGCTGTCCGCAGCCAGACACAAGGAATGAGGACTGCAGCAGTGAAACCTGTGGAACAACTTTCATGCTTAAATGGCTATACAAGCTTATACAAATCTTAAACTGAAAAGACCGCAGTTACGGTTGCAAGGGCTACGATTTAAGCATGCAGCATCTCAGCAAGTGCAGCATTAAGATCTGAAATTTCTTTTCTATCACAGGACCAAATTCTGATGGTTTCAACAATTTTTGAGTCGCATTCAGTGAAAACCCTGCTGAAGTCCAAAGGCTGAGATGCTGAGTAAGGAGTATCTTGGTATAAGTAGGGACAGTGGTATCCAGACTGGAGTTTGCCCCAGGTGCCCAGCCTTCAGGCATGACTCTTTGCTCACCACAAGTCACCCATGCTACATATCTCCATCTGGCCAGAGTAAGAACTCCTAATTGAACATATATGACTGCTCAGTGTCGCAAGATTCCTCTCCAGAAGGACCTCAGGCCAAATTTCACCCACAAATGCATCTATGCAACTTGTACTTACACAAGCGAGAGTCATGTATTCATATCCTAGGGTAGGAAAACCACTCCTGACGACCCATCCTCCTCCCTCCTTTGTTGCCTATGCTTACAAAGTAATAATGGTGCAACAAGTGTTGTGCTTAACATTATGCAAGGTTTCTGCGGATTCCCTACAGGTGCAAGGAAGAGCTTCCTCACCTCCACACCCCCCCATCCATCTGCAGTGTCAGAACCTGGCCCCTGCAAAAGACGACTGGAGTGCAGCAGTACTCAGCTCTCAGCTGCTGTCCCCTCTACTGATGCTCATGCTAAGCCAGTTATTTTAGGCTTGGACTCATGGATTTTTCCCTAAGGTCAAGTTAGGTATCCCTGTTGGATACCTGTTTATTCGTTCTGTTCCTTTTTGGGCTGTTTTGATGGGGTGAGAGGGAGTAGTGTTCTTCTTTTTAATCTCCTTTTTCTGTTGCATGAAACATGGACAAACGTCATCTAGCAAACTTTCTGCCTTTATGCAACACCTGGTCAGCCCTTATGCTCCCCTGCCGCATACCATAACCACTAAGACTTTCTGCCTTTGTCTTAATTGCTTTATGCTTGTTACAGACGGGCAGGTGATGTTGGGGGGGCTGTGGTGCACAGCAGGCCTTCTCCAGGGCCCCTTTTCATTGTAAACTTTTATTTCAGTTACCGTGAACTGCAGGAGGCGGGATTCAGTGATGTGGGTGGTCCTTCACAGCCTTTCCTTTGCTGATCTAAAGCAAGTCTCTTACTGTCTGCAACATGTACATTAAATACAGTCAGTCGCCTCTCCTACCACAGCTTTTTTTCACTTCAGCAGAGTTATTTCTCATGCACGCTGGAAAGCAGAGAGAGGAGGAAAACCAAAATCAGGCTCAGTCCTGTAGTGAGACACTCTGCCTCTCAAAACATTAAACCATGAACACCTTTTTATGTTTAAGACTGGTTCAAATTCTAATAAGGGGGCAGAAGAAACATACGCTCATTGAGCAACGGTACAACATTCACCTCTAAGTGGATTTTCTAAGAGGTTGCTGAAAGCTCTATATGGTACCCAAAACTAGAAGTTTGCAATGGAAAATGCTGACAAACTACAGCTATATATGGATCATCTTTTGTAAACAAAAATAAAGTGATTTATAACATCCATTTAAAGCGACTAAAACCCCATTGCTCACTCATTGTCATCTCTGCTTCTTAAAAAGTGCATGACTTCCTAAAATGCTTTCCAACCTACGCAAAGAGTAGTAATTATAACAGTAATGATTATTTCATTTATTAGGGATCTGCACTATATTTGAAAACACACTCAACAAAGTTGTTGGAAGCCAATGGAATGACTTCCCTGGGTCTGGACCAGGTACTTTGCTTCATTTTATGGCATTTTTACTATTAGAGACTTTAGTTTAAATAAGTGAAAGGCTTTCATTACAAAGTTACACCTTTGGATCATTCACAGCATTCAGGAAAAGATGTATTTATTTTTAATTATATAAACTCTAAATCATCTTAATGCAACATGACCTAGCCATGTCCTCCTCCTCCTCCAGAAGAGGCACCTCCCCTGACTCATCAACCCATGGAAAATTTATAGGATAAGCACCTGCCACAAAAATATTTTCTGTCTTTGTCACTACATTGTAAAAAGGAGATTAACAACAAAACCCGTTTTGTTTATTTGTTTGAGTCAAAGCCTTGTCTGCACCCTTGGAGGCAGGCAGCTGATGCAAAGCAATGAGCAGATCTCCAGGTACAGGACCATCTGCAGCCCTGGATCACTGCAAACATCTGAGTGTAGAGACTTCTCACCATGCGCTTCACAGTCATTGCTGTGTTGGACTCCACCGTGATTAAAAGAAAAAAGGGAAAGCAGTTTTGCCTAACCACAGTATGACTGCATAAAGTTGAAGGAAAACTCTTAAAAGCCAGTGTCTTTGTAAATGCCGAGTTCTGTCAGCTGGGCTGCTTTGAGACACGTATTTTTACCTGAGACAGCTGAAAAAGTGTATTTCCCTTACTTTTTTTTTTTTTTTCCCTTTACTGATTTCGGATGGCCAGTGGGGACCAGGATTTGGGGATCTGGGATCTAGAGAAAGACACACACACACTTCAGAGACCCCAGCAGTATTGAATTCAGCACATTAAGGCAGGACTTAAAATTCACCTACATCTAGAGATGCACATGAAAGGGCTACTCTGAGAACGAGACACTGACGGTATGTTATTAAGGATGGCAGAATCCGGTTTAGTACCTTAACTTTTCCAAATTTAAAGGACAGAACGGTTTATAATAATTTTCTACTTTCAGAAGTCACTTCAAGAAACTAAATCTGTTTAAACCCAAAATGTAATATACTAAAAATGGGGGGAGGGTATCTCTGTTGTCTCCTTCCCACAACTTAAAACACACCAGCTATTAAAGCAGCAAGATATTTAAATGACTATTCATTCTGATTTTTTTTTTAAAGCAATGCTAGGCTTTCACCTGTATCATTATTATGTAGGCAGTGACAGATGGCAAGGGAAAAATATAAAATAACTCTTAGAGTATTAACTTTTTTTCAGTACCGTATGTGTCAGATTCTTTAGCATAAATAAATGGCATTACACAGTCTCATTAAATCTATACATCTGTGTAGTAACTTGCAATTTATGGATATTTTCTGACACAATGTTCAAACCAACAGGTTTAGCTCACATATTTCTTTTCTCACGATGCCATCTCCAAGTCACCAGAAAAGCAAACAAAAGCAAAACCCTACAGTAAATATTCCTGAAGAATTCTAGGAGATTTGCTATTCATCATCTACACATATTTAAGGGAATGAGAAGGAAAGAGGGTGGTGGGATCACGGCAAAAAGGGGCTGGAGGGAGTTGGCAAGTAAAACAGATAAGGTACCTAAAATTTACATAGCTAACAAGTAAGGAATGTTTCCTCAAGTTAGACTAAACCAGTAAGAACGGGGATGGCCACACACATTTTCTCATATCAACCACTTAAACACCAAAAGCACCCACCACATTTTCACCACAGCACCCAAAAGCACTGAGCAGATATCCCCATTGACTGCTGAACCAAGAAAGGACTAGGGATTGCAGGACTGAACCCCAACCTGAAACATTTCAGACCGCTGAGGAGGTCATATGATGCACCATCACCGAACAAGCTGAAAGATGCCACAAGCGGCTTTGAGCACCACTTGGTATCGTTCCAGAAGAGTCAAGGAGATGGAGACATAACCGATTCATAGACTGAAGGATCTGGTACCTCCTCAGGAGATACATGCAGCCCTCTCCCAAACACGTCCCATAAATTCAGCTACTCTGTGGAAACCGCACGTTCGGCCACCACGTACAGCCGTGCACACAGCCTCTCTGACGGACGGCAGAACTATTTCATTTGTTTGTCTTCAGTTAGCTGTGGAGCAGTGTGTGCCCTTTGTTTTATTAAGGGGCTGAGGCTGAGCAGCATCAAGGAAGGTCCTTGTTTGCCTTGTTCTAGCTTCTGCAGCAGGGGTTACACAGGGAGGGTGGGGACACTGCTCCTCCTGGGGCACAGGGCCCCAAGGAAGGCAGGATGGGAGGAGAGGGCTGGCTTGTACACTTGCACATACAAACCCACTCCTGGGTGCACTCCCAGGCCCGCCGTCATTCATCCTTGAGCAGGAGCAGGGCAGCTGCAGGGACCTTGGAGCTGCTACAGTCTGTCCCAGTTAAAGAGTCTCTTTTCAGGCAAGAAGTTGTCTTTGGGAGCCCTCCCTTTAACACAACAGCCCGCTGGTCCAGGCTGGTGGAATGGGATGCAGCACCACTCACTGTTACTAAACATTTATTAAAGACATCAACAAAAGATAAAAATCCGTAAACACAGCTGCAGGAATGGCCAAAGAACAAGCATCTGCCACGGAGGAGTACAGCAGCCCTGCAACTTCATTCCCTATTGCTGTGTTTTAAAAAGCACCTCCTTTTTCAAACTCCCATGATAATACCTTTGGAGATGTTCTCCAAAAGATCTCCAATGGATCTGGAGAGCTGTTAATACCTCTAAAGGACCACAGAGTATCAAGAAACACTCCTGAGTGAACATCAAGTCCCATCTTACAGACAAACCCAAACCTCGCGTATGCGACACATTCCCATTGGAAAGCTTAAATTTGACATTAACAGCAACTTCTGCACATCAACCTTTTGTCTCCTTGGGTAAAGGATCTGTTGGGAGCTATTTACGTACTGGCTCTTTTCCTCTAGGAGGAGCTGGTATCTCCGCCTAAAATTAAGATTGCTTGACACTTCCTACGATGAGGCCCTGTTTTTTACTTGCTTATCACTTTGCCAAAAACAATTTAGGATGAAATTTGTAGGCAATACTTTATTTTTTTGTGTGTGTGAAACTGCAAATCAGAACAGCTCAATTGGCTCCGACAAAGAGATCGGAGAAAACACTACTACTGGTTCTTAGCATTCAAGTAAGGTGATCCATGATCGGCCAAACTAACGAAGCCTGCTCTTCTATGGATTTGTACCCATGGTCTCTTTCAAGCCCTCTTTCCTTGCAGTAATCCCAACTGGGGGACCTGCTGCCAAACAGAATAAATAACATCTGAGTTCCACTTGCCTTTCCCCTCACTAACGAAAGCCAGCAATCCCAAGAGATCCTCTGACCATGCCCCAGATTTCATCTTATAGGTGTACTTCTTTTGTAGTGTCAGTTCAAGAAAAGTGAGACCCAAAGACACAAAACATCACCAACATGCCTTACTTTGTTTTTGAGGATGGATCATGTGCATTTAAAAATCATTACTCACTGCAATGAAAAGGAAGGGGAGGGGAAGGAAAGAATTTGGCATCTTAAGAGCCTTACTAAAGCTCTTTAAAGTGCGTAATTCCATCACCGTACTGTACATAGCACACAATCTCTAAGGGGTAATTATCCATGGATTGGAAGCCAGTGTGAATATACACACAGTTAGTCAATATGATGTTGTGCTTGCTGCTTCTCTTTTTTCTTCCCCCCCCCCCCCCTTAAATCAATTTTAATTGTTGTGGATCTATTTCTGCTAATAAAAGAGAGTGAACCGATTCTGGTCGGATAGATTTCTGGATACGGAAAATGAGTGAGCAAAACATGTAAGAGTACTTACTGTATTACCAGAAATATTTATAAATGGCTCTTCCCTCCCTTGGCTGGCAAAATATCAAAGCACTGAGGAAGCAGCACAGAGGGCTTCTGAAGGGACGGAGAAAGCAAAAGTCCACTTCGTCATCAACCTGGGAAAGCAATGCCACAGAGCACCAGCAGACTGGAACTGCTCTAACAGCAACAACTCCCCTCTTCTCAACAGGCTAACGCTATTCTGAGTGCAAAATGTATTAGAAAGGATCACAAATGAGCATCTACAGGGAATATATACTGTGTCTACTGGGTTCTGACAACATATGAACCGGAGACCCAAGGTTTTTTGTAATTCAGATGTGATTCCGAGGACTGTCACTCATTCCAGCTGAGGACAATCATATTCTGTGAAGGCTTGATGCTGACTTACACTAAGACCAACCTAAACTCTTTGGGCTTGACAGCAATGCAACCTTCTCTATAAAACACAGCACTATCACAATGCATTAGGTGTATTTAGATCAGCAAAATAAAAAGGTGGAGACAAGCACGTTTTCAAGAGGCACATGGAAAATCATCCATACCCTTGTGTAAGAACTTGTCTGAGAAAGAAAGCACTCTGCACCACGAGTTCCTGCAAACAGGGTTTCTGCAGAGGTATACACACACAGAGCTATACCGGGATGCAGATTCCTGGTGCAGATATGTGCTTTTGCATAACTCATACCTGCACACAGACTAAGGAGGCTTTCTAGAATTGGATTAACCAAATATACACTCTGAACTTTGTCTAACATCATGATTTGTTTCCACACATCCCACTCATGTCAAAGGCATACAGGCCAACTGCGGTCTGCAGATTTCCCTGGGGGGAGACGAGCACCCGGTTGGGCTGCTGTGCTCCCTGCACTTGCAGTGACGGCCAGGCTGCGGGAGCATCCTGAGCCTGCTGTTCATTCCCATCGGTGGAGACCCACAATAAGGTGCACCAACGGCCAAGTTAGCTTGTGCATGTGAAAACGCCTAGGGGTCCTGATTCAGTGCAATACTTAAGCAATCGCTGATCTTTAACGTTAAAGTCAACAGGACTTCAGTACATACATAGGTAATTACATGAATTCATCATTGGGCTGAGCAAGCATGTTCCAGCTCACAAAAGCAATGAAAGGACAACGTGCAGGAAGAACTAAAAGCCTTCAGGAAAGGATTAGTAGTGTCACAAGTTAAACATCTCCTCCCTGATGACATACAGGATCGGGTCAACTGTGCAGACAAGCGAGAACGCTGTGGCGTGAAGTTAGAAATGGTAACAGCCCTGCCTGTAGTACCATTTCAGATAACAAATGCAGAATACTAATGTACAATAAGCAGTAGTTTTAATAGCTCTCCTGTAAAGGAGAGGTAGAGATTTTTCAGTGTTTAACTGCGTATCATTTCTATTCCAGATCTCCTGCTTGGCTGTTTTAACTTACCTAGCAGATTTAAGTGCAAGAAATAACAATAAACTCTCTGTAATCAACCTCTGCAACTCTTGCTTTATGGTTCTAAAAAACATAACCTAGGAGGGCTATGACCTAATAGCGATACGCTGTCATTAACAGCCTACTGGATTACAACAAATAATGTAGAAGGACCTGAGTTACAACTCCACCCCACTATTTTAAAAATAGATAACAGGGGTTTGGTGATAATATGAACACATTGCAGTTATATAGTACTAAGTAACCTACCACTAGTTATGACCAGTCTTGGTCTTCTACAAAAATAAAATTTAAAAAAGAATTATTGTAAAAATTGTCTTAATCCACACTAAATATACAAGTTCCTCAGATGATTATGTCTTCTCCTAAGTACAGGAAATATCAAGGATTTACAGTAGGTCACTTGAGTACCCTTGCTCACAGCAAGCAGAAAGTAGTTCAGCACCTGCTGAAATAATTGCCAAGCAAGGAAGAGATAAAGATATAAAACAAATTTATTGGCTGTCTAGCGGACTTTACATTCAATTTTCTCTTGTCACATTCTCATCAAGTGTATGTACCTGCACAATTCTAGTTGCAAAGGTTACGTATCAGAACTGTGTCAGCTTCAACTACCCTGGTGCCAAATTTGATCTGGGGGCTTCAGGAAGGCAGTATGCATACTCCCAGGTAGGACATATAATTTTATATATCCATGCGATGCTTCATTTATCTGCTTTCATGTGCATAGTGGATCCATTGATTTCCTTTAATGCTCCCGAACATTCATAACCACCATTATTCATGCATATATGCTCAACAGTCTTTGCAGAAAGTGACTTGTTCATATAAGCAATGCCTCGTTACTACTCTGTTGTCAAGTTTCTGGCCTGGGGCTTTGGGATCATCAGCTTCCTTAAAGATACCACCAACAGGGGATTCTCACTCTAGGGTAAGAATAAAACATCTACCATGAGGCAGAGCCTGAGATGCTTGGAGATTTATTTTAGGCAGCTACACCCCGCACACATGGAGGTGGAATATTCCAGGCTCCAACTTTCAGTTCTGGTGGGAGACATAAGGAAAAAGGAGTTTTTCCAGTGACTACCGAAGACAAAAAGAAAGAAATAATCATATGGGTCAAACCAAGGGAAGCGTTTCATTTGCTATGAAAATAATTTTAGTTGATTCAAGACATTTACTTGAGGAAAAAGAAAATAAAACATTTCTGAAGTTGTATAACCTCCCCCTTTCAAGTGCTGGCCCTTTTGAGCTGAAATACATCATTTTGAAACAAACATGGAAATGTTTTCTACTTTCAAACATCAAAAGCCATTTCAATGTTGCTGAAGTGTTTTCTCCCCCAACATATTCATCTAACTTGACTCAAATTTCATTCTGGTCCTGCTCACAAGCTGCCTTTTTCAACAAATTTATTACTTGTCATTTCCACCTAGCGGTTTCCACAGCAAGCTCATTCCCAGCAGGCAGTAAGGATGCAAACCAGTTTTGAGAAAGTCTTCTGCATCAGGAACTAAGGAAGCATTGAGCTTGTTTAAATCAAGGAATTTCTGAAACAGGCATTGTTTAAAACTAAATAAATAAAATTTAAAAATTAAAAAAATTAAAAATGCAAACATTTGAAACCTCTATATATCCTTCACTATATGATGGCATAGTTACATAGTTTGGAGACTGAAACAGCTGTACCTCCTATCCCTTTCTTCAGCACAGATGCTGAATTCAGAAGCCTTCACTGGGAGCCTGGCTGCCCGGCTGGATGTAGGAACTCTGCAGCCCTCACACCTCCCAGTTGTGGGTCCTGGCACCACACCCTCTGCTGTGCCTGGAACTGATCCCGCTGCAAAATAACCTGAGGTGGGAAGGGGGTTGCTTCATAGAAGTATGAGGCTGGGAACAAATGGAAAGGGGGAGTAGTGGCTGTGCATGCCTGCATGAGTAGTGCTGTTCCCAAACGCAAGCTGCCAGCTCCTCAGGGACCCAGCTTTCATCTCCTGCATGCACCTTCTATCTACCATGAGTTTGGCTACTGGGTTTGGCTCTAGTTCTGCTCCCAAACATAGGTGAGACCAGGGAAGTCAGCACAAGGCTGTTATAGATACTCCAGCGCTTAACTGAATTTGTAAAGCCCCTCACTTCCCTGGGCCCTAAACTTCCACTCAAAATCAGTTAAGGCACTTTCATAAATCTTACTTGGCATCTGGTTGCATCCTTAGGTGCTGAAACACACTTTTAAACAGGAATCTAAATCTCCTTGCAACTCAGTGCATCTACAAAGTAGAGGATGTAATTCTTTAACTTATGGGGGTTCAGCGACAATAAATTGATTAATGTTGGAGATTAATGTTCATGTGCTGAAGTCAATGGAAGCAGAAACAAATCCTAATTCAGCATAAGTGACATACACTGCTTACAGGAATCCCAGCGTTTGTAAAGCCAGTGCCTTCTCTATCAGGGACAAGATACATCTGCTGCAAAGAAACTTGCACAATTTTCACTCTGTATATTTTGGCTCAAGCTAGTAGTAGCAGCCTGCCTCTTTTATGAGCCCTTCAGAAAAAAATATCTCTGTACATGCTTTAAGTTCTCTACTGTTGGGTTCAATGAAATTGATGCAGAAAAACTTGGAACGTAAATTCAAGCGACAACTGAAGTTTAACACAGGCTGCAAGAAAAAGAAAGACAGGCAGGACTTTGCATATGTTTGCACAAAAGAGAAATTGTTCAAGCGAGTGGGAAGAAATTTCTAATGCTAATGTCTTTTAACGTGACCCCATGCCAGTTGAGATGGCTTTCACAAAGACCACATCACGTGCTGTTGATTCCATGACTCATTATTTCCAATGTTAAAAGAAAAGTATGGCTGGATACTATGCTAAGAAGGAAAATTGATTTGTGTCACGATATTAAGTTTTTCTTATACTGCAAACAGAAGACACTGGTTAAAAAAAAAACCCAGAATCTGGATGTTAATTTAAGACAAAATAAGTCATTAATAGTAATTTGGAAAGAAAAAGTAACTACATCTGCTAAAATAGTATCTACTTGAAGAGATATAGATGGAAATCCTATCTAATATTTAATACATTTTATTCTCTCCTTTTATAAACACAGTGCATGACTAGTGCTGCCTTTAAAGAGGTGTTTCTTATACAGAAAATGTCTAGGCTGTCATTGAGAAAATCATGAAGACAAAGCAGACCCTGACTCAGCAGAAGGAAGAACCTCTACCCCTTCGGGGTCTACGGCAACAGCACTTGCTCAGGTTGACTGAGGCCAAGCTCTCTGCCGCACTGCTACAGCCTCTACCTTCCAAGCTGGCAAGGTTGTTGATCATGCATCTGTTTTCATCATAAATTCCATCTGGATTTTAGGAATCTTCTCAATTTAGATCTCATCAAGACTTGCACACATCTGCAGAGAGCTTTGATTTCTAGACACCAAAGGCTTCCAGAGGGAAAAAAGCTTCTCTGAATAGTTTTCCCCACCCACTCTTGCAGCAAAACTGATAACAGTACATTTGTGCCTGTGCTGTTGGATAGAAAAGGTAGACGTATATATACATGCACACATGTGCTTCTGCTGGTGAAGCTATGCTCTCTTCTTTGCTTGGGTTTGGATGGCCTTGCTTGTAAAATATCACAGCAACCTGAACTCATCAGAACACCATCCACCCTAGAGCCCAGCACCACAGGTTTTAATGAGGAAATGCCTGTGCTGATTGGTTTTGTTTCTACCATATCTTTATCTGCTGGCTGGTGAACTTGGGTGGAGGAAAGAACAAGGATGTCAGCTGGATACCAAACATCATTGGCCACTGAAGAGTCAAGCATAAGGCTGGACTGAATGGAATGGATTTGACCCAGAGGTTAGCAACCTTTCAAAATATTACATGTGACCACTCCTTAGATTAGATGACACATTCTCAGTCAAACACAAAGCATAGAACGGGATGGTTATCCTCCTATTTGCCCTCTTTTTGGAAAAAAGGGAGAGCAAACTTTCAACCTTCTTAAAAAGGCAGTGAGCTTTCTGCATTCCTGACCTTTCACTTGCAGAAGGAATGCTGATTTCTTGCTGAGCTATGGCTCTGATCATCCTTGCCAAAGCTAAGATGTACACGAGCTGGCTTACCCTTGTTTCCACTGGCTGCTGGAGCACGCCAAAGAGACTGTGTGCCCTACTGCCTTAAGCACCGAGCCAAGCAACGTGATACTTTTCAGAACCTTATATAGCACTTCAAGAGCTGTATAGAGAAGCTTGGAACAGGATGACATAAAGGGCAGCAGTGCAGGGAAGTTGAGAAACGTCTTCTACTTTTGCTCTCAAGCAGATCAAATGGTCAGTTCCAAACTGGGGCATGATAAACTCCCTAAGTTTTTGGAGTCAAAAGTTAGTTGAAAGACTAGAATAACACAGAGCAGGAGAGGAAAGTGGATGTGATCACCCACAGACAAAAAAAGAAGGTTTATTCAAGCATTGCAGTATGACAATCATGCATTGCAAATGCCCCAGTGAAGTGAAAATTTGCAGTCAGTACCGGAGGCCTGAGGTTTCAGCATTCATTCACAAGGTAGGTCAGCTAACTGAAGCACTCGGGAGCTGCATTTGGCTATGTCATTTCTCCCAGTAAGCCCAACAGGCAACACTTGTGCTGAACTACTGCTTCTAAATACCCCAGTTACTGTTTGAACAGACTTACTACTACCCCTTCCATCAGAGCTGTGCCTATAGATCCTAAATGATGCCAAGATCCCTTCCTGACCAGTGCTCTGTTTTACCCAGGGTAAGAAAAAGGTGCAACAGCAGGAAGTCAGGAGGTCTGTCCCTGCAGTACCCACTTACCTATCCTGTTATTTAGTGTAGTGCCTAATGCATGCCACGGTCCCAAGATTCTACTTCTAAATGAATAAAAAGGGATCAAAGCTCCATTTTACAATCATTGCAGCATGTATCTCGGGTGCTCTCTACCAATATCTGCACAGGCAGACTGTATCTTCAGGCCTGAGGAGAAGAGAACTTGGCCCAAGATGTTAAAGGGTTATTTTAAGGAATGTCTTTTTTTTTTCCCCTCCTTCTCTCTCTCTCTCTCTCCCCCCCCCCCCCCATTTGTTTGTTTTGGAATTGATACCAGGAAAAAAAAATGTAACTAGGAAACAGAATACATAACCGCCTGAGGTGATGTACAAGAAGTTTCTTCGCATTCTCTGACTTTTTCCTGGTTAAAACCAGTTTGCCTGGGGATGGGCCAGCTCGGTTTCGGCTTCTCCTGCTTTCCCAGCATTCCAGAGACTAACATGACCTTCATTAACTCAACACAGCAACTGGATCCAGCTAACAAAATCCAACACAGGTAGGCACTTGTCCCCCTCGTCCTCAAAGGTAGAGAAACAAGGATACAGTTGTTCCAAAACTGGCCTTGCGATTTCCAATCCTTATCCTCGCACAACAGTTCCTATCAAGACTGCTCATTGCTGGTCAAAGGCTGCAGCAGCTTCTCCGCACCCTTTTGTGCGAAGAATTGGATTGCTTGCTGGATTAACACCCAGTTGCTCTCTTAAGGAACTGCAGAACTAGTGAGGGAGCTTCGTGAAAAATAGTCTACAACAAACAATAAACAACTAGTAGCCGGTTCTATACTTGTGTTGGCTGGGTGTCAGGGTATTTGTTATTGAGAATATGGACTTGTCCCAATTTAAAAAACAAAACAAATCAAATCAAGCAACAACAGAAAACCTCAGAATTGCAGCAATCTGGACACAGTTTGATGGATGAGGGGGTGGGGAGGAGGGAAAGATCTAGTCAGTCTGCAAAACTACATATCCAGAGATAGTGGAGAATACACTGAAGATAACAGACTGACCTCATATTTCATTATTTATGCAAACTTTTCATTTTTTCAGCAGAAATTCCACTTAAAAAAAAAAAAAGTCCAGTAGTTACAGACAGCAGAAAGCAGGACACTATTATGAACTAAAAAAAAAAACCCAAACCACACACCTCTCTCTCTACCATTCATACTCAGGACCAACACTCACAAGCCCAGACTTGGCAGCGGCAAGTCTTATACGCTGCCTACATACTGCCTTCAACAAAACTATTTTTCTGAATTTACAGGTTAGCAAACGAGAGAAGCTTCAGACCTAATAACTCCAAAATTGTAATCGGTACCTCATCTAGAGCAGAGAACTGCAGTACATAGAGGGACTGCATTATTTTATTGGCTATGCTGTTTGTCGGGCTGTACTATTACTTGTGACCACCTTACAAATGCTAAATTGGATCTTAATCCACAAAGGCTCCTTCAGTGAAACCAGCCCTTCGCAAAGCTGTTGTGCTGTCTAGCTACAGATCCAGAGGCCGATGCTGAAGCCTTGCTCTAGATGAACCTAAAGCCATTCTGAATCAATTCAGCTGCAAATGGGCATCGGCTTTAACTGACACAGGGTACCAAAGGTAGCTGGGTGCTGGTCCGGGCACTTCCTCGAGGAGACGAAAACAGGCACACCTCCTACGCAGGGGCCAGGTAAGAACAAGGAAGAGCCTTGACATATTTCTGGCCATGATGTAAGTGTAAGCCCTTTCCAGAGTGGGACCCTTTCCCCCATTCCTTCTTAAAAATCACAGAAAACTCCATAAAGTCCACAGACTAAATAACCAGAAGGGTTATTGGGCAATGGGAGATGGTGGAGGAATAAGCCTGACTGAAGTGCATAGGGTTTTAGTGGGGTTGGTTAGCTTAGCCTGTCATATCAGCCAAGTAAGCAAAGAAAAGTGAAAGTGTTTCATATTTATAAAGTTAAATAAATACTTCTAAGGACTTTGTCCCTTGGTGAGGATTCCAGGTACTACACTAATACCAGAAGAAATAAAAAAGTATCATCAAGCTTGTACAGCAGTTGCTATGTCTCTGTTATTTGAGCAAATGGAGAAGTCTGTCATTTTTATCCCAGTTTCATCTCAGACGTAATCATCTGGTGGTATGTGTATTTAACCAAACTCCTCATTACAGCGCATGTGAGTTCCACTAGCAGACGGCACGCTGGATGATGCTACAAAGATTACTGTTATGAGCATATAGTATATCAAAACAACCACTGTATTTAAAGTAACCAACATGAGACATGTCCTCGCCATACTCAAATTCCAGAATGGTTTTGTGCATGCATTCCCTTCTGTCTTTGTCCTTCCCCATGGTAAGCTTAACTATCACCTCATCATTTACTGCTGCAAGGGCAAATTTATGCCACCTAGTATTACACATCTAACAGCTAGTCAGCCAAGTCCCAGCTAGCACTGTCTAGGTTCCCTGTGAAGTCAATCCAAATAAATAAGCATCTCCAGAGGGCAAATAATTTCATCCCACTTGTTCTGCAAGATGATGATTTCTGGAGGAGCCTACAGAATATGATGAAGTGACTAGTTTGGACTAAATATGTAGCTTCTGCATGGATGAAGTTCCTCAAAATGAACTCCATGTGGACAGGACTGTTCAGTGCAGAACTTCAGAGATCCTACCACAAAAGTTGGAAGATCTTTTACCAGCCATTTCAGCTGAAACCATCTATTACTAAGACAGCAGTCCTAAATCATCTTCAGAGCAAGTCATACTCACTAGATATCAAGCAAAGCTGGACCATATTGCTACGCCTTCCCAACTTCAGGAGGGAATGCTTAGATTGCCCACCACCACCACCTCGGTTCTACTTTCTATTTGGTCTATTTTGCCTATTTTGGCCCTTCGAAAATCCTAAAAGGACATGGCTTACCCATGCCTTCATTTCCATGTTTTCCAGGTGATCTTGAAGTCAAGTTCTTGCAATATTATAAGCCCTTTCTGGATTTGAGGAAGTTTTAGTGAAGTATTTTATGTTACCAAATTCCCTTTTACAGATCGCAGATTAATTTATGCCAGAATAAAATCTTGTACTTAATTTAATTACTTTATTGGTTCTTGGAAAAGGAAACACAAACTCAAACCTGGAGGAGTGAAAGAACGTGCACTCGTCTACCACATACAGTCAAAGTCCCCCCAGTGATGTTGGTTTTAATAATGCCCAAGATCTACTCTTCTGCTCTGCAGTGGTAAGAACCAGACCCTTTTCTTGCCCTTATTCCCATGAGAGAAACAACTACAGAGAAACAGTAGGAGTGGAGAGACATGCTCAGCTATGAAAGCTTTCGTACACTACGACTTTGCAACAGCATTACAAGCATTCACACACAGCATTGTATGGTGAGACAGAACCTACTGTTTAGTCACTGTGAAACAGTGAAAAGAAAACCACCACCACCAAAGAGGGTAGGATAGTTTGGAAAGTCCAGACTCAGGATTCGGACACATTAAGATCAGAAGAGGTTGTTATGATCTTCTAGTCTGACCTCTCTACCCACAGAGCTTCTCCTATCAATGCCTGCACAGAAGCCACAGCTTGTTGGCTGTTATCTTCCCCTAAACCACTGACACCCTTTCTCTGCGGCTGCCAGAAGCAGGTAGTTCAAAGGTTTCTATCAACTTGTTTCATTCCGTTGTGAACGACACGCACATTATGTACACAGCCCTTCTGAGGACAGTCCTGAACTCTAATGATGTGACCAATGTAATTAACTCAGGATTCATTACAGGCGTGCTGTGATCCGCCCTGAAAATACCAGGACACGTGGCTGCACTTGGCTGTCCACCATGCTAAGTCTTCCTTCCCGTCAAGCTTCCAGCAGGACACTGAGCCTTCCAGCCTGACACAGGCCAGGTTTAATCCCAGGTTATGAGCACATATCAGAGCATACTGCTGGAAAAAAACAGATTAGTAGAAGCTGGAGTTCCTCCTAACTCCATGAGTATTGCTAGGGCAGACGTCCTGCAAGCTGACTCACACAACTCCCCACCCTCCCTGAAAGAAGCAATCTTGTCAAAGAGACCTATAAACTTAAACAGAAAAGAAACCATATGGGTTTTCTCGGGGGCGGCGGGGGAGAGACAGAAAAAAAGGTCCTAAAGAAACACACAGGTAATTTAGCTATGCTTGGATATTTTGTAGGACTTTAAAAAAAAAAAAGTAATGGAGAAAAATAACTACTTTAAATTAAAAAAAAATTATTTTTTAAAGTAATTTTTATAAAAGCTAGTTAGTGCTCAAGAGAGTTGTACCAGCTATGTTCTAAACCAGATCTGCAACATAAAAATTAAAAAGTCCTCTCCCAGAAAACACTGTGTTTTGGTTTCTAAGCTCTTGCTTTTCCAGCTCCAGATTTTTCTCCTGATTTTTGAAGCACAGCCTGGTCACACATAACTTGGCCAGAAGAACAGGCAGTGCACAGCCTGCGGTAGCAAGGATGTAAGAACAAGCAGGTGAAGGATGAGGGTCCTATCCTCTCCCTGTTGCCAGCATCACTGCCACTGGAACAACAGCACGGCAACACTGTGTCCTGATCTGAGGGATGGAATAAACAATCACTTCTTCCTACAGTGAAACTGCAAAGGGTTAACAAGTTTTCCGTGCTACTTAAGGGGGGAAAAAGTGACTATTTGGCTTATATTAAGAATGGCTGCTCTCAGGTTAGAGATTATTCTAATAGACATTATCACCAGTTGGTTTGAGTTCTTTGGTTGCTGCCTGAGCAGAGCTGGAAAACAGATTTGTACTCCCTGCAATAAATTATTGACTGCTATGACTCTCAGGAAGCCCAAGGTGTGGTCCTCGCTGGCAGGTGTGAGGGTGTTTGTTTGCCAGCCTTTCCCCCAACTGGAGGAAAGGTGCTCATAAAGTAAAACTGCAGAAGAAAAGCAAAAAGTGAGAGCCAGGACTCCCCTATGTGACTTTTTGGTGTTCAGTGGACATGCATATTTTGGCCACACTGAACAACCAAAGTGTACGTCAGCGCACAAAGGCAACGCACACCAGAAAACCGGGGTTTATATTGGTCTGTATTAAAATGCACGGAGACGCCGACCTTTGCTACATCTCCTTCAGGGCCACAAGGAAACACGACGAGGAACGCAGAAAGTACGGATCACGCATGCACCATACAGACCAACTGCAGAGCAAATAAGGACAGACCACTGCTGTATATCAGACCACTGTTAATAGCCACTAAAGGATATTAATGTCCTATATGATGACATTTCCAAAGATTCAGGTGGGGTTTAACTAACTATTCTGCTCAACACTCATCCTGGGAAGCAGGCCGGGAAACGTCTTTACCCCTTTCCTTGCAGAAGGCAGAAAAATGAAACAGAAATGTGAAGCAGCTTGCTTCAGTCTGCCCCATGAGCCAGAACTAGATTTCACCACCTCCTGCCTCCCAAGCTTCATTCCTGCAGACCATACCACCACCTCTCAGATCTGCTCCAGGTGAGCAGGTAACACACATGTACTTCATACCACAGAGGAAGAAAACTTAGAGCGAAAAAGGACTCAAGGATTCAAAAGTTTGGTGTGATTTGTAACTAAGCAACCCGGGAACAGTGGAGGTTGATGATATTGAAAGCGAGTAGGTAAAAGCTAAAAATTAGGACTGGAGCTAAGGTACTGTGCCAAACATGATAACCTGACCGCAAACAGCAACTCCTTCCACACCTCTCCAGTGCCCTCAGAAGCCTTCAGACACAAGGCAACCCAGATTTCTTCCATGAATCCATGGTACTATGCCCATCTAACAACTAAGCACCGTCTCCCCACATTCTTCCTCTTCATGCAGCAAAAGATTAGTTACAAGTGTCAGGATCAATGGTATCATTCATTAGGCCATTGCCAGTACAAAAAGCCAAGAGATGCAAAATCAAATGCCTTGTGTCCTTAAATCTTTTAAAGCGTATTTCCTAGGGGGTTTGGTTGCTGAAATGTTCAAATGACACCAGGCAGTTCAGAGTTATCCTTCGTGGGTGTTTTTGTCATTCTGACCTCCTATTCTAAAACACAACTGCTAATTCCTCCTAGTTAGAAGTAGGAAATTTTATTAAAGCAGCCAGCTCTACCTCATATTATTAGAAAGTAATGCCCCTTGCTATCTCCCGGTTGTAAAAAGTTGGACTTCAAAATAAATTTTAGGTTCTAGAAAAAGACAAATCTCATGGCTAGACTTAACAGCAGTTGGAACAGTACAAATATTCCAACGTGAAATGCTCTATGGCCAGAGGCTCTGAAAAAGAGCACGCTTAACTTAAAAGCCCTGAAGTTACAGGCTAATTTCAGTACTTGGTGAATCTTAAAATAAAGCCTCCATGTAAGCCTTTTTAGGATCGTGGCCCTCATTTGTTTCTAACTGAAGAAATGAAAACTATCATTATATAGCTCTGGAAAAGGCTTATTCCCAAATAGATCCTATTTACAGGCCAAATTCTACCCTCCCATGTTTACATGCAGCTCCCATAAAAAAATTAAATACCGTCCCCTGAATATCATGAGATCGTGCAAGTACACACGGGCTCCCAAGCACGCTCAACCTGGCCAGAGCCAACTTTACAGAGGTTCCTCTAAGGCAACATCTGTCGCTCCCTTGCTGTCGCGGTACCAGTGCCACAGCCGCCGTGCCGGCGGGCTCCCTGGGTCAATAGCCAGGGCACACGACGCCTGTGCTGCTGGGGCGCAGCGCTGGCCCTCCCTACACCCAACACACAAGCTCACGTAAAGCCAGCTCAGGCAAGTCTGCAAAAGCTGCGTTCACACCTATGACCACACCACAGATGTACTCTGAGGGGAGCAGAGAGACCCCGAATCCTTTTAAAAACTAGTCTTTAATGGTCTAACGTCAAAGACTGACTTTTTCACCTATCGCAGACCTGACAAATTTACAGTTACAGAAAAATAAGTAAGCATCCACAGCCATAGGAAAGGTGCTGCATTTTAGCTTACTTGAGAGTTAAGACTTTCAATATCATAAGCATTTTCCCCATCTCCTTGAAAGCACCACCTCAGCCATACCTTGGCGGGCCAACATAAGTGAAACCAAAGGGTGCACCAAAATTTTAAACCCAAATCACCACCTTTCAGGATGGCGGATCACAGCATTTCCTGCTGAAAATAATTTTCAGTTTCTTTTAATAAAAAATACTTTTTTTTTTTTTTTTAATGCTCTTTGTGAGTAAGCAAATCTGCCTGGCAGCCCCCTCTCCACGGTGCTGCTGAATTTTGATTGCGAGGGGAAGATGGGGCGGCTGTTAACCTCTGTATCGTCAGGTCAGCACCATAACAACATGCTCCTCCGACAATCCTACACCTCCTGTCAGAGCATTCTTCTACCTCCGCTTGTTTTTCCAAGTTTAATTAAAATCCACCACAATTTTTTCCCATCTGCTCTAAGAGGTTCAGCGCCTCTGCCTCATTTCTGCTTCTGGAAAGCAAGCAGGAACGGAGGGGTTAATGCTCTGTATTCAGAACAAAAACCACAACGCTAAGGCAGATCTGCACTCATCCAATCCATTCCCTGACAAAACTTGTTGCTAGTCCTGTCTGCACCATCCTAGATCTCCCAGGTTTCACTGGCCCCTAGCCAAAAGTGTCATTTTACTCTCATAATGAAGGGGGCCAGAAGGATTTATCTTTCCCAACCTCTCCCTACATTATGTCCATCCCTGCAGAGCAATCTTCTTGTTTTTCCACATTTTCTTGCAGTCTGAAACCCTCCCAAGGGCATATCCCCAAGGATCTGCTGAGATGAAGGGCTTCTCAGCTTACAGCTTCTGCCTACAATGCTGTATTTAGCCCATTAAAAATCCCAATAAGGTTACACATAAAAGCTCCTTGAAAGTTTTGGCCCTGACACTTTACTCCTCATCTTCTAAATCAAGTTATGCCTTATTTGAAAATCTTTAGAAATTGTTTGGAGGAGTGAATGACCTATTCTGAGGCTTTAAAATTAGATCAAAAGTATAAAGTTGCTTCCTCCCAAGCCACTGTATTACTAAACAAGGAAACGGTCACACAATAAAATTTCCACAAGAAGAATGAAGTCTGTAAACTGAAGCTGTCACAGGTGAAATAGTAAAAAAAAAAAAAGTAAAGGCTGATGCTTTGGTATTTGTTAAGGTCCTGAAAGCTAATCCAAACATGTACAAAATACAGTTCCCATCTTCCAACTTGCACTGAGAACTGCCTCCCTCGAAACAATCACTCCTCTAGAAGACCAAACGTCTGGGGTCAAACATTTTCCCTAGAAACTAGGTGCAAGCTGAGAGACTTGGGTTAATGGGGGATATGCCAATTTTACCTTTATCTGCTTGAGTAGTCTGCTACTCTGGCGGAGTCAAGGGATTACAGACAAGTACAACTAACAAAATCTGCTTGCTAGTTCCTTCCTTTCCCTTTTCAGTCTCCTTTTTCCCTACAACGTATCATGATGGGGTTAGTCACAATATTCCCACTGAAAGCACACCTGAAAAGCAACCAAAATCCAGCTCCATACAATGCTGTGTTAGCTTTCTCTGAAAGGATATATTTTCCTGGACCTGGAAGACTAATCCAAGATTTAAATTGTTCTCCTGGCCTGTGAAGAAAACCCAATAGTAAAGGTTCTGCAGCTGGAACTTAACAAACACTCCCACTGACAAGGCACAAATACCTGTTCTTCTAACGTGGCAGTTATGATTCTACTGCCTCAGTCAACACTACAGCTGGAGTAGAAACATCCCTTATTTCTAGGCAAGGTGAACCAATACAAGTCTGAAAGCAGGAGGAAGGATTCTGAAGCCAGTAAGCGCCATATTTACACACTAATTGCCGATAAAACCACACATAAGGAAAGAATGAACTTCAGCAGCACATCCATTGTTCCCCATTGCCATGGTCTACTGAAGGGAATCTCAACTAGATTGAGCCTGCCTTGAGTCTTTGTGTTTTGATTCCAGCTTTGATAAGGTCACACCTTAGAAGAGCCATGCACAGAGTAACAGATGGGAATAAAGCTTTCAGCTACTCCCAGACTCTGCTAATAGCATTTCTAAGAGAAGAAAAAAATCAAAATTTTTTTATATCTCTATAAATAGGTATGGGTTTTCATGTTACTTTTGCTCCCACCTCATCCCACCAACCCACATGGGGATGATTTCTGCTGCAGTGAAGGCTGTGACAGCTGAGAGCGCAGAGGCAAATACCCACTCAGGCAGGCAGAGCACCTGCAACTGCCTCCCCCTGAGGACCACGATCACTCCTGGCCTCCTCTCTGCCTAGCCAGAGTCTTTGGGGAAGCAACTCCTACCACAAACTCTGCAAACCACCCAGATCCCCAAACACAACCTACTCCTACGGTGTCAAAGATCAGCTTATGCTCAGACCTTCCTTCCCAAATAAGTCAGCCATCCTCCACTCCTGCTCTGCTCCTGGCACTGCTCCCACACTCTGAATTCACCCCTCTGAAGCCTCAGACCCTGCCTTCAGTCTCCTTCCTGCTGCCAGCTTAGGATCCAATCCATCTTGGGTGTCAGTGGTAAGACAGCAACAGTGTCAACTACAAGATTTAAAAAAATAAAATAAAATAAAATAAAAAAAAAAAGGTGAGGTAATGGTGACCTAATTTCCTAGACTGGCTGTCTGCTAACCACAACTTTAAGGCTTCAGAGACTTTGGCACACTAGCAGCTTGCACTAAAAATGCCTTCTCTGCAAACCAGAAATACGCGTATTATGTTGTTTTCAGATAATACCATCCAAAAAAAAAATGAAGGAAGGCCACAAACTTGCATCCCCAGAAGCACAAAGCCAAAAACTTTTTTATTCATGTCAAACTCTTAAAAGAAATATAAACATTTTATATAAAAAGTAGCTTAACTCTAGGCCATCACAAGAATGATGCTGTCACACAAATGACCCTGTACCAAGATTACTACAACACAGGCTTAATCTTCAGTGAATTATGTTAGAGAAGCTTTCAGTTTAGTATCACTTTATATCAGGTCAAGAGATAAGCAGTAACATTATTAGCCAGCATGCTGAAAATCAACTGCAGGGAGAAAGTTTTGGAAACTGCATGCTGCACGAGCAAAATGCTAGGAGAATATGGAAAGCAATGTGCTTAAGACTGTGTCGGGTGGACTGAGGCAGAAGAGGTCATGCTTAGCAAAGCCTCAGGAATTCCCCGGGGACGGCACTGCAGTGACGTGAAGGAATTTCGGGGGATGTTGTATACTCAGAGCGCTAAAAAGCATTTCACAAGATTGTGCACCAGACAGCAACAGCTAAGGTAAAGAGTTTTGGAAGAAGATCTAAAGTAGGAGCCTGTACAGTAAATAGAGTGAAGAACAGAAGCCAAAGGGTACGAAAAGTGAAAATATTTCAGGTTGGAATGAAATCAAAAGATCGCTCCAGAGGTCAGTTTAAACCTCTTTTAAAAAAAATACATAGATACTCATTTATTTATACAGGCTTGCCTACATAAGTGTTTGACTGAAGTATAGTAAGTCCATAATGTGGTTTTGGTCCGCTCTTCCTTTCCATGTTTCAGTGTATCACATTTGCACATCATGTTACAGTTGCTAAAGAGCAAAATAATGAAACTAAATTGAAACAGGACTAGATCAATGAAGGAACAGAGCCATCATACATCAAGTGATGTTTGACAGATGTGAGCCTGAAGCAGCTTCATCAGTACACAGCCATGTGTGCCTAAAGAGTTCATATTTGGGGGTTAGTATACACGAGTACTCAAAACCACAACCCAGTACACTGGTCAAAGAAAAAAAGAAAAAAAGACTAGGCTGCATTGTTTGCTCAAGAAACTAGAAAAGGTCTAGAAAAGCTGTGGAGGAGAGGGGGCAAAAAGCTTAACCAAATTCAAGATGGAGCTTAAGGGAATCAAGACACAGCTGCCTCGAGCAAGTTAAAGACAGTATTTCATGGCTAAAAGAACACAGAAGACAGAAAGGCTCCTCCATTCTTAAGTAGGGATCATGGTAATGTGGCTGAGAAATTCTAGTACCATACACAAGAACCAGTAAAAAAGCAAAGTATGTGGTTATTCTTCTAGATGTCTTCAATTCAACATGGCTCTTTAGGCGCACACTCAAATCCTGTGCAAGCCAAAGGGGCCTGCTAGTGTCGTCAGACCTGCTGAATGGGGAGAGGATTACACAAAGTTAAACAAGTGCCTAACTGTTTAACTAAATATTGTGCTACTGAATTGCAGTCGAAGACATTTGCTAAATACCCATATTGATTAACTTGTATAAATCCCAATTCAGTTTCTCAAGGACATAATACTACCATCCCAGAAACAGTTCAATGAAAAGCAATCAGGAAGATGCCAAATACCAAAAGCTATACATTATGAATAACAACGGAAGGAGGCGGGTTGATTCCCAGCAGACGAGACAATTTCTAGGAGACCTTTTTGAAATTTTCTATCAGTACAGGAGGGACAGACATCGTTCACACGCCAACTGTTTCACAGTGGTAAAAGGTCCAGAAATGAAGGAGCAGTGTAAAAAGAAGAACAGAAGTAAACAGATTTGCTTCAATGCTTGGTTAACTCAGGCAAATGTAGCTTGGAGAAGAAAACTGAAGTTTTTAACTGAGCTTAGAGGAGACTTACTAAATAGCAGTTCTAGATGAATCCACCTAAGCTCTCGGATCAACCAGTTTGTGTTGGACCAGTCTCTGCTGAAAAGCCAGCCAACAGCAAAAATCCAGCTCCAGGAGCTCAGAAGAAATACAAGACAGTGAGCATAGGCCACCTGATACTTTTTTCAGGAAAGAAGAAAAGTGAAAAAATAAAGTTATTACAAAGACTGTCTCATTCCCTAAAGTGTCCTCAATTGTGCCACTTCCACCCCCATCAAGCAGACAAAAACATCAGCTTTGGTCATTTGCACGAAGTACCTCAAATGCTGCAGATCACTGACGTGGTTTAAGAAAAAGAGGAAACAACGTTCTTATCACACAGCATTTCTTATATCCAGCTAAATGTTAGCAAAGCCTTTGACCTCTCAAAATATCCTGTACCTAAACTGCAACTGTGAGCTTCTCTAACATGTCACGGCTATTTGCCAAGTGATTATTCAGCAGAACTACCATGAGAACAGAGGAAGATGCTAACTCCCTGACTTTTTGGCAAAGATTCTCAAGTCAACTGCTTTGGTTTTCCCCAGCTTTACTGCAGTCCATGCGCATAGCAAAATCCTGGACCTGTCTGGTCTTCCTAATACTGCTAATGCAAAGGATCCTGTATTAAACTGAGGTCTATTTGTGCCCATAGAATCCAGGTGCCATTTTTCTGCATGCTTCCAGCAAACAAGTTCCTTGATAAAATGGAAATACATTATGTTCACATTTAAAGGAAATGGGCAAAAACCCACTCAGTGATAGTTTTCAACTTCATGATTTTCCTTCCTCTTCTCAAGCAGCCCTTGTAGAAACAGTAACCCAGCAGTGGAAATGGGTGTAGACACAGAAACAAATTTGCAAGAACCCATTCCTATTTATCACATTGTCCATGAGAGAATTACCATATTCCAAGAACCAACCTCAGGGTGAGCAGGTACTAATCTGTGGTGAATCTTACCCCGCCAAAAAACCACCAAAATTATATTAAACGCAAATACATGCCCAATTTCTTATTGTTCAAGTTTGACAGACGAGATACCTTGAGGTAAGGGTGGTTAGA
Organism: Phaethon aethereus; assembly: GCF_964289735.1. Lineage (NCBI taxonomy): Eukaryota > Metazoa > Chordata > Aves > Phaethontiformes > Phaethontidae > Phaethon > Phaethon aethereus. Next base: position 39,381,089 of record NC_138580.1, read on the forward strand.
ATAGCCTTTCTCCTGCATAGCACTATAGATATATTCTCCAACATAAGTATAATGAATGTATTTACCTCCTAGAAAAGCCCAGTCTCTTTCATTGTCACATCAGGCAGCTCAGAACCACGAAAATTTTGCATTAAAAGATAATTTTTAAGTAGGTTTTGTGGTGTTTTGTTTTTTAAAGAATCACTTGAAGTAGTTTCTTCCAGTATGTACTTTAGATACGATAAAAACTGAAAGCATTGGGAAATTCGTATTCTTAGTCTTTAATGAATACAGTAAGTCTTAAACATGTGTCCAGAAAACTTCTGACACTTAAGGATATGTTTTGAAAACAGCTCATGGGAGGTACATGCACAAATCTCATTATTTGTTAACAGGATTAGTGAACACTGCTTTGAAAATGTATCCCAGACTGTTTTGGTGTTAACATGCATGTTTACAAATCTCAAAGACATTATAATTTATTCTTGGTAAGAAAACACCATCTTACTAACTATTGTCCAAAAATTCCAGTTAGCCAGCCCCAATTAATCCTTTGTCTCATTTACTATCTGGGCAGCATACCTTGTTTGTCTGACAGAAAAGACACTACACCATCCTATTTCATAGCAGAAGAGAGGTAGATTGTAAAATTGAATTTTGATCATTGGAGTGAATTCATTATTTCAAACTTACTACAGAAGAATGGCATTCCTCTTCTGCATATGATAAACATATGAGAAAGGAAACCAAACAATGGTTTATTATGGAGCTTTATGATAAATAAAAACAATGGCACATTTTTAAAAACAAAATATACATTTTTTTTTTTAAATTAAACTGATTTCTGACCCTACTCATTCATTTAAAATTGAAGATGGGCCTAACCTTGCCCATAGCAAAGCACGTGAGAGAAGGAACACGTTAGATTTTCAGCCTCCACACTGACTGCCACATGTCACTGGTGAGGAGCACTGAATCCTCAGACTTACCTCTTTCCATCTAACTTTTCCCTTGTACTCAAGATTAGATTCTGAGTATGGGGTATAGAAAATAATATGAAAGTCGGTTAAAATGCGCATGAGGGGTATGAAACAATTTTTAGACTAAAAACTATGTATTTTGATGATATCTGTTAGGAATAGGGACATATTGCGTAAAATGTTCTTTTTCTCTACTTGTTCTTCCCTTCCTCAAAATACTTAGCTTGCTGTGTAGCTGGCCTCAAGTTTAGATCGCAAGGGTTGTTACAGAGAAGTGAAGTCATCTTGCTCCCAACACCTAATGAAAGAGCAACACTGAACAGTTGTGTTGTTTAGACTCCTTCCACAGATGCTCAGCGAGATGACTTTTCTTCTTTCACCTTTCTCTTGTAAGGAGAGGAGGAAACGCAAATGTGTGAAGACTTTCATTTCTGCATTGCCTTGTGGCACAGGGGAAAAAACAAACAAACAAACAAACCAACCCCCAGACACTTATGTCCTCACTAACTCCAAGCTCCCCCAGCTCTATAGTAAAATATGGAACATCTTATCCAACTAAAGGGAGTTCATAACCATGCTTCCGGGCATCTTGGGGCTTCTTGTAGACAACTGCTTTTTTGCTGTAGACCTGTACCTTGCCAAAGAAAACATTGGCTTTCCTACTGAAGCTCACCCCAATCAACAGGGCAAACTCACGCTAGAGTTGCAGAAAGTCATGAAAAATACACCAGAAAAGATGTTTCTGCTGCTGCACAACTGAACTTTGGCCCATGAAAAGCAAACCTTGTGTAAGTGTACAGATATTGCAGGCCTTGGCTTAGATGTTAGAAAGGGACTGATATCAGCCATTGAGTAAGAATTTGAGAAGATGAGGAAGGCGTTGCTTATGGCTCCAGGCAGGCCACACACAATTGGTGGCCTCTATAAAGTGAAAAGGTGCCTTGTTGCCCTACGTGACTTTCAGCCCTCTGCTGTCAGGCCATCATGCCATATGATCCCATTCAGAAATGTGTCAGACTCCTGCCCACGTTCTGGAAAAAGCAAAAGGGTAACTTCGCTTTATTCGTTGTCTGCTGCTTCTCGTGACAATTTTAAGTTTAAATAGCTTACCACCCTATCTGAGATTTACCCCTTCCTGTACTTTTCCATGGGCCCAATCCCATGCCCTTTCAAAAGGTTTGATTTACCAGGCTGACTAGACAAGGCAGAATACACCTCCGTTTCTTGACAGAGAGGACAGATTCCCAAACTAGTTTTAAAAAGGAGTTCATGGAACGGAAGACGTCTAGTCACTGAAGCGCAGACCTCTGCGTGGGCTAAGCTACCCTGATTCTCAGGCTTGTAAAACAGCATCAACATTTCCCTTCTCCACTGGAAACGCTTTACCTGCGATATTACATCATGGCATGTGCCTTTTTCATAACTTCATCATGTTGGTGCCTGAAAAACAACTTCTTGTGTCACCTAAAAACATTCAGGTCTTTTTCCTCCTCTTTTTCAGACATGTAGGTTACAACAGAAATTCTTATTAGTCCCCATGTGTCTGACCTTGCATCGTGGACTATTATATTCCATCTCATTTTCATTGTTCCAGCCCAAGTGTGTCAACTTGTTCTGCACAATTTTCTGACTCTCTTTCCACTTTTGCCTTCTGATTTGACTTGGAAGATATATCAGTACCTCCTCATTTTTAATGGTGATTAATTAACGAATATTTGAAACAGAACCGTTTTGAGACTGAATCAGGAGCAGCTTGCAACCTTCTTGTAGCCTGGTAATTGCCATCTATTACAGCCTGCCATGATCTTCCATTTAGGCATTTTCTCATGTGCTTCATAACAGCTGTATCAATAACTATCTTCTTAGTTTAACTAATAACTTTTAGTAATAGCATATCAGTTGCTCTACCAAAATGCAGATAGATTAGGTATACTGTGTTTTTTGTTTCTAGCATAAATATATTTTATTAAAGGGAAAGACATGGTGAATCAATTAATAATCAAGTTATTTAATCACCTTTTAAAGTTGGGGTTTAAAAAAGCAACCAGGAAACTTCAGTTTAAATACTGTAGCTTAACCTCACCTCGCATTTGGACTTTGCAGTTGTTTTCTAAACAAATACTATTAGCCACAGAGACCAGTGATTTTGCAAATAAATGTAAGCTTTACAGTAGATCAGGCACTTCTTTTTACTACCTCAGGGGATATACCATGCACTTATTTAAAAAGCTTAACATTCATTTATTCACGCATTTGTTTTACATGTTAATATATTAAAGATAATTAACAGCTTCATTTCCTAGATGATTTTTAAATTCATTATTTATGTCAACCTTATCCTGAATGCAAAGTGGAATTGGCTTCAACCTCTCAAACCAGTTTTTATTCACCAGCTTGCAGAGGAGAACAAATTGTTCTGCTTTTTCATCTCCTAGCCGTCTCACCCGCTTTGACTGAACTCTGAATAAACTGAAGAAAGTATCCCTGTACCAACAGAAAAAGCAACAACTATAGTAATAAAGCACTTTCAGCAACTGCTTTTAGGTGCTGATTTTGTGACATCCCCAATTTTAGTAGCTAGACATTCTTTAACATTTCAGCAGCAAATATTTAAACAGCACTTTTGCTGTTTAAGTTTTTCTGTTATAGTCGATTTATGTTTTAAAATAGGTTCTCTCAATTCCAAACTTGAGCAGGGTTTTAAAAAGTTATTGAATCAAACCTGAAAATACAATTGGCATTTTAAAACTCCCTTTTTAAGCTATAGGAGATTTATGTACTCTGGTGTTCAGCTTGCTCAGCCTGCCTTTGGGCAACGCTGGTTGCACATGTTACTGAAGGCATCTTAAGGCGTTTTCGCCTTCGTCCTCTCACTCTCTTTTCTTTCCTCAACTCTTCGTACTATTGAGGTCACACTAATCCAGCTAGAGTTGCTCACATGACTTTTGTCCTGAGATATGCCAGTGGCTACTATGCCATCCCTGTGAGTGGTATTATTAAATTATGCCTTTGTGGACATTTATTTATTTAAAAACCCCAGGCTTGTGCAAAATAGTGTTGGCTAAGAGGAAGTACCCAGAGTTTAATAGACAGGGATGGGCATGTTTTGCTAACTAGCTAATCAGACTCAGGAAAGCGTAAACCCATCTAAAAAACTTCCTGGTAAAACCTGGTGCCGTCACAACCAGCCAGTCACTGGAGTACAGAGGAGTCGCTCTCCATATTGTCCTCCTCCCTTCATTTTCTGCTCTGTTCACTCTGTGGGTTCCCGCTTTGAGAAAAACAGTATTTAAGGCAGCGCGAGCTGTGCTCATCTGCACTGGCTGGCCAGGTCAAACAGCTTCACAGGGACACTTAACACCTACCAGTGCTATAGGATAATCCTGGAGTCCTGCCCAGCATTCCTGCTCTTGCTTTCATAATCATAACATAAATTAACTGGCACTAATGAAACGTTCATAACTGTGTGTGGAATATTGTTGCGTGCCTAATGCCTATCTTCAGGTGCATAATTAATTGCTCTGTGAGGCATTCAGAGGCAGGGGGAATAAAAGCTCAGCATAAACGCTGATCCAACAGTCTGTAAAGCCAGTGGACTAGAACAGAAAGGCATCCGAGATGAGTAGCTTTCAGCTAAGACTCCCGCTATCGTTATGCAGAGGACTAATTAGGATATTATTTGTTACCATTTGGAGGAGCAGCTTCTCAGTTTGGTTCGAGGTGAGCACTAATCAGCTGCTGAAATCTAAACTGATTATGTCTGAAGTGTCGACAGATGCAAAACTCCCTAAGTGAAGAACGAACATGTGTCAGCCTTTTGTGACAAGCCAAGGGAATAGTTAACAGGAAAAAAAAGGCACATTATTTTATACCGTGCAACAGTCATGTACAAATAGACTGAATCATATAGAGAACAGTCGGATTGAATGTACCAGTCTAACACATAACAATAATTATATAAAATGGTTATGTTGAGAAGAAAAAGGACAAACTCTTTCCCCACCAACGCTTCTCTCTGTATATTAATAGAGATGTCAGGTATAAGAGAGGGCAGAAAGAAAGCAAAACCTTTCAGACTTGTCAGCAAAGCATCCTGGTTCATTGCTCTGTAGACTGCATTAACACTGTTATTTAAACAAGTGGTGTAAGTATATTTTCCATTCCTCAAATACTAAGCTCAGATCTCTCCCCTGATCCCCAAACCATGTCTGCACTCACATTTTTGCACAGTAACCTACTGCCACCTGATATAGCTACACACAACAAAATAGCAATCTTTGCCCTAAGGAATTTAGAAGGGAATTTAATAGTAATACTCCCATCCCTGCTTCAAGGCAGTTCAGAAGTAGCAGAAAGGTCCTAGTTCTAACCAGGACAGCCATGCAGGCAGCCAGGGAGGACTGCCTAACTTGGCAGGGCCTAGAAATTTTTCAAATTTTGCCAGAGGGGCACTTCATCCTGTTTTCAAAATGCCACAGGAGTGAAAGAGAGTAAAAACCAACCAATTTCCTTTGATCTGCTCTCCCAGAGCTGTGGGGTCTCATTCAAAGTACTTTGTAGAGTCAGGACTGAACAGCTCAACACCTAGCAGGAATAAACATCAACACTCCACTTGTATCAAGTTATGCAAACATCTTAGTATTTGCAGGATTTGGGCTTCAAAGACAAGATTTGAAAAGTGAAAAGAACAGAGGGATACAGCATCAAAAATGGCATGTTTCAGCATAATCACCTGTTCACACGATTACCAGATACAAGACAAAGTGGTTGCAGTCATCACACTCACCGCAGTAAGCGAGGCAACAACTTGCACACTTATCCTATCTGTACTTTGCTGGACCAGGTACATGCTTAAAATGTGCAAGAGTTCGAACTGCTCTTTTATAAGAAATGTGGTCATCAATGAATTATAAAGACACTGCAAAAGCATCTAAACTACATAAGGTGCTGAGCATATATATGGAAAGAGACAGCCCATATCCCAAAAAGCTTTAAACCTCCTGAAAATTAAAATCCGAATGAACGTGTGGGTTTGAAATGTCATTGTTCAGCAGCAGCCAATGAGATATTCCAGTCTGAGTTTCTGAACCATCTGGTAAAGCATCACAACAGCTCTAAGCATCCAAAGATCTGTCAGGGGCTTTAGTTTAGAAATACTAATAATCCCATCATGTGCAGCTTCTGCTGAATGGAAGATATACCTACTCAATGATTTACTCCCTCCTCCTTTTCCCAACTAAGCTAGGGAGAATTAGCCTGAATAAGGTTTGTTACCATTTCTCTATTCGAATACAGCATTGCTCAAAGGATTTGAGAACTATTACCTTCCTTCAGCTTACGAGTCTCGGTAAGGACCTTTGCTGGGCCAAAAGGGAAGAACAATTCCCAGGACAAGCATTTAAGGAATAGTAAGCATTTTGCTTTGAACTACTTAATTCTACTGATTTTATGCTAGGTATTTCTCTTTCTTACAGTTTACCTCAACTTTTAGAGTTAACATGGGGGGAGGTGGAGGGAGAGAAAAACTAGGGAGGGAGCTTCATTAAACACATTTAATACTTCTACACAACCCACAGAGTGAGAAACGTTGGTCTGGCAAAGTGAACTCATAGCTGGAAGAGAAGCATTTCGGCTTGTCTGTGGCTTAGTCGCTGACTCACTGCATGTCACTGACGAAGTCAGGACCAACTCTTCAAGAGTCCAACTTCATGTACTCTTGACTCATTTTCAAATGGCCTAGCAATCCACACCATCTCTAAAAGCCAGGCCTACAATATCTCAAGTGAGGCATCCCAAAGACATCCCTTGCTAAAAGAAATGGTAAGCTCTTCCCCCACCTTCATTCTCTGAAAGCACAGAGGACGCTGCTTGTTCATCATTAAAGAGGGCTTTGAGACCTTTGGATGAAACACCCTTTATCTATACCCTGCTAGCACTCATCAGAGGCCTTGGGATTCTTTTTCACTTTTAATTCTAATAGGGTTTAAGTCATGTCTACAAGCATAAAGTTGAACTAGCAGTTTAAGGCTGTTGGCCCTAACACATGGCTTGTGGTCAACGTGTTGCACTTGGGAGACTTTGATAATGCTCACAGCAACAGAAATAGAAAAATGAGGTGACACAGAGACCTGAATACAATATGTTTGCAGCAACACTCAGCAGGCCGAGAGTGGCTGGCGACTGTTTTCTAGAGCAGCAGTTCGCAGTCACTAGAGCATGGGATACTCTGGGGGGGGCCGGGAGCACATGCACACAAAAAAGAAGAAATGCAAGGCTGTTATTAAACAGCCTTAAAGTCACTCAGCGAGACCCATAGCTACTATGCAAAATGGTTTTTGATCCGTAAATTAGGGAAAAAAAATTGAAAATAAGCCCTCTTTAGAAGAAACAGGCCTTTGAAAGTAACCCTCACAGTCTAGAAAGGCACTCTAAGCCTAATACGCAGAATCTTCAGGGAAGTTGTTTAAAAATGCTTTGTACACAGCCAGTTAACTCTAACTTATTGATTGAGATGGCATCTCTTAATCGTACAATTTGTTAAATATTTGGAAAGAAAATTCTTCACAAAGAACCACTTACACCAATTTCCGTAACTCGCCATTCAAGCTATCAGTGGACACATACACATTCCTAAGAGTTATATACATGGTGACGAGCTTTTAGTAGTTCATAAAAACCAGCAGCAACAACAAAAAGCAAAAAAAGGTTCGTCTTAGAAAACCACACTGGAAAATAACCACTCACAGGTAATTCTAAATTGAGACTTGTGAAGTAAAGACAAATGCAACTGAGAGCTAATAAAGCCCTATCTGTTAAATTCAGCATCCTGTGAGCTGATATTGGGCTTTTAGCACTCACCATTCTGCAAACCACTGGAAAAAAACAGGTAATGGGTAAAACCCAAAAAGATGTGATAAAGTCTTCCTATTTCGCTGAAAAGCCGCATGTCATTTGCATGAACACTTCAGCAAATCATTGCAGAAAAATCAGCTGTCAGTCAGCTGCTGCATCTATATCACAAGTTGACCAAAGGGGGAAAGAAAAAAAAAAAGAGGGATTTTCAAAATCAAGAATTGTGTTGATGCATAAAAGCCACTGATCGGTACGTGGGCCAACAGAGAAGTGATGCAAGGCATTGAATTAAGAGTCAAAACCCACAAAGTGCCAACTCTCACTAAACTTACATGCTACCAGCATCTGAGCAAGAGGGACAGTTTTAGGTAAATGAAGAAGTATTCTTTACTGATGGGAAAGCAGCCCAGTATGGGGTTCATAGCCCTGAAGAAGGAAAAAAGCAATTCACCAAACAAAAAGTCAATGCTGACTGGAAACCTACGGAACAAAACCAACTTTTTTTGCTAGCATCTGGGCCCTTCCCTTATTAGCATCACAACTTCACACTTTCCAGTGCAAACCAGTGAAAGTCAAACTGCCCCACAATCTCTCCCCATACAGGATTACAGTGAGGGGATTTACTGCAACAATAGCCTTAAATTGTTTTAGAGCAACTATGCACAGTGTTTGGCTTTTAAGTGTCCAGCTGAGCTCATCACCAGCTCTTCCACACCCCTTGCCTAAGACACACGCCTGTGAACACTGAAATACCTGAATAATTCTACCCATATGGGTATTCCCATGGCCTGCTCTGGTAAGACAAGGTACACATGTGTCAAATCACAAGCAAAAAAAAAAAAAAAAAAAAAAAAAAAAAAAAATAAAAAAATCACACTTTACACTTGCTAGACCTCTGGACATAACCTGAGATTCTCAAATCTTAAAAGGAAAGATGTGATGAACACTCTGGTCTTTCTCTCCCTCTCAAAGCTGAAAAGGCTGGTGAGCATCCATGCACCAGATGACAATGTTCTCAGAAGAGTAAAAGGCAGGTACTGAGTTATCACACCCATCCCAAGCCGAGCATGCCTTTTGTTAGGGCAGATGAGAGAGTGAAGTTAGGCCTGGACAACAAATATCATGGATGTGAGATATGACTTGATCATTAAAGAATACAGTCAACAGCAGAGCTGTCTAAAAATAACAGTAATTTAAACTCAAACAGAAAATGAAGGTAGTTCTCATTAAAACTGATTTTTCAACCAGCTCTAACAAAAAGGAAGTAGAGAAAGAATAAAAATAAAAGACATGGAAAAGTAATATTAAAAGTACTCCATGTTTTGTGGCTCTTACTACAGCAATAGTATCTTCCTGCTCCATCCAATTTTCTTTGCAAGATCAAAACCAGACCAGACCAGCACCTCACTCCATGTAATTTAGCCTTCCTCCGAGAAACATAAATAATACTCTCAGTCTCCCTCATATAGTCTACTATTTATCAGCTACAAACACCTTTACTCTGAGATAAAGTAGCTTTCCAGCTCTCTAGATCAGGAGATAACTTATAGCAGCATTTCAAAAACGTGTTTGCCCAACTGAGGAGAATTCAGAGCAAAAAGACAAATCCTGCAGGACCTGCTGGCCTCTGATAGTCAAACCCCTGTAATGTTACGTGAAGAACCAAGACTGAATGAGGAGAAGGAGTGAGGAAGAGGAAATGTACACATACCACGACTTCATACTTATACAACACTTCCTCTCCCCAGTCCTCTACAGAGACACAAGGCATGAATCTTCATCATCCCCATCTACCGGGGATGAAACTGAAGCAGAGTAGAGAGGGAATTTCCCCGAGATCGAAATAGTACTGGGAGGAAAGCAAAGATCACACTAAAAAGTTTTACTGGCTTTCAAGATTATGCTAATACTACCACCCTTGTTTTTCCAACAGGAGAGTCCTACCACATAATTGCTTCTCCAACATGGCAAAGGATACAACTTGGAGTTCAGGGAAGCAGGAGGCGGCAGGTGGAGAAAGAGGAGACAATCAGAGTTTCAAATCTTTGGTGTGTATTTATAATGTTGTAGAGAAACTGTATTTCAGGATGGAATGATTATTGATTTCTTAATGGATTACTGCTGCACAAATTTACACTCCCGCCAAAAACCATCAATCTTGAGATAATAATTATAAACCTATCAAAGCATATAGAGCATTCTGACTGAGTAGAAACCCACCGCTACCTGCCGGGAAATGGCCAGTTTTCTATTTCTCCCACTCCAACCACAGTACAGCATGGCTGAGAGCTACTGAAAAACACATGCTATTATAAAACAAAGTTTGTAATAGCCACAGGACATACCTCCAGTCAACTTTCATTAAACAGATTCTTTTAAACTGCTGCCCTTAAGGCAATGCTTGATCCATTAATGAACAAGTTGATTAGTTATTAGAATCCTTCTGTGTTATTTTTGTAATAGTAATGAGGCAGCACAAGCGTAGAGTGAGACTCCTTAGTGGGCTACATACATTCACAAACCCACACACCCTCACTTTTTCTGCTTACCAACCTACAGTCAAATGTTTCTGTAGCTAAGTAATTTTTTAGTGAAGGCACCCATAGAACAGCTTTGCTACAAGAAGCATCACTTTGCAAAAATGACTACATTACCACAAGGACTCCCCTTGACTCCAAGAGGTGTCAGACCAAGTCTCTGGAGATGGAGTACTATGGAAATTAAAAAAAAAAAAAAAAATTCTAAACCAAAAACCTCAATACCCCGAAGTTTGTGCAAGGAATGTGGAAGATTCAAGTCTGGCTCTGTTTAGGGGTTCCCACCCATAACACCACCTAACTACTGCCCACTGTTAAACCAGAGCCGTTATATGAGGTTATAGCCCAACTGCGAGCCATGAGCTAAAGGCGACCTGCAAAAGGGCTGGTTGTGAAGCCAGTGCCTCTCAGATGCTGGCCCCACCTCTGTGCAAGAGGTGACCACCCTTTGCACCAGGCCAGAGGCAGCAGAAAAGCCAATTCACTGCCTCCTTGACCAACCCAATTTACAGATCTGTTAGCTCCAGGCATTAGCACAGTTCAGCGTACCTTTGCCTCTACAGAAAGCACCAGGAGCTCCCACCCCTACTCAGATACCACCCTCTCCCTGCGTGAGACCATGCAGTAAACTGGATCAGTGAATCGATCCAAGCTAAAAATACCCCATTTTGTTGTTTGGTTTTACTTATTTAGAAAAACTGCTGGCATTGCCACAGAGAACAAGGCACATCGAACTCTGCTTTGAATGCATGCCTTATGAAAAGTCATCTCTGCTAGAAGGGCGTGTGGGGCACTTGCCAGTCATAACATCCTTAAACTGCCCTAACTAATGACAGCCCACACGTGCAGTGCCTTATAACACGTGCAGGTTAAAACCTGGCACACAACAGATTTTGAGGCTCCTACAGCACTGTTTGACTGCAGTTTGCTCTGGAGCAGAGTTGCCATTACACCAGTCCCACCGTACCCAGAGCTGAGTCTTGCTGTAAGCAGAGGGTTAAAAGAGTAGCTCATAGAAGCCAAGTGCTAGAATTTAAATGGAAAAACGAGGTACAACTTGATTGTAATCTGGCTGTTCCCTTCCATGCCTAAAACAACTTCATATACAAATGCAGCCAGTTGATATTCCCCCAGACTAAGCTTGTCACTACCTACAGCTTGCCCCCAGGACAGGGGTCTGCTCCAAAAGTGTGTGGAACTAGGAGGACAATCTCCCACGAAGAGCAGGGGCCTAAATTACTCCTGAGGAAGCTCTCCAGCTACACAGCACAGGATCAGCACCTTAACTCTCATTTATCTAAGATGTTACAATTCAATTATCGCAGCAACTTCTCCTCTATCTCATAACCTATCAATCGTCCCCTAGCCCAGGAACTAGACATAGCTGTTGTACGGCAGCAACAGCATCTCCAGAAAACCTCATCTACTCAAAAGGTGGTTAACAACAACTCAAAAAAAGAAAACAGCCAAAGAAAGCAGTGTTCTCCAAAGCACACAGGCCACACAAAATAAAAGCAAAAGGGCCCAAAGCGCAACGCTTGCCATCAGCTTCAATTAGCAGCAAAGTGGGGTTTGGGAAAACAAGGGTCTCTTCAGAGCTGCTATAGGGCAAAGATGAAATCCCAGAATTAAAAACAAAATCCCCACATGCACATTAATATTCAGAGGCAATTACCTTTCAGCTTAAAGTCAGCCAACATGCATCTTACTACAGCAGCTCTTAAAGCAATCTTGTTTACAATTGGAAATGGATTACATTATCTCAGCTCCACCTATCCACATAATGCAGAGCAAACTGTCAAACATAAAATTACAAAATGGTTATTGTAAGGTATCCCCTTCAGCATAAGAATTAATTTGACCTATTTTATTACTAAATTATTACTCCCACACAAATTTTCTATCATAGATATCTATCAGCGCTGACATTTATATTCCAGCGAGGCACTCTTAGATGCATATTTTTTTCTTCTCCATCTCAAAGGTGTATTGAACAGATTTGATGTAAACAGCCTCCTGCCAAGCTAGTTAAAATCTTTAAACTTTATACATACAATTAGATTGTGACAATAACCATTTGTTTTAAAAAAAAAAAAAAGGTATCTCTACACAGAGTTTCAGATTCTGAAACAAAATGTTTCACAATTTAAAGAAATAATTAATCTAAATTTAAGGAGGACCTACAGATATTTTTTTGCTACGGCTCTGGCGGGTTGTTCTGATTGTCACCAAGAGACATGATTTGACACAATGGCCCTGATTAAGAATGTGCTTAAGTCCTATTAAAGCCAATGGAAGTTAATCATCTGTTTAAGAGCTTTGCTAAATCAGGACCAGAACAGGAGACATTTCCAAAAAATCTGGGCCTAAATTGAACACACACTAATTAGCTGCACACACCAATTACATGATTATGGATGAAATGCGGTTGTTTAGCATTTACAACAGCACACTTTGTGTGGAATAATTTAGAAATAAGGTCTAATTATCATTCTCTAACAGGTCCCACAATGCATTATAACCCACATATACCATGGTAATTTTAGTTGAAGGACTAGCTTAAAGAAAAAAAAAAAAGAAAAAATCCTTCCAGTAATATTTGTCCAAATTCTCAAGCGGATCAAGATCTGACCCTTTTGGAGCTTCACTGTGTTCGCAGTGAGAACATCTGAGCACTCGAGCTCAGCTCTTTTCTTATTGCTACATTTTGCTTACAGAAAATACTCACTCTTGCATTTCAAAATGTAACATTTGCACTCTATGCTGTCTAACGACTTAAGCCCTGCACTCAGGAAACAAATTGGCACAGATTTGCATATCCAGGATTACAGGTATCAGCAAATTATTTCTAGAAAATTATTGTGCATACAAATCGGGGGTTGCTTAAAGTGTAACTGTGAACAACGTTGACAATTTGAACTGTTTGCCATTAGCCAGGATTGCACCTCACTTATGTCCCTTAGTCCGATATTTACTGTTTTTTCTTAGCAGCAAGATTTTCAGATAAGTGACTACAAGAGTCTCCACTTTCATTACATTTAAAAAAAAAAAAAAAGGCATTCCCAACCCCAGAGACTGCTGAAAAGCCGTGCTTCAGTGCAAAACACAGCTCAGAAATGAGAAGGTACATCAAGAATCACATTTATTAAACAAACACACACAAAAAAATCTCATGGCATGTAAGGCAATATTGCGATTTAAAACTTGACTCATGATTGTGAAAGTTTGGAGTTGGCATGCCAACTTGGTGAGCCATCTGCTCACCAACAATTTATAAATGAGACTGCTGCCAAAGCCACCCGATTACTCAGTTCTAATATTAGTGATGTAACTAAAACATGCTTATAGGGTTTTTCTCCCCATGAACTAGGAAGTACAAGGAAAAAAAAACCTCGTAGAGGAAAAGTTAAAAATAAAATAGGTAAAATGTAGCTATGTTCCATATTCCCTTCAAGTCTGATTAGTAGGAAAATTCAGGATTAATTCAATGCTTCAGTTCTGTAATTCCTTCTAAACCAAGTCAAAAGGAAAAAAAATCAGTAGAGTGATTACAAATGATGAGGCAAGGTGAATCATATATTCTGCATCCAATGCCCATTTCTTTGTTTAATGATTTAAATGGTAGTTTCTTAAAGTGAAACATGGCATGCTAAAAAAACCCAACAGCTCATAATAGCATTTAATATATTTTGACAACAGATAAAAAAAAATAATAATCAAGAAGTTGTGCATGCAGGCTAGCAGGTACAACTGCTGCTTTTACTAGTGATGCTATTTTTACCATTAGAACCAGGCAATGTGGGTTAAAAACACTATCCTATTTAAACAATTCCTTTCTCATTAAAATTCCAAATTACATATAGCAGTGGAGAACTGCTGAAAGTTAATCTACAGTAAATAATCCTGGGAGCAAAAGATACTGTAATGAAACTGCATGGAAAATTACTCACTCAATCATTTTTAAAACGTTGAGTCACAATTCAGTTTTGTTGGCCTGAAACTCCAGATCTATCTCCATGGCAAGTCAGTAGCAAATCCCAAAGCACAGCCAGTATTCCCAGAGCTCAGACGTGCGGATACGCTGCTACAGTAGTAAACCCAGGAGCGTGCAATGTCTTACACTAGCACTTCCACATAACACCTTCTTCCAGTTGAAGTAAAAAAGCTTTTAACCACCCGCTTCAATGTGAGCAGAATTAGGACATTTCTGAGTGCTCTACAAGGGACAGTAATAAGACTGAAAACACAGGCAAATCCTGGTGATATTAAGAGGACAATGAGAGCAATAAGCATCCCGCTTCATTTCAGAACACCTTGCTCCATCACTGCCAAAAGGAGTAGCTTTTAAATCTGCATTTTGAAATTAAATGCATCATCATTACACAATTACTGTTCTAATTAGCCTCGTCAACAACAGATTGGCTTTATTTACGATTAATTTTGGTAATGAGTTAGTTGTAGTTTTATCTGATGGATAATGGGTGAGAATTAATAATTGCTTAATCCACACAAAATTTTGTTGTTCACATAGTGCACAAAATTCCGACAAATGTTTCCGAATCCTAGCCAACAACCACCAGCACATTTTCACTATCTGAAAGCAGCCAAAGCTCAGCAAATGTTACCGTATTACATTAGATTAAACTGTTTATATATATAATTAGTATTATTATTATAAACTACAGTCATAATTATAAATTGACATTTGATTGCCAGCTTGTAAGGAAGCTTTCCCCCTTTCAAAACACCTGGCCAGAACAATTAATTCAGGTTATCTCCTTGATGGTCTACCAAGACCTATTCCGTTTACATTTGCACAAGAGAACGATGCAGAGATCCAAACCAGAGAAGAAATTGTCTTCTCCACCTATCAGACAACTTGTATCTCTCATACCTCTGTCCATACCCCTCCGATGAACCCTAGTCTGCCTCTGAGGCCAGTTTAAGGTCAGAGCCGTAGTTTTTTAACAAGGCATTGGTTTTAAATGGTTTTAAACTATCATCTCCAGTTGCCACCTTCTCTCAAGAACACTTTCCCCTTCCCAAACACAGGGCTGGTTTTGGCTCCACCCAGACCCGAGTACTGACCTCACAACAGGAGACACATCAGAAATTCCTCAAAGAGACTCTCACATACCACTAGTTTCATAAGGGCGTTTGGATGCCACAGCAAAGGCAAGGAAAACATGACAAGCTGGGGCACTGAGTGATATTCACGTGTTTGAGAAAACCCAACGGATGATAGCGATCAGCACAAGCAAACCCTAGTGCAATTCTCCTCTTCCAGCACAGTAGTCTGTTGCTGGGGTGCTATCTACCAGATGCAACATAAAACTTAAGGCTCTCTCCATATACAGTCACTAAGGAACCTTGGATAATTATACAGCAATCATCATTCACGTTTCTACAGCAAAACTACTTTTTTTACTCTTTTCCTAAGGCACTGTACTGTGTCATTCTAGGCTGTTAAGAAAACCACCAGGGTTCCACTGCAGGAATGGCCGCAGTTGGGATACAGATCCAGCATCCTGACATGAAGATGAACAAGTACTTTACAGAGTATCATTATAGATTATTTCCTGGAATGCACTGCAGTTTCCTTTGGTTTTGAATACATGTATGATATATATTTACTATAGTAAAAATCTCACTACTATCAATTTTTCTATAAATATTTAATGGTTTCCAGTCAGAAGCTAAATTTAAGTAACAATAGCACTAATTACATTAAATAAATGAAGCACTTTAAAAGTGTGAGAAACCAGCAAATACCTCCTTACAGCATTTTAACACAAGGGCAGTAAGACAGCAACCTGAAACCATGTTACATGCTGATAGCCTGAGTCATGTCTTATCTCACAGTCCGACCAGCGAGGTGATTTTGCACAAACATCTAACAAAAAGTCAGTTCTGCAAGCAGCAGATCTAGCAGAGACTGGCTTCCAACAACTTCGTCCCATGCATTTGACATTTGAAAAGGGTGACGCTTAATAGCTTTTCCTTCAGCAGAGGCACAATTCACACACCTCTCCTCTTTCTGGCTTCCTAATTTGATGAGACTTGCATGATTCTAAAATTTTTCAAGCCTCTCTATCATATGTAACCGAAACTCTCTGTAAGTGCCTTCAATTTGTATTTACACACATCACACATGTACAGGCTTGTCATAAACCAGGGCTGGACACATTTTTGTATTTTTTTTCCTCCCGCTGCCAACCTTCTCTACTTGGTATTAGCTAATTTGGGGGCAGCTGGCTGGGGATGTCATTTATACTCCAAGAACACTCTGGTTTGGGAATCACATATAAGTGAATGGGATTTTTAAGAATTAAAGAAATTGTGCAACTGATAGAATACAAATTTAAAAGAACTCAAGAATAAACTCCCAGAGCTCTCATAGTCTGACAACGTCATATACTACTTGACCCTTAAATACACAACTAACACATCATTCTAAACTCTTGAGAGCTACCTATAATCTGAGATTTTTAATTCACATACACTAATGATGAAGCTGACTGCCTCCCACCTATAGGAGCTGAATTCATACTAACATTAATATCTCTAATTTTTCTCCACCTCCTCAGCCTATAATTTTATTCATCCATTTGTATCTCTTCAGCTGGCATCCCGTGTGAAGCTCTTAAAGATTTCTTGTTGAAAAAGCATGATATAACGAGGAGATATTGTTACATTACACTCTAGAAGAATAGATTCTCCAGAAGATAATACCTAACAGTGATGGAGAGAGAGGCCTGTATATTTAAGCTAGAGGAAATTTTCAAACAGGGGGTTTCAGCTAAAGCTGATACCCCTGATTGTTCCACACAGCTGCATGGAGATGTATTAAACTCACCCAGGAACCACCTGTGCTGGTAACAAGGTCAAAACAACTGCTAAAGTTGACCCAATTTTGGAAGATTAAACCATAAAACTACTACACACATCTATGTCTAGGAAATGCCTATATTTGAAAGGTGATGAAGATTAAGGCACGGTGTGAATGTAAGGCCCAACAGTGTATTCTAAAATATTTCTGTACTCGGGCAAACTCTGCACAGGTGCCAGATCAGTGCAGACTCTCCAGATATGCAGGAGAGAGGCCCCTCACCATGATTCTACACATACAATACAAAGGCCATACCTAGGAACGGACAATTGAAAGTAGTATGCAAATAATTAATAAGATTTGTTCCCCTTCAGGGGCCATTATCTGGACAAGGCAAAACACACACTGCAGGATATCAATTTCTCAAGAAATAAGATTAAAAAAAATCACCAAAACCCAACCCCGTTTTCTTCTTCTGCCTGAGCTTTCTCCCCCTATCACAGACCTGGCTGCTAATCAGAATAAGGTCTTCAATCTACTGCAACTCTTTCCTGGAAACTTTTAAATCATCTATGACTTAAAGAGAATAGCTACTCTTCCCCAAATGAATAGACCTCGTATCTCTTCTGTGTAAAAAGACTTGCTGTTTTCACATAGAAAGAGGCAACGATTTTCAAAAGAAGGGAATTCACACCATCCTGTTTCCTGCTCTTTGGACAGAAGCGGGTGTTTAATTCACACTGCTGGAGTTTAAAGGATGCACAGATAGAGTTACCAAAAATTCTCTCAGTTTGTGTTTTATTGATAGACCTCTACCTAAGAGAGCACATTTGCTTGCAGAGGGAATCATAAAATGTCTGAAGGCTGAGCTGCGGACTAGGTGTGAATTTGTACACAACTGCACACACACACACTCCTAAATCAACAGTAATTATGAGAAAAATTAACATGGACTTGGGCATATCACAGGCTTCTCCAGCCAGCTTTCTATGCCACTTACCAACATAACTGTCATGGACTGAGGGAACAGACAGCCCTTGAGAAAAAACTTCTCTTTCTTCTGATGGAATTAGGTTTTTTTGGAGGCTGAGGGGAATGAAAGGGGAAAATGACTAATAAGGAGCTGAGAAGACTTCAGCCTATTGTTGAAAGTCACAGCATAGACTTCTATAGGGTAACACTTGTTTTGTTCAAGTGGAGAAACAAAGCGGGTAAACAAAAAAATATCCCTCGTCGGAAACGCAAGCTTTGTCACGTATGTGGTTTAACTACAAATGGAGCACCTCTGTTGTAAGGCCTGCCCAGATCTTCCATTAGCTAGAGATGAAACACAGGCCATCTTACCTCCTCACATAAGAGGAAATGTCATGAGAAAGAAAGATGATAGTCAGGACAGGCAGACAAGGTGAATAAATTTGCTGTACTTCAGTATATCCTACCTTCTTTGAAAACTGCTTTGGTATTCCACCCCCCAGGAACAAGGACCTGACATCTCTGGACAGGCTGAACACAGAGCGACCGTGAGCTAAAAGAGCAGGTACGATGCACACAGAGCCAACCACCTCCGTGGTGCTATGCCTCGGCCACACAGCATTGAAGGAATAAACCCCAAAATTGGAAAGCAGGGTCAAAAAGAAGAGGTGTGGAGAAAGCAAAAGTCAGTTTAAAAAAAAAAAAAGTTCTAATTCACAGAAGTTTAAATGATCTATCAGCACAGAAATGAGCGAGATGAATCAACCCTGTGCTCTTCCAGGAAGAGCGTCTCCTGTTTTACGGTATGCTCCAACCTACCACCTGTAACACCACTTGCAGGTGACTCTCACAGCAGGAGCTCCTGCCAGCATCCTTGCCTGTGAGGGATTACAGCTCTTCAAAGCCACAGGCTGACCCAGCAGTGCCAACAGAAGCCGGTAATGTAGACCTGGCTCTGGATCAAGGGCATATTTTGCTGGGCAGTGTAAATGGGGGTTTGTCCACACAGACCTGGTAATGCTCAGCTGTATGGGAAGAGTTAAAATGCTGTGGTTGCTCCAATAATTACCACAATCATTCCTGCGTAGGACAGGAAATAAGCTATGCTGGTATTAAGGTATTTCTGAATACGTCTCATTACGAGGCTGCAAAAATTAAATGTAAACCAACACCGAAGCAAAGTGGATATTGTAATAAAATTCCCACTTTTGACAAAAGCCTAACATGTGCCATCCAAACCTCCATCCTGAGCAATCTATGGCCTCTGTGATTCAGGGAAAAAAAGGCAAGACGGGTAAAAAAGCAGCACAGAAACATGAAGGGACTCCCCTACAATGATAGGAGTTGGGAGGAAAAACTGGGCCTCTGGTCACCTAGCCCAGAGCCATACCTGTCAAGCCTCATCGTTTCTTGGCAATAATCGCAGCTCTGCTTCCTTCCATTGGGATGCAGCAGTCAGCCACCTGGACTCCAAACAAGCCTTCACCGCTCTAGGCAAGGGACAACATGCCGTGGCACCGGCTCTGCACCCGGGCTGGCAACAGGTCTTGTTACTACAGAGAGCAGTGGCATAGCCTTCTCTTAAATTTTCTACAAGGCTGCTTCAAGGTAGATCCCCCAAGGAGTTTCAGTCCCTGGGATCACTGAGGAAGAAGCAAAAGTTGGCTATGCCTTTTCCGCCTGGCTACAATAGCATCGCTCCTCCAAGGTGCCCCTCTCGGCACCGGAAAGAGAACGAGCACCGCTCACCTCAGTAACGCACAAAGATCACACAGGTAGCTGCATTTTCACCTAGTCCTGCAAACTGTCGCTTAGCTGGAGGACTAGGCAGAGCCAGTGGCCCACAGGAATGGGAAACAAGCCCTCAATCCAATTTCCCAGGAGAAAATACTCATTGATTTTAACAGGAGCGGCACCTTCCCTCAGATTCAGGGATGGGAAAGACAGAGCGCTCTCTAACAGGTATCTCGTCGTCCAGCTGCGATAGAAGTGCCGCATTTCAAGGAAGATGAGGATTTCACTTCTCGTTGGCATGTCTGAAAAGGAACTGAAATTCCAGAAGCAAACATTGAAAACTTGCTGACTAGAAAGCTAGCAAGAGCACTGAGTGTTGTAACAGGGTGTGTACCAAGGAAAGTTAACCGAACCTGACAGTCCAAGAGAATGACAGAAGCTCCCTAAGAAAGGTGTGTGCTGCAACAAAGCTCTGGCAGATGACCTCTCAAAAGACTTCCATCAGAACGAATAAAAACCTATTTAATGAGATTAACTGATCATTTCACTCCACCCTCATTCTAACACTCACCCAAAGGAATGTTTTTGCAGCCGAATATTGGATTCCACAGGGAATGCCAGAGAGATGGTGATGGAAGATATGAAAAATACACAGGGGAACCCTCCGCTGTTGGACTGTGAGCCATGTAAGACAGTAGTTACTGAAACACCTTGCAGTTTCAGTGGCCACTCAGTTTTTCTCTACATACAGAGTTTGTTTCAGAGGAACTATTTCATTATTTTAACAATACCAGTGTGAAAAATCTCAGCTGATATGTATGAAGGTACAACAATCCAAAGTGCATCCCAGCAGGTATTTAGTTTCCAAGTAACTTTTTTTTTTTTAAAGGAAAAAAAAAAAAGCAGTGTAACACTAGTTTGCAGAGCTTCGGTTTCATAAATGAGGACAAAACCCTAGATTTCTGTTTAAAACCTGATCGCCACCTCTTTTTTTATTATTTTATTTTTCCTCCTTATACTTCAAGAAAGCTAAACCTATTGGCTAGAACTTTTAGAATATTATTCCCCTGGCAATTCTCAGGGAGTCTGAGGTTAAAAGACCGAAGCAAAGTCATTGTTTCTGTGAGTGTCAAAGTAGCTCAGTTCTACCAGCTCCCTGCCACACTTTATTGAGCTCATCCCGTATGTCTAAGCTCACGTTGGCATAGTGCATCTTCACCACCCTTCAACCTGTAAAACCACAGGTACATCTGTATCAGGCATCATCATGAAATTCCACAGCTGAGCTCTCTAAACATCAAACTGTCAAGCTTGGAAAGTCAGACACAAAGGTCAGGAGGACATCTCAAGTGATGGTCAGAAGTCCACCTGCTTGCACTGAGGCAGGATCAAAGATACCCAGACCAATAGATGTTGCCTAGCCTACTCCTTAAAGGCCGCCGAGGAAGGAGATTCCTCAGCATCTCGAGGTTATCCAGTCCAAGTTTTCAGCACCATATGCAGTGTTTCACACTTTCCAAGATATTTGGAAGAAGTGGAGACCCGAATCCCCACTTCAGAGCACAGCAGTTTGGCTGCCAGGATTCTTCGTGCCCCACTGCACGTGGCAGGGGAGCGACTGCCTCAAAGCACTCACTCAGTCGTGACCCCTGCAGCCCAGCCCGGACAGCTTCAACCACCCTCCCTAAAGAAAAGCCTCCTGCAGAGGCTCAGCATCCGTCACCTCACTCTACTGAAAACACACATACTGAGCCAAAAAGAATGCCAGCGCAAGGTCCAGACTCATGTGCCCGAGCTGTAGACTCTGGCAATGGCCAGGCTTGTTTCCTACGTAGCTGAGGCATGAAGCAACCTCTAATTTTGTGCGTTTGCATTCCAAAAAGCAAGACTCCACAGTTCCATTTCTTTATCCATACAGATGTGGTGCTCATACAGCTGTGGTTCATGAAACTCTGTGCTTGGGGCAACACAAGTGTGACAAAACTGGGCTTGTATGAAAATTTAGAGTTGAAAAACAGAAGTAATGAAGAAAGATTTGGGGCTTTGCAGTTACAAAAAAAAAAAAAAAAAAAAAGGGGCGCAACTGATAGTCTACCCCGACCACAGGGAATACAGTATTGGCTACATTATGATAAGCCCTTGCACTGGTTCTCCTTAAATACTGCTGCCAAAAATCACTCACACATAATACTGTTGTCCCAATAGCTATCTTGTCAGACAGCGCGATCGCTCCCCACCACGGAAAAAATGCAACTGCCTCGTTATTCTCAGCTACAGAGTCAGCTGACAATGCTTATTTTCTTAATAAATTATTTCTCATAACTTAGTAACACTTTAAGCTACTATAAACACATCTTGAAAGCATACCACAATTTTAATCAGTTTCAAACATCAGATGTTGGGTTTGATATTTATGATTGTTCTGACTCCGTTTCATTTAAGGGCTCCTTTTGTCTATGAAAGCGAGATAAGAAAGTTATCTAGGACACTCATTGTAATGTCTCTAATTTAAAACGAAATTTCCTCTGTCACTGACTGTCAGATGCTAATATCTGCTGTTACTGTCTTCCATATGATACCAGGCAAGTGGTCTCAGAGAAGTAGCCTTCATCCTATACAAAGAGGGCATCAACTGACCGAACAACTGTGCCCCTGCAGTTTCTAACCGGGACATTCTTCTAAGTCCATTTTAAGCTACAGGGAAAAAAAAAAAAAAAATCTCTAATAACTATAGTAAGAACTCAGCATAGTATTATGGGGAGGCAACTGGGAATGATTTCTTTTTAAAGCCTCTTTTATAAGGATTCTCCCTCATCCTTTAATTAGCATGCCCTTTCATATTCTGAGGTTCCTGACCACTTACAGCCCAGTTCAACATTCACCAAAGGCAACAAGACAGACCCCCTTGAACTCTGTAGGGTCTAGAGAAGGGCTTGGGGCCATGCAGGGAACTCTTTAGTACCAACACGAAGTTAATTGAGCAGGCCTTTGATGCCCCGCTCTGGGTGTCAGCCCTTGGACTAGTTTTCCTACGGAAAATCAGAAGTAAATCTGGACTTCCAGACTTGGGGCTATGTAAAGGTATCATCTGTACTCAGCAGGTATAGCACTAATTTGTCTTTTGCTGTAGAGGAAAGTGAGATGATCTATCAACCTATTCAGTTTGACTGTTTACACAAATTTTGAATCTTTCCTTACATAAAACTACAATAAAGTATTTTAGAACAGAGCATCTGCCAACATACATGCAGTATTGTGCTAAAGGCAGATACATACCGTAAGGTATATGTAAGATCATTAGTTAGCTATGACAGGCGATTTATTGTGATTTATCTTTCAGGATCATCTCATTCACAAGGAAAACTGAGTGTCAGCCCTATCCATAACCTATACATACCGTCTAGATACTTGAAAATGATAAGAGGTTAAAGGATCCAGCAGACAACTCTCCAACACGAGCCAAAATATTTAACCCAAAACCTTTTGGAACAGAACTTGAAAACATCAGTAGCCCAGCCAGAACTCGTACTAACACAGATTGCCAGGGGCTAATGAACATAGAAAACTCTTTACCTAGCACATAATTTTACCGTTGCTGGGGGAGCACTGCTCAGTCGTTTCGGTACAGATCCAAGAAATTTGCTTCTTATGGTTTCGTCTCTGTTTGAGCCAGACACAAATTAAGGCTAAATTAAGAGCTGTGGTTCAAAACGATTCAATGGAACGCAAGAACAAAGGTCAAAACTTAGATCTCTGCCCTGCAGGTGCACATCCTGAGCATACAGCTAAATAGGGCCATCCACTCTGGGGCTGACTGGCAACAAAAACAGGAATTAAATGTTTGGGGTCTGATCCACGTACCACCTCACGTACCACCTCCTCCATTAGCAAACCCTACCCAGCCAGCATGACATGCCCTGAGCTTCACTACAGCAGCACGCCAACAGTAGATCAGTCTCCAGTGACTCCGCTAGAAATTAAACCATACTGAAATACAACACAGCCACTTCCTCCACTTACAACGAAGGGTGATGGATTGATCCAACAGGAGCTACCGAATTCATATAAAGTATTTCGAATGGCCGTTCCTCCTTACTCTCCTACCTCCATCACTTCGGGGGGGAGGGGGGGGGTAGGTTCCAGGTCCCTGGGTTATTGAATCTTTAAAAGCATTTCCTGTACCCAAAAAACAGATGGAAAGCTCTAAAGCACAGCCTTAGTCTACACACACCAGATTCAAGACTTGGCCAAAAACCTTAAGTGAACCAACATTAACAGCTGCCACAAAAACCGACAACCTCTAATCAATACCTTCCATGTTTAAGACAGAACAAACCGCCTCTCTGCAAACATTCTTATGCCTGCAAAGAGTAATAAATGACAACAAATTTAAGAAGCTCGAGCTTTGCTTGGCTAAAGAACCTCAGGCAGAGCCCCTAATTTTTCAGCAGCGGCACATGCTTAACACAGAGCAGCAGTGATGAAAGTGGCTGAGACACCTCTGAAAGACCAAAAAAACACATTTAAAAAAGTAAGGTATTCACCAAGGCTGCAGATACATGTGTGTTGCAAGGACTAATGAAGCTTAAAAACCATTGAAAATGTTAACACAATGAACACGAAAATATTGAATGTGCTAAAGTATTTTTGCATGACTTCATCCTAGATCTTTTTATTCCCTAATTTGACTCTGGTTTTTAGTCTAGATTATAAAGAAGATTTAAAAGTGGGAGGTTTTTCTCCCCTTCCAATGAAGCCTTCCCATTAATAAAAAGGAAACAAAGAAAATGAAGAAAGCGAGTAGTAAAACTTTTACAACATAATAAAAATATACCAGAATCCCAGTGCAGCAGGATTGGAATTGTCTAAAGATGCTGAATTATGATCGGTTGTCATATAAAGTTCAGTCCAGAGTATTAGCAATCATATTCTCTAGCAACATGTATATAACTGTGAGATCTTCATAATAACCCTCAGTTTTAAAGGTTCATAAAAACTGCATTTTACTCATAATTTGCAGGAGGAAAGAAGAATTCTTAAAGGAAAGTAACATCTTTTTCTCAGTAAGAAAGACTTTGAAGGCAATACACTGTGTTTTAAAGCAGCGACCCCAAAAGCTCTCTTTTTCTTCATACAAACACTCCGTTTAAAAAGATAAATACATATCTATAGTACACACTCTAGAAAGAAAATTAGCATCACATAGAGAGGAACCCCCTGAAAGTATATTGGAAACAAAGCACATTATTTTTTAATACAAGTACAGAGGTACTTCAAGGCAAATATCTTGATGTAA
The DNA here is from genome assembly GCF_964289735.1 of Phaethon aethereus. Lineage (NCBI taxonomy): Eukaryota > Metazoa > Chordata > Aves > Phaethontiformes > Phaethontidae > Phaethon > Phaethon aethereus. Next base: position 39,406,268 of record NC_138580.1, read on the forward strand.
CACTGTAACCAACAGTAAAAGAAGCTATGGTACTCATACACAAAAAAGAAAGGACGTTGCTTTTATGAAGTGTGTCTAAACTACATTTATCCACCTCCAAAATTTAGCATGAAAATAATTATTAAAGTATTATCAGCACTTGACACTCCCAGTAGACTCCCAATCTCTACATTTTCTCAATTTCTCCCCAACATTCTAAAACAAAACCCTTTCAATTTGTTAGAGAGGCAGCTACCGAGTGCCATAAACCTCCACTTATCCCAGCCACTTTTGGACTTGGCAAGGCAAAACTGAGGTAATGAACAGGATGCTAAAGTTTCTATACGGAATAGTAAAATACAACCTGTCATCAAACCCAGATATTTTAACTTTATACTTTTGCCAGAGTAAAGCCTTTTTGTAAATAAAATGTGTTTGTTTTCAAATAAAGCTACTTCAAGCTGTTTTGGGAAGCACAGTAAGTAATATTAATAACAACAACAGTTTCCACTTGAATTTCAAAACCTGATGAAACAAAGCCAGCACATGTCAAGCCTAGTGTTTTCCTACCTGGAACAGGTAAGGACCAGCTCTCAAATGCCACCTTAGGATAGTTCAGACTAGTAATCCCATTCATGTTTAGAGGAGACACCAGCATGAACAAGAAAAAAGGGGAAAAAAAAATAAAATCTACCCTGTCCTCTTCTTTTATTAGCAACGCCCACAGCAGCGGTTAAGACCCTGTTAGCAAGCCAAGGACCCAGAGGACCAGCCTAACCCAAACGTGCTGCTAGAGAGAAAGAGGTTTAAGAAGAGACTTACTCCTTGCCATGTGACTGGGGGAGGTATGCTGCCCGTTGGGTGTGCTGGAGGTGAGGTCAATGGCCATGCCGGAGTGCTCCCTTTCGGGCGAAAGCTCATTGTCACCTGCTTTCACAAAACAAATCCCCCATGAGTTTCCACCCCCTTCTTCAGCAGAGCAACACAACGATTAAAAAGTACGACTCGCTCCCTCCTTTCATCCTTCCCTCCTTTACCTGCGGCGTCTTCCACAGCCTGTAAAAACTGGACTCTCAGTGACCACAAGTGAACATTTGACTGACTGATTTTAAGAACACCAGTCTTCTCTGCACACGCCTGTGACAAACCTTATCCCAGCTGCTTTTTCTCAAGAGAAGTTGGGATCACTTTTCCATTTGCAGACACTGAGAATCAGGGCTGGGCAGGAGAAAACTGAAGCACTTTAACATATAGACCTTCCTCCCCTAAGCTCTCAGTTAACTGACAGTTAAACAAAGCTCTTAAACTAAGACATTTTGCTCTGACACAGAAAACAGGAGAGGTGCACAGTGAAAGGCATAAAAAGTTTTTGGCTGCAATTTCAATTTCTGAAGATGAACTCTCTCTCATTTGCAAAGTTCGTTCATACTCACTAAACATTTAAACCTAGAGCTAGTCACCCATGCACCCCTCCCCATGCATTTCTCAGTCATACACAAAGTTTATGCTTAAATGCTATTAATTCAATGTCATCTCAATGCAAAGATCATACACAAGGCAGCTAAAGTTTCAGGTGTCTGCATCATAGAAAGGGTAGCAGGAGAAGGAAAGTAACTCAGAATAATCAAATGAAATGACTACTTACATGTTATATATCCATCAGCAGCCTCTGCTTCCATAGTCAAAGTGCAGTGCTGTAAGGCAGAAAAGTATACCCTCAAAGATGCCTGTCAGTATCAACCATTAAATGATTAAACTTACTTAAAGCCCTAAGTAGTTGCCCATTTTACTGCTGTTGCAACCATTGCCTAGAGAAACACACAAGTGTACTGCGTGTGCTCGTTTGCAAATCACTGAACTCTTCCTGCAAATTATCCGAGTAGAGAAATTCAGCTGCCTCCTGGGCAGGCAGCACTGGGATCATCTTGGTCTGACCATACCCCTCTCTGTCCCCCACTCGCATTTTTACATGATCTGAGAGTTGTTCCTCATTCCCCCCCAACTTTCCACTTGTTTTGTTCAAGCCGGGATGGTAAGGCTTTATCAATTATCAGCTCTCGCAGCCAGAACAGACTTTGAGGAGATGGATACTATTAACAATTGCTCTTTTCACACACATTCCAAGAGACTCCATCCTGATCTAACCAAAATAAAGCCCTCCCGTGACCGTTCCCCTTCGAGAGAGTTACTACAACTCTTTGTCTCACACCACTGTACACGCACACACACCTGTACACGCACCTGTTCACTCTAACCCTATTTATCTGCCACGGCATGGGGCTGAACCTCACACTTAATACTCCCAGATCATGCATTTTGTGGCGTGAAGCAATCTTAAAGTTTCTGGAAGCACTTTGCTGACACAGAACAAGCTATTACTTTCCAGAAACCCAAGTAACTGTATAGAATGACACCCCCTAGCTATCATTTGATATATATTGAGGAGGGGGGGGAATCAATAATCATAACCATGTTCTTTTAAGTGGAAAAGTTAAGAATCTGACATGACCAGAGGAGAATTTTATCTCCTCTCTCCCTCTACGGCCTCTTTTTTGCCTTTAGTTTCAAAACTCTCACTGCACCAGGCAGCTAAATTATTCACAATGAGCCATTTCTGTATTGATCGCCAAGTATATTTAGCCCTGGCTCCTGGAATTTCTCCATTACTTACTGGAAAACAGGCAGCTTCACTTCTTGTCTCCAAAACCACTTCCCTCCCCCTCCCTTAACCCGCTTTCCTTCCCCCCCCCACCTCCCGCCTTTCCCCCAATAAATAAATACTTTTCTCTGTGCTCTTTGGTATAAAGCAGATCAAATTCCCAAGGCATTCAGCACATAACACTTAAATTTCAACCTGCCCAGCTGCCACCAAACTCTCTTCAATTACTGATTTTTCACATGACTCTTAAAAAAAAGAAATATCAAAAAAAGAGAAAAGTTTTCAGAACAGGCAAGCCGCTTCCTCAAGCCCTTCAAAAATTACCTTATCTTCCCCCTAGTCCAGGTAGGCAGGCACACACTGAGAAAAAGAAAGAAACATCAGAAGCAACAGGGAAAGATCATTCCAGCCAATGAAGTGGAAGGAAAGAAAGGGGAGGAAGGGAGGAGGAAGAGAAAGGAAGACAAAAAGAAACACAGAAACATCCATAACCGAAAATAAAACACGGTTTGATTTTTATTTTTTATTTCTTCAAGGTGGGGGGGAAGAAGAGAGGAGAAAGAAAAAGTCTGGTAACCATTTTTAGGCTCGTGATGGCAAATCCCAGCTGCTGAGCCTCCCTCTCCACAACGAATGGAGAGAGAGAGTTTTGCTCGGGCTGAAGACATAGTAAGATGGGGAAAGTTTAAAAAAAAAAAAAATTAAAAAAAAAAAAAAAAAAAAAAAGAGAGAGACAGAGAAGGGGGGAGAGGGGAGAGAAACCCGCCCCCGGCACTTACAGGTGGGGCATGTGGAGCCAGGCAGCCCCGGGGATGAGCCGGCGGGGAAACTCGCTCAGGAATGGCACATACTTTGAAGAAAGATGAAGAACAAAAAAAGGGGGGGAAAAAAAAAGTAAAAAAAAAAGGAAAGGGAGAGGGAGCGGGAGGGAGGTCAGCCGCTGCTACAGCAATGCGATTAACCAGCGGGGAGAGGGAAAGAAAAACTTGATCCACCGGTTCCTTACGAATCGGCAAGAAAACGGGGGGAGAGGAGGGGATGTGGGGAGGGATGGGGCGAGCGGGGGAGCCGGCAGACGCACTCACACCCCGCGCAGGAGACCTAGGCCAACTTCCCCGGAGTGCTGCTCCGGCCCTGGGCGACACCGGGCTCCGCGCCTCATCCCTGCCTCTCCCCGCCCCTACCACAACCTGTCAAAGTCATGGAAGTCCTGCCTCATTTTTCGTTGTATTTGATTTTCTCCCTTTCCCTTCCACTCCCCCCTTGCCCCCGCCGCCGCCGCGCCAGGCCGCAGCCCCCCGGGGGCCCGCAGGTGGCGGCGGGCGCTGAGGGAAATGGCAGTTGGGGCCGGCGCCGGCTAACGGACCGGGCGAGCCCCGCCGCCCCTCTCCGCCCGCTTGGGATGGATCGGGGGGGCTTTTCTTTCCTCTTTTCTTTTTTCCGGGGGGGGGGGGGAGACGGAAAGCTAGCAGCAACAAGTCACCGGAGCCCACCGCCGTGCGGGAGATGCTGCTCAACCGCACTTTACGCGGGGACCCCTCCGCACACACCACACGGACACAGCCCCGCCGTCCCCGCCGCCGCCTCGCACACCGGACGGAGCTGTCCTCCCCGCCAGGGAAAAGAAAGACCGGGGGGGGGGGGGGGGGGAAGAGGGAGAGAAGAAAAAAAGAAAGAAATAAAAAGAAGCCAGGCGCAGATTTACCTCAGCCGCGCAGGCAGTGAATCACTTCCATCACCCTTTTGTTTGTGTTTTTATTAGTGTCGGCTCTCTCTGCCTAGTGGAGGTGTGTTTGTGCACGGCAGTTGGCTATGGAAACTAAGGCAGTGGAGCTGTAGCTAAGGGTAATCCTGTTTTTACTTCCTCCATCTTCAGAGAGCAGGGTTAGCCTGGGACAGCTGGTCAAACCCCGAGAAACCGATCCGGCGGCAGCCGCACGCCCGCACTCTCTCACACACACACACACGCACACACACACACGCACTCACACACCACACACTCGCGCGCGCACACGGACACGCTCGCACACACGCGCGCGCTCGCGCGGCCGCCCCCGGCGCGCGCGCAACCCCGCGCGCAACCCCGCGCGCGCCGCCTCAGCCGCCCCGCGCGCCTCACACACCCCCCACCCCCCACCCGCGGGGCCGGCGCGGCAAGCGCGCGGCACAGGGAAGGGGGGGGGGGGGGAAGGCGTGCGTGTGGTGAAGGGGGGGCGCGCGGGGGGCGGGTGCCCGCGCGGGCAGGGCCGCTCAGCACGCTCGGCAATCGATTAGAGGACAAGTGCCGCCGCGTGCGCCCCGCGCCTCACGCGGACGGACACAGACGCGCGCGCCGCCCCCGTAGGGCACCGCCGCGTCCCCCGTCCTCCCCCCCCCCCCCCAAAATCCCTGGGCTACCCCGCGCCCCCCCCTTCCCCTCAGGCGCGGCAGCCGCCGGGGCCGCCGCCGCCGCCGGCGGGCGGGAGAAGTTGCCGGCGGAGTCATGATTCAGCACTTCTGCCTCTGACCGCCGGGCGGCCGCGGGTGCCCGCCGCCCTCCCGCCTGGTGTGCTGGCTCCGCTCTAATTACCGCCGCGGGGGGAGGCCGGGGGGGGCCAGAGCTGCCGTGCCTGTTACCTAGTGGAACATTCAAAGTACCTGTGAGGTAATTTCTTTCCCTTTTTGTGAGCGTTACGCTTAGAGAAAGCCCGGCGAAAGTAAAAGCCTTGCCACAGAGTTTTTCCCCTCTCCCGAGAAATGGGTGCGACGGAGAAAGAGGGGGGGGAACCCTACCGTTACTCCCCTGAGGACAACCCTGCCCGCCTCACGGCCGAGGCTCTAGTGACACCTGCGGTGACACCTCTGGTGACACCTCCAGCCGCCTCAGTCCCGCCTCGGGGCCTGGGCCCTTCCCGCCGCCGCCCGTCGGCACGTCCGCGCCAAGGCCCAGGGCGTGCGCTCTCAGGAGAGCTTGCCCTCGCCTTCGACTGGTCTCAGATCGAGTGCAGAAGCGTATTTCTTCAAGCCTCTCTTCGAAGCTGAATGGGCTGGGTGCTGGTGGTCATGCCGTTATTAGGGGCCAGAATCAACAGTCCATTAAGAAGCTGTGGTTGTGTACATCATGCATTATATACACAGATATTTTTACATTTACATTTACAAAGTTAAGCACGCAAACATTAGGAGGCATTGGAATCCACCCTTGAGCCATTCCTCCCATTGGGAATGACGGGGAGTTATCCTTCACCTTCACTGGTACCGACAGGGAGTAACACACGTTTTGCCAGCGAGTTTCAGACATTCACTGACAAGAGTGCCTTCATCATACCCATGGTCTTTGTCTCTTGAGGGCCCGCAAAGGCTCTAGGTACCTGTCAACTTTGCGTTCAAGCAAAATCTTAACCACAACCTTAACTCTTGCTCCAGCTGCACGTGAGTGCGGTACTGTTGTTAGAGGCAGTGAAGTAAAACCCTGGTTTTATTAGCTCAGTCGCTTCACACCAAACGACATTCTGCTTTTCAGTGACAGGTTCACCCTACCCTGAGAGAGGGAGACAAACTCCACTTTAAAGAATACATTAAATTATTCAGCCAGCCAAAAACACTGAAGTGAATAGACAGCTCCCTCCCCAGCACTACAAATTTTAGCCAATTAGTCATTAGACCACATCTGTGAAGCAGGTTAATTTAACCCTCCTCATTTTGCATAGGAAGGCGGCAGAAAGGTTAGGGGACTGGCCCAAGGCCACAAAGAGCACTCAGAGCTGAGCCTAGAAAGCAGACTTCTTGTTTCCCACGCCTACGTTTTAACAACTAGACTTGGCTTGCCTACATCAGAAAATAGACTGGCATAGCTATAGCTGTGTAATTATACCATAACAGTTTATGCCGGAATAACTCTCCTTGCGGACATTCTCCTCCAGATGGAAAGTACTTCCCAAAAGCTGTCCAAATGAACTCGCTCAACACACAAACACTTTGGGGTTTGCCCCCTTTCCCCCCACTACCTTCATTTGGGGGGGGTCAAAATTCCCAAGATGTGGGTCTCGGCAGCATTTTGAAGCTTTTGATCACTTTTGCAGGCCATTGAAAAGCAGGGACAAATGCAAAAAAAAAGTCATTGAAATGCTACAAGTCTTGTCAAGATTTTTACGGTGCTTTTCATCAAAATGTTGAAAACTGAAAGCTTCCAGCTGGCTCTCCTTACAGGTAATAATTTAATAGCTAACAGCTTTTCTTCCAAAGCTGCTGGAACCTGCTTGAGCCATGGAAGCTGATGGGAAAAGCCAGACCCATCCTCTACAGTAATTATTTCTGATTTTTTTAATCCTCCTGCTCCATAAGCTTTCAAAACCAAATGAAGCTGTGAAAACAAGGAGGAGCGACCAAAGGAAAAATAAGGGACAGGGAATAAAGTGAAAGGGTTTGCCTTCAAAAATCAGCTTCTTAACTCCAAGGACTGCAGAGGTGAACGCATCTTCACGCCAGCAATACAGGCGCAAATCACCGGTTTCAATGCAAAACTCGTCTTGGGGGCTGCAGCAAGAGCTCCACCGGGGCTCTACATCAACCACACACCTGCCCCCAAATGGTACTTGGCAGAGCAGCCGTGATGACCTCGAGGATGAAGTGATGGTCTGGGGATCAGGAGACCAGGACTCACATCCGACCATGGTCAGAGGTCCTCCACGTAATTTCAGCCAAGTCATTACTTCTCTGCGCTTCAGTTGTTTTCCACTTCTAAAACACGGTGAATAATGCAATGAGAGTTTTTCTTCTGTCGAGCAACTCCCCAAGAGCAATTCTCAGCTTTGGCATGGATTTCTGCCACATCAGAGAGGTCATTTCAGCACATCTCTGAAAGAGCCATTGCTGGAGCTCTTGTGAGCCCAGCAGGCAGTCCTTTTGCCTTCCATTTCCATCAATAAGACCCAGGCAGCCTTCACACAGCCCTGCCTGCCCTGGGACAGTGTCCTGCCACACAAGCCCAGCTGCCCTGCGAGGACAGCCACCAACTCTTGAGACCCATGATGTGCCTCCAGACATTCACTCAGTCCCCCCGGGCCTCAGTTCTCCTCCTGCATGCTGGAGAAAAGAGAGCTCCCCCATCTCACAGGGACCCTGGGAAGAGAATTTAATTCCGTATTACTTGTCAGTACAGTGCTTTGATAGGTCAGTGATGGGCTCAGCCTGTTTTCAGCAAAATATTTAAACATTTAACCCACATATATGTGTGTGTACACACATGCATATGTGTGAGAATTATTATTCAAAACAACCATAATGCTTTTATGTAAATTCGGGCTTAAGTTATCTAATCCTCCTTTTTTGTACACCTGTATAAGGTCAAGGTATTCTAGGAGTTCAATCCCAAAAAGCTGGTATTAGTTACTCACATAAATAGTGGTTCATCTCAGCAAAAGCTCCAGCTTTATTTAGATTTAGCAAATTAAAAAGGCACATCTACCGCTGTTGCCTTGGACAGCTATGAACACCACAGAGCGGCAGACCCCCAGACCAGCTTTCTTCCCTTTAGACTGGGAATCCTCTCTTCTCTACCCACAGAAGGGGCACTTTGAAGACAAACTGGATCAAATCCCAGCATACTTTGAAGAGGACAAATGTAGACCTTTCTTTTCTTAACTGTGCATTGGGCAATCTAAAAACCATATAAGCACCGACCTATTCGTTATTCCATCTCCTCCTCCTCGCTACAATAAAGCACTGTTTTATGCTTATATGCATCAATAAAGAGACCTATAAAGAAAATAATGAACATCCTTGAATATCTTCAGAGCAGACCCTATTAATTTTAAAAGGGACACAACATACTGTATCCCTTGTATTTCACCAAGATAAAAGCCTATAGATTAATTCCTATTAAAACAGTTGGTATTTTCAGGACATGCAGATGTAATTTATGGAGAGGCACAATACTCATAATAGCTCAAAGGCCACAGAAACTGTAGATCTGTGTCTGTTACTGTAGTTGTACAGGCATTCATTGTACGGAGAGCAGTTGAAAAGGCAGAGTATGTAATCTGAATACTAAATTTGTGAATAGTTTCTCACTTGGGCTAGTTAGGCTTTTCAAGAGCAGCGGATGCTTTGTGGGGGACTTTGTAAAACATTCTGCTAATATATCACATGGTTGCTGTATTTTTGTCCCTTATCTTTTACTGTTAGAGCTTTATTCATGAAGACACAATATTTGATTCTTAAAAGGGCACCAGCTCCCGCTCAGTACTCTCCACCTGAGTCCAGTGTGTTCTGTGTAAGACAATTTTCACAACAAATGCTTCTTTCCTCTTCTATAAAGTAGGCAACTTTAGGTGTTTAGAACCCAAAAGTATACATGAAACAAGGATCCTTTCCCCTCACCCCCATGTATTCCAACTGGTATATCCAAGTTGCTTGGAAAATAGTATTATGTTTTCTGTTTTATTATCAATAATAAAAGTGTACAGGTTTTCTCTTATTATGGAGATATAAATGTATATGGATATATCATTTATGAGGAAGGGCAATTCTAAAGCATCCTAACAAAATTTAATTATGACACAAGCTACAAACAGAGAAGCCTTGAGCCTGGGATCATTTTTATTCTTCGCTTGTACAGCACCTAGCACAATGAGGATTTATGCATGACTTAGCTTCCCACTTAGTACTTCAAGAAAAATAAGAATTAACTCTTGCTTTTCTTATGGCTGGAAATCACAGTACCAACAGAATTGCATACGTCCAGTAGTGAACAGTGAATGGCACAGAATAATGAAGCAGCTGGTACAAAAGTGTGCTGGATCTATTGAAATTACTGGACCTGCTGGAGGCATTTAGGCAGAAAGACAGTTGTTACTCAAGCTGAGATTTGAGAAAATTATAGGTGTCAATTATGCTGAGTATTGCAAAGTACCAGGGAACATCAGTGACAACCAACCAGGCTCATGGCTTTGCACCATCTGAAAATTTGCTGGGTATGGAGTTCCTCCATTTCTCTATCACAGGATTAACATGAAGAATCTCAAAAGGTCAAAAGTTGCCATGTGGGTTTGAAGGGACTTCTACAATACAGAAGACTTCTACCGAATTAGGCTGCAAACATCAGAGGAGCAGGTCTTGTACGGCTTCTCACACTTACCTTCTGGCTTCAACCTTGTATACTACAGATATATTCATAGTTCTCATCCTGGGTGAAATGCAACTAGATAAAGTCACCCTATGCGTACATTTCTGAAGTTGAAAAGAGTTTCCACTACAGCTCTTTAAAGCTTGGCAAAGACTTGAGGAATAAGGACATTTTCTCTTTGAATCCAACCTACCTGTAAGTGGACAGCATGAGCCAGGGGCTCCCTGGGGTGCCTCAGGCCAGCACGGCAGGAACCTCACCAGCCAGGGCCACGTGCAACCCCCAGCAAGGGAGTAGGGCAGGCCAGAGACGATGGCCAAATCTAACCAAGAGCCCTGATCTTCAGGCGAGTCTGCAGTGATGAGGCAGGTCTGAGGTCAAGCCGAGAAGTCCATCTGCAGGTCAGGATCAACAAGGTCTATGGCTAGGCAGGGGCACAACTATGGCCAAGCAGGAGACCAGCACTCTTCCAACACAGCCCAAACAAAGAGCAAACCATGGGGCTGAGCTGAAATGGGCTCCTGGCCCAATGGCAGGAGTGTGGGTAGAGGCCCCAGCTGAGGCTGCTCAGGGTCATTCAGATCTGTTAGTGCCTTCAGGGGCCTCACACTGCCAAGCCAGCCTCCACTCTGAACAACTGTGGGTAGGAGTTTTCAAACAAGGAAACAAATAGCCGACCGTATCGTAAAGTTAGATAGTCTAATCGACTGTGCCCGCTCTTGCTCGCAGGAGCTGTTAGGCATTCCACTCCTCCGTTGCTGAAGAGTGATGCTGTGCACACGGGGAGCAACTGGCATGTTTTAAGCTCATGTCTCACCTTACCTTGCAGGAGCTTGCACATCTCCCTGGAAGTTAAACAGGCTGTTTTCCCTGATTCTACCTGGGTGGTTGCATGATTCCCCTCAGGGTCCCAGGGCCTTTATTCAAAACACTTGAAGGGTGTCCTGTTTATTCCCTTCACTCCTCGCTTGCCACATTTCCAAAACAACACCACGCCTGTTCAGCTTGCGTAGCTACAAAAAAAGCCAGCACGGATTTACTGGCATGTAGTTTACCTTCCTTAGTCCTTGTCCCTATTCATTTACCACTTTTCCAGCATCTTGCTGGTGCTTGTCGGGAGCCGGGGAGAGGCAGCGGTGCTGGGCCGAAATCTAGTTGCTGCAGTAGCCAGGGGCTAAACATGAAAGTATCAGTCGGGCTGACAGCAGCTCCTGCAAGTGTGTGGCTCTGTAACATGGCCTGATCCAGGGGACAGGCACTGCTGCCCCAGGCCAGGGATTAGTCCCTTCTGTGCTGCTCAGCGCAACGCGTGGGCTCAGCGTGAGCAGTTCGGTGTGAAGTACCGCATCTGCAGCGAGTGCTGGGGTGAAAAGCTGCCGTCCAAACCAGTCTTTTGATGGCTGCAGAAACGATGTGTCGTCAGAGCCTCATGAGTAATGAAGTCAGAATGTAAAATTGACTGAGAAAACCAAAATGCCCAGCCTTCCACCTCCAGAAGTGGCACAGCTGAGGCAAAGGCTGACACTCTGTTGTCTCAGCAGTGAAGCACAGCCTGGGGACTAAGCGTAAGTCTGGACTGTGGATGACTCGCTTTTAATGCCCTGCTTTGGAGGAGGATATTCATTTTCCCCTCCATTTATGAGGAGTATTCTGCTATAGGCACCTTGTTTAGCCTCCTATTCCTTGGCTGCTTCTGGAGTCCGTGGAAGAAGACTGATGCATCCGGATTGCAAGTCCAAGCACTGAAAACAGACTCCTGCTTGTAGTCACTCTCCAGAGGAGCATTTCTTTCTCCAGTGACTACACAGGGAGGTTGGAGATATCAGCTGGTTAAGTTAGTTACTTACAATGGGTGAATATCCCCATTCATATTTCCGTTCCTCACCTAGAAAATAAAGCTGATGCTATTCCTTCTCCTCTGACAACTGTGTTGGGAGTCAGGAAGACCTCAGCGAGAGGGGCAGGGACTTGGAACAGTGCTGTGATGGAGGCTGCACGAGTGTGCAAGAGAGAGACACCTGAAAACCAGGGGGTTTGCATGCCTATTCCGTGCCCATGAGCGAAGTGTCATCATAGAAGTGTCCTGGTGTTTGATTGTGAAAAGACAGTCACCTTAAATTAACTGGCCACATAACCAGTCTTAAAGTGGAGCCAGGTTAACTTTGATTAGCCACAAGCAACAATTTAGATCATAAAAGCAAAACATTAGTATCTTTTTCGCTGCTCTCAGTGTTACATGAAACAACGTTTGACCACAGCCTTTTAAAGCCGCATGTTAATTTTTATTGCAAAGCATTCTGCTGTCTTGCTCTAGCAGCAGGGCTGATGGAGTGCTCCACAGCCTTATTTTAGGAGACTGATTCATTTAGTGGTAGAGGATTTCTTCATTTTTCAAAGTTTTATTTATTATTCTTACTTTACTCCAGGAAAGGAATAACATTTCTGTACATACAGACATTACCCACACATAACTGTGCAAGCAAGGAAAACATAACTTCATTCTTGTGGTTTGAAAATGCCTCCTTTTTCCTGTTTGTTTGTTTGTTTGTTTTTAAGAGGGAGGCGTTTCCATTTTTTAGCTCTCCTTTGGGGATTTAAATCAATCAAGACATCATTTGCTCTCCATATTAGAAAGACAATCTTTTATTCCCAGCTACTGCCAATACACTGTCATTTTTTTCTGACATCTGGAAGAATGAATGTTACTTTCTGTTTATCAATCAGCAGCATGAGGGATTGCTCTAATTAGGATTTTGGGTGGTGGAACGGTGGCTAAAGAAGATGTCATTTTATCAGGTATCTTTTCTTCACTGCACAGGCCTGAGCTTATCTCACATCATCAGAAATGCTTCTACTGACTTCAGCTGAAAATACCCCATCTAAAATCTAAAAAAGTAAAGAAAAAATATTAAAATTTTACAGCATTATGAATGAGGACATAAATAGAAAAACCTTTGCAGATATTATTATCATTTTCGTCTTAAAAATTCTTCTCTGAATTGCTTTTGCCAGTTTATTGCATCCGTACACTACAAGAGTGTTCTTCTCATAACAAAACTTCCCTCATGCAAAACACTCACGGAATTTATTATGAAGCCCCGTAGAAGTACCAGGTCTCAGCTTACTCATGGCATTAGAAAGGCAAATGCTTTTTGTAGCAGCTTGCTGCTGGTTTGGGTTTGTTGGGATGGTTTTTAATTCAACAAGGGTATAATTTTACATTCAGCTCTGAAGTTTCATTAAAAATAGCTATTGAAAACGATCCTTAAGATCTGAAGATGTTTTCCAAGGAAATTGTATCCAAAGTAGCTATAGGTCTTTAGCATTGACTTGATCCTAAAGTGATTTCTGCACTATGTTGAGTTGCCTTTGTTGGCTGACATCAAAATCATCACCATCCAGCTAGTTTATCTTAGATGTCTCGTGCAAGACTTTTGCACATGTTCACATATGACCCTTTGAAATAAAGTGTTTGTCTGGCTGTAGATGGTGGCTTCTTCTTTTGTAAGACAAAAGAGCTCTGTTGAAAACCCTCACTTAGTTGTCGTCGCCCTAGAATTAGAGATACTGAAAGAAGAAAAACTAAGACGACGACTTCTCTAAGAATTATTATCTGTGGCTGCTCTTGAAGTAGTCGGAGCTTTAAAAAAAAAACAAAACGAAAATGCTAAACTCTGGGGCTGACCTCACATTTCTCCATGGGAATGTTTTTTTCCACTGCTTCCTTTAAGAGGTAGTTTCTCACTTTAGATAAGGGAAGCTCTGTCAGCTGCTTCATAGAGCAAAACTGACACCCACTGGCCACCCCCAGTACTTGAAACACTTGGAGCTATCGAGCAATCCTTGCTTCAGGGCAGAGCAGAAGAAAGGAGAGATAGAACAACCTCCTAACTCATCTCAGCCCTTCTTCCTTACAGTGCACGGCTTCAGCACTGGCAGTGGTAGCCCGAAAACCCCGCTGCCGTGAAGTGGGACCATGCACGACATAATAATGCTCAGGCTCCCTTTCGCTCCTTAGGGAATCGGTCGTATAAACTCCTTTTACATGATAAATGACAGGGCTCCTATCCCTTTCTGTAGGAAGATGGACCAGCTTTACTGACCATTTTTTCCCTGAAACTCAAGAAGACATTTCATTTGATCAGTCTCGGGCTTGCTGTGCCCACGGTCCACCACGCTTCCCTGCATCAGCTATCTGCAAGCAGCCATCCATGTGCTGGTTGCTGCTGAGCCAGACTTACTCAATTCTGCTCCAGCAGTTGTCCGTCTCTGCTGCGTCCCAAATTTCTCTGTGGCATCCTCTTTTCTTGTCATGCTGTTGCCTCCGATCGCTGGAGCTTTGTTATCAAGGCTCCCAAAAATAATGTTTCCTACCGAGTACTCTCGCCTGTGCCTTATGTGAAGATATGTCCCCTCCTGCCTCCCTGTCACAGCACAGACCAGAATTACGTTGGCATTTATACATTTATTTTTGAATCTCATTGCATGCTCATACCTGATTTGCTATCCACTTAGGCACTTCCAACATGACTGCTTTGTAAGCAGCTCCTTCCTACCAAATATCTTTGTTTTAGATTCTATTTAGCTCCTCATGGAGAACTTCAGTCTTCCCCCAGATTCAATCTAATTCTCTTATTTCCTCCACATGTCATGTATCATCATGTGCTACTCTCTGGAATTATTCCTTGCTCCCGTCTGGTCTTTGAAACTCTTCTCCACTCTCTCATACGATACTGATTTCATATAGTACATTATATTCTACATGGAACATGTCACTTTGCTGAAGGGTATGTTGTTATATTTTATGTAACCAACGTCCCCTTTTATGCCTGCGTGATCAGTTTGCACTTTAGCTATTTTAAACATCCTGGTAGTACATTATTCAATATTTAAAGCATGGTATCTCTAAAGTGCTCTCCTGTTTCTTATCACAGTTTCCAGGCAGTGCAGAGTAACTTACGTCGTTGAACAGGGAAGAATGTTTTTGAACACTGAGCAGCTTCATCCGTGCCCACTGTCCCTGCCTCTGCCACTGCCTCAAGGGAAAGAGGAAACTGGGGTAAGCTGTGCTCTGCCTTTCTGAACACTCATACATTCAGATCGTCTGACAAGGGTTTTAAAGAATAGGCAAGGTACTCTAATATCTTAAGTAATTACTTTTTTGAGACCTCCAACAGAGATTAATACTCTGACTTAGTTTTAAATTTCTCCTTTTAGCTTTTAACTTCCCCAGGTGAGCAGAGCATCACCTTGCATTGCTTTAGAGGAACTTGATAAAGTTACAAGATTATTTGATGATATTTAGTAGCTGGTTAATTAATAAGTTGAAGGCAACATGTGACAGCAGCCTAAGATGAATAGAGGCCACAGTGTGGCTCTGTATCTCCCTAATGCTATTTATAACCACTTCAGCCTCAGCAAATCCCTCTCGCCTGCAGCCTGACTTCAGGACAGGCTGCATCCCAGGCTGGGGGGGCCACAAATACCTCTGCCAGTGCCGTTAGGGGGCAGATTTTAGGGCCACTCATCGCCACATACCCAGTATCAATATTATAAGGGAGGAAGATCCCACCTTGGTTTAGTAGGCATGGTGGTGTTGGGTTGACGGTCGGACTTGATGATCTTAGAGGTCTTTTCCAACCTTAATGATTCTATGACTTCCCAAGTCCAGGGTCCAACGGCTTTGACTTAGCTTGGTTGTTAGTCCAGCCCCAGCTCTGAAGCGTTAGCCTTTCACAGGGGTCCCTAAGGGACAAGTTGTGGGTCTGGGTTAACAAGACAAAACTACTTGGATGACAGCGATACGATGTTATTTGTGAGCATGCGGAGATGCTCTGTCTTCCTGTCTGGGAAAGAGCTGGAGAGAAGGTCCCATTTGAGCACAGACATACCGGGAAGGGTTGCCGGCTTCAGTAGAGTCATTACAGAAAGCACCAACCAGGAACCAGTCCCTCACAGTACTAATACTCCTTATTGCATCTCACTTTGGTTTCTAGTCTTGCCTGAATTACAGTTTCTCCCAAACTATGGTGTGCAGGCCAGGGGATTAGGTGGTTACCTGGAGACTATGGAGTCCGTTCATGCCCAGATGACACCGTGTCCCAGAGGTGGTGGCTGCTGGGAGGATGGAGGGGACACCCTGCAGCCTCACTGAGAGGGACTGGGCTCTCGGAGCTCCCTCTGCAGAGAGGGGATCACACTCAACACAGAACTGAAGCAGTGGATACATCTCCCTGGCTTTCCTTCTGCAGTGGTAACATTATTAAAATAACACTAAGCCGCCGTACACATGGCTGACGGCTACGCATCATTTATTGATTTTCCTTGCTTAAAGCTTAGCCATGATTTCAGGCATGCAAAAATCCATTACATCAGAATGATTTGTCAGTAAATTGGTTTTTATCTTAAAAAGAGGAGGAAAAAAAGATGTTCAATAAAGAGTCCTTGGCTTTTCAGGATATGCCTTAGGTAACGGTGGGGTTATGAGAATACGGGTAAGTCTCCGCCTCGATTCATGCCCATACGAATGATGTGCTTTCTCTGCTGGCTTCCATTTGAACATTCTTTTCTTACTCAGACTAGATTTGTCTCTATAAAGTGAGATTCCTGGGGGAGACAATTGTTTATATAGATGAACCTCGCATTCTTTAGCTTTCGAATTTAATTTTTCAAAGCAATTTCTGAAAAAGGACCCACCCCATCACCCTCCTGAGTATTTGCTTATTCAAGGTCTGCGAAGAGGGATAATTTGCTCCAGCTCTCAGCGTGTGGGCACAAGGAGCAGCTGTATGCTTGCAGAGGCACGGGACCCATTTTGGTCGTGCAATTTTGTGGACATTTTTGAACACGGAGTCCCTGTGCTCTCCCATGCTATCAGGTCATTGTTCTGAAAGCCCGGTCCTGTTTAGATGCGAGTTTTAGCAGGGTGCCTCTGCTTTGCACAGCCCACATTAAGTCCATATTAAGCATAGGGTGTTGATGTACAACCCTGAGCTTACTAATGTTTGACTTTTGAAAACTAGACATCACCTCCACTCCGCTGCATGCCGTTGAGACCTCTTCACTGTGCCACAGACTGTGAGGTTAGGATCTTACTACCTGCGTTTCCATCTCCTCATATCAATACCAAGCGATATATCTGCAGCAACAGAAACAGTAGTCGTTCCTACATAACAATAAATGATTTGAGGATGCTTCTGAAATGCACACAGGAGCCCTTTGCAAACTCACACCGACACATTTGAAGGTTTGGATGCTGAGAAATCCCTCGGAGAGTCAACGTGGAGACCTGTTGAAGTCACCAGTGAATATATTTCACTGGGATCATACAAGGTGGAAACGGTAGCCAGCAAGTTTGTGGTGCTGGGTAAAGACTAATCACGTACCCTATACGTTCCTGTATGTTTATATATATTTACTTGTTGGCTGAGTATGAAGTGAGAGGAATTTTAAGACACTGGAACTCTGAAAGAAGTCAAGGGCTAACAGCCTTCTGGCTTCCCATACCTTCACTGAGATGTCTCAGAATCCATACAGAGGTGCAGCCAGCCAGCCTGGACGTGCAATCCAGCCACCTCCTGTAAGTGATGTGCATTCAGGGAGGAAATCCCAAGAGCCAGTTTAAACAGTGCTTTCAACACAAACTTGTTTCTAGACTCACAGCTAGTATTTCCATGATTTCACCAGCTATGTTTCTGTTGTGAGACAACTGCTTGTTTTTTTTACTCTGATAACAAAGAACCACAGATGTGGTTGGGTTTTCTATCCCTGGTCTTTCAGCCTTCCTTTGAGCTGCATGAAACATGTAAACTTTTTCCTTTCAATTTCCAGGTTTAGGTCCCAAGCCAACAAAGCGCTTAAACCAGTATCTTCATTTGAAGTTAGACCTTTCTTTTTTTTTTCATCCGGAGGTTGAATTAGATGAGTGGCAGAGGTGTCCATTCCAACCTGAATTACCCCCCCAAGACATTAATAGTTACAGTACTTAATATTTTCTGTACGAGTCTCCCATGGCCATCACAGAACAAAAAGGCTCAAAGCTGTTATAACTCATATACACAAGACACAAGGACAGGGGAAGAAAGGGCAACAGAAGGTGCAGAAAAACAGTTGGTTTTCAGTGGTCTAATTTTCTGCTCTTCATGCATATTTAAAATACATAAACAATCTCCAGTCGTTCAACAACTCTTCTGGTTTGTTTGGGGTTTTTTAATTATTATTATTTTTAAAGGTATTTGAAAAATAAATACACTGATCAAAGGGTTTTCTGGAATTGTAGCTTGCTTTCTACCTTTTCATAAATAATGGAAATACACAGCCGAGGTGTAGTAAGCGTGTGGCTGTACTATTCATTGCTTTCCTCTGAGGAGCCATTTCTCTTACAGCTACTACAGTTTACTTTTGGAAATGTGTCTGATTGTAACACTTGCAAATGCATATTTTGAAAGTTGGCTCCAATAATTTATGCACTCACGCTTCCAGATCACAGGTTATTTTTAAAGCTTCCCTTTTCACAACAACGTTCCCCATTTTCACTAAAACAAAGGGGAAGAAAAAAAAGCCCACCTGTGATATACCTAAAGGGAAACCTATGTAGATGAAGAATAAAATTTCTATCACACTGCTCTCAATGTCACATCAATCCTTTTGGGCCACAACCTACACCATGCCTGCTAAGATCAAAAAATCAGGGGAAAGGTAGAATTTAGTACAAGTTACTATAAATTTGTCAAGATTGTTAGTTCAGAATATCAGACAAAAAAAAAGCAATGCAAGTTTATTGTACATGAAGACCCATCCCTTATAATTTACCTCAACAGATAGAAAAATGTGTAATTTGCTGGAATGTTTTCCATCAAAACCCCAAAAAAACAGTTTGGGTTTTTTTTTCATTTTGGTTTCTGCCAGTCAAACTTGAAAAACATCCACCCCAAATTAAAGTGTTCTACTTTTGGAAACATATTTCTTGATTTGGGTTCTTTGGTTTTCTTAAAAAAAACATCATGCTGAACGGAAATTATTTCACTGTTGATTTTTTTTTGTTAAAATTCAAAATTTCCATTAAAAACTTTTGATGGAAGGTTTTCAGCTACTTTTAATCTTTACTCTTGCTTTTAGCCCATAGCTGCATGCAAGGTGACAGACTGAAGAGAGGGCAGAAACAAGAGTCCCCAGCAAAAGCTCTGTGAAAGGAAAACACGTGGAGAATAACTAAGGAAAAATTTTTTTGCCTTATTCTGATCAAGTTTCCAATATTCAATGATTTCTTGCCACCATATTTAACAAATGAAGCCAAGGCCACTGCCACACGTCAGGGCATTCCAGATCATTTCTCTCTGCGTACTTTACCCCTGCACAAACTGAGGTTCACGCTGCCGAGCGTGAGCGCTTCCCATCAACCAGCCCTTACACAAAAGGAACTGCAATATTTCTGGCCATTTTTTATGTTTTCCAGTAAGAGAACCAAAGTCATATATGACCTCCTACCCCTACGTATGCCTATTTGCTTTAGGGTGCTCTAAGCCAATTTTGGCATCGCAAAGGCTGTATTATTGTATTTGGTCTGGTATCAGCTACTTCTCAATGAGGGAATATACCTTATCACTTACAGTAGGCTGGCTACCCGAAATTAATGATGGATATTTTCGGGTGTGCACTTGTGGAGGGCCGAGAGCGGAGGAGGAAGCATTGCCCCGCAGAGGTTGCCTTTGCCGTAGCGTGCGGTTGCAGAGAACCTCTTCGAACGTCCCTTCCAGAGCAACACAAGGTCTGCATCTCCCCGCTAACTCAAGCCCCTCCACATCCCTCTGTGTAGGGTGTTATAAGTCCTGTCCTCCCCTGTCATCCCTGTCCTCCCCAAACTCTTCACCATCCTTGTGAGCATATCCTGACAAAACGCACGGGAGGAAAGCGGGGTCACGAGCGCCTCTTGCAACACCAGGACTGGGGAGCGCATGGGCCGCTTGCTGTCTTCTCCAGCCTGAAAACTTTCCCCAGCGAAAGGTTTTAGAGCAGGAAAGCGAGGGGTGATGTACAAACAACCCCCAAAACTTTCCACTACACTTCAACTTACTTTTTTTTTTTCCTGTGGTAAAAGGCAGGTGAGTTTGATGTTTATTATCGGTTTTTCCTATTGTCATTGCGCAGAGTTAGTGTAACTGCCATGCTATACTAATATACATCTGCGCTTTGAAATGCAGCGGTGAATGTCAGTTAGGCAGTATTTATGCTTTTCATGGTGTCGGAGTAATTAACATCCCCTTCATTTTAAGCACACGATGAAAGAACACATTGAAGGTCCCCACAGAACATACCAGAAGGGGTTTAAATGGTAGACGGGGGGGAAAAATAGATCATAAAGATCAGTGCTGCATCTCAGCATCCCACTTTGGGCATGGTAAGGTTTAAACCTGGGGCAAATTCCCACTAATGGAAGTTAAGCACGAGCGCCCGGGCTACATGCCGGCACGGAGTTGAGGATGGAGCAGCATCATTTGCTGAGGCTGTGGACCAGAGACACCTGAGCGATTTGGATTCCCTTTTCTTCTCCATTTGTCCACCCTAAAACCTTTCTTTCTCCCTTTTTTTAATTCGTACAGCATTGAGTTTCATTAAATGTTTATGACCCTATTACGGGATACAGTTTTAGATGACTGTAATAAAAGGGAGTTGATAAAACTTCATTATCTGTGGTGGCGGATGAAGAATAAAATCTTATACTTTCAAGTTTGTCCATAACATTGGTTGTAATAACTTTTTTAAAAGCCAAAGCACACACAAACATACAAAAAAAACCCCAATGAAAAGCCAAATTTGCTGGTTACAGGATTCAATGTCACAAAGTCACCATTGGAAATTGGTATATCAAGCATATAAGGAAAACTTATAAAAAAGCCACTTAGAGAAAAGCCACAATTTCTTTTCACTGCATATATTATTTCAGGGCAACAGCTTTTTGCTCCCCATGTTACTCGGGTGGGAAGTATATGACGGTTTTGAAGTACAGGAGTGTCACCTCACCGAGGATAAATTTATACCTGATTTGGGGTGTGGAGTGCAGAAAATCCTGTGATCTTTTCCTTTAAAATATAAATTGCTGGTACTTTAATCATTTATCAGAAGGAAGAGAGTGTTTGTTTCGAAGGCGCAGAATGAGGACTTTAAAATTAAACACTGCTCATCTTTGGCTTTTGAGTGAATGCGGATCTTAAGATCTGCAGAGTTGTTTTAATTCCTTCATGTTCTGCAGGTAACAAAAAAAAAAAAAGAAAATCTCTTTTCCTCCCTCTTACCGGGTGTGCAAGAAGGGACATTTTGGTAAAACCCGGTCCTCAGTTTTGAGTTTTATAAAACAAGAAAAAATACAACCAATACAAAAACGCCCCACTTAACAGCCCCCGCAAAATACTCGCCTCTGCCCCTCCCACAGTGTTTTAAGGGTCTAATTTTGTTTAGAGGACGAATTTGGCCGGGCCATGCAGCAGCGATGCTCAATCACCTCCCGTTCGACCCAAATACTGGCAGCCCTGAGAGGTGCCACACATCCCCGTGGTGCGGGGAAGGCCCCGGCGGGGTCCGAGGTGCACGGCCCAAAACGCCTGCGGGGTTCGGGCTCCGACCCCGCTGCGGGGGGCTCGGCATCGAAGGGGCACAGCCGAGGGCAGGCAGGGAGGAGGGGAGAATCGTGCTGTCAGGGCTTGGGAAAGGTTTCTGCAGGAGAACCTGTTGTCCAGGCCCTGCAGAAGACCTGCCCAAGGCTGGTCTCAGAGGAGGGTGTTGGACACAGCGTGAAAAACTGGTCTCGAAGGCTCCTCGGAAAGCAGAGGGCTGGGCGAGCTGCCCCAGAGCTTGGGGACAGCCAGGCTGGCCGCAAAGGGTTGGAAGGAAAAGGAGGCGGTGTCTTCCCCAGTTGCCCCGCACCAGCTCCACCGCCCCCTCATCGCCCTTGTGCTTCCTTCATTCCTCACTCTTTCTCCCAAAAAAAGTTTTCTCTGCATGGAAGAGCCACCTCCGTTGGAGGGCAGGGCAAGCTGTGGCCCCGCTCGCCAGCTGTAGGCTTCCAGATGTGCCGGTGGAGAGCGGACGCCCACCTGGGTGCCTCCCCTCTCCCCTCCTGCTCCCAGTCATGATGGCTGAGGGTGCTGCTTGTTCTGACGGTGGTTACCCCTCCATCAAACACGGCCAGGGGCACCCAGGGGCCTGGGGGCTGGTGGAGAGAGGGAAAGGGAGATGCTGTGCCCTTGGGGTGTCCCCTGACCCCCACTGCGGCGCCCGGGCGTCTTCCCGGGAGCGAGGAGGGAAGTTAACCGAGCAGAGAGGCAAGTCTGCGGGAGGAAGGGCGAGGAGATGAGAGGCATGGGGCAGGCTGGGGCGCTGGGTGGGAAAAGCTGCATTTAAGGAGCTGTTTTTACACCTGAGACAGGCAGAAGGAGGACACAGCCCCTTCCTTGCTCGTGGCACCGTGGCCTGTGTGCCGGCATGGCCTCTGCTCAGAGAGCCTCGGCTGCTTCTCCTCTGCGGCGTGCCGGGCAGTGAGGTGACCTCTCCCCACTGTACCCCAGTTTAGTGCTGGCTGGATTGCACTGGGGCCAGCGGTGCTCCGAATCACCGGGGCTGGAGAGCGCTGGCTCTCCCTTCACCCACCTGAAAATGCATCTTCAGTTTGTGGTCCTGGTCCTTGATGCTGCTCCGGTTTGGGCTTTGGGCATGCGCACAGGTCCCACGCTCGGCCTTTCAGCTGGAAGCACAAGGGCTAGAAAAAGCTCTCATTTAAAAGCCTCTTCATATAAGCAGAAACGCTGTGAGACTTGGTAAAATCAGGAGCTTCCCTGCTGTCCCTTTTATTTTTTTAGAAGCTGAAAGGGAAACTTAGAGCATTCCTGATCTTGAAAGGCCCAATAACCAACTTTTTGTACTAAAAAAAGCTGTTGCACACACAGGACCCTCAGTGTGTAAAGTCTGGTCGCAGGATCACATGTGTGTGCTAAACAGCCCCGTCTGTAAGACCAAAGCAGGTCCAGGCTTTGGCTCTCCCAGCTGGCACATGTGTGGGTGTCCGTCTGGGGCATCTGGTGCTGGAAATACAGCAAGTCAGCTGTATTTTGTCAAACAAACTGTTGTTCCTACCTGTGAAGAAGATCAGGAGGGGGAAAGAGGATGTTGGGGGGGAGAGGGGAGATGTTTAAATGGTCTTTGAGTAAGATCTGTTTTCCCAAGGTGGAAGCAACCATCTCACGGTTGCTTCTCAATGGTTGGAAGCAACCACCTCCTTTGCCCTATGAGAAACTAAGCTCAGGTACGCTTCGTACGTCACAAATAAAATTCGAGTTCAATGTCCTGGATGGAAACTGCTCGACATGAAAGAGGCAGTTTCCTATAGATGTCATTAGGATTCGGGGTTTCTGCCCACATGCAAGAGAGTGGAAAGCTGCTTTTGAGATGCTGTTGGAGCAGCCCCGTTTGATACAGGGGGTTGTGGGACGGGCTACGCCTCTGAGGGTTTAAACTACAGTTTTAACTTCGTGTGGCTTGAGCCCCAGGGAGGTTTGGTGAGTATCTGCCAAAGCTCCTCAAAGGTAAAAAATGAAGTTGGTGCCTATTAGTCAGAAACCACCACAAAGCTGCGGAGCTGGAGGATGCTGAAGCCCTGGGTGTGCTTCTTCACACCTGCCAGCCTTCACCACAACCCTGTCCTACAGGGCTGTTTCCACTTGCGTTTGTGGTTAGCAAAACCAAACCCCAAATCTTCAACAATTAACACTTTTTCTCTAAGGTTCCTGCTGAAAAGGACCGTCGCTTGCACGTCCGAATCTCAGTGAGGAAAACATAGGTTGAATGCTTGGACTGTCTTTTTTTTTTTATGGAGGTTTTGGTTTTGGGAAAGACATGTGGCTCAGTGACGGGGAGAAAGGGAACAGGGAGATGAAAAGACGGCATAAGAAAAGGAGACTGCTGAGAGCACACCACCTCCCTGGAGTAAAAACCTTTCTGCATACTCAAATTCCTTTGAAAATCCATAGCCATAGGGATGAGGCAGCAAAGTGCCTGCCTTTTAGCTTCTTTTAAAATACCCTCCAGCCTGTGAGCATTTAAACAGGGGTTAAGGAAGAGGATTAAATCACACTCCAGCAGCTCCAGAGATGCTGTTTCGCTGCCATCCTAAGGGAATCTTACTGCCCTGCAGATAGGGTGGGTCTGCTCCCAAAGCAGGAGCGGGGAGAGCCTTACAGACCTCGGCTTGCTGCCAGGTCAGGGTGCCAGGGAGGAGAAGAAAACCGGTAACAGCTTTTTGGAGGGAGGAGAGGAGCTGTTCAAGAGCTGTTCCTGCATATGCAGGTCCCTTCTGGCCCCTCTCCCTGCCCCAGCGCAGTACAGACTCTATGGACATAAGGTCTTTAAAAAGCTTTGGAACCAGAAACCTTTTTAAACTTGAGTGTCCCATGGGTATTCCTCTTTAACGAGAGAAACTAGAGGAATCGGCCACTTGGGCACAGAAGCAAATATTTGTGTATAAGCTGCATTTATTAAATTGCCTTTCAAATGGTTGACCTAATTTTTTTTTCTTCTTCTTTTAAGGTGTTAAACAGCTTTAAAACCTTCTTTGGATCAGTGCTTCAGGCTGCTCTAGACCAGACATCCCCAGTCATCCTGCTCTTCTAACTGCAAACTCAGCTTGTTGCAGACCCGTTCCCCACCAAACATCTCAGACTCCCTAAGTGGGAATTCCTGGCTTTGCCTCACTGTTAAATCGACCATAAAACGGGGGATAGACAACGCTACCCAGCAATGTCGGCCCCGGAGCGGCTGGGCTGCTCAGGACCGGCGTCGCCCTCCTCGGTCACTGGAAGGCGGCAGAGAGAGGGTGAGTAACAACACAGGGGGGGAATAGGAGGAAAAAAATAAATATATATGTCTATGTCCCCTTCTCTCCCAGAACAGGAGGGCTCGGACGAGATGCCCACAAGCTTGGAAAGAGGTAGAAGTAAATAAAACACATTAGTTAAGCAAAAAACCAAATGCAAGCTCACAGCAGTGTAGGATTTTCAAGGCCTGGCATGTTGCAAGCCATGTGGCGATCTAAATTGAATCTCTGGCCTGATTCTGCACTGCCTGAATTAAACTGATGCTGTGGGACACGCCAGTGCCATAGGTCGCTGGCTGCATGGCTGGTATCTGTCCATTATCGGCGTGGACAGTGACACATATATTTTTACATAAGACCTTCCTGCTGGAACGAACCGTTGGGAAAAAGAAACCCAAGCAGTGGATGAAAGCAGGGAGCAGATTCAGATAGCTTAGGCCCGCTTTGACTCCTGAGGGCAACTGGTGGTCCCTGAGGTGTTCTGATGGTGGCATTTGACCTTCATCAGCACATCATCAGCTGCACCTCGCCGACCAAGGAGGCTGGGGCTTGCGCAGCATGTCCACCTGGGCACCTACGGGATAACGTTTAGGGGTAAGCTGGGATTTCCCGTGGGGTTTTGTGCTATCCCGTAGCCGGGGGGGGGCAACCCCGGTGCCGTGCTGGGAATGCGTTTTCAGAAAGGCTGCCTGCTCTGCTGTTGTCGTGCCGGCAGCGAGCGGGTGCCGTACCTAGCCGTGACATATGCGTGCAAGAAATAAGTGCTGTAATACTCTTGCACGACTGACGTCGTGAGTTAGACTGCATTCCTGCCTTTCACCTGTCAGGAGAGTACGGAAAGAAGATACTTATCGCATTAGCCCTGCATGATGGAGAAGCCTGGCTGCGTAAGGATGCTTTATTAACGAATGCTAGAGGACATCTACCCCTCCTAACGTACAAGTGGCTCGTTACTGAAAAATGCAGGGAGATAAACAGCCAAGTCCTCTGTCTTCTGTGGCTGTTCAGTAGGTGTGTTACACTTGACATGGGTTATTTATGAGTCTCAGATAGTGCCCAAGGCTAAACCTACCATTGCCATTAAAAAATAAAAGCAGATGTAACTGACAGTGTTCTGCTGCTGCTGTTTTAATAACACGAATGTCTTTCGCATGACTTAAAAGGCCCAATCCGAAGCGTATCAAAGTCGAGGATAATTTTTTCTACTGACTTCAAAGGGTTTGGGATCAGGCTTAATAACGCAGCTGGTACCTCGCCCTCCCCCCCACGCCTGCCTGGCCAGAGGCATATCAGTACCTTAGCCAAAACCGGCGCCGTGTGTGCGACTACGGCCGCTTACCCGCTCCGTGCACGACACGGCTTAACCACTGCTGGAAACCTCGAAGCACCCCATCCTTCCGGCAAGGCACCCATGCCCCGCCGGGACGCTGCCTAGGGGCGTGGGGAGCATCTTCTTCCCCAGCTGCCTCCTCCTTGGAACACATCGAGGGCTCGTGTGAGGCTTAGAGTGGGTCAGCCGGCCCGCCACCCCCAGCCCGGGCCTTGGAAGCACGTCCCCCCTCAAAACGCAAGCGTGAATGTGTGCTGCTGGGGGGGGAGGCCTTCCCTAGGGCTTCACCTGCCTGCTTTGCTCCCTCTCCTGCGATTCCCCACACACCTCCTAAATTCAGCCCACAAATAGTAGGGGAAAAAACCCCACAACGCAGCTCATCAGTAAATCGCACTTTGCATTAAGCAACGAGACGTATTTACACCCACGGCGCTCCCTGTGGCGGTCAGTCCTGCCATTACAATGCATATCATGACCCTATAGCCATCACGTACCATCCCATAGCAGCCTTTTCCACTCTAGCAAAGGGGAGCAAGACCCAGCAGGGAGGGGACGTATGGTTTCCATACCTTGCAGCTCGCTCCCTCTTGTGCCCAAGGCCTGGACTTTTACCAGCCAACCTTAATTTCCACAGCAAATCACGACACAGAGGCCCTCGTAACCGCGCAGCGCCGCGAGCCGGATACTTAGCCTAAGTAAAAGTGGACAAGCTGACGGCTCCGAGTGTCTCATGACACCTGCGGGCAGCCTGGCTGCGGGAGGGGGCTGTGCCATCCCCCTGACCTGCACAGCTCTGCGAAGGCTCAGGAAGGCACCCAAAACCATGCCGGCCGACGCGGACTTAGCGGGTGAGAAGCCAGGCACGCCGCCGGTCTCACCGGAGACCACGAAGGTGCGCGGGACACCCTGACAGCGGCAGCGGCGGCAGCTTCCTCGCAAAAGCCGCTTCTAAAACAAAATGAGCGGCGTTCCCCCCGCGCCCAGCCCCGGCGCGCTCACCGCGTGCCGCCAACACGCTGCAGGCGCCCTGCAAAATGCTGCTCACTTGCTCTGCGGTCGCTCATGACAGCTTGATTTGGATGAGAAGAGAGGATTAAAACAGTCTTCCGAAGAAGATGAACGACCCACATCCAGTACTACCTTTCCCCCCTGGCCCCTTATTTTCTCTTTCAAAGCGGTGCTATCCTTCCAAGGGCCAAGTCCGCAAGACGCCGTAAGTGCTAACGCATTTTCAAGGAGGCAGCCGCTGCTCCTTAGCTCCCCTTTTATTGCACACAGGGAACACGGCTCCAAAATACGTTTATCTACGACTCCTACCAGCTCCAGACCCCACGGGCACATCACCCCCTTATGAACGCCTCCCTGCAGAAAGAATAGGTTTGCCCTCAAGCAAGCGGCATCAGCAGCACCGTGCTCAGGTGAACCGCACCGGATTTATCCCACCGTGCCGGATTTATCCCACCGTGCCGGGTCCCAGCCCAGGGACAGGTTAAACCTCCTCAAAAACAGGAGAGCGCCTTGCCCCCTGAGAACGAAACTCCTGCGGCACATGCAGACGCTCATTTTAATGACTATACCTTTTTGTAATGTTACCAGATATTTTAAAGAGCATCTTACTCTAGCAGAAGCCACTGCCATCTGTGCTTCCCCAATTAGGAATGCAAGCAAATATGTATTTTACAGTAACATCAATAAAATGTAACGCGCAAGTGATGTATCTTTGGTTTTGTGGCTTTTTTTTTTTTTTAAAGTCACAAATTAGGGAACCAGTCAGTCTTGAAACTGCGGAATTCCCTCGCAGGAAGAATGGGGTTTTGTAACCAAAAGAACAAACCAGGCGGGGCCTCCGTCGCATGGATTTTAGTTTTCAAAGCAGAATAAATGGGTTTCAATTTTTTTTTAAAGGTACTATTACTTTGAGAACACGGCCTACACTTTTTTTTTAAAAAAAAGCAAACACCACCAACCCCATTTGCCAGGCCACTCATTAGTGAGCATCCCCTAACGATAGGCCTGGAACCTGCCTCCTGTCAGAAGACAGACCTTGAGCATTTTCCAAAATCTTGGCTCTTTTTTTTCCGCTGCTGGCTCAGATCAGTCACCACCAGCTGAGCCACCGTAAATCAGCAGTTCGGCTTTCCTTTCCCTGTTACTTGCAACAAGGAGATCTGGGTGCTCTGCAAATATTTTTGGTTATTTCCAGAAGGTCCTTTTGCTGACAGGGCTGGGCCATCGCCCTCCCCATCACCCCACAGTGCCTTGGGGAAAGAACGAAGAGCTTTCAGAGGGCAGGAGAAGAAAATACCAGGGGAGACAGAGCAGCGAAGGTGGAGAGCCCGGCTCCTCGGGGGGAAGAAGAGATGCCCATGAGGCAAGGCTGGGTATGGTGGCGGGACGTCGGGTACCACAGTGGGATGCTGGGTACGGCAGCAGGATGCTGGGTACCATGGGGTGATGCCGGGTACCACGGCGAGATGCCAGGTACCAGGGGGGGACGCCGAGTACTGCGATGTCTCTCACTGGCGATGCTTATCAGGCTGCGAAGTTGCAGGGCGAGGGCTCGCTGCAGGCTGGGGAGGTGTTTGAAGTCGGAGGAGCCGTTAGAAACCTCCAGCCTGCTGAAACAGCGCTTTACACTGCGGTCACTTGCCTTTTTCTGCCTTTCTTCTACTTTTTTTTCTTTTTTTCCATCCAACTGTGTCTTAAACTGTTTCTCTAGAGCACGCAGTCCCCAAAGGGGAGGGGGCCCAACCGAAACAAAGTAAAACAGCAACAGATTGTCTGCAACTACCAGCGAGGCATCCCCTCCCTATCTCATGCTCAATGCGATAATGAACCTTCCCGGAGGAGCTTTTGTGGTTTAGGGCTTACTGAACAATACTGCAACACGGAGTACACGGAAAGCCACGTTTCTCTCTCTCCTCCTCCCCTCCTGCACTCCCCCAATACACACCTGATCAAAAGCCAGGCTGCAATTAAAACATAGCATAGTTTGGGGTTTCTTTCTATGCCACGAGATGGTATTTCATCAGCAAATGAAAGCTAAGACGGCGTAAATATTTTCTCCAGAAGGGTAATGCTAAAGGTTGTGCTTTGTAGCTCTGCTTTGTGCTTTAACAGCCCTTTGAAAAACACTTTGTGTTAAAACACTGCGCAGATAACTGCGGGCTGCGTGTCGCGCAGAAGGGCTGTGTCTGCCTCACGGCACAGGGAGACGAGCGCAGGACCGGCCCGGCTCAGCCTGGGTTTCCCATTTCAGCATTCCCTGGCCCCTCTGTAATTGGGTGGCACTCAGCGCGTGCATCCCCTCCACCGGCTTGGCCACGGACACCTTTACCTGACAAAGATCTGGGAGCATCCCGACATGATGCTGTGGAGACCCAGGAGCGACATGGCTTTCAAAGGCGGGGAAAGCTGTCAAGCTGCTGTGGTCTTCATCCAGGTGTTTCAGCAATTTAATGGCAGAGAGAAGAAGACAACAAAGTCCTTCTACGGCTACAGAAGTTCTCCCGATGCTGTGGCTTGCTCTCCATTATTATTAGGTTAATAAGTACGTTATATTAATGTACTTGAGAAGCTCCTTGACAGACCTGGAGGCTACGCGGCACCTAAAGGAGCAGATATTGGGTAATGAGCCCCAACTAGTCAAACTGAGGTGAACATGAATAAGGGTGAGATGCGGGGACCTCACGGGTGTTCACCACAGAGCAGCTGGTGTCAGTCGTGGCATTTGAGAAAACACTCGCAGGACCAGAGCATTAATTTTGTTTTCAGTCTCCTTCTGGGTAAATCCAAGTGTAAAACATTAAGCTGCATATTGATGTGCAGAGGTCCCCTCTTCAGTCCATTGGTGAAGAGGGACGTTCTCGGGGAGAGCTTCTCTATTTCCATCAGCTTGAAAGTTTTCAAACACGAAAGGAAAACAGGTCACCAAATCTTCAGTCTCCATATACCTTCCTATAGACTAACAGTCATGGTCTTCCTCACAGGATACAGATGCAGTATCTCATTTGAAACCCCAATAGGAGTCACTCATATGAACAATTAAAATTAATTATGTAGCTGTAGAGATGTACCTGAGCCTTGCTAATAAAGAAATAATTCAATTTGATGGTCATCTTCATTTCTATCTTAACCGCAGCGTGTAAGATTGGAAATGCACGTGTTGCACTTCAGTTAATTACTCTGGGCACACACACAAATACACGTGCTCCGCCATTAATTACTCAGAGCTCAGCGAACTTCGCAGGGCCTCCGCCACAGTCAACAGAAGAACCCTTTCTCCACTGTTTGGCCCTCGATTTCCCCATGCCCATTGGGGAGCCCCTTCCAAAGGGAGAGGTGGGCCCAGGGTTTTTGGGTGCGCTGGGAGCCGTGGCCACGTGAGGCGAGGCCGGCGAGGAGGTTAGGCGAGGGAAAGCGCCTGCCCTCCCCTCCTCACAGCCACCTCTGATCTCAACCAAAGACAAAATACCGGGCGAGAGGGAGCTCGGGTCTGGCCAAGCGCAGCTGCTCTTATCTCCGTGGGCAGGAGAAGAAAGCCTTGGCACTGGCGAGCAGCTCGAACCAAAGCCTCTTAAGTGCCTCCAGAAAAAGTTTTGCGTGGGAGCCAGCCCAGGGGAGCTGCAGCTCTAGAGAAACGCCTTCGCCGCTGCCGCCCCCCCCGGGCTGCCCTCAGCTCCCGCACTCCAGAAACAGCCGCCTTTGGCCAGGACAGTTCTAGATGCACTGAGGACGATGCTTGCATGGCTTCCTTTGGCTATTTCTCGGCTTGCTGCCACGAGTGAGACCTCCCAGGGAGAGCTACCTCCTCTCCCGGGCTCGTTCAGCGTGGGACGGGGCAAGCATGAGGTGCCACCTGCAGTGAAGGTGGGCTAGGAGGACGTTAAAGAAAAACTTTTGGGTGGCAGGGGGGCACAGGCATGGGAATAGATGAATTGCCCGTGGAGGCTGCGGTGTCTTTGGCGTTAGCGCTTTCTAAGAGTGAGGAAACTTCTCAGGAATGACCTAAGTTGCATCTGCAAGTCTCAGGACAGATTCAGTCATCTTCAGGAGTCTCTTCTGGCCACGCTTGCTGCGATTCCCAAGGGCCTTATGCCTCGCCAGGACTCAGACACTCCCCTGCAGCACCAATAACCTATATAAGAATTTATGACCCATTCAGGAGCTTAGGTTACACGCTGATGAAATCCGAGTTGAAATCAAGTCCCAGTTGCAAACAACGATCAGGACAACACAATAACCGCGATGGAAATTCAGCAGATCCCATTCAGAAGCCGCTAGCTGCTGCATTATGTTTATTTTGAATTTAGAGGCTTGTGCTTAGCGACAGGTTGCCAGTGTCCATCTGTAGCTTGTTTTTTGTTTTCATCCGTGCTGCACATTTGTGTGACAAGACGTGGGCATGCTCAGCGTGGAACAAACCCGCTTGTTTGTCACCTCCAGTCTACCCACAGGGGAGGCTTGGCAGATCCCAAGCCTGGCAGCCTTTTCCCCACAGGCACCCGGTGAAGCTCAGCATCTCCATCCGCCGCCCCAGGCGCACCGGGGTCAGGCAGGAACTGGCTCTGCCCTGGGCAAGAAGCCCCTTCTGGCTGTGAGCAGAAAAACCCCTAAGCCCCGACGCTCTGAAAGAGCCGGGACATCCTCATATTTCAGTACAAAAGACGTCAGTCCACTATGCCTCTCCTAGCCTCGCCCGTGGCGCAGAGCGCAGCTTTTCTGCTGCTGTTTAACAGCTGGGTCCACAGGCCAGGGGCATTTGGGCATTAAACCAGATCAGTCTCTCCCACACTCGCAAGACCCTTAACCAGGGCTTTACACCCCGCATGCATCCTCACCCCAGTGCTAATTCAGCAGGTGTAAGCGCAGGATACCCTCCCTGCAGGCCTGAAGCTGGGTATCTCTTAATTTGGTCAGTTAATTAAGCGTCCTAATGGGTTTTTTTCCCCCTACTGGGGCCTTTCCTGGCATTTAGGGGAAACATTTAAATGTCCCAGTGACCCATCCCTGAGTGCCCCCAGTTACTTAAACTTCAGGCTGCCCCAAGCTGCCCACAGGAGAGAGGACAGGGAGACCAGGCTGACTTTCGCAGCAGATTTGGGGATTCTCGCAGCCCTCTGAGCAAGTTCAGAAGTACACAGGCGTACAGTTAACCAAGGAGTATGGTTCAGTAACAGAAGAGGGTTTTTTGCCATTAGTTGAGAGAAAAAAAAAGTGATGATTTTCGAAGCAGCTTCTTTAAGGAAGGGAAGTGATAGCTATTATGCAATCTCAATGATAAAATAAGGAAGGGGTTCTGCCTGGTCTCAAAAATAAGCAAGAGGTAAAACAATGCTGATATCCCCCCCTAAGTTGCTGAAAGCAAGCTAGCTAACGCGCAGTACGTTTCCTTTTTCTTTTTTCTTTTTTTTCCCCCTTTTCTTGCGGAAGCCTGAATTTTGGCTTTCCTTTGCCTGCTCTCTCCTCTGCAGAGCAAAGCTCCCTGTTAGGGCACTGGAGCCCAAAGCCCCAGGAGGGCTATCACGTGCGTGAACCCAGGGCTGGCCGCATGCTGCCACACTGCATCCCTAGCACGGCGCGGAAATGTCACAAATTCCTCGCTAAAAGCTGGGCCCGAGACGCCCTTCGGTGGGTGCCAAGCACCGCGCTGCAGTCAGATGGCAACGTAGGAGATCCAGAAGTTGTGCCAACGCTCTGGCTGGCGGCAGAGGGGGGAAGGAAAGAAAAAAAGAAAGGGGGGGGAAGAAAATAAAATAGTCACCCACGCAGAGCAGCCTTTCTTTGCAGGCTCACCAGCAAATGGATGGCTCGTTGGTGTGCCCTGAAATAGCACCTGAGCATCCCAGAAACGGCAAAGAGGAGCCAAGCAGGTGGCTGCCTTGCCAGCTGCTGGCCTTGGTTGCACAGGTTCTCATTCCACAGCTTTTTAGGATAATCTTAAAAATAAAATTAAAAAAAGCAGCAGTCTCTCTCCCTGAGCACTGAAGCCAGCACTTTGGAGGCTTTTCTCTTCCTAAATTTAAATTTTCATAATAATTCAGCTAAGGGAAAACAAAGAAAACCTCAGTGGCGGCAGATTTTTATATGCAAGACTTTGGCAAAGCCCATTCAGGCAGCGCACCTGGAGGGAAGAGGTGCGGGAGGAGAGCCGGGGAAGCATCCAACGCATGAGATGGGTTCGGTGGGATGAGACCAAACATCAGAGGAAGCCTGCCCTGCATGCACAAATGCTGCAGCATCGGTATTTTCAGGAGAAGCTCCCTGGGAAATAGGAAAGTGAGCAAGAATAAGTGGATAGACAAATTGTTGATTATTCTTTTTACAAGTTGTCCCTCCTGGGCAATAGGAGAGCTGACAGCTCGCTCCTGTTGCGGGAGCTACACGCAAGCTCTGCTAGGACTGGCAAAGCCCGTGTCTATCCTTAGCTCCACTCCGAGCTGTCACGTAACCTGGAGCGATTCCCTTCCTCCCTAGGTAGCCCTGATTAAGCAGTGAGATCTATCAAGGCAGAGACTTTTTTTGTGTGTATAGCACCTGGGAGGACAGGGTCAGGGGGACTATCATCTCAGATATGATATTTTCCATAATCATAGTGCCTGGCTGTCACCCACCCCACATTCAGTCACAAGCTCCGACAGTTTGTCCAGAAATCCAATTTATTTGTTGATGTCCTGATAGCTCCTACCTTTATCACAGAGAGCTGCTCCCTTTGATCTACACGCAGTGGGAGACTCCAGCAATTTCAGAGGCTCTGAGCAAACTCCTCAGAAGGGTAATCAGCCCAGTGTGGGACGGGAGAAGATTTCTGACCTCGTTAGTACAAGCGAGGTTTTTCTACCTGGGGTAGAAAAGACTGGGCTGAGATCAGGCTCTGCGAGTGCTCTGCTGCAGAAAGCTGGGCACGTGGGACAAGTTTAAAAGCAAGCAAGGTAGGAGAAAAAGCCAAACTAGCACAAACAAGGAATATCATTGTCCTTATTTATACTCTGCTCGCTCTGGGAGGACCAAGGCCGCAGAGCCCACGTGCTGTGGGCAGCAGCCACCAGGACCAAGCTTGCAAAACCACCTCAAGCACAGAGGACCAGCTGGAGAACAGACCTCCAAAATTCCCTAAAAGATAAATGCAACAGGACTCACTGAGCAGCTTCACAACTACACACGGCCAAGAGTTCAAACTTTCTCCTCCTCCACTCAGGGCACTCCTAAGTGGGGTGCAGGGGGCTTTTTAAACCAAAAATACTCCTCTCTTAACAAGCCCCAGACCTCAGGTTGTAGCTGATGGTGGTTGAAAGCTGTTAACATGCCTGCCTTCAGCTGCAGCCAAAGCCCAAAGCTGTTCTGTCGCCAGGCTATTTGTCAGTACCTACCCCAAGCAATTTCATAGTTTTTCAGAGGCAAACGTGTAGCTCTTGTGGTTGTGGAAAACCCCGGTTCAGCGACACTTGAAGGGACTCAAAAACCCAGCAAGAAACCAAACAACAGGTCAACAAAACATCCTGGTTTGGGGTGCTTTTCTTTAAAATCACTCAGTTTCTGCATGATTCGGCTCCTAGTTTTTGAATACAGGGGAAAAGCCAAATACTGCAGGTTTGGAATCCAAACAAGGGCAAAACATTGAGAGCACCCTCATCCTTGGGTGCTTCTCCAGTTCTGTGCTTCCCCTCATCCCCCCCGAGTTCCTTCGAGCTCCAGCCACGCTGTGGGGCTGCAGTTATCAGGAATAGCCGGCGGGGCTCAGAGGTGCTTGCTAGTCATGCCCCATGTTCACCAGAGGATTTTCTTTTGGAGGGTTGTGCCTTTTTTTTGGTCTTACTAATAAGGAGAAAGATATAAATATGTCACATTTCCTTATAATCATCTGTTTTGTTCCATGTGTTCGTGATGTTTATACTTGTGACTTCAGCCTCAGTCTTAGGACATCATCTTGTTTTCTACATGTCCCACTGGAGTTAGAAACCTTTTTTTGTGAGTAAAAGCTCATTGTAGTGGGGGAGGTAGAAAAAAGGGAAAGCTGAGCACCTTCAGCTGGGAAAAGTGAGAACGTGACCCCTAAACACTGAAACAAGGGGATGTTGATGGACTGAGGTGGGGATTACGACGGACTGTAATATCTTTTTCTGGCTTTTCATCTCTTGCTGCTTGATCAGTTACACTTTGGCTTTGTTGTGGGTGGTTTTTGTTTTAATGCCTGGCCTTGATCGTACATATTGGTTTGCTGTTCTTGGCAAGAGGCTGGACAAAGTGTGCTGCTTGTTCTGCTGTGCGTGGAGTCTGACACCAGCTATAGCCTGATCCGCTCATCAGACAGCGGCCCTACCGACATCTTGTTTTATTTTCTATAAGCAGGCAGGACTCCCCGCTTCAGTACTCATTTAGAAGGAACCACCGTCACTTCCCCTCCTGGTTTTGATACGAAGAGTACCAAGTGGCTTAAGATTTTGGAAACAGCATTGAGGAGGCTGCAGAGCCTCAGTTCACGGCCTTGCTCTGACATGGGAAGTCCTGAATTAATTCTTAAAGGTTTTGGTTCTTTGCCTAAGGGTTCAGCCTACCGTCGTGAGTTTTAAGAGTTTCAAACATTATTAACCTTTATTCGCAAACAGTATGAGCTGAGACAGACTTGCTGCAGGCATTGGGTTTCCATTCCCACAAGCTCAGAGCTTTTCCTGCTAAGTTTAGAGTGCAATGAGATGGACTTTTTAAAGGCTTTCAGCATTGCAACTCTGGCTTTCATCATCCCCAAAATCCATATTTAAATGTAATGACTTGGCTATTAGAAAAAGACCAATACACCAACAACATGCTTGTAAAATCTGCCATCCTGCTCATGGGAGAAACCCACGCAAGGATGCACCTCACACTGACAGGCATCCATGCTGTCCTGGGCATCTTTATTAGTCCTAGGAAATAAAAGTAAACAAAAATTACAAGTTGTGCTTTAGAAATGCCATGCTTAGACCGTGCGGAGACTGCAGGGTCCTTTCATGCTGCTGAGCCGCAGTGGTGAAACCCCTGGGGCACTTCACCAGGGGTCAGGATACACACAAAATAACCCTAGTGATTTTATTTAATTCTTCTGTGACCTGCAGGATTACCTGGGCTCTGCAAGCTTGGGGTACCATGCCCCAGCTGAGCCCAGCTCACTTGCTGCAATGGGTTTTGCTCACTCCTGCCAATGAAAAGGGGGGAGAGAACACCAGCTCACAACAACCCTTTTGTTCACAGAGCACCCTCTGACAGCAGCTTTACTTCACCCACTAGAACAACCAGCAGTTTGATTACTGCCACAGTTAACTATTATTTGAAAAATCTGGCCAAGCTGAAGAGATGTGAGCACATCTCCTGGTTAACACTGATACGCAGCTTAGGGGGAAAAAAAATTCCCCTCCCTCCTTTCACCCAACCTGTTCCACTTGTCAGGATGCTCTCCCCGCTCAACCCATGCCCAACCCTTCATTCTTCAATTCAGTCTTCAAAGGCTGCTCTTTCTGAGCCCGCTTCCAACATTATACATGCTTTGAAGTACCTGGGCCTCATCTTCATCACCAGTGAGGTGGTTATAAATGGAGCCTGAGGAGAGAAAACCACTCCGTCGGCAATCCTGCCTCCGGAGCCGCTGCCCTTTCCCCATTTTCCTGCCACACCTTGTTAAATACCTGCAGGAAATTGCCTGCTTCCCTGGGGTCCGGCTCTCCAGGGCCTTACAAATGCAGAACGAGGATTAAAAAAAGTTATTAGTCTAACCTGGTTATGTTTTCCACCTGCCTGCTCTGGTATAAGGGACTGTAGGAGGTGTAGGGCAACAGACCCAAGATGCAGCTCTCACTTTACATAGATTCAATCAATGAGAGGCAGAAACCTCTTAAAAAGGTAATGCTGGCTGAGGCCCTGAGCAAAACCCCACTGAAACAAGTGTTAGGACTCATTACTGACCTCTGACATTGCTCCTGTGGCAATGCTGAATGACAGAGCAATGTTTTATAGGTAGTAATTTTGCAAACATCTCTTCTTCTGCCTACAAAAGTAGCACATCCCTCATCCTCCCGCACAGTCCAATGGCTGGTGTAATTAAAACGAAGCCAGACTCAACTAATTTGACACTCAAGCAGTTCAGATTCTAAAAAATTATCTTGAAAAAATGCACTTTGCTGTTACGAAGCAGCACATATGTTTATGTATGCATAATGAGCCTTGCTGGCAAGGACAATTAAGTCTCCTGTAAGCATCTGTGGTCATTCTCCACCCGCATTTCAGAGGGAGGCTGCCTGTAAAATATTTGGCATTCTCTAAGGTAATTGTAGTGTCCCTTGTACTCGGCTCTCGTGGCCGCTACAGTGAGGACTATTCCTTGCCATTTTCCTGATGCGCCTTCCTATCTCAAAGGAGGATGGCTTTTGCTGCCTAAAGTTAAGTGTATTTTATCTTGATTCTCCTTTTACATCGTATTTCTGCCTTGGACCTAGTCTTGCATTTAGTTATAAAAATAAGCACAACCTAAGAGACTGGATTGCCAGGGACAATGACAATATATCTAGTAGCAATTCCGTTCACCCAGGTTTTTCCAGCTTCTCAATTTGTCCCTATCACACATCCCAGCTGCTGGCAAAATAGCTGGTGGGGTTTCATAGGTGTGGAAATTCAGCCAGAGGCTGATGAGAGCTTTTTCCATGCCAAGTGGGGCTGGATGGGGCCAGCCTTGCTCAGGGACAAGAGGTCCAAAGCAGATCAGGTGACATCACCCAGCTTTGCTGCCAAAAATGACCACATTTCTGGGTAATTATGAGACTTTTCAGACCCCCCCCCCCCGGGATGGGAACCTTTTCCCTACCCCTGGAAAGAGAGTTATATCATACTTGTTTCCAGCACCCAACTTACAAGCAGCCCAAGTGCGATGCTTTCTGCTGGCTCCCTGCCCGATGGGCCAGGCTTCTTGCAGGCAGCATGCAGGCCATCGCAGGCACAGCGGGACGGGCAAGGGCAGGGCTTCCCCCGTACCTGCAGCCCTGCATCCACATGCTGCAAGGAAACGCAGCTCCTTGGGAGAAGGGGACCTCTGTGCCCCATTAGCTGCTTCTGAGGTCTTTTTTTTTTTTTAACTAAACCTTTCCCTGGAGCCAGCGCAGTATGA
Source organism: Phaethon aethereus (assembly GCF_964289735.1). Lineage (NCBI taxonomy): Eukaryota > Metazoa > Chordata > Aves > Phaethontiformes > Phaethontidae > Phaethon > Phaethon aethereus. The sequence continues at coordinate 39,444,331 of NC_138580.1, forward strand.
GCGTGCACTGTGGCTTTGCTCGGGCTGGAAGTATTTCTGACCCCTTTCTCCACACGGGGGGTTTGCTGAGCTCTTCTCAACCTTCCCAGTAATTCCCACTTGCCCTACCCCTTGTGATGCTGTAGGACTATCCTGAAATAGCTCATGTTGCAAAGATGATGCACAGGTAGAAAGTTTTATACTGGGTTGTATTATCATGATAGGAACCAACAAGGGAAGGCATTCTCTTAGGAGCCAGCCCTACCTTTGCGGGGGTAGTGATCCACAGTTGCCAAGCCATAGCCCTCCTTACCTAATCATTTCAAGAACAGCTGAACAGGGTAGCAGCAAAGGTAGCCCTGTGCATGTCAGCTCTCTTACTTTTAAAAATTTATCTAGCTATGCACACACTTCGGGGGCAAAGAATAATCCAGCCTGGTCCTAAGGAGCTCCCTTCTGAAAGTCCCTTTTCTCCACTCACAGCTGTTCTGCAGTAATACACTTTTGGTGTTAAATACAGGGTGGGATTTCAGAGAAGAACACTTGAGAATTATTTAGCTGTGGACCCATCCATCTATTTATACCCGTCTCCACCCCTTTCCCCCTGTTATATTTTTGGCATCTTTAATATATGTCAAATTCTCAACAGAAGAATAATAGTCCTGAATGAGAGGCTTGGGAACAGCAAGCAGAGCATGTTATTAAAGGACCAACTTGCACAATAGGGATCTGCACTCACAGAGCAGGGCTGTGGGGCATTAATACTAAGCAGTGGAGTTGTCTCCCTTTTTTCTTAACTTGTTATAAAAAAAGATACTGTTATTTATTCACATTAGGGAAGTGGAGGCTACCCTGAGCTCAGGTGAATGCAAAAGGCAGCACTAAAATATCATTAAAAATGATAGAATGTTCCAGGTCAAGTTGGCTATTGCAGATAAAGTTACTATCATCTCCCGTTAGTGATTGGGACTGAGAGCCAAGTGTTTTCATTACACACCAAGTAAGAAGTACTTTATAAATCACAATAACTCCTGACACGCAATAACATCCAGTCTTATTAATATAAACTGCAGGGATTTTTTTTAAAGTCTGCTGGCAGTAAAACCACCCCTTCCATAAAACATTGGCATTCACACATGCCCTGCAGCTTCTCACAGCACCTTTAAGCACTAAAGACATTCATTACCTCATACACTGAAAAAAAGAGAGTGGGATTGTATCATTGCTTCAAAACACTTTCCCCTACCTCTCCCTAAATATTAGTGAAGTTAGAAGGTGCCAGTTGTAGGCACCCCCAAAACCCATGGAGATACTCGACTTAGAGCAGCCGGCCCCAGCCTCTGCTCCGCTAAAACCACTGGTTTTAGCACCTGGCATGTAGATAGGGCTGGATACTCTGAATTAGGGTAAGAGAGCATTGCTCTCTGTGCTTTCTTTGTCTTTCCATTTAGAGACAGCTGGGTTTTATTTTATTGCTGTGTCAGAAAGGATGGCATCTCCCTCAAAGCAGCTTTTCCCCACAGGCCCTCGTCTCCCCTAGCTTAGGGGTTGCAGGTGGGAACCTCCTTGCTGTAGGGAAAGGGCTGGGGGTTCCTGCAAACTGTCCAAAGCCCTTCTTTCCCCAAGGAGCTTTGGCCAAGATGACAATGTTAGCTCAGGTCCCCATTGCTGAGCGGTGTTTGGGTGGTCTGTGGACCCCAGGACTCCACAGAACGCCAGGCCCCACCTTGCTGGCCCATGCAGTCCTTCCTCCTCCTCCCTCTCACCTACCTGGGAGTCCTTCTGTGCTCAGTGCCCGGAGCATGAAGTTCTCCACCCTACTGAAGGTCTGCAAATGTCTCCCCATGACAAATGAGCATCATCACAGGAGGCATTGCAGTTTTGTGCAGGAGGGACTTGTGAGCCCCCTGCAAGGAGAAAATCTGAGCTAACCGCAAAGAAACAGCTGGGACAGAGGCAGCACCACGACCATGCTGGTCTTCCTGCATCCATCCACCAAGCAAACAGCCCTTTGTGGCACATATGTACAGAAAGCACATTGCAAGAGGCAGTCGGTGTTGCAATATAAAGACTAGGAGAAAGAACAGGTCAGTGAGGTACCATTTTTCTATCTCACAAAAAGGGGGCTTTTCTGAAATTCCCCCCTTTCTGACTGAGGAGAATGTATCATTGTTGAAGTAGCAGGGAAGAAAACATTGCTCCTCCAGATTAGCCAACACCAAAGAAAGCAGGAAGAAGATTTGAGCCCAAACTGAGCAACAGAGAGGCTTAGCTCAGGCTTTCCAGCATACCAGAGAGCCCTGCCATTACCAGCCTGGCTGGGGAGCAGTCTCCTCTTGATGAAGTCTTTCATCAGACAATTTCTGACCAAGCCAGCTGCTGCTTGCCTCCCAAGAGCCTCCCTAAAGCCATCACCCCTGCTTAAATACACCTTGTATTATAGTTAAAATGCTCATCAGGTGTTGATCTTACATAGTTTTGTGCCAACACACCACAGCTGGGCCTTGTGTAGTAGCTCTGAATATTGATAAAGCTGTGAGAGGAAAGACAAGCTTTTGTTATTTTCAAGTGATTTTTGATGAGATATGTCAGAAATCACAAAATCATTTTGGATGTCTGCTGTGCTTTGCACCAATAGCTGCTTGTTGTGCGTAATATGTTGAGGAGATGCTAGCAGGAATGGCTGAAGTACCAGTTTATAAATAAATTGCTTATAATTAGGAATGCTCCAATAAGGGCACTCTTAAAAAACGTAATAACTCATCTTACAATAAACTTTTGTGACTTTTTGATGCACAACTGAAAGCTACTTTACCTGCTTTGCTGTGCATGGAAACTGTGGATTCTGCTTCTCCTCCCTAATGTATGCAGAGGCATATACAATTTCTCTGTTTCTATTAATTACTGGTGTCTCAGATTGCATTTGGCTTGCAGCTTCGAGGTTTATTCCTCCCCCCACTGACGGTTCCTATAATCTACACAACAAGGGGCTCCTGAATGTCACTTAAATGTTGTTAGAGGCGCAGCATTCACGTGCCGCAGCAGAGGCACAAACACCGTCACAGGCTTCATTTGTAATCTTTAAGGCTTTGTTTGTTTGTTTGTTTTTGTTTTGGCAGTTTATTCTTTCTTGCTGCAGGAAATAAAACACGTTTCCTATCTGCACCGTGATGTAGAAAAAAGGCGATTTTAGTACTAATTGGATGAGAGGAACAGCGTAAAACTTAATAGAGAAAATAAATCTAGAAAGGGGAGAGAATTAATGCATAAAAGTCCTGCGGGTCTCCTGAAGAAAGCAAATGTTTACCTACACTCTGTCTGTTTTGAAGGTACTTTAACCCCTAACCAAACCGAGGGCAGTGCCACGCAGCCTTCTCTAAATATCTGCACTGCAGACCGTTCTCTGGGGCTGTGACATCAGCAGTTGCGTGTCCTCAGCGTGCGGGCCGGTGTCGGCCGCAGCTCCCGTTAGCGAAGCCGGCGGCGGGCCGGTGACGCAGGCGGTTCGGCGCTGCCGACAGTAGATGTCAGCATTGCCATGTCGCTGACGGCAGCAGCCGGGCCGCGCCGCGGCTTGGGGCGGCAATTTTCATGGGAGGGGAAATTAGGGGAATATTCGCAGAGAGAAAGAGATTAACAGGCAAGAGCATGTATTTTAGCTGTTCTGCACTTTTCTGTGCTTTTGTGAAGTGTTCATGTTACCTAATGCCTTAAGATAAAAGATAAATAAAAATGACAGTGCCGAGTCTTTTTCCATCAGTTTAACGCTCTGCCGGATAGTCTTAAGGTTTCTCTTTAACGATTTCTCACATCATACGACGGCGAGAAAGAGCATATAAGGAACTAGTATGCCTCCGTCTGACCACACGGGCGCTGAGGAGGGCAAGCGGCCTCTCTTCTCCCCGCTCTCCATATGGGCGAGGGCTGCACCTATGGCGCCGTGCATCCATTTTATCCACCCCGGGTGGCCTTCCGATAAACTCCCACGCCTTGCAGGGGGCTGATTGTGCCTCTTCTTGAATCTCTCAGAATCAACGGATAAAACATCCCCCAGCTCCATGCCCCCGGCTTGGTTCCCTGATGGGCTCTGCACGTACGCCGCTGGCTGCGCGGCCGGGGTGCACGGACGGAGGGTCTCTGCCCGCTGCAGATATATTTTTTGCTTTGTGTTAGGGTGGCAGCATTGGCCGCGCAATGGGGACTTGCAGCAGCCCCGGCTGTGCTCGCAGGAGCTGTGCATCCTGCATGAGCTATAGGCGCTGAGCTATAAGGGCTGTGCAAGTAGGGGAGCGCAGGGCTGGCTGTGCGTGGGGACACGGAGCAGTCCGGTAGTGCACGCACCTCCAGGCCCTGCAAAGCTCCTCCAGAGCTGATGTTTCACCACGCTGGAATTAGAAGTGATATCCTCTGACAGCTCTGGGGTGTTTTATGGCATGAAGTGACCCAGGCAGCCCACGTGTGGCCACCTTGTATCCACCGAGCTGAATCTGAGCCGATATTTGCCATAGTGAGGACACGTGAGCAACCAGCCTTCATGTCCCCACTGTCCCCTCCTGCTTTCAGTGTTTTGGAAAGATGACAGACGGAGTTTGGGGACAGAAAGTTCCCACTGGGGTGGGGGACAGTGATGCTAGTGAAAGGGACTTTGTCCGGAGGGCACTTGAGTGAGAGCAAAAGAGACCAGTCGTCTGCCAACACTGCGTCCCCCCAACGCTTCCAGTGCTTCCCCAGGCACAGAGGGAGAAAGGGGATGTCTGGCAGGAGAGGAGCCAGGGAAATGGAGGAGAACCGGAGACAGGATATAGCAATGCCTTGGTTTATGTGGGAGGTTTGAAAATGATGGTGGACTGCAATCACTGGTAAAGATGAGACAGGATCATTCATCTTGGAAGACTTCCCTCCTCCCAACTTCTGCCACAGCCCCTCTCCGCAGTAAACGTGTTTTGGAAGGCATCCCTCTGCACATGGGATTTCAGGCTTTTGCATATCTAAAACTAACGCTTTATTGGAGAGTGACACATCCAAAGTCTTGCAGTCTTGCTCTAGCAGCCCTCCTGGGATCCTGAAGTGGCACTGAACACCACAACATACTTACAATTTGCTTTTAACTTGTGCAGGGGTTTGAAAGCCTGCGGCAGCACTGTTTATGAGCAATGTAGTTTCCTTTCTCTTGCCCTACAGTGGTTCAGTGGTGGGAAATATAATTTGAAGATTGTCATCATCACCTTAAAAATGCACTTGCCGGCTGCAATTTTTGGAGCAGCTGCCACTCGTCTTTTTGGACTCCAGACTCACAGAAACCACAACCCTTTGAACGACCTGAGTCTTCAGACAGTGCACGTGGGATGAAAACCACAGAAGATCAGAATTTTCCATTATAATTACACACGATTGTTTGGACTGATCACAGCATCCTTCGTTTCTGTGGTAATTACGCTGGCCCTGAACATCATGTACTGACATCCCGATGTCTTCCTGATACTCAGTAACTGCTTCTGATCAATGCTGATGTGAATGAATTAAAGTTAATAATATCGCCTCCTATTAAGGCAATAGTTGCTGGGCTCTAATTCAATTCTGCCAGCTGAGAGCCAGCCTGAGCAGGTGCTTTCACTTTGGATGTGAAAAGAGACATGATTTAAGGCCCTGGTAAGCATGCTGAGATGTTTTTTCTCCTGAGTAAAGAAGGGAGAAGAGGTAGGTGGTGATTGTGTTTTGGAGGAATACTTTACTATATATGTTTTTTTAATGGATGTTTTAGGGCTTTTTGGTAACATGGTAGAAGTTAAAGAATGGATTTTGTGAGTAAGGGCTTTACTTGGCTTTGCTTTTCTGCATGACAAGGAAGACAAATGCTTTTTTAATTTGCTTCCATGTTATAAATGGGTTGTGCTAGGATAGGTAGCTTTATAGTGAAAAATATGTTTGCATAGTGCATGAAGCTAGCTCCAAAATGCTTTTAAAACCCCTGTATATATGTTCATATTACTCTTGAAGCCTGGGCCCTGAGTTCACCATTGTCCTGAACTTTGTTCATTTCATTGCAAAGCAGATGCAAAATCTAATTTGTCTTTGCTCTAGATGAGTGAAATTAAAAACCAAGGTAGTAGTGAAAATGACAGTACAAGACAGCTGGCAATGGCTCCTGTTCCTTGCTAGTACTTTCCTTCTGGTTAGGTCCCCTTGCAAACTGACAAAAGATATATCTTTGCAAATCATTTTCTAGCCTGCACATGTGTTTAATTAGTCTCCAGTCTGCATAAGGAACTGCAAGGAGAAAGATAATTATGCAGGCTTCATGCTGTTTTGAGTTCCCGCATTTTGCAATTTCTTTTCCAGCGTTCAATTAAAAGTTAAGCGCTTTTTGAGGCTATCCAAGTAGACAGCTATTGATTCTTCATTCTGTAGCAGAAGCCCTTCTTACAGTTTGTCAATTTGTAAAGTTGCTGGTCGGGAGAGAAACTGGGTAGCACAGCACCCTTGGGGAAACACTGCAATGAATTCAAGGCATGAGGTACAAAAGGGCCTCGCACTTAAGACCCAAATACCTGAAAATTTGGAAGTGCCTTGCTTTTTTTTTTTAAACATTAAAAAATAATTTCCTTGTTAAATGAGAGGACAATCTGTGAAGTATGGAGAAGTTTTGAAAAGATTTACTATGTGAGCCACTGCACTGAAAGATGAGGTAAGGAAAAGGGATTTTTAGGTCTGTCTATGCTCAGAGAAGGTAACCAGAGTATGAGGATCCAGGGGCAGTTCAGGAAAAGCATTTCAAGACCCTTTACCTGTATTGACAAGGCACTAGTAAAATAGTGCTTTGTCTAGTTTTATGGTAATCACCCTGACATCTCTCTGGGACAGATGAAAAACCCAAGTAAAAGCGGTGCTTGGACTCTGTGGTTCTGCCTGGCAGAGATTCTGGCTCTGCCAGTGGTGTTTTTTTGTGTAGGGAGAGGTGGGTATCGTGTGCCTTAATGCACAGTTTAACTACCATGTATGTCTTTACTATGTGCACCTCTTATCTGCTTTGGAGGGAAGAAATGTTTTGTTAGAGATTCACTGCCTCTCCTTCAGTTGTAGACAACATACATGTGTCCTCAGTGGCCATGGTTTACCACTGCCACAGGAGACAAGTTGATGTGACAACACCTGAGAAGATAAGGGCAGAAAACTGCAAATGTTTGATTTTTTTTTTGCTATTAATGGGTTGCTTCAATAGTGCTTGGTCTGTGGAAATTTACTCTGCTTTGTCAGGAGGGAAAAAAGGTTCCACAGGGACCTAACCCAAAGACCATTCACCCCCATGGGATCTTTTCTCCCATTTTAACAGATCTTGAATTTTTCCCTCTAATAAAGGAACAGCCAATATGCTATTAGAGGAACTGACACAGCTGGAATATAAATCCCCTGTGCAGAAGTAAAGATCTTTATGCAGTAATGGCTAGGGAGTAAAGAGGATGGTTCAGACAAAGATTATAAATATCCCTATTAAGGGCCCTCATTCTCACTGATATAATTACAGGAAAAGCAGGGAACTTTTATGGGCGAAGGTGACAGGCCTCATACAGGCTTTCAGCATTGATAACGGTACATGGCTTAGTTGTGACCAAGTCCAACGGTCCCTTCTGTAAGCGTTCAGATGTGGAGACTCTCTGCTCTACCAGTTTTTCATATCTGATCCACTGGACATGGGCTGCTCTTCACAGCAGCTGGGTACAAGCTTTGATGTTGAAACCAGCTGAGCCTGGTGCAAGTTTTGCTTAGTCTTTCTTCCTGGGCAGCTTTAAGGAGGATGCAGAAAGCAGTGGCTATGGCCAGGAGAGCAAGGAGGCTGCAACAGAGGGTCCTACTTCTTCAGGAGATTCCTCTGACCCTCCTGTGTTGTGGATGTAGGCAGGAGATGGGTATGAGCTGCTTGTAACATCAACATTTTAGATCTGTAAATAGCATAGCACACTCAGTCCTAATTAGCTGTGGCCAGTGGAAACATAAAGCTGATGCAGTACAGTGAAAGAAACATAACCGAGTATGTACCTAGGAGGAAGGCTGTTATAAAAATACTATAGTAGAAGATAAGTCTTTCTTTAATTAACATATTTATGGTACAGTGGGCGTATGAATTAAGATGGTATGGTTAACTGTGGTGAACAAAACTGTATCCTAACAACCAGTGGCTCAATAAAACTCTATTTGCAATGAAATGTCATCATGCTTGATAACTCCAAGGTGGTCTAAGCTGCAAAGCTGAGATCTAGACTTACACACATGTGTAAGAATAAACTTCAGGCATGGAGGCTTTGGCTGACTTTGTAAAGTCCATCTGTGAAACCTGGACCCAGAGCCGGTTTCCAGCTTTCAGTGCCTGTTCAGATGGGATTTTCAGAATGAAGCTTTTGGTCTGTATGTACCAGTACTGCTGTCATACCCAGACATGGGGACCGATTTCATCAATGCTTTCTCAATGGTGAGAGTCATTGTTACTTGTTAATATTAATTTACACTAATGGTAGTGTAAATCAAGTGCTTATTAAGACACTGTGTTCTGTGTGATGATGAAACAGGTGAAGTGCTTTAATGGTCACAATACTTTTCATATACCCTTCACTTGAGGGTATTGGGGAATGGCTGAAGTTGGCTAGAGGGCATTCACCTCCGTTTTACAGGTGGAGAATGAGAGCACTGGCAGGGTTGTAGCTCAAGATGCCTGCAGTCTTTGTTCAGTTCAGGTGCTGTTGAGCTGTGAGCCTGATTTTGTACAGGGAGTCTCATGGCGGATTCTGGAAACTGAGGCAAGTGAGTTGTCAAATCTGAAAAAGTCCCATTAAACAGCTTAGCTGTATAGAAAGCCAGTGCTCTGCTATGCTGGTTGCCATAAAGCCAAAATCTATAGGGCTATTTTTGTCTGTTACATAATTTATTGTGCAAAGTTATTAATGCAGGTTATTCCTGCATTCCTCCTGTGTTTAAAACTGCTGTTCTTTAGGCACCGTTTGGGAGGAATCTAGTATTTTTGGGTCAGATTAGCTGATGTAGTTAGAAAAAAAAAAGGACATGTAGGACCAAACCACAAGTCTTCCTTCAGATGTAAGTGGATTTGGGCAAGACATCACAATTACACTGAACTTGCTGACTGTTCTCAGTACGCAAAAAGAGTGGGGGTGAAAAAGTTACGTTTTTACACTTTTTAATCAGAGTTGCTATTTAACACAAATTATATTTTTCCTGTGTAATCTAATTGCCAAAATCTCAGCTGTTTCATTTGCACAAATTAAAGTAACCAGGTGTAAGAAAAAGGTTCTCTGTGCTGTCTTAACATATGTGTAATATTCATGTACAAATTATGAGAAAACAGACTTAGCTGGGTGTTTATAAAGTATGGCAAATCTCATTTAAAAAAATGGAGGGATGAAGAAAACATTGCTGACATCAAATTTACCTTCCTTAGCCTTAGATTTTCTGGGCAATATCATCTTGTAGCTCTTGCTCTTTTTATAAGCCTTGTGCAAATTGATGTGCCATGTGGCTGTTGAAAAGAAAATAACAAGTAGCTTCCAAAAAACCCCCGAACAGTAGTTTAACTTGTGATGAGAGCCTGTGGATGATGGACATCATGGGTTCAGCTTATTAGTTCCAGTCCAGCTCCATCTTAAGTTGATAGGAAAACATCATCTGATTTCACTGAGGGTTGGGGCAACAGGTTGCTTTTTGCCTCTAGCAATAAGATCACTGGGTGATGTCTGCATGCGTGGTATACACAATGATTTTTAAATTATTAATTCTGTAGTCAATGTGCTTCACCAGGTTCAGTGGGTGCTTGTTAGAGAGAGAGCCTTGGGTTGGAGAAGTGGACCATGAAGGTGATTATTTCTCTCTGAATTATTCATTGGGGAATCTTCTGCTTGTAAATGTGATAAACATCTTTGACACATGACCTGACCACATGCCAGTCTGAGTAATTGCTGGCTTACTGCAAAATCACCAGGCATGGGCTGAGGGAGGTGAGGACGTGGCAAGATGCTCTGCCTTGCCAAGCAGAGTGCAAAAGAAAGGCTGTCCAAGTTTGGAAGTGTTCCAGCTGATGGGACACCAGGGGTCTGACATCATGTGAGGTCTACCAGGACAGCTGAAGACAGACATATAATTTGCCTTGTGCCCTATATGCATGCTCCTGAACAGAGATGGATGGAGAGAGGGAGGAGGAATTTGGGTCTGGAAAGATACTCCTGCAACAACTCCAGCTCACTCAGAACCCAACTTCTTGTGTAAAGTTTTTGGTTACAAAGTTGTTTGCGTTTGGTTTTTTTTAAAGCAAGTGATCTCACCTGCTGCAAGATTGGGAACAACAACTGTAGTCACATGTCATATGTTCAAAAATAATGATTCGTAGGCCCTAGCTTGTGAAAACTAATGCTTCCTTCTGCATGAAAAAACATTATAAAAAAGCATAGAAGGTGAAAATTGGTATCTGTGATGTAAATGTCAAAAGGGGTGTGTATAGGCTACTTGGCCTACTTTTCTTCTGGTTCTGTGCTTGGTTTTGGATTTCCCACCATCATATGGAACAGACTATAGGGAGCTACACTCTGATGTGGGGTCTGAGTTATGATTCTGGCTCTGGGAAAGGGCAGTAGATATGGAATCGCACAGTGCCCAGCTGCTATTGAACAGAACCATTTTAGGAGTGATCAGCTCTACAGAGCACAGCAAAGTGAGTTGTGGATCTTCTATAAGGGAGAAGGTGGGCAGACAGATGGTCATGCTGATGTATGAAGATACTTATGTCTCAGTGAAGGACAAATATGTGTTCAGAAGTTATTAAAGGTGGATTTAGGTGAGTGGATGCAGATTCTCTTCTGAACCAGCTGTATACTTTGAAGGGTCTGAAAAGTGCCTTTACAGTGAAGTATTTGTTTTATAATCTGGTTAATTTAAATAGATAAACTTTGTAGTCCTTAAATAGCTGTATCCTCTTAACTTCCTCTGGAATAAACTACTATTAAAAGTAAGGCTACATTTCTCTCTTCCTGAGCAGTGGAGAGGAATCAGCAGCCCTCAAACTTCCCTGTAAATGCACGTTTCAGACAGCTAGCTGCCTCAGGATGGTAGTACAGTAATCGACACACAGACTGAGGAACTGTCTCATCCGGTCAAAATACAGCACTGAAAGAGTCGCATCTGAAATGATGACCTCTTGAGGGCTTGGGTAGCCTTGACTTCAGGGAGTGGACCGGGGAAGAGCAGGGGCCCAGATGCAGTAAGCCTCTCTTGGACACTGGCACTGCAATTGCCCTTTTTCAGGAAGGGGACAAAGCTGGCAGAGCCAGTTTTAACCATTCACAGTCAGTGAAAACCTAGAGGATTTTCCTTTTGGTTTCAGGTGCCTGGATCCCTTTAGGCTTCTCTTTAGATTCTTGGCTTATCTTGGGGATTTGGCTCTAAATTACTGGGAACGTATCTGAAGTATAAAGTAGCATGGATTATAGTAAGAGTTTATATTAAGTTAAGCTTTTAGTGTGTGAGCTAGCACATTTTAAACCCGTTTGGGCATCTTCAAACACAACACAGGGTGCCCAAGATTTAGCTTTTGTTTAAGAGAAGCTGAATTACCAATATTGGCTCACTCTATTCTACACCAAAATGAGCAAATGGCTTGATAGCAAAAGTTATCACTGTGCTTTAAGCAATATGAAGGTAAAAGCAAAGAACTTAAACATAGCATTTTCAGACTTCAATTTTGTGGTACTTCAATATTTAAACAAAATATTACAATAACCACAAAGCAAAGCTTTGACATTTAAGTACAGGGTGTCAATATTGTATTATTGCTTTCATCGGAGATACATGAAAATGAAAGCCATAAAATGCTTCATTCATATCACAAATTGCAATCAGTATTGTATATAAAAGGCTTTTAAAAATATCTTTTATCCAAAATGCTGTATTTTTGCAGAGTTGTTGCTTGAAGCCCTATATCTCTGTTACTATTAACAAAGCAAAAAAATGGACATAAAGACTGTGCAGTCTCCTTTATGTATTAATATACAGAAACTAGCATACACTGCCACCCTCAGCAGAGTTAAGACAAATTAGAGGTGGATGGCTTGACTTCTAGTTATTTAGAGCTTCACAGTCTGTCTGTGAGAAATGGTGCTGCACTAAGAACAAACAAAATACTAAAGCGGTTAAAATTCCATGTTTGCTCTCCATCAATGCAACTGGTTTTAAGCAGTTAGTGAAAGGTTTGGCTAAATACTCTGATAGCAAACGTTGCAGTATTCAAGGATTGTCAAACCTGCTAAAAACAGACATGGGAATGGTCGGATTTCAAAGGCGGTTGGTCAAAATAGGGAAAACCTGAGGAAAAAGGAAGCAAAAAATTCAAGTAAGGAAAGCAGCGAAGAGCAGGCAAATGTGTTTTGGGGAAATAAGGGTGAAAACAGTGAAGTCTTCTGTGCCATATCTGATTAAGATACAGATAAGAGAGGATTTGGTGCAGGGAGATAACATCATTTTGTTGAAGCACCCAACAGTTTTGAATAATTTATGTTTTTGCTAGAGATATTCCTTTGTTTTTGACCGAATTTTCTCTGTCAAAATCAGATTATGTCAGGTCTTACTGTGTGTGCATGCATACTCTCTCTCTCAAAAAAAAAAAAAATCTAGCAGGAAACAGCTAAAATGATTCTGGCATGTGCTAATTAGTTTGCGACTCAGACTTCCAATGGGAAGATGCATTACCTGGGTAAGCAATAGTGGAGTATTTGGAAGCATGGTAAAATAAACAAAAGCAATGGTTTCTGCTGGCTTTTCTGTTGCTTGTCCTTTAGTTTGTCTGTTTTCTGACATGATGGCATCTTGGTTCATGTGTCTATTACTAAGCACAGATTAGGACAATACAGCACTTTGGTCTCTCTTAACCATGTGTTAACACAACCATGTGTTAAGGATGGTGGCTTTCCTTTCTACAACTGTCGTATACATATAAAAATATTTTTTTAGCTTTTAGGAGTGTACTACCTGCTTTGTGGTCAAAGTTACCTAAAATTGAAAAGCATATTAACTAAACTTAATTTCAAAGAGGAAAAGAACACATGAGATGAAAAGCCTCTAATTATCAGGAACAGATGATCATTAGTTCCTATAAGCTGCATAAATAACTTTGTTCGTAAAGCTGGAGCTTAGAGAGAACATGGGTCACTTACACTTCTAAAATAAAAAAATTACTATGTCACCTCTCTTCTCTTGCTTAGCAGAATTTGTTCTTGTCTGTGATGCAGAAATACTCCCAAATTTAGTACATGGAGAGCCAAAATGTACCATCTGTCCAATGCTCCTGAGAATTTTCAAAGGCAACAACAAGCAGAAGATGTGGAGGCTGTAGTTCTTGGAAACATCAGTGTGGATGGAATAACTCTTATTACACATTACGGTGTACAGACTAGGCTATATACATTACAATTCCAGTGTCTGCAGTGGGAAACCTGCACTTCACGGTACTGTGCCCTTTAAAACCTGTGCTGTGTGATCACTTTCCACCGGTGTCGTGCTGTATTATTGACAAAATGCTTGCCTTCACTCACAAATTTTCCTGTAACTGGAGTCAAACCTCTTCATACTTCTGTTTGCACTCATAGCGTCCGTTTTCTGAGCGGAGCGTTGTCTTACACTTTCTTCCTTGTGGAAAAAACTGTGTGAAATTGAAGATGGACTAAATTTTAGAAATTTAACAAGGAAAAACAGCTTTTAGATTAGGTGATTAAATAGTATAACTAGTATTCCAGCTAATGCTAGTTATGCTTGTAATATGCTTAGGAGAATGAACACCAGCAGAAGTGCTGATGCGCTGGGAGACTAACATTCTTTTTTCTATATAGTGTCAACTCAAACCCTTCTTTTCAGAGACCTAGTATATCCTAAATCTAATCTACAGAAATATCTGGAAATGTAGTAGAAGCTTATACATCGAACATTCTTCTACAGAGTAGAGACAAAACAGTACTACAATTAATAACTTCAGCTTAACTCTGAATGCCAAGTGTCTAGCATTTTAGTATTGTTTTTCCTAGCATTCAAAAAAACCTCGCCTTTTAAAATCTGGATTAGCTTTTTTAGGTTTAAATTATTTGAGAATGATATAAGCACTAGCACAGGAGCAAGGAAAGAGACAGGAATGCACAGCAGGAGAAAGAGTAGAAAGTTTATTGATTTAAGCTGTCATGGGATTTTATTTATTGAAAATCCTACTCCAATTTTTTAAGCACCCCATTCGTTACCTTTAAAGCCCATCAAGGTTACTATGGCCCCTGAGCTTTGCAAATATGACCTTTATAAATATGAAGACCTGGCATGACAGCTATTACATTGTACTTCATACTGTAGTTGCACTGTATTTGGCAATCCTTACATTTTTAGATGAAATTTTTGTTAAAGTACTGTCTTTTTGAGAAAATTCTCTAATCCATTAATCTAATTTGCTTCCTTTATCAAAACTACCTTTGGCATACATCATTACAGGGGGAAAAAAAAAAACCCTGCTCCTTCTGACTTTGGAAAAGTGAATGTATTTCCATAGCATGGCAAAAGTGTCGATACTTTTCAAGAACGAACATTTAATTGGCTACAATGTTCACAACCTTTGGAAAACTGTATAGGGGCCCCCTTTGAAACTTTTACAGGACCTCTGTAAAATAAATGCATAAGAATGTTTAACTTTGCACTCCCTGTCCCCCACTTGCAATACTCTGTGCAAGTAATGCTATCAGTTAAAGAAACTTTCCTTGTAAGGTTTTTTCACTTTGGAGTTTGTTGCAAATATCCTTGATATGCTTCTTAGGATAAGTGTTAGCCAAATTCTGCATGTTACCCTTGTTATACAAGCAGCTGCCAGATGGTAATATGGAGAAAATATATTTAATGTCAGTCACCTAACTGGAAGCCAGATGGCACAGCAAAAGTTGGAATGAGGTGTTTGCCAGCTCATTCTGGCTTCCAGCTGTGGTCCCATGCTCCACCATGACCATGTGGACAACGGCCTCTTGACTGTCACTGTAGCACTGTGTAGTGTTCCTGGGCCACGCCATGTGCTCACTCAAAAAGCTGAATTGATTGTGTTCCCTTGTCCCTGCTTCCCAAAAGCAGCACCGAAGAATGATCAGAAATGGGTGTGTAAAAGTCAGTTGAGGCAGATAATTCTTTGCTGGCTGCTCGCCTGTTGTGATGAAGGGCATGAAGTGGACCTTTCTGATGCCTTCCTGCAGGGGAGGGAAAGTCACTGAAAGTAGCTTGGATGGATGTTCTGGTGTTTTAACCTGACTTGTCAGAATTGTAGTCAGCTTGCTTGTTGAATTCAGTAGGAGGGGATATTTTGCTTGGAGTGAGAGGACAGTCTCGCAATCCTTCAGTTGTTGGTATGAAGCTGGAAGAGTATCTGGCCTTTGGGGCTTGAGAGTGTGAGCAATACTTCTGGAGCGTTCCAGTTTACCCAGTTTTCATGAATGGTCTTTTCAAATACTGTAACTTGTCTGGCTAATATAACTGGCCAAGGTACATGGCTTAGTGTTTGCTGTGTGAGAAAAGTAAACAGTCTGTCTAATGAAATGCTGAAGCTACAGCAGACACTGCTTCTGTGTCTTTTTCCTGAGAAGTTATGGGATACAGTATCAACATTGGTTATTGCCATTTGGGAGACGATAATCATTTATAACTCAGACTGTTATGAGGCTATAAAGCAGGGTGAATCGGGTGTTTGGAATTCAGCTTAGCAATAACCAAATATAATGTATTTATGGCAGATGGCTCTCAACAAGGTAGAGAGGAACAAGTTGGCTTGTTATGCCTTTTGAAGGAAAATTATTGTACTATCAGGTCATTTATATAGTCATAATGGGTTGACAGAAATAGTTTAGAAGTTGCCAACCAAACACGCTTTCTAAACAAAGGTTTAAACCTTTGGGAAATAACAATCAGTAACCAACTGATTCTTCTTTAAAAGCAAACAAGTAAACTCTATGGGTCCTTTAGGATACTGGCAAATCTCCACATATGGTAGAACTGGTTATCTTCTCATTTAAACTTTTTTCATAGAAAGTACCACTGCAGCGACTGTATCTTGACTTTTTTGAAAATGCAAGCCATAGGACACCCTGAACTAGCAGGTGTCTGAATGTAGAATGTACCTTTTATGAAGAACTCTGGCATTGCTAAAATCCTCCAGGCACAGTTTCCATTATACTTGGAAATCAGCCAAATAGCTATTTGTTAAAAATTTGCTCTTTGTTTTTAGTTGTGATTTATTTTTATTTAATGCTTCACAGGGTGGGATAGGTTTGTATCTTTGCGTAGTCTTTTTTATCACATGTATTACCTGGTCAAGCTGTTTATTCCTTTAATAAACCAAGAAGGCTGAGATGCTGTTGTCCTTCACTATTAACTGTTTTCCAGTCTTGATCTTCCCTGAAGCACTTCTCTGAGCCCCTTTTAAGCTTTCAGCAGCCATCTTCAATCGTGATACCACACACTTCCATCTTTTAGTGAGATAGAGAAGTCCTGTGAAAAAATTGTTGGAAGAAGTTAGGCCTGTAGAGGTAGACAAAACTCTCAGAAGTGAAGAAGGGAGAGAAGGGTACTGCTTAGCATTTTGTTCGTTCAACTCTGTGTGAGGCCGAACAGCAAACCTATTGCTGAGAGAAGTGAGGGGTATTAACTTATGATATCAATCATCTGTGCTTGCCTGTATGCCATAAGTACAGCTACACTTACTCTGTGATTTGTGGTGGAATCGGGAACTTCCCTAAGAAAATGCGGCATTCATTTGAAGCTGCCCCAACTGCATTATGACTCTCTTCAATCCTGTAGTTTTGGAAGTACTGACTCCTGGGTGTTGTGCTTTAAGATGCCACTTCTGCTTATTCTTTGTTATTTTTTGAGGTGCTCTGCTGGAGTTCAGGACTGCTGTATTGGGCTGGATATGGGTGAAAAAATGTTGTTCTGGTCACGTTGCTTTCCTCTGAAGGGGAAAAAAACCCCAACCCTGCAAGACAAAAGGAAAGCTATGTCAGCATTTGCCCTACATTTCTTGAACCCAGATGAATTCAAGCCCTGACAAGCATCAAACTCAACCCAGTGGTGAAGCTGACAAGAGAGAATTTATGAAGGAATACAACAGTTCTTGTCGCCTTAGCAGTGTTGTGACCATCTTGTGCCGAAACAGGTTTTTTTTTTGTTACAGTTTGAAGACTTCGACAGTGCTAAAGTACTTCTTGTTTCTCAAGAACGTGTCAACAATGGGAGAGGAATAGCCATCTTGTGTAACAATCTCTGGAAAGAAAATGCTAAAATACTTTCACAGGTAACAGGCCTTCTTTCGGGATTGCGTCTTGTTTTTTTCAGGCTAAAGACTGGATTGACTGTTATAATTCAATCTCACCCACTTCCATCTTCTCTGATCTTGAGATTGTACTTGAATTGCTACTTTTTTTTTGAAGCTTCAAGCAAAACTGGTGCCTATCCTTTCAGACCAGCTGTTAGCACTTCTGATTTTTTTTTTTTCCCCAGAGACTTTGGGCATTTATTTTCAGTTACTTTACATGAATTCAAGCACTGATGCTGAATCCTTATTGCACGCAAAGCCTATTAACTCAATGGAAATTTAGTATTGGGACCTCTAAGCTTATTTTAAAATAAAAAAAGGAACAGAAAATTTCCTTTTGAATCCTGCAACCTTATCTCAAACTCCTAAGAGCTGTAACATGTATTCTCCACAAATGTATAGAACATGGTGTGCTGCTGCTGCCCCAAACCTTTGCCTGGGTGAACTCCTGCTCTTAATTAAACTTGAGCATGCTGCAGGAACTTAATTTAGGCAATCAGTCCCACAGGACTAAGCTCAGGTGATCCAGCAAACACCTGTTTCAGCTACAAAAATGCTTCCTCTAAAGAACAAATTAGTCCCTTCTTATGAGACTGAAGTAGTTTTCCTCTCCCTTCTCCTGTTTTCCTTCCATTTAGGAAAAAGCAGCATTTTCTCGTCAGAAGGGTCGAGAAAATACCTGGCGGGTGGAGGGTGGGTCCCTGAGGGGACACCGAGGCCCGCCCAGGCGTCCCCAGCGACCACCCTGGAAGCGTCCAGAAATCTCCTCAGCCTCGAGCAAATCTCCTCACGCCCCCGGCGGTCCCCGCCAGCGCCGGGACGGCTCCCTCGCTAGTCAAATCCGAGAGAAGCTTCGGCTCCACTTAAAGGCCGCACCCGTTGGGACCTCCGGGGGCAAGAAAGCGAGGTGCGAGTAACGGTAAATGAAACCACATTTAATTACACCGCCGCGGAGGGAGCCGTGCCCGCCCCGCGGCGGTGCGCGCGGGAGCCTCCTCTCGCGAGAGGCTGCCCCCGGCAACGGCACGACGCGGCGGCGGGGAGGCGAGCGCCATGGAGGAGGAGGAGGAGGCGGCGGGCTCTGAGGCGTCCTTCTGCCTGCAGAGTATCCTTCCTCCTCCGGAGTGTTCTCCTCCTTCTCCTTTTCGTCTGAGGCGGGCGGCTGGGGGGGTGCGGGGCGCCCCGGGGTCCCGCCGGTTCCCCGCCTCAGGGGGGCCAGCGGCGCGGGCGAGCCTGTCGCCTCAGCGCTCCCGCCCTCCTCTGTGTGTGCTTGCCCTGCTCAGGCCGGGGGTCCCCGGGCGCTGCCTCGGCGGCAGCTTGGGTGGAGGGGGGTCGGGCATGGCGAGGGCAGCGTGCAGCTCTTTCCTGTGCCGCCGGCTGCTCGCTGGGAGCCGGGGCAGGACCGTCCAGCGGGAGACCGGCCGGTTGCTGAGTTACTTCATAGAGTAAGGGGGCGAGGTGGGGGGGAAGACACCCCCCCCCACCATCTTGTTGCTGCTTTTTTGTGGATTATTTGGCCCTGGAGGCTAAAAAGGGCCAACGTGCGGGGTTGGTTTCCTGCAGAAGCGGTAGGGTCTCACTCGAGTGTGATGTTTGCTGTCATGCTGCTGGAGAGCCTCTGAGTGCCCCTTAGGAAAACTGCGATAATTTTACCTTCCCCTGCTGATAGGGACTGTAAGCGAGGGTTTAAATGCTGAAGTGAAACTCTGGTCACATATGAGTTGTTGATCAGTCAATGCAAAATACCTACGGAGGAGTGACAAGACTTCTCGTTAAGACTCACAGTCCAAATGCAGTGTTGCAGAAGGTGCTCCTTTAATTTCGCAATGCCTGCTACACACAGTAACTGGCCAGAGTTGTGTGTTTTGTTTGGTAACTGTGTATGACCAAGATACAAAGATTATGATACAGTAACGTAGACATAATTTTGTTTGCTGTGGCTTTTAGAAGAAAAAAATCGGTTTGACTTCTTTTCACAATTGAGTTGTGGCAATTTATGTTAGTTTATAGCTTTTAAATCTGTAAGTTTTGGTCAGATGACCCAAATTCTGGTTTTGTCACTAGGATCAGGCTAGCGCTCTCTGTTCTCTTTTGTAGCTGTGAGCTGCCAACTCAAGAAGGTTTTTCAAACTTTGTATTAGAGGCGAAACAAGCTTAAGTGTTAGGCCCTGCCAGTACCTTAGTTTTTCCTGCCTTGCTAGAATTAAGATGTAAGCCAATATAAAAGCAATTAAAAAAAAAAGTGCAAGATTGTCCTTTGCGAGCTTGTGCCTCAGTTTCTACCTTCTTGAAACTGCACAGCTGTTTTCACACTGTATGGTGTGCTTAAAAAGCACAAAATGGGATGTGTTAAAAAAATGGCAGTTTTTGTTGGGAAAATAAAATCGTTTTAAAAATTAATTTCTCTGTTTTATTGTGCACCTGGCTATGAATTTTGGAAAAAGGAGGAAAAAAACCAGGATTTTTAATATTTTAGTCTGTGCACAGTGTTTACAGTGACGCATTAGTTTTGACCATAGTGGATCGCGAGGACAGTCAGGTCAGTAGAAAGTTCAGGGAAAAAAGCACTGTTTAAAAGTTTTATTTATCAAGGGTATACTGCAGTGATGTTTCTTATCTGAATTGAAAGACCTGATAAATGCAGAAAGGGGTAGTTGAGATGGGTGGGCAAGGATCATATAAAAGATAGCTTTAGTAAAAATAGACTCTGATCAAATCACTAAATATGGTGTGAAAAATTGCTGGGTACAGTATTTAAATATACTTTATTTATGAACATAAGATTAATTTAAATACTGTGCTGTAAGGTAATGAAGAGGCTTAGGGGTTCCAGAGAAGTATACAGGTACTTAGTTTGTATGTAGAGTTACGACATATGTATGGAAATTGTCCCCTGCTTCATACAAAAAGTGTTGTACCCAAGTATTCATGCTATGCAAACAGAACTATGTTTTTCAAGTCTCTTTCTTTAAAAAGAGAACATGTAGTCAGCTAGGATATCTTAATCTAATTTAAAAAAGGGGCTTTTTAGAATATTACCCTGACTATAGTCAACATTACTATCTTTTATTTTGACTTGCCTGCTGCAAGCATCCCTCTTGCTTTTTCAAACAATAAAGGAAACCTATTCCTCTTGCTTTGCCCTAGCGCCTTGCTGCTGTTCCCTTTTCCTTATGTAAACAGCAGTTCAGATGAAGTTTTCTCCCTCTGAGTTGAAGGAGCAAAGTTCAGGAATTAGGAGCTGTTTTATTAGGACTTGGTCAGTCACTGATGCGAGGACCGAAATGTGCTGGGGAGCAGGCAGACAATCGAAAGCTAGCCAGATGTCAGAGTCCTTGATCATTATCTCAGGTCTGTTGGGTCAGCTCTTGAAAGTCGAGTCTCAGCATGAGCTATTTTGATCTCTGTTCTCTTTGCTTGCTTTGGTGGACCCACATGTGGTCCTGGAGTACCATGCTGAGAAAAGGTGTGTTCAGTGAACCACAGAATTTCTTTGTCCTTCCATTAAAGTTGGAAGAGTTAATCCAGATTTCTCCTGGTGTGATAGAGAACAGACTTAGGCCTGTTTAATAGTTTGAGTGTGCCTTTCTTTTCTTCTCCCCCTTATGAAAGAAAGCATAGCAAACATTTTTTTGGAGATGAGCTTTTGCATAGTTCAGGTTTTAGAATTAAACATTCCAGAATCAGTCAAGGTAGAAAATGAAGTTTTTGTGGAGAGTGAAATTTGAGATGCAAGAGAGGTGGAGTCCTGTGTTCCACATCTGCAGTCTGATGCAGTAATTTGGGAAGTAAATTTGGGGGCACATGTATTACAGGCACTTGCCTCCGTACTAAGCCTAGGTAGGAGATTATTAAGAAGTGTTCATGCCAGTTGCCTATTTATGTATACAGCTTTTATAGCAAGCATGTAGTGTTATCATGCGGTTGGATGTACACAGATGTGCTTTGACTTGATTACTGAAAATTATGCCTTTATTCACTCAATGATTTACCTGTTTCTTGTTCACAAGAGAAAATTACATATCTCCATCTTTTATCTCAAACCTCTAAAAACAAATGGTGGTTATCCTTTTTTGGGATGTGATCTTCAGCTGTTAGCTTTCCAGATGATTACAATTTAGCTGATAGTTTTGTTGAGCTGTGATGCTGGGGTCTTGAAATGCAGATGATACTGTGAGAACTGTAGCAAAAGGCCTGTTTTTTAGAGAAACTTGATGCAAAGGTGGAAAAACAGGTATCATTTTCCTTTTCTCTTTTATATATAGAAGTTACTGTTTAAATTTGAGGTGTGTGAAGCACTGAATTGCCAGCTTTTTTCTTCAGAGGTTTATTTCTGATTTATTTACATGGGTCATTTGTAGGCTAACTGATTTCCTAGGGAAACTGTCAACAGCATCTTGCTAAAAACGTTTTTGTTATACTTTCATGGGCTGTGAGGCTAGTGGATGAAAAAAAAATTATTCGGCTTTCATTTTGCACCATTTGTAGTTATTTTTAATTAAAAGCTTGCATCTCGAGCTTTTGGAGGAACTGTAGATAATGTCCAAATCAATGTTTACCTTTTGAAAGTTCCTTATCTTTTTATTGTAGCTGTGTCTTAAGACACTTGTATCAGCTTCAGTAAACGATCCTCTGGTATTCTGTGTTTGATCTCAGACGTTCATGTTTGAACTTGTACATCTGAATTTGATAAAAAATGGCACACTCTGAGAGCATGAAGCTAGTTATGCTTGGAAGCATAAAGTCTGTGGAAGTCCCAGTGCAGCAAGACCCCTATGAAAACTGATGATTGGGTGAGAGCAGAATTTAGCTATTGCTTAATTCAGAACGGTGCTTGACTTCTAACTTTGGTAGATCTGATGAGGCAAATTTTAATGGTGTGTAAACCTGCTGTGGAAACCCTGAATCTCGATTCTGTGTCTGTGCACATAGTTTTCACTGGAGCTGGACTTGTTCACCTAAAGGCTGAAAGAAGCCTTGAAAGCGTGAAGTCTTGTGTGAAAAAGAACAAGGGCGAAGGTGGTGATAACAGATTTACAGATGGTTATTTTATGATACTTTTTTTCTTAAATTGGAACTCATCACATGCATCAGCTGTTTCAGACTTAACAAAATCTGCAGAATTTACCATAACAGATGACTCTAAGGATGATTATCAGTATGAAGAGGTAATTTACCACATTGAGAATCTTCTGATATATGTTGTAGAATATTCATGTTTCATTCTTTTGTCTTACTTCATCTGTCATAAAAACATCCTAGGAGAAATGACACGAATCTCCTTTTATAAAAGTGTGATGCTGCTAGTTTTCAAGGGAAGATTTAGTGTCAGTTGATTTGTTATGTTTTACTTTTATTTGAACATTAAGTACTTTTTTAAAGACACAGCTACTTCTATTTAGATGTTTCAGCTTATTTATTTTGATTATTAATGAATATTTCAGTAATATAAATTCTATTAATTAAGAGAATATTAATTATTATTAAATTAATATGGGAAATTATTATTTTAACAAGAGCGAGATTATTTTCAGTAGTTGAACTGGGTGTGGAAATGGTTGTATTCTCAAAAAGATGTATAAAATATGTTGATACGTAACTTTAAATCCCTTCATTTAGGTTGCAGCAGATGACGAGTTTAGTCTTCAGGAAGATGATGAGGATCTGTCAAAGGCTTTGCAGACTATTCAAGAGCAGGCTGAAGATGCCCAAATTCTAGTAAGAACTTCCTAACCATTCTAAGACTATCTGTAATTCAGTTGGCATCAGTGGCTTAAAATGTACACATCATAACTTATTTTAGTTATTAAATATTTGTGTGGAACAGGCTGTCTCTTATTTTTTGCAAGTTTGTAGGGGTAAGCATACGCCACAGTGGGAAAGGCAACTTACGTTTCCTGGGCTTCATCTTCCATAACTTTTGTTGATCTTATGTTCTGTAAACAACCTGATATTGCAAATATGTGTAACAAATATATAGGCAGATTATTTAAAATGTATTAATGTTATTACAATGTATGTTATTTTAGGGCTTGTTTCTTTATCTGAGTAGACTGACTCAGTGTGATGCCTGACACAGGAAAGAAACTGCATATGCTTAAGACCCACAGAAGCTTGTACTTGAATACTTTGCTAAAAAAGATTATTCATATACTGAAAATAAAGAATGGGCTCTTGCACTATGTTAAATCAAAATGTTAATGAAATTATCAATCATTTCAACACCATTAGTTTTTGATACTACTTACATTTAGCTTGATTTCAAAACAGTTATGTAATAGTTCAGTTACACAATGGGACTGTGTGATTGCATTTTCCAAAATATGATTTACCTGAATTTACTTGCTTATAACAATGTAATGGAAAAGTCCTTTTCCGTTCTGTGTTTCTGATGTCGCCGCTTAGAGTGTCATCAGTAAGCTATTATCATAGTTTTTGTTTTGCAAAAGTAAATGGTTAATGATGAAAAGATAAAATTATGTGAATGATTCTTAACATCAAAATGGAGGAAAAATGTGCATTTTCTTCTGCACTAGTGGATATCAATAGATCAGGTTGGTATTTTAGATCAAACTTTGAATGAAAACTGACAATACCCGTGTCTTACGTGTTTTGAAACAGAATATGCCTGGAAATTAAGGGGAAGATGGCAGAAGTTTTTAAGACTAAACATATGCTTCTTGTTAACCAAGTAGTGGAAATTCTTGATGTTCCTTATGGGTAACTGAAGTTATGTCTGTTTTAGTGTGTGAGTTGACATTCAATTAAAAGTGAAACACCGAAGAATAATTTACTGATCTTTTGACAGTGCTATATTTAAATAATCTTTTACCTCTTTATTGATTTGCTGAACTTTGCGTGGTAGGAAACAATATGCTAATATCTATCCCATTTAATCAAACTGAAGGAAGTGTTACCTTTCTGTAAAATGAAAGAAGAATGTGTATGCTTAAACTCAAATTCTCTTTGATTTTCTGCTTATGCTAATAGATGTCTGCCTTCTTGCTTCTTGAGTCATTATTTGGAGGCCTAATTTTTTCCGTAATTTTGAAACTGAAATAATATTTTCAGCCTTTAGACAGAAAGGCATGAATAGAAAAATGTTTTAATACACTTGCTAGTTCCTTGACAGCTTTCGTAATGATTTACTGTATATTTTGTGAGGCTCAGTGACTAGATTGTTTGATGCTAATTCACTGGAAAAACCAAGCAGCAAATGCTTTTGGTGACCA
This sequence comes from Phaethon aethereus, assembly GCF_964289735.1. Classification (NCBI taxonomy): domain Eukaryota; kingdom Metazoa; phylum Chordata; class Aves; order Phaethontiformes; family Phaethontidae; genus Phaethon; species Phaethon aethereus. The sequence goes on from NC_138580.1 coordinate 39,468,910, forward strand.
AGTTCTAACTAAGTTCTAGCACTGTTTCCTGTGAATTAAAATTGAATCGATATCCAAACTCTGAGCTAAGAAGCACAGTAGAAGGCTGTTGTCTTCACGTGGCAAATAATTGGTATGCTTTTTCAATGATTAGTTTCTAATCTTGGCTAAAATATGTTAAATTAGGTAATAACCATATCCTGGAATTGCTACTCTGTGATAAACAGTTTTAAGTGACTGAATATTTGCTGTTCATAGTACCTTGTATACCTAATCCTGTATTAAAGATTACATTTCAATACTGGATGCAAATCTTTTTGTTAGAAGAAATTGTGTAGAGAAGGCACAGATCAAGTGAGCATCCAAAAATATATTTAAGTGATTTGCCAAATGCAGATACTATAAATATCCACAGTTTCTAAATTGAGTAACTACAGGGTTTTTTATGCCCTGTAAAAAGGTTGAGTATAACCAGGAAAATCTAAAAAATGCTTATTTTCAAAGTTCCTTCCACAGTAATTAGCAGTAATTACTAAATGAAGAAGAACAAACATTAGCAAATGAGAGATGGTGCTATTCACACTAAAAAAAAAACCTAAACAAAAAAAAAACCCCAAAACCAAACCGGAACAACCACAAAAAAACCCCAAAATTGGTGTGTAGGAATTAAACCTATGTTTCTACAGGGGATATTGAGGTATGCTTGCTTTCTTTCTGAATGTCTGCATGTGTGTAGTGAAACTACTGGTTTTTAAGGAGTTTGAGGTTTCCTCAACAGTTACAGTTCACATTTCTGTTTGGATCCCAACAGAGAAATCAGGGTGATGGGAGCTCTGATATCTAAATAACATTTCCCCCTAGTCTGGTGGTAAAATGGCAGCTAATTCAAATTACAGCTGTGCTGGGCAACACATACTTTGGATAGCAGTGATTGTGCCTACTGTTCCTTATCCTTCCTAGTCACAACTCAAGTTTTTTTCCTGTGGTTTTTTGAGACATTGTGAAGTAATATTAATTATTTTTAAACTCGAACAAGAGAATGTTTTGTGTATGAAAGAATATTTTCAGCTGATAGGGAACCTAGGAAAAGGATACAGAACTTCTGGAAACCCACACACACAAGCAAGCTGGCCAAAGTACTTTCTTCAGTAGTTAGAGCTATCACACTTCCATTCCAGGATCTTTATTTGCTTACTATCTCAAATGATAATCTGAAGTTTCATGGTCCTTCACTAACCTTATATTTTATGTAGGTTTGATTTTTAAGTTGTTTCAATGTGTTAAAAATCCTTGAATTCCCTTTTTATATTCTTTTTTTTTAGTTTAGTAAGTTTTACAAGAACATCTTATTTTGTTTTCCAGAGAAATTATTAATTTGTTTGGTGTTCATCTTTCTTCACTGGATGGAAATTCTTCCGAGTATTGTGGAAGTTTTTAAGGTTAAGCTTTCAGCAGTTAATTTATTTTACTGGCCATGTTTCCAATCCTTACACTCAATGTTTTGAAGATTTTAATTGAAAGATAAATATTTAATGAAGAAGTATTTAGAAAATATTTAATGAAGCAAATATTTTAGCTTGTTTATTTTGACTTAATGGTCAGAATCCTTTAACAAGGTGGTTTTGTCTATGTAGCTGCTATAAGGTGTCTGTCTGCATGACATCAATTAATAGATTTTATTGTCCTCACTTCTAAATAGGTAAATATATACCAAAGACGACTGTTATGCCATTCTATGGGTAGTCGTCCAAGGTTAAGATTAAATTAAAGGAAGTGGTTAGCCTAGTATCACTGACAAAGTCTGCAGAGGAGCTAGGAATTTGGTTCTAGTTTCCTGAGGCCCTGTTCCAATACTGTGCCTGTTAGACTGCATTCATTTTTCCCTACACTGTTCCCTGCTCAAGCTTCGGTTCCTGAAATGATTCTCAGTGCTAGTAGCTAGCTAATAAATTCTCTTCTGCACAGATTAAATGAATTCCTATCATATTTTCATTTTTATTAAGGGAATCAAGCTGTGTCATTTATTCCAAAGACTGGCTTTATAGATGTGTTTGGGAAACTACAAGCAACATTATTAGACACTTCCCTCACTTAGAATAAAGAAAGAAAAGCAGCAAGAAAAGGGATGCAGCTGCATGTCTGCAGATGTACTCTCCTTGGTTCTTGTGTTACAGTACAGACAGGTCTATTTTTTAATTGTGGTATCTCTAGTATAATGAAAATATGCTAAATATTACATTGCACTTGGCATATTGTATTATTCATAATACAGTGTTTTGTGGCCTTGATTGTACATGTACAGTTCTTTCTGTTTATATTAAGTAGGTTGCTTGGATTAAACACAACATTTTCTGGATTACACAAATTGGCTATGAGATTTTTCCAGTGTTTTTATTAAGAGAAATGCCTTCATCTGCAGGTAATTCATGCAGTCATGTTGATAGAGTTCCCACTAAGGACATGAATAAGCCATGAATGAATGGAGTTATCAAAAATCCCTGGCTTACAGACTCTTTTTTTTTTAAATGGATAGAGGAAATACTGTGCAGTCACAGCCTTTAGCATGACTTGATGAGTATCTCACTGGATTTTTTTCAGGTTCGTTAGTATTGAAATGAAAAGAAGGTAGGCATGTGTGGAAGCTGTTTTGCTTCTCATCAGTACTCTACAGTGGTATTTTTTAATATGTGGCACATGTTATCACAGAATCTGAGTTTCTTTCAAGAGAGCACTAAGTGATAGTTGTAAAGCCCAGTTTTGTTCTGTCATCCTCTCACCAGGAGGCAGGCATGTGTCGTGTAGTATCTGTCTTAGTAGCCTGTGTTGTTGAGCAAGTATGTTGTGGCATTGTTCCCTGTGAGGAGTTCCCAAATGGCGAGAGCTTCATGTTTAGGTGTGTCAAGTCGCTCTAATCAATTTGAAGTCTGAATGAGTTAAAGCCATCTCTTTGTCTGCCAAGTTGTGGCAGTCTCTCTCATCTGGTTATCTTTAAATGCATTTTGCTGGGGGGTTGGGGTGGTGGTGTGTAGTCTCAAAGTGGGTCATATTTTACTTTTTTCAGACCTCCTTGCATCTTGAAATCTCTCTAGGAGAGCTTAATATCAAGCTATGCACTGAGTGGGCTGGATGGGGTTGGGTGAAGGAAGGAAATTTGCATTGCAACAAAAAACTGTGAAAGGGATTTTTTTTTTTTCCTCTCTGTAGTAGGATTGCTCTGTTTTGTTTTGACTCTGCTTTTGGCAACTGTGCTTGACCCATGAGCTGATCTTATCTGAATAGCTGTCTATCTTTATGGCATGGGAGGAGCTGCATATGAAGCCTCCGTGCACCATCTGCATTCTGCTAACACTTGTAGCAATGTTGTCTGGCAGCTCTATTTAGTGTCTGCATATGGGTGTTGAGAAGAAAAGGAAGAATTGATCGTTGTGAGACTTCTTAAGAGATCTAATGATGGAGATGCAGTTCCTTTGGTCTCTCCATTGCATGTGTCATTACAAAAAGAATATAAGCCATTCTGTTATCACCTTGGACTTTGGCGTTTTTCATTAGATGAAGTACTGATTTTTCTCATCAGCAGTTTTGAAGGTTGCTGAAGGGTACACAAATGAGAACTAATATTTTATCTCTGATCAGTGATAGAAGATCCCCCATCAGTTTAAATAGTTTTGGGTCAGTATTAGATTATGTCATGTTCAGAATACTTGCTTAAATTAGGTGATTTTTGAGTTATTTCTCTATAACCTGTCACAGACCTTACATTAGAAGGGTCAGTGATTATAGATCTGATCTTTACAGATCAGCTATATCAGACATATCAAAAATAAAGATGAGGGAAACATTCAGCTGTAGTCCAGTAGGTCTGTGACTTCAGATGACTTTAGAAAGAGAAGATATGATAATTACATTTCTCTTGTATGTTTAATAACAATTATCAAACTTTAATTTCAGGCTTTGCAATCAGTTCTGACTTCTGAGAGATCAGTGTCTGAAATACCTGAAGCGATGGATGACTTCTTCTGCAATTTCCTGGTCAGATTGGGAATGTCCAGAACCCTTGACTGCTTCCAGACTGAATGGTAAAATATTTTAAGTGACCATGTTACTTTGAGAATTAGGAAGTAGATGGTCAGGATTCAAATATTTCCAACATTTCAGGGTATATTTCCATAAAACTCTTCTGAGTACAAGTCATTCTTAAACATGTACTTTTACCAAAGAAATGTATTCATCTTGAGAATGAGGATGCAAAATCTTGTTTTAAGGACAGACGTTCAAGAAAGCTGACTCCAGGGAGCTCCTAAATGGTACCTTTGAAGGACTGTATGCGTTTTGCCTAACTCTAGGCATTTACAAACCTGAAATGGTCATGGGAGGCCTCTTTTGTGACCTGTAAAGAGAAATACTCATTGTCAGGATGCAACGCATCTGAGTTGTTTAAGCCATCTCCTTTAAGACAAAATGAATTAAACTATATTTTTTCAAGTGTATTCTGCTTGCCAACAAAAACTAGAAGCCAGCTGCAGTGCAGAAGTAGTCATTGGATCACACGAATTCAATGTAAAATGATCAGCATTTCACATCAGCAGTGCTGAGAAATCATGTGGTTTTGTTATTTTCTTGCTTTCCAGAATGTGGGTGCCTGCTTAAAAACTGAATATTTTGTAGTATGGTACAGTATTTGCACCTTAATTGTTTGGGTGGGTTTGGACATTTTTCATAGCAACCTTGTATTTTAAGTAGAATTATAAAGGTTTTTGATACTTGGTAGTTTTTGGTACATCAATAAAAATAATATGGTTGGGTTTTATTCTTCTTAACTTAATAAATACAGTAATCAGAAGAGTAAACTCGTGAGCTGTTGCTATTTTCTTTTTCCCAGCTTTTATAGATTGCAGGGATTTTGTCTATACTTTGTGCAGAAGTTTAAACATTCAGCTTCGTCTAAATAGTCCACTTCCTCCACCACTCTCTTTGTATATGGAATCCCACAGGATGTATACTTTTTTAATATTGATTAAGAATGATGTGCCAGGAATGCTGCAAAGCTTGAGAGGAGAGCTGGATTATTTTGGAGCAAAGATGACACTTGTCATAAAGTTCTATTGAAATACTTCCAGTTACAAGCTTGCTTGGAATCTGCAAGTTACACTGGAAAAAATTGAGAAGTGGAAATGCCTTTCTGTGAATTATCGTGTAGTCAGTCTTTAAACATGAGAAGTTCAGAGGGTTTTTTAAATAATGTCTTTTGAAATTGTTTAATTTGAGAATTAGTAAATTTGAAAGGTAGAAACATCTATTTTTTCCTACAAAAGCCTTGAAGCTTTTAAATTTTCTTAAATATTCTCTAATGGGGAATTATTGCTGTCGTTTGCAAGGCTCTGGTCCTATGAGCATAGAGCTCACCAATCAGGAGTTGCCTTTGGGATTAATAATGATCTACTTTTTGATAGCATAACAATGCAACTTAAATGAGTCCTTAGAGAAGGAGCACTATAGTTTTGTATTTTTTTTTCAACGGAACTGGTATGGATAGCATTAGGTTTGAAGTTGTAACAGTTTTTATGCTTAAAGATAATGAATACTAGACAGATAAAAATAGCAACATTTTTATGAAACTACAGCTTTCTTTGAAGCACTTGGAGTTTGAATTTATATCAATGGCAAAATTCAAATTGCTTTTTAACAGAGCAAATGCAGGTCTTAGCAGGCCCTATCTTGTAAATCCTTAGCCATACGTATATTTTTTTCTCTAAGTAATATTTTTAATTTCAGTAGCATTACAAATGAGCTCAGCATGTCAGGATCTAATCTTACTGTATTGAGACTTTTTGTGCATTAATACCTTATTTCAAAATGTTTCATGTTGGTTTGAAATAGAAAACTTACAATATTAATGAAAGTGAGAGCAGATTAGTGTACTCAGGTTCCTCATTATGTATTGGGACGACACTCTTGCTCTCATGCTGTGGTGATCAAGTACTAATGGAATTTAAAATGAGAAATTAATTAACATAGAGAAAATTTATCAAATGGCTTGCTTTGAAATAATTGTCTGTCTGAGATCTAAAGGTCACTTAAATTGGACCAAATTATCTGTGTTTATTTCAGAGTATGAGAAAACATTCTGTTATTCTATCCAGCTGTATAAAATGTCATGGTTTGATTACGTTTTATTTTAAGCCAAACCCACACTTTTTCTAAGATCAATATTTTTATCACATTTGTAGTTTTTTTTACTTGAGCAGTTTTGCACATTCACTTCTTTCTTCCAGTTACACTTTAAGGAACTTAATTAGACTTAAATTATTTTTACAATATCTAATATACCATTATATTTTCTATTCCTTTGATATACAAGACTTTATAGTGCTTTTTGTTTCTGTACTAGTTTGACAGCTCTGGAGTATGAAGTGCAAGAGCTGATCAACTGTGAAGTCATGGATCTGACAGTCTATATCTCCTAATCCTAAAAAGCTCACTGCTGCTTGCAGTGTGTTGCCAGTCTGAGCAGATGAATCATTTGCTGTTCATGCATGTGCAGGGAGCTATCACTGTGATTAGTTAGTACACTCATTGGACTGGTAATCTCTGACTATGTATTCCTAGAGACATGGCAGTGTTTCAGCTGGTGTGTAAAAGCAGAGCTGCAGACTAATTATGGAAACAGTATTTGAAAATTTATTTTCTGTTTGATGTGGTTAAAATTATGAATAAACTGATGGGACCAAGCAAGGTTAAAAGCCATGTCTGTCTTGTGTATGCCTTGCAAAGATTGCCTGGGTTGGGCATAACTGAGCGCATGCGACAAAACTACTATGCCTTCCCTGAGCATAAAGGTAGGCTCATTAAAAAATCCTTTCTGCAGAACGATGAAAATGGATGTATGTTGTGATCTTCCATGTCACAACTCCCTGAAGACAGTGGAAACTCTCTGCTTATTCTAGGCATACCTAAGTTTCCCCTGCTCTGTGTCCTCTTTGGCCTGGAAATAAGGCCATGTTAATGTATGTGCTGTGAGTGCTCAGAGTTCATAAATCCTGAGAGAAACAAGGGTTATCAGTTCCAGGACAGCATCATGCTAAAACAGATTAATTTGTTGGATTAGAACTGGCTCAGAATACCAGTGAAGTAACCTCAAGTTTGATTTGCAGAAAGCCTCGTGGACATAGCTACTTTCTTGCCTATGTAACAAGCATAAAATGATAGCATAAATTTTCTGCTTGCATACCATGATAGATTGGAGGCGTACACTAGGGCAAAAAGGTGCTTTATTCTTCTGTGCTCATTTCTTTCTTAGCTCTCTGTTGAAATGAGATTTTATCAATTGTGATGATAATTTTTGGTAAGAAGTTCTTGTAAAAGCTAAAACTTGGAATTTTACTCCCTGAATGCATCTCTAGGTGAGTTATCCTTTGGTAAGGGATTATCCTGAGCTACCTATCAGTTTATTGCAGAGGCTCTCTGCAATGCAGTTCCTTTAGAAATCTTGGAAACTTGAATTCAATGTAATGTATATAGTAATAGTGTATTATTCTTAGTCAGTCTGCACTGAGCTTTGATCATCAAATCATTGTTGACCATCTGTTCCTTAGGTTTCCAGATTCTTGGTTAATTTTAAATAGCGATTCAAGAAAAATAACTCGGGTCTGAAAAAGCTTAGCAAAATGCTTGTGTGTGCATGGAACTAACTTAATTTGCATTACAGTTCCCTTCATAATGGAAAGAAGTGAAGACAATAGCTATTTGGAAGTTGGCTAGGTATGTAGGAGTTTTGTAAGTTTTACGGGATGAGGTTGATGAAAGATAATCAGACATCACAATGTAGTTGTGTTGTGCACAGAAGCCTTCATTTTTAGTAGTTGTCTTAGACAAGGGCATAGTGGATTTATTGGTATTAATTGTGTTACATTAAAATTGTCTTTCAGAGTTCTTTACTCTGCTGGAGGCTAAGTTCATCAATTATCCATGTCTGATATGTCTTCATGCAGAAATTTGGTATTCGTGAGGTGCAGTTAGGGTGCTCAGTGGTGAAGTTTTTCTGGCAAATAAAGGAGTATGTAGTGTTGTGATCATCTGTAATGAGGAGTGCCCTTATTTGCGATATTTCCAATAGGAATTGTACCTGCTCATCACTCAGTGTTTATTTGGAAAAAAAAAGACAGACTAAGCTTCTTAGTATTAAAGCCTGCTTCTACTGTAATTTGCTTTAAGAAAATGAAGTGATGATAGAATGAGTTTTGCTTTGGACATGTTCAGTTTAACTTTTCAAGAACCTTTCATCTACTGGTGGTGAATGAGTGACAGGTTAATTCACAGGGATGAGGATTCCTAGAAGTATCTACAGAATGCAGGTAAGTGACTGTAGGAAGTCATTCGGACATAGGTTTCTAACATTCCCCTTAAATTTTTTGGAGGATGTTAGGAGTTGCTTATCAAGTAAGAATCCCTTATTCTACTAACACTTTTTGTTTCTGCAACATGTTTTGTTGATTTAGGAATACTGTGCTTGCTGTCTTCAAGTTTCAAATCTGCTGCTTGTCTCCAAGTGCAGGAGATAACATTTAGTATAGTTTTTGTCTCTAATTCCTGCTGTTCATTTCATACTTCCTTATGACTTGGAAAAAAAAAATGCACAGATTCAATATATTTTTCACCCGAAAAGGCAAATAATGTTCATATTACTCCTTCTAGTGAGTTTCCACCCTGAACATCTTCCAGCTGGAGTCAAGATCTGCAGGGAAGAAGATTGTGGGGCTATAGTCTTTATCTGATATAAATTATAGCTCCATTGAACCTATGCTGAACTGTTATGGCTATCACATGTGCACAAGCACCAGTGTCTTTGTCTTCAGTGGGTCTACAAAAGTTTGTACCAACTGAAGGTTTTGCTCTTCTGTCTTCTAGGACAGAAGTAAATGAAGAAATATGTGTCTTGTACACATGTACTGGATTCTGGAATCACCTCTGCAATATCTGCTTCCACAGAAGCATCTTGTGCTTGTATATGTAGACTTGAATCTTGATGTCTTTGAAATACTTTGACAAATACTGATAGTTTATAACAATTCCTTGAACAAGCATGATTCTGCAGAAGTATTTATTTTGTGTGGTGACAGTCATGCTTTTCTGAATCCTTTCTAATATCACTGTTCGTTTTTTTCGTATAGAGGATACTTGGGTACTTTTCAGTTGCTCTGTATTTAAATGCCTTTAATTTAAACCTAAGATGAATAGTGTCAATGCCTATGTCCTTTTTACTGCCTGTTAGAATATTCTTAGCTTTCGTTGATATCCTACCAAAAGATGAATAGTAAAAGATATGAGACTGACTGAGCAGACTTTATTGCCAGGGGCTATTGAGATTCTTAAGTTGCTACGCAGCATTACGTGATTACATGCTGCTCCAGATTCCCTTTTACGTCTCAAAATGCAAGTTGGTCTGTACAAGTATTTAAGTAAAGCAGCCTTCAGGCTTCTACATCATGAAATCATGTTCTCTTGGGGCCTGGTAAAGTAGATAAATATTGGTAAATATAAATAAATAGAGGGCAACATAACAGGAAGGAAGGAATTTCCCCAGAAATTTCTGTATTCAAAGTTTAAGATAGCTCATAGAATTATTCAACTGGGTTATCCACAGCTTTGTTGTTGTATTTGAGCCCTGCCAAAATTTTGCATATATTTTAGCATAGGAAATAAAAAGGACTGCGTATATACAAATGTTACTTGAACAGGAATATTGTTTTCTGTCTTCTATTTAAGCTATTTGGAAGAAAGAAAGGAAGGAAAAAATTGTTTAAATTGAAGTACTGTGTTATACAGGATCTTTCTCTTGACTATTATGAACAAGAATACTAAGAATGAAAAGCAGTAAAGTAGAACTGTGTGGTGGGATAGTACTGTTGCTAACTGGTAATGATCATAAAAGGTAAGTGCCTTGAGATGATAAATATCTTTGTGATTTTAGTTTAGGTAAATGCTAGCATGAGAGGGGAAACATCGGTGAAGTGAGAAAAAGGAAATATGGAATAAAATATCTCTGCATTGATTTTTTTTTTTTACTAGGTATGAACTCATACAGAGAGGTGTGTTCACAGCCAAAGATACTGGATTGGTTCCAACTGTGTATACCCGCAACCAGCAGCTTGAGGCTGAGAATATGCGTTTGAGGAAAGATTTGGAAAACTACAAACTTGCTGCAAAGTATGTTATTTAGTCTTAATGAAACTTTGATATACAGTAGTAAATGGCAAGATAAAGTAAACCCAAGTACTTAATGGAAATAATAAGTTCCTGTTTGTTATGCTGGCTGTGCATATTTTTACTTCTAGTTGACATTTATAATTAAAGTTCAATTTTCTCTGAGCTCTACTAGAAACCTAAATCTTAATTTATTTTATTTGTATTTACTGGGCTATAGAAAACATTTTCAATATCCAGTAATCACAACAAATTACTGCAAAGAATCATGTGAGTATAAAATGTAGAACTAGAAAATAAATGATTATGTGCATTTTGTATTAAAATACAGTACCATAAATTACAGCTACCACAAAACATCAACATAGAAAAAGTCACTATACACTTATTCTTCATTTTTTAATTGCAAAAAATCTATCACTCTGGTCCTAGGGGTAGATGGTATGTCATTGTAAATTACTATAATTGATTATACATTGGAGTAGCTGATTTTAGAAGTCAGTTGTACTTCAGTCATAAGAGTTAAAATACTTTGTGTAATGGAGAGATACAGTAATGAACTATATGTAACATAGCCTTTTCTGAAGAATGCTATGTCTGTACACATATGTGTTCATTGAGAATTCACCCTGAAACGTAATAATGCACTCACTTTGATTTTGCCAGTGCTTAGTTTTAAAACATGGAGCTGTAAAAAACAAGTGACCTCCATCTCTTTGATTTTCCTCAGCATTGCTCAAGCTACTAATTTTCATTTAGATTGTTCCTTTATATGAAAAATAGCTATTCAGAACTTAAGTAATAATTGCTGCTGATAATAAGATAATCAAATTATGTTCCAATGATAATGATGTATGATTTATTACGTGTTAAATTAATAAATTAATGGGTCATAATTGAATAGTTGGGTAAACAGCTTTAATAACCAAGGCAAATATTGTACGGTCTGAATATATCGTTGCACTGGGAGATGGGCCATATGGAAAATACTCCTTTATTTTCATCTGCAACTTCTTTGGACAATGGGTAGTTAGGGATTCTGTCTCCCGCATGAGTGGGAGAGTAAGAATCAGTGATGCATAGTAAAAGATGGACAAAATCTGGTCCTTCTGCAATTTATTATTGTCAGCAGTAATTTCAACAGGCTTCCCCCCCCTTTTTTTTTATTTTTTCCCCCTGTATGAAGCAGAACATACTATAACAAGGTAATCTGAGCAGATTATTACTTGGTTTGACTTTACACTGCATTCAGCATTGGTGGGGACTCACCTTGAGTGCTGTGGGCAGTTCTGGGCCCCACAGTTTAAGAAGGGTGTGAAGGTCCTTGAACATGTCCAGAGGAGGGCAACAAAGCTGGTGCCAGGGCTGGAAGGCATGTCTTCTGAGGAGCGGCTGAGGACTGTGGGCTTGTCTAGTTTAAGACAGGGAAGCTGAGGGGAGACCTCATTGTGCTCTACAGCTTCCTGAGGAGGGCATGTGGAGAGGGAGATGCTGGTCTCTTCCCCCTGGTATCCAGTGACAGGGCGTGTGGCAACAGCTCAAAGCTGCACCAGGGGAGGTTTAGATTGGACAATAGGAAGCATTTCTTTACTGAGAGGGTGGTCAAACACTGGAATAGGCTTCCTAGAGAGGTGGTTGATGCCCCAGGTCTGTCAGTGTTAGAGGCATTTGGACAGTGCCCTGAATAAAATATGCTTTAACTTCTGGTCAGCCCTGAAGTGGTCAGGCAGTTGGGCTAGGTGATCACTGTAGGTCCATGCCCATGCCATGCCACTGGAGTTTTCCTGGCCTGGTTGTGAACATGAGGCTCAAAACCATTTCACCATGGTCATGAGTTGGGGGTTTCCCATGTCTATATACTTTACGGGGTGCCAGAAGACATTTTATAGCAGATGCCTAGTTAAAAGACTGAAAAGACAATATGATAATCTGCAACAGGAAGAAAGCAGGAGAGAGGAAAGACATTGCCAATATGCTAGGTTCCTACGAGTTGTCTGTTAAACAGAATTCCCAGCACTTGCTCACAAAGTGAACTGTGCTAAAAAAATTAATAAATCATGAACTGAAATCATGCCCTGCTTTTTCACATTCTAATGTTTGACACCCAAAATAGCAATGCTCTGGTGGTAAGCAAATGAGTCATGTCACCTGTCTGACATTCCAGAGAGGACAGTGAGATATATGGAAGTTCTATATGACAAATTAGAAGTCAGTAAATTCTATTCATTGGTGTTTACTGTTAAATACTGCACTTATTCTGCATGTACCTTGTTAAAACACTATTACAATTAGTCCTCCTCTCTCCACTTGTAGGGAGAGAGCTTTATTTTCATATTCTTCTACTAATGTGAGAATGGAAAATATATATAGATGTGAAACTTGGTTTGTGCTAATGGTCGCTACCCCATTTTTCAACCTTTTTGTTTCAAATAACTTACAAAGTGTTTATTGTTACTAATGTTGAATGTGACAGAAGTGCTGAACTTTTATTTCACTTTGTTTTGATTAATTTATGAATTAAAACAGTACTGTTTCTGGAATAATGGATGCAATTGAGCATTTTCTGCTGTATGTACCATGAGTGACAGTGTTCCTTTGTCTTTTGGATAAACCTTGCTCATAATACTCTCTCTGCTAAAATCCATTTACTGTAATGACTGTTAACAGCGGTTTTTCTTGTTCATACATTCAGTAACTGGAGTCAATACCCTTGCTATGATAAAGTAAATATTTCAGCAGGAGCCAAAATTACGTGGAGGACAATTTGAGTTTTCAAGTATTGAGAGGGAATTCACAAGCTTATGCTGAAAACAGAATGCCTAAGAGCACTGAAGAAATGCTGATTGGACTGGTTAGAAAACAAGGATTTGTGAGCAAAGAAAGTCTCCTAAAGTCTCATATTTTGCTCTGGGGATTAGTCAGCAAACTTTCAGTGCCACGAAGTGTATTTTCAGAAAGCTTTTAATTACGTTTGGTATTTCTGAGCTTGGTACTCTTGACAGTCATCTTGCAGAAGAGAGATGTTATTTGGGACCTAGGCAGTATGGGGGTCTGGGGTAAATGACTGTAAACCAATTACCTTCTGCTTTAATGTTGTTTAGCAATTGGTGGAAGAGATTCAGTGTCTAGAAGCTAACTGTAATTGTATTTTGGGTATTTTAATAGTGTGTTTACATGATCGCATGGCAAGCAGGTGGGCAAATAGAGTAGATTGCAGACTGTTGGTTACATTTCACTGTGGCTTTTCGTTACTTAAAAAGAAAATCACAATCACCTTTACTTCCAGTGTACAATGAGTATATATTTTTAATAGGCTGTCCAATGTCTGAAGGCGTCTTTAGATGTAACAAAATCCCTGAATGCATACATTAAAAGAAACAAGTATCAGCATAATTCTTTTACTCCAAAACTAGTGATAGTTATTACCTTAAGGTTTGGATACACTACTGATCTTTATTTAAACTATTTCTAAAACCAAACATTGTGTTGTGATAGGAATGAAAACTAATTCTATGTTGGTTTGCCATGTGACAGTAGTTAAAGGATACCTGAAGTGTACTTCCTTTCTGTTTCTGTGAAGACTACTGTTGAGTCCAGATTGCTTGGTAAGGAATGTTGTTTGCTGTGGTATTTCTTGAATGGAAGCATAGATATTTCCAATATGCAAGGAACATTTGAAAACTTAACTGACAACTGTTAACTCTTACAGGAGACTAGTTAAGTTTAATTGTCTTCAGTGATGACTTTTGCCATTCAAGCATTTAATATTCTAGCAATGCTTGTGAGGTGAATAGTGGATTGTAGCTTCATAGCAATATTAAACTCTGCCTATCTGATTATTTCAGAAGATAGCTTGAATTTCATATATTTTGGTGTTTTCCTATGGCCAGACCCTTTGTATTGCCTCTGTTTAAACATGTAGGTAGCCAACATAGCAGTATATCAGGTTTAAGGTTGTGTTAATCCCAGGGACTAAGTGTGATATTTGTAAGTTCTTTAAACATTTGTGAATGCATTAGGTAGATGGAATGTAAGTTGTGTACAGCTTTTGTCTGAGGCTTGTAATTGTGTTCACAAAAATCAGTTAGAAAGTCTAAATATTTGCAGGTATCTTTCTGTCCTGATTTTTGGAAGCATGCTCACAAATACACACCCAGTTGCCAGCCACAGTGATTCAAAGAAATCCAAACTTAAGAAATTTAAACTCAATAACATCAAAGTGTTACTAAGCAGACATCTTTTTTGCAGCTCTGGACGCATGGGGGATATCTCCTCCTAACATGCGTGCACTGAAACGAAAGTTCATCCTTTATATACCTTAAAGACATGAATATTCACACATTTTCCAAGAAATCACCACCTCCTTGCTTATCTATTACATTTACATAATGCTGGTGTTGCAAAACTACGCTACGCATGTGTGAGGGGTCTCGGGTGGTCGTTTGGGGAGGTTGCCCCCTACTCCTTTTTCCCTTTTATGGTCACGGGTCTCTTGAGGATAATTTCTTCTCCTTGGATGTTTGCCCCTTCTGTTGTCCAGCCAAGCGGTTCCTTCTTATCATCCTTGTTAGAGCATTCCTGCCAGTCTGTCCCTACACTCAAGGTTAAGATAACTTCTCTGTTCTCTTTAATCTCGCAGTCCTTGTTCTTAACTCTTCTTTGTTTTAATTTTCATGAGGCCTGCTTTCCCTGTGATTAACTGTTTACACGTAGTTACAGTGTTAGCATTGAGGAAATACAGCCTAAGGACTATGAGAATAGGCTGTTAAACATAATCACACAGTTATTAGGCTAAAGAATTCTATACTGAAGTCAAACTAATCATGTAATCAATAACCTTCCATATATTAAGAAATTTGCAAAACTTAGTTGATTAGTGCGAAAACCTTATAATTGTTTTAGATCCTTGTTTCAACAGTAACAGTCAAAATATAAAGCAGTCCTGGAAATCATTTATTATTACTGTTAGTGCTATCAACAACAATAAAATCCTCAGCTGATCTCCTATTTCTGTGCCAAAATCTAACCATTCCTGCATACATTTTTCCACTTAGGCAATGAAAAAAAAAGGGCACACTTTTTGTATTGTGCACCATATTTAAATGCATCTGTTTAATTACATGGTACATCTAGCATCCTTGCTGCTAAATGCTGTATAAACTACACAGAGTAAAAGCATGACAGTATATGTTTTCTAAAACTGTCTTTATTTTGATTAAAATTTTAGGGCTACAAGTTGCAGCATGTTGGGGAATAAAGTCTTGCCTAATTTCAGTGGGAGCAGGGCATGTAACATCTTTGAAAATAACTACTTGTTTTTATTGGGCCTTGCCCTCTTCTGTTATTTTTATCAAACTACTTGCTTGACAAAAGTTTAAATGGAGTGAACTGCAGTCCTTGACGTCTATCTTAACTAAAAGAAATAGATACTGGCTTTGCTGTGGCTATAGCGACATCTTTTTACTCTGAGAACAAGCCATCTGCTTAGCTCTGAAGGTGCAGGTTTTGTATTCAAGATCTGATGGCAAGTCAGATTCTGAGAGTGGTGTCATGATGGAGTTGTTTTACGGAACTATCCTGAGACCACTGATTCATTTACCTCTCAAATCATTTGCTGTTCATCGGAGCTTGAGCAGAATCATAATCTGTACTGTGTATCCCAATACCAGTATCCTGAGTTACTGTTTCATAACTTCTGGTATTTGCATGCGCATGGCTGATGTGAGCTTTTCACAGTGTTACTGCAGGGGCAGCCCTGCCTGTTTTCGTTTCCCTGCCAGCTTTTTCTCTGCTTTGACTGATACATCGTGGCACTAATTCACTTTGCTCTTCAGGTCTTTCTGACTGTTTCTGCCACAAGCAACATTTTGCACTACAAATGTATGCATACAAATATGGTAGTTTGTATAGGCAATAAATATAGCAAATGCGTATATAGTAAATAAAAATTATTTGTACAATTAAATATAATGCACTGGCAGTTATGGGTCTTCTTCCTAGACCTGTGATTTTGGCATGCTCCATTATCATTCCTAACTCTTCTACTCCTCTTGGAGAAGAAATGAGCTTTATTTTTGCAAAGAGCGAATATCTAATTTCTGTGCAAGGTAATTTCAAGGTTCCTTTGCAATTAAACAATTCATCTACTAATGTCTGCTGCCAAACCCAGATCAGTAAAGGCGAGGAGAGAATGTATGGAATATATACAGAGTATTTTCTTTTGTGTTTATGGAGCAAAGTATCTCAGGGTGTCCCACTGATGCGTGTAGAATGTGCTTAGACAACAACATGTTACCAGTATGTTTGCAATTCATTTTCAAATGGATTTCTTTTCCTTCCTCCTGTCACGTACAGGGACACTTGGGGACATGCTGCAAACATGACTGAATAGAGCCTAGAACTCTTCTAGCATAATTTTTCCCGGAAGCTCTCTAAATGCATGTATTTGCAAGGCAGTGATACAGTTATCCTTTTGTGTGTGTCTTTCTAACACGTACCATTATGTTGGGCTCCAGACACGATGCAGATGTTAGAAAATCAGTATTGTAATAAGTTTTTATGTAGAGTTTTAAACACACAAGAGTATTGTTTCCCAATCACCTGCAATTTGAATATGTACCTCCACAAGACCCCTTGTGCTTAAAGTAAGGTTGTCCTCAACTCTGAGACTTAAAATGCCAGTATCCTTATGGATTCTATCTAAAAGAACTGAGAGAAGATGAAGAGTACCCATGGTTTTCTACATCAGCTGGCAGCAAAAAGACCTCAAAAGTACATGTTCTCCACTACAGGGCATACTACCAAGTTTCCAACTTGGCTACAGTAGGCATGTGTGTATCTGAAAATTAATTGTATGTATTCAACATACCCTGATAAGCAATTAATAGGAAGAGACTAATACTTCTCTCTCATGTTTTCTGTTTACATATAGCAAAGCAAAAGAGGCTTTCTTAAAAATGCAGAAAGAATGTGACTTCCATCGAATGCATCATAAGCGAGTTGTCCAAGAGAAAAACAGGCTTATATGTGACATTAAAAGGTAAAAAATGACTTTTCATTACCACACATGTAACATTAAAAAGAACATCTTCCATTGCTGCCTGGTAATGAGGTGACATGGTGGAATTTAAAGTGCTAAAGTAAAGCTAGCTGCTTCTAGTGTCCCAGTAAATAGCAGTTCTGTCTAACCATTCTGCCATGTCTCATAATGATTTATGATAATTCTTTGTATATTTTCCATGGTGTGATGTAGCATTAATAAAGCCACAGTTACATAGTATTTCTAATAGTTGAAAATACAAATGAGAATTTCTTTTACCCAGATCTTTTTCCATAAATATGAAGTCATTTCTGGATTTCTTTTCCTTTGTCAATTTTAAGGGTAGCTAGTGTCTTGCTGAGTTCAGAACCTTTGCATTCATAGTTGGTATTTTCTGTCCTTTTACATCTTGAACTTCCTATGTGAAATTTGCTTTGCTTTTGTTGCAAACAAGCCCAAACTAGTCTGTTGGTACTGGGTTAGAATAGTTTGTTTTATAATTTCTAATTCTGTAATTTTGTCATTCTGGAATTCTCTAAATTTTCTATTAACTGTTGTGCTGCTTTCCGTCCGTGAGTAGAACTTTTATATTGTCCATCTGAAGATCACAGGGCCAGGTGAAAGAGTTGAGTTTAGAATCCCTGCTTTGTATATGTTGAGGCCAGCACTTGTTTTAAAATAACACTGGGGAGTGGCTTACATCTGCAGCTCCAGGCAAGTCACAGAATTTTGGCTTGTCAATACTGTTATCAATAAATGCATGTAATAGCAACTACATGTTCTATATCTTTAAGCTTGAAATCTATACATGCTCATGCAAGCGCGCGCTATTCAGTGACTTACCCTCTTTGTCAGCTTTTTGCAAAACACAATGTTTTGAAGCTTAGTGTCCTATGTTTCTCTTGAGAGATTATATATCTGGTTTTTAGTTGTTCTGAAGAATTAAAGTGGTTAAGTATTCTAAATTTAACGTGCAATGAAGAAATAGTAATCCAATTATGACTGTTTTGTTTAGGTTATAGGATCTTAGTTGGTAGTCAGATAATAGCTGTACTTCTCTTCCTTCCAATGAAATATCCATCCGCAAGGAAAGAGAAATTATCAAAACTTCATGTCCAATATATGATGAAGGATTAAGAAGGGTTGAAAACTGGATGGACTGTTTTAAAAGACGTGACTAAAACTGGAACCTGTTATTGATCTGACTTTTTTTGTGGTATTCCACTTGGATGGCTACCTGTTAAATACCTTTGTCTCCTCTGTGTTGACTTTGTGGCACTTTCAGTCTTATTGGGGAGGAAGAAAGTTACACAGATGTAAATCTCTGATTTAACTCATCTTTGAGGAATCATTTGTCCTCTCGTTCACAGGCTGAAGGCACATTATGCATCATATGAACCAGTGCTGAAGCAGTTGACTGAAAAATACGAGACTACACTGAGACAGAAAACGTTAACTAGTTTGGAGAGAGACAGAGCAGTTGAGCAGGTAAAACTATGGTGAACACCGCTTGCAAAACTGTGAAGAATGATTTTGGTTTTTACTTTGGTAAACACATAGGATATTTCTGTTACAGCAACTCACTTATGCAGTAGTTTGAAGTAGAGTATTTTACTGAGTTTCATGTTATTTGGTGAAATGTTAATATTGAAAGTATGTGAAACGTAGTGCCACAAAGTAGTAGTTCTCAGTCTTTGCTTGCTTAGTCCTGTTCTACATGAATCAGCAATATGCAGACCCTGTTACACTTTCAGTGTCGACAGCTTGAGGAAATGTGTTGTATTGCTACAGATTCGCATGCTTCCATCTATGCTTTTAGAAATCTCTTATTTTAACTTTCTTTATTACTATTTATTATTTTTTTTTTCCTAAATATATCCAGTAATGGCCTACTAGTTTAGGAAAAAATACATTAAAATATCAGACAGGTTTTCTGTCTTGTGGGTGGAATAATAGAGTATTTTACTCCTATAATCATATCTGATTTATAGCTTGGTATACATGATATTCTGCCCCTTTAGCAGGAAGTACTATAAGCACAGGTAGGATGGATGAAGAACAGAAAATTATCTTGCATGTGTTCAACCAATAGGTTGGTTGCTCAAAAAAAAAAGGAAGAAAAAAAGAAAAAGCCCTCCCAGAATGTGCTGCATTTCATTAGTAGCATCAATTATATGTTGGTAATGTGAAAGGAATTTACCAGGCTTGCACTTTCTCCTAATAGTCCTCACCTCTTGTTTCCTCCTTTCCTCTGCCTCCCAATTTTTCTCAGGTTACCTGAGAGATTACTTGTAAAAGACTGAGGATTATATGTTTGAAATTTCAATGAGTGAAAGAAAATGTCCTGCAGAAGAAGAAAGGTTACTGTCCGTATACAGTTATGCTGAATCAGGAGTACAAAACACAGGACAGTTCCAATGCTAGGAAATTTCAGGAACATATGTAAGACCTACCCAAGTATGACCTGTACACATTCTGGAGTGGTGGCTTTTTTGTAATGCCATATTTTGTGGCACTTTCTTCTGACAAAGTTGTATGTCATACTGTGCTGCGAAGTTAAAGATCAGGGCGTGATAGCAGTGGTTAAAAGTTGATGGTGCAGTAAGAGCCTTAGTATTCTGTTTGCATTGTTTTAATAGAGCTGTAAAAGTATTTAGAGAGATTCTGGATGGCTTTTATTTTATCATTTTGTTTCACTGGGCCTTTCCAAAATCTTGAATTAGGAGTAATGTTTATAATGTAGAGTCAACAACCAGAAAATTCAATAATTATACATGGAATTTATTACTTAAATATGCAGGCATAAATGCTGTGTGTTGTGAACTGACAGTTCAAAAGCAATGTTTTGGTATTACCTCTTCTTCTTTTCTCCTCTTTTTAAAATTAGGTTACAGGTTTGCAAGCCACATTACAAAATTTGGAGTCCGGATGTGCTATTCAGGTTCCTGTGACAAAAGGTAAAATATTCCCATCACCAACCTCAGACTGGCTATGTGTTTTTGTTGTTGTGATGAGTTTCAAAATCTGGTGTAACAGTAAGTAAAAAATACTTGCGCTATAAACATTTTATTGGCTGTCCTGGTGACAGAGCACAATTCTATCATTTGAATATATATTCTAAAGTTTATCCACTAAGGATGGTGAGACTGCTGAAGGCAATATGGAGTGTGTGAGGAACTATGGAAGGACTTTGTCCTAGAAATCTATTTTCTGCGTGATTTTTATTTTATCCACTAATACTTTTTTCATGCAAGTGTTCTTTTTCAGCTCACTGTAAGAAGCTATATATGGTGGTCTGCAAAAATTTTGAAAATACTGCTGTTAAGAAATCCAGTCTCTAATTTTAGCATGTCTCATTTTTACAGGAGATTGATAAGGTTATATAATACCTGCTGGAATAATATCTCTATTTGTATGGCGCTACACTGCTTCCCTGGTCTTTTGAATAAATGCATAATTATTAAATAATTTTTTAAACTCCATCAGTAAAGGAAGCCCAAGCTATCACATTCTTTGTGAGCATCACTCCTGCTAATAATTTTGAACCTATTTTCCATTTTCAGCTACATTTGAGAGTGAGATAGCCTCAAATAAACCAGGTTTTGAAGAGACTCCTGAAAATAGATAATGAAAAAGGGGAAAAAAGTGACATCTACCCTCCTTGACAACAGAGTGTTCATATGAGGAGGGGATGTTGTACCTGCCTTAGTCATGAGCAGAACTCCAATCAGAGATTGCAGTTTACTTGACATTAGAGAACCCCTAATTTCTCAACCACATAGGCGACCAGGTATCAGATATTATACAACTTCCAGGTGAAGCATTTGTTGCTTCACCTGGAAAAAAACCACTTTTTTGTGTTTTTTTTCCTCCAGTGTGTTAAAGACCTAGACTTCCTTTTGCACTGGTAATATACTCCAGGTAAAAAGCCACAGGGTTACCCTAGCCTTTGACAATCGAGCTTCATTAGTTCCCACATCTGTGGAGTTAATTCCATTGTATAAAATTCCTGTAGAAAAGATAAGGCCAAGAAGAAGAAGAGTAGCCACATAGACTTTTTTGGTTTCTTTTTTTAGATTTGTAGTTGAGTGAAAAGGATAGCAAGCATTTGTGGCCTCGATGGGCCGAGGTCAAGTGTATGAGGTTTAATAAGGCCAAGTGCCGGGTCCTGCACTTCAGCCACAACAACCCCATGCCACGCTACAGGCTTGGGGAGGAGTGGCTGGAGAGCTGCCTGGCGGAAAGGGACCTGGGGGTGCTGGTTGACAGCTGGCTGAACATGAGCCGGCAGTGTGCCCAGGTGGCCAAGAAGGCCTACAGCGTCCTGGCCTGTATCAGGAATAGTGTGGCCAGCAGGAGTAGGGAAGTGATTGTGCCCCTGTACTGGGCACTGGTGAGGCTGCACCTCAAATCCTGTGTTCAGTTTTGGGCCCCTCACTACAAGAAGGATGTTGAGGTGCTGGAGCGTGTCCAGAGAAGGGCAACGAAGCTGGTGAGGGGTCTGGAGCACAAGTCTTATGAGGGGCGGCTGAGGGAACTGGGGGTGTTCAGTGCGGAGAAGAGGAGGCTGAGGGGAGACCTTATCGCTCTCTACAACTACCTGAAAAAGGGGGTTGTGGTGAGGTGGGTGTTGGTCTCTTCTCCCAAGTAACCAGCGATAGGATGAGAGGAAATGGCCTCAAGTTGTGCCAGGGGAGGTTTAGATTGGATATTAGGAAACTTTTTTTTTTACTGAGAGAGTGGTCAAATGTTGGCACAGGCTGCCCAGGGAGGTGGTGGAGTCACCATCTCTGGAAGTATTAAAAAAAGTGTAGATGTGGCACTTTGGGACATGGTTTAGAGGGTGTGGTGGCGTTGGGTTAACGGTTGGAATTGATGATCTTGAAGGTCCTTTCCAACCTTAGTGATTCTGTGATTTCTGTGGCTATTAAGGTGGCTTATTTATGATTAATGGAGACATTTCGATTACCATCCAGATCTTTGTCACTGCCTGCCTATTATAAGCATAGCACATTCAGTTTAGTTTTCCTTCAAATTCTATCTAACGTAGGTTGAAGCAGTTGGTCTCCTAAATTGTTGTGAATTGTTACGGTCACTAGACTGAGATCTAATTGTCTGAAAGATGCCCCTCATCCTAGCTCAGGTCGTGTTTCCATGCAGCAGCGGGAGGCTTCCATAGCTGAGTTGTCCCTTGGAGCACACCCTACTACTTTTCTAAACTAATGTTTAGTTAAGAGCATAGGTGCTTTCATTTCTGGGAGAACCTGGGAAGGGTTCTGTAGTCTTACCCAGCATAAACTAAGCTATAATTTTAATTCTGTATATGAGCAAATAGCTACTAAAGTAGTAACTTCTGTAAATATAGACTTGATATGTTAATATGGTGGAATACTGAAGTGCTGGCAGCGAGCCCCTTCAGTGTTAATTATCTTTCTGATTTTGGATTCTGATGCCTTTTTTGTATGACTTAGTATCGTACTCCTCAGCAAGGCACATTTCAGGCCCCAAGAATACCTTTCTGTGGCCATATGTACTGGATATGCCCTGCTGTAGTCTTTAAATCTTGTTACAACTGAAAATATAACTTCTGTCCTGCTAAAGAGCACAGTGCTCATTTTCATCCCACTTGAGACAGGGAGGCAGGGAACAAGCTTTTTATTTTATGTTAGTTTGGGCCATACAGCATTTGACTTTTCATTATACTCAGGCTTGAGGATATGTAGTGTGGGTTCTTCCCCCATGCTAGTGTTTTGCAGTATAGATAGATGCCCCATCTATCTCTCTTTTGTATTTCACATACTTTTATTTGTTGTGTGGGCAATTCTAAAAGTCACTCTCTGGCTGGTCACAGTACTTGTTTATTCTCCAAAACTCTTGACACACATTCATAATACCAAAAAGTGACAAGCAGGGGAGCACTTTAAGTGATTTTTTTTATTATTATTACTTATAGTGTCCAACACAAATTAAGCTCATCAGCCATCCACATGCTTGTACAAGCCTTTATTTGCTTCATACCCTGTGTGTCATAAATTAAGCAATATTTCAGTTCATTTCTTTCCAGTGCTTTGTCCTCTAATACTGCATATTTTCTGTTGCCCTCTGTAGATCATACTAATGTCTCGGTGGGTGATATTGTCTCTTATTCAGATACTTTCTGCTGCCTCTTGAAAGATGATCATGTTCTGTTGACTCTTGAATTCTTATTCATGAGACAGTGTAATTGAAACCTTGAGAAGCAAGCAGTGCATAGATACTGGAGAAATGTTTGCTGCATTTTTCTCTAAATTCTTAGGTTGGAAGCAACCAGTGC
The DNA here is from genome assembly GCF_964289735.1 of Phaethon aethereus. Taxonomy (NCBI): domain Eukaryota; kingdom Metazoa; phylum Chordata; class Aves; order Phaethontiformes; family Phaethontidae; genus Phaethon; species Phaethon aethereus. The sequence continues at coordinate 39,492,441 of NC_138580.1, forward strand.
TGTTGAACTTGCAAATCTCTGCTGTAAGGAGACCTACAGCTTGCGTTCTTTCAGTTGCTGTCTCTTCAGGGCTGACTTATATGCATTAGTACGTTGGTATGTTGTAATTATAAGATATTGAACATTCAGACTGGCAAATTACCGTTTGCCAAGGTAGGATGCCTTTTCTGGCCAGTTGTCTGCTTTCACTGCAGCGCGGAGCATGAAGGAATGAGAATGGCCCTCCCTGGCAGCAGGAGATTGCCTGTTACCGTTCCTGATGTTGCTTCCATCCCACAGCCTGACTTGACTGCAGCACACCCGGAATGCTGTCTTTGGCTAGAGGGCACCAAGAGTGGCTTTTAATTAGTTTGGTCTTTACTGAAGTGTTTGAGTTTTTCAGTAGTGGCCATGGGGTCCTGCACATCCAATCCATTATAGGTATGGTTTTTTGCTTTTTCTGAGGGTGTCCTATAGTGCTTAATGAAGAACAAAAGGAAGCTTCGTAGTATTCAAAATGAGTTTGCATTGTAAATGTCTGTCTGGTGGCTAGGTAGAAAAAAAAATTAACAGTAGTTAATGTTACCTTTAGGACCGCTATTCTGGACTTGCTACTTAAGCATTTGATGTAGGAGCTTTCAGCCTGATGCATTTCAAACAATTGAAGAGGATAGTGGCCACAGTATAGAGCATGTAACTTATTTACTAGGGTTTTTTTGCTGTCCCACTGCCAGACTGCAAATTTAGGTTGTTGGTGTAGATTAACAGAGCACTCCCACCCTTATTTATGGATCAAAACACAGTGTTAAGTGGTGCTCTGAAAAAAGACCACTTTTGCCTGAAGGAATTAAGCAAAGTTGATTGTGGCTTGCTTATAAACCTAAGTGAATGCTGCTATAACAGCTGGTTCTAAAAACATATTATAAAACTTACTTGCTCAGTATGTTAGTTGTAGGTTCTAAAAACAACTGTTTATTTATTACCCAATTATATTCAGAAGTTGAACTCAATGAGTTTCTTTACTCATGGTTGGATTAACTCATTGCTAAGACTGTTAACTGTGCTTTTCCTTTCCTTGATCTGATGTAATTGCTGTTAGAAGGTCATACAAAAAGAAGTTTAAAATGCACCAGTTAAAGTACTTAAACTGGTTGTCCCCATTCCATCTATAGTGCAATCAGAATAGAAAATCTGTAAACACAAGTTTTTGACATCTTAGTGCAGTTGCAACAGTGCTTTAGAATTTGTTTGGTTTTTAAATGCTTACTGTCTTTTTAAGCCCTTCAACTGTTATAACTCTGGTTTATAAGTCTGTGTATTTCAAAAGCACCAACAAACCAAATACTCCGAGTGACATGCTAGTGGGTAGCAGTTTCTGAGTGAGTAGAAAGTGTTTGACATATAAATCAATTTTGCTGTATACAGTTCCTCAGAGAAAGTTATTATTTTGGATATCTGTGGCAATAGCTTTAACTCATAAAGCAGTGAGAATACAGACACTTTTAGACCAGATGCAGTTGTTATCAGTTAGTGTTACCAAGGTTGGGTAGACAGGGGTTTTGTGTTTGCTTGATCTGCCTTTTTTTTTTTTTGCTTCAAGAGTGGAGGGGATGGGGTTTTTTCCCAGCGAAGTTCAAGTTTGCATTTTGATGTCAAGGTCTAAATAAAACTGTTTTACAAGAGCAAGCATTTAGAAATGCATAGTGTGAAGTACCTTTTGTTTCATTGTGGATTTTAGCTATATAGTGTGGTTTTCAATCCGATTTTTTTTTTTTCCAAAGAACTGGAGGGATGCAAGTGTCCAGATCCTGTTGGAATTCAGTATCCCATTTTTTTTCCTGTAGACCCATGTATGTAATAGAACGTTGCAACGAGATACAGGGATCACAAGGGACTGTATTCAGATATGTGTGAGCTGCCAATACAAAGACTGTCTGAGAAGAGTATCCTCTCTGCCAGGTCATGGCAGATATATTGTACAATAGTCCACATGTGCTAGACTGTTCTTCATTCCTTTTTAGCCTGTTCTGACGATTTACAGCAATGGTACCTCTTAGGATTTGAGTTACCTATTCATAAGTGATTCCTCATTTGAAAGGTGGGTTGGGAAAAAGCACAGGGAAGCAAAAGGGAATGCAGGCTGTAAAGCAGAGTAATGCATCAGTGGTAGATATTAGATAGGATACAGTAAGATGATGTTTCTTCTGGGTCTGAGGGAGATGAAGAATTGCATCCATTTTACTGTGACTCTTTCCTGTACTGCAAGATTCAATATCATTGCTGCATTTTGGGGGCAAAATCTAGGGTACCATTAGGTAAGCTGGCATAGATCACACTGAAATAGTATGTGGAACATATGTAGTTATATGTAGTCTTGGAATACTTTATATGGATAGTGCAGTAACCAGAACATCTTTTTCTTTGAAGTGGTGTTTCTTTTTGAATTTCACATGTCTAGCTAGTATTAAGTAAAGAGAGATCTTTCAGAAGAGTAAGTGAAAAATGCATTCTGATGATATTTTGCTGGTTTTATTTTATAGCAGGCCACGAATGTCAAAGGAGGAAAGGGTTGGAAGGTCCCACCCAGAAAGCTCTTCAGGAAGCCAGGCAGCAAAAAATCATTGATGCTGAAAGCTCTTCATATGATCCAGTCAAAGATGCAGAGAAGAAGATAGGCAAGAGCGATCCAAAGGTATGCAGCATTCTTTGCACTCGCTTAGTATCTGATCTAAAGTATGCTGTAAAATTCTACTAAGCTGTGGTGAAAAACACTTGTCCAACATGACTGAAAGACATCTGTCATATAGTGACAAATGCTTAGTAAAAGTAGATAGGAAAGGTAGGTGACAGTTTTTTATTTCCAATATGAGTTTCTACTGCACCTAATTTTTCAGGGAATAATAGGAACTGTGATTAGTTGAAGCTAGCAAGCTACTTCGAGAGAGTCTGATGTAATCACCCTCAAGGAAGAGCACTGGCTATAAATGCTTGTTGCTTTTATATTTCTTATGTAACTGGAGAAATCCTGTATTGCTTGCAAACTTTTCAAGCATTTCAACCTGTCTGTTTCAGCTGGCTCTAAAAAGGCATAACATCTAGGAGGCTAAGGGCAAAAAATTGGTAATTTCTTAATGATCAATGAAAGTTTCTAAACTTGAGTGTACCAAAGGTGTGTTGCTGTTAGTCAGAATCAGCTTTCGTCTTTGCTTTCCCTGTTTCCACAAGAATATGTCCATGATGATTTACTTTTTATGTTTCTATCTGTTTTTGCAAGGGCATTTCTTCTGACACTGGCAGTGCAATTCTCTGACAAACATACCATTTTATTTCTGTTTTCATCCCTTTTGATTATCCTGAACCTCCAAATAAAAAAGAAAGTAAATATATATTCTGTTGCTTTGTGAAACACTTCCCACCACATACTGGAAATAATTCTCTGTACTGTCTCCCCGCCTATTAGTATCTGAATATGACTGAGGCACCTGCCAGTTAGTCAATCTCCACTTTCCCAAAACTTCCATCTTAGACTTTTAGAGATTATCTCTTTTCATTTTGACTTGTGAGCAGATGAGTATTTCTTTGCTTATGAAATGTTGTTTTTCCTGTTTCTACTGAAGTCATCATGATTTTTATAGTAAACTTCAGTGGAGTAATGTTTCACCCTCAGAATATATAAACTCTACACAAGTAGTGTGACTGGCTCTTTCTTGTTCTTTGAGATTCACGAGCACTGTTAGTTGACTGGTTCTGGCAAGTATCTGTGTTTCTGCAGACCTTATGTTTCCCAAATGAGTCCTACTAGAGGCCCTGATGTCTTTATTTAATCAATGGATTAGAAAACTGGAGTGACTCCAGAAATAAGACATCAGAAAATATGGGCATTTATTTTCATAAATACGTTTGTATTTTTTTACATTCATATGAATGTATTCAATATGTTTTTACAATGGATAAGCAATAGTCGAAAACTTTTTGTGAGACTAACATCTTTTCCAACAACGGAACAATACCTTTTTTCACTTCAATTTTCGTGGCTCTATTATTTCTAAATATTTCCTTTCCCCTGACGAAGGGTACTACCTTAGATACCACAAGTGAATTGTCTTATTTCTTAGGCTGTTAGAAATAAATGGCAGGGGGAATGATGAGTCTGAAGGCAAAGGGGTGAGTTAAAATTGTGTTTAAAACAAAGATACTCACAGAACTCTGTCCTGTAGTGCACATTTATTGAGCTACAGTTCTAATCTAAGTTATTCTTTAAAATAGTGCTTTCTTACCAACAGTTTAGTTGTCTGAGTATTTGTTCCAGTCAGAAGGATGAAGTATAAGTGAGTGCCTTGGCTTCCTTAGATGATTTTATATGATGGTATTTGGATTCAAACTTCTGTGTGGTGCCTTATCTCCTTTGACCTATATCAAAAGATCTTTTAAATTCTGCTGTGTCTTACATGACTTTTCTTTCTTACAATGATTCAACGCGGTGATGTCTTTGAAGAGTGTACTGTAATAACAGTCTTGTTCTCATTTACAGTAATTAAAATAACAATTTAAATGTTTTTTTTCTGGCGTGAAATTGATTTACACATATTCAGATTAAGATTACATGTCATTTAAATTATCTTTATACCACAAAGGAAGTAAGAGTTGGAGTATAAATTGGTCAGTTCCATGGAGTTCAGGTGAGGAATATATAGAAGAAATAAATGCAGTTAAAAACCCTGTATTCAAACAGTACATTTATGACTAAATAGAGGAAAAGAAACCACAAAAATATGGGAAATCTAGGTAAAATTCACTGTCAAATATTGTTTAGCTCTTTTCAGTAAACGTAAGGGAATATGTAAAGCTTACAAAAGCTGAGACAGGACAGTTTTTCCAGTTTTTAAAATTTAGGCATTTGGATTATACCACATTCAGTAAAAAGCAAATATATTGTCATGGAACTGTATCTTTTAGACAAAATTATGTTTGTATTAATGGTACTGTTACGTAGGAGTGAACTATGGTGATGAAAATGATTTAAAATCTTTTCTGTGTCTTGTAGCTAAATAGTGATCTAACAGCTGCCTGTGCTTCCTTTTAAGTAAATGCAAATATGACTCATAGCTGAACTAGAACATTTACTGCAAGGACAGACATATATTGTGTTATTGTAATATCCTGTAAAAGCTGACACATAATTTAAAACCTAAGGTCCCTTTGATACAAAGTTTGTCACTGTTTCAGTGACAAAGCGATTGGAATTTTTCTGAGAGATTGTGTTCTCCTGATTTTAAAATCTTTGTCACAAGACTCAATTAAACTATACAGTAACAGGCAATTAGGCTAAACTGTTTACATACCTAGCCCTTAATAGGCCAGTATCAATAGCATAAATAGTCTTAGATGAAGAATGTGCATAGAGTACTGCTTCAAACATTTAAATTAATGACCTGGGAGTGCATTTTAATTAAAATTGTAGATAACCTTTGATAATGTCATTTTCATTATCCCCTTGAAATAGACATTTCCTATTTTTATATTTTCATTCTCTCTGGTTCCTCACAGAGTATGTTCTGTGTTTGATTGCTTTTATTAGTTATTAACAGGGCAATTACAGCTTCTTTATGTCTGGTAAATTCTATTTCCATGTATAATGTATTACAAGGCAATTTCATTTTCTGAAGTTTTATTTGGTGTTAAACTTCATCAAAAGGTGCATTGGGTATTTCTGGAGTTGACATGTTATCTGTTTCTGTGGAACAAATTTTGAAATTGTGGCCAATTGTGTATTAAACACAAGTAAAATCCAGTGATCATACAAACATAATAGCTTTTGTAATTAGAAAGTAGGTCAAAATATCACATGTATACATGTTTAAAACCAGAGTTTCTCCTCAGTTCTAGAAGAAAGTGTACAAAATTTAGGACTACGGGCTCTGTGCCCTCAAAGGGAAGGGAAGCTAAAACCAGATGATTACTTATATTCAAGCTCAATAAGCTGATTAAATGAGCACTGGTATATTGGGACAGAACTGGAAAGATGAGGTCCCAAAATAGTTAAGAAGGGTCGTAAAGGAAATAGGCAATCATTCTGTGTTTGCAGTAAAGTTACTAAGAAAGCACTGATTAGATATTCGGTGGAGAGAAGATGACTGACAGGTGATACTGGGAATACTTATTTCTGCGGTGCTTCACTGGTATAGTAAAACTCCAGACAGATAGCTAAGCAAATTAATACCAGTTACAAAGATATAAGACCGCAGTCTAGAGAAGGGAGAAGAAAATACAATGTCTGTATTTCAAATGAGATAAGTGAAAGCTAAGAAATGATAGACTAGACTGTGTAACTGAAATTCCCAAATAAATTTGTGATGTATAAATGAAATGTTACAGAATATCTGGAAAAAAACAGGGAAAGAAGTAACAGTGAAAATGGATTTGCAAGAAAAAAGTGTGTTAATCCAGTCTAAATTGCATCTATAGCAAGGTAAGAGATCTCACGGATAGAAGAGGAGCAGTAAATGTTGTCACTTTGTCTTATTCTAAAGATATAAGAGCTCTGATATTTTTAATAAGGCTCTGGATACTGTCTTGCAGATCATTCCTATTAGCAGCTGTGGAAATGTGGCCTGATGGAAGCTTTCCTAAATTAATGGAAAACAGACTGGAAATTTGCAGAGATATTGAATAGGCTTTTGCCAGGATATGTTGTCATTAATGATCTGGAAAATGGAACAGAAAATATGCTGACTAAATTTGCAGACCAAGTGAACTGGGTTTGGTGGGGGTGGAACTGCAAAGCTCAGTTGAGGACCGGAGTACAATTCAAAATTTGACCTATTGGAGAATTGATCTAAAGAAATAACATGCAATGTAAGAAAAGGTACAAAACTCTACCTTTAAAAAAAGATCAAATTTACAAATACAGAACAAGAAGATAAACAGTTGATATAATGGCTTTTATTTAGAACAGGCTGGAGGGTTTGTTGTGTAAAACAAGCTTAGCATGAGTCAACAATGACATGACATTGCAGAATAGCTGAACACCATACTGCAGCGTAACCCAGGAATATTGTAGAGAGGATGTGGAGTATTCCTCTTGTTCAGTTGGTATGTAGCTTTGGCTGCAGTATTGTGTTCAGTTTGCTCACAGCTCTTAGGACACAAGTGGAGCATCTCCAACAGAGCAATAAGAATGATTAGAAGGCTGTGAAACGTAACTGTCAAAAGGTGAAATGTGAAATTGTGTTCTTTTCTGTAGACGTCACTAAGGGGAGACAGGATACGTACTTAAAATCTAAAAGAATTCTGTTGAGAAAAAAACAACAACAAAACAACCTGTTAGAAGAAGAAGTAATAAAGTAGAAATCCAGTAAGAAAGATTCAGATTACATATTAAACCAAATTTATAGTTGTAAATATAGTGAAGTACTGGAATAGATTGCCTGGGGAGCTTGTGTTACTGGAACAGGACAGAGATTTTTCTGAGGAATAAGATAGGTGCAGTGTCCCCTTTGGAAAGGGGATGTACTGATTGACCAGCAGAGAATCTGTTTAGCTGTCTAGCTGTCATTATTAGTTTGATTTCCCTCAAAAAATCATTCTTAAGGGAAGAAACTTTCTGCCTTGCCCTGAAATAGCCAGCCACTTCTAACTTTATTAAAGAATGGCAATATCAAGTTTTTATAATTCCTGTTAGTCTTGATGACTGGGTAAGGGGAGGGACCCACATTAGTGCCTGCAGATGGGAAAGCATTCAAGAGATGCGCCAGCCAGCAAATGTGTATTTGTGAACTGATGAGCGTGACTGTAGCTCTAGAACAAGTACAGCGTGCGCAGCTTCTTGTCCAGTGGGACTGTCATCAGATACGCAGTGGGAACTGGCGTTACTGATAGTGGGTATTAAGCAGCAAAGAATATGTATCTTGAGAATATTGATGCTTCTTTACTTCAGCTTTTGGAATTAATGTTCTGTGACTCAAATGTTTAGAACATGATCCAAGATAAACTGGATGTAAACTAAAATGTGTTCTTCAGTTGATTTTGATGGGACTTAATTTGGAAGAAGTACATATTTGCTAGGCAATACTTCATTTTAAGAAAAAATTCTTTTTAGACAAATTTCTTGCTTTTGTTTTAATTTGTGCATGATATTCTGTATGTAATAGATGTGATGATGACTTTAGTTTTAGGCTTTGCCTAAACATGTATTTTTAAATGACAGACCTACATGGAGAAAATAAGAAAACGTTTAAGAATGTTAGCTACAAGTAGAGCTGTATATAAAAAAAAATATTCATCTGTAAGAAAAATTTATAAAAGACAACATAGATGAAATTCTCCATCCATCATTGCAGCTCTGTTAAATCAAGCCACCCAAAGCCATGCATTTCTAGAAATAGATTGCTTGGTATTTGAAGCCATTAGTCCTTAATAGAATTACCTTGCAGAGCATTCAAAGGGTTTTTGTGTGCTGAAGAACACTGCTTATTTTGAGTCATTACATGCTGCTAAGAATAATAAAGTGACAGGTCCCCGAGACTGAAAACAAATATGGAAGAATGTTGGAAAGTAAGATGCATTTGATCCTTGTTCTAATTGTAGTTATGCTTTGCATATTCATATATTTCTTTCTGTAGTTGAGTATAAATAGTGACAGATTTTAGAATAATAGCTTGTCTTCTGTGAGACTGTGAACCTCAGTCTTGCTATAGTAATTTACAAAAACTGCTCATAATAAAATTGCTAATTTTTTATATGCAAATGCTTCGATTTTCTGGAAGAGACCTACTGAAATTATATTTAATTTAAGGAAAACCTTTGAATGTTGCTGAGAAAATGTAAAAGAATTAAAGCATTTATATACCAAATATATTATATATATCATAATACATATTATTAAAGTCTCTATAGTATAAAAAATACAGAGGCTTTACAATTGTTTTTTCTTTATTTTTCTTGATAGCTGTTGCCCTTCCTGTCTTCCTCGGGACAGACAGCCCTGTCCTATGGGGAGAGTTGGGAATTGTGTTGCGCATAAGGGTTTCCTTTATCCCACAGGAGTTCCTGCAATGCTTTCCCTCATTCACTTTGGGCTTTATGATAGGATTTGACTTTGCATGATTTAAGAGGGATCTTGACAACAGAACAAGAGCCTCTGTACGAAGCATGCACAGCAAATGGCAGAACGATGCTTGTACAGCTATCAGTAATGTCAGCGTTGTTTGGCATTTGAGACCATAACTGAGTAATTTCATTAACTCTGGTATGCCAAACATGCTTTTTTTTTCCCTTTAATTGAAGTGTCAAGACCTTAAAATGTGTCTTGGAAATCACTTGGGAATTTCAGAGGGGTCAAGGAGGAGAACAGTTGTGCTTGTGCCTTCACTAACAAATGTATGCAGTGCTTGTAAGCATATTTTTTTTGAAACATGCTCAGGTGAAATGCCGCTAAATGGTATTCTGCCAGTACAACTTCTCTCTGTAACTGTGCAACTATAATACACTTTTTGAAAGTTTAGCTTTTCCCAAGGAGTGTATTCTTTTAAAGGAAAGAGAAATTGCGAAGTATTGTTAAGAATGCACTGCACAGGACATAATGGTTCCCCCTTGCTAGGGTACTTTGGTTACGATGTTATTGATGCAAAGTGCATTAGGTTTGAAAAATGTTGATTTTTTTTTTTATGTGTGTGTGGGGAAAAACCTAAATTCCATGGAAGTCCATTTCCAATTATAATTTTTCTGTTTAAAGTCAGTTCCATACTAATTTTATAATGCAAGAGTTGGGAAGAGTTAAGTAATAATTTTTGAATGCCATATACATAGTTCTAGTTTCCAATACAACAAAGTGATCTGCTTTGGTATTTTTGAGTACTGATAAAATACATCTATAATGTTAATTGATTGTAATTGATATACAATTGCAAGTCAATGTTGAGAATGATGAATGTGTTTGAACTGAGGGAATAATCACCACTATACTTCTAAAGAAATGTTCTTCTAGAAGAACCATTTGCAGTATAAAATTCAGCAGTCAACTTACATTGGTGGTCAGGGATGTGGTTAAAGGAGGGGTAATATGTGAACTACTGCACCATACACTTACACAAAAAAAGCAGATTGAATGAGGCCAAACTTAGCAATACTAATTGTTTTTTTGTTTTTTCATTTTAATATAGTTCATCTGAAATTACTCATGCATAAAACTGGATCCTTTGCAAATTACTGAAATGTGATTGAAACATGAAATTAGCATTCAGACTCTTAAAATCAGCACGGAAGGGCTCAGGTGCTTGCTAACTGTGGAATTTATATTTTAAATTAACTTTCTAGACTAAGTTATGGATTTTGGTGTTTCAATCCTTTTTTCCAATATTTAAACAAAGCCTTTGCATATGTAAACATCTCTTGAAGAAAAATGAAATTCAACATTAGCATTTAGTTTTCATGGAATTGAATCTTTCTAACATGCTGTAAGTACTGTGGCAGGAACGTGCCCTGCTCATCATGTTCAGGGTTGTTTGTCTTGTATATTCAAACAGTACTTCTGGGAGTAGAAAGTAAAGTCTTAATTGTTTTGTTTGAATACAATGAAATGAAATAAAATGCCAAGGCTGTTTTCCAAACAGCTTATGAATTAATAATCAGACTATTTCCTCCAGAAAATTTAATTGTTTCTTGTTGGAGTGTCACATACTATGAAGATAATGCTAATGGGTCACAGGACTCTTCATAATTGGATTTCCAGTTCAAATGTAGGCCTGACAGGTTTGATCATGATTAAAACTGTTTGTTGTATAATCATAGATTTGTTGATCTTATTGTCTCTAACATGCAATAACCAAAGTGAAATCTCTGTTGGCAGGGAGACTGAGGTCTGACAGAGTACTGAAAATTTATAATCTCCTTAGTCTTCAGGAGAAACATGACTGAGATGGAGAGGAGCTATTGTTGGCCTTTCTGTGTTGTCTTGAGATCCTCTGAGGTTGCTGCCCTGTACCCTTTTTCATACTTTCTTTGTCCTTAACACCAGCTTGCTTCATACAGATCACTGAACAATTGTCAGTTGGTAACACCTTCACTCCTGTCAAGTAAGGGTTTTGCTTTCCTGAGGAAAGGTCCCTTGTTGAAGGATTTCTGCTGGAAACTAACCTGTAATGATGTATATACAGGTGGGTTTTTATGCCAGTGGAACAGACATAATTTCAGTGTGATGATTAGACAATAAAGGTGGATCAAGTCACGTTGCTAAATGCAACCACTTGTGCAAAGCACAACTGTTAAACAGTGTAGACGCTCCAACAGGAAACAATTTTGTGGACACATTAAGAATGTTTTCCTATTATATTACAAAAGTGTTTGTTTTGATATTAGTGCAGTCTAATGTCTTACTGCGGAGTTTGGCCATGGTATCTCAGAGCATTCTCTTTGGGGAAAAAGCACGATGTTTTTTGTACTCAAGTGGTTTCACATCTCATCTGAAAGAATGCTTTTCCTCTTGATTCCTTTCAGTCCTCCTTTCTGCACACTAAGAGCTACCCTTCTCTTTCCTACTTCTACGCTTTTGGTAAATCTCTAAATTCTTTCAAGTAAGGTGCTGAATTAAGTTATTTACACAAACCTGAAAGTCTTTCAATAGAATTCTTTCTCAAAACACAGGTCAAAACATGCTGAAGTGATTGTAGTAGTACCATATTACTCAGCAGAGGGTTTCAGCTTACATGTCTGTTGTATACTTCGTTAACATTTTTCTGTATTTATGTTTACAAGTTTTTATCATCTTGTGTATATATACAGTTCAGATAATGTGCTGTATATTGTAAACCATCCACACCAGATCAGCCAATCATATGTTTAATTTACTACATACCTGAAGCTGCTTTTATTTTTGCACGAGTGCTTCACTCATGGTAGAAAGCAAACTTCCCCAATGTTTCTGTAGCACCTGTAAAGAAATTGTTCTCTTGAAGTAATACAGCAAAAACTGAGGTTGTTTGTTGTGATTTAAATCTGTCAAAAGCAATTTCCACAGATTTTTACGGGTTAAAAAGTAAATAAATAAACAAGAAAAAATCACTACACATAGTATAGGCCTGGGGAAGATCATGGAGCGGTTCATCTTCAGAGTGCTCACAGGCCATGTGAAGGACAACCAAGGGATCAGGCCCAGCCAGCATGGGTTCATGAAAGGCAGGTGCTGCTTGACCAACCTGATTTCCTTCTGTGACCAGGTGACCTGCCTAGTGGATGAGATGGCCGCACCTCAAATCCTGTGTTCAGTTTTGGGCCCCTCACTACAAGAAGGATGCTGAGGTGCTGGAGTGTGTCCAGAGAAGGGCAACGAAGCTGGTGAGGGGTTTGGAGCACAAGTCTTATGAGGAGCGGCTGAGGGAACTGGGGGTGTTCAGTGTGGAGAAGAGGAGGCTGAGGGGAGACCTTATCGCTCTCTACAACTGCCTGAAAATGGGTTGTGGTGAGGTGGGTGTTGGTCTCTTCTCCCAGCTAACTAGCGATGAGAGGAAATGGCCTCAAGTTGCGCCAGGGGAGGTTTAGATTGGATATTAGGAAAAATGTCTTCACTGAGAGGGTGGTCAGGCATTGGAACAGGCTGCCCAGGGAGGTGGTGGAGTCACCATCTCTGGCAGTATTCAGAAAACGTGTGGATGTGGTGCTTCGGGACATGGTTTAGGGGGCATGGTGGCGTTGGGTTAACAGTTGGACTTGATGCTCTTGAAGGTCTCTTCCAACCTTAGTGATTCTGTGATTCTGTGTGTCTTTTTTTTAAAAATGTCACATGTGCCAGTGGTATTTGTTAATGTCAGGATCCTTTGTGTATGCTCTATTTCCACACTTCTGATATATACTGATTATTATTTTTTAAATTTTGTTTAGAACACTTAGCTTTCATATCTAATTTAAGAACAGTGCATATAGCTGTGATGTCTCCCAGCTGTTTATGTATACTTTTTTTCAGGCCCATAGCATGAGAAAATGGCCATAAAAGGATGTTCATAAGAGTAAACAAATTCACAAGCTGCCTCCTTCACACTTCATGTCAAAATTGTTGCTGTGCTATATGGTGTACATGCCCTGGCTTGAACCCAGCAGATAAAATAATCAGAAGAGCAGCATGTACCCATGTTAATGTAATAGTAAGGGACGATACCCCAAGTATGTGTTTCAGCACAGATCACAGCGTTGGTTAACATGAAGATATCGTCCTTGGCTTTACATTATTACAAATAAGAAAAATAATAATGAAGATGAAGGTGAAACAGAAGCTATTTTTACTTTTAAAGATTATCCTTTGGGGGGGGGGGAATTCTCATTTTTGAGTGTATTGTACTTGGCATTTTTCAGTCCGTTGTTAAGTGGTTGTTTTTGTCCAAACATAACAGTAATCTGAAAGAGATGTTCTCTTGACCTCCAGGATATAAAAGCTGACTTTGGCAGCTTTTTCTTCTGCTGCTCCTGTTCTCTTGTTGACTAAACTTCCCCTGTTCTGATCTTGCCTCTCCAGCTTCTCTTCTGTTTTGCAAACTAAAAGTTCATGGCTGATTTTTGCCTGCCACCAAACCTTGGAACGATCAGTGTGTGTAGACTTGCTTCAATCTCAAAAGTCCACCCAGGCTAAAATAGTTTTGGAAATAACAGTGAAAAGAAGTTGACACTATTGTTGTGTATAGAGTTTCAGTTTATTTTAATGGAAGACAGCCTACTATGTACTGAATAAGTACTTTAGAAACTATGTAAACATAAAAAGAATGAGCGGGGAAGGCTGACAATGTTTGGAACACATTTAAGGTTAACTGGATACATTCTGTGTTGTATTCCATAGCTCCTGTATTCTTTCTAAAAACATCACCAAACAAAATAATATACTCACATATGTTCTTAACCTTGGTGCTCAGTTAGCTGATTTTTTTACTCTGAGAATCACAGCAAGGAGCTCTTTACAACCTGTGTGTGGTTTATTTCCATTTTCGTCAGGATACACATGGAGTAAGCTTCTACCCACCATCTGGTAACCTCTGAGCAGACTGCCTCAGTGGTAGTAAAACAGGCTGCATGTGCCAAAGCTGTGGTTAGGAGCTTAGTCAGAACATGCCAACACCTGTGCAGGAGACTATTCTTACTTGGAGATATCAGCTACTCAGTGATGCTTTAGATTGCCTTAAATTTTATACCTTTTGAAACAATCCCTTTCTGCTGCTTTGGAACAAAAAGTTTGTTTTCTTAAATAATTTATGATTGTCAGGGAAGCTTTTAAATTGGAGATTTGGAGGTGTAAATATTGTTCCTAATACTACCAATCCTGTGTTTTTTATTACATTTAAAATTCTTTTTATTAATTGAAGTCACTGTGAATTTTATGTCAGAAGTAAGTTACTCTAGTAAAAGCAATGAGAGAAAACAAGTAAAGGGTAATCTTGTTTCTCAAATGTATTTGAATATCATTTTAGTATGTCATTGGATTGTTCTAGTCAGTATATTAACAACACAGCTGAGATTTGTTTTTATTGGTGCTATCTTTGTGGTGAGTCTGCAGCAACTCTAATTTGGCTATTATTTTTAGCTATGTGAGTATGTGCCTGTGTTTTACGTATGGGAGGTTGATCTACTTGTAGTTTATATTGTCTTAATATACTTCCGCTGCCCACCCAATACATGTAAGCCATTTACCAATGGATTTTAAGCTTTTCAGTTTTTTTTTTTTGCTCAAAACAGTGTCTATACATTTAGCAGCAACTAGTATCTAAAGCTCTGCAAAGGTGTTTAGGTTCCCTGTAATAGAAGTTAGTAGGAGTAACTAAGATGCCTAAATGCTTTTGAAAATTTAAGGCACATATGCTGAGATTGGGTTAATATTATTGCTTAATAAATTTTCTAAGCATGCTAAAGAGTTAGATATCTAGCTTCTGTTTAAAGTCAGCTATCATTATGTAATGTTGTACTGCACATGTTAATTTTCTGGCAATCTAGTATCTTAATCAGTTAAACAGGTCTAATGGCTTGTTACCATTAGCAAGATTCTGGTTTTCTGCCGAATTTCTTTTCTTCCTTTTCCTTTCATTCTTTGCAGAGAAGAATCGTTTTTCTGGTGGTAGTGGTTTTCTTCCTGTTTAGTTAGGTGAACAAGATCACTGTGGGATCAAAGTAATGCTCTTTGATGCAAGGGAAGGTGATGCTATTTGATGCATTAGCGTGTGTGAGGGCACAGGATCGTCTCTGGCTCCTAGCTGTTAGGCTAGTATGTTATGTGAAGTCTCATTTTTGTTTCCTTTTCTCTGTATAGTAGGTAGGAGTTTCTGGGGGGAATTTCAAGTTTGTGATTATTTTTTCAGAATCCTAGAAGGCTTTCTACATCTGAGACAGAATTCTGCTGAACTTGTTGCAGAATGTGTAAGCTAATGGAACCAATGGTGACAGTTTGACTAGTTGTCAAGAGGCCTTCATACCTGTATGTTTCTTCTCCAGTTTTCTTCTGAACATTACATGTTTTGGAGTTCTCTGTGGTCCTATTCAGATGATGCCTTGTTTTGGGTTTTTTTTGATTTGAGAAAGCTGAAATTATACTCTTACGATGAAGACTTGCTGCTGTATGAATCACTGCATTTTACCTTTCTATTGAAGTGTTGCATACAAGCTACAAATATGGAGACCTTACATATCAGTGCAAAACCAAGCAGTATCAAGGTCATAGGCACACAGAAATAGTGTGAGTTTATATTAGCAGTAACACCTTGGATGAAAAAATCCCATGTGGCTTTTAGACGTGGAAATGTGGAGTTAGCATCCTGCTTCTCAAACATGATTATGTAACCTGTTTTAATTATGCTATTGTAGCATGGTTCTTTTCCCCTCTTCTCATGAAAATATGGTTGTATGCTGTAGAAGGTTTTTTCCATGGAAGTTGTCATCACTGTGTACGCTAGACGTTGATGACAATACTGAAATACTTCAGGAATCAGGTTGAACTTTCACTTCATTAGTAAGAAGGAAGAGAGAGGACTTGACCAGACTGAAAAGATGAGGCATCAAAAAACTTGAATTTCTTTATAGGGTCCCCTCAGTGCAGTCACGTGTCTGACCTTCAGTAGGAGACTTGGCACCAATGAAAGGACTAGAAGTATTTTAGACTTGGATGGTGTGTTGATAATTGAATGTAGAGTAGGTGTTTGTGCACGATGTTTCTTAATTTTAAAATGTGTTTTCTTTCAAACGTTTTTGTTCTGAATAAATAAGATACTGTTTTTAAGAGGCTACTGGTCTGAAGATAATCCTGAGAACAGAATCAGAGATGCTGTAATCTTTTTATTGAAGTTAATCACCTATATATAGTTAACATAAGTTTTTTTTCAACTCCAGAAAAAGGATAACTATGTGTTTATTTGTGGGAATGACAGAAATTGAGAGGGGAATTACGTTTGATATGTTTTAGTGAGCATTACTTTATGTAGTTGAACTGCAATCCCAAATGTGTCCTTTGTTTTCCTCTGTAGCACAAAAAATTATAATAGCTAAAAAATTGCCTGTGTGATTCCACCAAATTTCTGAGTCAGATCTGCAGGCAGAGTATTACATCTTACAGAATTTTTCATCAGTTAGGGGATGGAAGTTGGAGACTTTATTAGTATTTCCTTCTAATACAAAGGGAGTCCAGAGGTACAGTTTATGGCTGAAACATCACAGGCCTTTGATGTGCAGTAATGGCTGTGATGACATACAAAAGATCTTTAAAAACATACTAAATGCCTTTAGTAACTGCAGTTCCTTTTGAGTAAAAATGGTGGTGTGTTGTTCCAGTTCTACTGTGTGAAAGCCGTTGCCAAATATTGCCTTCAGTGCCTGCAGGTTGAAGGCAGAAGCACAACAAAAAATGAAGCTACTTAAGGTGTTGGTCTGACAGCTGAGGGTAGAAATGAAAGTGAAATGCATGAAATGGCAGGTGAGGAAGACAAGGCAGCTCTGTGAGTAAGGTGACTGGCTCTCTGGGGAGTTTGAAATAAAAGGGCAATTTGCAAGGTAATGCAGAAATTAATGTAAGCTTGGGGAAGCATAGAGGGGAACAGGTAATCGTGAATCTTGTGTTGCACATGAAAAGTGAGCTGTAACAATTCTGTGTTTGCTTGAATACCAACAAGTGGAAGTTTGTAATCGTGCATTCTAGATCAGAAGCGAGAGACTGAAGAAGACCAACCAGCAGAAATAAATTTTATACCCAGATCCAAAAGGCATTTTCCAGAAATGCTATTTAACTGAAACTACTTTTATGTTTCTCTTCTTTTCACTGTTAGAACACTTTGAAGGATGTGCCAATTTGAGTAGGACTTAAAATGGGAAAGGTGGCAGTGCAGGTCTCTCTCTGCATAACTGGATTACTTTGCGCATATGATGTAAGTACCTAGGAATACATGGCAGCTAGAAAAAGAATAATAGAGTGAAAGGTTGGTAAGAACATGGCGGATGACTATGAACTGCAACTAAATGAAGAATGAGCAATGATGCAGATTATAGATGATAAAATGTAAGGAGACAGAAGATTACTATGACTTAAAATTTGAGAGGACAAAAGTAGAGCAAAAAAGCTACAGTGACACTTTGTGGAAAGATGTAGTGGGATTTTTTTGTTGTGGAATCAACAGGGTATGAGAGGACTTCTGATACATGGAGAATGTTGACAAAGGAAATCAAATTTGCCTACTCCTATCCACTTGGGTTTACTGTTAAGAGCAAGGTGTTAAGGTGGCTTGCTATCCTAAAGCTTCTACCGAAGTCATAGAGAAAGATGCCAAGAAGATGAGGTAGAAGATGGACATTTACTAAAACAAGTTATTTCGTAATGCAAGTGGGAGCAAAATTCAAGTTTAGAATGGGTTAGTTACATTGTTGTACGGGGTCTACTGTGGATAAGGGAGAGCCGTACCTGCTCAGGCACGTTGAAAGGGCAGTTAGATATGATTTTATGACCAGTGAATCAGGGGTCAAGGGAGAGTTTGAACCTTTGTACATTCTCAAGAATTGGGAAGGTGACAAGAAAAAGCCTTTGCTAGAGGAGTAGATGGAGGAACCAAAGGCAGTAGTTTAAGACATAAGGATACTCAGAATAACAACTTGAGAGGGTAATTTCCTAAAAAGCTGGGCGATATGCCTTGTTTGCATCATTTACTTACTTTATTTTTCTCTAAACTAATTTTGTATGCTGCTAGCCTCTGTATGCTCTACAGCAGAATTCTTTGGAGTGTCCACTTCTCAGCCTATTTTTTTTGTACTAGTGTCTCACTCCTGTTACATCCAGACTGTCTTTTTAGTTTTTATAAAACTACTTTTTTATCCAGAGCTTATCTCTAGAAATGTCCTGTGAATTAGAACAGGCTGGTGCAACCTGTGATCAGATAAACTTTTGATTTTGCAGGGTAATGTTGGGCTTTATCTCTCTCTCAATTGTAGATTTCTGGTATTGTCTCTTTAAGCATTAGGCTCAAAACTGTGGTCAGTGAATTCAGTGGGGTTTTACCCATTTGTATCTCATAACTGGCCATACCACTACTCTCAGAGCCCACAAAGGTATGTTGATATATAGCAGTCTTCAAAAATGCATAAAGCTAATGCCCACATTCTTCATACTTATCCTGTGCTGTAGCTACTGATTAATGAAATTTGGCATGTCCAATAAAAGCTTTGAAGCTGTTAAGGCAGTGCCCAGGTGCCTAGATGTATAATGAAATTGCAAGTTGTCTTGGCTCTATCTGTGGATGAGCAGTTGTGGAGAATTGGTTTCAGATATTCCCTCTGACTTTGTCAGGGTGGATGGAACAGAAAGCTGCTGCATATGAAAGGGTATTCTACACTTGAAAGAGGGAGACCAAAAAAGAGAAATGGAATCTAGTTCCATTTCATAATTGAGTGGGTTTTGAGGGGCTAATGGTAATAAAAAGCAATACAAACTGTTACTTGCATTCTTACTAAGGATATATGACTTGGAATACAAAAAAAGAAGAAATCTTTTGGGTAAACCATTGCTGTTTTTTCAGTGTAAAACTGATTTTGGATCCCCATGCCATCTGTCCTAACTCGCATAAATTACTTTTCTGTTGAGAGTACATGGACTAGGTTTTCAGAATTGAGTAAAATCTAGCAGTTTTTGATATCCCACATGAAAGCGCAGTGTTTCAGTTTTGTAACTTAGGAGTCAGGTGGTGATAAACTAATTCCATTGTTTCATCTCCTTCTGTACTGAGAAATTGTCTCAGTGACATTGTGCCAGCAATCTGTGGATACTTCCAAAACTGTCTTTAAGATGTAAAAAGTGACTCAGGATGGAGAACTAGAATACAGAGAACTAAAAAGCGCATATGGTTAGTAGTAATATTAATACAAATTATCCTGCAATTGTAGAAGACAGGAGAAGTAGAAGACACATTAAGCAATTGTACAAAATCAACATAAATAATGTTACTAATATGGTAAAGTCTGACATGAAGCCTTAAATGGAGAATCATCAAATGTTTTCAGAGATTTTTTTTTTTCTCATAAGCCATTTAGAATTTTTATGTGTGACTTGGAAAAAAGAAGCTCAAAAATCTGATTAGGATTTGATTTAGAGCTACTGGTGAAGTTAACATGACACACTAGAGAGGTCTTATTTCATGAAGAGACCAGGTGAACCAGGAGGCAAAGTCTGGATCACTTGGCAAACTAAATAGAAATAAATCTACTTTTTTTATTGCAGTGTCTGTTAATGTTATCTAGAAACACTTATATGGAGCAGATGTCCTTACAGAAAAGGAGTCATGGCAAATAGGTATTGTAAATGGTTGAACAAGAGGTCCTTACACAGTGCTTTGCTAAAGACAGTGATGCAGTGCTAACAGTTCTAAGGCAAGGAATACTGAGGAAAGATAGGAGAATTATATTATTTCTGTATATGATGGTGGTGTGATTAGGGTAGAGAATATGAGGCTAGCAAAAAGTTGAAAAATATGTCCAATTATGCAATCTGTTTAGTTCTTCATCATTGACTGTGATTATCTACAAATGGAACAAAATATATTCCTAATAGGGCTGTTTACTTAGCAGACAAAAGTACAGTAGGATTTGTAAATGAAAATTGAATCTAAGGACATTCTGCATTAGAAATAAAGTATTGCTTTTAGCAGAGAATGTGGCTAGGCATTTCACAAATGTACTATCAGTTACAGTATGTTCTTCAGTCTTGAAAAAATGGGCAATTTCTAAATAATGGCTTAAGCTATGTCTAGCTCAAGTAGAAATTAATTCAAGAAAGTGCAGTGGCCTGGGTTTTATGCAGTCCAAAATAAATTACCGACGTTGTGTGGTCTGGCTTAATAATATATGTCTTGATGAATTTAGAACAGACTGACTTGCTTGCACCTTAGGGCAGTTTTTAGCGGTTTCAGTTTTCACTGGCACGTTTCTAAAGTCAGTCTAGCAGTACCTCACATATTCTGTAGTACCCACTTTCTGCAGTGCTGAAAATATTCATGCTGATTTGTAGTGATCGATAATCAGCAATACCACCATTTGCTATAGTACTTATTGCTAACAACTCTTGTAATCAATTAATTGGCTTTTTATCATAAAGAATCCATTACTTTCCGGTATTGGCATCTTGAGTGCTTTGGACCTGCATGTCAAAGTACTCCTATAGCTTTGTTTTCGTTATTTATCATTATGTGGAGCTTGGAATAACAGTTACTACCTGTCCTGAAACTGTATGATTAAATACCAAGGGGAGTAATACGGACAGCATCTGTAAAGGGTAATTGCAAATAAATCAATAACTAATGGTCCCTGAATGTGTTTACTAGTTCATTGTAGTGATATATGGACCTCTGTAAACCCTATGTGCCTTATAACAGTTATTGAGATGATTACAATATGTACTTTAGTCATGTTAAAAATTAGTGTATACTAGATACTGAGAATATAAATGCAATTTTTGAGGTTCCTGACAATGCCTTACAAGTGGAGTACCAATTTGAGGTAAAATGAAACATGTTTTTTATCCAATATGTGGGAAGTCAAGAATGGCAAAATTTGAAGCTCTGGTATCAATATTTGAACATTACTAGAACAAATATTTTTGTTTTTCTAGTTTGAAGAAAAATAACATCTACTACATGCAGTAATACTTAAAATTGATAAATTCACATTCTTCCTCTTGCTTCATGTCTTGCACACTGTTTTTATATATGGACATATATGTACATGTGTGTCTAAAGTTTATATGTACATTTGGTATGTATGCAATACATATAGTCTTTTAATTATATAGCTATGATATAATTAAAACATTTTATATTTATTAGGGCAATGCATTAGTCCTACTGTTACAACAAATAAGCCTATTTCTAGAAACTGCATTCAGAGATGTTTTAGTGTGGCCTGGCTGTATTTAAAGAACCAATGTTTGTCTATATAAATCTCTTCTCTTCCCAGCCTACTGTGCAATTAGAGGATTATTTTTCTAATGTGCCTTGGGATTCTGTAGACATGGACGTAGATTTTTATATTGTCAGGTATTCAGAGGAACTGATAATAGTCAGGATGAACTTTTTGAAGTGAAATACTTGAGTGAAAAGACAATATGGAAGAAATAACCTGGTAATTCCACAGAAACATCTGTAGTAGGCAATGTTCATATTGACCATGATGAACAATTTTTAAAATATGCATAAAAAAGACAATACTGCAATATATTTGGACTACACCAGAAAACTGAGGTAACTTGATGTCTATCATATAGTCAGCATTACCTCTTTAACATTCCTAACTGGATTATATAGCTTATGCAGTGTGTACTGCTGTCACTTAAAATACTGCTGAAGTTTAATTGCACCACAATCAAAATTTAAGTCTACGAATAAAACTATAATTGGTAGGAGCTTCTATATTTTATTGCACCATTGTTTATTTTAACATTGATCATAAATATAGTAGCTTTTTCAAGCATAGGCCTTTTAAAGAAGGGGTAGGGACCATCTTTGGAAATTGTAAATGGTTATTTGTGACTTACAAAACTGCTATGAAATTCAGGCAACCAAGTGTGTGCTTTGTATCATCATAACTTATTACAGCATTTTCATTAATGTTATTTTACTTTTCCTGGGTAAAACAATGAGTTTTGTAACAATGTTTTCACTTGTTCATGCAAGACTAAGTTATGTAGTGGTGCTGTTCACCTATATTGTATGAACATAGATATTGTTTACTGCCTTGTAAAAGGTTGAGTATCTGTATGAAATAGAATACTAGTTTGAAAAACAAACAGGGAGCATATTCTATTGTTATGTGGTGATGCTATGATGACAAGAATTGGGTCAAGACATTTGGAATTGCTACTGTTTGGAAATAGTACTGGATTTATTCTTTAACGTGTGATGATCTCACATTCATAATTCCTGTTAATGGTAATCAGAAGTAGATATTTAAAATCCAAGCATATCAGTACCAGCAGAGACTTTGTAGCTTAGAGTTGTAATAATCAATTGCATAATTTTTAATTAAGAAATTAATTTTAACTTCATGTGTTAAGTTAAATTTCCACCATCAAGGAGTAGTATATCAAAAGTTGGATGATCATTATATCACTCAATAGAGACTGTAACTGAACTTACCGCTCAATGTACTCTAGTACACTCATGCACTAGAGTAACTTCACTGTGATGCCTCACCCACCTTATTGACTCAACAGGGATCATGGCTTATACTGTATCATGTAGCAGACTAGATTAATCAAAAAGAGGAGTTAAAATACATTTGAGGTAGCTGGGATGGTAGAAGTGATGGAAGAAGCTGCATGTAGTGATTCTGCATAGCATAGATATCCTTTCTAAGATAGAACAGGTCTCCGAATAGTTTATTTTGAGGACTGTTCCTTCTCTGGAAAAAAAATCCCTTTGTCTGTATAAAGCTTAAGTATTTGTTTCCAGCGTGGATACGGAATCATTCGAAATCTACTAATCGTTCTATGGTCCATCTTGAGCAAGCTCAAGGAGGCATTTTGTGGTTCTCAGCTCTCAGTCCTCTAAGTAGTCATGCAACTCATTGGGTTGCAAAGTCACTATATATGCTAGGTTTCCTGTATGTCTATAGGAATCTGTGATCTTCATGAATGTTGTGGCCATCTGTTACTTCCTTAGGAGAGATCAGTTTCTAAAGCAAAATATGGATGTCTGTTGTGCCAGTGGAGTCCCTACTCTGTTTCTGTACTAGACTTCAGTTTTAAATACTTAAGTGAATGTTTTCATTTGTCTCTAGTGTACAAATTAAGTTACAGTCCTCACATTTGAGTGGTGCGTTTATCCTTAACAGCATCGTCCACAATCATGTTGCTTTAAACTGAGAAACGTGATTTACTTGGGTATTTGCTAAGGCGTTTTTAAGTTTTAGGAGAAGCTAAAATATTACAGTTGTTTCATTTCTTTAGGGCTGGGCAATCTGTTTTGCACAGACTAGTTGTTTTTCCTTTTATACTGTTACTTTCTGAAATAGTGGTAATAAGTTAAGCTGTAGTGCTAAAAATTGGAAGAAAGTGATTACATTTCAGTGATGGATCTTTCTATAATTGTTAGCTTCCTCTTAATATTCAAATGTCTTAGATTAAAACCATATTTCTCAGTGATTAATAATAGCCACAATCAAAGAAACAAAACACTAGTGCAGTGCGGCAGCTTTCAATCTTCAGGTTTATCCTTTTTTATAGTAGAAAACAGTTTCTGTAAATTTATTGATGAGTGCTAATAAGAGCTCTAGTCAAAAAGGTATTGAGTGTCTGTGGTATAGTTATACATTAATAGTAGTACTGCTTTCTAGTTTCTTTATTGCACAGGCAATGGCTGCAGGAAGACTTGGTTTGGCAGACCCTTAAAACTGATGTTATCAGGAGCAGTTTCAAGTTTAAATTTACTGTTAGCACCGGTTCACAAACTGTCTGTAGAGGTGCGTGAATACAGTAGCCCTGAACATGAAGGCAGAACTGTTCTACCGTTGCTTTTTTTAATTAATCTGACTTTTATTACCTATTACATATTATCTTCATGTCTATTTTTTCTTTTAAAAAAAGGCAAAATTATCAGGGTTATAAACTGAATAAGGAGGATTTATCGGGCCACAACCTTTGTAGGTGATTTTAATGTATTTTTTTATTAGCAAGCCAAGCAAGATGTAGTATACAATAAAAGTTTTACTATGTTCTCCTGCTATTGCTTTCAGCTTCCTTTCCTTACATATCAGATATTTGTAAAAATAATTGTGATCATGATTAAAATAGTAAAATAAGGTGCAAAAGTGTTGTGGTACAGTTGCTGTAGACATTGGAACATTTTGAAATTGAGTTGTATCAGTTAAGAGTCATAGCACATTGGCTACTGAATATTTTGCTGGTGGCATTCTGTTCAGTGGGTACACTAAACATCTTCATTTTTTTTTTTACAGCCTGCTAGAAAAAGATACCTTATTCCTTCAATTACAGAAAACATGAAAAAAGATAAACTAATGCTTGGCTACTATATTTTATATTAACTTTCTGTCACTTTTTCATCAAATCACTTAATACTCATTCTATAGTTTCCTGCTTAGTATTTGGTTCCTTCTGAAGCCACCTATCTCCATTGCACCATGACTAAGCTACTTGGAGATGAGTGTGGAATATCAGGATTTTCATCATGGGAAAGGGGGAAACAGGAACAGGTTTCAGTTGTGTCTTATCTTAATAGTCGTTACTTGCATCTTTCCTCAAGAATTGTCTGGTTCCTGTAAAAACTAAAAGTTGAGGAAAAATAAAACAGGGTTTGGAAATCTCGTACTGTAGTTTGCTTTTTGAAGTGTTTTACCTTATTTCACATACTTTATTTTTGATAGTCACTTAGTTTTTATTTTTGACAGTTACTTAGTTTTTATAGTTTTTGGTTAAGATTCACTCATTGTGAGCAATTACAGACAAGACTATTTTCATTGTTGTTTATAGATTTGTGTTTTAAGAATTGCTTTTGTTTACTTCCACTATTTGAATGTAGGGGTTCTTAATAATCCTTAGATTGTTTTGAAAGCTCTAATAGTTTGGACATAAAACTGAGATACAGTGTAAAACTAAAGTCCAATTGTAAAAACTATTTAATAAGGATTTTCTGAGTAGGACTGCTGACTTTCGTGGGACTGCTTTGATAAGTAACATCTAAAATATGAAAATGTCAAGAGACTGAAATTTGTTTCATCTAAAAACAAAAAATACAAAATATGTCTTGCATAATACAGGCTTATTTAAGATTTTTGGGGGAAAATTAAGCAAACAATTTTTAATTTTTTCACTCTGAGTAAAAAGATAATTTCAATGGTACGTAAGTGTAGCTATGAGTGATTAGTGCAGTGCTTTTCCAAGTACAGAAAATCAGAGATAATCTTGTTTTTTGGGTGAGAATCAAGGATAGAACACTTCCTTGAAAGTATTTAGTGATACAAGTCAGGACATGTTGCTGAATCTTGGACATAAACAGTAGTTGTGCCCTAAGAAGAATTTAATTTTCATGACTTTGTTCTCATTTCTGAACAAAGTATCTAGTAGTCGCTTTTCAAGTTGAAGGTATGGATACACCAGCATGTGTGGCTATGATTGTGTCCCTTGTGCATGTCTTGACTGCAGTCTTAGAATGACCTTCATAACTTTTAAATTGAAACTGATAGTTATCAAGTTTTTGGGGGGGTGGGGAGATTGCTCCTCCTCCTTCACCAAAGGACTTTGAATCACCAAATTACACTCCCATGATCTTTGCTTTGGTTAAGCTTGCATTTTATTTCATTTTTTATTTTAGAAGTAGTGGTGAGTTGACCCTGGCTGGACACCAGCTGCCCACCAAAGCTGCTCTGTCACTCCCCTCAGCTGGTCATGGGAGAGAAAATACAATTAATTTTGTGAATTGAGATAAGGACAGGGAGAGATCACTCACCAATTACTTTCTTGGGCAAAACAGACTCAACTTGGGGAGCACTAATTTAATTTACTACCAATCAAATCAGAGTAGAGTAATGAGAAATAAAACTGAAAACTTAAAAACCCTTCCCCCCTCACATCCCTTCTTCCTGGGCTCAACTTCACTCCCAATTTTCTCTGCCTCCTCCCCCTGAGCAGTGCCATGGGATGGGGAATGGGGGTTGTGCTCAGCTCATCACACCTTGTCTTTGCTGCTCCTTCCTCTTTGCTTCCTTCTTCCTCTCCTTCTCACAGAAGCCACCCCTGCAGCCCCCTCACTACCAAAACCTTGCTATGCAAACCCAATACAGAAATAAGAAGTCTTTATCTCGCTTGCAATTACATAGTGGAAGCGAGTTCTTTTTTACTTCAATTTTTAACATCTGAGTTGAGAAACTTAGAACTATGTGTAATGATGATATAGAGAAGGCCAAGCTGTGATTTAGATAAACTGATTTGGATGTTTTCTATTTTGTATTAAAGTATACTACATTTTTCTCAGCTTTAGGATGATTTAGATCAGTTCCACTTATCTATTCATTGCCTTCTGTATGTTTTGACAAATGAGTCTCTTGCGTCTTCCTCAAGGAAAACAAAAGCTGTAGACTTGCTCTGAAGAGCTACGCTATCAGAAGTGAAAAGGGAGTCTACTGTAAAAATTCAGGTTAGGAAAGAAAAGAAAGATTTCTAAGAGCTTTTAAGGATAAATAGTCTTAACTGCATGATGATTTCCATTAAGATAGGTTTGTATCTTCTTGGGGAGAATTAAGTAACAGTGTGCGACTCTGAAGATGGGTTTACAAGCTCTCCTAGGGAACTTCAGCTTGATTTGGGCTAAATCACTAAATCCTCATATAGAATCAGAGAATAATTTCTGTTGGAAGGGACCTTTAAAGGTCATCGAGTCCAATCCCCCTGCAATGAGCAGGGACAAATATGTGATAAGAACATGATATGCTTTAAGTTCTGAACTTTAAAAAAAAAAAAAGGTTATCCTTCTCTTGTGGTGGGTTTTTGTATACGAATCTGTGAGGTCTTAGGGCAGGGGATACTTTTATGAGTTCCTGCAATCCTGATTTCTATAGGTCTCCCTAGGTAAATGATAAGAATCAGTAATAGAACCTTTTATTACTTGGGGGTGTAGATGGATTTATATCCTTTACCAAGGATCTAACATTTGAATGTTTTCCCTGTGTTGATAAAACAAAGAGATAATGATGCTTAGTCCCTTCTGCGAGTAGTTTTGAGAGCTGTGGAATTAATACATGTAAATGGACTAAGGGTCATGGCTAACTTTGTATGAGTGGCTGACAGCCTGTTACACCTGTAACTTTAGGTAATAGTGATAGTGCAGTTTCTAAATGACAATTTGGGCAGTTACAATGTGCCGTTTGCTTTTACCATTGTCAGTGACTGAGGACATACAATCAGCATGGTTATGGTTCACACAGATTCGTTCTAGGACACTATTTTGCATGTAACGTGCCTTGCCTTTGATGATAAAGTAATAGGATGTTTAATTTCACAGGCAGGAAATGCATTACTTTCTCTTTTATACTGATGTAAGAGAAAAGCTTAATAGCTTTTCATGTTTGTCAGAGTACAAATTCCTAGTACATTGCAGATATGAGAGTGAACAAAACCATAATATATTGCTCTGGCTCCTTAGCACTCAGTATATACTTGTCTTGGGTTTTGGCATGCACATTACCCTTGCTGATGCTGAAGTAGTGTCAGTCTCTGCAATCAATGTTTGTAATAACTATGTTTCACAAAGCCTTGTTATGCAAGATCTCAACTTGCGTAATAGAGTCTCTGTTACCCTTGGGATTTAGCAATTGAAAATAATAGAACAAGGATTAAATAATGACACTTTATTGCCAAAATTAGTTGGGGGTGGAGAGCTATCTTTATATTAGCATTCTTGTGCCTTTTTATTGTAGGAAGTTTTAAGGATAAAGATACCACATTTATTTCACAATGATAAATATTTGTATCTGGGAAAGAAAAAATCTATATTGACCTTTGTAATTTCATAGCTAGCTTGTTTGTGTTTCTTTTGAGGAGCTCGGAACCTACGTACTGAACTATGCCTCACATAAATTGAAGTTCTGATGCACCTTTGATAAATCAATACACTAATAATATATTTTGGAAGCACTGAGAGAACATCTTAAGCTGATATTGCTTCTGAACTCCTTGGTAGCTTTCTTAGGCAGGCAATCAACTTGGCAACGGACTTGATACGCTTGAACTGTGGCTTCCACCTGGTATCTACTGAGGAGCTACTGAAATCAATGCTGCATCTCGCTGTGACAAGCGGTACCAGTGTTCATGCCATTCAGACCCTGAAGTATGAACCATAGTTATGAATCATCTCAAAAACTAAGGTTGAATGTCATGTTCTAGTAAAATAAAGGATTATCACAGCAAAGGAAGTAAAAACTACGAATTCAGAAATACTTCAGAAATCCAGTAAGGAATGATAGAAAAAATAATATTTCTATATTACCTTCTTTTTACCATATTTGTGAATTTTTCAGCAATAGCTTACAGCAGTATATCCTGAAGTAGCATCTGTTTTTTTTCTACTGAAAAATGCAAGACTTTCGGTCACTTCTATTCAGAGTACTTAGGCTTTCCTAAAATTGTTTCACTCTGAAATCAGTAAATCTGGTTACATTGAATAATTGTTTTTGTTCCAGAAAGTGAATGAGACAGTTTGCAAGAAGCATGTTGATTGTAAGTGTTTTTAATGTTATAATTCTAGTTGTTCAAATTTGTAATTTTTGAAAGGAAGAACTTTGCAAGACAAGGAGCGCATAAAGCTTCTAAGATTTGCATGAAGGCAGTGGCACATATTGGATTGTACTCACTTTTAGGTAACTTCTTTACTCTGCTCTTTAGTCTGTATATAATAAAAACTGCAGACTCATTTTAATCTCTCCCAAATTTGGAAAATGTATGGATTTTTCTTGAAACTGGCTTCGGAGATCTGCAGGAATATTATGGCTGAAACAATAAGAACTTGATGTGTATTTCTATAAAAATGTGTAACTTTAGCCCCAAACATATTATAATTCCCTCCTGGAATAACAGTGCAAAATTAAAGTAATCTTCACTTATTTGTGCTTTATATATTTCCTAATTCTCAATGTTTCTGATTTTCGTTAGTTTTTGGCCCCCACGTAGTTAATCTTTCTCTCTAAAACTGTCCTTGTCTGTGAGATAAGTAGAACTTTTAATTCTGTTAGCAATTATCCTCCACATGTTTCAAATAGAATTTTAAGAATTTAGGTGTTCATTTGAGGTTGATTTTTCTTTCTAGGCACCTCTACTACTTAGTACACTCCTAAGAACACATAAGTAAGTGGAAAACTGTGTTTAGACAGATGACTAGTCTGTGCGAAATGGCTAGTTCAAGACACAAGATGCTTAGTTATCACCTAAGTACAAAATATAGGTATCTTGCTGATACCTGAGTTAATAAAACAAAGGATGATTTTGATCATGTGCTGTCCATGATTCACAGATTCTGTCTTCCTTTCCAGTCAGAGAAGAAAAGTAAGACTGCTGTTCTACATCAGTCACCGCTCCCTACCATCCCATGGAAATTGAATCAAGAGTTCTGGGAATGTGATTTCTGAGCATCGTAAATGTTGTTGGAAGCTAAAGTTTTGCACATCTATAAAAGCTTACAAAATAATTGCATAGTAAAATAATATTGACGAGTTTTTCTGCAAACAAAACTCTCTATGTAGCTTCTTAGCTTCAAAGAGGAAACGTAAATACGGGTTAGATGGAACAAAACTTAGCAGTGAACATGTACAGCTTCTGTCAGACTCAGTCTTTTTTTAATCAAGTACAGAAAAAAGAAAAACTGGATTTTGGAGTGGTTTTGTTAGGCTATCAGTGATGGAGGCCACAGTCCACTGAAAAATATCCTCTGCATCTTGGGTCTGTAATAGATAGGCTTCTACTGATCACAAAGTCATTAGCTTAATTATTTTCATAATCACTTAAAAAGTTTGACTTGGGTTAATAGCATCCTTACAGAACATGCAGTCTATAGAGCTTCTGAAATGGGAGACAAAATGATACTCTCTTGATAGTCTGTAGTTCTGAAACTTGCTCTGTGCTCATTCCTACAAATTAACAGAATGACTACCATCAAGTTAAGTGCAAACAAATTCTAAAAAAAAAAAGTTAGTGGTTATCCCTGCTGTGTGTGTACATTTTCAGATTAAAATAAATTGATTTTATTCCATTCTTAATCTTAGTGGTTGATGGGCATTTTAAAGAGTACGGTAATTTCAGTCTTTCCTTTAAAGCTTCTCACAGCAGGATGTCCTGAAAATGTTGCAAACACAAATGATCAGTTAAGTCTTCAGAAAACTGGATAGTCTTTGTAAGTGGTTTTGTAATGACTAGTGTAGTCCTTAGAATATATTGTGTGCAGTTACCCTCCTTACCTATTATCTATTTTTAATAAAACCATTTAGCTTGGTTTAATTAGAGTTAGTAATAAATCTCCTAATCTGTTGACTAATCTTAGAAAATATCTTAGACTACAATAATTTAAAATGAGGCTCCAATATGAACTATATGTATATATGTATTTTGGCTTATCAGTATTATGCTTGCAAAAGTCTTTTGAAGAATACAAAAAGTTGCCTCTTGATGCAAGTCATAGAGCTCACCTTGATGGACAATACTGGTAGGAAAAAAATAGGCCATCCCAGTAATCTTGCAGAGGGAGGCAGGTATAAACCTTCATTCCCAGTTCTATTCCAGTGCTTTAGGTCAGTAGTATGCCATTTCTGTTATACAGTTTTTATCTTGAGGCTTCTTGCAACCATTCAAACTTCTTTTTCTACAATTCAGCCCCATGTTTTGATACAGCTTCTCATTGCTGCCTGGTGTACCTGGAAGCTTTCTTGTCCTTGTCCTCAGCTTCTGAAGTCTCAGGTCAAAGTAATTGTTAATGCCACCTAAACTGGTACATTGTACTATATTGTACTAAACAAAGGTAATTCAATCTTGGAACTTACAAAAGAGTTTTTTCATTTTCTAAGAATATCGCTGGATCAGACTCAGATATTCTCAACTTAATACTACTTGATCATACTTGCATAATCCCCTTTTTGGGACATGTCAGCTGTGAATAGGTGAGACCAAACAGACTGTATAGTTGTGAGCTCCGACTATGATCTGCTTCTGATAGGTCAGAGACTTACTCTGTGTCCAATACTAAAAATACATGCATTTAATTCTGTCAATTTAGCTCTATCACTAAGTTCTGTAGTAACAGGTTTGTCTTCTGGTCTGGAGAATTTGTTATTTTAAAGCACATGGTTAACCATTAATAATAACTTTATGCTCAAATGTAGTTAATATCCTCACATGCAGATACTGACAAAAAAATACTCTAACTGTATTCTGTATCAAGAAGTAACATCAAGTCTTCAGCAGAGTTTATCTTTCTGAAGCCGTGTTAGGAGTTTTGAATACCGTTGTATGCTGTTTACCTGCCCAAAATCCTGGACGGTTATTTTGAGCTGATTGTAAATGGGAAGTGCTGCTGCTGATGTCCCAATGGCTATTTGAAAGTACTCTGAAGTCTTTTTCTTTGACTTGAATGTCAGTATGAAGGGCCATTCTCTCTAAGGGACAGTTTGTTTATTCTATGCTGAATAATTTTGTGGTTCCCTATTTGGGAAAGCTGGTGTGTTTGTTTCCTTCTATACAGAATCCTTTCCATGCTGCAATGCCTTCTGCCCCTTATCTAGCAAAGGCAGTCCTGGCTCCAGGAAATCTGTATTCTTTTTGGTGAAGAGCCTGAGAACTAAAGTCTGCTCATGTCTGACTCTGGGTCAGTCTGAGAAGGTTTACTGTGGAAACCTCAGCTCCTTCTATCTGATGGGCA
This sequence comes from Phaethon aethereus, assembly GCF_964289735.1. NCBI lineage: Eukaryota > Metazoa > Chordata > Aves > Phaethontiformes > Phaethontidae > Phaethon > Phaethon aethereus. Next base: position 39,524,318 of record NC_138580.1, read on the forward strand.
TGCATGTTGAATATCAAGTCTACAGTAAGATTCTTGATTAATAGCAAGAAGGAATCTGCTGTGTCCAGGCAACCAGATGTTCTGCTCCTAGACTGGCACAGTCCAGCAATAATTCTGTGGTTCTTACTCCTCTAGGTTAACTGCTGGAGCTGAAGGAAATTGGGCTGACAGCTTGGGGTATCTCAGTATTTTGTTGGTGTCCAGCACTTCTGTATTCTCCTGTGTGCTTAGGATATATATGGGAAGGGTTTGGACTTTTAGGGAATCCAGTCCTGCAGTGGATCTTAAGCATGTTATCCGTAAATCTTTGCTGATTTTGCCTTCTATTGTCTGATGATGAGGATGTTTTTTCTTGACGATTGTCACTTCTACCAAGTCTGTATAGCATACTCTTAAGATGTCCTAGTCCACGTAGATAGTTATCTTCAGAGTTGGTTATAAATTTGATTAATGTATAACTAGTTTAATCTGAATTACAAAATCAGTTTTCCTGTTTGTTCTTGAAGGCAGAGACTTCCAGGACTGAGACCTCCTGAATGTTAGGTCTGTCTTTGTCCTTTTATGATGAGCGAGCAAGAGCCTTGAAGAAAGGACTTTGCTTCAGGTCTGTGACTGATTTTTTGCAGAGGTGCTGTGATGGGTTGACCTGGGCTGGATGCCATGTGCCAACCAAGGCTGCTCTATGACTCCCCTCCTCAGCTGGAAAACGTAACAGAAGGCTTGTGGGTCAAGATGTGGACAGGGAGGGATCACTCACAATTACTGTCACAGGCAATACAGATTTGACTTGGGAAATTAGTTTAATTTACTATCAATCAAATTAGAGTAGAATAATGAGAAATAAAAGCTAAATCTTAAAAATCTTAAAAGACCTTCTCCCTGACCTCCCTTCTTCCCGGGCTCAAATTCACTCCCAATGTTCTCTGCCTTCTTCCCCTGAGCGGTGCAGTGGGATGGGGAATGGGGGTTGTGCTCAGTTCATCACACCTTGTCTCTGCTGCTCCTTCCTCCTCAGGGGGAGGACTCTTCACACTCTTCTCCTGCTCCAGCCTGGGGCCCTTCCCATGGGAGACAGTCCTCCACCAACTTCTCCAATGTGAGTCCTTTCCACAGGCTGCATTTCTTCACGAACTGCCCCAGCCTGGGTCCCTCCATGGGGTGCCGTCCTTCAGGAACAGACTGATCCCGTGTGCATCCCCCGCGGGGTCACAAGTCCTGCCAGCAAACCTGCTCCAGCCTGGGCTCCTCTCTCTGTGGGGCCGCAGGTCCTGCCAGGAGCCTGCTCTAGCCTGGGCTTCCCATGGGGTCACAGCCTCCTTCGGGCATCCTCCTGCTCTGGCATGGGGTCCTCCCTGGGCTGCAGGTGGAGATCTGCTCCAAGGGTGCAGGTGGCCTCACCGTGGGCTTCACCAGGGGCTGCCAGGGAATCTCTGCTCAAGTGCCTGGACCACCTCCTGCCCTCCTTGGTGGCTGCAGATTTGTTCCTCTTGCATACATCACTCCTCTCTCTGCTGCGGTTGTTCCATGCAGATTCCTTTTTTCCCCTCTTAACTCTGTTATGTCAGAAGTGCTGCCACCATTGCTGATGGGCTCGGCCTTGGCCAGCGGTGGGTCTGTCTTGGAGCCGACTGGCGTTGGCTCTGTTGGACATGGGGGAAGCTTCTAGCAGCTTCTCACAGAAGCCACCCCTGCAGCCCCCTTGCCATGCAAACCCAATACAGGCCCAGTTGCAAGGCAGATGCTGTCTCCCTGCGTTGCTGCTTTGGGGGGGCTGTTAAAAAGCTGCAAATCTGGAACTGCCTGCTGGTGTAGTCAATGCTGTTGAACAGCATCAGCCACTGACTTGGAGAATGTCTCCTCTGAACTGTAGCCTGGAGTTCCAGTTCCCCCTTCAGCAAGTGTTCCTGTTTTGGTGAACTTTATTGGGGTTTAAGTGGCATGTGTGAAACTGGTCCCTCAGTCTTTATTGAAGTAAAGGATCTTCTTATCCAAGTAATGATGATCTCTGGGAAAAACTACCTGGAGTTACTCACAGCCTAGATCTACACAGATAGATAAAGTCAAAGGAGAAAAAAGGCGATTTACATGTAACTGCTCTCCTTTGTGTTGTATTGTTCATATGTGCATATGCAGCCTTTCTCTGTGTTTGTGTGACTTTTCCATTCATAATCATAGGGGAAAATGTTTGATTTAGCTGATAAATCAGTGATTACAACCACAGATCATGCTGTGCTGAGCTTGACAGTAGGACTGAACTTTTATTCTTTTCATCTGTGGTATGGGAGGTATGCATAAGAAAAACAGAAGGAAATAAAATATAAATGGAGTGATTTGGACAATGAGATTAGTTGTTCTGTTCCAAATTGAGGAGCTTTCCAGCTGCCAGTTGATGAAATGGAAAGCTTTCTAGAAGTTAACTTTTACTCATGAGACAGTCCAGTGCAGGGTGGATCACTCCATCTTAAATTCGTAGTTTTAAACTTACTGTTAAACAATTTAAAAAGCTTTTTTCTGTTTAAGGAAAAATTCATTTACCTGAATTTTGACTGTCTTCCACAAAATACTTACTAAAACCAGAGGTAGCCCTGAATTTAATATAGGGCATTTTATACCAACAGTTTAACAGCCTGCCTCTTTAAACATTTTATTTCCTTCCAGTAGCAGATACCTTTATTGTTAATGTCATTTAGGTATCAGGCCAAGTTTTTGTTGCTTATACCCACATTGTTTCGCAAACTTTGTTATGAGTATAAATGACAGCAAAATTGTATTTGCCTTTTATACTATATCTCTCTGTATCCACAGTATAGAGTTGCTTCTTTCTCATTGCTATTGTGTTGAACTACATCAGTGGGGGTTTTTTTGTTTTGGGCTAAGAAGGGGTTTTGCTGATATAAATAGTGAATTTATATTTGGTTGCAGATAATGATTAGTACTGATGGTTGATCTCTTTCTAGAGTAATGCTATGTTGGTATAACTGTCCAGAAGTTAACTTATAGGAACATAATCGTAAAAGAACAAACTAATAAATCTCACAGGATTCAGTTCACTACAGATTCTAGTCTTCCAGTTATTGCTCTTCCAGTCCTGCACTCAGCTTTAACAGTATGTATAAAAATTAGTAAATCTAGGACAACAGTGATTTAAAAAAATCGATGAAGATTGATCAGGGGAGAAAAAGAGTGGAGAAATTGTGTTTTCAAAATAACATAGTAAGTAGTGCATTGTATGAACTCTGGCAGCATTTCTGAGAATGAATAATTTTATTTTTTCTCCAGGATTCAGAGTTCCCTGTTGATACTCAAGTGAACCCATACCTTGTGCATGCTAAAGAATATACTCAACCCCTGGAACCTGAAGAGTATAAGCTGAGCAACATTTTAAAAGTGCATGACTTAGCAGTGAGCTGGTAGGAACCTTAACAGTACATTAATTCTATTGTTATACACATGTTGAGTTTTATTTTTTTAACAGGTCATTGAGAGGTGTTTGCCTTAAGTAAATTTCTGAAAACCTACTGGCAGCAGTCAGGGGAACATTGTCTCTGAAGGATGTGAAAGTGGAAAAAATGATCATGAAATTTTGTGGGAGCGTAAATACAGTAAAACACCTGGGCAGAACTGTTTACAGATTGAGATTCACCTTTTATGTAAGAAGGGTGGGGTTTGGTTAGTAGATAGAAAAATGGCAACCAGATGACTACTCAGGTTCCAGGAAACTGGATTATAATGCTGAATATTTTTGCAGTTTATAGTTGACTGGAGTTTATTCCCTTGGGTCAAAAATCAGAAGAGTTTAAATTTAGATTAGCCTTGTGTAAATAGGCTGTAAGCAATCACATTTCAGCACTTGCTAGTGGCAGCTGAGGAAGAATAATCATAAAAATTAAAAAAAAAAAGATAGAGCTAGTAGCAAAGTTGAGACAATGCTGACACATTGTCTAGGAATGAGTATACTTTCAAATTAATCTGTAAAATAATCAATACTTTGGTCATTCAGCTAAAGTTTACGTAGCTTGATGCTGTTCTTACTGCACTCCGACTGCTAGTAGATTACTTCTGATGGTACCTCCTTGAAGAACTGTACTCCTACACTTAATTTTAGAAGCTTAATTTCCTGTTGCATCCAGCGTAGCTATGTTTTAAAAGTAAAAGAAGTGGGCAACGTAGTTCTCATGCAAATTAAGAGTTTGACAATTTACTGACTCTTTGTTCAAAACACTGTTTTGTTTTTTTGAGTAGTACACCATATAAACAGTACACAAAACCAGAGCCAAGTAAAGAAATGGCACAAATTAGAACGTGCTGATGTGGGTGTAAGATTAATCTCGTCTGTGAAAGTGGAAGCAATATTTACACATTTCATAATTACAATGCAAATGTCACAGATACTTTCTTTAAGTGGCTGCCCATATTTTGTAATAAATATCCACCATACTGCTTTGAGTTTTGGCCTAGTTGGGCAGGCTTCTGCTTAGTCTCTCAAATGCTCAATTCTGGTTTTGAGCCTGGCTAATCCCTAACCTATATTTGTAAGGTAATATTTTGGATATTTTTCTTCTGTACTCTGTAGTCGCATTGGTCAGTCAGGAAAGCAGCTTGTAACTGGCATCTCTGTGCTGCTAGTCTGAGGCGGCTGTAGTATATCCACCCAAAATATTAGTGGTAATTTGGCTTATCTGAAGAACACCAGGTGCAAGGGTGGTGTGTGTTTAAAAACAAAACCAACCAAACAAAAAAATTGGTCTGGAGGAGGAAGACGCTTCCACACTTGGCAGGAGTTACAGGCTGCATCATGATAAGATTTATGTGCATGACAAGCTAGAGAGGGGCAAGTCTAAAGTAATCATTTTCATGTTAATGTTCACCTTGTTAGAAGTTTGCCTTTTACCTGGAGTAGGAAGCCAGGTATGAATTATAAATTACTTTCGAATGTTGTTGCAAACTACTTGTGAATGTTAAAATATGTAACTGAAAATAGTAAAGTTCATAGGCTAGTCAGGAAAGGACGCATCTATCTACATTTTTCAGTTATCTTATACTTGAACAATAACAGATAAATATCATGCACGTTCATGTAAAACTATTCCTTGCGTTCCTTATCTATCTTTGATTATATTTTTATATCTTATTGAAAGCGTTATTCTAGAACTTTATATCCAGTGCTTCTATTTATTGCTAGAAGAGATACTCTTATGTACTGATAAATTCTAAGTATTTTCTGCAGTTAATAACTGGATATCACACCTTAAGGATACAATGCTACTTGAGAAAGCAATTTAGTGGAATAAAAATAAATTGGATGTCTTTAAACTTACTTGGAAACACTTCAGAACTTGCTTGGAGAAACAGCAACTAAACTGAAAACAACCAGTGAGGATGTGTATTTAATTTCATATACTGGCAATATGATGTTGACTTTCATGTAAAGATAATGCTTTAAAGAAAGTGAGAGCCTGGGATAGTGCTCTAAAATTAACAGCAATGGCTATTTTTAAAATATGAAAAAACAAAAGCATGTAGAGGACAAAAGAAGAATTTTTAAATATTCTTGAAAAATGTAAACAATGTAATTGAACTTTTCATTTGCTTAAAAATATCTGTGTACAGGATGGATTATAGTTTCTGCATGTTTAATCGTGTCTGAAAAAGGCATTTTAAATCTGTAGTCATTTCAGTTAACAGAGGTTTTCCGATCTGAATACCACTACTTTAAAATCAGTCTTTATAAGTGATTGAAAAGAAAGACTATCTGTCGTTTCCTTTGTTAATACTAAAGGCTATATCATAGGCTGGTTTTTGAAAGGTGTAGGCTTTTTTTGATAGCATGTCCTGCAGTGTTTTTTTAACACCCTGGCCAATTTCAGACAAATTTGACAGAAGAATAAGAGTCAGAAGTACTGAGGTTCCCATGTGTTTCAAGAAAACAGATTTCTGTTGAAGAAAGGGTCGCTTTTAGTACCCTGTTGGCGGCAGGTGGCTAAAAATTCAAAGAGGTGAGAGAAGTTGCAAATACTCTATTTTTTGGGAAGAGCTTCAAATGGAGCTCATACCTTATTAGATGCTATAGACTGTAATCTCAAGGCACACCACTAATGCACACAGAGCTTGGGTTATCATTTTTAGTTTGACACAGCAGCTATTCAGTCCTGAATCTGGCTTTCCTTGGGAGTCCAAGAGGTTATTAAATGCATAAATCGAGATTTTTTCAGAGAAGAATTACTTTGATAAAATTCTCTGTATAGGGAATTAAATAAAAATGGCCCATTTGAAGAAATTCTGAACTTTCACTAAATGTGCTTATAGTAATTATCATGGTCTATTTGATTTTGCAGATAAAAGGTGGAGATCAGTATCCACTAGAGGAGAATTAATTCTTTCTTGTCGTTCATAAGACAGATGGAAAACATTCTGTTGACTTAGGAGACCAAATTTGCTTTTTTACTACTTAAGTTGTTCTCACTAGAACCAGTGTATCAAAAAGACAGAACAGAATCTGGTTCGTGGATGTATATTACTAAGTTCCTTTACATTTCTTTAGAAATTGGAGCTCCCACAAATCCAAATTCACGTGCCTTAAAGCTGATGTAGATTAGTTCTTTAGACCTTCATCAGTATTCATTGAAACTCATATTTGCAGAAGCAGGGGAAAAATCCCTTGGGAAACCATGTTTGTTTTCTGCTAAGCTGAACGTTTCCAGCTTTTCAAATCATCACATAGGCATTCCTCTTCTGCATTAAGCTCACATTTCTCCAGTGTCCTTTTAAAAATCCTGGTAAATCTTACTCAGCCTACAAGAATCACTGTAAAATCTATGATGCCTAAATGATCTTCCCAATCTTATTTGCAATGTTTGCTTTCTCCCCACCTGCTGTCTGCACCTTTCATGTAACCCCAGGGGGTTTGCATGGCTTTCCACGGAAGGGACTTCTACAGTCACCGTATGCAATACCACATCTGTCATGGTTTATATGGTCTTCACTTGGGAAAAGAAAGATGCCCATGCAAACATTGTTCAGGGTATTTTTAATGGTTGGTATGCTCTTGGAAAATGGAAAAATGTCAGGTATTACATTGGATGGATGCTTATCTAAGTTGCAGCTGAAAAATTAGCAGTAATGGCATGAGTTTCAGATTAGTACAATGCTATATTTAGTGTATAATTTAATGTATTTTGTAGATAGAAAATAGTTCTATTTCTCTTGTTTAAATCTCAGATGAGAAAATTAGTGTTGTGAAAATACTGTCTATTTGCAGTTTAATTATGACCTCTTTTAACACCCCTTAACTCGAGGAGAATGACAAGTGAAGGCTCCATCGCCTTGCCTCTTTTTTTAATTTTTAAGATGTGTCGTCTTGTCCTCCTCCTTCCCTCCCATGCCTCACAGAGGTTACAATTCTCCTTTCAAAGCTTATTTGATGTTTATCGTGCATAGTAATTTCTGTAAAAATGCCACTTTTGATTGTGGGTAGAATTCGTAAAGTCTGTGGCCTAATATTTTAAATGGATGCTTTACCTAGTAAGTATACCTGCATAAATTGAAAATGTATTGTATATTATTCTTGTTTACATGTAACCTGATGTTCCCAAATCCTTTATCCTTGCTTGATATTTTGTAGAAGAAAAAGCTAGAGAATTGCAAATGCTTTGCCTAGGCACAGTAAAAATATGAAGCTGGAGATAATAAAGCAAATATGAAATGTTTAGTGATTATCTAGGCTTTCCTGATGGGCTCAGTGAAAGATAACTTTTCTATAGGGAACTAATTCATCATTATATCTTATTATTTTAGGTTCCCCATTTTTTATCAGTGGATTCCAGAGAAGACTTTAGAAAACTTATCTCCTTAGGAAGCATGCAAATTGACTTGTAGCATAAAATTGTGTAGGTGATTATATGAGACTTACTCACAAATTGAAATTAAAGTTACAATCTTGTGCCTCGTGCAAAGTTACGGAAGTGAGACTGCACAGAGGTTGTTGCAAAACCCTCTACTCTTTCCCTCTAGGTCCCCTCTACTACTTTTTTTTCCTTCTTAACATAGAAATCCAGGTGTACTGGTACATCTGCATCTGCACATACACATGCAGACAGAGGAATAATCTTTGCAGTAAAGAGATTTCTTTGAGTGTTAACATGAGGAATTTCTTTTGAAATAGCTTATAGTCTTAAACTTGCTGTAAAAAGATGATATTGATCTGCATTGGCTCTTTAGAGTTTCAAGTTTTCCATTTATTATACAGTGAGGCAGAGAGAATTTGGCAGTAGTGTGAAGAGCCATGCATTTTGTTGTGTCGGTCAAACTCTATCTGGGCTGTGCTCTGTTTTAGTCCCTTTTAGACATACTTTTCTATTTCATTCTCAAAACTTTTGTTTTTCATAGAGTTGCTTGTGGAAAGAGCAGGCCATTAAGATTGTGTTGTGTATAAACAAAGTAACAGAAGTAGTGCAGATTATTTTTAAGCAAACATCTTGGTAGGTTTTTTCTGTTGCTCCTCCCATTTGAAAAGAGCTCTGTATTAACATCTCAAACTAACTTTCTCATAGTCTTTCCTGTCACTCCTTGATATTCTTCTTTATATGTGATGCCTGTAGAGTTTTGACAATGGTTATTCTGATGCTTTGCTGAGACTGCCTCCTGTCATACTGACGAATGTTGTCTCCTTTTTTCCTGTGGTCTGCCCATTTGTTTCCATGTGTCTCTTGTATTAGAGATGGTGAAGTAATGTCATTTTGTTCCATGTTTGAACAATGCCAAGCAAAATTCTGTCCATCTACCAAGAGGTGATCAGTCATACGAATCACATTGTGTCCTTGTATAACACAAGCTAGAAAACTTAGAGGATTCAAAGTCCAGAATTCATGTGGTGAAACTTCCTGTTGAACAAGAAAAATTTAGGGAGGTAGAAAAGTCCTTCTTATTTATTTAAACCTTCTTCTTGCCTCCCTAGGGCATTAGAAAGGATATTTTATTATTAAACTACATTTTTCCATTAACAGTAAAACTTATGGATTGTGCCATCATGTGCTGATTTCTTGCATGAGTAGCCACAGGGAATTGGAGACTGGCATTAGCAACATTAGCTGCTGCTTAATTTTCCTATGGAAATTATACCTGTTTTCAAAGGAATATGACATACAAAGTAGCTACTGCATATCCTAACCCCTCATGCTGTAGCCATTTTGATCAATTTAGCTGCAGCAGAGCAGATTTTGAAGCTTTTTGGAGCATGTCTTCCAAGGGTTGCTGGGGCAGTGTGACACTCCTTGCCATCCAACTTCTGTGATTCAGAAGCCACCTGGGTGTTGTTTTCCCCGTTCACTTTGCTTTGTATCTTACTCATTCTCATTCCCATTGCATGCTTCAGACTCAAGTCCATCACTATTAAAGGAAATCTGTTTTGTTTTTTTAAAGTGTGGATTTCAAAGCTGTATCTCTAACAGCTAAGATTTAGCTCCAGAATGGATTTTTTCCTTATCAAACTTCTCTGGAACCCAAAGGCATGAGTATTTCCCTGGGACTAACCATCCCAGCATGTGATCTTTCATGATAGCACTTTCAAAACATCTATATAATTTGGTTCAGACAAAAGAGCACCTTTCCAGAAATATCTGTAGGAGAGAAGGCCCTTATTTTCAGATCTAGTCATCTCATTTAAACCAATTTATGTCCTTGTAATTATGTAAGCAAATAATTTCTAATATTGAGCCTTTCAAAGACTTATTTAGTAAGGAATTAAATTCTTTATTAGAACTGCAGATATTCCTTTTCTGTTACTGTTGTTCAAAAGCCAATGCTTTAATTATTTCTTCAGCTTATATGTATAACACTGAGGTCAAAGATGAAGAAAGCGAGTCTCACCTGCATATAAAAATACCCAGTCCCCTGCTACCTAGGTATGACTTTTATTTACAGACTGTGAGGTGGATTGAAGATGGGTTGAATGGCCAGGTACAGAGGGTGGTGATCAGTGGCACAAAGTCTGCTTGGAGGCCACTAACTAGCAATGTATCCCAGGGGTCAGTACTGGGTCCAGTCCTGCTTAACCTCTTCACAAATGGTCTGGACAATGGGGCAGAGAAATGGGCCTATGGGAACTTCATGAAGTTCAGCAAGGAGAACTGAAACATGGAGAACAGGAGAGGTGCCTGAGGACTGGAGGAAAGCCAATGTCACCCCAGCCTTCAAAAAGGGCAAGAAGGAAGACCCGGGAAATTATAGACTGGTCAGCCTCACCTCCATCCCTGGGAAGGTGATGGAACAGCTCCTTCTGGAGGCCATCTCTAGGCACATGGATGAAAAGAAAGTTAATCAGGAATAGTCAGCATAGATTCACCAAGGGGACATTGTGCTTGATCAACCTGATAGCCTTCTATGATGGAGTGACTAGCTGGGTAGATGAAGGGGGAGCAGTGGATGTGGTTTACCTTGACTTCAGTAAGGCTTTTGACACTGTCTCCTATAACATCCTCATAGTGAAGCTCAGGAAGTATGGGTTGGATGAATGGACTGTGTTGCTTAGCCAGCTCTCAATCCATCTCAGAGCTCAAAGGGTTGTGATCAGTGGCGCAGAGTCCAGTTGGAGGCCTGTAGCTAGTGGTGTTCCCCAGGGATCGGTACTGGGTCAGGCTTTGTTCAACATCTTCATCGATGACCTAGATGAAGGGTTGAAATGTACCCTCAGCAAGTTTGCTGATGATACAAAACTGGGAGGAGTGGCTGATATGCCAGGAGGCTGTGCTGCCATTCAACAGGATTTGGACAGACTGGAGAGTAGGGCGGAGGGGACACTCATGAAATTTAACAAGGACAAGTGTAGAGCTCTGCACCTGGGGAGGAGCAACCCCATGCACCAGTACAGGTTAGGGGCTGACCTGCTGGAAAGCAGCTCCATGGAGAAGGACCTTGGAGTCCTAGTAGACAATAATTTATCCATGGGACAGCAATGTGCCCTGGTGGCCAAGAGGGCCAATGGTATCCTGGGGTGCATTAAGAAGAGTGTGACCAGCAGGTCGAGAGAGGGTACCCCCCCCCCCCCCGTGCTGGTGAGGCCTCATCTGGAGTGTTGTGTCCAGTTCTGGGCTCCCCCATTCATGAGAGACAGGGAACTTTTGGAGACAGTCCAACAGAGGGCTATGAGGATGATTAAGGGCCTGGAACATCTCTCGTATGAGGAAAGGCTGAGAGACCTGGGGCTGGTTAGTCTGGAGGAGAGAAGGCTAAGAGGGGACCTTATCAATGTCTATAAATATCTGCAGGGTGACTGTCAGGAGGATGGAGCCAGTCTCTTTTCAGTAGTGCCCAGTGGTAGGACGAGGGGCCATGGGCATAAACTGCAGCACAGGAAGTTCCACCTCAAGGTGAGGAGAAACTTCTTTACTGTGAGGGTGACGGAGCACTGGAACAGGCTTCCCAGAGAGGCTGTGGAGTCTCCTTCTCTGGAGACCTTCCAAACCCGACTGGACACGTTCCTGTGCAACCTGCCCTGGGTGATCCTGCCTTGGTGGGGGGGTTGGACCAGATGATCTTCAGAGGTCCCTTCCAACCCCTACTGTTCTGTGATTTTGTAAAGTGCTGCACCTGGGGAGGAACAACCCCAGGCACCAGGACATGCTAGGGGCTGTCCAGCTGGAAAGCGGCTTGTCAGAGAAGGACCTGGGGGCCCTTGTGGCAAAGGTGAATGGCATCCAGGGCTGCATGGGGAGCAGTGGTTCCGTCAGGTTGAGGGAGGTGATCCTTCCCCTCAGCCCTGGTGAGGCCACCCCTGGAGTGCTGGGTCCAGTTCTGGGCTCCCTAGTGCAAGAGACATACTGTCTGGACACACTAGAGAGTGTCCAGCAAAGGGCCATGAAGATGAAAGGACTGGAGCATCCCTCCTGTGAGGAAAGGCTGAGAGAGCTGGGGCTGTTCAGCCTGTAGAAAAGAGGGCACAGAGGTGATCTCATCAATCAATGTGTACAACTGTCTGAAGGGAGGATGCAGAGAGAATGGAGCAAGGCTCCTTTCAGCAGTGCCCAGTGACAGGACCAGAGGCAATGGACACAAACTGAAGCACAGGAGGTTCCATCTGAACATCAGGAAATGCTTTTTCACTGTGAGGGTCACCAAACACTGGCACAGGTTGTCCAGAGAAGTTGTGGAGTCTCTATACTTGGAGATACTAAAATGCTGTCTGGACACAGTCCTGGGCTACTGGTTCTGTGTAGACCTGCTTGAAGAAGGGGTTTGGACCAGATGACCTCCAGAGGTCATTTCCAACCTCTAGCGTTCTGTGATTTAATTATATATAGAAATGCATATGAACACATATAAACATGTATAAATTAAATCTATCTAATAATACTTTTAGATCTATGTCCTACTAATTTTTGTTATCTGAGTAAGTGTAGATAGTGTAGTTGCAGGGTTGGATTTTTGTGTGTGCTGAAATATTCAATTACTCAATTCTGCCTCTTTTGAAATATTCCAATTCTGCCTTTTTTCAAAAGTAGAAGAAATATGAGTGGAAGTTTGGGTTGATACTTATCTCCTTATGCAAAGAATGCAAAGAAATTTGCAAAATATGCAAAGGAGCTCCTGTTTCTCCTATTTTATTTTGCCTCTCTCCATTGTAACAACCTTTGACTATGTTTGAAGGAACTAATGCAAGAGATGGTTAAATGTAGAATTAACAAGTGTCACTCAGTGCATCTTCCTGACACAAGGGAGAAGGAAGAGCAACTCTGCCTGGGTCACTCTGGACAGATCAGTCTGCACACTTGCAGCAAGTTGGGGTTGGTGTTCCAAATAGTTAGCTTTATCTGATACATCCTGTCAAGTATTTTAGCATTAAATTAATAATTGATAATAAATTTGTTATATCTATCTTTGCAATACAGGAAATTCAAGTAATTTCCTTCCACAAATGCTTGCATTAATGCCTTGTTTCCCCATGACTGAAAAGGCATTTCGCTGGCCTTGATGAGAATTATAAAGGTGTGTTTGCACTGCAAATAAACGTAGCTCTTATCCTCCAGCCAAAGAATAAGTGACAAATAATCCTAAAGCTTTGAAGTGTGGTGAGTACACCTAACACCACCTACAGTGGGATGGGAAGAATCTGCTTTGTCTGTTTTATTGCCCCAGCTGCCTCCCTGTCCTTGTGGAAGCACGTGTGGCTGATGTCAGGCATACAGACTGGCACCGAGGTCCTTTCCCCAGAGGCCCTGGTGCCATCTCGGGCACAGCTGGAGGAGATGTGCAAGGCAGCCTGGGCCCGAGCAGCTCGCAGAAACGTGGATGCCTGCGGCCCAAGCTGCAAGCGCCAGCATGGGAAAATCAAAAGCTGAGTCGGGGAGTGAAGAGTGCCAGGCTGCAGTGGGCAGCGCAGATTTAATTTAGATCTAACGCACAGCGAAGACAGAGTAGGCATATATATCTGTGTATGTGCTCGTACGGCTCTATCCTGCTAGCTGAGACCTCATGCACGCACTTATCTCCCCAACAGTCCTGCGAGGTGGTATTATCCTCATGTGAAAGGATTCCTGCAAGATTACTTAAGTGGAAGACCCAGAAATTAAATTCATGTCTTCTGATTCACAGTTCAGTGCTTTAACCTTTGATTTCAGAGTGTCACTGTTTCCTACAGAAATTAAGTTCTTCATTTCTTTCTGCAGTAAGACCCACATTGTAATGGAGAGATTGTTTCATAGACTTTGGTCTGTTCGTTGTCGTACAGTCTCTGTAAAAGTTTTAATGCAGTTTATGTGGGAGAAGTACTCGCAGGAAAATGTCAAATGTAGTTTAGCTCCCTGTAATGCAGTTTAATAAGGAGAAAAAGTGAGCTCTCCATGAATAATCAGCAAGAACTGTGTGGATCACACTTCGATAAACTCCGTGAGGGCTTGCTGCAGCAATGGTAGGAATGCACAGCTCCTGGCTACAACCATTTCAACCTCATTTGTAGCTCTTTTTCATGTAACACAGTAATAATAAGAGAAGTAAAATGGTTCCCTTAGCTCCACATTTGTCTCTTCCCCCCACTCACTTTTTCTCTGATAAATGTTCCTTCTTGTTCCTCTCTGTAAGTTTTTGGCTATCATAGTCTTAAAAACTCTTTTTATTTCTCATTAGCTTTGTCTGCAACTTTTGCCACAAGTGATTACCCCTGTGGGAAGGCATTGGCCAGCACTGTAACAGGCAGCTTGAAACTGTAGCTGTAATAATTTGAAGGCGTATTGTGTTCTTCTGTGGTACACAACATGAAATAAGCTGGGTGTATCTGTAATTTTATTAGTGAACAAGCATCTGTATTGGAAAAACGGAGAACTTTCAGGGAAGGTCAACAGAGGGAAAGCATATAGTAGTTGTTGGGTGGGGTTTTTTTTACTACTAACCTTTGTATTTTTTGCGGCAGACTTTGCAGAAAAACCTGGAAGTACTTGTTTATGAAAACATGATTGTAAAAAATACTGTTGTAATTTTATTAAAGCTCTTGTATATTCTCCATAGACTGAAAGATGTGATGCCTGGCAACTGTCATGTCTATTAAATTTGGTTTGTTTTGTTTTTATTCCCAATAGTCTGTCAACAAGAAAGGGGTTGAATAGATTGGGTTAGTAATTTTCTGGTAAGTGTTTAGCTGAAAACAGTCCGCCTGTGGTGACCTAAATATTCTGAACACCAAATACACTAATGACTAAACATTTAATTGAAGTATGCTTATTTTGAACAAATGTAACATGAAAAATTGGAATTTTTTTGAGACTTCTCATATGGGATGAAGTGCTAACTTAGTTATTTTGAAAAGAAATTTATTTATAAACGTATTTTACAAAGTATAAACAAGATGTTGAGTTTTTATTAAAATGAAATGTTTTAGTGAACTTAAAGATATTAAATTGTATGAGGGAATTCAGATTGTGGATTATGTTTTTTAAGTGCTCAATATATTTCAGAATAGAAAGATGCTGATCTCCAGGGTTTCCAAAAGGTGTACTGTATCTGTCTTGACACTTCATTGACTTTGATACAATTCTAATAGCTATCTGCAAAAAGATCCTCAATTAATGTACAATGCTGAAATTTTTTTGTAAATTGAAAATGCATTTACATTTTTATTATATTCTTAGCACCCATTCAGAACTACTCTTTGTCAAGAAATGTGGAAGGAAGTGTTTATCTAAAAACCTTTGTTTTGATTCCGTATGTCAGTTCTAAAGTTTTGTCATATTTGGCAATTAACTTCTCCATGTAAAGAAACGTAGATCTTCGGAAAAAGTAATTTTTTTTAAAAAGTAAAGTTTTTAGGCAGTCACACCAAGACTTCATAAGTATCGGAATCAGCAACGTATATACAATTAGCAAGATAAACAATTTTTTCTGGGGAAAATAAGGAGCATTGCTGAGTGATGTTTTTGAGAACCAGAGAGTATTCAATGCATAATATACTGTGAGAGAGAAAAAGGAAGTGGAACATAATAAAAATATAATGCCAAATTAAAATGTCTATATTATAAATAGATAGAAGTAACTTACATCAATACAAGAGTAATGCATAATGTACAAAAATCAGTTGCTACTCTGAAATACTGTGAGGTTGCACATGCTGTGTTTTAATAAGGAATTCTATTTGTCAAAACATTTATTGCATTGCAATTAATACTCTAAAGCACTTTTCACTCTTTGATACTATCGTGTAGAAATCATAAATTGATCTAGTAATGCTTCTCATCTTTCCTTATGGTTAGTCTGTGAAAAGATGTTGTGCGTGTATTAAGAAACCTACTGTACTAATGATTCCTTTTTTATTGGCTGAGGTAATAGAAACTGAAATAATCTGTCGTTCATTTGTAGGCCAGTTTCATAATGTGAACGTAAAATCCCTAAAAGTTTTGGGTATTTATGGTTGCAATGATTTAGAGGTACAACACTAACACACAGGTACATAAAGATGGCTGTTTCTGTTTGCAAAACACTATCTCCTAATCTGTTTGGCTTGGAAAAATCTCATATTGGTGTTCTGTCTTGTGGGATGTTAATGTCTGAAGTTTAAAAAAAATCTTCAGTTGTTTTTTCACTATTTAAATAGTGAATTAATATTTTTAAAGGAGGTTTACAATTATTAAAATGAACATAGTATTTGAACTGTAGTAGCTGCAGCATCTCTGAAGAAATGCAAGACAAATATAAGAAATACAAAGAAGAAAATAGGTGTATTTTACTCTTGTATTTGAGTAAATAACCAGCAAGCCAAAAAAATCGAATTATTGGTTTGTGGACAGACTTGCTACATTGTTGAAAGAAAGTTCCTAAGTACAAAAGAGCCGTAAACAGAAATATCTGTGAAAACTGCACTGATGGAGTCACTCCAAGAATGATACAAAGTGCTCCCTCAGGACATTCTCATCGTTTGTGCTTCAATATGGTTAAGATGAAGCTTAACTTTTAATATCCCTTATGGAGTTTTTTCAGATGCTGTCTTTCGTATGTCATGCAATAACATTTAAACTGTCACAAAATGGTTGGGATTATTCCAGAGACACATAATTCTAGATGTTTGCCCAGGACAGTCCAAAAGAAAAAGCGTAATAAATAGTCTTAGCTGATTTTTTTATGCTCCATGTGAAGGCCAGACAGGACAAAGGTCTGTGCTTAAAATAATGGGGGATTGCCTTTTCTTTACACTTACCAGGTGTACCTGCCTAAAAGATAAGGTAAGACAACACTCTCTTGTGGTAGCACACAACGGGGTGATTTGAACTGCCTAGAAAAAGCATCTCTAGGGGTTACAAATTTATTATCTTGGGCTCTGCGTTCTTGAACAAGTGCCATTTTTCTTGCATGGGAAAATACATGTGTGTTTACAGAGCTGTACTTTCAAGACAATTATATTTGAATGAAGCTTAAGATAGTCTATTTTGGAAACATTTGGTATGATTGCTAAATGCTGACCTTTTGATTTCCTTATAAACCAGATTATGGGAATTACTCTGTACTTCCGCTGCTGTCCCATCTACAGGTGTGCCTGTGTATTTTCACATTTAATTTTTTCATATACAAAAAAGTACATATTGACTGTGCTGACAAAACATACATATTGCTTTTTTTTTGCCACTCTTGATGATGACTTTATTCCGCTGAAACTGACTTTTAAAACTTCACCTGTTGGCCTGTTCTCAACACAACTCCCTTTTTCTCTTACCTCTCATTTCCATTCTTTGTCTTGCAGAAACGTCTCCTTGGAGAATTTTCAGCATCATACTATAAAATGTCCAAATACAATTGGTCAGAAAAATCAAGCCATAGAGAATCCTTTATATTTAGAGTCATTTACTAAAGTTTGCCTTTAAAACAAAACAAAAAAACCCCAATACTTTTCAGTAGTTTCAGTTCTGTATCTGATGCCAATTTTTATAGCAGTATTTTAGGCCAAGAATCTGTGTATTCCTTGCTGTGGTTACCAGAGCTTGGAGTCGCATACTGCTGCCAGGAAGTCGGTGGTAGGTGTTACGGCTTGGTTTGGAAGGAGGTGCTGTAAATGTAAGGGGCTGTGTACTGCCTGTGGGGGGTGCTTGTGCTTTGTTTCTCCCAGCTGTGAGAAGAGGATATGTCTTTGTATTGCAACAAGTACTTATGAGCAGGTGAAAGATGTGTGACAGGGATGAGTTATGGCTATGGGTTTATTTACCGAATAGACTTTAATGGCTGCTGTTATAATTAAGACTGGCATAAAACTAGAAGATTTCTTGAGCATCATAATGAGATCACATTGGTTTGTGTTTCTTAAGGACGCTAGGTTCTCTGTAGATCAGCTGAGTAAGGGATCCCGGACTAGGGATGTGGGAACTATGAAATGGAGCTGACGTATGGCAGTAGTAATCTTACGTGAATATTACTGCTAATGCAGAAATGTTCAGGGCCGGTGCTGAGCTTCAAGGACAAACTTCCCATATAACTTAAGTACTCGAATTCTAATTCAGATGCAGCTTTAAGCAGCTAGTATGCAAGTGTATAAACAAGCATTTATATTTCAGAAGAGTCCAATTCCTGTGTAGAGACACAGGCAAAATGACTAGATTTCCTTGAGGACGCTCAGCATATTCTGAAAGTCTCATCCCAATTGTAGGTGTTGCTAAAATTTGGGAATCTATGGAGTTTTTAGTTCAGTCTTAAACTACATCATGAAACTCACGTTAAGATTTTTTCAATCACCAGTGTAGAACAGAATGTCTACTGGGGGAAGCAAGTAACAAACGGCTTCTGTCAAGCCAGACAAAAGAACATCTTGATTTTCATTTTACACTAATTGATACTAAATGCTAGAATAGTACTTGCCAGATTTTCATGTATCTCTTTCTTTTCTTATTTCAAAACAAATTAGGCTTGTAAGTCTAACTTATAATCAAAACAAAATTGATGGAGATTTCAATTTCCAGTCCCTGGGACATAGATGTTTGCATTTGAAAATAAAATGTCAACCAGGTGAATGTCTGTCTAAGGCCATGATCATATTTGTTTCCTTGTGAGTGCTCATAGTCATGAAAGTTAATGGACTGCAACACTGGAAACCAAAGTTTCTACCTTTATCAGGGCTATTTCCAGACTGAGTTTCTGTACTGTTGATATTTGTTTGGTTTGGGTTTTTCTCCTTAAAAATAAAACCATTGGTATGTGAAATGGCATGCGTTAGGCAGAGGCTGTCCAAAACAAAACAAGTTTGCTTTATTAAAATTTATACCTTGCAGTTGTCCATGTATCTGCAGACAGGTCTTTTTGGCCTGCTTTATTTTTCTATTTTGATTTACAAATTAATTCAGAAACAGAGTTTATTTTAAAAGTTTTCCATTAATTTATTGTATTGAAGAGAGCAAGCTTGTGCTTTGATGTGAAGGAAAACATCTCAAATGTGTTCCTAGCTGATACTCAAAAACATCTTCCTTGTAAAGTAGTCCTTGAAATGGCAGAGCTTCGAGTGCAAGGAAATAAATCAAAAATAAACCCACCACCCTGTTACCTCGGTCTGCATGACAAGCTATTCCACGTCTGAGGAGTAGCAGTTAAGGCAGAGACAGCCCTCCACGCAAGTGTTGGTGAGAAGCCTTTTCGCTGTTCTTGTGACCAATACAGCTCTTCACGTGGCTGCGGCTGGAGCCTGCGGCCGGGCTGCCTCGCCTCCTGGAAAGGGCTGCCTTTGAAAAGCTCTTTTCTTTCCGATGCACAGCTCAAAGATTTTTTTTTTTTTTCACTGAACGTTAATATCAGTTGGGAAGTTACACACCCATGCACTTCAAATGATTTTCTGAGACATACCAGCTGTAATATTGTGGGGTTCTGCTGGCTGTTTTCCCTGCTGGCCAAGGATCCTGACAAAACTGCCCCAGTTTTATTCCAGAATGGGCTTGCAAAGGAGGTAGGAGGGGGTATTTGTTTACTTGATCTCTCCCAAGCTTTCCTGCTCCTTTCTGTGCAAGATTAAGTAATGAACTGATGGCTTCCCGTTGGCTCCACCCTCCCATAGGGGCTTGGCCTTGGCTGGTAGCCCCTGGGGCAGGCAGGACCTGATGGAGCAGCTGGAGATAGGCGCAGGTGGCTGTAATGCTCTGGTACAGAGGCAGCCATGGAAAGTGTCTTACAGCTGACTTGGGAAAAAACAATGCAAAACTTTCCAAAAACCCGAAATACCAGTTTAATAAATTCAGACGTAGCTAACTGGGTAAGGATATTATAGTTTCTACTTGATGAGTTGTTTTCTTCAGCAGATGAATGCTGATTATTTTCTAAGATCAACTTCAGGCTAGTAACTGATCTTTTGCTGCCAGTTGAACTTTTCTCCTTTGATCTTGGGGTTTGGGTCCGCATGCTGCTTTTGTTGGTTTTGTGCTCGTCGTATCACTGCTAGATCTTAGTATCATTAAGTTGCTGTTAAATGGTGCCTTACTGTTGTTATGCTCTGGTATGCTTTTTGGTTTGCTCTGTTACTTACCTCAACAGAACACTCTTTTACCTGATATTTTTGAGCAGTACTCTGACACTAAGTGCTTGCTAAGCAAACCAATGTGAGGTAATAGGAGTTGTTGGTGCAGCTTCTGAAGATGGTAGGGGTCTGAGGTGAGCGGCTGCTGTGTTGTATCCCTGGTGTAGACACCTCCAGTTAACTCAACCAGATTAATTTATCGGTCTCATTTGTGCAGTAGTTACAGTTTCTTTTTGAGTTGCTTTGAAATATAATATGTTTGTTTTTTAAACTGAAAATCAAGAATGCCCCCATGCTGCTGTTCGATATTTGTTAAATTTTTGTTTCGGAGTTATGGATTGAAAGTGCAGGGAAACTGAACTTCATAATTTTACTGTCTAAACAACTCTAAATCAACTTTTAAGACATCTTTAAGGTGGTCGGTAAAATTTTACAGGAATCAATGGGTGCCAAATAATATAGTGCTTTCTCAAGCACTGTTATTTTAATGTATCCCTCCTTATAAAAATGTCTTCATAAAATATGTGCATATTTATATAGCTGCTTTCAAAAGCAGAGATACCATCAACCAGACAGTGAGTAGCACTTGTTTCACCCAATCGGAAATATTTCTGGTGCAATTCTATGCAGCTTTTCAAACCACTTTGTGTATCATCCTTCAATTTACTTGAGTACAATATTAGCTGCGGTGTTGCTAACTGGCTTCAGGGGGAGTTAGGGAGGCAAGGAAAGTTTTTCTGTGCTTTGAACAGTGTTTAAACAGATCAGTTACCTATCAGAAGATAAATAGTGGCAGGGAGAGGACAAACAAGACAACAGTAAATGAAGAAAGATTGATGGCCACTGAGATCAGAGAGAGTTTTTTGGCTAAAAATAACTTCCCTGAGTTTCTGAGTAGTCAGGAAAAAATTGAAAAAAATGGAAAAAAAATGTTGTTTTAACACTGTATCCTGGTACATGGGCAAGCAGTTGAACGTGCATGGAACTCATTGTGCCTCATACAATGAAATAGTAATGCTTGATTTAATAGTTTTTTGGGGACTCATTTTTAACTTGCTAGCTACATAGTGATACACGGGTTTACACTGCTTATATGATAATTGGTAGCGTTGATACTAATATGTCCTCCAACCCCATTTTGTGTTGCATGTTACAGTATAAAGCTAAACCACTGCAGTGTATGTTTCAGGTATTTAAAGTATTCTATATTTTAGTGCAGTGCGTGTCATATCCTGATGTAAGGGTGCGCTTCAACATATGGGGTATTCTGTGCACTTTAAGCTTGCTGTACAGCAGAGTACTTGAATGTGCTTTTCATGTGAGTATCTGTGAGAGAGTCTGCACCACTGCAGTTGTTTATAATTCCATTATACAAACATAAGCGTGCATTTTCAGAAAGGACCCAAACACCTTTTATCAAAATGCAGACCAAGAGATGCTGTAAAGCCATTATCTCTTAGGAAAGTAAAGTCAAGAGAGGGTCTAAGAAGTAGAAATCTTGAAAGCAAGAGATGCTGGGGATAGATGAGACTTAAGTCTTCTGGTTTGCTAGTTTTGTGGGGTTTTTTTTTCTTAAAAAGACAGGTTTTATCTTTGACAGATTATAAAAAAAACCTGCTTAGTTTAATGCTTGAGTTCTGTAATGAGGATAGAGTTGTGTGACCTTGCAGTTGGGAATTTTGAACACAGGTGAAACTGGGTTGCGCACAGTCATGCTTGGAGGGTGTGGGAGGAAGGAGAAGACAGAAAATATGGCAGTTGGTATAGTTGAATGGAATAAAGTTGGGACTATGGTGGCATAATCTGGATAGTAATTGAAAATTTCTGAGTGCATTGTTTTAATAAGTGTTCTCAAGAGCCATCTAAACGAAACAGTAGGTGCTGAGTATTTAAAAATAATTTCTAAGCCATGGGCATCCTTCTCAACCTGTTTTTATGTTTACATGATACCTCACTTGGCCTTGTTCGCTTCTTCATCTCTATAGGATTGGTTCTTGTCATATTTTAGGATCACTTCTGGAGCTCTTTGTCCTCTTTATCAATATCCATCTTCGTCCTTCAATATCAATTGTGGTGTAAGGTTGAATCCATTTCTGTAGTAATTTTATGAATGCTTTTTGTGATTGGATTGATGAGGGAAAGTTGAATTTTTATCTTTTCTATCCTGGAAAGTGTAACTACCTACTATATACTTGTATTTTTAGTGATAAATAAAGATACAGTCAGATGAAGATAATAATCTCCAGTAAGGTAACTGGGACCTTTTCAAGTATACTTGTGAAATTTGGTATAGCTGAACAAGTAATTGTGGCTATTAATTAGTAAAAGCTGTGTTGAGAGAAGGATCAGCAACAGAAATGGACTTTGAGGTTTTTCTGCATTGTCATTTTCCAGGTAACTGTTTAACAACACATATACTGTGACTTTCTCATTTCCTGTTCAAATCTTGAAAAGAAATATTTGTTAGAGTGCAGGTAGTGGCTCTGGCAGCTGCTGAAATTCAAGTTCAGGGGAAAGGACTTTTTTTGTATGTTTTTGCCTTTTTTTGGGACAGGTTGAATAAAATGCCCTATAAAAACCAGGGGGGAGTGGGAGCTCAAAATCCATATGGAAAGGACATATCAGTGAAGCACTTTATCGTATAGTAGCAGTTATAAGTCATGGTAGAACCATAGCTCTGAAAGGCTTATTTAGTGTAATTGTGATAATAAATCATAGTAAATTTCACTAGCATTTAAAACTATTTTAAAAATATCGTACTTGTGTAAGCTTTTTTGAAAGTCGTGTAGGAATTATTTAATGTTAAACTGAGGATTTTTGTATTTTTAATGAGCTGGGAGTATGTGCAGAGTGGTTTGGCAGTATTTCAGTTTTTGTAGATTACTTGGATCTGTTAATTAATACAGCCCTTTGAGACCTTTTTGTGAAGATAATGGGTTCCCTGAAGAATAACATTCCAAATGTTAGCGATCTGCAAGACTTTTGAGACTAGTGCTATTTTAAATTATGTCAAGGTTTACTAGATTAAACATTATCTGTTGATGGAAGGACAAAAATTCACAAGAGGCATGGTAAAGATAGATCACCTGTTTAAACTCATTTTCCCTATCTACACAAAATACATAAATGAAAAAATTTTTAGATAACATTAAGATTTAGAAATAGCTAAGTGGGAAGGAAACATTTCAAAATAAAGCTGAAGAGGAACAACTTACCCAAGAAGAGAGGCCCTTCATGCATCGCTCGGAGGGTTATCCTCCCCTCCATCTATACATCTGGGAGTCATCATAACTTAGTATGAGGATTGAATCTGCACTACCCTTGAGCAGGCTGAGAGACTGATAATCGGAGACGCTTTGAGCAGGAAGCTGGGCCTGTGCTAACGTGGGAGAACTGGGGGTTTTTCCTCACTTGGAGGGAATTTAGTGGTCTAGACTTCCTTGACCTCCAAGGGGAATCTTTGCAGGAAGATTAGCACTTTGAACCATAGCACAAATTAGTATTCTTTACCAGTCATAAACTAAGCAGTCTTCCAATCCTTCATTTACTATTAAATAGACTGTGAATTGTTGATGTGATCTTTAAATTGATCCATGCTACTGCAATCATGTCTTGATCTGGACTCTTAGCACTTCCAATCGGTCATCGCTGTTGTCTTTGGAAAAACTGTAGTATAGTGTAAAGTTTTTTGACATCCAGAGAATACCTGAAAAATGCTTAGAGGCATGTCTTACAACATCTTTCAAAGTTTATAGTATTTTCTTTTGCTGTTTATTGTCCAAGTCTTTGATATCAATTCTTCTGGTCTACTTTGTGTATCATTTTGAAGTTTTCAGCTGAATATTGCTGTGTGGTAGTCTGCAAAGGGGGTTTGGTTTTCCTTTCTAACGACTGAAATTTTCCGATTGAATACGTGTCAAGCACATTCATTTATTCTAGTGTAATTTAGAATGAAGTTTGAAGACAGTTATCCCTCTTCTTTTTGCCTTTCTGCCTGCTGATGATTTCTCCATTGCTTAAAATCTCTTTGTGACTGAAAGAGTCACAGCCCCTTTTTAGTTGGTTGTTTGGGGTTTGGTTTTTGTTGGTTCTGCCCTGTTTGGGGAAGCTACAGTTAAACAGATAAACAAAAAACTTGAGTAGTTTCATTTACGTGTCCTTCCTTTATGACTACTTGGTTTTCTCTCTGTTGAAGTCAGACCAGTTCTGAGACAGTATCATGCCATTCTGCAGAGAAGAGCAAAGAGCAGTGATACATACGGCTGTAACAAGTATAAGCACCTTATTAAGAACAGACTCAGGTTTGTGAGCTTTTTGAGCACCTCAGTATTAATTTTGCGTTTAGAGCTGTTCTTTGCTGTCCTTTCTGCTTTTGAAATTATTTTTTTCGTATACTTTGGAGCAGACATTGATGGATGCATATCAGTTTGAAAGCCATCTTTTCTAGATAAAAGAGCCCTTTGAGCTGTGCTACATCTGTTGAAATCAAGTCAGATGAGAGTCTTTTCTCAGGTGTTATCGCTAAGTTTCATATTCTTTTAATTTAGAACTATGGCTTAACTTTTATCACCAAATTTAGAATTTAATTTTTGTGTTCACTTTGATTTTGTGACCCACCTGTACCATCAGCAGAACCTTTCAGTTGAGTGAAGGACTCAAAATAATGAACCCAGTTTTAAGCTTGTTTTAAGATATTAATTTGCCATGAAATTCACATGTTTCCAAACGTTTTGCAAGTCCTAAATACCTGCTGCTTCCCGAGTGATTTGCTCTTTTGCTGAGCAGACTGACAGTTCTTGCCCCCAGTGAAAGGTACAATCAGGGAGTACTTTTTTCTGGGTCAAGAGGCACCAGCTTTAATACAGTTCTCATTCCATGCTGTTATAAGCCCCACAGAGTGTTTTACACTTCATATTGCATTTGAAAGGAATAGAGTAGTTAGTGGAAGGTGATTGGATGATAAATGAAAGCTCTGTCATTATAAGAATTGGATGTTCAAGGCATTTAGGAACTTCTGTGAATTAAATGGCACAAAAGGTATACGAGTTGAGAAAACTCAGCTGCTTAGCCTGAGAAAATGGGAAAGCTCACAAAATTCAGGTGGTAAAGTATCTGTTAACAAGATAGATTAGCCTATACAGACCTTAGGTTTTACTTTTGGAAGATTGATACAGATTTTCTGTAAGGAATATCTTGCGGGTATAATAGGGGTGTATGAAGAGAAAGAATGTTTGATAAAGGAATTATAATACTTGGTAATACTTATTAATATAAAAGTTATTTAAGTTGCTTAATTTAATTTCATTAAAATGAAAGTCCTAAAAAATCTTGTATCTGGAGACTTGCTTTTGCAGATGAAAGATGTCTGTTGCTTTTGAGATGGTGACAGTGGCTTTAAGAAGCATAATAATTTGTTATGTTATTTAGTAGCATGAGTAGGAAATACGCAGTCCTAAATCAGTTGTTCTCCTACTTGTAATCTATAAACGCTTTAAACAGCAGAGATTATTTGCAGTAAGCCAGTTCTAGTGTTGGTGTAATTTTTATAATTATATGACAAAGATCCATGAAGTTGTCTGTCTTTTTTCCAGTTTTTGGTTTAAGTCTTATTTTGTGTGACTGAATACACAAGAATCCTTTCCTTTGGTAGAAAAAATAATCAACAAAAACCACAACCCATAGAAGAAAGCTGCTATGGAGAGCAATTCAAAACCAAGGGAATGTTTTTTTTTCTTTTTGCTTTTAGAATTGGTTATTTTAATTCTGACTTTATGATCGTAGAACCAGGCAGCTTTTCTGCTAGCAATTCACTTTAGCCAAGGACTCTTCACCATGGCTGAAATGCAAGCCTGTGTCTTCCAGTTTAGAAGTCTTTCATGTTTTGGTGATATATCTTCTGGCTTTTGCTTTTTTTTTTGTTCTGTTGATTCCTTTAAGACTTCTATGTATTTCATCTTCTCTTCCCCGCCACCCCCAAACATTTTTTGCTTTCTTATGAATTTGTGTTATATTTTAATCTATGTGAGTGTGTTTGTGGTTTGGGTTGGTTTTTTTTTTTCTTTTTATAGGTTGGAGGCTTTTGAGTTTTGTAAGATTATGTTGGTTTATTGATAGGCTTCATAAAGGCCACTGAATACGAACTACAGCAGTTTTCCTTAGCACTGCAGAAGTCAGTTTAATTACAGTCTGGAATAGATTGCCAGAACACTGGTATATCGCTAACCCTGTGACTTCTCAGAAAGCAGTGCAGTCCCATGGCTGTATCACACAATCACAGAATCATTAAGGTTGGAAAGCACCTTCGAGATCATCAAGTCCAACCATTAACCCACCACCACCATGCCCCCTAAACTGTATCGTAGCAGTGTTACCCCAGGCCTCATTTGGCTTGAATGAAATGTCGTTATAGTATGATGAATTGTCATATGCTAAAAGTGGATACATGAAAACGTTTTTCACTTTTAACTCTTTTTCAAATTACTATTTTTTAATCTCTTTTTCATTGAAAGGCCCTGCCTTTAGAGAGCTTGGATAGAGGTCCTGTAGGACTTGGCAATGTGACCTTTTCCTTTGTTCATTACTCTTGGTTATTGATGTTTAAATGACCTAGTAGTACAACATAATACAATTTAATTTAGGTTTTTACAGAAAAGTCACTTAATTTTTCATCTCTATTATAAACCTCCATGCATCCAAGTTTTTGAACATGTTTCTAATAAGTGTTTTAAACAGCTGTTTCTGGCTTAAACAGCCAGAAATTGACTGTATGCATTTCATAGTTAAGGAAATTAAATGGAATTTGGAATACTTCACTAATGGAAAAAATCATCTAATTCTTGTTGAAAATTGAAGCTAGGCTTTCAGTAATGCCATGCTTTCATTTAACAACTTAATGCCTTTCTGCTTACCCAAAAGGCAAAAACTCGGTGACAAATGATGGAACTGCAGCCTCTTCTTACTTTATGTCGTGCCGTTATCACTATTTTATTCTAATGCTCTGACACTTCTTGCACGGTGCAATAACCTCAGTCAGCAAGAAATGCACAAAATAAATAATTGCAACTTCTCCATTAGCATGGTATAGTTCAGTAGACTACAAGCTGAACAAAATTAGACGAATTAATGGAGTTACAGGCAAAAGCCCCTGAGCAATAATGGTTCAGGGATATTAAATAAACAAGTAATTGCATTAAAATAAAGTCACAGTCCTGACTTAATTCACAATACTGTTCTTATTGCTGAAGTGTGTTTCTCCTATTCTTGGGGAATGGAGCTTGATGAGAAGCTTACACTACTCTACAGTGTGACCTTATTTTTGGTTAGTTACTGTCTGTAATTGTTACGCTGACGGCAAAGTAATGCCTTAATACCAAAACTGTACCTAGGGCAAAATATTATTTTGGAGAAGAATGTTGCAATATTGGGTACCCAGTGACTGGGATTATCTCACCTAGCTTCAGTGAGGTGACAGGTCCAACCCAGCTTTCTAGACCAGCACAGGGCAGGATGAAGTAGTCTCTGAAGTTGTCTGAAACGAGATGTGGCGAGTGCTTTCCTGTGCATCTCTGAGCTGTAGTTCTCTGCGCAAAGGCAGGTAGCTCAGAGGCACAAAAGGGCAGAAGCAATGCAGGCTCTAGATGCTCAAAAGCAAACATACCGAGTCTCTGCTGGTGCCTTCTGCTGCACCGACATTGGGACTGTGGGCAGGCTGTTGACTGGGTCATCTCCCATCCCATCCGGTTTGACATTGCTATTCCTTTCTACTAATGTAGCAGCGTACCCACATGACAAAATTTATTTGATCGGGTGTTAAGTTTCTAGGGTTAATGAGCTGTCTTTAGAAGACTTCTTTTTACTATTGAATTAAGGCTGCATTTCTCTTCTTAGCAAGAGTTTGCAAGAGTAAGCAAGCAGAGGAGGAAAGAAATTGGAAGGGACAGTGAAATAAACTTGTGCATGATGAGTAATATGATTCTGTTGACAGTATTCATTCTTAGTACTTTTATTTGCTGAAGAAAAGGAGATTTATGAAATTATTTGGTGTGTGTGAGAGGATGTCTGTTTGTTACTGCACTTGCTTCAGAAACCAGTGGCCACAAAAAAAAAGATTAGAGCGAAAAGAGATAATGTAAAGTGCACAAATAGAGAGAGATTGCTCTGTGATCCCACATTTATTAATGTTAGATAATCTGTGTGATTAAGAGATTTTTATTAATGTCAGAAAAGTTGAACTACAGTCAGTTTTCAGTCAGTGATGAAATGGATATTTGTAGGGAATTGGGCTTTGTCGATTCCTTTGCTCTTACATGTTTTTGTTTCATATGTACTATATTCTTACTGAAGTATTTCAATAATTGTGTCTCTATTTTTCAAATATTGGAATTTTTACAGGCTTTCTTTTTAATGTAGAACTTTAAAGTAAAAGAAAGGAAGCAGTTTACTAAAATTCAGCAAGTAAAGGTGACCTACCTTGAAGAACTTTAACAGTTTCTGGCCTGTACCTGTGTGGGCTCCTGCTGAAGTATTTTGATGAAAAGCATGTCATGTTGGCTTTTTAGATTTTTGTCAGAATAGGCCAAGTTGGCCCACTCAGGGATATTTTTTAAAAATCAAGTATTTCTGTTTCCTGTGCTACATAAAACTTGGGGTGCTGTGTTAGTCAAGTCCAGTAATACCTCATGCAAGTTTAATATTCAGACTTGGGAAATAATTTCCATATGCTTCCCTTTAGTGTCTCATGTCTAGAATCAAGAACTATTCAAAGTTGCAGAATAAAAGTTTAGCGTATATGCGGTTGTGTCTTGGATGCCGCCTTCAAACCTTACATGACTTCAGCTATAAATGGGCAAACAAGGAATGAGAAACTCTGCATGTTTTAGTACCGTTGTGCATGTTCAACTAATCTAATTTCCAGTTACTCCAGGGACTGTAACTAGAATTTTCTGAAGTTTGCATTTTGTATCTCACAACTGTTGATACGGATATGTTTTGGATTTATGTGTGTTCACTTAAAGTGGTGTGGTTTCCTTTCCATACCTGCACGTTACGTAACATTAAATTTTATGCAATAAGTAAAAACTGCAGGAAAAATATGTGCTGAAACTTATAAAGACATATTTGGTGGTTCTGGTACATGTCGCTGTGCTGTCGCATAATTAACTGTACTATCTATGCCATGACTATTTTGTTTAATAAAATTGAATTCAATTATCTTGGTGGTGTTTTCAGCTGCTAAATGTATTTATTTTCATCTGCCTTTGGGAAATTTGAACTACTTGATTTTGTTTTGAACAAAAAAAGGGAAGAAAAATAAGCCAAAGCTAACTTTTTCTTGAAGCTGTTAGCCATTTAGCAGTCTTGCAGTAGTAATGAGCCAGGGAAGAAAAATTTGTGCGCTAAAACCGAGGGTGCAGTAAGAGACATGTGGCATGAAACATCTTCTAGAACTGTCACCACTGCAGGCCTTACCCATGTCAAACACTGACAACCGGGGCAGGCTAACAGCCTTATGCTGACAGGAAGAGTATATTGTGTTTCTTCCGTGAATCTTGTGTTACATGTTCGGTGGCATGGACTCTGTGTAAAAGCCATTAAAAAGGCCTTTTGTGGGATTAAAAAAGCTGAGTGTGACTGCAGTTCCTGCAAAAGATGAATGATGAAAATGAGTCTGTGTGCTTTACATTCAAAGGCTTAAAGGAATAATGACTAAACCACATCTGCTAAGGCCACATAAAAGATGAAATGTCTGGGTTTGAACAATCCAAACTGTGGAAAGTGCATGGCATGTAATTACCTAACAGTAGATGATAAAGCTATGTACGACGACTCTGAAGTGCCAGAGATTAAATGTTCTGACCGAAAAGACACCAATTAAGGAAGGAAGAGAACATGAACATTCCTTAAAAAATAAGCATATTAATTGGTAATAACTCTGCAAAAGTCAGTGCTCTTACTCCAGTCCCAGTTCTGTATCAGAAGCGTTTCAAGATCTCTGTGGGGATAAAGGTGGTAAAATCAGGTGTGTGCTGTAGGGTAATAAGAAGCTGGGACATGACTAGTTAGCAAAACTTATTTAAGCTGTTTTGTATTCTCATGCTGAAACTTGGTTTTCCAAGGAGGTGGGGGAATAAACTTTCATCTTTCCTCTTACCATTCATTTTTTGTATGACTGCTGACGGCTGTGAAATTTTTTGGGTGGAGTTTTCAGTTTTTCTTTTAATTTACAATATGTCTGTTCAGACTATCTAATTTATCAGATACTGAAATTTTCAGTGTCACAATTTTTGTATCTGTAAGATTCAGATAAATTAGATCTAAATTTTAGGCTGCTGTTAAAATTTTATAGATCAGGTGATGAAGTTTACAGACACAAAGCCACTTTTTGAATCTGGCACTGTATACAAATAGTCCTTCAAGACTAAAGGCCAGCTTTTTCAAAAGTGATCCTTACTAAACGTGTTAAAACATACACTTGTGCTTTCATGTTACTTTAGATAGTTGACTTAAAGTAATTTTGCAAATATCACTTCAGACATTCTTCCACTCATCGGGATTAAGCAAACCAATGGATATGCTTATGCACAACTCTTCAACGATTTTATTTCAGACTGAACTTTTTTTTCTGTTGCTCCTTTAGAGATGAGAACCAGTGAGGCAAGATGTGTACTCACCTCCAATGTCGCCTGAGAACTTGGGAGTCACTGGTGATGGTGAGCCCAAGTTCTGAACACCAGCTAGTTAATGTATTTTTTTGTAGTGAAGTTGAATGCTGTTTTTGCTGAGCTGAAGTTACAGTTTTCTGGCTTTATAGGTGAAGAGCCAGACTACTTGCAAAATTACTCCGAGGAGTGGAGTATCATCTTGAAACAGTGGCTTTCTTCAGTAAGCGTGAAGAACATAGCTTGAGGAATGTAGCTTTTTGGCCCAGTGTGAAAGCCAACGGTAGTAAAAGTGTTCTGTTAGACAGGTTTTTTTTTTTCCTATTGAGTGGCAATTCAATAGTCACTGTAACTGTATTGCTGAAATATTTAGTTTTAAGTGTTAGTATTTTGTTTCTTTCATGCTTATGTGTATAAGTTAAAAGATTGCCCAGAGGTTTTGCATGTAGACTTGTAGAGTCACTCCCGGAGTCCTAAAGTAGCATTATGTATTTTCCTTAAGTATGCTTTTGTTATAGTAGTCTTTTTGTTGTTGTTGGCAAGATGGTTCAAATGTTGCAAGAATTAGTACAACATGCAGCAGTTTGATATTTTGTCTTTGGTCATTTCAGGCTATTGGTATTTTACTATGAGACCTGGTTTGCAGAAGCCCTGAGTTACTTGTCACTGGGTTTTTGTCATATTGCATGAATTGGGTAGTGATAGATCTTGTGTGTTTAGTTTTACTGAAGTGAATGTTTATTTTTAAGAGATACCATAGGTAACTTCCTTAACGTGTTTATATCGCTCACTTCAGCATGGTCATTAGAAAAATAGGGATATGCTCAGGTGGAAATCAGCTGTAAAATACTAGACCTTTTAGATCCACTAAACGTTGCTCTTGATAGTCCATTTAGGGAGTATGTGAACTGCAGCCTAGTAGTGTTGCTTCAGCAGCACCGGAGCAGTGTGTAGACAGCTTCTTCCTGGGAAAAATGCAGCACAGATTGCCAGTGACAAATTCTGCATAACAACCAACTGCCTGCCTTCCTTTAGGTTTTGTTTTTGCTCCAAAACCCTGGACTAGCCTATCCAAGCCTATTAGTTTTGCTCATAATGGCGCTGCGGTAATGGCTGTAGGGGACAGGTGTGTATTTTATTTCTGAATAAATGAAATCACATTGTCTTTGATGTCTTTTCAATGCCTGTAAAATGATAGTCTGCACAGGAGAAGAACAAAGAGCGTTAAATGGAAAAATGGGCCATCCTGTCTACTGAGCAGAGATTTACGTATGGCACTTCTCAGCCCAATGCCTGCAGCTCCGCCCTCAATACCCGCACCTCTGCCCTCAATACCCTCTCTGTTACTTCTCGTGGCAAGATAGACGTGCAGTCTCTTGCACAAAGCGCAAACGCTTCTTCTGTCCTGAAAGGCTTCCTGCCATCTCTGGACACAAAGTTCTGTCCATGGTAAAGGTTTTGCTCAGTGATGAGTGAAGTCTGGCGATGCTCCACTATGCTGAAGAAAAAACAATCATTTTGTAATTGGAAGTTATCTTCTGGGATCTCTGTAGGTTATCCAGGGTCTGTGTTTTTGCAGAGTATAGTGTTGTATCAGTAACAAATTTAGCCTGTGTAAATCATGCCACAATTATTAGTTTATATAGCTGCTATAAGTCAAGTCTCTTTTTATTTAAATGTGTGAGCTGAGATTTTCAGCAGTGTGGTTGAGGTCAGCACTGACTTCTTGTGGGAAGAAAGGTAAGTTAATATAATAAGTGTTTTCAATACCTGGCAGGATTTCAACCAATGCTGTTGGTCAGTTCCATGAAATAGGCCTGCTGGAGGTTGTGTGGAATGGATTGGTTATTTCTACCATCGTGAGGTTGACAGAGAACACTTGTTTAATAGCAAAAAAAAAGTACGATGAGTGTTCAACGCTGTGTTGATCATGCCAGTGCATTAAATTGAATTTCGTAACTCTGTGTGTGATAATTATGAGCAAATTACCATTCTTCAGAGTGATTTTTGACGAAAGCATGATGACCTTAACTCAGTACAGAACATGTAGTCTGTTCTCTATTGACTGAAAATCAATTAGAAGCTGTAATTATTCTTGTGCAGCTTCTGAATGATAATGTGTGCAACAAAACGAGATGGTGTACTGGATAGTGTTGTACAATGATGCCTTCGTGGCAATGGTAAACATCATAATTGCACAAATTCATGCATGTATCTTGGAAGAGTTTGCCCTGTGAATGGAAGTTTTAGCCAAAAATCCAGAAACATGAGGAAGTCTGGGGTGATAGACAACAGTTTAAGGCGCCGTCTCCATCTCTTGTTAGTGCAGAACCGAGCGGACCGAAGGTGAGACAGCCCCGAGCGATGCCTGGGTACCAGCGCTGCCCTTGGGATGCTGCCTCTGGCCAGGGACACTTGTGTCCCTGCCCCAGCCGAGGAGCAGTAAGGGTGTGCGTGTGGACGTAGCAGTAGGTACCTATGAGCTCTTGCTCTTTGTCTTGATAAGTGAAAATACAGCTTGGATGGGCTGAGATGGCTTTTTCTTTTGTTAGAGTAACAATAGCAGTGTGTGTAACTCTGTTATTGCACAAATCTACCTCTGCAGTTTCAACAGCTGTTTTATGTAAATTGTGTTGTAAAACTTTACTGTTAAAAATCATTTTCATTGTTGTTATTCTCCATGGGGATTTCGTGGCTTTCTCACAGAAGAAAAATGGGAACATAGAAGATAGTTTCCCTTTAGAAACTAGGCTCAGAGACTTTTTTTTTTACAGTGGTATAGCTGCACCATCTTTTTCTGTTTTTCCAGCGCCAGTGTTTTTCTGACCTTAACAATGGGGCCAGGGAGCTAAGTTTCTAATATGGCAAAGCTCGTTTCAAATCTAGGTATGTTACTTTGTGCTGTTGTTGGTGATAGACTACCCTACAAACAGTTACAGCCTAAAAATCGTTTCTTTCTCCTGCTTTAAATGCCATCTATATCTACTGTATCCCCTCTTCTGTAGCTCATCTTTTCTGTGTGGAATGACCACATACGAATTGAATTCTCTCGAATTCTGAAATGGTATTACTGCATTTTCAATTTTCTTCTTGTGTTTTCTTCAATCAGGTGAATTCCTTTTTTCTTTTAATTGCCATTCCATCTCATAAGCAAATTATAGCAGGTGAGATAATTGATTTCAAAGTACAGTGCTATAACCAACATATGTGGCACAGCAAAGGCCGCACCTGTAGAAGTGCAGAAGATGTAGTGCCTGCTCACAGGCTGGCATGCAAAATCTGAATTCTTTATTGATCTGCTGTAAATGCACCTACTACTCTGTTAGGATTTACAATAACTTCATGCTACAAAAATGGCTTATATACTGATCCTATAGTTTCACTTCTGGTAGCATCTTGTCCCCCTTTTTTAATTTCCATTAGTGCAGACAAAATTTTCACGTTCATGACCCAAGCTTCAAGACTTTCAAGACTTCAGATTTTTAAGGTGGAAAAAATAGAGTCCAAGTCTAAGGGTAGCAGGAGATGTAATGCTGGCGGGGGGAGGCAAGGCAGGGCAGAAATAATTTGCTCCATACAAGATGCATTTTTGTTGTATTTTAGGGGAACTTTTGAATTTGCTGTCATGTCCAGAAGCAAGCATTTTTGTCATGCTGTTACTTCTAGCCAGTTGTCAGTATCAATTCTCTCAGTTTAAAAGCTTGGTAGTTTTCAGTGCAAGTACAGTTTATTATCATTAGAGCTGAGTAACTTGTTTAGTATTTGCTCTTTTTACTTCCTTTTAAATTGTAAAATGAAATTATTCTCTACTAGCCCTTGCACGAGTGTCTGAGTTCAGGAAAAAAAAGTGCTATAAGTGGCTGAGAAATGCTGTAGTAGAACAACAGGTGTTTGTAGTGACAGTGATTTACAGGTTTAATTTGGCAGACTATGGATTAATGAGCTGAAAAATGTCACTTTGGTCAATACCGAGAAGATAGTCTTTGCTTTGATATGTATTTTTTTGCTTAAATTTTGTTGAAATCCATGTCTGTCATTTTCTGCTAAATAGTAAGAATTTGGTGTATGTAGAGGCTCAAGATTTTTTTATACATATATATATAAAAAGGTATAAACAGTTACATGCTCTTGAAATAATTTAAATGTTAAAGTGAATGCTGCGGTTGTACATTTGGCTTGTATTAATCACACCTATGATAAATCTTTCTTACTGTGGCATAAGGTATCTTATTTCCATTAAAGGAACACTTTCAGGTTTCAAATTTCAAAAAAATCATGATACGTTCACCTTTAATGTGTAGCTATTAGTAACCTGTAGTTATTAGCAACAAGTCAGCATTGGATATTATGTAAGCATCACCTTAGGATGTAGCAGTGAAGGGTAGACAATGGAGGGGCAGCAAACACTCATGCATAATGTTTTAGTCTTAAGAGAGCAAGTGCAAGTTTGAGTCAGAAATGTTTTCATCACTGGTCCTGATTTGTCATAAATCTCGAACCTGTTCGTCTGGGAATTAATTTCCACTGTGGGATTCAGAATTTTCTCTTGTTTTGTAACCTTTAAAGTCAATATTTCTTTTAAAAAACCCCAGATTTTCCATAGAAATTAAGATGTAGTAATTGAAGATGTACAGAAAGTTCTAAGAGCATAAAAGTATACATTTTAAAATAAAGTTGTTCTTTTTCAAGTGATATTTTCGGCTCCGAAAACAATTAAGGAGTGTGTAATGGAAACAGAGGAATGTTAGTGTGACATACTGGCAATAACAACTCATATTGTTTATATGAGTTTGTGGGTAATAAAAAAAACTAGAAAACACTATTGAGGAATAGAATAATCGTAATTCTTGTCTGGGCCAAAGGCTGAGGTTTTTCCCTGTTGTACTTCCTGGAGCTGTTTTTGCATCTGTCTCTCCAAATAGATATTTATGGATTTTCTGTTTCTTACTTTTGTGGGGGTTTATATTACGTTGTGTAATGTAAAAATTCAATGATGTGATACCAGTGTGGAGCAGTGTCGTACTCTAAATACCAACACACTTCGAGATGTGTGACCAAAACATGGGAAGTAAACTTAAAGGCTGCTTCTCTAAGGTCCCCTCAGAATTGCATCTGAACGGGCTCTTATGAGTCTCAGCACCTTTTTAGACTCTCTCTTAAGTAACTAATTTAGTAACTGGATCAAATAATTGCATTTTCTTTAAAAGTATATTTCAAAGATTTATGGAGGGTTAATTGCAGAAGTTTTATTGTTAGAGGGTACTGTGGCCACCTTTGCAAAGGATTGTGTTCTGATTATAATGTCATTAAATCTGAAATAATGAAATCACAGTCTAAGATAAGTAAAACGTTCTTTTATAACTCAATAAATTAGTTTAAGTATTTTTGCATAAGTTGGATTTCCACTAATCATCATCTGAAGTGCCATGTTGGCAGGAAAAATATGCTTATTGCTTTTCTGAAAATGAAACTCCACAAAGCGAGGTTAAAAAGCTGATTTTTTTTGTGAACTTATAGCTACGTATGCTTGCGATTGTAAGCAGATGAGCAAATCATCTATAGAATCTATTATATATCTTAACGAGTACTTTTTCAGCAAGTTCATGTTCAGTGATGTTGCAGACCTTAGGGATCACTTAGTATTTTTATTAATTGCTGATTTTAAAATCCATTCAATCAGTCCTGCAACCATTAAAACTGTTAAGCAAAGTATATTTGTGATAGTGAATAGAAGTTTCACTAATGAAGTCATTTACTGTAAAGGATATGCAAAGGTAGCAAGTTGCAGGTAACGTGTCCTTTCATGATCCCACAGCTTTGCTGCTTTTAATCATGAAATGGGTCAGAAGGAAAGGAGCAAATCAGTCTCTTAGGAAATTTGTTTTAAATCATGAACTTCATGTACTTTATGAAATAAAGAGTTTAAACTAACTACCACATTGAATGCATCAAAATGGCACACTAGTGATTTAAAAGACCTTCAGTTATTTCATTTCCTCTTTTTATCCTTTAATAGGCCATTTATGTATCTTCCACTACTTATTATCAAAAGAATAGCTTCCTCATAGTAATATAATGCTTGTTTAACAGGAAATTGAATGTAACTTATCAAAATGTAGACCTATGCTAACATTTATTAACTGTGCTATTTGGACAGTTGGAAAGCTTCTAATGTTATTTTTGCAGGAATGTGCTGTCCTCATCCAACATTCGTGAAGACTTTATATAATAAAATTCAGAAGTGCAAAAAGATGACATTGTGGTAATGTGTCCTATTTTTTCTGTATTCCATTTGAATGGTTAAGCATACAGAGTCACTTGTCACACAGCTTATTATCAAAAGTACTTTTATTATGCAAGGAGTAGTAGGTAAGTTACATGGCTGAGCAGTATGTGTACAAGAGCCTTACTGATTCCCATTTGAGGTGGAAACCTCAGGGAATTCGGATTACTGAGTTTTGGGGGCTGGTAAGGAGGGGTGGGCACAGCAAAAAACCAAAGTGGGATGTGTTATCCTCGTTTCACTTACAGACAGGCGGTGGTCTTGCTAGTACAGCAGTACTTAATTATAATGGGTGCAAGAGGTGCCTTTTATGTTTCTGTGCTGGCCATTCATGTTACCCTTTAAGAAACTGCTTCTTGCAAGTGTGAGGAGCCTGCATGTAACTGCTAGGTCCTGGTCTCTCTTGGATGGAGAGAATTGAGTCTAAGCTCTGCATTCATTGAAGCATAGTA
Source organism: Phaethon aethereus (assembly GCF_964289735.1). NCBI lineage: Eukaryota > Metazoa > Chordata > Aves > Phaethontiformes > Phaethontidae > Phaethon > Phaethon aethereus. The sequence continues at coordinate 39,561,668 of NC_138580.1, forward strand.
ATGTGGACAAGGTAGCAAGGCAGATTTACCTTGCACTGCGGGTAGATTCAGTGCAGGACTCTCCTTTTTTTGGAGGCTTTTTGGAAGTGCTCCAGGGATTGTGTAAGGAGATGGTATATCCCTTAGTGTCTAGCACGTCTTCATACAAATATTTAAAATCTGTATTTCCTAAAACTGATACAATTTGAGGGCCATATGTGATACCCTGTTTTTAAGCATTCCATGTATTACAGCTTTGTTGAGAAGAGAGTAAAGTTTGTCATTGAATGTGTGTCTGAATTTTAAGGTGGAACAACTGCAGAATTGTGATTTGGAAAGATTTTTATTTTCTTGATTACTAGAATGAACTATTTTATGTCAGGGTGCTTTTAATGTTGTTTTTAGTCCATTAAGTAGATAGCCTTGTTTAAGAAAGCACAGAGAAATAATAGAAGAGCAGATGTGTATGCAATAAAATTAATAATGCTTACCTCTATAAGAAAATAACAACGCTTATAATCTTCGATTTCATCCAGTTTATGTAGCAGACACATTTATTGCTATCAAAAGGGTCCTCTGTTATGGCCGGCATGATGTTACTGAGTCACAGAATAATTTAGGCTAGAAAAGACTGTAAGAGGTCATCCAGTCCAACCTCGTCTAGAAGATCTAATTTTAAAGTTAAATCAGATTGCTCAGTCTTCCTTTTTCACGAAATGCATATAAAAGGACTTAAAAATGAGCCCTGACATATCAAAGTCACTTCCAGTGTGGAGACTGGGACTTGTACTGTCCAGAGATTATCGGAAGTTTTTTATTACAGTGCTTAGTGAACACAAAAATAAGATTTTGATGCCTGGCACTAGCTGTAGTTATGCACCTTGTTGGGTATACTCTAGTATGAAATCTAAGTGGTTTTATGATCATGAAGTGTAAATATTGTAGTATTAGTAAATATTAAAAGCCCATTGAAACAATTGCTTGATACATTTCCAGTATGGGTTTCTTGCTCCAATACTAGATTCCAGTACATTTATCTTCTCTTATACTTCAAAGCCAGGGATATGGCAAGTGTTGAATACCATGTGGGAGGGTGCCCTCATGTTTGCCCTCTGAAACAGCCCTAAAAATGCTGGAAGGGCAGGAATTGTACAGCTGTGTTCACCTCCTCCAGAACTTCTCCTTTTCATCTTTCCACTGTGATAATGAAACGCACACATTTTTTATTCTTCGTAGATGACATCAGTACCAAAAACTGCACTATCAACAGAAGAGAATACAACACTGTTTGTTTAATGGAAAAGGAGTGGAATGGTAACTATGGCTGGCCATTGCTCTCCACTTTAAGATGCCCAGAAGGAAGTATGTTGGCTAAAACTGTCCGAAATTAGAACTGCCATTCTCTGGAAATTCCCAAGATAGCAAAATTAAATGAGGAGTTCTGAAATTGTCATGGAACCACAAGTTCAAAATATTGTTTAAAACTATGAAAAATGTTGTTTTGTTGTCTAACCTTTTCCTAAGCATTATCTGCTTGCCATGTGTACACAGCAATTCACTAAGTTTTTTGAGAAGTTTGTTTAACTAAAAGCAGAAACTCTGGGAATCCTGACTCTGGGAGAACTGCTGGGCAGTATGTGCAGAAGGCCCTCTCCAGGAACACATCATTAACTTTGTTCTTTCCAGCTCTGTTTGCAGTGAGTAATGAAGTCAATATAAGATGATGGCTGTCCCTATTTAGGTTTCTCTTAGCCTTGGTTTTTGTGCTCCCTGTCTGATCAGCATAGTATTTCTGGCATAAATGATTTATTCAAAAGACAATTAGGAAGACATAATAGTAAAAGGGAAAAAAAAAAATCAGTTCTCTGCAGTTTTATATTGTTTCATCAAAATAAGATATTCTGGTATGTGTAACTGTCTCATGAGCAATCCTGCTAACTTCTGCAAGGTTACGAAGATATTCGTTTTTGTGGGGGATTTCACAAGCATTAACTGAGAATGAAAGCATTACTTGCAGAGGTGTGAAGTGGAGACACCATTAGATGACTTTCCTGAATTCCCGTGTGAAACCTGTGGCTCACATAGCAGCAATAAGCAGCTCTTGGCATTTACTTGTTGAATGTGTTGCTAAGAGCTGCTCTTGTAACCCCTGTGTGTGTGTGAGTGTTCCTATGGGTCTCAAAGTAGAGCGTGAAATTGAATTTTGAAGACTGATTGTCAAGCATGCATGGAGACTTTTTCTAGACACGATCCATGGTTTAAATGTTTTAGTGCATCAAGTATTTTAAGGCATTCTTGGAATATTTTCGTAGGAAGTCTTGAAGGCTTCAGTCAGATCTTTTCCTTAGCGGACGATCAACCAACTGCTGACTGCTAGTGGAGACAGACTTGCCAGTTTGAATATTAGCTACTGAAACATGTAATTGATGGTTGCTTTTTGCAAGGTTAACTAAAAGTAATTGAACTTAGCTATGTATTACCCAAGGCACAGTAATTAATACAACTGCATAAATGCATATGATGGCAGAAGAATTGTTGTACAGAACTTTCAACTACTGCTTCTTACTTGCTCATAAAGCTAGATAGGATCAATGACAATGAAGGATGGAAAGGAGAGAACAGTAAACGAGTTAAGTAGGAAACCCACGAGAGAACAGAATTTTACATTTGAAGGTGCTTGTAATACCATCTTTTCAGCAAGACCATAATGAAAATCAGCACAAAGGGTAGAAGGCCTCGAAGTGGGATGAATATTAAAAGATGTAGAGAAAGAAAGCAAGAGTTAATGACTTGCTCACACAGGTTGTTTGGGACAGAAGCTGTGTCTTTATGAAGTAACAGTTCAGGGCCTGAAACACTCAGTGAAAGGTAATACCAATGTAAAAATGATCTAATAGTACAAAGTAGAACGTGGTCTGAGGTCACTGCAGGATTATAAGGGTTGAGATCATACTAGCAGAAACAGCAAAATTCAGCTGAAGTTTTCTGAATTGGAAAAACCTACAAGTAAGGTTAAGTGAAGGAAGGAATAGGGCTCTTACAAGCTATTGAAGCTTCACTGCTTTAAGAGACAGTTGGATTTACTGTTTGTAGGAGTGGGATAGGGTAATTGAAGCACTTGTTACAAAGGGTGGAGTCCATGACTGAAGAAATAACTTTAATTTCTTTAGCCTTTATCTAAATTTGTGCTGAAAGAGAGCAAGATATTAGATGTCAGGAGCTGCTTATAAAGGAGTATCACTTGTGTTGGGCAAATCTGCAGTTTCTCTTGGGTATCTGTTGATAAGTCTCAAAGCTGGGGTAGAAGGCTAGCCATTTTAAAGTGTAGTTGAGTTTGGATGTGTCAGTAATGAAGACTCTCTAATGAAGTGCAGCGATTACTTCCACTTATATGTCTGTATGAATTGCTGATGTAGATGTTTATAGGAAGCACAAAGCTCAGTGTATGGAAAGCTTTCATAGGGAGATACCCATTCTGACTTCCTGGGTGAGAGAGAGGACTTAAAATGTGAATTATTAACAATTTACAAACAGCTCAGTCAAGCACAGCTCTCCTTTGCATCTCTCCTGCTAATGAGGTATTTCCAGTGTCAGATGAAGAGCAAGTGGTCAGAAAGCCACCAGGAGGGAGCAGATTCCTTGAGAGTACTAGGTGGTATTGTGCCTAAGCTGCACTGGCTGGTTCTGCAAGCTGCGAAGCTGAAGCTGTGGAGGGATTGCCTTTGGGTCACTCTCTGTTTTCCAGGGCGAGCATCCTGGAAACAGCGGGGCAGGAGAAAGGTGCTCTAAGCACACGGCAGGTTATGAGGGTGGTTGTTATTTCTGTATTCTATTCAGAAATGCGTTGTATAAAATTAAATCTGTTAACCAAATACAATATCATTAAAGACAGGATATAAATCTTTGTTCTATCAGAAGCTGTCCAAGTAGTTGGCAAATACAGATGTGTAATTTAATACAGGTTGTGCTTAGAAGAAAACATACGGTTAATCCAAAGACTGGTTTTCTGAAGCAGTATTTTCTTTCAGTCAAGGAGGAAAATGATGGATTGAACACCTTACTTAAAGCAAAAAGTTAAAAATACCTACTTCTCCCCCACCTCCCCAAACTTTCTTTGTCTGCAGCCTTTTTAGGCATAGCAGCCATGCAATTAATTGAAGCTCACTAGGAGCCTGTAACGAAAAGTCTAACATCATGTAGCTGCTTTCATTAATAATATCATTGTCTTTTGTCAACTTTAATAGCAATTGGGTTTATCCAGCTGGAAAAAGTTAGACAAAGACAGATGGACGGGCAAGTCTGTTTACTGTCAATGGACTTAAAAAGATATGCAGCTTTGCTTTTTAAATACATCAAACATGACATTTTATTCACTTTTTGGGTTCACTTTAAGAACTTTGTATGTGGATGCTGTCAGAAGTTTGGCTAATGGAATGAAAAGGTAATTGTGGAGGACCATGGCTGTGACTTAATGGGAGCTACTGTGTTTTTCTTGCTGTAAAGATAAATACCTTTCGCAACTCAAAAGAGCTAGACATTGAAGGGAAAACTGAATTTGCAATTAATATTTGGCAAAAAGTTTAAGCAAGCATTGTATTCTTTTATTGGGTTAACAATTCTGTAAAATGTGTATCTCCAACAGGACTTTAAACTACATCCTGTTAATTAGTGTAGTTTTAATTTCATAACTGTGAAGTGCTAAATAATGTCAGCATACATGTCAATGCATCTGTTGACAATCAGAAATTGCCAGTGAAGCGTGTTTGAGTTACTGGTGGTTGAGGAGTGCTGGTTAAGCACTGATCACTGGAGTAATAGCAATCTGTCATTATTATGCCACAAGCAAGTATTGTGTTATTGAAAGTCCTAGCTACCTTTATTTCCCCATGCTGAAATCATGCTGTAAGTTATCTTAACATTAATTATTCAATAATATGATACTGAAAATGTACTGTGCAATCACCCTTGTGTGCTTCATCATTGTGGTTTTGTGCTTCATTAAACAGTAATTGGCTGGAAGTAAATGATCATCAGGTGTCAATCTCCAACAAGATGCAGTGGTTTGCTCTTCACTGCCAGATTAGTAAGTGATTGGAAATTATTTTCATAATTTCTTCATTCTTTTGGCTTAGAGCAGACTGATTAAGTTAAATGATAGCTGGTTAATAGCAGTGTTTAGTTATAATCTGGAAAGTAACAAGGCAGTGGTGGCTTTATCGATGGCTACAGCGTGGTGGCTAGTACAGTTATTATAAACCATGTTGTTAGAAACATAAAAATATGGTTCTGTTTTCTTACATTCAATGTTTTATGTAAGTGATGTTTATATATGGAATGGGGTAACACACAGTGTGCTCTTCTCAGATGGGTGGTAGTGGTGGTGAGCAATTTCAACTCTTCAAAGGGAGAGAAGATTCTTGAAGGCAGCATGCCTTATGTGAGAGGATTTGGTCTATTCAACATGAGCTTGTATGGCACAGTTTCTCAGTAGCGATTGTGGGGATGCGGGAGGAGGGAGATACCATTGATCTGAATAATCATAACGGTGTCTTTGGTGAAAATTAATGCTAATCTAACAGTGATGGAGATACGGAGGTAGCCACGCTGATGGACCCGAATTATTTTGAGGTAAAGCAGTGGAACGTGTGTCAAGGGAACCAATAACTAAAACAGCTTACGATGGGGCCTTGTCAGTGGTATCCAGAATGGCACATCCCTGTGAATGATGAATTTTAATTCCTTGAGGCCAGGGAGGTGCTCCTGACCCATTTAATTATCTGCGTTTAGATAGATCTGTGCATTCTTAGGAAAATGGTGGGTTTATTGTTAGTTTTAAAAAAAACCCCAAAATTGTTGTCACTTTCTTTTAGAAAGGCATTGTACCAAGAATTCTTAGGTGATTAATTCTGTCAAGATACCTATTTCTAGGGAGAGGGGTGAAAAGTTGGAGGTGATATTTGGCATCCTGAGTCCTTCTCAAACTCTTGTTCCAGTAGTAAGCATTACTGCTAAATGTAAATTGAGTCTAACGAGTTGCTGATGTCCTACAACTATTCACTGGCTAGGTGTATGAATTCTTGAGGATTGGTTGTCATTTGGTAGTGGTTAGTACTCTTAGGAGAATAAAGTTACTGTGCTCTTGAGATTGCTTCTTTTAAAGTAAGTCCAAACTGAAGAAAAACAAAACCAGCTATTTTGGCAGAAGACAAACACCCTGAAGTGTGCTTTGGCACAAACTCAAACACCTTGCATCACTGAAGACTTGTTCAGATGTGGATATGTCTGCAGGCAGGAGCTCCTAACCGCTGCACGGATGGTAGCGTGTCTGACTTATTTTCCCTTTCTCTAGCAGTACTGGAGGTCTGATAAATGTTTATGGTGGAAAGGTAAAGCAAAGCTGGGCTGTGTAGGATACACTTTGCATTAATTAGGGTGATCTCAAGGCATTTTTGAGTTGTGTAGTATACAGGATAGCCAGGAATAACAGAATCACACAGAATCACAGAATTGTTAAGGCTGGAAAAGACCTTTTTAAGATCATCAAGTCCAACCATCAACCCAATACCACCATTGTGAAGGCTTGTGTGTCTCTTGCTTACTGGGCAGGTGTTTTGTGTACTTAAGGAAGGGCCTGAGCTACCTTATCAAAACTTGGTAGTTCTGCAGTGCCTGGACGGAATTAACTACCTTGCTTTTTGCATTCGTACTTAGGCAAGAAATCAATCTGAAATCGGTGCTACTTCTTTCTTATGAGTTCCATTGTGCTTCCACTACTTAAGTTGAGCCTTCAGTGGCTTTTCTTCGTTCCATAATTCGCTTGGGTTTGAGTGTGTAGTGCGTGAAATTGGCAGAGAGAGTAAGAAAACCCACAGATTCTTGTCTGTGGAGCTCTGACAACTGTCACCATACTATCTCGAAGTAGACATAATTCTCAGTTCAAAGTATGCAAATGATCACTATCAAATACCACTTTCCAAAAGGGCAACTGACAGCATTTTTTTTTTTCTCACTGAATAGTTTTAAACATGTTGTAATAACAAAATTAATGTTTATTAATAGTATGTCAAGTGAAATGGCACTGACTAGGAAGCAAAAGGGACTGTGAGATATTAACTTCACTGGAGTATAAAATGCTGGCTGTCTTGTATTAATGTGTCCTGGGAGGAATACCAAACAAATGAAAATAACCCCGTGGAGGTGTCAGCGGAGATAAAATCTGAAACAACTGATGAAGTTGATGTCTGTCTTGATAAGGATTTTTATTACTCCTTTTTTTTTTAGCATTACTTAGCTTTAGGATTGTACTAAGGGAGGGGTTTCTCAGCTCCAAAATGGTACAATGGTAGATATACTTTTTCTCTTTGTATTGATTTGTTTTTTATATAGTATGTTGCCTATAGTAAATGCAAATTTGATTTGAAAAATAACATAATAATGACCAAGTTTTGTAAAACCAAAAAACTATACTCTGTTTTTTGCATATGAGTTAGGGAGTATATACGGAATTCTGGTAGTTGTGTACTATCCAGAGCACCTCATTGGAAAATGCCTCATTTTCATCCAAATAGATGTATGAGAAAGTAAATGTTGAACTTTACAGTGTTGACATTCATCCTTGTTGTCTAGTACTACTTTTAAGAAAAACAGTGAAAATAATAGGCTGTTCTGGTTAAGAGCAACCCAATCAAAGTTTTTATTAGATACTTGGTTACAATAATATCACGTGATTGCACAGAAATGAAAAGATTTGTGATGCTTCTCTCTTACAATATTGGAAAGAGCGAGGCCCAAAGATTAACCATGTGTGGCCTTTCTGCAGAAGTTTGCTTTTGGCACTTGTGCAATGCAAACTATTTCACTTGCTTAGAAATATATGCTCTGTATTTAGTTGATGTCCAGTTTTAAGACCATGACATGCACAGAAAGTAAGCACTCAGTGGGAGTGGATGTCAGTTGAAGCAGTCTTTGGATATTCTGCAACCATGAGTATTTTGTCAAGTTGGGTCCTGTGATTCCTCAGACACTTCTTAATCTTTTTGCAACTCTTTTGTAATGTAAATAGTTTTGCACATGAGATTGTTGGACTGAGAAGATTAATTAAGGGTTTTGAAGGACTGAAATGCTGTCAGTAAAAAGCGCTGTAAAAAAAAAACCCACCAAACCCACAACCAGAGACTTTAATTTTGTCTTCAATGTGAGATGCCTCTGAAGTTTATTAATATGACCTAATAATAATAATACTAGTAGTAGTAACTTGCATGCCTTTCAGCATAAGGCCGCAGATGAAATACTGATTAATCTTTTGATGACTGAGCAATGTCCACCCTGCAGAATCATGTGGTCATGTTACTGAAAGCTGTCATCATATACACAAAACTTGAAAGGGGGCTGAGGGCACACTCAGCTTTTGATACTCAATTTTGCCATTTTAGTAATTTCAATTCAAGGTGGCTTTTGAGTTCAATTTTTGCTTTTCTTTGCACTGTGGAATATGAATCTCATTCTATTTCTAGATTTCACAGCACAGTGACAAAGTTTTAAAAAATGGGAGTTTAAAACTAGCAGAGGACAGTTACGTGTTATTTTACAGATATATGTTTTCTCAACAGCTTTCTAAATGATATGTGTGAATATGCAGATAATAGGATTCTCTTCGAAGGATTGTTCTTTTTTCATTTCTTAAACTTTGATGACTTCTTGATACAGTATCAAGATATTTTGTGTTTAATGTGAAAGTGCTGCTACTGTTAGTAATGACTAGACTCCATACAAACTGTCCGTTGACATTTCATTCTCTGCACTATAGGAAAATACACTAATGACAGCACCTGCACTGCTGTAGCTATGTCATTTTTTGACACCCATTGTGCCTAATGTATATGTTTCTAAAATTCACTTGTGACATGTAGTATCCAGACAGCAGTGGCCCAGGCTGCTGCTGGACAAGTGTTGTGGGTGTGAATGTACACTTGTAGTGATACCAAACACCCTTTTAAGCAAAAATACCCAGGCGTGGTATGTGTGACCAAACTGATTTAGTTCTAAGTGTTCCTGCATAACACACTTCCAAATTAAAGGGTGTAGTGAATGATTCAGAGGTGCCCTGAACTGCTCGAAGTAATTGCTGTAATTGTAGCTACTGATCCAGGGTGTTTATTGATACACTCTGATTTCCACCCCCCCATCACCATCTGAATTTACGGCTGCCCACTAAAAATGATTGGGTTTTTTGTGGGGGTTGGCAAATATAACTTCTGTAGTGGAAGTAGAAAGAGCTTATGCCACCTTTCTCTTCTGATTAAGCATTTTATCGTTTTTTTGCTTATGTACTTTTTAGCTACATCTTTATACAACCCATTTAACAAACAAGTGAAAATACTACTAGTACTTTCCTAGCCACATTAACAATTGTTCGAAGGAGATGATGGTTGCAGTTCTGTTGATACTCTGTATTCTGAACTCATCAGTGTTTCACACTTAAATGTTAGACGACTTTATGGCTGAGAATTTCAGTACAGACTGAAATACTAGATCTGTCTTAATAAAGCAAGTTTATCACACCAGTACAATTCTTTCACCAGTATATTTTTTAACATTTTGGCCTTCTTAAATCAAGGGGGAAACTGGAGGAAAAAAACCCCAAAATTCTCTTTTAGAAAGATTTCTAAAGATGATTCCTGTTCCTCCTTGAAATGCCTTTTAAATAGAAGTCATGTCTATCACACACAAACAGGTGTTTAATGTGTTCAGTTCAAAGAACTAGCCAGAAAGCTAGGATGGTGAGACCGTAACAGCAATAATGACTAAAATACTTGCAAGTTACTTAACTGAAACTTGTAGATGCTTGTATTGTAACATTTTCCAATTTTTTTGTGAAATCCTCAAAAATATTTCAATCCCACTTGAAAGCAAAAACCCTTGGGGGTGGTGTAGGCTTTTTAAAAAACATGGAGTGAGAGCACTAAGCACTAATTTAGACTTATTTATGGAATTACAGCAGATCTTTCTCTTATAAGGTTGGATGGTAAGGTTCTATCATTTGTTTTCCACTTCTTAAAGTCAAATAAGACCTTCAGTGTAAATTTGCACTCCCAGCGGTTTTCTGCCTTTTCAGATCATTAGGAAAAAGCATGGGTGAGATTACAGATCTTTCGCCTTTGGAGACAAGGCTTAGGTGGCGTTACGCTTGGTCGGTACTGCCTGTCCTCCTCTTCCCAGAACCACTGAATTCACAGGTGAGTTCTGGCTGAATCTGAAAGGCAGGCCAAAATTTCGTTCATCATAAGTGGTTGACTAGAAGAACCAAACGGTTTTCCTCCTGAGGACACAGGCTGTACAGTTCCGAAATAACACAGTCTGCTTTTTACCAGCCCCGCTGTCTGCCATGCAGGACAGGACGTGAAGGCAAGTTAAGATCCTGATGGGAAAAAGAAATGTTTTTAATAACAAGAGAAACCAAAAACTAGTAGGATATATGCAGTCTGACATTTTTTGAAATTGGTTAGATTTTAAGTCTGCTTTGACTTTAAGTGGGTTTTCTTAAGCAAGGTGTTGAGTCAGCCTTAGCTCCATATTTGGGCTTATAGATTAGGAATCCAGTACTTCAAGAACGCTTTTCAAAAATCATAGTAACATATGAATTATTATGCAGACAAGTATGAAAGACATAAGTAATTCAGGTGTTGCTTGTCAGTAGGGATTACTGTGGATCGGGTGCATTTATATTTTGCGTCGTATGTAAATAGGAGTCAAAACATATTTGTGTATTCAGTTTCTTCATGTCTATTAAGTTGTTAAATGGAGCATTAATGAAAAAACAAAAGCTTAAACCACTGACAAAATTTGACAGCAAATCTTTGAAGGAATGTCATGATTTATATTTAAGATACACGATATAGTTTATTTGCACAAAAAAAGATGCTGTTTAACCTTCTGTAACTCTTGGCCTTAAGTAAACTGTTGATTTTAAGATGTATCCTTACACAAATAAGCTGTTCCTCTCTCTTAAAACCAAACAATTTGGCCTTCTTGATGTACATCAATCGTGTGCTCCATTAGATGTCACTTGCTGTAGGAAAGGCTACATAAATCATGTCTTCCCCAGAAGAAATTCAGATATGAAATTGTATTGCTTTTTTATTACGAAGCACATCACAGTATTGTATTGTTTAATGAAATGTGACAGGCTTTGCTGCAAGAAGTATAATGAATACAACAGCTTTTTTTTCATTTAACAAGATAAGGTGCCAGCATTTTATTTTCAGGATACAAAGTGATTGTTTAGATTGGAGAGAGATACAGGAATCCAACATAATATATATATGTATACTTTTGCAGACATCTGGTAACTTTATCATTATTTCCTTGATAGATCTTTAGAACGATTGTTTCTGACTTTAAAAAAATAAATGAAGTTTTCCCAATTAGAAGAAGATCCATTCTAAAGTTTGCATGTAAATTGGGAATAAGACGTTAGCTGAACTTGTTACACATACACACACACCTCCCACACCCCCCCCCGGAAGGTACTTTTGATTTCCTAGACCACAAAACATTGCCAAATAGCTTTTCCTTTTTTCAAGCTTTTAAAATCTTTGTTAAAGATGCATTAATAATTAATAAGTTGTAAGTATCAGCAGGAATTGGTGCTTTCTACTTTATATAGTAACAGTGTTTAGTCCTTTACTTTTAACAACCTTAATTTGTTTTTTTCTTTTTGAGTTTACTTTTTCAATTTGACGAATGTATTCTGTTCAGCTAATAGTTTTGTCATCTCCTTGTCCAAAATTCACCTCTCTGTAGTTAATTCATTGATCACTTTTCAACTGCAGATGTTCATGCTGGGGCAAATTTGAAATAGAGCACTTAAACAATATTATGAAATACTGAGGGATGTTGAGGATCCCGTAATTTTTGCAACAGGTAGCGCAAAGTGGAATAGCCATAGGGCTGTAACTGTCCTGTAACAAATATTCCAGTCATACTACACTGCTGGAATGGCATTTAGAATACAAAATTACATTTCTTAGTATTTTTAGCGTTTACTTATCAGTCAGTACTTTTGACTGAATTGAACTTTCCACTGAGAGTCCTATCTGTTAAGGTAGTTCAAGATAAAATGTCATTTGTTATGCTATCTATGTCTGCAAAATACAAATGATTATGAATTTCCTAGTGCATTTAGTAATTCTCTCCATGATGCGTGGTATAAAGTTAACTTAATGGCAAGTTTTGGTATTAATACCTGTGTGTACTATGTATAAGAACTATAAGTGCATACAACTGCTTACTGTAATGTGAGCTTAGAGTAGGAAACTTGCATTATTTTAATTGGGAAGATCTGAAATGAGGAAGTTTGGGCAATGACTTCTACATTGGGAACGGTCATTCTGATGAAAGAAAATTGAGATATTAGTACATAGTTTATGCTGAACATTCTAGGTTCTTGCATATGTTTAATAACTTGGAAAAAAGTTACTAATTTAATCAAATTGAAAGTAACTGTTTTCATTGATGAAGAGGTGCTTATTTTCTGATGTGAAATCAGACTCCCTAAGGAACAGAAAACTCCTAGCAAGGCAGATGCTCTTTTAGAAGAAGGTAGGATTGCAGCTCTGCAATGTTGGTGTGCAGCCACACCTCCGTATATCCAGATTAGGTTATTCTTGATATTACTTGTGTGAAATATTAACCATATTCTAGCCGACTGTGTGAACTGTACTACATTTACAGCTTGCTTTTTCCGCAGGATGTTTTTATCGCTTTATGAGATTGCTGATGGGTTATTTCCTACAGTCAATTACATTCTTTAAATAAGAAAGAAAATGCCAATGTGCTTACAGCAGGAGTAGGATCTCTTTAAAATGGTAGCATAAGGACAATCCCTCTCCCTATTTTTCTTTTGCAGTCTCCTCCTCTGTCTGCCCAGGATCATAAATGTTAATGCCATTTTTATGTGCTACGAAGTGAAGATCTCTCTGGGTATAAAAAAAGAAAAGAGGGGAAAAATTGCTCAGTGATGAGGACAACATTCTTTCAGCTTTAATTACATGACTATGACTTGAGAACTGAACAGACTTTCTCAGTAGCATTCAGAAACTATTTCATCTTCTGGCCTTTTTCCCTGTTTGTGTTCAGGCATGTGCAGGGTAGAGTATGAGCAGTGCTGTTGCCTTTCATGTAATGGTTAGGGGCAGGCAGGGCAACAGATGTTTTCATTAAGTACACCTGAGCAGCGAGACAACTTCTCTATTAAAGATTTAAAGTGGTACTGTGTAGTTCACCTGATTAAATTCTAACCCCCTTAAGTATGGAGGTTGTTTGAATAATTGGATATTATTTCCTCACCTGTTTCTGAGTAGCTTTGCTAATGGGAATACAATTGCTCATGTATGTTTGACGTTGGTGATTGTGTCGATTTAAAATTATGATCGCTTCCTGCAGTATTTTACATTTGATTTAATTTTGTATCTGTTCTTTGGTCTTCTGTGTAGTAAGGATGAAGAATATATAGTATTTTAGGCTTCATTATATCATGTTTTGTATGGCTTCAGACTTCTCACCAGTTGAAATTCATTGGGTTTGCAAAGTTACCAACGTGCAATATAAGTAGAGCTGTTGTTACTTTATAAGTAAGCCTCTCAAACACTGTTCTGTTTCAGTAACTGTCTGCAGGGAGTAATTGTCACAAAGGGGCCTTATTTCCCAGTACAACTTACAAAATAAGTGAGGTATTAGGCTGGAAAGCCTCCAGGCGAGGAGAAATTGTCATTGTTGGCTGTATTCATCTATTGTATGTACAAGGTCTCAGGCAGCTACCTTGATCGCTCTTAAGTTGTTTGTTTTTTAAAGTCTGAATGGTCTTAGTGATTTGAGATTTCCTTTACATTTAACACAAAATGCTGAAGGAGTCGATAAAATAACTTTCAGACGGCAGAACCAGAAGAACTGCCACAGGACTTTGCACTTTTTATTGCATTACTTGCTTCATTTCCTCTTCTCCTCCATATAATGCCTGCCATCTACTGGGTAGGAAAGAATGCAGAATAGGGAACTTCTTTCCTTCCTTAATGTCTTAATATTTTTACCTTTCTTCATTTGTTATTTTAAGACAGCACATCTGGTTGAGAATTAGGAGGTAAGAGTTAAGAAAATGCTTGGACCGCTTTGCTTTGATGCAAAGTATTTGCTGCAAAGCAATTGTCAGGATCTCTGAAACGTGGGTCCTCTTCCTTTTGAAATTTGGAGAAGGTATTCTGTGAGCTCCTTGGTTAATTGTCACATGTCCCTGTAATAGGTTTTCTTTATTCTGCATAATGGTCTGATGTTTCTGCTTTAATTGAGATAAACTTTTTAGTAAAATTAACTTAATCTAAATGTAGTAACCATTTTCTTAAAGTATGAATGTTTATGCTTAGGTCTGTACTTAAAACCAAATTACTACCTTTCAGAAAAAGAACCACAACCCACTAATTTGCTATTGTAAGAAAGATTAGTTTATCTTTTTCTTGAAGTCAAAATGCGGTTTGTACCTCACTGCATCTCTGCCTTTGAGTCCTACATCGTACTCTGGATACAGTAACTATCTATTATGACCCAAACTTCGGTATCAGGTATTGACTATTGTTTAAGTCAGAGTAGTGCACTGGTGTGTGGCCATATGGAAGCCTCACTACAGAGCTGTGTAACGATTGTTTTGATTTCGAGCTGTTTAGTTTACTTGCTTACAGATAAAAATAATCATCCTGCCTTCTAACTGGCTTTCATCTTTGTATTTTTTCTGTCAGTGGTGGTAGCTTGGTGGTTTGGGTTTGTTGTTTTTTTTGTGCTGTGATTTCTTTTTTTTTTTTTTGGTGAAAAATATTATTGTGATGATATTTGCCCAGAGCATCCTTAATTGCAACTGGAATACAATACCTTTTGCTTTCCATTGGCATGTGTCTATATAATAAAACAGTTCTCTCCAGAAAGAGTTGCAAATTCTGTTTATTATAAAGCTATAATACAGCTCTCTTTACAGAGCATGTGAGCAAACAAAATGTATGGGCTGAATTGCTTTTTGCATAAATGGGCAATAAGGGATACTTTGCAGGGCCCTTGCCTCATTTGGCTACGAAGTTTGAAGGCACTTACCTGTCAGGAAAAAAAGGCTCATACAGAGGAGTTTTTGATAGAGCCAGGATTGTTGCCTTTGTAATCCAAATACATTTATTGTTAATGTTGACTGCAGTATGTCTAGGGAGAAGTACATAGCTAGCAGGAGCGATTTAAAAATAGGACTGTCAACCTTCTAATGTGTCCTTCCTTTTGAGCTTTCAACATCTGACCTAAGTACGCTGTGAATCAAATGAAAATCAAATTATAGCAGCGTAACTATTGTCTCACATCCTGATGTACTGCAAGGAAACAAAGTAAAGGAGAAATAAAATTTCTTTTTATTGCAGGAAAGTCAGCACTTGAAGGACAGTGCTTCTAGCTGACTGCAAGTAGTGGAGACAGGAAGAGTATTTCTGTAGACAAATTCAATATGTTGAGACGTTTAAGTGTAATGAAATTTGAGATAAAGTTCTGTGATTTTTATTGATGAAATACTTAGCTTGGTACAGGAATACAGTATTATCATGGGATGTTTGCACTGCTATATGAAACATTCTGAATATTTGAAAAGATGATTTTCAAGAAGTCATTGTTTGTTTTGACAGATAGGCTTTTTTAATATGCAGTGAAAGCATATTAGGAATTAGGATTCCAGCTTCTTTATTAGTTACTGCATTGGAACCTGTACTCACCAAGTTATTGTCTGAATTTGCATGAAGATTAGAGCTACTTGTCCAATTCCTTCTGCTTTATAATGACTATCAAAATACTACATGTGAACCCAAGGGAAACTTAAAAAAACATTTAATAGTGAACTAAGATTTCATTGAATACTTTTCAGTTCAGAAGCTGAAAGAGAACTTAGGTTTGATCCAGATGTTCATAATAGGTATGGCAAAATCTTGTGGTGATTTATTTTTTTAAAGATGAGTCACAAATAAATTCTCTGAAATTTTTGGCTTGGTTCCTAACCCCCTCAGCTGGAGGAGAGGCAGAAAATCTTTAAGTACTTTGAGTAGCCATTTTAATTGACTAAGGTTTAGATAGAGATTGCGTTAATAGGGGTGGATACTATTTTCATTTTGTGTATTCATACATGTTCATGTATTCTTCGCTTCATTTGCTCTGTGAAGGTGCAAAAGAACGAACTCTACTTTTACAGGAGGGGAAAATGGGAGCTCGTAATGTCAGTAG
Source organism: Phaethon aethereus (assembly GCF_964289735.1). NCBI lineage: Eukaryota > Metazoa > Chordata > Aves > Phaethontiformes > Phaethontidae > Phaethon > Phaethon aethereus. Next base: position 39,577,937 of record NC_138580.1, read on the forward strand.
GTGTTTCAAAACCTTTCTGTTTGGTTGTCAGCCACATTGAAATGTGGGCTCTGACAGTGGTCGTGATTACAGCCTGAAATCTTTTTGCTAGTTAACTGGTGTTTCCAAGACACAGAAGTCTCAATGCCATCACTGATGAGAAATACCATCAGTCTTAGGCTGAGTACATACGTAAGGCTTATCGATATGATCCCAAAATAGTCTCATTTCAAAAGTACTGTAGACGAAACTTTGACCAAAAATTATCTTACTACAGTGAAAATGCAGCTATAGGCTATGAAACAAGTTGCACAGAAATTTTTTTGAAAAAGCAGATGAATTGAATTAATCAGACTTGGGAACCTGGCTGTAAATGGAAATACAAGACATGCAATTTAAACATCAGAACAAACCTTTTTATGTTGAGGGTGGTCAAGCACTGGAACAGGTTCCCTGTAGAGTCTGCGGAGGCCCCATGGACTTCGGAAGTATTAAAAATCTGACTGGAAATGGTCCTGAGCAACCTGGTCTAGATGACCCTACTTTGAGCAGAGGCTTGGGCTGGATCTCCAAAGTCCCCTTCCAACCTCAGTTGTTATGTCACTCTGTGAACCAAAGATCCACATGAACTTGACCATAAAAATTTATTATTCATCAATCCAGAAATGCTTCTGTAAGATCTTTATTCGAATTTGAAAGTGAGCTTGAGGCTGTGTTTGAAAACTACATGAGTTCAGTTCAGGCCTTTGATAGTTTTCCATCAAAATGCATTAATGCATCAAAGTACATTAATACATTAATAAAGATGTTGTTAATTCTCTTATACTGTAATTGATACTGACTGCAAGTCTTAAACATACTAATTTGACACTATGTTTTTGCTGTGGAACATGCTCATGTTTTAAATCCTCAAACCAAGCGGAAAAACTAATTAATACATGGAAAGTATGCAAGCTTAACTAACTTCGTAATTTTCCTGAATTCTCATAGTTATCAAATTAATAAGACTAGGAAATCTTTCAGTGTCTAGAAGCAGGATTCACAAAATACGTTAAGGGGAAAGCATTTGCCCTAAAATACCCAAACTGCAATTCTCTTTTGGAAGAGCAGAAAATTAGGGACATTAATTTTTTTGCTTTGCAAGGGCTGTGTGGATGAAGTCATTAAGGTATCTGCAATAACAGCTTTATTTTAAGTTAAATAGAATCTATCCTGCAAATGGAAATTAATGAACAAATATTTTATTTAGGATTAAGCCTCTGATTCTTCCCCTTCAGTCAGTATGAAAAAGCTAAACCTTTGATAATCTTCTCGTTTGTTGCTATGATTTACTAAGGAGAAAAATGGGTATTTAACTTCGGCAGGATGAGGAGGCATCTGGTTAGTTCTGCAAATGCATTTTGGGTACAAAGTACTATATGAAATATTCCATCTCTGTTTTAATGATGGGTTACTATAATGAAAAAGAAATTTGTCAGCTAACTGGCAACACAGATGGTGCTCCCAAGTGATCGCTTTGCTTCAGATTCAGAGAAGTGAGGCATTCCGCAATTCAATGTTGAGTCCCATGGAATTAGTCGCTACTGACTAAGGTTTTGAAAAAGAATAAGGAAGTATGGAGGGCTTACTGTAAAAGCAAGAACTATTCTATTCCATGACGTTTTCAGCAAGCTCAGTCATGGACAAACAAGTAAGCTTTTACAGCTTACCAAAAAGCGTACAAGAAAAATCAATTAGGAATTTAAATGGATCTGAAGAATTATTTAATGTTTCTGTGAAAGCATGTTTTCAGTAACTGGGAATGAGGTATCAAGCCATTCGTTATTGAATGGGAAATGCTCATTACCTGTCAAGCTACCACAGTTTCAGAAACATTTCACTTGAAAAACGTGTAATCTTTTTTTTTAGCCTTGAGAGGAGATGTCAGAGATCAAAATTTTGTGTTAACCACATTATCACATCATCCATAAATTCTGTGATAGATGCACTTTTACCTTCTGAAAGGATGCCAGTTCTGTTTCAGGAGGCAAATCCACATACTTACATCTGCTAGTGTTGACCCTAACTTCTGTCAGGATGTTGCCAAACGGATGGGGTCGGGTTTTCTTGAACGACTTTTTGTGTGTCAGGACTTCATATTTCATGTGCAGTGGTAAGAATGAGACAAGAAGAAAGCCAGCCCTGCAAAACTGCAGCATCAGCCAGTCACAATTTTGATTGTTGAATGTCTAAGGTCCTGATAGGGTTAGGATTAAATAGGGCTTATGTGATGCATCTGTTCTGCTTGACCAGCCTTTGGAAATCCATTATCTAGTTGGTGTGCTTAATGAGATGCTCTTCTGAATGCCTTCGATGTGTTGATAAAACTGTCTCAAAGATTTGCAGAAGTTTGTTTGGTGCAAGTCTCTAACCAATACAAAAACTACTGTGGTGGTTGTATCTGGTTTAGGTGAAACCCTAAACACTAGGGTTTCGCTCTTATTTTGTGATGATTAAAAGAACCAGAAGAGACGGTTTGCAAGTGAGTGCTAAATTTCTTGATTTGTTGGTTCCTGCTTTAAAAAAAAAAAAAGGCGATTTGAAAGCTAAATGAAATTTTACAAGTTTCCCTTGGAAAACTTGTCTCATTAACTGTATATCTTATAATGATTAAGTATCTTCTAAAGAATTACTTAGGCACACACTTGTACGAGTAAGCTGTGTAGTATTTCTCAACAATTGCTGAATGCTTGACTTACAAAGCAAATTTTCTTTGTATTCAGTAATAGTGGATGAAATGAACTTGGTTTTCTTTTGAAAATTTTAGGGGATGCTATGGAGTTAGTTCCATGTCTAGTAGTTAAGCTTTTTTAGGATATGATGATGCTGAATCTTCAGTATTTTTATGTTTGTACAAATAATCGTATTCTTGAAGCTGATTGAATTTTGTTTTTAAATCTGTCAAGACTACCTCTTGAAGCAATATTGGGAAGCAGTACCACTTCAAATCTCTGATGTCTGCAGTTCTTTGCGCATGCAGGTAAAGTTAACAATGTGTCCGGAAGAGTAACTGACCTATTAAAAATAAAAATTAGAAAATGTATTAAAAACCACCAAACACACAGCACCACCCCCATCCTGTCTTCATTGTTAGACAGCTAGGCTGTTCCATCCAGCTGCTGGCTGGACTATCTGCTGCTTGGGACTTCAGTTAGAGACCTGATTCCAAGTAGCTTGTGTGCCATAATCAAAAAACCCTGAGGTTTCTCCAACTTTCAGATTGCAAATGTATCTTGTGTAGAATTTGTAACTTAGCTAATGACTGGGATTGTTCCAGGAGCATTCTTCCTTTCCTGTTGCACCTCGCATGGATTGAGGACAGCTGAAGTTGTCCTACCATGTAGATTAATGGGAGTAACTTTTACTGTGCTTTGGTGCTACTTGCTCTTGTTGCAGTCTTCGCTTAAACCATGAGTAGCAAAGGAAATGGTTGCCTTCTCCATGTTAGAAGATAGTCCTGTTAGTCCCTTCTGAATAGTCGTGTGTAAAACTTGTATAAATGTAATACATAAGGTTTAAGAACAGATGTGTTTGAGAAGGAAAAAAACCACACCTGTGCTTGTCCAAAACTAAACAAGCATAGATAAAAATACTTTCAGAAATATTATTGAAAATAGTTGGAATACAGCCAGAAAGTAAAACTGGCACAATTGTGTTCTCTTCTTAGACCAATGAGTTTTAAGTGCCTGTGGACAAGTCATCGGTATTCTACATGAGCACTGTTCTAGTCCCTGAAATTTAAGGACTGATTTTGTGCTGCACGTATTTATCTCATGCACGCCAAAGAAATACGAGAAAACTAACATAGGTTGAGCTGGAAAGTTTTAGCTTTGTGCTCCTATGTCCTAATCCTCTGATGGCTTCAATCAAAAATGCCAACAATATACAGGCTTAGCGTGGCAATGGAAAAGTTTTGTATTTGTATAGCTCTCTTCACCTAAGAATTTAGCATGCTTTACAGCGTGTCAAGTCTGCAATTCTACTGCAGAATATACCCATTTACAAAAGATAGTGAGCCATGAAGTTCACAACCCGAAGGAAATTCCAACTCTCTCCCTTTGTGAGAAGAAACTGCTTCAGAGCCCCACATTTTCCCTTGCTGCTTTTCCTGCAACTGCTGTTGTCTGGAAAGGAGATTAATATGTTGGAGAGAAGCCTGAGCTCCAGTCCTTGTTCTTCTTGGTAATTGGATGCTGAATTTTGTGGAAGGGGTATCTGATCTCATCTGCCCAGAATGCATCGAGAAGGAATTGTTCAGCAAGGAGAGAAAGAGCAGCGTATCTAACTGAATGTTTCACTTAGGTTTTTCAGGTGTTCAGGACTGCAGCCTTCACAGTGGAATGGTAATCAAATTCAGAATGCTCTCTTTTATGGTGAGTAACAGTAAGGTGGAGAAAGGAGCAAAACCAAAAAAAAAAAAAGCAGAAAGGGAGGGGAAAACCTCCTCAAACTGTTGAGGTCATGAACAAATAGTTCAGATCTTTGTGTATAGAAAATGAATAGATGCTTCAATAGCAAAAACTCTTATAATATATTTTGCAAGATTGTAGCAGTCCCTGGAAAATGTCTGTTGCAAAGATACGTGACGTAGCTTGCATTCTGTTTGTAATTAGCCTTACACTTCTTATTCTATTAGAACAGTACACTGCAAGTGTTCATGTTGCATTCCAGTGTTGGTACAGACAGCCACAGAGTTTAATTCTTCTAAGTTGCATCTTAAGAATTCATTTAGTGTTTAAAACAGGGTCTTATATTTTAAAATTTTTAAATCAAATTAATTTCTAAACCCTTTCATGTCTGTTAGTCACTAATCTTTCAATTTTCAGGTTTAATTATGTGATGCCCATTATTGTTTTTACAATGTTGTCCTTTTGCTTTTAAAATTTAATCCAAATAAATAACATTAAGCATTCTTGTCTCCTTCAGTCTTCTGTTTGTCAAGCTAAGTCAGTCATTCTCCTCTTGTAACTTCAGCTGTCCATTTGCTTGTGCGTTTTAGCATTTTTCCTTTGTACCCTTTCCAATTCGCATTCATCCTTCCTGAATGTAAGGAACCAGAATTTTACATACTTTTTAAAAGAGGTTTTGGTGCTTTGTAGGTGATGCTTTCCCCTTTCATCTGATAAATTTCCAGGCTTTATTTTCACGGATGGGATGAGCCAATCTAGTAGCTCACTGCTGATGGAAGAAGGTCCTGCTTCTTTCCCTCTGCTTACCTTCCATTGATCCAGTTTGCATGAGCATAAGGGGTTGACACGCTTAAGGAAACGCTTTTTCATTGTGTGTGACATGCCCATAGAGGTTGCATAGTGTCCATCCTTAGTGATACTTGAAAGCCATCTGGACGTGGTCCAGGGCAACTGGGCCTGTTTGAGCAGGGGGGTTGGACCAGATGACCTCCAGAAGTTCCTGTCCAATGTCAAGCAGTGGTATGTTACCAAAAAGCAGAATTAAAAACCAAAAACCATGGCACTGGTGTGTTACATTGATTCACAGATGGATGTGAGACACCTGTGAGAGGGAAGAGGTGGGACTCTATGGCCTGGAGCTGGCGAGGGAAGAGCGGGGATCATGGAAAGTAGAACCTGGGGTAAGACAAACCATTATTTTGATTCAGCTGTTCATGACACTATAGCCATAGACTGTTGCAGCCTTTTCCATGGCCACAGTTTTCTTCAGATAAAATATGTTGCTCACTTTCAGCTGTTAGCATCTCAGAATTTTGCAGAAATTATTGTAGGCACGTGCATAATCTCCTGCTCTTACTTATTTGAGTAATAGTGAACTACATCCTATTTCTTTTGCTTTGATCCACAGTGACATCCAGTTTTGGTACTTCAGTTTGCCTGTGTACTGACAGTGCAGTTTCATCTTCTTGTTACGACCTTCATTAGAACTCCAGTATTTGTAGAAGAGTTGCTTATGGAAATACTAAATACTACTTATGCTCTCAGCTGATCTTTGACCATCTTTGCCTTGAACACTGGCTATCTTGCAGAAGTAGTTCAGAACACTATGTTTAGTAAAATTGGTGGGTCTTGTTCAAACACTTCTGTATTTTTATTATTGTTTGTATCTTTATTATTGTTTTCTGCAAAAATTATTTTAAAGCTTTGCATGCTTTCAGAATCACATCAAGTTTTAAAATGGCCCAGCTGCTTTCTCTGCCTTAGCTACAGCTGCAGGCATTATTTGTACTGCTTTTCTGAGTTACTCTTTTCCAGTCAAACAGGACCAAGGTTAGTGTTATTTAAAATCCTAGTAATGGATTTGCCTTTTCTTTTCCAGCTCTTTTATTATTCCAGAGTGAATGCAAATCTGTTAAACATTTTTTTTTTTCCTCAGCATTGTTTCTTTTAATGGGCCACACTCCACTCTGAGAATTTGTATAGCTGGGGCTCAAGGAAGAAAGAAGAATTTATTCTTATGATGATCTTTTTCATTTACAAGACGAATGACTTGTACAAGCCTATGTCTGTCTTCTCTCTTCCAGTTTCTTTGAAATTTCTCTGACTAGCAGATGCTGGTTTAAGTTTCTTAAATAGCATGGCATTCAAGCACATACTGCAGTTGTTTAATAAAATCTTTGCTTTAATTGTGTGCTTAATTGTATTTACTTAGGTAAGTGTCAGTCAGAATGGGGCTGAATTCCTCTAATCTTGTTTAAATCAAAATTGGATGCAGACATTGCTGTGTGCGGTGGCTGTGTCTGACGGAACCGGTGGCCCGAGTGGTCACTGGATTCCCGTGAACGCAGCAGCTGGCAGTCAGCACTCAGGCGACCTTTAATGTGTAGTTACACCGCGAACGTGCATGAAAAAGCCATGTAGTAATAATTGTCGTTTTGATAAAATGTTTTCAAATGCTAAGGGCCTAAGGAATTGCGTAATGTGAGTGATTTTGGTTTTTAGTTTGATATTTCTTGCTTGACAGCTGTTTGGGTTTTTTTACATGCTTTAGAAGTACAATATATTATAAATTAATAGTATTATAAATAGCCACAAGTATAGCACCATATATGGATTTAAGATACTGATGCCAGATTTCTATTAATATTGTGCCAGTATGAAGTGACTTCAACCCGGAAAAAATTGCGTTATTGTAACTCTTCCCTTTTTAAAAATAGAATACTCATTTTGAAGATCAAATTACAACCATTTATCTGGGTCTCTGTAAAAGTGAAAAAGCAATATATCGTCTTACCAAGATTTTTCTTGTGCACTGTCTAGCTCACACACACCACCTCTTCGTCATATGTGTTGCATGCTTTTTAGTAAATAGAGCTGACTGAAAATCAACAACAAAGGAAGGTAGAAGTTTATTACTGAAATGCAATTCAAAGAAGAGGAAATTCTTGATGAATCCTGCATCTCACTGCTGACAGTAGTAAAAGGTCATAAACAGTGTATTTAGGTGGAGCTCAAATTCATCTGATGGTCATACCTGGCCGTTTGTTTCATGGCAAACTTAAGAGTCCAGAGCTCATCTTTTACAGGACTTAACTGGAACCTCTGCAAGAGCAAGTTCACAGGATTGCTGTAAATCCTGTAAATACTGGAAAACTTAATTTGAATACGCTGCCTTTTTCCTCTGTTCACAATGGAATACTGTAAGTCTAACATGAGAAAAATTAATAATATTCTTCAGCTTTCTAGAAACTAGCTTCAAAATTAGTTGAACCTCTCTATTGAAAAGCCATATATTAAACATATGTGTCCAGAGAAGTGCGACAGTAAATTTGGAAGTATGGTTTTTAACCCCTGTGGCTGTGAACTGGGCAGAACTTAGCTCAGTTTACTGGGGCTATGTGACTAGGTTAGAACTATGTGTTTGGTGTGTGTTTATATTTTCAATGATTCTATTATTCTCCTTTTTACCTCTCTTGTAGCAAACTTGTTCAAGGCAGTTGTTGAAACAAAGGAACTTTTGGTTTACTGATGAGAATCAAATTGGGGAAAAAAAGGCAATATGTGGATCATTGAAGTTTAGATTTAACCTGAAGGTAACTTCTGAGCATCTGAATACATTTGTCTTTGGCGTAGAAGAGAAAATTATTGCACCTCTTTTTAAAAATCTATTCTGCTAAGTAGACAATGCAGGTTTTTTTTTTAAAAAAAAGAAGATAAGAGGAACTTAGGGAGTTTCTCTTTCTGCCAAATACATTTGTTACAAACATGAATAGTCAGAAAGCTTTCCTATGACGACTTATATGCGGTAGAAGAAAAACGCTCCTACAGGAGAGGTCTACTGATCACAGATTGCAGTCTAAGGTATACTTTAAGCCAGCATAGCTCCCCAGTTTTGCAGCCTGTCCTTCCCTTTCTGGGAAGAAACTTGCAGACCTGCAGTTTAAGTTTCCAAATGTAATGGTATATATGATCACAGGATTAGTTTTACTTATTTTGTTTTTTGCTGAACTGATAACCCATCCTTTCCCTCCAGGTGTTCACTGGGACATCTTAAAAAAAAAATACATATCCACTTAGGCTCTTGTAGATGGGCAGGGTAAGGACTCTTAGCGCTAGGTATAATTGCACAAATAGTTGTATTGCCGAGATTGTTAATGCTAAAATGATTATGTGCACTTTAGCTGAATAGTTGTCTAATTCTTCCAGCTGTGCCTTGATAAATTACCATAGAAATAACAATTAACTATCTGATCTATAAAGGGAGAAATCATTTGATCTTTTTCTAATTATTACTGAGTAATTAAATGATAAATTATCCACTTGTAAACTAATCTGCATAGAACAAAACAGTTGCTAGGATTGCAAGGCTTTTTGAATGTGGTGCAGTAGCAGTTAAGTGTGGGCTAAAGAATTCTAACTCACAGTTATCAGGAAAAATGTGGGGCATATAGTCTACAGAAAAAGGGAGGAGCAGGGAGACTTAGATTTCTTTCTGCTCTTTATAATTCTCAACTAGATTTGCAGTTCCTATGAAAAATTATGCTTGACTTACAGGCTTTTAGTAGTAACTTTCATTTTATTAGCTACCTGTTATATAACTATAAGGACATCTGTTTCTCTAAGAACATAATATGCTAGATTAGGGGATTGTTATGTTCTTACACGCAATGCTTTGACCCTCTTTCCTTTATTTCAATAAAACAAAGAACAACATTCTCCTTAAATGGATCACAGTTTAGGAAAAAAAATCTTTTCTTGTCTTTTACAAATAGGTGAAACACTAAAATTGAATTTGGAATTTTTAAAAAAATCATGTGTGAACAGACTGCACAGATTAGCAGTGTCCTCAACACGAAACCTGAGCTGGGTTTAGTTTACTTCTAATTCTTCTGTTTAGCAATCCAGTTTCCCCTGTAAATAGTGTTTCCTATGCATGTAGATCCTTGGCTGGTATTACTAGCTGATAGCGCTCTATTTAGAGTTTTGCAAATTTTCTTTTCAGTTTGGCAGTTGAAATAAAGTCCAGAAAAACTTGCTTTGGTTGTCCACAAATAATATTGTCGTATTCTTCACATAAGGAAGAAAATTGGGAAAAAATGGCTTGAAGTAAATAAACATGTTTTGTTTGAAACCAGACTACATAGTTCAACTTGGTTTGATGCTTTTGAACTTTTTGTTATTACATTTAGAAGCATTTCTGTGTCGAACACTTAAACATTTCCTGCAGAGTGTGTCAAAGTTGACCTTTCTGCCTTGGGGAAAAAATCCAACCTAACCTGTGCATAAAAATTGAGCATGAATGGAGTATTTCAAGTTGAACCAGAGCTGCAGTTGGCAGGGGGGCAGACACCTCCTCCAAATCAGCCAACTCTTTTGCTGACTTAATGGGGTTTGTGTAGCCCAGAACTCGAGTCTCCTTTTCCTGGGGACGTTACTGGATTCTTCCCCATATTGTTCTTCATCAGTTTCAATGAGCAATTTAGTTGACCCTTTATCTAGCAGCTCCTTCTAAATTATCAGACATTGCCATCTCTTCAAAGGATTAACAGCACTGTAAAGAATTCGCCTTGCAGTTAACTTGAAGAAAGAAAAAACATAGATAATAAGAAACATTTTTCTGTCCCATTTTCCTTTTTTCTTTTTTCTTTTTTCTTTCCTAGAAGACATTTTATTGAGAAAGAGAACAACTACCTGTTTTCAGTCTTTGCAGCCCATTTCCTACTGTGATTCAAAGTCCAGTGGAAGGCTAGACAGCAAAATCCTTGCTAAAATTATATGCATACATAATACATTGGAAATTTTGTTATCACCTATATTTTCAATGAAGCATCTTTCAAATATCACGATTTACCAATCAGTTCTTGCTGTATGCGGGTTTAGTTTCCTATAAAATTATTAGTGATTCAACAATTAAAGTAGGTATAAAAATTGAACCACATTGTAGCATGACATCTCTCCTACAGTTTACTATCTGATGATCATTCTCTAACAACCCGAAAATAATGGAACCACCAGAAAGCCACTATGATTTTTGTATGTAATAGGCTTCAATTCTGAGGCTCACAACAAGAGACTTTTTTATAAAACTGCTCTTCCTGATGAGCATTCTTCCTGCTGATGATTCCTAGTACACAGAATTGCAGTAGTTCTTAATTTCTCCCATTTTTAGGTGCTGAAAACAACCTGAGAAATGAATTAATGATGTGTTCTTAGAACTTGCTTTAGCACTTCAATTTTTCTCCAACTTTTGTTCACTTCTAAAATCATGAAAATGTAGAACATCAGAAAGCTTTTAACTTTCCATGTTAGTGGAAAGAATGGAAATATTATTTATCTGTTTTTCAAATGGGAAAAGGTAAGTTTGAGAAGAAAACGAACTTCAGAAAGTCAGAACTTTTGTGGCCATGATAAATGTGAATTTTTTTTCAGGGGAATGTTGGTACTCAAATGCTTCCCCCACCCCGCCCTTTACCTAAACAAATGATAATCTTTCAAGATAGGTTTTAGAGGTTGAAATTAAGTACAGTGAAAATTCCAGTTCCTTCCTTTTAATGTTAGTATGGGAGTCAAGCACAATATTGCTATTGTCACATAATGAGATGATTACTACCTATGGAAAAGCCTTATTAAATTAAAGATCACTTAGTAAAGCAGCCTCACTTTGATAATTAGAGACATGACTTGCAAGAATTAGTCTATCATCAATCTTTGCAGCTAGTAGAATGGAGAGGCATAAAACTTGCAAAATTTAAAAGCTAATCAGTGTGCTGAGGAGAGATGGTACTCTTAGAATGACCCTAGCTTCAGGGACACCTTTTTCAATTGTCCTCAGCTGCTAGTGGTTCCTTCCGGTGTTGGATGGACTGGCTGGTCTTGTATTCCTGGTGGGGAAAGCTGTTCTAACAGTTGATGGTCTTCAAAACTCACTCTTCTTCACTGGGTAGGTCTGTGACAGTGTATGTAGCCTACTTATTGTTTTCATGAGCAATACTCATTTTCCAGAAGCACATATTCAAAGATGGTGTATAAATGCATTTTGAAATCACAGGTATTGGATTGAAGAGAAATTAGTGAAAGTTAGCAGCCCATATGCTTTTAGGGATATTGTGTATTCTTCTTTGATCTCTCTGCCTGAAAGGGCCTTTATGAGTTGTTGGTTTTATGCGCTTCATTTGTTTCACCAGTAGTTTACAGAAATAAATATGTTTTGCCTGTGGTTTACAGGATATTTTTGTTAGGTAGACAACTATCAACATTGGGAGGAGAATTTTTATTTTTCTGTGTATGTTATCAATACAGATAATATCGGTAGGTATTTATGATGAAGTTTGAATTGAAACCCTCAAGGAATAGGAGACTGTGTGCCTACTTTCTAGTAGAAATGCCCAGTGTGGTGAGCATTGGATTACTGATCCAGCTTCCTCTGCTTCTGCTTAGGCATGGCAGTCGTGTCAAGGTTCTGTCTGCTCTTGCAGCTCTTTTGTTGGCAATATTAGTCTTGTTTCGTCAGCTTCAATGTATAGATATTTATTTTTTAAATAGTAAAGCTCTTGGTTAATTAAGTAATAATGATTTGGAAGCAAATCAACTTCATGAATCAGAGGTAAGGCTATATCAAGTGTAGACAGTAGTGCAGAATTTTTTGGAGGGGCACACTTAGCTGTCGTCAATCCAGCAGTGATACAGTCCATTGAGCACTGACAGGTAAAGAACTAGATGGCTGCTCACGTTGTGTTGTGCTAAATTAAGGTAATATCTTATAAAATTGCTACATTAGTATAAGAAATTGAGAAGTAGACCAACCCCCCCCCCCCCCTTTATTTTTTTCTTTCAGGCAAGGGCATTTGAGGAAAGAATGCAACTGAAGAATGATTCTACAGTTAAACATGCAGAGAGATCAGAAGTTGAATTTGCAAGTCTATTTCCAGTCTAGGAATTGTGATGATATTTTTGTTTTATCTGCTGTTCAACTACAAAAGAACACTGGATAAACAAATAAAAATGTCTTCAAAACTTTTGACAGACATATGTGATGCTCCCCAAAGTTTGAAAACAACAAATCCACCTAGCTAAATGAAAAAAATGCAGTTTGAGATGGTCCAGGATTTTAGGATTGTCATTGAACATCATGGCCCAAAAGTTATTCTTCCCAAGTAATTTGCCATATTCACACAGTCATAATTTCTGCTGAAGGTGCTAACTCATTTTCGGCTTTAACTGCCCAAGAAATATTTGTGGCCCTGCAGATGAAGACATTGAAGTTCCTGTGTCCCATATGAGACGTTTTACAAGTGCGATACATAAAGTCAATGTTGTTTCATATTCATATGTTTCAAATTCATATTTCATTATTAATATTCATGTTTAACAACTAGGCTTTTACATGAAGTTTTTAATTTTTTCTTTTTTAAATCTTTAATGTGGGAATGAAACTGAGAGTAAGCTGTACTTCATGGTTTTTAAAACTGGGATCCTGAGACGTAAATATCAGAGCTCTCTAAAGAACTTCTTGAGGACACAAAATGTGTGATGGATGTCTTAAATCTGTTTTTAGACAGGCCTAGGGAACAAGATGTGCTTCCAGAGACCAGCAGTAACCAGGAAAAGTCTGATGTACCGCAAGGCGATTGGAGCGCGCACCTCAGCGCATACTGAGTGAGTTGATGCAACTAAGAGTAGAAGAGGTGGGAGAACTATTCTCCAGGTGTCAGTGCATCTGAAATCTTTCATGGCTTAGTCTGCTAGATATGTAAGCCTTTCTGTATATCTCGCAGTCCACATTCCTGACAGTCTTTTAAAAAAAATCACATCTTTGTAGATAATACTTTCATATTTATGTGGAGTATTATTTTGTACACTAGAGTAAATGCAGGAAGGAAAGACAACCTTGCACTTGCTTTGTTTTTTTCCTTGCATCCTCTTGCAGCCAGCTCATGTAAGAGGGCAGTCACGTCTGCTGCTTCTGTGCCTTTGAAGGCAGCAGAATTCATCGTCTGGGGCCGAGTGGGAGACCTTCACACTGTTTACATCTTTGTTTTTCCATATGTGTGTGAATACATATTATATATACACTAATTTATATATACAGACTCACTGCTATATACAGATGTATATAATGATAACCGTATGTTATATATAATACTGAGGGGCTTAGTACTGTAATTCTTGCTAGCTTGCCTTTAAAATAGCAATAATGTGAATAATGGCTGTTTAATCACCCACACCTCTTGGCAGCTGTTTCGGACTTAACAGCATAACATATTTCTGTAAGATCCTGTCATACTTGCTTTGCAGGTGTTAAAGAAACTGATGCCGTATTTTACCAACAGCACCAACTGGCATACAGTTATCCCTGGTTGAATATATGTAAAACTCTTCAGAAATTGGAAGAATTATTTATTTTGAATCATAAAGAGTGGTTTAAGAGACTTGGGCTTGTTGTGTCAGTAGTATTTGCAAAGTGGAGTTTAGACATTTGGTGGCCAAATAAGAAAAGGTCTGTGATGGTGATGTTCCTAAGGGGCTTAGAAAAAAGACTTAAATTTAAATTCCATTAAACTTCTCTCTTCAGAGTTGCTTTTTTTGTAGAATTAGCTTCTATCTCTACTTTTCTTTTATTGCTGATGGGAGGTGGCTTTTTTATTAATATGCTATTGCCTGTGGGGAACCAATGCACATGCTAAATTCTATTAAAGGTAATTCCAGGGCTCACCCACGCATGCAGTAATTATGACTGTGAGCATCCAAGGAAAATAACTGTATAATATCTTAATTAAAGCAGGGTAATACAATTTTAGTTACAGGTTAGATAATTTTAATACTCGAGAATGTTAAATTTTCTTTATGTTTTCATGTATTTAATATTAGTATAGCTGTTTTGATAGTACGTCACCTTGTTAATGCAAGTTTTGTTGGGGTAGGAAAATGTACAAAATCTGAAAGTGTAATCAATTAGAAGAATTCTGTTTATTTTGGCAGACTGTGTTTACTTGGAAGTCACTTAGTTACTTGCCCAAGAAATAAGTTTTCATGCATGAGGGTGAAGAAAGTAGTTTCTGTAGTACACTGTATAACTTTGGTTTCATCCTTCTCATAAACTTCAGTGGTATACTGAAGTTTGTTGTCTGGCTCTCTAGTTAAACATTATGGTAAATATATGTTAATGTTATCTTGGAGCTTCTGAATCTTAATGATGCTCAGCTGTTTTTGCAGTAAAGTAACTGAGTTGCACAGGCTGGAGTTCTCCCAGTTCTTTTTAGAAGTCTGTGTGGTCGCTTTGTAGAAATCCGTAGCAATTTTCCTGTATTTTGATAGATAGAGTAACTGTACTTTGGTCCGTTAAATGTATGGCTGGAAATCACAGGTAACTAAAAATATGTCAACACCGCTGCTAGCTATTACTGTGTTGTGTACACTTAAGTAAGCTTGTGTGAAAGTAGTTAGCTTGAATACTAGCAACATGAAGTTTAGCTAGGGATAAGTGTTTCATTGTTACCCATTTTCTTGGGTAGCCTACTGTGAATCTCTTTACACGGCAGATATACTGATCTCTAAGCTGCCAAAGCAAAATTACTGGTTGTACGATCAAGTTTAAAACTAACCCCACCATTTTCTTGTAGCATTGCCATCATAGCAATCTTTTTACAGGGTCCAAGTTCCTGACTGCTACCCAGTACTGAAGGGTGCAGTATCGGGCTCACTTTATCAGGCAGAACTATTGTTTCTAGTCTGCTGGATGATTATCTAGATGTTGTTGATATTTTCCTGAATTTCAGTATAGTGGGATTTAAGCATAGTCCACAGAAAAAAATCCTCTCATCAGTCGTAGAAGAGCACAAGTGCTCTATTGTTAGCAGGACAAAAGCAGGCTTATCTGTGCACGCTGCCTCCGTCTTCTGGCACTGTCACGGCCGAACGCTTCCTTCCCGCTGTCTGCCGGCTGCCTCTTCTCTCCCGCTGCCTTGAGTTTCCATCTTTCTTCAGGCTCTCCTAGTATGCCTTTAGCACTTGCACTACTTTCAGCTCCCGTCATGCCATCTTCAGCCTGGGCTAATCAGCACTTCCCTGGGGAATTTGGAGCTGTTGTTTCCCTTACTGGACAGCAATGAGGTCCTTTCATAGCAGTTTTCACATGGAAGCTGTTAGAAGGGTTTGGCATAGAAATGGCTATCGGAGGGCAGCAGTTACTCCAGCTGGAGGCCCTAGCTCTTTGTCATCCCAAGGCGTGTGCGAGTGAGCAGTTTGTTTTGCAGAACCTATCATCTAACACTCTTGAGTTAGGGGAGGCAGCTGCACTTCGGATTGAATTTGAGGGGTTTTGCAAGAAGTATCCACGTTGGGTCTCCTCCGGACTAATCCCATCAGACTTCTGAACAGGTTAGCAGAGATGTAGGGACTTTTTGCACTGGAATGCCCTATCCCAACCGGAAACCATCATGACTGTGAGTACATGCCAATGTGTATACTCCAGCGTGCATGTGTTTTAGAAATCTTGATACCAAGCCTTCTGAGCTGACGATATTTAGGCCCTGATAAATCAAGCTGTATGGGAACGCTAATTCTGTAAATAACATGCACAGCTCTAGCTATCACAGTTACCTATTTGAGGGAGTTTTCAGCCAGTCTTACAGGCTCTCGCATTCTGTATCCACAAATGTATAATTCATCTTTCATTTCAGTGGGTACTTCTAGCAATAATTACCAGAGCTCTAGATGTATAAGTAGTATTAGCCAGGAAAATGCAGGTATTGGATTTTGCTGAATTAAGGTAATCTGTTAATTGATTGAAGATGATTCACTGCAGGTTGTGGTACTAAACTCTAGATATACTTTACAATACCTTACTGTTTCAATGATTTATGGAGTTGTTGTTTTATCTTATGAGGAATTGGGTAAAATGACCTTGGAAGGATATTTTCATGATTTTTTTTTTAATACATAAGGGAAAAAAAGGCAGAAAAAATTACCCAAAGTACTGCTATGGTATAGAAATAATTTAGACCTTCAACAGTGTTGCCAAATGTCTGTGCTGTAAACAGGATTTAGACAGATACAGTCTGCAGAAGGAGATTCTGGCTATTTACTTCGTTGAACATTAATAAAACCTCTCTGTGTCCATTCCCCAATTTAAATAATGAATGAGCTATTTTCTTAGCGCGCTCTCGCGTATATGCCCTCAAGAAATGTGTCTTAGGCATTAAATAAAAGCTGGAAACATTTTTTTTGTTTATTTCTTAGTGTCATAGGCGTTATATTTTTAGGGGCCTGTATCCACACTCCCACGGGTATGGATTAATACTTGGAAAATGTCTAGGAGAGGTAGGTTGCTGCACAGAAAATGGGAATGCCACATCCTTTGTTATTTCTTTGAATGTGGTAATGGTTCCGAATACAGCAGCAACAGAAATATCCTTTGCTTCTCTTCCCAGAACTACCTTGAAAGAACAGTTCCTGTATTCTGTGCAGAACTGCATTTCTGGGCTAAAGCTGTGGTACAAACCTACATTTTAGATTCCTATAATCATACGTCTACACTGGCCTTAAGTCTAAATTTTTCTGTATATTCCACATGCAGTCTAGACAGAGAAAAATACTAAGACTTAAGGAATCAAATGAAATGCCTTTTAGACCAAGATGACGGCCTTGGAGATGAAATAAGATCTTTTTAAAAGAAGTATTCATAATTTATGTCCCCCTCTGTGAAAACCACATTTTGGTTTTATTTCTTTTTGCTTTTGCATTGTATTTTAAAATGAATATTTTTACTACTTTTCAGTGAAATGCATGTATTTAACTCTGTCGTAGTCTACCATTGCTAGTTTTTGTTCTATGTTACTTCTCATTCTTAAGTATGCAAACTGCACTTTATGATCAAAGCTTTTGGTACAGGTTGGGTTCTGTTACATGGCTCCTAAAGGACTCCTGTGACAAAGATACATACCCAGAGCTGTAAAGCTAGGTCCAAGTCACCCATTTTTCTGCCAACACAGCAAATAAGCAGTGGGGCCTGGACTGGGAATGGAAACAGGTAATGGTGTGGCTAGAATACCCTCTGCTGATGAAAAATCAGGCAAGTATGCTTTATAAAGCTGTTCTGGTTGGTTATTTTAGAACCATTCTGCAGCTGCTTCATCTATATTATGGAGAAATGTTGACCCCAGGCTTCCTGGTCTCAAAGATAGTTTATGCACACTTATCTGTGACTTCTTCTGGCATCAGTGATTACTCTGGTGTAACTGACTCTACGACAGTGAGCAGCAGTGGTAATGCAAGTTCCTAGCTGAGGTATAGGGAAAGAACATTAGCTGCAATCTGATTGAGGTTACAATTTAAGAAACGCTGAAGTCTATACTCTTTGCTTATTCTTATCCGTGGTATGGTGTATTACTTATTTTGAACTACCAGGGCAATGATAACATTGGACATAGGTATAAATAATGCGAATATCAGACATCTGTTGCTGCGGGGCTTCAGAGTCTGCAGTCCGGCTGCCAGGGCATTCCCTTGGTGTCACATTGATGTTATGTGACAGCTGAAAATAGAGTTCTGTCAGTGCTGTGTCTGTGGCAGCTACCAAACCACACGACACGGACTTAGAGTAAATCTTTTCCATCAATATGTATGTTTGAGTAACTGTTAATTAAATCTGATTTGACTTTGCTTACTAATCTGCCTCCCAGATCGATCAATACATGCCGCCTCTTCTGAACCTGAGTTTTTCTGTGTGTTTAGAAAAAGTGTGTGTTATTAATACAGTATTTCAAATGTCTTGTGCTTTGCAGATGGAGCAAAGAGTGCTTGCATATTCAGAAGGGTTTCCAACAGCGTTTTAGAACTGAAATAATGAATTAGGAAAAACAAACAGCATCAAGAGAATAGAGTAGGGAAGAACCTAAAATGTTAAGTTATGAGTAGTATGCACCTATGTATCTTCTTGGTGTAGCTGGGATGTGTTTAACTATTACTGTTTGGGGAAATAAAAGCCTGACTTTACATCAAAGTAGATGTATTGCATGCTAAATTTTAAGAAGCAGAAGTCTGATTTTTCTCTTTCTCTTTAAGATTTGAGAATGCGTATTGTGTAAAAAGAGGAAAAGCGTGCCTTAACGGAGACAGCAGATTCTAAGTTGGTGTAAATCAACATACTTCTGTTAAAGTCGGTGTTAACCATTCCTGTGGAGAGTCTGGTTTTCACACCTGTGTCGACCTGACTGAGTCCTGTCATGAGTCTCTAGGGAAGTGGACCTTTTGAAGAGGTGTTTTTATTCAGTCTACATGATTTTTGTTGGGTTTTCCTATGGAACTGCGTGTCACTGGGGTCATAAAGACCTCAAGG
This sequence comes from Phaethon aethereus, assembly GCF_964289735.1. Lineage (NCBI taxonomy): Eukaryota > Metazoa > Chordata > Aves > Phaethontiformes > Phaethontidae > Phaethon > Phaethon aethereus. The sequence goes on from NC_138580.1 coordinate 39,596,699, forward strand.
GCTTTGTAATGCCACCTCCACTTTTTTTCCTTCTCAAAACCCAAATCTCTCCATCTTTCTGTTTTTTGCCCTCCACCATGTTGAGAGGGAGGATGCATTAATGATGTTAAAAGCTACAGTGCAGAAAATGTTTGAAGTATCAATTACCACTCTACGATGTGTAGTTAGAGAGGGGAGTTACTGAGTAGAAGGGGGAGGTCTGTGGCCCACTTTACTACCAGACATTCATTTTCAGTGATGAGTTGCTGGCTGGGGTTTCCAGTTCAGTTATGATGCAGGATTTTCTGAGACTTTTGAAGGCTTTGTGCTCCTAAATCAAGGTCTGTTGTGTCGGCCTGGATTGAGAAGGCAAGAAAGAATTCCAGATGCTAGATGTTTGGCGCTGGGGTGAGACGTAGTAAGCAGGAGAGGTTGGATTGCATAAGGGTGATGTGAATTCACTGCTAGTAGGCTGCTGCTGTCTTCCTGTGATAGTAGAATATAGTCTTTTTGCTGCTGAAAAGTATCCAGGTCTCCATGCAACTGAAATTGTAAGGTTGATACGTTCTGCAGGGGTGGAAAACACTGGCTTTTCTCTGCAGCCTAAAATAGAGGGGTGGGTTTTCATACCGTTTTCTGAAGACAGAATTGTTTTGTTTTACCCTTTCTGCGGAGTTAAACCCATGGCATCATCTTAGTATCTGATTTAACCACTGCAGTGCGTTGAGAGGAAGAATATCTGTCTTCTGGTAAAAGCTGGTCAGCTACTGAAGTTCCTTATGGTTGGCAAGATGTTGCACTAGTATTAAGGAACTGCAGCCAAGCAATGTGGGAAATGCAATCGCAGTAGCAAGAAAGAGTCCTGCCAGCCCACCCCACCTGTTGTGTCCTCTGGTAAGTCACTGATCGAACCAAGTGAGAAATCTGAAGCTACGCCAATTCACTGACAGTACGTGTAATTTATTCCTAAATTTCTCCTGTGACGAGGAGGCCTCTTGGTCTCCCATCCCTCCCTTTCGTAGACTATGGGAAGAGGGGAATTTTTCCCCCTTTATCGGTTTCCAAAGGAAATTCTCTATGGCTTCTAGGTTTCAGTAATTAAAGTGGTGCCACCAAAACCCCGACAGCAGATTCCATAAGAACATAATGGGATCAGCTGCCTGGATCCCAGAGGTCTATTGAACTTGGTGTTGCAAGCGGGAAATTTTTTCCTAACTCAGTTCCATGTCTGAGACCAAAGCTGGTTTAACTGAGATCAAAGTCAAACTACTTGAAGTAGTATTTTCAGTTTAGTTCAGTTTATGTGGTAAATCATACAGAACTAAAGAATTGGTATCCCTTGAACTTTTATATTAACTCTATTCACAAGTAATCCTAGGGCTGATTCTTCTAAATTAATCCAGTGCTAATGTTTAAATTATTTTTTTTTAGTAGTGAATCATCATATTCAAGCTACAAAATGGGAAGAAATAGAAAACCATTCATCTAAAAGGAATATTTATAGACAGTTACCATTTTCATCTCAATAGTTACCCATGCTTAGCTCAAATTACTTTCTAAAAGACCTGTCATGTTATTTTCTTAGGTGCTGTTTTACTTTGAGAATCTGTCAGGTGGTTTGTGATATGAAGGACAGTAACAGTTGCTTTTTTAAGGTAAATTAGTGTTTGAGATGGTACTGTCTTGTTTTCAGTATGTGTTTTGGAAGAAGAAATAGAGTAATTTTATAATCTCAGTAATTTCATTAACAAATATTCAATAATCAAATTTTAAGTATTAATTTAAGATCTTTCAATCTGTTCCATATCTCAACATTTTTAACATAGCGAAAAAACTATAGTGTTTTGCAAGAGGTGGTAAATTGTGATAGTTGCTAGGAAATCCTGCTCTCAGATAAAATGTGCCAGTGTGCCTTAGATCTCTGTGCACGAGGAGGCTACTATATCTCATTTGGAAGCTTTCATGGTATTTTGTAGTAGTGTCTGATGGCTTGCCATTTTTTTTTTCCAAGAAATACAGAATCATAGAGTCATAGAATCATTTAGGTTGGGAGAAGACCCTTAAGATCATAGAATCCAACCATTAACCTAACACTACTGAGTCCGCCACTAAACAGTGTCCCTAAGCATCACATCTTTTAAATACCTCCAGGGATGGTGACTACAAATACTCTCTTTTGTTTTTTTCCTGTTGTCTTTCTTTACCTCCTTAATACACGTAATCTTTTCTTTTCTCTATTTTCTTGCTTTACCAAGGCCATGTTCACACTAGATGCCTAAGGTGACATGTTGGAGTACATTTGTTGTGTTGATGGGGTAGGTATTGGAGCAGTACAAACTGCAGTTCATAAATTAATACCCACCTTGCTGTTGGATGGCGAATCCTTCCAGGAAAGCTATGTGATACGCCATTTAAATGACTGTGTCTTCAGTTTTGTTAGTAATTGAAATCATGTAAGAGTCAAATATAAGCCAAAATGAGAAGATAAGTAGTAATAAGCTGATGATTTTTTTTGTTAGTAGTTAGCTCCTAATTTTCTTTATCCTGGGTTTTGAACTCTGGGAACCTGTTCTGAAATGTTCAGCTGAACAGCTGCAGGGATGTGGTTTGAAGAGTTCATTGACTTCATAGGAGTGCAGTAATAGAGAGTTGATACGCAGAGTCTCATCTGCCTGTAAATTATACCTCTCATCCAGTCCTGTTCCCCACCTGAGTCTGAAGTGTTGATGTTTCCAGGAAGGATATCTGATTATTTTTTCTTTTGTGTTAGAATCATCATATGGAGAGGAAGTTCGATAGTTCAGGGTGCGTATGTGAGCAACACAAATTTGTCGTTTTAATGCGGTTTAGCAAACAAAATGTGGAGTACGAATTTTAACTCTGATGTGTAGATGTCTTACATGATCCCAGGAAGTCTGGTAACTATCCTAGTTGTAAAAAGATTCCTGTAGCTGTGGTGTCTAATTTAGTGTGCATGCATCAACACTGCATTAAAGATTGCTGAGAGACGCAGTATTTGCTTCTTGTCCAAACCCAGGAGAAGGTCGTGTTTTAGTAGTAATAAAATATCCTATGAGTTACATCAGGATTTGGTAGAAAAACAAAATTAAAACCCCCAAATATATAAATGAAACTATTAGAAAACTGCAGTTGTTTTAGTGACTGATTATTCAGGACCATGAATAAGCTACCTGTGTTTTTTTTACTCTCTGTCAGATTTGAGCTTTACTTTTTTTTTTTAAATTTATGCATTTACTTTGTTCCTTGAATGGTAGTCTTATGTCATGAAATAAAGCACCCAGTGGTCCTGTTGTGCTTGTTTCCAATACAGATTTTCAGGTGAAGGTTTTGGGTTTAAAATTTTTGGTTTACTGTTGAAATTATTTTATTTTTCCATCATGAACTTTGGCTTTTGATTTGATCTGAACCTGTTTTGGGGCTGAATTTTGCTGTCAGCATCGTGTGTGCCTTTGGCAATTCTTCAACGAATTCTTCACAATTAGGTTGTGAAGGCCTCGAGGCAGATATATTTATCTTCACGCTCAGGGCCAAGTAGGCCATCAGGATTTAACAAATAAATAGGTTAATGATTATTAATCATAAATTTTAATGATTATTAATAATCTTAGTTCCTTGTAGCTATTTTTCATAGAGAAATTGGGAAGATTAATTAGGTACGTGTTTGTACAATATTTTCAAGATGTGAAGTAGTATACAAGTGCCAAGTATTATTATTACTTAAAGTCTTATAGGAAGAAAGGAGACATTTATCAGGAGCTGTAGCTACATGATGATGAGACTCACACATTCAGAGTTTTTGGTATCTGGCACATTATCTTCTATACCCATTAAGTAGCCATACAGGAAACATGGGCAAGAGCAGTTGTTTAACGGAAAAAGAAGGCCATGCTGATTGTAGTGTTCTCTGCAAAGTTCATGGTAGCTCCAAAAGGTGCACAGGTAAAACTCTTGTGATAGTGTTAGTTGCTAGGAAATATATTCTAGATAAACAAAATAGGGCTTTAGTAGGAGTCAAAAAGCTAGGCTCAGACAGTGTGTCACAGGCTTTATCTTGGCAGTAGGAATAGGTTTTGTTAAACCACCGCTGCTGCCAGGGCCAGGCTGGAGGGAAGCATCTCCAAACAGAGGTTGAGCAGAGGTGTCCAGTGGGCAGCTCGCTTGGTCAGACTGGGGTGCGAAAGGCACGGGAAGGAGATTTATAACCCAGCCGCTCAGGACCTTGTCCTGCACAGGAGTTTGCATCCTAGTTAGAGCCACCGGTGGGTGAACGTTGCAGGGTCTGCTGTGGCTATTTCAGTAGTTGCCTTTCCTTTGGGCTGGAAGTGGGTTTTTTCCTATATTGCTGAAGAATGGGAAAAACAGTGTGTGGTTTGTTTTTTTTTTTTAAAATATTGGGTAGACAGCAATTACCCAGCACTGCTGCTAAATCCAGAAGGATTTCATATCCCACTACGGTGAAGAAAAGCACGCTTGAGAGAAGACCTCTAAATCAGGACTAAGCCTTCTACACTAGAGGGATGCTTGTTCTTCAGCTCTATGTTCTTTACCTTTGCATATGGCGAAAGAAAACACTGGCATCCTACTGAGGTACTGAGGTGAAAGTGAAAAAGATATCCTGCAACAATGTAGGAAAAAATCCTTGCAAGTTAGTACAGAACAGAAAAGTTGCAGCCCAGTTAAATCATGCCTGTAGATCTTGATGTAGGTATGTATCATTTAGACCCGGGCTTTACCTATACGGGAGGAAGAGACTACCTTAAAGGCACCAGAGCTCTCAAAGATGGGGGTACTATCGATACCCAGCAGCCGTGAGGTCATTCTTCACTATTAGCCAGAGTAGGTGTTTCTAGATAACTTGTTATTTTTGTGGTATTCGTAAGTGTACTTCGTTAAATTCAATCAAAATAAGCTAAAAGTGTGTTACATTAGAAATCATGTTACAAGGATGGGAATAGATACCTATTTCCTGGGTTGTTTGGGGGTTGTTTTTGGGGTTGGTTTGTTTGGTCTAATGGCTTTGCCCTAAACTATTCAAGTCCAAACCACACTTAGAGTTTATCAGGCAGCTGTACTGTGCTCCATAATTACTGGCATGGTAGGCTGTTCTCTCCTTTTGCATGGATGATGTATTTTTCTTTTCAAGACATGTTCCGTGATTCACCTTAGCTAGCATGCGAAGTGAGCGTCAAACATGGTACCTGATCTCTTTTGTTTTGATTTAAGGGCATCTTCCATGTGTGGAATAGTAGAGAAAATATCTTTATACTGGAAGGGAATTACTGGTGTCTTGGTGCAGAACTATTCTCTGGAAAAAAAATAATTTCACTTCAGTTCTGTGTTTTGACAAGTAGATTTACTGGGAAGTTGCTTTCCAAGTGGCAGCTTTCTGTAGGATCACGCTTGAAAACATAAAGGATTTTATTTCTTTCTCTATACTCATTAGTTTAACCTACTTTTTAATACCTTAATATGGCTTAATACGCACTTTCAACTTGGAAGGCTAAGATCATGAAGATGTTTATTTACAGTTTCTTTACTTCTGATAATTTGGCCGTGTAGTAATGATTGTACAGAATCTGCTTTGTAGCAGGAAGACTTCATGTCCAACTCTTAGGGAAAATTAGTGATTACTGTCCCAGAGATGATCCCTTCTGTGGCAATGGGTAATGCTGGGACATCTGCAGATCAATGTGACCCTTTCCAGCTTTAAGGCTTGTTTCTGAATTTCCCTGCTGCAAACTAATTGGAAACCTTAAGAGACCCAGTTGCCTTGCGGTACCAGACCCCTAAAAACTGTGCTGCTAAAAGATAATACAAAAGCTCTGGAGGGAAGCAATTTTCAGAGAACAAATTGTGAGCAGTAATCTATTTATCCTTCCGTGTTGTTGTGATGGGACAAGATCAGATAAAGTGGTTTGGTATTGGATTGAGTCTACACTGTCTGGGTTTTTTTGCCCCTCACTCTCAAGTCCCACAGAGATAAATTATTTTCTCAGTGCTTTTGTTCACTTTTATTTCTGGAAGACAATGTCTGAAAAGTATCTCTTATGTCCCATGGAACATGTACATGAAATTTGCTATTTGAGAAAATTTTAGAATCACTAATGTAGCAAGAAATCTTCTGAAAGCCTGTTCTCTGTCCAAATTCTCTTCCCTGTAAAAACCAGCATCTGAAAGAAGGCAATAGGGTGAGTTAGATGGCCTCAACCTCAATGATACAAAATTGGACTGTGAATATCTTCTTTTTTGAAAAGCATTCTTTCTTGTTTGCTTTTCTTGTATACTTCATTTTTAAAGGAAGAATGACATAAATAGAAGTTGAAGCTTTGGGGAAAAACGAGATACTGATCTTTCAAAAATCCAGGATAGGCAAATGGAGTTAAAAATATAAAATACAAACGAGCAAAAACCTTGAGCAAAATACAAAGATCCCAGTGCATGGTTGAATAAGTTTGTCTTTAAGTCAGGACATCAGAAACATTCCTGAATGCCTAGCAGAAAGGCTTTCTCAGTTGTAGGTGTTTGAATTTGGAGTCCAGTGAGCCGAAGGTTATCTCCCGATCTTGGGGGAGCTGCTGAGATGGCAGCGTGGGGCTGTCTCGGCTGAAACCAGCACGGTAGATCTGCGGACACGTTAGAGAGGCATAACCCGGTGTTGCTGCCAAAAGGAGCAAACCTCTTCCTCGTTTCTCAGTCCCTTTTTCCAGCCTGTAGTGGCAGCTTCATATGGCTGCGCCATGAACTGGCTCTGAAGGCTGGTACAGATAAAAATTAACCCTGTAAAATGAAGTGCAGCATTTTTAACACAGAAGAGTTCACTGACCCTGATTCATTGCACAGGTCTTTTACACAAGGAAGGAGACTGGGAGGTGGTGGGGAAGCAAGGAATGGGGCAGTGTTTTCTGAAAGCACTGGCTGATTCCACTGTAAGGTGCATCTAGAAACACAGTTTGAGAACATCCTAAGAGCCATGGATTGTGCTCAAGCTAACCCATGGATTCGTCAGCTGTAGATCTGTATTAGGTCTGGTGGGTTTGTTGTTGTTCTTAACTATTTTAATATGTCAAGGAGAATTCCTCTTTATCAAATATATGTGTATTTGCACCAGCTGTTTTTCTTGCTTTGTGGAACCTGAATACATACTATGTGTGTACATACACACATAGGCAGAGTTTATTCAATGTGATTGTAGCAATTATAGGTGCTTTTAAAATAATTTTACCTTTTAGTACTCAGGACATTCATGAAGATTAATGATTTGTACAATGCAGGAACTCTGTCTCATTTTCAAAATAATTTCTGAGATAAAATTCTATTAGGCTTAGTTGAAATTTCTTAGGCTGGCTATGAATAAAAACTCAGGACCTCAGGATGTAGTCTGTGGCAGGTTTTCATATCCTTTCTTGAGCAGGAAAACATGGCAGGTATAAAATATATTAATCTGTGCCTGTTACTTGGCATGGGGTCACAGAAGGCTGTCAGCATAAGTAGGAGCAAATTAACATGGCAGTTCTCATGCTGGAGTCATACTGTGTTAATACAAGGCTTCAAACTAGATAATATGAAACCTGAATTGAGAGTGTAATACTTAGGGCTCCACAGTTGGAGCCGTTCATCATGATGATTACAGCTGTGCCTGGGATTCCTGGCCAGTCAGGTTACCTTGTTTTACATACTTGATACCTAATGAAATACAGACCCAGCGGATGTGTGTGTTAGGGCAGGCAGACTGGCACAAAATACACTTGCAGCTTGAATATAATGACCAGCTGAGGAGAAAGAAACCTCTTGAGGAACAGAGTGAGCTTAGCGGTTGTGCTTGGGCGTGGAGCAGGGTTGGAGAGTAGCGGGTTCACCAGGGTTGCAGCACTAACGTGTTTGCAAAATCAAGGACACGGCCCCTGTGGGATTAAAGATGTAAAACAACAGTAAGGATCTGTGTTGTTGTATGTCGTGCTCAATCTATTACTTTTACCAAACTGACAGCAGATTCTTTTATGGTTTATTTTCATTTTATTTCCTGTTGTTTAGCAGTTCCTGAAACTGCCTGTTAGTGTTTAACCTGTATGCAGCATGCAATTGGTATGTTGATCAGTTGTGTTTTTCTGATTTGACAGGATGTGCATGTTTTTTAGAGGTTTCATCAAGATGGCAATGCCATGACAGCATTGATTTAGTAATGTCATAATCTTTGTGTTATGAAGCCTGATAAGACCTTGAGCAATACTATTGCCCCATTAAAGGAGGTACACAAGCAGGAAAACATCACCCCTTTGAAAACCTTACAGACAGAGCCCAAAATGGGCTTACAAAATTAGCTGCAGCTTGCATATAAGGCAAGCCCATTTGGGTCATTATGCCAGTGTGGTTGTATCTGGATGCAGACATATACTTAACTGACAAGAGAATTAATAAATTGAAATTAAAAAAGTTTTAAAGACTTACTTTAAAACTGAGAGAGATGTGGTAGATATGAATGATGGTGACACACGCAAACATTTGCAGCAGCTCGGTTTGAGCATTGTTGTACTTTCAATGCCAGGGCTTTATGTTTTTGTGCCATTGTTTATTTCTATCTCTGCCTCTTTATTTTTAAGCTTTCCAGGCTGTTTTTACTGTGTTACTGTCTGTGCGCTTACTTCTTCAGTCTGCCTGTTTTACTTGTTGCTTAAGCCAAAAAGGGGTGGTAAAATATAGCTAAGGAGACTAGACAGTGGTCTAGTCTGAGGGACAACTAATGAGAACATAATTCAAAATGCTAAATTTTCATAGATTTTTTGCTTCTAATTCCTCTGCTAATTCAGTGTAAAGTTGTTCTTTAAACAGATCTCGTTCTTTTCGGTGTTGTGAAATGATGGTGCTCCAGAGGTTGATGTCCAGAGTAAGGATTCATGGATCTGACTGCTGTTTCTGAGCCTGGTGCCGACTTACTGTTTGGCAGGTGGCAAGTCACGTAACCTCCCTGTACCTTTGCTCCATGGTCATGATTTACATGACTGCGCCTCTGCCACCATACTTTTTCAGGTCTTTCTTTGTAGGCTTCAATGTCTAGAATAATGTGTGGTACATGCACCTATGTTGCTCACGGTGCTTGGGTTCCATTTCATAGGAATTTTTACATAAAAACATATGCAGATAATCTGTATGCTGAGTAAATATGTTAACAATATTCATCATTGACATAATCTTCCAACCTAATTGATTTCAGAGGTGTTGCAAAACCAACTTCTTGCGCATTTTTTAAATCACTTAAACTATACAGACTTTGCTTAGACTTTAGAAGATTATTAATGAGTTTCGTGATCATTTGCATGATCATTGAAAGGTGTCTCAGTTCTGTATTGACATTATGTTACAGTGATCTTCCTGTGGAATATGTAAACATAATTTAATGCTTGTCAGGGTTTCTAGTAGGCACAGAGATTTCAGTGACTAGAAGCACCAAGCGTCTTAGAGCAGCATCTCCCAGGTCCACTGTAATTTACTTACTTGTGTCCCATTTCTTAAAATCAAGCAATAAGATAAGAAAACCTCCTTTAATATTAGAATGTTGTCTTTAAAATGTATTTGTCACTTTATTTCTTTCAAAACTGCGCAGGCTTTCAGCATATGCTTACATTGTCTTAATTCTGACTCTCAAATACAAGTATTTCAGCTGAATTACTGTCTGATGACTGCTCTGAGTATGTGCAGTCTTAGTGTACTGTTCTGTGTTGAGTGTGCAATTGAAATTTTCGGATATAGTTGGTGTCAGCCTGTTTCATCTTGTGCTGTGTCAGATTTTGGACAGAGCTGCTCTGTAATAGCTGGACGTAGGAGTTAATGTGCCAGGAGTGCATGGCCTTCTACCAGTGGTCCTGGAAAACTGGCATGTAGTAACTAGTGCCTGAGCGCAGGTGAGCATTGTAACACTAATGGTAGTGATGCCAACTTCCATTCTCTTCTTGCACACCCAGCAGAAAGTAACCATGGTCTATTTGCAGGTGGTTGAAGCAATTCTCAGGAAACTTTCTGTTGTTTGCTGAAGAAAACATTAAAGTACAGGATGATGTGGTTGAAGTGATGGTAATTCAATGTATTACATTGCAGTTTTTAAAGTATGTATTTTTCCGAAGTCACTACTACTTAGCTATTTAGGGATAAATCACCCAGTCAAGAAAATGCTTTCAATTGGAGTTCTAATATCTGTAGGCTGTAATTTTTACCATCAACACCCCAAGACTTCATGTGAGAAATAAACCACAGGCTACTTTTTTTACAGAAGTTAACATATTTTTAAGTGATTGTAACTGACTTGTACTTTTCATATCCATGTAGTAGTTCACACTACTGCAGAAGTGAAAGCAACATTCACCCAAATGTGACATACGTATCAAAGCTTTTCAAATTATTGCAGACAGCTAAACCGCAATGTGAAGACATTATCCTATGAACAGTTGGCCTCTTGTGTTTTTGTTTCCTCCCTTGTGTAAAACATCTTACAGAGTTGGCAGTTCTGCAGGGTTTGAACTTGATTTTAATGGGAGGAGAAGCAGTACACTTTAAATGAAGGGCTCATATCAGTCATGATAACAAAATGTACAGATGCTCTTTATTAAGAGCAGAACAATGAGATTGTTTTTCTTGCATCCAATATGAAGAAAAAAATGCTGTAGTTTAAGCCTTTTTAATACCATGTTAACAATAGCTAGTGAGTCATTTTGCTATATGGGCTATTTAGCAGATGGTTTATTGTGATATATACCTTGAAGATATTTATGGCATGTTTGTTAACTATAAAGGACAATTTGTGGCACACCAGTCATCTATTACACCTGTATTAATTGTCCAGGAGAAATATCTTGCAGCTTAGGATTTAAAAAAAATTATGCTTGATGATTAAGAGATGTCTCTTTCTTGAGTAGACTGGTGTAGGTCTGCATTTTATGGGATGTGGTGTAAAGAAACTGGGTTTGAGGAGAGAGTGCAGTTAATCTCATTCCTCACAAACGGGTGATGTGAGGGTATCCTTAGCAGAAGTGGCAGTGCTGTCGAGCCTTTGCATGGCAAACTGGCTGTCACACGTACTCAGCAGGCGCAAGGGCCGGAGTTAGCTAGCCGAATGCTCTTCGAAACCAGCAAGCCCAGAAACTCAGGCTGCCGTCCAGTATTTCTGAAAACGTGGCAGGCAAACTGGTTGTCTTCTAAGCACGGAGTCTGCATGAATCCAATTCAGAGGTCCAGTTAGGAAAATGGAGCGCAGAGACACTGTGGGAGTGTGTGGCAGGTTTTTTTTCAGTATACAAGGTGAATACAGTTTTATTTCACAGTAGCTTTGGTAGTGATCTATTCAGTTAGTTATCTGCTTCATTTGGAAGTACTGAATTTGCGATTGATTTTGAATTGGCAACAGCACACAAGTCCTTTTCCTCTCCCCTTGGTGCCGTTCCACTGCCCATCTGCATGCCTTGGGAGACCTTACAGTGCTGGGGCATTTCCAGGGAGACCTTAGGTTCTTTCTGTAGGTAGCTTTCCTCCCTCCTTGCCAATATGTTTTCATAGAGAGCAGCTGATACTCTAGAAATTCAAGTTTATTTCAAGAACAGAGCTGCCTCAAGAGGGAGACTGTTTGACATACTAAGACCTACATTCAAAGTCAGCTAAGTATTAGGAATTTGGGCTGGGCACACTGATGAATCATTTTGGAAAGTGACAGTTTGACTTGGGTTAATGGAGATATGAATATGAACAGGTATTTATTATACAAACAACTATAAATCTTAGAATGCTGCTATCTTCTTAGAAAAGTTTTGTTTTAATTTTATAAACATGCCTTTCTTTTATGCGTATGTGCGCTGGAAAAGAGAGACTGCCACTGTTTGGATCTTGTCTAGAGTTAAGCCATTTGGATGATTTGCAATATAGGAATTTAAATTCAACGCTTCTCCGTATTTCAGAAGTTATGAGTTGTGTGGTGGCACCATTAACATGCATTTTGGTGTTAAGAAGAAAAATGAAGTTATGATTCGTGAAGGATATCAATATTTCAGGATTTTAGATTGAACTCTTTCTGAGAAGAAATCCTAGATTGTGGAATTCAGTGTGGGGAAAAAATATATAGTCTGAGGTGCTGTGGAAGTGTATGCCTTGCAGACTGATTCCAGGGTGTTTCATTGGTAGGCAGGGCACCAAGGAACTTGGTGGGCAAGCTAGGAAAAAACAACTAAAAATACATCAAGGATTTTTCTGACTTTCATGAGAACTTTGCTTCCATGGAATGTTTAGATTTAGAGAAGCTGGGAGAAAATTAAAAAAAACCAGTTTTCTTAAGAGATGTGAGAATTCATTTTTTGAAGGAGAGGCTCTTTCTTTTCTTTCGGTGCTTAGCTCTTGGCATGTTGTTGTGGCTTAACCTGGCAGGCAGCTAAACAGCACACGGCTGTTTGCTTGCTCCCCCTCCCTGCTGTGGAATGGGGGAGAGAATTGGGGAAAAAATAGTAAAATTTGTGAGTTGAGATAAAGACAGTTTAATAGGACAGAAAGGAAGGGATAATAATAATAATAATAATGATAAAAGAATACACAAAACAAATGATGCACAATGCAGTTGCTCACTGCCCACTGACCGATGCCCAGCCAGTTCCCGAGCAGCGGCCCCTGGCCAGCTTTCCCCCGAATTTCTGTACTGAGCATGATGCCATGCGCATGGAATGTCCCTTGGGCCAGTTGGGGCCAGCTGTGCCGGCTGCATCTCCTCCCAGCTGCTTGTGCCCCCTCACCCTCCTCGCTGGCAGGGCAGTGTGAGAAGCCGAGTCATTGACTTGGTGTAAATACTGCTTAGCAACAGCCAAAACATCAATTGACATTATTCTTAGCCTAAATCATAGAATGGTTTGAGTTGGAAGAGACCTTAAAGATCATCTAGTTCCAACCCCCCCGCCACACGCAGGGACACCTTCCACTAGACCAGGTTGCTCAAAGCCCCATCCAACCTGGCCTTGAACACTTCCAGGTATGGGGCATCCATAGCTTCTCTGGGCAAGCTGTTCCAGTGCCTTGCCACTCTCATAGCGAAGAATTTATTCCTTGTATCTAATCTAAATTCACCATCGTTCAGTTGAAAGCTATTGCCCCTTGTCCTATCACTCCATGCCCTTGTAAAAAGTCCCTCTCCAGCTTCCTTGTAGGCTCCCTTAGGTACTGGAAGGCTGCAATAAGGAGCCTTCTCTTCTCCAGGCTGAAGAACCCCAACTCTCTCAGCCTTTCTTCAGAGGAGAGGTGCTCCAGCTCTTCGATCATCTTCGTGGCCCTCCTCTGGACTTGCTCCAACTGGTCCATGTCCCTCTTATTTTGGGGGCCCCAGAGCTGGACGCAGGACTCCAGGTGGGCCTCACCAGGGTAGAGGGGGAGCACGACAAAACACAGCACTATACCAGCTACTAGGAAGAAAATTAACTCTATCCCTGCTGAAACAAGGACATGTGTGTAGAATAGCTCATCATAATTCCACTCAGTAGCTGTGTTGGTAGCACTGGGGGAATTGCTTATTATGCACGCGACGTCTATCTTGCTGCTGTCTCTTCCTTCTCTCTGCTTTGTCTTTAGTGTCTTTTCATAATCTTAAACTGGGAGGAGCTCTTCAGGTAGACACTTTCTTATTTGTTTACAAATAAGTCCTTGCAAACTGGACTACCTGATACTAATTGGGCCACCCACAGCCTGCCATATAGAAACAAAAAAGAAGACATAGCAGCTTGAACTAGTTTTTCTTTATGTTTAAGCAGAACTTGATTAGAAATACCTTCATCAGTCTGGCTAGTAGCCTCTTTCCTTTTGTGCTTGTTCCACATGGGAAATTCTTAGGTAGCATGTAACTTTAAAGTATTAGGTAGCTGTTTCACAATGTAATATCAAGGCAAACTGCAAGGGCTTTGCTGCTTGGTTAGTCTGAAATAATGTATCTTTGAATACAAATGCAAATACAAAGTGATCTTTCTGGCCAGATTAGTAAGTAATGGTTTAGACAATGTAAATGTATGCATTAGCATCAGTTGGGACACTAAAATTTATATCAAGTTTTAGCTTTGGGAGCCAATGGTTCTGGAAACTTAACTATTATCGTGCTTCATAATAGCTATTGCTAATGCTGCATACCAAAATACAGTCCTAAGAGATGTAGGCAAGGCTACATGGGGGGGGAAACTGCAGTTACGTTCCATGAAAGATGTTGATGTTTGAGAATTAGTACCAACTGGTGGGACTTTCTGGTAATGTGTCTTAAAGAGTCACTGAACTATATGGATCCTCTGCTCAAAATGACAGTTGTCATGAAGACTTCCCTGGTATCTGGAGATTAGGCACAATAAACGGACTTAGGATATGGCATGCTCTGGGAGGTAACTTTTGGATTTGTAGGAGGGATGGAATAGATAATAACCCCGATTTCACCAAGGTAAAGGGACATATTTGGAGCATAGCTTGTTGCTTTGCTATCTTCTCTATTAGGAAGACTGAAAACGTGATTTCTGAGACTTTCAATAGTATGTATTAGGGTATGTGCATTGTGCCTATTTCCATAACATATCAGGATAATGTTTTTTGTGCTTTCATGGTGCAAATCTCATCTTTATTAATAAGCTGCCCTGTTGATTCCTCTTGGTCCTGAAATCAGAGAGCAAGTTGGGTGAAAAGCTGAATATTATTACTTAAAGAGAAAAGTTTGTAAAGGAAGAAGAAAATTCCCCATATTGTGAAAAATAAGTTGCCTTGTCTTTGGTTATGTGTAGCAGGTAGTTGAGTACTGTCTGAAAGAATTCACATAATAAATCTTTCTGAAGCTGATTGCCTTCCTGCTTTTGTGATGTTTCATCACAAAAGGGGGTAAGTAATTAAAGGAATGGTCAGCCCCAGGATAACATTCTCTTCTTGCTTCTGTGGTCACGACTCAATCAACATAAGTTGTATGGATTTGTGTTTGCAAAATATTTCATTTGTACACCTTTTCTTACTGGCCCATGAGGTGCTAACTATTCACTGTTAGAATATCCTAATGTTTTTTCTGTTGGCTTCATTTAAGCCTTTTGGATGGAGGGAGGAAGGAGTAACACTGCATTATTAAAGGAGTGTAGCTTGTTTCATATCGATGTTGCTTGAGGAGAACAACCCCTGCAAAGAGAGAATTCAAATTAAACTCTAGTTCCACTTCCAATTTCTGAAGCGTTAGGGAAAAGAACAAGACTCAGTCTTAATCACGGGTGCTGTAACCATCCCTGTGGAGAATCTTAGTTTGTCTTGCCTCAGAAATGGCGTGGCATAGTTCAGTGCCTCTGTTGAAGGTCAGAGTCTCAGTCTCTTCGTACATACTCTTAAATTAAATTACCATCCACTACTATGTAGTGTCTTTACGAGGGTATAAATGCAATTTCTGGTTTTCTACTGGCCACAGGTTGAGGATCTGGTTAAAATATTGACCATAGCAAAATTAGTATAGCCTTCCACTGGAGATGGGTGACTAGCACAGCAGTTTCCAGGTGAATCCTCAACACCTGCAGTCTTCAGTGAATTGTAAACTGCTGCAAATAGGAGGATGTGGAAGGGTATAAGGGTTATTCTTGGTTAACTGATGTGTTTTGCAGCAATACTAAACAACACACGATCACGTCGTCTTTAACTTTTGGGTATGTGGCCTTCACAGAGGTATCCCTACACTTGACATATCAAGCCAGTGTCTCATGGGAAGTGGCAATAAGTGACTAATGTGCGTGACGCTTTCTCAATGAAAAAGACTGGATTTGCCTTTTTGTTCTCCTGATTTGTTGGGTGTTTTTCTCTCCCTCTTTTTTAAATAGAGGATAAAAATCTAATTTGCCAGAAAGTTATTTCAGAAAAGTGATATATAAAAGAGAACATATTGCAATAAAAGATATTCCTGGCTAGAAACATCAAAAGCATGGATATTTTCACTGAGTCTCCTGAAGAAGACTAGAGTAAGCACCAATGTTAGACATTCTTCATTGATATATAAACTTTAATTTACCTGCTTTTCTTTCCTTAGGAATAAAAAATCTTTTCCTTAAGTATGATTACTTTATTTACAATTTTCCACTGATCTGTAGTTCCTTTCTGTACTCATGCTATGGTAGGATGGAGAGAATGTATTTTTCACATTTGCATTTTTAAAATTTTCTTTTCTAATTCACTAGAAAGCTAGACACACAGATATAAAATCATACTTTTCAAAGAATTTGATTAATGCAGTGTATTTCTGTACATAACCTTCTAATGCTGATAATTTAATCATCAGTTCTGAAGAGTGTGAATGATGTGTTGATGGATACAGCTACAAGCATTGAGAAAATGACTTTTTTTTTAGTTTCAGGTCAGATTTAGAGCTGTTATAACCAAGAGCTTGTAGGAACATACTTACTGAAATCAGGATTATGGTCATCAATGAAGAAAGGGATAGTTCTGTCCGACTTAATACTATATTTTGTACAAAGAGAGAGACTTGTAATCTCAAGTGACTTTGTACACAGAAACGAAAAGAAAGCAATATTGTTCCCATTCCTAATTTGAAAAATGGAGATGCTATGGCTGATGGGTTTATTCCGTGTGTAGTGCTTGCTGTGCTGAACTGGGCTGAAGGGCTCCACAGTGTAGAGATCAAGCACACTGCTCCTAATTTAAGGTTACAGCAGACATTGCTGAAATTAATACCTGCTCAGTGACTTACAGGACCATTCATCCATCTGCTTACGTCTCCGTTGTACCGGACCTTGCTTCTACTGTGGTAACTTTCAAACATTGCTAAAAGTGTTCCTTTTGTACTTGCACATGTGACATAAAATAATCTGTTAATTCTCAGAAACAACTGCGTGTTTAGCTGTGTTGAGTTTAAAATTAACAGTCCTGAGTTCAATCCACAATTTTTTAACAAGTGTTCTCCATTTTGTTTAATGAGGACCTTAGTCTGAGAAATAGGATTAGAGCAGGTCTACAACTGTGACGGCTTTCTAGAGACCCTTTGCTTGGGGTTACACACTGTCAACTTAATAGTGAGTGAGGACAAGGAGTTATGCTGTTCAGGAAAAGAAGGAAAGAAATGTTGTGTTTGAGACGGAATTGTAATGGGTGAAGAACCATGAAGAACAGACTGAAGAACCTCAGTCATGTAAAAGTGAAGAGCTGAAAATGAGTTGATGGGTGAACACGCTCCTGCATGAACAGTCACTACTCATTCTGGAGTCATTCTTGGTGATTATTTTGGTCATTACTTTGGTGCTTTGACCAGTGGTTGTTGGTCCTTATTTGGAAGTTTCTTTATTACTAGTGTGCTTTCCTGCTCTGAGTCTAACTGGTTTTGCGGTATTAAGTCCCATCACAATGTTTACTTGCCTACATCTGCCAAACACTTGTGTTTTTCCCGACTGGGAAGAGTGTGTGGATGGGATTTGCTAATCTGAACGAATAGTTACGCGTTCCAGTTTATTTAAGCTGTTCTTTAATGTGTGATGACATGATTCTCTTTTGACAGATGAATGTTGTTTCTGTAGATCTGCAGTGACATTGCTCCATTTTGACTTTGTGCTGTCAGCTTGGTACATTTATCCTGACACTGTTGTATTTCATCTTGATACCATATTCTTGATTTGACATTGCAATGCCACCTCCATAAATTTTTATGGACGTTCTTAACTCATTTTCTAGGTATTTTTCAAAGTGAATGAAAGCCTGACACAGTTAGAATTGGGAGCAGTATAAAGGCAAAATTGTGGAGATGTATCAGAGGAATGAAAAGGGCAGAGATGGTGCTCAGTGGGGAGAAACCAGGTGTGCAAGATGCATGGATGGTGCTTACAAGGAGCAGCGTGATATTCTGGTAGGGGGCTATCTTAGAGAAATGTATTCTGCTGGCATGCTGTCAGTATAGCCTTAACATTTTCAGCTCCTTTGCCAAGACGATAAATAAAATTTGGATAGTCGTGCCATAGAACGTGCTTTGTTCTCATATACTCTCACCGTTCAGGATCACGTAATCATTGTCTTAGCACTGTAGGATTGCTGTTGTGGGAGCAATCGTTTCCCCTTGATATCGTTATTGACTTAGAGCTTCACATCAATACCCAGGTTTCAGCATGTGATGGCTGAACAGGCAGCCAATACCATCCTTTCCTCTGTTGGGTTTCGTAGTGGCTGTCTATTAAGACAGCCTGCCTGCTGTTCTGGTAAGACAGAAAGCAACAGAATATTGCATGTTTTGCATGCGTGCAAAAGGTATCATTGCAATTTTTATGGCAATACGTACTATATCCACTCTCTCTCTGCTGCTCGGTGCATCCTGGCTACATTATGATCCTGGTGTGTGTAGCTCTGCAGATACGTGCTCGCTGTAAGGCTGCAGAAGACCGATTTGACCATCTCACAAGTCCTGTGTATTTTGAGATGTCCTCTGTGCTTTTTGAAGTGCCTTCAGATCCTCAGCACCAGTAGTGGTGGTTGACCAGAAAGTGTTTATGCTGTTTTATGATCATCAGTGTTTAGAAAGAAAGTTTTCTTTAATAAGAAAATGATGTTTTTAAGTCTGTGTGGATTGTTTAGTGTGCTATTGTCTGCACTATATGTGTTTGATGTAAAAGTTGTTCAAACTTTTCCCTAAATTGTAGGAAAAAATGGATGCAGGATATGGAAACATTATCAACCTTAAAATTCTTTAGTTAAAATCAATCGTTTTTCTTTCCTTAAAAAAAGAATGTTTTAGTAATTTAGTGCCTAGGATTTTTTTTAATCAAATACGCTGCCAAGTTAATTTTTTTCTCCCTATTTGAGCATGCTTCATCAAAATAATGTGAAAATAGAGGCAAAGCTAATGACACCCTTGTATCTCCATTTTGCCATCATCATAAAATCCTGAATCCTACTCCAGATGATTAGTAAATAAGATGAAGTAATTTACCTGAGAGAATTGACTAGCTACAGTGCATGAACTGTAATTGTGATATTAATGTCAAATAGACTTAGTCATTTCCAGTTACGTTCTGCTCTTGAGCATGAAGTACTTCTCCCTCTGAAACCCATAAGGGCTGTGTGCATGCAAAAAACCTTTGGTCTTGAGGTCCCAGCCAACAAAATATATTTTGACCTGTGTACTGGGGGGGGGGGAATCATGCGTTGCCCTTACCCTTTTCTATGAAAGGATTCCATAATATAGGTCACGAAGGACATCTCTGTTGTTGGAGGTTAAAGTCTGACTGGATATAAGGAGAAATTTTTTTCACCATTAAGACAGCCAGGTGTTGGGAGAGGTTGTCTGGAGAGGCTGCCAGTCTCTACCCTTGCAAATTTCCAAGACCCAACTGGATTAAGTCTTGAGTGATTAGAATGCAGATGTAGTGATGTCATAGGTCAAAGGCATTATAACTTTCTGAGATTTTTTTTTTCCTTTTTCATTTGTATAAGGCAACAGAAGTCCTGTTCCTGACTCCATGTTGATCTCCCCAAGCCAGCAGAGGCATCACTGAGGCTTTCCAATATGCACAGTATATGCAGACTGGCAAAAATGTACAAGAAATTTCAAAAGTGATAGTTTACAGTTTCTTTGTAAGAAAATTGCTAGTATGCATTGGGAAGCAACAGGTTAAATAGAGCATGAGATACCGAGAATGGACTCATCCGTTCCATTTTTTCTGATGTCTCTCTGGTATTCCATGCTGGAAAGCTGCGGTTACACTTTGACATCTAGATAATAATTTATACTGTGTGTATTCTTAAACCACTTCAAATTTTTTAAAGCAATTGGAAAAGAGGAGGGGGAAAAAAAAAAAAAGACCAGTGCATTTTTCATAAGAACTTTCTTGTCAAGAGTACAGAGCTGCAAAAGAGAATTTGGGGGGGGTGGGAGGGGGAGGAGAGCCAGATTATTCCAATATGTCATAATATGTACAATTAAAGGGACATATTTGTACTGTCTGCCAGAACCTGTGAGATCTTGGCAGACTAAAAGCGAAAAGGGTCAAAAAGGTTCTTTAGTTTAATATGTCCGCTTTAATATGTAGCATGGGTATTACAGTTTAGACTTTAAACTTCGCTGAAATGCTTTTTCAGTGGTTTATTGTGGTCTTCAACTTGCAGAAGAGTGGGCAAAATCATAACCTGCCAGTAATGGTGATTTTTATTTAATATCCTTTTTCATTTGCAGACTCAAAATTGCTCAGCAATTTCTGCTCGCTCTTCCAATATACTTAAAACAACTATTAATAATGGGGGTGTTTCTCTTTTCCATCTACCTGTCTCTTCTTTTAGGGAGGTGAGCTGTTTAATTGTGCAGCATTTTTGACTCATCTCCTCATAATTCTTGTGTAGTTACTGGGCAACATATGCTAGTGTTATACCTAAATTATTATATTTTGAAAATGAAATCTTGGCAGCTGCCAAGTGATAGTCTAGCCGACAAAATTCTGATTGATCACCTCCATGTGGGACTGTGGCTTTTAAATTGGTAGGTAGTACTTTACCAGCAGTACAACCTCAAAGACACCAGTTTTACTGAAGCCTCTGGATTAGGCTCTCAATTACCTGGAGTTCCAGTTTCAATTAGACTAAACTTGGAAGAAATTACTGGCCCGCCGCAAAGGTCCTTGGAACAAAAGAAAATGAGAAATTGCTTATTTTCCAGCAGGCATCTAAAACAAATTGCACTTGGTGTTCCAAGTTGTCAGGGATAAGCTGGGTTGCAGCCAGGCTGGACTCATTCTGCTGCTTATACTGCTTAGTGGCAGTGGAAGAGGAATATTTAAAATATCCCACAAACTTCTGTAAGTCAAGTTCCCCGTAGAGGGTTTTTGTAATCATTGTTTAGTGCAGATCTGCAGGCGAACTCAGTACAGAAGATATTAGTGTGGAAAGAGTTGATACTGCCAGATCTATGGGGAACCATATGGATACTGCCGTTGGCAATCTGCCAAGTGTGTCCATAGATGCCTCTAAATATTCTTAATTTTTTTCGCTATAGGATTGCTATTGAAATTCTCCAAATGCAGCACAGCTGTTGCACAGGATTTGCATATCTGATACTCTGTGAGTCCCAGAGAGCGCTGCTTGTACGGGTCACTAAGCCAAGAAGCGCATAACGCTTCAGACGTCTCAGAATTTCCATTTATATAGTAGTGTGTATTTAAAAGTAAATTTTTTTCTACTGTTTACCATAAGATAGCATCTGAAATTGCCTAGCTTTATGCTGTACTTAAACCAGAAGACATCTGTAGTAACTGTTTGGTCATGACTATAAAACTTGGACTGCAAAGCTGCTTAGAATATATGAAGAATAAAACTGTGAGTTTTAAAAAAGAGAGGTGAAGGGGGAAAAGGAGGGGAAAAAGTGTACAAGGAAAGATTAATTAACAAACAAGTTTATTAAAATACAAACATGCAATTCTGTTATACATTGTACAATGAGAAACATCCAACATGAGAAATGTTGGACTATTTTGTTGAAAACATTTGGTAATGTAGCAGGCCCTAATTCTGTAGTCACATTTGTGAACACTCCTTCCTTTTTTTTTTTTTTGAAGCCGTTAGGACTTCACATTGGTGCAATGTTTGTCTTCACAGATCATTTTGCCAGTAGCCAAGTCTCAGGACTGCATTATAGCATCAATTTTGAGCAGAGCTGTCCGTTAATCAATAGTAAAATTTGCTTTAAAAAAAATCCCTGGCAGAGTCTAGCTGTTCCCCACATATATTAGTAATTTATTATTAAATGGAGCATTGGTATTTAAAAAAAAAACGTTCCAAATCATTGAAATTAAGAAAGCCAGAAAGTTTTGGTTTTTTTATAAAGCATATGACAGCTTTCAGCTGGGATATTTGTGGTATGTCAATTGATTTATTAATTCTGTGGCTTCCTTCTGGTTCCACTGTGTTTCTTTGCAGAGCTATAGCGTGTGTTTGGGCAGGGGAGGGAAAGGATCAGTTGCCTATCCGATTTTTAGTAAGAGATGGAAGTAATTTGATCTGTACATGCTTGATCGCTTACTACCCAAAGTATTATGGAATTAGCCCCTTTTCATAGTGATACATTATTATTTTCCCCTCATATAGCTTAAATGTGAAGGGGATTTCTTTGCCACCTATGAACAGGAAAACTGAGTCCGTAACAATACAACATTCAGGTAAGACTTACGGCTCCTGTTCTTATATAGGAAAATATTATTTACATGTAACACGGTGCATGTCCGTTACTCTGGTGTTACAATCAGTAGGTCCTTGCATGGTGGTCTATACTAACCAGCAAAACAGTGACAAAGTCATACACATAAATGATTTTTTTGCTTCTGGCAGCCCAATTCATGATTTTAGCAGCGAAATAATGCTGAGTTACGCTGTCACTGGATTACTGTGGTGCAGTCTTTCTGAACGCTACCACTCTATATAGCTCTTCACACATCTCTGCCCACTGCATAACTGTGCTAAGGAGGTATTTTGGTAACTACTGAGTAACTACTGCTGATTGCTCCAGTGGACTTTGAGGAGAGGTAGTGCCCCAAATGCCCTGTTCCTATATGTTCTTGGAGCCCACTGCTTCACCAGGTGCATTTAATAGTAGTCTCAGAGGAAAATCCTGCTGGAGAGCCAAAGGCAGGCAGCACTTAACTGATTTCAAATATAAAATACTATTGCCATGATAAAAACAAAATAAAACCAGAATGTCATGTAGATTCTCAGCAGTTTAAAGTGAGGAGTCCACAGATAGTGGAGAAAAACCAGGATGCTGGAGAGAAAACAAACTTGACTTGAAGTAAATGAAACCTTTTCAAGTTGGAAACAAACACCCAGGAGCTGCCGAGCTTAGTCTGCATGTTGCAGCAACGCCTCGCAAATCCTCTCACGTTGTAATTGCCACATAGAGAATGTGCTTCTCCCTTCCTGCTGTTTAACAAAGGTTTACCAGCAGGATGTTGTACCGCGGGTCATATTGCAGTTGACTTTATTGACTTGATGGAGTGTTCTATATTACATTTACTATAGAATTATGTTAAAGCACAAATGTTGTGAAACAAATTAGAGTGGTCAAAATAAATGAACAAATAAATGAGCTAGATGAACTAGCACATGCCAGTTGTTTTCTACTGCTCTAGTCTTGCAAAACAACTGTAAATACAGTGTAAATAGCCACAAAGACCTCAATTATTCTTCTACTTGTTCATGCAGATTAGCATGATTTTGGTCTATAGCTAAGTGATTTAAACACCAATTCTGAGAATGACTGATGAGGTTCGTTTACACTAGTGTAAATCTACAGCTTCTGGTTTTTGATTAAAGTTTTATGTATCAGGCTGTTCATCAATCCTTCCAAATGTTGCTGTTTGTGCAACTCATAATAGAGATGATCTTTATGTATTTAGTGAAATGGGAGAAAAATCTGAGGGTTTTTTAGATGTTTGTTCTCGTATCATATAAAACCTGTGTGTCAGCTTACAGCAAATCTTCAAAGATGCTAATTTAATATATTTTTAAAAAGATAATAACAAGAGCAATTGCCTACTACCAAGTAAGCAAAGTGAGATAGAAATGTTGTATCTTTCAGCACCAATGTGATGATTCATTTTAGAATCGGGACTAGAAAGTTTTCACTGAACTGTTCCTGAACAGCTATCACTAACTTTATGGGTTTCAGTTTGTAGTTACAAGCAATCAGTTATTTGAAGACTTGTTTGTTCTTAAACTTTATTGAACATCCCATTGGTGGGAGGGAATTGCAGGAGTGCACTAATGCAAGTATTGCAATACTTTTGGCCCCTTCCATAAGCAGGATTATTGATTTTTATGGGGCTCTTTAGCAAAGTTTGTAAGGTAACTTGGTAAGGATGCAGTCGGGCCCAGTGTGGTTTAGGAGTTTTGACTAACAAGTCACAAAAGACATTCAAGAGAATACCTGGAGGATCTTAAGTTTAGGGCTTTCTCATTTGCAATGCTACATTCCCTTTCTAAGACTCGTTAATGAAGTGCTATTGTAATAAATCTTGCTTTAGGTAATGAGAAAATACATTGACTGCAGGGATAGGAAAAGACCTGTAAATTATAGGCTGCTTGTTATTGGCAGAATGTTTTTGTGACAAATAATAGATTTCACGCTGGAGAAAGAAGTCTAGTTTTGTAGTCCAGGAGAGGAAACATGACTTGAGCATGGGAAGGTAAATGACTGAATCACAGGACAGTCTGTTAGGAGAGAAAATACTGGATGTTGCCTCATGTAAACTGCGTAGCTTTCCTAATTTATTTCAGCAGATCTACCATGACTAACACACATGAGTTCTTGCATATTCTTAAAGACAAATAAAACTCTTTCGTGAGTTACATTAGTGATGCCATCTTGCCTCTTGTAGTCTGATAAAGTGAGAGCCAGGCTGACTTTTGGCTGTGCTTAGGCTCTTCCCTTTTCTGATGTAGCACAGAGCATCACCGTGGGCCACTGGTACAAATTTTGATGTAAATCTCCAGAGGCCATCTGGAATATCTTCTGAGTGCCCACCCAGTTTTTGGCTTCATAATGAGTCTTTAATCCCTTATCTTTGCTTAGTTGACAATTTAGCCCTTTGCTCCTTCCTTGTTTGACAACATGATTTGGAATTCTTACATGAGCCAAATTCTCTCTTGGCTTCACCTGTTAGCAGCAATAGACTTTTCTCTTTATGATTCAAATTTTTTCATAGTTACTCCTCTCCCTAATTTATAATGAACAGAGGATCTTTTAATGACTCACTAATCTTTTTTCATTTCAGGACATCTCTTAGTTCCTTCTTCCTCACCTTGCCTGTTACAATTAATAATTTTCTAGTCAATACCGTTAATTCCGATTTCTCCAAATTTCCTACTACTGCATAATCCTTCTCAACTAAGTTCCTAACTCGTACTATACAGCTGCTTTCAGTGCGTTGTTCCAGTGCCACTATGTTTTTCTTCTTTTATGGCTAAGCTTGTATTCTTAACATACAGACTCCCTAATCCCTTCATTTCAATTTTGTTATTCTTCCTCCACAGTCAAGTACTTCATTTATAGTTTATGTATTTCCATCAGCCTGCCAAACCCAGCCGTCTGCTTCTGCATCTTTTTCTTTTACAACTCACTGGAGGAGATTTCTTTTTTCTGTCTGTTCTCAGGAACAACTACTACTGCTGCTGCTTTTCTTTAGGGTTTAGCCACTCACTACTCAGATCCATCTCCTCATCTTATACAGCTACCTTATTTTCTCACTATCACTTTCTCTTAGGCCACATTTCTCCTCCTTTTTGTCCTCCCCCCCATATTAATACGTTCTAAAAAGTATTTTGTTCCTCAGATTTACTGCAGAGTACACCTTAGTCTAGTTTCCATCTGTTTTTAGCAGCAGATACTGTTTCAGCAAGCCTAAAATAATGATTTCTTGGTCAAAGATCACAGCTTTTGCCTCATGCTTTCTTGTAGATAAAGCTGATCACTTATTCACCCTTCGGTCATAATTTCTACTCCTTCCAATATTGAACAGTTATCTGTCTCTGCAGTTACTGCTCTGGCTTCTTGCATCATCATGTTTGTAGACATTTTCCTTGTTCCACCCTGTACTTTGTAGGAATGCTGCGTTGCATTCCTGCGACTGTCTGCTCTCTGTGAATCTTGTCACCGGATGATGCCCTCTTCTCATACATGGTCAGGTACTATTTTTATGCAGATGATTTGCAAATCTCTTTGTCAGCCCACGGTTTGTTTGCCTCTGTTCAGGCATGCATTTCATCTAGCATCTTCAGCGTTTCTGGCCTGACAGCTCGTTGATAACAAAGGTAAAGCAGAGCTCCGTATCTCCCCCTACAAAACTCTCTTGTGTCCCTTGCTTTTTATCCCACCCTCATCATATTACTGTCTGCAGTCAGTTGGTGTTTGTTATCTAGACATGTTCAGTTATGAATTCTTCCGCTCTGGCTTTAATGTTGCCATTATCTCTTCCATCACCTAGAATGTGTGTCCCTGCTGTCATTTGTTTCCCCTCTTCAACCTTCTGTTTAGATTCTTTCTGGCTCTTGCTATCTTCAGCTGTGGACAAAAAGGCATCCTGTATTTTCAAAGTTATACTTTTATTATTTCAATTGCTTTCCTTACCATCAGTGTTTTCAGTCTAGTCCATTCTAGCCACTCCTGCCAGGATCGTCTTTATCGGAGACGGTTCAGCTCACTGGAGAAGAATTTCTGCATTTGTTCCAAGTTACCAGTGAATGGTTTCATGCTCTTTTAATCTGTAAAGCTGTTGAGGCATCTCTTAACGCAGCTAGGAGTCTGCCTTAATTTCCTCTAATTCCCTAGAATGTTTTCCTAACTATTCTGTTCTCAGTATTTCTTTCTTTGTGCTTTCATGCTTTCTCAAATACCTCTGCTCTCTCCCTTCAAATTTAATTTCTTAATCTTGTAGCTTTGAGACTTTTTTGCATATCCTTGCATAAATATCTCTTTTGTTTGCCATCTGTGCAGTATTTGTCTAATCTTCTTAATAAGATAAGGCCAAGAATTTATTTTTTTACTCTGTCCTCTTTTATTGTGAGTTTTTATACTATTAAGACACTGTAGATATTTAACCGTTATCAGTAATGCTTCATAGGTTTTCTTTCCTCCACAAATACACTTTAATGGGTTTTAGGCATAATTGTTAAGATGAAGGGGATAATATACGATACACAAAATACACTTGCTGAAATTAAATTACACAGAGGTCTGTGAATAGAAGGCAATGGCAAACCTCTGCATGTGCCCTTTAGTAGAGAGACAGTGCCCATTCCTTTGGTAAACTGGCGAGACCACTTCCGAAGAAGAAAACCAGTCGATAGGATCGGGGGTTATGTGAATCTTTGATCAGAGCCGTCGTACTGGTTTTCCACTACTGGTTTGTCAGTATTATGAGCAATAGTATTTTAATAAGACTACATTTAAAGAATACTTGATTATCATGAGTAATGAATTTTAATTTTTAAAGTTAATTTTAAAAGTTAACATTCTCATCTTTGGACACTGCATGAGTGGCACGTTTTCATTTGCACACCAAAGGCACTATGGTGAATATGTGGAAGATGTATTTTGTTTTCATCTGAGAAAGCAGAATGCTGGTATCATTTTTCACTCTAACAGGTTTTCTTCAAAGCAGTACCAGTCAGCTTGCTATTTTTTTCGTCAGTCCATTACAGGCTACGTGGCTTCTTCACATTTCTTTTAAATAACAAGATCTTATTATAAAATTAATGTTGATTGTCTTTCTTTTTCAAATAATCTGCCTATCATAGTGATTGGAGTCCTCCCTAATGATGAACTTGTGCTGAAGGTTCACCACTTTTGCTTAATTATCTCCATAACCCACTGACTGAAGGATGTATGTTTTGTGTGTTGTACTAGACCTCGGGGTTTTCCAGCCGGGCGTTCAATTCAGATGATGCCTTTTCTATTTGTAAGAAGAAAGGAGAGCTCAAGAATTTACCAAGTGTCACACTATAGTTATATTTTTATCAAAAAATTTCAAGACGTTTAACAGAAAAATTAATTACAATAATGCAAATTACAGAATTTAAACCAATGACTTTTAATCCTTTGTTGTAAAGATGCCTTAAAACTTTCAGTCCACGTGGCGGTTCCTGTAGAATTTGTCTGTCTGGATTGCTGAATAACACATATGAATCGCTTTATTCTTACAACTTTATATATAAAGGTGCCTTAGAACTAGATTGTTGGTTCCCTTGGCTTCACTGACCACAGGAAAAAATAACTTGTCTAAAAGATGTAGCAGCACATGACTTTTCTGCTCTTCTTTTGAGAGCCTGTAAGGCTAAAATTGCCGTATCTTGCGAGCTTCAACTAGAATGTGCATATAGGAAATAAACTGCAACAGCGGTGGTAAAAGTAGTGTTTTATTTTCTACAGAAACATAGAGATCAAAAAGTGCATTAAATACAAAAACGTATTACAGGATAACTTCCATGGGCAACATGTTTTTCTTTTTTTTTTTTTTTTTTTTTTTGCACAAAGGGCTCAGTGGTTTTTATGAGCACAGATGGCTTCGAAAGTGTGCCACCCAGTAACCGGAGACTGCTGGGAAGAGGAGTCCTTGTCCAGTTAATAGCATCATTGAAGGTCCTGCAGTGAAATAAGGCATCTTTGAAGTGACTATCTTGTTAACTTCTCACTTAGCACATCAAAG
The DNA here is from genome assembly GCF_964289735.1 of Phaethon aethereus. Taxonomy (NCBI): domain Eukaryota; kingdom Metazoa; phylum Chordata; class Aves; order Phaethontiformes; family Phaethontidae; genus Phaethon; species Phaethon aethereus. The sequence goes on from NC_138580.1 coordinate 39,624,883, forward strand.
TCAGGAAAGGATGCCTTTATTTCGTGTAAATGCAAATTACAGCTCTTGCTTGTGTGAAGCCCTGCTTCAAAACCTTGCAGATGTCCCAGCTGATTTTGATGGTGAATGTTTTGTCATCGGTAATACAGGAATAGCTTTCAGTTTTTAATGGAAGTGTTGTACTTCGGTGATCTCACTGGAGCAAATTGCATATGGAAATCCATTTCTCGCTGGATCTTCCTTTTATGGTGTTATGTTACCCGCCCGAACAGTACTAAACAAAAACTTAAGTATCTTCCTACTTCATCTTTATCCCAAAATCACAGAATGAATGTTGCAGACAGCTTAATGTTCAAAATGTCTGGTTTTCTGTTGTTTTTCTGTAAGATATTATTAAACTTTTCCCAGTGATGCTTAAAATAGTTGTACGATAAATTGCGGTATCTTAGTTAAATTATATTTATTTGGCATTTTAATTAGTTTTCGTGATCTCTGTGTTGTGTCAGGTACATGCTGATCTTGTTTGCTTGCTGCGATCTGTTTTCAGTACTGTGACTGTTGGTGTGGAAGTCTGCTGCTTAACATGGCTTGGTGAAAGGCTAAGAATAGCATGTATTTTGCTACTTTTATTGCAATGCCTAGATTATAGCATCACACGTGTATGCAATATTCCTCTCGGTGAGGTTTGTAACACCCCCTTACCAGGTTTTCTGAAAACGCAAGGGAAGGCTTGACTTCTAGGAAAGCGATGTTATCTGTCTCCAAATGACGGGTGGCTTGGTGGGGCGAGTAGAGCAAGCAAGCTGGAATGGTGCCCAAACGTGGTGAAGGATGGCCTCATTTGTTAGCCCGGTAGTCCATTTCTGCAGCGCAGATGGCCGCAGTAACTGCACGGTAAGCCTTTTCCTTGTGAATGGATGAGCCTCCACGATTCTACTCTTTGCTGTAAAGTGGCGTGTATGATGTATCCCAAGGAGTCTTTACATCCAAAGAAAAGGAGGGACTATAGGAACCTTTGATCCTTTTCCTATAGCACCCTGTTGCCTTCAGAGGGGACATTGTAACTGGAAGCAGCTTTCTTGGCACTGCAGATGTTAATGCCCGTGTTAAAAGATGTGACCGTTACAGGAGAAGCATTATCTATACGGTCCCGAGAGAGGCAGAGAGAGAAGGGATTATACATTTCCTAAAACTGCAGAAAGCAGAAGCGCTAAAGAAACTGGGAAAAACAAACAAAACCTCTAACATGTAATAACAGTGAGGGGATAATTAGTTATGTTACCTGAAAAGCAAAGGATCATCAATGGAGGACTCTCCAGGTTCCACAAACAATCTCTTTTATCCACTCATAGTGGAGAAATGTTGATATAAGGGCCGATCAGCTGAGCAGAAAGCTCGCTCAGCCACAGAAACTTTCAAGGAACCAGACAATATTTACGTGGGTGGTAAGATCACTTGGCTTTCAAGTGTCAGTAGGAAACATCAAACCTATCCCGCTTTTCCAGAGAGACTGATAAATGAATTCTGTAGTCAGTGCTGCAACCACAAATAGCGTCTACCTGTCGTCATATGGCACAGTAGTCCCACAGCGTGTAACATTGGCGTGAGCCAGAGCCACACTGGCCTCGGGCACTGACTCCCAGGGTCAGTACGAATGGGAAGATACTATTGCTCAGCAGCTCAAGCCAGTTCAACCTCCCACAACTGCCTGCAACTAGTCTCCGTAACCTGGCAATCAGAGAGCTGACAAGGAAGCCTTCCTGCTGAAGGGAGGGTCAGAAAAACGGGCTGGGAGAATCACCAAAATGTTTTACTTTTCAGCTGCTGTCCATATAAATCATGCTCTTCTTGCAGGTGCTTATATGAGCATCAGTATCTTTTTGAAATCGTAAAATTCTTGAATGTCAGACTTAATGCAGGTCCCCTGGAGAACATGGAACGTGGCAAGCACCAAGGTGGGTCACAGCCTGTTTGCTTGCCTCTGAGCTCCGCTACTCGAGACAGCTCCTCTTGATGTACAGCTGTAAAGGCCATTAATACGTTGCGCTTGTGTACTGGAACCTATACAGCATCAAATGGCTCAAGTTCCTTATCTCAGAGTGATTAGTCATATGCTAATGAAGATTAATTGCAGCTTGAATGCAAGACCTACATTTCCCCCCCATATTTCAGGACGTATTTCTGACCTACCTGCTTTTCTTAGTGAAGATGATCACTGATTTAGTGTCTTACAAAAATTCATTACCTTCCTCTTGAGCTCAGGCTCAATACTATTTCATCCAGATACTGTGATGGAAATTCAGCTAACTGGCAGAATTTACTATTTTTAGGCTAAGAACATGAACTGATAATAGTGTGGAACCTCTGCAGCAAGTTGTAAAGCATGTATGAGATAACAAAATCTATGCTCAGGCTACAGAATGACGGCTTCAGTCTCTTAGGCTTTGTGGCCTTTATTGCAGTATTTATTTTGGCTCCTGAAATGGAAAGTCCAAAAATGGTTGAAGTAAGAAATCCAGAACTTTTTTCTTTTTAATGTCCCATCTTTAAATTTCTGCCTTGTTATCCTACATAACCTTCTAGCTATCTTTTTTTTGAGTTTTCAGGAAGGCATGCTTTTAATCGGTTAAAATAGTTCCAAAATAAACTGGTTTATACTTTTATATTCCACATAGTTACTGTATAGAGCTAGGTGTCATGGGAAGAATATACAGTAGTAGTCAATAAAAAACGTTCACTGACTCCCATCAGTCAGTGTTGTACTAACTGGCTTAGGTAGATAGAACAAGTTACCAAAGTGATCAGTGATGGTTTCCAGATAGCTTAGATGATGAATATATGCTAACTCTCACTTTATGTAGTCATGTAACCCAGTGTTCAGAGACACTTAAAGATACAAACTAATTCCTTCCCTGCCTTGATGCATTTTCATCATCTTTCTGGATGTGCAAAGCTACTCAGCTGTGAATTTGCAGTTGAAGCTCTTGAAAATAAAGCATGAGGGACAGGTGAGCTAGAGAAAAACCTGATATGAGCAGGGTGGGGGCAAAAACAACCACGAAACCTGGACACTCATCTGGTGAGATTGAAATTCTGTCCTGGGGTAAATAACGCCACGCATCGGTACAGACTGGAAGCCAGCTTAGTCGCAGCCCTGCTGGAAAGGACACAGTTGAATATGAGCCAGCCATGTACAGTCATCCCAGAGAAGGAAAACAACATACTGGGCTATGCTGGGAGGGCTGCGGCCAAGTAGATACAAGGGATGCAGTTGTCCTCCCTTCACTTGGTGCTGGTGAGGCCACGCTTGAAAAACTATATCCAGTTTTGGGCCTCCCATGTCCAAATGGGTTTTGAGAAGCCAGAGAGGGTCCTAGCAGATGGCTACCAAAGTGAGTAGGGTCATCGGGCACATGACCTGGGAAGAGGGGTTGAGGGATCTGGTCGTCTTTAGTTGTCCACAAAAAGGAGACTTGAAGGGGGACTTCAGCCAACCTACAGCTACCCTGCGGGGGGGGGGTTACAGAGACGATGGAACAATACACTTTCTTATAGTGACAGATGATAAAATGGGACTGTGGCCACAAGATGTAGCTTAGGAGGTGCAGACAGGGCATTAGATCAGTGTCTCCAGGATGGTAGCGCAGCCCAGAAACAGGTAGCCAGAGAGGTGGTGGAAAATCCATTCTTGGAGGCTTCCAAGAGCTGGCTAGAGAAAGCCATGGCTTATTTAATCTAATGTTGATGATAGTCCTGCCTTAAGCAGGAGCCTGGACTGGAGACCTCTGTGCCTACCTTTCTGTGATTCTAAGGGAAAACCCAGAGCTAAGTTTTATTACTTTTATTACTTAGCAACTGATTAAATTTAACAGAGTATATATAGAAGACAAATCTTAGTAAGTATCAGCAGAAAAACAAGGCAAAGAACATGCTGCTTCAGTGTATATAGCTCACAAAGGAAGCTTTGCAAATTGCTAATAACTGTATCAGCATACAACTCCTTCATTTGCATTTGTACTTCAATTAATTTCGTAATTTAATTTGTACAGTTCTGAATATTTCAGTGTATCTCTGTTAAGGGAAAATCTGTTTTTAAGGGACACAGCTGTTTGGGCTTCCAGTAAGTTTCTTCAAATACAAGTGCTATTTCTACTCTCAGAATTACTTCTCTATGGGCGTGTTTGAAGTAGCACCATCATCGTTCCAATGTGTCAGTGTTTGCATCTGACTTATGATGTAGCAGTCAAAGCCAGGAGTCCCACTAGCAAGCAGCTAACACCTCCTGGTGTAATTTCCTGAGCCGTGTGTATTACTTGTTATTCTGATTTTGTATTTCTGTGCCTGTTTCTTACTTAATATGTTGCTTTATTTTAATGCCCAGTTAACTGAAGTTGTTATTTTCTTTATTTCTTATTTTCTGTTAAATTTGTAACAGAAACATACTCAACAGCTTTTGAGTAATCCTGGGGAAGAAGAAGAAGCGTTGAAGATATTGTAATTCTACTATCCCTTTCATTCTAAGGCTGAAAGATAGGTAGTTGCTAGATAAGCATCATAGTGAAGTTAAATAGATTTTTCAAGCATGTTCATACAGTTGTGCATTGTTTGTAAACCATCCCAGAGTCTGTGCTGGCTTGTCATAAGCCAAAATTCAACTGGCTGCCTGATTCACTTGGAACTTGTACGTCTTTGGAAGGTTTGGTCTCTGTTTGATAGCTTGATTCTTCTAAGGCAGTAGAGAAATAAGTGAAGGCAAAGCTTCACTCATTATTGGTAATTTATCAGTTGACAAGCAAGTTGCTGCTGTGTTGGAACAACCTAATCGGTAGAGCACTTCAACTAGTTATAAGTTTTTTAAGAAAACATTAAGACAAAACATCACTAGCTCATTTTTTTAATATAAAATCAGTAGAGTGCAGGTTCTTATACTCAAACGTGCTATAAATACCAACTCATGCTATATGCATAGCACATGAGCTCTATATACTTGTGCTGCATGGGCTATACATGCTTGTATTTTAGTTCTGTTTTCTCGTATACGTAGTCGCCTGTATTCATCCTCTAAGAGGAAAGCAGAACCAAGTGTCTCCTCTTCTTGCAAAGTAGCTGTGCTGTGCTGCGTCCTCCCGCCAGCCCCGACCGCCCGCATTAGCTTGCCTGTGATTTGTGCCAGGACGGGGCCCTCCTCGTGCTGGAGATCTTCTGTCTGGGGGTCGACCTGGATCAGCTGCTCTTTAATCAGTAAATTCCATTTTATGTCATTCTGTCTTGTTGCCTGGATTATACACGGAGTCCTTCACTCAGTTCAGCCCCCTCAATCACAGACTTCTTAAGGGAAGGGAAAAAAATAATCTTTCCTTGGTATTTGTTAACTTCTCTGCTGCCTGATAAATGACTGTCCCTCAGTGGCTTAAGCGCCGCTTTAAACAGCGAATGTCTCAAATGCAAATAGGTTCTGTGTTGCTCTGCCCTCCCCGCTTGCTTTTTACCACTCTGGAGCTTGCTTACTCGCAGTGAACGATGTGACATGATGAGACATGCCATTTTTTATTTTAAAAAGATAAGGCATTGTGCAGATGAGGCTACTCTTAACTGCAGGAGAGCAAAGCCAGTGGATCCAGCCATACCACCCACTCGGTTTTTGGTCCCTGTGTATATATTGATAACTTTTCTGGGACACTTTTTTTTCCTCCCTTGTTTGCAATAAGATAAATAACAGGAAAACTGTGCTGCTTTGTTTGAGTTTGCCTCTGGAATGTTCTCCACGGGTGTGTTTTCCCTTCACTCTCCTCTGTTTGAGGATTCTGTTTGGGCTAGCATCTCTGTTAATGCATATCAGTAATCTAATTTCAACTTTTTAAATTCTTTTAGTATAATCACAGTTTCCAGTGTTGTCAGAATTAAAATAACTTTCAAAAGTCATAGGAGAAAAGCTGTTTTTTCTCTAAAGCTGAAGATTCTAAGATGTGTCTTTGAAACTAATGATTACACATTGGTTCAATTTGCCAACTGTGTTACTCGCCACTGTGTGAGATTCTTGCAAGGACAGATGGATATGGCTAACAAGAAGATTAAAGGAGTTAAAGGGATCTTTTGTTCTAAGTTCAGAAAATGGATGTAGAAAATAACAGCCTTTAAAAGATGGAAACTCAAATCTTCATTTAAATTAACAAACCTTGGAGAAATACTGCCTTCCAAAATTAATGAGGTGGGTTCTTTTAACACTTAATCAAAAAAGGTTGTTGACCTGTTAAAGAAACCATGGCAGCTGCAACCATTTGGAGATTTTAAAAGGATATCAGTGAAGGTCAGCACATACAGGCTTCCTCTTGTCTTGGCTAAAGAATTTTTTCACTGAGGGTTTCAGATTACTTTTTGTATCATTAAGAATATATGTAGTTTACATTCATACTGGACCCCTAAAAATGTCAGAACAGAAAGATAGCATTTTCTGAAACTTAGTGAGAAAAACAAAATACTATACATAGTTAGAAAATAAGAAAAACAATCTAGTTGTAAAAGGTATCTAGACCCACAAGAGTTTCTTGACACGGAAGCTGGGACCCAAAGGAGTCAACAGAAACTGAGAACCCAAACAGAACTTTGTGGTGCAAGAAGGGACTGGGATTTTAAGCAGTAATGTTTCTTTTCAAGTCAAGCAGTGGACAAAATAGAAGACTTCATTGGCGTGTGTGATGAGACCAAATGCTTCAGGTGGGTTGTTTCTACGGACTCTGGTTAGTGCCGTTGTAGCTTACGCCTTGGGGTAAGATCCACACTAGGTAACGCATACGGTCTCTTTTAGGAGAGACGCAGTTGTAATGATACCTCTCTGTAAAAGGGAAAACATCACTGAGAAGCAGAATGTGTTTTCTTCTTAAAAAAACAAAAAAAGGCAGAGGGGATTAAGACTGAAATTGTGCTGGGGAGGAAGAGAGAGGTGTCACAGAATATACAAGGGTCACAGGTGTGTGCTGGGTATGCTTATATAAGTTTTAGGATGAGCACCACATAAAGCTCTGCTCACCTGAATGACCCCATTAAAGATTACAGGCTTTGATCAAAGCTAAATTTTTCCATTCTCTTCTAGAGTGTTTCTTTCAGTTGCAGGTTTTGAACAAGGTCCATTCGCTGCAATGTGTAGCAATTTGTATGCCTCGGAGCACCTGATGAAGCACTCCTTCAGCAGCACAAAAGCAGAAAAAACACCTTGCGAAGCTAGTCAGTGGTATTGGTGTTTTTATAATTCCATCAAGGGGATCTCCCTTTCGTTTGTATGAAAGCCAAGGATTTATTTCAAGAACGCAGTTGCTCCGCCTAGAATAATTTTGTTACTACCTGTAGCTAGCAATTCAGGAGAAATATGGCAATAGTATTACCATTACTGTATTACTACTATACTAGCAATAGTTGTAACTATTGCTTATAGTATAGAAGCAAATTATTAGTTGACTTGATTGAGGACTGATTTTGGCAGGTCCTGTAGATGTTGTTTATTCCCTTCGTCTGTATCGGAGAGGAAGAAAGCAGATGTCTGTCATCTCCAAAAGCTTACCCTAATTTTTATGTGCAATTTTATGTTCATTTGTAAACTGAGCTAGCAAGCTGGTGAATTGGTGGCAGCTAAGCGACAGTCGAATTACTGCCCTTTCCATCATCTTCAATTTATATTCCTTTGCGGTAAAAGTACTGCAGCGGAATTTGGTCTTGAGAATTAAAATTATACATACAGGAACAGGACAGTAGATAACACTCCCAGTTTGCAATTTCTTAATTTATCTTTTGATCTGCACAAAGTCAATGATACTGGGACCAAAGATGGGATTCTTGATATGATAATTAAAACGTCATTATTAGGATGGATCTTTGCTTTTTAAATGAGAAGGGCAGGTGAAGGGAAAGGTGAAGGTAGGTTTCATATTAATTTCAGTATATGTTGCAGTACAGATGGTACAAAGGTTTTATGTTTAGCAATAAATTATTGTAATTATTATTATTTAAAATCTGAAGGAATGCAATTTAGATAATTTTTTTTTGCTGTGGAAATACATAGCAAGTTGCAGTTCTTCCTGAATGTTTATTACAGTTTGTCTAACTAAAATTTCAGACGCTATCACTAAGAAATTTAGAATGTTCTCTTGACAAAAAAAAAAAGCTTGATTCTCTCTCTGTGTATTGATATGCAAGTGAAAAGTTGATTGTTACCTGTGAGAGGTTTTTTTGTTTGACATCCTTTGCAAACTGGACATCTTGACTCTCCTAGGTAAGAGTGAGAGCTGAGTGGAATATTAGTTCAGAATATTTCTATATTGTCTCACTATTTATTTGTCTGTTTTCTGCAGGAGTGCATGTTTGGATTCTTAGTGTATTTTTTGTACACTAGGGAAGGATAACATTATTTTGCAACTTAGGCTTTATCCATTTATTCAGATCACATTAGTTTTAATTTGCATTTTCATGTTTGCTTGTTTCCTCCAATCTGTTACTGTGTAAATGCTGGCTGGTTTTAAGGGGAGTAGATGATGATCAGATTTGGAAGCACTCACAGTTACTGCAGAAAAATGTATTTTTCTTTACATCTATGTAAAATGCGAAGGAACTTCCCTCAACCATCTCCCCAGGTTTTTCCCTTATACTAGAAGACGCTTCATTTTTGTGGTATCATCATTTCTGCTTGACATGAGACTTCCTTGTGCTGTTCCTCTCTGTTTTCTAGTGGTATCATCTCTATGGGAAACCAGACAAGAAGCAGCTTGGGAAGGGCTTTGCAGACAAAAGGGACCTTGCTCTGTCTCAGCCTGAAGCCAGCAGCAGTAGGATCTTTACAATAGTGTTTTTCATCTAAAAAAGGTAGAATGGCATCCAGATGTATGTTGGGGACTTCTGGCCTTAGCTGTGTTATGACAGTCTAGATTAAAAAACAAAAGCAAAACAAAACCAAAACTCATGAAAATCTCAAATTTTAGTATTAAAAAAATAATGGTTATTCAGCATAAGAACTCGTCTACAAAACAGGGATGTGTTTGTGCTGCTTTGGTCAAAAACATAGAGAAGCTTAAGGACTGTTTCGTGTGAATGTTTAATTGGAGTTGTCGTGACGATCCAACCTAAATGATTCTGCGGTTCTATGAGTCAGTGACTGGCTAAGGAATTTGAAGCCCGTCTCATATAAAATTGACCTTACAGGCTTTGTGTGGTGAGTACGTTGAAATTCGAATGCATAGCCAGCAATATTCTGATGTTACAGCAGGTGTTTCTTTTATTTTTAATTACATGGCTTCCAGTGTTTTTAATATTATATTATTGACAGATGAAGAGTGTCAGCTATGTTAATCAGGCCGGTGTTAAAAGATATCAATAAATTATGGTGCTTTTAAAGGATTCCTTTTGCATTAACCATTTAGACATAAAAAATGCTTGGAGAAAGTGAAGATTGGATCTGGATTTTTTTAGGTAGGCCCAACTGGCTTCCTGGTGATTCCATTCATTAAATCCTGAATAAAAGAAATGCTCTGCACTGTGGAGTCACGTTTAGCAGGAGGAGATTTATTAACTGTGTAAGAACAAAGTATAGTCAGACTCTTGCAGATTCAGGAAAAGCCATGTTTACGGTGGCAGATTCAGAGGCTTAGTACAAATATTAACCTAAGTATTATTAAGCTAATAGCGTGACATTCATACTTACAGCTTTCTTGAAAGGTGGATGGGTTTTAAGGACAATAAATAAGGAAGCTTTTTACTCCTGCTGCTGTTTACTCTCTACTATTAATTTCCTTATTAATTATTTACAAAATACTGCTTTGTTTCAATGAACATAATATTTTCTTTTTAAAGCTGATGATTAATATTAGCCTTGAGGTAGTGACAGCTGGGAGAGGATTTCAAAGTTGCGATTTTTGCAAATCAAACTTGAAGGTATTTCAGGATGGCTGCTTCAGAAATGTCGCCCCTCAACACCGGTCACCTTTTAAAACGTGCGTTTCGGAAAATAAACACTGCTGAAAGCACCAAAGCGATAACTAAGATGGTAGTTATTTTATAAGAAGTTGATGATAATTTTACTGATGATCATTCCATGAAAAGCATAAATTTATTTCAGCTTTTCGGGGAAGAACAAAAAGAAAGTTGGGAACAAGCTCAGGCCTGTGATATTCTGCGTATGAGTGAGCAGTAACCGATTGCTGCCTCTGAGTTAGTGAAAATTGTTACCTCTTACATGCTGATTAAATAGCATGTACACGTCTCTGCGTTGTGATTAGTTAGAAGCACTAAATAGTAGGGTTTTCCCGAATCTTCTAATATCGAGATCTGTTTACTGGTGATATTGTTGTTAGTAGCAATATTGAGATACTGCAACACTAATTAAATCCAGACAGTTCAGGTGTAAAATTTAAAATTGATTCAGCAGTGTCCTGGTGAGAAGATTATACTCTTTTGTTATTCTGTGGTATGTAACATACCATAATTCTGTTGCCAAATGGTTGTGTGTTAGGATGAACTATTTTATGACAGTTTGCCTCTACGCAAAACTATAACTCTGCCTGTATTGTGGGAGGGAGATTACATTCAGAAGTCCTTTCTGAATCGACATGCAACCTTGTAAACGCTTGAACCTCTAAGCCATATTCATCCCAGCGTATGGCTGTTGTTGCATCGTGATGAATGTAACGTTGATTTCTTTGAGCATTTTTATTGCTAATTTCTACTATAGAAAGACTTTATTTAAATTATCTTTTTTTCTAATTAGCTTATTAGTAGTCAGAATATGTAAAATCTTAATAACCCTCCTTCAAAGGTTTTGCTTTGAGATTATCTCTTGTGCCCTGTGGATATACAAGGAAGAATTGTCTGGTAAATTGTGTACTTGCAAAGTCAATTTGGAATAACAAGACTTCAACAATAAGTTTACACTCTAAGGGAGAAGGTACAAATACTGTAGGATGTAATACATATGTATATATATTTGAATTTTTTCAGGACAACATGGTTGAGACCCAGATCTCACTGAACTTTCTTAGCCCCCAGCACTGAGCTCAAGAAGCTTTGATAAAACTAGAGACAGTTACGATTATCATTTTACAGGTGGAGAAACCGGAGCTCAGAGGATCCGATTAGCAGTGATGCTGTAGAATCACAGAATCACTAGGTTGGAAAGGACCTTTAAGATCATCAAGTCCAACCATTAATCCAGCACCACCATGTCCCCTAAACCATGTCCTGAAGCGCCACATCCACACGTTTTTTGAACACTTCCAGAGATGGTGACTCCACCACCTCCCTGGGCAGCCTGTTCCAATGCCTGACCACCCTCTCAGTGAAGAAATTTTTCCTAATATCCAATCTAAACCTCCCCTGGCGCAACTTGAGGCCATTTCCTCTTGTCCTATCACTAGTTACTTGGGAGAAGAGACCAACACCCTCGTCGCCACAACCCCCTTTCAGGTAGTTGTAGAGAGCGATAAGGTCTCCTCTCAGCCTCCTCTTCTCCAGACTAAATAACCCCAGTTCCCTCAGCCGCTCCTCATCAAACTTGTGCTCCAGACCCCTCACCAGCTTCGTTGCCCTTCTCTGGACATGCTCCAGCACCTCAACATCCTTCTTGTAGTGAGGGGCCCAAAACTGAACACAGTATTCAAGGTGCGGCCTCACCAGTGCCGAGTACAGGGGCACAATCACTTCCCTACTCCTGCTGGCCACACTATTCCTGATACAGGCCAGGATGCTGTTGGCCTTCTTGGCCGCCTGGGCACACTGCCGGCTCATGTTCAGCCGGCTGTCAACCAGCACCCCCAGGTCCCTTTCTGCCGGGCTGCTCTCCAGCCACTCCTCCCCGAGCCTGTAGCGTTGCATGGGGTTGTTGCGGCCAAAGTGCAGGACCCTGCACTTGGCCTTATTAAACCTCATACAGTTGGCCTCTGCCCATCGATCCAGCCTGTCCAGATCCCTCTGCAGAGCCCTCCTACCCTCCAGCAGATCAACACTCCCACTCAGCTTGGTGTCATCTGCAAACTTACTGAGGGAGCACTCAATTCCCTCATCCAGATCATCAATAAAGATATTGAACAAGACCGGCCCCAGAACCGAGCCCTGGGGAACACCGCTTGTGACCGGCCGCCAGCCGGATTTAACGCTGTTCACCACAACTCTCTGGGCTCGGCCATCCAGCCAGTTCCTCACCCAGCGAAGAGTAAACCCGTCTAAGCCACGAGCCGCCAGTTTCTCCAGGAGAATGCTGTGGGAGACGCTGTCAAAGGCTTTACTAAAGTCCAGGTAGACAATGTCCACAGCCTTTCCCTCATCCACTAGGCGGGTCACCTGGTCATAGAAGGAGATCAGGTTGGTCAAGCAGGACCTGCCTTTCATGAACCCATGCTGGCTGGGCCTGAGCCTTTGGTTGTCCTGCAGATGCCCTGTGAGCACTCTCAAGACCAACCGCTCCATAATCTTCCCTGGTACAGAGGTCAGGCTGACAGGCCTGTAGTTCCCAGGATCCTCCTTCCGGCCTTTCTTGTAGAAAGGTGCATGCCCCAGTACTAACTCTGCAGCCCTTTATTGAATAACCTCAGGTGTCGCAGGGACGATGGGCAGCTCCTACTGTAAGACCTACTTAGTGCTTTTCAAGCAGCCTGTTCCCATCTCTCCTTCCCATCCTGCAGCTCCTCATTCTCACCCTTTGCCACTTAGGAGCTCTGTGACTGCAACTGTACGGCAGTGAAAGGTTAAGAGCTTTGTGCTTTGCCAAGCAGTGGTCAGTCTAGTCCCAGATAACTTTAAGAAGAATGCTTCTGATGCGGAGGCTTAATGGCTTTTCACCATGAGGTTGTTTTCCAGGGTTCGTGCTGCAGGACTGTGGAAAGCTGTCTTGCCAGTTGTGTACTTCTCACCAGAACAGCCGTACGGACAGCAGCGCCCACCACAGTCGAGCACGTTCCAGCGATGGCTGTAATCTAGCTGGATCTCTCCTTGCCTTGGCACTTCCTCTAGATGACACATTTGTCCTTTTTAACTCCTGGCATACTCGTCAAAATACATGTGCATCGATCAGATTTCTGCACGCCGTGCTCATTGTAAGAAGCTTGACTTGAGAATACCAGAAACTGTGTAGAAGAGGGCAGGACTTGCTTTTGTATGACCGAACACACAACACAACTGTCAGCTTCTTTCATGCATTACAGATTAGCGGGTTCAGTGACTGCTGGTTTGTGTAGACCTGTGGGCACCATTTTGTCCCGGGTGCCTCTTGCTGCCAGCAGGAAGCAGCTGTAGAATTGATCCGATCTTCCAGAGGTGTGGATAAGGATCCAATTGTCCAGAGGGCTCGGGATCTTACTCCAGTTTTTTCCCCTCCCCTGCAATACTTGTGTGTGATGGTGCTTGTACATAGTATCATGAGAATGCTTGCATTTTTCATTCTGTTTGAGAATGTTTAAAAAAAAACCCAACAAACCACCCCACATCTTGTCCTCCAGTTAAACTGCTGTTACCAACTAGCCGATAATTGCATCTAGCAACATACTTGGGAGACACAGGGGAGAAAAAATTCCAATTTTAACCTGATAGACTGCAACACTTGAACGTTTCCTGGAAAGTTTTGCTTTCCTTTTTGTCTTTAATCTATATTAGAAGAGGATTTAACTAGAGATAGCCACTATGGTAGTGTTTAGTTGCCTTTTGGTAATTTTTGCCTTTTCCTTGAAGTGTATGTAACTGCAGCACATAACCTAGCATTTCTCTTGGTAGCCAAATATTCTGAATCTTATTGAGCCTGTCCCTTGTTATTTATTTATTGTTTTTTGTTACTGAGTTTTCCTCTGAAATATTATCCATAAGACATAACTAATTAACTTAAAACATCCATATTTTTCCATGTATGCCTTTTTGCTACCTGGCTTGTGGAAATGCAGGACCTTGGAACAGGATTCATACACAGTTTTTCTCTTGTGCTTTGTCGTACACGTTGCCGGAACCTAACTCGTATTTCAGGGGGTTTAACGATGATGTTAGAAAAATGAGAGGTAGAAATTTCAGTATGTACCTTTGCTCATACCAGTTCAAAATTTCTCCTTGGAGTACTGGCATTTTGAAGTGTGTTGTTTTAGTTTTCACAGGCCCAGATAAAGAGCCTATAGCTATCAGAAAATGATCACTTGTTTTCATTATATTAACTATAAGCTTGTGTTTAGCTTTTTTTTAATAAATCTTGCATTACTTTTCCACATTAATTCCCAACCTTGATATTTGTATTCCTTATTCTTTTCTATTAAGACTGTCCTCTTTCCTCTTTATTGAAGAAGGTTTGCTGATGTTTGTCGATGTTTAGGGGTCTTCTGTACTCAGATTTGCACAAATTAAAACCAGCGCCGTCCTGGCTTCCCTTCATCTCTTTCATAGCCTCCCAATTCGTTGTCTAAAGAAAACACTGCTGACAGAATTGTCCTTTTCTCCCACTCTTGAGGATACGTCACCCATTCTTAGTGATTTCAGGCTTTCATCTCCCTCCTTCAGCAGTTTAGCCTTCTGCTCTTTTGTTTTCTCCAAGCTCTCCTCTGTTCTCATTGTATCTGTGACCACCTTTCTTTTCCTCTGTAAAAACCTTAGATGTGCTGGTTTGGGCTGGGGTAGAGTTAATTTTCTTCACAGTAGCGAGTGTGGGGCCATGTTTTGGATCTGGGCTGGAAACAGCGTTGATAACCCTGGGGTGTGTGTGTTATTGCCGAGCAGCGCTTACACAGCGCCCAGGCCTTTGCTGCTCCTCACCCCACCCCGCCAGCGAGGAGCCTGGGAGGCACAAGACGTCGGGAGGGGACACGGCCGGGACAGCCGACCCCGGCTGACCAAGGGACACCCCGTGCCATACGGCGTCATGCTCGGCGTGTAGAGCTGGGGGCAGGAGGAGAAAGGGGGGGATGTTGGGAGCGACGGCGTTTGCCTTCCCAAGTCACCGTTACGCGTGAGGGAGCCCTGCTTTGCTGGAGATGCCTGAACTCCTGCCTGCCCACGGGGAGCGGGGAATGAATTCCCTGTTTTGCTTTGCTTGTGTGCGCGGCTTTTGCTTTCCCTGTTACACTGTCTTTGCCTCAACCCACGAGTTTTCTCACTTTCACCCTTCCCCGTCCCGCCGGGGGGCTGAGCGAGCGGCTGTGCGGGGCTCAGCTGCCGGCTGGGGCTAAACCGTGACATTAGTACAGCAGAACATTTGTTTCTGGTTTTGAACCTGATAGGATTATCTGTGTGAGCAGGAAGATTTGTGCTAATAAATACTTGTAAGAACAAAATCATCACCTGTATGGATCAGGCTCTTAAAGGATTAGGTTTTAATTCAAAATTTTAAAAACCAGAACTACCCAGTCCCTAACCAGAAGCAATTGGAGTGAAATTCTGATTCCAGTGAAGTCAGTGGGAGGTGTTGCTGTGGTTGTGAGCTGGGGCAAAATTTCACACCCTGCATTTCTTTTTAGTGATTTGAGAAGCCTCTCAGATTTCTGTCCAAAGATTTTTATTTAGATTTAGTCAAGGCTCAGCTATGCTATTATAAGGGTGATGTTTGAAAGCGATAGAATGTCATCTTAAACCGAAGCGCCGGTGTGCCAGTTTGAATGGAAGCCTGTTGTTCCTTGCTTGCCAAGAATTTTGCATTATACACGACAGGTACATTTCCATATTCCATCCATCTGCTTTTCCTGGAATTTGTACTGTATAATTATATCTTGCAAGTTATCTCCTTTATGAGAGGCGATGATGACCTTTTAATAATTTTTTATTTTAACATACCTCAGAAAGCCTGAAGAATTCAGCTGAACTTTAATATTAATAAAAAAGAGTTTAGCATTTGTAATCCATGATTGTATTTCAAGAAGTTGGTGTAAGAAACGTTAACGTTTGTAGATGTGAAACTTCTGAATATGTGGTTTTCTTTTCAGCTGTACAAAAGTGCAGTTTTTTACATTAGTTGCACAATCCAGTACCCTGTTATTTTAGATCGGGGGAAAAAAAAAAGCATGTAATTTATGTGTCAGTATTGTGAAAGACAGAAAATACCCTAGCATAAAGGGAATTGAATTTAACTACAAATAAGCCAGTAAGTTTTCTCTTACTGAATTGACATAGTTTCTTTAAAATGTGGCATGCTGACTGTTTTTTCAATAGTTTCACTGGATTTTGTAAACTACGCTAATTCATTGGGTCTTAAAATACCTTTCTCTTCTATAGATTTTCTTTATGGACCATACAGAAAGGAAATACAAATTAAAATAGTTTTGTTTTCTCCATCAGTAAAAAGATTTTCTGTTACAACCAATTTAATTGTGACTTTTTGCTCTGAAATGGAAACAAGGTTCCAGACCCATCTCTTTGAACCGTGTAATGCGTTCTGCCTTCGTTAAATTCACTACCGAAATGTGGGTGCTTGTAGGGGAAACCAGAATATCGGAATTGAGATTCCCTGAAAATTTTTCTCCAGGGAGAATTCTATTTTCTGATTTTTGTTTTGTTTTTTGCATGCATACAGGACTGATCCTGTTGTTTGGGGGGGGAAGTGTGCGTGCCTATGCGTGCAAACGTCAATGACTACATACACACCCCCTCTTGAGTAGTTTTGCGTCTCGTGCATCACTTGGCAGCGTGAGACCTTCCCTCTGTGAAGGCTGGGGGACCACTAAAGGACTACTCTAAGTGAAATGGGAGCAGGAGGAGGGACATAATTTGTTCACTTCCTTCTGCTTTAAGACAAACCATCCATCAAGCAACCGTGAGCCAAGATGAAATCCATGTTTTAGAGTAACAGGCTGGTTTCTAAGTGAGATACAAATGCCATTTGAACACAGGGTATAAACTGTAGTTCCTTTGCCCGAGTTATTAACAATACACCGACTAACATGAAGGCGTGCAGAACGTCAGACAAAAATGAAGCACTGTGCTGTACGTGTCCTGTCCTATATGTTGCTCTTAAGTCACTATGAGGAAATACTCGGAATTGTCTCATAAGGGAGACTATAGTTTGGCTATCAAGACAGCGCTTGAATCAGCATTATTGTATACATCCCGAGAAAGTTAAGAGCTTTGTGTTTCTGGAAAGTAGTAATTCTTGAGTTGATGGAGCTTTTCTTTAATCTCGTGAGTACTAATCTGGTATCAGAATATTTCTAAATTCATTGAAGTTGCTTTTGCTTTGCAATGAAATGAGAATTGGACTCTCAGAATTCTCATTTTTTCGGAAAACTTACAAAAATGTTCTGTTTTACTCTGCTAGTACTATTTTTCAAGAACAACTATTCACCCTGATTATCTTTCCTAAACGATAGTAAATTGATTACTACTTTCAGATAGCATGCAAAGAAAGTGGAATTGCTAGATGTGTAGGTATCAAGACTGATAATAGGGCGTTTATGGGTCTGAGCAGACTGCAGCCTCTCCAGTATGGCGTGGGCTCCGTCAAGCCTCCAGTCACGTTGGCAGCCCTCTGCTGGGTTCCCTCCAGTTGGTCAGTGTCCATCTGGGGACATCTGTCAGTGTCCAAAACTGGATACCCCAGCTGTGTCCTCACGAGGGCTGGGCGGAGGGGAATTACCACTGCCTCAACCTGTTGGCTACAACCTTGCTGCTAGTACAGCACAGTACGCATTTGGTGTCTTTACTACAAGGACAAGCTTTTGTCTCGGGTACAGCTCGTGTCCAACACATTTCCCCCGACTTCATCCCAGTTCTTTTCTGCAAAGCTCCTCACTAGCCAGTCCAACAGCTACCCTGCAGTGCTTTATAGAGAATTTGTATCCTAAATGCAAGAATTTCCATGTGCTTTGATTAAATTTCACAAGACTTCTGTCAGCGCCTATTTCCAGTCTGAAAGCTCCCTCTGAACAGCAGCCCTAGCCCCCAGCATATGGACTGCTTGCCCCGGCGTGGCTGTGAACTTGCTGAGGAGGTGTTCAGGTCCGTCGTCCTGGTCAGGAACAGAGGTGGTACATAGTATCAGCCCCCTTACTAGCCCCATGGGAATGCCACTTCTAACTCGATGCCGGCTGGACTTTATACTACTCATCACACCCCTGGAGCTTGGTGAAGCAGGTAATTTTCCACCCTTCTTTATAGACCATATCTCACATTTCTGGCTGTACGAGTAACACCGGAGGTTTGCCCCTGACCTACAGAGACTAAGACAGAATAACTGATTGTCCTTTACTCTAAAAGGCTGGGTTGACGCTGAATTTATAAAGTAACTCCTCCATCTTTAGGAGTCTTAAAACATGTGGAAACCCTCAAGCTGGGGGGATACGCACAAAACTCTCTGGAAAGTGCATTGCAACAAGTTCTTGTGCGTGGTGTGGGCTAGGAATGGCAGGGCGTGTTGTGTTTGCGCGTACAGCGGGATTCTGTGCCGTGTCTGTGGGAACCATTAACAGCACCTTTCTAGGAATTGCCTGGTACTTGAAGAGTTGGAACGAAGGGTGTGTGATCCCTGTAAACCGTGGGTTGCGATTGTCACTGGAATACAGGGTTGCACTTTTGCGGAGCTGCGCTGCCTGTTCGGGATCCCCACAGGAAATTCTGCTGCTTGGAGTGTGTGTGTGGGAAAGTAGGGTCTGGTGCCATTTAAAACAAAATTCCATATATTCACTGGGGACTGGACTGGTTAGCAGGAAACTCCTTGTACTGGCCGCGTGAAGTGCTGCTGGAACCTCTGCCCCACCACTGTGGGGAAACATCCTTTTGCAAGCTCATGGCACTGGTGCGTAGACTGCCAAAATTTCATCTGCAGTTTGCACTTGAGAAGTGAATTGGGTGAATCAGTTGAAATAGCTCTGCTTCTGACTGTCATTTGTGCACAAGAAATGGAAATGAAGAGCTTTAAAATTTTAGAGAGCGTGTCAAAAAAGAACACAAAGTACATTTGAAGGTAGCTGCTTTACTATTCAATTTTATCTATCTATTAGAAATTATTCTCATTGTGGGTGGGAATGTCAAAACAGCAAAAGTAAAAAAATACATAACAGTATTACCATAACGTATAACTCATTTTGAAGGGTGATGTATTGACTCCGTACTGGGTTTATCCTAAGGTTTGGAAGAACAGAACTATATCCTGCTTTAATGTAACATGAAATCATGTACTGTTACGCCGTTACAGCAGCAAGTACCATCTGGGCTTCTCGATTTGCTGTCAGTGATACTCTCTGCCTATTCTGCTACAGATGAACCACCCCAAACCTTATTTCTCTTGTCTTCCTGATCTATTTCTGTACCTGTTACCGTTTGTTCTTCTCTACTAAACCTTGCGTCCCCACCCGTTTCTGCTCTTAACGCTGCAAAAGGCCATCTAATGCTGTCATTACTCGAATGATTATTTTCAGGACAGAACAAACTGCTGCAGCAAGCCTGCTAGACCTTTCAGATAGCTTAAGAGATGTGATTTGTTTTCAGGTTTTCAACCCATCCTATGCAGTACTGTGCTTACAGTAGAATAAATTGTCCATTGTCTTACCCTACTTATATATTTTGATAATATTTGAACATTTACAGGTGCAAGTACATAAGAGAGAAACTGTAGGGAACTTCCATGAGCGTTTTCTGAAATGTAATTTGTTTCCTATTAACCTAGGGGAAGAAATTAATGAAAATTTGCTGTGTTAAGCTCAGAAATAAGTTTTCTGGAAATGAAGCATTTGAGTTTTTTTATATATTTATTGAATATTTAGGACACTAGCCCACAGCTCTAGGCACTGTATTAAGATACATAAATTTATGTATCTTAAATGACTCCTGTTCAACTTGCAACTGCATTTTTTTTAAGAAGTTTACAAATTAACAAGAAATTGATAATACTGTCTACCTGTTCTCTCCTGCCACAGACCATTGCAAGAAGCCTGACACTGGAAACCCCAGAAACACTAGAAACTAAGCACTGGCCAGAAGAAACTGTTTCTAATTTGTGTGAAATATGAGGATGCTCTCTATTCATACCCCTCTAGTGTGCCAGATTTAGTGTGACATATCAGTTTACTTGCCCTGCAGAGTTCCGCTGCCTGTCTGCTGCGTGGTTCCAAAGCCTTCTGCATCCCATAAAAGTCAGGCCATCACCTTCCTCCTCATCAGCCTCCAGGGAATGCTCTCCCAGCATGTCACCTGTAGTCAAACTGTTTCCTCCAAGTAGTAAAGTGAGTTTGTGTGTTGGGGTCTCTCTGTGGCACCTTTGTCAAGCCCTGGCATAAGTATGTCAGTGGTCATGTATCAAGGATTAATAAATGATGGGCAAAAAATGCCAAACAGAGCTTTTAAGGGCTGGAAACAATGTGTGTATGCACCTTGCTGAAAAAAACATTCCTTGCAGCATCCAAAGCTTTACATTGCTTTCTCTCTGACACAAACGCTTCAGGAGTATTCCTTTGTTTGGAATGGTGCAACTCTAACAAGCTGCCCTATAGATTCTATGCAAAATTCATCTTCCCCCCTGCCCCCGTGGTACATGTAAAATCAAGTATAGAGCTAACACAGGAGGAGGACTGGTCTTTAGGGTTGCTTAGCCTGGTGTGGGTAGGTTTAACTGAACTGTGGTGCTGTGCTTTGGTAGTGGTTTGCGTGAACTCATGTAAGGCAGCTAGAAAATTGATTTTCTTTTGTGTGTGTGTATGTATATAAATAATTTTATTAGAGTAATTAACTGTTAGGGCAGTGTCAGAGTACAGGAGAGAACTCTGCTGTATCTCTCATTCTGAGTGGTTTTTTTTTCCTCCTGTGATCATTTATCACCCGTGTCAATTGCTGTGAAACACAATTCCATCTTTCCAATTTTATTCTGTTAGGCCTACCTTTTCCTCAATTCTGTCTTGTAAAAAAAAAAAAGCTGTCACAGTTTTGTTTATTTGAAAAAATGCCCTTTTCACATTCCTTATCTTACAGAAACTTTCTGCGCAAGTATCTGTCAGTGTGTCCTTTATGCATTGATTGCGCACAGATTTCATTCTGTATTTGAAATGTGCTTTGTCTTTGCTCTCTCCCCCTATTTATATGTTGTAGCTGCTACTTCTGCATCAGAAAGTAATTGGGAAAAGGATATTTTATGAATCTTCTCACCCTTTGGGGTATGGGACAAAAAAATTATCTCAATGTGTATCCAGCATTTCTTTCACGTTCAACCATTAGGACGTGGGAAAATGTGAAAAACGTGTGATCCATGAAGTAAAATGGCAGCACTTGTTTATTCATAGAATTCTCTATGCTGGGCCTTTTCACTTCAAAAGGAATTGTAAAACAACCAACCACCCCCCATTGTTTGATCATTTATCATTTGATAATTTGAAGGCAGACAGCAGAAGCGACCTGACTTGCAAAACTGCATTAGTGTTTTTTTCAGAATCTCTTGCAACTAATCTAAGCTAAAAACGTCAGGTATTTTACTACTGATTTCTTTGTCTGCACATCTGAGAAGGAAAAAAAAAAAGAGTTTGGAAGTTAGTTTGTGTTACAAATTTCTGCATCGCTTTTTCTGTGGAAGCATGATCTAGAATCCTTCAGGGAATGGGGAAAAAAAAAGAATGTCGGTAGAAAAAAGTTACTGAACTATAGGTGTTTCAACAGGAATTCAAAGAATGGAATGAGTTCAGCTCTGAATACCACTGCTGCATCTCTAATTAGTTCCTTTCTAGCCTCTCCTCCGTCCCTAGCTGGTAACGGCGGTAGGTGAGCGACTGGCGGGCTCATCCGCTCCCTTACTGCTTTTGAAAGGTGTGGGAGCAGTTTTCAGTTTAGTAAGTCAACTCTGCCATCTGGTGATTGCTGATGGATGCGTGGGGTTATTGCTCTGATGGAATTTGGCCCTTTGAAAGGGAATTTCCTACAGTCTCTTTACTTGTCCTTCTTCTTCCAGTGATAGGACCTTCTCTGTATATTGCGCTGCACTTAGTGATTTGATTTTGGGCAGAGAGCCAGCGGAGCCACCTCATGCTTTTACAGCAGTCCCGCCAAAAGACCGCGAGGTGCCTTGGGACGAGCCTTGCTAATGCACTGCAACCGGTTCTTTGCTCGCCGCGTGTATCTACGATGTCTGTAAACTGCAGCACAGTGACTCACAGCCTTGCTATAGCTAAAACTTACTACCTCCACCTTTTCCTTTCCCTCCCCAGTTCCTCGTTCTTTCGACACGTACATTCTTTCTTTGCCCTTTTGCCCACCCGAATGCCACTCCCGGTGCCTTTGTGCTCCCGATGTCCCTGCTGCTGTTGTCTCCTCTTCCCCTCAGCCAGCTTCGTTGGACCGGGCTAGCACAGGAACTACACTATACCGTGCTTCTAATCGACAGGAATGTTTGATACAGCATAGGATTCCTGATGAATGCAGAGCATCAAAATTGCTATTAATTTTTCCTTTACAATAGTGGGTAAGGATCTCCTAAGCCAACCGGTCTTTTACTGCTGCTTCTGCAACAGTATTCCCTGTCCTTCTTGTGTAATCCTGTCCTCTCCACGGTAGGTATCTGCGTGCCGTAGAAGCTGCGAAGAGTTGAGCACAAAGTCATAGCACAGCACTGGCTGATTTCTCCGGTGCCCCTGGATGTGCTCGGAGTTCTCAGCTGCGCTCGTTTTTGTTTGGTTTTGGGGAAGGATGCAAAGAGGAGGAAGTTCAGGCAAGTCAAAATGGCATGTTGTCAGGACAACTTTTTAATCCATCAGACAGAGAAACAGTTGTTCAATTAAGCGTCGAAGACGGTGGAACAAAATGGCAAAAATGATCAAGTCTTTCCCATGTGGGTTGTAGTCAATCAGGTGTCTGTGTCCCAAGTTTACCTCCACGTCTTCTGGGCCACAGCCGGCTCCAGGGCTCTGCCATGGCAGGTAGAATGGGAAGGAAGCAATTTCAGGCGAGGTGCTTGAACAATCCGGTACCTGTACACTCAGAGCCATGGGGGTTCTAATAGCTATTTTAGAGAAATGTTTCTTGAGGGAAAAAGTTTTACAACTTGTCATCTTCCTAGTGTAAATAAGTTTTGGAAGAATATTTGGCGAAATTATGTTGAAATGACAACTGGCCAAATCAATAGAAACAATTTCACCTTTCTTCCCTCAATGGAGTGTTTATGCTGTTGCCTTTCTTAGTAAACTGAATTTTTCAATTTTTTTTTTCTTTAAAAGGTGACCCTGTACAGCTGAGTGGTTGGTAGTGGAGCTCTTCAGCAGTTATCAATGTCCAGTGACTTAAGTAACAGTTATCTGGGGGTGCTAGGATGATCAGCATTTATTTATTGGGATAAACAATGGTTTTCAAAAAGAACCCTTTAACCCTGTTTGCCGTAATCTACAGTAGAGATTAACAGGCAATGTTCTTCCCCAAAGCCCTTTTGATTTAAAAGTAAATAAAGAAAAATATGGTTCCTTTACTTAATAACCAGTGCACTGCTGATCTTCAGGGGATGGTAGCTGGTAAGGATGCAGGAATAAAAGAAAAGATGTTTCCATGATGTCTTTTGATTCAAATGTAGGCGTAAAATTCTGTAAGAGCTAAAAACCTTAGCAAAATAAAAACAAGTACTTTCTTAAGAGTTAGAAGTTTAATGTAAAAGCAAGCTGTTTCAGGAATAGGGGGACACACATACAGGATGACAAACTTGCCCACATGTCTGAAACCTGTAGGATGTGCAGTCCTTGAATTCTCAGGTATTGAGACACTGAAAAATGCTAGGCAAATTCTCTGTCACAGGCAGTGTGAGAAAACGTTACATGTGCAGGGAGAAACATGCACCAGAAAAACCCTAGAAATGGGGTTCAGTACAGTGAGTTAGAAATACATACTGATACCAGTAAAAGCAGAGCAAGAAGGCTGTGTCTGGGAGAGCAGCGAGTAGCTACGCTGCGGCGGCAGACACCAACACCGTAACAACTTTCTGCTTTTATTGCTTTCTAATTTTGGAGATGCTTGTTTCGTGGGTGGGTGTGCATTTAATATGAAGGCCCTAGCTTAGTTCTTAGAATAATTTGTTGAATTTGAGTAAGAAAAAGGAAAGGAAGCAGATAGTACCTGCAGCTACAGAAATAAGAGCTTTACAAGTCATTAAGTGGAGTGAACTGTCGGTGTTTAAGCACGGGGTCTGTGGAACATTGCTGCACAAATGTTGCTGGTGCTGTGTGTCTGTGCCAGTCTTGCTCTTCATAGAATAGTTTGGGTTGGAAGGGACCTTTCAAGGCCATCTAGTCCAACCCCCCTGCAGTGAGCAGGGACATCTTCAACCAGAGCAGGTTGCTCAGAGCCCCGTCCAACCTGACCTGGGATGTTTCCAGGGAGATGGGGCATCTACCACCTCTCCGGGCAACCTGGGCCAGGGTTTCACCACCCTCCTTGGGAAAAATTTCTTCCTTAGTCTAAATCAGTCCTCTTATAGTTTAAAACCATTACCCCTTGTCCTGTTGCAACAGGCCCTGCTAAAAAGTCTGTCCCCATCTTTCTCCTAAACCCCCTCTCAGCCCTGGCAGCTGCAGTAAGGTCTCCCCGGAGCCTTCTCTGCTCCAAGCTGAGCCCCCCCAGCTCTCCCAGCCTGTCCTCCCAGCAGAGCTGTTCCAGCCCTCAGATCATTTTTGTGGCTCTCTCCCCAGTGTGGAAGAGACCCTAACCTTCTACCAGACTTGTTGCCTTGCATTGGTGCAGCCATGGTGTTATCTGGGGAGAAGCCCAACGACCTGAAGCAGTGGCTTCGGAAGCATTTCAGAAAGCCTTTTAGCAAGATGGTTGTATGGTATTCCTGCAGGAAGCTATCACAGGCTCCTCATAAAAAATGTTAAAGTCATGTCTGGAACCCTTCTCGCTTCCCTTGAAAAGGGAATATTTGGCTCTCGGTAACAAGGCACAGTAACAAGGACGGGAGTGCTAGCTTTAGTGTAGCAGTGGGGACCACAGCTCACAGCAATCTGACGCCAGCTTCATTAACGAAGATGCTCAACTTGATGCTGAAGCTGGCAAACTTCTGTCTGCGGGGTGCTCTGTGCCTCTGTACACAGCCATGGCTGGTGGGACGGTGGGTCACTGCTGGGGATGTTGCCTCAACTCTGGCTCCTGAAATTTGTGTACTTCCACTGGTTTTCTGCGTTTCTTTTGCTTGTGGTTATCTAATTAATAATTTGCATTAGTTATGGTGAGGGAGTTTATGGAGAAGTGAATTAATACTTCATTTATGTTAAAGAACAATGTGATTGATGTGCTAATTACACAGATACCTGTTCTCAATACTCTATTATATACAAATATGAAGGCCAGCTGCAATAGCAAGCTCTGGTAATATATATATATACACACAATAACAAGGGCAAGATGTATTATTTGTCAGGTTCATAAAATGTATTTTTTCCCCTACTGTGTACAACTCAGACAATTACTGGAATATCCTCTCGCTGGATATGAGGGAGCTGGGAATAGGGGCTCCTAAGAGCGTAGTGCTGCGTCGCTATCAACTGCTGCTCTGTACAAGTGATATAAGTACACAGGGCAGTAGTTAAGTTTAAGGATGTAGTTAATCCTTCTGACACCAAAGTAAATTGCTGGAGGTGGTTGTTCAGTTCAGCTTTCTGGAGTTAATTGCATGTGTAAAGTTATGAATGTAACTTAAGTGTTTGACTTCATTACAGTTGAAACTTAAAGCATTATACAGGCTCATATTTTAAAATATCATGGTGACGCTCCATTTCTGTATCCCCCTCAATTAGCCTTGTTCGTCCAAATTTGCTTGTTTGGAACACTTAAATTTGTACAAAGAGCCCAAATTCCTCTATTCAGTTCATTATATGCGCAGGAGTAGGTCTTAAATAGAGCATTATAAAGCTCTGCTGTTCTATGGCCGTGTACATGCATAACTGATTTATGTATTATTTTCAAGAGATATTTTAGGTGTGGTTTAACAGACTGAAATACGTTGGTACAGCTACCTTCTGCATTTTCTGACTTGTAAAGCCTTAACGGCCTGAGTACATTTATTTGTACAGGTTTGCAGGGGTAAAATAAACTAGACCAGATGTATTTCAGAAGCTTTAAAAACAGTTTAAAGTAGATGTTTCTATAAATCCCTATTTTATTACTGTAAGTGCAGTTATTTCATGGAATAGGACATAGGGTATTGTTTCCTTTTGCACTGCTGCTCGGTACACACAGCTGATCAGTGGCATTTACAGAGGGAGAGTCAAGCACATTAAGCAACTGTTTGCACAGTGCTATATGCTGAAATACTGAGTCAGTCCAAATTCCCATGAACTTTAATGGTATTTTTTTTCTTCGAAGCAATTCTCTTTACAAGTCCCATTAAATGAGCAAAGGGTTTCTATCGATTACGTTAATTTTAGCATCTGGCTGCAGGGCTTCCGGTATGAACACCGCAAAACTCTATCCCTGTTACATGCAAAGGAAAATAGTATTTTGGGATGTCAAGAACCTGGGAGGAAAACGTTCAAAGCCATGCATGGTGACATGGTCCTACGGATCTCTTGATGTTAGATTCCTGTGGCTACAGCCCCAAACACCGCTGTGGTAGCGTACCTCTTGCTGTAACGAGACTGACGGATGAAAAGGAGTTTGTTGGACAGACCTGGAAAAGACCCCGTTCCAGGGCAGGTGCTGCATATTAAAGGTGTGGCCCTGTGGTACACAGCACTACTATAATTGCTGCTTTTTTTCAAGCCACAGAAGGAATTTTGGCAAAACCAGGCCCCGGACTTGCTATGGATGTTCCTTTGGATGGGTTTGGTGCGGGCTGGGGAAAAGGGAGTTCAACGTCTCCATTGCTGGCGTTTGAACTTCGCTACACCTAACAAACTGCGCTGCTCTGCCTAACACGATACTGGGCGGCCGCCGGGGAGAGCGCAGCGTGCCCGTCGCCGTTGCGTGATAAGCTGAGCTTGATTACCGGTGTAGCTCGTTTACTGAGACTACTTCCAGCTCTCTGGAGCTGTTGTGAGAGATTTTTGTCTGTACGGTTGCCATTTTAGGATAGAGACTTTAAGCTATTCGTGCTCAGATTGCTGCTTTTTTTACTCCGCGTGGTAGGGGAACTGATAAGGCTCCTTTTAGGCGAGTATAGCGTTATATAGAGTGGCTCCCCTAAAATCCATTATTTACTTTGATTTTTTGATGTTTCTGTCTAGTGGATATGATTCTTTATTTGTGGAATGTTTGGTTTTTTTAAGTTTGATGGTTTTTAATTAGAAAATGAGACTAACTTCAATTGTAATATGAATATTATATGAAGTATTCTGCCAAACTGGAGAAATTAATGGTAATAAAAATAGTCCATGTAATTTCTGATATAATTGTGATTTAAACTCTTAGTTTCTGCATTGGTAACATTAGACCGGAATCTTTTGTGTCGTTACTTTAAAGTACTTGTATAGGAAGTGTTATTTAGTGCTGTTAGGATTACACTACAGTAATCTAAGATGTGCCTCATTAGTTTTCCTACTATGTGGAATAAAAAAAATTGCCAGCATTGGTCTTTAAACTGCGTTTTGCGCTTCCACAATTACCATATTGATGTTTTTTTCTATGACAAATAGGCTATAGAGTTCTGTTGCATTCTCTACTTCCTAGCAGTTCTTAAATTTACAGTAATACTGAGTTTACAATGGGGCTGTGTGTCAGTCTGAAGTATATATTGATCAAATGTAAATGGTATTATACAGATGTTAAAATTAGAATTTGTGATGGAGCTCATACATACTATACTTGATCAGGTATTTCTGTAAAGCTGATCAAGAACTGGCTTTTAGGTTGCTGGTTTTAGTTAACACAAAGGGATTATTTTCAGTGGTACAAAATATTCCGGTATTTTTAGTTAAGAGGAACTGGGGTTTGTACTTAAGCAAAGAAACACAAAAAAAAAAGTCATGGTCTTTCTGGAGATATGATACTGATGTCACGCATACAAGTACTTCTGAAGAATATACAGACTCATCGATGACTGAACGGGCAATCGATGAGTAGCCTAGCATTTCATGCCAGCAGCTGTTGGCAGCCTTTCCTATGTAGCATGCCAGATTCTGTTCACTAAATAGCCAATGTCTTGGTAAAAATGCGGAGCAATGCAGATATGCTTACCCTCAAAAGGAAACTATTCTCTGAGGTTGTGCTTCATACCTTTGCTTCATCAGAAGCAAATCTTGCAACTATACACGTGAGATTTTCTGAATGACTCGTGCAAGATGTGGTGCCCTAGTTCATCCATCTTTTTCTTAAAGACATTAGTTTTTGACAGAATAGATGGCAGAATAATAACATTTCCTGTAAGTCTAGTCTCATGTCAAAAAATAAGCAGAAACCCCTCTCTCGTCATTCATAGTCCTCTGGCACCTTAATGATACGCTAACATTTACATGTGTAAAAAAAAATCACTTTAGAAAAATTACTGTTGGTTTATTTGGTAGCACTTGGTCAGATTCTCAGAGGCCCTTACCTCGTTACACGCTCGTATCTGTCTGCAAACCAAAGTTGGGAATCTGGATTTTTTCTTCTGTCGTAAACAGGTATGTGATGTATATGCAGTGGGACACAAAATGGTGGTAGCAAAATGAAACCGAGATGGTTTTAGCTCTTTTAAGACTGATGTAGTATATCAATCGGTTAGAAAACTGTAAGTCTTTCTATAAATGAACTAACTGCAAGAGTCGGCATTTTTCCTGCTTCCAAATGACTTTTTGTTCATTTCAAAAGTGGGGTTAGTAAATAATAGTAATAATAACAGTAGTAGTAATAATATAACTATTATAATACATCATTATTATTGTTGTTGTTGTTGTTGTAAAAAAAAAAGTAGTCATTCGAGTTGTCTGTATGTTTTTTCCTTTCCAGCACAGTTTAGGTAAGCACTGTCTTTGCTTATTGGCGTTGGGATGTTTACTGCAGACAACAGCAGCTAACAAAATGGTTACATGGAGGGATGGAAAGTCTTCTGGATACTGTGCGATACAGTAGAAGATTTAGGTTGTTGAGACTAGCATAAGATTTAGAACCAATTCTGAACATAGAGTTGGGGGTCTGTAAACAGTAGCGGGTGGTGAGAATGCTAAGAAAGGTGAAAAACTGAAATATGGAATCCCATCATTTTCATTTGAATGTGACTTGGGAAAAGGTATTTTATTCAGAATATGCTTTGCATTGAAAATTTTTATCTTGCAAGACTGAGTCTTCAGAGGTTTCTTTTGTGGATGTCAGTAAGTCTCGAAAAGCAGCACATTTTTAACAGCATGAATACAACTTCAGATAACTCCTGCAACTCGACGCTGAGGCTGATATATCAGAAGGACTCATGCTTACCAGCAGTGATTTTTAATATGTATATGTTTATATTGGTTCAAACTTTTCTGTCAATCTTTAATGCATCTTTATACTGTATAAAGGCGAGAACCACCTTGCTTAACAATTTACAGGGTCTGATATGTTACGGTTTTTGCATCTAGAAGGATGTAGAGAAACATGTGGCAATCAGGAGATTCGACCATGAAGATTATTATTCTCTGTGCGGTCAGCGTTCATTACAAGAAATATCTTCAGGGTTTTGTCAAAATGTAAATGTTGCATTCATTACTATAATACTAGGATGATAATGGTGTAAATGGAATTTGTCTGAGAGGAAGGTGGGAAAGCAGCCATGCACTTTCCCATGCCCAGGAGAGCAGCATGGCATGTCCATGTGTCACAGCACACTTGATCGTGGTTGTCTTTTGATACTATACTCTGGTCACCAAAATGTGAATCTTGAATCCTGACCACTTAAATGGAACGTCTCTATTCCATTCCATTTTTGCAGGTGTGTATTGCAATAAAGAACTGTAAGTATTCAAGAAATCAGATCATTTGGCCCATCTTCTGTGCTTTCTAGGGCTGGATATGTGTCATAACTGCTATAAAACAGATAAAGGTTTTGTTTTGTTGTTTGGTTGTTTTTTCTTTAACTCTCTGTCAACATTTGGAATATGTCTTCAGCTTGTGTGGGTGTCTGTGTCCCAGAATAACTAAGTCTCTAATTTCTTCTCTCCCAAGTTCTTATTTGCTGCACATGCTGGAAGTTGAAGGGAATCCTGAGACCTGTTTCTAGTTTTTGGAAAGAAATGTGGAACTGGGTCTCTCTGAGGTTGTTTTCCAGTATTGAGGAGCTTTCCTTTCTGCTTTGTTCCCTGTAATGCCTATGGACAGCAAGTTGTGCAGGGAGGCGGGGAGGAAATTTGCCAAATACGCCAAAGATTGCATAGCAAAGATTGTAGAAATTACATGATTTTAAAGGTCTTAGATTTGCCCAGTGGGGTGATACTTTTCTGCAAGTGATAGTACATAATTCTATAGCAGAGCTGGGAATTGCAAACAAAAAGTATGACTTGATTCTCCTAAAACAGCATTACTTTGTTCAAGTCTCACAAAACATTTCAGGAATTCTTAACCTCAGTTAATACTGTCTGTGAAGATTAATCCATCAAAGTTTAAGGAGTGATATGGTAGACTCTTAAGTCAATCTTTTCTATGGGTATTCTTTCTCTGATATAGTAAACAGAGTATAATATGCAGCTGGAGAGTGAAGCTGGCCTGATTTTCAAGTGAAGTTCTGCAAAAATAAAAAGAGGATAATTAACTACTGCAGCAATTTAGCAGAGCAAAATGGTGGCTTTTCTTGCATTTAAGGCTTTAAAATACGTATTGTCTGCCCTCCTAAAGGATAAGTCTTAGTACAAACCAACGCAACGGTTTGGGTGCAGGAGCCTCTTGGTTGAACTCCACAGCCTGCGTTTCAATTTGAGAATTTGCTTGGGAAATCGGTTCCGTTCAGTGTTTTCATTAGCAGTGAGGGTGATGGAATACAGAATAGCTTATAAAATATGCAGATGACACCAAGCTGTGAGGAGTTGCAAATACCTTTCTGTATCGGATCAGAATTCAGAATAAACTTGGCAAATGGGAGAGATGGTCTCAAAACAGCAAGATGAAATTCAATAAAGTGCCGTATGATATATTTAGGAAAAAGAATTCAGGTGCACAAATACAAGATGGGGAATACCTGTCGAGAGAAAAAGTGGGTAACAAAGTCTATGATGCATTGCTGTTGCAAATTACGGAAATGTAATTCTGGAATGTGTGAAGAGGGATGGGGTCTCTCTGAAGTTGGGTGATTATTCCAAATTAGGGCTGGTGAGGTCTAAGTTGACATATTATATCCATGTTTGGTCATGACTTCTTAAAGTTTAGAAAACTGCATTAGTTAGAGAATTAATTTGCCTTATTTAAGGTGTTAGTAATAACCAGCTGATATGTAAAGAATTTAAGACAACAGGTAGAGAGAAATTATTCTCCATATTCCTGGGACAAGAATTAAGGGAAATCTCTATAATTTGTATTCAGAGTGATGAGGGTTGTTTTTTAGAAAAAAACTTTTTGAAGTATGAAGCCCAGAAAAAGCCACCTAGAGGTGTTGTAGAACCTCCTTTTCAAGGAAAAGTTACACAAAACTATGCTGGGTGAGTCTACACAATCCTTCCTTAGCACAAAGTGGACTAGATGATGCCTTTCATCATATGTTTCTGTAATCCTGTGCAGGAGATGAGAGTAGAGCAAATAGCTTGAAAAAACTTTTCGCTTGAAACATCATGGAAAAGTTGAATGGCCTTCTTCAGTGGGGAAAACTGCACAACCGTTGGGGCAGACAAGCTACTCGGCAGAGCTTTGCAGGCCACCCGGGGTCTGCAGCCTACAATTTAGGGATCATGGGATTAGAGAATGACTGTGATCCTTTCTGAACCTAAAATCCATTTCTCTCATACATATATGCCCGGTTACAAAGATAGTCAGAGGAAGAACGTGATTTTTAGTAATCAGCTTTTGCTTCTTAGTCCTAACGGTGAAGAAACTATTTATGTAACTTTCTTCTCCCAAGAGTTCCCATTAATTCTGTTGATGGAAGCATTCTTCAGCATTATGGTACCGAAATAGAGCACAGAGCATAACACCCTTCCCTGCCTTCAAAAGTGAAAAAGAAGCACGGGAGGGAAGCTGACCTTGAAAAGTTAATGCTTTGGTTTCTTATTAATTTAGCAGTGTGAGTTGACAGTTTGATGCTCTAATTGTAAATTATATTTTAAAATATTTTCTTTTATCAACCTTGATAATTTAACAGAATTTACCAACTGGCAAGTTTCAAGTAGTTTTTGTTCCAAATTCTTGTAGACCACAACACTGCTCTTAATCATCTGTGAAAAAGCTGCCATGCAACGGAAGACTGGGAATTGCTAACAATAATGATGAAAACTAATTCAAGCCAGACTGCAGGTAGAAGCTTTTGCGAAAGCAATCTGCATCTTTTCAAGTTGGTCAAGCTAAAATTGCGTTTTAGAAAAGCAGTTTGTCTTTCATTACAAAGGAAGACAAGCTATTATCTCCGTACCCAACAAGTACCTAATGCACAGGTCAAAAAATAGGCAACAATTATATATTGAACAGGGAAAATTTTATGCGAGTTTGCCTACATTGCCTTTCCCTTTGCCTCTCTGCCTGTGGAGTGGTTCACAATCACAGGTGCAGTGTGAAAATACATGGGCTGCTCCTTCGCCAAGGTTTGTGCGCGGTCTGACCCCGGTTATGTGTAACCTCTTCCCTGCTGCTCTAGAGGGCTGTCCTGTGAGCTGCCATCTCTGTCAGAATGGGCTTTAAGACTCTGCAGATCTAAGCTAATCCTGTTTCAATACTATTTTGAATGCTGTAATTCAATACTCATATGGGACTGCCTTTCCCTAAAAGAAAGTAAGTTAGCATATTTCATAAAGGAAGCAATAGTAAAAGATGAGTTACATGGTGATGGGCAGTGTGAATCGTGGTATAAATCACTGCAGGTGAGGAAGTACAGCTTTCACTTGAGGGAAGATATTAGGAAGGGATGTCAATGTTTTAAGATTTTAATTGCATCTACTTGTTTTTTGCTACTTTCTCTCTTTTTCTTTTTGCATTAATTACTTCTTAAAGTATGCTGGGTACATAGAAAGTTGACTAAGCTTGAAAATTGATTCAGATAGATATAAAATAAGAGCTTGTGAGCTACTAGAAACACAGGGAATGACTAGAGTTCTGGTTTTTTTAAAAGCACCCTCAGTTTTACAAAAAATACTCCAAACTATTTATCCATTGTTCTATTCGCAGCTATGTCATCATCTAAATGGTATGACACTTTAAATAAGTTAAAAAAAAAAAAAGGACAAAACACCACACAGATTCTGCAGACTGAAAATAAACAGTGGAGTCAGGTGGAGATCTGTTAGTTGCCTGCTGCGTTGGCTTAAGGCAGGTTAGAAATGCACTGTCTCTGTAATGTGTAACAGCTGACGTGGTGGGTTAAGTTATTTTTCTATTGATTTTTTTTTTTTTTTTTTAGCCAATGGTAATTATCAACAACCT
Source organism: Phaethon aethereus (assembly GCF_964289735.1). Classification (NCBI taxonomy): domain Eukaryota; kingdom Metazoa; phylum Chordata; class Aves; order Phaethontiformes; family Phaethontidae; genus Phaethon; species Phaethon aethereus. The sequence goes on from NC_138580.1 coordinate 39,658,249, forward strand.
TGTAAGCAAAAGGAAGGAATGAATAAGTAAAGATTCTCTAAGAAGTGATTCAGATTCATGCCGGTTATTATTTACAATAATTCTAGCTAAAAGGCTTAATGTTAGGTGGCAGAGGTTCACAGTACACAAGACTATAACAATATAAACAAGGTGCATGTTGTTATATAGGTTCTAGAAAAATCCCCTTTCTCTGATCTGATTAAGGACTCTATCTGGAAAACGATTATGTATGTTTTTAAGTTAATATGCTGTGAAATTGTCTGGACTCCTGGCAGTGTGTAATTCAGGAATGTACATATATCTTCAAAGGACTGAGACCTAAATAAAACACATGCAGATCAACAGGATATTTTTGAAATTTTTCTAAGATTTGATGCAGGGCCAAACTTTGTTAAGAAGAAAATTATTCTACACTGGCCCAGCATGTACGTAATCAGATCTAATGCGGTAAAACCTAGGTAGGTTACAACACTCAGCTAATACAAATTAGCGTGTTTTGATAATTGCACAGAGTGGGTAAATAAAGTGATCAAAGAGCATCGCAAAATGGATTTTATTAATTTATCACTCCAACTGTGTCTGTATCTGTGAGTTCTAGTGATGGGTTTAGTACAGTTGTTTGTGGAGGCATTGTATATTGTATGGAGTGTTCACTTTCTGAAGTTTTTTTTTTGAGAGAGCTGGTTTTGGCAAGTTAGAAGGTGTGTGACTTCATTCTGCTTCTTCACAAGAAGCTACTGCTATACAGGTAAGATTGAAGATTTTGTGTGCATGGTGAATAGAATAAATCAATTAGCTAGCACTGTAAATTATGAAGTCTTTTGGCCTTGTAGAGATCTGGGTTTAAGTTTCTGGATGACTGTTTTCCAATTATTTTCTAAGCTGTACAAAGATCTGCTGGGCAGACTAGAAGGTTTATGTTAGGTGTGTTCAGATCCTAGCAGATTTTCTCCCTCCCAAATCCTGAGTCATAGGAGCTTGGGAAGCAGCCAGGAATTTCACTAGACAGGAGAGAGTTTTTTAAGCATTGCTGTGAGTGAGATCTATCACTGACTTCCCGAAGGGCATTTACATAAATGAAACAAAAGACAGGAGCTTTCTGCCATGGGTATTTTCCCCTACTTATGTCCTTTTTGTGTTTTTTGCTATATCCTTTTTTTGTTTGTTTTAGCTCTTATTTTTCTCTTTTGAAAGCATTTTTCCCCTCTTCCATTTTGTCATGAAAAGATAAAATTTAAGACCTCAAACAGGAATGCAAAGCGTTTCAGTTATGCTACCTTTGCATAATAAAACCCTGAATTAAATGTCAGGGTTATAATTATTGCTGAAGTATGCTGGCAGGTGAGACTGGATAACTCAAGCCAAGATAAAAAGGTGGTAGACGTAACTATATTAGAGAGATGTTGTTCAAAGAATACATATTAGGGTAAGTTGTACAGAGCAAAATGATTGATTAGGCTCTTGTGATGTGTTTGGTTTTAACTTGGTGGTGGGTTAATCTTGGCTGAGGGCCAAACACCGACCCAGCCGCTCGCTCACTCCCCTGCCTCAGCGGGGCAGGAGGAGAAAATAGGCTGAGAACGCTCGGGATAACAACCCATTCCTGTCGTGGCAAAACAGGCTCCACTTGGGGAAAATTTATTTCATTTATTGCCAATTAAAATAGATTGGGGTAGTGAGAAACAAAGACGAACATGAAAGCAGCAGCCTTCTGGTGCTGCAGACCCCTCGACCCTTCCGTGAGGGGCAGGGGGTATGGCCAGTACTGAGCAGTTTCTCTCTGCTGCTCCTTCTTCCTCGCACTTCTTCCCTGCTCCGCTGCGGGCTCTCTCCATGGCTACAGAGCTTCAGGAAAAGTCAGCACCAGGGTGGGCTCTCCGTGAGCCACAATTCCTGTCAGGAAAATCTGCTCCAGCATGGGCTGTCTGCCGGCGGCAGGGAATAACCTGCTCCAGCAGCATGGAGCTCCTGCTTCTCTGACCTTGGTGTTTCTCACCGGTTTTGTTCCCCCCTCCTCTCCCTGCCCAGCATGTTCTGCCCTTTCTTTAATAGGTTTTCCAAGAGGTGCCACCACAGTGTCGCTGCTGGGCTTGGCCGTATCCTGCAAGTGGCTCCACTGCAGAGCCGGTGTGAACCGGCCGGAACCGGCCGTGCCTGGCTTGAGGCGGTGCCTGGCTTGAGGCAGTGCCCGGCTCTCCTCACAGAAGCAGATGCTGCAGCCCCCCTGCTGCCAGCACCTCCCTGGTGACCCCCTGTACAAAATGCTTGCCTTTGCTTCTGCTTTTTCTCCCTCGTCGCAGCGCCATTACGTAGGTGAGGAGGGAAACATCGGGTATGCCAAAAGGTGTTGCGAACAAAGCATTAACTGCGTGTTTTCCTGTCGCTCCCTTTCTGCTCATAAAGAGAACGTGAAGGGATTTCCACGACTGCTAGCTATTGCCTTTCAGTCCATCCTGAGGTAATCATCGTCCTTTCTCTTGATCTGAATTTTTGTGTGTGGTCTTCCGCCTCTTTACCTGTCATAATTTTAGAGATTGACCTTGATTATAATTAGATCCTTGGAGTGCGGTTGCAGAGGTGAGGAAGCTGTGCCGATCCTCCACACGTAGCAGCTGCACCTGGGACCTAACTGGGTGGTGTGGTGGCTGTGTTGCCTCAAAAGCTGCTGTGAACGCAGGAGGTTGAAAAATGTGGTTAGGTCGCGCAATCTGCCCGTCCATTGCTACAGAAACTGTTCTTAATGATTTGGTTAACTCGTCTTGGGTCTCGGTGCAACTGGCTAGCAAAATTGGGACTAGAACAGTATTTTGGCTTTAAAAATTCTTTAGATTTTTAGGACACAGTCCAGCAATATAATCAAGCATGTGAACAATATCACTGATTTCAGTAGGGCTGCTGATGTCCTCATATTGAGGTGCATACTTGTTTTTGTTTGAGGCCCTAATCAGTAACCATCCTCTAGAATTCAGTGTGCGTTATGTCCTTGCCTTCAAAACCCACTCTGCTCTTCCATTCCAGCACACCTAGAGAGCCTGATGGTAGAGGATGAAATACCTACAATTTCCCCACAGTTTCCATTCTAAAACAGAGTTTTTCAACTGTTTAAAACTTCACCCAAATGTAACTGCTCAGACCGAAGTTTCCTGTGATAAGTATTGTAAGTACGGCTGAATCTGTGTAAGAACACATTAGCTAAAATGTTTCTGTGACCAAGAAAAATGTGTGTGTGGGTTTTTTTGGCTTTTAAGTTTTTGTGGTTTTTCTTTTAATCTTGGAAGAACTCTGCTATTCTCATATTTTGGAGCAAGAAATGCAGCAGAAGAGCTTCGTGGTCTGAAAGCAGCTACTGGCGTTAACAACAATCCTCGTTGCCAGTATCCGGGAATGCAAATAAATTTGATCAAATCATGAAGTTCTAAAAATTACATATCGCAGGTGATATTCAGGACAACGCTATATTAGAATTTGGCAGCTAAATGCTGTCTATATTGAGAGCATACTTTTCTGTGTAACTCCTACATGTGAAACCATAGAAAACCGGCTTTTGTCCTTATTTCTACCACAGAGCAATTGGGTGAGGCTGGATAAGTCACTAGGAGTACTAATTTGGTCATTAATTTTGCGTTCTTCATTCCAGGAGTGCCCACTTTTGAGACTGTTTAGGTTAGGTTTTTATTTCTGGATGACTCCTATTCCTGCAATCTCCTGAGATCTGTAGGAAGCTGGTAAAAAAAGGCTGAATATGTGGTGATGTGAGATATTTTAGCCACTAAAATAATTTTAAAATTCTAGGTGCTTTTGTATGCCTTACTGTCCTGCATCTCTGCAATTGCATTTAACTGCTGTTATGCCTTAGCAGAGGTTTGGGGTGATGCTTTTATTGTTTTATAATTGGTCTTCACATATAAGCACTGTCTGTTTTGTGCATCGAATGAACCGGGTTTTGGGAGGAACATTGCGACCTTAGGACTTGAAAGAACCTCAAGACACCAACCAGACTGTTCTCCTAACCATGATGGAAGCCATCTACCTAGGTAATAGGTGATGGGTGTACTGAGAGCTTTAAGAACAGGTTAGTGATGGCAGATGGCTATCGGTTCCAGTGTTTCAGAAACCTCATTGCCAGAAAGTTTTCCTTCACATGTAACCAAAATCTCCCCTGCCTCAGCACCTTAGTGTTTACGTTAAAACAAATGCACAGTTAAGGTTACGCAGGCGCCTTTGGATTTAACATTTTTTAACCTGAAGGTTGATTTTTTGTATGTGTGAAATGATCAAATGTAGTACATGCTGAGACTGAAAGTATTTTGCATCTGAAGATACCATATTTTTATTTATGGTTCAGTCAAAATAAATTTAAATAATCGATGATTGTTTTGAAAGCAAATCACTGGGAACACTATATATCTACCATGGCAAGTGCTGAAGAGATGAGAATGTCTTATAATGCCAGAATGAGTTGTGGAAACATGGGTATTTATATACTCAACAGCAGCAAATCTGAGAGCTTTTTTTGTTGGTGGTTTTTGTGTTGGGTTTTTTTTTCCCTTGGCTGAGTCTCCTCTGATCCCACTTCTATCCCAAAGGAGGAGGAGGAGAAAACGAATGTTCCTATCACACATGTTCCATTATTGATTTCCATTCCAATCTACCCAAAGTCTTCTGTGCTGGAAATAATTAGACCCTGTGAACAGAGATGAAGCAAAAATCTATACAATGCTGGATTGCCAGAAATGAAGACAAGGGTGCCTAATTAATGTTGCATATAGAACGCCTTTTGGATGAATGGGCTTCCCTTTCTCAGAAGCAGCTCAACAGTGGTTATGTCACAAATTTGCCGTTAATTAAATAGTGTTCACTGTGTGCCTGTAAAAATGGCATGGATGAAAAAAAAAAAAAGTTGGACAGCAGCAGCATTTTACAAGAGCTCTGCAATTAAAAGAAAAGCCTGTGAAAAATAAACTTGCTGCTTCATACTGATGGCAAGATGTTTTCTTCTATATGAAATTCACTTTATGGATTGTCTCAAAGCTCTTTAGGCATGTCTAGTCGCTGAAGAAATTTGGGCATTTCAAAAGTTGGACTGGAAGTGTGTTGGGAGGGCTAAGGACAAGAAAAATGTTCCTGGGAGCTGAGGCAGGACGAAGGACAGCGCAGCTCGCATCCATAGGCAGCTGCATCCAAGCCAGTGGGTCAGGACTGATCAGAAAGCGAGCTGGGATCTGGAGGAAGCCTGTAGATTAGTGAGTGAAAGATGGAGTGGAGGCAATTTAAGTTAGACTGTGTAACAGATCTTGGGGTCTGAAAAGGCAGATATTTAGGAAGAATGTAAGAGAGAGAACTGATGGAAAGTCTTCACAACAGGCATGCACTCGACTAATAGCAGGAATATCTGGAGGGAAGAACTGGAGGGTGTCTGAAGTAGATGAAGAGAAAAATGTAAGCTGTATCAATATGACACAGTTTGCTTGTTTGTTTTCTCCATGTTGTTCCCACAATAGGATAATCCAGTCTTCTAATTGCATCATAGACAGGCCTGAATTGTTGATCAAGCTTCCTGCAGTAGCACATGCTGTCAAGTTGTTCTGCAGCGGGCATTCTCTTCTCCCTCTCTAGTCTTTCTGAATCTATTTCTGTTTCTTTTTCCCTTGCTCTTCCCTTGCTACACCCAGAGGATCTTAGGTCCTTGTTGCTAGCAGGTGAAAGATACTCCTGTGCCAGTCTCGCTTCTGTGCACAGCCAGGTGCATGCCGGTGAGGAAGGTTCTCTGCTTTAGAGGCTGCGTACAGCCTTGACGGATTTATCTTTATAGTTATTAGCCCACTGATTTTTCAGTGAAGCTGGTCTCCTTTTTAGCAGTCCCAAGAATAACAATGCTACGTGCCTATGCATGCTGCAGAAAACAGCACTGGGATTTTTGGTGTGTCAGAGGTTTCTGATAGCAGAGGGATTCTGGGACAGTTGTTCTCATCCTGTAATTTGCAGGCCACTGGCGTGTCTTCTTTCAGCCTTTAATTCTCTCCTTTTATCTCTATTCCCTCCCTGCTCTTCAAGATATCTGTTGTGGCCAATCTAAGTGATACAGTTGCTCTCTGCGCATCTCTGGAGAATTTAAATAGTATCATTCCCTCAGTCTCTTTTCTCCCTATAAATGCAGAGGAAGTTTTTCTTCTTTGGGCAAAGATAGAACACATTTTTTTTTCCTCTCTAAGAAACTAGAGAATAAGTAAAACCCAGGCTCCTTGGTCGAGCAGATGAATTGAACTGATGAATTTGTAGGAATCTTCCTAGACTGTGCCTTAAACTGCAAGAATAGATGTGTTTTCTGATGAAAATCTGGTTGACATAAATGTGTTTTTAGCACAAATTTGCTAGAGGGAATTATTTTTCCAATATAGTAGAAGCTGTGGTTCTGGTTTAGGAATTTTATGAAATCATTTGAGTGCAGGAGAAAGGTACTATTTAGAAAGATATTTTTATAATAGTGCGCCTTCTACGACCTCTCTTTTCTTCCCATTTGGCTGCTTAGCATCGTCCCTCTCTACTCTCATTCTGTTTTAATAGGTGATTTTCTCTGTAAACTGTCAGCTCTGATGCACAACTGAAATAGGTGCACGCACAGGCTATGATTCCTCTCCCCATTGTTGCATTTTGGTTCTGAACTCCAGATTTAATCTATTTAAATAATCTACTCCTGGGACTTAAGTCAACTTCTAGATACTTTTTGATGTTCAACAAATAGTAAAGCATTACAATAATTTAAATCAAATAACCAAATCCATATGAAATACACTACTTGTTATCTTTCCAACAAATTTATTTTCTTCCCTGGATCCATTTTAAGCTGCGCTGCAGTTGCTAAATCAAAAATAAACTGAGTTTTCAGTATAGGGGTTTGATAAGTGTATGATTTCCATCACATCCCAGTGTGCTACATAATAAAAAATGAAAACATGTAACACGCTTTTGAGTATAGAATTGAAATGGATTTTCTGACCTAGTTCTGGCGAATAGGTTCTAAAATGATGGCAAAGACTGTAGCTCTTGGACTAATTATCATTTGAGTTATTTCTCAGTGGTAGGAGACTTTAGACCTGTGGGCACAAGTTAAAACAAACAAACAAAAAACCCCCCCAAAAAACTCCCAACAACAAAAAGCAGAGAGTCCTTTTGTCCCATTTCCCTTTGGCCAGCAGCAGCAGGCTGACAAGCCAGTGCTTTTGAGGTTAGTTTGGGTGGGGGAAAAAGCAATTCACATTGGTATGGCTTGTTTATATGTTACCCTGTTGCACGTTTGTAAAAACATAATCTAACAAAGTACTTTAAAACATACTAGAGTGTTTTAATCAATTGAAATGTCGAGAGAGTGTGAAAACGATTCTGGTTTCACAGAAGTCAGTCATGTTTTGCTGTTTTCTTCAGTAGCAGGAGAAAGTCATCTACGTAGCATGTATTTTCAAACATGAGCTTCGAAAGCATCACTGCTTGTTCAGTCCATCCAGAATTGGAGTCCTTTGTAGCTGTTGCCCTGGGTTAAATGAAGCTCACTGCTGTGTATTTCACATAAAATGGAATTGATACAGAATATAATCTGCCTTTCTTTTCTGTTCTAGTTTGGCTTTACATCCCCAAAAAGACATTGTAGTCACTGGCAGTGATGACCACCTCTGGAAAATGTGGGCTTTACCTGATGGGGACATCATCATGACAGGTGAAGGTCACACTGATTGGCTTTCGGGCTGCTGCTTCCATCCAAGGTTAGTGCAAACAGTCCCCTGAACTAGCGCTAATCCTTGCTGGGGAGTACTTGTTTGCTTTTTCTTTGTTCACTGGCCTGCTTTGATGACTTTCTATTCTCAGTGTATCCCTGCGCTCTCTGCTGAATTTCCAAACATGGAGATAAATGTTCCTCTGGCTTTCAGTCTGTTGACTTAAGATTGATTGCTTTTAGTATTTTGTACATCTTAAACTTTGTCCACGTGCCAGTGCACGTAACAAGGAGTAATAAGCTTTTTAGGTCTCGCTGTATTCATTTTCTCTGTGTTCATGCACTATAACAAACACGGTTCCATTATTAATAATACAGAAAAGTTGATTTCTTGTATTAGGTACTATTTGTCATATGACTAAGAGTATTTGAGTTTACCTAGCGAATAAGAATATGAGCTTTTCTCCTTTCTCTTTATACAGATTTGAAGCTGAATTAATAAATGAAAGTGAACATTGAAAATAAGAAATAAATATTTAGGTTACAAGGGTCATGGAAATAGGCCAAACATGAAGTAGATTTCTTGGTCATTCTGTTGAAAAATAGAATGCTGTTTTACTCTTAAAAAAAAAAAAAAAAAAATCCGTTTGTTAAGACTGAGCCCTCTATATGTTAAAATGATTTTTCATCAGATTTGTGAGGCTGCAGTTGTGATAGAGGTCTTTCCTGTTAATATAATAATGGTCTGCCAGGCTACTCACCTGAGGTTCACTTGTAAAAAGAGCTTTGTTAAACCTCTAACCCTGTATTTTCATTGTATTTATTTTATGAAGCAATATTAGCTCTTTCCTTCATGAGAAGGAAAAACATCCTATTTAATTTCATGGTTCCTTCTGATTTTTGATACTGTGATGAGTTAAGAAACGCACACACAATCTTCTTAACACGAGAAAATCCCCTCCCTCTTTTCAAAACCTCAAGAATGGAGTCATGCTTTCTGGGATGAATTAAACATGCACTTAGTCTTTTCTTGCATCTCTTTCACCTATGGAACATAGGCTTTTTCTTAAGATGCTTGCGTTTCACAATGTTCTCTTTTTCATATGTATATTCTTAGAAATAATTTTATATATTTAAAATAAGAGAATAATATTTCACTTATATGTAATACAGGAGGAGAGAAATGGAAGGCTCGGCTTCTTATTTTAAGATGGTAGGAAAATTTTTCGATTACTGAATGACAGGTTGCACAGTGTTTGTGAGCATGCTGGACATCCTAAATCTAACTTTTAGATAAACAGCATGCTACCTTACCTCTTACCTGTTATGAATATAAAATTCATCACAGGGAAAGAAAGGGAAATACAATTAGAAGAGCATGTTATCATTTATAAAGCTGCTGGGCATGCTAATCAGATTTCGATAATGCATTGTTACCATGACACCCGCTGACTCAGAGACTCAAAACTGTTTTCTCATTAGTCTTTGACCAGAATACAGTCCTTTCAATAGGCTTTCCTATTTCTCATTCAATTATTGAAATTAAAATGAGTTGAGGTACATCATTATTCTCTTGCAGTATAAATTGACTCCTGCTGAATGCTCTGGAGTGATTCAAAAGCAGCACTGTTAAAATATTGTCTTCCTTTACTGGATAAAATATATATAATGCGACAGAATACATTTAATCATACTTTTTTCTTTTTTTTTAAGTAGGGGTCTTCTATGTATCAGGTGTTCCAGAAGTAAAAACAATTAAATAAAAATTGGAAGTTCTCATAGAATTTTTCTGGAATCAAATGTAGGTGGCCTCTAGTTTTGTTCCTGTTTTAAAGATTTAAAATTATGCTCATCCGAAAATTAAAAAGAAGAATATTTTTGTGACACTGGGCTATTGAATTGTGATGTAGAAATCTGGGTAGAAGTCTCACACTTCTACATTCTTTCTTTTTTGTCCACCATTAGGTCATTTCTGCTCTAGGTTTCTTCTCTCCACCTGTAAAATCAAGTTTAGAACAATCTCCATCTCTGGTCTGAGAAATGTTGTAGCCAGAGGACGCCCGCGCATGCACAGTCACATACCCAAGTCCACTTTCAAGCCATCTTTGGACAGCATCAGAATAATCCACACACTGACATTGAGGGTGCTAATAATTTGAGAAGAAACAAATCTAGAGCTATGATGTGAATTTAACTGGTGCTTCTGCACATACAAATGACTTAAAATCCTGAAATCCATTTTCACATGTTCACAGTGTACTATTACTTGAACAAGGGTCTTTCTTATGGTGGTCCTTGTGCCACCACTGTGCAAATAGGGGTAAAGTTGCAAGTCTTGTTGGTAGCTGTGAAATCTGTAATCTTCAAGCTAAAAGTGCTGTTGGGTTTATATATCGTCAGGGTGTCTCCAAGTGCAATGAGAGAATGTGGGTTGGTAGTAGGAACTTACCCGTATACAGTAAAAGGGTAAAGGTATGGTTTAGGCTCTGGACCTTGCCCGCTGGTTAATACATAATAGTGATGAAGATTGTCATTCGAGTCTTTCCCAGTACTCAAGTACAATAATATCCTTAAGTATCAAAAGGCCATTGAGTCTTAGGGGCAAAGGTCACTGAGTTTTCTCTGAAGAGTTATTGGATGGAGGGGGTGGAGAAGTCTCATTTTCCCCCTGACTGTGTGCTTCATTCCACGATGTTACTTGCTTAAAAACACATCTCCTTCACATCTGAGCAAAGTTGAGTGAGGTGGGAGTATGTGGTTTGCTGAAGCTCCAGAGTCTGGTGGTGTATCATTTTTTGCATCGCACCCAGTGCACTTCGGTCTGTCCAAAGGGTCTTAGTCCTCTATGTGTTCTCCTTGTGTGGCAGTGTCTGCCAGGACAATAGTTGAAGGGGAGCAGACTAGCTCAGTGCATGTGAGGAGAGCACAACATCTCTGTTGTGATGCTTTCTGCAGATCTGAGAGTAGAATTTTGCCTTAAGCTTTTTAAATAAAAGTAAAACTTCAAACAGGTCCTGTCATATACAGAGTACAGCAGCTGGAAGGAGGGAGAACAGGGCTTCCTTTTTGAAGCTCAGGTGACAACTGCTCAAACTTCAAACACAAACACTATTTTTACTCCAGTTTGGTTGAATAATACTTTGCAGATGAATTAGCTGTTGCAAGTGCCTGTCGCTGTTGACAAATTTAGCCATCCACACAGGCTTCCTGTTAAAGTCTGGATAGATGGAGAAGAGCTGAGTGGTGTTACCTGTGGGTATCAGGTGGCCCGAATGTGTAGAATAGCAAACAAAAATCTGCATCTTCTGCCAGTTTCCAGAATAAGCTGACGATGCTAATGCTGCACCTTTAAGAACCATACTCTAATTACACTAAGATATTTCAGGGCATTTAATTGATTTATTTATCTTTATTACTAACCTTCCTGGGTGGCTAAAGAACCAAGCTGTGCAGCATAGCAGAGGTGTTTGTTAATGTCTGATAAAATCCCAGTGAACAGTAAAATATTGTATTCCTGCTCCACGTGTGTGCTGTACAATACGTAATGTCCTTAGTATATTCATAAATATTAATCAAGTCAACTATTCTAAAATGGTTGTAGCCCTTTTCATGCAGACGTTGTTTGAGTCTGTGGAATGCAATGATTTTCTGAATTAAAAAGAAGTACGAAGTGTAGGTTCTTAAAACAACTATTTAAAACTTACACTGAAAATTGTCAAATTGTCAACTCCTTTGTAATGTCCTGTTCACCTGAGAGAGAAGCTGAATTGCGTGTATTCTTTCTGCTGCTATTTGAACTATCACAGTTTCTGAGGAGAGAAATCAAAACTGTTATCAATTTGTTTATTATACCAAAAAATAACACAGCCATTATCTTGGCCTGTGTGGATTTTCTTTAGGTTCTGTTGCTATTGGAAAACTGGGGGTGGGTATTGTCTCCTTAGTAAGTAGGGGGGAAAAAAAAAAAAAATAGGGTAAGTACATTCGTGCATCAAACATCCTGAAAATAAAGGTGGTAGTTGTCTGATATTCTAGAAAAAGGGGCTGGTAAGGGGATGCGTGAGGTCTTTGGCTAAAAGAACAATCCATATTCTGAAAGAACTCTAAGTTGTGAATCTCGAAGCTGAAGGAGGTGATGTCACCCTGATGAAAATCTGTGTATGGATAGATGAGAAAGACAACCTTGTAGAGAGAGGGTGCAGAAGGAATTAGCAAAATATGTTGAGGATGGATGTGAAGACTTGGACAGTGGTTGAATGGGCTAGGGAGGGAAGAGCAACTCCAAGTGCGCTTGAATTCACAAGAAACTGTTAGGGGAATTCTGTAGCACATGAGAGCAGGCTATGGGAGGGCAGTGATTTTGATGGTCCCTGTGTGGCTGGGGGGTTATGGATAGTCAGCAATGAAACATTTATCAACGCTTGGTGTGCAGAAATCCCTAAGCACCTCTCTCTAAAGAGTGTCTCTGGTCTCTTCCAGCTGCGTAAAGCTGAGCAGCACAAAATCACTGCTAAACTTATGTTGGCCAACACATAAGCAGCCAAAAGCAGTAAAGTCTGCTTTGGACTGGAGCTGTGCCCTGTCTCTAGCGGAAGTTTAAGGCTCGAGATGGGGACCACAGGATACAATTTGGAAATTCCACTTGGATGCTCTTAACCTCTTCCAGGCTTAAAATCTGCAGTGCTGTGGGTGACTGAGCACCGTGGTGGCCCCTCGAGTCTCAGTCCAAAATGTTGCTGACAATCCTGAATGAAAGGGGCCAGGTTAGTGGTATTTTCTTGAATTTTTAAGGAGCGGTGATTGATAAACATGAAATTGTGGAAGTAAGACTCTGTCAGTGGAAGTGATTTCCTCATTGTACAAAAACTTTTAAGGCTTAAAAAAATAAATTCCAGAGCAGAAGGGAAATCAGAATAAACTGAGAAACTGAAATGAATTCTTGCTCAGATAAGTCCCTGACTTTATTTTGAACATGATTTAATTTTTTTTTTTAATAATTTTGTCATTTGGGCTGGTGAAGAAACTATCCAGAGGTGAATTTCAATGTGAGAAAGGAAAGGATTGACCATAAAGCCCAGCAGAACGGTAACCCATGAATGGAGGGAGCGGAGAAACCTCTGAAGGAGTGATGGGAAAGAGGGACAAAATTCGGGAGGGAAGGCATTCATAGAAAGGAGAGGCAGGCTGGATTCCAAGGCAGCCGTGATCAGTTGTTCAGAGGCAGAAGCTGACACTGCTCATTGCTCACAATGTCTCAGAGGACTTGTGCTTGGAGGAGGAGTGAAACGTTGAGGAGCAAAAATCAGACTTGACAGCTTGGCAGGTACATTTACAATGTCAGAATTTCACAGAGGCCATGGTTTTGTAGTTCGAGAACCCGTAGTTCTTTGATTATCAAGGTGAATTACAAGCAGAGAGCATGCTTCTTTTTTTGTCCCTCACCTCTACAGCTCTTGGCTCCGTATGGACTGAACTAGTGAGAAGGATCACATTCCTGGTAGATGCTGATGTGTCGACCCACACCAGTCTTCTTGCCAAGTACAATATTCTCATATATCACTGTGTGTTGACAAACATCTATGGGCTATGAAGGGAGTCAAACAGACAATCTGACACTAAAAATAAATGGCTGCTTGCCGTTTGGTTACATATTGCAAATAATATTTTTAAAATAACTAAAACTGTACATGGCCCATTGAAGCCTCAGCAAATGAAAAGCATTTGATGACATATTGAGTGACTAGGTTCTTTAGTCACAATAACAGGATAATTTAAAAAATTCTACTGACATCAAATATATTCCTCCTCATACTCTAATAATTCCTAATGCCAGTCTTAGATTTGTATTTATTTCTATGTGAAGAAACAGGAATTATCTATTATGCCATTTTGCTTAATGTACTGACTTTCAAGTATTGATGCTACAGTTATTTGGTGAAACTAGGGGGACTTCCAGATCAAACAGTTACTGCTTAAGTTACGATTCCAGGATCAACAAAATGTTGCTACAAGCTAAGGTTTGTTAGTTTTAGTTAAATACAGCAGCATTTGTCTGTGTGTAAGCTGTAATTTAACATTAAGTTGTGTGATTTGACTATGCTACTGGAGGCTCTTTCTAATTAGAGATCTCCGCATACACTTTTGGGGCTCTTCAAAAAATCTGCCAACAGGAAAAAGGATTTGGAGTCGGTGATTTTAAAGTGTTGGTTTTTGTTACCACCCATCCCTTAGAGCCGCTGCCCAGGCTGGGTCAACAGTCACACTAAGGTAAGACTCTACATGTTAACCCACTCAGGACCAAAGGAAGTTCTCTGAGGAGAAAGAATAGGCTGAGAATTTGTCTCCATGAGGGACCCTTTCAGATTCCATGATGGAAAAGTTTCAGCTGTGATGTGCTTAGGTACCCTCCTGTTTATTGTGCTCCAGATTGTTTGGGTTTTTTTTTTCGGTGGTGTTAAAGAATTGTGTGTTTTCATGGGATTACAGCCCAATGCCAAACTTGTCTACGCAGGCCCTGGGCCTCTCAGATAATTCACTGCGTAGGCACTGTATCGCTCTGCAATGCAATTCCAGTTTGTCATCGCCTTCCAGAAGAGTCAGGAGTGCTGAGCTCGTGCTGCCTAGGTGCCTGCAGATGTGCAGCAAGTGCCACGCATCCCAGAGATGTGTTCTGCCCACTCAGGGAACTGCTGGATTCATTATGGACAACAGAGGTTTCTGTATACAGAAACTCTGGAAAAAGCCTGAGGTGGTTTCATGAGCTCTTAAAAGTATGGATACTCTTTAAAGTATGGAGTACCATTAATTGTAATCTTCAGCCTGAGAGTAAGGAGCTCAAATAATGCAAAACTATCCTTTGTAGGTAACAATACTCATGGCTCGTGGCCTGTAGATACATATGGGAGAAGAAGGGACATCACTGGCCCAGGGGGTTTCACAGGGGTCATTGATAAGAGAAGTGCTGTGTTCAAACAAAGAGTTGGACTGCTCAGGCAGGACGCTGTCTAAATCGAAGAGAGCCAGGGAGGAGGAGAAATTAAAATGCCAGTGTTTACCCTTTCTGTCTGGTCACTGAGCCAACCAGACGTATGGTCCTCTTGATGAAAGGATCTTGGATATTGCTGTTAATATCAGAGATCACTGTCCATAAACAGTGATCTTCAGAAGAATCTTTCTGCTAGTTTTTGAGTCATAAATGCTGAATTCTACATTATACATTAAACAAGTCTGAGACTTTAAAGCCACTAACTCTGCTCTAAGCCTTAACATAGGACAGAGTTGTAAGACTTATGTTAATCACAAAGGTCTCTGTTGGCTATCAGTGGAATAGAATTATTTTGATTTGTGCATTCAAATAGAGGCTTTAAAACCTAATTTGGGGTTCACTGCAGAAACAGATGTTTTTTATTTATCCTTTTATTACTGTTGATAGGTATTAAAGAAATGCAAGATAGTCCGATACATTTTACTTAGGACTTTTGAACAGCATTTGTATTACAAAGGCATAATGATTTAATTTCTTAGAGACTCTTGGATTCTCATGTAGTTCAACAAAGCCTTTAGTTACCAGATTACATATTAAATTTGACAGTGGTTAGAAACTTCTTTTGACTGGTGCGATTAATTTTCCGTCATCTAACTGGCTTTATGTAACACATCATATTCAGCAGACCAGACATTTGTTAAGATGTTTTATCAAACTGAGCTAATAGAGGAAGTAAAAAAAAGTTGCATTCATTTATTCTGCAAAGAAAATACTATTGCAGAAGGCTTTTAGTCGCTTTGATGGTGTATAGTATTAACCGTGTACTTGGTGTTTTCAAGTATAGCAAAATTTTGATTTTGAAAGTAGTTTTGTTTATTTCAAAATCTCTGGCAAGCTTCATACTTTTCGTGCAAGGAAACAGTCTTCACATAACATCTTTCTCTCTCAGGCCTACAGAGCCTACTGTTTTTCCTTCACAAACATGTTTGGGTGGGCATTAGATTTCCTTTGGGAGTCTCAATCTCATTATTTTTATCAATAAAAAGCCTCTGCTGGACAAAGGAATAAATCACATATAAATGAAATATGAGAGATTACATGAGAAGCTCAGCTTTTGCTTAGTCTAATCCAATATCTTTGGCCAAACGTCTCAATGTCAAAGGCTTTATAAGTATTCTACAGGATCAGTCTGGCAAAGAGAAATCAATAACCAGGTAATGGATTTGATTAAAATTTTTCCCCTTCCACCCACTCCCACAAGCCAAATGTTTCTACCCATACTAATCTCTTCTGGCACGTGTAACTGTTGGTTATTCTCTGTGAGTTTTGGGGATTGAGAGAGGGAGATACATATATAAATGTAATATGTTTTACATAATTTCAAAGGGCTGTGTTAACTCAGTATTTTAAGGAAAAGCAATGTATGTATCTCATTATTTTTCTTTAGAGAGATCAGTTCTGCAGTGTGCTTTTGGAAAATATGGAATGATAATATTTGTAACTTTGCTACACATTTAGATCCTGTTTTTTTGTGCAGAAGTTGCCTTCTTTTTTTCTGCTACTCCTGCCATGCTGAGGAGCTCTTTCTTGTGCAGTCCAGGGTACCCAGCAGATGTCCAGACTTCTGGAGATTTTCTTGGTTGACAAATCTCCAGGTGTCTCCTTTGCACTAGTCCTCCTGATCTCTCTTTGAGGTGGTTGTATTGGCAGACCATGGCCATCTGTAATGTTTGACTTCAGAAACAGTAATAATTAGACTGTTAGTGTTCTGCAAGGATGTTACCTGTGCTTTAAAGAAGTAGTTTTCCATACCAAAAGGAAGGGGGGGAAAAACATTTACTATTGCATACATTTTGCAGTTGAGTCACAGCTGCTTTAGTTGTAGAAATTTGTTTGGCCTTTGCACCACTTTTTCTCTTTTTAAATATATCCCTCAGTTACCAGAGCTGTCCATCAAAGCTATTCTAAACTGGAAATACTTTGCAGGACAAAATGCAAAATGCAACTTCTTCCTTTTATATCGGGAACCTTAAGAGTATTTCATTGAATTGATTTAAAAAAGCAAACAGTCTGCAGTTCCATAGTGGCAGTTCCATTCAGTCACTGAATAGGCTTCACTTTTCATCCAGAATGACCATGCTGTAATGGAAAACTACCCTTGGCTTCTATTTCTTCGTTGGTGGAAATACTGACTGCTCAAAGTTAGAGTGATTCACTAATAATATCTCCATTACAATAATTCAGCAAACAGCAGGAGAGAGAAATGCTGATAACAGTTGGAGAGAGAAAAGGAGGAAACTAGCTGACAGAAGAAGCAGTCCTCCTATTCAGTAATTCAAATGTATATTTGAAATAATTACGGGAAGAAAATATATTGCAATTAAATGCTGCCCTTTGATGAAACTGCTCTGTAGTTAGTTTCATGGGTGGCTTTACACACTTACTGAATTTCAAAACCAGTGATTGAAAACCTAATGAAGTTTTTGTGTAAAACTACTAAATAGTGGGGAACCTTTCCAATATTCAAGATAAACCATGACATCCTATTTTCAAGACCAAAGGTTTTATATCACAGCCATTTTGTTGATTGCCTTGTCAGGTATTTTCTGTTGGTTAGCATGCATGGCTCAGATTTTACATAGCCCTTGTACAGGGGGAGCTGGTTAAAAGGTGCCTGGAGTCTGATTGCGGTGCTTTAAGTGCTTTGGTGTAGCCTTTAAGGCATTATTTTAACTGAAACAAAGTAATGTCTCTTGCATTTTAGAAATTTATGATAGGATGCTTACAGCAACTGTTTCTTCTCTTTTTTGTTCCTGTATATTACTAAGGAGTTGCAGTTGTAAACAGTGTGAAAAGTGTAGTTGGCTTCTTCATTTGTTTGTATGTTTTCTGTCTCTTGTATGTTAGTTTTCTGTTGTGTGAATACATAGTGAGAAACTTTATTTCTCTTTGTCTTGGTGGAGGGAGAAAGGAATGTGGCTTCTGAACTGTAAATCCTGTTTCACTGGGCGTTTATATGAACATACACCTGCTTCCAAGCAAGCTACCAAATTACATGTTTTTCCCGAGTTTCTGCAGAGTTAAGGCTATCTGAGTGGCAGTTTGCATTCAGTGAAAGCAAAGACTATGCTAGGAAAGACAGTTAAAGTGTATGTAAGAGGGCAAAGAAAAGAGTTGAAGGCGATCTTCTTCAAAGGGATGTTACTCAGACCTATGAAACATCTAGAGAAATCCCCAGAGAAACATCAGTGACCTCAACCCCTGACCGGATCTCTGCGCTTGCTGGAGGATGCGCGGTCCCCACCATCCCCTTAGCCAGATGGAACACCAGAAGCTGCAACATCCCGCTGGCTCACGCAGCTCCAGCAGTCACAGCTGCTGGTGCCAAGTGAAGCCCCACAGCTGGTTTACTCTGGGGAGGAGATGAGGGGCCAGACGGAAGGACTCAGCCCATGGGTCACTGGCCAGAAATGTCAGCAGCTTGACAAACGGAAACTGTGATAACACGAAACCCTCATTTCTGTAACTGTCTACTGAAGCAAGTTGTTACGTCATACAGCTATATGTTTGAGGAAGGATTGTGTTTCCCTCACAAAGCAATGACCCTTGGTTTTGCTTATTATTTTTAATTATGTAGTTTATTATACTGGATGATATTTTTATACTTTTCTATGTAGTAAATATATAATCACCAAGATTTTTTTTTCTTCTTAGATATTAAGAGTCTGGCCAGTCTTACACGCACAGTTACATTCTCTCAAATGATAATTGAATCCTTGGCCACAATTTTTCAAAGAATCTTCCCCGAGAAAGAGAGAGGGGGTGCCAAAGGATTGGTATGTCAACACTCTAGTTTTGTTTTTGAAACAGTTTTAATATGATAAAAGTGGATTCCATTTTGGTCAAATCAAACAGTCTAATTCAAACTCAGATTTTCTTAGGGAGTTCTTCCAGGGCTTCTATGGGTTTTTTTGGTATCATCTTTACCTTGTTCATTTGCTATCTTTTTTTCCTTTTTTTTTTTTTTACATAAACTAATGCCATTTTTACTGATTTATTTGTTGCCTCTCCATCACAAACATGAAACATCTCTAAAGCCTCTTTCAAAAAAGCCTCGATCTTCATACCCACAGTATGAACTATTTGCCTTGGATGCAGTTGAACTCCTAATGGGAATAAAAAGATAGCTAGTGTTTGTGTAGTATTGTTTAAATTATTATTTAGCTATCTTATCTTCATAATATGTAATTTAAATGTTACGCTTTTTCGATAAGGTAAATAGTTTTCAAATGTACTGAATGCTTTGCTTACATAGAAATAATCTCATTATTCTTAAATGATTGCCTTGTGTACACTTTCTCATTATCTGAATTTTAGACGTGAAAACAGCTATATTTAATATTGGGAGCATTAAACCAATCTAATCATACTGGTTGAAAAGGCATTGTGATTATCGGTTTCACAAAACAGGTGTAAATTTTAATCATTCTCTTTATGACAAAAGTTTATTCGGTTACTCAAATTCAGTAATATTTTGATGGGATTGTTTTGACTCTTAGAAATTAAGAGGAAACTTTCTGATCAGCTGTGTGAGTAATTAGATCTGGTGTTTTACTTGAAAGAAAGAAAATAATTTCTATATGATAACTGCTTTGATAGAGAAAGGGAGGAGGAGTATGCAGTTGAAATCTCTTTATAGAGTACCAGTAAAATGGTATACTTCTAAACCTATTAGTTCAGCTTCAGTGAAGCCATGAATATGTTCTGTGAAAGTTTCGCAGAAATTTGCCTGCTCATCACACAGTTCTTGGGCTGCTTTTCCTACATGTCACCCTGATGTTCAGTTTCTGCTGCTCCTGGTACAGCTGCTGCCTGGAAATGACCAGAAGCAATTTGGTTTTGCGTATCAGTTCATTTATTTAGGTTGTGAGAAAAAGATGTTGTTCACTCTGGTGGCTTCAGATTTTGAGTAGTTCAGGTTTTCTTCTAGCTTCATCAACATCCCTGTTTGAGGATGGGGAGTTGGAATTATAAAGTCCTAGCTGCCTCCTTGCTTGAGTTGGTCTCAGTTTCACTGGTCTCATCCTGTGTTTCTGCTGAACACGTTACTCTCATTCTATTCAGTCGTTACAGACGTTGAAACATCTCTCGTAATCGAATCTCTTTTGTTATGTTTCTTTGTCTGCAATTATAATCTTGATGCCTTTAACATTCTTGGTTCATTATTGTTTTCATCTGTGCAATAAAGGCAATTGTTTTCTCCCTAAAGTCTGCTGCAAGGGTTCCAGTGGAGTAGCTAAGAAGATATCCATGTTTGTTATACTGTTAAAATGTGCGTATCCTAAAGTGTAGCTGTTAAAATCACAAACATTAGTGTTAGAGTTGACTAGAGAATGGCAATTCAATTGAGGCAATGTCTAAGATATTTGAATTGGAAATAAACCCCAAATATTTAGAGTGTTTAAAATTGAATTGCACTGAAATGTCTCTTTTCAAGGTAGGAAGCTTTTATATATGTTTTTATATAAATATCGCTTTGATATTTTAAAAAAAGATTTTAGAAGGTGAGGGGGCTTTTTTATCAGTATGGCTGACTTGTTTGGTTACATTTCTGGCTTGAGGTTCAAATCCCTGTGTTGCCTGATGCTGCAGGTTTTTGTTATGCCGGTGCCAGTGCTATGGCTAGCTGCTATGGAAGGGGAGGATCCCAAGGCTTTCCTCCTCGGTCTGTATTCAGTCACTCGCTTCCAGTCCCTGGACTTGGACAGCTCTGGTGCACAGTAAGCCCATTTGGAGAACCCGACTGCCAGGAAAACTAATTTTAATTTTTTTCTGCAGGACTAATTTTCTGCTCATATGATGCTAGAGATGGGAATGTGTGTCTGAGGAGCGCAATGTGAAACCGCATTCTAGTCACAATGACCTATCTGGGATGAAAAATAGCATTCTGAACTAGATGGAGGAAAAACTTGATTTGTTTGTCATGTTTGTAGTCAGGACCTTCCCTTTCATACAGTAGTGTCAGTGTCCTTCATTTATTTCATCTTGCCAAAAATGATCTAACCAGTATAATTCAGTAGATGTTGGAATGATGAGTGCTTACTGGTTGGTGATGCATTACCTTTAATTAGATACTTTAGCTCAAATATACAAGATTTGTCCTTGCAAGGATTTAAATATGGTTGGTTTAGTCCTGGATTCTATTTAGTTCTATTGTATATCTGCAGCATTTCGTAATGTGTTTCCTCTAGATTTAACATATTTGGGTTTTTTAGTAAACCATGTGGGATTTATGCCCTAACCCTTGGGTAGTGTGTTTTGGGATCAATTCATGGAGATTTGGGATTTTCTGGCATGAGTCTTGTTTCAAGGACTGGACCTCACGTTACTGCTTTCAGTTGTGAATTACTTCAAAAGTCATCATTAGCATGCAATAAGGTTTAATGGTTTAAGTAAGGAAAATTTGTCTTGAGTACAAACTCCATGTATGGATTGTACAACTATCATTTATTTGTTGTATTTATGTATTTTTCCTCAGACTGTATTGTTGCAGTAATTTGGGTAACACTTCAGGTACAAAACTGTTGCTGTGGCACAAGTAGCAGGGGGAGTTGACTAACTGTGAATGAGCATTGGGACTTGTTTGACCATTGAAGGACACGGATGTGGAACCACGATCTCAGCTTGTTGTAACTATTCTTTACATTTGAGTAGTGCGTATGTAAAATGAATGGGGAACAGAAAGAAAGAAGGCTACAGTATATGTGTCCACACTTTAGATCAGCTTTGAGAGTTGTTGGGTTTGAGGTTTTGGGTTTTTTTGGTTTTCCCTTTTCTTGAGCAATCAGGTGTTAGATTGCATGGTTTTGTGAATGGAGATTGAGTTTTCATAGAAAGCCTTTGTATGAAAGGATGGAAAATTATCTTACTTTTGGTATGCTGCTTTCTCTTGTACCGTCTCAGGATTCTGTTCGCGTTCAGCATTTCCATTCCTCTTCCACTCTGACTTCAAATTGTTATCGATGACTGTCTCCATGAACTAATTCCCTGCTTTTGGTTATGTTCGCATCCCCAGGGCATGGCTCAGTAAGATCATCAGTTGCCCAAAATACAAACGCTGGGCTAGTGCACCGTCCTCTGCGTTTTCCCGGGCTTCACTGTCAAGATCATTACACAGCGTGCGTTATATATTCTTCCGGGTGCTTGGGAAATGTTCAAAATTCAGTGCAGAACTTTCCACAGGCTGTGAAATCTCTATGCACTCACTGAACTCTATATGCATATGAATATGCAGCTTAAAAATGATGCTTTGTACACACGTGCAAATGGGATTAATGGCTGTAGTTCATTACTGGCTATTGATTGAGATTAGACATTACTGGACAACCATTAGGGGATGATAATGGATTTTAAATGACTGATCCACAACTCTGTGTTTCAGAGGAACGGGATGATCATTGTTAATATAGGTCATAAATCTGTTCTGTATGTGGAATTGATGTGTCTGAACTCCTTCCAAACCACATTTTTCCCTACTTCAACAGCCCTTCATTAAAATTTGAGGTTTTGGAATCGCTCCAATGGAGGAAAAGCACCACGCGCTGGATGGGGTGGGTGTTGAGATTAAGTATCACATGTTATTAGCATGCTATATAATGTATGTTATGGATATTGTTTGGTGCTATGCATGATTTTGTGTGAGCTAAATACACTAATTTATGTTAAAAATAAAGTATATGTATAGGGAGAGTTTAATTTACATTGACATTGTTTGAGGGACAATATTGGAATGGTACAGGATACCCTTTCTGGAAAATATGGTAGCTTTGCAATGTTTAGTCATTCAATTTCATTTCAGGCAAAATAATTATTCCTCATGGAGTTAATGGAGGAAGAATTACTTGGCAAGATCCTAAAGCAAGATCGCATGACTGGGCCCCCAAACCCCCTGTTTGCTTTCAGCATAAGCAGCCTTCATAATTGTTGGAGATCTCACTTAGGCTCCTACAAGCTCAAACAGGATGCCCAAATGCTCCTACCCCTTGGTAAATAGATGCAGAATTTTGGTGTGGGATGCTGGACATGTACTGGCAGAAAGCTTTTTAGAAGACACACCTTTTTTGTTAAAAAAAAAAAAAAGGGGGGGGGTTTGGTTAAAGAGTTAATTTTTGGTTAAAGAGTTAATGCATCTACACCAATGCATGCAGCATGGGCACCAAACAGGAGGAGCTGGAAGCCATTGTGCAGCGCAACAGCTATGACGTAGTTGCCATCACAGAAACATGGTGGGATGCTTCTCACGACTGGAGTGCTGCAATGGATGGCTATAAGCTCTTCCGAAGGGATAGGCAGGGAAGGAGAGGCGGTGGGGTGGTTCTGTATGTTAGGGAGTGTTTTGATTGCATAGAAATCGAAGATTGTGAAGACCAAGTAGAGTGCTTGTGGGTAAGGATGAGGGGGAAGGCCAATGAGGCAGATATCCTGCTGGGAGTCTGTTACAGGCCACCCAACCAGGATGAAGAGACGGATGAGACATTCTATAAGCGACTGGCGGGGGTCTCGCATTCGCTGGCCCTTGTTCTTGTGGGGGACTTCAACCTACCGGACATCTGCTGGAAGTATAACACGGCAGAGAGGAAACAATCTGGGAGGTTCCTGGAGTGTGTGGAGGATAACTTCCTGATGCAGCTGGTGAGTGAGCCCACCAGGGGAGGTGCCTTGCTGGACCTGCTGTTTACAAACAGAGAAGGACTGGTGAGAGATGTGGTGGTCGGAGGCCGTCTTGGGCTTAGCGACCACGACATGATAGAATTCTCGGTTGTGAGGGAAGTAAGGAGAGGGGTCAGCAAAACTGCTACCATGGACTTCCGGAGGGCAAACTTTGGCCTGTTCAGGTCACTGAGAGAGTCCCTTGGGAGACAGTCCTGAAGGACAAAGGGGTCCAGGAAGGTTGGACAGTCTTCAAGAAGGAAATCTTAAAGGCACAGGAGCAGGTGGTCCCCATGTGCTGTAAGAAGAGCTGGCGGGGAAGGCGACCGGCCTGGCTGAACAGGGAGATTTTGCTGGGACTCAGGGAAAAGAGGAGAGTTTATCACCTCTGGAAGAAGGGGCAGGCAACTCACGAAGAGTACAAGGATCTCATTAGGTCAAGCAGGGACAAAATTAGAAAAAGGCAAAAGCCCAGCTAGAGCTGGCCACAGTTGTAAAGGATAATAAAAAATGCTTCTACAAATATATTAACAACAAAAAGAGAGGCAAGGAGAATCTCCATCCCCTACTGGATATGGCGGGGAACATTGTCTCCAAGGATGAGGACAAGGCTGAGGTACTTAATGCCCTCTTTGCCTCAGTCTTTAATAGCCAGTCCAGGTATCCGCAGGGTATTCAGCCCCCTGAGCTGGAAGATGGGGATGGAGAGCACAATGTACTCCTAATAATCCAGGAGGAAGCAGTCAAGGACATGCTAAACCACCTGGACACCCACAAGTCTATGGGGCCTGATGAGATCCACCCGAGAGTACTGAGAGCGCTGGCGGAGGAGCTTGCCAAGCCACTCTCCATCATCTATCAGCAGTCCTGGTTAACAGGAGAGGTCCCAGAAGACTGGAGGCTTGCCAGTGTGACGCCCATCTACAAGAAAGTCCGGAAGGAGGATCCTGGGAACTACAGGCCTGTCAGCCTGACCTCTGTACCAGGGAAGATTATGGAGCGGTTGGTCTTGAGAGTGCTCACAGGGCATCTGCAGGACAACCAAAGGCTCAGGCCCAGCCAGCATGGGTTCATGAAAGGCAGGTCCTGCTTGACCAACCTGATCTCCTTCTATGACCAGGTGACCCGCCTAGTGGATGAGGGAAAGGCTGTGGACGTTGTCTACCTGGACTTTAGTAAAGCCTTTGACAGCGTCTCCCACAGCATTCTCCTGCAGAAACTGGTGGCTCGTGGCTTAGACGGGTTTACTCTTCGCTGGGTGAGGAACTGGCTGGATGGCCGAGCCCAGAGAGTTGTGGTGAACGGTGTTAAATCCGGCTGGCGGCCGGTCACGAGTGGTGTTCCCCAGGGCTCGGTTCTGGGGCCGGTCTTGTTCAATATCTTTATTGATGATCTGGATGAGGGAATTGAGTGCTCCCTCAGTAAGTTTGCAGATGACACCAAGTTGGGTGGGAGTGTTGATCTGCTGGAGGGTAGGAGGGCTCTGCAGAGGGATCTGGACAGGCTGGATCGATGGGCAGAGGCCAACTGTATGAGGTTTAATAAGGCCAAGTGCAGGGTCCTGCACTTCGGCCGCAACAACCCCATGCAACGCTACAGGCTCGGGGAAGAGTGGCTGGAGAGCAGCCCGGCGGAAAGGGACCTGGGGGTGCTGGTTGACAGCCGGCTGAACATGAGCCGGCAGTGTGCCCAGGCGGCCAAGAAGGCCTACAGCGTCCTGGCCTGTATCAGGAATAGTGTGGCCAGCAGGAGTAGGGAAGTGATTGTGCCCCTGTACTCGGCACTGGTGAGGCCGCACCTTGAATACTGTGTTCAGTTTTGGGCCCCTCACTACAAGAAGGACGTTGAGGTGCTGGAGCGTGTCCAGAGAAGGGCAACGAAGCTGGTGAGGGGTCTGGAGCGCAAGTCTGATGAGGAGCGGCTGAGGGAACTGGGGTTGTTTAGTCTGGAGAAGAGGAGGCTGAGAGGAGACCTTATCGCTCTCTACAACTACCTGAAAGGGGGTTGTGGCGACGAGGGTGTTGGTCTCTTCTCCCAAGTAACTAGTGATAGGACAAGAGGAAATGGCCTCAAGTTGCGCCAGGGGCGGTTTAGATTGGATATTAGGAAAAATTTCTTCACTGAGAGGGTGGTCAGGCATTGGAACAGGCTGCCCAGGGAGGTGGTGGAGTCACCATCTCTGGAAGTGTTCAAAAAACGTGTGGATGTGGTGCTTCGGGACATGGTTTAGGGGGCATGGTGGCGCTGGATTAATGGTTGGACTTGATGATCTTGAAGGTCCTTTCCAACCTAGTGATTCTGTGATTCTGTGTGATTCATTGGTCTTTAAGTCTTGCATAGAGCCCTGCATCCTCTAGCGCCTGCTCTCCTGCTGACGTGTGTTTTGCTACATCACCAAGTATTGTAACTAGTTTATCTTTTGTCTTTTCATTTTTATTCCTTACCTGGCATGCTTCCAAAGCCTCCTAGAAGGCAATTTTGCGTGTACTGAAAACCAGGTGCCCAAATTATTTTAAAATCTCATTTAACTACTTTTAATTACATGAGATTGAAAGACGGCTAACTCATTTTTTATACTTTAAAAAGACTAGCCTGCAGTGAATGGTAACACTTTCAATGCTTTTGGGGGAGTACTCAGCTAATCTTAGCAAGCTAGTGATTTGAATGTAGCAGGCCTGACTGTGGTGGTCTGTATAGATTGTAACCTGAATTGGAGCAATCTGCTACTTTGTGGGTATAACAAAAATCATCGTACCAATCCTGCATGCAGAACTATAGGCTGTGTTTAGAGCAGGCCAAAACCTTGAATTAAAGGAATAATTGTGCGCTGGGACTGAGACAAGCTGGTAAGAGCAGTGGGAAAGGCGCCAGGTGAAACAGGGTATCTCTGTGTGTGTATGGCTGGATATGCCAGCTTGTCATCAGTACTTAGTTCAGAAAGCGAAAATGCTTTAGAATATGGAGGACTCATTAGGTTGAAACTTGTTTATAAATTACTTGAATTTGTTGTCTGAAAATTCATATGTATGCCATGCTGGGGCTCTCTTTTTGGTAGCAGGAGCATGTTATATTTAAATTATCGCAGATGTGAAATTGTCACTTTTGAAGTGTAATGTAGCCTGAAGGAAGTTTTAATGAAGAAGGTGAACTTCATTAAAACAAAAGATGCCTAGTCCCAGTGTCTGTCTTACCTAGAAGCAGTGACAAGTGGTGCTATGCCAAAAGATTGCTTTATTTTTTTCCCTTGATGTCACACCCAGCTGTCAGCCAGGTAGAACGGCAGGGGGAAACAGTTATCCTGTCTTGGGTCAATATATAAGCGTCAAATATGATAAAAAGATCTAGCAATTAGTTGATGTAGAATGAAAAATTACCTTGAGTTTTGCACTTGGCATACTATGCATTGACAGTTTTCTGAACATTTCCAGCCGATAGCCTTGTGTCACAGGTTTTTGCAGGACGATTGCATTTTTCTTCTCAGACTAAAAGCCACGTACCTATGTTCCGTCCACCATCTGCTGGTTACTGCCATGCTTCCTGGCTTTGAAACTTCTTCATTGGTTTATAGAACGGCATTTTATGATTGATTATGCATTTTTGAACTTTCTTTTTTCTTTCCTCAGCTTTGATGATAAATGAGGAAAAGGAAAGGTATTTTCGTATTTCTGCTGCTGAGTACTCTGGCATTCACCTTCTGTATAAATGACATTTTATGCCTATTAATAAAACAGGAGTAAAATTGGGCTTAAGATTATTCTGAAGGATAAAACATATTACAATTACTACATAAGATGTGTCTTAGACATATAGTCCATGAGGATAATGAAAGCAACACCCAAAACGAACCATAGATACCAAGAAACCCAGGGGTTTTAATAAGAAATGTCACTGTAAATAATTAATGTGATTCAAAGTTCCAGTAACAAAAAAAGTGAACTATATATCAAGTCTGTTTCAAGGTTACAAAGTCTATTAGAAACACTATCTTTGCTGCTGAGAGTTTTGTTTAAATACAGGTTAAGAATACAAGGATGGCTGCCCATGCCAAATTCTTCTGGACCATCATCCTGTCCCCAGCAGTGAGTACCAGGGGATGCCTAGGAATGGATAAGAAAAGGAAAGGCATTTGTGAGGTTTTGTCTTAGTACCCTCCTGGACTCTACTTCTTATTTTAAAGGTTTGGGAGCCAGATGCATTTTCCATGTCATCCTGGATGTATTCCACTTCGAGGACTTTGTCCCATCTTCCTTTGTACCCACAGAGAGTTGGATCCACATCATCCTTTATCAAGGAGCTGTGCAAGTCTCCTGCCTGGTGTGGAAAAAATCACCTATTGTCTTTTCAGTATTTTTTATGGGAACTTTTACAGTAATATATTGACCCCAACCTTTTTTAAATTCAGCCCAATTTTCAGCCTCTCTGGTGAGAAGAAAATGAGGGGCTATGACAAAAACACACCACAGCAAAGTAGGACAATAAAGAAGAGTTATGATGACTGCATAGCTGAACTGGTGTTTGGTATTTCCATCCCTTACATTGTTTTCAGTATCAAATGGAAAAGAGAGTGTTTAAATACAGCTTGTATAACCTAAGGTGGGACCACATTGGTAGGTATATACATTCCTAAGTGTAAATGTCTGGGTCACTGTTTTTAACCTTGTTTCCAAGGAAAATGAAGCTTACAAGGATGTACCCCCCCCCCCCCATGCTGCTTCTGCGCATGTTCCTCACACCCTCTAGTAACTCTTAAAAGCTCTTTAGTAACTTTTAACCTGCAGGCTAATTCTGAAAAAACTTGGAAGACAGAGAAGTCTGAAGGTTCAATCAATTCCTGGCATATTTATTTAATCAACAGCTAAGATGATAGGGCAAAGAGGCAAAAGATACTTCCACAGGCATTCAGGCTTCATTAGTTCTGTTTTTCATTCATTCATTTCATTTTCATTTCTGTTTTTCATGGAATAACTTTGTTCTTCTAGACATTTCCTTTCTTTATCTTTCCTCCTTGCCCTACCATAAAAGGTCAGTAAAATTAATTTTTAACAGTATTTGCAGTTCTTCCCTTGGGCTTTGCTGTGCTTAGGGTCTACCTGCGCTGATATTGCAAATAGTATAGTAGCTTTTAGACTTTTACTATAGAATAATTGCAGGAAAAGATATAAATAAGAGAGACATCATTTTTCCAATTAAGCAGTTGGAATGTTGGTTCTAAAGTGTTCTTCAATGGCCATAGTAAAAGACTGTTAATCCTGCAATGTTTTAGACTGTATGTTTAAAATTTGTTGTTGAGTTGCTGATGCCTGTACAGTAAAGTTCCAGTCAGATGCTACCTGTTGCATCTGTGTCCTCTTTTTAGGACACAAAACTATAACACAAGTTGCTTTTTTTTTTTTAGTGTGTTGTTTTGAGAACCATTATTTGACAGCACTGTTTGTAAGGCTTCGCTCACTGCCCTTTGATTTAGACTGTAATTGTCTCAGGAAAGGAGCCGTGTCTTAGTTTGTCTGCAGAACACTGGGCATGTCTGCAGCGCTACATAAATAATAGAAACAAATGCTAGTAGCACAGATGTTGCTGCGTTCGCTTAATGCCATGTAGAATACCGTAACAAAATTGTTGTCTGATTCACAGTACTATCCCTGGCATCTGCTAAAAATAATATTCCTGCAATTAACTCTTAAGATGAGAGATGTTGGACAGAGAAATCTGCCTTACTATTATTTACTAAATAAACGGTAGGGCAAGGTGTTCTCTCTCTCCATCAGTAGTCAGAATAAAGCTGACCAAGAATGTGCAGTGGTTATGAGGAGGTATTGCTCCACTCAGTGATAGGAGAGGTTGGAAGAGAGATGTCGTAGGTAGCTAGATCTAATGATACAAATGGCTTTATAATTTATTTTGGCTGATGCAAAAATTTACAATCCTTGTAAATTTTGAAGGGTGGGATCTGCAGACCTGCTTGGCAGCTGATGTTGTGAAGCTGAATAGCTTGCTAGCTCTGCATTCAACACTGTCTTCAGAGGTAACCTGAGTAATCCCCCTGGAGTAGCTCGAGGTTCAGATCCAAGTCTGTTGTCCAGAAATATTTGCACGGGGTGCAATATTTGAAGCTGCTTTGACTGTTGATATATGTTTGATGTGTTTACAGGGAAATGCTATCAGTGTAGCTATTGCCTTCATTTGACTGGTATTCCAGAAAGGTAGTCAGTCACCTGAATTGTTATAGAATAACTCTGTGCCAAAGGCTCGTGTTGTTGCTGAATATGACCCTTAATTATTGATATGTCTACAACTCAGTGAGTATTAATGGAGAGGTGTCTTGTAGTGAGAATAGTGAAGCTGGAAGAAGGACGACTATATAATAAAAGGAAATATGTGTGTTTAGAATATGAGGGAGGAAAAATTTGTTAAGGCTTGAGAAGTTAATGCTCCATCTGCTTTTGTGGAACGCAGAATTAACATTTCCAAAGATTTTTTTCCACTCTTAACTGTTTCTGGAAGGGCAGGTTTATAGCATCAATTAGGAATACCTGAAATCAGTTGAAAGGTAGAACTGTATGCATATTCAATATTAAGAAAAAAAAATCTATCCATAGACAATGCAGAGGTTACATGTGTCATAGGCTTTCTATTTCCCAGAACTTTTGAAAGTTTTTTCCTACACAAATACTTTGCTCTAAACTATAAAGGCATATTTCATCCCTTATAGTGCTTTGGTCTGCTAGAAAGTCTAAACAGAAAACCCCCTAGAAGAGACCAAGCAAGACCATACAACCCCAGCTGATGGGTCCATAGACCACTGTACACAAATGTACTGCTACTTTCTTTAAAAAAAAATTACTAGCACCAAATTTCTAAAAGTTGCCAAAGTTATTTGCATATATGTGAATGTGTTTCAAGTGACAGAAAAAGATAGGATTTACACTGTTCTTGCCTCCTAAAATGTTGTCTGGTTCTTTGATTTGTTTGGTAAAAAAGAGTGTGTTTTATTAACATCTGAATTAAAGATATACACACTGCACAGGGTTACTTGGAGCTTTCTCTGTTAGTGATCAATCTTGAATTCAAATGGAGTTTGTGTATATAGCTGACGATAGCTAAGGCTGAGTATCTGATGTTGTATTTCCATAGTTTTTTAATATAAAAAACAGTATGAATTTTGTTTGACAATCAGTCATATGGTAGAGGACTGTGTGGGTATTGTTAAACTGATAGCCTAAATCATTAAAAACATCTACTTTTCCTGACACCCCCCCCCGCCGATAATCTTAGCTCATATGTACAGAGCAATAGGGCAGTAAAAAGAATGTTGCAGCTGTGGTTAACAAAATGTTACCTCAGATTTGGAGCATTTCTTTTATTTTCCAGAACCAAAAAATGCTGCAAACTAGAAGTATGTTATTGATCGGCTATTGAGTAGATAGGATTTTTTTTCTACGAGCAGCATTTTGATTTAGATGCCTGACTTGGCTTGGCACAGCACTTTTCTTTCATTGTGTGTGTGTCTGGTTCGAATCCTAGTGTGCAGCAAAGATATGACCACAAAGTGCAGGCCCGGTGCTAAAAGAGCTCTGACAACCATCACTCCTATAAGCAGCAGTTTGTGCTTCCCAGAAATGTTGATGTTAAGTTCGTACACGGATAATCGCAGATCCTCAACTGCTGCAACTCCCCTTTTTTCAATGAAATGATACTTTTTTTATGCCCAGGGCACATTAGGGAGCTTGTATTGCAGGGGACTGGGGCATCCCCCTGTTCCTGAGGGGCTTTGCCCTTCCACTGTCAGTCTGTCCCTCAAAAGTTTTTCCTGCACAAGCTAAGCTTTTGTTTTCAGTCTTCACTTTCTTCTCCTTTGATCTGTTAAGGAGTGCTAAACCTCATTTGTAACTCTTTCCCCTGCCACAGATTGCCAAATTGAATCCATTTGAACTACCTTCCTGCTCATATCTGTTTTCTGAAAGATTTTCATCACTGCCCTGGATGGTGTATTCTTAAAATTCAGCCCAAGGAACCAGTTCTTCATGTAGCATTTTGGGGATTATATATTAAAAAATGCATAAGCAATAAATCTCTTTTTGTGATTCACAACAGTGGCAGTGCATACTACCCTCTGAATCAATTTTGGATTTCATCAGTCCCACTTTATACCTGCTTCTGAATTTGTTTTAAAATAGCTCTTATTTCATAAATGTGCAAGGGGTATGATAATTTGTCATTTCACCAATTTTATCTGTCTCCAGAAGTGAGATCTAGCTTGAGTTATTAAAAGTACAAGTGTTTCATTAATAAAAGCACATTTATTCCTAGCAGCATGACAAAATTAGGGTCTCCTCTGAACCCTTACTCAGGCTTCAAGCCTTTATGCTTTGGGATATGTGAAAAAGACTTCAGAATTATTCCTGTGCAATGTTAAAGTTTTTGAGATTAATCTCTGAAAGCTTTGTCTTCAGCATGGGGGTGTAACTGCCTTAATGAGGATGATAATGATATTTTCACAAAAAATAGCAATCTAAACTGTAAGTGTTAAAAATAGTCACAAGTTTAGGTAGGTGATATTTCATAATGGCAAGCTCTCCCTTAAGATCTATCAGGTAAATGATGCACATATTTCAAGCTATCTTAGTAGGAACTTTTGCAGAACAATTCTGGTGGACATTTATTGGAAAAGGAGGAAAGGAAGTATATTGTAAAAAAGTTTGACATCACGCCTCCCAGACTTTTTTCTTCTGTGTGTTGTTTTTTTTTTTTTTTACACTGCAACGGTGAACTAAATATCTCTGAGTGTATTCTTAGTATGAAGTTTTACAGTAGTGCTTAGGATCAACCCTTGAGCTGTTTTCAGTTCCCACAGTTTTATATCCAGTGATTTCTGAGAAGGATTTCTACCGCCTATGATATGTGATAGCACATTTTGCATTATTTAAGTAAAAGCAGAGTTTATCGGATCCTAAAAGCAAGATTGTCTTATTGACGTTGATGAGATAACAGCGGAAATTGGTCTGAACACCAAAGGTTAAAATAGTTTTGGTCCGTATTTTTGTGTATTATCCCCAAATATTTTTCCCGTTGTGGTTTTTTTTTGGTTTTTTTTTTTTTTAAGTAAACACAATAGAAAACCTCCATTATTCGTGGTATAATTTGGGAAGGCTGCATTAACTTTTAAAAAATACTTTAAAAGTGTTTGGGATGAAGAGGCTGTAGATCAGTGGATGTACCTTTGGTACTGGGAAGTCTGGCAGAAAGGATATTAAGAAGCAAAATTACAGGGTACAAGGATAAATTTGTTACAGTGAAGCATTGGGAGGTGTCAGCATGGCTTTGGAAATTAAGTCTCAGAAATCGGAGTTCCCTGAAGGGCATGCTGAGTATTTGATCAAGGGAGATGTGTAGATTCAGTATACTTGGATTTTTAATAAATGCTTCCTATTGCCATTTGACAAAAACTCTCAAGCAAAACTGTCCTGAATAAGAGGAAATTTATCTTGTGAGTTTAAAAACTGGTGAAAGGATAGGAATAAAATGTCACTTTCAGAATGGAGAAATTACTATTTGAGTCCACAGGGATCTGTGCTGGGACCGAAGTTATTAAGTTGATCTTGGAAATTGGGGAAGATAAGGAGGTGGATGAGTTTGCTAATTAGTCAGGGCACTAAAAATCAAGGTTGCGTGTGAAGAATTACAGGAAAAGAATTCCAGTCGCAACAGTTGACAGTGAAGTGGCAGATGAAAGTCAGTGCAGATGAATGCAGAGTAATGCACATAAGGAAAAATGGTCCTGATGCCAAAAATGCTAATCAAGTTAAAAGAATACAGAATAAACCAGAAAACACTATTGTGCCGTTGTATACCTTGCCTGGGTACCCGTTTCTTCAGTTTCAACTCAAAAGGTGCTGAGAAAGATGGTAAATGTGATCAAAGAGATGGAATGAAGTTTGTATGGGGAATGAGTCAATAGAGTAGGAGTCTGCTGTTCTGCGGGAAAAATATGATAGGGGACCTATAATATCACAGTTGGTTTAGAGATGGTAAATGTGTAGTCAGTGTTTACTTTTAATCACAGTGTTAGAATTAGAAGCATCAAATGAAATGAAGTAAGGTATTTAAGACCCCCAAATAGTTTTTCACACAATGCATAATTAAATTTTGGAATTCATTGGCTTAAGAGATTGTGGGTGCCAAAGGTTTGCATATATTCAAAAATCAGTTAGTCATGGAAAAAAACCTCCATGGATGCTTGCTGAGCACAAAGCTTCTGTCTCGAAGAAATCCTGAGCCACAGGCTAGATCTGGGAGAGTTTAATAGGAGCATCACTTGACATGCTTTTACTTATTATTTTCTTTTTATTTAGAATCCCCTATTAGTTGTTGTATAACATGTTACTGAATCAGATGGACTTTTAGTTTCAAGCCGTGTGTTGAACTCCTGTATTTTTAATTTATAATACATATCAGTAACCCCACAAGAAAGTGAATGTGTTGAAGTTGTTTATACTGAGTCAGAAGACACAAAATTGTGATGCTTAAATAATAATTTATATGTAGAAGACGGTATGGATTTGGGAAATAAGAAAATGTTCTTCCCTGAAGCTATTCCATTCTGTTTTGAATGCAGTTCTCTGGGCTTAAGTTATTTTACTGATAAACTCCTAAATAGACTACAAAAAGTAAGAATGTAATTTTTGGAACCTGTATCTACTTTCCTATGGAAGATAGCTACTTCTTATCTCCTTTTCTTTTCTCTTGATAGCATATTTAATACATGACCGCTTCATCTATGATGTGTCAGAAAACTGTGTAAAGTAAAAATATGAATGTTTTCAAATGTGTTTTTTCAAAGTACACAGCAAAATAGTTTACCTATGTTTAGAAAGACAGGTTGAGTAGCAATTGTTAATTTTAGATCAAAATACATAATGAACAAAAACTTTTCACCTGTATCCTTGCTAAAAACTACTCTATTTTTATTCCTCGTAACAGTGGCATGCAGCTGGTCACTTCAAGTGGGGATACCACAGTGCGGATATGGGACTTTTCAAAACGTGGATGCATTCTGACTTTAGAAGGACATACCCATGCTGTACAGGACTGCTCATGGCATTCGTGTGGCGATTTCGTGGCTTCTGCCTCCACGGACAACACAAGTAAAATATGGGATGTTAACAGGTATGGAGTTACTAGAGATTCTTTATTAGCTGATAGATAGCTTTACTTAATAACCACTGGTTTATATTTTATCCCAGTGAGAAAGAGATGTCTAGCATCAATTTGATCAAATTCACTTTAAGAATAGAGATAAATTAAAGGGAATGGTGCAAAAAACAGGCTTTGATATGATTTACTAGATAAAGGCTTTACTAAATAGGGAGCTTGAAAAGACACAATTTAAGGTAGCGCCAGAAAAAAGCATTTGCTTTTATTTGGCATCTGTTATTCTGTGTTGTTGGGGTTTTTTTTAAGGCCAGAGCTTTGTGGAACTTCAATATATAATTTAAATAAGTAACTGAACAAAAACTTAAGTAGATTTTCTATGTAGTATTTCTAGCTTGTGAGTATACAACACACTTTAATTTCAGGTTGGACAAGTGGAAATCTATTCATTATATATGTTTTGGCAAGGTGACTCCTGATTAATAAATCAATGCATACGTCTTCATTTTTTTTATTATCCAGGCAAATGCATTTTTATGAAGGCGCCTTTAGAATATTAGTATATACCGGCTTACCAATTAATTAGTTCCTCAACTTTCTTCAGGTATATTTGAGATGACATATTTTGATTAATTTACACCTTAAAGGAATGGAATGGATTTTTTTTTTCCCCAAACTGTTCCTTCTAGACTCCTGAATGACGTGGGAGTAGTGTTATTGACACCTCTGTGCTGTGCTATGTCTGATTTTTAACAGTTGAATGTCACCAGTCCACAGACAAGGCTCCAGCCTCATAGGTTTTTTCCTTGGTTCTTTATTATCCGGTCCTAATGGATTTTTCCATTTCCTCTCAGTCTTCTTCTCCCTTTGCATTTGAATGAGGTGAAATACTCCCTCAAGCCACTGCAGGGAAAGCAGCTTCACTGAACAAAAAAGGGAGACTTTCTTCTTTCGTTCCTTTTGCCTAAATCACTCCCAGTCCGCTGCAATTGCAGTGAGCCCTGCAATTGAGACCTAGAGACCTGTTTTAGGAGCGTGCTTGGTGAAGCGGGAGTGTTGAGGGGTTCTTTTGTAAAAGCAAAGTACTTCTCTGGTAAGCATGTGTGAGTTGAGCTTTTTCAAAATTCAGCCAGATTTTTTCTGAAATCTAATTAAAACTGTCAGTATCAGATTTTCAGTCTTGCTTTCAAATCATGAATTGAGGACGCATTAAATAATACTAAATACATTGTTTTCAAAATGGGATAAGCAACATGTCCTTTAATGAATTATTCCAAACTATTTTGGCTAAGCTGCGAGCAGCTAGTTAAAACAAAAGCTTGAAACAAATACTCAATTTGTATAAAATCATAGACAAAGCAATTATAGTTTGGCAAAGTTCAAGACAACTGAGAAGTGGGTTTTATAACAGAAATTGTCAGCCAGTTCTGATAACAGATGATGCTTCCACCATTACTATCAGTAGTAAGAATTAATGGTCAGTGTTTTACCTAGAAATGAAAATACCAGAAATCTATGGTACTGTTACCTCTTTTCTTAACCTGCTGTAGGATTTCAATACTTTGATCATCCTTTATGGCATATTCATGACCTTTAAGAAATAATACTAAGAATAGCTTTAATTTTATGTCAGAATGGTTTTGAATTTGCATAGACAAAGGTTTTGTTTAGACACTTTAAAATAATCTTCTGTACTGAGGAAGCTTTTGTAGTCAGAGGAATCAAAGCAAATCTTTATCACCAGCCCATGCTTCCCACTCCCACTCATTACCATCTCTCATTTCTACCTTCAGTGTATCTGATGTGCATTTTGCATTTGAAAATAAGAGAGTAAGGAGCACAGCCATGACATGAAAGGCTAGTTATCAGCATGTAATTATTGAAACCCTAAGCCATGCAAAAATCTCAGTGGCTAAAGGGAGCAGGAGGTGGCACAAAACCATGGCATAATATGCTTAAAATAAGAGTATTCAGAGTATGAAATAAAAAAAAACCAAACAACCTTGCTTGGAGTCCTCAGTGGTGGATTTTTGGTCTGTTCACAATAAAAGCCCGTGGGTTCTTTTACGTTACATTACCTAAGTCCAAAAGGGAACTGAGTTCTGTTTAGGTCGTCTGTTTAGATGAATTTGTAAGATGTGCTATAAAAGTGTATGCGCTTAGCATAAATTGAGTACAGTGGAAAAATTAGATGCTCTTGAAGAGCTTTTGTAAAAAGGGATTTGATGACAACAAGATGTGGCTGTTTCAACCTTAAGAGAACCTGCCTGAAGACCTAATTCTGCAGAATGGTCAGCTGCAATTGATCCTTATGCCCGTGTTGACTCATTCAAGTGAAAAATCAACCCGTGCAGAATATATGGCAAGATGCGGAAATAAGGGAAAGCTATTGACGGATTAATCAGGCCGGTAGTTTCCAGTCTGGATTGCTCATTTGCTGATGCTTACATACAGAAATGCTGTATGAAAGAACCTGCAGTGTATTTTGGCTTGGCAGTACTAATTGCCAAGCTAATTGGCTGAATTTGGCAACACTAATCCTAAATGTTTCCCAGAGTGTCACCTGTAAATTTGTTATGTGCCTGGAGTTCTCCGATACAAATGAAGCCAGCTGTGCTAGGCACCACATAAATATATAACCTCCTTCAGACTCCTTTACAAGTCTGCGTGTGTGCAACAAAATGGGAAGGTGGAGCAGGCTTACCACAAGGGTTTTTGATGCTTAGAAATTTTTTTTCTTCCCATCCTCACAGAATATGTGCTTATCTAGTTCTCATCTTTAGAATTCTCCCTCTCTAGCCGTCTGCCAGTTGACACAAGGTCTGAACAGGGGACAGAGCACAAGATAGCATGCTTGTCACAGTTATTCTGCTTAATCTAGTGATTTCTTCTTTCCACTAATAAGGAATTAATACGTTACAAATGAGAGCTGTCTTTCTTCCTTAATATTACATATTTGGATGGATGCCTGCCTTCAGATTGAACAGTCCTGGAAAGCAGCATATTGTAGGGGAGGTGAGAGAAAGTAAGATGAATATCAAAGCAATCACTTCCACCTTTCTAAAAGTGAGATGCTGTAAAATCAATGCTACAAATATACATACATTTGTTTAATGGGTGGCAGTCATCTTTCTCTTTCCAGATTTCAAAAAGATGCTTTTCTATATTAAAAAATGTACTTTTTAAAAACATAGCTCTAGAAATAACTACATCAGAGTTCTCTGTGGTTGAAAACATGGTATCAAGAAAGTGGGGAGGCTGTTTGCTATCTTTTAGCACCAAAACCCAAGGTGCAACTTTCACAACTGTCAAATCCATTATTGGAGTCCGAAGAATACGAGGTGCAACATCTCTTAAATACGAAAAGGTTACCAACAGTTTTAATAAATGATGTAATTCTTTGCCAATGATAAGAAAATTCAGCCTTCCAATTGTTTGAATTTTGTTTTTAGGTGGTGAAACTACTGCTGATTGATGTTGGGTTTTGGGTTTTTTTTTGCAATGGATATTATGCACAAGCATTTTTCTTTTGTGAATGTTGGAAGTTTTGGTCATATATCTAGCCACAAATGGCATTCCTACCAGGACGATAATGTGAGGTAGCTTTGTAGTTAACAATGCTCTTCTCCTTGACAACTTATGTGCTCTCTATTTAAAGATATTATCTGAGTTTAAGAAACAAACCAGAAACCAACCAAACAAAAATCCAAGTACCTTTCTTCTTCCCTGAAGACACAGATGCATGCTGAGACACAACCATGATCCAAGTTACTAAAGGATTTGAGGGAGTCTGGGTTTTGGTATTGGAACTTCTTGATGCTTTCTGCTGGGAGATTAGGTTGCTTTTAAAGGAAATTAAAAGAAAATGGCGTAACTTCATTGCAGGGAGAGATAACTAATGTACCTGCCATGCTTAGAAAAATTAAAAAAAAAAAAAGAGGCAGCAAAACACATGCATATCCTCTATCTTCAAGGTTATCCCATCCTCTTAATGATTATAGGAAGGAGCTTGAACATGAAGTGTGGGAAGAAAGGAAAAAGCTTATAATTTGTGAACAGGTTTTTATGCAGCACATAGCTCAGATTGAAAATATATAGCCAGCCATGTTAATAGCTCAGCAAACAGTTCCAGGATTGTTTTCTCAGACCATAAATTCAGGACTGTCAAAGTCATTTTGGCAGGATTAGTTTCAATTATCCAACTGTAAATATCGTCAGAGATTTACAGCATGATCTCTGATATGCAAATCAAACTGAACATCATATATCTCATGTAAACACAGGCAGTTATTTAGTTTTGCAAACATATGCTGTAGACTGTATGTTAAATGCAAACATTGTTATTTATGCTTCAAGCTTGAGAAATTATTTGCATCATAGTCAGAACATTCAGGATTGTTTTTTTTCTCCAGTTCATCCATTATATAGTCATTGGACCAGTTCTCCATTTTTCTCTAGTTTCTTTCAGTAGTGCAAAACACGGTGGAATTAGGCCACAGAGAAATGCAATTCTGTACTGTCCTGCAGCAGACCTCAGGGTGAATAAATGTTTGTGAATTGGAGCCATTGCTGCTTTCTCTTTGTTGTTTTTTAATACATCACCTTTTCATTTAACACAGTAACTTTTGTCTAGCTCCCTGAAATTTCTCCCATAATCAAAATCTGATCTTAAAATTCTAAAAAAATGTAGTTGTTTACATCAATTCTCAGTAATTACTAGTATTCCTTTGGTGCACTTGTTCAGGTGCAAATTAAAAAAGCAACTAATCTATTACGATCACTGTTAATTATCCTGTACAACCGCTTATATATTATCTTGTTACTAGGGTATTAATATATTCTTTTATTTATTTCCAGAAATATACAAAAATATTTGTTGACACGTTTTGCTTTTCTAGAGCAAGACTGGGACTTTTCACTTCTTTACCAAGTGTCAGATGTATATGACATAACTGAATTCCTAGTTTGTTTAAATAATTCCTTCTTTTGTTTTTAAGCCTACATTAAGATTCCTAGCTACTGTTATAACTTCTCTCCACTTGATAACTGCCTATTACAGTTTGATTTCTTCTCATAAGAAGCACTTTAATTCTAGGAAATTAAGGGTTAGTATAGATTTGAAAGAAATTAAGCAGGGATGGATTTTGTTTAATTAGAAGACCCTAATCATCTATAGCTTTCCTTGGAATGATACCATGCAATGATGATACTGCACATTTTTTATTATTAACACATCTTGACAGTGTGCAGTGCAAGACATCATTAAGCTTCTTTTAAACTGCTATTATAGTTTTGGTTGCTTGGAGGTTTTTGGGGTTTTTTTGCTTCAGTCTCAATAAAGAAGTTAGTTAATGTTGCTTGACTTGCCAAGTTGGCTTGTGAAGCTAGTTGCTTCGTACAGTTAGAGCAATGTGAAAAGGCACAGAGTTTAACCTAACTTCTCCTGGCATCTTTTACATTCTTTTTCTTCTTTTTTCTTAGGCAATGGACAGCTTTTAAATGAAATATTTAGTATCAGATTTGTAGTTATTTTTCACCACACTGAATGTATCTGTATCAGGACTCTATAAAATCTCCTTTGAAAAAACTCATAAAGATTGTCTAGTTTCAAAATGGAGCCATACTTTCACCCTTTGAATCAGAATGAGGGCATGTTACCACTCCTTGTCAAAATACATTTATCTGACTCGCTTTTCAGTGGGACAGAAGCCACAAGCTGTTCTGGCCAGATACCGTGTTTAATTGATTCCAGTAAAAGTGAAGCTAATCTATTTTCAGAAAAGACAAATGTCCTCCAGGAAATTAGAAGGCAGGTAGAAGAACTCCAGAGGAAATGTGGAAGGACCATCTCTGGGTAGCTTGTAATGTCTGTCCTGGTAGCACATCAGGAAATGCTTGCCATTTTGATAAAGGAGAATTCCCTTTGGAATTCTCTGGGGAGTACTGGAGAGACAATCTGATATTCATCCCTCAAATCAAAATGAGGCCTATACCCCAGTCTCCAAATTTATAATTATGGTAGAGTTCCGTAACGCATTTTTCGGGACCAAAGAAAGTACAAAACCTAGTTGTTACAATTCCCAGAGAGCCAACTGTAAAAATCAATTTGAAGATGTGAATTATCAGGGAAAAAAATGATATCCAAAGCATAGCTGTTTGGTTAAGGGGAAAATATGACTTAACCTTCATAATACTGAAAAAGATGAATCTTGAAGTACAAAACAAGCAAGAAGTATAGCTTGAACTCCATATTGTAAACTTATGTAAATCACATTACAGAGTGATTTAAATAGAGTACAAGACAACAGGCATTAATAATGAGAAATGTTTAATATCTTTGCATATTTGCAAGTCCAAAAGAGCCAGACAAGTCTTACCTAATTCCCATGGAATGCCTAAACTGTGCAAGTGATACAATTATTTACTTCTGGTGAAACTAAGCAAAGAGGTGAAGTGCTTTACTCAAGGCTATATACTGAGTTACTACTGAAGCCATCATTAAAAACCCAACTTTCCGTTCCTTGCTAACGTTAAAAAAAGAAGTCAAATTATCTTCAGACTTTCCTACAGGGTGAGAAGAAAGAAAATCAGAATTGGATTTTCAGTAGTAATGTAGATTCGGAGAGACATATGTTTATGTGATTATTTCTCTGTCACTTAAAGGATGCAGTGATAAAGCAATGCTGGATTTGTCTGCAGTTGCATGGCGATGCTCAAATACTTAGAGAAATCAAAAGCATGCGCCGTTAGCGATATTGCAGACTGTTAGCCTTCACACTTTGTGACATAAACTAACCACTGTTTGGGACACAGAAGAAACATGTGTCTGTGGAATTACAGTTAAACGTGACAGGAATTGTCTAGCTTCTGCTGAAATGTTTGTATTGGTGGTTGTTGACTACAAGTCTAGATAAATCAATGTTCTCTGTGTTTTTTACTGGAACTGTCTATGGTAATTTAGCTTG
This sequence comes from Phaethon aethereus, assembly GCF_964289735.1. Lineage (NCBI taxonomy): Eukaryota > Metazoa > Chordata > Aves > Phaethontiformes > Phaethontidae > Phaethon > Phaethon aethereus. The sequence goes on from NC_138580.1 coordinate 39,699,764, forward strand.
TACATACAAAGCATATTTGAATTTCTTAGTAGCTAAAAATGTAAATTTGTTTTTTAAATAAAATATTTTGAGTGTTTTTCTAAAGTGTTGAAAAGACAGAAATGCTTTGCTTTCTGGTTTCTGCTACTGGTCTTGAAATGTGCAGCACTGTTTTTGATTAAAGGAAGCGTAAAAAAAAAGTTACTACTATTATGTTTTTTAAAACTGGGGTGGGGTGAATGGAGCTGCTCTCTAAAATGTCTGAGTTTTCCTCTCTACAAATATTTCTAGTAGGCTTACCTGGACTCTGCAATCAGTTACCTACATTAGATTTCCATCTTCTTTTACGGAAAGATACCAGAGAAAGTTGCGCTTTATTTGCATGAAAAGATGTATCCTTTTCTTGTCTCAAGAGTTTCCTTGCTTCCATTATTTCAGCATCCAATATGGCTTGGAAAAACTTACTAGATGCAATTGGGCTTTTTTTATGTTCCAGTTGCCCTCTTGTCAGCCCAGGGATGCACAAATTTCCTAAATTATGTATCGTTGGCTGAGAGATTCCTGTCGGACAACAGAATGCTTTATTTGTTTGAACTGTTAAGGTAACGTTATCTTCTTTAAGTTGAACACCTTTCTATTCAGTTTACCTTGCTTATCAAAATGCCTGATAGATTCCCTGACAGCTAGTTCAAGAGCAGGATGAATTATGAAGGTAATACTTAGGCTTCCTTCCATCAAATCCTAACCAAGCCAGCTGGCAGATCCAGCAAACTTAGTCCACTTTGATTGTGTATACTGTAGTAGGCTCGGGTTTTGGGGTTTTTTTTCCCTCTTTGACAATGTGCAAGTTGAATTTCTTGTCTTATTTGCAAGTGTGCAGGTATTATTACTGTGGCTCTGCAAAATATTGTTCAGGTCTTGACAGGGTGTTTCCACTGTCCTACATTCAGCATTCAAATGCAAAGGATTAGCGCTGCAGACATTCAGCGCATTTTAAGTCATAGTATAGTTTTTCACCATGTATCCAGGTTCATTATCCAGTTGTTTTCTTTCTCCTTCATGTTACATTTACTCATTACTGGCAGTCTTTTCTTTACCTAACCTGTTTTCGTAGAGGTACTGTCTTACAGTATCTCAACCAAACCAAAAATGAATTGTACCAACAGAGTAATTCATACAGCAGTGAAAGCTGTCAGATATTATTACAGAATTCAGTGAGACAACAGTTCATTAAAATGATGTATTTCAATCATCACAACCATACCCTGTCAGTACCAGTTAGTTTAAATGTTACACATGTAGTCTGTGATACGTGTTAAGTGCAGTAATGTTACCCAAAATCAGTGTGCCACGCCACAAGTATTTGTAGACTGTTTCCCTGCCTGTATCTCCAGTGAATTAACAAGAACAGGAATACATCTTACTATTCATAAGCAGCAGTAATTTGATAGGCATATCTACCTGAATGTTGAACTGTTTTTAGCTGCTAATGTCTTTGAGTTTGAAATTAGGCGAGTTGGTCATTTGATTTCAAAATGAAAGTCTGCTGTAATGGATGCCTTTATACATATAAATTCCTGTTGTTTGAATTCTTGTCCTCTGGCTCCAGACAGTCTTCAGGGATGTCTGTGTGATGCTTTTGGGGTTTGGTTTTTCTTTTTTTTTTTACTTCTTTTTTAATTATTTTTTTTAAAGGTTCAGACTTTACACAGAATTTTGTATTGTCAGATTATTCTCTCCCAGCTGCTGGAAGTCTAGTTGTTTACCACGTGTATCCTGTTAAAGCAAACTACATTTATCTTTAATTAGCCTCATCTGGAATATGAACACAAGTCACATATTAATCCTTAAACAATAACTTCTTACATACAAAAAGGGTCTCCTGGGTCTTTTATTGAAGGTGGAAGATAGTGAATTGTGCTTGTACTTTCTTAAAATGTGAATGAATATAGTTTTCAGACCAACAATAATTTATTTTCTCAGTGACACTTTTCAAAAACTTGGTACTTATTTCTGTCCTAAATCCTGAATTTCCCTGAGTTGTAGGACCACATAAATATAATACAATTTCTTTGGTACCCTGTGCGGATTTTTTTTTTTTTGAGCCAGATCTCAGAATCTTCAGAGTAGACTGTGAAAGCTATAAAGCTTATATCCACACGATACAAGTGGTTAAGTCTTTGAACTGTTTACATAGCCAATCTGATGCTTCTCATGAAATTAAAGAGACGTTTTGCCTTAATGGAGGTGAAGATCAGGATAAAGAAAAAAATTTTGGCAATTTCCCTTCTGTACTTCCAGTATTCAGAGTAGGTTTTCTGATGTGAATTGAGACAAAACATCACACAAAAGTCTCATTCTAGACTGGCCAATATCTTTCCCATCTAGGAATCAGTTCACCATCTGAAAGACAGTTTTTATGCATGTGTTTATGAACTCAGAGCTGCAAAGGCATGTGTATCTGTGGGAAACTTATTAAATATGTATTGGAGTTATCCAGTTGATGCAAAACCAATGAATTGCTTTATACTTTAGTATCTCCTTCAAACATATTTCTGTCACCAAAACAAAAATTCTAGGTAATAGAGTCTTAATACTGAGACTGCAGTAAAATCACAACAAAATTTGTGAATTATTTAATACAGAGCAGATAGTCATGGTCCATTTCTGTTGCATAAAGGGCTTGCCAGTTAGCTGCATAGTGTGAACATAGTTGAAGTTAAACTTATATCTCTCGTCTGAAGTTCTAAGAAAAAAATAAAAATGCTATATGTGATCTTCTGCAGTGATGTTCTGCCAATTAGAAAGCCCTCTTTATAGATTTTTTTCAGATCAGACTTTGTTTCATAGTAATATAGATCTGAGCTAACTGTATTTTGGAAGGTTAAGAGGAAAACCAGGGTTTGAGGATGCAGTATGCAATACTAGGTGTGAAGTTAGCACCTAGCACCGCACGTTGACAAAAATGTAATTCTAAGTGCGTCGACCTTTAAGTAATTCTTACCAGGTTATCACTTGTGGCTTGACAATACTTTGATTACATATTCGGCACCTACAGCAGTAATACAAACTAAGCTTTGCTATGTGCAACCGAAGATTTTAGTAGTGATTTGCTAGACATACATTTACCAACAAAATAAGATTATGTTGCAACTTCTACAATTACAAGTATTAAAATCTTGACAAGTTGGTTAACAATCTGTTGGTTATCAAGTACACCAGTTGGGCTTTTGGGACCAGAATTTCAGATCCTGATTACTGAGCTTCTCTTACTCTTGAAGAAGGGGCATATATGTTCAGATCTATAAAAGGAGGAAACTAAACCAGTACTCTTACTTTGTGCATGTCTTTCAAGCTAACCTTTTCCTTCAGCTGTTGACAGAGGAAAATACAGCCCTTTTCTGGCTCTGTTGGGTGGGGCTGGGTGTGGTGCGTGATATAAAAATGGGCTTGTTGGAAGAAAGCAGCAAATCGGAATGCTGGGAGGTAGTCTGGGGAATGTGAAGCCCTTCACACTCTGTGTTTGAGTAGTTTTCCTACTGAAAACACAGAGCCAGTCCCACAGTTTGCTACAATGATCTGAAGAAAAATGCTAGCACCTGTAGCTTAGATCATAGGCCGAGCTTTTTATTCCTTACTCCAGCAGCTGCTTATTAGAGAACTTAGAGTAATATTGTTTTTGTTGTGGCTCCGTGTCTAAGAGCACAGCAAATCCATTATTCATAATATCATCCCAAGTTCACAAAGCCATTGAATAGTGCTGCATATCTCCTTAAAGCTGCTATCCACTCAAATCCATTTTATTTGGACAAATAAAGAAACTCTGCACTGAAGAAAACCAATTTGAAAACACACTGAAATTCATTTTCCTCACTTAAATATTAAAGTGCTTATATTTATTGCATTTCAGCCATGTTGTATTGTTTTCGAAAAGGGTTTGCTCATTTAATAGGTCTAAAGGAATTTCAGTAAATTTAAAATATGGAAGAAAATAAACTAACGTACGACAAGAGTAACACTGCTTTTTATGCAGTGAATCTGCACTCTGTAGATTAAACACATCCATTAATATTCTGTGTAACTGCCTGCTAATTTACAATACCACAGTACTGGCCCAGGATCTCATGGTTCTCTGCGCTACTGCAAGTGGCTGTTTGTTGCCTTTTTTTAATAAAATAGATTTATATTTGAAAAATGAGAAGGGCTAAAGTTCCTGGTTTGCAATACAGTAATAAATAAAGAGGGGCCTCTAGCATTCACTTGTCATTGCATTTTTTAATTTGAGACTGTAGGTTTTAGCTGACTTTTTTGATAAAGGCATTTTCTTTCATATATCAGAAAACAGTAAGACAGCTCTGGTAGAGTCCTTCATGGTGTGTGTATAGTTTTGGTGCCTAATGCATTTGTATGTGATGTTCAGGGAACACAGCTTGCAGACATCCCTTTATGTGTGCATTGAACAGTGTAAGTTACCCATGTTGCTTACGTGAGTCTTCCTGAATACGGGTTGGGATTAAAATGTAGAGATGTCAGTCTAACCTCATATAAAAAAAATAAACTAAGAAGCTAGTGAAATTAAATTATGAAGTGTTGGTACTGCTTTCTCTATCCTATGTGGGATTTCATCACTATAAAGCTAGACCAGCAAATGGATTCTGAGGTAAATTCATGGTGGAGTTTTTGTTTGTTTGGGATTGTGGGGGTTGGGGGGGGGCAGGTGGTGTTGGGTTGGTTGTTTCCGTTTTTTTGAGGGCTGATAGCTGAATTATGTCAGTTTTATGAAAACTGTGGATGTAGTTGGGTTCTTTAGATTTATTCTGCTGGTCTCCTATATAGTTCTTGTTTCAGTTTTTCACTTTTGTCAGTAGTTTTGCAACAGGTTTTGGTTGGGTTTATGTTTGGGTTTTTTTTGGCAGGCAAGAATTTTGTTTTAGAACAAGTGAGAACTTAGGTTATCCTTTATGCGGTTTAATGTTGACTCTTGGCAAACAGGAACCCTGAGAGAGTCATTCCTTGTTCTTCATTGAGACAAGTATTGTCCTTGTCAGCTTCTGCCTAATTTTGGTAAACTCAAGTAAGTTCTCACCTAAGCAGATGTTAGAGGGTGGGCTCCTTCTGTTTAATATGCACAAAGGGTTGGATCTTTAAAAGTGCCTGAAGGGTTGATTGAAAATCTGTTGCAGTGGGCACACTGTCACTTTTGAAAATCCCATTAAGGATCTGATTGATTATTTAGGCACTCAAAAGCTATATGTATCTGAGACTCTGCATTGTCAGGGAAGTTTGGAAATCTCACCTTACATGTACAAAGTTCTAGAGAATATGGTATGATCGCTCTCTACAGGACGAACTCAGAGTAGTCTTTGGCAAGGTATTTTAGAGTTAGTGTTACAGGAGTAGCACTTTTAAAAAATGTGCTGTTATATACTGTTACAGACTTAAAATCCTATAAAAAGCAATTATTTATTACATTTGTCAATGACTCTTCAGAAGAAATAGGTCAGATCAGCCTCATAGTAAGGTAACAGGATTCATCAGAAAATGTGCATTCCAGTATCGCGTACTAAGTTTATCTGGTCTTCTGGTGTAAAGATATTTAAAATATGATTTTTGATTGTCACATTTCTCATTTTAGCTTTATGTGTGACCAGTCAGTAGTTGTGCATATAATGCCATATTCTTCATCTACTAAGGTAATCAAGTAGGAGAGTGAAAGAAGTGACGAAATGGAAGAGACTGAAAGAAATTACAAAAACATTATTCAGGGTGCTTGAAATGCACCGTAAAGGAGATGTGAGTATTGAGCTTAGATGGCTCACCTTTTCCCCAGTATTTTATTTGAACAACAAAAGCCTAAAACTGTACAATAACCTGTTTGAATAGAACAGTTCTAACATAAGCATTAATATGCACACACACAAAATTAAATTACTTGTCAGTGATGTATCAAAATACATGTATACTATTATCTTTCAAAATCAACAGCAGTTAAGTTCTTAGATGAATTAAGAGACATCTGGATTTAGTTGTTCAGGGTTAGCCAGAAAAGGCAGAAGTTTTACCTGTAAAGTTTTTGTATTTAAAAAAAAAAGGCAAAAATAATAAAAACATGTCAGCTTTTGTATTGACTGTGAAAACAGGGCATCAGTTCAATTCAATGCTGATGTCAGCTGATATGATAATTGAAGATAACCCACTGTCACCAGGGAGCAAGACTTTGCTTATTCGGCTGCAGAACTGCTGAGCAGAAAACATGCTCGTACTAGTTCTGCAGTGTTTAATGTCGGCTTAAATGGTTTAGATCTATTTTTATTATTACTGAGATGGAGCTTATCTGATTATCTAGTACCCATATGCCTTGAGGGAGTAGGAGATAATTGTTTAATAAAATAAGGCTGTGGTTTTCAAGAAGTGATTTGTGGTGCTCCTGTCTTTAAGTGTCCAACAAAAAAATCCCTTAAGGAAACTTGATTTGCAGAAAGTGCTGAGCAAGGGTTAGGGTAAAAAAAAAAAAAAAGCAAAAAAAAAAAAGCATCACCATGTACCTTTCTGAACCGGAGTGCACCTTGCTTCTTGATTGATGTCAATAATTCTGGGATAGATGGTTATGCTTTCTGTATGTTGGGAGGGAGACCCAGGCATCTCAGAGTAAGAGAAGATTGTGTTCTCGTTCCTGTCCTAAGGACTGAAATGGCATTTCATTCAATAACTATGAAATACAGGAGCTGACCGTGGAGGGGACTGCTTCAGATCTTGTCACTCTGAGTGCTGTGACCATTGGTCTGCAGAAATTTTTTTCTTCAGCTGACTAAATTTATTTTCTGCACATAATCAGACTCAATGAAAAAGTTAGAAAGTGATAGCCATGAACGGATGGTTTAATACATGGGTGTTGACTTTCCTGAGGCAGAGGGAAGAAATAAAGCTAGATTTTGAAATTGGATCAAGAAGTCTAGAGTGTGTGCTCAAGCTTCATGTTTGGAGTGGATACCAATGCAGTTTGTGGGGTCCAAATCCCATAGGTATATGTTACAGATGTTCTGGGAGTGTCTACTGAGTTGAGTTCCTTAGAGTAGTAATTATAAATTTATTGTTTCTGGCTGAGTTCAGGGATGAGAGAGATTACAAATTGCTAAGTGTTGTCAGGATAATGTACTTTGGACTGTTCCCAGACGTCGGTCTTTGGCTGCTATTTACAAGCAAGACCAAGGTTCTGTATATGACCAAGATGGTCCTTGAAAAGGGTGCTTATTAAGATCTAGATTTTGGATATAAATGCCTAAATCTTGTTGCTGTCCCATGACTTTCAAAGTTATTTTTGTTGCCTTGATTCTAACCTTGGGAAAATATGTCCCTTTTCAAATGCAAAATAATCCAAAGTTGGAGCATATAAAAATGCATCTCACTTCTGAAAAATCTGGATCGTAAGTAACATGGTTCTGTTCAAACTAAAGTAGCTGAAATATAAATTATCAAAGTTGATTTGGAGCCCAATTTCAATGAAAAGTGAGCTTTTGCAACAGCTGTTGCCATGATCTGAAAAATGCCTGGAGCTGCCAACAATTAGGTGTTGACTAGTGAGATTTTAAAGATACCTTGGCAAGGTGTGGAGTTCAACCGAGCCTACATAGTAAAAGGTAATGAAGAATATATTACAATCTGGTTGAAAATCTATGTGCTATATTGCAAAACTTCTAAACTTGGCAGTTGTCCTCTTGGAACCAACTGAAATGTATGTAAAATATAAAAGCATTCGTCGTCCTCCTGGAGGCAGACCTGGCAACTGCAACCACTTTTAGGGTGGACATGGTGTGCTGCTGAGGCGTTCAGGCTTCTCTGACCTCCCTTGCTACTGGGAGTCAGTCCAGAGCAGTTACACGTGAAAAAAATGCTTGATTCAATGTATGGTGGTCACTTGTTGGTGTCTCTATTGACGTAGCTATGGCAGTACTAATTTCTGTTGCTGTTTTTAGACTGATTTTGGCAAAGTGATGTGTCTTCCAGTCCTGGTTCAGCTGAACGTTTAAGAAAATACTGAGATGTAAAGATGAGCTTAGTTCCAGATGCCATCTGTAAAGGATTCTACAGAGCCACTATATTGCTTTAGAAATCAGTCTGATCTTGTAATTGTGGATACTGTTGTTCTCATACAATGACACTTATTTTGTGTGTCTGCTGTGATTATATAGGTTTAATTACATTGATATAAAATCATACCATTAATGGGGAAACTTAGAACAAAAAGATTGTAAACCATTCTGAAGTGAAGATCTTATGACTTACTGTTTTATCTTTCCTTTTAAAAAAATTAAAGCCCCTTTATCTGGAAACAGTAAATAATGCCAATAATAATACTTCTCAGACAACAACTTGTTCAAAGAAATGTAAGATGTTAAGAAGCTAAATCTTCACTATAATAATAAGCAGATTCATTATTCATGTTTCAAGCCAATAAAAAAGGAGATAGGTTATTGGCATACACTGTTAGTTTTTCACACCTTCTAGTGAAAGCCTAATTAGAATATTATTAATTCAGTAATTTGCACTTTTCACTCAAAAAAACGTATAAAGCTATTGTCAATCATATTTGTATTCTCAACGTTTATCAGAATAGATCCTGGTTTTGAGCAGTACTCAAATCACTCAAAGAACATAAGGTAATTGCTTATATTTTGTTTTTTTCCTACTTTTGCTAGGTAGCTCTAACCAAACATGGTACCTGTGAAAGTTTTTTGTTCTGCAAAACCCAACCAACCACTATCTGTGTGCGCTCTACACAGAAACATGCTCAATAATCAATGGTAGAAAATAAGGGGCTTTATTATTTCTCAGGTTAGCATCAGGGAGTGAAGTCTATGTTCAACACCATAGCAAGCAGTCTGTCCTTAAAACTTTTGCCTTTGTGCTTTTTTGTCTGAGAGTGGTTTTTTTCAGTGATAAGTCTTACTAAGCTGATCAGTATCTCAGTAGTAGTGGAAATTTCCACACGCTGAATAAATACACAGCTTCTACTAAAATATGTATAGTAGAGCTCTTCCAGAAAATATGTACAGTGTCATAGTTGGCTACTTTTCCAGTAATACATGTTCTGTTATATAAATTACAAGGAATTGAGACAAATAAGCATTTTAATCCCAAAGGTAAGGCATGAAGTTTTACAACCTCTTTCTCCTGCATTTTTAGAACACTATTTCAAGGACTGTGATTATTTGGCTGTTACCTAATTTCGCTGCAGAATAGAAATCTGACTGGAGCATTGCTTTCTGCTGGTTAATTATAAATTTATTAGAGGAGTTTGGGCCAAGTGTCCCTCACTATTAGACCTTGCTGAATCTGAAGTTCAAGCTATTAGACTTCATTTAATGTCTTGCATTGCCCTCTTTTTCTGTTCTACATGTGCATTTTTGTATTTTTTGTTCTCAGGTATGTTCAGTTTTCCCTTTCTGGGTATTGTTTGCCAAAGAGGCTCTTTCAAGTTACAGAAATAGAACAAAGTAATTTTTAGAACAGCAAAATATGTAAGGAGGCAAGGTCCCTGGAGATGAAATAAATTTACAACACAACCAAATAGCTTTCGTGTTCTTCTTGGGTGTTGCTGTTGACTGAGTAGCTTGTTAACAGCACACAAATGCGTAAATGGTAGCAAGGCTGTGCACCACTAGTGGAGGGCACTGCAGAAAAAGAGAAGCCCATATTTGTATTTTGAGCTGGAAGAAAGGTTTATAGACAAGCTTATGGGCACACTGCGGTGGACTGGCTTTTGGCCCACATTCCTGCTGTGGGCAGATTTTTTAACACTTAGGTGGTGCTTGGAAGATTGAACCACAAAATACATGGGACTAGACTGGGCTGGGAGGCACTCAGTGTGCTCAGATGTCACAAAATGAGATCCAAAGTTAAGGGCCAGTCATGCGCAGATGTTGCTTTTCAGTTTTCTCTTAGAGTTTTGCTAAAAGGGAGGGCTTGCGATCTATGCTAAACAAATTCAGATCAGACTGTGGGCTTACCTGAAGATGTAGTTGCACCCTGTGTAAGCACAAAAGCCTGCCCTGTGTGTACAAGGTGTTCCTTATACACATGGGGCCAAAAGAAGACTGTGACTGAGTTCCCACTTGCAGCAGGGAGGTATCTGTTCATCCACTAAATCATACTGTGGTTTTTATTACTGATTTCAGCAGCAACTGAAGCAGGGCTGGCGACTGTTTTGTTTCGTCTTTATAAATGGCTGTTAAAGGAAAGCTGCCATGCTCAGTTCAACTCTCAGTAAGGGGAAAAGAGCTTTGCTACATTTCAAAGAAGAAATTGCACTCAGAAAGCTGCTGTAGCCTTTCAAAACTTAC